>NC_050203.1:72387219-75097219 GCF_013141755.1 Anopheles stephensi | reverse complement strand
ACATCGAAATGGCGCTGCGAAAGGAGAATGCGAGAGAGAGGGGGAGAGAATGATTGAACGATATGTCCGCATGTTTCAAAATCTGAATAGAAACCACAGGTGCCAGCTTCATGAGTTACAAATACTTACGTCGACTTGATGGTAATGCAACGTTCCTGCTCGTCCTTGCGGGTATCGGTGAAACGGGTCTCACCTGCCTTGGCACCGGCAATAATACCGGCTTTCGATACGAGCGAGTCCGTCAGGGTGGACTTGCCGTGATCGACGTGGGCAATGACGGACATGTTGCGGATGTTCCGCTTCTTATCCATCATGCCACGGATTTCGTCAACGGTAAAGTTAACCTATGCAGAAGAGAAAAAAAAGAAAATTATACCATATTAGTGTGAGAAATGTTAAAGAATCAAAATTATCATTCAAAATTTCACGGGTAAAAATCGGCGCATCGTAAAGACGAAGAAAAAAACGCCACAATACGCTCCATGGTGGCGTAGGTCGTTGCGTGGGAGGGTAAAACAAAGAAAATCAATTCTCCACCGTGGTTCACACACAGTCAAGCATGCAACCAACCATTCATTCATTACGCGGACCCATTATTTCGCCCTTTCCCTGTGCTGTGACGCATTTGTGTAGTCGAAAAGGACGAAAGGCACACCGAATGCATGTGCTGCTGCATCATCGTCCATCAAGTAGGCGCTGCTTGCGATAGAAATGTTGGCTTGTACACGTCACACACACTCGCTTTCTCACCGCGTCCGCCATCATCTCACGCTTATCCCTCACGTTATCTCACGGGCGATGGAGGTGGGTAACCATCTTTGATCGAAGGGGGAACTATTTCACAATCAGCTGTAAAGCTGCCACCGCGCTGCTGCTGACCAGTCATGTTTGCCTGGCTCCTGTTAATATTATCGGCACACGGCGACTATCTCTCATCGCCATTAGTGTGGTGCAATTGCAGTTCTACATTCTCTCAACCGAGCTCGCGGCACGTCATCATGGCAGGCCGGGAGTGAATGTAAAACCACCATGTAATTTGCGATTTGCACACCCGGAAACCTACCATTTTGCGGTGATTTTCGTTCCGTCTATAGTAATCCTTCGGTCACTGCACTTACTACCCGTTCACAACACAAAAAACGGTTGCAAAAATGGACACAAAACGTGCTTTCCGTACTTCACACCAAAACCCGTATGTGTTGCCGACCGCTCTCACCACTGGTCGAATTCTTTTTACGTCTGCACAATGCACGACTACAGCCACCGTTGTACTCTAGGCAGCACCACGACCACCAGCGCTTAGAGGTGTTCAAATCGGGAAAAATGGGCACAAAAAAGTCTCTACCCGAAAGGAAAACCAACATTCACAACCGGAAAGAGAAAGAGATGACGCTCTAGCACGCATTTCTCCAACGCATACCGTTGGCTTGCTCTAGCCCGATCATCCGACATCTTGGAACGACGGTGTCATCGCCCGTACGTCGGGCACCGAGCCAACCGTACCAGTGAGCAATTTTAATCTCACATTTCCCCGTGCAAATATGCCACTAATTCACCAAAATCGAACATATTCAGGATGCTGTGCGTGACACGGTTCGATTGGAGCACATTTAGAGCCCGCTACTTACCATCTTGCAGGATTTTCTCCGGGATCTTTACACGACACGAAAATCAACAACACGCCGACTGCGTGCACAGAAGTGAAAGAGATCGACGTTGTCAATTTCCGGATCTACGAAGGTTCTGTTTCCTGCGAAATCGAATGACAGTTCGCAGAGTGGTTCGCCCATATGGTCATTTTACTGACAGTTTGTATTTTTAATCGTGTTGTAAATTTGCGCAGTTTTTTTTTTATGAAAACAGACAACCAATTTTGTTTTATTTTAAAACGCGTACAAAAATGGTACAAATTGATAGTTTTTGAGAATCGCCAAACGGATCTCGCGAAAAAGGAAAGAGAGATTCTCTAGAAAGAGATAGCAGCCCGTAGGGAGAAAGAGCCCGCTAGATATTGCTATATATTTTCCGCGAAACAAAATTAAAATTAATGTGGGTTGTATTCTGTGCGTGTACTCCTTTTAAAGCCTCAATTTTCCACTTAACTTTTTACTCGGCAAATCGACTCCGTTCTTTTTGCAAATTTAAATAAACGATTCGATAGAATCCAAACCACAAACCCAATTCAGCCGGTGAACCGTGTGTCGTAAACGCACGCATTCCAAGTGACAGTTCGCCGAATTGAAGCCGGTTGACGGATCTCGTTCAAAAAACGCGCATTCAACCGCCAAATAACGCTACAGGATATTTCCCGAATCGTATTCCATCAACGAGTCCTCGTACAAACAAAGAAGCCCGGAACGCTTCCAGGTGTATATTATTCGTGTGGAACTTATTCTACCGCAGTTACCGGCGAACCAGGAGCTAGTGATTCAAGTGGCGCAGAAGTATTTACCAAAAACAATCCAAAAATGAGTGTGAAGGATATTTACTATTCGGATAAATATTACGACGACGATTACGAGTACAGGTAAGCAACAGGGCTGGAAGCGTCCTTGAGCATGAAATTGAACCGAGGTAAAGGCGTTAGGAGCCGCTGTACCGGTAACTGCTGATGCTGAAACCGGGCGTCCTTGGGTTCCTGCTGTGTGGTGTTGTTGCTAACGCTATTTCGTGTTCGTTTTCATTGTTGCAGACACGTAGTGCTACCGAAGGATATAGCGAAATTGGTACCGAAAACACACCTCATGTCAGAGAACGAATGGCGAGCGATCGGTGTGCAGCAATCGCGCGGATGGGTCCACTACATGATCCACCAGCCCGAACCCCACATTCTGCTGTTTCGAAGGCCCATCACAAAGGCATAAATCAGCTTCAACGATCTTCAGGACAATGTGTCGGTGCGTGCGTGCGTGCGTGCAGTGAGTGTGTCAGCGTGTGTGTGTGTATGCGTACCCTCTTAACCCCCGGGAACCGGTGGAGGCACCTTTGCGCGTCGTGAAGATTCTGGAAATGTTCTACGTAGCGTCGTCTTCCCGGATGTATAATAATGTTCGTCGCGTACGTACACCCCAGCACCGCCCGCTCCCCCACCCCACCTCAAGCTCCCTTCAAGCGTCTTTGTTTTGTTGTGGTTATTCGCCCCATTCTGCTGGTCTCTGCTAAGCTCTCGCTCAGCATTTCGTATCAAACATTCGTTGCCATCAAATCGTGCTAAGCCCACAATCGTCGTTATTCGTCCATTAGGAACTTACGAACCGGCTTTAATCGTGTGTACAACCCGGCTGAACACTAACCGATATAATTGTGCATCATCACAATCAGCAGCGTAATGGAAACATTATTTACCAATTCGTCTCATCATGATCGAAAAGAAATCTGCAAATTCAGCAGCCGTGAGGGGGCAGACACAGGGTAGACGACAGGCAGTCAGGTATCATCAAACGTTCAAGTGCGTTAGGAAAATGTGGCACAACGAAGAAGAAAGGGGTAGTATTCTCACCAGAAGACAGGAAATTGCGATCAAGGAAAAAGGCGTACAATTCTCGCTCTAGCTCGATGTAATACCTCTCTCCAATGTATTCTCTCTCTCTCTCTATATCTCATTACATTTTTTGTTTGTTCTTCAATGTACAGTTTCTTCTTTCCCTGACGAATGTTTTGTCTACAAAAGAAAAGAGAAGCGAAATGTGTGCCTTTTTCTATAAAACCACGAAATTACATTTAAGGTAAATTGTACAAATATATTTATGGCTTAAAACACACACACACACTCATACTTATACGGCACGGTATTCGCGAAAGAAACACAAGCCATCGTAGAAGAGGTTCTCTAACGGTGTAACCATGGTGATGATGATCTCATCCCACGGTACTACTACTGGATCAGTTTTCCATTTTCCCCACAATTGTAACCACTGGTCGGAATGCAAAGTGTCTTAATTTTAACCGGTTCCATTTCCCACTAAAAACGGTGCAGCTTCACAATGAGTGGACAAATGGTGAAATTGATATTCATCTTCTAAATGAATAGTACGAGCGTCTAATTGCCCGGGAAATGGGTGTCACATTCCATCAATTTGGACACAAACCTTCGCCAACCCATCCAGCGTGACCATTCTGCAATGATCTATATGAGGCCCCTTTAAAGCTATGTGCCTTGTAGTACCACACATATGTGTGTACCGTACATGTTAATTGTTAGAATTAGTTACGAAATTATTACCGATCGTTGCCATAGATGGGACGCTTCTCTTGGTGCGTAATCAAGAATCATTCTTCGGTACGGTGCGATACGCATCCGACGGTTGGACGGGCTGGAACACTAACCTTGATGCTTTTATGAGCGATAATTGAGGGGAATGGGTTTAGCCATTTTAAAGGTTGAATTAAAATCGGTTTCTCGAAATAGCCCGTGGGTGATGAATTTATAGAATTTTACCAAAAAAAAAGACACCTTGGAAGTAATTAAGCCCTGTAATCCACAACTAGCTGGCCAAAGACTCCCGCAGTTGCAGTGTACGAGAATGTGAAGACGAAAAGGGTTTAAACAATTTTTTGAACACAATTTAATCAATTTATCGCATGAGTTACATCTCAGTTCAGTTGATTTGATAGGGTGAATTGCGAAACTCCTTAATCCCACCACATACTTGTTGCAAAGCTAATTAAATAAGTCCAATGCATCATGCTGTCAGAACGCCAGGAACCACTTTTAAATTACTCTGTGACCGCTGTAATACGATCACCAATCAATATGCGTTGTAATCAAGAACGGGCAAACGCAGGATGATCATACGATTGTGATCGAATTGTGACATCGCGAACACAATCAAACACAAATTGATTCAAATGGACGGTAGCGATGGAATCTGCACCAATTGATTGCTAGCCGTTGATGCGTCGGCATGCACTTCAGCAAAGCTGCAGCACAATAGGGAGTAGTTTAACGGACCATAACGCAACCTAGTGGGATACTATTGTACTCTGGCTAACTTTACATGGCGATGAAACTACGACAGATAACTCGACGACTTAAATTTGTGTGTCGACGATCAAGTAGTAGTTCTTCAAATTCGCCAATCTGTAGAATTCCTGTGCCTGAAAAACTTTCGTGGCGTTAGCGATCAGTTTTTACGCTGTGTCTTGGCTGTAAAAATATTGGATAAGGTCCTCCGATTGAGGATTGTCCAAAAAATCTTCTGATCTACTGAACATATTTTAATCGGATTCTGTTATTCGGATAATTAGGCTATCCATTACCGGAATTAGGCGGTCCGGTGGTAGATTTGATAGCGGCACCGGTCTTCGCGAGGCAGGACCGGGGTTCAAATCTCATCCGGGCCGTTACCCCTTCAGTGAGGATTGACTATCTCACTATACGGTATCAATAAGTCTAGTAAGACAGAAATGGTAGGCGGTGACCTTAAGAGGTCGTAAGAGAAAAAAGGTGAAGAAGATTACTAAATTAGTTGAAACGAGGATGCGCGTTTGACTATCTATAAAAAAATGTATGTGTTATTGTATGCTTCTGATGATGCCGGTCTCATCGCACCACGCCAGATTCCCAACGATGTATATGAAACTATTTAAATTAAGACGTATTCTACACCCAACACCACCACCACCACCCAGTGCATTGCGTGCGGGAGTTATAAGGGCGAAAGCCACCAGCAAGCCAGTTCACACAAGCCTTTTCGGAAGTGAATGTGATTTCAAGTGTCGGATCCAATTAGACTTCAACTCTGGCATAATTTGCCCGTGCTGTGTGAGTGCGTGTCTGTCGGTTGGAATGTATGTGGCGTCCCTAACCACCGTGACGCCTCACCTCCCCCAAGGGTGAACAGAACGATCATGTACGGCAAAAACTCACATCAACGCTGTGAGCGAAAGAAGCATAATCAGCGGAAATCAGCTCTCGAAGTAATTGTTTTCCACCGGCACTGCACTAGATAGTTTCTGCCGTTACGCTCGTCGTACGTCCCTTGTTTAAATAGATCATGTGGGAACACCGGTGTTCTGGTAATGAAACACTATCGATACAGGAAAAATGTGCCTTGCTTGAAGGTGTGTAGGAAGATTGCGCGGTTTAATTTCTGGCGCTGAATATACATGTCACCACACATATATATTGGGTGCGTTCGCATTATGCCATTATTTCATTATGATTTGACATCATTTGTAAATGGTATGCGTTGGTAGATTTATGACCGTGCCAAAGGGTCGCTGTGCCCAACAAGAAGAGCGGGTAGGTAGGAAAGGGCCCTGTACTGTCCTTTCTCCTCCCTTGTCATTCTGCTTCTGTTGTGGCCTAATACAGAGCAGTACAGGTTTCGGATGAAATATCATCTGATTGAGCGTGTTTTACGCGCAACACTTTGTTCTACGCTTCAATTCAATTCAACACCGAATCGGGATGGGGGGGGGTTTGGATGGGACCCAATTGAGACCCATCAAAATGCGCACCCACCACCGGATAGATCCAATTCACGGGGATATATGAATTTGAAGGAAAAAATGTATCCCCACCGGCCGCGCTTTCTCTGCGGTCCATTCAGGCGCGGTGCATTTGGCATTAGAAAGCAAAGGACGTTTGGGAAGAAAAACTCCAGTGATTTAAATATTTTTGCCAGTACAACACCGCCTAGTCTCGCTCTCCCTCGCTGAGCGGCACAATAAAGCGGATGTAACGCCACAAAAGGTGACAAAAACCGAGAGTGGATGTGTAAGCCTCTTATGTGGTGTAACCCTTTTTTTGCGATCACTTCCGGCCCATCCGACCGTTTGGAATTACTGTGCGCGCCTCTCGTTCGCATGGTTCGTCTCTTTTAGAATATTTACCTAAAAGTAGTATAAAAAAGCATTCACTTCTAAACACCACATACATACAGTTCCTTTTTTTGCGAATGAAAGCGGAAACGACGGTGGTCATCCTTTTTTCTTTTTTTGACACGTATCGCTTGGGTAATGTTGAGCAGCTCTTCGGGGCCCTTTTTTGCTACGCAATCCCTTTCATTTTACGTTCCTCGCCCGAGTTTACAGGCCTAGGGGCGATAGGTTTCATTCATAAAACTCCTTACCCGTTGCCCTTGTATGTGTGAGGAAACTAGCCCATAAATAGAGAAGGACACAGAAAGGATAGCAACGATGCATATGCTCTACACAGAGACACACAGAGGGAGAGAGAGAGAGCAGCAAATCCGTTCCGGTTCCATTTCCATTTCGGGGTTGGTTCCTCATTTCCGCCTTTTTTCTGTGTTGCACGCTAAAAATGAAGAGAGATGAAAAGTGAAAATAACTATGCAAAATATGATCATTCATGGGTGATCGTGATCGTAAGAGTGCAGAACTAAATACCCGATGAATCTCTGTTCTGTATCCTTTCGGTAACTTTCACATGCCAGACCGGAAAGTAACCGGTTGTACACCGTAAGGAGGTGAAAGTTTTCTTCTTCTTTTTTCCTACTGCCGTGACATGTGACTCCTTAGTTAAGCAAACAGCTGGGAAGGTTTGGTCGTTGGTGTCCTGCATCCATCCAACACCTTCCGCTGTGAGGTTCATCGTTGCGTTGCTTTGGTGTCAAATGTTCAGCACGAGAGCGTGGTCCGCTTTGTGAGAAGGACAAGAAATTGCAGATTAAATTCCCTCAACCCCCACCCCCCAGGGTGGCCGTTTTTTTTCCCCCGAGGGATAATCCTCACCACTGTGTGTGAGAACGGAATCCCTCATCAGCTGGTGGTTTTTGGCGCGCGCGCGCGCGCTCTCGCACACCCCTGTGTGGGGTGGGTTTCGGGTACGAATGGAGGGCAAACGGCAACACCATCAATGCTTTCTCTCGGCTCGGGGTAATGTTTCCGATACACACATATATATATACATGCTCTCGCGGGAGTTTTTCAAAGCCTTCTCTCACGCACACACAAAACCACCCTTGCGAGAAGGGGCGCGCGGCACTATATGCTTCCCTCGTAGGGCAATAGGGGATGATGATGATGGCCGTAGAGAGGGGTGTGCACCGTTGCCCAGCTGCCGTGACGAGAAGAGCAAACGCAACAAGCAAAGTTCTCCCGAGTCTCTGCCCACTAGCAACCGCTTCGTGTGGCGTGTCGTGGTAGCAGAAATCCGGTCCGCGTTACAGTTCGGTTTCATCGCTCGTCGCGGAACGTGCTCGTTTTTGCGAACGATTTGCTTTAAACCAACCTGACCACCACCGCGTGTGTGTTTTGCCCTGGACGTGAACGTAACGGCGAGCGCAACCGATCCGGAGTACGCCGATACCAGTGGCTGGAGTGGCTTCCTTTTCTGTGACCGCGGGAAACGAATTCTTATCAGCAGCAAACACAAGCAAAACAACGGGCTGGAAGGCTTTTGACTGCTGCTGCACTACCAGTTAGCTGCTGCTGTTGATCCGCGATCCACCGGGTTGCTTGTACGAAAGGTGCGTTTGGAGTGGTTTTGCCGGTGTCTTCTTGGCTTTATAGGTTTGCGCTAATCCTTTCGGTGTGTTGAGGCTAAAGAAGCGTACGTAGAGTGAGCAAACGACGGATGTGTACGATCAAGTGTCCGGTGTTGCGTTGTGTGATAGGTGCTAGCTGAAGGTACTCTCCCACAGTGCCCAGTGCCGATCGTGGGGAATAAAAACGTGGTGCCTTCTTACTAACAACAAACTGTTCACCCCAAAGCGAACCAACAAAGCTGTGAAATGACGGATGATCGATCTTAGTGGTTGTTTCGTGCTGCTAGTGTCACCACTTACCATCCAATACAAACACACGGAAAACACCAGCGTAAAGTGTCAGTTCGTCTGCGGTCCCAAACGTCGCCGGTGTACGGAATTGTTTACTTAAAAATAGAATCGTAAAGCAAAGAAACAAAAACACAAAACGGTTTAACAAAATGCTTCTTCCACACACACACACGTTCTTTGCGCTTCACGCTATTAGCCGCCCCGGTAGTGCCGGCTTGGAACGAACCGAACGTTCGGTTGGGGTTGGCCAGCTGTTACAATAATAATAAAATGAGACATTGCTTCTAAGTGGCACCCAGGAAGGGTGGCGACCCACCCGTGAACCGTTTAACCGCCCGATCGGTCTCGGAGTGTATGAAGACGGATCTGGTTGAGGAGGCCTCATGTTCGGTGATCGGTCGGTAGCGTGCGTGAATATGATGATCCCGGTGTGATCAAATGACATTGAACTGAACCCGATACGTGTGGGAAATTGGCTAAGTATATTCAACTTCGACAGAAATATTCGATTTGCATGTTGGGTGCGAGGGATGGGAGAGCTTCCAAAAGCCACTCCTGACCGGAGTTCTTTGGTGGAATAAATTACACTCCGATTGGGAGAAGCGATCGTCGCCTGCTCGTCGTTCGCTGATATTTACTTTGACCAATTGCAGTACGCGACACGCATACTGAGTGGCTTCTTCGTCCGGCTTGAATGGGATTTATGAGCGCGGCGCGTAACCGTCTAAAGAACCCGGCTGCGCTTGTTGCAACTCGACGCACTATTCCTAAGCGTTGGAAGATTCTGGAACGTCTTGACGCTTGAGAACTCGGGAGACTCGCGTGGAGCGCGATGACGTGAGCCTTGAGGGGAGATCGGTTGCGACAATTCAAAACTTGGCGTGTGCTTGAATGCGCTTATTTATCGAACAGTCGGTCGAGCTGCGCCACGATTTTTTCGTTATCGGACAGGTGTGCCGCGATAATGAAAAGCTGTACAACCTCATTACTGTGGCGAGCCGGAGCAAAACTCAAGACTACGCGATGCAAGTGGTTAGAGGAGTTGTGAAAAAAAAGGCGCGGACTTTTTTAGTTAGAACCGATCAAGCGATAAGCGATAGGCCACTACTCTACTAGCCAGTGATGGATGTTTGGTTGAACTTAAGATAAAACTTGCATATTTTGAGCAAATTAGAGTTTTTGTTGCGTGACGTCTGTGGGAACGAAGCGACCTGCCAAAGCAAACCCAAACCCAGACATTTTAATAATTTGCATAAGAATCTAAGGAACCGGTTAGAACTGGATAGAAAATCCACGTAATCCAATTCAAATTCTAGGTCCAAAAAGAAAAACCGGTCTTGTAGAAATTGAGCGGATCATCCGCAGCTCCCGCGGGTGATCGCACCCTTGATGGTAGTCATTCAGACGATGTCACGGTTTCCGCACGTTCCGTTACGGTTACGCACATGTCTTGCTTCCCGTGGGTGGGTGGTTGGGTGAAAGAAACTCGAACCTTTCAACACGTCTCGGCCAGCGCAAACCGGGGGGCTAAATATTTAAACTTATGGCGTCTTGTTTGTCCGCCGTTTCCCGTACCGTGCATGTTGACGTTGTACCGGCACGTCGATACGAAGTACTTGAACGCAATGTTTTTTTTTTCTTCAGCTGAACTTGAAGCTACAAAGTCAAATCAACCCTTGAAGGGTTGCGCAATGGAAGTGCTTCGGAAGCGAGGGAAGATCACGTGATCGCGTCTAGCATGTCTTCCCAATTCGAAAGATGGGGCACTTCGGATGGGTCATAAAGTTCGTTCCTCCTACGGTCATGGTGCGGACCCTCTTAGAAATGATTTCTCGGGAGAAATTCTTCATGACCACAGCAAAATAGCATAAAAAAGAAACTGTCTCGATCTTCTACCCGTCTCAGTCTGGGGCGTTTGTGTGGAGACAAAAATAGAGTTTTGCGGACCGCCGTACACTACGATCCGAAGCGGCCGGGAACTGCCACGGGAAGGCATAAATCATGCCGAATGTTTCACGCGAAGTCGATGGTGGTGGTTGGCCGTCGGAAGAAGAAACTGCCGGTGACCTGTTTGTGAACTCACCAACAGACCTACAAGAGTCGTTCGGGATATCGCTCGAGGCTGTCGTCTAGATGCTGATGCTTGCTCATTCATAGATTGAACCCACATGAAGATGACCCACATCTGGGTGATATAAAACCCCCTTGCTTGAAGTGCAAAGGAGAGGTGATGTAACGTCCGCTGGGAGAACTAGTTTCAAGATCACCAGAATTCTCCAGAATCGAAGGTTAGAACTCGTGTGCGACAGCAATCTGGTTTTGGCTTCTGTTGTTCAGGGCCACCCTTTTTCCCTGGTAGGCGCAGTAGGTCGCAGGGGTTGAGCAAAACCTGGTCACTGCTGCTGTCTGTGCTGCAATTGAACCGCACGGGTTTCCGGTGGAAGTTTCGCCCGAGGTATCAGGTTGTGTGTAGACAGGCCCTGTGTGGGACGTGCGGCATCAGATGCAAAAAAGGGCAGATCTCGTCACGTTAAAAACGGTCGGTGATTAATGAGGGTTTCGGTATCGTGTTGCACATTTACTGCACTGTACAGTCCGGTCGCACTGCTCTTCCAGTTATGATGTGCAATATGCGATATGATGGTGGGAAGGCGAGAGCGCCCATTTTGGTGGGTGTAGTACATGGTCACGAGTGATGTATTCGATCGTATTGCATTACTGCGACCGGAACGACAATGCAAATGGGCTTTTGCTTTTGTTTTAAAATAATACAACAACACCATGGAGACAGCCTCTTTTTTCATCTTGCCGATGAGGTGAGAGACGCACCAAAAAGGGCAGTAGCGGGAATGCAAATGTGGACCCACACAGCCTACACTGGCGGAGCGCAGGTTTTATGTGTCCGATGGGAACAGATTTTAAATCAAAGTACCAGGGAAACACATTGTTTGTGTCCTATTGAATGTTGAGTGCTTTTATCGTAAAAGGTATCAAATTTGATGAAGCTTTATGAGGGGGATAAAATTGTTAATGAGCTAAATTTAACAGCACATCATTTTTAGTAGGTTAAAAATTTGGAGAACAAAGTGCACTTAATACCTATGAATGTTATGTGCTGTCCCCCCATCATGAGAGTCATATTTCGTTCGATTCCAATTGGCGGTTTTCTAATTAAAATGTGCAAAACACAAACAAGCATTCGATTTATTTTATTATGTACCACAATAAATTGAGCAAAAACAAATTTGTTTTGGAAAATATGCAATCAAAACCTGGGGAATTCTGGAATTAATTTGAATGCTAATATGCACGTGATTGCAATTGCGAGCTGTGTGAGTGTTTGCACAGAGGCACAAAACAAGTTTTTGAATTTTTACACACACGTTGTTTTGCAACTGAGCGTGCAATATGAAACAATATGAAACAAATATCGCTTTCCGATCAATAAAGCTCATCCAATCTGTTTTCCTAGAAGTGTCAGTCCTGTTTTGCCGATACTCTAGCTATATGGTGGGAGGTGGATTCGGCGAATCATAGGCGCTGTGAGGGATGATGGGAATGCAAATTTGTTGATCATACACACTATCAACGGCGGGCGGACTGGTGGAAAGTTTAAGGACCTAGTTCCCTCAGGTCGCTCTAGTTGACCTATATTTTGTCCCCCAAACAGAAGAGTCTTACAGGAGGCGTTTAAGGATGGCTGATGGTGCGCTTTCGCGCTTAAAATTAAAGTTAACGTAGGCATCATGTTACAAGAGTTAGCAGTGGCTGAAAGTAGAAGGAATATTTTGCCACGTGATCAGTCAGATATGGATATTTTAAAGGCTCTTCAATTTGATGCAAACTCAACTACTTCTTCTCCACAAATTCCAATAAATAAAGTATGGATCCTTCCCCCGAATGGATGTATTCCCTTCTGCACGCAACCGGCATAGCAACAAGTGTTTGCCGCCACTGCGCTTTCTGTTTACTTCGTAATCAATTCTCGATTAGGAACTCACCTGACAGCTTACCCTCACTAAGAGCACACCTTTAAACGTCGGCAGCAGTCGTCGAAGCTGGCCAGAGGGTGCCGGAATAAATGCACCCAAAAAAGCAAGGTTCGCCCAAGTTGGCTAAAGTAGAAGTCGTTAGAAGATCGATGCAAATTGAAGCTCGTGCGGGATGCTAAAAACCTCGCCCCCTCGAACACTTGCCCGACTGTGCTCTTGGAAATCATCAATGATATTATGCCCAACACACGTCATCACCATCGGCGCGAATGATTGCCACTGTGTACAATACTGTGCACCTCTTCTTGAGTGCACTCTTTTGCGCCTGCACACGTCACGTCACTACCCATGATGTACGGTACACAGATGGATGGCCAAAGAGCGATCTTTGCTACCGGTGCATTTGCGGCCTAGACGATGAGCTGAGCGAGGACGTTTGCACATTGGGCGGAACGGGTGTTTAAATGGTGTCTCCCCTCTTAACCACAATGCATCACGTACTATCCCACCTTCAAAACGGGGGCGATCAGCTAAGCATAAGATGAAAAGGCCCTCCAAAGACAAGGCCCCCACACACACACACACACACGGGATGTAGACATGCATGCAAATCGTCGGTACTTGTGAAACGGTGTTAATGAATGTGCACACATTATGCACCCAGAATGCATCGACACGGTTGCATGTGTCACCCCACGGGAGGGTAGGTTCAGAAGGTGTTTCTCGAGAGCGTGATATCCCCTTCCATCTCGCTATCTCGGTTTGACGGTTGTCGCCCCGACACCATCTCGGATGCGGTTGATTCCCGGCAAAGGTTGGCCCAATTTTATCACTCCCTCCAACAAACATCGATTGGAAATGAGGTTTTATTTATATCCGAGCCGGGGTTTTATCCGTCATCTTACAAACGCTGTAACAGTGGGGAAAATCGGTGGAGGGAAATTGCAAATGTGTTTAACCACAGGAGATGAGCTTGGTGGCGCGGTTTGTGCAGCTTAAGAAGTTGCACCTATAAATAGGAATGCAATTTAATGGTGGAAAGTAATAAAGTACGCTAACGCAAACCAGTTTGCCAATTATGAGCGGCACGCCTGCAAGACGCCCGTGTGCCAAGAACGAGGTTTACTCCGAATCTTGCAGGTCACAAATATTACGTCCACCCAAAAGAAAAACCATTCATTTCCGGTTGGACGTTTCGGTGGAACAAGCTGGCGAACCAGCATTCCATCAGGTGCAAGATCGTGCCAAATTTGCTTCCCTCATCGCTGCCGCCGCCGCAGAGCAGCACGGAAGACAGCAGCATCGCTATTAACGCGAGTTTTATGTGGCCATAAATAAAACTGGGCGACTACACACTTGCTTGGCTCTATCGAACAGCGTAAAGTAATGGCTAAACGCTCAATTATTCATTCATAAAACCCCAACAGCGATCGGTCGAACCGCGTTGTAACAAACACATCGATTCAGCATTCCGGGTGCGTCCGGATGGAGGTGGTAGGGACAATAAAAATGGCAACATCAAAATCAATCATCCATGTACAGAGTGACACATGACGCTTCCCTCCATATGGGATTGTTGTTGGAGGACTGGTTGCGAACATTGCAGCACCACATGTTCCTCCATCAGTCGCGCACTGCCTGCACTGATGCTTCGACTGATCTTGCCCTGGATCTTGATCTTGGATCGTGCGAAATGGAAACAGGGGAGAATCGGTGTCAACTTCGAATGGGGCGCGCGTCCACAGTGCGTATGTTGTATTTTTAGGCAGGAACGCTAGCCTGATCGTAAATAATTTTTCCAACATCAACTCGTTAAGATGGTGGTGAAACCGAGGCGAGATCAAGATTCGCAAATAAAAGTGCTGTCTAGTGTATGCGCCGCCGCTCCGATCTTATCAAACCTCCCCAAATGCTTTGTGTGACAGCTGTCCAAAGGTTTACTACTCATTAGTGCATTGTGGGTTGCGCTCCTAGAAAAGATGTCATTTATATGATTAAAAAGAGTTATATTAATAACATAAAACTTCAACTTTGAAGCTGGGTTTGGGTTCCGAATCAAATCTCATCTGGATGAATCCCCTAGCATCAAAAACACGTGGTACACAAATGAGGTTGCTTGGTGGGATATATAGTATGGCGAGTAGATATTCTTATAGGTAGTTTGTCAAAGGCCTTAAAAGATCCTGGTTGAGGTTGAGTTTGAGGCTCAGTCACAGTATGAATTTCCTAGATGAGATTTGAACCCGGCCCCTACCGCATTTTGCTGGTCAGCAGTGTATTGTAGGCTCGTGCCCAACCGTACTACGCTATTGGGTCAACCGAGCGATGAGCTGCTAGAATCCCATTTAAGCTAATATATCATATTGGATTGAAAATCTCATTTCTGGTCATCATAAAACCGAATTATGACCTCATGCCTATTCTGAAAATCTAAAACCCCTTTACAAATTGTATGTTTTTCGCTCGGCCACAAACTCGTCGTCTGTCGTCGGGTTTTATTTGTGTTTATCTTAACACGTTGGTCGTGTAATGTTGCCGCCCGGTTGTTATTAAATGACGGCCACCCCGGAACGACACGAGACGAGATTGTTAATTATTGAGTGATGATCAAACTTGTTTTAATGCTCTAACGACGCAAAAATCTTGTACGCAAAGTATGATATTTTTAAACTATTTGCTCACGATACACGTGCCATGTTTCATGCCGATTCGTTTCAAACGGCTCAACCACTTTATAATAAAACATCGGACGCGTATGATCGCACCAATGTAAAGCGTGATATAAGCTCCAATTTTTCATCCTGCCGTACATTTCGCCCCAAAACTGACGCAAACATAACTCAACAGCCAGAATAACATCTCACCGTGGCTCGCAAAACCCAAGTCGTACACGTTCGCCGTCCGAAACCGTCCGAAACGGCACAATTCAAATCGTATTTTACACGCTACCTGCACAACCAATCTCACCCACTCAACCGGGTGGAGTGAAGCGTACAAAGGGGGAAAAAGGGAATTATATCATTTGGCAAGCATTCGCATTTCATTCAAACATTCGGCCGGGAAAAAACACCCCCGGAGGAAAGGATTTCGCCACAGCATTATTTTATGATTATTTTGTAAAGTCTGCTTCCCCTAGCCGAATCGCCAGCGCCGGGCACATTTGTATGCAGATCAAACAGCACTTTAATTTAACTCTCAACACCCGAAAATCCTTAAATGGAAAGGGCTTTATGCGACCATTCCTTTCCCCCGGTTGTTTGCAGGAGGCACGGTAGACACCTGTTGCTTCCGGTTCGTTCGTTTAATCTCACGCGCTCTCGTGCTCAAACACCAAGAGAGACCAGAAAGTCCTCTCGGGCAAAAATCTGGTGTCCTCCCCTGATGTACTTCGGAGCTTGGAGCACTTTGGAGTTCGGATTAATTGGTATCTCGGGGTACGCATCATATCGCGTAATCCTGGTGGCGGTGGCAGTGATGCCCATTCCCATTCCACCAACTTCGCTGCGTGCAGAATTAATCAAAGACGAAGATGAATAAATTCCAATTTATTGTCCACGGGCGATATTCAGGTCAACCGTGAACTCCGCTTTGACAGGTTCGCTGAACGAGCTCGTACAGTTTGTTGCGAGCCAATTGGCGACTGGCCCATCAGTTGGACTTCTGCTGTCCGCACATTATAAACCCTTCCCTTAGCTCCGTCCGGTCACTTTTGGGAAAATGGCCAACAGTTCTGTGCTCTCGTTGAAGGAAGCAAATTAAATGAATCAACATCAAATCGCAACGCTACTGACACATCTTCGTCAGTCAGTCTTGACATCATCGAACGTGGCTTGCGACACAGGATGAATGGTGAGCATATAAATTGTTTATAATGGCTGTAAGCCTTCGGGGCTTTACTCCATTTCGCTTTCCATCTACCTATTTTACCCGTTGACAAATGATTGCAATAATAGCCGGCTGAGCTTACTGAATTGCAGTTTTCTACCACAATGCACACAATGCTGTCTTCTTCGATCTACTTCGTCCAATTTCCAATGGACAGACTTCCTTGGATGCATTGTATTCTATTTTCGCCGATAAGGGCTACACTTTGTACACCATTCAAGGTATTTCGGTATTGTGTTTTGTGTAGCTTTCGGTGAAAAACTTCCCACCGCAAGTGCACCGCGGATCTGAAGTAAAGGATTTGATTTGTTTGTCTTCCCATTTCCGATGCGGAAAACTTAGGCTTTTCACCCCAACACAACGTTGGTTGTTCCCGGGCTGCCGCCTACAGCTTCCCGACTCCAGTGCTGTTTGTTTGCGTTTGCGGATGTTAAACAGTGCAAGTAAGCAGAAGTTTATCAGCCGATCCTGGGACTGTGCTACTACTGTGTACACCCGAGAAAAGCCGAGACCGATCAATAAACACTGTTGCCGAACGATCGACGGTGCACAAACCCATTTAATGCTGCGGCTAAAAATAAGTAGTACAGACGAAAATGTTTGAAAAATTAGCCACCTAAAAGAAGTTGAAGCTAGTGTACGTAAAATTTGCACAGATGTTGGCAACTTTCGTTCCCGGCAATGTCCGGCCGGCTGGCTGCCCTTTTGTTGACAGGGCGGATGTAATTCAACGTGACGCGTATGCAAAAGGGAAAGGATTTATCTTATTTTTTTTGCTGGGCAATAGAAGATGGGAAAAAGGCCGAACGCTTCGGGCGATAATATTCAAGTCTGTCTGTCTGTCTGGTTGGCTCGCTGGGATGCTGTCTTTTCAATTTGAGCGACCCTTGAACACTGACATCTTGTACGCAAATGTACGAGCGTCTGTGGAGTAGAGTAAGGAGACTGACAACATGACGAAGGGCATCATCAGATAGCTATCGCTAATAAAGTCGCGCTTTTGGGAAGTCTAGCTGAATAGTAAAGCAGTATTTGTCTGACGGATTTGATGGAAGCCTTGTAGCTTGTTTGAACATTTTTTAAATCATTTCTAGTTCGGAAGACTCTAATGCTACTTACAATGAGGTGAAACGCGCAACATACAAGGCAAACAAATAAAAATCAATTATAAACTTTTGCACCGCCAGAAGCACCACATCCGCGCATACATTATTGCACAGGAAAAATTAGTCCACTGCTACTAAACGGCGGTACTGTTAGGAAGTTGTCGCTTAATTGGCGTCTGATGAACCGGATGTTGCATCCTTCGCGGTCACCTGTATCGGTCAGGTGGACATAATAACCTACCCTACCTGCGTAAAAGATGAACGTTTGTAAATTACTACACAGCGTGCGAAACCCTTGACATTGCGCCAAGTACGGCTAGCCAAAACTAAATAGAATCGGAGGAAGCAAAAGTTTTTTTATCAAATAAAATAAATAAGCAATTTAATTTCATGCCTCATTGCCGAGAAGAAAGTTGAAAGTAACGATAATTAATGTTATTATACACGGTAAGGGTCATGTTAACGGTCGTGTAGATGATTCGCTGTAATTAGTCGACAAACTGAACCGAACCGCCGACAGGTACTGGGCGTCTCCATGTCTTCCGACAGCGTGGCGAAAGTGCGAACAGGTGGTTGGCACTAGGTTAAATAAATGAAGGGTGAAATCAATTAATTTTACCATAAGAAGATACAATTACAAATTTTCAACTATTAAAAAAAGCACTTCAAATACAAAATCTCGTCCATGTATCTCGCCTCGAATCGCAGTTGTTTATGCGTCGTTTGTGAGTTGCATATAATTGCTTCTGAAGCATACATTCTCCATAGCGTTTGCCCCGAGCGCTCTGGCCGAGGTAGAAAGAGTTGAAGAAATTGCACCACACACCACAATAAACTTCTCGTCGGTAGGAATGCTGAGATATTTGTATTCTCTCTGGGGCGCCTCGCCACGCTGTGAGTATAGGTCTCTCCTGGCAACAGGTTATTGAGGGTGGCTCACGTAGCAAAGCAAACCCCCTTTAAATGAAGAGGCAAAAGCAAAAGAAACAAGCCCCCCCAGAGTACGCCCAAGAAAACACACCTGTTGCATGCGACGCGGTTCCGACCAAGGAAAGACGAATGCTTAATCGTGATCGATAGAGTATGGGTTGAGATAGGTCAACAAAACAAAACATACGCGAACCATATGGTGCGTTGCCGGAGTAACAGTGAGTTTTTATACTTTTTTGTATAAAATATTTCTTCTTCCTTGGCATTACAATCTAGAGCAAAAAATTACAGCAAAATAGACAGCCCTACGTACGGGGAAGGGGGTCTAGATGGGATTTGAACCCCGGTGCTGTCGTGTAAAGACCGGCACCGTTATCGCCTCGGCCTCCGAACCGCCCCAAAAATATTTATTAACCTTTAAAATTGTGTCTCAGTACTTTTTAGTACTTTAAAGCGCCTAAAGTTATTCAATTTTCTATGCAAAATCACACTTTGCAATAACTTTTTTTTACCAATTACCATCTAACAAGCTCATTGGGAAGCCTCTTTTGCCTCCAAAACATATTCTTACATCCATCAATGAAACCTCACTAATTAATAGGCGCATTCACATTAAGAAACGTGTGTGACATGCATCAAAGACCGCGCTTTGTGTTTTCCGTTAGCGACCAAGCGGTAAAAGGTGTTAATAGGCTACTCATTTGGGTAGGTCAAACACACGCCCGGAAACCATCTACGCTGGATAAATGCTGATACAATCGCGTACGCTTACACAATGGCTGGCTTGTTTAACACCTCGACATTGACCGTGTAGCTCTGTGCAGCTTCTTCGGAAAGCCGCGCGCTACTGAAGGACGAATTGTTTTATTTACTTCCAACTCAACAAAACCTACCTTGCTTCAGCAAAGTTTCCTTTGAAAAAAAAAAAACAATCCTCTCTAAAACCTATTTATTTGACTGACTCTACGGCGCAGAAAATAACCGGAAAACTGTTCTTTCCAGCCACACTTTTCACTTATCACACTGGTCGTCGTCTTGCGTTTGACTCAAGTGACTTCCACCGAAACCGTACCCAACAACCGAGAGGAAGAAAGGCAAGCTTCTTCACACAAAAATTTTTGTGCCGTCTCTATTCTAATTTTGATCCCTTTTTTCACCATCCCTCAACCCACTTGCCACCGTGTTTCCCACCCGTCCGGGTCCCTAGATCGCTCTGTTTGGGAGCGGGTTTTTGTGCGGCCGTTTAAATTTACTTCAATCCATCCCTTACAAAATTCTTGCTCACTCCCAAGGCCATACGTCTCGAAAGGACGCATGTAGGTGGACGCGCAAGCAGTGGTGGTGGTGCACCTCCATTTTATCCCTATCCACCCCCCCCCCCCCCATGTTGAAGAAAAAAGGTGCAAGTGAAAGTGCTGCTCGTGCTCCGCTGAAGCAAATGGAAGCAATTTCAATTCAATGAAAGATAAATCGCATTTCCGTCAAAAATTCAACCCTCCGTCAGGGTGCGCGCTATTCATTCGCATCACTTCCAGAGTTTGCGTGTGTGTGTGTGTTGGGTTAGGGACTAACTGAGAGGCGGGAAAAAATACTTCTCCGCTTTCCTTATTTTCTTTTCCCAACACAGCACTCTTCCCCTTCGTCTTTACCTAGATGTGAGGATGACTCTAGAAGTTTATTTACCGCGCAAAATCTGATTCCTTCGGTAAATGACGCCGAAGCTGGGAGTAGGGATAGCAACAAAAAAAAAACGAGGGAACAAGTACCACAACTGCTGAGAGAACCTCGCAAGGAGTGCAATCGCAACGACCTGATGACGGTGCGACGGTCTCGCGAATAAGGGAAGACACGACATTCCCATAGCACTGGCAAGGGGGCTCTTCGAGGGCAGGATGAGGGGGAATGGTGGCAAAACGGTAAATCTAATTTTCTCCCAAAAAGATTGACTGCGTGCACGCCAGACCACAGCCACCGTTGTTGCCCTCGAAAGTGCCTTCTAAAGCGTCGCGCCCGGCGTACGGTGCAAGGATCTCTGATCCTGATGTTTTACTCATTGCTTCGACATTTTGATGCTCATCAAACAACAACACCACCAGCACCACCCATCAGTCAAACACAATCTGCCCCTACTGTATGGCAGTACCCCCCCAAAGAGGCAGGGGGAGGGGTCATAATTTTAACGATGAAAAGAATACGGCAGCGGGACTTCTGCCGGGACACTCTTGAAATGGGATTAATTTTATTTCGCGTTTCTTCACCTTCATCCAACACCATCCCGCGTGTGTCCTTGCGATTCGACAAGGGGCGATGGGTTGTGATTTTTCTTCACTTAATCTTGGTATCTACGATGTCAGCTCGCGGGGCCCGGCTGTTGCCGTGGTGATGGTGGTATAATCAACGATTGCACGAACTTCACCGACAGGACGGTAGATGATTATTTAGCCGAAAGGACGAACCTCTCCCTTTCGGGAGGTTGAAGCAGCATTGGGGAAGGGACGAGATTGGGGGGTAAAAGCTTGTCGTCCATCTCAACAATCCCGCCCCATTCGGCTGGTACAAGCGTAACTCAACCGCGGGACAAAGAGCCACCCTAGTCGGGGACAATCTGTCAGGGATTCTGGTCAGCAGCGGTACGTGTTGTAAAGTGGTTCGCTAACCGCGTCATAACGATACGGCGAAACGGAGCCGCACATTACAGCGGCCCAAGCCGGATTAGTAGTAGCGTGCAGTACGAGGTGTGGTACGTCCCAAAAAAGGAAAGGAAAGGAAAGGCTGCAGCAAATTGTGTGCCTTCGCTGGATCTCTGCTTTCCAGAAGGACTCCATCAACCAGGGGCCCACCACACCAATCCATGGATGCATCTCTATCATTACCAGAGATCTCCGGACTGAAGCTGGTGAAAAACCTTTGATTTTAGTTCGTCCGTCCATCCGTCCGTTTGCCGTAACGGAAGCACGATAGTTGAAATGGCTTTCAATTCCACGAAATACCGGGGCTGTGCGCAACAACATGTTCATGTTACAGATTTTGTGTGCTAGAAGGGAGAGCTTTCCATATGGTACCGTGGCCCTGCTCAGTTCCTGGGAGAGAGTTCAAACGGGAACTTTGAAGGAGGCCTGGTTTGTCCTTTTTTTTCTTTTTTGGTGCCCCTGATGGTGTCAGTTAAAGTCCACCACACACACACACACAGTACTACTTCGATGCATTTTAATCCATACAGTACACGCGATTGTATCCGACAGTCGACGGCTAAGTGCCTTGTTTTCCGGTATCAGGAACTAACGAATAAAAAACCGGGAAAGTCCTTTAAAACTCCCTTTTCTGCCCTCGTGTCGTTGCTTCGACAGGCTACTGTTGAGTCTTGTAAACGATGTCAAGTGCGCATTAAACTACCAATGGCTTCCGACTTGCCTTTTACCCCCGATTGCTCATCCGCTCCAAACGCCGCTCCAAATCCTCCGACAATGCACTACATCATGTCGCGCGGTCCGTTCAAAAGGGGCCGTAGATGGGCCGCACGAAGGATGTCCCCGTAGGTCACTAGTCGTCGTTAAAAAATGGTCGTATTTTCCAAACAGTCTGCTCGACTCGACGATCCGGGTTGTTGATAAAGTGTGATGCACAGCAAGATGAGATCATTTCGCGGCTTTCTTCGTCCGCTGTTTTGTGCTTTAAGTAATGTGAATGCTTCTTCTGCACTGCATCACTTTTTCTCCCCCCCCGTAGCGTGAAGCAACAAACGGAGCGTGTTTGCAAAAAGCATGGCTGATAATTGATAGAATCAACTGGACTGACAACACTTAACACTAGTCGATGAGTGATGAGTGTGCGGATGATCCAATGGCGCTTTTGTTTTGCTTGAGTCGCAAAGGGGTGGTTGTTTGTAGGAACATGCCGATGCCGATGGCGGTCAAGTTCGTACCTATCATCTGTCTGTCGGTCATGGGCAAAAGCTCAAGACGGTCCAGATTCCAGTTGGGACACACGTTCGCAGCAACTGCACGAGCGATTAGCTCCTTATCAATCGAACGTGCAATAAATGGGTTGTCTTAGAGTGATTTAATCTTCATCTGCCTGATTGGATTCTATGGGTGCGCCAAGAAGCGACACCGTGGACAGTCGTCTGTAATGCATGTCACACCTTACCAGATAAGATACAGAGCGCTAGGTGTTTCTGGTTATCTAACAAGCGCACTGTATATTGCTCCCAGAAATAGGTCCATGCACTTTAATCTGCAGTATCAGTCAATCTGCATGTGGTTAAAACACTCCCCAATTCATTTAGTCATATTAGAGCCAGCAATCGCAACACCCATTTCAGATAACAGATACTTCACAGTTATGACACTGTCTCGGCAGATAAGGCCACCGCTGTTACTGCTGGTGCTGATGAGTCCTAAACTAATGATTGGATTAATTTTTGCGCTCTTCTTGCCCGGCATTCAGCAAAACCGGCTTGAACCAGAAACCATTGAACGGAGTCGGAACGTCCAAATTAGCCACAAAACGCATCGCCCACCAATTGGAGCATCTACATATTTCAATTTAAAGACCTTCTCAGAACATAAGAGATCTATTAAAATTAAGCCCTGCTTTGCGTTCCTTTTGTATAATAAAGTTGTAATTAAAATATCTCCTTCCTAGGAAGAATTCCTTTTGCCATTTACAAAACCATAATGACGACGCGATGGCGTCGTTTTGTATAATCTCTTCCAAACTCATCCCCCACAGCCGACATTGTTTAGTATTCACACCTTCAGGCGTTTGTACTCTTGTTTTCATCGCATTTAAAGCGGAATATTCCATCCAAGCCAGGCTGAGGCACACGATAATAGCAACATTTGTTTAGACTTTTTATCGCTCACCTTCAGCAGCTGCTAAACCTGTTGATACAATTAATCTTGAAGCTTCTTGCGGTCGTCCACCGTTCGGGAGAGAACGGTGCGGGCTTATCGTTTGTTTTTCCTCACACCGAAATGGGAGAAAATATGTCACGAGCAACGTCTCGCGGTCGTTAACAATTGTTTACTGGAAAGCTGGAATGTACTGAAGATACGGGAGCAGCGCAATAGCAAGATGGCATCATAATTCAATCGTCTCCCGCCTCCCTTCGTGTGCGTACCCTACACCGGGTAAAGATGTCACTGAACAGATGTGTCTCTTGTGCCTCTTCCGATAGATCTACGCCACACCTTCCAGCGTCTCTAGGCGAACATGTCGAACTCGTACGCGACTACAGGCGCACGGCCAACGTCACGATGGAAGCGGTTTGTAAAGTCGAACCTGCTCACCTTCCTGACCGTGGTCGGCGTGTTCGGTGGCACGGCGCTCGGCTTGATGCTGAAGAATTCCTCCGAACCGTGGACACAGCGTGAGGTGATGTATATCCAGTATCCGGGCGATCTGTTCCTACGGTAGGGTTCCAATCCTATCTATCCAGCGGAAGAAGCGGAACCAGCAATCCCTAATCCAAAAACCACCCATCCCAACCCCTTGCTTTCAGGATGCTCAAGTGTCTGATCGTGCCGCTGCTCGTGTCGTCGATCACCAGTGCGATCGGTTCGTTGGATTTGAGCATGTCGAAGAAGATCGCGTTCCGGGCCATCGTCTACTACTTCACCACGACGATCTGTGCCGTCATCCTGGGCATTATACTGGTCAGCACGATTCGACCCGGTGCGGGCCGTGATGTGAGCACTATGGGTGGCAAAGCTACCACGCGACAGGTGCTTACGGCCGACACACTGCTAGATCTCATAAGGTAGGTTGCTGCTGGACCTCAATGCCTGGAGTGGAAATTGATATCTCTCGTGTCTCTCCTATTTGCAGAAATCTATTCCCACCGAACATTATCCAGGCCACAATGTTTCAGGTAAGCGAACTCATGATGCATAGGCCTCTGAGCGACACAGCTAACACTCTCAATATTTCTTGCAGTTCCGAACCATTCTTGTCCCTCCAGCAAATGCTACCGGTGGTAAGTAGTTCCAGCGCACTAGCATTTCGCACCGGAAGTACAGCTGTGCGATCCGCAATTTCTACACACGCGTATAGTTCCCCTGTTTCGCTACGGTGAGGGGGCTTTGCATGGGGCAATTTTAATAGACCTCCCGGTTTGGGGATCGCACTGCCCCCCCTTCCAAAACATCAAACAAAAACGGTTGCAGGAAACTCTCACGAAGCCGCTGCTCAACAACGGATGAGCCAAAATGGAGCTTCTAATCACTATCGGCCCTGCCCCACCCCATCCCCCTCCACAGCAATATCCCTCAGCTTGGTTCCCCACCGAGCGGGTCCGAGGGAAAAGAATAAATTGCGGAAACGTTCACTTGTCACCGTCATATCAATTTTAGGGGTAATCTACCCGGGATCGTACGTATGCGGTCAGTGCTGGGGCCGAGTGAATGCCTCGCGCGAACCGTTTACCGTCAATTGTGCGAGGTGACCTTCGGGAAGGAAATCCCTAACCGCGGTACACCTCGACACCTACCTTAATTGTTGGCGAATGCGAAAAGTATTGGCACTTCACTGGCCGCCTATTAATGCGATCTCTTTCTCCTGCATGTTGCGTACTACAGTTCCCTTGACACAGTACAAGATCACTTCCGAGTTTACCGAGGGTACGAACGTGCTCGGTCTGGTGATGTTTAGCGTAGTGCTGGGCACGTGCATAGGCAAGATGCGCGAGAAGGGCAAACCCCTGCTCGGTCTGTTCGAAACGCTCAGCGAAGCGATGATGATCATCACCTCGTGGGTAATCTGGATTTCGCCGATCGGTGTGCTGTTCCTGGTCGCTGCCAAACTGCTCGAGATGGCGTCCTTCGTCGAGGTGCTGGGACAGCTCGGCTGGTACTTTATGACTGTGATGCTGGGACTGATGCTGCACGGATTCGGTAAAAAATTGCCCCGCTATCGGAACTTCTATTCGAAACTCTAATTCCCACTGGACTGCTTCCTTCAGGTACAATTTCGGTAATCTTCTTCCTCACGACGCGCAAGATGGCGTTCCCCTACATTGCCAAGATGAGCCAAGTGTTGGCGACTGCATTCGGTACCGGATCTAGCTCGGCCACGATGCCCATCACGATCCGCTGCCTGGACAATATGGGCATCGATCCGCGTGTGACGCGCTTCGTCATTCCCGTCGGTGCGACGATCAACATGGACGGTACGGCACTGTACGAAGCTGTCGCCGCCCTGTTCATTGCTCAACTACGTAATATTCATCTGACCTTTGGTCATATCGTCGCTGTGAGGTAACGTCATCGTCCCAGGGTGGTGTCACAGAATCTGTGCTCTTTTTGGTGATAAAAGCTGTCTTTCCTATCCTCAGTGTGACTGCCACGGCTGCCTCTATCGGTGCGGCCGGTATTCCGCAAGCCGGACTTATCACGATGGTCATGGTGCTGGACACTGTAGGATTGCCGGCCGAGGATGTTACCATCATTATTGCCGTTGATTGGCTGCTGTAAGTAACGCTCGGCGAGGCAAGAAAGCAATTGATATTCAATATCTCCTCTCTCCAAACAGCGATCGATTCCGTACGACCATTAACGTGATGTGCGACGCTCTGGGAACGATTCTTGTCAACTCCCTGTCGAAAAAAGATCTATCCGGTGAAGCCAACGGCCATGTAAGCATCTCAAATGATATCCTGTTTTAGAAAACCCTAACTAAAATATCCTTTTCTGTGTCCACGTTTTAGCTGGAACTGGCTGAACCACACGAGCTGGTAGAATTGCGACCAGACCAGAAGGAATAGACGCCAATCTCCACTGTTCCCAAACGGTGCCGGCAGCACTCCGGACCGCACATCAACTTTTCATCCCTTTTGCCCCAATACACTAGAACGCATGGTTGTTCTGCATTTGATGCCGCAAAATGGGGCAGCACGTTCGTTCGTGTTATACGTAACAGTTGTACGTAGTAATAGAACATCAACCCGAACCGTTTCCGGACATATCTTTTCTTTGCGGACACACACGATCTTCATTAGCGATCGGTACTGCGGAGTATGGGCTTCCGGAAAGGCAATGACGAACAGAGCTCACAGCATTCTCATTCTTTTACCCTAACGAAATCGACGGCCAAGGTCTGCTCGTACGTTTCCTTGATGGGAAGTGTGGCATTTCGTACCCCCACGGACCTCTCGCGCTCCACATTCGGTACACTAACGATTAAGGCCTAGCAATGCTCAACAATCTTGAGAAAGGGTTTCGCGGAAATGGAGTGTCGCACTAAACCCCACTACTGCCTCCCCCATCACCCCACCCCCCGCCGGCACCCCGTTACCGTTTCCATTTTCTTCACCCAAACACGTGCTCTACTAGCCGGAACACAACCCCGAAACCAAAACATCCGCTAAAGCCGCGATCGCGTGTGATTGTATGTATGTATGTGTGTATGTGTGTGTGTGTGTGTGTGCCATGAAACAATAGAAACACGACAATAGGCAAATATATAGGATATACATATATTGTAGGGAATATTGGGAGAAGAAAATTCGGACGCACCGACGACAACTACGCCGACCGGTGGTGCGCCGTGCGTTAGGGACAGAAACACATTTCGATCGATTGTGTTAAATGATTAGTGTGGTAAGGTTATAGAAACACGAAAAAACTAAAACACATAACAGTATCTCTATGTAAGCAAAAGGGTGCAAAGCACGATCAGACTTTGCGCGAAGAGGAATTAGAGAAGAGACAACATAGACCCGGAATCTGGACCAGGATGATGGCAGGATACAGATATATACGGAATAGATCGTTTAGTAAACCCGTTCGGACTCAACTGGCGTGTGTAAATGGCATTGCCTTGCTCCACGTGTGTCTTCTCACACACACACATTCTCCATCACCCCCTCCCCTTCCCCAGTCTAGCGGACATCGATGTTATATACGTGTGTATGTGTGTACCATATATGGATGTTTAATAACTCACCTGTAGACTCTATCTGTTCTGGTGGATGCGCTCACTACTACTATTGCCCCCAAGCGGTAACTTCCGTCGTGTTTCGGAGCTTCCGAAACAGCGTTCCGGTGTCTTCCTTTACTTCCGGTGCATTTCACTTGCGTTTTTGGTACACTTCCGTTCGGTAAGGGTCCGCTTCCTTTTGGTTCAGCAAAACAACTATACAGAGGGCGAAAGAGAGAGAGTGAGTGAGTGAGAATACGAAAGTGAAGAGGATCGTGCATTAAGAAGGGGGGCTTACCGGAAACCCAGAGACAGAGGCGCGTAAAAACCCCTAGATTTTAGTCAACTTTTCGGCGTCAACGCGTGCTGCGTCAAAGCAAAATGATGTGTTTGTATATTTCAAAATACTTACAAATATATTTTAATGATTCACCTTTTGTATCATACTTTTCATTTATTCTTCCGTTTTTTTTTCTTCGTTTCTTTTTGTTCGCAACATGCTGGTTTGCTTCACTAATTATTACCTTAATTTTTTTCTAATTAGTTTGTTCCTCGGTTATGCAATGTATGAGAATGATTTGGATTTTATTTTAGTTGCTCGAAATCATCTCAACACAGTACACATTGGAACATGTTTTTGCAGTATGGCTGCCTCAAGACAGGCGACTTCTTTGTTGTTCGAACGCGAATATACATTTCCCCGAGCGCTAGATGAAAATTCCAGACCGAAGTTAGAGAGAACTGTTTGAAGATATATGCGGCAAACCGATTGGAATTCATTACCATGTGTGTAGAGAGCATGTGTACCGTTGTTTGTGTGTGTGTGTATCGTTCACTGTAATTACTTCTAAACCGAAGTCTAAATTTAAGATGGCAAATAAAAACCATTGTTAAATGTACCTCCTATAGCTCGCTCAGATTTCCGGGTCGGGCTCGTCCACTTCTTCCCGGTCGCACAGTAAAACGCGCCTACTATCAACGGAACTAATGTTACATGTATTTCTGATAATTCAAGTATTATAATTTGCCAACATATTTGTTATTGGTCGCAAAGTAATAGAAATGAGATAAAGTAAGGAAGGGGGGGGGGGGGGAGAAAAGACGTAGTCAAAGACTCCTATTAACTAAAACTCCACACCAACCAACTTGCAGACGACCGCATCCGGCCAATCTGGTCGTGAATCGCGCATTGCGGAACGGCCGGACCGAAGGCCTTACGATGTGTCGACCGACTGCCAGATCAGGCGCTCCTCGTAAAAGTCTATTACAAGCTGTGGGCAATGCTTCCGCGCGTCCTTCGACTTGACCAGCTGCGCCCGATCCTTGTCCTTCCATTGAATCAAGAACAGCAGCTCCTTGTCACCCTCCGTTGCGCCGAGAATCTTCTCCGGGATGTAACCTTTCTCGAACCCGTTCATCTCCTCGACCTGCTCCGCATCGGCCGACCGCGCGTCATCGTCATTCGATCGGGTTTTGCTGGATGATTTCGTCGACGCACCGTCACCGTCCCGCGCACCTTCATCATCCGAACCGTCGGCATCGTCCGAATCGCCGCCGGTTCGCTTTTTCTTGCCCGCCGTTCGCTTTTTGCTGGACTCCTTTTTGTTCGCATCGGTGCGCGACTGTTCGAACGCTTTGATCAGCTCCGGGCAGTCGAGATTTTCACGCGGCTCCCACGAGTTGCTGCTCGAGTCGTACCCCTTCCATTTCAGCAGGTATTCCACCTTACCCTTGCGCTCCCGGCGGTCCACAATCTTCTCCACAACGTACTCCTCCTCCGTGTCGCTGTCATCGCTGTTTCCGTTCGTATTTTTCGGTTCCTTCGTGCGACCCATGGTTCTTTTCGACTAAAAGTGAAATGAAACAAACAAAAGAAAGAGTGCCATAACCAACACTGTACCGACGAGTGCAATGCGGCATTCGATGGTACCTTGGCCTTACCGTTTTAGTACACGGTCGTGGTGTGCTGACGGTTGTTCGTTGAATTGAGCTTCAGATAATACTGCCGAAACACACAACTGTTGTAACACGAATGTTGAGCGACTTGCCCGTTTTCTGCTGCGTTTTCACAACGATTCAGCAGAAGCGACGCTTTGAGTTTCTGTGGTATTGTGATGGCGTTTCTTTGCCGCGAATAATGCAGAAATGCGGCACGTTTACATCGGCGGGGCTCAAGTGTTGGGATCACGACACGATGAAGCGCTGCAGTTTGACAGATGCGCATTGCGGTGGGAAGCCATTTTGAAATGACCGTTCCTCTGCAGACCGTTGCTCTGTTGCTACTTTTTGAAATTTCATTCTTTATTAACGAAGCTTAAGCAAATTAATTTAAAAATTATCAAAACAATTTTTCAGCAACATAACCCCATCGTTAGACAATACGGCGTCAAGCCGTCATACTGAAATTATGAATAAAATAAATAAATAACTCCACCAATGTTTATTTGACTCAATTGTTATTGTTTTATTTTCATTTCTTTGTCGCTTGGTTTTTGTCAGATAAATCTGAGAGGATTGTGAAGAATAAGATCGACCATCGAACGCTGCAATAATAATAATATCATCTACCAACGTTGCCACGCTCTCTCTTTCTACCAACTCCTTTCGCCATCACATCACTAAATTGCATTAATCAAAGCCGTAGAATATAGACGGGTACGATCACTAGTTTTTGAAAAGCACAATTGTTTGCACATTGTGTTATAATTATTGGTAAATTTTGAAATCAAATCGCTCCTAAATTCAAGGGTATGCTTGTCTCAGCTTCCCCTTTTCACTGGTCCAGAACGGGAAAGAAAACTTCTACGCCAAACACACTCGATACGCCACGAAGGTATTATATGGGGGAGGGGGGGGAGGGAGGATGGGCAAAATAAACAAATACGAAACAGAAACAACGCTTAAAGCTATGCCGAAGGCTTGTTATGGTACTAGAGTTGTTGTGACCGGAAGGGTGCGAAATGGGGCTGTAACGTTACACCGCTTACATTGTGGACGTTGGTGGCCCTCCGGGAGGTACACCGGTACTACTACTGCTGCTGCCACTTGCGTCCACTGCGTCCAGATTGATCAGGTTCGAAGAAACAGAAGAGGACGCGGGCAAGCCCGTCACTGGTGCAGTGGACGGTAGACTCGTCGTGCTGGTCGCGCTGGGCAAGGATGAGCCAGCAAGAGGCTTGCCACTGCTGCTACCACTACTGCTGGTCGACGCGATCATCGAAGGTGGCGGAGGTAGCGCTATCGCTGGACGATCCACCGTCATAGGGAAACCCTGGAACGGTGGCAACCCACCAAACTGCTGCTGGTGCTGACTATGTCCATGGCTGTGTCCATGCCCGTGACCATGGTGGTGCCCATGATGGTGATGCTTTCCTGTGGTAGTTTGCGGGAATGACTTCGGGACGGTGTTCTGACGACTAGAATCGGTCGTTTTGGACAACCGTTCGCTGAGTGCTTTTAGCGCAATTTGCCTAAAAAAATTAGGTAATATTGTATAATGTGTGTGTGTGTGTTGGTGTGTTAACTTCATGCGCACGACCATACCTTCGCCTTTCCATATCGTGCGGATCTACCCCCGGCAACTGTACGCTGACCGATTGTAGCGACGAAGAGTTTGACTGTTGCGGACTTAACCGTTTCACTAGCCCTATTCGCAAGCAGCCCAGATACACCGGGTTGGCAATGACCGCTATGAATGGTTGCAGCACGTTCGGGAAGAAGCTTGCAAAGCGGAAGTTCTCCGCACTGTCACCCCGCGTACCATTCGAGTGTCGCTGATAGAAGCGCAGATAAACCCAGGACACGTACAGACCCGATGCAAACATTGCCGGGTATGTGCCATCTAGTAGCCCGCAAGCCCATAGCAAAATTGCAGCTATGACAACGGTCAGCGGCACGTTTCTGTCAGAATTATTTTATCAATCAGTGAGCTGGCCGAGCGAAGTTTTGATTATGCACTTACCGGTTGGAGAATTTACCGAGCGGCGTTCGGGCTATTAGATGGTCGGGCATTATCTGCGTAACGGCTACACTTATTGCTGCAATGGGAAAAGCGAATCCAAAGGGTAAATTCATGCACTTCTGAAATAGTAAAACCCACCCATAACCTACCTGCGTTCATTCCAGCAAGCCCGTAAATACGAACGTTAAATAGAATCTCCGCATCTTTGGTTATCATCGAGTAGAACAGATAGTAGAAGCTGGTCAGGATGGCCACCCCCGTGTTGGTGATGGCAAAATAGTGCAACATTTCCATCTGGCCCCAGGACGGTTCGATCAGCTTGCCGCACAGCCCCACCGTTACCAGGTCCACCAGCACCTCCCAGTAGTGCTGCTCGATGAAGAAGTAGGTAAAGATGGTCCACACCCAGAACGTCGGTGGCATCAGATAGCCGGGCGTAACGCACAGCAGTACGGAGATGCGCTCGGAGAAGGAAATCATATACCCGACCAGCGTTGCGATGCAGATGAACTTGATCGAAGTCGACGTACTGCCCAGCAGGGCCGACATCTGCTGCCGGATGTAGATGGCATTGTTGCTGCTAGCCATCGTCGTGTGTGTTCGCGCGGTCTCGATCGCCCGAGGATGTCCCTGCCGTTCCCGTTTACTTCCCGTTGCACCGCAGAACGCGCCCTGATCGGTATCTTAACATTTATGCCGTGTCAGCAGCAGCAGTTGCGGCAGCACCGATGACGATAACAACAGCAGCAACGGCGGCAGTAACGAACAGGGCAGCCACAGACCTTTGCAGTGGTTGTCATACAAACGCGATACCGGCTGGCAGGTACACAGGCTGGAAGAAATGGCCGAAATTAAGGATTGCTTTCGATAGTCAAGGGAATTCAAGTTGCTGCGGTCGATTGGTTCGCGATTTGTAAATTTACCACTTTTGATCGCTGTGTTGTTTTGCTGTAATGTCAAAATAGTTTTTCTGCGCGTTGCTGTGTTTGTGTGCGTGCAAGAGGTAGGTTATACGTGCGAGTGGAAAACTCAGCCGCTGGAATGTATTTTGTAAATAGCGACTTTTACAACGATTTACTGCTTTTTATCTGATATTCACGTTATGAAGAAGTATCTTAAAAGGTTTTCTAATGAAAATAGGAAGATAATGCTTCCACATACTTGATACAAATGATTTTTTCGCAACTACAAAGAGAACGATAGTTCGGAACGGAAAGCCGGATTGACAAGTTCCTAGACTTCCCTTACTCGATGAAATGTTGATCGATTCATTGGATGCAACGCGTGCATCAAACCAGAAAGGATTTTAAATCTCGCATATCACCTATATTTTTACCAAACCCGCCGAAAATATTCTTGGCCGGAGATCGAGATGAATCCAACATTGTATTCATCAGGCCGATGATGGTCAACCTACAGAATTCCGCATCTAATTGCTACCGACTAAAAGTAGTCCGCAAGTTCATAATAACAGCTCTCAAAATACCCAAGTTCATAAAGTTTATTTCTAAATAGGCTGGACTTTTCCTTGTTTTTCATAACACACCACAACCGCTAGTGGGAGGGGGGGTGCCTAAACATCCGATTCCACCTTCGATTCATGCAGGGTCGTGTTGCGCCATTGGAACCTGGAGGCCCTCCGTCTTATCTTATCTTGGGGAGGCAAGGTAGCAATTAGATTGCCAGCGAAGCGCCACTCCAGCAGTTGAACCATCGCGTACAGCTGTTGGAAATGGGAGCGAAACATCTTGGCACCGATGCACGTTGTAGTTGCGCTGCCTTTACTTGCGAAACAGTTTGGTTTATTTGTAACGATAATAGCTTAGAGACACAAACAAAATTCCGTACAGAGAGGAAAGGAATAACAAACAAGCTGAACAACTCTTTCGAACTGTAGCTCACTGAGGCGAAAGGGGGGTATGAGGGGAGAGTAAAGGAAAACGGAAAGGTGGGAAAAACTTAAATCTCTAAATGTTACCGAGGAGCTGAGTTGATGCTAGATTCTGGAAAGGAGCACACGAATGTCACGCGCGTGTTCCACGCTGAGCTACCTATTGCCCTGTACCGATAGTGAGAATGGTATTGTTGTAAGCGTAAATTCAAGCGACATTTGCACCATGCTCTCCTAATAACAATACTTATTGTGCGTCGAAACGTTTCTGTCTACCCATTCTTTTTTTGTCTTACCGCGATACCATACTATAAATGAGCTTTCAATGTTTAAATGTTCAATATTTTGCATGTGCTACGGTACAATACAGTTCTTGATTATTGGCCCTATCTATTATCATGCAAACACTAGATTCAGTGGTACCGCCTGGGTAAGATTCTTTACTGGGTGAATAATTATGGCTGTGCTGTGTACTTGTCTATTACAAACAATCCTCATTTGGGTGGTATCGAGAAGACGGAAAAACAATAGCTACCCCACTACCCTGCGCAAAATGTTCCCATTCGTTCGTTTCCACCCCCGTTTGCGTTTTTGACTAGCAAATTATCACCCAATTATTCATTTACGTACACGTAATTTGTTTATAAGATTAAAAAACACAATAGCTAAAACGTTCTCCCCTTTTCTGCTTTGTTGCGTTGCACACGCGGACCAGTATGCGACCGGTTTACGTATGGTTCTGTTCGTATAACGTATTTCACAGCACATGCAAGCCGACCACTTACAGGAAGTCGACCGTACGCAAGGGTGACGTATCGTACAACCCATCGTTGCCGGGAAGGCAATCAACGCCAGCTTCCTTACCGTGGGCCGGATCCACCACAGACGATCCCGTCGGTGACGAGGGAATCGGTAGCGAGCGTATTGCATGTCCCGGTTTATCACTGGATCAAGATTTTCCGCCCCGACTGCTCGGCCCGGGAAATACGATGTTGGTGGTGGATCGTTCCGAAAGCGCGTCCGCATCCGGATCATCTTCATCCTCCTCGTCCGGATCGTCGGGCGATATTCTTATTGCCTGGTACCATTTGTTGGTCAAATCAGCCATCTGGCTCTTGCAATCGTGAAGTTCCTACCAAACCGGGGAGGTGGGGAGAAAAAAAAGCATTCATAATGTTACATCAACATCAATCAATCTATTTCTAGAGCCTACCTGATGCGTAAAGCGACGCGTAAAGAAAGGCGTAAAGAATTTCCGATCCCACCGGGTAAAGCCACCAATTCGCGACTGCGTAAAGCTAACCTCCTCCTCCTCGGTCAGCTCGGACAGATGCTCCGAATCGATCGCTTGGCCCCATTCGCGCGTCTTACTCAGCGACAGTGCCTTCTCCTTCCGTTTGCGCCCGGCACGGCCAGCACGTGACGCCCGCTTCACCTTCTTGCCACCCTGCAGATACTTCATGAGCGGCATCGTAGAACCGCCGAAGAAGAGTGTCGTAAACAGGACGATAATGAGCGTGGTCGTGATAACGACGTGCCGGGACTCTTCGGTCGAGAATTGCATGTGCAGCGAGAGCGCGTACGAAATGGCACCCCGGAGCCCCGAGAACCACATGATGAAAGCCATACGGTTGGTAATCTTGTGCTCGCGGAACCGGTTCACCAACCACGCCAGCGGGAAGATGTTGCAAGCACGCCCGATCAGACAGAGTACGATCGCCCAGATCACGAACGATAGCTCGCAGCGATGCTTGAAGGAAAAGATCGCCAGTCCCAGGTACGCAAACACGCACGTTTCCGCGATGAAGGCAAGCGTTCGCATCGTTTGTTGCATCGTAATTTGGGTGACCGTCGACAGGTTGAAATGGGTGTAGTGTGACATCACGATGCCGCAAAACAGAATCGCCATAATGCCGGACAGATGGATGCCCTCGGCCAGTACGTACGGTGCGTAGGTAAAGACCAGCATCAGGCCAAACTCGAGCGATGGATGCTTGCGCAGATCGATGTGCTTCAGCAGCAGGGCACTCATCAGCGCAAACACCACACCGATGCCGGCCGATGCAAAGAACATCATGCAGAAGGTGTTGAGCGCGGAAAAGATCGACTCGCCCGTGCTCGCGTCGGTACCGGAGTCGGACACCATCGGCATTACCGTCGTGGTGAGCACGATCGAAATGGCATCGTTCAGGATGGACTCACCGAACACCAACATGTTCAGTACCGGATCGACGTTCAGTGCGTGAAAGATTGCTACCGTGGCCACCGGATCGACCGCGGAGATAAGCGATCCGAACGCGAACGATTCGACAAAGTTGAGCCGATAAGCCACCTCCGCTAGCCCGAGTAGATAAACGCCGGAACCAATGACCAGCGCCGAAATGGTCGTGCCGATGATGGCAAACACCAGAATCGAGCCGATGTTTTGGAAAAAGTTGCCCTTGTGCAGATTGTACCCCGATTCGAAGATGATCGGTGGCAGAAGCACTAGGAAGAAGGCGGTCGGCGAAAACACCTCCTCCCGTTCCCAGTTGGCGATGTGCTTGACGGACGATACGTTCAGGATCAGCCCGATCAGGGCGCCCAGAAACACGACCACAATGCTTTCCGGCAGGTACTGGAAGCCGGTCTGCAGCATCATGTGTATCAGCAGTATGCCAAGCGCGATTACGCACAGGACGAAAAATATCGACATCGAGCTGTAGTGTTCCTGCTCCACGGCACTCTTTTCCGGTGACATGGTAACGGATGCACTGCTGTTGCTGCTTGCCGCAGTTGCAGTCGCCGATGACAGCAGCAGCGTTGATGCAGTGTCGACTGCAGTGCCATTCTTTTCCGCCGTAGCTGGAGCCGGAACGGGTGAGACGGTACTGCTGCTGCTGCTGCTGCTGCTGCTACCGGTTGCTACCGTCGTTGCATTCAAATGGCTCGCTAGCACTACGGCTGCAGTGGTCCCGGTCACTGTGCCTGCTACGCCGGGTGATCCGGCCGCGGGTCGTTGGATGGCCACGTCAGAGGCAACATTGTAAAACGAGGTAAACAGGAACGCACAGATCACGAGAAAGTAAATGCCTGCCGACTTCATCGTGTCCTTGAGCGATTGAGTCATAGCACAGAACACTGGCTGATGTTTTCCAATAGAAGCACTTGGCCGTTCCGAGTTTTCACTGACTTTCCGTTTTCACGCACGTCGAATGTTCGCGAGTTATTCGATGGTCCATTGCATCGTCGCTGTCGTCGTCGTCGTCGGTGACTAGACTTGTGTTTGAGTTTGAAATGTTTTTCCACCGAAACACGGGCAAACGCGCAGTGCACGGGACCAGACCAGAAGGAAGGAGATTTGAAGAGTTCTGGGTGGGGGGAAGAGTTGATAAAAACACCTGTCAAATGTCAAATTAGCAAAAGATAAACATTCGACGAAACACCCTGTACTTGGTTTGGTCGATGAAACAGGTGGTGTATAAATTAAGTTTTTTTCTGGTCATTTTGTTGGTAAAATGAATGTATTTCTTTTCATTTTAGGCACGGAAACAACTGTTTAATGCAATGGGAATGTTTAAAGCTCTTTCACACGACTAATATCATGCTCATGGGAAGCGATTCAAGGCCGTACGATGAAGCTGGAATCGTATTGATGTGGAGAATATTACCCAAGCCCATGCTGTGTCCGGTGAGTCCTGTTCGGCCACGAGTTCCAAACATACGGAGGACACCAATGTGAGAGTTTTCGTGAAGCGTGTGCTAGGGACTCTGCCTGATAATTTGTGCCTTGCTGTTTCTCCCGGAAGAATACGATAGATAGCAAGCAATTCTTCAGCAATCCGTCGGGCACACGATTTATAGAAGCACAACTATTTCGCGCAAATAGATTGTTGATTTGATCATGTCTTAACGACGTGCATAACCTCTCAAGGTCCAACGGAAGAGCACGAATATCGCTAATCAGAGGTAAAATAAATCCACCGACGTAGCTGACTAACTCCTTTGTCCAATTTTAGGTTCAATCCCGTTACTGTGTCAAATTTTCCTGAGGATTGTTCCAAAATTACTTTAAACCTGCCGTGACGACCAAGGTATAAACTCCTCATACGTCTATATGTGTCCCAAAATATCTCATTCAGGCATAGAACACGACGAATACATTAGGGATTTTTTTGGAGAAGCACTTCCCTTTAGTTCCTGGAAGCGATATATTTTAAGTCCAACCGGAAGATTCTCTATTCACACGACACGGGTCTGTTTGCAAAACGGCCGTTTGTTCCGGTTTGCGTTTAGCAGCAGCAGCGCACGCAATTATTTTTCGTGAGTTGGACCAAACGCGACGCATTACCATACGAATGGTATCTCGCGCGTGGTCGCGTGTTTGCAAGACCGTGCGCGCCGTGCTTAGCTGGAACGCGTTCAAGATCGACGAGACGACACAAAGCTTGCGCTTATCAAGCATCGAACGACTTGCTCGGAAAGGTATTGTGGAGCGCACCGAACCACGGTACTTCCTCGACGGTACATGTGTTGTTGGTGCTGGCGCTGGGGTCAATCGTGTTGTTGAAGTGATTTGAAATGGGCAACAAAAAATAACAAATCGCATGCCCGTAGCGGAGGAAGCCTTTTTTTGCCAGTCAGAATAACAACATCCAACGTATCGTACGCCTGGGCTGAGCTGGCTGGGGTGGGTAGTAGCGGATTGGCGATATGGCAACCAGTAGCGGAATGGTTATTTTGAATCTTTCGCAGTGATGTGAGGGTCGGGAAATCCTTATCAACCGTTCGACGCCGTCAACCGGTAATAATGACCGGGCAGATTCGGTGAGCAAAAATTCAAACAAGCTTTATAAAATATGCCAGCCCTAGCAGCTGGACGCTTAGTTGAAGCAAGACGCTCGAACGTGCTACATCTCTTGTGAGTTGGTTAACTAGTCGGAACAGTGCCCGATCGTCGTTTGTGATCAAGAGTTGCACAAGCAAGGATCGCAAAATCATCCTAGATTCAGTTGGCTGTTTGTGTGCAAATTTGTAGGCAAAATATTAGTACAACGCTAAAAGGCAATAACTCAACTATTATTGAATTCGAATGGTTCTAAAAGGGGAAAACCCTAGGAAAACATAAAAATATTTGTGATTTGTGTGGATTTGTTTAGCTAAGCTCGTTTGTCTAACCCATTTTTCAAATTAAACGCTTTAAATTGAAATCAACAACAACAGCTTTCAAAATAAGCCGTTTCTGCTACTGTCCTACTCCCCGAGCGTTTGACAGCCACTGTTCGGCAAAGCACTTCGGCAAAATGCTTCGCTCGCACTGAGGTTGCCTTTTCTCGTTCTCTTTTCCACAAACATTCGCGAAGCAAAGACGGGTTTTACGCGGGCTGCCGTTTTGCCGAAAAAGTTACAAGAATTTGCTTCCTGTTGTACCTCCCCGAAACTGTATTAATACCAGCCTATGCGATAGATATTTTTAAAGCTGTTATTTTCGCAACCTTCCCGTGCATTGTAATTGACGACATTTACTTTAACAAAACAGCAAAGGAAAAACCCCCCGGTGTGAAAAAAAAAGACCGTAGCTACGCTCCCCCCAATTGCCTGCAGTCCCGGAGAAGACGAAAGATTCTATACCGAAAGCGGAAAAAGTGCACCGTGTGTCGCCTGCAGTGTTGTGTGCAGTTTTTCGTGTGTTGAAAGTGAAAAATAGTGTCCAGTACCACCCCACCCTACAGCATCAAAATGCCGCAGACTAATGGATTCGCTCCGAGCACCAACGGCCACAGCGGCTACGAAATGGAGGACGGATGTTCCTTCCTCTTTACGTCGGAATCGGTTGGAGAGGGTCACCCTGGTAAGCTAGAATAGAATCGCTAACATTGCTCTGCCAGCAAAGTTTTTGTTGTAGCCCTCGATATATTGCAATCCGTGTGAACGCAGATGCTACGAAACGCGGCGAAGAGCGAACGACTGGTGCCGGCCGCGAGAGGAGTGTGCGGCGGCACTAAATATCAAAACCTGCGAGTCGTGTCGTGCTTTAGGAAAATGTGTGTGCGCTGCTGCGGTGATATTATTTTTAGGTTAGGATTGCGTGTGGGGAGGTTTCGAGACCCCATCGGCGGCGGATGGTTGGTCGGTCGGTCATGCATGTGTCCGACAGGCGTACGAACGATGAAGCTGTACCCCGTCCATCTCCCATCCGTCTGTGGCCTCATTGAAATGTTGACCGACGACGAAGACGACGGCGATGTTCTTAGGCAGGCATTGCGGGCGCAAGGGAACCACATCAGATCAAACGTAGAGCAACAAAGTTTCATCGAAACGAAAAGGAGCAATATTGCGATGGTTTTCGGGTGCGTTGCAATTTCCGGGTTTTCCTCGTTACGCAATTAAGCTGTTGAAAAGGGCGTGTTAGATGGATGATGGCAATGGGTGCGTGCTGCTCATCAGAATCAGAACGCTCCTTTGCCAGCTGTGGAACTGTTTCCATGGTGAACGATGAAATCGATCGTATCATCTCTGATTACACACGCTCACCTCGAATGGGATGTGAGGAACATCCGAGCTCGCCCAATCTCCCTGCAATCGTTGCTATGGCGTCGGATTGAAAGCGAATTCTGCTTGCGCTATTGATTTTTCATCTTCAAGCTCTCTTCCGCGTGTATGACGCTCGCCCCGGAGTAAGGAGATGGTTTACATCACGGGTGTACATTAACACCCGTGTTCTTGCATCATGTCGATTTTTGCGACGACGGCCATTACACGGTCGCGTGGGGTTGGGTGACGCATTTTAATTGACAGTGCTTCCGGCATTTGTTTTGTTCCGTGCACGACGACGAAAACCACGTGGAGGAGTCGCCTTTATTACGCACTATTTCTCAAGAGCAGCATGGGTAGTAGTGGCTGCTGCAGAAAGGTAGACGCACCGACACATTCATACGTCCCTTCTGGTTCGTGTCCCACCATCAGCAGTAGACAAGTGTGAGGCATGTGCCGGTGACACGATGAATAATCATTGGAACCGCGTGTTCCGCACATATTTTGTCCGATGGCGGCATGGCTGCGGATTTTTATCATTTCCACCAATACATCCGACTCTGCGATCGAACGCACACAATGCAAGCGATGTACAAAGGTGTTCGCTCTCTCGCACACACGTGCGCATGCATACTGAGCACGCACGCTTTTGCAGGTGTATGCGTGTGCGTGCGATTGCGGCTGTGTGTTTGTTTATATTTTTTTCTTCCCATTTTTGGCATTCTCTAGTGTTTTATGTCTTCAGGGGGATGATGTGTTTTGGTGTTCTCTTTAATGATGTTTTTTTTGTTTTTCCATCTTTTTCCTATCTCTATTTTTCTTTTGTACATTTTGCCTTCTCCTGGTTAGCATGCAGGAGACTCGCCGCAGGGTATCATTACGCGTGCTGGGGAGAGATGTTTCATTATTACAGCGCAGATAATTGGTGCTTTTATTTTAAATTATATTGAGCATGATCGCTTGAATCTGGCGTGTTTTTTAAGAAGGTTTACGGTGGTTCCATTTTGGGTTGAAATATAGTTACGCTACACGACGAACTACTACCCTACAGCAGCAACACACTCGGAAGTGTGATCATGAATCTTCCGGCTCATCGAAGAACCCTCCCATGGTTAACATGATACGGAAGTAAGCTCTTACACAGCGGATGTCCATCGAGAAGCTTCGAGATACTCCAACTGTTCTGAGCTACGAAACGAATGGCTTGTTACGGATCCTCATATTACAAACGGAAGATCTCCAGCCAACAGACTAGATTTTGGGTATAAAATTTAATACAAAAAGGAAATGATTTTGTGAAATGTCTCTACTCACTACACTCTTAGCTAATTTTTTTAAAGCAGAAAGCAAGCTAGCTTAGGTATTTTAATTTAAAGAAAATATTTATATTCATATAATACTGTACTGATTGTTGTTGATTTTTTTTGCCACTATTTCAGATAAAATGTGTGACCAGATAAGCGATGCCATACTAGATGCCCACCTCGAACAGGACCCGAATGCAAAGGTTGCTTGTGGTAAGTGATTTCGTTGTGCAGTTGTTAAGGTTCTCGTGCGCAGCGTTTTTAATAAATAATCTTCTTTTCCTACAGAGACCATTTCGAAAACTGGCATGATTCTGCTGTGCGGCGAAATCACCTCGAAGGCCGTCATCGATTATCAGCGCGTGGTACGCGAAACAGTGAAGCACATTGGTTACGATGATTCGTCCAAAGGTAATTTGTTGTGGAGCACTGGGAGTGTTACCTGTTTTACGTTATACACAAATACGCACATACACACACACGCCCTTGAACACAGTCCTTAAACTTCCAAAGTGCCCCATCCTTCCCAAAATCCACGATCCTGAAATAAGCGAATTTACAATGTCTTTTGATAAACGGCGGGTGCAAACGATACGATTACGTGCAACAGCAGCATCTGTCTATAATTTCCCACCATTTCTACCATGCCCCCGATATGAATGTAGGTTTCGATTATCGTACGCTGAATCTGCTGGTAGCAATCGAACAGCAGTCGGAAAACATTGCCCAAGGAGTACACGTCGATCGCGATGAGGACAGCGTCGGTGCGGGCGATCAGGTACGGAGACTTTCCAGTGAAAGTGTAACGAAGGGCAAGGGGGGGGGGGGGTCAAAAGCGGGCATTATGTGTAATCTTGTCCTGCGGCTGTGTGTTGTCTTTTTGTGGAGTAGAATAGAAGGCGTGTAGTAGTGCGATGTTCATCGGTGTACAGAAAGGTCATGCGGTACTGCGTCACCGAGGCATGGTCATTTTTTTTTTGTTGGTGAAGTTCATAAAACATCATTTTCAGACGGAATCATTATGAAGTTTTGTGTGACGTAATCCTCCTGGAACTTCGATCTGAGATATGAGTGAAGCTCCAAACTATTAACACTGCATGCGTGTCTAATCTATTTCGAGGGTTAAATCCAAACATTCTAGAAGTTTGTCTTACCAAATCTACATCGGAGCATGATCGATTGAACTACTACCATCCACGACGATGAGGACTGCAAATCACACCAGAGAGGGGTTCACAGGTTACACGAATGCTGGTCGTATTTTTTTTTTTTTACTGGTCCGACTCCTCTATCTGTACCGTCCAAATCTTCCACGGAACTAACTGACGATTTTTCAGATTAATCAGTTTAATCTTCTAACATGCGGGGATTGATAATGGAATCGGGACTCTGTCAGCAGTAGACATCTGTCTAGGACGGTTGGTGATGACGACGGCGACCATGGTTGTGCACGTGGTTGAACCATACCTACTACACCGTGGCCCAGACTCATCTCGTCTGACGTGGAATTCGTGATCGATTTGAAGTGAATTTGACGTCAACGACCGTACGATCTGATAGCGCGGGTCATGGGTTACGATCTGAAATGGCGGGATGTCTGTTACGGTGGTAATCAGGATCGAGCCTTCTGGAGCGTACTGTTCATGCGTATGTGTTAGGAAAGAAGTTAGCGGTTTTTCCTTAAAGCGAGGTTGACAATCCTGTTTGTCCTCTTCCTTTACCATCCTACCATATTATCCATATTACAGTCTCTTTCCAGCTTCAATCCACACAACAAACCACACACACACATACACATACAAACACACATACACAACATACATCTGTCGCCCCGAGAAGAGGTAAATGGAAATTAATAATATTTCACCCTTTTCTTATCTTTCTTTGCATGCATCGCAAAAAAAAAACGAAACGAAACAAAAATCAAATCGTCTCAAACATATTGTACGACGCGTGCGGGGTGTCGAAATAAAACCATTATTTGCATGACGGTGGGTGGTCTTTCATTTGGTTCACACCTTCGCTACACGAACGAACTTCCATCCAAAATCGGTTTGCAATCACCGGATGAAAATATGTCCAATGCATCCGTGGTGTCCTGTGCAGGGTTCGACTATAAGACATGCAACGTGCTGCTCGCGTTGGACCAGCAGTCACCCAACATTGCCGCCGGGGTGCATGTAAACAGGCCCGAGGAGGAGGTCGGAGCCGGTGACCAGGTTAGATTCACGAACTCGTTTACCCTTCCTGTTGGGGGGAGCTTGCCCTTTGGATGTGTGCGTGTGTGTACAGTTCCTTTTACTGCTCTATCCATTTCACTCTTACCTTCTGTTGGTCTGTTAGTTGTCCTTTTTTTTGTTTCTTTCCTATCGGTTGGTTTAGTTGGGATTATTATTAGTGGTTTGTAGAATATGTACGTAGAAGCTGCACGATACTTCACCTTTTCTGCACGTTTTCACCTTCGTATGTGGGAATCGAAACTCCAACATTCAAACCAATACCGTCGGATCACATTTGACCACGCAATCACTGTCGCGAAAATGAAATTAATATCTCGGGAAACGAATTGGTGTTGGCGTATTAGAAACTTGCTTACTTGCTTGTTATGTTTGGTTGCTTGCTTTATCTTTTAATTAACAAATTTATTACCCTTTTTTAAGCGTTCAATTACTTACACTAATCCTCATTAATATTGGCATGATCGCTTAAGTATGTTGTGTGCTTCAATCTAATGCTTTGAAAGAGGCGAGAAAGAAGGGAAACAACATCTGATGGGGCATATTAGCGGCATGCGTGTACGGTGTGTTGACGTCCTACGGTCCGATTGGAGGATTGCTATCAAGTTTAGCATTATTGGCCAAAAACACACCAGGCCTCCAGAGCGATACGTGGACGACGACGTGTACGTGCTGCAAAGTCCACGAAGAAGGTCAGAAAATGGCGCCCTTTCAACTTCTTCGCATGCTGCTGCGCGCGTCTGTCAAAACAAAATTCTGTCTGCGCGCCCCATTCATGATGATGACCCTCCAGCACACACACACACTCTCTCTCTTTCGATCAGTTGATGTAATATTATTGTATCAGTAGCAGTAACAAAAAATGCGAATAAAAACTAGGGGATTGGCTTTTAAACGGCGATAAGCCACAGCTGGCCTGAACTATTGACATGCTCTCTTCCAGTAGATTCTGCAGGCCAAGCGTTACTTTATTGTTGAAGAAGAAGGATCTGCCGGTTTGTGTTTTTCTCGAATGAGTCGCCATTCCAGCCATCAAATGGTCTAATTTTCTTCATCCAACCATGACGTCAGAGTGTTATTATTAGGCTTGGCTGTAAAATAATGCGATGAGAAATGAGATGCTAACAAATAGTTCTGCTTGTATGTATGCTTGTGCTTTCGCATGGTCAAATTGTTAACCGGATTCAGTTAGCGAGCGTTGGTAGCCGATTTTCAAATGCGACAATTGGTTTTGTGCATTTGGGGACAGTGTTTCGGACGCATCCGTTTTTGTTGCCTTGGAAAACCCTGTACTTACACTTTTACACTAACAAACAAATTTAAACCTTTTTCCCCCCCATTCCAGGGTCTGATGTTTGGTTATGCTACCGATGAAACGGAAGAGTGCATGCCGCTGACCGTCGTGCTGGCCCATCGGTTGAACGAGAAGATTGCGGAACTGCGCCGCAGTGGCGATTTCTGGTGGGCCCGGCCCGACTCCAAGACCCAGGTCACTGCCGAATACATCTTCGAGTCGGGTGCGTGCATACCGCAGCGGGTGCACACGGTCGTGGTATCGCTGCAGCACTCCGACAAGATAACGCTCGACGAGCTGCGCAAGGAAATCATGGACAAGGTGATCAAGGACGTGATCCCGGCCAAGTACTACGACGCGAACACGATCGTGCACATCAACCCGTGCGGGCTGTTCATCATCGGTGGGCCGCAGGGCGATGCCGGGCTTACCGGGCGCAAAATCATCGTCGACACGTACGGCGGCTGGGGTGCGCACGGTGGGGGTGCCTTCTCCGGCAAGGACTTCACGAAGGTGGACCGTTCCGCGGCGTACGCCGCGCGTTGGGTGGCCAAATCGCTGGTGAAGGCCGGCATCTGTAGGCGGTGCTTGGTGCAGGTGGCGTACGCGATCGGGCTGGCCGAGCCACTGTCAATTACGGTGTTCCACTACGGCACGTCCAAGTACAACCAGAAGGAGCTGCTGAAGATCGTGTCGGACAACTTTGACCTGCGTCCGGGCAAGATTGTGAAGGATCTGAAGCTGCGCACCCCGTTCTACCAGCGCACCAGCACCTACGGCCATTTCGGTCGCTCCGGTTTCCCGTGGGAGGAACCGAAGGAGCTGGTCGTTGAATGATGCCGTTCGGATGCGGTCGAGCCACAGCCGCCGCCGCCGCCGCCACCGTCATCCACTGTTGATGAGGAGCAGGACGATGCGTACCGTTCGAAGAGCGGTACGCCGACGGGCACATCGACAAACCACCCCGCCAAGGGTTCGGATGAGCGGGACGACGGTGCAGCCAGTGCTTCGAAGAAAGCAAAACTAGATTTAACCGTGTCCGCTACGTTGCCGTAAATGCTTTTTTTTCATATCGATTTTTCTTAAGCTTAACCTTTTTTTTATAGTAATATTATTGCTCATTTTGTCTGCTGGTTGGGAAAGCTGGAGGATTGCTTGCAGACACCATTTTTAACCCGAGGGTGGTTCGTCTTTATTAAGTTTTCTATTATTCTATTGTGTTTGCCCAAACCCCTCTTCCAAACTCCACCTCCACCTCACATCCCCAGTAGAATCTTGTATAAGCCCGTCTTTAGCTATCGCATTAAGTACTTCAACTACAAAGCAGCATTACTGACGAAATGCGCAGAGCAGAGAGAGAGAGAGAGAGAGAAAGAGAGGAAGATAAAGAGAAAAACGAAGACAATGTACTATGTTAGCAGGAAAAAAGTTAAGATAGTCGTAAGAAACAAACAATTGTGCGTGTGTGTGCGTGGACAACCCCCATGTCGTCCCGCGCAGCACTCGAGCGGAGCTAGACCATTCGGTTGGCCACAGCAGGAGGAGGAAGGACACCCATTTCACACATCAAAAGTGCACCACGACGACCACGGGAATACTATCGCCTGGTGGGGTCGGTTGGTAGCTGCCTGCTGCAAAATCTGTTGTCCGGGTGTGAGGAAGATTGCCGAACATTTGCCTTCCGTAGGCCACTAACCAGAGATAAAACAACTAATGGAAGAGAGGCATTACGACGTACGTTCGCCCGCATGGTTACCGACATTTGTAAAGGTCTGTCGAATATTAGCGATTACTGGAAGAGAAGGGACAGTTTGGATTGATCAGGAGAGCAAATGTTGCTATCCATGAGGCAAACGAGAAGCGTGTACAGGAAACCGCCTTTTATTTGGACTTCAAATGAGACGCAAGCTAAGTAAGATCGATTGTTCGGTTAGTTAGTTTAGAAAAGCCCGTTCGCTTCAGTTCCTTTCCTACACACAGTGATGAGCATTTAGCGCGTGAGACCGGGAACTAAACGGAAGATTCGCTTGCGGGGTAGAGAAAAAAAGAATGCAAAAGGTGCTGTGTGCTATGAGGAAGCTTAAGTTGCGTTGCGCTATCCATCCTTTACGGGCTAACACACTTCCCCGGCACAAGAAGTTAGAGGGACTACTGGAGGATTAAATTGACATACCCTCGCGGGGGGGTGTATATCAGTCATTTCCGCGATGCCCAATTTTATGTCTACTGCCATTGGTGCCCGTTTACAAAACGTTAGGTAGTATCACTCAGGAACAACCCGCGCTCATCAGCCACATTCTGCACAAATATGTTCGATCGTTCTGCGTAAACTGCCATTGCGTTGGAAAATGGGGGAAAATAAGCCCTCTTCATGCAGTGTGCATGCCGTTGTTTTGTGATTTTAGGATTTAAAATCCATAAATTTAAATTCTAAGAGTACGAAATTGTGACCGGCTACAGCACACTGAAACACAGACACACAGATTTGAATGCTTTAGAGACAGTAGTAGTAACAAACAAAATGGCGGAACAATTGCAAAGTCCAATGAAAATGCGCGGTTTCATCTTCCTCACGCGACCGGCCCAACGTTTTGTGTTGTGTTTACGAAAAGGATTTTATTTGTGGAAAAGAGCTTTTTCGAAAATACTCCGGTCCGCCGAATGGTCGAAGGCTGCCACTCGGTACAACAAACAAACATAACAAACAAACAAAAAAAAAAAAACGTTGAAAAATTGTGTATAAAAGTAAAAGAAACAATGTCTCAGAGAAGCAAAAAATAAAAAGAACCATATAAACATTGGAAAAAGAACATACAATATAGATTTATTAGCTCTCCATGATGCACAGACACGTACACGGAGGAGATAATACCAGTTTGAATAATATTGAACCATTTGCCGCCATCTCAACATTCATTCATGGAGTGGGTGATGTTAGTTGTGCTAACATTTCTGATTTTATAGTAGCTCGAGAGACCGAGAGAGAGAGAGAGACAGAGAGGAGTGAACCACAACAAAATGTGTTTGAGGTCGGCCATATTGCTTCTGTATGCCACGCGGCCATAAGCCAATAGATAGGAGGACACTGTGTATAAAAGGACAGGATACTGGAACGTTGAGAATCGCCGAACAGTTCTTGGAGCGCTATTAGAACTATAAGCGTATAATTCGTAGGCTTTTTCTTAACTTTCCCTTAGGGAAACCAAGACATCATCAGTTTATCTGATTTCAGCTGGATGGTAGTAACTATAGTTATACCAATCCTCTCTTATTCAGCATTTTAAGCTCTGCGTCACAAGACGGAAGACTTCCTGGAACCAACGGAAGACCAACGAACTTACCTTCCATTCTTATGTCCTCCTGGACCGATCGAACTTTCGATCGCCGCCATATTTCTCTGCCTGGCAGATCACTTTTTGCTTTTGCTTATCGTGAGTGCCAACGGAAGTTGTCACCAAACAATCGCCGTAGGATGTGTGGGTGGTAGGTAGGTTTCGACATAGAATGAAGCAGACCACTAGCTACTGTGCCAACGGTCTTGCAACGAAAAGCCGATCAACATGATCGATGGTACAAAGTCAGTTCAACTGATGGTGAATAGTGCACTGCAGCTCGTAAGAAGGAGGCTACTCTTGCTCTTGTATTTTGCACATACATTTTATAAGTTTAGAAGTGAAACTCCTGTACCCCTGCATATACACAGCACACTGAAGAATCGTAAGAGGGAAAGCGTAACATGAACTCCGCGACAGACGATGCTCCAGATGCTGCCGACAGGCACTGCAGTGTCCCAAGACAACAATAGCACAACCCGCAAGAAAAAGTGTAAAACAACAGCAAGATGCATCATAAAATCGTATAAAAGTGTTGCAAAACAGATTTGTCCTTACTATTATGGTATAATGATTATTGCTATTGTTTGTCAGAACGGATGATTGTGTCGACAGACGAAGTGATTACAAAAATACAATCGACCGCGCGCCCCCTTCACACTTCTTATTCCATTTCAAGCGTTTTGAGATATGATGTTGTGGAAAGAATGTGGGTTTTTGTTAGGTTTTGATGGTTGAAGAATGAAAGAAATTTATTAGGGGAAGGACAATTCGGAGACTCGAAGGACTATCCCAGGACTGATGACACAGAAACCATTTCTTGAGGGACCATACATGTCCCTGTTATATCATGGGAAGTTCCTATCTTGTCCTAACAAAAACGAAGACTCCTTAACAAACTTCTCCGATCAAGCTCCATTATAGAGTCAAGTTTTACGGTCAAGATACTGTACTAGAAGTTGACAAAATCATCTTAGGCCGCAATCGAGAGGAGGTTGCTGTTTGCAAGATTAACATTGGAGAGCACATACTCCAAGGAACTTCGTCTTTCGGTGTGCCATCTCATCAACCAAGCGGATGATTTGGAGCTCCAATAGTCCTACCTATCCTCAGCACTCTGGTCCATCAAGAAGTCTCGCCTGCAAAGGGGACTTTTCCTTCAAAAGACCTACACCTTTAAGTAGTCACGTCCAAGGTATATAGATATAGAAGGTAGAGTTGTTTAGAGAAAATTGACATTTCTCGACCTGACATAACAGTTCCGGGGTGATCGAGGGGAAGGGTATTGAGAAGAGTGATGGCAGCGTCGGAGGAGGCGCCGGTGGTGATATCGCTTGCGATTTTTTGACGAAAAATGCAACCAAATATCGTCAATCTTCTGTGGAACAACATTTGATATGCGAAGATGACCCATAAATTAGCGAAATTGCTCAAGGGATTGAGAATCGAGGCTGTTTGTTCATGTTTGTTGCCCCATACCATATGTTTTTGTAAACAAACTCTGACATAACTCGACTAAAATGTCGCCCTGTCAAATCGATAAAAATTCACCTTCTAAATACATACACCTTGGTCACGTCCATCAAGAACTCTCCTTGTCACACAAATAGTTCGGGTCCTCATTAGGGATGGGTCATACGACTCTTCTCAAGAATCGACTCGGAGTTGGGTTTGTTCAGATGGGAATCCTGGTTGACCCGTGGGTGCTTCGTGTCTGAGTCGTCCTGTAGCGATTTCGGGACGACCCATAGATTAGACTGAACTCGTCGAACTCACAGGTCAACCCGAACTCGTTGCACCCACCTGTCGACCCGAACTCGATGGAACTAGGAATACGACCTTAACGATACCGGGTCGCTTACGGGCCACCGATCTGGTAGGTTCGGGTCGACCAGCCCATCACTTTGTGGACTCCTCATCGTTTAGTCGGTACTACCGGGAGTCCGTCCAGGGGCCTTGTTACTAAAGGAATTTCTTCTCTGGCACTACAAAGGTCTTTTTTGCTATAGGTGGCTTGATTTTACCGGTAACTTGTGATAGTCAGTCCTGCACACAGCGAGGCAGTCTGGATGGGTTTTGAACCCCGGTCCTGTCGTGTGAAGATCGGCGGACCGCCCCAAAATTTAATTAATCTAAGATTGAGAGCCAAGGAAGGAAGACCAGGGTAACCAATTTGAAGCGAAGGATGCTCGGCCATCAGCAGTTACGGGACTTCGGAAAACCTTTTCACCTTTACGAATCCAACTTGAACCGAGTCATGTCACGTGTGTACGATGATTATTTTTTCAGCTCCCAAATACCCACCGATTACTTGGGCTGTACCATCCGATAAGAAGGTAAGCACCAACAGAGAGGGAGTTAATCCCTCACACAAACGGAAAGCTCCAGCACAATGAGCTATTAATTAATATAAACCGTTCGTTACTTCTATCGTTACAGCGAAAAACAAAACCACCACCAGCGGCAACATCGTGCGGTGAAATGCCTGTTGCTTTTGACCGTCCCATTTATCAGCCTTGCTGCTGCTTCGATAGCGTGCCGGGAGAAGTTCCGCTTGTGATTGATTGTCAAGTTCAAGTTCAAATTGAAACGTTTTCCTGGCGCACGAAGCTAGAGCGGTACGCGTCCCGAGCGAGCGAACTCGGGAAACTCGTGCAAAACATGATGCTGTGCACCAATGGGGGGATAGCGATTCCAGCTGTTTGGTAGTCTCGTGAAAGGTCGTAAATGGGTGGTGCAGTATTATTTTGTTATGATTGTAGGGTTCAGAGAATCGAACGGTGTGTGTGTGTGTGAGCCCGTTCACGCCCGTTTAATCCATCCCGTCGCTTGAGGATCGGTGTGAAACAGTGCAAACGGGCGAAAGATTATGGGCACGGTGCAGTTGAGCAGTTGAGCTACTATTATGTTGCACCACGGATGATAAGATCAGTCGCTGCATCTGCAGATTAGCATGTGCCGCTGCATGGGAAGACGCAAGACCCGGTATCGGGGCCAAACTTTTGCTCTAATCATCACCTCACCTGAGCATAATTTGTGGCTTGCTTGGCAGGGTTCAGTGGCCCCCGTCGTGCTGGTGGAGAATGCAAGATGCGATTTTCCTAATCTGTTTTGATGATCGTGCGATTCTTTTCCCGACCCGTGTTCTAACGGCTGGATAGACTGTGGTGGTGGTCGTGGAAGCGCACCGACGGAGGATAATTTGTGGCGCACATCTGCCAACGAAAATAAGGTGCGATTATGAGGGTCGATTTGCTGAATGGCGAATCGATCTTTCCGAACGCAACTCATTTGAAAATTCCAAGCCAAACTTCCCCCCAACGCGTATTCAAGCACAGTAAATCAAGCAAAAATTAGCAACGTGCAATCAAATATTCAAATGAAAACACACACACGAGAAATCAAATTAAAATGATTATTGATTACTGGTGAAGCGCAAACTGGCCGCTGGAATCTGTTGTCCACCAGCAGCAAAAGCATTCAAAGAGAAAGCGTTTACAACATCCCGCTGCATTAGAACCGCTAAAAGCAGGCCCCGAAGTAGTCTCGCGTCGTTCCAAGCGCGATCATTCTTCGCCGTTTGATGTTGTTCCGCTTCGCACTCCATGCTTCGAAATTGCTTTTCGGACTGGGAAAACAGGGAAACGAAATATATGATCGTCGGCCGGGGGGAAATTGGTTTTTCGCTGAACGATCGTTATGGCGCTTTTTTTGCGCACATTTAGGGATTCTATGGATGCTCTGTGGTTCGATTCCGGTCGGGTTCGGTATTTCTATGATTGGTGGTAGCCACAAAAAGAAGCTCGCCCGAGATGGGTGATGGCGAGCGGTTTTGTTTTAATTAGCTCGGCAAAGAAACGATCTGTTTAGCAATATTTAAATGCCGATCCAATTAACAACACCTCTCGACGCGGTTTCTGAGGTGAGGGAAGGATTGTTTTCACAAATTGAATGTTTGCCGCGCTTGCCCCGGTTGAACGGTGGTCCAGTTTGATTCGTGAATTGTTAATAGTTCGGATAGTGAACGTTGCACGTCACCGGTTGATGGACAACTTTCATCCACGAGTTTATATGTTCTGTTTTCAATAATTTACTTTAACGGGAACATTTTACCGAGGCTGTAAAATTAAAAATTAAAGATAAAAACGCTTCCTTCCCATTTAAATTTTAAATAGAGAGGAGAGAGAAACGAGGAGAAATAAGAGAGAATCAATCCAGAAATAAGAGAGAATTGAGAGGTAAATGAGAGCATATTCAGAGAATATCGAGCTAGAGATTAGAGAGAAAATCGAGATGGAATCGAAAGAGAGAAAATCGAAAGGGAAATGACAGAGAATCGAACGAGAAATTAAAGAGAATCGGGAGAGAAACGTGAGAGGATCGAGCGAGAGATGAGCAAAAACTGAGATAGAAACGCGAAAGAAATTGTAGAGAAGTGAGAGAGAATTGAGAGGAAAATGAGAAGGAATCGAAAAAAATCGATCGAAGTGGGCGAGAAATGATGGAGAGCGAAATAAATGAGAATCGTGAAAGAATTGAGAGAGAATCGAAAGCGAAATGAGAGAGAATCATGAGAAAATTAGCGATAAATGAGGACGAATCGAGTGAAAAATGAGAAAGAATTGAGAGAGAAATGATAGAGAAGCTATAGCGAAATGAGAAAGAATCAAGAGCAAATGAGAAAATATTGTGAGAGAAATCAGAAACAATCGAGCGAGTAATGAGAGAGAATCCCATCCCATCTTATCTGTCTCTCAGGATCCCAGGAAGAGAATTGAGGGCTCTTCCCCTCTCTTATATCTCTCTCATTTATCTCGCTCTCGTCTCCCTTTCATCAACCATTTCTATCACGATTCTCTCTCATTTCTCTCTTTTTTTTATCTCGAATATGTCTCGATTCTCTCCCATTTCTTTCTCTTTCTCAAACCACAGTAATTTCTTTCTCATTTCTCTCACGATTCTCTCCCCTTTCTCTCCCGTTTCTCTCTCATTTCTTTTGCGTTTCTCTATGTTTTTTTGCTCATTCCTATCTCGATTACCTTTAATTTCTCTCTCGATTTTCGCTCATTTCCCTTTCGTTTTTCCTCCCGATTCGCTCGATATTCTCTGAATATGGTCTCATTTCCCTCACGATTATCTCTAAATTCTTTCTCAATTTTCTCTCGATTCTCTGTAATTTCGCTCTCGATCCTCTCTCAATTTTACCTCTATTCTCTGTCATTTCTCTCTCGATTCTCTCTCATTTATCATATCATTATTGTAGAGATCTATTAACTTACTAATTATTATTCAAATATTGGTTTAATATTTGTACATGAGAATAACAACATAATAATTTTTTTTTTTTATTTTAAATTTAACTTAAGAAAAAAAGCCAATTTTCCCAAGTTTCAATAATCAACCCCTTAGTGTGAGTGTCCACAGATCCAAGAAGCGGATTTCCACAGCCCACAGTAATAAGCTGGCAATTGTATGGAAAATCGATACACCGGGCCTGCTTTTTTCGTTTGCCTGCTTGCTTGCTGTACGCATTACCGACAACTTGGGGAAGGAGGTGCCGGATAACGGATAAGAAGCCGGATAGCGCAGTAGATATAATGAAAAGCGTGTTTTTCCTTTCCTCTGCTTATGTGTGTTTGTTTTCGTAGAATCCGCAAACCACTTGCGCATTGGCGATTAGCATTGATCGCCGATGCTGTTGCGTGAGCTAATGAGGCATAAGGGGTAGCTGTGTAGGGCTCTGCCGTTGGGTCCGGCAACTAATTACGAGCATCCTCCACGAAGCGATCGGTGCAAAGCAGTTAAACGAATGCTCCACCCCACTAGGGGGGGGGGGGGGGGGGGGGGGGAACGAAAAAAAAACCTCACAAACAAAACCCGACCTCACAACCTCAAACAGTTATCGACCGGAGCACGGAACACAGTTATCGACCGGATCTTGCCTCGATCGGATCGGTCCGAACGGACTGGACCGGATCGGACCCGGGTGACACCTCCAGCAACCTTTGTGTGTGTGTGGAGGCACGTTTTTCAATTTCCAGACGAAACGAAAGAACTCGATCGGGGTTCGGTTGATTACATTTATCTATCAAGCATATGCACGATCCTCTCATCCGGTTCCCTCATCGACCGGCGGTGTACGGGTCGGTCAACAGCAACAGGTATGTGTTGTTATGTTTCGTACGTATTCTGTCCGTTTTCGTTTCGTTTTTCTTTATTTAATCCATTCCCAGGCATACGCCATCATCTTCCGCCGCCAGGCCTAGTGTTCATCCCCGATCTTGACCCGATCTTGGGTGGGTTCGGCGGGATTGAAATTGCTATAACTGTTTGGCGGCGTAATTGGATTACTCTACGTTCTGGTTCGGTCTCGAATCTGGCTCGAATCTGACCTCACTGACCGAGAGAACGGGGCTCACAGATCGTGGAAAACGGGAGCTGATCAAGAACGCTGACTAGCGGGCAGCACGAGAAGAAGCGTAAATTGTGCGCAAGTGCCCCCACCAAATGTGGGCTAATCGAACGAAGTAAGGCAGTAAGATTCTTTCCTCAGGGCGAGAGGAAAAGGTGGTAAAGAATTGAATTAGACCGGCGTACGAGAGGTTGCATAATTCGCCAGAAGAATTGGGTCTATGTGATTATTTCTACTCCTTAAGAACTTGCCAAGGCGGAGGGCTTTTGCCTTAAAGACGATGATTTGCCAAAATGGCACACAATTCCAATTTCAATTTGAATCTCTTAATTCAATTAACTCCACTTAACATCGTCGCGTCGCGTTCGTCGTTTTGCGGGTTCATCGCTTGATGTCGCGTTGAAGTCTTTTGTCTGGTAAGATTTAAAAGTTCATTCTTATAAGACTGTTTCTGCCTTCTTTTTTGCGCAATCTAATTGGAATTTTCTTACTTTCCAGATGCGTGCACGCCCGTTTCGTGACGTGTGGTGCGGTGGTTGCGATCAAACTCAAGCAATCGATGATGATGATGATGATGATGGGGTTCTGGTTTTATGTCACGACGTGACAATCTGTTTCCATCCATCCGTCCTAACCCTACGCCCGATGACCGGGATGACCGAACCGTTAGCTTTGGCAAATGGGAGGAAATTATTTCTCCCTTGCACCAAACCCCACCACCCCACTTTATCCTACCTATCGGTTTCGGATCGGTTAAAAGTTGACAGTAACGGAATGGTGACGGTTTTGCGGACATTAGATCACATCGAACATCAGGCGTTTCGTGGGGGTGAGTTGGGAATTTGAAACCACACGAGCTGACCAACACCCTCGTCCAGGGGGTGCTTTTGAAGAGACCAACCCTGTCGTCTAACAGCACAACGAGGAGGATGGGTTGAAAGTGATCTTATCACCACCCCACAGGAACGACCGTTCCATGACATCGTGTCCAATTTGTCATGGCCAATGTAAAGAAGAATTTGTCACCCGGTTGGACACACCGAGACGCGATGCATTCAATGGAAATCAGTTCCGTCCTGTCGGTCGCCCATTTCCCGAAGAGAGAGAGAGAGAGCAGGAGGGTGTGTTTTCCTCCCCGAAGTACCATTTCTATTAACGAGCCAGTGTGTGCTTCTTTGTTGTTTGTAAGTAAACTATGTACATTCATCGCTCGTAACAGAACGCCCCAAAAGGGTTGGGTGATGACATCAAGGGATGATCGTTTAGAGATCGAACTCCCCACCAAGCCTTTAATAGCACAACTTTCACACCCTTTGGACTGGCGCCTGGTCGCGATTGGATTGGTTCGTGTGTATAGTAAGTATCTTTAGCTATCAGGCTAATTTAAAACCAATTAATTTCCTCCTGATTACAGACCGCGCGGGACACATCGTTGAAGACACGGGCACTGTTGGGGAGCGTCGGTTCTTAGCGTCGGTTAATGACTACCATTCAAAGCCGGTGCTGCCTCTCGGTCAAGACGCATGTGATAACGAGCGATTTCCCAGCGAGCGCAGGGAACCGGTTCGCCCGGCCGGCAAAATGGGACGCCCGGCAGCGTCCGATCCCGATTTATTGACGTCGGCCAAGCGTCAGCGTCTTTTCCCTTTCCCGGTGGACAACGTTTCTAAAACGCTGACCCAGAAAGCAACGACCAGCATGACGGGGAGTTTTTAATTAAAAGCATCTACTAGCATAATCGGTGGCTCGGTGTAAGGTAAAGCAACCTTGAAGCGTGCACTTCCAGCCGGTGTGCGCTGCAGCTTGGAAATAATTACATGATCTTCAACCGGCGGTTTGTACAGAAGATGGTAGGCGATCGGGTACGGGTGAGGATCACCTACGCGTGGTCGTAGCACGCTCTGTCACAACGTCGTCTGCCGTTTGGTACGAAACACCGGATGACTTTGAGCCCGATGTCGAAATATAGAACATCAGATATAGTTGCCGCGCGACACACACACACACACACGATCACTGAGCTCAGTGAGCTTTGGTTCGTAGATCGTGAGCGGGTGGTGGTAGATTGCGGTTGCGTAGTGTGGCTTCTTCGGTTGCGGAAGTGAGCCAACGGTTATTAGCGTTGTTGTCATCGAGCATCGTGTTTAGCCGGTGAGGTGGTGTACTACAGATTTTATTATCTAAAATTGGGCCACCCAAGGGAAACCCATTTTGCACGTATTAGTTTGCAATTAGTAGTAACTGTAAGCTTGGCAGTAATGCTTATCCCACGTAAAAGCATTTTTTTCCTTTCATGTTTATTTGGACCATCACTCATCGGATGGGGGTTTTTTTGGTCAAAAATTTGCAATGCAACCTTAAACGATCGCTGAACAAAGTAATTTTGATTGCGAAAAAAGAATAAAAGAAAAGCGTTTATACCCCCAAGAAAATAAAACAAATGGGAGAAAAGAAAGAACGAATGAAGGAGAACACAAAGTGCTGGGTCGCTTGCAGAAGTTGCAGAAAGAATCGGATCTGCATCATCGTCAGCGCGGTGCTGATCGATGAGGAACGTGCGTGGTAAGAGAATTGTACGAACATTCAATTTCGTTTCTGGACCTGCATGCCTGCCGAAAACTGGTCTGGTTTTGGTGCTGCTGGGTGGTGCATTTGAGGAGAGGAAGGAATAAGAAAAGAGTTTGGATTCTGGCGGATGCATGCTTTTAAGCCGTGTTTGTGCCGACGCGCTGTGGACGAGCTGCGCGATTGGCGAGCATTAGGAGAGCGGGTTTTCTGTTGCAATTTTGTTTCTTTTATTATTCGGCAACGGAAATGTTAAACTGCATTTCACTTCTTTTTTCTGCCTATTGGGTTTCGTTTCTTCGGGAGAAGCATAAAGGATTTGAGTGTCAGGGGTTGTTGAATCCTTTCGAAGAAAGTGATTTTTTTTATTAAATTCTATATACAATTCCAAATAAATTCTAGATAAATTCACATTTATATTTTTTCAATAGATGCAAATAAAACACGCTGCTCTTACAATAAAAATTAATTTAGGTCGTATGCATATGACTCATCTAGCATAGCTGGATGCAAAGCATACGCCTGAATATAGGCAATCTGATAGGCATTGTTGCCATTTCCCACAATAAATCATTGCTATTTATTTCAAAATGACGTATCAAAGCCAGCCTAGTGGATGGGACGTATAAAAGTGTCCGCTGCTAGAACACTCAACATAAAACAAATATTTTTATTTATCTGCCAATATATAAACGTCCTTTCAGTGCTCGGGTAAGTGCGTGCAATATCAACGGCTACTATGACAATATCATCTGAGGACATCACAATAAAAGGTATTTGATTTCCCTATCATCTAAAGCCGTTTCCATATCAACAAGCTTTATTTGCGATTTCATCGAAGGAGCCTGCCATAAAAATGGGTGCTATTGCCTTATCGACTGAAAAACCCCTGTAATTTTAATTGGAGTGAACCCTGTAATGAAATTGATTAGAAAAAGAGTTATAAGAAAATGAAATTTAAAGAAAGTGATTTAACAATAAAAAAACTAATAAGAAACAATTAGAACAAATCATACGATTGATCTTCCCTGACCTTTTGAATGTATCTCGCATGCGGATGCGCTTCCCATGAACGCTTGCATAATTGGAAATCTTCTGCAAAGTTGTCGTTCTTTTCCTTCTTTTTTTGCGAATTTATTTTACTCTTCTTTCTACATGCATCCTTGTCGGATTTTGCACCCAAATCCGGTTTTTGGAGCCTGTTTGAAAAGTGCAGTGCCTACTTGGTGGAAGGATTTTAAGGGCGTTGCTCGGACAGGTGATCCTTAGCTCTCTCTGTATCTTTCCAATTCCGTGTGAGCTTAAACTTCATCTGACCGTCCGGAAAGAGCCCTTCACAAGACAGAGGAAACAGATCAGTGTAATTATCAGCCAACGTACCTAACAATTCTCTTCCGCAAGTACCAACCATAAAAAAAAAAAAACGAGCGGCGGCAAATGCATCCTCACTCGAACCCGTTTCAGGCATGTTACAAATCACACGCTAAGCACCAGCGTGAAATTGCACACAATCACTGCGCTGCTCTGAGCAAAGAGATACCTAGGGAAGAAGGGAAAAAAACGAGATCAAATTGAATTCCTCCCATCCAAATCCGGAAAACGAGCGTTAGCTGCGTAAGCGATCGCGGGAAGTGCGCTGAGCATTCCCAAAGTACATCCCAAAGGGAAGGCTGCTAAAATTACCACGCACATGTAACTAGCAGGTACCAGTTTAAGCAAAACGTTAAAGAACCGTAGCAAAAATCTTGGAAACCTTCTTTCGGTGCCCTCTAACTCCAGAGCCGGCTTCATGACCGAATTTCGGTAAGCACATCAGGGCTTATTATAGCTGCACTCCCCCGGTCTCTTTAGTTTGGCCTGGACCAGCGCCAAATGAGGCATTCCGGGACTGTCTATCTCTCCGGAATTCCGTTGCGGGTGAAAGATGTGCGGGCAAAACCAAAAATTGCACGGTCTCGTCATCGCTAGCTTACTTCCTATCCATCGCGCTTGCAGATAGTAAATTAAGTGAATCTTTAAGCAGGTCAATGTTTACAGTGGATTATCGGAGGCATCGGTTACTCCCGTTTCTGCTGGATTGGATAGCTTTTTGCGGTTTAACAAACCCAACTGCTCACATGAGGCTGACGGAAGGCTCTACGGAAAGGCCTTCACCAAGCCCCCGGTTCAGATAAACGGTTCAATGTTCTGGTTTCAATTAGCTGGCCATCGTGCGCCACACGCTTTACTTTTTCGCATCTATCCATCTAACGCACCCGGTTCCGATGTAAAGCTGCTCATTAAATCATTAAGCTTGATTTGGTGCGGTTTGATACGCGGACGATCGCGACCATAAACTCGATGCTGTAAAAGTGACTGAATTCCTCATAAAGTTGATCGGGAGGTTCCCGCCGGTCGGACACTCCAACTACCAGCGATCGTCGTAAAGTCATAAATATCTGGTTTAAGACACAAGACCGGTGCCGTAAAGTTTGAAGGTCATCGTTGGTGAGCAGTCTGAAGTGCCTGTTTCATTGATACGATAGTTTATGTGAACAAAACAGCACCAAACTGAGAAAAATCGTGCGGGGGAAAAACAAAACCTCCGATGACCGATGATCATAAAAATGCCATTCGCCCGAGTAAAAAATAGGAGAGAAAAACGATGCGAAATACATAAAACTCCGCTCGCAGTTTTGGAATGTTTCGCTTTCAGTTTTATAGTTGTGCTCATCGAAACACGATCGGCTGAGAGTTGAAATGGGAAATATGTTTAATTTGAATTTATTAAATTGCCGCCGGATGTGTAGCGCGGCAAGAGTCGCTCATAACTTTAAATCGACCGTTTGTCTGGCCGTTAAAGCTGATTTTCAGTATTGCCGCCCAGCTTGCGTAGCTTGCAAGAGGATGTTTGCACAACGTCATATCGCGCGATCATACACCGGGAGTGTATGCAAACGATTTTCCATAACCTTCGGTGTGAATGCGAAACCCCGATGCAGCCCGTCGCCCCGATCCGGTCGGCGACATTGTTTAGTGCGTGCATTATCGACTCTGTGGCTGTGCACCACTCCAACCGCGTAAGCCACTTCCTGTCGCGATGATGTCTGGGCCATGATATGAAGCGGTAAGTGATTCCGAGAAAAGCCGGCGATTGCTTACTTTTTGCACAAAGAAAATTAGTATGGTTACGTTTCGGGTGGGGGTGATGGCATTGTGCAGGGCTTTCCGGTTGTAAAACTGTACCGTTCCGCCATAAAGAATGCAATCTTTGATCCAAAATTTAGCTGGAGGGTAGTATTAACTAGAGAGAAATCAGGAGAAATAAGACAGAATCGAGAGAGAAATGAGGAAGAATCGTATAATCGATAGAAAAATGAGAGAGAGTTGGAAGGGAAATTGGAGAGAAAAAAGAAAGAAATAAGAGAGAAATAAGAAAAAATCGAGAGAAAAATGATTGATAATTGTAAGATCAATAGAGAATTGAGAGAGAAATCAGAAAGCTATGAAAGAGAAATGGGAGAGAGCATCAAGAGAGAAAATCGAGAGAGAAATGAAAGAGAATCGAGGGACCGTTAAAAGAGAATCGAAAGAAAAATAACAGAGAATCGAGAGATAATCAAGAAAGAATCTAGAGAGTAATGAGATAGAATCGAAAGATAATCGATAGAGAAATGAGAGCAAAATAATCGAGAAATGAGAGAGAATCGAGAGAAAATTGAGAGAGAATCGAAAGATAACTGACAGAGAAATGAGAGATAATTGAGAACGAATAGAGAGAGAATTAAAAAAAAGGAGACAGATTAAAATGAAAAATGACAGATAAATGAGAGAGAATTTAGAGAAAATTGAGAGAGAAATGACAGAGGATCAAGAGAAAATCGAGCGATAATCGAGAGAGGAATTTCTCTGTTATTTCTCTTTCAGCTTTCTCTCATTTCTCTGTCATTTTTCTCTTGAATCTCTCTCTAATTTTTCTCAATTCTTTCCTATTTCACTCTCGATTCTCTCTTGATTATTTCTCATTTTTCTCTTGATTACATCTTTTTTCTGTGTCAATTTTCTTTCGATTCCCAGTCATTTTTCTCTCGATTCTCATTCGATATTTTCTCGATTATCTCTCATTTCTCTTTCAATTTACTCTCGATTCGCTCTCATTTCTCTCTCGATTCTCTGTTATTATTCTGTAGATTCCTTCTCGATTCTCTCTCAATTCTCGCTCATTTCCCTGTTATTTTTCTCTCGATTTCCTTCGATTCTCTTTGAATTGGCCTTTCTCTCACTTTTCGTTCAATTCTCTTTGAATTTTCTCTCGATTCCCTGCCATGTTGTTCATATCTGTCTTATTTTTCTCTCATTTTTCTTTCGATCCTCTCTCGATTTTCACTCGATTATTTCCTCTCGATGATCTAAACATTTTCTCGCGATTCTCTCTTATTTATCTCTCCAATCTAATAAGATACTTAGCTTACTTATTCTCTTCATTTCTGTATTTAGCAAAAATAATCGGACAAACAAATACTTTTGTTTGACCGATTGCCATCTTGAGAAACAGTATGCCAAACTACAGGTTTATGATGGCAATGTGAAATATGGTGAAACCATTCATTTAGACTCTTTACGATCACTGATTGGCTGTGTACATGATGTATTTCAAACACCTCATAAGAAGATGACATGAAGACCATTATCATTGGCTACGGAAATAATTGTATAAACCAATGGTTCTAATTTTAACATGAAATATTTAACATTTTACGTAATAAAATGCATCTAGAAAATGATCGCACTGTGATTATTGGGAGCAATAATTGTCATTGAAATTGGCTTGTTTATTGCCAAAACCCATGCCAATTTCCATTTCCTACAGAAAAACCCCTGTGAATAAAAAAAAAAACAGTTTGGCTTCCGCAAATCATCCGCACGTCTCATCATCATGCCCGATACGTCCGTTAGGTTTGGAAGTTTCAAGCCGCGCAACCGCAGTTCATAAATTAGACCCTTAATCGAGAGAAACCCACACAAGGGACCGCCACACGAGACTTTGCCGGCCCAGTGTGCAAGTTCTAACCTTTTTTCTCCCCCCCCCCCCCACCTCCAAATCAGACTCAAGGTACCGTAACGGACGGTCGCACCGGACGGTGCGTGTGTGTGATTTACCACCGACGACCACGGGTAAAATAAAGTTGTTAAATCGATGCCCTTTCCGTACGGTGGAACCGAAACCGGAAACAAACATACCAACAGGAAGCTCGTGTTTGGTGCTGTAGCTTCGAGTGGAGAAGAATTCTTCCCAGAATATTTCGATCGTTCCGGCTCAACTGGGTCCCAAATGGGGGTCTCTATTTACGTTGGGCTTCAAATTACGAAAACCTACCGGCCGATCTCGACATTCAAGCGGGAGGAAAGCAGGTAAGCAAAGAAAGCCCTCTGCCGTTCGAAAATCGATCGCAATCTTGCCCATTAGTGAGTGGTAACGTTCAAATTTTGGAACGGTTCAGGCGGGCCAGCTTTCGGTGGATGTAACAATCCGCCCCCAATCCAGCGAAGAAAGCGATGGACCGACCTAATCGATTCTATCAATCGCGAGGGGTTTTTCTTTTCAAACGGGAGCTTTGGAGAAGATCCGTTCCGGGATCGGAATCGGAAAACCACCAAGTCATCGTGAAGTTCTCCGGGTGCCGTAGAACGTTACGTTGCCCCCCGCCCCAACGAAAACATGCTAATCAATCCCAGCGGATTGGTGTGGTAATTAATCCACTGCCGAACCCTTTATGCCCGGCAATCAGGCAAGAACCGTAAGGCACCGTTTCGATTGAGGGTTTCCGTTGATCCGTTGCGTTACGGATCTCCCGAAAAAGGTCTTCAGGAGGTCTTGGGTCATCTTGCTCGACGTGCTCGGTTGGCTAGAACTGGATGGGTTGGAAAGTTCATACAAATGAACAAATTATGCTAACGATCGCTCTCTCTCTCTCTGCTGCTATGGGCGAACGTTTTGATTAACGGAAACGGTGCACATAAAGCTGGACCTCCCGAGTCGGTGGTCCGCACCATCCAGTGACAGCTATTAAGGGGAGTTTGTTTTGACATTTCCCGATGAACCCCGTTCCCCATTTGGAGTGGGATGTTTTGGGTAATAATTATTACATATTATATGTTAGACTAGCTGTTCGAGATACAAGATAACGCTCTTAATGCCAGTTCTTTCTTATCTTCAACATCTCAGCAACACTTCGCAAGGGAGCACAAATCTTCAGCATAATTGTTGGAGACTGGCGGCGAAATAAAACCAACAATTGCCGTTAGTAGAGAACAGCAACAGAATAAACAAAACGCAGAAGAAGGAAAAGACATTCCGTGACCTGACTGACCGATGATGGTGTTGATGGTCCGGTGCTGCCTCTGCTGGAAGCTGCCCGGGCTCGATGGTCGGTGGGAATCGACTGAATGAAAATGCTGCGAAAAGCGCACTCATTAGCAGTACAAAAAGAATTTGCTTTCCACTTGCTTCCCATCCCAACTCCAACCCCGGGATGATTTGGATGGAAGAAACAAACTGTAAAGGTCAGAACACATGAACATCAACACGCACACACACACACACTCACACACAGAACCAAACAATCTGCAAAAGCAATTTGCGTTAAATGGCGCAAAGATAACTGTGTTTCTGTGCGCATTCGAAGCGCACTCGCGTTGGAAGGGCAGCGTTTTTGTTCTGCGGGACGATTCGCGCGGTACGTATGTTTTAGTTTTATGATTTGTTGGACTCCCCTGTTTTTTTGCGTGTGTCAGTGTGTGGAAACAAAAGGAAAAGAAAATGCTTTCTCCACCGGTTGGGTGTGTCGTGTTTTGTTTCTGCAGGCCGACAGACTTATGTCTATCCCCCCCTACAGACGCAGCATCTTTGAGAGAAAGGAAAGAATTTTTTTTGCAGCACTTTCTTCTTTTCCACACAATTCTAGAACTTTCTCAAAGGGTGATCTTTTGCGTGGAAATTTGCAAAAAAGGGTATGGTAATTGACCATAAAACATTTCCCTCTGACAATGGCAATGAAATGTGCACCCCCGATGGGAGTGTGTTTAATGACACCTGGACTCGACTGACTGTCCTTCTTGTGGGAGGGTGAGCGGCTCATTTTCAACAGTATTAGCACTGTTATTAGCGTTAGCCCTTTGGTTTGATCACGATCTGAGCTACCTGTCGTCAGGGGACAACCACATTAAACATGATGTTGATCTTAAGATATTCATCCCTGCTGGTCATTGTCAAAGCCAGCAGGGAAAAGTACAGTTTACCTATCGCAATTTCCCTAATTACGTGTCCTGGTGGGTGTCTTAGGGTTGGTCTCACGATTAGTCAGTAAGGTGTGCGAAATTTTTAGTAAAAAAGCTCAGTGAAAAGACATAAACAGGGTAATTTTTTAAAAAAGGGGTTTCTTTAAATACAGAGCTTTTTGTAACACATTTTGCATACTTTCTGGCGTATTTGTACACAAATTTATAAAATCTACAATGTTATAACGAACCTAAGCTAATCTCAAACTTATGAAAACCTTCCTGAAAAACACTTTCTGTCCAAGTGTACTGCAGAAGAGCTAGCAGAGCAAGAAGTCAATGCTGTTTGATACAACAGGCAGGCAACATTCTTCACTTTTTTTTATCCAAGCAGTGTTTTACTGTATAATAGCGAGTTATAAATCTTGATTCATAATTAAACCTAGCCCCAATAATTCATATTGCTCATAAAATGTGCACTTTTGATGCAAGTTTGCATATTTACACATTTTATATTAAGTAATAAGTGAAATAATTGCAGAACTATAGTTAATACAATTTCATTCAAGAAGTTTTATTTCGTTAGAAGAATCGTTAAAGGAGTAAAAGGCTTTCATTGGGTACATTAAAATTTATTAGTTTATGCAAAAAAATTCTTATGCATGTACTTTGCATACTTTTAGGGGTTTCTTTTTTTGCTTGTGTTTCTAAATGTAAAAACGAACAACGGACAAGGTGGAGTTCTAGACTTCTAAGAAACTAATTTACAAATTAAGAAACATGAATGCATTTTATAAAACTTATGTTCAAGTGAAAATTTATTTAAAACAACAGTGATTTTGAGAATTTGTTCACAAGGGCGTAAATTTTCCTTCCAAGTGTTTGTAGCCTGCTTAAGAACCTTACGCAATGGTGCCCTGACTGGACAACAGAGTTCTGGATTGGATAAATCTTAAGGGGAAAAAACAACTTTCCAACGTTTACCCTCAACCACCCTTAAACCGCTGGGAGGGGGGTTCATTAAAGCAATATAAAAAGAAACGGAAACCCTTCACCCAAACACCCAATCCAACGGGTTTATTATCATCGCGGGTAAGGTGTGTAGAGCCGCGAAACGGAAAAAGAAATTACGGTTTAGTGCGTTTTGTTTGTGCTCGCGAAGAAAGTTCTCGGAAGTGTTGGCCTGATCCGGGTTGATTGTTTTGTCCCGCAATAACCCTTTGCTTCCGCACAGACCAATGTCCAAAGGAACGTTTAAATTTATGATGTGTGGTAATAGTGCAGCGTTAAGAGTGGTAAGGAAAAGACATCAAAACCGGAATCTTTCGTGGTGAATGGGCAACCATCAGGGTCAACTTTATGGCGTGCCCTTGACGGGCGTGCAGAGCGGCCGCGGTTGGATGATGTAACTGGATCTTTCCCGCTTAAATCCGTATCGGGCAAAGGGAAGCCAAACACGTGCCAAACGCACACGCTGCACCGGGGTTGCATTATCTCACCGACTTGAATGCACAGGAATGACAAAAGAATGTCTAATCCACGGCATCTCTCACCCCAGGCTCTGACCAACGTACCGTAAGCTTTTGCGGTTAATGACCGCACGGGTTGCACACGATCGTAAACTTGACATTTAGCACTAAATGAAGGGTGGTATAATGTGGCAGGAAAAATGTTATGTGACGTAAGACAGCTCGTGCTAAAGAGACTTGTTCGGATGCAATGCGTGTGGAGGTTCGCCGCTTGTTGGTGCAGTCTTTTGATATTCCGGTTTATTTTCTCTCTAAGCCACAAGACAGACAGAGCGCCTTTTAAGGAGCTTACCGAACGAAGCCGGTGGATCGTAATCGATCACAGATAGTGCAGCTTCAGCTGGTGACAAGTAGGCCTTGAAAAGCGTAAAAGGACCATCCGATCAAGGTAGGCCGTAATGTGTTTATTCGCGCTGCCATTTAAAAACGTTCCGTCCGATATTTAATGAATTACCGCAAGAAGCTTGTTTAATGGATTATACGAAACAAAAACTCTTTTACGTAGATAAATGGACTTTAAATTCCCACTTCCGCTACCCAATTCCGGAGGCGCCAAAACAAAACCATCTAAACAGATGCAATGAATTGTGGTCAATTAAACTGAAGCCGGGAACGCACTCCTTGCACTGTGGACCACCGAATGGTGTTTAATTTATGGCAGCTGGGAACGGCCGTGGCACGATGATGATAATGGTGGATAATTGCCCCGGGACATTTATTACACTTTCCCCAAAAATCTTGGACCTCCAAAGTCCGGTCGTGGGTCGGAAAAACAATCTATTAGAGAAACAATTGAGCCGGTCGCTTGAGGTCACGAAGGTGCCGAATTTCTACCCTGCCGCAGTCCAGGCTGGGGGCGTGAGAAATAGCACCACCATCTGGCGCTTTTGGAGGGTAGATTAGTGGTTGTGGGCTGCAGCAGAAGAAAAACAATAAACATCGCAAATCTGATGTTAATGGTTGGCTCTTCTGGCTGGCTGGTGGCCGAGATTCGGTGGGCATTAGTTCACGTGCCCGGCTCGCTATGTGTCCAGCCCGCGACGCTTAACGACTTTCGGGATGTGGAATAGAAAGGCATATAATACACACTCAAACTCAAACTTCCCCGAAAGCGAGCGATGGCAGGAGACTTGAAGAGCAGGAGTTCTATTGACCCAGTTTTGGTTGGGCAAGAGAAACTTGGGCTGTGAGGAGGGATTCCTTGGTAGGGGCCAGCGAAGCTAAACACCATGCACACACCACATTCACCCAAGGCGGATGGGTAAGCGCACGCGTGCGTTGGTGTCAGAAGGCAAGACTTCGCCATCGGCCGCTTTAATGCCACACCGGCATTCGAAGCCATCCGCTTGGTTCGAAATTATGAAACAACAAATCATCATTTATCAGCCCGGAGACATGGTGTTGGGGAGCTGGAGGGAAGAAGAAAAATTACGATTTCAAAGTCAAGATCAGGGCCCAGGGAAGGTTCAGGCATCGCGTGAATGTGAACCGAAGTCGCACAAAGGAAAACCGTTTTCACACCCTTTAGCGCGGCCAGCACAAGTGACCACCGGATCGGGAGTGAAACATGCCGGCCCCAGAAGCTATCCGTAATCGTTCGGGAAAATGATTGTGGCCCGTTGTGTGTGTGGATGTTCTCACAATTACAGACCATTTTTATCCGGCTCGATAAACCGTACCAAACGCGGGCATAAAAGTGTGTTGAAATGTTAAATAATTGTTAACCCTACGGCCGGAAAATAGAAGACAAACTGTTTACCTTTTTACTGACCAAGGTACAATAGAAACGGGGGGCGCGAGAGAGGGGGGAGGGTTTAGATTTGGCGTTGCAAAAAAAAAAAGGAACGAGAGTTCATTTTTAGACAGCGGAAACGTACGCCCAAGACGGGGGGCGCAATACGTAATTCGCTTTGGCAGCAAAGAAAAGCAACGAGCGTGTATAGAACGAAAACGAAGCTGCTGCTACTGGACTGGAAGAAAGTAGCACAACCACTCGGGAGGGGAAAACAGTGCCATAACCCGGTACCGGTAACCGGGAGAGGATGGTTTTGTACGTGCGTATAAGCGAACCGCACTTTTACTGCCAACCGCGCGCGTCTCCCTACCGTTTGCCTTCCCGATTGGAAAGATCGGGTTCGTCGCTTACGTTTGCGTTGAAGTCTTTTGCTAGCCGCACTAGCGATTGGCGGCAAGTACTGTGGGTAAAAGAGTTGTCAAACATTTGTGCTAGGAGTATCGATTTTCAATTAAGACTGTTTCGACATTTTAAGATCCTTTTCTTTAAAAATACTTAAATATATATCCAAAATGGGAAATTCTGAGTATTACGAAAACTTACGATTTAAAACAGAAAAAAAACATTCAAAGATCACTTGTATGTCAGATTTCCAAACCGCTAGTTATGATACTCCATCCAGCTAAAATATAATCTAGACAAAGTTTGGCAAAGGCTTCTTGATCATCTTAACATTCTATAAGGCAACATAACCTTAATTTTGCGATTTAAATAAAAATTGGAGGTCTTATTCTTTTCTTCCGTCGCTTTATAAGGAAGAGAGCTTGCCTGGAAGTCACTCTGATGAAGCTGAAATTATAGTTGATCTTGACCAGAATAAATTACAGAAGATCAACAACTTCACGACAAATTCATATAACTTACAGCCTTCGATCAACATCAACGACGTCAATCCTTCTTCACTTGTGATTCTAAGCCTTCACCGTTCATATCATTGGACTGGCCAATAGACTTTACGGACTGGGTTGTCCGGTGCCATTTTCGTGACATGATTTGTCTACCTAACCCATTAAATTCTTATTCGTTCTGCGTTTGTGGGCTTATACCACAGCTCATCGAGATCGTCGCTGTTACGGGTCCTTCATTGTCCTTTCACACATAAGAACGAGCCATGAGCTACAAGTTGAACAAGTCGAAAGCTACATTAGCGGAATTAACTCCCCTAAACTTTCCATGATGGAGCAGCCCGTAAAAGCCTTTCATATTTTATGTCCTCATACATCATAGCACAAACAAAGTAACTGCCTTTAATTATCACAACATCCCATCAAAGTAATTTCTCATGTGATCTATCTTCGATCTTCAAGTTTGTGCAAGTTTGACAACCCTTCCCGCAGTACGTGCTTCTCGTGCGTGAGTACAATATATAATGCAACAAATTTGCCCCGTTTTTCTTTTTCTTCCTTCCGAGCATGTGGTGACCGACCCATAGTGACCATCGGTCCCGGAATAACGGGTTCCGGAGCTTGGTGTTGGAGAGCGGGAACCGCTTATTACGCTTTTGGCTTGTGCCCGTACACTATCGGCAACCACTTTCTGGAGACAGTTGGAAAAAGAAATGGACACACACACGCCGGCTGGCACAGTTGATAGTTTAGATAATGGCAATAGAAACCACGCAGGCAGATAACGCAGAAAAGCTCGTTCGTGTGGGACAATGATTTTAAGACGTACGGACCTGCTTCTGCATGACAAATTGGTCCACGAAATTGAGTAGGTTTCACTCGACGATCTTGAGCCTCCCTCCCTCGGTTGTTTGTTTACGTTGCGTTCTTGGAGCAGTGAATGCTCGTTCGGAGTTGCTTAAGCCACTGGCAGCAATGGAAAGTAAGTGATGACGAGTTTCACCTCGGTTTTGCCTACGGAGAGCCTACGCAAAACAAAAGCGAGGACAAATTGCCGATGTCAATTGACGATAAGTGGTGACGATCCCGACGATTGTGGGAAACGCTACCCTGCGGTGATATGAAGCGATTAGATACAATTGTCTTACGATTGTGTCGTTGAACTCTGGTGAGAAGTCTGGAGGGAGCCAGCTTTCGAACTCGCTGTACTTCGTTCTGTGGGATGGGTTCCCCAAAAACCACAAACAAAGATTACGATTTGCTCAACCCACCGGGTGGCAACTTATTCCAGAACCATTTCTCTACTTTCGCAACAAAATTCAACCGAGGCTTGATTAGTCATTAGCACGCCAATTGTTGGGGATCGCTTTTCATCACCAACCTGTTTTTTTTCTTCTCGGTGCTGGTGCTGGCAAACATTAATCTCCGGCATGTCTAAATAAAGTCGCACCTTTCGGTGGCTCTAGCGAGATAGCGTGCTCCGGCTCCCATCATGCGTGACTGTGTTGTGTGTGTGTGTTTTTGGGGCTGCTGGGGGTAAGCAAAATCAGGCGCATCCGTGCGCGAACACACAAACGGGATGAGTTTGACTTCCCGCCGTGGGGCACGCAAACAGCACGACCGCTAGAATCTTCCGCGATCCCCAACGGCACGGCACACCACGCTGAGAACGCGAGAAACTTGCACCGAACCCATCTCCCATCCCATCAGCCAAGCTACTTGCCGTGATCTTTCCGCTACCTGGCGTCTAAGAGGTGACCGGTGTCGACGCCCTCGGGAAGCGTTTCGTGCTGTGCGTTCTTTGGCTCCCCCGGTCTATTAGCACCAGCCAGCATGAACGGGGGCTATGACAAACATCTGCTAATTGGGTACGGGATTTATTCCAGACGGTGGACGGTGGCTGCTGGATAGTAGGGAGTCAGATTTCATAATTCTCGGTGATCAGTAACATTTTAATTCCGAGCAGACATGGCCGTGGGATGCGGTAACGGAGATTAGGTGGGATGATTGCGTGTCTGGGCAATGTGCAGTGGTTTTTGCGCTTTTGCTGAAGATTCTGCAGATGAATGCATTTCGGAGGAAGCTGATCAGTTGGAGGGGTTCCTTCGTCGTTCGCCGGGCTTAGGTTGTCCTCTAGCGAATGATGCAAATCGAGGAAAAAGACTCTCAGAGTTCCAGACTGTAAGGAAATTTCTAGAGTTCTAGAGGTTTCTTGGAGATCTCTGAAGATGATATAGTTGTCTAATAAGTGGAATACTGCAATCTGACGAGAAATTTGGATTAAAAATTTGGCAAGTTAAATTTTTTATTAAACTCGACATTAGTCTTTTAAACTCCTAAAAGCCTGTAAATGTTTGAGATCCCAAGCCTGAACATGGATCTAGAACTCCTGGTTTTCTCAACTCCAATAGGTACTCCCAATATTGATCATCATATTTGCAGATTGAAGATCAAGATTTGGTCCAGTACTGGGAGGTGGACCGAAGGTCGTGGGGATAGTCAGTCTGGTCCTGGTCCTTCACACGGTAGGTCCAGGTAGTGAATACTGGATGGGCCTATCAGTCCGGACCCCATGACGGGAGTTTAGAGGACCTTCCAGGCCGGAGCTAACGACTATAGTGAATTCGAGGAAGCTAGACTTGATAGGACGGGACCTTTCCAGATAACAAAGTTAGAGAAAAAAGGTAGAGTTTAGGAAATTTTCTTCTTAGTTTATCGATCTGCTGGGTCATGCCAGCCATAGAGCAGCTTACTAGGCTTACTGATATCACCTAGTTGGATAGCCGTTCCTCATTACGTGGGAACGGTTCGAATGGGATTCGAACTGCTCAGTGCTTCCATGTGAAGATCTTTATCGCCTCGACCTCCTGTCAATTCCAGAAGCCAGCAGTTACTGGTAGCAAGCGATCTGTCAAATATGCGCACTCACCTGTCAAAATTGAGTGTTAAGTTTCTTAGTGTTCTCTTATAAGTCACTCTCAATTCCACGAAAAATGATAATAATTGGCAAACATTGAATCACTGTAAATGGCTCCATCATACTCCTCTCCTAAGAAGCAGCGCACAGTAGCACAAGCGCAATGTTTTAATTAACCTTCCTCTTACCTAAACCTTCTTCCCCAATTCCAATTGCAAGGCGCTGTTTCGGTTAGGCTGCCTTTTTTGGCAATCCATTTCCTTCCCATTCGTCTCTCACGCTTAAGAACGCAGACCGCAACAAGCAACCGAAAAAAATGGAGCAAAAAAGCGTCTTCCTCTTCCGGGGTGTTTGTTGGTGTGGAGTCGGTTTGTTTCTATCCAGGTTCAGAAGTTCCACCCTGGACTTATCTTAACTCATTTCCATACCGCGAGCCCCATCCCACAGGGCGAGATATTATTGTTTGCTGTTCGGTTTCCTTTCGGTCTCTAACGATGGTTTGATAGCCTGATTATGTTTGTCTAACGGGCCTTTTTTACCCCCTTTCTCACTCCCTCCATCCCTTGCCCTTTGGACGGCGCTAAGGAGGGAAAATTCTTAATGGATAAGCTATGTGGCGAGAGAGCGTGTTCTTCAGAGGTAAAGTCGTCCAAGAGTCACACATCGCCAAGTACTTCTCGAAACAAGTGCCCTAAAGAAGCACACTTACAAAAGCGTAAACTCCAAACTGCACCGAACGACCAAAGATGTGTGTTCTGTCGACTCGGCCGTTTCCTTTTTTTTTGTTACTCAACAGACAACAGTTTTGTTTGACTTTCGTTTCGTTGGTGGCAAAAGGTATCATCGATTCTGCTGCCGCTGGTTTGTTGTTTCTTTGGCTCCTCTTGCGCTGTTTCGTTTTCCGGCCGTGCGCGAAATGCTTCGCTTTCGGTTGGATTCTTCTTGCATTCCTGCACACACATACGCATCATCGTCATCATCATCACCATCATCGCCGTGTTTCTCGCTCTGTCTCTTTCTTTACTCGCAGCAGCAGCTCGGCGCTTGGAGCATGGCACTTTTCCCCATCACTGGAGAAAAATCAGTTTTCTTCTCACCGATCGTGCTCGGCTCGCGATCATTCGTCGCTCAACCAGCGAACCGACCGGACCGTGGAACCGCCGCGCTGCCCTCGAAAGCTTGTCGCCGTACCGCTTCGAACGATCGGCGTGATCGAAGCAACGTTGAAGCAAAGTTGTGAGAAGTTCATGTGCAAAGTGTTTCAAAACGAAAATAATTCGCGAAAAGATTTTTGAAGTGCGTAAGGGTTCGTGTTTTTCACCGTCGTTGAAATCGTTCCTCTCTCTCGCAGTACAGTAACCGGGTTTCAGAAAAGATTCAAAATGATTGATGATGATGAAGTTTGCTATCGACCGTTCGCTAATGTGTTGCTGCCGCTGCTGCTACCACTCGCGTTCGACTTTTCCGGTCGCGATTGATTCGGTTCGATTTGTTGGCGAATAGAGCGATATCGACTCGATAAAGAAGCAACAATTGTGTGTTCATTCTGTGAGCTTGTTGTCGGTGAAGAAGAAAAGAGGAGAAAAAAAAACGACAGACAAAGGAAAACCAAAAAAAGTTTTGCAACAAATGCGCGTTCCCGATTGATGTTAACCTGTTTCTTATAATGCTGTGCCGTGTCTGTGTGCTGGGTTAACTGAAACTGGGGTCAGTTTTGGTAGTTCTTTCAACCAACAAAAAAAGAAAAACAAGAGGTGCTTCTTCTTAAAGTGAAGTGCGTGTGTGCTGGTGCTGGTGTTACAACATAACAAGTTAAAGTGTGTTAAAAAACGAGTTCTAAAGCGCCAAGATGAGCCTCCAAAATGTTAAACGGTGCGACCAAGCAACCGTTCCACGGAAAGGTTCGCCGTCGTCGCCGATAAGCCTGCCAACTCTTCGGCTGTTGCTCTTCGCGACCGGGATGGTTCTGCTCGCGGTGCAATTCCCGTTCGCCGATGGATATCGTATGCAGCGAACCCGTAAGTGCTTGGGACGGAGTTCACATTTTTAGTTTCAGCATTTAATGGAAGAAAACGCCGTGGTTTTTATGGATTTTGTTTTTTTGGTTTTATTTTTGCGAACGACGATTGTTGGTGGAATGTCAGACCATAAAAAAGGTGTGGCAAAAAGAAGGGGAAGATAAAAAAGGGTGATAACAACACTCACAACCTAATGGAAGGAGATAAAAAAGGATTTCCTTTACAGTGAGAGCTTTTAATTACGTGAGAAGTGGTTTTTTTCCTTATAGTGAGGATTTTATTATTATAAAGTTCAGGAAGGATAAGATAGAATTCATAAGGGCATGAGCTCTTGTTGAGTATCTTATTTTGCATTATATTATCAAATTAGAAAGCTTGGAAATATTAAATAATATTCTTAAGCAGAAGCTTAATATTAAAAGGCATTTGCGTTTCAAACGCCGAAATGTATGCAATTTGTATTTCACAACAATTTAAAAAATTGAAAAAAAAAACTTCAGTTGATGCAGCTTAGTGTGTATAGTTGGGGAAATATAATTTTTTAGGTAAAAAATATGAAAGTAATATAAAATTATCCAAATCGAGGTGACTGTTTTTTCAAAAGACTTCATAGAAAAAAACCTTGCCTCATCTCGCTTGACTGAATTTAAGTGTTCAAAGCCTTCAAACAAAAGGATTGTTGGAATTAGTTCTGGGTCAAGCTTTACACCCATCAAGAGGCATTTTTATGTAGAACGCCGTACATCTCATGCTGACGATCACTTTGCATAATTCCGTACTTCCTTCCGGCTACCTTCTGCCAGCTTCTTCGAGCAAAACTCTGCTCTTCTTAGACAATCTGAAGCCATGTTTGCTGATCGGTCAGCCGCTGAGATACACCCCAAAACAAAAGCGGGCTCTTCACCCTTTGCGGGCATCTGCATTATAATTGCAAATTGTTCATGCTAACATACACTTTGGACACTTTCGGTGGGGTTTTTTTTTTGTCGGGAAATATGTTCTTTTGTGTTTTTGGGATCCCAGCGACTGGGAACCACAAGAAGTGGGATGGATTTTTTTAGATGGAAGTGAGATGGAAAATGATTCTTGGAACTTCCTGGAGCGTGTCTATCGGGAGATTGCGGTTGGTGGTTTGGAGGTTCGTTTACCTTTTTTTCCTCTTCCCCCGCTCCCCCGATTCATGCTGCTCTAGGTGGGTGGATAATTAGAAGGAGGAGAGCGTTTGCGGTGTACAAATTAGTACCTTTTTTCTCTTCTCGGGTGGATGTGTTGTTCTACTTGACTGTGCTACCGAAGAAAAGCAGCAGCAGCACGGTTTGTCCGATTTCGAGCATCTTTTGACAGCAGCTGTTACGCGTTTATTCTGTTACGAAGCAACACTTAAGCAAAAAAAATGCTTCTTGGAGTTTGATCCCATCCCAGTTGAATGAGTGAGTGATGCGAGGAAGCGTAAAAGGGAAAACAAAGAAAACACTAATCAACAATCAGTCGAACCGGGCAGGCAGAAGGCGACTGCTTCTAAAGTGCTGTTCAGTTTCACTTTTCCATTTCGCTCAACCAACCAGACCGTAGGCAACCGATTATTGCTATTATCTATTCGCGTGTACGGTGAAGAACACCCGCAGATATTTTTTGGGCTCATCCGTGTGCTTATTTATGTGTGTGGCCGATAGTACACACTCGAAAGGCAAACATAATTATGAGGCGAACAGGGGTGTCCCGTTCGTGGAGGTGTTATCGTAAGCTACGTTTGGCAAACGATCACTTCGACGATGCGGGTCGCGAAGATGGTAATTGAATGGCTTTTAGCGAATAGTAGAACCAGGGATGGGCAACCGGATGTCGAGGACCTAGAAGCGAACTTTGCACCACTTTTTTCTTTTTTTTAATTTGAGAATTGTTGATGAAAAATCAAATTACAGGGGCTTTCAGATGAATTCTTTACAATAAAAACATTTTATAGCTCAATTCCAGATGATTTCACAAATGAAGCCTATAATTTCAAACAAACAGCAGTGCGAATTCAAAGAAGAACTAGTAGTTTTGGGTATAGGACAATTAAAATTCAATTCATAGAAAATTTTTAATAAAAGATGTTGTAGTGGTTTTAAATAAAATTCAGAAAAGCCAAAATCATCAACAATTCTGGCTTCGATGGGAGCTGTGCTATGTAATTTTTTTTAGCTTGGACAACCTTAGCAGTTGATAATACAATCGGAACACATTTTATCATCACAACAAATGCTTACTCAAAACAAGTACAGAACTGGGAAGTATAAATGCTAGTAGCATTGTGAACACTGATAAAATGTAGATCCTCATATTTGGCTTTATTCAACCAGTTCTTTCCGAAAGCCGTAACGATTCATAGAATTTGAAGACTTAGGTGAGGCAAAGATTGGCCCAAGTTGTGATTGGTTTGCTTTCTTTCTATGGTTAACACCCGAGTAAAGTAGGCATTATTATTGTAGTAAAATGCGCTGTGATTAAAATAGTATCTGCTGATAAACGGTTAGTACGATAGAGAAAAGGAAAATGTCCTCTGCCAAGCTTGTCGTACAGATGCTGCTTTTCCGCTGCACGGTTATCGAAAATTATGATTCATTAGTTGTAGTAATTTTATCCAAATTCCAAACCTGGCTTCGTTAAACTGTCGTTCGAGCTGAATATTTTTATAATACAAAGGTTTACATCCCTAAAGCTTCTGTAAGTTATTATGTGTTCCATTTGTGATATCATCGGATAGTGTTCCCGAAATTATGATAGTATTTCAAAATTAACTGGTTCTTTTTTCCTATCATGTGCGGTCGTTTGTTAAAGCCTATCTAGGGGAATATTTGTTTCTTTTCTAAAGATTAATATTTGCCAAGCTATCTAGAGAAAGTTGCTCATCCCTGCCTTAAAAAGATCGCTCTTCGGTAAGCTTTACGGTGATTTAGGCGTGTTAATTAGCAGTGGGTTGGCTTATTGTAATGGCGTGTTTTGCTACTGCTATCCCGGCACAGGGAGAATAATGAGCAGCCAAATGCAGCCGGCTGAATTACGCTTCTTTCGTTGCGAGAGTTTCGCGGAAGCACCAATCTTACCCAAACGAACTGTGTTACACCACCATTCGGACAGCGAAAGAATCATCCGTGTGTGCTTTATTAATGATATTTTCCACACACAGTTCACATGCACACAACGCGCACACGAGCAGTAACTATTCCGCCCCCTGTGGCCCCCGTTACCGTTAGAACTATGTTAACAAGCTGACCAAAAGCAACCTTTTTTTTCTTTCCGTGGCGTGGAAATTACGTACGTAAGCCGGTCAGCAAACAGGAAACACAGCATGCATGACACAGCGACCATGGTGAGGGGGGCTACCCGGTGGGAAAGCACTTTCACGCTTCCCGTTGGTGTGCTGAAAAATTCGAACCATCCGGCCTGTTTGTTTGGTTTGGTGTGTGTGTGTGTATGTGTGCAAAAAACCCGAAACAAAAACTAGATTAAACGATCTAGCTAATCGAGGGAGACTCGTGGAAAAGCGTGTTACGGGCAGAAGGAAAAACCTTGACCATCATACACACAGGCTCGAAACCCATATCGAGTTCACCACCTGTGGCTTGGCGAGTCCTCATTTTGGTGGATGGACCACGGGGAGGGAGGGAAAAGAGGGGACGTGGAAAACGTGTACAAATTAATTGAATACAAAACTACCACCTCGGATCCTCGAAGCGATTGTAGAACCGAGCTGGGGTTCGTCGCCTACCGGCAACCAATCACTTCAACTCCTGCACCTTGTACATGGGAGACCCCATGGAACTGGACCATAGGGGATACCTCAACTACCCCAACGAATCTGGGTCAGCGTACGCTGGCCGCGTGTGCTTTCGTTGAATTCTATTCCAAACCGATCGGGGAATGTGTTGGTCCTTCTTCCCGGTTTTTGCACGCGTCATCATGAAACGGCCTTCGGTAACTGGCTTATGCATCCATCCCACCCACCCACCGTGGAGAAGCTGAATGGGCCGAGAGCAAAAGTAATATACCTGCTGCATGGGTAGCGATCGTTAATTAAATCTTTCTCGCCTTGGAGCACCGTCGTGAGCGATGTAAGTAACGATCGAGTAGTAGCAGTTGGTACCGCGGGGGCGCAATCCATCAAGCAAAACGAGGGTTCCTCATCTTTTTTCTCGCAAGTCAAGATTGACCCAAATAAGACGTTTGATTATGCAAAAAGGTTCTGCCTAACCTAACGCCGCTTCCCTCTGTTTGCTCTGAAGGCATCGAAGGTGAAAACGAAGAACGTCAACGATCGATCAAGCGACGAACACGTTGTTTGTTTGTTTATGGGGCGCTTCACCGTGTGTTCTTCGACGTCATTATGTAAGTCACACTATTGTGTGCTCTGCTGCTCTGTGTACGGGTGTTATGAAAATGATTCTGCGTGTGATACGTTCACGATCACTTGGCTCACTTTGTTGCCACACATACCAGGTTCTTTGTGCTCGAAGTAGAAAAGGAAAACCGTGTGTGACCTGCATTTTCCCAAGCCCGCTTAAATACCAGTGCAGGGCATCGATGAAAGAAAAGTGGTCCACGGTGTGGCCGTGTCGGTGACGACGGAGCGAATGCAAATTAGTTCCTCGCAAAAAAAAAGGCCGGGGAGTACTCGCATCATGGTGCTTCGTTTCGTTTCTTCCGAACGATGCATGCGGTCCCATAATTTCGTTTCGGACGTGCCGTGTAAGGAGGGTGAGCTGCCGGTGTGTGGATAGTGGTGAACACGACGGGTCTTCTCCCCTGGGGGAGGGAGCAGAAGGTGTCAGTGTGAAATTATCGTGTGCTAAATATTATGATCGGGGCGCGCGCGCCCCTGGCTCGTGAGTCCATACCCGCAAAAAGGGGTTGGGAACTTCTAAACCGCGGCCGTCATCATCACCATCATCAGCGGGTGATGATAGTGGTTGGAATTTTCACTTACTGCTCCACCCATGGTTTTGGGGGTGCGTGGTCTGGTGACAACCACCGGCAGAAAACAGGTTCGCTTTTGAGAGCACACACACACACTCGCACAATGTCCGGTGGAATTCCGTTAAAGCCTGTCCCTCTTCAGGTTTGTGGTGCAGTGTGTTCGGATGCTTCTTTCTGTCGCACCTCAACGATCTGGGCACCTTAACAACCGAGGAGAGCCCTTTTCGGAAGAGATAAATTCAAAAATAAATTCAAAAAAAAAAAAAACACCTCCGGGAAGCGATAAGTGGGACCCACCAAGAGTCACGATGCCCAAGACGCCCTCTCTTCAAGCAAGCCTTAGCTGAGTGTGTATGTGTGTGGTTTATTTAAATAGAATTATGGTTGCACATTGGAGTTTTTCGGGATGAGATTTTTTTCCCCATGTTTTTCCCAAGAAGATCACGCTCGGGAAGAGAGCGCAATTTGAGGTCAGTTTTGTTTTCCCGTAATATTCCGACCGCATCGCCGGACGCATAGTTAGATGCTAAAAAACGATTAGATGTAATGAAACATTTATAGCCGCGTGTTCAGAACATCAAACCCGCGGGGGAAGCTTTATGGCCCCACCAACCATACGGTAAATTAAATTGGAATCTATTAATATTTATAGCAACCGTTTGAAGTTATTATAGCATCCATCATTCGTGAGCTCTGTTTGACAGCGCACGTCAGTTGCTTTTAACTGTCAGACCACAGTGCTAAGTATACATCTCATTCTACTGCCACACACACACACACACGCATACAAATCAAACAAAATAATTTAGATAAACGAGCGATAAATGGGAACAAGCCAGCAGCGACCCTGTTATCCTATTTTATACCGTGCGATTAAATTGAGGTCTTCGAGCGTGCGCAAAAAAAAACCCGGGAGAGACTTTCGCCTTCCCTAACAGCATCAATTATTCGCTTTGACAGGAGGCCTTTTTTGTGGTCCGAAAATAAAAATAAAACCACAGCAACAACGCGTCGTCTCTAATGTCCGTCAGCTAAAAGTACGTCAGCTTTACCGGGCGCCTACTGGAGCTATTGTGTTTGAGGGAATGTCACGCCTTCCTCATGTTGGGACCTATTTAGCAGTTCTTTGCTTTCTGCCAGCCCGGTAGAGAGAATTGATTCTCTGCGCCGCCTAGTTGTCAAGCTCACTACGGGCAGGAATTCAGACTAAAAGTGAAGTAGGAGAAAACCGATCCCCCGGGAAAGGGCGTCAAGAATGGCATAGTAAGCAAAAAAGGGGCAACAAACCAAACACAAACACTTGCCGCAGTAATGAAGAAAGTGAAGCACCGAAGGAGAAACCGATTCCGCCGTGCGGCGCACGTCCGCCGAAGAACGATTGGGAGGTATTCACAGGAAATCTAGGACACGGCAGGGCGCGATGAGTGGGCAAATTAGTCACGGCGGCTTTCGGAGCCCTAACCCAACTGCTTGGTGTCAGTGTCGCGTACGATGGGGTAAATATGGGTTACGTGCAACATTTCCACTGGCAGCGATCACAAGACGGGCAAGAAGAATCTCCTCACCAATTACTTCCTCCAGACCTTAGCAGGCTTTGCAATTGGTGGCCTGAGAACTTCACCACCCCCGGGTGGTGTTTTTCTGCAGTTCGATGAACTGGTTCGTGGTGTGTGACGTAAAAAAATCTCCGTGCTGAACTTCAAGTCTTCGGAGAGGCCTTGATCATGGACTACTTTCGCGCGTACGAGGTTTGACCCTCATTGGACGCTACTGGCTGGCCGGAGAAGGCGGAGGGCGAACCGAAACCGGCTTCAGAGCAGGTCAATGTTTTGTGTGTGAGTGTGTGTGCGTTACAAGCCGGCGGGTTCGTTTCCTGCGGAGATTTCAATTCCCCATTGTGCTGGTGTTGATTTTATCGATTCTTTTGCATTTTTTGGAAAGCGGCTTAGCGGCGCAGCGTTTGATTGTTGGCCTCCTCCCCGCCCGGCTGGTAATACACAAGATCGAACAGTTTTGGGGGATTAAAGAGGGAAGCCGTAACAAAGTGAGAAATACCCACGGTTCGATAAACGAACATTTTTCAATCATTAGCGGAAGATCCAATTCCGAAGGCGATCGGTTAGAAATGATTTCGTTTTGTTCCTTCCCCGTCCCAGATGGAGCTGCTTCATTATGCAGCGCTGCTGTTCGCTGTACTGATTCCAGGCATAGGTTAGAGTAAGGCTTAGAAATCAGCATCTGATATTTTCTTACAGTTTCTTACTCCGAAATCAAAAATACGCATCGGAATGTTCCATGGTCAAAAGGAGGAGGAACGAGAGAAATGTTTGCGTCTGCTGATATAATGGCGAAAATATGTATACAATCAGGTGGACAAGAAGGAACCAAAAAATGTGTCACCATCATAATGATGGTGACGGCGCTGGTGATCTCAACCGGTGGTTCTCTGGTGTGCGAGACGCATTTCATTAACTGGCCTTTCTTCCTCAGTGACATTTGGCGCAAGTTTTTTGCTGCTACTTTTTAATCCTCCACCGTTGGATGTCAATAACCGGGCGTAGATCTAGCAGGGAGGGTGTTTGGTTTTTTATTTGCTTTATCTAATGTTTGTCGGTTGATCAGAACCTTTTTTTTGTGTCTAAGGTGTCTCCATATGTGTGTGTAGTTCGAAATATTTATGATGCTGTCGGGTGTCACTTAATGATGCGCGAAAGTGGCAAAAGAAACGCGAAGCAAACTCCCGTCGAACGCTAACGGGAGTTTGCGATAATGAGGTGATCTATAAAAGGCCATTATTTTTGTGTCCGATTACAAAAAATTGTTGTGAGCGAAAGAAAAAAAAAAAATGCTCACGCGATGTTCGAAAGAAGAAAAACATTTTTATAGCACGAACATAACTCATCGAACATGAGCTTTCGCTACGATTATCTGTTCACACAGCTACAATAAATAATGTAAATTTTGATTGCAATCTTCTTCTGCTTCCAGAATCGAGTTGCTACTACAATGGGACCCACTTTATGGAGGGCTCAATCGTACCGACGAAAGAACCGTGCCTGATGTGCAAATGCACGGAGAAAACGCTGATCTGCGCGCTGAAAGTGTGCCCGGGTGCGTATTGCATACCTGCTAGGCGCAAAGCAAGCGTCGATTTTAACGATCACTCTCGCTCTCTCTCTCCCTTTACAGAACAACCGATTCCACCACCGAGAGGATGCATTTTGGTGCATAAGGCCGGTTCCTGCTGTCCGTATCTGCAGTGCTCGAAGCTGAATTTGGCGGTGAAGAATAATGGCGATCGGAAGAAGCTACACTTTTTGGATTATTACGAAAAGGCGGCTCAGGAACGGTTGGAGAATCCTAACTCGTACCTGAGACGATCGGATGACGAAGAGGTTGAGGATAATGGAGGTTCGTGCTGGTATTATATTCTACTTTTTTGTCCCTTTTTACTTAGCTTCTTCGCTGGTTCTTCTTTTTGTTGCAGCTTGTATCGTGAATGGAACGGTGTACAAATCGGGATCGGCGATGGTCAGCTCGACGCTCTGCTCTTACTGTTACTGCATCAACGGACGACAGCAGTGTGTAAAACCGAAATGCGCTCTGGCCAATCAAAAATGCGCTCCAGTGTTTGTCGATTCTGCCTGCTGTCCAATCCGTTACGATTGTACGGGTAAAACTCCTATCAAAACCGGTGCCACCGAGCTGTCCACCGAATCGGCGAATCATGTCCGGCGGATCAATAACAAACACTATCAACGTATGTCGGAGCGAAGAGGCTACCGGAGCAATGGATGTATGTCCGGAGGGCACACCTACCCGGACGGGGAGAAGATGAAGTCGGAAGACCCGTGTGAAGTGTGCTACTGCATAAGAGGCCAGCGAAAGTGTACGCCGAAGAAGTGTGCACCGGCCATCAAGGGCTGTACGCCACGAGTACCGCGTGGAGAGTGCTGTGCGGTGCGGTACGATTGCAGTAAGTATCTTCAGGAGGGCTTTAAGGTGCGAGATGGTTGGATGTTAAAATGTATCCACTTTTTACCATTGTCTTACACAGAGCACGGTGAACAGAAACCCTTCGGACGCAAAATGGAGGATGAGGAAGAATCGTTTGACTTTTTCTCGATCCTCTTCGGACCGGACCCGGACGCACCGAAGGAGGAGCCGAAGAATGCGACCCAGCCCGTTGAAGTGCCCGTCACTGAGGCGAGCTCCATCAGTACAACGTCGGAGAAAAGTTTTCTCGATCTGTTGCGTGCCGGGCTTGACTTTATCGATGATGCTGGAGAGGATGAGCTGCTGCTGAGCACCACTGCCGGGTCGGACGGAAGTACGCTTACCTCGACGGAGGCACCGCCCGAGCTGCAGACGGTAAAGGTGGAGATCATTCAGGAACCGCAAGCAATTTACATTGAAAAGCCGGACTTTAATTTCCCGGTACGGAAACCAATTCCACCTGTTCCGATTATGTTTAAACCGTTGCCGAAGATACCGACTTTGTTGGTGAATGAACCGGACTTTCAGAATCTTGAGTCGGATTCGTTGCTGAAGGAAAATCCGACAGAGGTGTCGAACTCGTTGTCGGACACGACGCTGAAGAATCTGCCTACGACGGATGTTTATGAGGAGAAGACGGAAACGGTTGAATTGACTGTTCCAACGACTAGCGCGGAAAGGACAACAACGCCGAAGCCGGTACCGACTGCAACAACGATGGCTCCTAATACGGTTAAAACAACGGAGAGAGTTACGACTACTGCTCAGACGAGACCAGCTACTACTACTACTACCACGACGACCACTACAACTACTACTACAGCTGCCCCAACTACTACTACCACTACTACTGCAGCTCCAACTACAACTTCCACTACTACTACAGTCGCTCCAACTACAACTACCACTACTACTACAGCTGCTCCTACTACTACTCCGACTCCACGAACTACTACTACAAAGCGTACAACTACAGAACCTCCAACGACTACGACTAAGATCCCGACTACTGTTACACCAAGTACTGTCATTACATCTCAGGAGGATTCTTCAGAAGACATCAGTACAATTCAACCACCAACCACAGTAACTCCATTGAAGAAGGAAGCATTATCTCCATCTTCAAGCTCTTCTCTAAAGGCTGAATCTATTAAGACCACAGAGAAGATCTCTACGACTTCCGCTTCGACATCACCTAAGACATCTACAGAAACCCTCAAGGTCACAACGACGCCACCACCACCATCAACGAAACGGCAGGTAGTATCGGAGAAAATAGTACAAACAACCCCACAACCGAGCATCATCAGCTCAACGCCTGTCGATGTGGTTATAAAAATCGATCAACTGGTTGACAAACATACGGTAGAAACCATCATAAACTCGCTGAATGCTAAAATAGAAAAGGTAACAAAGGTAACGGCTACCGAACCACTAACCACCACCACCACCATTGCGATAAAGCGACCGAACAATAAATTTGTTGGCTTCGAACCGGAAAAGATACCGACGACAGTGCTCTCCAAGATGGCCACCACGACGACGGAAGCGACCGAGTCGACCGCTTTCATGAACGATCTTACTACAGCTGTTACGACGGAGGCTGACGTTACTTCAACGATTGTAACGGATACGACGACCGTTTTGAGGGAGACTACCGATCGACTAACGGAGGAGATCAGCACTAGTACACAGAGGATGAGCGAGAGTGAGGAGTCGACAATGATGACTTCAACTCCCGTTCCTTCTGAAACGTCCACGATGCAGGAGGATGAAGCTGCTGAAACATCCACGGAGGTAACCGATACGACTGTCAACTCGTACACGGATACGACACACGAGGCACTGCGAACGGAAGAATTCGTTGTGGAGAGTAATGATACAGTTGCTACCACGGAACCGACCACATCGATCGCACCAACCAAACTAACAACTCCGGTCGTGACTCGTCCACCGAACCCGTTGAAGGAGAACAATCTCTTATCGGTACTCCTAAGCGGACTCTCGAACATCTTCGACGCTACGAAGAACGATTCCGGCAAACAGGGACAGAAAAATCGCACCGAGTACCGGCCCGTCACACCGAAACCGATCCCGATCAGTGGCTTCCACAAGGTGAGCAATATTCCTTCGATTTTGGAATCGGACATCGGGATGGATTATGATGAGCCAACGCTACCGCCCAGCTTACCGAACCTGAAGATCATACCGTTCCTGCCGGCAGATGCGGTGAAGAAGAACGAACCTCCAAAGCCGGCAAAGGTTATACCGCCGACGTATACGTACTTCAAGAACCATCCCAATAACTATCCGATCGTGAACGATCCTTATGAAGCGCCGACCAGTTATGGAATGAGCAATGAGCATGAAATTCTTCATCCAGGTTTGACGTACAAAGCACCGGGAAAACCCATCGCGGAGTACGAATATTCGTACGATCCTGCGATCAACTACCCGGCTCTGACGGAGAGCTACGATGTGGATGCAAAGAACGGGTACTACAATACGAAGGTTATACGCGATAAGTATGATACGGTGGATGAGATGGACTATGACTATGATACGGACACGATTCACAAGTACTCGGAGCATCCACAGAAGCAGGATCTGTTCAAGAATGAGCTGAAGAAGTTTATCCCCACGAAGTACGAGGTACCGCAGGAAGGTACGTATGTGCCGGTGTACGATAAGTATGGGGTTGGATATCCGGAGAAGAACGTTTACTACACGAACCATAAGGAGTTGGCGTACGGTGGAGCGAAGCTGGACAAGCTGCAGGCAAGCACCGATAATCCACTGTTCCGCATCGACGGTACGGATATGAGTGGGTTCTCTCCTCCAACAAAAACGGAAGGTGTGTGTTAAGAGGATGAGGTTCTCTTGGTCCTAAAAATGTAGATTCGATTGTAACGCTGTTCGGTTGCCTCTTTCAGGTGGATTCGTACCAAAGGAGCCGATAAAGGATGAGTTCTATTATGAGAGTTACGCTACTACACCGTTCCCGATCGAGGTGACGGACGATCATCATGCGAAGTTACCATATAACGCCACGCCAACCAGTTCCTATGGAGGTGAGTCTTCTGCCACCTATCAATACTCTTGAGTTCTAATACCTCTTCTCTTGTAGCCACCCCATCGAATCCTTTCATTGATGTAATACGTACGGAACCGGCACCTCCATTGATGTCTCTCATCGAGGACAAGGAGAAGCTCCTATCGACCCTGCAATCGAAAAACACCTCCCTGGAGGACATGCTCGAAGATCCAAGCGAGGGATCCGATGACTTTGAGAAGCAAATCATATCGATAACGACCGACACCAACTACCTATCCTCAGTGTCGGAGGAACACGCACCAACACAGCGCACAACACCATCCAAACCCAACTTTACCGGCTTTGAGCTAAACTTCCCCGTATCGGTACATCACTCGGAGGAACCTGTATCGGAGGCAACAAAACCAGCGACCGGTCACACCACCCCAGAACACGAACCAGAACCGAGTGGAATGTTTAGTCTGGAGAACATGCTCAACTATCTGCTCCGCGAGGAAGATCCAATTAATGAGAACAAGCTGAGGAATTCTACTGGCGGAGTCACACCGTCTGGATCGCTTGGTGATGGAATTCCACCCTTCAAGACACTACCTTCTCGATTGACCGCCGTTTACGACCCAACAGTTGGTTTGGAGGCTTCCCTCGGGGATGTGAAGCCACCCTCGGATGAGGAGCTACACGATGGAACAGTAACGCTGAAGGTGGAGAGTGCTAAAAACGACACGAAAACACTGTACCGACCATCTCTCCTTGATCTTCCGTTCCTCAATCCGGGCTTCCACACGAAACCTATCAACCAGCCTCAGGAATCAGATCAGGAGACCCAGAACGAGCTGGATCGATACACGGGCTACTCGGGTGGTGCTCCCGAGCATCGTACCGATCCGTATCAGGTGATTGCCGGTGGTACGCCTGGCGTTAACGTTGACTCGTACGTAGTTAACCCGGTGGACATTAACAAGCTGAAGCAACATCACTCCGAAGGTACGGCGGAGATTACCATGAAGTCGAAGGTGAAGGATACGGTGGGCATTCTGAAGCTGGCCGGATGCAACATCTACGGGCGTATGTACCGAGTTGGACGGATCATATCGGAGCTGTCCGGACCCTGTCTGGAGTGTAAATGTACCGAGGTTGGGGTGCACTGTACGCCTCTGGATTGTCGGAGGCGGCGGTAAGCATGCTTCGCTATGGTCGATCGTCGGGCGTAGGCTTAGGGAATGTATGTGTGCACGGGTGTTCATAGGTACGGCTAATGTGTAAGTGTATAGGAGTGTACGAGGGTACGTATGAGTGCGTCCAAGGTGTGAACGGGAACCAACGGTTGAATGCGTTACAGAGTGACCGAGAGTTACTGTGATTTTCGTGATATTAATCTATAGTTGTAAGCCAGTCCATACTGATATGATGCGCTGTCCGAGTTGGACGGCGGTAGACGTAAACCATATCACGTGTGGAGTGGATGTAGTAGCATTAGAACAATCGAGCAGACAACTGCAGGTTAAAGGGCTGAGCTTGTAATCCATTTCCAATTTCGCAACACTAGAGTCCTTCTCGAGCACGATACCGGTCGGTGGTATGCAGGGGCCAGGGAAGGCTTACATTTTAAGCCGCGCCAACGGAAGTGTTATTCGATTCCCGGAAGTCGCGCCGCACGCGATCTCTGTCTTGGATATCTCTTCCGGAGGAGGTTTTTTTTTTTTACAGGATACAGGTATTTTAGGTCACACACATATCACTAAGTGGTTTGTCTTACTGTCGTACTTTGCAAGCATACTCCGGGATTCGGATGTAAATCGAATAAACACACAGCTAGCGTCGTATAAATATGTCATAAAAAAAAACGTTGTTTGGTCTTACTCTCACGCGTTACTGTACAAATTGGTTTTGCGTAGATCATTGGGCGTTTCGAAACTTAACTTACATTTTGACTATCTTGACACACTAGATGGCTAGAGGATCTGAATCACATGGCTTCGGTCGAGGTTGTAGAGCACGGTACAGCCCAGCCACGCCAGCAGCAATACCGACGCTAGGTATCGCAGAGCGCGAAACACTGCAACCTCTTTGGTGGTGTCCGGTGCCACCTTTGACCGATAGACGACGAAACCTATCAACAGTCCACAGAGGGCACCGCTTATGTGAGCCGCCACACCGATACGGGGCTGCAGATTTCCTTTGGTAAGGCAGTGACGGATGGAGTACATGACGTCGCTAATGCACAGCATCAGCACGGCAATGAGTCGATAGTAGCGGTAGGACAGCGTGCGGAAGTTCTACCACGACAGGGCGAAAGAATTGAGGTCACATAAAAGCTGTGCCATATGGGGTTGACGTTTGGAACTTACCATGATGATATGTGGTATGTGACTCATGAGCAAGCAGTACACACCGGCGGATGCACCAACCATCAGGGTAGGCTCAAAGACGGAAGCACCTAAAGCACCGGCCAGCGTACCGGCAAAGTAGACGAGCAGCACCTTCCCGTGACCTTGTTCCGTTTCCAGTGGAAATGCTACGAGAATCTGTCAGGGGGGAGGAAAGCAACCGATGGAGAAACAGGTGAGTTGAATGTTGTTGTGCAAATTGCATACATTTTGGCGCTTTTAATATTTGGATTTCTTTTAATAGCAATTCGATCACGGTTAACCCTTAAGGGTGATTAAATTATTTTTGTTGGCTGATTTTTTGCTATGATCATGGAATGACACCCCTGTAGGTATGCAATATTTATTTTGGTAAAAGACTCGAGAAGGCCCCCCCTAGAATCTTTTGTGTGTAGCACTGTGGCCTGTCATTTTTGTTGTACAGTGGAATTTCTGTATGGTCAAAACCCATTTGATGTAAACATTGTGCATTGTTCCTTAATACTGTTACTGTACCTTAATACTTAATACTGTAATAGACAGCGAGTAGAACTTGATACAATACATTTTAACAAGTGGTTTGAGATTATGATATTCTTATGTTTCCTCCTTTGCTGAATATCAATGCAAAGTAACAAGTATTCAACGAATTACTGTTCCGTTACCGTCCGAGAACGCCGTGCATGTTTTAGGCCCGATTGTTCACCCCTAGTGCGACTGAAAACTAGTACGAAGCTCCTGTAACCCAAAATGAATGGTAGGGTTAGCGGAGAGGGGATTTTAATCAAATAATAACAATATTTTATTCGACTTTCTTCAACCAATTTTGACCACACTGAAAGCACACTGAAAGCTCACTGTGAAGCTCTCGCAACGTGTACTGCGGATTGCATACCTTTAGGCGTAAATCCTACAGCGCCTAACAAATTTTGTCAGGGGGGGGGGCCTTCTCGAGTCTTTTACCTTTATTTTTAAAATAATATCTTATTTATAAAGTGATTAAGAAGATCCGAAATTTTAGCCGAGCATGCCCGGGATAAGGCAAGTAACAGGGAGGAAATGCCTTGTTAATTTTTGCTATTTTTTGTTAACTTATAATATGCCAGCAGATGCGCTGTTCAAACCATAATATTCAATATAAAAATAAATACAAAGGATTAAGAAGATCCGAAACTGTATATCAGCCCGCGCAGCATAAAGCGTTAAAAACATTTTTGACAATTGCTTCGTCCTGCATAAAAATTTGGTTGTATTGAAAGCGCCTAAAGTTATGCAATTTGATGTCCAAATAGCTGTGTTTAGCTCTCAATCATATTTTCTAGGCTTTTGTTTGTTCTCTTAAGCCGTGTACTGCCTAGTAAACCAATCCAATCATTCCTTACTAACCTGTATGATGATATTAAGCACAAGATGTACATTTCCCGCGTGAAGAAAGGTGTACGTTACGAAGCGCCAAACCTGTCGAGGAAGGAGTGTTGGTTTTTTAAATATTTCATCACTAACCGCCGTCGAGCTGATCGAAATGCTACCATAGAAGCTTATGTTACCTCGTACTGCTTCACGGGTGAGAAGATGAGTTGCTGGTTAATGGCATCGTTATTGTAAGTAAAGATGGCGATCTAAATGGGTGGGAGAAAACGAAACGAAAGAAGCGAAAGTGAATCGAGTGCGTTATGAATAATTGTTGATGATGATTTTCAGTACCGAGACGATAATCAGGAGCTAGCGTAGGATTGAATTAAAGGTATGTTGAGGGAAAAATGTTGGAGAATTCTGAGTCAACCTACAATCGTGCAGCTCAAACTCCTTCCCTTAAATGATTGCATTTCAAACAAAACACCGAAAAGACCCGTAAAAGTGAATCTATTTTCATCCAAGTGCGTGTTGAAGATTTACATTCAAAACGGAACCCAGCCTGCCCGCAAGTGTCCGCCAACGGCTAGACCGATACCGGCCCCAAAAGTCGTTAATTTCTTTGCCGTGTGTGTGTAGTGTAGAATTAAAAATATGAGCAGAATTCTACACCGTACGTTGGAGGCCACGAGCTGCGAGCGCATAAATCTTGAAGATGCTCCAAAGGACCCAACGAACGGTTTTCTCTCCGGGGTTCTTGAAGTTGGGTGGTGTAGTTTGATTTACATTTACGACCACCACGTCAGTGGGTGTGATCGTAAACGAAAAAAAGGGAACGATGAAACAATCCATACCATGCCATGCCAACATTTTCGTATCAAATTTCTTGGTGGAAAATCACACGATGACGGAAAAGCCGGAAGGGCCATTTGTTGGGTTTGGGATGTTACGAGCATTTTATTATTTTAGTTTTCCTTCGCCACTATTTTCCATACGTGTAATATGATCGGGGAGAGGGAGAGAGAGAGAGAGAGTGCGTGTGGCGTTGCGTTCAAGCTCAGTGATTATCCATAAGCCTGGTTCTACATTGCAAAGCATAGCTTTACACCAGGTCTTTCGGTCAACACGATTGGGGCCAATGGAAAAGTGAGACATTTTTCGCCTGATTGGCCTAGATATTGGGTAAGCACAGGGCACACTAATTACGCCTGAAGCCTCCAATACCGTTTGACTCGCGAGGTTTGGTGTGTGTGTGTGTCCCTTGAAGTTCGCCAACACATGGCACACATTAGGGCTAACCCCAATCAGTTCTAAAGAGCCTCGCTCTACCATAGTTGCAATAGCAGGTTCAAAGAACGAACCTGGTGACACAGAAAAATCGAAAAATCAGAGCGCAATGATGGTGCAGTTTGGTGGCTTTCCATCCACGGCACGGAAGCCATACACGCATCCATCGACACGTCCAGGGACACGCGCTACCAGAACAAAGGGACCATCGATTGTCCGGACGGAACATAATGGACATTCACGTTCAGCGTTACAAAAGCGCTCCTTAATCTCTGCGCGATTTGATGCGATTGGCACCGAGTTGTGTGAGGTCGGTGCGTAACTACAACTATTTTGCCGACGGTCGGCCGGAACGCTGATTGGAAGTTGTCACCGAACGGAATCAATCGCGCACCGGACCACGGTGCAACGTGCGCCCGTAAACAATCGATAGAGTTGTTCCCGATTTGCTTACACCCGTGACCCACTGGCAGTGGGCTGGCGTTACGAAGCGTTGGGTAAATATTGGATTTTTCCGTTTGACGGCACGGCCTTTGTTTACATTCCGGCTGCAACGTGTGCAACTGCACACCCCGAAACCTTGGTCGATGCACATGAAAAGCTGCTGCTGACCAGCAGCGCGCTGGAATTTGCGATTTCCTTCGAGACCAGATTGAACAGGCCCAACCTCCCCCCTTTATAGTTAGTTTAGGGTACGAGGTTATAGGTTCCCTTACAAGGATTGTGGTTCTAGCCGAGCAGCCGCACTGCACGTGACAATCTCGGTGGACATCATGTCATCAATCACCAGGCGTGGAGGCTAGCCAGTGACTCCGAGCGTCATTCTTTGCCCAAAAACGGAATTTAATACCGGCAGAAGAGAGGGACGACGCTCACAGCAGTCGATCGATCGCTCCGTGTGGAGATTATGCTGCAAATGGATGCAAAAAAAAAGCCTTAAGTCTGCATTTTATTGCAATTTTATTCAATCATTGTCTTTGGGGCGCGCAGCGTTAGCCATCCATAATTATGTTTCGTGCTGGGGTGACAGCGAGGTCGTTCAGATGGTCAGGGGATGGCAACCGCTTCAACTTGATTCGTGAGAGTTTTATATTTTCAATCTATTGTTTTATTCAACTCAAACTATTTCAATTGACGAATAGAAGATTGAGCTGTTCAAGGACAATTAGAACTAATTATTCCTTAAAGCCTGTTGGGCAGTTCTATTCCCTGTTGTGAAATAATCGAGAATAATACTTAAAAAAACAAAAATTTAAACAAAATTACCTAAAAAAAATTAATGCTAAAAGCTTAAAGGATTTTCTTGTAAAGGTAAGCCCCTTAAAGTCGGTCCAGTGGTCAAGGCGACAGCGGTGCCAGTCTTCACACGACAGGGCCGCGATTCAATTCCCATCCAGATCGACTCCCCGTACGCAGTACTGACTATCAGCAGCAACGGGTAACATTAAGTCACAGAAAGCCAGAAATGGCAGGCCGAGACCTCTCGAGGTTTTAGTGTCAAGGGAGAGGCAGAGGAAGAAGTGACCCGAGCGGCCTAATGGTAGTAGCGACAAAGGCGCCGGTATTCATACGACAGGATCGTGGTTCAAATCCCATCCAGATCGCCTCCCCGTAGTGAGAACTGACTATCCAACTACGTGGTATTATCAAGTCTAGTGAGCCAGAAATGGTAAGCATGACCTAAGAGAAGTCTTTAGGCTTAGAAGAGAGAAGAGACTCGATATATTGTGCAGCGGTTTATTTGTTTAGAAGTAAGCAAAGGATTTTTACCTAAAAACCTTGAAAAGTCTTATTGAATATTTTTTACAGCCTTACTATAAATAAATAATTTTTAAAATGTTTTAAAATGGAGCTCCAAGCAATAGGCCAGTCCGTCCTTCATGATCAGCAAAAAAAAAAAATGGAGTTCTTTTTTCTTAGAAAAATTTTTTTGAAGCTTGGTAACTCTAATAAGGCTTCGAAAATATCAAAATTGCCAACCCCTGCTGCATGATGATAAGATTCGGAAAGGGAAATCAACATTGATGAGGTTAGGGCAACGTCAAGACGCGATAGACACGTGCTAGGGGATGTGTCCCATGCCTTTACCGACCCGCTTGAAGTGTTTGATTTTGGACGGGGGACATTGTGGACTTCACCGGTTGAAGTCTGTGCCTGATAGCTAGGGAAGGGAATGGAATCTATCGGGATCTTCCATTGAAAAGAAGCATTAAGAAAAGATGTTATCCTGGCAGGGGCGCAAGATGATGGACGTATTTTTTTATTCTGTTTGAGCAACTGCTTAGGATACGTTTATGCTTTATCAGTAGCACGGAACAAAAATATTTACTTTACTCCTGTTTGCAACATCGTACGGTTTTTTGGAATAATATTGACAAAGCAGTTTTTTTTTGTGTGTATCTTCCTCGGATGCACTTCAAATGGGTGGAATTCCCATCTAATTGTAGACTAGAAACTTCCTGATGAGACCTCATTTGTAACAGAAAATCACCGCTCCCAAACAAAGGTGATTGTTCCGTTGGTATCTCCGGCATCAGGGTGACGCCGCTTGATCCATTCTGCTTGACTGAACACAATGCACGCTGCCAGTGCATCCTCCGGCCAGCAGTTGTGCAAGCGTAACAAATTAAATAAATTAATGGCACTGAGCATCTCGGACGGCGGGAGGGACCAACGTTCCGACGTAAATCTCAGCGTTAATGAGCCAATGGGAAGTTGACCCTCCCTTGGGAAGATAAGATGGTGACCCGAAGGGCAAGGTCTAATCGGTATCGTTCGATACTGGATTATGTCATTCCGTGGATCAAGTTCGAGGCGAAATCGGAAGAAAATAGATGCTAATTGAGGCTTAGTTGCTAACACGAACCAGGGAATAGCTCAAGTTACATCAATGACACTCGTCCAAAAACAAAAATCGTCCATTATTAGTTCCCCGATGACTCTAATGACTCATTTATCTTAGCTTGTTAACCGTATTCTACACAATCTATCAGACTTTGTTGGCTGGTGCCCGAGAGTCTAGGAAGGGTTCCCGGTCGTAAACACGTCCATCCACAGCATCCCTGTACTGCGCCTCAGGGCCACACCCTTGGCAGCCTCTCTGGGTGTGAAATTTTCACATCGATTTTTTGCTCCTTCTCGCATTCTTCCTCCAGTTCGTACGCAATGAAGTGCGGAATGCGTGTCCTCGTGCGAGACACGAGCTTCCTTGTCTTTCTAGGTTAATGTTCTTTCTTCCCGCTGTAGTACGCAGTGCAGCTGCTCAGAAGAAAGTGAAACCATTTGACCGGGACCGAGCGACAAGTGGCGTACGGAGAAAGAGATTCAGGATCAAGGAAAAAAATATCGGCTCAAGAAAAATCGATACAGCTCGTACGACCGGGGACGCAGGTTCGCATGTACATATGTGCGAAATGTGATAGGAATGGACCAGCGATATACTGTCTTCATTGTGTGTTTGGTGGGCAAGACCATTGCAGGTTGATTGATTGGGGGATTGGGGTTCGGAAGTTTGTACGGAAGTCGGGAAAGGCTAGCAAGCGAAAAGGTTGGACTGATGGATTTCGCTTAAGGAAGAATCCACCCTGATTGAGGTATTGTTAAAGAGCAATAGCTGTTCATGTGACTTGAAAAAGGTTTTAACTAGCTTATGACGCAATATTGCATACTTTCAGGAGTATCACCCCAAAAAACGTATAACAAGGACGGTATGCAATTCCTAGGGCAAGGAGATCTTTTGGGCTATCCTAATATCGGGCTTGTCGTTCGCACTATCCAGGCTTGTCACTTTTGTAAGATTAGATCCATGATTGCCTATCTGCCATAACCTTCCACAGCGTGAAATACACTTTCCAATAATAAACTAATTTAACGCTCAAGGAAACAAAGACCCACCCGGGGGGGAGAACCCGTCCATCAGAAAAAAAAAATTGGATTCAAAACTTACCTGCAGGGCACTGACAATCAGCAGACTCCATGGCACGGTCCAAGGACAGCACTGACACAACTGGAGCAACTTCGCCGTCCTGCTCGCTGGCCGCTGTTTCCGCTTCCGGCGGTTCACCTTTCGCAGCTTATCGACTAGTTTGGCATCGCTGTGAGAATCATCGTTACTGCTGCTCCCCCCGACACTGCTCGTCCCGGTTGAACCGACCGAACCCGACGGTGTTCCAGGTTCGGCGGCCCTATCACATCGCCCACCACCGAGCCCTCGCTCAAGATCGATGGAGAAAATGCGCGCCTTTTTCTTTTCCCGCGCGCGTGTCCCCGTACACAACTGTTCGCATTCGAGGCTGGACGTTTCGCTCGCTTCCGAACCACTGCCGGTGGTAAGGAATGGTTCCCGTTCCGATTCTGGCTGGCTCCGGTGTCTATCACTTTCGATCCAGGCTCGCTGGCAGGTATCGGCCATGGTGATGGCGTTTGAGGTTTGAAGTTTCCCCCGATGAACTGGAACAACCTTCGCGGGTGGTTTGCGTGAGTCGGTCATGTTTGGTGGTGTGGGGGGGTGTTTGCTTTGTTGTTTCTTTGGATGTATCAGAGACAAGAAGTCTACCGCTGGCATTAGTTTCGCTCAATCACATTGGCACTGGATTTCTTTTTATAGCAACAGGCTGTTTACGGTAGTACGCAGTTGACAGTTCATTATGGCATCATCGTAGTGTGCTGGTCTGTTTGTAGGTAGGTCACAGCCTACTTTTGCGTCTGGTGATTATCCCGAAAACCAATAAGGAATAATAAGGTTGATAGGTCTCAGCAAAATGGCATTTAGCAGTTGATAAGCTTCAACTGAGTTGCTTTTTTTTGAGGTATTCCACCCCTGTATCCTAAGCACTTGTTAAGAATTCTGTGAAGAATAAATGGGACGCTTTGTTTGGCCGGTCTATCAAGGATCCTCACTCATGCCGCCCTTAGATAGCCAACGTTCTATCTAGCAAGGAAGACAGCTCAGTTCCGGGGAAGGTTTAACGATCCGTTTACATCTCTACCGCATGTCACGTTCTCGAGGGCGTTCAGTAACCCTCTCGTGAAACTTCTAAGAACGGGCGACAGCTCCCTCGGTCTGGGTGGTCAACAGATGCGTCCCGTGCTCGACAAATCGCATGCGCTATTGCCTACAGGTTCCACTGCACGAGATAACGACCGCGAAAAGGCGCTTTGTCGTTTGCTGATCCGACTTCCGAGTCCGCGACATTGGCGGCACGCGTTTGTTTGGTTCGCTTGTTGCCGTTACGAGTTCTGAAAATTGATAAGCAGGGAAAGAAGTGAAGTTGATAGAGCGATCCAGCTGGTGGTTATTATTTATATGAGAAGTCACATAGGGACATAAGGGGGCATGGATTTTTTCCATCCTCCAAGAATTCTCCAATGTTCTGAGGTGGAGCACTAGCCAACAAGCGCACAACACTTACGAAATAATCTCTTTTCCAGTTCCTAATTTGTCTGGCGTAGACAATAATTAATTTAAACCATCCTCTTGGGGGTTGGTGTATTCTTCTTCTATCCCACTCTCTCTCTCTCGTTGTATTTAAAAAACATACAGCCCTCCTAATGTTTATACAAGCTGCACTAATGACACAAAACAGTTCTCAGGCACGGCGCGTTCTGCGCTGACATTTAATTTCTCTTGCGTAGCTGCTTTCAATTAGAATAACATTCTCACCGTACGCACCGTACGGCCTGGAATATCTGGATCGTTTGGTTCCGAGCAGATAATCAATTACGGTCAACTGCTCGGTGTCGATAGAGTCGAAACAGATGTGTCCCGGCAAACCGGGCGGCATACGCGAGGGCATCGCCCGCTGTGTGAAAGGTGACTTAAGTTGAATGTTGGCCGACACCTTCGGCACGCGACTAATGGATCTTCGGGAGGACCGATACTGTTTTGTTGATGGTCCTCTTTAAGAGCGAAAAGAGAGAAAAAAATATGGCGTCACATCTTCGACATCTTTGCTCTGTACATCCGGATGGGGATTCTATGCGCCACGTCGTCGATCACGATCACTTCCATCGCCCAAGTGGAGAATTATTTATAGAAGCTTTCATTAGGCGTTGCTTCTTGAATGCGACAGACAGCATGTGAGCAGTCTTGGAGGCCATTAAAATAGAGCAAACATAGTCTTTAACCCCGGTTGGAGTGCCCGGTTTCGACCCGAAACGGTCCCGATAGGTAGAGGGAGCTGATGCTGCCGATTGACAGTTGATCTACATTTCTGCGGTTGATCTACTGTGGAGCTTCTGTGGGAGAGTGCTGGGAGCGAGAGCTGCGGAATATTTCATAATAGTTTGTTTGCGGTTGCGGCTTCTCAACCGTCGAGGTCGCGAACGCACCTGTCCGTTTGGGATGAATTTATTTTCAATCCCGCGTGATGTAAATCGCGTTCGTTGTGGGAAACCTTACAGCTTCGCTGATGATGTCGCAAACAATGCGCTTTTAGTGGAACTAGTTGTCCAAGGAGTCGGTGCCAACGAGCGAAGATTTCCTTGAGGACATTGCGTGCCTTGGCCACCAACAATTTGTCAATCATTACGGCTTTCCACAAAAAAACAAACCGCAAATGAACTCACCAATTGGATAAGATTTCTCGAAAACCGCACGAACTTGGAATTAGCGTTTTTGGTCCCAGCGCGCGACAAACACGCACGCCTATTTAAGACCTCTAACTTTGTAGCCAATAATCTGGCCCAACATTCGACATGGAAATAATTGTTTCGTGGCGTTAATTTTAAGAGCTTCCCGGGTGTTGAATGGTTTGGACGGAGTACAAGGTAACTGTTGACATTTGGGGCACCGCAGCGCAGCAATTTGTCATTGAGAAGACAATCGGTCCCATATTGGCAAGGTTGACAGGTAGCGTGCTAACGCGTGTATGTCAATCGATTTCGTTTAAAGTCATCGGCATCGGCAAAACACGCGACGGTCAGACCGTTGTTGGAGCTAATTTTGCAAAGGGAAATCCCTCCAAAATATTACACTTACTTGTAGATAGGGCAGCTTTAAAGAGGTAAACAAACAACGGTGGCCTATCAAAGATGGTGGACGATAATGGCCGCCGAAGAGATAATCAAGCCTCGCAGTCTTTGTTCAACTGGTCGCTTATCGCCATTATCAGCTAACAAGCCACGTTTGATGAGGTAGATGAAAGGGAATGGAAATTCACACCGAACCGTTGCATTCAATTTGTTTCAAAACTTATTACAAGGTCACGTTTTTGATTACTCACTTTACAAAAAAATCCTACCGACACACCGAACCATTTGATTCGGATCAAGAAACGTTCTGTAACGTTTCAATTTCACGCGCGGTACCGCTGTTTACACCGAATCGTAATCCAATAAAACGGCCACGGACTCTCGCAACAGACGGTCCAAACAATTGGTGATTAGCCGATCTTGAGCGAAATTCCGATAGTGATCGATGGGGAAAGCGATTCGCCGGCATTGGGGATTGGCTCTATTTTTGGTTCTGGCGTCTTGGGTATTGGATTTGATTTATGAACGATTTTAGTCCACTCACTCACAGCACTTGCAACACAGTTCTCCCAGACCAACTGGCTTTGGGATTTTGTTTAAAATGCGATTTTGGACAGGACAAGTTTCAGCTTCGCACTAAACGACCGATCACGCACAATCTCACCTTAGCTTCAGATGTTGCAATTTCCAATCGAACGATCGATCTTTTATATGGACCGTTTTGTTTCTTCCTCTCTTAACATAAACCTCACAAAAACGCACACAAAACAGAGAAGTGAAAAAAATCACGGATCACTTCCACTTGAAATCACCTTTTTCGTGTGTAAATTTTCCCCCCCCGGTTTCTCTCGCAGCTACGGCTTTTGCGCCTCTTTTCAGCACTATCGGCACGGCGAGAATGCGCGTCACTGGGAGCTCTCTAAGCACGCGGCACGACTGCACGCACGCACGGTCCACGAATTGGTGCGAGCAACAGCGACTGCTGCTCTAATGCTACTGCGATTATCGCTCGTCCATGCTAGAACAGCGACCGGAATAGACTGACGGAGCGGTACCGTGTACCCCGCCAGCGTAGACGCGGGTCGACTAAGAGAGTTCGCACCACCCTGCTCCATGGCCGACCCGACCCGATTATTCCCCCTTGGCGCTTGGAGCGCTGCTAGGTGTTGCGCCTCGCCGCGGTGTTTCCGGCAAATCAGTGCACTCGATCGTGTATTGATCGAATAGGCAGGGGTTTTCTGGTTGTGGATACTCTTCATCTTTTTAACATTGGAATGAGTTTTAGCTTTGTGAGAAAAAAAAAGCTTAAGGAAAGTCTTTAAATAATTCTCAGTGAGAAAAACTGATATAAACTGGGTCCTCTGTTTTCGATGTCTTTCGTTGGGGTCTACTGTAAAACGCCTAAATGTATGCAATTAGCACAGCCTATGGATTGAAATATCGTTGCATTGTATATTTTGTTAAATCAGGGCTAGTTTAGAATTGATTTAGCATTGATGAAGCAAAATTAACACATTTTAAGTAACAATAGAACTCTCAAAGAATAACTAGCTCAAAAATTGCTCAACAACAATCGCAGCGATGATTTAAAAAGAGTGGCGTTAAACGAAATTTGATCCGTAATCCTCGCTAGATTGGACCATACTGGTTCCAAATGTCTGCAGTACTTAACTCAATGGAATCAATATAGCTGCTATTTTGAAAAGAACGCAAATTATCATTAACAGGGGATTATAAAAAGGCCTCCAAATATTACAAAAAAAGTTCAACAATCTTTTCAATAAACAGTTTAATTTTTCTTCATCCCTATATGCCAGTTCCAAAAACATATTGATATTACAATCCAACGACTGAACCGTACAATAAATTGGCTCTGCTACGTCACTTGCGTGTTAGTAGAAAATTTAGATCCAGAAGGGACAGTAAATAAATCGAATTAATTTTTCTTCTTCTTTGGCCCAACGACCTTTTAAGGTCATGCTTGCCATTTCTGGCTTACTGGATGCAATGAAATCGCTTAGCTGGATAGTTAGTCTTCTCTTCGGTTGGAACGGCCCGCATGGGATTTGAACCCCGACCCTCGTGCCGTGTGAACACCGGCGCCGTTGTCGCCTTTACCACCGGGCCGCCCACAAAGAATCAATTAGAATATTTAAATTAATTAAATTTACTTATTTAAACTTGTACAACGCGATAGAACTGGTATCAAATTTCATCCGTTTTATTATTCCCATAATGACTAACAAATCATGAACTGAATTGATTACGTGACATTAATTAAGTTTATATAGCCGCTAAACATACTATGAGCTTAAGCCAAGAAGGTCTTTAGAAAGGATAAAAAAATACGAATTGATTCCTATCTGAATCGAAAAACCCTGCAAACTATACATTAGTGGCATTCCGCTCGTGCCTCACCGATTAAATATATTTTTTTAGTTATTGTTTTGTTCTGAAGCTTTGCTATATATTGTTGACGTATAATGTATCCTTATTATTTTATATAATTTCAATTCTTTTTTCATATCAAATTATCATATATTTTTCAATCTTCCCTTTTATAATTTTGTTTTATATATTTTCCCTCAGAGTAAATGTTGAAAACATCTCACTCAAGCAAAATTGTTTTCGCAGCTGCACCACACAAACGCACCACACCAAACATTTGTCACCACAACCAACATAAAAACAGGCCAACCCAAACCGAATGGGTCACACTATATGGCAAACCGTTGGTCGCCGGTGCAGCCGGTTTTCCCACGAGCACGCGTTCGTACGCAGCGCAATGGGTGGATGCATTTTTAGAAGAACCACGCGTCTCACTGCAGTTTAGTACCGGTTCCCGATTCTCTAGCGTTCTGCAGCACACACAAACGGTTCTTTCGGTTCTTTTGGTCGGTTAAAAATATATACCAATTCGCCGACGACCCAACCAGAAGGGTGTAATTAACTGCGAACCCGTGGGGACACTCCGCTTTAGGGAGCTAGCTTAGGGCCGAAGTTGGCGAAACTCCTGCAGGGGGCGGGGGCCTCCATATCCATCGGGAAGCAATTTCCGCGTTTGGTGACACTTGTTTTGGAGTGTCAGGTCCCTCGGCTGGGCAGAGAATTTCTTGCGACGAGCACGGAAATGTGACGTGGGCGATCATCGTGGGAGATTACGAGAGAGTGTGCGGGTTTAACGGCACACTTGCGTGAAGTTTTGCATTCCGAGATTGGGAAAGTTGTTGACGGAGCTTGGTTCTCTATAAAGCTGCAGCTGTCTAATGGGAGAAATGGGCAGAATTTCTGAGGGTCTTTAGAGGAAGTCATTGCCATTGGGGATTCTTGGTGGCGAGGGAATACTTTGTGTGTTTAGATGAGTAATTACTTCGATGATTCATCCAAATTAAATTCCCCAACACAATGACTAGAACAACAGATAACGATCGAATGATCTATCTAACAGACAATGAGCTCCAGTTGGAATGAAATCCAGCAGCCTCTTCTATGTCACATAAATTTCTCGTACGATCAATGTCAACGACAGCGAGCCAGATTAAGCAAATCTCCTTCGATCGTAATTCGAATGAGCTGCTACTGATTTATCGCCCTCTGCTTCCGTTTCGTACCTCAAATTCACTTCAGCCTCAGGGTCTCCCCCCATATCTGCAGCTAATAAAGAGTTCGGTTTTCAGATCCCCTTTTATGGACTTGTGCCCCGCGTGTGTTTATATTTGGCAGTTTTTTCGGTAATTAATAGCACCGCCACCTTCTATCTTTTTTGTTTCGAGAAGCCAAGTTCGTCGAAGCGCCGTCCGAAGTTTGACTCTCAGCTGGTGATGACATATGGAGACTGCTTAGTAGTCACCGGGCGTATAACACTTCGACAACCGATTAAGTATTCCATTCCCAAACACACCATGTCTGACTGCCCTGTTGCCTCTATGCCTCGGTGTCTGTGTTTATGACCGATCGCAGGTGATCGTAACATTCTCCCAAGATGGGATGAAAAAAATGAAACGAAGTGGTGCTTGGCTTGAGCGCTTTAGGCGCCGACAAACTCCTCAAGCGAGAGTGTTAAACGGATGTGATCGACGCACGGAACGGAAGTTTCGTACAGGTCGCGTCAAATTGGTGAATTTATTGTTGTTATCGTGTGTTCGGTTCGGCAAAAGAGGATCCCCCGCCCTCTTCCCGACTAGGATTGACATTGTCTCGATCGATCGGGGCGGGTAGGTAATTAACGATTCGTGACACGATATATTGCGTACTGTAGCGTGGTAGAGAATGCGTCATCTGCCCGATGCGTGATGGCTGTCGGTATTTCAATCAGGAGAATGGATGCATTGTCTCCCGGGCTACACTGGGGTTGGAGGGTTTTGAGTTGTTTAATAGCCTATTCCTATTCCTGGAGCCTATTATTACTGGAACTGCACCGTACGGTACTATCGTCCCTTGGGATCGTTTAGTACTTGTTGGTGTTTGGTGTTCCGGAAGGAACCACTTTGTCCATGGTGAACTCATCAGGAAGCATCAACAAAACTAAATCAATAAAATATTATGATCTCTTCATCGCACGTCTATTCCTCAACTATTCATATGATGCAATTTGGAAGGGTGAGAAACTGGGGCAAAATAAGTGGTTTTCGGTTCCATAAATCTTAACGCAACGTGATGCACGTGACATCAAGCCATAACGCGTTTCGTGGTCAACGGTGCGTTCGCATCCTCATCCTCAGTTTGGTCGAGAATGATTCGGGATTATGGAGGAGATTTTGTTTCTTCCCCAAGATGGGCCAGAGCACGTGCCGCGACAGTATGACGACACTGCGGTTTGAACTGTGGCGACTGTGGGTCTCCTCTCCCGTCGTTCGCATTACGAAAATATGTTCTTCTGGTGCTAATGTATCTGTAAGTTCTGAAAGAAATCTGGTGTCTCTTGCTTTGATTGATAGATTGCTGCTGCTGGTAATCTGCATTGTAACGTGGCTAACGTAGCTTGACTTATGACAATCCATCAAGGTGGACGTGTCGCTTCATGAAGTTGGAGCCGAGATTGGTCGTTAAAAATTGAAACTTAATTTAACGGAACTTTTGACGTTTTAAGAGGAAAATCTGTCATGTTTGCTATACTTAGTTTTGACAGCTAACCACCAACGTTTGAAACTTCCTTTTCATTTTCTAGGCAAGGAACTCATCAAAAAGCATTTAACAATGTGTGCGTAGGAGTAGCCAACACATAAACAAACACCTCGATGGATATATCATTTCTGAATATTCCCCCCTCCGATAAAGCCAACATCATAACAAGCACACCGGACGATAGATCTAATTTTAGCACAACTTGCTCCTCCATCCATTGAAGGGAACCCACAGCAAGAAAACGGAAGCAAAAACATAGCGTTTCGCATTCTTGTGTGATGAGCGGAACTGGGTTTGTTTACAGGAAAGTAGCTGCTTACCGGGTAGTTGTTTTCACCTGTTTCCGAATTCTCCGACTCCATTTATTGACTCCCTTTTACCTAATTCTATCTCACAAACCACCAATCCCACTTGCACAAATCCATTCTTCGGAAGGTGTAAATCTAGACACACACACACGCAATCACTGATAACGACCCGCCCGGGAAGACGGACGAACCGAAACTGACAGCACGAGAGGATAGTACACCACGACGAGATGCTGCCCGTGTTGCCTACCTTGCAGGCGCGCGCGTACTCCCTACAGCTCGCAGCCATGAATGAATGCGTACGGTGCGTTACCATGGCGACGGTAGTACTATCGGGTGAGCAGGACCGGATGAGATGACAGCAAACGATTGGGGAGGGTCGTATTTTTTTTAAAACGGCCTGACGTTTCGCACGCTTTACACAACCGTGCCCCGACAAGTTGCCGGTAGGGACGGCGATTCTCTTTCCCGAGCTCGGTGGCCCCGTTGTGACGTGCTTTGAAGTGTAGAATTATTTTATTACTATCCCGGCAAACCCAGCAGCTGTAACGCCCAGATTCCAGGACCTGCACCCTCCCAACGTTACCGTGCCGTGTCGCTTATCGTGTGTGGCGGCTGCGTAAACGAGAATCGGACGTTTGTGTTCCTTTTTTCATCGCGTAGGGGAGCTAGGATAACGCTAAGCAGTGACGCTGCCGCGGGTTGGACCAGGTTTGCAAACAATCGTACCACCAAAACAGAGGGCAGAGGTTAGGTTGTTGCACTCGTGACTTGTGATGAGCCGAATGAGCCGATGCACTTATGGATGGATGCAGTCTCGCGTAGGGTGCGTGGTAACGATACAGCACAGGACAGTTCCGGCCGGCGATCGATTGAATGTGTAATTGAGTTACCTCTTTGGGAAAGTGAATTTCATCAACGGTCCCAACGCTCGGGACTAGAATTGCTGGGGAACCGTTTGTTTTTTTTCATTCCGTTCCCTGCTGATAACGAAAAAGGTAGGGGAGAGACCAATTTGAATCGATACTTGAGCGTGTTGATTGTGTACAGCACATATTGTGCTGGCTCGTCTGGAGTGGGTTTTGGAGGGCACATTTTCCATTTTGTCACCGGTGTGATTGTATGCCTCCCAGCAAGCTAGTACGCGCGAGAATTCATTACCGAATATGAATTATTTGTTCTGGGAAAAGCGGGGCAGGAGTCGAGTCCCGTGTGTGCGTGTGCAGCGGGAAAACGGCCGATAAACACGTTGTTGTGCCTGTTTAACCGTGCGCTCGTAAACAACCGCTGTAAAAGAGGGAAGCTCACCGAATACAGCGAATCATCATCGTCCGGGAAGAAAGTTCTTGGTGGACATAGGCTGAACGGATTTGTAATTAACTTTATAGCGATAATGTAAACCGTTCCGGCGTCAGCTTGCGTTAATGAGTATGCGTACGTACGGATGAGATTTGTGGATGGGGAGGAAGGGGTTGAAAGGAGGGGAAAAGAAAGGACCTTGCAAGGGAGTTGTTGAGAAATGGCATATTAGGTTGAGCTATAGGAAGGATTTACGATCAGTTTGGTGTGATATGGCACATCTAATTTATTTTTAGAATAAAGTGAGTAAAACTTTAGAGAATTGGATTTTTTTTCGTTTATCACTTATTTGTTATTATTATTATTAAACTATATTTTCCGTTATTTTATCAAGAAAATAGAAAATAAATGTCAATGTGGAAATAACCCAACTGATTATTAAAATATTTAAAATTTAACAGAAATTCAGAACTGTTTATGATTCGGGAATAGCTTGCTACGCTTGCAAAGCGTTACATGCCTACGGAGCGTTATGCAGTTCAATATAACGCCAAGAGCGCTGTACGCAAGCACTTGTATGAAATCTATGCGCAAGCATCCGACAACACAGGGTGATTGTATAACGCCGAACTGAGTAGAAAAGCGTGTGTGCTACAAATTCAAATTTTGAATTAAATTCAGGTGCTTCTAAAGAGAAAAATAATAATATGCTTTTAAAGAAATTAATTTGTAATTTATCGATGCGAAATTCATTCAATTTAACGGAATTTTAATGTTTTTTGAAAATTGTTACATTTTTTTACCGAATGAAGTAAACATTTGTGTTTAAAATGTTAAAATAGTTTCTATACTAAGCATAATGTATTATTGGATTTCTTCTGTAATTTGTTAATGAGTAATATAAAGTTATGTTTAAATTAATTCAAAATAACGTTCGACAGAAAAAAAACCGCGGTTCGGTTCGTTCGCCGAAGCTGGGATTGTACGCACACTACTAAGAAAAGGGTGTAAACAAACCGTTTCTGACACTTGCCGGTAACTGTGGGACGATGAGTGTGTGTGAGTGCATGCGATAGCATAATTCCGATGAATCCCGATGTTGTATGTTGGCGGTTTCGGAAAGAAATTAAGAGAAACAGCATTGCATTCCGTTTGATTATTATTAATTTGAATTGTTTTTGTAATTCTTTTTAAAACGAGTTTCATGTATTTTTTTATTTGTTTTATGAATTTTCTTAGTATTCTTTTAGATTTAACAAAAATTAACTAATGTCTAACAAATTACTCAAACAATGCAAATTCAATCGATGATGATTATGATTTTCAAAAAATTTATGCTACATTTCGCAGTTTCCCACCAGCCGAACGCTCCAAAACGCGTTTGCTTCGGTTCCTCGTCGGTTTTATGCTGCCCCGGCACATCGCACGCACACCACCATCGTCCCACAGTTGCCGGCAAGTGTCAGAAACGGTTTGTTTACCACATTAGCTTGCTGGTGTGCGTGTACGCTTCATCATCGGCAACCCGCATCTCTTTCTCTCGCACGCGCACGAGCGAGCAAAGGCCAATCCGCCGAACGGGTATGCTGTACGGTTGTGCGTTATTTCCACTTTAGTCGCTTTCTTATTTTTCTAGCGTTCGCACACGGCCGGACGAAGTTTCGCTGTGCATCGTCGTGGTGATTCGCGTAATTTATTTCCTTTTCGCATCGCAACGCGAAGGAGGGATTTCGCGCGCGCTCGTACGTACGGTGTGTACCGGTGAGATGCGTTGCATGTGGCCGTTAGTTTAGCAAATCAGGCAATACAAAAGAAAAAGAAACGAAAGAGAAAACTTACTTCTCGTGGTGTTGTGTTATGCGGTTCCGGTGCAGTTGTTTTGTGGTGTATGCATTGTGAAGCTGTATCCGCGTGAAGGAGCCCAGGCACCCAGAAAAAAAAGGTGCGTTTGGTTGTGTTTGTTTGCCGCAATTCGGCACGTAAAATGGTGCTGCTGTCACACTTTCACTGCCAATTTGAATGTGAAGGAATATGCAGTGATTCGCAAACGGTGTGACAGATTGCGTGATGTTTCGCTCCAAAAAAGCCCAATTGGCAGCTTTCTTCTCGCTCCCTTTCTCTCTCTCTTGACCGTTGATGATCCACTTGAAGTGCGTGGACAGCAATGTAAAATGCTATTGTTTTTGTTTGCTAGGGAACAAACGATCTAGTATGCAGGTAGAAACCCGTTGACCGGCAACACCGGGGCGAGTGTTGCGTAGTGTGCGTGCGTGCGGTGCTTGTGTGATAGGAGAGCTGCTGCACACCTGTAGCGATGCGTATACGAAGGACGCGTGTGTGCGAGAGTGAGATAGCACGAGAAAACACAATTCTTTCGACGCGCGATCTTCACTCCCTTGATCTGTGTGTTCTTCGCTTGAAAGGGAATGGGCTAGTTCTACCAGGGGAAAAGGTATTTTCCTACCGGTCGCCTGGCTTCCCGATCGTTTGCACTTGCCTCCACCACCCCGGAATTGGAGTTGTTCTTTTGTTTTTAACCTCTTTTTTGTGTGCGTCTGCGTTCGAGTTCTTATTGTTCTTCTGGGACGCGCATGTTAATCCCGCTCTTCTTCGTGATCCTCTTCCCCATGCAGCTCTGGATGGATGATGATGCGTGGTGGAAGATAATGTGGCTGTCGGTGAGCGTGTCGGAGTGTGTTAGTGCAGGACGCGATGGCTCTAGAACAGCGCGAGTTGAAAATAGCGCAAGATGAAGAAATCTAGTTGTGGACGCAAGACGCGTGTAAAAGATCGCATTACTCACCGTAGCAACGTCTGATCGACTTAGCTTGATCGCCGATCCTGCTTGAAGAATGCTTTATAGACGAGCACATAGATGCGTGTGTGTGTGTGTGCGCGAGTGATCGATGCTTAGAACAATGTAAGGGCCAATAAGGCGAAAGCAATCAAGCCGAAAAGAGTGGAACTGGATGATGCTACAAAATGTTGGGCTGAATAATTAGATTCGATTTCCTTCCACTTCATAAAACACTCTCTCCTTGCCGATGAGACGATGATGGGTAAATTAGTCATCAGAAATGGGATCACCTACACGGCACACTCACAACACGGCCATGATGCTCTTTGGCCACGAAATTACGCAAGATGGATTGCGCTTGCTGTTGTTTGTGTGAATGGCCTCAGTCTTGAGTCGATTAAACGCGACCCACAGCGCCAGAGAGATAAGCGCTTCCGATTCGCTTCTGATCGACAGGTTAAACCTCACACGCATTTATGCGTGCGCCTCTCTCTGCATGTGTGTGTGTGTGTGTCTGTTTGACTCTAGTAGAAACGCACTGCCGCAGATGACAGTTTGCATTATTAATTAGTGTTTGGTAGTATCACGCACAAAGCAAGCCACATCAAGCTGAGTGACATCTTAGTTCCCACACTACGCATGGCCGGAGCACGATTGAACCTGTTTCGATGATGACGGCGCACGTACGTCGCTGGTGGTAGTAGTAGTAAGGTGTAAGCGGTGTTCTTATCAAAAAACCGGTTTTACCCATCCGGTACCCTGCTGACGTTTGATCCGTTGGAACCTGGTGGTGGTGATTCGATCCGATTTAATGATCGCTAACGATCGCTCATCCTTTTTTTTTTTCGTTGGCATGCCGGCATGTGATTGCGTCGCCATGATCGCTTTTTCGCCTTCCGATCATGATGCTCTCACTCTCTCTCTCTCTCTCTCTCTCTGTTTATCTGACACTGATGCCGTGGGCCGGTTTGGATCGTTCTTAAGATTCTGTGCGTCTCGAGAATATCGAAGAAATTGGTTTCTTCACGTTTATTGCCTCCTAATGGACGAAGGCACGTCGTGGGGGAAAAAAGATCATAATTACATACCTTTCCTGGAGACGTTTTGTAGGTTTTTCTCTCCGAGTCTTGGTAAGAAAGGCTGTTGTGTGTTATTATTAGTATTCCTTTACTTTTGGAAGCTACGTTTTTTTGTAAGGCACTGTTTCTCTTGATCGGCTAGTGTATGCCTTTGGTCACTGTTTGTCAAAGCTTAATGTACGTTAAACACTGTATTTTTTTCTCGGTCAGAAGTGCATGCAAGATTGTTCCTGAAGTTGGGTGATAAAGTAAACATGCTTATCACGGAAGTATCCATTGGGCAGAGGAAAATTATGATTGCATGGATTGGCTTTAATTTTGTGTGCCTCAATTTGTGAAACCATTATTATGACACAGCACTGTAATTTGGGCCCAACCATAGGTAGGAATGTTCTGGTGTTATTTGGTTATGGAGGACCGATGAAAGAGACGCCAATCTTTCTTTTTGCTGGACCAGCTTTCCCCTCCTATTGGAACTTCCAGTTCACAGAACCTTCCAGATGTTCGTATAATCAAGTCGAACATGCCAGAGATGAGAATCCAAAGATATCTTGAGGTTGTGTCTTATGAAGTCTTGCAAGTGTAGAAGGCTTAGGATATTCGGTATTACAATATTTGACTCTTCAATATCCAACGACCTACCCTTGGAGACTTGAATTGCCAGCGTAGCTTATGGAAGACTTGCATCGAAACCGGTCGTATTGTTGAGTCCTGCCTTAACTACTTGACCATCTTGGACATCTTAGATGCAAATACCTCTGGTCTTCCAATACACCAGAGTGATCACGCCAGTCATGCAGTGAAGTGACTGAACATGACCGTTGATGACTATACAGACACCTCCAGGAACCCCTATAGAAACCTTACAGGGCCTTCTAGACCCCCATATTTGGCTTATCTGCTTGAAGAATTAATTTTCTCGAACATCCACGATATAACATACGAATAAAATTGTCAGGAATTCTTGTATTGCTAGTCGAATGCATCTGAACACTGATGAGGATCTCCCAACACGCCATTCCGCCATCTACAGTCGGCTGAATCAATGCTCGACACCGACCGGCCGATGCACATCATCATGCGGTATGCGCTTACTTCAAAAACCTAACTTTTATAGTGCATTTGTGCAGTTGCATATCTGCAACGCATTTCATGCGCTTCGTGTGCACCAGCCAGCGTGTGCTAATTACAAAGAGATGCACACAAAACGGATGCCTGCATACACCGCGGAGCGCGTGGAGTGAGCGAGAGTGCCGGTCTGTGATGTCGCGGAACACGCGTACGTGCACTCGCCACATTACCGCCATTCGGTGCGGATCGTAAAATCGTCGCAAAGGCGCGTACGCGTGCTAGATATACGTGTGCGTTGTTGAGGGGGGGGCATTGAAGTTTTGAAGTGACAGAGGCGTCCATGACTGGGCGAGAGTGGTCGGGGCCCTATGTTATACTCGCCTCAGAAGTCAAGAAAGCGTGCCAATTGTTGCATTAGACAAACTTTTAACTGTTCGTTGCTTTATATCTCTTTTTCAGGGGAATTCCTGCCTCTACAAACAACTGCCATCGCCTTCGTCGCCACCATCGATTGTCTAGTTTGCTGGTGGTGCTGCCCTTAGTACATCGCGACCAGACATAAGGCGCGCGCGCGCTTTGCACTGTGACTCACACGCACCCCCCCCCCCTGGTAGTGTGATAGTGGAAGGGAAGGGAAAACTCGCGCGGAAAACAACGGGTGCTCGGTGAAAAGTGTAGCAGGAATGTTGCAGTCGATCGTCGACGAGTAAGTCGCGCAGGGCACAGTAGCAGTGTAAAGTCCCCAGTGGGAGAAAATATCATCAGTGAATCAGAAGAGAGTTCAGAAGAGCAAAAGAGGAATAAGAGGAAAAGTGGAAATGTGTGTGGCTTATGATGATGATCTATTAGAGTGTGTGTGTGCATCTGTATTGTCGCGATTCGTCCGGTTTTTCCCGTTGATCTGTGTCACGTGAGTAGAATGTGAAGTGAAAAGCCTCGGTGAGGTGTGTGAGCGCGCGAGCAAAAGCAAATAAAATAAATACAGCAAGAAAAGCGAAGATCACCTCAATCACCTGGCAAGAAAAGGGGGGGTTTTGTGCAGTGCTGGCCTTTTTTTGTGATATTGCGAGATTCTTTCGTAGGAGTGCCTCGATAGAAAACTAGGCCTCTCGCCAGAGGAAAAAACAAGCCTTGACCAAAAATGTGTAGCCTACTTTCGTTGGTCGCGTTCGGGTTGGTCCTGCTGGCCGTACCCGGACTTGCCGGTACCCGGCCACAGGAGGTCCGCATCAACAAATGTTGCCGGCTGGGCGAGTTTTACGACGTGTCGGAGCGGTTGTGCGTGGCGGGCGGTATCGCCAAATGGGTGCCGCGCATCTTCCTACCGGCAAAGGGCCAACTGTACAAGGACCTCGGGTCGGCCCCACCGTTCATGAAGTTTGCCGAACAACAGCAACCGGAAACATGCCCCCGGCCGAACGTGTATGACGTCGATCTGGTAACGCTGATGGGCAATGGATCGTTGTTTTTGAATCAGAAGCATGTGCTGGTCCCGGTGCCGGACTACTGCATCGATGAGAAGGTGGCGCTGGTATGTCCGGAACGTCCGACGGACTTTTTGGGTGCGGGTCCTGATGGCGGTAAGGGTGGACAGATGGATTCACTGCAGGCGCCCGAGAAGACGAGCATTGTGCTGCGATGCTGTGGATCTAACTTTGCCTATGACAGGGGCAATCGTACATGCTCGAAGTTACCGCGGGGTCACGAGCTGTTCGATTCGAGGATCGTAAACTCACCGTACGTGGAGTTGAGCTACGGGTTTCCGGCGTGTAAGGAGCACGCAATTGCTGGAGCTTTTGAAGAATCGCGCCTTCAGGAGCAGACCGGTTCGGTAACGACCGATTCGGGGAAGATCTTCGCATCCGGAGAGTTCTGTCTGGAGCATGTGCGGGAAGACGATCGGACGGTGTACGTATTCACCTGCTCCGAACACTTCCAGCCGGCCTCGGTGCCCATCGCAAAGCAGGTAAGAGACAGCCCAAAAATCAATACCTAATTCTACCACATTCACCCTAATACGTCCAGGCTATCAAGGGGATGGTGTTTAATTTTCCACATCATCACCACTATCCCTTCAGGCATTCGTCCCCTTTGGTTTCGCTTATCAGACTCAAGCGATCGAGTGGACCATATGATACCCCATCTAGACTGTGGAATGATTTCCCTAAACAGTAAAGCAGCAAAAATCGATAGCATCAAACCTGCCAGTTTTGAATGAGTTGGCAATTGTTGGCAGAAACTCTCCGCTCCACTCGACGATGATGGTGGTGATGATGATGGTGATGATTTTAATAACATTCGCAATATTGTTTTCGAGTTTTTATGTTGCCCTCACCACCATCGATTCGACTCCCGCTGGGAAATGTCGTGAGATGAGAATGCAATAAACGGCGATTTCGGAAGCACTTGGGACGCGTAACGCAACGAGTCACTGTGTAAACAAGAGTTGTGCAAAAGTAATTGCAAACTTTGAATAACGAAATTATGTTTTGTACAGTGCTTGTGAAAAATGGATTTTTTCAACTTTGAAACACTTTAAATTTACAGTTCTACAGACCGTTACAGAAGAAGCGTTACACAAGCGTTACAAAGCATTAGAATTTAGTGGAGAGTCAAACAGTCGTCCACAATCAATTTATGTAATTGTAAACTAGTAAAGTCTATTATTTAAATGCATTTAGAAGCCTCTGCCAAACAAACAGATGAACAGATTAATCGAAAAATAATTAAAATGAGTAGGATAAAGAGTAGCTAACACCTATCACCGATATTTGCAAGGATAGCTAGACTTCAACCTTCAGCAGAACCTCTCGCCCAACATCAGAATCCGTTTCTAAACGGCTTAAACCATTTCATCACAATCAGCGTACCAGTAATCGTTAAGGAACGTACTAAAAACAGCAACTCCGCTGCTCGATGCCACCCGGTGACTGAGATCGTTAATACAAATCTTTACTCTCACTCTCGCTTTCTCCCAACACAGGACGGCCGCCTGGTACTGTACTCGGCCGGTCTGCTCATCTCGACCATCTTTCTGGCGGCAACGCTGGCCACCGGTCTGCTGGTACCGTCGCAACATCACGTGCTTCATTGGCGCTGCCAAACGCACTACGTCGCCTGTCTGCTGGTGGGCGATCTGCTGCTTGCCATCACTCAACTATCCGGCAACTCCATCACCGGTCCAGCCTGCACGACAATAGGTAAGTAAAGCGAATGGGAACGGGATGTAGAGGGAGCTCAAAATTATGCAATTATGCAAGAGATAGGCCCTGTCGGTGCGTTCCAGCTCGTCGTGTCCGTAGTGGCGAGTGTGTGCAATTGTCCCAAGAATGGTAACGATTGTTTTAACTATCAGCGTTCCGAGGTGAAGTACTCGTCGGCGCAGCAGAAGCACCCATTTATGAGGGAGAAGGTTATCTATAATTAAGATCTTATTATGTGTTTTTCGCATGCTTGGCAATGTTTATTGGGGCTTAGGAGCGAATCGTTTCCGCATTTGATCCCGAAACTCTTGGAACGCGTAGGGGTGTAGCAAAGGGTGGCGTGGACTTTAGGATGTCCACGTCCCAGAGTTCTGAAGAGCAAGTGTTGATAATTTATGATTTAAAGAAGCACTCCAAGCGGTGTTCCGGCTCGTCTCTTATCAACGGTTTTATGGTAGGAAAATGAACGACGACAAGCGTCGATGATCATGGCGATGATTATGAGAGACAGAGAGTCCCAAACGGCGGACGGTGGCGTTATCAGGCATGCGTTTCGCATACATTTTGCACGGTAGTATACGGGCCGCGAATACCACCGAAAACCGGGAAGACATGTAGCTCCAATTTCGCATTCCGTTGTTTTTGCTTTCGGTTCGGCTGGTCAATGCGAGGTTAGACTAATAAATGTTTGCATGCGTCCATGAGAAGAGTTCCAGCAGCGAGATCCACCGAGCCAACGGTCAGCTGGTGTGCGATTGTAAAATGGTACAATTTATGCCCTCGAACGTTCCATCCAAGGGGGGTACTTTTAGGAAATATTTAGCACGATTCAACCCCTTTTTGCTCTTTCGTCGTCCTAGTCCAGGCGAGTGAACCCTGTTCATAAATTATAGATAGGATAGGATTATGCCGCAAGGAGCTTCGAGCAGCTTTTGGAGAGATATTTGGGAAATTTCTGTCCCAGTTGCCCATCGCCACAATATCCCCGGGCATCTCTCTCGGTCCGAATTGCAGGACCTGGTGGCTGGAATTTGGATGAATTTATGGTCGGCTAGTGGTGGTGGATGGATTTGCAACCCGCAAGTGGCACGAGGGCGAACTTTCAGGAATACGAATGGCCGGGAATGCTCAAGCAGCCTGCAGGAGAACGTGCTAAAATCAAGCAAAGCGCCAAATGGAAGGAAGCATGTTTGACATTTATTGTACTGTTTCTGTGATTCACTAGCCGGAAGTCTTGAAGGAACCTCACCTTCATATTAACTGCACAAAAGTTGAAGTTGAGGTTTCGAGTTAAAATATTTATATTATCTTGTACAATTCCTCCCCACCTTGGTGGTTGTTGGCTTACTGCCTTTCAGTGAGTTGAAATCGATGCGGTGTTTGTGTTTTCATGTTGAATGACAAAGTAGCGCATCCATCCATCTGATTCGTTCCGATTTATCCATCCACTGCATCCGACCGGGGAAGATTTATTGAACATTTTATTACACACCGCTGCCTGCAGTAAGTTGACAAGCCTTCGTCGTTCGTTCCCAGTCTCCCAAGCGCAGGTCTGATGCGACCAGCCGTAAGCAGTAAGGCATAAATTGAATGGGAAAGAAAACACCTTAACCCTCCGGAACGGTCGTCCCTTTCAAGCCGAAGTTAGTCAGTAAAGTTTGCAAATTCTAGGATTTTAGGGGAAATGTGTCTCGCCCTATTCCATCCCGACTACTTCCTGCTCGGTACTGCAGCGCTTCTTACTACGATTAAATTTTGTTGCTTGCCCGATCCTGTACCACATCCTCTACCAGAACAAACTAACCCCCGGGGGGTTGTGCTGCCATCTCCGTCAGGGCATCCGTCTACCATTCCGGAGATGCCTTTTTCGTTGCAGTTCGAATTTCAATTTGCAGCTCCCTATGTAAGGAGGGCGAGCGAACCAACCTCTACCAGAGGCTGGCGCATCGAGGTTCCGGTTAAACCCTGCCCGTTTCCCAACTGATGTAATCTAAATCACTGCAATCATTTTACCGGATCATCTTCTCATGCCGTCAGAGTAATGCCATGCAACCATTGGACGAATTTTCCGATTTGCTCCGTGGAGCATGGGTTTGTGGACCGATGTGTTGGACCGATGGGCAGCAAATAAACTTCAGCTCACTTCACAGCTGATGGAGCCGGAAAGGATCCAGCACTTTAAACGCTTCGGTAGAGCTAGGGAGCTAGATCATAAATTGAAATCTAAAATTTATGCTCCTTTTCTGCTGTGGATTTGTGTAGGAAGACATGGTTAAAGAGACCGGTTGAGGTAGTGATAGCTTGTCCAGGAAATTACTCGATGAAATTGGAGCTTATTTGGAGTGATTTTTTGGAAGGTACCTCATCCTTGGTTCCCATTAAATATTAGCGTGGATAAATACAAACGTGTTGGGGATTTCTATTGCACCGCTTTAAATGCTTTCATCATCATTCGTCATCATCTTAATATGTAAATGAATGATGTTGTTTATGTGTCGCGAGAAGGGTCCTCCAATGGGTTCGGTGTCACCTTCAGCCACCGAAAATCTATCCAGCAATAAAATTAATCTGCCACATTTGCGCTGGAAAAATCGACCGATTGGTCATCACCATCATCCCCTTCACGTAAGTGGGACGCTTGTCGAAGGGAGAGTGTTTAAATGGCTAAATGAAATTAATTTAAGGGGATGTCCAGCGATTAGCTTGAGTGTATTATGGGGGAGAATTGGAAGGTTTAGATGCATGGGACGTCATGTGGACCGATCGGGAGGTGTAGAAGGTGAGCTAATGTTTCCATACTTTTATTATGGCGATTATTACTCCAGGGACATAATATCCTGTTCAGAATTTGTTGATAACATGCAAGAATTAAAAGTAATGTTAGTATTGTGTTGGGGTGCAGAATTGGAGTTCAAATTGAGGACTGGGCGTACCTAGAATTATTAAAACTTCGATAATATTTTATGGCCACAGCTCTTCCATCATTTACCTTAGGCTTCTCCAAGGAAAAGTAACTTATAATCAAATTACAAGTGTACGGCTCGCTCGATCAATATTTATCTGGACGCTGTGTTCTTTCCACCCTATCAACGGGAAAGACGTGCTAAAACTAACTCTCACTGCCTCGCAGCGCCTTCAAGGGCTACTTCCGTCTATTGATATATTTTATTAGAACGCACTCTAACCTTCCAGCTCCCGGTGCACTCGATAATTTCCAAGTTCAATATTATCTTACCACAGACCAGTATTCCCGTGCCGACGGGGAATATATTCTCCCATTCCCCGAGTGCACCGACACGGCGCAAACCCATTAAAAGCACGTGTCATCGCCGGAAATCAAGGAGTCGTCCTCATCGTTCTACCCCGGGCTTCCTGAGCAGAAGCTTTTGTTGTTTGGCAAAATTGCTTGTTTGCTTTACGATCGTTGGAGGTCGTGGTGCAGGATGATGGGTGTAATCATAATACGCTTCTTCTGGCCCTTTCACAATTTCGGTGTGATATTGGAGATGCCCCTTTAGGGGTGAAGACGGTGAACTACCTTCCGTCAAGGGACAGGCAGCAGTCCTTAAGTCATACGCCTCCCTTACAATACTTCCCCCCCCCCCCCCCCAGGAAGGACCACAGGCAACCATTGGTCACTGATAACAATAAACCACCACCGAGACCACCGAGGCGAGTAATAATAGTAGCAATCAAACTTCGGTATAATTACCGAAAGTTGTCGTAGCCAGCGTTTCGTGCCCCCAAAGATAAGAGGGAGAGAGAGAGAGAGTGAGAGAAGTTATTGGTTCGGTACTCGAGTGTTGCCTGGCGCCAAGATGCCGATGGGACTGTTCCCCCCCGGATGTCTTGCTTCCGAGTGTTGCGGTTTCATCCAGCCCGCAACGTACGCACCGGAGACAAACACACACATACGCGGCCATGGACAGTGGCGAAAAGCCGCAAACCACATTCTGCGGTAAAATCTGGCAATGATGGACGACAATGAGATGTGTCCTGCGGATCGGAATAACTCCGGGCCAGGGTGGGGGGAGGGGGGGGGGGCTATTTGTTTGTTGCTGGCAGGTTCAGCATGCTGCAATTTGTGCTGTGAGTGTGTATTAGAACCAATAGGAAGACTAATCGCTTACTCTCGCTCAGGACATCCGGGAGTCCCTGGACCGAGCCGTGGAGAACGAGGGACATAAATAACGTATTATTACCGATACTCGACGCCCTCCACGTAGTGGCACGTTCATGGTGCGGATGTCCATGAAAATCGGCCTTTTCTACTAACCTGGGCAACTACATCAAAATCGGCAGGGAAAGCAAAAAACCTTCTCTCTCTCTGATAAATAAATTGATTTTAGGGATGTTTTTGTGTGTGTGACCGGTTTACACGCCGTCGAGAGTGCACTTGGCATCCGGGAAATGTGCGGGCTTTCCATTAGATCCTGGCCATTTTTATTTTTCTCCAAAACCCCCAGTTGTTTGCACTATTGAGAAGGAGTGACCACACACAGCGCTCGATGCATTTAGGTTTAGTGAAGCGGTAAAGAAAGAACGTCCGGAAAATGGTTTCCCTTTTTTTCCGGGGATGGTACGCGCCATGGTTTCGATGGACTGCGATGGACACTCTAGATGGATTAACGAGTCGGATAGGCAGCCGAAAGGAAGCGTAAAAAAAGAAGTGGAAGGTAAACCATTCTGTTTCTGACGGGTTCTGAGGTTTTTTGGTAAAATCGAAATTTTTTGGGCCCTTTACTTCGAAGATGGGAGGAGGAAATTGAAAATAGCTTCCTCGTTTTGCGTGGAGCGAGAACGGGGTTTAATGGGAAAAAAACCCCGCTACCAGTAAAGCCCCCGTAAGGGTGGTTTTCGTCCGCAATCACTAAACGAAGGCAGGCCCCCGCGCTTGGTTTTTGTGGCGGTGCCCTCTAAGATTTGATGCCCAAAACTGATTGGAAGTAACGGATGGTTTGCATTGATGGAATGTACGTTGCGGAATTTTCGTTCCGTACACATAAAACCCGTAGGAAATCGGAAAGGTATAACGAGAGAAAAAGAAAATCGTAATACAAAAATGCAAATATGTTTTACTATTCGGTTGATTGAAGGGAAAAACGATAAGAAAGAAGAAACGCAAGGCATGGGAAGTGGAAAATCACAAACACACCCTCGGGGTTAAAAGGTAGCGTTTTTCACAACACCGGGCTGGCCCCCCCAAGGGCCTATGTGCAAAATATTCATAGGCAGTGATTTTCCTTTTGATATTCATAATCTGTTGCTTTCCCGGTTTCATTTCCTGGCCCGGATTTTGTGGCTGTCAAGAACAGGCGGTTCGTTTGCATTTTTTTTCGTTCTATACTTAGTTCTAGCTCTATGATTACGGAGAGCAAATCTGTCAAAAAGGATTGTTTACTTGTCAGATTGTAGTAATTGAGAAATGGGTGTTACTTTACTGCTGCCCTGGAAGAAAGGGAGTTGTTTTATGGGGCTTGTTTTTATGGTTTGCTATTATTGTGATGGGAATCCAGTGTTTGGGTGTTGTACAGTGCTTGACAAAATTATAAGAACGCCTGTTTTTGAGAATACATATGAAAATATAAAAACAAACTGTATTGGCTGTAGCAGAAGAATATAGGAACTAATTATAGCTTTGCAGAATGTAGAATAAAGTAGAAATGAAGAATAAAGTAGATTAAATAAATTAAAATAATCAAACAAAAACGGTAAGAGATGGATAAAGGCAAATTTAGTAAGTTCGGGGAAAAAATGTTACATTTTCCCCAATTAATAGATTTTTCAACAGATTTCGCATTACATGTACAGTGACGGATATAAAAATATAATTACCCTAATATCGATTGTTAAAATGATTGCTTCCGATACTTATAATACGTATAACTCTTCCAAAATGCATCAGCAGCTGCTTAACACGTTATTACAGTATTCAGGCTTCTTCTTTTTCCTTGGCACGGCACTACAACCTTGTCTGGGCTTTCTGTTACTTGATTTTAGCCGTAGCAAAGTAGTCAGCCCTGCGTACGGGTAGGCGATCTGGATGGGAAGCGATAGCGGCGCCGGTCTTCATACGGTCATCAGAATTGTGAAAAGTGAATCAGATGCGATTCTCTGATTACTGTAATGGTATCTTAATTTCTTTAAGATTTTTTACTATGATTTATAAAAATAATTGTTTTGATTGGCAAAAAATCAGTTAAAGCAAATTTAAAAAAAAAAATTCACAAATTTTGGTGATTATATTCTATTGTCCGTCACTCGGTTGATCTATATGCCTAATCTGTTCTTGACTACATTGAGTACGAGCGCAACATCTTCATCCTTTTTTGATGGATTGTATGTTCTGTTCTAGCAATTCCAAAATTCAACTAAAGCTTAAAATTTATTAGCTAAAGCTAAAGCTAAATTTATAAAAAAAATATGTTAAACTAATCTGATATAATAATCAATTATAATGTCTTCCACGAAAATGCAAGCTAAAGCAAGGAATTTTAGCCATTTTATAAAATTTTTAAAACAAACAAAAAAAATCATAAATTGACGTGAAGCACTGTATAATGATGCATGTGTGCGTTACACAAAATAATATATTAAATGTAATTTTGATATCTCCAAAAAGAGGGAAAAAAAACTTGCTCGATCGGATCTTAATTAAGTTCGTCGTTTGTTTATTTTTTTGTGGTCCTTTTTGCTTCAAACACTCTAATGAATCCTGCATACTCACGGGACGCTCATCTCATAGCGAAATGTAAAGTCACCTTCCTATCATTAACCATTACCATTTGCGCCCTCCTTGGGTAACGGTAACCTTTTGCGTGCGGCACACGTCAGTGATGTTAAATTGAAGTTTTCCTTTCATTACTACCGTCTGGTTGGTTCGCGTTGGGTTAGCGAGCAGCGAGGTTTAGGCAGACAGACGGTAGGTGGTGGTTTCATTAGGCACAGTGTGCACGGTTTAGAAAGGTGATGGCGGGGACCACTCGGTGTCATAATTTTACATTGTGCATATTTGTTTCGTACAGGGACAGGGAGTACGGTTGGCATTCTTTATTAGAATCCCAAGACGAACAGTCATTTATCAAGCTGTCTAGAACGAATTGTGGTGCTCTTATGGTGCGAAGGCTGATCGTGGGTGACGACACTTCCTGCTCCGTCTAGAAATCCAGCACACGAGAGGGGTTTGCAATTTAAAATTTAAAATTAAACGCAAATCTGCCGGAACTGTGCGTCTCGGGGGTTTGTGGTTGGAATCGAAACGGTATTAAAGGGAGCATTTTTCCCTAGGATGGTTTAGAAGATTTCCCACTGATTTTCCGATTCGGTTCGGTCGTGCTTCTATACCCTTGGAGGGTGACTTCGAAACCTGGTGATCGAGAGGGATTTAGTTTAATTTTACGCTTCAGCACAGTCTTCAGGGGGGGAGAAAAAGGTCAAGGGAATGGTTTGTTCTGGGCCCGCGTCCTGAGAGTGGCGAGTATCGGGTAATAATAATTTGTGCAATGGATGCGAAATTGCAACCTTTTGCAAGTGTATAATTTAACCAGATGAGTGCGAGAGCCTGTAAGACGTATCGCCTTTCAAACAAGATCCCCATCCGACCATCTCCATAACGCTTCTTCCTACAAAAAGATGGGGTTCAGGGGAGGCTCTCGAGGCAGGAAGAACGCCAGTTCCGCGTTCCACGATTTGTAATGGGTGTTGATTTATGGGGAAAATCCACCCGAACCCCCCCGCCGAATCACAAACATTCGGCGGGAAAGTTGCGTTGCGTTGCCCTTCGGAACAGTCGATTGTAATTTGGAAAATTTATGATCCGTGATAGGCGTTAGGTGGACGAGGGGGACGAGGATTTTGCAGAGTCAACCGATTTGCCTACACGAAACTCCCAGCGAATGCAGGGAACGAATCCGCCACGCATCATCACCCACACAGACCTTCCTCCCCCCGTACAGACAGACAGACTTATGACAGGAGGGAACTGAAGGGTTTTTGCTTGCTTGCTTGCTTGCTTGCTTGCTTGCTTGCTTGCTAGGCCAACCCCATACTCAACCGTCCGAAGTAATGATTGGCATTGCAATGGTCCCATGCAACATCAAAGCAGCAACTCATCCGTTTGTTGGCGTGGCAGGTGGGTGGGTTGGGCAAATGTCACGAGACGGATTGGCGTACCGTCTGACGGTACGTGTCATACATTCCCTTACCGTAATGAAAGGGGCTACGGTTCTTTGCCGAGGGAATCGTGATCGTTTTTGTCATACACGAGTCGGCGAAAGCGTTGTAAGGCACTAGTCGTGTAATACAATGTAATTTATTTCTTACCGACCGGAACACGATAGTGGAAATGGTTGCCATAGTGAAGTGTATGCTAGATTTCGAACGATTTACTCGATTTTGAATGATAAATAATAGAGGAGATCCAACGGCGAAGGTAGAATTTCATTCGGTGGCTCATAATAAAAGATCCAGAAGCGGTTCCACCTGAGCATTTTAAAGTTTACTTCAAAAAATTGCCTCACACATTTGATAGTCTTATGCTCAACAATCATTATATTTCCTGAAGATTTTATCTAAGTTCTAAGTTATCTAACATTGGAAAGTTGAAAGTGTTGTTTGTGCTGGGTCGTTGGAATAATTAGATGAATAGCTCATAGTATAAAATCCAAAAATAGTCCCACCAAAAAGGTTTTTGTGGTATTAAGGGTGATTTTTTAAATAAAAGATAATATTATGGTATAACGCCAATATTTTAACTGCAAAATACTAGAAAACGCTTCATATAACTCCTTTTAATGGTTAGAGCTACTCTTTTCCGCTGAAATTAATTTGCGAAAAAACTCCATCAAGAATAGAATCTTCTACCGAGTTCTATCGTCGCTACTTCCTAACGATATCTAGCAAAGCTTAACGTTAGCCAAGTGCTGCTAGCATTTAAGTGTCAAGATGGAAATTTACGCCCCCGTGCTCTCACACACACAGACAGCCATACAGTGCAAAGGGCTAGTAAACTGCAATTAGCAAAAGGCGATCTTTTCACACCCTAAGTTGATGTGTCCTCTCGTCACCCTCGTCACTCGCTCTCACCCGTACAAGATGATGATGAGTGATGAGTACTTTGTCCGTTGCGTTGTGAATGTACTGTGCACGACGGACTACCCACACCACCCTGTGTCATTGTTCCCATTTTCTCGATTGCTGTCAATATTGACCATGTGACACCTCCTAACCTCAAACCATCCAAACCCCTTCTTCATTGATTAGACAGCGAGACCTCGCGGGTCTCGGGGAATTATTTGAATTGCACTACCGCAACTGGAGCTGGAGGTGTTGCATGCAGTTAGCTGGGCAGAAGCGCAACAGCACTCTCAGCAAACACTGGAACGCTCTCGAACGGTTCCGTCCGTTATTGGACGCATTTCTGGACTCGCGGTGTCGTGGGCACTAATGTTAATTGATTTCTATATCGTTTGCACAAACTTTTCGCGCCTCCGGTTGCATATCCTGCACGATCGGTGGTGTTGGCGATTTTCCAGCGTTCTTCCGGAGTATCCTCCATCCTCTCCAGCATCCTCGTTATGTCAACCACGTTGTATTTATGTCGTTGTAAATGCAATCAACACTAATGAGAGAGTACATGTGAACTTTTGCATGCGCTTACCGCGTGGCTATGGGGTGGAATTCTGGGGTATTTCCGGTGATCCCCAACTGCTCGTTATTTGTATCAGGTACTTTGGTGCAAGGCATTAAATTAATTGCACATACCTAGCAAGCAGTCTCCACCAGCCGAGAGGATCGAAGGAGCGGACGGTGGGTAACTAATTTTTGCACCGATTTCCTATCGGGACCGTAGCATGCGATTCGGGCGATTCCTGGACCGGTGAATCGCTGTCGCCATGAATTAGTCGCTTCGTGTGCACACCGTCGACATATGTCGCGCTGGGTCGTTAAAGGATGGCTATGGAATAGGTGCAAAAATAATCAGCACGGAATTTTAAGCTCGGTACAATATTGACATTCTTCTACGGGCGTGTGCAAAAACGGGGGTTTTAATCGGTGAGGAATTTTCCAAAATATTGCACCGTGCGCTCGTCGCGGGAAATGCTTCTTTATGCTGCCGTTGGGACAAAAGGTGTGAGACATTAATTATTGGTCACTCGGGGCCGCTTCCGGTTTCCATGGCTTGCTCTCCTCCCCCCCTCTTGTCCCGTCTGTCTGTCCGGGACAGCGTTGGTGGTCAAACCATTTAGAAAACCATATGCTGTCCATCGTCTGGCTGTCGTGGCTGTACTCACCGACACGAGTTGCAGCAGTATGGGGTCCGGTGGGTGGTTTATTAATAGCTCTTTCGCACTCGGTGGTCGACGGGCGGCTGCAAAACACTGCACCGAAAATTGTTTCCGCTTGTTCCGCGCGAATGTTGTACAATGTCTGCGTTGGATGAGGAACGAATATTCCCAAGAGCGTTTTTTTTTGGGGATGAGATGTGCAAAATGAATATGACGGGTCTTGTATGAGCGCAGGTATGAGTGCTAAAGAGTATTTTTAATGCAGGATATTAATTTTTATTAAATTATTGTATATTGATGGATCAAATTAACAACACTTTGGGTTGTAGGATGCTTTTGAAGCTTCTTTTAGGTTGCTCAAAGTTCCTAAATGTACTCCTGATAGTAATTTGCCTGTTTTATGGTTGTTTTTTTGTGTATAAATTTGTTGGGAATTAAAAACTCTAAAAAAATGTAGTACAGGCCATCCTTTATGAATAAAAAAAATCTAAAAAATTCTGAAAGTAGTCCTGTTTGCTAAAAATCAAACCTGTTTTCTTTAAAGTATGTGAAAAAGCTGTGGATATGTCCCGTGACTTTATCGATAAATTCATAGCATACGGCTTGGCTGTTCTTAAAATAAAATCGGATAATTTATCTGAGAATCTAGAGGATTTCGATTAGAAATCCGAGCAAGCTATCGCACGAATTTTAATGTCTTTGCCTTTAGAATACGGCTGCACTACGGAAATGGACCTTTTATTCGAATCTATGCTTCGAAGCAATCAAACTTGAAGAAGAAATGTGAGTATCCTTTATAAGTTTTTATCAAGTTTAGCCAAGTCCAGTCCAAGAGTATATTTAGTAGTATTGGTTGAGAGTTTTAGGGTGGTCCGGTGGCCGAGGAGATAGCGGTATCGGTCTTTTACACGGCAGGAGCGGGGCTCAAATTCTATCCAGACCACTTCTCCGAAAGCTAGAAATGGTAGGCCGAGATCATTCGAGGTTGTTATGCCCAAGAAGCAGATAAGTTCTTTCTTCAAATTTCTACAAATTCTTTGGGACCTGCGGCATTGAAGTTCTTATTCTGTAGTTGAGATGAGTATCCAACTGATGAAACTTTGATCGTCAGTTCTCTTGTACAATATATTCTTGAATATTACAAAGAATGACTCAAAGTCTCTATAGTAGCTAAAAATGACAGAAGGTAACACGAATGGACTAACACCAAATTTCATCTGGACTGTCTATCCGTAGGACAAACTGCTTAGCGGGGACTGTATTCCATGGCAGCAAGTTCCTGCATGCTAATACTTCTTCTTGAGGTTGATGCTCCGCAAAAGGATGTCTTATTTAGGATGCGATACATTACGTGGTCGTATACAAAACCTAAGTTACATTGAATATATTCATTTCGAGTATAGGCAAGACTCTTATTAGGTATAGATTGGCACTAGAGCATTAGTCTTAGATTTCTTGTTTAATATCTTGTATCTTTAAATTTTTGTTCAATAGATGATAGGCGTATATTTAACGGCCGGATTACTTTTTCACTTGAAACTCTGTCTCATCATATTTCGGAGCTATCTCTATCAAAATCATTAAATTTTGCTTGTATGATGTGGAGCTCTCACATTTCTCGGGAAGACAAATTGTTTTGTATACTTTTATAATATGTTTCCATATCTAATTATCGTCCTGTTGTGATTGATGTTTGATCAAAAATAATAAATAATCACAAGAACTACACCCCATCCACGGTCTGTCTTCCATCACACGTTCTTCCTGCTCGTTCTGCTACTTCAATTCGCAACCCGAGACCCCGCGAACACCAAACTGCACTTCAAAGTGCATCGCGCGTAACAGTCGGAAGAAATAGGGGGGGAGGTTATTTACAAAACAGGAAAGCAACAACCAAAAGAGGTGCCAATTTTCGTCCGACCCGGGGTGCTGTGTAAGGATGGCTATTGAGAACAAAAATTACTTCGAGGCTGGCGCGCGCTTCGTCATCGTTGGAAGCAAGCAAGTAGCAGCAGCACGCCATATTGATCGTTGCAATGCGCTGCACTCGACAGGCACAACACACATCATGAGTAATGGGTTGTGCGTTTTTGTTTTACATTGTTAAGCTGCTACGTAAATACGTGCAGCAGGAAGGGTGCCGGGTTGATCGTTGAACACTAAATGGCCGGGCCTGATGTTGCCCGACCAGACCCGACACACTCGATGCTCTCAATATCGGCTGCAGCAAAAAGATCGAGACCAGCCGAGCTCGTCGGGGTGGGCCCTGTTCAAAGAGGAAAGCACACGGTTCGAACAATTGTTTTTAGGCAATTTTCCAACTCACCTTTCGGGCGGCACACCTTGGCGAGAATTGGCGAACCCTTTCCCGCAGGTTTGGCTAAATTGAGCATAGTGCAAAAGTGAAATGCGTTGTTTGGTTTTCGTTAGGGTGAAATAAGTGGTTTTGGGCATGGGACTTAAAGATCGCTCGCATTTGGTCCCTTTCACGAAGCGGAATAAAGAGACAGGGTTTGGTGTTTTTAATTCATTTGAATGCGTTTGTTTATATTAAGTCGTGTGGCATGTTTATTTCAAAAACAAAACCGTACAATCGTACTTCTCGTTTTAATATGTTTATTTTTCACTGGTTCAAATAGTTTTGCTCAACATGGCAAACATATTCGGGGCTTAATCTCTTAATAACAATGCGCCATTGCGTGCCAGACTGGTCCGCCTGGAGTACGTACGTAAGTGCTCCAAATATTGCGAATCAGGTGGTTTTTTCTTTATTTTATTTTAATGTTTAATACTTCCACGAAACTGTTTTTTTTCATTTGCAATATCCACGCTTTTTCACGCTCTTTCTCTCTCGTTGTTTCCACTCGCTTGTGTTTATAGTAGAAGGTGGCATTTTATTTTTATGAAATAATAAACATAGCATAAACAACGTTTCAGTTCCCGTTTGTTCTCTTTCGCTGCCCTTTTCCCACACCTCACCTCCCAAAAGTCCGAGTTGTGTTTCTGACGTCATCCGATCCGAGTGACGTTGAAATCGTGGAGTTTTATGATTTTTATGTCGGTTGATCCAACGTGCTGCCGAACGCCGGGTAAGGAATGGGATGCATTTTCCTGGTTGTGTGGCACCTGCATGATGAACCTGTGAGCGAGTGTGTGTGTATGTGCTTGTTTTATGTCTAGGACTATCATTTCTGTACTGTCGTTTTTACCCTCTTTTCCGGTGCTTCGTGAGTGATGAGTGCACATAACTTTATTGAACCATCGGCAGATATTTTCATCAGGATTTTTTTTCTCTCTTGATGTGTGCAGTACGTTACGGTGCTTATGTTTAAACTGATCGATAAGGTTTATGCTTCGGGAATGTGGACGGTTTTATTCGTGAAACAGCTTTTAATAAAAGTTTGACGCGTTGCTTATCAGATTTACAGTTTTATATTGCTTCAATGCATCCTTGAAAGACAGAGTACAACATTACAGGGATTGCCAGATCAAATTATGAGTGTCCGATTGTGTGAAATATTGGCAACGATTCGACCAACACTACCTTTCTAAGACTTGACCAAAAATCATAACTAGACTATCCTCTCGAACAAAGCAATTGTCGCTGTTGATTAGATCTAGGTCCTTATTCAACATATGATCATGAATCTATACATCTTTTATCACTTATTTTATGTACATCTATTATTTTAAAATGGTAATTATGTGAATTATTAATTTAAATTTTTCTTCTTCTTCATTGGCACTACAACCTCGGGAGGTCTCGGCCTGCCATTTCTGGCTTTCTGTGACTTGATTTTACCCGCAGCAAAGTAGTCAGCCCTGCGTACGGGGAGACGGTCTGGATGGGATTTGAACCCCGGTCCTGCCATATGAAGACCGGCGTTGTTATCGCCTCGGCCACCCGACCGCCCCAATTAAATTAAATTTAATTAAATTTTTACAATGTAAGAATAGACTACAAAACTTTCGGTTTGGGTGGTCTGATGGCAGAGGCGATAATGGAACTTGTCTTCACACGGCAGAACCAGGGTTCAAATCCCATCCAGAACGCCTGAGCTGAGCTAACTTCTTTGCTAGGGTTAACATCATGTCATAGAAAGCCAGAAATGGCAGGCCGAAACCCCTTGCAATTGTAGTGACAAAGAAGACGAAACATTCTGTTATCAAATATTTCACAGAAGTTATCATAGACTTAAATAAAAAATACAGTATCCTTACTGATCATAATAAGTACGAGTAAACCTTGAACAAATTGAATGTCCAATATCCTACAAATAACACGAAAAAGTATTAAAAAAAATCGCTGTAAATCCAGCAATCTGTATCATCCAGAAATGGAACTTAAACTGAAGAACCAATCAAATATATTGTTGTGTTCATGTGGACATTCTTGCTTAAATGCTATTATTTGTATGAAAAAGAAAGCCATCTTTGTATCCCGTATGCCTGAATCAATTTTGCGATTGTAAAAACTTGTTATGTGACCCGGTAAACCCTGCAAAAATATTTTGGTATGTTATTTGAGGTCGGAAAATAGAGCTCCCGTTTTACAACTCTTTGTCCCGTTCTTATCACACTTTCATTTTGGGGAGGGGCGATAATCGGGATTAAATATTAAATAACCTCACAAAAATGGCAAGGCAAAACAAAAGCACTCACACATTTGTTTAACATTTTTTGATGGCATGGGAAAAATGAAGGGAAACACCATCACTCGTTTGTGGGATGATTTTTTTCTTCCGCCGTGTGTTTTTCACCCACTCATACCACTCATCAAACGCGTGGCGTCATAAACACTCATTAACTATTGAGCGTTAGCGGTGGTTGGGTTTTGTTTGAAGCTGATTTCAAAAAATACAAAACTAGGAAAAATACACGTTTTCCCCGAGCCATTTTTTTTTCGTTTTCCGCAAACAAACCACCGAGCGAAGGAAAACCGACCGAACGTAAATGCGAATCTGGGTGGTGGTTTATGTTTTTCACATCTCCAGCATAGAAACAGAGCTGATGGGAGTTGGTCGGTCGGTTGGTTGGTTGGTTAGCTTTATTATGCACAAGCACAACAACCAACCAGCCGGCCGGAGCTCTGTACGGTGGTGACCACATCAAACACGGGACCCTCCTAGCTTGGGGGGAATTATATTTTGTAAAATATCGTACATTATGCGTGTGCTTTTTGCTCTGGTGGGTGGGCGTGTGCGTGTGGAAGGAGAAACACGATTTCTCTGCAAAAAAGTAGATAAAAAAAACCCTGCAACAAAGTGTCGGGATCGGGAGCTTGATGGAGTATAAACTTAAAAAATGTAAAACAAGAGCCTCATTTTTCTTCGTGCTATTAACAAGGCTTGTCTGTTGGGGAGTTTAATTATGTTTGATGTTTACCTAAACAAAGCATGATATAAAGCGAGCCCCCACTGTTTTTTGTGTGTTTTATTCCTTATAATAGGCTGCGCAATTTAAAAAATGGAAATTCTGCAACGATCGCAATCCTTTTGTTTTGTGCCCGTTCGCATTTGAAGTTCAATAATGAACAAAGCGTTAAATGAAGCGACATCGTTCAACAGGAATGCAGGAACAATTATCCTTCTGGTACGCTTTCCGCCCCACTATTGCACGCACTAAATAAGCATCTCCTATTGCGATCAAAAGCGAGCGTAAATTGGTAAATTTCCTTTCTGGGTTGTTTTTGGAATCAAAAAAAAAAACTATTTCTGTACATTCAAATTGCGAACGAATTTTCCCGCACAATGCGAGCACCAACCACCACCTTTGTTGTTTTGTGGGGATGAGCACACAGCAAATCGGGTCGGGAAAATGTTAACCTGAATCCAGAAAAAAACACCCGGAAAATCCCCCCCATCATTGGAAGCATTTATCGAGCAATGAGCAGCGGATAATTAACGCGGACTCGCGCAAATAGTGATTGAGGTTGTTGGGTGCTGCTTTTGCTTTGTTTTTGTTTTGTTTTTGCAAATGAAAAAAGGGTATTAGCGATAACCATTCATTTATTCATTTCGGGTGGTTCGCTACGCCGCCGGGCGGGATTTCCTCGCCCTACTTTTGCAGGCAGCCTTCTGGGAGCTGTGGGAGCGTGGAAAGCGCACAACCATATCGGCCTCCTAACGCACAGAAATTAACCGTTTGGGGGGAGCTGTTTTTTGTTTCGTAGCCGTTTTATCCTATTTTTCTAAATATAGCATAAGTGCTGATTACGGTTCCCTGATAGACAAACTCTCAAACAAACCTGGTCTTATGACATTTCGAGTGGATGGGTATTATGGCTTCGAGTTAGGAGAGGTCAAACTTTCGTTGAGCTTTTGCTTTCGTTAAGTCGAAGGAACTCTAGCTGTCAAAGTGGTGTCCTGTCAGTTCGAGGATCTATAAAAAATGTTAAATCGTGGCTAAATATGAAATTCAAATACATTTTCAAGAATAATTCAAAGTTGAAAAATCCAAGTCCGTTTGTACTGAGAATGATACCTGTTCAAGTAAGAAGATTTTTTGGGAGATTACAACAAAACAACAATCACAACATTAAATCTTCTTCTTCTTCTTTGACCTCACGACCTCTTAGGTCATGCCTGCCATTTCTGGCTCACTAGACTTAAAGATACCACGTAGTTGAGTAGTCCGCCCTCACTACGGTGGAACGGCCGGATGAGATTTGAACCCTGCCGTATGAAGACCGGTGCCTTTGTCGCCTCCACCGCACCGGCCGGTATCGCATTAAATAATTACATTCAATAACAATTAAATAAATATATTAAAAGAGCTGTTCATAAGTTCCGTTTGACAATCTTACAGCGATCGTTAGAGAAAGAGCTTTCGTTAAGTTTCAAGCTCTCGACGCTGTCTAACGGTTTGTCAGTTTGACACCCATAATACCGATGTATCGATTTAGGCAGCTTTTGTCAAACACTCGAGCATGATAATTAGGTCTTCAGATAGGAAAACTATCCTCCCAAACCTATTAAATCATAACGATAATTATCATCACCCGTTTCACAGCACATTTAAATCTTATCAGCGTTCAACCGACGTCCTGGAGTTTTTTTTGTGTTATCCTACGAGGACGCTTGGGGACACTAATTTTCCGACTCGGCGAAATTTTTGCCCCATAATAATTCGTCCCATAATAGTCCCGGTGGCAAAAACTGCTGCTACCAAGCTGCAGACCAATAAAACATCACTCCCCCACGGGAGAGCGTGTGGGTAAAGCTGGACAAATGCCGACTTTTGCAAACGGCATACACGGACTGTTCAAACCGACAGAACAGACAGACAGAGGTCCGTTATGTAGTGGTCGGGTCGGGTGACTCATTATACTGGTTTCCGTTAAGCAGCAGTACGGTACAGCTCATGTCCGGCTATCAAGCAGCTATCATATGTTCCAACCCCGTAACCCTAAACCCAGCCCAGAGACCGAGCGACGAGCGTAAGGTGTGTAAAAGCAACAACCCCGGATCATTCCGTCATTTGTTCCGTTTCGATTCGCTTTCGTTCGCGCTGGCGGAATAATTATGCACCACCAACTCTGGTGGTGGTGTATTATTTGGCGTAACTTTACTTCTCCTCGGTTCTCCGTTACGAACTGCCCCGACCATTCGAGGCCAGTCTTTTCGGACTGGAAGAAACAGACATCCAACCTTCCGCTCGAAAAAAAGAGAAAAGGGTTGAATGAAGCTTTACAAGACCGCAAAATTATATGGCATGGTGCCTGTTACTGTCCGACTGCTGCTGCTGCTGCTGCGGCATGAAGTTTTTCGGGCTGTTTTATTTTATTGGCGCACTTTGCGGTGGTGCTTCGGGTTTGTTTTGCGCTTCGGGAACGGTTTATGAGTCGTTTTGTTCCTGGGTTTTTTTTTTTTGCTGCTGGCGTATAACTTTTCACCCCCCGCGAAAAAAGAAAGACGCTCTACTTGTTGAGATTATCCATTTCATTCTAATTTGATCCAAACGATCCGTTTTGTTTAGTTTTGGATGCTTTTTTTTGTGAGCTCTGGGAGTGAGATGAAAATTATACTACCTCGAGTGTACTTAAACTCACGTCGCAAAATCACACAGCGCCGGTGGGTGAGAGTAAACAGTACAGCAAATTATATGCTTATCCGAACCCCCCTCCCCGAAAGCGTTTGCTTAACGATCGTTAAAAACGAGACCTAGGAGGAAACGATGGTTTATGGCGCAGTTTTTTTTTCTCTTCGACCCAATGCAGAAAATTCATACCGCTAAAACCCGTCAAACGTTCTCGACAGCATGCATCATGAGCTCGATTGTGCCACGTCTTGCTGGATTTTGCCCTTTTCCTCGCTGTTTTGTTGCATCCGCTAGTCGCTAATTATGCTGCCACGTAGAGCCTATGCACAGCTCAGCGCACGTTGCCCAAAGAACCGTCGTCTAGACAGAAAGAATGAGCGAGGAAGGAGCGCGACCGCTGCACCATATGATTATGTTTGGCAGAAGGTCGGCTAGCCGGAGCACATACATTAGGGGAGGCAAAGTATCGTTTCTTGTTTTATTTCTACGCCGACTACCTTTTGGACGTTTGTTTTAAGATCTATTTTTGGGGTGCTTAAAATATTGGAGGCGGGAGTTAACCCGTTCCCTATATGTATGGGTCAACTGGTACCGAGCGCGATTCGTCAAAACGATCCAAAGCCACTAACAACCGTATTCGGGTGTTTTTTTTTTCGAAAATGCTAATCGGAGTTTTGCTTCTTTGGGGTGTTTTGCACAGCTAATGAGCACAGCTTTCGGTCTATTCGTTCGGGGAATAGTTTTTGTTTCAACCAACAATCAAACCTTCACCGCCGGCGTTGTGGTGTTTGCTTGATTGGACACGGTAGTGCATGAATGAAATGACTTTCTTCTAGTTTTGTTGGTAATTATGGGGTGATTTTATGTTTTTATTTTGTTGGCATTTAATTTAGGTGCTTTTTAAATTCTGTTGCTTCATTATTCATTTTTGGAATCGAGTTTGGATCATTCTGACCGTTTCGGACGATTGCTGGTAGCTTTTTACCTGGCTTAAGCGTCTTCGAAAAAATCATTATTGATAGCATCACAGGTAAGGTCATGGAAACGGTTAAACGGGGTCGATACGGGCAGCGGTTCAAATCTCGTTTCGAGCCAGCAGGGGAAATAGGGTTTTCTCGTAAGGAAATCTTAATCTGTTACTTCTTGCACATTATTACAAGATTTAGCCTTGTAATTATCATTGTATTATATTTTATCGTATCAGTCACACACACACCAAGAAGAAGATTTTATCATAATAGCATATTGTGCTCTCTCGAATCGCGTGCGCGCCTGCTTTGATCATACCTCTCGTGCTCGCACGCGCGTGCTTCCAATTTATAGACATTAGGAATTAGGATTCAATCCCTCGTATCCTTGCTTCTCTCTGCATCTTCCATCCATTGCGTCGAATTAGATTATCAGCTGTTGTGTGTTGGGTTTGCGCGTTGTTTATCGGTATCGGTGCATGAAATCATCTCACTTTGTTCGCCAACACCACTACCGCACGCGCTCTCGCGCCCGTTATCGTTCGAGCGTGAACCAGCGTTCGAACGCCTTTATGCTAATTTATGCTGGTATCGAGTAACGCTTCTTCCGTACAAGAGAACAATGCATGCAAGGGGTGTAAAGGGACCGCTTCTTCATTCCCCGAGGCTTGGTTTCCCTGCCGAAGGGGAAAAAAACGGTTCTATATCGGGGGAACACTAGGCAGTGGCTAGGTACTTGGGGTTGTGCAATAAGTCAATAGAGCTGCCTTCTTTTATGGGGGAACCTTTTAATCATAAACGGAAATCTGCTGGTGGAACGGTTGTTTCGCTGTGGCGTTTGAAATTCGCCAGCCGTTTATTTTTGGAAGCGCCACCTCTCTAATCCGCACAAGCACGATCTTTTGCAGCGCTCCCTTAGACATAGACTTGCGCTGAGTCCAAAGATGGGGAAGGCCATTCCGTCGCTCCAACGCCCCAAGGCGACAACTCCAACAGAAACGGGGAAATGAAATGAATGAAAAATAAAGTCGTGATGGCAAGCAACGTTGGACAGGGAGGACGGTTTCGGGCGCAAGTAATGATCTTCGCACAAAAGGCACACTTTCGAAGCTCCCCGCCCGTGTTCAATTCGCGCGGCTCGCAACATAATCGATGACACTTGCACGGGCGCAAAGAACCGCACTACGGACGCTTTTATTTATCTTTCCTTCATGCATCGATACCTTTTGTCGCGTATCGCTTCGATGGCCACGATCTGGCGGACCCAATGGAAGAAGGCATTACTCTGCGACATCCACCAAGGTTCCACGAAGTTCTTTCCATCAGGGCAGAGGGGGGATAGGGATGCAGGAAAGGTTTGCATGTAGTATGTGTAGCTCCGTACACCAAACTTTATCACACGAGACAACTTCATCGTGAATGGAACACCGAGGTGAACAACGTAAATGCTGGGCCCCAACCGAAAAAGGGACTCACATACACATGGTTGCATGAAAAATCGTCGCCTCTTCATCTTGTTGGTCTTGCTGGCGCTCGGAGGGACGTAGAGGGACCCGGGGTGAGCTTCGGTACTTTTCTGCATTATTTCCTTTGTACTTCATGTTCACCTGTTCGCTTGGCCGATGCTTTCGATAAACCGGTTGATGGAGTATGATCGCCTGTGTGCGCGGTACCCGGGAGAACACGTACCGTCGACGACAAGGAGAGGCTTCGGGATGATTTCGGACGATGTCCAATCTCGGTATAAAAAAAGGGTACCGGGATATTTAACGGACAGTGTTGGTTGGGTGGTAAGGAAGGGAAAAACATAGCTCCACACAAGTGTAGCCGGTGGTCTGTTGGCTGATACCGTACCAGGGGCGTGTGTTGTTCTTGGTCGTTATCGAGGTTTGGACAGAGTGAAAGTTTTCCGGGCTACAGTTAAGATCGCAGAAATCTTCAGCTGCGATGCTGATCTTTGGGATATTTGATGTTAATTTTATAAAATAATGTTGTCTGAAGCTCGGGAGAAAGTTTTTTTCGTTATCAGATTTGTCAATTCTTCAAGAATTCTGAGGCCCGCTTTCATGGACTTCAATTTGTGTTTCTGTTGGAGATACAACCATGAAAGGAACTGAGGTTTAATGAAATCCTGAAGCGTATTTATAAGCTTCCTTTCTCAACACTGATGTAGATCTCACTATTCGCCCGCAAACCTTTTCGGTGCATTATCTCCACCACCCTGTCCACGACTGTAATTACCGCATTTGCAACAGCACAGGTACAGAGATACCGTTTCCTCTGCATGATGTTGGCTTCCGTGCCAGGTTCGTTAGCTCACAATCCATTTCCTTTCGCCAAACAACGAGAAACATCGGGGCCACGTTTTAACGTCCGGTATCAGTACGAGCGCCGTACCCGAAACTGCAATAAACGTGATAGAACCGAAAGAACACACCTTTGGGGCGCGCACCGATGCAGCGTACAACTCCAAGCCCATTTCCCATTCCCGAACTCCCGCTGCTGGACGTGAACATTGAGTGCGTCCGGTTCGAACCGTTCGGTCGAAAAGTTGTTGCTGGGAGGTAGTATAGTGTGAGGAGTTTTTCCAACGGATTCCTGGATGCTCTCCTTCCCAACCGCGTTGATAACAACAACAACAACCATTTCGGCCATTTCACCATGTTTGGAACCTTGATCGGTGAAAGGGTCTTTGTTTTCCTTCGCACCGGGAAAACTATGTCGAAAGGCTACCAACTTGCCGATCGCCAAAAGGTGTGTTGTTGGGCCTTTCACTCCGAGGTGTGTGTGTGTGTGTGCTTTTTTGTGTTGCATTGAAAACGTAAAACAAAAGCGTGGACACAATGTGGGTGGAAAAATAGGGACAAAACTTCCCCGGTTGGAAAGAGCTGAAGCACCAAAAAAATAAACCTCAGAAGCTTTGATAAGGAACAAGGCACAAACACCGGTGGCGCGGCTTAGTTTTGGAGAGCTTAGCTAACGGTATGGTCGGTTCCAACAGGGAAGCTCGTTGTCAATAGGTGGGAAAATCGAATGAAATTTTATTCCTCCACACAGTGGCGAAGGTTGCGTTGCTTAATCTACATTATGGACGTATTATTGGACGGGGAGCTCCATTTTTTTTTTCGCCGGGCTTCCAATGCTCCGATAAACTCCTCTGCAACAGGAATGCTTGGTCTTGGTGACTTTCGCGAGACGAGGACCCATTCGGATTTGGCTTCTATTATGCAGGAAAATGGGAGCTCCCGTTTCGTTGCCCCGGCGTACCGACGGAATGGAAAATAAGCTTTTTCCAGTGTGCGCGTGTTGTGCATTTGAGTGGAAAATGGAAAAGTGAATGGAACTGCATCAATGACGCCGGGATGCTCGCTTGCTCGGTCGGCCGGTCGGTTGTGAAGGACACTGGGAGAAGGAATAGCGGAGCGCATGTTATCGATGTGATAGAAAATTGCGTTTTTCAACGTGGCTTGTTGCTCTTTCACAGCCGGGACCATGATCGAAAAAGTCATTTTCCAATTCGCGGATGATCAAAGCAATTTTTCCTAGCTGTTTTGTATCGCAACTTCCCATTTCTCTCTCTCTCTCTCTCCTTCTAAGAGACAAAATAAGAGCAGGAGCGAACAAGTGCAACTTTTATTTTTGTCCGTGTCCGGGGAGACACACTAAAGTGACATTATTTTAGCAGATCTGTCTGTCAAAGCAAAGTGACAGCTGGCGGCCCATCTCCACCAGCCGGCACTAAGCTGCCACTGGGGGCCGTTTGGCTTTTTACTGCTTTGCATGTTTTGTTTTTGTCCATTTCCTGAACCCGCCTGGTAATTCCATGTAACGACGCGCACACATCGGTCTGTGTGACGCTTTACACCATTTGTTTGCAATGGCCGTTTTTCTCTATTGCCACCGGCCTGCTGAATGTTTATTGCCGCTGCAGCTGCAGGGAATTGATTTTTGCCTGTCTGATTTCGGTTCGCCGGGTTTTTGCATCCACCGTCGTATCACGTTCGGGCTGCGTTCGTTAGCTGCTGCTGCGTGGATCGATCGATCGATTGATTAGGATAATGTTTTTGAAGCGACTAGATTGAGGGTTTTTTTTCGGGCTGGACGGGTGAAAAACTGCAGCCAATTTGCAATGTGATACACGGTGCAACGTGAAGCGTGTAATTAAGCAATGCGTTTTTTGTTTGTTTTTGGTTAAGCTGAAATGACTCTCATCAGTCTCTGAAGTTATAAGATGAAATTTAGAGGGGTTTTTTAAGACCATTTAACGATATTGGATTAGTTTATATCCACAACTATGTCACTTTTAAGACACCATGCTTGGATGATATCATAATACCTGCACATAGTTTTACTCTTTCAATAAGTCCTCTTTATTATACTGACAACTGTCAAAATGTCTAGATGATAAGTGAAAATTATAAAAATTTAATAAGAAAATGCTGAAACTTAATTATTAGAGTTTGAAATAAGAAGTAGAGTAGCAACGCGATAACAACGATGGTTGAGGCGATTACGGCGTCGGTCGTCACACGGCATGACCGATGTTGAAATCCCATCAAGACCACCTCCCCGTGCGCAGAGCTGACTACTTTGCTACGGGTAAAATCAAGTCACTGAAAGCCAGAAATGGCAGGCCGAGACCTCTCGAGGTTGAAGTGCCCAAGGAAGAAGAAGAAGAAGATTAAGTCCCAGAAAGCCAGAAATGACAGACCGTGACCTCTGGAGGTTTTTAAGGTCAAGGAAGGAAGGTAACAACTTCAAGGACCATCTTCTATGAGCCAATCCAGAACCTGACATACGCTGGAAGCCATAGACATAGTTGGTTTGAGGATATTCTAGCTAGCAAAAGGTTACCAAAGGTAAAGGTACAAGCAATTGGTACAAAACATCGAGTTAGAGGTTCAAGTTGGAGCTCGAAGTCACCTGTATTGGACCAAACGTCAGAACCGTCGGTTTATTACAATCTGAGGAATCATCTCCACTCATAACACCAGTCGCGATGGACGAGCTACAGAACTAGATTTATAGTCTTAGTGTTTATATACGTCTCTCTGTCCGGAATTAACGTGTTTTTCATAGCTGTGTTCGAGAGGAAAATGTACAGAAGGACTAGTCACGTCATGAGAATGGCACCGGACAACCCAATTCATAAATAATTTTTGAGGCTTCCCCATGGGCATCAAGGGCGTGTTAGGCCCAAACTGAGTTGAAGCGATAGCGTTGATACGTCCTCCTGAAAGGCCGGGATATCTGATTGGCAGACGACGACGCTAGACTACGAACAGTATTGAGGATGAACAGAGCCGGACCCCAGACTACATTGAAATTGATTTCCAATCACACAGACCTCCGGAAGGTATTTTCCCCCTTAATGCATCATGATTAGGATCAATTACGGTGGCAAAGTGCTTGCATGTCAAACATCAATTTCCACCATTCGAAATAGCCCAAAAACATGCCAAAAACAGATGTTTGCAATTTCGCAACTTTGCCGAGAACATCCCCAAACCCCCTCAACTCAACGATTCTATGGTGGGACCGAAAAAAACACACACACATTTATCGCGTGCGGTCGGCAACAACTTCCGGTGAAATTTGTTTGCAATTTGCACTTATCCGCCGTACAAAGAATGAAGCGGTTTGTCTGAAGAATGCGCGAACCCACCATCAGCAAACTATCGCCATTAAGCACAAAACATACAACAAAAAATGCGGGAGAATGCCAAACCGAACGGGGCAAAAGATCAAAGATGAAACGGCGTGGTTTTTTTGCGCCTGCCGGCCTAGACATGAAGCAGACCCCGAGACACATTGATGGCGCCAACGGGTTTGAAGTTCTCGACCCCCGCAGTAGTGTCGGCGTCAAGTAAGTCTTATCGGTGTAATTAAATCATGCTGCTGCTGCTGCTGCTGCTGCCCATCAACTTCTCGGGAATCGATTCAATTTTTATTGCATTCTCGCCTTCTACCCCGAGGTTGAAGTTGGTGGAACCATTTTGCTTTCCCTCAATAGACACAAAACAGAAGACGGGAAAAAAAAGCATCCCCCCTACCACGGACGATGTCTCGTTTATTCGCATTCAAAACATGTCCCACGTTCGCCAAAGCACAAATTGGAGTTTCGTTCGCCGATGGAGTGAAGTCAGCCGACGTACTTTTAGATCACTATCGGAAAAGAAATTTGCCTCACACTTAAGTAGGAAGGGGCGAGCAGAATTGTGTTTTTTGTTGTGGTGCCCTATTGGAGCATAACTGCGGTGTAATTATTTTTATTATGCAAATCGTTCGAGAATTAGGAAGGAGTAGTGTAGCTTGTTGGTGGCTTAAACTATCGCTCATTTATTTTTTTATATTGGTTGCAGTCTTTGTTTTCTGTCACAGCAGTAGTTTCGTTTGCTAACAATGCTACATAGAGATACAGAGATCGTTCATAAATCCTACCAACATCGTACATAAATCCTGTCACAGACAGATTCGGCCCTCAAAAAAGAGAGTTATTGCTTCGCAAAAATTTAGTTTAATCTGCACCTAGACGCGCTAGAGGACATAGGAAAAACCCCGCAAAGCATTGGAAAATGAGAGAAAAAATAAAACCCTGGGCGGACCCATCAAAAACGGATGATAGGCGAGCTTGCAAATTTTCGGTAAGTTGTGTTGTTTGCTAGCCCGAAAGCCGCTAGCTGCAACGCACGTTAGAGTCGCGAATCGAACATGTGACTGACGGATTTATGGTGTGATAATCCTTCTGCCTGCCTGCTAGGTCTGTCTGTTGTTTCTGTTGCGTCTGCCTGGCAAGCTTTCCAGTTGGTTGGATGGTGGGGTTTTTTTTGAGGCGATGTTTGATATATGCAACTGTGGTCTGTGGTGTTTGGGAGGTTTTTTCGTACTTCCCCGAATGCCATTGTTAGGACTCGGTTGTCACAAACTTCTGCGTGTGTTGTGGTCGTTTTTTTGAAGAGCTGAAATGTCGTTGAATATGTGACAAATAAATCATAGCTGCTTTTGTAGACTTTTTTTTTTTTGGGAGACGGATTTTAGAGTTGGAAACTAAAAGCCTCAAATGTTTGTGTTGTTGGACACTTCAAGTACAAAATATCTCCATGACAAGGTACTCTCAATCCCTTGGGGACTTTCAATTGGGACTCGAAAGCTAGCTAATCCAATCCGGTGTTTTTGCTGGGGGAAAAACATCGGATCCGATCCTCGAACAGTTGACAGGAAAAGTCACTCGTAGCTAGCTGTCTTTTCATGTGTGCGGCCTACCTGGAAGAATGCGACATTGATTGGAATCACTTGGGTGCATCAAGCTCGAAACGCAAATCGAACGCCAATGGGAGCTTCCGATGCGGGTTTTGGAGACGTTATCTGACGTTGGAGATCTCGTGTAAGACAATTTTATTGCACAAATAGGCTGGCGTAGCTAGGCATCCGCCGTGCTGAGGTACCGTTTTTTTTTGGCTAAAGAGCCTTAAGAGGATGTCACGGCAAGTGGCTCCCTTTGTGTGGGATTTAATGCACCTTGGGTTGAACTTCCTTTCGCTTTCGATGGTAGTAGAGATGGGCATGGAATTGCCTTGCATCTAGTGATGCCTTGTCAGTTGATGGACACTGCTAGAGTTCGTGGGCAATGGGTATGGGAAGTCTGTCGCGGGACTTCTTGCGAACCTTTCCCCAACAGAACAAGGAAGGAGCTAGTAATGGAAGAAAGTTATTAAGCGAACAAGTTCATCGATTGCGCGCCCCCGTAGTGCGTAAGTTTTTGCATTAAACGTGGCCCAGACGTTTGTGAGTCGTCGAACGTGCATCGACTTCCTGTTCCTTCGTGCACCCGGCTGAGTCAAGCGAACGGCAACCATTTTCAGAAGCGAACCATAACTCTTCAAATTATGAATTGGAGAAGCGTGATCGTGACGCTTGTTACCCCCGGTGCCGAAACGATCACTGGATGGAGTTTTGGGGGTGGGGTTTAAGGTTCCTTTAAAAGTTCTTTTCCCTCCAACCTCCAACAAACCTTCTTCAAGGTGGAAGTTTTTGACCGAGGTTTTACTTCGGGGGCTTCAAACTTTTTGCTCAGCGTTTCTATCCTCTTTTTGCTGAGGTGGCACAAAACTCCTCCCCGGCATCCTTCTACCGAGATGAAAGCATATTTTGCCTCTCCTGGAACCTGGAGTCAGTTTCTACGGGCACAAACATCCATCCTCTCCGGACATCGTCTCGGGTTGGGAATTATAATTTAGTTTCGCTGTAGTGTGGCCGGGCTTTGCGCTGGATGCGCTGGATGACGGAAGCGAATTGGGAGTGAAAGTTGAGCAGAGTCGGCTCGGCTCGGCAGGTGCTTGGCAGATGAATTATTCGCTACCGCTTAAGAACGTAGCGTTCTCTGCGTTGGAGAAGTGTATTAAAGCATCGTCTATGTTTCGGACGGAACGTCATCGTTGAGTGAGTGATTGTGTTTTCGGTGATGATGGGGTGGAAAAGGTAATTTTTCAATGCCCGGTAAAGGTAGGATGGTCGTTAATTTTGGTAGCGTTTTGCGGGGAGGCAATACTTGTGGAGCACAATTTTGCAACAGCAGTTGATTAGATGCTTATAATTCTGTCGGGTTTATTTTAAGAGTCTGGAAAAAGCAATTGCTGAGCGATGTTCCCAACTCCAGTGCCGGGATTGGGTGAAGCGCTGCTATTCTGACATTTTAAATAGTTGTGTTTGGGATGTTCTGAAGAGAGCAGTCTGTGTCGCCCAAAAGCGGCTTACTTTCCAGCTTCACTAATGGATTGCTTTATTCTTCGCCGACAACAAGTGTTTTTTTCACCAATCTTTTGAGTCTATTTCGTAAGACAAAAACCCAGCAACTACCTGTCACAAGTACACTTGTTACAGAAAAAAGCATACAAAAATCTCAGCTCTTGCTGGACGTAGAACTTCCGGGATTACTTCCTGGCTGTTGAGAAACAACTTGTTTCTCATTTTTCATCACACCGTCAGGTCCTTTGCTCTTTGGGGGGGATTTGGCGTGGTGGGATCTCCATGAATTAAGTATGAATCCATCTTCCACCGGCAAACGTTACGGCACTTCCGGAAGCGCAGACTAAACCATAAGAAGCGTGGCGTGTCTTATTTAAATTTTTGCGATACAAGAAACGCCAACGAAGAATTTTACTTAGACGGGGTGACGTTTTGGTAGGGATCCGGCCATCCCGGAGGCAAAAAGGTACCGCAAGTCGGCATGTTATTTAATTTCGCCCCACCAGCTCTCAGGGCACCGAGTGTGGCGTAAAACAACGCGGTTGACTTTTGCCGTCCGCCGTCGACTGTGAAGCAGCCATAGGAAGGCGAAGAAGTGAAGCTGTAGCCAGCTAGCGCTTGCTGCAAACGGTGTCCATTTAATAAGGCACCGGGATCCCTTGAGGATGGAAGGGACGAGGGCTTGAGCGGGGGAGCATGCGAAAGGTATGCTTCCGTGCTCGGGGCTATGTTTACACATGTTTTCATGACAAATAGAAGTCTTATTAAATCGTTGTTGCAATGCGCCAACGAAATGGTTTTTCCTTCCCGACTTCAAAGCAATGCTGCTGTTAAATGGGAGCTGGGTGCTTTTTTACTTCGGCTGGTTTTTTATGGGAGGTTTTGTTTTTCGTCGTTTTTCGGTGGGTGGGCTGCTTAGTAAATAAAGGTGAAAACATTTACGACTAAAATTTGTTGCGCGCGCGATAAACAAATACTGGAAGGGGGGGTAGTACAGTGTCAGGTGAACGCAACCCTGTGCCCGGAAGGCGAATAAACATACACGGACCTGGTGTGTTCCTGGAGCTGGCTGCGGCTGGAAGTACTAGATAGGGTGTAAAATGAATTTTCAATTTTATTCACAGTCAGCTTTACAGCCTGTAAGTAGGAGAAAAGGTCCCTTAGCAGGGAACCTTGGGCAGGGAGTCTTTTTTTCACCCTCCCTGTAAATATAGTGTCCTTAACGGGTACATTTATACTGATTCTAGGGCAGACGGCGAATAGCGAAACAGTTGGAGTATGTGGAAAAATTTACATATAAAATGGGTATTTTGTCCTGTTTTTGCATGGTTAACTGCTATGGAGCATACATTTAGGTTAGAAATTGGATATGAACTTTAAGAAGTATTTTTATGATTTCAAATGAAGCAAATGGAACTAAAATCTCTGATTAAAATTAGATAGCATCAGAATATCGATTCCCGATTCTACTGAAACAGGATTTTGAAAGTGATGCGCCCATGTCCTCATCGATTATCTCAACTTCATCAGATGGTATGACAATTGAGGTACATGAAATTGCAAACGCAAGAATTGCAGGTTAATGAAGTTAACTCCAATGCAACGTAAAATAATGTTTCCATCTCCTCATCGAATATCTCAACTCCGTCAGATGATATGACAATTCTGTTCGTAGAAGTCACAGGCGCTAATATTGCTTTTTAAAGAGACTTTTCAACTCTCATCTGGATTTTCTTGAAACAGGATTTTAAAATGATGTTTCTATGTCCTCATCAAATATCACAACTACATCAGATGTTATGACAATTATGTCTCTTGAAGTCACAGAAGCCAGTATTGCACTTTAATGATGAGAGCATTCGACTCTCATTCACCATCTTTATTCTATTCAAAATAGATTTTGATACTTTTATTTGCATGACCTCATCAAACACCTCAACTCCATCAGATGATATGACGATAAGGTCATATGAAGTAATAATCTCAAAATTGTAACTCAAGGAGAGTATTCAACTGGTTAGTTACAAACATGTGAAGAACAAGTACTATTCTGATGATCTACTGATGTGTTAGGGGCTTGTCACACACATCGAATACAAGCGAACACTTTGATAACTCAAGAGTAACTCTTGGTAACGATTTTTTTTACGATCAACTTAAAAAAACAAGAAGCGTTATTGAGTGTTACAGATGATACCATAAATTGCAGTAAAACGTCTGCTTAAACGTTCTGACAGTAGCTTTCCGAAGTGTTAATGTATTCTATTCAAATACAATTACTACTGTAAACTGTGGCACATAAAAGCAGCTTTGAATTTCTAATTTGTTAGTATCGTCTTTGTTATTATTTGCTGCCACATTCACACTTTAACCCATCCCGGGCGCTACCATAGTTCTCCCCCATGATAGAGTTTTTTAAACTCAATTACTCATACCCCGTCCAGCTATGCGGGTGAGACAGCAAACACTTAAACAGATTGATTTGCAGCGATTTCTCACACCACCAGCTCCAGAAGTCGACCCTCCAGAAAGCGAAAACCAACTCGTCCCTTATCGTAGAAAGTAGGGATTGGTCGAATGAAATTCAATCGTCTGGTTTCATATTTCTTATATTGGGTCCCCCTGATTTTTTCACCAGCATATGTTGGGGTTTGGGAGTTGGAAATAAAAATCTGAACCATAATAAACGTTAGGACACAATAACGCGGCCTAGGGAAAGACACTAGTCGGCGGTACCGTTTAGTTTGAAAAGTAGGAAGAAAAGACGGTAGTGCGGCTCCAACTCTTCTGATGGGTGGAGTCAAACTTCCGACAGTCCGACAGGAGAGAAGAAAGCTGGCAGGCGGCCCGACAGTATGACGCCAAAGTAACAAATTATTATTATGCCCTTCCGGACGACGACTATCGACTTCTCATCGCATCTTGTGTTCAGTATACGGAGGCCTACCGCTAGCACTCAATTATTTAGCGGAAATTATGGTTGAGTAAAAAAAAATCAAAATTCACCAAGAAAGTTCTTGCATTTAATGTGGTCCCTTTCTATTTTTGCTGCCTCATAACAACCCGTAAAACAAGTTATCGTGATGCTAATAATGCGATTAATGTTGCAAGGTATGCAAGGTGACCGGCCAGTCTTACCTTCCCAGACGATCGTTCAAGTCTTTTGTATTTTCTGCCGGGCAATTTACTTTTACCTTTAACCAATTTGTCCGAGCGAACCAGGCCGGCACATTGTCAAGGATAATATGGACGACGATGTGTCCCTTGAGCGAAACACTCCTTTTACTTCGTATGCAAATGATTTATTGGACGAGTGGCAACAGCAATAAAACACCCCGTTGGATTTTTTGGAACATTTTGCTTATCGAGGGAATGCAAGAAAATGTGTGGAAATTAAATGTTTTCATTATACGGAGAAAACTTGCTTCGTACAAGGGCGTTTTCCCTGTCACCGAGTCACGAGGGTTCAGATTCGTACGGCTGGGGGGTGTCTGTGTGTGTGTAATTGAAATGCCTTTAGCCACGCTTTTCCATTTATTGGTCGGCGCCGACAGGAATGTGATTGTAATGAAAGTGTCGTGGTGAGTGAGGCGTTTGTAACTGTTGGAATGTGTTGGATGTTTAACACGAACGAATTTGATCGTTGATTTGCTTGATTTTATTTTCTCTCTTTCTCCTTTTTATTGTGCAGAAGGCACGTGTGTCGATGAGAAACAGTGTGAAAATTCCCCTGTTTTCTGATGGCTGAATTTGCATGGCCAAGCCCAGCCCAGGCCCAACATCTGGTAACGCCCTGGTTTTCAATCACCCCATTGCGTACGTGCGACAATAAGGAACAGGAAGACTTTCTTCGTTCCCTGCCGAGTTTGCATAGTCAGGTTTCAGCAGGCCCAAAGAAAGGTTTCTTCTCAATCAAACGCATCTCGCCGAGGGTTTGGTGAATGAAACTTTCACCCCAACTTGTAGAAGGGAAAGAGACTTGCCTTGTTTTTTTTTTCGCTCTCCCGCCCCATCGCCCAGGACCAATTTTAATGAACGAACCCTGTGAGCAGGACCAGAAACTTTCATCCTGCAAGGGCTCGGGGTTTCGGGGGTTTTCTCTGGAAGCGCCACAAGAAATAAAGGGACAGCAGATGAAGCGTGTTGAAAATAAGGTTTTAATCGAATCGCTCACTCTGACGACAAGGGTTTATCGCTTGTCTGGAACAAAACATCGGAACACGAGGGAACACGCACCACACTCCGGGGACTACAGTGCGACAGGGAAGAGTGGTTCATTAAATTTGAATATTGCCCTCTTCCGCATGAAGCAAATTAGGCGTCCAACGGCAAGCAGTTCGGGGCCTAGTGGCGCTCGGCTACTCATCATCAGCAAAACGGTAGTAAGTTTCGGGAAACAATTAAAACCACGGCAGCGAGAGGGATGTCTCTAGTTCCTGCTTGGAGGGGTGAGCAAAGGAGACTTTTTACATAATTTATGCTCGCATCATAGCACGCAGATGGTGATGGAAAGGACTCACCGTAAAATGTTGATTTAGGCTGTTTAGAGGAGAGAAAGGTTTTGACAGATTCTCGTAAAATGGAAAAAAGGTGCCATTTTATTGGACATAAGGCGTGAATCTTGGAAGCCATCAATATTAGATTAATGTCTTGAAAATCCAATTTGTTAGCTCTAAACTTTCAAAATCGTTTTGTTTCTTTTGAATGCATTTTTAATAATCACCTTTCTTCTTTTTCTCTTTTCTAGGTGAGTTCACAAGTCTATGCCTTGCGGATGTGGTAAGAAGCGGCAATATCTATTTTTAAAACATTTCAAGTTACTCTGGAAAGCAAGAAAAGGAGAGAGGTTTTCTAATCGCATCTCAAATTCATATCCTGAAGCTGGAGCTCTCCTCCAGCTTCTACCAGTCTTTTACGAGGGATCGCTCGATAAAAGAACAATCTAATTAGAAGCCGCTAACACCGAATGTCCAACCGACTCCTGACTGATGTTTCTAGCTGGTCCTCTTGGTCCTTCTCGAATGCACCAAAAACCATTACTTTTGAATCCGGCGTTCCTCCCTCTAATCCGGAATGCCTGCAGGCAATAAATTACGAAGCGATGGCGCTGCCGCTGCCTCCGTGGCCTGAAGATTCACGGGAAAACTAGGAGAAGCGAGTCGCGCGATTAGCGACCCATCAGCAGCAAACCAGTGCCGTGAAGCTGTGAAGCGGCTGTGATTCACCTTAATTTCCTTAAAAGGATCGATTTATCTTCAGGCGGGAGATGGTGGCCAGCGCCTGCATCCCTTGCTTTCAGGGAGCATCCAAGGATGCTAGCGTTCCAGGACCAGCAATTTATTACACCAGTCGATAGGAGTCGTTTGCGTTGTAAGGGGGTTTTTGAAAAGGGAATCGATGAGTCATATCGACAGACATGAGTGACTGCATCGTGTAAAAGTTTGAGGAAGTTAACAGGAATAGTTTGGTGTTAGTTCAATTTAACGCCAATGTTATCCATGTTGATGGCTATAGACCTGCAACGCTGAAATTTGCTGAGCAGCATCATAATGTTTAACAAGGTCTAAGCTCTCCTCATCTATCTTTTTCTTCCTTATTTGGCTTTATTTTGAGAGGTCTCGGCCTGTCATTTTTGGGTTTCTGTGACTTGGTTTCATCCATAGCTGAATATATTAACATCCATAACGGGAGGCGTTCCAGATGGGGTTTGAATCCCGGTACTGCCGTGTGAAGATCGGGGCCACTATCGCCCCGGCCACTGGATCGACCCAAAAACAGAAGAGAACAAGAAAAACGAAAGATTTTGACAGGTTATATCCTATTTGTAAGGCGCAATCCACACTCTTCTCAATAACGTCGTAACGCTTTGTAACGCTTTTCCCATTATATAGTGTTTTTTTTTTTCGGTTAACACGAATAATTGTGGTTGTCAGTAGTAAAATAGGTGAATATTATAAAAGAATAATGTGTCGATTCGGAAAAAATAATCCACGCTTTACTAATTGACAGATAGAGACAACCGTTACTTTAGCTGCCATATTGGATGTTTTACTTCGGCTGTTTCGCCTGTTAGTTAACAGCGCACACTTAGCTATTACTTTTGTTATTACTTCGTCCTTATTCGCTTGAGTTTGGCTCGGGTCGTATATACTGAAACACAAACGAATTTATTGACGAAATAAAGAGCGGCGTAACGCTTCGTAACGTCAATTTCTCGCTCTGCTCTTTTTCGTCCAAATGCAGCGAATTCCGACCAAAATGTATTTTTTTTATGCCAATCCGAATTTCAAAATGGTGGAAGTCCAATTCGAATCATTTCCACAATCCCATACACTCCCCTTTTTTTGTTGCACCTGACATCTCTTACTTCTGGGTCACCTTGAGAAGAAGCTTCTCGCGTTCGCCTGCCTCCCCTTTCTTAACCTCGTTTTGGGAATTCGGAAGCATCCGACAAGCACCCAACCCTCTCCCTCTGGACTTCTGGATGTTGCAGGTCATGTTTCAATGCTTTAACCTCATTTAAACCGAAACAACAGGCAGGCAGGCAGGCAGTCACCAGAGCCAAAGAAAGTGGCTTGTGCAAAAATTGAGGTCGGCTGCATAGTAGCGCCATTGCCATTTCCATTACCATCACGTTCCGTTGCGAGCCGAGGATTGTCTGTCGTGTTTATTTTATTTGCATTATTGCTATTAACCAATCGGTAAGCTTTTTAATCGATATTTGCACCTTTGCACCATCGTTGGGTGAAGAATGCGCTGGGACAGCAGGTACGCCGAAGTGCAAGGAATGATTTCGGGAAAGCGATAAAGAGGAGGTTGAAATGGTGAGACCTGGTTACTCGGTTGCAATTGGAGAAGGAATGAAAATATCATCGATAATTGCTTCTCGTTTTTGTTGTTGTTGACTTGCCCCACTTGCTCGGCCGTGTTGCAGCTTCTCTTTAGTTAGTATGTTTCGCAAGCAAAAAATACGATAAAACCTCGTTTTGTTTTCCCATACTTGATCGATTCGTTCCCGAGGTACGTGTGCTGATATGTACACCCTTATCTAGATAGGGGGCAAGTAGGGAAGTAAAAACAAATACTGGAGAGCAATAGCAAAAAAAAATCCCGATACATAAATATAAACACCATCGGGTGTTATGTTGTGTATAGCTCGCGCAAAATTTATGGACTCACTTAATATCCCCGCCCTCAACGGGCGAGTTCCTCAGTGGTCCGCAAAGTATGTTGTTTGTGCTCGCAAAAAAAAAAGAAAATCCCGCCGCAAGTTCATTGGCATTTAGTACAACAGGAACAATAGCTTTAAGCTCGCTCATGATTTGTACTGCGCTAGTATGGCCACAAATCATCTGCCCCGAGGCGCTTTAATGAAACCGTTTGCCTTTTTTGTGCGTACAGCCCCCGATTATCCCGCGTGTAATGATGCCCTCGGTGGTGGCTTTAAAATCCTCAACACAGTTGTAAAAATTAGCGGTAACGCGCCGTGAGTTACAAATCACACATGCTCACTTCCATTTAATGCCCGTATGGCCCGGCTGTGGCACGAGTGATAAAATCTCGCACCGATGTTGGTACAAACTGGATGGATCGTATCGGGAATCGGAGTTAATGTTCACTCCGATTCACTCTACGTACGCTCTGCTATGGGATGATGTCCTGTCAAAGTGCCGTCAGTGGGTAATGGTGATGAGCGGTGTGAGGCAGCAGGCAACATTAACATGTTAAAACATTAATTTTATGTTCCCGTGTGCGTTCGCAAAACAATGGACATCAGCATTCCTTGGGAAGAATGGAGTTTTCCGGTTTTTGTTGCGAAATTGCTTTTTATGACACTTGCTATTTATGTACTGAGTGACAACAGGTACAGTGAGGGGCATAGCAATAAGAGATCTGGATGGTCCTTAATATTTTGAACTTAATTTTCTAACCTTCAGGATTTGATTCTTATTAGAGGCAAAACCGTATTTAAAAATAGCTCAAGCATCAGTAACATCTGAACTTTCTACCTCCACTTTATCCACATTCGATCAGAATCTAACATAATGTAGTGATAGGATTTAATTTCTGGAAGAAATTATCAAGCGTCATCTTGAAAGAATTCTAAAATCTCCAACATTGTAAGGAGGAAGTATTCTGCTTCTTGCTTGGGACTACAAGCTCGAGAGGTCTCGGTCAGCCATTTCTGTGCAAAATAGTCAGCCCTGCCTACGGAAAGGCGGTCTGGATGGGATTGGGAGTTCTTCCAAGAATTCTAAATACATCCCCGATTTCCGAATATTTGAGGAAATGTTCGCATGATTCATCCAAAGACATCTTCCTTTTCCGAAGAAGTTTTTAAATCATTTTATTTAAAATCGCCACATATTGACGGATTATCTTAAGTATATCAAAAGTTGGCGGCCCCTAACACATCGTTTCTGCTGACTGGTTCAAAGATCAAGCGAAGGAATTATACGTAGCTCCCGTCTGGATTTCTGGGCTCTTTAAATGGATGACCGCACGCCCTGCGTGTAGAAAGATACTTTTGTACCAAAATAAACGGTGCCTCTTGAAAACTTGGAGCCACAACCATCTACGTAGGCTATGATCCGCCCTTGTTGCCACCATAACCTCACTTTGACATTTCTACAAAATTTAAAATTATCTGTGTTTATATTAAAGTGTCCATCACTGTACTCCAACGGCTAACTTCTCTCTGATGGAACGTTATGCGTTTGCGAACGTTTTAGATATGTTGCCTGATGTGAGTTTGCCAGTTTTACCCTTAAATTACTACAATCAGCATGTCCAAACATCCTCCTCCGTTGAACGTTGACAGCTGTCAGTTTAAAAAGTGTGATGTTCCTTTCACTCGGCGCGTAGCGTACCGCGTAACGGCGGGTGGTCAATCGGCTGTCCTGCGGTGCTACGATCAATGAAATCTTCAATCGAATCGACTCTGTGGGGAAAGAACCCTCCCCAAAAATACACACACAATAGCACGGCATCATCACCGCTGCTTCTACCGTGTTTTGGGATTTGCATTGTTCCTGGATCCGTGGTACACGGACGTGGCTACAGTAGCACCGACTGCGGTTGATGTTTTAATCAGCTTCAAATTCCGAGTTTCGAAACGGTTGCCAAAGTCAAATTCTTCCCCCACAGTAGGGGTGACTGACGATGACTTGGCCTTGTGTGTTTGCCCCCCCCCCCCCCCAGTTTCCACGGTCAAGCGTCGCGTGTCGTGCTGGGTGCGAGAGCAGCTTCCAGCTGTGGGCCATGATCGTGACTACCGTCACCTTGCTTTCGAGGAGCGTAGAGCGATAATAAACTTTTCATTTCTTTGCCAATTTTGTTTTTTGCTTGTGCACCTTTCCTTTGCAGCATTTTGTGAATTCTGTCAAAGGTTTAAAGGCAGCATCTGCTAGAGGAAAAAAAAAGTGAAAGCGAATCGACCTTCCTCGGGCTTTTGAACATTGTATCCGCTGGTGCAAATGATCTTTCCCGCTTCTCAGTGTTCGGACGGTTTTTGCATTGAATTTGTCACTCAGTTCCACCATCTTAACCGCAATCTGTGCAATGCTTACCGGGGTTCGCAAAGGTATGGGTGGGTAATTCCATTGACGTGCGCGGTTTTGTTGGTGTTGTTGAAACACGCCAACTTTCACCACTTTGCATACCACCGAGCGAGGTTTTGGCTTGGGGTTTGGGTTAAAAACCTCTCCCCGTCCCTTTTCTCCGTGCGTGCAAACCAGGTGGTGTCGGAGTGTGGCGTTTGCTACTCAAGGTAAAACCTAACCTTAACCACGCGTACCGTACCGTTTTGTAACATTTGTCAAGTCATCCAGTCAGTGGGCAAATTTCTTTATACTTGTTGTGCAGTGTCAGGGTGGCATGGCAAATGTGCTTCGCGTGCGCAAATGGCTCCTTTTCTGGGCAAGCGGGAAGGTCAGCGGCAAGTGAGCGCGTGTGATGTTTCTGAGTGGGTCACAGCATGAATGAGCTTGCTGGACGAACTGTGGTGACAATGACACCATATTGTGTATGTAAAGAAAGTGAAAATAGTTTTTTTTATCTTTCATATCAATAGAGGAAGCGTTTGGAAGAGTCATGAGGCTTAAGAGAGAGGGAGAGAGAGAGAGAGAGAGAGAGAACAAAGATCTTAGCCTTATCTTGAATGTATTCATCTTGGAGTATCGTGACTTAAGTAAGGGAACTATTTGAGTTCTCTTGGCAATTTATATCTCCAAAAGAGAAGGTTGAAGATTGTTCAAGATCTTTAAAGGCCATTGATGCTAGTTATATGTGGTTTTCTTGGACAAAATTGGACGTTATTGTCAAAAAGCCCAAGTTGTGAAGGCCGCATATCTGCCAAAAATGTTCCTATAAAGATGTCTACAACTTCACAATCATAGTCTTCTCAATACGTAATATCTGTACGAAATCGTTCAGTCTAAAGAGCCTATGAGATTTAGGTAATGTTTTGAGGTTTTCTTGATACTTCCTTAATACTTGCTCCTTCCTTGATTCTTGATTGTCCTGAAGCATCTAAAATATTAATATTAATCCTCGAATCCCAAAACAAATTAGATACGGCACTCCTTGGTCTAGGTTTAAACATGAATTCTAAGGATAACTTGGCTTAACAACCTGCTGGACCAAAGTGACCATATGATGATGTATACTAGACTTATAGATATCAAGTGGTTGAATATACAGTTCTTACCTTGAAGTCAGCCATAAGAGTCCTTGGAGTTAGTCTTGGAGTCACCGAGGATCAAATCCCATCCGGATTGCCTCCCCGTACGCTGAAATTCAGCTACGGGGTTAAGATCAAGTCACAGACTGCCCGAAATGGCAGGGCGAGACCATTAGAAGTTCGAAGAAGAGAACAATGAGCATCTTATTTATATCTTTTTCTGCTTCAATATTAAGGTTCAATGAGGTGCGATGACGGACGCATACTGTCTTGCGTATATTTTATTCCGGATTCGATGTCTTGCGGCCGCATCACAAAAGAGAGATGCGAATTTTAACTCTATGATCCACTCCAGGATTCTGGATGACAAGAAATCAACACGACGTTCTAACGATTGGTTAGTTATTTTATGCGTTTCATACGTCATTAGTATCATTCACGGGAAACGCTCTTAGTGGAAACTGCTGCTTGCATGAATGCTGTCAGTGCTGTCAGTTTATTCATTGCAGCTAATGTAATGCCTAAGAGTGTGCTTCAAATTATTTTTATCTTTTATTGGTTTAACTTTCAATCGCGAACGTATATATTGCCTTGTAAAACCTAATTTAATCCTTTCCCATTACTGGAGGCTATATCAATAACAATATAACGAGTGACATTCCCAGCGGGAATGACATAAAACATCAATCCCCAGGTGTGGAAGTTATCATCATGCCACCACGCTTTGTTGTGGATCCATTTTTGTCCTCCCTAACGCTGTTTGTTTTGCGCGTTGTGTTGAGTTGCCAGTTCTGGTTTGCAATTTTCCCATTTCCTTCATCACAATGCGCATTCAACTTACGGCCCGCACGTTTACACTATTTGTCTCCCAAATTGCATCCATTAGCACGGGTGCATCTTTCCTTCCAGTTCCGATTCGGATAGATGGGCGAGCGGTACAGAAAACCCGTAAATAAATGTCACCCGAGTTGGTGTCTCTGTGTGCGCGAGTGCATTGGTTTATGTGTATTTAAAATGCATGACATGTATAGGAGGCTAATGGAACACCGTTTGCACAAAATAAAAACAATAAAAAGCAATAAAAAAAAGCGATATGATGGGGTTGTAGCATGGCATAGCCTGTTGAACCATTTTTCGCTGCTGCTTTGTGATTTGTGTGCCAGCCGGTGTGCGGATGGATGTAGTGACAAAAAAGACAACACTGGAAGAGGCGGAACACGTTGAGAAGAATTGATCATTAATTTACCAAAAAATAAAAATAAAAATGACCTTTTTACGGTGACGATGCGATTGCTGCAAGACGGCCCCGGTTTCCAACCAGGATGCGCTTTTCCGCGTGGAAGTTCAGATTCGATTCGGTGTTTGTTTATCGCTCTTTATTTATTCGCACCCGGCTACGAACACTCTCATAACTCATCTATTTGTAGGATAAACATTTTAACTCCACGCATGATAAAATTGATCCAGTTCTCTGCTATGTTTTTTCCTTCGATAGGATTATTTACATAAATCGCCTTATCAGTATGGGATGTATCGATACTGATTGTATACTGCACGGGAGAATCTGTCGCATTTTTGGGGAACGATTTTTTTGCTTGCAGTTGCCCACATACTTCCACCATTATTTGCCATTATATCGAATCGATTGGGTGATGATATAATAATGATCGGGAGTTGGAGGACCCATCCCCCCCCCCCCCCCCTTCGATGGTGTGGTTAGTGGCAATTTTGAGGTGACACCGGGTTGTGCAGTGCACCGGGGCTGTTATTTGTTTTAATTTAATTTTACGCCATAAATATATCGCTTACATGTGTGACCGGGGGTTTAAAAAAAATCGGTTCGATTCCCACCATCCTGCGGGGAATAAAAAATTGTCCTGCTGGGGGGGGGGGGTTTCCTCCCGGAAGCATCATCCGGAATCCGGTGACTGCGGCGTGCAAGCGGCGTAAATTGAGGTGTAATTTTGGGTTCGGCCCGACGACACGGCTATCGGAAACAGTTTTCAATTAATTCAACATGGTCGTAAAATTCGAAACAAAAATTTTCTCCGTTCCTTTTAGGGGTTCCTTATGGCACAATATTTCGTTCGAAAATATGCAAGCGTTAATTATTAATATTTGCTAGCGATTTTCTTGTGCGTGTAAATTGATCATCAGGGCAGGTTGTTTCGTTTGTCAATATTCTCTTGAAGGGGACTTAAATAAAATAAAATAAAATGTGGAAGTAAAAAGGTGCAACATGATACATCCCACTCGATCACGAACGCGTCTGGTGAAAATTGCATTCGCCTTCGCTTTCTCGGAAATTGTACCGTCGATACGTGCGCGTGCAGAACGAGAAACCGTAACGACAACGCTGCCGCCGCCGAGGGATGCGTTTCGAATTCTTTTCAATGGAAATTTCTGGTTGCAGTTTTTTTGTTTATTTGTAAGTTGAACTGTTTAATGTTTAACGCGATATTTTCTGAGCAGCAGCGTGTTTTGTGGGTGGAAAATGGAGGCGAAAAAAGGGGTGGTGACGCACCATGGGAACATAACGGACACCACCGGGACACAACGGTTTGTTTTGTTTGTTGCTGACAAAGCGCTGGCTGCATGCGACCCGGTGCGGCTGCCGGTTTGCTATTTTCTTGGCCGTTGCCGTCGAAGATGGGTTTTGTTTGGTTTTGGCTTTTTTTAATTTCTTGCGTTGGATCCGTTGTGTTGCAGAAAAAAAATGTTGGTGTTTAATTACTTTTTATTGCACGGCGGGTTGGGGTTGTTTGATGAATGTTGGATTGCTGTCTGTTGTCTTGGGTCACACAAAACGGCACAGATTTGTATCAATGTCATAAAGAGGAGCAGTGCGGGAAAGTTGGTTTTATTGCTGCGGAAAGACTGTAGCTTTTTTCCGTACGCGGATTTTGTATAACAGACAATCAATCATATCGTTGGGCAAGGTGTGTGATACTTTGGCAATGTACGGGGTAATGTAAAGTTTTGCATCCTATTCTTTTGAATTCACTCTTCATTTGAAAGGTTTTTTGACTTTATGATCTTTTTTTTCTTTTTTCGTATTTTTTGCATTTTTTCATTACTTTCAAATACGGCATCGGACCGTAATACTTGATAAATAAACAATAAAAACATAAGTTAATAAAGAACAAAAATCATTGAAAGGAAAACTAATGAGAGAAGAATAAAAGAAGAGGAGCAAAAAAGAAGAATAAAATAGAAAAAGAAAAAAAAATTATCAAATAAGGGCAGAATTGAAAAAAGTATTATAATATATGACACAAGAAAAAAAAAAACGTTAAGAGAAAAAGAAAGAAGGGGAAAATAAAGAAAAAGCAATACAACTCAAACACATAAGCGAAAAATAGAGGTATAAACCAACCAAGAAAATGAGAGAATGAACGAAAGCATAAAATATAGAAAGAGAGAGAGGGAGGAAGAAAAAGTAATCAGCGAGCCCAAAAAAAAAGCATGAACGAAGAAAATAAGTGAGAGAATGATTTGTTAAATTAAACTTGTTTTAGGTTTTTCTAATGTATTTCATATTATTTTCATACATTGTTGAATCATACCAGTCGAAAAGGTTTCCGTCACAGAGAGATTTCAATGATATTGAAAAGCTTTCTGTAGTTCTTAACTGTTGAGAATCTACCTAAACTCTTCCTTGATGAGGTTCGATCCACGATCATACGGAGTATCAAATCAAATGTCAAAACACTAGACCGGGGTTCCAATTTGCAATGGGGAACGTCATATGCGATATATTAATCGTTCAAGATCGTTCGTGATCGTTAAATTTTTTATCTGGAAGCTTCTCAGTTTAATTTGTTTTAAATAAGATTATTTATTATTAAAAAAAAACTTCCTATTCCTTACGAGTTTTTTCAAGAAAAGCTCATAAATCTCTAGTAGAATTTCACAACAGAATTTATCTCCCCACTCCCCACAAAAACACCCATTCCGACGCATGTTGTGAAAACGATATTTATCGGAAATACAAACCGATAATTGTTTGGCAGTGACAGCTACAACAACACGGCCCTGTCAAACGCTCTTACATCGATTAAATGTGATCCTCGTGCAGCCATTAGAGCGTTTGTGGTGAACGCGCGATCGATTTGTTCGTGTGCCGTCGGCGTGAACGTTTGTGTAGGTGGTGTCAAAAGAGGAAAACCGACCGACAACCCGAACACATACCACAGCGATTACCATCCACTGTTGGCCAATGCGAGTTTGGGACGTTTGGGAAATAGGATCACATTCCGGTGTGTTGTTGTCTTAAGTAAGCATTTCCGAAGGGCCTCAAGTCGTCTATTCGCTTCTTCCCAAAGGTGATCTGATGCAATGACAACGCGCTCCGTTTGTAAGTGATATCACCATCATATGGGAAGGGGGGAGAAAAGCAAAGATCGTGTAGCGATCGATCGATCGAGGGGAACGCTTTTCCACGCCAACTTGTTGAAGGAAGAAAAGGCAACGCACACAGTTGCTATACATCCCGGAACAATCTGTTTTCTTCTTCTTTGGATTCTCGCCACCCCGGCTAGACTGTCTGTTCGCTTCGGCTATTGATGATCTCTTCGATTGATGTGTGCCTGGCTGTGTAATGAGCAGCCGAGGCAAGATTTTCCGTTTGACCCAGGCTTACGGGTGGGTGAAGAACAACTGGGTAACAAAATAAACATGCTCACCCACGCCAGACGCTGATGAAAGAGGAAATCAAAGTGAATGAAAAGCGTAAGCAAAAAAAAACGAGCCCTAGTGACCACTTTTTTCCCGCGAACGCACCCATCACCGGGATCACATTGTTTGGCTAATTTTCCTCACGCCAGAGAAGTGGGTGGATGCATTTTCTTTTTCTTTGGCTTTCTTTCTTTTCTTCGATCGATCGATCGGTGTGGAGTTTTGTTGTTATTTTGTTTATCGTAATTTTTGCTCCACTTTCTGAAAGGGGGGGAGGCGATGAATTTCGCAGCTTGTCTGACTGTGTTTTTCCGCCTGTTTCTTGCCAGACTCTGGGGGTGGTTTTTTGTTTCTTTTTTTATACTCTATGTATTGGTGTTGGGTGGCCGATGAAAGTGAAACCGATTGCCACGTCTCAGACACAAAAGGCAAATGGCCCACTGAGGGAGATTTTTCCCGAGACCTGTGAAAATGTGGGTTGAATTTTTGTTTCCCTCGAGGGAAATGTTCAGCTTTTTATTATTGCGGAATTGTTTTCTGCTTCATTTACACACATGCACACACACGCACCTTTTTCACCGAAGGCTTTCGCGGGGGAAAATCGGGGAAAAACAGGGCGGGAAAATAAATTCGCGTGCCACGATTCATCGAAGTTTCGACGCATTGGGTGGGTTGAATGTAAACAATGCGATTTCCCGCACCAGAGACAGGCTTTGGAGTGTCTGGCATACGGGAAATTCTGGAAAGGAAAATTGACAGCCGGGTTTGGTGAAAAACTGTTTTGACTATTCGACAGATTGTAGCCGCAAGGATGGTGCAGCAGGAAAAATCAACCTTTCACCGTGTGGTGTACAGAAGCGATGAGAAGTTCGGGCGTTCTAGCGATGGTTAAGGGAAGCTGGGGCCAAATGAGCTCTTCCGGAGTTTTTTTAAATTTTGAAATATTAATTTTTATTAATTTGTTATAATTTACTTCGATTGATTATAATTGTAATTAATGCAAATTTTTGCTATCTTCAAAAAAACAATAAAAATATACAGTCAGAACCCATTTTGGCACCGAAACTAAATAGGACAGAAAGTCCAGCCAAACGACGGACCAGTGGATGGATTATTTGCGGTTACCGAATCAAACCGGGATTTGAGTTAGGTTGTTGAGTTGGATGATTTATTTAGCGTACGAACGACCAGACGATTAGTCATACACACACACAAGTGAGTGGTGTGCCGGTTTTGCTATTTGAAAAGCTGTCACCAGACTGTCAAACCGCCGTCATTGGAGCTGTTAGATTATTGGTTTTGGTGAAGAGCCATTGCACCTTCCCATTCACAGCCTGTAGTCAGAGTAAGTGATGATGGAAATAATTGTCCGACCGAAATGAGACCGGCGCGCGTGCGATTCGTTTGATTGAAACTTCAATTAACGATACCATTGCGAGCTGTGTGGCACTGTGGTGGCTGGCTGGCTGGCTAAAAAGCACAAAACAATGCACGCGCGCATCTTCATAATGTGCTTGTGAGGCGCAATAATTATTCAAATCATACGCACCGAAAAACGCGTGCATTTCATTTATGATGCCCGTCTATTGAGCGTCCGTCAAAGAGGTGGTCGTTCGTGCTTGGGAAAACTTACCTACCGCTGTACGAAACGGATGAGCGGGTTCGGGTTTTCTACCGTCGGGGGAAATGCACCATATTGCATCCTACACCGGTGGAGTACCGTGGCGAAGCATTTCGTATGCTTTGGTGCTGTGGCAATGCGCAGACAAAATAGTTGCACGTCCAAAGGAAGGCGTCCATCGTCGTTTCTCGCCGCTTAGATATTCATTATTGTGTACACAGAATGTCGGCAAGAGGAAGAAAGCGAGATAGAGAGAGAGTGAGAGAGAGAGCGCTCGTCATGATGTGTGCAATTTTGTGCAGCAGCTGTGGGTTTGGATGGAATTTTATTTTTGCCCCACACGCTCTTCTGCGCTCCATTTCCAACGGCAAAAAACCGTGCGGTGGAGACAGTTTTACAAAGCACGCCCGCGTTTTCCGCGCTTAGTAGGGTTTTTTTTTATATTGCAACGATTTTCCATCATTTTTGCCCACGGCCAATGCACGTCACGTAGCAAGTTTGCCGTGAAGCGAAGCGAAATTGTCAACCATTAAGGTATGGGGAGAGGAGCACGGGTGAAAGATGCTAGGTGGGCAGCAGGATGGACAGTTTTTTTTTCAGTGCGACAGATGAAAATAAATCCCGCTGGGTTATTGGAACACTAAATCTCCTTTCACCGCACGGTGTGCGCTGTAACTCAAGAACGTGGCGCGCTTGGGCGTATCTTAGCTGTTGGGATATTTCAATTGCATTTGTAGCGAACCCCTTTTGTGCGTCGGGAAGGAAATTAGCTTCTATTACGCTGGATAACAGATTGCGAGTGCCCCAGAGCGTTTTTTTGTTATTGCAACCGATGAATTGGCATTTAATGCGCGAAATAGAACATCATTCAGCCCCTGTTTCCTTTTCTGGAGGCTATTTCTCTTGATCTTTGCCGTGCAATGCAGGGTTCTTCCTGCAAGAATCGAAAATTGTTAATTATAAATTTAGTGAATTAGCTATCATTGAAAGAAGAGTAAAATTTCTCAGGATTTGATTAAAATCAGCATTTATTTTGATTTGTTTATTTTCTTCTGACTGGTGGATGAGATTTAAACATTGGACTATAAACCACTCGCTCACCAAATGTATCTGTGCTAATTCTCTAATAAGATGATGTCAGTGCTGTCAGTGCTGTTAATTTACGGTTTCTAGCTGTAATATTAGAGGACATCATTTGTAGAAATAGTAAGTTTTGACAGTTGGCATGGCGGAGAACTGAAGAACTGAACTGGTTATTCTGATGAGAATTTATATGATGCAAAGCAATTGGCTCTTCAATTTATTGATACTGGGGTGTTTTACACATGATATGGATATTGAGTGATGAGGATGAGTCTCCAAAGTTAATTATCACATGTCTCAATACATCAAAATGCTCCAAATTGCATTACTTGATCTCCTGAGATGGAGTTTCCTTCATGAGCTTCTTGAGTATTACTTAAGACTACTTTGAAAACCCTACCAAAGGCTTACCTTGATCGTTTAATGACGATCATTTCCCACACACACCGCTGGATGCAGTCCGTGGCCATAAACCCTCCATCCATAAACCATTTCTCTGTTCTGCCTTCACAGAACGCAACAGCTTTCCCGTTGGGAGTTTCCCTTTGACCAAAGAAAAACCTTAAGGTGTTGGCATCGGCCGTACTATTCGGAATCGCGACCATTCCGTCGCCGCTTCTTTAATCGTGTTACAGCCGTAACCATCGGTGCCAAAAGCAGTCGCTACTAGAAAACCTCATAACTTTCTTCGCAATGCTAGCTGTCTTCCGGAGGCGGTGGCAGCCGGTGGTTTTGCATTGTAATGATTGGTTTTCCGACCGTTCCATTAGTTACGCAGGGGCCGCGATGAAACGCGACTTTGCGGTGAGAACGTACGTCTTAATAGATCGTACCTTCCGGGCATTAGAATGGACCATTACTGCACCTATTGCAGTGCGGTGTATGCAGTCGCGTAGGCAAACGCCTCCGGGAGCTCGGGCGGATTTATGGTTGATGCACAATTGCCTTGTGCTCCATGAGATGTTTAGAGCAATGGAAGTACTTTTTAATAATCGGCACCATTGTCGGGTATCGTCGGTCTGAGGGCGTTTCTTCCGGGCTCTTACGCTTTAGCTTCAAGACGAATTTCGTGACGTAGGAAGCCTCCCCCGGTTTCGCCTGTTCATTAGTAGGGCGTAGGTTTTTTCGGTGTGGGAATGCTGACTGTGAGCTGAAACTGGGACATCTAAAGGCTCCACAGTTGACAATAAAATGACCCACTTTATAGAACGCCGGTGAAAAGGGACTCGGAACTGCTTCCCGATCAGCAGTAAATGGAGCCTAGATTTCAATTAGTCGCAGGTCCTAATAGCTGGAATCGAATTTCATTTTGCGGCGTACGCCCGATCGCTGAATTATTCATCACCGTTTGAAAAGTGATACTTGATTATTTAATTAGCAGGCATTAATGTTGCTCACATAAACATCGCATTATACGTTGTTGCTTCTTTTGTTTTTAAAGAGATAGAGACCGGAAGATCAAAGCCGCTAATTCGGCACAATTTTCTAAAGTAGAAAATCAATAAAGTGAAACGAAAGAGGCGTGTGGCGCGTACGTTTAGATAAAAAGGGCATAACTCAAGGGACTTTATAGGTCCAATATGCACACAATCGATCCGACATTGGGTTTGATAACCTGAAACCGTCCGGGCAGGAAGTTAATAAAACCAACATATTATTAGCTGAACCAGAAATGTGCATTTCACTTTTCCCTTCTACCATTCTTCTGCTGCTTGTGGTGGGGTATCGGAGCTTTATTAGGAGGTGTCCAGAAGTGTACCGAAAAGGTGAAGGCTTTCTCGTAAATTAACCTCACATGTGAAGGTTGGAAGATCCCGCCTGTTGGATATCTGAAAAGAGGAACGTCACTCAACTGGCCGGTTGAGGGTGGGCGCGTCTTGGTCGGTGGTCTTCAGGGTGGAGGCAATCAGTTTATCTTGGTGGGCCCATGACATGATGGACCGTTTTCCAATACCGGGAGTCGCATCACATCCCATCCCGCTGCGAGCGACCGCTCTGACCTGGAGCTCCCTGGATCGAGCATGTAAGTAGGTCTTCGAGCTGCACGCTATCGGAATCGGGTTATGCCCTTTTGCCGGACGGATGGACGCTTAAGCCGGGTCATGCGTGCGTCTGTCAACTGTCTGGATGTCGTTGTCGCTCGCCCGTCGCGCAGTAACTTCCAACCGCATATCCGGTCAATGCGTTCGCTGTCTGACCATGAACGCTCCCCGGCTCGGACCGTCATGTTGAAGAAATTCCAATCGGCCGGTTATGCCTACCGCGACAAGAACAGCATGAATCACATTAATTATCACCCCCGTTCGGGGTTCGAATCGAAGCTCGGAACGAATCGAAACAAATTGGAAACCCCGATGAAGAGGAAGAGCTTCCGAAGGGAGGTGAAAGAATTGCATTCCAGGCCACAATTCTCGCCACTCTTCGCGTGCCTATTTTTACTTCTCCGTCCGCTCGTGTCCGCAAATCGATTGCGATGAAGATTTATGACATTTTAAATGCCGATACACTGCTCGGAAAGATGCCACGGGCATGCGATCCGCCACTGCGACTTCAAGGACGCGCGGTTACGATTTTTCTCAACTCAACCACAGCAGCTTGTGGCGCCAAACTCAAGTGGAATACGATTCATCCGTTGATGATCGGCCAATGTCAAAATGTTGGCCAAGGGCCAAACTCCCCCGTCCACGATCGCTCGAATGGGGTAGAATATGGACAGCAAGCGCAAATACAGAGGAAAAAACTGCGTAATAAAACAACTGACAGTGCCCACACTGAATCCTCGGGTGGATCACCAATTGTCGAATGAGGCGAATAATGGCGTCAGTAATTATTTTTCTGTAGAAAATCTGTTTTCTTTACTGCGCGTGGTCTGTGGACATGCACGCAATTGCAAACTTGGCACAGTGTGAACGATTCCGTTGCACGCCACTTGAGACGAAGCTGAAGAAGAGCTATTCTGCAGAACTAGAGTGAAACGGTGAGATGAGCGAATCGGTATTTTCTATAGCATATGATGGTAGAGGATTTCCTTTTTGGCTTCATTTAGATAGCTGCGGAGGACTCGGTGCAAGAACTCTGAGGAGATGGTGGGAGTCGAAACGGTCGAAAGAAATTTGAGATTGAGGTCAAATGAAAATTCCTTCTGCCAAGTTAGCAATCAACCACCCGCAGCCAACCGAGTCTTCTTGGCCGGCGAGAGATGCACGTTTGAAAGTGAAATGGATTTCGTGACGTTCCCTGCATTGGAAGATCAGTTCCGAGGGCACTGTCGAACTGCTGTGCCCTGATGCTTTCCACAGTCGAAAGAGAAAGGCTTGCGTGTGACGGCTGGATATATCTGAGATGAAAGTGCAGCCCGCAAAGGTCACGGAATCGGGAGGCGTTCGTGCCGCGGTTCGCAACAAGACACGCTGTTTTTAATACGTTCGCGGTTTCTTAAATTCTATTTCTGCTCGGAATGTCAATTTCGCTGCGTGGGCGATGTGATGACCTGAGTCGACATGCGTCATATGCGGTGCGCCGGTTGTGGAATGCATAATGTACAACCACCGAGCGCGAGAAAGCGTGTGGCTACGTAGCGAATTAAATCAATTATCAGCAGCTAATTATATACGGTGCAGCACAGATGCAACAGCCTTCCAGTCTTGTGTGTCACGTGCCTCCCGTGGGGGAAGGGTATTCGCTGACGTCGCAATCTGTTCGACGCCTTCCTTCCTTTCGACGCCAAAACGGTGACAAATGGTCGGTGCATTCGTCTGTCATTAATCAGATCACATGCTCGGTGAGTATCGTTGCTCCGGCGATGAATGGACTTGTTGTGTATGGTTCTCCGGGAAGCTCTCCAGCACGAAGTAAGATCTAGGCAACTCTAGCGATTGCCTAGGTAACCAGCATTGGCGAGGGAAAAGCTGCATTCAGCTATTTGAATGGTTTGATTTTCCTCCTCAAGAAGTTGGCGCAAAAGTTTTGGGAGCAAGCGGGAGAAAAACTTGCCAAGTCTTGTATGGTGTGACGAATGGATCACTTTCACCATGACAGCCAGTTCAGTTAGATGAGGCGAGTGGCGAGAGAAAAACATTCTAAAGAAATTGTTGAAAGAACTGCATAGAAAACTGTACTTGGAGAGAAGAGTTTACCGTAACTTCTTGTTGTGGACTTCTTGAGCATTATATGCCTGGTCCCCAAGTTGTTACAGTACCCTTGTGGCTTGTGCGGTTTCTTGGCGGACAGAATGCAACAATTGCTGGTCTGTAAGTCCCCCTCCGTAACTTGTCGATTGTGATGAACCGTTGTTTGTCGGGCTAGGAAAGCAGTCTCCACTCAATGTCCATACACACACTCTGGAACTCAAAAAAAAAACCACAAATCTCAGGTCTCTTGCTGTCGGCTTCACTCGCCCAGAGACGGCTGATGGCGCCCGTCCAGAATCGTAGACGACGGACGGACGAGTTTGTAATTATTGTACGACTTCTCGCTGTGCCTGGCAACTCTCGGCTAGAACAAGCCTAACCGCAACATATATAAAGTGCTCTCGGGGAGCCCTCTGAAAGGAAGGAGGGAGGGTGCCCGGGCGTTGCATTTTGCTGTCTCCAGAAATGCTAACGGAAAGAGGCTCACTGCAGAGGTTACAGAAGTTGCTTGGAATGATGACGAGACAATCTAGGCCCGGTTCGCTCTGGTGCACAAAACGGTACCGGATCATCTTGCTGGAGAAGGTAGAATTTGTTTGTCTGGATCTTTTTTTTCTTCTGTAACGCCAGCGAGAATAATACACACCCGTCCATGGTGCAGAATTCCGAAGGACAGCAGCAAATGAGTCGAATAATTATCACCACCAAGCTAGCTGCCAAGAGCCGTCATCACGACGAACCGTGGCTTTGTTTCCGGAGGCTTCGGAAGGGAGCAAAGGAACGCCCGAAATGCCAGACAGAAGTGTCATTGCGGTTGTCTGATGCCATCCGTACGTGACTTTTTAGTGTTTATATTTTCATTTCTACCGCGCATTAGCAAGGAGCGAACGGTGCTGTTGTCCTGATGTTGCGGGAAGAAAATCTTCCCTCGTAGGCCTTTTAAGTCCGGAAAGGCAAACAGTTTTGCCGGGCAAAAAAAAATGCAGACTGTGCTGTATTCACTCGGTAGGTTAAGGGCGTCGGAACCTGTGAAGGTCTCACCGGTAGCAAATTTGCAAAGCCTACCAGAAATAGGGGGAAAGGGATCGCACTGCCTGGATGAAGATCCCTCGCACCCGGTTTGCCCTTGCAGTTAAATCTTGTTCAAATACTTGCACAAAATAAATGAATAACTTCCTGGCTGCCATACGAAGTCCGGGAATCCGAATGCTTGTGGTAGTTGTAGTTTTGCGGGATTGTTTACTGCTGACATACGCATTCCATGTGCACATTCCGTGTCGAGCGTTGCTATTTGCTCAAGGATAAGGACTTTTTGCCGCACATCTGTCGGATTTGTCGTCTGCGGTTGGACTGTTGGAGAGTGGGATGGGGTAACTTTTGCAATAATATACACGTATCTCGCTTCCTTTACTTGTTGCGAACTGAAAGAGGGCTGGCTTTCATATGCTAATACGGAATAAAGAGGAGGCTCTTTACTGGATACATTTAGTGAATTAGGTTTTTAATTATTTAGCTCAAATTGCTCGTAAAAAGAGGGAATCTGGGGGATATGATGTGTGTGAGAAGACACGAGAGAGAGAGCGCAACTCCAGGGTATGGGTAATTTACCCAGATTGATAACGCAATTTTAAAACCATCTGTGCTCCTTGTGTCATCATTCCCTTGCGTTGACAGACATGGCCTTTCAAGGGTAGTCATGCTTGTCCACACACTCGTAGCACGTGTAATTCGCGGTCAAAAAAGGGTCAATTGCACAGGTAATGCACCCTGAAATCGGATCCGGGCATGGCAGGAATCCTTACGTCTCCAGTATCGCTGAGAGATTTCCTTTCAATAAAGACAAGATTACATGTTGCATAAAACGTCCAATTTCTGGTGCTGTGGGCATTTCATTCAACGAAATCAAGCTCGCTTCGCTCAGGAAACATGATCACGTGCCAAACGTGGCCCGTTCGGATGCGCTGGAATCGGTTCCAAGAAGCTGGAAGTCCTTCAAGGAACTCCCCAAGCGGCTAGCAATTGATTCGTTAGCCCTGGTAGTCGGAACTTCGTGATGTTGAATCCTCACCTTTTTTTTCTTACTTCAAAGCCTCATTAATCCTCTTCACAATGCTACCTTACCGCCGAACCGAAATGCTTATCATGCTCCTCTCTCTTCACTTTTCCGATTTCAGGTAAGCGGTTTGATATTTGGCTGACTCGCGTGGTGGTGCCTCACGACGAACGCTTCTTCGTGATCTGTTCCGGCTCGGTGTGTCATAATCATTAACCGGTCGTGGCTAATCTTCTTCATCGTCGTGACATTACATTGATATTTATGGGTCGGCAGTTCTTTAGCAACTGCAGCTCGCCCTCAAGGTCTTCTCGCCATTCCATCAGTGAAAGTTTTGCGCAAAAAAGCGGTTTGGCGCAATTCGAGGAAAGAAAATAATGATGGTACAACGATCTTGGGCGCAAAAAAACGAAAATTGCCCCAGCGTTCAGATGAGTATTGTTCCCTTTTGTTGACTCTTCTGCTTCTGAGTTGTGGCAGAAAAAGCAGAAAAAGAAATGTCCCTGCGGGTGGGTTTTTTACCCTTTCGTCGTATCCGGATTTTTAGTGCCCGTGAGTCCGTGCGTCGATCCGCGCCAAAAAAGGAGGTCAATGCCAAACGGAATGATTCAGAAAAGGGGAAGAAAGTGATTGGCGCTTACGTGTGGCGTACGTTTTCTTCTGAGAAGAGGTCCGGATCTGACATGGACTCTGAATATCTGATCGGAATCTGCACAAAGATCTCCAAAATGGTCCTAAAAGATCAGTAATAACTGGTTAGAGGAAATCAAAATTCAAATCCGTTTGCCCTTACGTCACCACAAAACAGACAAATGAGCAAATGTCAAATTTGACATTTTAATGACAGATGAATCCACAGAATCCGGTGACATCCAATCCGGATGGATGCTGCTGATGATGATGTTTGGGTTTGGGGAATGTGCCAGCCGTGTTTTATGTCTCGGGAATATTCTTTCTCCACCTTTCAGAACTCTTCCATTTGAATTTCCTGAGGTCCCATCATGTGTTGGATTGAGTTTGACAGATTCGTGGTGCATTCCTGCTCCAAAAAAAAACCATCTCCACACGCCCGAGCTCAGCAGCCGCCCTGGTGATGGGGAAGCCTCGGCTACCGAGAGGGACTAATTAATCAACACCCTCTTGGACGTACTGCTTGTGCAGCTTGTTTTGGGCAAACTATTTTTAGAGGTTATGGTTAATGCTAATGACCCGCGAGAGTGTCGGGTTGAAGTGTGTTGTAAGGGTTCACCGAGACGGCAGGTAACTGATACGCGTGTTCTTTGGAAGGGTTTTGGGGAGAAAGCGATCTGCGCCTAACGTGGGGAAAGCGAGAAGCCACCCGGGATCGGGAACTTCCCGGAAAAACCCCTTTTCTTGCTTCTGTAACGTGAGATACGTATTTTGGTACTTTAGAGACGGAGACGGTTTTTGGAAGCCGGCTCTGGACGGAAAGGATGAGGTATGTTTTGAGATGAACATTTTATTGACACCTTTTTACACCTCGGCTCATGATGGCGAGGATGTGATGCTGTTCCGCACAGAGGATGTTGATGGTGCGTGTTTGGAGGTTAGTAAATAAGTTATTTATACACAGAGACCTGGCTGGCTGGCTGGCTGGCTGGTTGGCTGGGGTACAGTGTCTTTTTCTCTGGGCACTAAAATTATGTTTGAAATGTGTCACAATATTGTGCGTGTGTGTGTGTGGACATTAAAACTACTGGTTAAGGTTTATGGCACCACAAAGTGTGGCCGAGACGGGATCGGTTACGTGAAATTAAATTTTAAATGATCACACCAAACATTCCACCATGCGTCCTGGTTTGTCCCCAAGTTATCAAACAACACAAGTCTGCTGCAAGTGTAGCTTTTGTGGAAATTGATATTTTTTCGATCCCACAACGCATTCCGGAGAGCTGTGGATTGATTTTTGGGCGATTCTTGAAGGCGTGACGCGCTCAAGTGCATTACGAGTGGCGTTTTTGCCGCCTTGGGTCGTAAAAAAAGAAATTTTAATACCTCCGTTCAATTACTTACTGCCAAGAGTGTTGCTGGTGAGATGCGTTTCCTTCCTGGGGTGTCGTAAAATGGTCGGTTTGAACCATCCAGCTAAACCAGACCACCAGAGTCTGGGTGCAGTTCTTACTTACAAAGGGTTGGCTTACAATGTTGATAATTGTTTCTTCTTGCGATCTTAGGAACTTCGGGTGGCAGGGAAAGATATGTCAGTAATCCCACAATTGTAACGCTTCGAGGGGTCTATATGAAAAATGAAGAGCGTGTAATATGTTTCTGTGGATTTATGAAAACCTCCAAAGTATTGGAAAAAAATCAACAAAATATCCAGCACAAGGTCCCCTTCATCCAGTCCAAGTCTCAATTGGTTGTGACGAAAGCGCCCCCTCGGAAAAAAACTATAAATAAACCATAAAACAAGGACTTCTGGAGTATAAAGTGTAAATAAAAGTTTAATTACACCACAGATTGTGCACTCGAACCTCGATGTCGCCGAGCAATTCCAACCGCAGCGATTTTCCACCATGAAAATGAAGTTAAAAAAAAGGGTTTTCGTGTGCACGTTCCGAAAGATAAATTAAAATATTTGTCACACAGACGCGGTTAAAACACGATGCGACGAATGTAATGGGCCTTGGAACCGCGTGTGTGTGATGATAGATTGTTTGGATAGACGAAGAAAAAGTTGTCCCAACTACACCAACGCTCAGGAGTCTCATTAGTCACCAGTCGCTGTGTTACCCCAATTAGCCGTTGCATTTCGTGGGTGAATGGGGAAGCTAGAGGAGACTGTTTCCGAAAATTTCTCATTAAGATTTACGATAATATGCATCATTTTTTTCTTCTGCTTTCGACCTCTGCCTGCGGTAAGCAAATTGTGACTGTGACAGGAAATTATGCACCGCAATGTCTCATATACGATGGTGTGATTGAAGCTACTGGCTGGCACCGCGACCGATTGCTGGTCTGGAAACGGAACTAAAGCCTCTTGAGAAGCATCTGCCTCAGGTTCGAATTGTTTATGTAGAGCTCCCGGTCGGTCTATTCTACATCGCCTGGGTGGCATACAGAGACCGGAACACTACGCTGCCGAATGGCGGATGGCGGGAGTTTCGGAACGTTTCGGACCGATTGTTTATGTTTGCGCTGTTGATGTTGTTGTTTTCCACTTTCACTTTCAAGGGTGGAGTTGCTGTACCACGGTGCACCACGGGATCTGTCTCGGTTTGACTTTTGCTCTCTCCCTTCGACTACACAAGAATCGATTTATTTTCGACGGGAGCGACGAGATGGTGCTGCGTCACCAGCCACAGTCATTAATAAATAATGTGAAATTATAAAATGTACAAATAAACATCGTTTCCATATGGCACTGATTGGAGTGTGGACGAGGGGTTTTTTGGTTTTTGTTGGAGGACGAAAAACCGAATGAAGCTGGAGGGGCCTCGAGAAGATGGTTTAAAGCAGTGCTTCGAAAACGCTAGACGCTAGGGTCTTAAGAAGAGCTGTGATAACAGTGTTTACCAAGCTGGTCGTTGTTTGTTGTATTTTTTACATGAAAAATCAGATTTCCAATAAATTGAGGATTACTTAAAGGTTGATTTAGGTTTTTTTAGAATTATTAAATGCTATTCAACATGAAAAATTAAACTATGTGTGTTTCATAAAGTCCCAAGCATTTAAATGGATTACTCCTGTTTGAAGGATGTTCATCTTTGCTCTAATCTAGAGTAAATTTGTAATTAATTTCAATAATATTAATTAAGATTAATATTATAACAACATTTAACAGAGTCAGGACCGGGGTTCAAATCTCATCTGGGCCGTTCCCCCATAATGAGGACTGACTATTCAACTATGCGATAACAATAAGTCTGGTCGTGGCAAACATGACCTTAAGAGGTTGTTGGACCAATAAAGAAAAGGTCGTCAGGCCAGGAAAGACATTTAAGACTCGACAGCAAAATGCTGCTAGGATTGTAATTTAAATATATTTATTATGCCTTTAATTGCTTTTTTATATATTTTTTTAGATGTAACTGAACTTGAAAAAATGCGAAATACTTAGAATTAGATTGTTTGTTGCTCAGAGCTCAGTTCCATAGGATAAGCCACTTATGAAACTGCTTATTGGCAAACTGAAGATGACTAGCTTGAGAAATTACGGCGAGTAGCTCACACTTCAGACGGGTAATTTGAGCATTTTTATGACAGTATTTAGGTGCTTTAAATGGGTTCTATGGCCAGGTTTCAAGGCCTATCATAAGCAAAAATAAAAATAAAATTAGTCCATCGAAATCTGTTAGCTGTCAAAATTTGAAGACAGTTTGAAGTTGGCTCCATCCTCAAAATCAGGCAAAGTTAGTTAGTTCCTCAAGAATTATTACTATTTGGCTCAGTAGTCTCAGGGACTCCTGACAGGGAATTTAAAAAAAATCACAGTTTGTTAACATATTCAACATACAACTACCAGAGTTTGCCTGTCAAACACTGTAAGTCTGCAAAACTCCCTTCCTTGCAGCCATTTACTTTGCGACTTTTGGCGAGAAAAATGCGGCCCAGCTCTTTGCAGTACAGAACACTGCAGCGCAGTACACTTCCTGCCGCTAGTATACGCAAACAATCACAAGGTCCCCCCCCCCCCCCTCCCACTCACTCGACGCTCATCGCGCATTGGATCCATTCTATTTCTCGGCCTACTTCTCGATGCGTCTACGATCCGCAACGTACGCTAGTCGGCGTTCGCTTTTGCATCGGTTGCTCTGCTTGCCACAAAAATAATGAACTTAATTAAAAGTCGACGAGATTGTAAATTGCGCCACTAGATTTTGCGTGACACCCACACGCCAACCGCCTCGTGGGCAAAACCCTTTGTCCCTTCGTTTATCCCAACTTCGTTTTTTTCCTGCAGAGAGAGAGAGAGAGGCAGCTGACTACGGGTATGGGTAGTTTTATTTTTATGTTTATCTCCCTCACCACAGGCTAAAGAACAACCGTCCTGTGTACCATTCGAAAGATTAGTTTAATTTAAAGTTCCTGATACAGTGAGAGAGAGAAAGAGTGTGTCGAACCCCTTTTTTTCGCGACTCCAGAAAATGGTGGTCCACGATTAAGAAAATCTGGATGAGCCGGGTGCGGTGGTGTGCGTAAGGTCTCGGGGAAAGAATTAATGGTTAGATTATAAATTAAACACCGTTCCTTGCTTTCGTACTTCTGGTGGGATCGGGCAGTGGTTTGTGGCTTCCTGGACATATCTTGTCCGGAGTACACGGGGATTGCATTAATCTGACCTTGGGCGTTGTTGGTGGGAGAGGCGGACAACGGATTGGCGCAGCAGCTAGAGGAGTAAAAATATGGCTTGAGGAGTTAGTGTTGTACACAAGCTGGCAGCAGCAGTAGCTATTGAACTATCTCACTGCTCCTCACCACCGATCGCATCGTTATGTTTCTCGACACCCCATTAGTGTCGGGCGGAATGTGTATGTGGACCTTCTGGCATTGGCCTTCTGGTAGCCCTCAACGGTCTCGGGTGCGGACCGTTTGATGTTCCGTAGCGCCAACGCGTACCGAAAGGGTCAATGTTGGGGTATCTGCTCGAATGTCTGAAACACCTTCAGGCACACAGAATTAAGAGGTCAGTTCTAGTGATCTGGGGAAAGAGAAAACATGTTTACATTGAGAATTTATTTAGTGAAACAAAAATGGCTTGTTATACGCAGCACCCTCCCATAAGGAAGCTAATGCTACTGCTCTGGCGCATTCGATATTTTATCCAACAAAATGTGAGGTTATGATAATGAAGTAAATCACCTCCTGTTAGTTTCTCATGTCAGCGTTGGAGTTACTTGAAACCTTGTCATATAAATAATGACAGCAGCCTGTTGCCTTTTTTTCTCGAAGCATTGTTTATTTATTTATCTTGTGCGTTTTCGAACATCCAGAGCATTATAAAAGCGTAAAATGGCTGATGGCGGTTGAGGCAAACATTTTTCTCGGATGCAATTTCATACTACTGTTGGCATTTCTTAAAGCGTGTTCTTTTCAAACCGATTGTCGCATCGTCGATTGGAGGTTTTTTGTTCTCTCTCCCCAGTTTCCTATTTTCTTTCCCCTGGTGACAGGAAGGAAATGAAAATGAAGCAGAAATTCTATTATTTCAGCTTGGGCACAAGAAAAACAATACTCGAAACGCCAGGATGCATCAACGGGAACGGGGATAGCCTTCGTAGCTTACCCTTGGAGTGATTGCGGTCGGCTGATGTTGAGAGCTAAGGCGCATCTACGGGAAGGAAAAATATGTCATTATCTTTGGTTCCGTCTGCTCCCTCGGTTTTGGAAAACGAAGACCACACGCGTTATTTTCCCCCCGCGAGCAGTGATGGCATTGTTGTTTTTCTTTGGCTGGAAACGCTCGGCATGCTCGCATTGTCGTCTAGGAAGGAAGGCGTCTGGCGAAGAACAAAGCTGAAATCTCAATGAAAAGCTGGGAAAAGTGGTCCGTTGTGAAGGAGAAGAAAAATTAAGCAAGGAAAACCGGTTTCGCCTTGAGAGAAGCGGCCGGGTTGTCCCGGTGGTGCACAAGGACTTTGCGAAATTAAATCCTTTTCTCTCTCTCTCCTACAGCTTGAAGCGCACTCGAGAAGCGAAGCATTATTCCTTCGGCAATGTTGGTTTGGCGAGTGGCAGATTAAATAAATTTTCCGCTTTCCATTCCCGGGATGTTTTATTAAAAATCGTGCAACAGGATGATATTAGAACCTCGGGGGGAAGGAATCAAAACTTCAAACTGTTGGACGAACTTTAAAGGATCTGTCTTTAAGCTGTCGAATAAAGGCTCGGTGGCTCAACCGGAAAGTAGGCCAAACTAGGATCTCTACCTATCAAGCGGTTTGATTCGGAAGGCTTTAACTTTTGTTGGCATATAAATGCATCTTCTGATAAGAACCTGAATATCCTGCTTGTGTCGCTCGCAACATTCAAACAGCAAGGTGCATGAGAAAGTTTTTCCCGAACAAAAACATTTATTGGGTCCGGGATTCCGGGGGAATACCACAAAAAAAAAAAACGGATGCCAGGGCCAATCAACGAATTTGGTCCCCACTGCTTTTATCCTCCTCCGGTGGAAAATCGGAGAAAATGGTACCTTGACACAAACATACAACGAGACCCATAAAAGTGCATTCAGAGTAAGATAAACTAGTTTTCCCGGTTTTCTTGAGGTTAAAACCTTCTCCTGCTTTTGGAACAGTTCTTTCGTTTGTGGGCGGAAAAAAGACTTTTCCTTCTCATGGTTTCACGGTGGGTGGGAAAAATAAAGTTTTATTGGCCGCTGCTATCGTTTGTGGCGCAAAACCAGACGAAACTGAACCGAGTTAAGAGCACCAAAAGAAGTAATGCACCTTTTTGCCGGTCATTGTTGTGTTGTGACAGTTTTTGCTTTCGCTTTGCTTTGTTGTTAAGCAAAAGATAATAAATGTTACGCTTCAAAGTTTGTTTTTTTACACCGAGCCGGGTCAAAGGTTTTGTGTGGAAGGGCTTTGGTGAGGCATAAGAAGGCGAAACCGTCCGCTTTCTGACGACCAAAACTTCCGGTTTGAAGATGAAGAGGTTAAAGCGAAAAGTTTTACTTGCTGTGTTGTTGTCATCTCAGTGTTTGGTTTGGGTTTTTAGTAAGGAATTGGTTTTAAACGTACAATGTATCAGCGATAGGTTTTTGTGTTTACTAGTTATGTGTTGTGTTTTGTTTCATTTATTTGATTTAGTTTCTTTTTTTCTTACTATTTAGCATTTTTTGTATTCTTTTTAGTTTATGTTTTTATTTATTAATGTTTTTTTAAAAAAAATTTATTGGTAAATGAATTTAGATTTTGTTGTTTGTGATTTGTTACGTGTTTTTTATTTATTTTTTCAAATTTTATTTCTCTTCACTTTTAAATTCTTTATCTTTTATTGCTTTCTATCTTAATTTTCTCTTTTTTTTCTATTTTTATATCTATGTAGAAATTTTCTTATCCTCTTTATTTTGTTTCTTTATTTATTTTTTATTATGTTGCGTTTTTCGATTTTCTAGTTTTACGTGCGAACTTTAAGGTATTTTGAAATAAATTTTTCCGTGTTTAGATGTTTTTAACTTTTTTTTATTTTCTATTTTACTCTTCAAGACATTTTTTTATAAATAGTCAAGAATAAATTTGTAACAAAAAATCAACACGAGTATGCAAAACAAATCATCAAATATGATAAATGTATGGCCTTTTGAATTTAAAAAAAAATCTAAAATCGTAATAAATTAAAAATATGTTTGTAAACATCGTCCCAAATTCACTCTGAATCGAATGAAGGGCTCGCTCAACGGCTCAACTCCTGGTGATTTTTTTTTCCCTCTCACTCACTACAATCCCTTACGACGAAACCCAACATCTAGCCAAGCTGTAAGACCACCGTCACGATCAGTTAGTATTAAAAATCTCAAAGCAGGAGATGGCCCTGATATTTTGCTGTGTTCTGTTTTCATTTGTTAAATCGGTCAAACCAACCTCTTCCCCGAACTCGCTCTTCTGGGTCACGGTAGCAAACAGGGATGTTCAGACGGTTGGCGGGTTGTGGTGTTCGCTGCCCGCTTTCACTAATTGGGTCATAGATCAAGGGGCTGCCTCGCTCTATCTCTAGTGAAGATGGTTCGGACGTGATTGTTGCGCGAGGCGACGATTTGCCGAGGACGATTTGAAGAAGCGTTCTTCGGCTGCTGAGACCGGACGATATGTGACCGACCTTCTCACGCTGTTAGATACTTGGTTCGGAATAAATCAAGACTCAGCCTTCTGCGCTTTGAAGATCATCTTTGATCGTGGATCGTTTTCTTGCTGCTATAGGAATGTCTACTGTTTAGTTTAATCAAACTGAATGAATGTTTTGCTGAAAGTGTGTGTTATGAAAAGCATCGGTGTGATTTATCGAGTCAACAACCGACTCTTTTGCAAAATCATATTTTTATCCTAACACGAACATAGGTCAGCCTCTGTCCATTTGATGGGTTCTTTCAACACGAACTTCAAAAGCGTTTTCCCTCGGAGCGAATGTATCAACCACACACTTAGTGCACACATTCCTGTCTAAAATGTTCCAAAAATCCATCTCACTCAACACAGCGCGTAGAGTGTGCCAATCTTCGGGAAATCTGGGGACCATCTACGCAACGATCAACTATGTTGCGTTGGCCCCCTAAATCAAAACAGTAAATTGATTCAATTACCTAGCTACCCTGTTGAAAAGTGGAAGTTTTCAATGAGTTGGTTCTGGTCGCTCTGCGTGAAGTATGTTGCTGAGTTGGACACGAGAAAAAATAGACTCGAAGCTTGCTGCCCCGGAGCACATCACAAAACGGTTCTAATTTTGGAGCAATTTAATGGAGCTGAGGTTTTGTCCTTCTTTTTTTTTAAATTGAGTTTTCCAACCCTCTTTCGCCGAGAGAAGTGCCTTGTGTGGGTGTCCGGAAGAGAATAATTTGTTTGTATTGTCATTGGTCCCCGGATGGTCACCGAAAGCTATTAGATGAAGCTGGGGTTGGGTTGAACTTTATGGTGGAAAAGATACGAGCTTGAGTTTTTCCTCCACGTTATTTTTCGTTCCTCCAGAGCTTCATGTCCAGCATTTTGTTCTCCAGAATGAGCCCCCCCCCCCCTCCCCAGGTTAGAACTTGATTGTGGAGCATGGATACGAGTCCCGAAGGAAACATGTCGTTTTCCGTCTCGTCCTCTTCGCTTCATGGAAATCGTTTTCCCATGAAGGACACAGACACCGTCCTTCGCCCACCTTTTGTTGGAGACATGCTGCCCGATGGAATTTGTATCCCCCCACTTATTTCCGGTACTTTGGTAAGCTTTTGTTCCTGGCGTGTGTTCTTGGTGTTCCTGGTCTGGGGATTGCACCAAACGAAGGGCAACATATTTTCTCGCAACTGTAATGAATTTAATTTGGGAGTCCCGGTTCCTTGTTCTGTCTCATGTGGTTCACGTGCCCTGGGTAAATGGGAAATCGTCCCGAGTTTGTCGGATGACGACCGAGCAAAGGAGAGCAGCGAGTAGCGCTTTACTTGGCCCAAAAACCATCGCTAGGTTTGCTGAAGAGGTTCACAGTACAGCGTCCCTGCTTGCAGGACTTGGTGGTAGAATTTATGAAATTCAATTTACCGACACCGGGATTCGATGAGCAAGCGAGCTGGACTCTGGTGTTCTAGCGTATACAGAAGAGCTAAAGTAACAGCACGAACTTACTCCCCGACCGTTGGACAGTGTGCGTTCGGTGTGTCCAAGAGGCTTTGCTGATGATTTAGTACGGGTCCGGAACTATCGTTACAAATCCCAGCAGGGGTAGCTTTACGTGCCGGGTGGTCATTTTCCGGAGGCCGGAAATCGGCAAAAAATTAATGACCGTCTCGCTGTGAAAAATGTATTTCCGAAGTCGGTTCGGTGTCTGGTGGAGCGTTTTTGTACGGAATCGAAATCGATAGCGTGTGTGTCTCTTGGCCTGGTCCTATTGGAGCCGCTTTGTCCCTTTATTGGAGTGGATTATACAGCCCTTACAGAGGGTTAATGTAATAAATGTCTGAACCTCCTGACATTTTTCTTCTCCAAAAAATTGATTTCCATCTTATTTCTTCATCATTTCTCAATATCTAGACTTACCCGTTTTTGGTCCTCAAAACCTTGAAGATTCATTGCAATTCTTCATAACTAAAAAGAGCGTAGGAAGATATTAAATGTTGCACTGTATTAAGAGAGCATTACTTCATCACCTGATTTGCTGCTGTCCAAGATTTGACCAACCAACCATATTACCCTGAACTTAATGTCTGCCCAAGTCCGCAAGTCTTTCAACAGCGCCACGATCATCAATTACACACGGCCGGCAGTCAGGTTAATTTACAGAGAGGAGATTAAACAACTCCCTCCTCCGGTTGCTTCCATTCGACTTGTGGACAGTAAATCCAAACCCCTCAATTTCTGTAGGTGTGTGTGTGTGCGTTTAAAGCCCACACCCGAGCAATGGCTTGACCGGGTCCATTGAATTGCCCAGTACTATTTTGGTCATCTCATGATCGCCCATAATAAAAACCCCATCTCCTTGCTTCAATCGTTTTTTTTTATGGAGAGTATGGGCATGGCCACTTCGGAGTCCTCAAAGTCCGCCGGCGGCAGCATATTATGTGAACGATTTTATTTGCCCATTTTTAACGCGACGCTATCAACCGACGTCGGACCATTTTGTCACGGTTAAGCGGAGTGAAATTCGCGTCAGACGAGAGAAGCACAAAGAAAGACAAGACAAGACGGTTTGCGAAATTCCCACCATGAAACGATAAAGCCTGCTCAAGATTTCTGGAAAACTCGCACACCATTAAGCTGAAGTTCGTTTCGTTTTTGGAGGTTTGATCGCAACGCTGGATCGTAAAACTGTTGCTGGAAGCGGGAGGGAAGTTTTTCTTACCCCCCAGCAACACTTGGACAACCAGTGGAAAAGGTTAAAAGCGAAACGGTCCGCTGACAGCTAAATTCCCCACGGACCCTTTTGTGATTTTTCCGCACCCGGTAATGATGGTTCCGGTGCCACAAATTCTTTCGGATACGATCGAGATTGATGGCCCCCGTTTTTATGTCACTTCTTCACAAGAAGTGATCGTTTTTATTTTCTTCCTCCCTCTCTCGGTCTTCGCTCCATCTATTTGGGTTGCTGTCGATCGGGAAAAAGGGGGTTGTTCCCTACCATGGCCGTGCCTTTCGAATTTCCTCACCACCTTAATTAACTCACTGAGCGGAAATGTAGAATTTACGATTCTTCACGGAAATTGCGACGATCGGAAGAATCATGATCTTTCGGTGTGGAGTAATGCTTCTTTCCTTACCTTCGAAGGGCGAAGAGACAAAGAAGAAGATGGACGAGAGCAAACATTGATTTTTTCACATTAAAATTGTTTCGATCGGTGTAGCAGGAAGGGCAGTCGTCGTCGTGATCATCGGTAGCGATCACGTTGGCACGTCAGACCTACCTAGACTTCAAGAGTTGGTGAAAGTAAGACGAGACAAAGAGCGATGATGTGATCTTGCTCTCACGTGCTGGGAGAAAAAAAAACCTCCGGCTACGGAACGGAAATGGAAAACTTTATCTCAGATAAGCCACTCCGCTGTCTGGAGGAGATGTTTTACGCAAAGAAAATGGTAGTTGAAAGAGGCTAGATATGTAAGCCTTTTCTCACCTTCTACCTGACGCTTGTGGCACAGTTTCAACATCGGTGGTGGCATCTGGTTTTTTGTAAACAACCCGCTGTCGGGTTGTTTTACGCGCGCAAAAATATTCCACGCGTTGTAATTGTTGTAAAATAATGGTTGTCTAATGATGTGTTGGGGCTGGTGAAAGAGATCGTTGGCAAGTTCAGGTAATGACCAGCAGTTCAGTAGGCCCTTTCTCCTCGATTAACATTCTTTTTTGTTGCTAAAGAAAGTCATGACGAATAGAGGGACTGCCAAGACAATGGCGTTTGACGAAAGACATCATTTTTGTGTAGGAAAAAAGTGAGGTTAAAGGAGTTCTGAAGTAGAATTGGAAGATCTCAACCTCATAGTGGAGATACAACTGCAACGAAAATGTTGAGGACTCCATTATAACGCCTTGTAACGTTTTTGCGTTATGCTCGTATTTCGGCGACTTGCAAACAAAGTGAGCCACACCCAAGATGAGTTATTTGAAGTTATTCATGCATATTAATCTGCCACAGAACCTTCTCAAGGTTCCGCATTCTCTTTCAACATTCAAAATATTCCCTCAATTCAAATCATCAAGTCGTTGGAGGGGTGAGACCCGCAAACATTTTGTATCGCCAAATTGGGCCACACTTAACACCCGTCTCACGAACGTAAGTAACGGCTGGGCAAGACCGGTAATGGGCACGAAACTTGTCTACGAGACACGCCGCGTAGCCGCGCTGCACATCGCACATCAGAGCATGCCGGGCATAATTCACGTACATCAACACCTGCCGGCATTCTTCCCTCCGGACGACCAATGACGTCCAACCAGTATGCGGGTGGCGGACACGGACACGGCGCAAAAACTGGCACGATCGGCAAATTCCAAAATAAACAGCAGCACCACCTAACAGCGGCAGAGCGTTCAACGTGGAACCAATTACAACCGGCACAGGTGGTCGTCGTAGCGCGGTGGTATAGCGCGACAAGGGTGTATGGGGCGAGGAGTTCGCTAAGCAGAGTGCAAACCGTTATAAAATAAATTCTACGCTAAATACCATAAATTACAATGCAAATTTATTCTGGACTCCACGTGTAGCAAGCCGGCGAGAAAGGCCGGCATCGGTGTACAAGACTGCGCGTTTACCTTTTTAGAGTATCCGGAAGCTCTGGTGGGTCGTCTGATGGAGTTTCTCACCCTCCAATAGATCTCGATCGACCACGGCCGGTGACGATGGATGCACTCACGACCATGCACGATAATTCTTTCAAATGAATTCACCTTAATTGCTTATCACAACCAGCGAATGCCCCACGTTGGGAGTCGCTTCTGTGGAAGGAACAGGAGTTACTTCCTTGTCAACTTTCTTTCCGCGTGAACTTCAACTTGACAGCTGAGCTGGTGCCTCGGTGCACTTCTAGAGCCTGGGATGGAAGCACTTCATTATCATACGCCCCAAAGGCGCAGCTTGGGCGCGTTGGCTTTCGCAGAGAAATAGATCATCTCTTGCCGAGGGAATTGGATTCGATTCTAACGGTTACTCCGATGGAAGCAATCTCGTTCTTTTGATGCAGCACGAACAGTGCTGGCGGAGAGCACAACCGCAGCGTACTTAGCATAAAGTGAGTCTGCACGATTTACAATGAGTTGGTGTTGTTCTGGAACAACCGAACCGGGATTAGCTGTAGCTTAGGGAGGGAGGACCCTGGCCACGGGCGTTCGATCTCTCCTACACGATTGTGATGTTCTCCGCACCGCATGTTCGTGTGGCAGCGTGGGGAGGTACCAGGGCGTACAGCAAGCGTAGCAGTAGTACCAGCAACTAGCGTTTATTAATCGCTCGCGGTAATCAAGGCCCGAGATTGAGAAAACCGTTACCAACCGACCGTGTCTGATGATGTTCTGTACACCCGGACTCGGTTCTACGGAAGCTCTCGGGTAGATGGGTGTGTGTGTGTGTGAGCCCGATGCGATGAGTCGAGAGAATCGAACGGGTGTCGAAGAATCCGTTTAGCACGCCCACTGATACAATGTTGATAATTGGAGGTTATGTTCTCTTCGGCTGTGGATCGATCGAATACAGAGAGCCCCTGAGGTCTAAGGGGGCTGGAACTCCACTTTAACACGGTTGTCATCTTTGGGGTTTGCGATTCTTCAACGGTAATGCTTGTCTTAATGAGCTTTATTCCCTTCTTATTTGAATTTGAGGTTAGGAATATTTTAATATCGCCAACGCCACTGCCGAATTTCTGGTCCACTCCTATATCTAGCTCTTTATTCCGTTTGCTATTACTTCTCGTCACGCAAAATGGCGACGCGTGTGGGTTAATGAATTTAAAGCACCTTCTTCAAATGAATTGGCCACTTTTCGGCCAGCAGTTTCTATTGACATTACAATTAAGGCTCATTTCCCCGGGCATTTTTTATCCTCGCCATAAATCATCCACCTCCAAGCGGTGCTTTATTGTGATTGATGTAATACACCTCTAGCTTTTCACACCTTTTTAAGGTTCCACCGTTCGGTTTGCGGTGAGTGAGAGGCCTGTTGATATTTGTCGATCCCATCGTTCAGCCTATTAGTATGCCATAATTTAAGGCAACACCTATGTGTATATTCGTGACCCAATGTCCAACGGTCTCGGGTTATGCTCTCTGTTACGTCAGGAACACAGGGGGTTGAGCACAATTGAATCGTATTAGCTCTAACTGTGTTTTGGTTTAGGGACGTGAGCTCGTTGAAACTATAGACCGCTGAAGTACCTCCCAAGAAAAGGAACTCCGTCGAGGGGTTGTGAGGTTAGGATAATTATGACGTTGATTGTGTGCCTTTGCTTTTCATTGCATTACCCAAAAGTTGACGAGCGTGATTGACCGAGGTAGTACACCTCGGGCGGGGGTACTTCAAAGGCAAAGACTTCAACGTGCTGAGATCTGGGCATGTCATTCCGTAACGGATGAGAAACCCTTCAACGGGCAAGTGATCAGATAGAGCTTGCGTAATGGCAATCACAGCCACCGGTACGTCACGTGGTTTTGATCTCCATCTCGGTGCGGACACATGACACATGGAGTACCGGCCACTGTGCCAATCAGAAATGTCGATATTAATTACAACGCCCAGTTGTGTTGGATCAGCGCGCGGCGGCAGTGCGGTACCGTGATCTAACGGCGGTCTTGATGATTAATGAGATTTAATTACAGTTCTGTTCTGGTGTGTGTACTTCATTTGATTGGTAGGAGAGTGCTAATGTGCTGCTTTCGTAGAAATTGTTCCTTTATGACGCAGTCGCGCGGCTGACTATCGACCGGCAATGGCTTTATTATAATGTACTCCAAAGTGGAGTTTAATATTAGTTCTTACCAGGATTCCCATTCGCTAGGAGGTATGGAATGACATCATGCTTGAGTGGCCACTCGGCCCTCAGTGCTCAGTGTTGGTGGGAACTTTTGAGCCGTATCCTAATGAACACCCGCGATCCTTACCTGCTGCCGTACTGAGCGCAGCGGATTATAGTTTTGTAACAAACTTTGAAGTGGTTTAAAGCTGATGTTGCTCTTTTATCCACCGACGCGAAACAGCTGAAGAAAAGGGAATCTACTGCCTGGACACAGAAAAAAACAATGGCAAAACAGAGGGAGGGAGAGAGTTCCAGACAAAACTCCCCGTACCGTGGACCGGACACCTATTGTGAAAAGTCTGTTCGCACGTCCGGTGTAAAACACGCCGAACTCGTTCAGAGACTCGTTGGTTGGGAAAAATTACACCGAGAAAATGGGAAGTGGCAAACGAACCGTCGCCGTTCTGGAGGAAGCCCTCGGCGGACCATCGCCGAGCGCTGCCCAGATAAAAGCACTCGCGTTTTACTGCAAAATGGTTTTTCTCGGGTTGAAATTATAGAAGATTGTTTTCTGAAGAGGTGGACGAACCTAACGTGACGAGTGGAAGTTTAGCTGGGAATTAAGAAACTGACAGCACGGAACCAAAGCTACCGGCAGCTTGTGACAACACAATGGACAACAGCATGTAGCAGCTCAACGCTGAACCTTACCGACCCGCCACTCGGCAACGCCGGGCTAATGTTTCGCTTTCATTTAATGTGCGTTTTTTCTGTTCTCTACTTTCTCTTCCAGCAATCATGATGCATTTCTTCTTCCTGGCTGCATTCTTCTGGCTCAACACGATGTGCTTCAATATCTGGTGGACCTTCCGGTGAGTTGGGATATTATTTTACAATTTTCGAAACTCTTTTTCCCGCTTGTGTTTTTTTTTTTTTTTTGTACTTCCTTCTCCATTTGGACGATTAAGAATACGGAGAGTTGGGTGGTACAAAAACGAATTGCAAAGGGACGACATCCTTTCGGAGTTATCCTCCTAATGGCGGCAGCAACTGTTGCGTGCAGACCATGCTGCCGTACTGTCAGATTTGTGGGTTGCCCTAGCAACGAGATATTAGGGACACTTTTTTTTTTGGGGCATCCCTGCTACATCTCGCCATAACGTCCATGCATATCCATGTCATCGTAAATTCCACTTCAAGGAATCTCCGCGCGACGTAATCTCGCTATGACGCACGAGAAAAACCCCCGTACCATCCGGGCACCCGGCAACCCAGCCAAAGTTTTGTGACTGACGAATCGAGCAGGATTTGTTGGATGCGCTGATGCGTCGTTACTGGCAAATGCATTCCGAGCCTTCTGCATCAGGTAGCGCTAGTCGTCGAACTTTATGCATCCCGAGCATCATCAGCCGGGCAGAACCATCGAACCCCGCCATTGAGATGAAATGCAATTAGGGGAAAAAGTTTTTGGCCCATGCTTCCGCCACCGACAAGGCTCCAGGGCTGGAAGAATCTGACGATAACTCGTTGCCAAACAACGTCAATATGGTAGAATCATTTGTCGCTGTTGCGGAACGCTAAAAGTTCGCGTGGAAATCGTGAGCGAAAGTTTGGAATGAGATCTCCGGTCTCGTTGCGCACACTGATTGGATTATCATGGCCCGGGACCATCATCGATTAGTGCGATCAAGTGTGTAAAGCAGCCTGGAGGGAAAGTTTTCTCTTCGCAAGGTATTTTAAACTTCACCTAGCCAGCCGAAGTTGCAAGACCTCTCCAGGAAGATAATGAAGTCGCTCTCCCGATTAATGGGCTAGATTTTATCGCATCCTTGTAAAGACAATGTTGGAACACAGCTTACAGCTTAAGTTCAACGGCAAACATTACCGAAAACATGAGGCCTGCGGGAACGGTTCCACGATTTCGCGGGACACGCCTTTCTGACACGCGCCTGAAACTGTAACAATATTATCATATTCGCATCTGGCGAAGGCTTTATTCCGACTCGCAAACCGCACATGCTTACTTGCACATTTTGGGTCATTCTAAGCCCGCATGAAAGAACCTGCTGAGGGCTAAAGAATGCTATCCTACCTTCACCGGCGATGATTTGCACAAATTCTAGCCAGTGGTGTGAGCTGGTGATCTCGTTTCGCGCGCTCCCAAAGTGATCGTGCAAACTTTGTAACGGTTTGGCAAATGACAGCCAGCGTAGCAAGCCATGAGTAGACAATTTTTGGGAACGTGGACCTGGCACAAGCACATCGATTGTTTTGTCTTCGTCAACGACCGGGGGGGGGGGGGGGGGGGCTGTCATCGGCGAGCAAGTGGAGCACGCGTACTGTAAAAGTGATCTCGAGGTATACAAAAGCCTTTCAAACGATGCTTGCCACTTACGGGGATAATGTGATCATGCTTCTGTGGAACACGACCACATTGTGTTGGAGCTGCAGCATGTACCATTAGGCGTACCAGAAACAACCTCCCCGTGGTGGAGCTGTGTTCTGAATGCGGAAGAGCATACCTAGAGCGAACCTCGGGACCCGATAAAGCAGAGCCGAGCCATTACGTCAAGGTCACCGAGACTCTGTCAACTCCGTTTCTTCTCGAACGGCGGTAAGGCTCTAGTTCTATTTCCAGTTTCTACTTCATTATCCAGCGGTTAAAAAGGCTCAAAAGGGGCTGCGAAACAGTAGCAGCCAACGGCACGACCAAAAACGGCACTCGCCAAGACCCACACCCTGTGCTAGTTGGGGATTTGTTTTTGAGACTCAGCTTGTTCAGCATCCCGATACCGCGAATACCGCCGTGCCCGCCAATGCGCGGTTCGAGTTCAGTGCTCCGGGGCATTCAAGGCAACTCAAGGACGCCCACCTGGTGCTACTTTGTGGCGCTGTCCGTGGGCAACGCAAACTTGGAGCAAAACAAAAATGTGGCATTCTACGCCTTTCTGGGCTTTGGAGCACGAGCTGCGAGATGCGATGGTCGTTAACGAGATGTCCCCAACCTAGCAAGCAAGGTATGGCCTTCTTGAAGCATGGTCCGTGTAAGCATAGCGAATGAGATGGAGTTGGTAGACGTTGGAGTTCTGCATTCTATTAAACGTGATGCGACGATACTCGATCGATCGCAGTACTGCCTAATATCTTGATGTAGAGTTCTCGCCCGATCGATCCGGCGTCACTAAGACGTGCATTAGTCCGGGGGCGAATGATTGACAAAAAACTGTCGCTCCAGAGCAGCTAAACTGGTTCGTTTAAAATGCGTTGCTGATTTAAATTGAATGCAGCAGCGCGATTGCTATCGCTGCGGGTTCGGGATCCGCGATGTCGCGAAGCTGTACCGACCGCACCTAATTCCTTACTCTAATCGAGAAGACGCTGAGGAGCTCTCTTGGGGAGAAGAATTCCACGCCACGTTGTACGGTGTTTCTTTGACGATGCAACAAAGTTGCATTACAAGTGCAGCGTGCAAAAATGCACTACACATGGCTCGATGCTTCCCGCCACGGATCGCCATGTTGGCTGTCGGTATGAAAATGGAAATGGCATGTTTACATTATGTTTGCGCTTCTGCGAGAGGCTTCCGGTGCCAGTCCGAAAAGTGATATCCTGTTGCGGCATTCGGTACAAGCTATTATAATTTTTCCCGATACCTTCCTACCTCCCGCCACAAGACTTTTAGCGGGATAGGGTCTATGTTTACCATTCATAAATTTAGATTGACTCTGGAGTTGGGAGCGTGTGGCTTGTGTGCATACGCGCGAACGCATATTGAAAAGAGTCTTGTTTGTCCAAAGAATTGCTGCGTACCACGGGGCTGTGAAAGGTATCACATCTCCAGCACCCAGCACTGATGGTGAATTTGAATGATGATTGATTTATGTACCGTGGGGTTTTCCTATATCGCCATCTTCTATTGTTTGCCAACACCGTCGACAATCGAGACCCGGGCGATACTCTGTACAGCCACTAGGGCGAGGGCGCTTTTGTTTAGCTTGCTGAGGTGGTGTGGGCTGTAGGAACACTCTCAAGATCGCGACGATATGTGACGGGTGTGGGAGGAGTTTTAGCGTGGCGTTTGAGTTTGCGAAATTGTAGCTGCTGGAAGAGAGGACACACGGGACCAACGCGATTCTCTATAGGTGGAACTCACCGCTCCAGCAACCGGTGTGTCACTGTACGCAAATATGGTTTCCAGCTTTTCAGCGGACACACGTGCGCACAGTTTCAAAAGTCTTTTGAAATTGAGCGTAAAATTGACGCATTAAATATTTACGAAGACACCAAGCACTTTCGGGGGAGTTTTTTTTGTTTTGTTAAAAATAAGCTGGAAGGTTGAGGCCACCAGGTTCGTTACCCACCTCAGACGCATTCAAGGCAAACAAAAACTATCCCATTGTGAAGTTGTTTTCCCCGCGTGCGGAACAAGGAACAATGGCGCAAGTTCTACATCATGCATGACATGAAGGTGAAAAAATGAGGTGCGTCTGAAGGAGTCCGCAGTAAGTCGGCAGTGTCGCTTAATCGTTTCTGAAGTTCATATCCCCTACTCCAAGTCTATATCTTCATAAAAAATTAAACTTCCTGAAGAATGGACATTTGCATGATGAGTGTAGAATCCAGATTTCGATAATTAACTTCATTGTGCAGACCGAGACGGTCGTACGTGACCTTACAATAGGGGACGATTTTTGGGAGTTTAGGAACGCGAAAAGAATTTGGAAGAAAAGATATTTAGAGTAAGAATAGACAATCAGATAAAAAGAGCAGGAAACGAGATTTCGGTGATTTTAACCCGCTAAATACGGAAGGATTTCTGAGGGCTCTGAGTCATATGCAGATTAGCTCCGAAGCCGCGCAATGCAATATTTGAATAAGTCTCGTTAAGCCGCCCTGGTTTGTACCGTCGCCTACGTGCTAAGACTCAACCCGCTTAAGGTTTAAGCCGCTAAAGAGCCGCGCATACAATTTTCCATCAATTATATCGTCACGACATAAAGCCCGGCATCAGAGGTAGTTCAAAGCAGTTAGGCTTCCTCCCAGGCCGGATGCTTCGGGTAGGTTCCACATCTCAATCTGTGGACCCCGGTTAGGTATCCCGATGGGCGATGAGTACGTTGGTAGGGAAAATATTTGAGTTAAACCCCCCCTCCCGTAAGACAAACAACAAATATGAACTCCTACTGATACTGAGGGAGCATGGCTTTGACCTTTCGAGTGGTCTTCAATGTTTTCGTAAAGTCTTACGCTTAGGTCCTTTTAAAGACACCAGACTCACCTGTCTGTTGGCGTTACTTGCATCTGGGGTAGCAGCATTCGGCAGTGCACTGTCATCATCGGTATGAGCTTCCGTACCTTTCCTCCTAACCAAAGAACCGCTTCTTCGGGAGATCTTCAACCTACAGCGCAACCAACAGCAGCAGCCCGGTAGATAAAGTGAGCAAATGTTTGCCGCCGGGCCTACCGTACCGAGACGAAAAACCCATCCCGACACTGGTTGGGAACGACCGTGGAAAAGTAAAAATAAATATTGTACGATGAATTATGAGCTTATGTATCTGGACAAACAGTGGATCGACACACACACGCTCAGTGCAGCGTGTTCTGTTTTAACCGAGTCAAGTGGCTGCCCGTCGCCGCCGTGTTGAACAATTTTTCATCGATTTCGTTGTCGTTGTCGCTTTTTTATGTGTTTTGAGAAAATCTTTCGATTTCAATTTTCCGAAAACATGCCTCAGCTTGAGAATGTTGCAAGTCGTTGACCCTTGGCGGTTTGGAGATCGGGGTGCGTTACAACCCCACCTTCCGTTCCGTACGGGAAGTCAGCATCCGCTAATCCGCACATACCGGCCCACCGAGACAAGGCAACACTTAACTCACTTCATGAGACTTCACGTTCCCGATCGCGGAGACCCTGGATCTTGACATTGGAGAAATATGAATATCGAAACAGCGCTTCGGCCCCCGTATGTGTGGGCCTGAGCGACGTGGGATCGAGAAAGTGACAGTTACCATCGCTGGCCAGATGATCGTGTGGTGCCGGGTCGAATCGAAATCGTTGTCGGAAATGTATCGTCTCGAACATCGGCTTAAACATGCGTCTACATGCGTGTGATAAATGGGAATGCATTAATCTTTTCCCCGACCCCGAGGTCCGGATCGGGGGAGGGGTGCTTTATGCTGCACCGTCCAAATCCGATGTGATTATACGCACCCTGCGTTAGGATCAAGCGTGCAGCTGAGAGCATTGGAGAGATGGAAAGCGAAGGCAAGCTGACGAGAGCACGATTAAAGTCCCATCAGCCTAGCTCAGCTGTCGAACTGGCAATTCCTGGTGAAAAGCTGCGTGATTTGTGATGATGATAATGATGGGAAAAAAACCCGCCGTTTCGGTTGTGTTTTATGTGCGGCTCTGCGCAACTCGACTGTGTGACAAAAGTGTGGACGAAAACCTTTTGTCACCGACGAGCGGGCGGTCTTGCTGCGGGAACAGACGTGACGGCGTGTGAGACATTGTGATGCAAATGAAGATGCTCTTTTCACCCACACGGGTGATTAGTGAGGCCCGTTTCTCAACACCTTTCTGATGTCGATTTTCGTGGGACAATTATGTAGATTATGATGGGATGCATTGAAGTTGCGCGAGGGCGTTCGGCAGCAGTAGCACTGGGGCAGTTTTCGAATTAATTTTATCCTCAAAAATGAATTGCAGGATAATGAACGCTGGATCTCTTTGCGCGGGAAACAATCTCAATCTCCATTGTTAACCACGTCAACCACGTGCTTGACTAAATGTCAAAATCGCTTACCAGACAAGTTCGACTCGGCTCTGGTCTCAAGGGCTTCAAACAGCTTCCACGCCCCGCACTTTGAGAGTGGATTCTCCATTTAATACGATACGAATAACAAAGCAAGTACCGACCGGTTGCAAAATTGCACTCGGATGCACTACACGCTCGGTATGCCCTTCAACAAGCACTCTCGCAACAGCTGCCGTTTGCCGTTGGCATTTAATTACAAGCAGTCGGATGAAAATAATTCACCACTTCGATCATTAACCGGCTCCGGCTACGCTCAGCAGTTGGCTGTTCGCTGGTGCATCAATATATGGAGTCATTCGAAACCATCCCGTTGCATGTGTCGCTTATCACGCATCTAGAATGACACACGCGAGACTGTGAAGTATCGAAGCATCGTGAATGGACTCGTGAACAACGCACACACACACACACACGCACAGGCTGCAACCCAAATGACAGGTTCATACCGTTTTTGCCAACGAGTCAACATTTCACCACGCTTTGGCCACAGCACAGACCGAGATCGGCGCATAACGAGAATAATTGTTCCGATAGATGGACCACATTGATTTGCCTTTCATCCCCAACCCTCCTGCACAGTTTTCCAACACCCGTGTGTCGTTTATGTTGTGAGTGTTTATGTAGAGGGGGGTTTGCAGAAAAGTGGTAACTATTCATACTACTGCTCGATGCCGTGCTGGTGGGCGCCAGCGTTCGATGGACTGCATGCCTTATAGGAAATTAGAAAAAGTTATGGTAAATATTGGAAATCGCGAATGGCTTCCTTTACGCTTGTAGGGGAGTTAGGGCAGGTGTTCTGCCTTGAATGATTTTTACTTGATTTTTTCCTTAAGAGGATTCACAATCCGTTAAGATAAAACAATTATAAACCAGAAAATTCTAATTTAATCAGTTTTAACAAATCAAAATTAATTTACGTTCTCATCGCTGCTTTGTTTCATCAATTGGTTTACGAAGATACCCATTTTTAGAAATTATTTTTAACAAATTTTCTTCTAACAATTCTCTATGATAAAATGAAACCAATTTTTTCACAAAGAATAGAAGTACTGTCGAATGATTCATTTGTTGTTTTGATCTGCGAAATTCCTTCTCACCATGCGATGCGATCATGCTTAGTCGTTAAAGTATTCACAATTAATTGTATTTACAACAAGCTCAATATTGTTCACAGATTCAATTTGATAGTTTAAGAATATGCCTACTCGTTGATCTTTCTCACCGCAGCACCGGAGATCAAATCCCATCCAGACCGCCTCCTGGTATGTAGGATTTTCTGTCCTGCTACGGGTTATATCTAGTCAAGGCAGACCAATCATCGCAGGCCCGAGACCTTTCGAGGTTGTGGTGCCTCACAAGAAGAAACATGTCGTTGAATCACTCACAAGTTGGTGCCATTTGTTTTTAAACCAAACCGTTTTTAAAAATTACTCTAAAATTCAGTTAAACTTAAGACAAGTTAATTTAATTGCTTTATCATATAAAAGAGCGCCCAAAACTTATCAAATATGCTACTAATTTAAGATTATGTTTTATAATATAAAATTATTATCTGAGATATTTATTAGAACTTTAAATTTAAATTCCCGGAAGTGTGCAGTGACCGAGAAGTTAAAACTAAATGCCTACAAAAATTAAGAGAAAAAATGTATAAAATTTACAAAAATTAGCAGAAAACAGTGACGCCTTGAAAAAATATTTAAAATGAAGGTGCACTTTGCCCACTTTTCCCCTAGTTTTTTTTTCAATTTCATTACAAATCGATGATGATTCAATATAGAAGGACGACGCATTTCAATACCACACGCGAGCACTTGACAATCACCTTCTAGAGCTGCATTGGCAAATACGGACCCCCGAGTCAAAGGAAGTACAAAACAAAAAACAATTTGCATACGGTCGCCATATTGCAGGCCCATTAATGTTTTGCAGCAAGAAAAGATGAGCAAGAATGCGCGGAGGACGGCGTTTTTTTTTTTAATTATCGATTCGATTACAAGGCCAACGCCGTCGTCTCCCGCGTACGCCGGAATGCGCAAGCGAAGCGCGCAGATCTGTGCGATCTGCTAAACCAATAAAGATCATCTTTGCTCGCGCTCGTCGCATCCTCCAACGTCCAAGCCACCCAGGCAAGACCTCGAGAGTGATCGAGTGTGCGGCGCCAGGGTTGATGATGGCGCCAAGCCATTGAGCAACGTTGGTTAAAATTTGCAATGAATGGATCGGCCGTGCGTTGACGGTTGACGATGGGGGGACAGCCCGGTCAGGCCAGGCAGCATAATTTTTCGCTCCTCACCGGGGGTTACGCTATAATGTTGAAACCAATGTCACCAAACACACGTGGTGATGGCGGTTGGCGGTGAGTCGGGGAGGTTTGTTTGACTATGTTTGGATGTTCGTTGGACAAGACCTAGACCTCCCGTCCGTAGTGCACAATGTAACGCATCGAACGGGTGGTAGGAACGAGTGAAGGAGGCACAGGGAACGAAACACACGGGGTAACATGTTTAATCGGACGGTATAAGCCGATGCTACTTCAGTGGCCAATTATTGCCTTTGACATAAATACACACGAATTAAACATCGCAACAGCAGCAGCAGCGTTGAAGGGGTCGTGGCATTATTTTATCGAACCGGATAAACTATGGAACATGGAAGGGATGAATGGAGAAAGGAAGAGTAGAAGCAGGGAAGAGATATGTTGTGCTGTCGTGTTTACTTTATCAACTGTAATCCGCGTGTCCTGGTGGTGCTGGTGGTCAACGGCGGCCATTTTCATCGACACGGTAGTCCATGATAGTCTATGCTACATTGGTCAAAAGTTGTCAGAGGTCTCACCAAAAACCACCAAAACCGAAACCGGGGCTGGTGGTGGGAAAAGTGCATCCAGGACTTGTTGGTTTGACTTTCGACTGCAACTCCGACCCGGTTCTGGGCAGAAGTTCAGCAGGAGGTTTTTTGTTTGTACATGGAGTGAGCTAGATAGATTGGATGGGAAATGGAAAATCTGGGTGAATATCCTTCTGAACCTCCTGCTCTACGTGCTTTATTAAACTCCGAGGCACCGAAACCGAGACTAAACATTTTCATTGCCCTTTTGCACTCTCCCAATTTCCCCCGGTCAGGCGATCCTAAGCTCGGTCGATTCGTGTGCCCGGTGGCGGTACTTTTAGCAAGATAATCTTGTTTCCGGTGTCGTCATTCGGAATAACATGATTTGTTGAGAGTTGATGGTGAAAGCCTCGAGCCACTGCCAGCCGTGCTACAGATGTTAGCTGTGAGGTGGTGAATCAGCCCTCTCACTCCCTCCCCCCTCGAAAAAGGATACGCCGCCCTGTCACGCAAAAGTGCAATCTCCATGAACGAATTTCAAGTGCAGCACACCGACTGCACAACTGCAACTGAAAAGTATAATTTGTTTCTGCAGATCTCTCGCTCTCGTGCTCTAGCGACAGCCAGACGGGGGAATAATGTATCTGTGTGCTACGCCAATTTTGTGATTATATTTAGTCTCGGGAGATGAGACGAACGATGGTGGAGGTTTTTCCGGTACAGCGAATGGTAATTGTTAACATAGCTCATCTACTTCATGCTTTTGATTTATTTCTGCTAAATGAAACCAAGACTCGTGATAGCATGTACGTTCGAGTGGTGAAGAGGAGTTCTTGATGCAGCAGATAGAATACAGTGGACTTCAGTTTGGTTTTCTAGAGACTTGTCAATTAGTGTATCATATCTCGGGTCGATGAATGTTGAAATTAGGCTAGGTTGTCTAGATAACATAAAAAGTCCATAGAGCATTCGCGAACTTCAGGATTGTATTTGGGCTCTTGAAGGATGTCCAACATGGACCATCATATAGTTTTACAGGTTTCCCAGATTCTTCCTAATAAACTTCAAAATATGTCTCCCATAGACATCTTTCACACAGCTGAGGAACCCAGGAATCGAATCTCATCCGGATCGTCCGGGAGTAGTGTCGACTATAGCTACGAGTGTGGTCATGTCAAGGAAGCCTAAAATGGCTGTGCATTACCCTTTGAAGCTCTAATTACGAGTCCGGTAAAGAAGAAGACTCTGTCATTTATTTGCAACAAAACTCTATTATTATATTCTAAGAGAGCGAAAGACTTCAATTCAAACAAGATGATTTGCTATGAGTGATAAGGTTCGAATCACCATTTGGTTTCGAATGCCGAATTATATAGAGCATGACCTTTCAGCCAATCTCCCGAAGTTTCTGTTACTAGCTCATAATAAACAATATTTTTCAAGTCCCACCTATCAGCAAAAGTAACTTATATGCCACACAACGTTTTGTATAATTTATTTATTTATTTGATAGCTTCAATTGCGGAAATTTCATATAATTTTGCTATAAAATTAAAAAAAAACACTTAAAATAGTCTCTTGCTGTAAATGGGTTAAAAGAAAAAATTAAAAAAATTGTTCGTTAGCATGAAAATAATTCATTCATACTTGTTACTGGGCTCGTAGATTATCACCTCTATTTTTAAATCAACCTTGCGTAGCCCGGCAGTCTAGTAATAAAAAAAAAAAAACAAATCCGTCTTGAGATAGAGAGCGTGAATTTATGACCTAATCGCTTACAGAGAGGCCTGAGATAAGGGTGCTATTACAAATCAGTTTCACGGCAGTGCGCGAAGAAGCTGATAAGCCAATCAACGCGTAAATGACGTCAAAATATAAAAATCTAATCAAGAAGCACAAAAGAAAATTATGGATTGCATCGGCCGGGAATCGAACCCGGGCCGCCCGCGTGGCAGGCGAGCATTCTACCACTGAACCACCGATGCTTGTGAAGGAGGGCGCTATCGGAAGCGAACAGACCACGCATCCATTTTCTGTGCGGTTCGTGGCCATTAAAAAGAAACAATTTTCCACCCCAACAACACACACACGCGCACACACCGGGAAACATAAAATTTTCCCCCGAAGGCATTCATCGTTTTAGTATAAGCCAACAAGAAAGAGCGAGAGGAAATGAAGCTAGAGTGAGCCGTTTAATTTTGTAGCGATCGCTGCTTTCGTCACGTTTTATGCTAAATTGCCAATCATAGTAATATGATATGCTTTATTCTAATTTATAGTTTCTGACCACCACCATAACGGCCAGCCCATTACTAACTCGGATGCATGCACCCGATCTCATTATTCGACATTCTTGTCTTCTCGCTGCGTTGGTGCATCGGGCCGTAAAATCGTTGCACGTGATGCAGGTCCTCGCCAGACGGGAAGACAGTCAGAATGCAGCATTCGCTGATGGTCACAACTGGTGGACGATCGCACGCGCAAAACCACCATTTGGTCAGCGACCGTTGCATAATGCATAAAGCAGCACAAGTGCATAACGAAATGATGCACTCGCAACACACACGTGTTGGCATCGTTGGGACAAAGCTTACCCGAAATAAATAAAAAACACGCACACAACCGGAACCGACGTGGCTCTGGTGGTGAAGAAGCTCAGTAGGTTTAGCCGTGCAATCGATCTTGTGGAGCAGAGTGGACATTAGTCCTGTATAGAATGAGGGGCTTAAGCACCTTCTACACGGCAGCTTCACGCTACGAGTGAGTCTGGTTTGACGCGCGTAAAACGTTCAAGCGCAGATTCTACTGCACACACACACACAACCAAACCACACGGTCACCCAACACGGTCCGATGTTTATGATGCAATTTAGATTTAAATATGGAACAATTAATCACTGTAAGGTTTATTTATTGTGGTTTTGAGCAGGCAGCCGACGGTGCAAATATTGACCATTTTCATCCACTTTCCACACACGGCCACGACTTTCACCAGGTTGGCTCGGAGCCCCGTGGAACCGATCGTTTGCGCAATTGCGGTCCGTTTTCGGTATTGATTATTTGCATAATGTGAGAGGTGCAGTCGTGTGGGTGCGCGTGTGTCGTCTAGGGCAATATGTTACGCCCGGATGCAACTAATGTTACAACACGATCCCGGGGATGCCAATTAAAATGACACTCAACGGCGGGCGGGCACACAGGGCTGACCGTTTATTTTCGGCAGAACTAGGAAAATTCAACCGGCTGTAAATGAGTGGCACATTTCGTTTGGGTGGCGTTCCGGGGGGGGGGGGGGGGGTGCACAATCGATTAGTCGAAACATTTTATTGCTTTTTGAGCAGCTTCCTTGAGTTTGGGGGGCGGTGGTTGTTGTTTCATGGTTTTGGTTTTGGGAGTTAATTTTGCTTTGATTTGTGTAGAAATAAATGCCACCTATATGGTGTTTTTGTTTATTTCTGTTTTTCGCTTTGAATATTTGGTTTTGAACAACTTTTTTAATGAATTTGTACCTTAGTAAATTATACATTTTCAGTAAGCAATCCTTCTGTTTTTGATCGCATTTTCTCTTATTTTTGTTTTTCTTTTATTTAAAGTTTCTCTGACATATATTTGTGGAAAAAAAGTTCTTCTATACTCGTTATCAAATTACATTACAGGGTTTTTCAGTTGGCAATAGCATCCATTTTTATGGCAGGCTACTTAGATGGAATGGCAAATAAAGCTGACCTTTTATTGTGATGTCCTCAGATGATATTGTAATTGCCTTCTCGCCCCGCAGAAACTGTTAGCAACAATACACACACCGTAGCTTTGATCCATTTTATTTACACCGATGTCACCCGTTAAAGAAATTAACATATTTTAATTGATTTGTTTCAACGCAACAACCGGCCGCGCGCTGAGTGAACTTTTCACGCTTGAATATATTTCTCCCATCTTTTTTTTTCAAGCAAACGCGCACGATTATGTCGCTGGGTGTTCTGTATCACTCGTTTTTTTTTTTTGTCTTGCCGGTACAGTCGTGTAGAAATAGAATACAAATTTTCTACACGACCTGTACGAATGCGGTGCTCGGTCTAACGAACGTATGCAATCGTTCGTCGCCCGGTTGGGAAAGGTTTAATTTATGCTAATAGATTGTGTATAATTTTCAGGGTCATCAACCGACGACGCGGCGGGTGGTGTAAAATGCTTTAAGAAGGAAACCTCCGAGAGACAGAAACCACACCACCCGTCGGACAAGCATAGTTAGGTTTACTTGGGAGCGGAAAATTGTCAATTCAATAATTCACTTCTCTTCGGTGTGTAAACGGGAAAAGGAGTGATGGAAAATATCGCGCCCACACACACACGGCCAGTGCCGACGACACCTGTTTTGTCCCTGTTCTCTTGTGCTCTATGTGCCAGATTACAGCGACACACAAATGAAAGTGACTTTTGATCGTGGACCCTCTCTCGGTTTGTCCCCGGGCTTAAGACTTCTGTCCCATAACTCACTTGCACTTGCACATCCGGTGGAAGAAGAAAAGGCGTTGGCAGGGGGAACGGGGGCTGAATAGCGGCGGCGGCGGCGGGATCGCATCACTTTCTTCCCTTGCTTCCGCGACGAAACCGTACCGAAACCGGGAATGTGATGATAAATCGCTAGAGAAAAATATGCCGTGCTAGTCGTTAATCACGGTTACAAATACGCCGAGGGCCCCCAGAGAGTGTGTGTGTGTGTGTGTGCTGATGGCGAGATGGGTTCTTCTTCGGTGTCACTGCTTCCTACGCGAGGAAAAGCACTGACCGTCCCCAGTCGGCGAAGTTTTGAGAGTGGCGGCACTCATCTTCCGCCTGTGGGAAATAAGCATAACGAGCACACATGTACGCGTCGCGCGCGAGCATGCCAAGTCTCTCGCTTGCCTAATTGTTGTCATTAATTTTCCACCGCGACCAGACTTTCGCCGCCATGTGCCGCCATATCTTACCGAAGCGTTGAGGCATGTATACACACCGATTAGCCAGCCAGCATGCTAGTTGAGAAGATTTTTTCGTCTATTTTTCCCCCCCTTTTTGGGCCAGTTTGTTCCCATCAGGCGTTTCACTTTCGTCCTATGGCGCAAACGTGCCCTAAGCCTCGGGGAGGAAAGAAAAGGGAAGAGTTGAAATGAATCTTTTCAATCGATGATTTATTTGAAATCGATCGGCTCGGCTAGAGTTGGCGACGATCCCGCTGCTGACAGGGCGATTTTACACTGGCTCGGATGCGCATAAATCATCCCTCTCGATGCTCTCGAAGATTGTGTTCAAAATATTAGCCCTCACGAAAGCAACAACGGGCCCCTTTAATAAACGTCGACAAATGAAGATGCTCTCCTTTTGGGCTAATGAAACGGTCGCCATTGATTCGCTTCAGATCGGATGATAGTCCGTTTGTAGCGGGTTAAAGAAAACTGCTGCCTAGTGGGTTGAAGTGGGCAGAGGCTGTTGGGAGTGGGGAGAGCTGGGAGCATATTTTTGGCTTCCCTTTCACTTTGCCCCACGATGCAGCAAGATATGTCGCAGGTGGGAGTACTCTCGTACAGTGGTGTCGTATAAATAAAAAAAAAGAACGGGAGCTTTTTTGTGTGGTCGAGGTAGCATCGTAGTGGTTGATATTGATTGCGTGCACGCATGGTTTTCGTCGGCGCCGTGGCTTAGTTGGTTAAAGCGCCTGTCTAGTAAACAGGAGATCGTGAGTTCGAATCTCGCCGGAGCCTAGCGATGCACATTCTCCTTCTCGAGAGAGAATACGGAGAGATAAGTGTTCGTGAAAATTATTTTATCTCATTTTCATGGGTCATAATCTAAATGCGTTTAAAGTAATAAAAATAAAAATAAGGTTATAATGCTAGTAAGAGTCAATCTCTCCACTCTTGGAATTCTAGACGTATATCAACTCGTAAAAACAATCCATTAAGATATTTCACGAGTACGAACGAACTTGAGAACTGAGGTCTTGACCAATCCCCCCCCCCCCCCCCCCCAAATCTTGCCGATCTTATTCTCCCTTACAAGTTCAAGGGAAACACTTCTGACGTTTCAACCAACATTCTGTTTCTGCCCCAACTTTGGCCAAACAGCTCAAATCAATTGACGCAGAGATCAGGTCAGTCGCGTCGCCCCTAGCTCTGTGCGATTTGCTTAGCTCCATCTACATTTTTTAACCTATTGCTCCGTTTTTCTTCCTCCATTTTTGTTTGCATCTTTCTCTTCTCTGCATCACCGATCAGTTTGGGGCCAAAGATACACTCCGAAAAATCCCGAGGAGGAGAATCGTTTGGGAAAATAAAAGTTCTGTCGAGATGAAACTAAAGCAAACATTTACGTTACCGCCCAGGTTGATTATTCGGTTAGGTCATCAGAATTTGGAGAAGGCTAGGAAGTGGCACACACACACCTATAAAACAAACATCAAATCACGGAAGAAGCCCCACCATTACTGGAGAAGTCCGAAAAAAGGGCTTCAATTTTATGTCTGAGGCCACCGAGAAAGGCACATTGGCCGAGCAATCCCAAATGTTCCGGGGAGATATCGCTGTATGGTAATAGTATCCAGATTGGATAAGGACGGTAAAACGAGACTCTGGAGGCTTCTTTTTGCGCTTGGAATCCCCAGGATGGAAATTTGAAACGTTCAACTGGATTTGATCAAATCGTTTCAGGCCCATATGATGGGGTGTGATAGAGCGTAGTCGAACTTTGAAACCCCATTTCGGATTGATTACAAACCATCCAGCGTTCTTGCCAGAAACCATAAAATTTAAAGGTTCTCCAAGCACTGCGCTGACCAACATTCAACGGAAGCTAGAGCCCCGTTTTCTTACTCTACAGCGCCTCTTTAGAAGGTTCTACACGGTGGGAAGCTAGTTATCTCAAAGTACCGCAAATTATTTATATCTCCTCCCATCTCCGTAGGCAGCGTGGCGGATTCGAATTAACCAAACCAGCTTACGGTAGCATCTAATCATTGACCGCAAAAATCCACCTCCTGCATTTGGGTTACGGTTTGGGAATGCAAAACTAGCCGCAACTAATCAGCATTCGAGCGAAGAACGGTGGTGTTGTGGTTGGAGAGTTTTGTGTGGCTCCGAGAAGCCTTTCAAGTCTCGTTTGATGTCGTCTCGCCACCTGTGGCAGAGCGGTGTTGTGGAGAAACACAAACAACTTAATTTAACTCAGCTCCCTTCGGCAAACGTTCGTCCAAATTTTTGGGGATTAGGTGCGCTCGGACATTCAATATTGTATACAAAATCTCTCGCCCATACGTCAGTCGGACCCGGTGGTCGAGTCGAGTCGGTCAGACACCGAAGAACTGAGAGGTGTACATATGATTGCGAAACAGGTGAAATCAATCCACCGGTGATGACGAGCTAGAACGGCACGACAAGGTTGCATCGGAAATAGGATTCAAAATTTTATTGCATCCCCGAATCTCTCTGGCTGGTGGATTGCAATTCTATGCTCCCGGTGTTCCGATCGGTATTTGAATACAATTCATTCGACCGGAAATCATGACCTAACTCGAAACCTCCACTATCCGGGTAAAAGGTGAACCCGGAGCGCTGGTGGTAAGCCGGAAATTAGATTGATTTGGTCATGTTCTTCCGTGTCACGGGGAAAAGCCGGGATGCTGTGTGCAACCACCAGACGAAACCCCTGGAACACAACACCTGTGTATCTGTGTCGAACAAATGATTGAAATAAGGCACGGCTGTCCGGATCCGGATCCGGAGACCTCTTTGAAGTTGAAGTGGGGGTTTTCGGGACAAGTGAGATTTAATTAAATTTGATTTTTTGTTGCTCTGAGGTTCTCCTCAGAACGAAATTCGAACCTGCAGCAGCCATTTTTGTGCAGCCTAGACGAGTGGCCTTTGCAGTGGCTCTATTCCCCAAAGTGTCAATAATTTAATAACACCACCACACTCGGGATAAGCTAATCTCGGCAAGGTGTGAAGGCACACGTGAAGGGAATGAATTTATAAAAGGCTCTCTCTCTGCCGGATGAAACTCTGCACAATATGACCATGACCTAGAGGGGACGCTGGATCCCCAGAATGTCCGGGGATTTATTAGAGGAGACTCCAGAGTTGTCATCAGTGCCACACTCCATGGAAGGTTTATTTAATGCTTTTTCTCCACGATGTACTCGCGACCCGAGAGTTTTGGTGGACATGAATTATGTGTCCACTTGCCTCCATTGTATGCCCGATCCGATTAGCGTCCATTTAGCGTCGGTCCCACTCCGACATCCAGACCATACCCAACTCCTGCGGGTGTCGTTAGACGTCTGCTCACGTGATTATCTCCATGCTCCGGAGCACTGCTTCGGGTGCGAGAATCCGCGAACGTTCCACGCTCGTTTCTTTTTGCTCGGCTTTGATAACGGCATCGCGCCGCTGCTCAGAACCATCGCCAAAATAGCACGGTGTGTGCCAAAAGTCCCGTTTAATCTGGTTTTCGGTGGTGTAAAAATAAATACCCTACCACACAGAGGCACACTCCGTTGCCGGTTTCCGTTTGGAATGCCGTTGATTGGCAGGTTCTCGCGTGTGGCACCAAGAACAGGTTCTCGGGGTGCGTCCGTATTTTCGTCACAGATGGAGAGCACTTTTTTCGATGAGGCAATCGAAGAACCTGGTGAGATCTTAATCCCGGTAGCACTCAGCTGCTCCCGTATGGGCTGTCCAGTTCGTTGACTCGTGGAGCGTGGAGGTTTGACAGTGGAACCTAACGCTCTAATCAATCCTCAGTTGGCAGAGTTGTGATTGGAGCTAGAATTTATTGTTTCCTCCGCCGAACGGGATGTCCGCTAGTCCCGTTTTCAACCCTAGCTAGCTATAAACGGAGCAGGCGTGTTTTTATACAGCCCAGTCGAGAACTCTCCAAACATTGTAGCCGTGATCGTGGCGTCCATCACGACGCCGATCGTGCGCGTTTCTTCGAAATGTCAACCACGCACGCGGGTTGAGATCATTTTGCATATTTTGTTTGAGCGATTCTGCACCGGCCCTCTGTTGTGGAATGTCGTTCAAGATACGGGGCTGATTTGAATTTGCTTCTCACCCTTCACTTCACGTTTGTGTGTGCTTTTGTGCCGTCTAGGCCCATAAATCTCTACACCACTAGCGTCTACTACCACTACTACTACTACCAGTTGCTCACTCACACCTGTTCGAAGGAGACGAGGTCTCCCCGCTAAGGTATAGCTTGATGGTGGTTACCAAAACGACGGCTAAACATTCCGAACACCGACCACCCCACAGCACCAAACTAACCGGTGTGGCCTTAAACCGATGACATTATGCAAACGCTCGTCCATTTCAGGACATTTCCACTTATCGGAGCTCGTTCGGTGTGGTCACCGCAAACGCGAGGACGTCTCTTCGGTGCCCATTACACACATCATTACATCCATTTCGGATCGAGATTGACCATCGGACCGTATCTGCGGTATATATCGGTGTTTCTGAAAGAAAGATCCATCAGCAGCCAGTTCATTCGATCTTTGCGATAATCGATTCGGGCTTAAACCGGTAGGTCCGCTCGTCTGCTGCCAGTTTATCGTCAGCAAATGCACGGCTTGAATGCTGATACGTGTCTCTGCGAATGGAAGGTGTTTTACCTTTCCTGTTGCGATGTACAACGCGCTCCTCCCAATAGCTGGAGTGTAATGGACGCCATAAAAGCAAACAAACAAAAATGGCCGCCCCGCTTGATTGCACTGATGGGGGGCGACCTTCCATTTCATACATTGAATTCATAATGCAAACTAACTCCCTTGGCGAATTGCCAATGAATTAGGTGGTGCATATTGACTGCTTAAAGGATCCTGCCGGGTGGACCTTGGTCTCTTGGTCGGAGCTCTTGGCATTCGCAACCCCCGCCCGTGTAGCTGTCATAAATATTCAAATGATCAAAGCCCGGTGCGATCAACCGAAATCCATCCACCGTAACTGGGCATCAAGTGTGTGCGGCGCAGCACTTGAGAATGGTTATTTTAATGTGCGGCGCATTGAAGAATTGCGACATAATACAGGCAAGCTTCGGGACAATTGCTTGCCAATTTGCAGAGCTGCCAGTGCTAGGGCGAGTGAAGGGACAGGGCGAAAATTGTTGTCGCGATACAATTGTGATAGAACTAAAGAGCTGGTTGCGAGTGAGTTGTTATGATCGATCAATTGCATCGGATCGGATGCTTTTAAGCGGTGCGAGCCCGGTACGGCCGAAGGTTAATTACGCCATTGCATATTGACGATATTGATGAAGTACAAGATACGGGAGGCACAAATATTGCGTTCTCATGTTCTTCGCCATACGTTCAGATCTTGCAAGAATTGCTCGCCTCGATACCTGAGTTGCCAACCACTTCCCATCCTCAAAAACCCCTAATTGATTGCAGGTTGGCGATGGGGGTTGCTGGTTCACATGGGCAAGCAAATTGCCGCTCATTACCGACATCCAATTTGATTGATTCCACACGAACCGAACGGCGAGAGGAGAAGGAATTTATGAGCGTTGCTTAACATTGCATACATGCGGGGCCACCTACATCATCGATTTCATCACCATAATCGTCATCATCTCGGCGGTGATCTTCCCTCGCCGTCGTCGGCGTTCGTTTGTAAGATATGAACTCCCTCGGTAAAATTGGTGGAAAAATAGGTTATTATGAGCAGGTCGCTCGGTAAAAGGTTAAACCCATTAGCGGGTCTCGCACATCACTCTTGGAACACTGTAAGCCTGAAAAGCGGGTACTGCACTCAGGTGGTAGGGTTGGGTGCTCGGTCTGTGCCATGCAAAGTGTAGTGCATGCTGCTTACCGCTGTACGAACAACCATTAAACGAACCATTGCTGAAGTACTTCGCCGACCACCGGTGGGAAGACGAAAGATTAATGTGTGTATGTGTGAGGGCGCTTTCCGTGCTGGAAAACCTGGAGACTGGAGGTTAAGTTGAAGATTATGTCGTGCGCGATAGACATCGATTTTATCGGTAAGACAGGTGAAAGAACGAATGAGAACAAGATGGCTTGAGCGGGTACTTCGGTGTACGATGGTAAGTCATCGAGGAAAAGACGACATTATTTAAGCGGTTTTAAGGGAAGCGTGTTTCCCGGGCAACGACAAGAGGTCAATCAGTGGATAAGAAGGTACATGTCGGTGCTAGAACTCTTGAACTGGGGAGAGGCTGTAAACCGTCTCGGTGTGGGGTTATAGGTTTAGGCCGAAGATTTTGAGTCCTGAGCTGAAGTCCACCATTAAGGTACTTCAAAGCGGGCACAATAATGAACAAACGTCATTGTTTGGTGCTGCTTGATACAGTGTGCTTAAAGCCCTAATCCCTATCTTCATGTGAACCTCCCAGTACCTTCTCCACGGACTCTACTGTGCGGAGAAGCTTTTCAACCAGCAAACATTCTACCAATCAATATGTATTACGCCACACTCATCATCCGCACTGCAAAACATTTTAAAATGCTTTTTAATTGCTCTCCAATCCAGCCATATTGCCTCCTCTCGCGCCGTCGTGTGTGTGTGCGTACGTGTTTTAATTTGCCCATCAAAATCGACCTTTACCAACCAGATCGATGTGAACCGTGCACCGACACGAACGATAACCCTCCCGGGGAACGAGCTTCCTGGGGAAATTTTTAATTGAATTTTCACACATAGCCACCATAACCTGCCGTGCATTTCAATCGGTTACGTGACGCAGTACATACGCGCCCCGTAGCCCAAGGCCTCGGTGTTCCGCTTTTGGTTCTCGGGAATGACTTCAGCTTTGCGGTCGGTAGCAAACCCGGGGAGGACAGTTTTGGGGGAGGCTTAATTGGAAACGGTTCTTGCAAAACTTGCCAACCGTCCAGACAAAACACCCGGAGGGCGCTATTTGTGCAACCGGAACGCATGGCGGAGGGCGACATCATCTTGTGTCGCAACATCACTCAACGGTCCGGGCTCTTTGGGGTTCAGATTTTACAGTCCGAGTCAGGTGTGATCTGTCATGGTTCTCATAAATCCTTTCATTTAACTCACGGTACGGGCAGAACCAGATGGGTTGGATGGATCAATATTTATAATTACATCGTGTCTGGACACTCCCGAACTGGGAAGAGACAAATCCATCTGTCCGAGATGTGTCGAAACGCAATCTCGGCAGACATCTGGTACGTGATTTTGCCGGTGACTGATGGAAAGGATATTTATTTATTAAGAGGAGTCGTTCTTCGGAATACTAATTACAGGTTTGAAGAGAGTTTTTTAAAAGCTTTCCTTCACATGTCTAAAGTAAATAATATCCTGCAGCCTTACTACTACAAACAGCGATTAATTATCCAAGATTAATATGCACCATGAGTGCAGAGGGCACTAAATGCTATCCAATGCAACCATCCATCCGAATCGGATCCTGCATGTGATCACTTTGTAAAGAGTGGTTAAGTGTCCGGTGACGACCTCCACTCGAATTGCTGGAGGTTCGCCCCCCTAAAATGGACATATCGGGTGGCGGGAACTGGTTTCCCCGAGATTTATCGATACCAATCAGACGAAACACATCACGAGTGGTCTGGTGTGAACGAATGGGAGAATTACCGATGCTCAACAGGTACGAGATAGCTGTTGGGACTTCTTTAACCCCGTGGTAGTACTTATCGATGAGACTACAGCGATAGCGATCCTCGGAGATGAAGATTATGAGGCGGGTTTTTTTTTTTTTGAATAATTACGCTTAATGACAAATCATGAACGGAATCTTAACTTTGGACGGGAGGACTCTGCCGGATAGGACTCAACCGGGCGATACTCAAATTGGTCAAATTACTATGATCAGGTAGCAAGCAGTCTCTCATTCGGCGATCTGCCTATCTGCCTATCTTATTTTGAGCTGCCTCTTTATTTTGGGTCCGATAAGGTCAGTTGCTAGTGTTGTTGAGTCTTTTACGAACAAAAAACCCCAGGTGAAAGGACACGGTCACTTAAAGACGATTAATTTTCAGCTTAATTAAAACACGAACAATTTGTGCCATTAGAGTTTGCGGCCGTTTCGCACCGGGTTGGTGCACGATTAGCGATGGGAATTGTGTGTCGTCCACCGTTGCCCCGGTTGAAGTTGTCCTCGCGAAAAATGTTGCACCACACATTAATGCCTCAACAGGCCGGTGACGACGACGTCTTTGCTCTCTAGCTCTGCTCTGCCTTTCTTTCCTTCTACTTTAATGAGGGTGATAAAAACAGCAATCACTAATTGACGATAAATGCCGAGTGAGAGCTTCTGGAATTGAGCAGCAGGCAGGCAACCTGACAATTATGGCGATGTGTGTCCCATATGCTCTCTCTCTCTCTTGTGGTAAGTACCCAGAAACAGGTGATGCTTTAGTCCACTACATCTCGGGACCCCGGGACAGTGTGGCTTCGGCGGAGGGCCACTCGTCATAAAGCTTCTCGTGTTTCGGTTGGAATTCTTTGACGTTGACTGTTGTGATATCCCCAGGAAGCCAAACCCCGTGTCACAGACCCGACGGTGAGGTTTCCTTTGCTGGAGCTGGATTCCAGCGTACAATCAGAGCGTGAAGGATGTTAAAAGTGGTCCATCCAGATGGATGAGTGTCGCAGGAATGTTTCTCAACTGCCACCCAGGAACGTCTGCAACGCGTGCTGTGGCGTCGCCATCTTTCTTTGGGGCGATGTTTAAAGTGACCATCAAGCTTACGTCTTCAAGAACGATCCTATAGAACTTACGCACGGAAAGGTTTAAGCGTTTAAATACCCCTTTTCCTTGGAGTGTTTGTTCAAAAGTGTCTTTGTTTAAGCCCGGTAGCGGTGTCATGCGTGTGTAGAATCGGGTTGGGAAAAGCTGTGAAGCACACAGCACTTAACTTCTAATGCGCCTCAAACCGTGGACAGGTGATTTACGAGTGTCTCTCTGTCCATCACAGCTCGTTGACTCACTCACTAAATCGTCCCGTCAAACTAAACCGCCTAGCTGTCTCTCGCCGTACTCCTTGCGACACCATCATAAATATGGCGTCCTGTCAAACGGTCAGACTTCGCTGAGGTCAAGCTACTAGTTATGATCGGGACAAACACACAACTGTCCGCACATATGCAGTCTTGCATGAAAGCGTCTGAGAAGGGGGTATATGGTGCTCGGAATGAAAAAGACTTAAAATGGCGTACCACCGACTGGCACTCTGGCGACAAGATCGATAACGAGATGACAAGACAACACAACGCTTGTGATTGTTTACGGCGAGGAAGAAGGCGTACATGTTGTTTGCCTTTTCTTTGAGTCTCATTGAACAGTTCTTCGGTCCGGCCCTGTGCTATTGCATTCAAAGTTAGCAGTTTCTTCCCGCTTTTCACTCTCCCACCGAGACCTTCGCGATCAGGAAATCTCTCTTCCGCGAACGCTAGCAATGGTCAGAACTGTCATAAAGATCGTTAGTGGTTGATCGTTTGCAATCTCGAAAACGATAATGGCCGATAATTATGATAATCTCTCGAATTGAATTATCTTCCGATCCGACTAAACGATCTAACTGGATCTTGGGGATAAAGCGGTGGTGGAGATGATGTTCGAAGCAGGAAAGTCGCCCAAGCGATCAACCAGCGAACGCAGTCGTCGTCGAGTGGCTGGGTGTTTGAAGGATGCTGATTCAATTAAAATTGTGTCCCGTACGTGCGTATCGCAGGGAATGGGGAGTTGCCTGGTCGCCAAGCTTCGCCAGTTTCTAATAGGACCGTGTAATGGTGGAATGGATAACTGGTGTGGCCCTCGGAGAACCAGAAATGATTTATGACGGTGTGACCGTCGCGTTGGGTAACGAGTGTAGCACAATGCTCTCGCTGGAGAAACCTTTTTTTTCTGTTGCCACTAGTTTTAGGTCTATTGCCAATGTCTACCAGAGTCCTGTGTCACGGGACAACTGGTGCACACCTACGGATGAAGGTGGCGAAAGAAATCGATGAAAATCTCGCCGATATCGATGACAGAATCGCACTCGAACGCACTCGTTTTCATTAGATTGAAACATTGTGTGGATATCCATCAGACAATGGACGACGTGTCCTTCTAGGGCCGAGCAGCGAGGTTTTTTTTCTTTCGCTGATGGGCTCTGTGTCGAATTAATACAAAATTGAAGATTTAAGGCTTATCTTCTTGGGGGTTGTAGCAGCATCCAATGTACAGGTATAAATCAAACGATCAAAAGACGGCTTTTCACTGACAGGAGCCCAGTGACGAGTGTGAGAAATTGGATCCGGGATTGGATATGTGTACAACGGGGTTGGCTTACTGCAGAATGCGTTTGTTGTGAGGCCGACCGGGGTATTAGAAATGCGCATATGATACACGAGATTATTTATGCCGCTTTAGCCGCGTTCGTGTGATTGATGGCTGCGACAATAGCAGGACTTCACCGGCGCTGCACATTGGGCTTTGGATGGAGTGAAACCATAGAAAATCAAACTTAGAGTTAGGACTTAGCTGGATAAAATTGTCTGAAATATTTGACAATTATTTTGTACGATGACTTCTACTTCAAAAGACAATACGGCTTCAAGCCGTCATAATAAATAAATAAATAACTAAACTTCAACTTCAAATATCTGAAACTTCTTTAGTTCATCACCGATTTTTATTACAAATGGCTCAAAATTCATAAAAGATTATAGATAGATTTTACGTAGATTTTATACCTTGAAATTGATTAAAATCAGGCCATCAAGAGGAAGTCAAGAGAAACCTTGATGAAGAGTCCTCACAATTCTGATAGGCAAAATTGACTTATCGGTTTGTCACAACATTGATTAGAATTTGCCCACTGTGAGATTGGGAAAAAGAGTAGGCTGTGTTTGCTCGCCCCCCCCTAAACCACCCTCCCGTAGGGTGTGGATGTGAAAAACTGATGTGCCCAGAGATGATCTCCCCACGGTTAGCCTCCCTCCAATCGGGGCTATAAATATTGACATGGAAAAGGTTTTGACATGGCTGTGTAATTTTTGTTCCCGCCCCAGGTTTTCCACCGAAGTTGGAGGGGGGGGGGGCATTTTTCCCGCTTTCTACCTGAGCGCATGGAACATGGAAATCAATTCCGAACTTTCACTTAAAAATTCGCTGCACTTGGCTGGAGGGAAAGAATGTCCCTCGATGGCCCAGCGTGCGCTCACACACAAGTCTAGCAAGTCTGGCATTACACCGTACACTAACGTCCTCCGTCCAACCACATCATCCCACAACCTCTACCCACAAGCTACAGCATTTATTTGCCTATTTATCATAATAATAACAGTTTTCCATCTCTTTCTTCTTTCTCTCGCTCTCCTATAGGTAAGTGATTCCTTACAAGCAGCAGCCGGTACTGAAGACAGACACCTTAAGGGAGGCAGGTTTGCAGCCTTGTTCACCTTCTCATCGCGCATTATGCAGCCGCGTCAGCTCACCTGCAGGGGGTTCAGGCATTCAGGTTTTTTTGCATACACAGCCTTAGGTATGCAACTGTCGTCGGACGTGATCAAGTGTGATCGCGCACCCAGCGGTGAGACATCGATTTGAAGAGACAGAGTGAGAGAGAGAAATCCCGAGATCTCTGAATGTCTTTATGCCACCGGTGACTACCCGATGTTTCTGCATATAGGGGATTGCGCACCCATTCAGTAGGCATTATCGAGCCATTCTTCATAGCCATTGGGGTCTGCCCTTTTTTTTGCAGACATCAAAGTGGCCTTGCCAAAATCGCTATGACGAACTGTGAGATGCACCGTTTGCTGCAGTTTTCACTTTCGCCTCACCCTCGACGGGAGATTAATGGCAGCTTGCATGATGAGGATGATGAACGGAATGGAACACGATTTACGACCAACGGGCACGGGTCTGGAAAGCATCTGGACGTCCAGACGAGACGCATAGCTCAGTTTTATTTTTCCTTTGCTGCCTGTGGTGGTGTGCGGAGATGCACATTAACATTGCATCCGGCCCGGTCCGGGATCTCGCGCCGTGGTGATGATGATGATGGTCATGTTCGACCTGTTCTACGGTCGCCCGTTTGACGTGGAGACGGATATGGATGCGATGTTTTCTGATGGGTTCGATGAAAGCGAAAAGAACCCGAAGCACGCGAACGAATGTTGCTGATGTCAGTGAAAGTTTGTCTTGACTTCTCCTCCCGGCGGGCAGCATCGAACCGGATCGGAAGGTGGTTTCTGATGGGTAGTGAAAGTGACGAGAGAGCAGACGAGAGGGATCAGCGAAATATTGACGAGAAATTATGATTTCTAGATTGACGGTTGATTTAAATCGCGATCGAATTGCAATGAAGTTTGATTAGAATTGAATTGAATCGGAGGTGATTGACGGGAATGAAATATTTAAAGCTGAAGACTTCGTCGAAAAGGAAGGGGTTTAATTGGCGAATCAGTGAACCGACGTTTAGCTCAAGCAAAACCCACACGATCGTCCGTAATAAGCGTAATTAGAAACAGACGGCAAGTGTCCGAAACTATAGACGGGGCCTTACCAAGTTATCGCAGCAACTAATCTAAACTGACTGCCCATCTTCAATTAGGTTTTCCACTGTCGGAACACACGCAACTGCGCGACTCTAAAACCCCAACCGGAAGTGAGCGATCCAGGAATCACTTTCGGGTTGTTAAAGTAGTGCCTTCATTGAAGATTTAACCCCGGGTTCTTGGAATTTCGACTCAAAGAATCATCCCGGCCACAAAAGACTTTCCCAAAGCGAGCGAGCGAGGTTTATTGAAATTAATGAATGAAATTAATTTAGCGAAGATCGCCGAGACGGGGCCGAATAATTCACAACTCGCAGATGTGTTTCGTGTGCACTTTTTTACGATTCTCGAACGCAACCACACATGTGTGCATAATGCTTGGTGGATTTTTGTTTTGTTTCTTTCTTTCGGACTTCAACATTTCTCTACCAGTCGCAGACATTGCGATAGAACGGTTTGAAAGGTTTGGAAGGGGGGGGGGAAAATGCTGCTGCTGCACGAGTTCAAATGTGAGTTCAGATCAACCGTACCGGTCTGGGATGAGAGGATGACACTAATTATAGTTACACGGCCGGGTTAATTCTCGCTCGAGCATTGACTCATTCCCGGCGGTTAGCAGACATCTCTCTCCGTTCGAATCCAAGGGCTCTTCGAATTTCCGGCAATTTTTGCATCAAACTCAAGCGAGCTTCTAATTAAGAACTATATTAGCGCGCTCGTAACGCCGTACGATGTAACGCGTAACGCTTCACAACTGTCAACGCGGGAAGATGCACGTCCACGCGTATGCAATTTACGACGAATGTGCAGTCGACACGTTCCGAAAAGCTAGAACCGAGATAGGAAAGAATGCAGCGACGTGTTTCCGTTGGGTGGAGATTTCGAGTCTAATTGAATTCGCACTCGCCACCGTCGTCGCAGTCGATCGTTAGCGTGAAAAACGACCGAATCGCGCGCTACATTGCTGTCGCCTGGTCGGCTGGTGGTGACATATTCTTCATTGTGCACACTATTTGCTACCCAAAACAAGAGACGAAGAAAAAAAGCGGCGTTGGATGTGGGGACTGTTCTACTATTTCCAGCGGAAACATCGCAGAACAGAACACACGCAGCACACGCCTACGCCACTGCTAGCTGTCCTCCTACACACGCGAAAGTAACATCGATCTACGCCACAGTAGAACCCACATAGTAACGTTCTTCGTCTGCCTTCACACGTATTGGCCAGTCGGATAGGGGCTTGGGTTTGGTGATAAATAATTGCCTTAATCCGTGTGTTTTGGCGTTCTTTTTATGGAGTTGCAGAAGCAAGAACTGCTTCTGTTTTCTGTGGCTGGTTCTGGGTAAAGTAGTAACCGAGATGACGAGGCTTCTGTTAAAAGGCGTGGTTGGATTCTCTCGATTGTGCATAATATTGTTGGAGAAAATATTGCAGAGGTTTTAGATTATAATTACAGGAATGATTCTATGTTACGACTGGTACACATCATCGACTAATTTGCTAGACATATCTTAGCTGATGATGGTTAGGTAGAGAAAATTGTTTCTGACTGAATATTGTAGAGAAGAGGAATTCTGCTGAGCTTCATCTGGTTCATCATTATAGTACCTATCCCTTTCTGCAGCCTTGAAAGTAGTATCTCATTTACCTTGAGAATCTCGGCTGTTTATTGTTTTCCTGAAACTCCTTGCAACCAAAAATCTGGAAAAGATTTCTGGACTAGTTCTTGCTGGTGACATCACATTATTATCCTATAGTAATGGTGGTGTGGCTGCTCGACTCTGCCTGATTTAATTTCCTAGTGGTAATAAGCAAATCCTAGACAGTTCCTTTCGGCTCCTCACTCGGCAGGCCAGGGTCTCGTGTCTAGTCTGGACTGTCTCCTTGTACGCTGAACACAGGAGAGAGGCAAAAGAGATCTCAGAGACCCAAAGCCTCTCAAATAATCGCTAAAAAAAATGTTCGCTGAACAGACTTCCCAGGTGTATTGGTATATGATCAAGCCAAGGAAAGGGAAGCCAGAAATCCAAGTTGTCCAAGTGCCTTAGAAAAAGAAGAAGCTAGAGATATACCTCTCTTCGCGAACACCATTGGTGGTGTTCGCAAGGACAAAATCTGGAATCGCATTGTTCCACAAATTTTCCGTCTCGTTATTTATTAAAAATCAATATCCTAAAGATAATAACTTCCTCGCTAATCACATGCAAGAGTATTAAAGAAGCAGAACTGACTATCCTGAAAAGGTCGGATATCAAATGTCAACGCGAATCCAGAAATTAGCAACTAAGGCAAAGACCTCCTCAAGGTGTAATTTAGTTTAGCAGTATGAACATTTGAGCACATTTGAGCTAGGAAAATACTTACCAATTTAGTGAAAAAATCACATTAAATAAGATGATTATCGCGCCACCGTCGAGAATCGAACCCGCAAATATCTGCATTGTTTTCAGTCGCTTTATCCATTTATCCACGGCGCCACTGTGCTGTAAGAGCAGTATATCATCCATATCAATGCCGCTCTGCTATTCTCCCCTCTCATACACGCGTACAAAGATTAACAGTTTCAATTGCATTTAGTATGTATTATAACATTCTCGCTTACCTTTTACACCACACTTGCCATTTCCTGTGCTCTTCATGGTGATAAAATCTGGTATCGGCTTTTTTTTGTTTTTGGTGCAAAATTGGATAAATAATCTCAGTTCGCTATTTTTGGCATAATCCTCCAGCCCTTTCTACTGTGTAGCTCTTTACGGAATGAACGCCAACGAAACGCCACGCAGAACTTCATACACCTAACCGGTGTGGCAGGGCAGAAGTGCAGAATGATTCATTTTCATATTTTCACATGATTTATCCGGAAATTTATAGCCAACCCGGAACCACTGGCTCCCTGGATATTGCCGGGTTTTGTTTGCCGGCACACGTTCGATACGCGTTCTCTCTCTTACTCGCTGCACTCGTTTCACGGCAGTGGGAAGAAGTGGTTTTGTCGTTTTCATTAGGAAACGGATGGGAAAGGTACCACAGCCCAAAAGGAAAACACCCAAACTGGAGGGTAAAAAAGGGCGAAAAAAAAATCCAATTTTCGAACGTTTGGCGTTTCGAAACGCTTGGTTGGTGGTCGGTTCGAAGGTCTTTTTTTATTCGCCACTGATTCGCCCAGAAAATGTTTGCTTTTGTTGTTGTCTGGCAGCGAAACGTGGAACAAACTTTAGCGACCTGCTCTGACATACAGACACGCTGCCGTGCCCTTCCAGAACGTCTGCATTAAACATTGGATGATACAGGCGGCATTCTCTCCTGCACAGAAGCGCTCGCCCGTTGTTGCTTATTTGTTCAATTTTGATCGTTTGCAAATTTATTGGCTCACTTTAGCGAAGCCGTTGTTTTGCTTTCTTCGCTGATCTTTCGCCATTTTTCTGTTGCTCTCTCTGGTGTTTGGTGTTTTTGTGTTGCTACTTCATGTGCGTTATGCTTCAACCGATCAAAGGTTTTTTTTTGAGACCTGGAAATTCCACATACGCACCCGTTTGAGCACGTTGAAGGGCGATTAATTATGCTGAATTGGCAGAAAAGTATCCTTTGCTCTGTGTCCTGGATGGTAGGCATCGGTGTCGCTTTTTGTGTGTTGAGTCGTGAAGGATAATTAATGACACTTGAATGATGCGATGGTTGGTAGTCGTAGGGACATGGGCAACATCCCTCTTGTTTATTAAACGTTGTATCCAAAACGGTTTGGCACAAATTTTTGGTGATCCCTATTGGGCACACATACACCTCATGCTCATGCTCGACTCATTTCCGCTTCCTCGTGGATGACTCGTCCGGATGGCAGGATCAAACGTGCCAAAGTGATTGATGATAAAATGATGGATCAAATTGTCCCGTGACGATAAGCTGGTGATATTGGCTTTGATTTACTCTCTGGAGCGTTCATAATTTATCATCACACCGCAGGTCGGACCGAATTGGGCCCGGGGTTTGTAATTAGCCCTAAAGTGACGAGGTGCTTTGGTGCGAATAGAATGGGGATAATAGTTGGCAGTTTGGATGTTTATCTACCTTTGCTAAGGGGGATGTAATTCATTTGGAAAATGTTGAGTGCAATTTTAATGGATACAGACGTGGTTTCGATATCAGATCGCGATGCGTTTAGACGAGAAATGTCAACCAAACTAAAATGATCCAAAATCAACATAAATGCAGCGTTATTTGATATACCGGGGACGGTTTTAAAGACACTTTCTTCCTCAACTACCAGTCGGATAACGATTCCTTCTTCTATCCTCATCGCTCCACTGTCTGGGACGGCTTTCTCACCATTGAACAAACATAAAAGACACAGTCTGAAGGAAACAAAATCGGTGGAATTTGCATTTCCTTCTGCCCTCGATGCAAATCGGCATTAGCTCTGAATGAAATTTAATTCTCTGGTCCCCCTTGCATCCCGGGCGGAGGTCAGGTCAGGTTTCCCTAATGGGAAGCACAACCAACGATCAGGCATCGAAGAAGAAAACACTAAGCGGCAAACACGCTCGCACAAGAAACTCCAAAAACATCCGCTCTGCTGCAGACAGAAATCATGCGAGAGTAATTTAATTCACCATCGTTCGCCATTCGGCTGATGGCGAAGAATCTTGCAGGGACGACCATTTTTGGACAATAGTGGGAGTAGCAGCCGACGAACTACAGACAACGCAAATCGTACCGAATGCGTCGCTTAATGACATAATCATTAGAGGGAAGGAATGAATGATGGAACGGAAATCCGAGCAGCGAGAATATTGTGTCTTGTGAGTTAATAAAAGCCATGGTTCCATGGGCGTATTTTTTTTTAATCGATACCTATAGGAAGGATGATGTTTCAAGGTGGTGAAGCAAGAGTCGACAAGGATTTGAACTTGACCACCAACACACCAGCAGCTTGGTCCGAGTGTCCGAGTAGGTGGACAGGTTTCTTTTGGAGGTGTTTTTTTTTTTTTTTTGGGCCGGGAATTAATCGGTTCATGGACCTTCACTGTTCCACTGATGATGCAATTCACTTTACCGAACGGAGGAAATTGCACTGTTGTCGAACCGAAACGGAAATGCATCTTATTGAAAACAAGATGCTTTGGGTGGTTTGGGTTGTTTCGTGTGGATGTTTCTTGCTGTGATCGATAGTTTTTATTTTTAGAGCGTGGGATTTAAGGTTGGACGTGCTGTTTGAACTGGATGATCATTCATCGTTGTCCTGTTAGAAATATTTCTTATTATGTCTCCAACTATTCTAGACTTCAGAGGTGATATGTAAAGGAATTTGATAGCTCTTTCAGGCATGTAATTAATTCACATAGTTTATTATTTAGTAGCACAGCTATAAAGAACTTATAAACCTAGGAAGGAACAAATACTACGTACCAATGATTGATTTTGATTTCGAGATCTCGCAGATACATGGTTCTCTAGATCTCTAGGCTTTGAAAATCTCTAGATCTCTAGATCTATAGTTTACTAGATTTCTAGATCTCTAATTTAATAGATCTCTGGGTCTTGTAGACGAGTGGGAGCGGTCTGGTGGCCGAGGCGACGAGTCTTCACACGGCAGGAGCGGGGATCAAATCTCATCCAGACGCCTCCCCGTAAGCAGGGCTGACTACTTTACTACGATTAAAATTAAATCACAGAAAGCCAGAAATGGCAGGCTGAGACCTCTCCAGGTTGTAGTGCCAAGGAAGAAGAAGAAGAAGGGTCTAGCAGATCTATCGATCTCTCTGGGTCTTGTTGAGCTCCAAAACTCCAGGATTCGTAAATATAAGTTCTTTCGTTTGATTTAATTCTGATGTAGCCTCCCTTCCATGTCCGCTGGTTGCAACTCTGTGACTCCAATCTTCAATTAGAACTCAAGACTTCAATTCAGACCTTACATTTATCAACTATGCAACTATTAAACAGAAATTATCGAATGGCCAGACACGTTAATTCGGGTCATTAAATGGCGTGGTTTAACCTTGAGCGCAACTGGCAGCATTTGAGTTTAAGGGCATTAGGACTAAGTTTAATTCCTGCTTTCTGAGCTAAATAGAACGAGAGTTCTAGTGTGTGAATATAGTGTTTTGTTATTCCTATTTCGATAACCTAACAGAAGAAGAGTTTATATAAAATCTACATAAAAAGCTACCTGTAATCTGCTTTTTTGTATCTGTAGGATACGACTCTTTGTATAACAGAACTCACCTAACTGATTTACTTTTTCCTTAACGAAATGATGGATGAACTCCTCTAGCCAGCTAAATAGTTTTTTTTTATTCTTGTGTGCCTTGTGGGTATGCAATTAACAGCAATCCTAGCTAAGTGTTCTCGCATTGCCTACATTTCGGCGCGAGCAATATTCAAAAAGCGTTAACAGCATTTCCTCAAGAGATCTAAAATTATCATTTAATTCTGTGAACGTTCACTAATTAATCTACACATTTGAAGTTTCCAATGCATCTCATCGCACGATATGTGATTCGATTGCGTGTTTAGCAACAGTTCGTTCCCCAACAATTTGCACTCCTTTCCCACACGCATCCTCGCCCAGTGTGGGTGTGTTGCTATCATCTGACACATTTGCTTCTCCACGACGCACATCGCGATGATCCCACGCATTTAGTGCCAGCAGCAGGTCTTTTGAAGTGTGTTTTCGGGCTGCTGCCGAGTACGCTGAGTAGGAGGAGAAGGACTGGTGTTTTGCATATCCAATACGCACACAAAAACAACCCCCCCGGGTCAGTGTACGTGTGTGGGCGACCCGGAATTGAAATATTTGGCCATGTTTTGTAGTTTTGAATAATTGATTTTTCGTGCGGAAATTTCAATTCGAACCGTTGTGCACTTGCAATTTTGGCAATTGTTTGTACCGAGTGGGCGAGTGTGTGGTTTTGTGGATCTCATTGGGCGTGTGTGGGTTGCGAGCGTCGTTCCGGGGGGGCAATTTGTTACCGGACATGCACGGGGTTTGTTTATTTTGCTCGTTGCATAAACTTCACATGAAATAGTTGCTTTTTCATTGCAACCATAACGTAATTTACGAGTTGATATGAAGAACTATCAGAAAACGGAATACGGAACCATCGGAAGAGGTTAAATATCATAACAATCCAATCATGTCCCGAGTTAAATGACATTTATGTTTTTATTCCAGAGCGATCGGGGTTTTTTGCTTTGTAATTTATGGTTTGACGAGCTCGTTTCAATCAACAACCAACACGAAACGGCTCCATTCGGCAGTAATCTAAATGTGTCATCTAAATAATCGACCCGGGCCCAATAGAAACTGTAATCAGAAACCGATCAACCATGGTTTTAAACGGTTCGTCGAGTTCCGGAGTTTCTACCGTTTACACACAGAGTGGACCAAGAGGATCTAAACAAGCCCTCGAATCAAACAAACACATTTTCAGATTTGATCCCGACGTGCGAATCCCGAACCTCCGGATCAAATGCGACATCAGACGCCGAGCAGATGGGAAAACAGTTCTCGCATGGAATTTGCCGGACCGGAGGAAATTTGATACGAAAATCGGTGCTCTCCATTCATTACACGAATGACACGGATCAATAAATGTGTTACCTCGAAAAAAGGTGTCACAACCTCACACTGCTGGTGGCATCATTGGACATCAGGGACCTGGTGCGACGGGGTATGAAGAACATCGGACACAGGACACAGAAGCAAAAGCGAACCGTAACCGATCGGATAACAATCGAACACGAATAATCCGTATGTTTGTGCCCGTTGGGGGTTGTTGTTGTGTGTGTGTGTGTTGTAATATCGGTTTTTATATACCATTCGACACTTTGTCCTGATGTCCCACGTACTTCACCGAGCCGAAGCACATGATTCGCTTGACATTATTTCGATGCTCAATAAAAGCGGAATGTCGGTAGAGGATCTTCCCTTTCGACAGCTGCTTGTAACCTCGGCAACACCCGGAATGGGATGGAGTTCACCAGGAGGATTGGCGAAGAATTGTTAGTTCGTCAAAAGCCAAACAGGGTATTTCACAAGGTTGATCAATGGGAAAAACCTCGGAAGACATGGGATAAAAAAGCCAACGCTCACAACCCGATTTTGGTGGAACGTTAAGGGTTACGTTTTACAACCAGGATAATCAAACAATACGAAAAAATACAGAGAACCTGCTTCGTTGTTTTCCCGGTAGTTCCGGAGTTCATCGTCGTCGCACAACCGGGGACAGATGATGAGATTCGCACGCACCCGACCGTAACGAATCGTGTACGGAGGCAACGAATTACGCATCCTTCCCAGTCATTCAGGACATTGTGTCATGTGTCCGGGATGGAATAGACAGGAAGGACTAAAAATGCCGACAGACTTCACCTAAAAAGTAGCAAAAACGAACGAACGCAATTTTTCCTCGCCCTGACTGGCCTGACACTACTGCACTGAAGCTGTCACGAAAAGCAACGTGCTAGTAGCAACGCCTGGAAGGTAGGCAACACGCAGTGCGTTTCCGTCACGTCAACAGCTGCTTTGATGGGTAGAAGAAAAAGGCAATATAGTGTCACCAGAGGGAAAATGTCACACTGACGACACTGACTGACTTGCACTGACAGACAGGCAGAGTTGTAGATGACCGATCTAGCCTGGCACCACACAATGTCCGCCCGTGGGATAGTTTCGTGCAGGAAGTCTTCGTGGAGAGTGGACCATAAAACACCGACACATTAACACGAATCCCGAGGAACTTTAATCGTGTGTGCATCAGCTAATATGTTTATGCTAATGCGTTGGCCGAAGATGTCCGAAGCGGCTTGAGCGACAAATTTGATGAGCTTTTCACACCCAGCTGTCAGCGAAGGAGAAATGCGCATCAGAGCATTTAACGCATCTTGAAGCGCATCGATATTGAAAGGGTTTTCTGGGGATGGATGTATTGTCTTATTGACCTCCGCCGATTAACGATGCTTTTAGGGTTAATGGGTAGTGTAAGGGCCCTCTTGGGAGCATAAACTACCTCCCGAAACGATCGATCGTCGACGTCGATGATCGCCGTCCCATGCACGACGACGACCCATTAATAACGTCCGTCATCTCTGTAAAGAGCCTCCCGGATGCCCTCCCATTATCTCGTTATCTTTCCATGTGTTCCGCGCGGTGCTTTCAACTTTTCAGTGCGTTTTTTGAGGATGCTATTTGCTGGCCGATATCTTCCAGCGTGCAATATATCACTGTCCGTTGCAATATGTGCTGCTGACAGACTAGTTCTGTTCAGTACAATCTTCCTTTCTTTTTGCTCCAAAACTCATTACTGGGTTAATCTGGACAACATTTCACCTTCACGGAGCTTTTTTTTTTATTTTCCTCTCCGAGAGATAATCACGCTCAGCTTTCATTTTTCTTCCAATTTATCTGTCATTTTTTGTAGTACACAGGATGACACAAGTGGTCCACACGCGGTGTAAGTGGCTCGGCTCAGCCTGCTGGCTTGCTCAATCGATTGAAACAACTCGTTGGCGATTGATTTGCCGTTGGAGAGCAAACAAAAAAACAATCGACCGTTGGTGAAAGGGAACATTGCTGTCTACGCTTTTAATGGGCACGAGATCTGAGCGTAGGATTGTCCCTACTAACGAGCTGAAGTATGATTTGATGTCCTGATGTTTAGATATTAAGTACCCTACTTTAGGAAATTGTTATGACGTATGTGAAAGCGAAACAATGGTTGTGGTGTGTGCTTCACTAGAGAAAAACAATATTTTGAACCTTTATAGCGTGGAATTGCGAATAAGAAGCTACCTTGCCGGATGTCACTGACACACTCTTCAAGAAATAACGCGAAAAGACGGTCAAGTTAGGGCCACTTTAAACCGACCAACGGTGACAGTTTAGGTCACAAAACGTTTGGAACATAATTACCTTTACCGATGGTGAGGCTAGAATGCGTGAGATATACAGAGTCCAACGGCTACCGTAATGGGCCCCTCACCTCAAAGACAGTCCCCGCGACATAATGACACCAATTTCTGAGCGTCCTAACCAAAGTTACATGCGACAAAACCCACGACACGGCGGGTATCTTCCCTCTAATGTTCCGACGCCATTCAACACCGCCGATGGTAAATGACGGTTCGTAATGGTGCCCGTGTCCCGTGAAAAGGTGTCGAAATGTTCCAGGAAAATCATCGCTCTCTCGGTACAGGAGGTCCCACGCGTTGCCGCTAACGGTTTTACGTTTAAAGTACAGCCAAGAGGAGGCGTTCGGTTTTTTGCTTGTTTTAAGCGATGGCGAAGAAAAGCGTGTCATTTCGTTAACGCTAGATGGACTCAAGTTGTAGTGTTAAGGAAAAAATAGTTAACCATAATATATTTATCACTTGCCCCCCTCACCATCAGCAGTGAAGTGAAGCGACAACAGCCCAAACTCTCTCAATTGAAATGCATCATGCCGAGAACCGTCTGGCCGAGTGAGAAATGAAACATGACAAGCAAATTTCACTCGGCACAGCTACAGCTTCATATTCTCAGCTGTGTGTACTTCGCGGCATAATTTATGTGCTGCATTTAATCTTCCCCGAATGGCAGAGCCTCCTCATCGTTCCTCGTTGCATTCTCATTCTTTCATTCGGCGCGAGTGAAGGCGCCAGTGAATGATGGGAACTTTATCGTATTTCCGCTTCATTTCTCAAAAACTCTCGGCAAAGGGAGAGACCTCAGCCAGAAATATCAGTTCGTTTTGTTGTGCTGGAAGTTGGATGAGGTGTGTTCTATTCTTAACCATGATCGCAACTGTTTATCATCCAAAAAAACATGACTTGAAGTTCAAGATATTCAATTTTTTTCCTCTGTTCGGAGCGTCATCATATCATCCACAAAATCCGCCAGCTGATGTCGATCGTTTAAGTAGCAAGTCTGTGCTGAGCTGTGCTCGGTTTTTTTCACACAGGAGTAGTCAACTACAAACGGCCAACATCGGCAAAAGTGTCGCGCCAGAACGTAAAACTTTTTAATCCGCAACAAAGTCACATCAGCACGTCATCATCCCGGTCGATCCGGTGTTACTTCGGTTCGATGTCACCGTACAGGACAAACACGTACACCGAAAAATATAAATCTGTGTCTTGTTCGGTGTTCCCACTCACCAGAATGCCCTTGACGCAGCTTCCCCTGAGGGCTAGAATCAGAATTCCGCACTCTGGTGGGACAATTCGTCCTACTCGTTCGTTCAAATCTCGATGTCCGGCGATTTTCAGATATCCGGATCTGCTGCACACCGACAACAGCAGCTGCCTGATAATTCCACTCAATTATGATAATAGCCAATCGGGGAGCTCACAGTGTTGTCGTCGTGCTCACCCAACACTGTGTTCCGGTCGTTCCGGCTAATCCTTTCCACGACATAATGCCAGCGTGCCAGGAATAATTGCATTTCGGTTAAAACAGGCACAGGAATTGAAGTTTTGGACGACAAAAAAATGACCGTGTGCTCCCAATTTTTTGCTACTCGTTCGCCCTCAAACATCAAAAACTTCAACTAGAGAGGACTTGGACCAAATGGACACTTTCAAAAAAAAAACAAGTGGCCCGATCTGATGATACTTTTCTTTCGGCTGCAGATGACAAACGGCAACACGGATTGGAGGTGACACATTTTTGGCAGCATTTCGGTAGCTTCATTTTTTCTCGTTTGAAGAGTCTCTATGTTTGTGTCGGTTAACTCCCGCAATAGTCCCACGTCCCCGGTATGCGATCCAGATATTCGATGCCTGTCCAACACTTCAACTTCGTGGGACAATCAGTGGCCCTTCCCGCCGGGCTGATGCAACAAGACCTGACAAGTACGCCTGTCACCATCGCCATCATCATTGGCAGGAACGGGTTTTTGAAAGCAATCAAATTCAATTTGCATAAATTACATTGTTCTAATGGATTTCATAAAGTTTGTTGGTTTTCCGGTTGTCGATCGGTTTGGAGGGCTGGGCGTACTCGGTCTGTTTGTCGTGCAAATGAAATTTGATAAAAGCATCACATTTGCGAACATTCGGGTTTGGGGAGAATGGGGGATGAGAGTGAGTCTCGGTAGAGTAGGTCTATTTTCACGGATTATTATCTTAAACGGTTGCTCGTGTCCGCGCGATTTGAGTCAGTTAATGGTGCGAGCTGGTCTGGCACTTACTGCTCCAGCAAGAGGGGTGAATTTGATTGAATTGGACGATGGCTGGGCGTGATGTTTAACACTCAACAGCAAAAGGGGAACGACGGTTTTGACACTTAGACAAACAAGGATATCTCCTAAAAAGGGGTTCAAGGAACAGTGTGTCCAGATATTGTAATCCGATTATTTATTTGGAACTTGGGGACCAAACAATCTTCGAATATCGGAATTATGAGCTTTACTTAATTCTAACCTTTTCTTTCGTTATTTTTTATCTCGTTTTAGGTAAGTTCTTGACGCATGAATTTTCTGACATTGGACCAATTCTTCAAGAGATGTTCTTTCAACGTTCTGCCCAAAACCCAAAACCCCAGGCCGAAAGTAATGCTCCACCGCCCAGTACGCCATTAATGCCATCGCACATTAGCTTCGAACGGACCGGATCTAATGTGGTTGCCCGGGTTCCAAATATAGGTTAGGGAAGTGATCGACTGTTTACCGACACGACACACTGGCTCAACTACCGCGCACAATCAACCAGTACAAACCAGTACGCCCCGAACAAACAAAGCACGGCCGGGCTCGCGTGAAATGAAGTCAGTGGCCATGTCGCGCTACGGCAGCCCGTGGAACCGTGCGTACGTTTTTAACGGTTGTTGAGTTCACTGAACAGCAGCAGCTCATAAGAGACGGACGAGTGGCAGTGCAACAACCGGCAGATAGCGCTAGAACCGGATCACCACGGGGGAAGGTGAACCACGTGCACGTGTGAAATGCCTCCGGACATTTGGCTTGGTTCCCGTTTTTAGCCTGACGAATGGAATTATTTTCTTGAGGATTTACGCGTCTAATCGCTCGAAATGTTTCGTCCGTTCCGATAAAATTCTTATCATCTACGGATTGTTTGTCGATGCGTCGGGACTCTGCTCTGTAATCGGGACATCGCAGTTCCCCTGTGGATGCAGTTTGATTGATGTCGATCGAACTAGGCACTCGTAAAATTGAGTGCAGTGACGCCTTCTCGTCATCTAGACCACCCCTGTTTGATCAGTGATAGTCTCACTGATATGCCTCCGGAGAGGAAGAGATTTCCTACCGGTTCATCGACCGGTGCTGCTACACGTGTGCACTGGTCATCGTACTAACGGACGGTGCATTATCGCAGGAACGCGCCGCCATGTCACGGTGACGAGATCATAATCCAACATCAAAAACAATTTCCAATCCACACGTTTGAAAGCGAGGGTTAATTTTTCAAACGACTTCTAACACAAACTCGAATCCTCGACAGCACGGCGAGTTCTCATATCCTTGAGCTCAGGATGCAGACAGTTCCTGCCGTACGAACGAAGCCTGCCCCCTGCAACCGAGAGTGTTTGACTTTATCATAATTAGATTTTCCAATTTGGCTCTTTTCCTTTCGCGGAAAAGCGTTCCGGATGATGTCGCCTGCAGTTCTGCAACGAAAAGATCAATATGGCTTGTGACATTCTTTGGATGGCCCGAGTGGGACGAGTGCTGGTGCATGATGATATGTCGAGTTTCACGGCTGCCATCCCAAAGTGGAGCACCATTTTCATCATCCGTCACGTTTGATGTCGTCTGCTTGGAGTCTAAATTCTAGAGCACGTCAAGGTGTTTTTTTGTTGCTCCCTTCAAATTTGATGTACATCCTTTGATATGACGTTCATAAAGCATTCATGTGCATGCTTTAAAGATGATTTAAATCTGGCCTGTCAGGGAGCTCCGGAAGAAATGTATCTCGCCCGAGAGCTAGAATCCTTTTTGTCAGCTACAAATTGCTACAAATTATCACCTTTCGCCTAAGGAACAAACGAATGTTTGCATGATTTAACTAAATTGATTTAAAACGATCCATCAGCGCAGGGACCAACTGGCCGGCTGTACTTCCTTTTGCCGCGACACACACACAGGACCGATAAATAATGGACCTTCGGAGTTCAAGCATTAGAGAAGCGCACCGTTGCCCGTCCGGTATGTGTTGCTGCATGGGGACGCCCGCCGCGCATCGTTCTTCGTCACGCAAAATTATAAACAGAAATAATGCGAGGAGAGGATACAGAGCTGCTCAAGGCGACACAAACGTTTATCTTGCTGGGACCGTACTGCACAGACTGTTTACGTTTTGCATAGCTTCCGAATGGGAAGGAGTTTCAAGTTTCGGTTCGTTTGCATACTTCACAAGAAGCATGTATTCTATCGCACTCACCGGCACCATGATGCGTTGCCATTAGAATCGGCAAACACGCCTGTCGCGTCTTGTGGAAGTGTTTTGATAATGTTTATTTTTGTCTCCCGCTTAAAGTCATCCGTTTGATGGCTTTAACTCTTTCAGCGCGTGCTACATTGTAGATGTCTCTTTAGTGGAGAAAGACAGACAGGACCTTAAATGTCTTCAAACCCATCTCGGCTAGAACACGGTTTATCTTAAACACATTCAGCCCGCGTAACTGTTACAGCGGTCGGAAACTGGTGTCCTGGTTGAAGAGATCCCTCCCCTGTGTCAGATAACGAAATTGAGGAAGAAAAATATGCAAATCGGCCAAAGAAAAACGTGACACGCTTTGCTTTGGCAGCTTCACAGCGACCGAGTCCTTGCCGCAACCGACCGCATCACTTGCCCCCGAATGCTATGCAAATGGCAGTACATCATGTCCGGGAGCGTGTCAAATTCGGAAAGCCGGAAACAGTTTACCGAGCGCTGGATAGCTAATTAGTTCACTCCTTCAATTCATTCTCGTGTCACGTGGTTTGCTCCACGAGTCGGCTGAATATCCCGCGGTTCAGCTTTAAGGCGGTTGGCTCAATGCCAGCATGTCCTTCTTCGGATTACCACCGGAACGAACGAGACACACAGCCTGTGTGAAACTTCCGGTTGTGTGTGTGTGTGTGTGTGTGGAGATGGTTGAAGAGAGGGACCGGACCAATTTACAACTTTCATTCAGGGAGCTTCCGGCAGCAGTCAGCCCAGTATTTTCTGCGATGTCTGGAATTGTGGAGTCGCCGCCAGCAGTGTCATTTTGGGCCGAATATTTTCTCCCGATGCAAACGGAATGCCAAATATGTTTCGAGACAGTCGACATAGAATTCGGAGAGAGAGAGAGCAAGAAGAACTTTTTGTGTTATTTTCCTCGAGTTTCGTGAAGGCTCAATGGAGAACAATTTCCCAAACACTGTTGCTTTTGGGAGGTTTAAATACGGTCCTCTTCTTAAACAGTGTCCGGATTCTGGTTGAAGTTCTGTGGCAATGATTGTACTACGCCGCAAAGCACAAACCGCCGAGAGAAGCGGGCTGTCCGAAGGGTCAACTGTCGGTGATCGACTTTTGTGTAAATAAAGACGTTCGACGATGCAAAACCAGCCCAGACATCCGATCTGGCTGGACGAGTGCAGCGTTACAGCGTCGGGGCACGGTGTAAAGCTCAACCGGATACCGAGTGCTACACATCACAGTGTCCCGGACCGACCAAACCATGAACCATGGGAAACTCGTCCGTCCGACGGTGCATGTGGAGGCAGTTGCTAATTGTGAACGAACCGAGTGCCGCCAGGGCCCAAGTCGAAGTACTTCGAATCGCTGTGTTTGGTGTGGGTGCCTTCCGGATGTATCGCTTGCTAATGGAAGTAGGGCCGTTTGTTTAGATACTCATTTACACCAGCCCACCAGAACGATCCCGCTCACCGCGGACAGGGGGTGATCCACTTTTTGCGCACCACCGAAGTGGATGAACTTTCTTTCCGAAGGTTGTTTAGCACCGACACAGATCGCTCCGTAAAGTTGCGTATGGTTGTTTGGTAAAACGGGCCTCGGGTCTGTTGAATGTACGGCCCCATTAGCATGGTAGTGATTAAATTACCATAACCGAAACGAACGAACCTCGTCAATTTGAGCTTCTTGGCTCTTGTTTGGTGGCTACCGTCACCAGCACAAGTCGTGGACGTTCATAAATCAAAACACGTGTCACCATTCGGGAGGTTCGTCACCCTGATCATACGTCACCCTCGCGAGATCTATGTGGTGGTGGATGTGATTTAAATAAATTGAAATTTGCACTCCACCAACCAAACTCTGGCCAAGTCTCCAACCGGGAAACAGGCACGCGACCGAGATTTGTCGCTGTTGACGACCGTGTCCGCGATTTGAGGATGCAAATTTGAGACATACTTTTGGGCGTGTGCACCAGCGTCGGGTTTGTGGCATTAAGTCACAAGTCAGCCTCTTCAATGAAAGCTTGCACCATCGTACACTCTCTCGCCCAGGTCGCGTCCATACTTGCCAACCAAGCATTCTTCATACGCCCGTTCACGATCAATCGTGAGCGTGTGCCGAGCGCCAGCAGCTGGCAGAAAGTGTATGCTAACTTAATTCAATTAAATTAGATCAAATCAAATTCTTATTCAAACTGAAAGCGAACGACCGGTGTCCCTGGTTGGGAGGAGCCATCGAGCTGCCCGTTAGCAATTGTTCATCTCGAGCACAAAGTAAGTCTGAGGTCTCCATCGATTTGTGGCCCTATGTTTTCCCATTTGCGAGACAGTCATGGCGGGAATCTTCTTCCCTGCGGCTTCTCATTGCGAATAATTACAGCTTGGCAGGCCAACACAACCGCACCATTCAACCACATTGAGACATTAAAGTTAATCGGTAATCGGCCGGTTCCACAACGGAAAAGGAGCACGGTTGGTTGGCTCTGGTTGGCTGAATGCTCTGTGCGCATTTCCGGTCGGAATGCAATTTACCTCTCGTTGTTGCATCGGTACCGCTTGACTTTAGCTGGTGCGGTACAATATCGATCCGTGCTGGCGAGTTTCTGGCCGCTGGTCTGGTTAATTGGATTAAAGGCAATTTCACTCTCGGGTGTTGATAATTATTTGCAAATAATCTAATTGTTTGCAATCGGTAAACGGAGCGGCGGCGGTCTGCCGTCGTTTGATGAGCGATGTTCTGACTATTTGCGGGCTTAAGGCGCAGATGTCCGTCAAAAAGGCTAGAAATTGTGTTTTGGGACTTGCTAAAAGGAAAATCTCTCTAAATGTTCTTAAGTTGAAGTTGGACTCCAAAACCCATTTTGAAGTACTTAGTAAAGGGGCATCACCAGAAAATAGTTCTCCTGTCAGTGGTTTGTTGGATAGTTCTTGAATATCCGGAAGTCCAATTTCTTTACATTCGCCAGGATTTACCAGATCATCGACCTGAGCGCTTGTTAGATTATCTTGATAAACTCTGTATTAGCTAAGGACACTGGAAATCCAGCGATCGCCTTCGACGTTGGCATCGTTTAGCTCACATAATTGTCATCCTCTAGCACACAAAATCCTGTCCACATCAAACCAAAAAAGACTAGAAAAGTTAAAGACATTCTTATTAGTTCCTACAATCCTACAAATGCTTAGTGACCTTAATAACTCCAAGCTCCTCCAAGATATCATTGTGTGATGCAATATCGCCTGGAGAGATTTTCACTTTCGCACTGATACCAACGGATATGGCAACAATGTTGTCCACAGTCTCTCGACGATTTCTTTTTTATGGGACCCCGTTTCTGCCAATGGTTCTCTCCTTTGGCGCGTTTCTCTTTCATTTGAAAAATTGCATCAAACGCTACCAGCAGGAAACATTCATCATAGAGGACCCCTGATACCCGGATGAAGCGCTGTTAGGGTCTTGATTTAGCATGCAGGCTAAACTATGAAAAGAAAACAGCAGCTACATCGCCAATAATAAATAAGAGACGAAGCATCCACCGAAGAAGAGGAGGAGGAGGTTTTTATTGGAGGTGGCTTCAGCCTTACTGTCCATCCACACAATGAACCGTGACCTTTCTTTCGCAGCACAGACTCCTGCTATCTCCATCTCCTCGAAACCATTATTTCCGGTGAGTTGAAGAAGCGATATTCATAAAACAGCTGCAAAGGCTTCTTTGCAAAAACCCTGACCTTCCCTGGCTGCTGGCCAGCCGGTTTTCGAAAGCGAAAGCCCTTCCGTCCAGCGATACAGAGAGAGAGAGAGAGGGAGCGAAAGTGATAAAAACCTCCAGCCCGTGCACACGTAGCCGAGGCCTGCCGGAACGCATCTACGCGCACGCACACGGGTAGAAAATTCCTTTCGGCCACACATTTATGGTGGCTATAATTTTAATTTTATTGTCACATTTTATAACCACCAATTCAACGCCTGTCTGGTTCTGGGTACCAACATTCACACTACCCGACGCGGTATAGAACTTCGTTTAATTTACACGCAAAGTTCCAGGAAGTGTGAGGTCCAGGAATAAAGTGTCGCCTCTAAAGACGAGCCGAGAACTCCAATCACTGTGCATCGGCATCACCATCAACATCCTCATCATCTGCAATAATGACTGCCAGTGCCATTTTGCAGAACGGACCGAACGACAACAATAGCAACCTTCTATCTGCAACTGGGGGTTTTTCTGAGTGTTATAGGTCTATCATTAAAAACTAATTCAAATGAAAGCGCACGAATGGTGTAGGATGGATGTGTCCTTGTCCTATGCTAAATTAGTCATTTTCGCTAGGAACCACATTTAATGAGATGTGTAACACAACCGCTAACAATATCTTCTAGAGTCGAAGTTAGTCTTCAGCTATTTCGGATGATGTCTTCAAGGCTAATTCTGAAGGTCTGTCTGTTATTCAAAAATTCAAGTCTGTTTTGTTTTGGAAATCTGATAAAGGCTTTAGGCTCTCATATAAAACGTGTTTTGAAGAATTTATGTGAAGTTATCAGGCGAGAGAGACGTTTGAGAGACCAAAATTGAGGTTATTTTCTGAGCCACATCAGCTCTAGCTCTGTCTCAGAAATTGGGAAGTCTTGATAATTTTACGATCGTAATCCATCAGCTTCAAGGTCTTTCCATTGTCATACAGGTGTTAGAAAAGAAAGTGTTGGTAACAGTCTAACTGTTCTTCCCGCCAGCAGTTACCTCAAGGTCTCATCCATACGACTAGAACTCTCCAAATCTTATCTTGAAACTGATGCCCTGATGGCACTGATTATTGCTCTTCTTTTCACGTTCTTAGGAGCACCATAAATGTCGTCGACGGAAAAAAACGAAATCCACGAAATCTTCAATTCAAGTTCTTTGATGTGTTACATGAAACCGGTTTTTTCTGAGGCACATGTTTCCGTTACGTTACGAGCTCACCAAACTAGCAATCGGCGGCGTGATTTCGGAAGCCCTCCCAAGCGCTTTCTGCCCATTTCAATTCTCCCCAATTTCTTCTTCGCTTCTGATTTCACTTTTTAATCAAATTAAGACTCATGCCTGTCGATGCAACGATGCACGTTTGAACCGGTCGCTGGAGTGCGCGGCGATTCTTGTCCATTGAACCGGGGTTACTTGTTCCCGTCACGCTTTCACTGTTTTCGGCTGTTCTCCGTATCCAGCTCGTTAGCCATGATATTCTGCTCCCCGTTGCAGCTTTCTTTAGCGTTCTTGAGGCTCTTCAGACGCTTCAACAAAATTGACCGTAAATGATGAGATTTAACGGTTCGTTTGCTGTCGGTTATTGAACTCCTTCTCCACCGTTTCACCTGCGTGCACCTGGCAGCACGGTCCAGCTGATCCCACTGCATCCGCCAGCAAGTGTGCCGGTGGTAGATGTTTGATAGGGGTTTCACAGAATCTTTAATCTTTCGACGAAGCGCGTAGGCACGCCTAGGGTCGCTTCATACTATTTTGACAAATGTGTCCCTGACAAAGAGCTACAAATTGAACAATAAAACATCGGAATTCATAGTGCCAGGGCGCGGGGGTTAAGTTTAATGGTACCGATCTTCATTTCAGGATTAAACGCTCTAACTGCATATCCTACGCATTCTTCATCCTACGTCTCTGTTTGTTCTCTAAAACCGGGCCCAACCATTCCTGGATGCCCCTGCACCAGTCGAGGCTATGTTGTAAATGAACACGTCTCTCCCGTGGTTGATTTATGTCACTTTAATAGCATCGATTTTAGACGATCATCACGATCGACGAACGACACTTAAAAGGATGCATTCCTGATCATCGGCCGGAATGGGTTTATAATGCATTATTACGTACTTCAATCAGGGTGTTTTGTTTGGGAATTTTCGAAATAATATTGACAAATGGGTAGAGAAAGTTTTTGTTTTGTTGGGGTTTCAGAAAGAGCTGTCATATTAATATTCATCTTCAAAATTGGTGAGTAGGTTGTGTGTAGGATTTCTTGAAGTTTAACGTGTTTTTGGGACGTTTTGAAACGGTTGAAGAACAGGCTGCTATGCTTCCCTTCCTCAGATATTCTCAGGACTCTTGATTCCTGTTGTTAATTCTACACGTGTCTGTCTATCAGAACACTTTGGTAACTTTTTTTTTCCTCCACCAGAACTGTTCCAAATTCTTTCCTCCGGTTTGCTATTTTTCTCCCGGAACGAAACTATTTGACATGGACACTAGCATTCCGGCCAGAAATAACTTTCCCAAAGAATTGTGTTTGTCGCGGACATTTGCCGTTGTCCACACAATATCCGCATAGCTAACGAAAATGTAACTTGCAAGAGATGCTAAAGATAACTTCCTCCAGAACACGGGTCCTTATTTACATCACCCTGGGTTGGCATGGGAACAGCAAACAGCAATCCCCCTTCAGTAAGCTGTACAAAGGCTGTACCGTCAGACTTTATGCACACTTTTGCTGCCGATGCATCCGGTGCAACGCCAGCGCCGTGTTGTGTGCTGTTAAGGGAATAAGTTTTACCAGGAAGAAATAAAACTCAAACGCTTGAGACATTGAGGACACGGTAAAAAAAAAATCGTTGACTGTAACGATAACAGCCGCGCCATCGCCAGAGTGGAAAATAAAGCACTTGAGCTCTGGACTCTCTCTCCTCCTCCTTCTCGGTTCGCGTGAAGAGAAGTGTTTTCGCTTTTAATTAAAACTTGTACAATTTTCAAATGTTTTAATTGATAAAACTCGACTTCCCGCTTGTAGAGGCCTCCTCGGGAGTGCAAAATCCAGGCGTTGCATTTAGCTCAACGCCACCTTCGCAGTGGAAGAACTTTTAACTCCCTGGTGGAAAGGGGGTTTCTTTTCTTCCGACGATTCCATACCGACAATATCCATACCGAAGGCGCGTGAAACGAGGCACCTCACTCTTGGTGGAGGAAGAAGTTTGTCGTGTCCTGTTACCTCTTCCAGCATCGCCCGCACCGTCTCGAGACAGCGAATAACGCGACAATTAGAGAATCTGTTTCGTGAGTAAATACACACAGGCGTGAACTGGCTGTGTTGCCGGGGAAAATTTAAATTAATTAATTCGTTTACTTAAGAACGAACTGCAAGAGTGGGTATGCTGTTCCCTGAAGGAATGAAATACATCATCATCATCGTCATCAACAACTGCAGCAACATCCCACGACATGATCCATTTCACCACCGGACTCACCAACCGACCAGGGACAGGATTGAGACTCGCTACTTGTTGGTTGCTGGAAGTTGTTACAAGTAATTTGAGATAACCCCGCCGTTTTCCGTTCACCGTTCCTCTACCAATTGTTAGCACACTGTGCCGGAGCCCGAGCTCTGAAGAAATGTCTCGTTAAAACTGACACCACGGTTGGATGAATGAGTTACGAGTTTATTGGACCAGAAAAGTAAGGTTTCTTCCTGTAAGCCTCCGGGAATGCCTCGATGGCCGTGCGGGGGATGGATGCCCAACACACTTACCAAACGCAATCCCCACAACGGCTGCTAAACATAGACCAGAAAGTGTTGAAAGTCAATCTTCATTGCGAATTGCGGGACAATGGGACGAAGTGACGGCAAACTTGTGATTGATTGCCGGTTGGCTTTTGTCCGGACGGTGGTAGGTAGATTTGATTGTGGCAATTAAAACGTAAATGCAGTTACTCGGTTTTGGGTGGGGCGTCTGGATGAAGGATGGATGAAGTTATGCAATTTGGTGCTAAGATAAGAGTCTTTCCGGGGGTAATGGTAGAGGTCTGTGTGATACTATTCTCGGTGGTCTCTTTAAGATCTCAGGAAGTCTCATCAACAAAAATCTTAATCACCAATAAATTTCAGTTGAAGTGGCAATATTATCATTTAATACAATCAAGTTTTAATTTAGAATATCCAGCTGTATCTACATCAATAGATTATTGTCTAGTTCTCGCTTAAAATCTTGTTCGTAGTAATCAAACTACTATCATAAACATAAAAATAAACGAATTAAACTGTGCTGTCTCTACAATTTGTAACTGACAGCACTGACAGCATGCAACCACTTAAAGAAATTGGGCTAATATTTTGGCTGCTATTTAGATTGATGAACTGAATGTTCGATTATTTTGAGCGCTTTAAGAAACTGACAGCATTTAAACTTCTGATGAAAACTGACAGTGTTTCGACCTTCGTTTATAATACTAGCTTGAGTTCTTGATTTACGTTTTTGCTGTAAGTAACTGACAGCATCGATAGCAAGTTTATTTTTTCTCGGCAAAAGCTGCCAGCATACAGACCCATTCTTAAAATTCGAGGATTGGTATTTTATTCACGTTTTAGGAGTGAAATCTATACAAATATTTAAATAATTGAAGCTGTCAATAACTCATTATTTTTCTCCACCTGAACCAGAACTCAGCGCCTAGTTTGCTATAACTATATCGGAACTCACCTATTGCACAATCCCTAGCACTTACGTTGTTCATCCCATTAAAACCCTTTACCGTACGGTCACCGTCATTTGTCTCATCGCACCTTATCGACACCGTGTTGACGCGTGATTCGATTGCTCTTGGTTGGCGATCGAATTCCACCAACCTCTCGAGCACTCGTGATTTGCGATGCGCCAAGGTAAGGCCCACTGCCCTTTTCCCTGTCCTTTCGTTCCTTTCTTCAAACGTAGAATTTATCGCCGCCAGCCCGAAAGCGAGCAAGCATCGGAGTTGGAGTAATGGTTCCGGCGAAAGAAAAGTGTCATCCAATCGGCTCACCGACCCGACGGCCCGGTTCGATGTTTCGTAATGTGCTATAAAAATTTTGTAATTTCACACCGCATAACTCTTCGATGGGCCTTGCACTGTCAACGACCAGCGTGTTTGGCGTGTGAAAATCGACACCGAACGCCAAAGCCCTCAGATCGGGGTGCAATGATCGCGATCGATTGGAAGTGAAGCATGTTGGCGACATCAGCAAATGGCCTTGGACGTGTAGACTCTCTCCCTACTGCGAAACAGTTCCTTGAGCGTGTGTTTAGACACATAATGAGCGTCTTCTGAGGAGAATGCTTTCATTTTCTAATTCATTTCCTGTGTGCTTTATTCCATTGTGTGGGTAAGCATTCAATTTCCGGTACAATTTCCTTCCGGGAATCAGTAGGGAGTATGTGAGCACACAATTAGTGTACGATTTATCGATTGATATGCAAATCGGTCCTACCGTCCCTAGTGACACTTCCCTTCACATGTGGTTGCCCCAAAGATAACATCACACCGGGAATGATTAATAGTCCGCAAGACATCCTTTCTGGCCGGTGTCGCATCATCGGCTATTCTTCCCGACATTCGAGGGAAACATCTTGCAAGAAACTTCATTACGTATGTCGTGCTGCTGCTGCTGCTGTTGTGTTTGACTTTTATCACGTGCTCGAACAGGGTGCAAAGTAGCTCTTCAGCAAACGGACAACCACTCCCGAAAGTGGAGCTCACGTGCTGTCCATAAATCATACATCCAAAATGGTGCCGAATTTCTAATAAAACACAATCTTCACCCGACTATATTGAACTTGGGACCCCGGAACGAGGAAGGATATTTTCACATTTTTCGGTCCAAGAAAACCCATGTCGTCCCGCTCTGTTCGATCATAAATTTTCATAAATTTTGTCCCTATATCAACTCGGCTGCTCCGGGGGAGGGAACTCATCTGAGACCTAGAACGGTCACGGAACTTTGGCTAGATGTTTGGAAAAGTGCTCCTTCGGATGGATGCAGCTTTTCAACGCTGCACTGCAAGGGAAAACCCCCACCAAAACGGAACCGGAAATCAAAGCTTCCCGAACAGAGGAGCGTAGTGAAATGCAATTCATAACCTCCCAAGGGCGTCTAGGTCCTCCGAAAAAAAGCACTCGAAAAGGCATACGAACACGAGATAACAACGTTACTGGTTTACTCGGTTGAGATGCCATAAGAGCACCAGGGAACCGACACAGAGGGTGAGAAGTTGGATGGAAATAGGTAACATCTTGAGCAACAAAAACAGCCTCTCCCTTATCACAAACTCAAGTGGTGAAATTGAGGGAGCAGAAGCACTCCGAACAAGCCTTCCCCGTTTGGATGTCACTGTGAAGTCTCGGTGTCCTCGGCAAGAAAAAAGGATGTGTGATATTTGGTGGAGCACAACATTTGAATAAATCATACCGACGATACCGTATCGGAGTGTTCGGAGTTTTCTTTTCCTCCAGCTTTGATTCCTTCCGGTTGCTGATGGTGCTTGCCTTGCAGAAGGCACTCTCGCTTCGCTAACGTTCTCAGGCCTTGCCAAAATGAAAGCAAAAATCAACGGACAAACCAAAAAACCTTTTCTGTTATTTTTTTCCGGGGAAGAATTTCCATAGTCTCTCGACGCAAATCGAACGATGATGAGCGGCGAACGAACAAGATGATCAGCGTGTTTTTGCTTCCGGGGTTTTTGCTCCGTACTTAAAGTACTCCGGACACCGGCGTGGCTCCAGTTGGAATGGTCTAAAAGCAAGATTAAATATTTACTTCACTTGGCATGCTGTCGGTATGTATGTTTGTAGACTGCTGCGCATTCGTTACGATTTAGATTAAGGTCGGGGAGCCCTTTTGCAATGTTTGCTATCAAATGTGGTTTCCTCATTTGGCCGGTTGATTAAATCTGTAACGTTGGGGCATCCGGCGTTGGACAGGGTTCTTTACGCAAATTAGCCTTTAAAGAGATGTTGGATATTGGGAAGAGAAATTTTGGGTCAAAAATTATCTCTACATGAAGTAGTCAGACTTCAAGGAGCAGACCGTAGCATCTCAGGACTCATCAGTATCTATCCTGACTATTAGCTGAGAAGCACCAAAAAGAATTCTAGCCATAACGCGATATTTTTAAGTATTCATCAAGGATTTCCCAACATGCAGCTACGCCATCAGAGTCTCCTCGTTATAAGACATTCAAGGATCAGTCTAAACATCTGTCGTACAAAGTTTGGATACAAGATCTTAAATGCATACACAACAAGAACTGATTCCCGTATCTCTATCGCAAACCAATCTGTACAATGAAGAACTGGTACTTAAAGCTCACTCAGCCATTTCCTTAGTCCTTCCTGTCACACACACACACACCTCCAGCCGCACCAGGACGTCAGCAGAGCTGGCAACTCATTCATTTGGCAGCAGCGCTGCTGTTAGCACTTCATTTACTCTGATCCCTTTGCCGGAAGAGCTTCATTTTCCGCATACGCAGACATTGGCGCAGTCTGGCAGCGTCAGGAATGCCGGTCCTGTTGAGCCGGCGGTGTGCGGTGCCAAATGCTGATGCAGCATTACCGTCAAACGATGGTGATGATGATACGCCGTACTCTGTGTGTGTTTGTATGCTGCACTCGGTAAAACTATTTATTTATTCATGCATGCATGTCTCTTTATTTATCTGTTCCCCGTCGATTTTCTCTCGAGCACGTGACATTGGGGCTGGGTGCAGAAATCTGGCTGGACGGACGAACAGTGCGACCAGTGTGGCAGTCCGGTATTTATAATATTTTCCCCTGTTCCATCTCTCTCACTCTCTTCCACAGTGATCTACGGCCAACATCGCTGGAGAAAAGCCAGGAAATCTGTCGGCTTCGGATCTACGAGGTGTACGCGTGGGGTGTCCCGCTGGTTATTGCGGGCGTGGCAGCCATCCTGGACAATCTGCCGGACAGCAACGATACCTACTTGAGGCCACGCTTTGGTGAAGCAAAATGCTGGTTCTACGGTAAGCGGCAAACCGACCTCTAATCTAACCGAATCGAATTCCTGAGCAAATACACGCCCGGAAATTCCCCTAAACATCATCCGGGCGGGAGATTGTGCACCGACGATGAATGAACCTGTGATGTGCGAGATGCACCTGCGCCCACATCCTCAAGGCGAATGCCGATGGTTCGATGCATCAACCGACGCATGACAGAGCAATCAAACCGACTAACATTTCATTTCATTATGTTAATTATACGAATCAATACGAAGGTGGCGCACCACAAAACCTGGGGGTACTCTCTGCCACTCTCTCTGTCAAAGAGCGTCTTACTGACGAGTGAGCTTTTCTCCAACCCAGGGGGATAGCATTGTGCCAGTGGGTTAGTGGATTCGATTCCATCTTCACGACCAATATTTACCACAAACATCCAGCCGGTGCAGTGAAGGTGCAGCTGGCGAGGGATTAAATTACTTCCGCCAGAGGAAGCCGGAGGAAGTCTTTGAAGCGGTCGGCAACTACGGCCTAAACTTCCGCTTTTATGTGGGCCCTCACAAAAGCTTGCCTTTCCTGCGTGTGTGCGTATCGGTATCCGATTTGGTGAAGATGGCTTTGTTTGTTGGCCGGACGGATGACGATCTTCGAAGTAGACGAAACGTCTAGACGACGACGACGACGAGGTCCTCCCGTTTGACGTCAGGGCTCTTGGAATGCACTCGAAGCGAAATTCTAGTGAAATGCAAACCGGGCGTGACGGACGGACGGAAGGATTAAAGCAATCAAATGTGTTTATGCGTGTGTGTGTGTGTGTGTGTGTGTGTATGTCTAGGGTGTGTCCATTAGAGAAGTATCTTCGCTTTGATTGACCACAACAAACAATCATTGCTCACTAATTTCTTGCCTGTTGGGTGGATGTGAGCGGGTATATCATCCTGCCCCATTTTACAGCTCAAACCATCTGAAGGGCTGAGTTTGGTTACACTTAAAACCAATTAAAACTGTACATTCTTTTCCCGGAGCATGTATCCTGTCTTCCGTCAGTACGTACATTGCTTTTAGACTTTTGCTGAATATTTTAAAATGCCTACCTTCAAAGTACAGCTTTTGGTGCACCAGGACGAAGACATCCACAACCCGGAGAAGAGTGATGTGAACACAAAGGATAGCTATAAATCGATCTGAGTGTGCTCAGGGCTTTGATATTTTCCCGGAACATTCAAAGCCCAGCTCCGGAAGTTACGGGGACTGCAGTTGCATTCGTTTCGTTCCCATTCGTTTGACGCAACTACGTAGAGTGTTGCTTGTGTGCAAAATTAATGAGTAAAAGTGTAGTGTGTAGTTCTTCCCAGTTCCCGATGGCAAAAGTTTTTCCAAACGCTGCTGGCTATTCGGGCAAACAACATTTGCCTTTGACAACACCCCTCCCCATTCTATTTCGGTACGATACATGCGATACTTGTTAGTGCCAGAAGAAGCATGAAAATCATTACCGAGCATTAAGAAACTTTTGCAATTATTAGTTTAATGGCATCAGAAGCACGACAAGCAATCCTTTCGAGGTTGGTTCCTTGTATCGGGTTTATTGATTTTGAAAGCTTTTATCGATGCATAGGTGCCGTGTTTTATGGGGTGTGATATTCAGGATACTCATTTTTCGAATTGGGAAAATATGTTACATGAGCTAATCCTTGGGAGACACTCTCTTTCGGGATAGAATTGTGGCGAAGTCAGCAGATTCTTAGAGGAGTAGGATTATATAGATCAATAGCAACGTTATCATTACTCATCCTCGTATTGGGAGTATCTCTGAAACCTTGGAGAATATCTTGGGAGAGACTAGAGGCAAGCTCAAGGACTCTAATTACCAAGCACGCACCCACTCCAAGTGTAATGCACTTGGCAGTGAAGACCAGCAGCGTCTGGTATCCCGGAACCACACTCAGAACATCCATCCACTTGGATTAAACCCCGTTACCGGGGACTTGAGTGTGGGCGCCAATATCTCCCAAGGCTGAGAAGGAGTGAAAGGTACCAGCTCGTTGAAATGGAAATCAATCTCCAATTTATCACTCCTGACATCACCTGCCCCTTGCTGTTAGACCGGTTCGGCTATTCCGGCAATGAATAGCTCACAAGTTGGCGGTCCCAGCTCAAGGATGTCTAGATGGGACAAGAAATCTTCCCCCGGAGCCGTTATCAATTATGGACGGAAATCGAAGTACTTATCAATATTCAATCGATGACACTTTCACTCGGTCCAAGTAACGACGAGGCCAATAATAACGAGACGAAAGCACTCGAGCGCAAAGGTAGATACTACGGGAAGATACCACGTTTTCTCGTAGAGCTGTGTGGATGTGTCCTTTCGTGATGTGTTGTGTTTTTAGAGCGCCCTGGGGGAAGTACCGGGAGTCCTGACAGGGAATTAGGCAATTTGATTGGCGATAACATAAATCATTCCATTAGGTCGGAGAACTCCCCGTACTCGGGATTGATGGTTGAGTTGGCATACATGAATAATGAATAAATCAACTATCGGGCTCCAACAGGATCTAGTAGCGAACTACGGATGACGCCTTCCTGGAGATAAGTTTTTCCTCCCCCCAGCAAAAGACTTCATTACCAACCGCACCAAACAATGTCCGGGACATGAAGTGTGACATGAAATATTGCCAGGTTTCGAAGTGCGCTCCGGGGAAGGTGCAAAATGCAGCCCGATGAAGCCATCGGTTTTCGTTAATAGCTCCCGCGATAGCACTGTTGCATCTGTTGGTAAGAAGCTATTAAGCGTAAGCGCCCACCCGTCTTCAGTTTTATCTCCGAGAGAGCCTCGTGCTGTCGGCTTTTTGCATGCCGCGGTGTTGCCTTTTAATTAAAGCCGGAGTTGCGTTTTTGTCGCCCGTGTGATCGCGCTGAGTTGCTGCTGAATTGCACCACCACCACCTCCACCAGGGGAATGGGAACGAGACCGACAGAAGAGAGGTGGAAGTTGAAGTTTTATTGCCCACCGGGGCCCCACCAGATTTGCTGGGCAGCTGTATGTGCTTCCGTTTTCCCAACCGACTCCAGTCCGCACTGCTCGTGGGATCAATTTGCACCGGTAAAAAGGTAAGCGTTGTCGGGAGTTGCCAACCCGAGTGCGCTGAGGGATGCTAATCAAAAACGGCTTGCGGGCTTCCCAGCGTAATTGGCGAGAGTCAGCCACATTATACCTCTCTATCGACCAGAGTTGCACATCGTGTTCAGCCGCTAGTCCATGGGGCTATGCAAAAGGGCTCCGGCAGCGAGTCATTGGGCAGTGTAATTTAAATCAAATTATGCGATAAATCTCGTTTCTTGCGCACGGCGTTCCGACGGGTGAGAAATTGCGTGAGAAAGTGAAAATTACGAAACCACATGGAGAGGAGCCCGGTCGCCACGTATCGATCGTATCACGGGCGTCGCCTGGATCGAAGCGAACCGATCGTGTGCCGTCGTCCAAACCGCTGGAAGTAGCCTTGAACATATTGGCAGCATTCAAACCACACTCTGGGTGCCCCGGGTGTGATCGGTGAAGCGAACTTCTCGTTAGTTCAATGACACATTCACCCGCACCCGCTGTCCAAGTCTGGAGCAGCAAGTGGGTCCTCCACAAGAGGCTTGGAAAATAAATCAGCCAACATCGGCAGGCGAAACATAAAGTATTTCTCACTTCACCCTCATGCCTCCGAGCCACTGCTATTCGGGCCCGGACGAAATGTTGCGAAAGGTTAAGATCGCCAGCAGGTTTCACGGTTCCACGGCCGGCTCCCTCTTCGACCCTGGTAGTCGTGGTAGGTCACGAGTTGTACACGAATATTTTGGGATGTGTTGTCGGAGTGTTGGACGGGAAAACAAACCACACCACGCACACCGGGACGTCCAGGGTCAAGCCCGTCAGAAGGAAGCAGATCGGAAAAAATGGCCGCCATGCCCGCTTTCCGTTCGGGAGGGAATGTGTTTTGCACCGATCACCGGGAACAAAATAAACATCAGAATAAATCAGCACTCGGCGCAACGGCGTTGGTTGGTTTTGGAAAAGTCGGCACGGTCCTACGGCCAAGAGTCCTCCCTCCCCCCAAGGAAACAGCTCAGAAACATAAACACATTTCTCTCTTAATAAATATGTCCGCGATTCGATACATACACGCGGTGACGGGGCAACAGGAGGACGAACGGGAGAGAGAGAGAGAGAGCATCACTCCCCACATCCCTAAACTCTAGACGGCCCGTGAGATCCCGTGTCAACCACTAAACCAAATGCTGGAATGTTTCATCGGAAGAGTTTATAAATTTTCTCCGACAGCCAGCAACCTGAACGCAAACCGTCCACTCCACAGACATTCGGGTGGACACAAGGTCGACAAGGCGGGTCGACTAGCAATGGAGAGGAAGAATTTCCGAGCAATCTGCAAACTTAATCCGTCGAGTCGCCGACAAGCTTTCCTTTCTCATTTCCGCCCCAGGTTTTTTCATTTCTTTCTGCTCTGTGGAGTCGCAACATGTTTTTTGGTTGTGGGGGAGTATTACTAAAATATTTTCCAACTGGCCGCTCTGTGCACGACGACTCTTCGGCAAGCAGGAGACTATAATTTGATTTGTCTTTCCATCGACGACGACCACGACGACCATTAAAGCCGGATTTTGAAACGGTACGAAACTGGATCGTTGCCAACGACGACAACGACGATGATGGCAAACGACAAGAGGATCGCCGAATATCTCTTGTTGAACATGGGGACCGAATTCGATAGGGACGACGTTGTTAGAGTTTTTGATGATGTTCGATCGAATGTCTGTTATTTCTGCCTATTTAGTTTGTTAGCTTGGTTCCCTTTCACTTGGCACTTTCCACCAGACAAGCTATTGGGTGGGTGTTGAAGTTTGAAATTATTCAAATAGCATTCAGTAGGACAGCTTGTTGGGGATTCCTATTTTATTAGTAATTTAAAAAAAATAAGTTGAAGAAAAGGCTTAAAATTTAAAATAATAGGTTTCGTTGTTTGGTGGGACATTATTCAAATAATATATTATGAGCTGCAAGAGATGCTCTTACGTATTAATTGGTGTTTCCCTATTGAAAGTGTATTTATGTTTACATTTAAATATGAAAATAAAATAATTGAGTGAGTATTTGCAATCAATATAGTGACAACAGAAGTCCTTGGCTGGGTGGAATATTTATGATATTTAATTGGCTTGAGAATGGCAAGCCTAGAAGAAATATAGACAAAATAATCGTAATTCAATCTCAGTCGAAGCACTTTTAGGATGATTTACTGTGAATAGAATAAAAATAAAGGTTTGATTAGGATTCATACTTTCTTCTTCTTGGTTTAACGAACTGCAAGGTAACGCTGGCTTACTGGACTTAATGAAACGCTACGGAGGAACGATACAGTTGAGTTTTGCTCTCTGGTCCTGCCGAATCAAGATCAGGATCTTTTCCATATCAAAATTTATTTTAAAATTCTATATTTAAACATGTTCAAAATGCTTTAAAATCGAAAAATATCATAATTTCAAATAAAAATTCTCTTTGGTGGGACATAAGTTGTATCGTTGACTGTGAGCCACAAGAATCTATTTCTTTAAAGGCCCCCTTAAAGGACATGCCAGCCATATCTGGCTTACTAGACTTATTCGCACCGCATTAGTTGGATAGTTAGTTCTCACTAAGGAGAAACGGCTTCGAAGATGGGATTCGAGCCACGCGGTTCTGCCGTGTGAAGACCGACAACGCTGTCGCATCTACCACCGGGAGCCACAAGAATATGGAGGCCTGTGCAAAATATAATTATCCTGGACCACTTCCTCAAATCACACCGAACTTTTTGGCCAACCCAATGCCCGTCAATGCTCACACCAGCAGTTGAAATTGTCAAGACTGTCCCCAACAAACAACTGAACTGCCCATGCTCCCGGTGGTAGCGAATGGATTATAAATATGCCTGATGATGTTCAAACATTGGCATCATTTTGCATCATGACTTTATATCGTGATAGGAAAAACCATTGCAGCGGGGGGTTTGGAAAAGCTTGCAGAGCATGTCACGGGATAACAAGTTGTTGAAAAATGAATGCACTTCTCACTGGATGTCAACAAGGGGGGAAGTTGAATGCATGTGCAACTTCCTTTTTTTTTTTGCACTCTCGCTCTGTTTGTGTGTGTGGTTTACTCCGTTCTTTCGATTGTGGAACTGGCTGGTTGACAGCTTTTCTCGGAGTTTGGACTGCTGACGTCCCAAAATGGCAAACATATTGACAAATTGGCGTTTGCAACTCGGTCGGATAAATATGGAACTGTGCTGTGGAAAATCTCTTCCACACGACCCGATCCGATTGGTCTTGTTTTCCCACCACCGTTTCCAGTGGATGCAGCGCGCTAATTCGATCAGATACGATCGCATAGTTTGTTTGATGGGGGTTATATGGCAGGCAGGGAGAATCCATACATACGTTCGAATGAGTTTGACCAACACTCACAGTATGAATAAATGAACAGAGACAATTCGGTCGATTTTGGTTGGGTCGGTCCGGTCCACAATGAAGCCAGTGCAAACAGTCAAACAGGGGCGAGTTTTATACTACACGCTTGCTTGATTTTCACCGATCGGTGTTCGATGCCTGTGGTCTGTGCGCCGGTGGTGGATTTATGTCAACTTCGATTTGAGCCGCCTGCATGCTGGACTGCCGTGAGCATAATTGAATTATTCTGAAGCGAAAAATTGTCCTGATGTGAGATTAAAAGGAAGCGGACGGATGGTGTTTTTTGGTGTAAATGTGGGATTTGTTTATGGCTTAAATATTGCTCAATATTTTATAATTAAAGCCATCATGGATTAAAGGTTCTTTCCAACATTTTTTAAACGAATAGCTTTACGCTTCAATTTTTCATGCCCTTTAAATCATCTTCCATTGCCGTCTGCCACTAAAAACGCATCCAGACTTCCGCTAGACCACTTAGTAAATAGATAACAGCTTGCCAACGTCCAGCGGGCCCAAGAGGACCAGTCAAGAGCGTAAAATTTCCCTTTTATCCTAGAAATTTGCCACACTGCAGTGCTCGATATTACGATGGGAGGAGAACGAATCGGGCTCGCTTTGCAGTAATTCTTCCTCACAGACACGACGGTGCAATGCGGCAGTTTTTTGTTCAGTTTTTTTTTTTGCCTTCCAGCTCATAATTATAACCATCACCATTCTTCGACTGCTCGGACTAACGACACCGTCCGTCCGGCTGGGGGGTTTTCGCTATTCTCTCCACGCGAAATCGTGTAATTATAAGTTGAGAAAATATCAAACACCATCTCAAAGTGAGAAAACAAATGGGAAGTAGTTAAAGCGGTGTGATGGGATGGAAATTATTGCCTTTTTCTGCTTTGTGGGGTTTTGAAGCACAAAAAATGCCATTTTTTTCACCGTTCAACTTGAATGTGGACACTCCACTATTGGCAGTGAAGTGGTCAGCGATTCGCCCAATACCCAATACAGTACCGAGTCAATTATTTAATCATGATTTATGCAACACCTCCAAGCGGAGCGAATGTTTTGCAGGATTAAATCGATCATTTGACCCGCGGTCTCGAAACGCCGAAATGGGACAGAAATATTCATCGCCACGCGAAGGTAGCCCTCCGAAGGAAGAGAGCCACACGATAGTTTTCGAGGGAGGAATAACGCACTGTATTTCAACTCCCAGGATGCAAAATGCTCCCCCCGAAATTAACATAATTATAATTGTTAATTGAGCAACTTCATTACGGCAAATTAAAGCTCGCTCGAGATACATGATGCTGCATCTCATTCGGATTACCAAGTGGACATAAGGAATTGTCTCTCCAAGTCCCATCTGGGGCGAAACCTTTTGTGCGTCTCCTTATGAATATCGGGGGTGGAAAAAAACGTGCAATTAATTTTCAATTATGCATAAACCTTTGTGGAATTATGTGGATGAGGATGGTAAAGATGAGCAGGTCTCCTTATCTTTATTAATCTTTGCTCTGGATCATGTGTTATTTAGACGGGGGATTCCGATCGATAAATCTCCACGCCCAACCATTAGCTTAATCCCACAAAACCAACACCCTAAACGCGCTCTAATCGGTGCTTAATTTGTGTAATTGCACGATACCGGAGCGTACGATTTAGATTTTATATACTTTCACGTATCGCTGCAAGGAAAATGAAAGGCATCCGAGACCGCTTGACTCCGAAGCTTGAGCCTCGCCCCAAGTTTAGGTCGCTTGGCGGCAACAGCGAAACGCAACAATAAAAAGCTAAAACCCATAACGACATGGAAAGGCGCGCACGAATTTAATGCCGTAACGATAATGTGACAATAAAACGCGTATCCCCACCGAGGCCTTCCAACCTCCAGGCCGGGTTTGGGAATTCATCTCACGTCTGCTTTGAATTGGAGGCACTGTTTTGGTTTTGTTGTAGGCCTGGATATTATGCTTTTATCCCTGTGAATGTCTGACGTTCTTTTTTTTTTTTTTGAGTCGATACACCTTCTTTGGAGCTCTCGAACTCAACAAAGCAAGCCACTTCCCAAGAGGTCTTTTATCGTAATGTGCAGATCTATCTCCAGAAGTAATAGTAGTGGTAGGAGGAGGAGGAACAGAGTTTCTCCCTGGGGTTTTAAAATCGCCACCACAATCAATCATGCCATTGTTTTGAATGGGCATTATTTTTTTGGGGAATGGAAGTTATCACCCACAGAACCCGCCTGCATTTGGATCTTATCGCGCCCATTTTACTAATGCTCCATTTTGCTGGTTGGGTAGGAGGGTTTCTCTCTTTTTCTTGATCGATCGCTCAGAAACGATCTTTTGTGTGTTAGTTATCGAACAGAGGAAATCCATCACACACTAACATGGATGCCGCTTGGTGTGCTGGTTGGTTACCGATGGGTGGGCATGATTATCACGTTGGATTGTGTTTCTTTTTGCGTACCTCGCACGTGATAAATGTAGGTTAAACATCACATCGCCCGGGTGTTGTGACGAACCTACAACTATAGAGAACCTCCCCGTTTTTCGACCAGACAGACAGGTAGGTCTGTCCTGAGGTAGCTCGAAGCGAGAAAGGAACTTCAGGCTTCTCTACACGCGGTCTAACACACTCCACCAAGAATTTGATCAACAAGCTCCAATATCTCCAAGCTGGCGCCATCTGTTGGCAAGCGCTGAGTACTAAACTACTAAGCATTCTATTAGTACATTTGCGCTCTATTTTTAAGAGATGTTCCCTCCAACATAAATCAGCTTAATCTGACGATGTCGTGACCTGTTTTTTTGCTTTTTCACCCAAAACCCCCAACATCTAGAATTCCATCTTCGATGGATGCTGTACGGTGATTCAAAGATTTACGATACATCTGTACGATCTACAATTAGCACCCGGTTTCACCTTGCAGACCAACAAAAGCTCCAAAGCCCCATAAACACACTGCCCGCATCAAACGAAATCGGTGTCTCTATTTCTCTCTTTTTGCCGATGCTTTCTTTGCCAATCTCGTTGCGGTCTAATTTGCATGTGGCAAACGGCCTAACAGAGCAACAGCAAAACAAAACACACGTCCAACAGTATCGTCCGGGGGCTGGAGAAATCAGCAGGGCCCGGTTTGATTAATAGGATTAATAATCATGCCACCACCAGCATACTAACAGCGCCAGTCGACAGAGAGCCATTTACGGGCAAAATTCCTGCCGAGCATTCTTTTTTTCCCGATACAGACCTGAGATTGCGGGGTGTGTCAATAGGAATCGACAATTTCGACAGATGTCGCTTGGGGACACAGGCCCTATCAAACCATGCTTTCGGCACAATCAAACCCGAAATGAATTAATGTTTGTTTTGTCGGGGAAGTTGTTTTTCATCGCCTTTTTAATCGATTTAGCCATCCGGTTATGATAAAACTGGCGTGCAATAGAAAAAAGAACCCGGATTATAACTATTTAAAACATCATTTCTTCTACGGGATGTGGAAGTCTACAATATCTCGACGGCACAAAAAACAGGCCAAGCTGCCAAATATTGCGGAACCGAAATACCTTCCCGAAAAGCGAAAACGTGCTTGATTAATAGAAAATGACTTGTGAATTTTATACCACCATGCTTTTCTGGGTTTCCTTTTTTTGCTGCTTGCTTCTCAATTTTGCTATTTGGGTGATGATTTTGCGCCAGGAATGGGGAACCGGGTCCTGTCGCTGTGCCGTCTCGTACGTGTGTGATAAAAAACTTAAATTAAGTTCGCAACAACAAGTGCACGGCTAGTGTCGTACGCTCGAGTGTGAGTCGATTTAATTAAAGCTTTCTGATGTTTCTTTTGCTGACGATGAAACTTTTAATTTAAATTTCATCTTCTACATATTGGAATCACTCTATTAGTTTGCACGGTTACTTTACACTTTTTTTTTATTTTTTATTTAGTTTCTTTTGCAGTTTATTTCCTTTCTTTTATTCAATTGCTCGTTTTGAAATGTTTCGAATTTTGTCTTATTTTCATTTATTTTTTGTTATTTTTTACATTGAAAGCTTTTTCCATTTTATTGTTCTGTTTTCATTCGTTTTGCTTTGATTAATTTTAATTATTTAAACGTTTTTGCCTTTAGTTGTATTTTACGTTTAAATTTCTTTTTGGGTTTGTTTTTCCACTATTTTGTCATTTTCTTAATATTTTCTTATTTGTTTTTATGTTCATTTTCATGTGTTGTTATCTCTAAGTTTCATAAAAATTTGTAGTTTTAAGTAATTTTTTATTATTTCTTTTTTGATTTATTATATTTGTTGTTAATTTTTTATTTATTTTGCCTTCTTTCCTTTCCAAGTTATTTTGTATTGTTTTTATTTATTTAATTATACTTGTTAAATCTTTGATTTATTTCGTCTTTGAATATTTACTTCATTATTTTGATAACGATTCAATAATTTCCTTTTTTCAATGTTTTTTTAAATAAATACTGTTTTGTTGGTTAGGTTATGGTCATTTGTTTGATTTTTTTTATTTTCTCTACGGTTCTTCCAGTAGTTTATTGCACTTGCGGATTTTTTTGAGTTCCTTTTTGTCGTTTTGAATTCTAAACTTTTTATTATTATATTAACGCCATTACCATAAAGAAAATAATAAAAAATAGCGCTGTAAGACCACTGACTCTTGTTGCTCATGTGCAATTCAAAATTGGAACCACACTGGATCGCATGCCGGCCTATAAATCATTTCTTTGCTAAATTTTGTTTAACAAGCAAGAAATCTTCCCAAAAATTTCCTTCTTTTCCCATCATTCTTTGATTGGGAACGCTAAACGTTCTCGAATGGGAAGCGAGCATCACGCCACGCATCGCACAACGGCAAAAGCGAGCGAAACACACTAGAAATACCTTCGAAATTACAATTCTTTCCGACTTGTTCGTCCATCGAGATTCCTTCGTCATATCGGCCAAAGCCAGAGTGAATCGTTGTAGCTGTTGGTCGCAGAACTGATCTGACTGCCCGCCCTGAGACAGTTTGTCATTCTGAGCAACACATCGCGCAGAGCACGAAAACGGGGCGACCCGCAGCAACATACACGCATTATGTGTGTGTGTATAACCCGGACCGGTGGGAAATGGGTCATGAAGTCAGTGCCATCTCAGACCCCGCGAGACCTGGAGTTCGTTTGCGGGCACGTCGTCGCTGTGTTTTTGTTGGTACACATGCAAACCTGATGAACGATCGAGTTTTCACAGATTGTGTCTGCCTCCTTCTCGTCTCGTCTGTGACACACACACACACACATCCGGCATGGCTTGGTCGGAGAACGTAATTATCCGCACGTTTTCAGAATTTCCAAATTCTGCGGTTCGTTCGGTTAATTTTGCTGGATCCCGGCTTTTGAGACAAATTATTATGACCCAAGAAGAAGGAGGAAGGAATATTTGGAATTTTCAATGAACCGTTCTTATCGCGTGAATAATGTTCCACATCCGTCAACCGACGCTGGGTGTGGTTCGGTTTTTCGGCCGAAAGGCCATCTTACGTGCCACATTAAGAAGCAGTTTTAATGGGATTTTTATTCGGATGGGAAGCAAAGAACTCACAATGCATCATCATTTTACCGCCCGAATGTTCCTGTTTCACAGCGAACACAATCCCAGGGAAAGGTTCTATTTGGTGGCCAACATATTCTCGGAAGTAAGGAAGTCCGGAAGACGGGGAACTATGCAATTTAAATGCAAATTGTTGCTTCCATCCTGATAGGAAAATTGTTACCAGCTTATCAGCTCCGAGAAGAAAAGATATTGCAACTGCTTCCTTTGATCAACCCGATTCAATGCACTGGAAAAGAAATTGAAAACTACTCGCCAGTTTTCCTCGGCAGACTCCCAACTAGCATCAAAAGTTGCATCCACTTGCTAGCCGTTTTGTGTTTGGATCATCAAGAAAATTGCTTCCAGAGTTCTGGGCCTGCTCTTAGATTCTTTGATTGCGCCTTGATTGAGATTGAAAAAGGTCTGCTAGCCATCAAACAGGAAACATCTGAAATATTATCCTGAATAAACTAACACCACAACAATCCACACCTAAAGAGTACTGCAAAACTACAAAAACGCACCTCCAAGAATATCTGGTGCGCGTAGAAATTGCTCCTAAATTAAAGTAAACAAAAACACATCATCCAGCAAAAACCCCCCCACCGAACAACAAAAGGCCCAGCCCAAATCAATTTCAAACCAGACCCACCTCACGCAATTTGGCCTGCTGACGTTCGAGCAGATTTATGACTCCGCGCCGTTATTCTTGTGGCGTACAGTTGTGTGGACTATTAGCAGGAATCCTTTCGGGGTGATTTTTTCGGCTTGAAATGATAACATACACGCGTCTGGTGAGTGATGCTTTTTTTTTTTGCGGGAAGGTTATTTCTGACCCCCTTCTTGGTCATCATCACTAACCTCGAAGCGTTGGTGCGCTCCAAAAAACAAAAACTTGAAGATGGCTTGGCGATTACATTTACGTCCGGTCGCAAGATCTGCGGCCATCCATTTGTTGGCAGGAAAGGGTAGACCTTACTTTCCCTTACCGACAGAGCTGGGTGATGCACAGCTCTAGTTTCAGGGTTTTGGCATGGGTTAATGGATCCGGAAGAGGATGTTGCTACAAAAGCGACTAGCACCGCGTCGCTATCTCTTTCAACAACAGATAACCGACCCTACGACACGGGTCCGGGCTAACAATGTGCGAAAAGTGAAATTTTTGCATCCCCAAAAAAGTTCCAACTCTTCCATGGAACATTCTGCCACGGGAAACCCCGTTGAATGAAGTTCAGTTGCTCGGCGGCCAAGCTGATAGCGGTGATGCTGCTACGCCGATGGGCGAGAGTAGCGAGGTGATCAGCGTCAAGATCGCGCGTCGTTGCGGGGCCTCATACATTTGACACCAATCCGATGTGCTAAAGCTGTCAATCAAAGGCGGATGGAAAACAGCAGACCGTCGCCGCCGGTACGGTCCGAAAACCGAACATGCACACTTGGGGTGAACGATGCCCGGCAGAAGATAGAGCCCGGTGCAGAAAAAGAGCATGAATGAACAAACAAGTCGCGATTAGAGTATCGCTCGCTCGTGGACGGAAGCATTCGTCTTGGTTTGTTTTAGGAGCGATGGAAGGGAGGGAGGGAGGAAAGGGAAGCATAACCAATCCAGGTCCATTTGATGGTACCGATGCCGATGGTTAGAATATGTGGACGACCACACCGCCGACCCAGTGATGATGAGGTTGCACATTAAAAATAGAAACGTATTCATGGCCATGATTCATAAATAATGCTGGTACTGGTGGTGGGTCACCGATATTATGTGCCCCATGGGTGGGTGGGTGGTTGTCCATGGCACGGAGATTCTAATGAAATTATGTTTTAAAAATCAATTACCGCGCTAGTGTGGCTAATGCTGGCGAATGCGTTAAACGAGCAACTAGGACGGTGGGAGATTAATTTAATTAAAAGTTTAATGGCTCGCGTAAATAAATTCAGCAACTCATAAAACCATCATCAGAACTCAGATTTATGCATACAAACATTAAAATATCGACGTAGAGAAATCGATTCCATTTCAAAAATCATGTTGTGGTTTTAGTTGGATTAAGACGTCATACTAACACATACGTTAGTCGATCACGGAGAATAGCATAAATCAACTGTAAGACTGATTTCTTGATGAAGCGCCAACCGAAACGATTACTTTCCAGGTTGTTCGAATAGTGGAATCGGTAAGGCACAACTCAACAACACGCTTGGTTTGGTTCCTATTCTCGAGAGGAGCCTAAACGAACTGCAAGCTAAACTTCAAGTGATGTTAATTAGCGGTTCGGTTCTTGAAGATATGATCATTGGCAGAGCATTTCCACTTGAGATGGAGTGAGTCAGGACTATTTCATGAACGTCCCCAAGGCTTTCTCCTGAGTTGACAGATCAGAAGATCTCATTGAGTTGTATTACTAAGGATAAACAACTCAAACGTTCTCAACCAATCTTGTCTATTTCGTCTTTTTCGTCTAATATCGCGGTTAATTTAGTGCATGTTGCGAATTCTATGAAGAAACGGAGAGACGATATGAAAGATCAGAATGGGACTTTAAATTCAAAAACTGACAGCTGCTTCGCTAGTAGTTGCTCTTGGAGTTAAAGAATTTGGAATGAAGAGAATTCAACCTTATGCTTTAAACGCTCACTGCTCTGTCAATACTAAGTAGGACCTTAAACTCATTTAGATATAAATTGAAACTGTGTTTTCAAAGACTAATTGAACTAGAAAATAAGGATTGCTTAAACATCTTAGATCTAGAATTTTAAAGTGAAACATCTTATCATTAGCTTTAAATCTTTACGAATTCAGTAACGGTCATTTAGGTAGTCTTAATATCGTAGAATTTTAACCGTTTACTTATCTCCACTGACTTTTCATCATTGAACGATTGACAGATCAGCACGCTAGACGATGCTGTCTCTTTTTTGCGATCAAAAACCATTTCCTCTAACGACATACCTGTCGCCCTCGCAGCCAGAGCACAGCCCGGCCCAGCCATTTGCAGTGAAGTGAAAATTCACCCCCCAGGGTACAAACGTTCAGCCTGACCGAGGGTACGCCGCACTCATCCATGGTAATGTAATGTTCGCGAATTTGTAATGAAGATAGCTGTCTGCCGTTAGGTCGTTGTTTTTTTACCTTCTGCTGCGTTATCCCGCGGCAATTTTCGCGTTAACCGTTTTTGCTGCCATTTGTAGCACGGTGAGGTTGCGGTGAGTGATGTCGGGATCGGTTTTTGTTGTTGTTACAGCGTTAATTCTTCGAACCTATGAAACTGAACGTGGCGGTGTCGTACGATGGTCGTGTCTCCATGGTCTCTCCATGTCCTAATTGGTGGAAACTCTCGTGTCCCGTTTCGAGTGGTTCGAGGTTGAAGTTAACCAATTTCTTTTCAGCGACCTTCGTGCCATCTTCGTGCGGTGGCTTTGATAAGAAACCCACTCTCCCCGCAAACTCTCGGATTCTCGGTATGATCTTGGTCGCCATCGTTGCGCAAATGTTGTGTGCTTTCCAAACACACACAACAGAGCGCGGATACAAACACACAAAAAATATTCCCAGATACCCAGACGTAGACCGATCGGAGACGACGGCTTCCCTTTGGCGGCAAAACCACACCAGTCGGGTGTTTTGCAAAAGCGCAGCAGCCTCTGACCACCAAGATTGGCTCGACTGCGGCACACGCTGGTCCCGCTTGATTTATGGACGGCCCGCAGTTTGGCCCATAAATTTTACTTCGTTTAGACGTTTAGTCGGTACGGTTCCATAGGGCACCCCACCGGTGCCCACCGACCGCCGGGGTCTGTTTTTGCGGGTGGAAATGCGTGCGTTCCATGGGTTTTTGATTTTTTGTGTGTGGATGTGGATGTAGTCCTCGCTCTCTCTTTCGTCTATTTGTGGTCCACTTCCTCAGAACTATTAGCGGACTGACGAGATTCTGGGAACAGTCGCAACACGGGATCCAATGTACCTGCAGTGATCCCGATGATGTGTGAGCATGTACATAAGGGTGCGCCGAAGGAAAAGACTGGGTCTGTGGGACGAGGACGGTTCCCGTTAGTTTATGCTCCACCCAACATCCAACGCTTATCCGATCGATTGGAAAACGGCGCACACGATTTATGCTACATGCTTGTTAACGAACCGGCTGTGAATTATGACACGCTTCGGTATCATCACAATGCTAAATATTAGTTTTTGAGCTCAGCGATCACGGACAATGCTAGGCGCGAGACACGATGCAATGCCCATTATGTCATCGATGAATCTTAACGCCTCGGTAGAAGTGGTAGGAAGGATTTTGTCTTATCACGAAGATGTTACAGTTGGTACCGTATGTTTAAGTGTGAAGCATAAGTGATGTGTCACACCTGTGTGAGCCATTACCGTAAATCATCACATTCTGAACGCCTTCTAGCGTTAAGAACTTTTGTTTAACTCACCAATTTGTGTAAAATGCTTGACCGATTCGATTGTGATAAACGTGACGATAATGGTGCGATGACGCTTCCTACATCCCCTCCTTCTGTCTATATCTTGAAGTACATCCTAATTGCATTCTAAGCACGCCCGGACGGGCAATTCAAAGTTGCAGTTTGATTCAATTAAACTTATAATTAATGACACCTCCGCACTGCCGCTCGCATGTGCCCTCTCGCTCGGGGATGAACTGTGTCAACATGGCAGCTGCTAGTCTATCAACTACACAATCGCGTTGGACATGGTGTGGTGTGAGGTTCAATGTTCCAATCCGGTCAATCGATCCACCAAGATACCTTCCAGAATTCATGGGAGAATGATTTAGAAAACTTATTCTTTCTTCTCCATCTCGTTACGCAAATAGACCGCTTACGACGCACTTAATCTTATCCAGTTTAAGTGTCATTGCCGTTTCAAGCAATTTATTTCCTAACCCTTCAGGACTTGTGTCCTCTCCGCTCTCGGAGAGCTCCACGCCAAAGGAAACATAAGCCACGAGTGTTGGGGCGTTTGTTTAATTGAAAATATGTATGGCAGTGAAATAAATAAAAGCGCTTTCCACCAACCTGCTGCAAGCGTGTACGGCCATACTTGGCATCAACATCCCCCGCAAAAATCCAACCTACTGTACTGTAGGTTTATTCCATTTGCGCGGTGTGTGTGTGTGTTGTTGTTCGACAGAATGACACATTTTATACACACCGCACGGTTATTACCGAGCCTATCGAGAAGGGGTTCGCCGTGTGTGGGTATTTCGCAACGCTGTGGCCATGTTGTTCTTCGCCTGCAACCTGCAAGTACCACACCACACAACCTGTCTGGATAATCGCTGGCCCGTCCACGATTTTCCCTGCTCTAGCGCCGTTCGGCTCCGCTGCAGATGACAAGAGAGTGTTGGCCGTTGTATCTATGCGTAAATAAATAAGCAAATATGACAATCTGTGGACAGGGGAGAAATGCTACTGTGTGGACGTTTGACGTTGTCTCGGTGAAGCTGCCTGCTTCGATTGTGGAGCGTGTTGCAGCTTGAGTAATCGATATCCGTAGACCTGTTTGAGTGTGGAAAAAAGAATGGGAATTTAATGACAGAACGTATTATTGATATCTTTTTTAAACTAATAATATTATAAAAATAGAATTAGTTTAATAAATTGTTAATCAGAAGGAAATAGAAGGAACAGTAATATGAGCTCTCACTAGGAAAGCCTTGGGTTCGTTCATATGCCTTCTTATGCATCTAATGGGAAAAGCATTCCAGTGGTCTGGTGGCATAGGCGGTTATCTTTCACACGGTAGGTTCGGACATCAAATCCCATATAAGGGAACTTTTCCCAAATATACTAATTAAGCTAATTTAACTCAGAGGACAATCGAGGTATTCCTCCACGGCTGCTCCACAATTCTTGAACTTCTGTGATCGTAGCAAACAAAAACGAAGGATGATTATTAAAAATTCTAATTAACCTCAACAATTGAATACAAAGTGTTTAACCTTTTTTTGTCCCCGACAATTGATTTCATTATTCTGTCAAATCGGCAATTGCTCTCCTTCTTACTATTGTGCCCAAAACAGTTCCCGCTAATGCGAAATGGAGTGCAAAAGTGAAAGGACTCTCAGTACTCACAAGAGACACCTTCCAGAGAAAGGCCTAACAGTACGGAAGCCATTTTCGGTCACTTCACCAAAGTGTTCGAATTGATTGGGGATTAAGGCACAGGAAAAAAAACCCTTTTTTTCATAAAACCCATTTCGCTCACTTTCGTTTATGCACTAAATCACTCCGCTTTGCGATTGGTAATTGTTTTGCCATTGCTTACGCGAGCTCAGGGGACAGCAATGACGATCAAGCGACGAACTAGCACTGGTCGCAGTGAACGGTCGGAATGATGATAATAAAATTGTATTTTTCCCGAGCAGTCTCCCTCTAGCATCACTGTGGGTCGATCATTAGTGCGTTTCTGGAATGTGGAAGGAAAGCCTAGACTCCAAGAGACATACAGAAACCTCTCAGTACCGGAGGGTACTAAGCTAAAGCGGGCTGCGTTTGTCGATTACGGCGCAATAAGTTTGGCGATTACTTTTACGTTTGCCACCACCAAACGGAATTAGGTCACGCGAGGTGAGGAGAAGCCTCCTTAATGCCTGGAGGCGTCGGTGGTGGCAATTGCTGACTATGCTTCATTCGTTCTGGACTTTGGCTCGACGTTGACTTTCGCTTCATTAAACTTCATTTTCGATTAACGCTGGAGCCGGAGTCGGAAATAGAGAAGCGGGACGTTAATGTGTGTTGCTTGGCCAAAGGTAGACAAAAACAGGGTGTGTGTGTGTTTTACTACACTCAACGGGCAGCAGCAAGATAATGAGGGACCAGAGATTTACTGTTCTTTGTGCGTTGCCGTAGGCAAGAACTGGACCCAGCTCGATCTTGAGCTGGAGATCGTGGACGTGGGCATGTGTTTTTTGTCTGTTATCGATAGAAGCACCACATCCTTCGATCAAGGTCGTCCTGGTCGCTTAAAAACCATCACAGCAACAACTTTTTAGCCTTCCGAAGCTTACGATCTATCTCCTCCAATTCTTACTCTCGTGTTACTCGGGTGTGGTTGGAGAAACTTTAATTAAATCATCATCATTCCCATCCGGTTCGCTACCGGAATGATCCGGTTGGTCGTGAGAACTTCCCCCGGACGAGCTCTCCAATACCCACCCTAGACTTACTTTGAATAATAAATTAAGCCTCAGCGAACAGACGGGATTATAATCTAATAGGGAAGTGAAGACAGTACCTCCGGAGGCCATTCCCTGACCAACTGCTCCACATTTCAACGTCCGTCGCGCATCCGGACATAATCAATCATCTGGGCCTTTTCGTCCCAATATGCGCTTGTTCCGATTTTCACACCCGAAATACTGCTACTGTCCGAAAGCCCTTTTCGGTTAACGTTTAAGATATTTTATGCTTCATTTTCCCTTTTAACCGAAACGAGTCTTTCTTCCCGTCAGTTTTTTTTTTTTTTTGGGTAATTAAGTGTAAGAGGTGAGAAGAAAATCAATTCCCTTCTAAACAAAGATAAGCGGAGCTCCCGAAAAGGTGTTACCCTTAAAATGTGTCACATTAAGCCTCTTCAAGGTTGCCTGCAATTTTTTATCCAATTTAATCTCCACCATAGACCATTCCTCGAGCCCTATACGGTGTGTGTTGAGATTTAGCCTTGAAATTGACGGACCGATTTTTTATGTTTTGGTCTAAATGCGACTCCTCTTAAGAAAAACAGCGTTCGAGCTTCATAATCCTAAATCCCTGGGCGTGTAGATAAATTGCGCCGAAAGTGTTGAAAATAGCTTCGGGACATTAAAAACCCCGCTCCGGCCATAATCGATCCCGGTGACGCGAAAATTGAGCGTCTAAAGTAGCGTGAAGTTAGGTTGCGGTGTTGAATTTCCACAAAAACGATACGAAGACAACCGCAGTGAAAGCAAGCGACGCAAGAAAGCAACTTGTCCAGATGTATTGGCCGCTGCTCACCAGTATCGCCGATTGACAGCTGTTGATCTTTGGGCGATGATCGATGGTTGTCTTCGGACCGAGAAGATCTTCCTACGTGCTGCTGCTGCTGCTGCCGGTCAGCATCGAATTAATCATCAGTGTTATGTGTGAGATGTGCTCCCGATCAATCTCAACCGCCAGCACAAGATCAAATCCTGCACCTTGATAATGGACGAAAGGCTGGCTGTGTGATGGCTAAAGGCGCGTGAAACCGATTTAAACTTGCTCTCGAAATCGATCTACAGCAATCATCATCATACGGACATTGACGGCCCCGGCCAACGGGAGTAAAAGCGTGCAAATTTATGTGCGCGCGCACATACTTTCTCTGCCGGTGTTTTTGCCCGAAGAAAATTTTCTAATCGCGAACTCAACAACACTGTGGACAATGTATAATGTGCATGGGCTTTCGGTCAGCCGTTGAGCGGCTGGTCAGCGAACTTCGTGGCCGATGAACCACCACGTGACAGACACCATAATGGTGGGTTTCCACGGTTAAGCGAGAGGGCAGCCAATCGATAGGTGGGTTGATTTATGTATTTGATACCGTGTACCCGCACGGCGACAGGAAGCATGGTAGACAGCTGTTTTCTCCGCTAGAATCGGTACAATGTTGCATATCGATATTTAGACGCAAATTTATGTGTTTCGTGTGTGGTGAGAGCTGAGGATCAGCCTTTAAAACTTTGATGAGCTGAGGTGAGTAGACTTGGTTCTCCTATAGTGAGCAGTGAGAGGAACTTAGGGAGAACTCGAATATTTTCAGTCGATTGGGCATTTGGATGTGTAAAAGCTGTTACTTACTTACTTATCGGTCGCTACAACCGTTTTGCGATATCCTTCAATTTCCGATCAAGGTTTATCGTCATCGTCAGCCAAATTATTATTCCGGCCATCTTTTACCTGGCGGAAGCTTCAACGCCATTACTTTATCTCAATTTGAGCTTACTACGTCTCCTCTGTCGCAGGTCTTCATACGGCAAGATAGGAGATCAAATCCCATCTGGACCATTCCCCCGTAGTGAGGACTGAATATCCAACTACCTGGTATCATTAAGTTTATTAAGTCAGAAATGAAGAAGAAGACGTGTCCTCTGCCAGTGTGGACGGCCTAAAACGTGTTTACGGGCTGGGTCGTCCGGTGACATTCTCATGACATGACCAGCCCACCGAAGCCTGGCGAATCCAATTCGCTGTACAATGGTGAGATCACCGTACAGCTTCTTCCGCTCGAACGCTGCTAAGAGGATTTCGTCCGTTAACAGACGTCAGTTGGAGAACGGCCATATCTCAGAGGAATATTTGAGTACTGGGACTGTAAATATTCTATACAGTCGCAGCATCGTCCGTCGCGACAGGCATTTTTAGTCGAGAAGTTTCCTCAGCCTCTAGAATGGCCGGTAGACAAAGCAATTTCTTTTTTCAAAGGCACTGCAGCCCCGGAAGGTCTCGGCCTGCCATTTCTGAAGGGTCACAAGGGCCAGAAATTGCAGGCCGAAATCTTTCCCGGTTATAGTGCCAAGAACAAGAGTTCAGTCAGTTCAGTGTTCAGTGTTCAGTTGTAATTGCTCAAGATGTCTCTAATACGCCGGTCACAAAGTGTTTGCCAAAAAATGATCCGCTTGACAGGTTAAATAGATGTCTGATTAAACCTCAACACTTCTAACTTCTAACAGGTACAAAACACCATATTACTACGTCAATTAATCAAAATTAGTCACAATAACTTCTCACTACCGAGTGCCAAGAAGAAGAAAAAGCCCCACAATGCTCGTCGTCTCACAATTTATCGCAATTGTTGCATTTAATATCCGTTTTTTGTACACTATTATCAAAAGGAACGCTTTCCCGAGAAACCTTTCCATCCGCCGGCAAGCAATGCGATACACAGTTTCCATTCTATTGTAAAGTTCCTCGGCTATTGGGATTCCCGGAAGAGGAATGTCCTCGTCGTCGTCGTGGTTTTCTCGTGCCGGTGACGGTCGTCCTGACAACCGGGTAGAAGCAGTGCAAGTGGCATAACATTCCCGTTCGTTTCGCACACTGAATGCGCTACCGAATGGGGGGGAAAATTTCCTGCGACTAGGAGGGACGTTGGGACACTTTTTGGAAGAGTGTGTGGCAGAGCTGAAGGAAAGTGAGTGTGGAACGCCAGGACGGAATGAAATTTTTCCCTTTTGCGATTCCGTGAAGGTGAGCATAGAATTTCGATTTTCCTCCATTTGTGTGTGTGTGCGGCAATCGAATGGGTACGCGCCTGAAGTTATGCTATAAACAGAATAGAACGATAAGTGGAAAAGTATTGAAATGCGATATCGATACCAAACAGTCAACAACAGGTGCAGCGCAGTGGGAGAAGAATTCATCCACTCGAGAGGACAAGATCCAAGGAACCGGGGAAAATAGAAGCAGGAAAGTCGTTAATTTAAAATTCCTTCCCGTTTGCCGATAAAATGTAAATATTTGCCCAGCGCCGAAGCTTGGCTATCCCTTACATTGTTGCACATTGTGGGACGCTGTTCGTACGCTTTGTTTCGTCAATTAACAGTAGTTGCCTGTTCACGATGGAATCGCGATCATCCTTCGCCCGAAGAACCGGAGTGGACGTGAATCGATGTTTTTTTTTTGTGTATCCGGATTCTACACTATCTTCTGTCCCCGTTCTGTAGCGCTCCAGTGTGCCCGGTTACATTGTAGACTTTTCCGGCCATGAAGTTCGCTTTGTCCGCCCGTCTGCGAAACTGTACGATGTATGGTCGGCGGAGTCGCCTATCGGAATGGTAAATCTAATCCACTTCAATATCCTCCGTGTCTCTGCTAGTGGATCCGATCCCGCCAAGCGGACGGAAGTGAGTCAATATTGCAAATTTATTGCCATCAGACAATGAGATACAGTGTCGTGTTGTTGCGCACTGTCTGGATGTTCCAGCTGGATTACGGACGTATCACGGGTGAGAAGTCTGGATTCAGGGATCCCTCTTTTGAGAGCGATCCGATTTGATTCGACTAAATTATCCGGTTGAGTTCACTTTAGTGTGTATAAAATAAATTTGTTGCTCTGTATGTTTAATGACTTAAAGCTGGTTAACACCTTCTCCAACTGAAAAAAAATTGAAACAGTAAACGTTGACATTAATGCTTATTTCATTGGCCATAATAAATGATTTAACACCAGGCGGCCCAGCAACCGTTTTACCGTGTTGGCCTAATTTAAGATCCATCTTCCACGCCAAAAAACCCACCAAGTGTCTCCTGATGACCGTCAGCCACCTTAGGTAGCACTGATGATGCATTAATGACGAGGCTGGTGTTTAAATCCCTTGTCCTGGATTACATCAAATCCCCTAGACGCCAACCGACAGATTCATCGATGAAAAGAGAAGACATGCGTATGCGTGCATAATATTTATACAGCCGGTGTTGTTGATGTAGTTCACGATCATTTTTGTCGCTCGCATGTGTCAGCATTATGCTCATCACGTTCGTTCGCTTCTCTCTCTCCATTCCACAGGTAACATGGAAATGCTGACCTACTTCTTCGGACCGATCGGAATTCTGCTCGGCGTCAATCTGCTACTGTTCGCATCGACCGCCCGTCAGCTGACCTGTGGCCTATGGAAGCGGGACGACGTTAAATCGACGACGGAACGGTAAGATTAGTCCCTCTCTTTGCGCTCCTTGGCCTTCTATCTATCCCCGTAACTAAGCCTCACTTTAGTGATTGTTTTTGTACTTTTGCTTGTGTTAATTGCTGATGGCGAGGATTCGTGAGGATCGCCCGCCCGAATCTTTAGTACTAATGCAAACGAAACGAAACTAACACTCATACACACTCATAATATGGACCCAGGACTGTTATACTGTAGTGTAGTGTGATAATGCTCTAATGGGATGCTTTTTAGTGAAGGAATTGAAACATGACCAGACAATCATAAGACGTCATCCGTATTAATTCTTTCTTTTAACATTAAATAGCATAACGATGGATACTAGTGACTATATTGAAGTGACGTATTTCGAATATCAACTGAAACTTTTCTTAGCAAGCAACTAAATCACTTGCTTTAATTGGAATATTCAGTGATACATTTGGAATATCAACTGATTCATACATATTAAAATTAACTCAGACACATTCTATTTAAGTGCCTTATCGCATAACTGCAACTTTTTAAATGGATTTTTATTTATTAAACAGTTACATAAAGTGTTACGTTTATGATATCAACTGACTCAAACCAAATTTATTTAAATTCAGGAAAAGTAATCTGATTATTCCAGCTGAAACTGTTTAATTTGCTAGTATTGTCTGCTATTCAAAGTGCTACGTTTCTAATTTCAAATGACACTTGAAACAATGCTATAAATTAGTGATTAGTTAATTTTGTTTTACGGAAAAATTAAAAATTCGTTTATTTGATATTATTTGAAAAAAATAATTCATTAGAAGTGTTGCATTTGAAATTCCAATTGAAGTATAAATACCTTCAACATATAAAAATAATTTTTTTTTCTTGATATCAATTTAAAGTTTGAGAGACACTTTATCCTTTTTTAATGCCAATTTATTTGAAACATTTATCAAAAAGTGTGACGCATTTATGAGATCATCTGCCACATCCAAACCACACTTGCATTCATTGTGCCAATTTATAACAATTCCATTCGCTAGGTAATTTTTCCCATATCAAATGATTCATTTGCTATTTCAAATGCGTTTTTTTTGTCCAAATGCCTCTTCAATACCTTTTGCCATTTCTGGTGGTTATCCCCTTATAAATTAATAGCCATTTTTCGTCGACCTGTTAGCTCGGGGGTAAAAAGAAAGAACGAACCCGAAGACATCGCCAAACAGCGCTTGCGATTGGTTTTGTGCCCTATCAAACCGATATAAATGGTGGCAATATATCCTTGTTCCCGGTGCGCGGTTGGTCGTGTCCAACCCTTTTCGCGCGATCATAATTTGTCGTTGGCGTTGTTCAAATATTAGTTTCCATTATGGGAAAGCGAACCACCGTGTGGCCAGCGCAATGCCGCTCACTGGTCTGGTCTGGTTGCCGGCTGGAAAATCACTTTTGCAAACTTCACTCGCACGACTCGTCGGGAAGGATAGTTCCGGCTGTTGCTGCCGGAGCAACATGGTGAATGTGTGCGGTGGAAACTCCTGCATCCACCGAGATATCCTGTACGACCGAGGACCTCGTGAAGAGAAGAAGCGTTCAATCAGCAGAAAAGTAGTGGTAACAGCCCTTTAAATTGGAAGTTGAACATGGTGGAAAGGTTTGCTTTACCTTGGTCCTAGACAACCCAATTTCCAAAAAAAAAGAGAAGAATTGTTGAAGCTTTCTCTCTCTCCTTCTCCCCTTTTTTCTCATTTCCTACAACAGAAATGGGTCAGCACATTTTAAGTTTTCCCGTCGAAAGCAATTTTCGATTTAGAACGAATTTGTACAACACACCATAAGAGGAAAAAAGGAAAATTCCTGGGAAAAGGGCACACACATACATACACCACCACACTCATTCACGTGTTTGGAACTCGAGCGGTAGATGTTCCCGGTTCGAGTGCAACAAACCCCATTTACCGAACGTTCATTTCCGGCAGGCGTGGAGTTTCTATGGCGCGAAAAGAAAAAAAAAGTCCCCCGGTACACGCAGACATCCTCAGAACGGGCCCAAGTGGTGCCACCACTCAGGCTCCAACCGCCGAGGAAATAATTAAAAGCCACCCTGGCCCCTTGTTTTTTTCTGGTGCGCCATTTTTATTCATTCGATTTTCGTCGGTCCAATTCGCTTTCAAGGACCTCTCTTTAGCCTGCCAGAAAGTTCCGCACCGGGAAAAGTTTCATCCGCATTTTCATGAGGATCGTTTCCGATGTGTTTTTTTCCTCCGTCTCTCTCTCTCTCGGTGTGTTTTCGAGCACTGTCGATTCGGCTGATAGGATTCGGTATTTTAACGCTCCGGAATGTGTGTGTGTGTGTGTGTGTGTGTGTGTGTGTGTGTGTGTGTCGTAAATCTAGCTGGGAGAGAAATTGTTTAATTAGCTACAATTACCCCATCGACGGCAAAGGCAATGTTTTACTGTCGCATGGGTAATTAATTGTCCGTTACTCGAGTAGTTTGTGTCCTTCGACAGGATCGCTTTCCCGTTTTCTGATACTCCAAAAATTGAGTTCTAATTTAAAAAAAGTACAGGAAATTGTTTTCTCTTAATTTAAGAATGTGGTACAACCGAGGGAAGTTTTTCCTGAAGAGTCTCCATACGAGGCCTTTCCCGGTTGGCAAGATTTATTCCCCGGAAAATGAAACACATTTGCCTCTTTTGCCTCAATCTCAACACCGTTTTTATTGCTTTCCAATTAGTCGGTAAAAAGCTCTCCACTCGGGGGCTTTTCTCTCGTCGCTTCTTCATCAAACAAAGTGGAACTTTAATTGTGAAGCATCCCGGCGAAAGGAAATCGCTTACCAAAAAGTGCACAAGCACATTCCCGGCTTCGTCCAAATTTTCCGTTGAATTAAGGAATAAACGATACTCCCGAAAAAAATAATGATGCACTTCGGGCGAACTTTTGGAGGAATAGAAAAACCATGGGCAAAACAAAACAATTGAGCTCTAATTTTGAGACCAAGACGCAAGACAGGGCCATCCCGCATCATTAAGGATCCTCGAGCTGCTTCCTCCTTGCGCTGAAGAAGCGTACATAATAGGATGAATTGAAACGCCTAAATCATTCAAATGATTCGAAGTCCACAAGATAGAGCTAGAAATGAGAGTTTTGATAACATTCCATTGCTCCAAAACAGGAAAGTGCCCAAGAGCGCTGACGAGCTATTGGATCCTCGTTTCGTAGACGACTTTAAGGATGAGTTACCGTCCGTTACCGTTGTCTTAAGCGTAACTACGGTGAATCAAACATCGTTGGGACATGCTCTGATGCTGTTTTCCAATTAAACTCACCTTCCGACGGTTGTTAGCCGATTGTGGACATTGACGACGATGACGACGTCCTGAACGACAACGATAAATTACCATGGCAGCGTGTCCCTTTTTCCTGGGCGGAGAGGATTGTTTGAATTTAATTTCATCATTCAGTTTCATAGCTTGGAATCGCCTTCAATTACACACTGATTACCAAAGGGAGCTTCTTGCATTAGAGGGGGGAATAACGCCAAGGGTTACCAAGGGTGACTAGTGCTCCAGATAATTTCCCGACAGCACGTGAAGTCATCGTCTCCATGAAGTCGTGTTGCATTTAGATTTATACGGACACTGATGTGTATTCAATGTCGCGTAGGCTTTCCTGTCCCACATCAGCACGGCCGCCCGGGAAAAAGTTCTATCGATAATGAACCTCTCAACCTTGGGGACCCCCCCCCCCCCCTTTTTCTAGTCACTCGAAACGTTGTACAAAGTGAGGCAGCTTAGACCAATTTGCTTGCCGTGTCAAATGTGTGGCCTCGCGGCACGATAAACGTTGGGACAATTTTCCTCGCGCTGGGTGGGCTCTTGTGTCGGCGGCATCTCGAAGACAAACGATCCGGCCCGGAAAAGCCGCTCTGGAGTACCACGCGAAACAGCGAGGTGGTCGTTGGACAAGTACAAAAATCTGTATCATTCCGACCTGACCGTCGTTCGGTGGGGTCTCTCTGTTTACGAGGATTTATTGCAACTTTTTCGCATCGCCGTTCGTACCGTCGTTGCCCGTCGCAGGCAGGAAATCCATTCGGGGCTTGTTGTTTTATCTGTTAGAATCCACCCCCCCCCCCGCCAGCTCTGGGTCTAGCTGAACGGGAAAAAATGGGGGGAAAACAGAAAGCCACAGGATGATAGTGCACCGACATTTTTTTTTCCTTCCCTGCAAACTGATGTCGGTTAGCAGGGCAACCGGTACCAGGGTACGGTACGGAAAGTGAGTGATAAATCTAAATAGTAAAATGGTAATAAAATAAAACACGCCAGCGAAATGAATGTGTGTGTGTGGGTTTCGCTAATAAATAGGGAACACAGCTCCAGAGAGATCCGCCGGACTAATGGGCAGGTGATGGAAAACCCACCGGGAAGGTTAGGTTTAGCGGAAAGATAGTTAGCATGGCGAGGAAAAATGAATATTACTGCGACACGGATAACACGGACTGGATCGTGTGGCGGAAATACAGTGGTTCGCATCTGAAATGGGACATCCAAAAATGAAGTCGACATTAGAGATCAATTCGCGATATTCTGAGTGTTTATTGCCCAAACTAGATATTCTTCAAATAACCTCAAAAACGTAGAACGAGTGCATAAAATATGAAAAAAAAATTTAATGCTTAAAGTCAATCTCTCAATCTCAATAGTTCAGTAAATTTAAAAATTCCTGGGCACTACACTTCAATCTCGAGAGGTCTCGGCCTGCCATTTCTGGCCTTCTGTGACTTAATTTTAGCCATAGCAGCCCTTTTTCGGAGGAGGCAGCCTGGATGGGATTTGAGCCCAGGCCCTGTCATGTAGAGACCGGCTCTGCTATCGCCTCGACCACTGAAATTCAAATCTCTAATACATCAAAATTGCGGACTTTATGCATAAGCTATAGCCAAATGGCAACCAGGTCTCCAACAAATCTATACTCTTATCTCTAGTCTAATTCTAGCCGTTTCTGGTTAATCAAACATTGATCATTCGACTTAATATGAAAGTGTCCCTGATTCGTTACGACCCACTGTATGGTGCTGGTTTTTGCATTTCCAACCCAAAACACGGAACTACGGACTAGTTGGTGTTTTTAGTTTTGCATTTTTTTTTCTTGCTTACTTTAAGGGTGGAAATTTGGATCTATGGTTCCTGGTGCGCCGAGAGCACATGTGGGATACATAACGTAGTTATCTCTCTGTCCCTTTCTCTCTATCCAAGTAGACGGGATTCCCGTTATTGTTTCTTGGGTTGTAATTCCGTAGAGTATGTGTCCTTTGGGTCTGTGTGTGTGTGTTTGTTTTTGTGTGCGTTATGTTTCGTTTCTGGCATGATTTAATGACCCACCAACCCTCTCCACCCTTCCCCCCTTCCAAAACCCCACTCCCTTTTCTCTTATACCTCGCCTTCCCTCCCTCCAACCCTTTCTTTCTTTTATTTTCTCTCTCTCTCTCTCTCGCTCTCGCTCTCGCTCTTCCCGACCCCCATGTGGAAATCGCTCAGCCGCGGTTTGGTTTCTTCTCCCTCTTACAGTGCGGCGTTGGGGCGCGTCTGCCTCAAGCTGGTGGTCGTGATGGGTGTCACCTGGGTGGCGGACGTCATCTCGTGGGCCGTCGGCGGACCGAACTACATCTGGATCGTGACCGATCTGATCAACGCACTGCAGGGCGTATTCATCTTCATCGTCGTCGGATGTCAACCGCAGGTAAGTTTTGGGCCCTCCTCCTCCTCCTCCCGAAGGGAAAGGTCCTGTCGATCGAAAGATCAAATTCTCTTACGCAAGCTTGTTTTTTTTTTTCTTCTTTAAATTCCAACTATTTTTTACGACAGGCGAATGGATTTTCGCTTCCAGCGTTGATTGCCGCCCGTAGCAAGAGAAGCATTGAAATGATAAACCTACTTAAGCTGACTGCTACGCTGAAGTAATTCGATAGGTTTGCGATCGTATAGATTTATTTTTAAAAAGTAATACAAAGGCACTTAGATTAATTTAATAAGATGCTTTCAGTTGTTAATCTTTAACAATAATAACGATCACAAGTGAGCTCTCCGTTAGGGCTCGCTTAAACCATATTGTCCATATAATCAGTTCAATTTTTCAAAAAGAAGATTTTTTTTCTTTTACACAATTTTGTGAAAAGCTAGAATTATTCCACTTTTTTTTATTAAAGTTTATTTTAAAAAAAAATAATTTTCCCAACCTTTTTTACTCCGAAAATCAACTTTAATTTAGGACCATTTTGTATTTTCTAAAATTGCAAAGTAATTTATTTATTTTTATATAAATTATATTTGCACTTAACTCTCTTCTTCTTCTTGCTTGGCACTACAACCTTGAGAGGTCTTGGCCTGCCATCTCTGGTTCTCTTTGAGACTTGATTCTACCCGTAGCAAAGTAGTCAGCTCTGCGCACGGGCAGGCGGTCTTGATGGGACTTGAACCCCGGTCCTGCCATGTGAAGACCGGCGCCGTTATCGCCTCGGCCACCGGACCACCCCTTATCCGCTCTTATCTCAGCCTGTTTTACTTTGTTGTTGCTAAATTGAATATCCAGTGCTTAAAAAACTTAAGTTTTTCATAATATATTTTTATCAAAATCAGTTTTTAATGTGATCCCCAGTATAATTAGCTCTATTTGCTCAAATTGGATTAAAGGATTTGTTAAAGTAATTTGTCCAAATATTTTAATATCAATTTATTCTTCAAAGTAGAACATCAAATCTTCTCTATCCATTCTTCCCCGTGATTTGCCTATTATCAATCTACTTTCACTTCACTTTTGCTAGTTGCTAGCGAGCCTCCAGAGAGCTTCGCCAAACCACGAAACACGGAAACTAGTTTCTGTCTGGCACACAACAAAGAACAGTAGAAACTCTCCCACCTAACCTATCGCTTCTTGCTGCCCTTTCGAGCGAAAAAACCACAAAATCTCATTTGGGCAGCGTGTCATCTGTAGTCCGAAAGGCACGATCGCCCGTTAGTGGTTTCGGAACCGCGACTACGAACCACCTAACAAACGAGACGAAATTAACCTTTACCTCCCGAGTTGACCGATAATGGGAGGTCCATTCCATTCCTTCCCCGTTTCCGACAGTGGTTGGAAGTTAATATGCACCAACGGAAGGCAAATTAAAAACGCACCACAAGGCAAAAACCAGCTGAAGGATATATGGAAACAGCATAATGCACTCATTGCTTCACACCTGACGACTGTGGCGCCTCGTTGAGTGGCACAGATTTTTTCCCCCGCTTGGTGAATCTCCTGGTGGACCATTCATATTAATTATCCTAATCTCAACAACGTTCTGTACAGTGGAAATCACAATTTATAACCATCGCTCTCTTGCGTGGCATTTCTTCCAGGTCTGGGCCGCCATGAAACGCCTGTGGAACTCGAAAACGGGACGATCCTTCACGAACACCACGCACGGCCCGCAGCACTCGAGCTCGTCGCACGGTTTGCCCTCGATGGGTGAATCGATCACGAACAACACCTGCACCAACAACACGACCACCACCACCTCGAACCGGGTACCGATGGAGACGGTCTGTTGAACCGTGCCGGGCGGAACACGTCCGGATGACAAGTGAGGTGAGCCAAAAACAAAAACCCTGCTTCACACTATTAGGACTGGAGTCGGGAGGTGCCGGATGATGTTAGCCACGGCACGGACCACACCGAAATACACACCCTCGGACGAAGATGCGCCAACGTGTCGAATCGTATCGACGACGGCCAAACTGTGATGAACAAGTGTCGGTCGGAGATAAAGTGTTCTTGTGTGTTTTTTAAACCATCATCGGTGGCTTTAACGCAACTCACCGTCATCATCATCCTCGCGGCACTGGCAAATTTTTGTAGCAGGAATGACACCAAGCTTTCTTGGCTCTTGACTGGACGCGTATTCGAAAGGGGTTGGCGATGGGACTTATATCCCAAGGAGAGGAAAAGCATGCGCTAAATAAGAGAAAACAGTCAATGTTGGTTCCCTTCTACTTTCCCTTCATCTCATATTGCGCCTAAATAGAGTATAGAAGCGAGAGCGACAGAACGATAGAGAACGTAGAGGACCTTCCTACCTTTGCAAACGTATACACTAAACGGATAATAACATTAATATTTAATAAATTAAACCACAATTCGCAATTCACACACACACACTCTTCACCGTTCATAACAATAAACCAGCAGAGATCACCGTTGGAGGCATACGAGTACGAGTGCTTGAAGATGTTTGCAGTTAGGCGATCGCGTACGCTGATGTCAGTATTTTTGTTGGACCTCTAACTGAGCTCCTCAAGCTGCCGGAAGTCCTCCCATCCATCTTAGTCTAGGGAAAGCAATTAACACTTGATAGAGAGAGAGGGAGAGAGATGTAGTGTATAGCGTTGACGACTCAGTCACTGAGCTCGAGAGCCTATCGATCGAGGTTTTTGTAGTAGTTAAGTAGGATATAGCATTTTGCCAAAACCAGAACAAAATCCCAAAACAAAGGCTAGAAGAAGCGTTCGCAGGAGAGGAAAGAGAGACGATTTTTTTTTTTTGTTGTTTGGACTCGTTTATGAGTAAGTGTATATTTTATGTTAAAAATAATTTTATCCAAAGGTCGGATCCGTCCCCGTCCGACAAGCTTCTTGCCGAACAAGGGAGCGATCCGACCGAGACGAACACCTAAGGATGGTATTTTGAGCTTCCTGTAGGAATTTGTTGCGCATTAAACAACAATACACTGCCCCGGGTGAAATTCATGTAAGCTTCTTCTTTTGTTACTTTTAAGAGCTTTACTTACGTTTGTAAGATTACTTCCCGATTTTCCGCCAACAAAGCATTCTCTTGTGTAGTTTTATGTTTAGAGCTTACCTCTTGGTAGAGTATTAATTACTTAACACACAAACACACCTTCCTCTCACCTTTACTTCGTATATGTATTTATGTAAAAAGTGTAAAGAAAAATGAAAATTCGTTCGTATGATTTTAGCTTACTTTCGCGATATGTTTGCTGCTTACGGTGATCCGCCACGTTGATAAGACTTTCCGGGGAAGAAGGGTACAATGTGTTTTCGTCTTTGGTAGCTTCTGTTATTGCCGATCACTTGGAAATGATTGTTTAAATCGGTGGCACGTGTAACACTTGTAACAATAACGTTTGATATGTCCGTGTCCTTTTTAAAAAATATATATATAAAACTATACACACACTTACACGCATATAAGTAAAAAAGGTAAACGTGTTAACAGTAACAATAATTAAAAACATTTAATGCGTAATATACAAATTCGATAAAAAGAAAAACGGGAAAACAATAACGCAAACAAACACGAGCCCATATAGAGCAATTCGAGTAGGAGAAGATAACGATCGGTTTTATGCATTCTTTTTAGAAAGGTTTACAAAATTTTATGGCCAAAAGCGAACTTTAATAAGAAAATTCTACCATCGGACGATTATTGTACGATCGATTTATAGCTCGAACACATAGGCAGTAGCAGCAGCAATATTTCGAAGACGAGTAACATACATACTAAAAATAAATAAGCCAAGAATGGTCGAAAAGGAAAAGAAGCCGCCCACCGGATGCATAAAACCTGCAGCAAACAATATAGATATATCGTTCAAAAACGGTCACTTTAGCAATAGCGCAAAACTAAAACGCTCCCCCCGTAACGATCATCATCATTCATATAAATTTCTTCTCACAGTAACGCGCACACAACTCTTTGCACACAATATATACAAACAACAAGCATAATTAACTAAACGATATCATAAACTTTATAAACAAAATCGGTGTTCATTATGGGGGTTCGAGCGATATGATGGAATTTTCAGGCATGGGCACACTGTGGAACTTTGCAATCATATAATGGAATCTTGCAGGGGCAACTGTCAGGAGCGGTTTGCAATGCTTCGGTGAATTACTGGCTATCGTAAAAAGGGTCAACGGATCGTTCTCGGTCACATTCTACAGTTCTCCCAACTGTTTGCAAAATTCCATTATATGATTGCAAACTTCCACAGCGGGCTTGCAATATTCCTCTTGTGTGGTGGGAAAGTTTCCATTATATGGATCGAACCCCTAGTGAGAAGTGTTGATACATTCGAGTCCTGTTTTTCTTCTAGTAAAACACTCGCACACCACCAGAACAGATCGTTGTATTGTAGAAGTTTTGCAAATAATTCAGCAGTTATCCACTCGATAAAATAAAGAAGCATCGTATAGCGAAAGGCACCGAAGCAAATCATTTAACCACCCTTCTCCTTCTCGACTCCAATTAAGCTAAAAAGCGGTAGTTAATCAATTCACGAGATAGTGATGTGCTAATCCAACAGTGGGAGAGGCGATGGCGATAAATTGCACAAAACCGTCCCGATCACTGTCCAACGGCGAGCGATACGAACACGACGAAGCACACTACAGTGCGTCAGTATTTTTCGATGTTTAAATAAATCGATCCGATGTAAAGTGTGACAGCTTCTCACTTCCATTTCCATTGCTTCTGCTTCTCGGTGCAGTTGCAGGAAAACTACACATCCTAACCAGCCCGAATCATTTAAATCGCTTTTCTTTCTATCTGAAAGAGGGCTTGTTTCGGAGGGGACCACGTGATGAGTTTTTCATCTCGAACCTCCCTCCCTTTTCAGTAAGCGATAAATCAGACTTAACTTGCCATTTAATCTCAAACCGATCTTGACTTGTTCTAAGTACTTTTCCGCTCTAACTTGACCGTTGTCTCCGCGTCACAAAGCACAATTTATAAGCACAATATTCACATCTCACCCATAACTCGATAGTTTAGCGAAGAAGTCTTAAAAAAGCGAGGTATGCGTATCGGAAAACAGCACGCCGTCGGAGGTTTTTTCGTGTGTCGGTTTTTAGGCAAACACGCTACAGTATACAATAAAGTTCGGAAGGGAACGATTTAGAATATCGAAACCGAAGCGAGAGCTTATATTGCAAATCGCAACAACAAAAAATATTCAATACAAGCGCAATAAAAAAAGGTAACACGCCAACACCTTACTTACTATACAAATGATCGAAATATTGAACTTTGCGGATCCCCGTGTAGTTGAGGAAATAAAAAAAAGTCGAATCAAACGAACTGCACTGAAGGGGGGGGATTTCTTTAAGGGGGTGTTTATCCTTAGGTGGGTATTGCAACATCCGAACACCGTGTCCCAGAAGAAGTAAGTTTTTTTTTTCTTAAAATAATTATTTATCACTGTTTTCCAATATAATGTTTAGCATACAGTGATGGACAGAATAATAAGACAACCTTTTTCCACAGCTTCCTTATTTATTTTATTTATAATTTAAAAAATCCGCCGTATTGCCATCACCGCATGTGATGACGAATTAAAAATTTCAATAATTATAAAACTTAACAAAAAAAAGGCATTTCCAGCCTGTTATTTAGCCTTATCCAGGGCACCTCGAGAGGACTCGGCCTGCCATTTCTGGCTTTCTGTGACTTGATTTTACCCGTAGCAAGGTAGTCATAGAGCCCTCTTCGCACGGCGGGGCGGTCGGGATGAGATCTGAATCCCGGTCCTGCCGTGTGATAAGACTTGCGCCGTTATCACCTGGGCCACCGAACCGTTCCAATTTGGGCCACAAATTTGGAAAAATTATCACCAACGTCTCTATATCGCCAGTTTCGTATTGAATAAAAAAAATCAAATCGTTTAATATTTGCAATATAAAATAAAAAACTGATGGTCTTTATGCATTGAACGTAAAGCAAATAAAAATACATATAACATATAACAAAAAAAACATACAACTTCCTCAGTGTTGTGCCTATTTTTACACTCAAAAAAAAATATTTTAAATTTTTATCAAAAGTACACACCTTATTTTGTACGATTTTCGCTATAGAAAATATTTTTAAGTAGTATTTTTACTTATTTTGTTTTACTATTCAATTATCAGGGTTTTACTAACACTTATCTCGTACAGAAAAATATGAGCAATAGAGTAAAAATTAATTTTCTACTTCAGTTTGCTTTATTTTACTTAAAAAAAAAATGGTTTTATAAGAAAAAGCTAATGTTGATATAGTTATGGTACGTACTGTAAATCGAAACCTTTGTGATGTGATCGCTACAACGACGAGCTTCTCGATCAGCTGTTGACTGCTGCTAGTGACCTCATCTTATTGTATGCATCATGCTCTTACAAGCAGCTCGCATTACTCATGAGAATGACACCGGACAATCGAAACGAAAACAGGAAAGGTGATATATGGCCCAGACTGACCACTGGTTGATGATGTGAAGGTGCGTCCACCTGAAGGTCTGGGCTAAATTATGTCAAGGCTTTGCAGCTTTTTAAATTTAATATTGATTTTTTTTTTTAATTGTAAAAAAATATTTGTGGTAAGATAACGTTTTGAAAGAAAAATAACTAAGCCTCTTGAACCTCACCCGAAAAGGAAAAGATTTCTAGAACAAAAAAGGTAATATTGTTTCTAACTTAGATTTTAACTCTTTGTACAGTATTTTAAATTAAATGAACGCTCAACACGCCTTACAAAGTCCGTAAATTAGCTTCTCAATTCTTCTAAACGCCACTACCAATTTCCCCACTCTTTGTCGTACCCTTGAAAATCGAACAAAGTAACAAGATTGACACTTTCGAAAGAAATCGTTAGAAATCCGCCAACCTCCCTGAAGAACTTCCCGGAACTTAATCGCGTGTAAATGGCTCCCGTCTATTGCACTTCTTTGCGTAACCGCACGCCGGGCAATCAACATGTCATCTTCCCTGCCGTACCGGGCTGCTCCATGGCTCTGGCCCTGGCGCCGTCATGACCACCGGATCCAAAACGCATCCACTCGCGCACCACTATCGTAGTGGTAGTGGTGTGTGATGAATAATTATGCATCCGTGCCACCGCGCGCTCAAAGTCGAAGATTGCGTCGCATGACATAAGTCAGAGCCTGCGATGACGACAGCTTGGCTTGTGGCACTTGCGCGACACCGTACAATTAGCATAATAACAGCACGGGATTTACATCGCCAACATATGTGTGTGTGTGTGTGTGTGTGTGTGTGTGTGTGTGTGTGTGTGTGTGTGTGTTTGGGGTGGGCCGGCAGTTGCGTGTGGTTTTTCCTTCGTGGTACGCGGATGCAATAATCAACCTCTGACTCTTTGGGGACTCCACTTGTGAACGCACCGACCGAGCACAGGTTGATTGCCATGTATGAATTTTACCCACACACACACACACTTGATCGGATGATTCACTACCACCAAGTGGTCGCATAAGCCGATGGAGAAAGCTATAATTTGTTACCCGCTCGCTGTATTATCCCAGAGGGCGCGCGATCATCGATCACGTCAGGTTTGTTGACAAAAGAGGATCGTCAGAGTCGTTGCAGCTCACTGGAAAATGAAACAGAGGTGAGGTGTGATTATGATTATTGATGACGTCATTAATCAAAAGGGGGAGCTGGAAGCACTCTTAGTAATGCCCTCTGTCATCAGTCCGACAGTGATCGTGGCTCCAGACCGATCGATGACTTAATCCAGATGCAGATGTCTTCTCGTCTTTCTTCCAATTTTTGGTCTAGACTTTGTGACATCAAATAAAATACAGGGACTTCTAACTTCATAATATGTCCTAAATTTCAAGTCAAATTCTCCACAAGTTCAGATAAGTCCAGATGTGAGTGTCAGCTCGCTCTTGAAGATATCTCTCCCTGATAAGACCTCGGAGTCGAACCTTTTACCCCCCTTGCTCTGGAAATCTTAGAATCCAGAAAACCCTCAGCGTTCATTGACCGATACCAGTCAACCCGTTTGATAATTCCTATTCGAAAACAGCTCCAAAAGAACAACCCCTCCATACGAGAATGTTAATGTCCATTTTATCTGTAACACATCTAGAGTTCTTGCTAATAGTCTTGTTATCATAAACAACCTTACATTTTCATCGCACTGTAACTCGCTCCACACGCTTTCGAGGAATTCAACCTCCCGAAAGAGGTCCAAACTGTTGCTCCAAATGAGTGAAAAGCAAAACATGATGGCGGCGGCGCCTACTACGCTCAGTTTGACCAACCGACGCATCTCTTCCAGGTCGGTTTTCTTTTGCATACGCAAACACTTTTTTCCCTGTCAAGGCCGTTGTTACCGTAGCAACGCGACCATAAAGATGAACCACCAGGGGTTTTGAGGTGGTTTTCTTTTGCTTACTTGAGCGTGAAATCGGTCGACCGTACCACGTGCGTCTGTCCTTGGCCAAAGTTCCCAACTGCTCAGTAGACGATTGTTTATTTTTTTTCGGTCGCCTCTTCTCTGGGCTCTCCCGGAACATGGGTTTTGTTGATGGCGCCTACTTGGAGGAAAAGAGTTGCAAGAGATCACATCTTCTTGGTTGTTGCAAAACACATGTTGCAAAAATAATTTTAAATTAAAAAAAATCCGTTTGAAGTTAAGCCATTTGCATTCGACAACTGCAATAAAACTGAGCGCGTGAGGCGTAATGGTTAAGGTCATGTTACTTCAGCTACTAATTCCTTATAAGACTTGAAGGTTTTTTTTCGGGACTTTGTTTAATTGCTTTTAAACTGCACTCCTAAGCTCATAAGACTTGATTAGATGACAGATCTTTAAAGTTGGTGTCGTTTCTTTTTCGTTTTTCAATTACGATAAAGAATCCGTACAAAGTCATCAGGCGAGAGAGTTGGCCATTGGACATTTAATTTGAACTGATCGTCACATCCTCACTCACAAAATATTCTGGACGCTTGCTTCCAGGGTACTCGTCCGTCCTACGTGTGTCCGCGATAACGTCTTGACCGCTTTTGATTAGCGGATGTTTGCTTTATTGGACAATTATGCACAAAGTCGCACCAACACGCGGCCACCATCACAGCCAACAAACCGTGCCAAATTGATTCATTCAGGCTGAGAGGGCTACTCGCATACGCTTTTAAAACGTGACAATTGGGACAGAATGGACTGTTGTGTGGCGTTCCCTAACGTCTACCTACTGACCAGATTTCCGACACGGTCGACGCCTTTCTAACGCCAGCAGCCGCCGAACGAAAACCCAAATCTTCTAAATCCCACCCATAAATCCTGAGTTCTGTTGGTTGGTTGAGCCTGACCCAAAACCGCCGTCCCGAAGAACAACAAATCTTCAGTCGGCTTAAAGGCGGCCATGCAAATCTAACCTGGCGTTGGTGCATTCGGCGGCATATCTCACAAAGGGGTTTTTATGGGAGTACCTGTGGAACGTTGCAGGGTGCCAGTGCTCAGGGAAAGAAAGCAAGCAAAAAAACGCACCAAAATTGCAATTGAACCGAAAGCAATTTTCGGTTAAAAAGTATTCAAGTACTTCGGTGGGGAAAACCCCGACTCCGTTCGGTTCTGTTCTGCATCCGGTACTGCATCGGGGTATACAAACCCGGGGGGGAAAGGACAATAAAGGCATAAAAGCATAAAAGGCGCTTACAGTTCTTTCGTGTAGGGTCTTGGGGTGTTGGTTGTCTTCCGTTCCGCAGCAGGTACGTACGTACGGTTTGTTGCAAAATAGAAGGAGATAGCGATGGGAGAGTTTTGGAACATTAGCAGCAAATTTGTATAAAAATGGTAATTTCGAGTTTTTATAATGACAAATTTGTTTTACAATTTTCCAATAAATTTAATTTTTAAACTCAAACTAGTTATAAATTTACTTTGATTACTCCTAAAGTAAAACATTAAAAGGATTCAAGTGTAACAAAATAAAAGCAAACTATTTGTTGATGTTATTTACCAGCACAAAACACTTGTTCCGTAATTGTTTGCAAAAGAATTCAAACAAGAGGGTAGAAAAAAAGCAACAAAGAACGTAGTGTTCCGCGCGCAACTTCAAAAACATCGCAACGGATTTGTTTGCATCCGGATTGGATGGGTTGCACACTGTGTGTGTTTGCTTGCAATCGTGGTGTTTGTGTCACAATTCTTGTTAAAAATAGCTTTAAAATTTAGGTCATATTACCTGGTTTGAACTAAGTTTACCAAACATATTCAGAAATAGGTCGAATGAAATTATTTTAATATTTTAATTTGAATTTGACAATTAGAAACCAGTTCGAGGCATACAATTGCATCAATCTGATGTTTATTTGATATTCATCTTAATTTGAAAAGATTTTACATCAATTTTAAAGTTTATTTTTCTCAAAATGTTAGTAAAAACAACTAAAATCTAAACCAATCCACTCTCAGCTTTTTTTCGATTAATTTCGCCCAGTGTGCACGGTGCGATGTTTTCGATTTCCCCCTTGCGGAACAGATCGTTCCCGGCGTAGCACACCACCACGGCACCCATCACTAGTTTGCATCGTTCGCTCACGGGAGTTGGGTGCGTCGCGTACGCGGTCTGCCATTTTTTCGCGAAAAATACGTGTTTTCCGGCATTTTCCAAACGGACGCGAGTGTACGGTCGATCGGTGACACCAGTGGAAACGCTTTTCCGACCGTTCGGGCACACCGATACCCCTAGCCGGACCATGTGAAAAGCCGTGAAAGTCGTTTCTGGGCGAGTGGAAAAGTGCGTGCGTCACACAACATCGACACCAGCACCACCACCACACCACTACCGCCTGGTCGGGCTTTGTTTCGGTGGATGTGTGCGTGCGTGCCGCGTGCGTGTGTGTGTGTTTATCTGTCACTCCTGCTGCGCGGCATCGGAGCACCGGAGCGCGCGTGTGTGTTTGTGGGTGCGGATGTGTGTGCGTGATGAGATTTAAAGATGGCGGCATCGAATAACAGGCGGAGAGAAAGCACTTTATCAAAATTATCATGCACGCGGTGTTGCGGCGATCTGTTCGGGTACCTGCTCCGGCTCCGTGTCAGCCCGGAAGAGCTCGAGCAGCGCTATAAATCGCGCGAAATCGACAAATTTCTCGAGAAAGATAAACATGCGTTCCGGCGACAGGTACGGGCGGGATCACTAGGATGTGTGTGTATGTGGGTGCGCAACCCAGAGTGTGTGTGTGAGAGAGAGAGAGAGGGAAGGAGAAGGGGCAAGGGTGCGCGGTGCGGGTTTTGTTTGTTTGTTCCTTAAATTAACCTCCACCGGTTCTAATCCTAATCCAACCTCCGATGCCGGGTTAATTTATTGTTCCGCGAGAGTTGGAATGTGCTGAGGGTTTCCCTGACGGTGGGGAAAATACAGCGAGAGAAAGAAAAAGTGGATGAAAAAATAATCACAGTCTCCTAGGATGATGATGACGCCTGGGGTGCGCTACTAGAATCAGCTGATTGATGCGTATTGTTGTTATTGTTGTGCAACTGTGATGGAAATCCAAGCTGTGTGTGTATGTGTGCGTGTGTGTGCATGTGCTGTTTGGTATAAGGCACGCTACGTGGCCAATGTTGCTGATTGTTGTTTTTGGGCACAGCAAGTGATTCACATTCAGCAGTGGTGGGATGACGTCGTTACTACTACATCCGTGTTTGTATGATCGTGTGATCGTGTTGTGATCGAAAGGATACAACGACGAATGATCATTACGTCGTGTGTGATGCTGTGAAACGTGAATATTCCTGTTCGATGTAGCATCCGCATCGCGAGCTTTCGAGAAGTAAAAGCGTCAGCGTCGATTAATGATGCCCAGCAATTTGCTATGGAATGGTGCCCTCTCTTGTGTGTGTGTGTGCATGTGTAGGAGACCTTGCCTGTGCCTACACTACCAGCAAAATGCGATTCAACCACCCATATCACACACTGTTGCTAATTTCAACCACACGGCAGCGCTAAGCAACCGCCCGTACACAGCACAGTAGGCGTATGCAAAAAAGCGCAACATCCAGCCAGCTCGACTCACCGAATGTCGCCTCCGGTTTGGGGTTGGGGTTGAATGTTTTCATTACACAAAAGGCCCCGGACCGAGACGCCAACCCCCTTCCACCCTTTTTCAAGGAGGAGAGTGAAGGACAACCTACACATACAGACACGAAAAAGAAGCATAAGAAGAAGGAAGAAATTTGGTTCCGATATTCCCGAGAGCTTCAGCAGACCCCTACAGAAACGATCGACTTTTCATTGGAAAAAAATACAGGAGGAAAATGTTTATTTTTTCCCCTATCGTGCACACTCTGATTTTGATTATTTTTTTTAAATTTCATGCTCTCTGCGTATCCGTGGACGACCTCATCTACTGTGTGAGGGTGGCCGGTTGAAAATGGGGATTAAATTGTACTCACCCACTCCCAAAACACGCACGGCGCACGAGAAAAACAGAACAAATGTGTGTGGAACACACACACACACAGACACCCGCATACCAAGAATCCGGTGTGTTGATAAACAAACCAAAACATGTGGACAAGATCAGGCTGCAGGGGCCTGGTTGGTTGCCGTTTGCGCTCGAAGCATAAATGTGGAGGAAAAATCCCAATCCCCGATAATATTTGTCCCGCTGTCGTATGCTGTGTGGTGGTCAGCTTGCTATTTTTAAATCACGACCCACTGGCAAGGTGGAAAACAACCCGATATTTGTGTGTGTTTTCTTCTCGTTGTAGAATTACGGTGGGCAGAAATTTGCTTTGCGAAAATACCGATCATTGGATAATGGAGTGAAAAGCTTCCACAATTTTCCACAATACTCTTCCCTGGGGGGAGAATCATCGGGAGGTGGAAGAGGGATGATCACGCGCGTCTTCAAGTTTCTTTCCTCATGCGACGATCGATCAGGTTTCATCCTCAAAACGACCTTGCCACCATCCCCCTTTGCCTTCCCAGCACTCCCTGTTGTGTGCTGTGCCCTTTTTCCAACAAGACGATTTCCGTTTTGATGCGGTCAACTTTCGCCGCGCTCACCAAACCACAACGGACGGACACTCTATCTGGGGTTGGGATTTTTTTTTTTTACATTCCCACCTGGTAGATGCTTTCTCTCGAACGAGACGTCATCTTTCATTTCTTTTTTTTTTAGCGGAAACTGTTCCACGACGTGACAGCAGGCACGGTCGATCGTTTGGTAATGATTTTTCCCTCCAAAGAACATGCCTCTTCGCCATGTGGGTCCAATACAATTATTACCGGCTTGTGCTCGTCGTGCGTCAAAATTAACGCACCAAATGTACATTACATTAAGAGTTCTGCATGTGTGCTACCCTATCCTACCTACCATCCGCCATTCGGTTAGGAAAACATTGTCTCAAGCAAAATGGTAAAATAATCAATATCGAGTGTGAGTAAAGCCGTTGTTTGCATATGAACATCCTGCATCCGGTTTCGGGGGTTTTTCTTTTTTTATTTTGCTAAGCGAGGCGAAAGAATGATGATGTATCTGGTGGTCTGGTCGGTAAAAAGGGGAAATGTTTTACGGTACTGTTTTTCTTATCGATTTTTCACGCTGTTGTACACATTTTCTTCGATACATGAGAGTAGTTTTTCATTCTCCTGTTAGCGCGTGTTGTGCTGCTGTCATGTCGAAATTATTCTATTTTCTTGTTGGTTCGTTTCGTTCGTTTTGAAAATATTGGGCCGAGTGATGGGTTTTTTTTTTGGGAATGCAATTCGTTGTGGCGGCGGACCTGATCTGAGGGTGTATTTGGAAGAGGCGTCATTTACTGGTACGCAGGCCTGATTATCCAACTACAAGTAAACTATGAAGAGCAAGCCATAAATGGCAGACCACAATAAAATAGGAAAATGGTATATGTCCTACACGAGCTGCTTGAGTAATATTATGCAAGGCTCACGATTCGTATAAATTGCAATTAGTAACTTCATACCAAACAGTAGCACTAGTAGAGAGTGTGGCGAAATAACTCTTGAAATGTACAACCTGCGAGTGACAGTCTTGATTTTTGCTTGTTATATACTGTACCTTGAATTATCCCATATTATATTTAACGTAACGGACATATTCATCGAATTCTTCTTCTTCCTTGGCACTTCCACCTTAAAAGGTCTCGGCCTGCCACTTCTGGCTTTCCGCGACTTAGATTTACCCTCAGCAAAGTAGTCAGCCCCGAGTACGTGGAGGCGGTCTGGATGGGATTTCAACCCCTGTCCTGCCGTGTGAAGACCGCCACCGCTGTCGCCTCGGCCACCGGACCGACCCGTCAAGTTCAGATTATCCAAAACATTGTTGGCTAAAACCCTGACTTTCCCGCCGAAGACGATAGACAATTTGATCTGTTTCAGAAAGCACATTGGAACAATTTTTCCTTAACCGAGCCAGTACGTTTCTTATTGCTTTAATACCAAGTCCTTTGGTTTTAGGTCAATATATGCCAGAACCATAGATTTGTCTTGATGTAAATATGTCTTGACCTTGACTTTGTTGGTCTCAAAATAATTGCAGTAAGATCTTAATATCAAGTTCGTACAGACATGCACTCCAACAATATATGTCCTTGCCTTCTCTCTTATATCTTGAGACCTCTGCCCATGATGTGCTGAGCTCTGAGACCCAAGGGTCACATACCTCTTCGTGTTGTATTTTGTAATTACTAAAAATCCCTGCATATCGGCAAGTTCGTAGCCAGTTAAGTCAAATAAGTCTCGATCCATGAAGTATGTTTAATCAGCAACTTGAGATGTTCCTCCTGAATAATTGTTCGCGATAAAGTTCTTATTTAGCGATGCTTCCACTTAACACTTTCATACTGCCCAAAATCTGACGACCTCTAGTCTAAAGCTTTTCCTTCCTCTTAGTGTTAGGCCGCCTTCTTGCGATCTTCTTGCTTCCTTGATAACAATGAGAGTATTTCAAAGGTTCAAAGGTTTGGCTTTTTCAAGCATTCACGGAGAGCCGCAAAATATTCAAAGTCTTTGCTTGAGTAAGATTGCTTGGCTTTGCTGGGTACAGCTGGTACAAATCAACTGATTCCTGCAGTTCAATATTGACTATACATGAAAGACTTAAAAAAATAATTGTCAAAAAAGTGCATTTAATTATGGTAGAGTTATTTTTCTGGCCGAAATACTCCTTTGCGAGGATGAGCCCAATTTCAATCGTCCAAGGCCACATACTATCAATGAAACGAGGTGATCTTTTCTGCGCCTTTGGTGGCTCCCGGAAGCTGGACGACATTTAACAATCCTCGACATGGAGCTCATCTTCAAGCAGAGCACAAAATCCGCTACGCCTCTAAGGCAGATTATAGATGTCCTTATCAACAACCAAAAAAGACAACAAAATTCAAGATAACCTTTACTGCTCTGGGGAAGGGAAGCTTGGAAGTGTGTTGAAACGTAATCAAAAACTCTTTCCCACCATCCACAAAAAAAAAAGAACGCACACTCTGCTCCATGATCTTTCGATAGCATTTAAATAAAACAAACATTCCGGGGAGGGAAAACGAGAAAAAAATAACTCGACCACAACCAAACTTGCGCACTGTTTGACATTGACCCATGGCGAATGGAAGGTGTCAGAGCCAGCACTCTGACGCTGTCCGTCCACGGCATCGCCGAATTCGTCCGATAAAGATCGATTCCAGAGTCTAAACGCTGACAACCTCTTTTCGCTTCCCGTGTTGAATGGTGAGCCGGGCGCACTTGTTGTCCGCGAGAGGGTGATGTTGTTGCCCACTATCGGCAGCTTGTAAACAATGTTAATTGGACAAATGAATTACACATTGGCGAGCGCGCGTGCCCTCGCAATACTCTGTATGTTGGTGCTGATGGGTGCTCGATTCGATTGAGCCTGTCTTGCTACTCGCAACTTGGAGGGGCAAAAGGGAAAGTACTGACGTACAAAGTGTGATGCAAACCAGCGGCCGTTTTAGATGCATTTGTCACATCGATCCTGCCCTTCACTACTCGGGCATGAAACAGTCCGACCGAACGAAGACAAAGCGCGCATATGGAAAGTACCGGATCGTTTCGATTATCATCGAATGGCGTGTTTTTTTTCCCCTACTGCCGCTCTTTGTCTGGTAGAAAGGAAATTCAATTTCCAGCCAACATCATCATCGCAGCTGCTCCCGCCTGCTACTGAAAGGCAGGGAGGGCGTCACGCGGATTATAATCTGCTCTCTGACGCGTGATCTTTGTGTTTGCGGGGTCTAAAGTTCCGGGAGAGAGAGAAGTGAAAGCGATTAGCACCAGCAAGCAGGGCCCTGAAGGTCACTCCCGCTACTGGTGTTGCTGTGAGGAGTGAATATCTGATTTATTGCTATTGATTCATGCGCGCGATTCGCGATTCGCCTGCGGTACGTTAAGGAAGAATCGGTACGGAGGCACACGTGTCGTCACGATCATCCTTCTCGCGATCGATTGTTGTCTCGGCGCTAAAAAAGCGCTACTTGTGTTTGGTGACTGCTTGTGACCCAGAAAGGAGACACCCTTTGGCACCGATCTCGTGGCGACGACATCTCGTGATCGCACACATCAGATCAAGCGAGGGATAGAGAAAGAGAGAGAGAGCGAGAGCGCGCGCAGGCCGAAGATTCCCAACGTTCTTGGCGTTTCGAGAGCGTCTTTACGAAGCGCCAGTCGCGACTTGCCGAGTTGATGTGATGAGTAGAGCGAGTCGCCGTCATTCGTCGATCGGCATCGCTGCCGTGGAATGTAGCTCGCTGCTGTGCAGAATGTCGCTGTCGCTGCATCGGTGTGTACTTAAAGGGCCTAGGCCTAGGAGCGTTTAGCGAAAATATTTATGTTTTGTTTTCACCTTTTGCTACCGCTGATTGTCATCGCAGTAGCCGGTCGCTACTGTGGATCCCTGTGGTGCAGCCTCATCTCCGACCAGCATTTCTTCCTGGTACGTTGATCGGTTGAGCGGCGTATTTGATTTTGTTCGGCCCAAGAGGATGTTGGAGTAAAATAAAAAAAACTGCAGCCACAGTACATCATGCCCTAGAGTTTGTGTTTGTTTTCTATTCTCGAAGCGTTTGTTTACTTGTAGCGTAGTAGTAGCACGCAACGGGCGGCCACAGTCACGGTGGCGTCTAGGCAATCTGATGCTATCCGTTGTTTATTGCTGTCCGATTTAAAGCATTCCGGTTGATAAGCCTGTGATGAATCTCTCCACGGTAGATTTTTGTTTCCTTATATGCGTTTCTCCTGCGATTCCTTTTTTTAGAGTAAAATGAATGCATACGGAGAGGACGGATCGGCCAACCGGGACGACGATCATTGAGGAGTGTAGATGCTAATGGACTGTTTCACGATCCCATGTCTTAAGGAAAGCCTTTCGTGATTCCGAGACTGTTGGCGCGGTCAAAAGTGGGTTAACGAAGGCCATCCCAACACCGTGTCTCGGGTGATGGTGTGGTTGTGGGGTCCAGCATAAAAGCATTCTTGTAGCATATTTTTGTCTTTAGCTCACACACATTCCCGGCGATCTCTCTCTCTCTCTCTCTCTCTTTCGTTCGCGACACGATCTAATAGCATCACTTTCACTTGTGCAAGATCGCAAGCCAAGATAGATCACCTTCGTGTCCAACCGGCGTTTGCCTGGAGGCTCCCTCCGTGCGGGTGTAAAAGTGATAAAAGCTTCAATTTAAATGTACAAGATCGCGTCTCATTAGAGGTGTGTGTTTGTGTGTGTGCGCCCTGCGGGCCAACTCCATCTCCATCTCCACGTTTTCCTAACGGAATCGGCGATATGGTCAGATTTATGGTGCAACAATCTGCCTGCTGGTGTAACGAATTGTAGCTAATTGAAAAATCTGATTACCCTTTCACATGTGTGGTGGCGCTGCGTAGTAGCACCGCTGAGTGTTTGAATTGAATTATGGCACGTGTGAGTTTGTCCGTCGGTGCGGGGCTAATTCGTTCAACGCTCTAATCAATTTACCTATGCCGCTCTAAGAGGCGCGGGAGCGACACTTAGGTTGGTCAACTTATCAGGCACGTTTGCGGTCTTGGCTTACCTTGATACCGCTCGCGGTCAGACGCCGTCGCCTGTCAATTCAATATCTCGGGCTCTCTGGAGGACGCATCAACGCCCTCACACGATCGCAATTTGGTCTACGATGCCTTGTGTGTCGATGTGGAAGAGGTAGAAAGATTTTACGAGGCGGGTCGTCCGGTAGCATTCTCATGATATGCCTCAGTGTTGTACACCGAATTGAGGTGTGGATAAGCGAATAATATACAAGAGCCCAGCTTAGCAGGTGAAGATTTGGACGGCATCTAAGTCGTGTGAATCTGTATTCGATTCGATATCCAATGCCTCAATAATCTCCAATTCTCGTTCGACCGTTTGATTAGCTGCTGCTCGGATGACCTTCTCTAGCTCGAGGCTGAAGATCATATCGACAAGCCCAAGGAAGCAAGGAAGTTGCTGCTCTGTCATACTAACCAAGATTTTCTGCATGTTGTAGAACTGGTCATTAGTTGACTCTCCGTTGCGGAATCCACACTGAAAAAGTCCTCAAATAACTCTTCTTCTCGAATAGGACAAGCAAGTTGCTCAAACCATTGCCAATCGTTGCTGCTTTTATTGAATTACAATTTATTTATTGGATACAAAGGTGTGAGAAATATTCATACTACAATCTCATTACATATGTAAAACTTAATGAGAGGTATGATGGAACAGGTTGCACATCGTGTTAAAAGACACCGATATGATTGTACCTGTCAAGGCAAAGCCCTAAAACCCAGTTCCATCCGCTCGGTGGAAAAAAAGATTTACACCCTTTACCTTGTACCCTTGCTGTACCCTGGTAAGAAAGGGGTTTGTGTGCTATAATCCGTTTACAATATTGCACGCCATCCGCCATAAAGTCCCCCGACCCGGGGTCCTCGCAATCTCTTTTACGTAATAATGTGCGAAAGATGCAACAGAAGGCCCGATCGCGTCTTGTAGCTTATCTTTGTACCCTTTCGGGTGTGGACCGCAATAGAAGTTTATGAGGGACCGAACCCCGAAGCAGCACCATTCCGTCCGCGCCCTGCTCCTTTCTACCTGCGACTGTGATGGGCAATGATGAACGAAGGGAATATGGTGATGAAATGTTAAACACAATTTACCTCTCTCACGCTGAACAGGTTAAGTTACTGTTGCTGGGCGCAGGCGAATCCGGTAAATCGACGTTTCTCAAGCAGATGCGAATCATCCACGGGATCAACTTCGAGCCCGAACTAATTAGAGAATACCAACATGTGATCTACCAAAACATAGTCAAAGGTAAGGAGTTCAGAAGCAAAGCGAAGGCTTGATTTGATTGTTAATTGCTCCCCGTTTCTCCACCCAGGCATGCAAGTGTTGTGTGACGCTAGAGATAAGCTAGATATACCCTGGGAGCACCCGACATCGCAGCTGGCCGCGAACGAAGCGGTCATGTTTCACAGCGGCTGCCTGCTGGACGCCGAACAGTTCCACCAGTACGTTCCGATCATCAACATCCTGTGGACGGATGGCGCCATCCGGAAGGCGTACGATCGGCGAAGGGAGTTCCAAATTGTAAGTCGTCCTCGAAATTGTCCTTATAGCTTTACCGCTGTCTACGGACAAAGAATCCACCAGCCTTGCAAGGCGTGCAGAACGAAAAGAAAGTCACGTACTGTTTTGTGTATGTGTGTGTTGATCGATTTGAAATGGATAATTACTGCCTGTGTGGATCTGCGTGTCTTTGAAGCATTGTCAACATGCTTAAGATTCATGTACGATCGTCACATGCGCGGGCAACAAAAAAAACACAAACTCAGGGAATCATATGTTTGCAACAGAGCTCGCGTGCGCGTTTTGTTGCTAAAAAAAAGCGTAGCGACGGCACACATATGCTGTTGAGTGATGCATGGGGAAAAACACACACATTGTTTGCAAACCGTCTCCCGTCTGCGCGCGTACACACTCGAGGATCAACGTTGGAAGATGGCCGATCAGAGTCGCGCCGTCCCAGGCACGTACGAAAACGATGACGCTGAACACAAGCGCGATCTTGATCTTGAGCGAGGGAAAGAGAAGGAGAGACGCAGCACAACGCCTTTTTGTAACCTTCTTGACAAAATGGGAAACATGCCCGTTGATCGGGTACATTAAGTGGGTTCCCCAAAGTAGCTCCCACCTCGAAATTCGCACCAGAAGCACCGATTCGCGAATACGGGCAAAAGGTTAAGCAGTTGTAAAAATGACATTTTATTAGTGGTGTCCAATTTTATGACTCCCGCTGCTTCGTCTAACGGAACGCGTAACGTGAAGGTCGTACGGTCTATGGCGCGTCTCCATAGGGAGAAGGACGAGAACGATTGCCAGCCAGCAATTAAAGGCACGATGAGCCGGAGTTAACTACAACACAACACTGCTGGATGGACGGCTGGAATTAAGCTACCACTCCAATGGGGCTGTATCGAATGACTAGACAGGGAGATCATCTCCGGCAGTACAGCTCACATGTATATGATAGAAGTATCAACACATCAAACCTCAACATCAAGCACTCAATCGTCGACACAGCGTCGCGCATCGATTAGTAGCCAATATAATAGGCAAGGTCGAGCTTGGATCCGTTCCCACGAAAACCTGTTGCCTGAACCTAGGGGTGAAGCTTATTAATTTGCGTTAAATCGACCCCAAGAGAGATTCAAGAGTGGGCATGCGTGCGTGTGTGCGCGCGGGGTATAATAATATTTGGCATCATTTCTCTTGCTTCATTGGATTAACTCCAAACAAACGCACGTCCAGCCTGCTAATCGTCAGCCGCGAGCAGAAATTCGCAAACAGCCAACGACCGCTATGCTCCTCCTGTCTTGCTGATTCGAACCAGCTGGCCCAAACCGGTGTTGTTGCTGTTTGCCGGTGTTTTAGTAAACCGGTCGAACGCATTTCGAGTGTTGTGGTTCGAGAGCAGCTTCGTTTTCGCAACTTTCTTTTGCTTGTACGCGAGACCAAATCCCCCGTATAGTGGAGGCATTCCGCGCATGTGATTCGCCATAACTCACATGATTATGTTTTACTTTTTTTCTATCTCTCTCGCTCGATCAAGCTACCCGCAGGCTTGATCGTCAAACGGTCGCTTCCTCCGAACATTGTCTTCTGCGAAGAGGGAAGAAAAGGTTTCTGCTCCAATCGACGCTTCTAGCGATAACCACCACAAGCTGATGATGATGGAGAAAAAACTCACCGGATGGGCCTTGACCTAGAAAGCGATCGGATAGATTTTTTTTTCTGCCCCCTTTCCTTGCTCTCCCGAGTCTGGAATCAAATTGTTTGCCTGTGTCAGCTGCTGCCCCGTGGCCAAATAGCCAACCGCGGTCGAGACACGGTCCACCACCGGTCGCGATTGAGGTTGATTATTTGAAAGTGAAGCGCGCTGTGAAGAGTGCGAAAACCCTCGCCCCGACCGATCGTTCACTGTGTTGTGTGATTTATGTGACGAAAGATTTCCTTTCGGGATGCTGCGCTTTCACGAGAGCTATCGGGGATGGATGGATGGATGGAATAAAATCATCTTTCCACACTACCCGGGGGAGAGTTACTATTATAGAGCCCTAGCGGGAAGTGCAAATCGGCAGGTCTCGATATATTTGCAACAATATTTACACCCAGAAGTTGTTATCCCGCTTTTGCATGCAAAGAGAAAAGAAGCAAAATGGCAATGTTGCGCGTTTCTTCACTTTTTCTCCTGTATGTAGCGATCAGGGTACGATAGATAAATAAATATCCTCAATTGCAAGCGCACTAATTAAATGAAAATTGTGCGCGTACTCACATCGCAGCGAGTGCAGACGCGAGGTCAGGTGTACTCTGAGGACAGTCTGGTTTTTCTCGATCGATCGATCGAGTCGGTTCAATCGATCAGCAGCCAGCCTTCGACAATCCAAAGACGGTTGGTTCGGGCCTGGAACGATCGGTAAGGGGGCGGTGTAAATATGTGCAATGTATCACAAACACTGCATTTGCACACACATATTATAAGCCTAGAGCTGGTGGTAGATGATGCTGTTGCTGCTGTGTTGTGTGTGTGTCATTGCGATTGGATGGGCGCAACCGAACACCACACCTCCTCTCGGTCGACGCACATGGATCGTTAGCAGAGCCGGTAATGGGGCAGCGTGTTTCATAGCGTAATCTTCATTGCCGTTAACGCACAGTGGGACAGCGCAGAACAAACGATTTCAATTTCGTAAAAATCAATTAAAAAAATCAGTAAAACTGTTAATAGCAAATTTAACCTGTTTCATAAGCATTCAAACAAATATGGGAGATTTTAAATATTTTTCATGCGATGGAAACATGGAACATGATCCTCCTATCTGACCTTACCATCCTTTAATAGCTTTGTATGGAAGCCTTTAGCGGAGGACCTTTTCCAAACATTCTGTACTCAAGTCAGAGAAAGGCAATTAATTGTGCTGGAAAGATGATCAAAATACCAAGTAATTGCGGGAAGGTCGATCAAGACAAGGAGGCAATATTTTTGTCGATTGTCTGATTTAACCAAATTTAGATTCAAATAGTAATATTTAATTGTCTTAGGTTCATCGTAGTTCGAAAGATTAGTCTATAAATTATTAATTTAAATTTATAAATATTTATTTAAAATTTCTAAACACGTCCCGTGGTGTAGACATTAATATAATTTCAAACATTTTTCTTTGCCATTATGTGTCTTAAAAAGCTTTTTGATTTTTATTTGACGATAGCAACACTATTGAAAAAATAATAAAAAGCTCACAAACCCTGTTTAAAGAAGTTGCTTAGATGTTGAGAATAGTGTTTAAACCTTTTTCGAGAAGCAATTGTGAAACCAATCCTTGTATTGTTTGTTGCCCGATCAGTTTAAGAAGAATTTAGAAAATCATGTAAGGTAGTGGCAAAATGCAAGTCGGAATAGGTTTTGCTAAGCTTAATATTATATATTTAGAACTCTATAAGATATTAGAAAATTTCCTTCATCGTTTATTATTTATTTATTAATTATTACGGACTGATGCCGTATTGTAAAGGCCTTCATCGTTTATTGATAAATTTAATATTTTATTAGCTCACATTTAGCTCTCGGCAAATCCTTTCTATCGGTACCAAATATTGAGGAAAATCATTCATAAAATAAATTTAAACAAACGATTTGGCCAAGTATTTGGTAACGAATCAGCCATGGCTTCATTAGCAAGCACTAACTATCCGGATATTTGGTATAAATATACCAAGTGAATCATCGAACGGTCGAATAATTTTTAATTATTTATATTAAATACTAACACATCAAAACCCGCCTTCACAATGTCCACTCCTTGTCCCACTGTGCAAACGATGTCGTCGGTCGTCACAATGCGGCAGTGGGTTAAAGGATTTTAATTTTAATTTCAAAATAGACACTGATTGTTTGCTTGCTTACTTAAACCCAAGTGGAAAATGATCGTGGGCGATCGGTCGGTCGAGTCGAGTCGGTGTGGTGTATGTGTTTTTCTATCATAATGCAAAATAAACTCGAGCACCACATTCTCACGCTCGCCCAGCGTCGGCAGCCATTGAGTGATGTGTTTTAAGCATTTTAAAAAATGATAAACACATAACTTACTAATCTCGAACGGTTGTGAAACTCTCCTCTCGCCCATTTATTATTGATTTGATATGGCAGTGCAGGAAAGCAAAATAAATAACGCAAACCAAGCCAAACCTAACCGAGCTCTGGTGGTTTGGCTGCAAATAAATGCGAACATTTAGTTAGCATGAAGTGTCGACATCTGGCCGTACGCAAGCTGACGTCGTGAAAGGCTGCTTTTCGAACGTCTGGGTGCAATTGATATCGCGTACCCCGCACCGGTCTGCAATCGATCGAGCAGCAGCTCCCCCCCATTAACGGATTATTCGCGTCCGCGATGTAATGCGTGTATTTAATTTCAATTTTAATTAAATTTATGACAACCACACCGTACTCGTAGCTCGCCTAGGATTCCGGCACGGCAGCATAAGGACGAAGAAGGAGAACACAAACGTCGCCACAAAGGGTCTTCAACGGTGGCGAATGGAATGTATGAATGAATTCGAAACGAGCAGCCCATTTACCGAGAGGATTAAGATTTTATGTAACTTGTCGATCGCTCGGAGCTGCTCGTTTTGCTGCTGGTGGTCTGGAGACAACTCCAAAGGCGCGAAAGGGAACGTCAAATTGGCACATGAAGCTGCGTTGGAATCAAACGACGCCCCAAAGACGGCTGGCTGGCTGACGAGCCCGCACCGTATGTTGATGGTAATAAACCACCCTGCGACATATTACGGTAGGACGGTAGGGTATGTATTAGCGTTGATCTGCGAGACAGCTGTATGGTGGGCTAGGTGGGCTTATGCGCGCCTCCACGCTTTTCAATCGCGTGAACCATATTGGAATGGTAAAATGTTAGCCCCAACACATTCTGCAAGCGTGTGCTTCAAAACGGACGGGCGACGGATGTGTGTTGCGTGGTCCCTACTAGTATCCGCGTGCAACGCGGTGCGGTGCCCTCGCTGCTCGATCTTTGGAGACCGATGTGGGAGAACAAGAATCCGGTAGATTGATGTTGGTGGCAATTACACCCCGCGGATTCTCACCTCACCTTTGCTCTGCAGCACGGGACTCTAAGCGCATTACTGCCAGTTTAGAGCAACCATTGCGAGCTGACTGATGAGAGCTAAACGGCGTATAAATTGACTGTTTAGTGGAACTAGTTTCATTAGCGATGCTGGCGAATGCTCTGCAGGAAACAGGTGGGCACATATGGCACTAGCGAGAAATGGAACTGTATTGAGAGGAACGTATGGGGGGGCGGGGAGCGTGTTTGTGTGATGGATTATTGGAAATGAAGGGAAAGGGAAAAGTATATCGTCCTGCGCACATTCTCTAATGGTGGGTAGCGCTTAAACCGCCATTAAAATTGTTTGTGGAGCTTTGAAGTTTAAAATTCCTAGTTCGTTCGTTTGGGTTCTTATACTGCAATTTGGATTACTTTTTTATATCCAACTCATTTTGTTGAGTAGGTCACTTCAGTGTCTTGAATTCCTCAATAATTGGGAGTTGCCGAGTGATTCCTTGAAGACAACAAAAGTGGGACTAATAAGTAAGGGTCCCAAGTCTAGAGGATGAGTGCTTGAAGGCTTCGCCCAAGATGAGGTTCAACTTTATCGGTATACATACAGCTCCTGTAGAAAAATTGTTAGGCGATCCTTTCATGTTTAAAAGATGCTGAGATTCTAGGCAAGTGTTCAACATTTTACCGTACCTACTGCACGAGGTCCTCAGCTGTTCTCGTCTTCAACTTTTTTGGGTTACTCGGAGCATATGTTCCTTGATATATGTGTAATATCATCCATCTTAATTCCATGTGATAATTAAGAGATATGCTTTGGCCTATCGAACCCTTTAATAACTTGACTTGTAGCAAAGAGTCCTTTAAGTCGTTCATTAGGCGATATCCAATCGAAGTTGTTTTTTTTTTTTGGGGGGAATCGCCAACGTCATCCGTCCACTAATAGTTCAATTTTGAAGACTTCCAGGAATGGCAATCCAAGACTTCGCCAGTTCGAAGTGCCAAAAGGGAAGGTGATCATCAATTTTTACTCCATTCGGGGTTAAGCGGCTCATAGGACAAAACTCTTCTCTAATCTCACCAAATTGCCTTTCTCAGCCACAACACTTAATAATCTCAGAATAGGTTTTAAGGGTTTTCGACCCTGGTCGACTAAGTGGGCATCAATTGACTCGTCCTCAAACTTTTTTTTGAATGCTTGGACGTGGAACACTTTCCTCGTGTTCGCCGCTTGCTGCATTCAACGCTGAATAGCGCTCTTAATAGCTTTCCATTGCAAATCTCCGCCTCGGTTACCAACGTTTCTGGCGTTTGAAAACTACCCAAAAACACCCCTGTTAAAACGGCTCGAACTCGATTCATTTTCCGTATTAGATCCGATTAACGTTACCGTTGATAATCTCAAGCTTGCAGGGGTGGAAAAAAAGGAAAACATTTTCCACCATTTCAATTATCCCTTTCCCCTTCTCGGTGTATGTAAATTCGAAATTGGAACGTAAAATGTCCATACGTCCGGAGAAGGTGTCTCGAAAAGTGGTCCAGATTATCGGTATGGGTTGGGATTTTAATAATAAAGGTCCCAAATGGTTCCAGTACACGGACACACCATCACGAGGTTTAGTAGAAACTGCAACAAACCGGCCAAATGTACTTACCCGCACCCACCCCTTCGTTGGCACGAACAGGTCGAGACACTATCGAAGGCGAGAGTGTTATTCAAATTATAATATTTCCGATGCCTTTCTATCGATAAGAGCGGACCGCGAACCGACGGACGAAGAGTTGTTTCGGCGGAGGAGGCGGTAAGGCGGAGGATGGAGGTCCAAGAAACAAGTACACAACCGGCGGGGTCTGGTCTTTTGGCGGGACACACATCTACACCAAGCGTCGTATGGGAAGGGCGCGTTCGATATGTTGGCCTGCTGAATGTAGGGCAATGTTCTTGGCAGTGCGGGCCCCAGTGCAGATTGTTTGCATAAGATTAGCCACCGCCAGAACGCGCGCCGTACGGCGTGTGGTGTAACTGGACGGTGAACGGAGTTCATTATACGATTGGTCCCCCGGTCGCTCGTTCTCGGCCGTGTCGCTCGAGGTGAAGACGGAAAGTGATCGAAGCGAGAACTGCTGCTGGCTGGCCCCTTACGACCCGTCCTTAATTGGGCGATTATATTTACGTTAAGCTATTGGAGCGCCAGGACGTATGAGGGGAGGGGAGGTAGAGTGGGCGTGAGGTTGTTACAGTACTACGATCGATTACAAGCTCCAGGATATTACGCGTTGATAACATACATGGGCCGGATCGGTGGTAGAGGTGACATCGGCGCTGGTCTCTTCATACGGCAGGACTGAGGTGCGAATCCCATCCGGACCGTTTTCCTCCTAGTAAGAACTGACTATCCAGCTACGTGGTACCATTTAGTCTAGTAAGCCAGAGAAGAGGTCGTTAGGCCAAGAAAGAAGGAGAACATGTACTGCGAGCGCATTGGATTCTTTATTCGTGGTTCAGTTCCTGAAAAACACTTTACTACCCAGTTCTAATCAAACGTCTTTTCCTTCTTGCAGAGTGATTCTGTTAGTTATTTCCTAGATGAATTAGACCGAATATCGAGGTTAGATTACATACCCACCCATCGTGATATTTTGCACTGTCGCAAAGCAACTAAAGGTGTATTTGAGTTTACGATAAGGATACAGGTAAGCGTGGTAAGCGACCATTTCCACCAAACTTCCTCATTTAACACCTCTCTCTGCTTGGCTCTCTCACGTTTTTAGAACATTCCATTCGTGTTCGTTGACGTCGGAGGACAGCGGACACAGCGCCAAAAATGGACCAAATGCTTCGACTGCTCCGTCACGTCGATCCTGTTTCTCGTATCGACCTCCGAGTTCGATCAGGTGTTGGCCGAGGATAGGTAGCAGCAGCAGCAGCAGCAGCAACTTGCCCCGCTGTAAGCGACGATCCTTTCATCACACTTCTCCGCTTGTGCTCGTTTCAGGAAAACGAATCGCTTGGAAGAGTCGCGCAACATCTTCGACACGATCGTGAACAATACCACCTTCCAGGGTATTTCGATCATACTGTTCCTCAACAAGACGGACCTGCTGCAGCAGAAGGTGAAAAATCCGGACACGGACATCCGCTGGTACTATCCCCAGTTCACCGGCAACCCGCACTCGATCCTGGACGTGCAGAACTTTATCCTGCAGATGTTTATGAACGTGCGGAAAAACACCAAAACGCCCATCTACCATCACTTCACGAACGCGGTCGACACGCAAAACATTCAGGTCGTGTTTAGCTCGGTAAAGGACACGATCCTGCACCGCAACCTGTCCGCACTGATGCTGCAGTAGCGAGGGTTGTCCCGTTTTTTTTTCACCCTCTTTTCCCACCTTCTTCCGTTCTTCTTCGCTTCGTTTCATCGCCGTTTTTTTGTTTGTTTGCCATAAAGAACAAAGGGGGAGGGAAAGTGGCTCTTGTAATTGTTATGCTTAATGGGGGGCGAATTGTAGATAGAGGTTGAATATGGGGGGAGGGGGGGGGGGGGTGTGGTTGCGAAGCTTTGTCGGTATCTCCTAGTGTCGAGAGATATGGTCATCCATCTCGTCGTACGGTGGTGTGGCACTGCGTGGTGAAAGAATGGTTTGAATGAATGAATAACTTAATATTAAAACCAACTTTTGAATTTAAAAGCTGAATTAATAGACATCTCTCGAAGGACAAGAAGCTCATTGCGTACAGATTTTACCTCTGTTTCGCGTGTGAAACGTAACACACCCCAAAATCGCTCTCTGTTTCCCAACCACCTTAGTGAATCTCCTCATTCTTTCACCCGACATTCATCGCGACGGGATTGGAAAACGGGCAAACGAGCAGCCCGAACGGAACAAAAATTACATGAACAAAAGGATGCACAATTTACACCAAAAAACCAAAAACTAATTTTAATCTTAAAAGAAACAAAAACACACACACACACACACACACATGTTCATAATACCTATGCATCTTGATATGGAGCGGCTAGGACCAGCAATAATAAGGGAAGAAGCGGACAATATGAATCTAATCGAAACAAACGGATTACATGTCGAGAGCGTGAGGAGAGAAGGGAAGCCTAATCGCACACACGACACGGTGGGGGGTCTGTGTCCGGGGTCTAGCGTATCCGCGAAAGGGGGGGGGGGGGAAGAATCGTGTTCGAAGGAAAACTCCTGGTGCGGGAATTCGAGAAGCAGTGTGAAATAGTACAATATGCGCCCACCTAATTCATCGCCCTTTTATATCAACTGAACCTGTTTTTCTTTGTATTGCAGGGTTTCTCAGGTCAGCATGGTAACAATATATATATATGGTTGGGATTTTACGGAGTTAAAAATCTGTTTTTCCATGTTGAGAGGGGTTAACGAGGTTGAATTACATATACTATGACCGACCGACGCCTCTTAGGCTGTTGACATGTAGTGTTACCATGTTGAACTGGCCCAAGAAACCCTGTACCTGCTGCTCTTATATTAGTCATACATTATTGCCATATCTCTCTCGCTCCCGTTTGCAGAAGACGCGTGTGAGAGAAACGTTTGCCGGTTTTTGTTTTAAGCGTTCTTAGAACAATTTGTTCACTATTTTGTTACTGTAATTTGGTATTCTTGTGTTCGTTCATCGTATTAGTTGGTGAACTGGTGCCATAAGAGCGAGTGAGTGTGTGTTTCATCATCATCATTATCGGCACGGACATTGATTTCATTTTCTCGAATACCAGTCCAGGGGGGGCTTGGGAACAACGGTTGGGTCACGATAATATTCCCTTCAGGATATTCGCTGGACATTATGGCTCCCTCTCTCTCGCTCACCGGGCGATACATTTTTGAAGAAAGACAAATCATTAGAGTGTAGCTAGCTATAATGCGCGTTAAGGGGCGATATGCCGCTTGTAAATAGTAAACCCCTCTCCTCCTGCTCCATTTTCCCTTCTCGTCTCCTTCCCCCACTTATATACATTATGCTGGTTCATCAGAACAGGCTTCGCAAGGGGAGCCATGTCAAACCGGCCAATATTCGATGAGTAAAAGCATTTATCCGGCATCGGTGCGGATGCGATGTGAAGCGCCATGCGAAGAAAAAACGCCGGAAGAAGAAATGGTGCGGAATATTAGTCGCGATCGCACGTGGCGGAAGATTTAGGAAGCTTCTGAGGTAAGTGAAGCACTCACTCAGCTAGCGCAGCTATAGCCTTTCCTTCTCTCAGAATCACACATACACACAATCTCTTACGATATAATATAATCGAAACATCCGTCAATACCTAGAAACAAACCTACCGAACAGCATTATAAACAGCATTCCTTCTTCAGCAGCAGAACGCGCTCTAGCAAATACCAAAATGGCCGAACCAATTGATTGAGCAATTTGGGTGGATGTAGGCGATTAGAATAGGCCATCAAGCCAATGTAGAAGCGAAGTTAGGAAAACACATATAAAGAAGCACAATATAAAAAACGGCAGCAACAACAAGAAAACAACGCAAAAGACTTACAAGAACAAAGTTCTACAACGGGGTAAACGCAATACACCGTCACGAAAGAGGGGGGGGGGGGGGGGGGGGGGGTTGTTTTAACCTGCCCAACCCAGGAGAAATGCCCTTTTTGGCTAATTTCTCGGAGCAGCGTTTCGGATCATTTACACAATATTAGAGCGAATTAGGACGAACGAAACACAATTTTAGCGGGGTTCGCAATTTTTGGAGCATTTTCGGTGTGCGTTTTTTATAACACTCTCGCTGGTTTTGATACAAAAATTCGCTTTTGCGAACGATGTGTTTGTGTGGGTGTGGGAGAACAAACAAAAAGTCGTCTTTAGGTGGAACGTATTCGGAAGTTCAGCTGCTCCCCAAAACTGCCCTGCAATCGGTCCCTTGTGTGTGTAGTATTTATGTGTGGTGTATTTGTTTTCGTTCTTGTTTCGTAAATCTTACAATTATTGCTGTAGATGCATTATGATTTATCCACAGGTCCCCCCCCCCCCCCCCCCCCCATTCTCTTCTTCCTCTCCCTTTCCTTTTTGTGGCAACATACATGTATGAATATTTGTACGTATATTTGTATGTATTAGTGTGTAAGAGCAATGCTATACGCGAAGGTTAAAAGGAAGAAACGCACACACACATACGCGCGCACGAAAAAAAACCGGCAGGATATAAGTTGTTGTTCGATGTTACTTTATGGAGATTTTATTTGTATATTGGAATTGGAATTGGTAGCCGCCGCCCGGGTCGCTCCAAACGCGCCAGAAAGGAAGCCTGAACAAACAAACAAAAAAGATCGTTTTTTGTTTTGTATTTTTGTTATTCATTTTGTTCGCCTTTTCGTAAGGATCCCGTAATGCTTAAGACAGCGGCGGCTCTCTTGTACAAGTGCGAGCGTACTAGGAAGTTTCCTGATAACGTAAAAAAAGGATGTAATGTGCGCGTGTGTGTGTGGAATGTTAATTGGAACACGCGGGTGTGTGGTAATAAGAATTGGTGAGAACAACAAAAAACCATCCCACAAACCCACCCACACACGTACATAAGTTATACGGTCATATTATACAACATTTGTTCGTTCGATGGTAAAACGAAATGAAATTAAATAATAAAAGAAAAAGCATCAATGAAGGCTAATAATAATAATAATAATAATAATAATACGCGTAGGATCAAGTTTACAGTGGGTTGTTTCTTTTTTATTTTAGTTTTTCCCCGTTGCTAGGCAAACTCCACGATCACTGTGTTAGTGGTGGAGGTGCTGTAGGTAATTTTGGTATTTTTGCCGTAATGTTTAACTTAATTTTTTGGCTGTATCTACTAAGGACGGTTAAAAAATCGGATTCTTCTATTATTTACAACATTGTTCCAAGTTTGGTCCTTATTGATTGCTATCCAACTCGTCTTGGGTATGACTGCCGTATTAACTTTACTATGACTGGTAAGACTGTTATATTACTTTCCAGAACATGTTCCTAAATATAGCTGGAAACCGGTTCGGCTTGCTGATACGGTCCACGCCCTTCTCGGAAATTTTTGTAGTGCGTTAAACAGGATTTTCAACGATAAAATTGAGAAGTCCATCGGAATGTTGATTTGTATAGGTATACAATACTGCTAAAACAGCAGCATCTCAATGAATAAATCAATAATATGGCTGGACAAATCAATATTCCGATGGACTTCTCAATTGCATCGTTGAAAATTCTGTAACGTTCCTTAGAGATTGTCTTCTCTTGTTAGGGGGATTTATTCGTCCGCTTGTCAGTTCAATTTCCCCCGGTCCGTTCTATCCGCAATACGTACAGATGTTCGCCGCGTATCCGTCGCTCCTTGATAATACCGCCCCGGAAGTTTCTGCGTTCCATTTGCTTCAAAACTTCCTCCGGTTTGTTCTCCTTAAGCAGTAACAGATAAAACACTCCTCGTGGCGATAGTATCCGATCCAAATCATCCAACACACGATCGGTTACGATTCTACCATCAGCGCCACCAGCCCACGCGTGCACCAGATTCTGATCCTCGCCCGATAGGTGAAACTCGCCGATATGTTCTTCCAGCGAATCGGCCGCCGGTTGCGTGGGAACGTACGGTGGATTAAACACGAGCAGATCCACACACGCCGTCCGTAACCCCGCTAGTAAATCCATATTCACTACATCCACCGACGCAGTGCCATTCAGTTGGCAAGTTTTTTGTGTCATCTGGCATGCGTTCGGATTGATATCGAATCCAATAAAGTGGCTTCGTCCGGAGGGAAGATGTTTTTCGAGCGCGACTATAAGCACACCACTGCCCGGTCCGATTTCTACGCACAGTAAAGGTTGGCGAGCTTTTATCGACTCAAGCTCATCTTCCAGCGCGTCAAGAAGGAGAAACGAATCTTCGGAAGGTTCGTAAACCGTGTCGTAATCTTGTGGTTCGAATTTAAACACGGGAGTTTCCATCGGTACGGTGCGCACTTGCGGGATGTTGTTTGGTGTGTGTTTGTTTACAAAAATCAACTGCCGGCAGTTGTCAGCTGATTGTTTGCTTTTTGCAAAAGGAAGCCGATAAATAAGAGATTTTATAAAAATTTGCACTAAAATTGGTATATGTATTATTTATTATAAGTTTATTCTATTCTTTCACTACAAAATTGAACAAAAATGTTAAGAGCAGACAATATTGTACATGTCATCCATGCGATCAAAGCGCTCATAAAGCAAAACTGCTCGATCCTGCTGTTCCAGCAGCAACCTAAGCGAAATGTCAAACCACCGCTGACAGTCGAGCAGTAACGTCCGCTTCAACGCTATTCAAACATAACGAACGCCATTTATTACGCGCTCGAAGTTGTTTACAACGCGCATCTTGCTTCGGAGTTGGCATTTAAACGCATCTTCCGTTCTCTAGCACGATTGTAAGGAAAAACACGCGGTTGGTCCAGCAGAACATCACGAGAACACAGGGAAAAGCGGGCACCGGTGCACGATGGAACACTTTCAGAAGATAGAAAAGATTGGCGAAGGTACGTACGGGGTGGTGTACAAGGGACGGAACAAGATCACCGGCGAGATCGTGGCCATGAAGAAGATCCGGCTGGAAGCGGAGGACGAAGGGATCCCGTCGACGGCAATCAGGTAAGCAACCACCACCAGCAGGTGGCCAACTACACGTGGCAGTTGCGGTAAACACCTTGCATTCGTTTCTGTCCCTCCAGAGAGATCTCGCTGTTGAAGGAGCTGAAGCACCGGAACGTTGTGTCGCTGCTCGATGTGCTGATGGAGGAGAACCGTCTGTATCTGATCTTCGAGTTCCTGTCGATGGACCTGAAGAAGTACATGGACAGTCTGCCGCCGGAGAAGATGATCGATTCGGATCTGGTCAAAAGCTACATGTACCAGATTACGGCCGCAATGCTGTTCTGCCACAAACGGCGCGTCCTGCACCGTGACCTGAAACCACAGAACTTGCTCATCAACAAGGAGGGCGTTATAAAGGTGGCCGATTTTGGGTTGGGCCGTTCGTTCGGCATTCCCGTCCGCAACTACACACACGAGATCGTAACGCTCTGGTATCGGGCGCCGGAAGTGTTGCTCGGATCGCCGCGCTACTCCTGCCCGGTGGACATCTGGTCGATTGGATGCATTTTCGCCGAGATGGCCACCAGAAAGCCACTGTTCCAGGGCGATTCGGAGATCGATCAGCTGTTCCGGATGTTCCGCATACTGCGCACACCGACGGATGACATTTGGCCCGGTGTGACCTCGCTACCGGACTACAAATCCTCGTTCCCGTGCTGGACGCAGAACAATCTCGCTAGTCAGGTGTCGAACCTGGATTCGGCCGGTATCGATCTGCTGCAAAAGTGCCTTATCTACGATCCGATGTTGCGCATCTCGGCGAAGAAGATCCTCGAGCACAAGTACTTCGATGGGTTCGAGCGGGGCAACATACCGACCGAATAAGTGGCAGGCTCGTATGCACTTTTCCCCCCTCTTTCTTTAATTTCCTGCAAGTCATTTAATCTATATCTAACGATCTGTCTTTCCTATAATAAGTGCTGTCTGATCGATTCTATTCTTTGTCCTCTGTACATTTACTAATTCGATTGGAGTAAGGATTTCTGGATTCTGATTCGCCTTGTCCCCCCGTTCAATGTTCTCCTTGTCCACCTGTTCGTCGGCGTCTTGGTAGTTTTCTCGTCCGTTCGGATATATAGGATGTAAATATTCGTCTCGTGAAGCAAAAGCAAAACACAGGATCCTTTCGTCTGTCCTCCTCTCTATCTCGACTCTCTCTTATATTCGACTCTCTGCACCGGTCCCTGTGGTCTTCATCGTTGGGCCGTGTGCGGGTTGGCGCGTGAGCATCGTCTCGTTTAGGTCTATAGGAATGTAATTAATGCAAAGAACAAATATTTCTAAAACTTTATTTAATAAAACAACAGTGTTCTTAGTACAGCTACAGCCGACTTTACGCCACCGATCAACTGAGAACGTAGGTTTAGTTCCGATTCGACTAACAACAATTGTAATAAGTAAATGCCTCGCCTTAGGTATACGTTCACCTAATAAGATCCTAGTGTCTCTAACAAATAACAGCCTCAAAAAGGAAACTAATGGCCTTGTGCGATCGTACCCGCCTTTCCGCCCCCCTCACCCTTCCCCATCGTCCAGTGACATCGTCCGCTGAATGTCCTGTATCTCCGCGAACAGCAGCTTCTTCCACTGTTCCACCGTCAACACCTGCGCGTCGATCGAATGATCGTACGGTTGGGGCGGTGGCCGGTTCACATCCTCCTCGTAGTACCACACGTGAATGTACGGATGGTTCAGCGCTTCGTCCACCGAAATCCGCTCCCTCGGATCGAACGCAAGCATCCGGCGCAGAAAGTCCCGGGCCGAATCGTTCGTTAGCTGGGGATGATTGCTCGAAGTTCCCGCATCGAACACTTCGTCCGGGAAGAGCTCCGCAAACGGGCGTCCCGGCACGGTCGGTTGATTGCTGATGTATCGCTGGGTGCCGGGTGTGGTGCGGGCGATAAACTCAGGCTTCGGTGTACCGAGCGTTTGTACGATGCGCATCCACTGGTCGACGTGATCGGTACCGGGGAACAGCACCCGGCCCGTAATCAACTCCGCCATAATGCAGCCGATCGACCAGATGTCTACCTTCGTGTCGTACTCCATGTTGAGGATGATCTCGGGTGCCCGGTAGTGGCGCGTCACGACGTACTGCGTCATCGTGAAGCTGGTGTCGATGCTGCGCGCCAGCCCAAAGTCCAGTATCTTAAGGCTACAGTTCTTACACACGACTATGTTCGAGGGTTTGAGGTCGCGGTGGATTATGCCGGCCGCGTGCAGGTACTTGATGCCGCACAGCATCTGATACACGAGAAAGGAGATGCGCTCGTGGTCGAGCTTGGTGCCGATCACGTTCCGCAGGTTGTTGTCCATCAGCTCGGTGAAGATGTACACGTCCCGGAACGTTTCCAGCGTCTGCTGGGGTGTGTAAGCGTACTGGAGCTTAATAATCTGGGCGCGGGAGAAGAAATGGAAGGGCGGAGGGCATTATTACTAACAGTGAGAGCCTCGTCTCTAATGCGTGATGCCAAAAAGATTTCGCTAAAAAGGGGGGGTTATGCGAAATCTATCCGTCAAAAAGATTTCGCCTCCTCGAGCTGAAATCTCGGAAAGATTTCGCTTCTCTCTAGCCCTCTCTGTCACTTTCCATGCGTTGCCATGGTAGCTTTCGGTTGAAGAGAGAGATAGCATGCAGTGCTCTAAACAACGCGGGTAGATGAGCCGAGATGGTTTTGACGGAAAAATTACGCAAACCCCTCCCCTTTTTAGCGAAATCTTTTTGGCATCTCGCATCACATAGCCTGGCTTTAAGAAAAGACCTGGTCGATCATATCTTCCAGAATTATCTCCTCGCATAGATGAACTTGGCGTCCGTGGATTTTTTACTCTTCCAAGGGATTTTGTTTTACTCAAATAACTCGCGGTTAAATGGAGGCTTCGTCATTCGGGTTGCATCTACGAAGAAAGCTAGAAGTCGAAGGAAGGACTTTGACTACAAAAAGTCCTCGTAATCAAGCAGGAGTCACATCTACCAAGAACCCTATCCGTTTAACCTTCTACTACCAAGAGTCCTTGGAGGAGATTTGGCTTTACAAAACAAGAGTTGTTGTAGTTAAAGAGTCATCATCGTCTATCGTCGACGTGGGCCTCTTCGTCCAAGCTACATCTACCAAGAAACCTCATTATCGAAACGGTCTTATTGTCCAAGCACCTCTGTAGCCTGGAAAGTTTCGTCGTCCAAGTTGCCCTTCCAGCTAAGATTCACATCATGTCAGGGGTCAGATTGTATCGTAAATCGTTCCCGTCCCCAGCCTCCTCAAGCCTAGCTCCGTTTCTTCCGGACGATTACTTACATTAGGATGATCGACTAATCGCATCAGCTTCAGCTCCCGGTACGATCGCTTCGCGAATGTGACATCTTGGAATGGTTGCGACAGTTTCTTTATTGCTAACTGGCGCCCCGTTTTCAGGTCCACCGCACTGCTGTAATGGAGCGTGTGAGCAGAGCACAGTGTGAATGAGTCATTCGCGTTTGAAGAATCTTGAATCGTACAAGGGACTTACCATACGGCACCCTGGACACCGATCCCGATCGGTACCAGGTGTGCGTGCGGGAAACGGGACGGAAGATCGAAGCGGAACTCATGTGTCGACGAGCAGCCACCGGTGGTCCGGTGGACAGCACTGCTTTGTTCCTCCTGATCGGCACCGTTTGCTTGAGATTGCATGCTATGGGATAAGAGCAGACCGGCGATCATTGTTGTGGGAAGGTGTCTTTTATTTTTCATCCAGCCCCAAAAAGGGTGTTCCTTTGCAGAATTAGAGTGTTTGTTTAGCGCAACGGAAACAGCGAAGTTGTTTAACCGTACGATTAGCACCTTGCAATTGAAGCTGGTTGATTATTCCACCCCGCGTGAAGCGACTTTTGAAAAAAAAGAAAAGGAAACTCGAACGAGGTCTGGAGGGTGTGGACGAGCAACATTGTGTCTCACCAGGCGCCCGCTAACGAAGGTGTGCCTCGCGTTGAGCGCAGAGGTTGTGTGACATATATTTAGTCGGTGTGCTGTTGAACGCATCATAATGACACCCATTCAAGATTCCTGTGGCTCGTCGCGTCGCTGCCCTCCGATAAGAGTTCCGTGTGTGGTGATCTTCATTTCCTAAAACAAATGATGACGACGAACGCCGTGGTGGTGGTGGTTGCCCAATTCCTATCTACTACGATCTTATCACGGGCAGGTGGAGTGCAGCGTGAGATGAACAGTGTAGGGGAGGTATGTAGACACACTATCGAAGTACTGTCATATTGTTATAACGGCTTTGTCTCTCTCTCTCTCTCTTTATTTCCATTCGTCATGATGCTCTACACACGCGACATCACCCCGTTCGGTGCGGAATCGGTTCGTGAATCATCCCTTGGTACGGGGTTGAAATTGATTCGACGTCGATAGAGAGACCACACGTCATCGTTTTGTGTCGCGTATGCTTGTCTCGTGCTGAGTGGCCAGCATCAACGCTAGAGCTTCACCACGTGCGATGATCAACACTCAGTGGCGACGGGGATTGCGCGTGTTTTTTTTTTTTGGGGGGATAAAGATTCATTGAGCGCCACATGAGTTCGCGATCTCGCCCACTCGAGATCCTACCCGGCGCTCTTGGATTTCGCTTAGTTCGGTGGATTAGGGAGAGAGCGGGCCAATCGTCTCGGGTTGCCAGTGGTCATCAAACGGGTAAGATGGGAAAGACCCGTGGAAATAGTATTTTGTAACTAATAATTTTCCTTTTTTGTCCTCTTTTTTTTACTGCAGCATCGCCTGAAGCGACAAAGCATTTCGTCAACTCTTCAACGATCACAAGGATCAAGCTGAACGAGGACGGCGTACTTCCAAAACATAAGGTAAGTGCTAATTCAAATGGAATATTTTAAAGAATTTTTTATTGCTCGGCAACTGAAAGACTTGTCTAAATGAATTCGTTGGTCATTTACGGTCAAGCTCGGATAAATGTGGCGCCGCTCGCATTTTAGTTATGTGTTCGTAACGAATTTTGCTTATAATCTGTCTTACATTTCAACGTTGGGACATGGGTTTTAAACCTATTCATTTCAATTATTGTCTTAATTCCATATTGACACATTCCTATGACCTATTGCTAGTCAAGGAAAATAGGGCCTTGTTATTGGGCGTTAGATTCATGGCAGGTAATCAAAACGAAAGCTACCATGAAACAGTATTAAAAAAGCAACTTAAGCTCCATCAGAAGTAACACTAGTTTTAAAAGACCTAATTTTAAAACGTTTGATGGGTTCTTCTTCTTCCTTTGCGCTTCAACCTCGAAAGGTTTCGACCTGCCGTTTCTGGCTTTCGATGACTTCATTTTACCCGTAGTAAAATAGTCAGCCCGTACGGAGGGAGGGTCTGGATGGGATTTGAACCCCGGTCCTGGTGTGTATAGACCGTCGCCGTTATCGCCTCGGCTCTCAACCGGACCGCCCCAAACTCTCAGGTGTTGTGAAATATGGTCGCATCAATACGACTATTGATATCGAATAACAGATCATTCTTCAACCGAGTCAATGACGCAAGATTTAATAACATGGACATGGCTACGGACTCTGATTACCCATCCTGAAACCACTAGCTAACCTAGCCCTTTTGCAATCCGAAAAAGCTGGACAAGGGCGATTTTTTATTCCACAAGAACGGCCTGGCCGTACTGCTTAAGAACAAGAACAAATTATCGAAGAATAATTTTTAAATAATTTTTTCACGGATATTTTGATTTAGAGCTTCGTTGGTGGGCTATCAATTCCGCTCGTCCATAGCTGGAAAAATCACTTTAAAAACTCGTTCACCGATGGATATTGCTCCAAACCACCCCCTTAAAAGCTTGCCCATCCCTGACAGCATCGCCACTTAAACCCTCTTCCCACCAGCTGATCTTTCGAGCGCGCGAGAACAGTGTATGTGTAACACAGTAACCCTTATTCTGTGCGTGATGTCATTGGAAGGGGTGTCGCTATTGTTACCCCTCGGCGGTTCGGTTCCTCAGCGGGGTTTGGTTACTCACTCACTTTCCGCGAACGCGAACGATCGCGACGTCATCGGTTGGAGTTTCGCAAAACTCGCGTAGAGCAGCGCGGTGGTGGAATGCTTGCGCGTTTCCGTCCGTGGCGGACGTGATCCGGTGTCCCACCAACACTCACTTTTGGAAACTCCAACCGTCCGATCGTGCGTGCGTGCGTGCGTGCGTTACACACAGCTGACTAATGGGACTTTTTTTCGTTGTTGTTGGTCTCCGCAGAGTTGAGATGAGTCAGATAAGCACAGATAGGTGGAAGGATCAACTCACCTTGGACAACTTAGCTTAGCTCACTACACCGATTCACCGATTAATATTAAAATGGCAACACAAAACTTGCGGCTTTAAGAAGCAAAAGAGGGTGTACGTGTCCACCGACACGCGCCTCTGTTTGGAACCGCGGATAAACAAAGAACTTTACGCGCCGCGACAACACACAACCCCGATCGATACGCGGACGGTGTTTGTTCCCGATGCACACACACACACACATATACACACATACACACTGGAGCACACGATCGCGCACACTTTCTTTCTTGTTTGAAAATTGCCTTTGGAGAGTCACACCGTTTGGACTGTCTCCGTTTAGAACAACACTGTTGCTGCTGCTCGATGATCGCTTTGTCTCGCCACTGCTGCTGTCTGGCGATGATGGTGTTGGTGGTACCCGTTCCCCTCAGGTACGGCGCACAGAAGACGATCGTACGGCACCACAGCGCGACATGATGATGATGATGATCCTCTCTCCACCAAACGCGACCGATCACAACGCCGGGATGCTTAAGACTGCCACCGTTGCCTCGCGGTTGAGCGTGTGCGCGCGCACAACACTCCCTTACTCGTGTGTTGGAATCGCTGCTCGGCGGCATCGTGGTCTCCTGGCGGGTCTCTCACCTACCCCCCCCTACCCATCCCTTTCGAGTTGCGCCAAGCCGAAGACTGAACCGAGCGCGCGGGACAAGTTTTTGTTGAATGAATCATCGGCGTCGTGGTGTGTACCAGCAGCAGCAGCAGCAGCAGCAGCAGCATGGAGCATGGTTCGGTCGCCGGCGAAAACGGTCCCGACCGTTTGCAGACACCACCACCAATACTCTCACCGAAAAGGTTTGGTTTTGTTTCCCTTTCGCCTGCCCATTGCGAACACCTACGACGGGGGCGACGGTATTCTCTTCATGCGCTCTCACCGTATCGCTCACCGGACGCGCGCTTCACTTTGATAGCACCGAATCGAACCACACGCAATCAATGCACACAACGCTGATGACGTCGTTAGGGGGGAGGATGGTGGTCCGCTAACTCACGGTCTCTCTCTCTCTTTCTTGGTCGCAGTGGGTCAGTCAGGGGGGGTTTAAAGGGCCACAGTTTGCTTAACCCTGCTGGGAAGTCCCAAGGCTCGCTCCTCTGAAGGCTGCGAGTGGCGGATGTTCGGATGTTGTGCAGCGGGGGCTAATGCAATCGGTGGTGATAATTGTGCTCGTAATCGAATCGAGAAGGGGTATGCGAGTCCTCCCCGTCTTATGATTGTCCAGCTACGTGTATCCGCAAGGGAAGAGAGAATCTCACAGGCGACTCTTGTGCCTCAGATCCATAAGCAGCTGATGATTCTGTCAAGTGTATGTAGCACTGGTCTTCCTATTCCTATTCCCTAATGATTGATGATCTACCGGCTTGTGAAGCTCAACTTTTCTGTGCTCGTGGCTCTGATACTCTGGCTCAAGCTCACTTTTAGAGCGTTAGCTTGTATTTGCATGAGAACAGTAACCTATAAGCATCAAAGCACAAATGTCCTGATGAGGTTAAGATGAAGAAGAAAATTACAGGCCGAGATCTCTTAAGGTTTTGTCATTTCTGGCTTACTAGACTTATTGATACCGCAGTCAGTCCTCGCTATGGGGGAACGGTTTTCGGTCCTGCCGCGTGAAGACTGGCGCCACACAAAATTATCATCACTGCTTAATTGACGAACCGAACGAACAGTGAAACTGGTAGTACACAGAAATTGAAGATTTATGCCTTCTTCTTGCCTTCGAAACGCCAAATTCCTGTCACATAGAGTACGTATTATGCCGATCAAATCGTGGCTCCTAGATTTTTTTGTTGTAATTGTTCATTTATAGAGTCTTTGGGCGGCGGCCCTGAGACCTCATTCGCCTCTTGTGGCTCCTAGGAGTTGGCTGATGATAAGGTCCGACTCACAGTCTTTGATGTGTTAGATCGTATGCACTGCAGCCTCAAGAGGTCTCGGGCCTGCCTTTTTTTGGCTTTCTGTGACTTGATTGTACCCGTAGCTGGATAGTCATCAGTCCTGCATACGGGAAGGCGTCGATCTGGATGGGATTTGAACCCCGGCCCTGCCGTGTGAACTGTCGGTGCAACTGTCGCCTCGGTCTTCGGACCGGCCCAAATGGATCTTGGAATGCTATCATTGACGGTTATTATGGTCCGTATCGGACAGTTGCCTAGTCAAACGCATTAAACTCAGAGCTGAACATGTTTTCAATAAGACTTCTCCTTGTCACATCACATCTGTACAGAACTTTTATAGTCCCAGTACTCACATACGCCTCTGAGACATGGACTCTGTCCAAGACTGACGAAGCCCTCTTAGCCGCGTTCGAGAGGAAGATGCTCAGAAGGATTTTTGGCCCCGTATGTGTGGCAGGACAATGGAGGAGCCGCTACAATGACGAGCTCTACGAGCTGTACGATGATCTCACTATCGTACAGCGCATTAGACTCGCTAGGCTCCGGTGGGCTGGTCACGTCATGAGAATGACACCGGACGACCCAGCCCGTAAAGTCCTTTTAGGCCGTCCACAAGGACAGAGGAGGCCTGGTAGGCCCAAATTGAGATGGAGTGATGGCGTTGATGCGTCCGCCAGAACGGCCGGGATAACGGATTGGCAAACGACGGCGCTGAACCGTGAGCGGTATCGAGGATTGTTGCAGCAGGCCAAGACCGCAAAGCGGTTGTAGCGCCTGATAAGTAAGTAAGTCTCCTTGTCACACCTAATTCAAAGAGTTTGTTGCCGCAGGAGGCAGTAAGCCCTAAGGAGGTTGCTAGTAAAATTAATCTAAATATTCTAATTAGCAGTCCACAAAGCTGTTCAAGTAGGGCGGGCCGGTGTTAGACCGGCATACGGCAGAAGTGGGGTTCAAACCCCATCCGGTCCGTTTTCCCCGTAGTAAGGACTGACTATCCAACTACGTGGTATCATTACGACCCTTGTAAGCTAGAAATGGCAGCCATGCCCTAAGATAGGTCGTTGGGCCAAGAAGAGAGAGAGCAAGTGTCCCTTTTACGAATATCGCTTTTATTCTTGCCAGTCCCAATCACTCAGATGGTTGAACATCAAAAACTGCCATGTCTCTGACTTCTTCAATATTTTGTTAACGAATACCTAAGTCAGCTGGTCCTGTATCAGCTCCGGATAAAAGTCGAGCTTAACATTCTGCCAGCTGAAACCTCATTCTAAAGCTCATAGGCTCACCGCGATCGATGAGAATAATCGCTGTTTGATCGAAGAATAGACTAGAGCGTTACGCAGACAAGACAGTGAAGATCTGTGCGACTTGTGCGCTTGATCATGCGTAACAGTCTGTTTAACGCGTCGTCGAACCTGAATCTTCGCATCTTATGAATCTCAGTTTTGTATTCCAACACCTGGATGATTGTGGCATGAATCAGTCATGAGAGGCACGGCTCAGTCAAAAGGTTAAAGCTAACGAGTTGAACATTACCGTCACAATAATATGAATGAAGATCGCCTTAACTCAGGAGTTACGATATGAAGTTCCCTTTTCAATCCTCCAGAATTTGCATTACATAGTAGCTTCAAACTTTCCATCTGCCTGGTCTGGTGCTGAACCTCTATAACTCTATGACTCACTTAGACAAACGCTGTGAGATCTAAATGCGGTGGAAGATTAGCGCAGATTAGAACCTAAGACCCGCGAGTCAAGCTGAGTTATAAATATATTCACAATACAGACACGTGATTATGTGACACCCTTTCGAGGGGACATTTTGATTTGGTTTGGTGGGTTGATTGATTGATTAGGTTGATAAGCCACTAGAATCCTTACCGTAGGCCGCTGAAGATGAGGCTTGAGTTTAATATGAAACTGTGGAGGCATAAAATTTGAAAAGGGAAACATCTCGGGCCTCTGATAAACTCCTCTCACATGTAGATCTAGCACAGCAAACCCTAGAAATGCCAGTTAAATAAGGCAAACGGCAGTGACAAGCCAACAACAGTAGCCGTAAAAGGGGAAGTCCGTATCGTACTCGCAGAGACAAACAAACGGTCATAACACGGAGGTCGCCCCGAGCTAGCAGCACGTGCTTGGGAAGATGTCTCGGGAATCTGGAGCCCCGGCGGAGTATGGAAGGATGATGCCATCCGGTAGCTAGCGGTGGTTCGTCTGCAAACTGGATCTTATTATCTCACCGGCACATTCCTGCCGCTTTGACACCACAAACCCGAGTTTCTTCTATTTTAAGCTGCAGATAAAATGGACCCGCGACCTTGTGAGTTATGGAGGCTTGATCTTCAAACACCCAGGATCCCTTGCTTGCTTGCTGTGGTGACCATGAATCATCAACACGTCTCCTCAGTCAGAAGAGCGAACGATGGCGCTTAGAGTGGCGGGCCCGGTCTCCTTACCAACCATCCAGACCATCCAGAAGCTACTAAGCCGGTCAACGATATGACTTTACAGCCGGCGGTGCGTACCCGAATATTGAATCATAAATCGCAACCATACATCTCCCAGACCCCCCTCTCTGGTCGCCGGACTCAAGATTGGACTGGTGCAGCACTACTCCTGGCTAAAGGTTTCGGGTGCGATAAGCTCTCTCTCTCTCTCTCTCTCTCTCTCTCTCTCTCTCTCTCTCCTGGTGGGTCACCAAATGGAGGAGGACGTACGCGACTTATCACACTATGGGACAGCCGAAAGCCCCATAATTTCCTCGACGTTATTTTTGGATGCGATATGCGGGGTACGTCGTGGGCTCGTGACTCATCGCCCCCGACGACGACGACGAAGAAGCTGCATGGCAGGAGAGTGAAAAGCCATCGAAAGCCATCCAGAAAAGCAGGTTTTGTTCTTTTGTGAAGGAGGCTGGCTCGCGCCCAATCAAAAATGAGTCAGTCGGCGCCTTTTTGGTTGGGCTAGAAAACCGGAAAAAAAGCAAAAAAATCGCGATCCCAATCAAATTTCACATGGATATTGAATTTCTCTAATGCGCAGAGTCGTTCGGTCTCGTAAAGCGGTGAGTCCGGTACTCACCGCACGATCAGCTGGTTGGAACTCACACGCGAGGGCACGCGCGGGTTCTCACATTACACAACGACACATGTCGACACAGTCTCGCCGTGCGTTGTTTGGGTCAGTGACGTCAAGGAAGATATGCTTGTTGTTGATGGCCATGGTCATGGTGAACGATGCGCGGCCACATACACACGCTTGGACGGCGGCGGTGAATCATGGTTGGGACCGTCCGACAGTTCACACTTACTTATAGCTCTGGGTCAGTCTCGATAAGAATTTGATACGTATTTTTGTTTCCTTCTATCGGACGGCTGTTAACGACCGATAGGGAAAAGGAGGGATTGATCGTTATCGCTTCACTAAGCTACCATTGATTACCGTTTGATAAGAGAGATCGGAGAGAGAAATACTAGCTGAGGGAAAGAAATGGCGTATTGCTTCTGATAGGGAGTGATCAAATCCGGATTATCATCTCCCGATCACACCGATCGATCAACCAATGAGAAGCGAGCGATAAGACAATAGTATGTGATTCTATACTCTTCTTTGCTCTGAGAAGTACAGTGGTGGCCAGTTAATTATAGCTGACCAGTATTTAAATCTTCTTGTACTTAATATTTTTAGTTTATTTTTTTAAATATAAAAGTGTGTCTGTTTTCTCAACATTAATACATATCTTATTTTCTTTTTCTTTTTGCAATAGGTCTGATGGGTGGAAGAAGGCGAGCTCAGAAAGCAGATGAGAAGACAGAGCTATTCGCACCTGGTAGCCAAGTGTCGTATTGGGATCAGAGCGAAAGGCTAAGACGCTGATGTGGAGAAGGCTAGAAAAAGCATCGAAAGAACGAAGAATGCTCCCTTCGAGTCAAACCCCGAAGGATTTAGAGGAAATGCTTGCTGAGGAGTCCAAATCGAAGAACTATACTCCTTTTTCCTAGATGATAAGGACCACAAGTTCAAAAGAAGCTCAACAAATCGGCAAAAATCCCGTGAGTTCTGCTGTTTTTGAGAGCTCTAGCCAGTATTTGCAGGCATTTAATGTAGCAATTTTACTTAAAAACAACCAATTATAAGCCTATAGTCAGTTGAACGTATCGAAAAACTAAGTACAGCTTAAGTTTATCGAGGAAAGGTACTAAAAAGGGGGTAAAAACTCGAAAAACTAATGCCACCACGTTTAAAGTACCAGTAAAGAGAATAAAAAACAGACCCAAACTTAAAGAACTAAAATAAACATGGAGTAGAGACTTATAAAACAGTTAGAATAGATAATCGTAACGACACGGAAAGACTATAAAACAGCAACAAAAAAAATCAAGAAGAAAAGAAAAAAGCACTGTAAAATAATAAAAAATACGAATTTAGACAGCAAAAACATAAAAAGTAGGTTAAAATGAGAAAAAACTATAATTTCGCGAGAAAACTAAGAGAAAAGCGAAGGAAATGCAAGTCAGAGCAATGAAAATAAAAGAAAACATGTAATAAACACAAAGGAAAACATAGAAAAAGAATACGCACACATAACGACATGAAAAGACAAGAAAACAACAAATTATACCAAAAAGAAGAAAACAAAACAAGATACAGCTATAAGAAATGTAAAATATACAGTATAAAATGGAAAATACGAAATTAAACAGCAAGAATAGACAAATAAACAGCAAGAAAAAAAAACATAAACGGTAAAACAATAGTAAGAAAACAAAGTAAAACAGTAAGATTGGTTTAAATAGACGAAAAGAAAAGAAGAAAAATAGGAAGAAAAGAAAGAAAAACAATTAAAAAGTGCATTTTAAGCTTAAGAGATAAAAATAATGCTAATTAATAACAAAACTAACACTTAAATATATTTAGAGTAATTCGAAAGAAAACCCGAAAAAGTTTAATAACAATACCATCAAAAACATTTCTGATCAAATTTATGCGTTTTATTAAATTTTGGACCGGTCTTATTATGTTGACTAGCACTGTATCCGAAACGGGCATTAAAATGGCATCCTCCCCTAGTTTGGATGCTCTCCTGGTATCGTGGATAAAATTTTGGTTCGGAAAAAGTAACAGGCGGAGCAACGATCGACGTGCGGCAAATGTGTTACCTCCTGTTTTGGATGCTGCCCTGGTATCGAAAACTGGATTTTGGATCAATTTCGGTTCGAAAAAAGTAAGTCGCCGTGAATCGAATGATACCTCCTGAAAAGGATGCTCTCCTGGTATCGGAAACCAAATTTAAGGCCAATTTTATTTCGGGCGAAAATACCCGGCGCCGTCGGATAAATGTTACCTCCTGCTGTGGATGCTCTCCTGTTATCGACGATCGAATTTTCGATCAATTTTTTTTCGTCAAAAGTACCAGGCTCATCAGGCGGATCGAAAGGTTGCCTCCTGATGTGGATGCTCGCCTGGTATCGAAGATCGAATTTTCGTCACTTTTTGCGCCGGCTATCTGGGATCGCCGAAGAAACAATTCTACCTTCTCCTCGCTGGGATGATGCTCGCCTGGTATCCGAAATCAAGTTTCGGCAGAAAAGTTTCTCATTTTCGGGGCAATGTTTTAAAAATATATTTTTGTATAGTAATAAAAACACACAGAACCAAATCACCCTTTTATTGGTAGTTATTAATTCATTTATTTTCATTTATCGCGTGCATTCGAATAATTTCTTCTTTTTTTTGTTTGTTGTTTTGCTTATTTTCTTCTTCTCCTAATCTCTTTCGCGTTCTCTCGCTCTCTCTCTCTCTCTCTCTTCTCATTCGCTCGTACACGCACACACACATCCAGTTCTTTCGCACGTCGCTTGTTTTCCTTGTCTTATACAAACGTTCGTGTGTTTTCTTCCTCCTTTCTTATCTTTCTCTACAATTCTATGCGCGTGTGTGTTTTTGTTTATTTTGTTTGTTTGTTAATACACAGCTGGTTTCATTCATTCATTTCTATCCTTCTTTTTCTTCCTCTTTTTCTTCACGCTTTTTTCCACAGGAGTGTATCAGGAGTGTTTTCTTTCCTTCTCTTGTTCTCTCGTTTCACTTTCTTCTCCGTTTGTTCCTTTCTACCGCTTTTCTACTTCTATATCCCTCCTTCTTCCCTTCTTCTTGTTCTGTTTTACTGTTTGCATTTCTTCTTTTTTGAGGGGGAAGGATTTGTGTTTTCTTATACGGGTTTTGTTAAGCTTTGTTTTCTTCTTTTACTCCATTTTGTTTTTCCCCACTAGAAGCTAGGCAGTAGTAAACTCCCCGTCTTTAATATCCTTTTCTCTCTTTTCTCTCTCTCTTATCTCGTTTGTTTTTGTTTCACTCTCACGGAAATAATTTAATTACGCTTTTTATAATCTGTGTTTTGGGGGTTTTTCTTCCTCTCTACTTTTCTTCTTTCCATTTTTTTGCCCGTTTTGTTTTGTAATTCTTCCTCCTTCTTTCTTCTCTTGCTTTATATATGTTTATCCGATGTTAATATATAGGGGTAATGGCTTCCTGATGAGTGTGAGTGTGTTTTTCTTCTTCTTCTTCTTCTTCTTCTTTGAGTTCTCTTTTGCTTTCTCTGGGAATGGATGGGATGGGGCGATGCGTTCCTCTTCCTGATATCGGCTATTGCTATTCTTCCTGACCTGGTGCATGTGTGGGCGGCGTGTTGTCCAATACGCACACACGCAAGCAGTATTGCTTTCAGTAACTGCGAGAGCGTTCCTTTTCTCTCTCCCTCTCTCGTTATTGGTTTATCAAGGGAGAGGAAGAGCTTGTTAAGAAGGAGGGCGAGAGCTAATGGTGATGTTTGTTGGTTTGTTTTCGCTACTATTTTAAACTTGGTTTTGCCCTATATTGTTGTGTCTGGCTGTGTTTATGTGTGTTTGTATGAGAGCTTAAGCTTCGTATATGGCACCCCTTCTTCTTTTTCTTCTTCTGGTTTTTTATTCAAACTATTGCCAACCGACGGAAGGGGGAAAAAGAGGGAAAAATCGTGTCTTTATGTGTGTCTTTGTCTGTGTGTGTCTGGCGCTAACTAAACAATAAAGCGATTGTCACTAGATGTGTTTTAGTGTGTGTGTGTTAACAACTCTATTTTTGTTTGCTCGCTGTGTTATAGGTTTGTTCCTTCGCAGAAACGATTCGACAAGATAGAGAATGGAGTGTTTTGTTTTGTTTTGAGGAAAGCTTCTACTTATACAAATTCACATTGTGTTATTAGTTTAGTTATTCCTAAGCATACTTTTGCTATTATAGCGCTACCGTTAACAGGCTCACCGGCGTGTGTGTGTGTGTGGTTTAATGGTGGCGTTTTGGTTGTTTTCTTCTTCTTGCTCGGGAGACACGACGCTTCTACTGAGCGGGACAACATTTTTTTTTGTTTAAACAATTCTTCTTCCTTCTTTCTCTTTATGTGTGTGTGTATTTTTTGTTTGTTTGTTTTCTTTATAAAAAGGGCGGATTCGTAAAACTGTACCATTTTTGCTTCTTCTTCTTCTATCTCTTTTGCTTCTTCTGCTTCTTCTTCTCTTTAAGGTTTTTTGTTATGTTTTCTAGCGCTTTTAACTCATAAATTTTAACTGGTTTTTTTTTTCGTTTGAATTTTCTCTCGTTTTCTTTCTTTCTTCCACTTCCAGTTTTAAGCTGCGCGTGTATTTTTACGTGTCTGTGGTGCGGGATTTGAGTTTTCTATTTGCTGTGTTACACTACTTATTTGCTGTTTTATTCCTGCTCTTTTTTGCGTCTTTTCTTGTTTTAATTTTCCTTCTTCTTCTTCTTCTTCTTCTATTCGATTAGGGAGAAAAAGAGCGCTTTAGGTAACGTAATTAGTGTTTGCTTAGTGTTTAGAAATAGAGAGGGGAAAAAGAGAGGAATGGAGGCCTTTGGCTGGCTGGGCGAACAATGGGAGCTGTTTGGTTTTGCGGTTGGAGACTTGGCCAGGGGGGTGGGGTAACGTTGTGTTTGCTGCTTTTGTTTCTGTGTTTTGTGATTAATTTAATTTGTTTCGCATATTTATCTTCTTTGTGTTTCTTAGTGTGTGTGTGTGTTTTTGTATGTTTCATTCTCCTTCTTTCGTTTGCCTTCTTCCTTTGTTTATTTATTTATTGGTTTTCTAAAACCGCCTAATAACAGCAGGAAGTACCGACCAAGCGACGATATTTGCATATTTTACGTGTTACTGCTCTTCTTCCGTTTGCTCGTATTATTCGATCACACTAATCACTCTCGTTTACACAGCGCGTTCGGTTGCCTCACACAAACATTCACTTTCGAGTCCCCGGAAGCGGACTCTGACGCAACGCAATCACCTACTTATACACACAAAGTATGAGAATTTCTGTAAGCAAAACCTGTACTCTTTTCATTCCTTTTTGTCTAGTTTTGCATTCACCGTTTCTAGTAGTCTTTCATGTAACCGTAATTATTATTTGCATTAGCTTGATTATTTGCGAATTGCGTCCGCATGACACACGGCCCTTTTTCTTGTTTTTCTTTTTTCCTTGCGTTTGCTATTTACACGACTGTTTCTTACCTTTTTATCTCTCGCCGCTGTTGTTTATTGTAGTTTTATAATATGTATAGTATATGAATTACTAAAAGTAATATTTACTGCCTTTACTACTGCCGACGTCTGGCTTTAAATCAGTGTGGTAAAGTAACGCAAAACTCACGCACACACACATGCTCACCACCTTTTTTTTCTTCTCTTTTACTCAAAGTGTGTGTGTGTGCTGGTTTCTGTCTTCAAGTCGAATTAAACAATTTATCCATTGTGGCTTTAACCTTCTCTTTTTTGTTGTAAGGTTTAAACGTTTTATCTAAGTGTAGCGGCGTTTGTTTTTTTGTAGTCAGTTTTTAGCGTTAAATGTACTGATTTTTATCTTTTTTTTTACTCTTCTCTTTTCCTATTTTTTATTTTTGTTTTTTTCAAGGAAGGGCGAGTGTTGTCTTTCCTTCAGCAGCATCGCTTCACTATCCCTTTAGTAACTGAACTAAATAATGTTTTGCTCTATGGGGTTTTTTAGTATTATAAATCTTCCGGGTTAATCTCCGATTTTAAGTACGCATTTTGGAGGTGATTAGTAAACTGCTTTGCTGTGTAAGTGTGAGGATTTTTTTTACACAATGATTTTTGAAAGGGTTGATGGTTAAGGAAGTGTGTGTGTGTGTGTGGGTTTCAAAATGACTTTTGCCTAAAACTTCTGTCCCTCGACCCTGCGCGCGAGAGACGACCGTTGTCCGTTGTCTGTCTGACTGTCCGTGGGGTTGTGTCTTTATTTTCGAGTCTTTTTTGTCCCTATACTTCAAGTAGAAGGGCAGTGTGTATGTATGGGCTGAGTGGTGTTCAAAATGAAGCTAGATGGAATTATTATACAATCCGAACAATCCTTTTATCTTATACCCACTCTTACACCATCTTGTCGCATTTTTGAAGAGAGAAAAAAAGAGCTGCATTATTTATACTTTTATGAAAACCACTGTGTCATTAGTTCGATTAGGTAAATAAATTACACAAAAAAGTCGAAAATTACCAAAAGTAAAAAAAAAAGGTCGTTTGTCTTCACAGCTCTACGCCGCAACACACAGCAGCAATAGTGGTAGAGCTTAGCGTTACGCGTTATGCGGGAGCTTGTGGTTGTTACGTGGCGTTACTTATCTCCATTTTTCCCCCGATTTCTACTAAAAGGACGTTGGCCACACAGGCTGTAGTAGTAAATATCACGTTTCTCTCGTCCGTTCGTGCGCGCCCGCACACACACACACTCACAATTTTGGTTTGTGCTGCACTCTGTGTGTGTGCGTGTAACCATCGCTTTAATGGCGCGCTTCACGAAAATTATTGCACTTATTATATGACCAGAGATAGAGAGAGGATGTGTGCGAGGAGAGCGTTATTGTTGCAGGTGTGCGGCCCCTTTACCGATCATCATCACCTTCCACACGCCCCATTTCCTTTCTCTACGCTAGGATAGATACTTGAAACCTTATCACTTCTGCTGCAGCACACACACACACACACACTCGCGAACGCTTACCTGTGTTTTTTTTTTGTCACTGCTTCTTCTTGGAGATCCTACCAGTCCAGACCAGTCCAACGATCGTACACGGCCAACGGGAGAGGGTGTTGCTGTTTTGCTAAATGGCCCGGCCTTATTGCTTGACTTTTCCGTTGCCACGTCACTCGCCCAGGCGGGGGAACACAGGGATTGAAGTGTTTACATACATTTTTGCAATAGAGGGAGCGGCCGTCGCTTACTCCTCAGCAGGCGACATGGCATCGGGTGGCTCCTCTGATGGAGGCTGCAGTTCTTCTGCTGCTGCTGCCGTGGTTGATGATGCTTCTGCTGCTTCTGCTGCTGCCGCCATTGCCTCGTCCGTTGCTGAAGTTGGCTGTGATCCGGAACTCACGGTACAGCTGCCCTCCGGTTTCTACCGTGGAGCACCCTCACCATCCGCCAGATTATTGCGCGCCTCGTACTCCATCACCTCCTGGTAGATCAGCTCCTTCCACTGTTCGACCGTGTGTTCGCGCTCGTCCACGCTGTGATCGTACGGACCGGGTGCGGGCTACAAAGCAGAGGAAAGGAAGGATAAGAAAAGGGTTATTATAGAGTCCATGATAGGATGGAGTACATTAATTAAACCCTAGTGCTGGGTAGTGAGCTCGAGCGCTTCCAGGAGGTCTTACAGGTAGCGCTTCCAGAAGGCACTTTTCGGACTCTTGGAGCTCTTTGTACTCTTCGAGCTCTTCATATACTTCGAACTATTCGCACTCTGCACGAGCTGTTCGGTCTCAAGAGGTTATGAGAGGTAGTTTTCTCCCTCACGATATCTCTTCGCACCCTTTGAACTCTGTGTCCTCAGTGAGCGCGGAGCTACCGTGAGACCTCACCTATCATATGACAACAAGCAACTTCTCTATCCTCATTAAAAAGAGCTCTTTTTTAGAACTAGACTAAGTAGATACCTTTTTAGAACTGACATTCAAAACAAAGGGTTACAACACTTACCGCATTAACTTCACTCTCGTCGTACCATACGTTGATGTAGCTGTGCACCAGCGCCTGATCGACCGAGATGCGATGCTCCGGATCGACCACCAGCATTCTACTGAGCAGATCCCGCGCCTGACTAGCCTTCAGTCGGTTGTGTTCGTTCGAGTCGGTCGGAAACAGTACGTCCGGGAAGAGCCGATCGAACGGGTACCCCGTGTAGCGGGGCCGATTTTCCACGTAATTTCGCACGGTTGGCTGTAACCGTGCCATAAAGGACTGGGACGGAGTACCCAATTGTTCTGCAAGCAGCGGAGGGTATACATTTAGCATGAGAGGAGATAAAGAAGCGCATCGGCGCTAGCACACTCACCAATGATTTTATTCCACTGATCAATATGATCTGTGCCGGGGAACAGTACGCCACCGCGTATCATCTCGCCCATGATGCAGCCGACCGACCAGATGTCGACGTTCTCCTTGTAGCCCATGCCGAGGATCACCTCCGGCGCACGGTAGTACCGCGTGACGACGTACGGTGTCATCATGAACGTGGTGCCGGCCGTACGCGCCAGCCCGAAATCTAATATTTTGAGTGTGCAGTCCGATTTCACCACGATGTTGGATGGCTTCAAGTCCTGCAGGTTAGTAACGGTGGGTGTAATGTTAGCATTGGAGGAATACCCTTCTGACACCATATACTAACCCGGTGAATAATTCCAGCCGAGTGGAGATGCTTGATGCCGCACAGCATCTGGTAGAGCAGATAGGACATCCGCTCGTGGTCCAGATCCATCTGTATGACCTGGCAGAGGTTCGCGTCCATAAGCTCCATAACGAGGTACACATCCTGGAACTCTTCTAGTGTACGCTGCGGAGTGAACGCGTTCAGCAGTCCAATGATCTGAAAGAGAAACAAACGAACAAAAACGGGAGAAATTCAATACGAGCACGTGTGACGCACAATCTCAGCCGACGGCGGGATGACTGATACTTACATTTTTATGATTGACTAATTTCATAAGCTTAAACTCCCTGTAGGCTCGTTTGGCGTGAGTGACATTTTGGAAAGGTCTTGATAGCTTTTTGATGGCCACATTCTGCTGTGTTACTGTATCGTATGCGGCACTGTTGGCGAGAGAGACAGAGAGAGACAGAGAGCAGAATACATTGAGTTGTGTAAGCAGACAGAGGAGAGACTTTGCATTCATTTTGTTCTTTTCCGGTCTTTTTGGTGACATGTGCAGACTTTACTCGTGTGTCCTTGCGATCTTGGGGTTAGGGTTACGGGTATAGAGAGAAAGGATAATGTGAATGTTAATATTGCACACTGCGGACATCTGCAGTCTCCGGTCCGGTGTGTTTTCTTGAGTGACACACAGACGCAACACGAAGGAAGCAACAGAGAGGAAAGGAAACCCAATCACCATACGCCAACCACGACCGAACTAACTACTAATCTTGATCGATGAAAGAGATTCTGCTGTACGAGGGAAGAAGAATGCTTCTTAATAAAGTTATCATCGCGTGCGGATTATTTCGAAGCTTGTGGTTTCCACCCCGAGCACACACGCCAGCTAATCTCAATCTCATCTGTCGCTCTTTCTCGAAGGATTACGTATTACGGGGACAGAAAGGCAGGAATCAATTTACTCTTCTCTACTGCATGCCATTAATAAATGGAGGCTCCCACGTCACAACTTTTTCTCCCAACCTAAAAGCATTACTTATGGTACATTTTATTACTTTATTCTACACAACAAAAATATGCATTAGAAGTAGTTAGGAGGTTTGTACGTCCAACTTTAAATACACCGGCCACCATATTGCAACCGCGGCGGTGTGAGGACCGCAAGCAAGGCAAGCAACGACTTACCACACCGTGCCCTGGGCACCGAAGCCTTTTGCCTCGAGATTGATGTACCGATCCGGGACCTCGAACTCCGTGTCCCCGAACTGGACCCGCACATAGTTGTTCGCTCTTCGGTTCATGTTTGCAACGGTGTGCTGCTGCTGCTGCTGCTGCGGCGGCGGCTGCCCCTGCCGAGGCTCTTTTGTGAGCGGTTTCGTTCGGTCCTTCGCTTTCGTATGACTAGACAGCACACCCATACAAACTTTTGCAAATAGGGAATCTCGGACCGGCAAGGCTTAAAGCAATCCAATCCAAGCTGTGGACGGAGCTGGAGGGAATTCAATCAACGCACACGCAACTTTACAGAGGGTAGGTGTGCAGGTAGCTACGGTTTGACTGTGTTGTGTCACAATGAGAAATACGGCAATTAAAATTTAAAAAAATAAAACCACAAAATGTGTGCAAAACAACGACAACACGAGGCAGAAGTAGTGGTAAGGTGTGACTCAACTAAAACGAAATGAAAAATAAATGTAAAGTATAGTAAGGGTGATGGAAATAAACGTAAAACAAGGGTAAATGAACAATGTGTAAATGAGAGAATGAAAGTAAACAAAAATAAATGGAAAATAAATCAAAAACAAATCATACAAAAAATAGTCCCAACATATAAACAAGCTAAATGTGGTCCAAACGAAAATTCATTCAAGTAAATTAACCGTTTCCGACTGTTTTCGATTCATTTAGCAAGGAAAATCCATTGAGCTAGGGAGCGTCACACACCGCCCCTCTGAACTCTTGACGACAGATGACCATTAAAATTAATGACCTTTTGCTTCAGTGTCCACACACGCCCCGTTACACGGTTGATGGTTGACTGTAACAAGCTAAAATCTCGAGAAACAAAGCACCCTGTGATTGTACACGCCCAGCCCGAGATTCATCAAGATCGATCGAAGTCCACTGAACCAGAGTTTCCGTTGGTGAAAAAGGTGCAGTAAATCTCATTTCAGTCCCCTCCGAAAGAGGCAAAACAAAATCGAGATCTACAGTGATTTATGATCGAGTGCGGTCAGCGTAGCATGTAAGGACCCATCGTCCCATCAAGGATTTTGATTGGACGTTGAACAATTCTCAATGACGGTACGCTTGTGTGTGTGTGCGTGTGTTGACTATGCATTCAGATCATCCCGTGCACGGTGCAATAACCTTTTAATTACTCTCCTGTTTGCGATTAATTACTATTCCAGTGACACATCCGGGGCTCGTGTCCTCGCGTGCCTCTCACCACCATCGGCTCGTGTTTCGCCTGTGTGTAGTGGTATGCAAATTGGTAAACAATTCTGCAACATAATCTCTCGCTCGCTTTCACCCATTCAACCCCCCCCCCCCCCCCCACCCATTTAGCCAATCATATCACACGCCAATGCACCAAAACTAACACATACGCGCGCGTCCAGTGTGAGCTTTGTTTGTGACAAGAGGACACCCGGCAGGATAATACTGGCTGGGTCCGCCGGGACCGAAACGTTTTCCCACCGAGCCCGAATGACAAACCGCATAATTTTGAGACCGAATTTTCCACCTCAGCGTTGCAATTCAATCGACCGGAAGATTTTGCTCGAGCAGAGCTGCGAGTCCTGCTGGAGTGTTTCATAAATTTGCGAGAGGCAAAAGCCGTCGGGTAGGTGATTAGTAGCAGATTTTCCGTGGCGAAAGTTTTGTGCAATTGCGGCTGAAACCCCCCCTCCCCCTAGGGGGGTAACTCATCGTGTAGTTTTGCGGGTAGAGCGCCAAGCACACATACATCATCCCATCCTTCCGACAACAAACCAGGAGCGTAGCCATAAAAATAATAACAATTATTATTATCATCACAGCGCTTCACAAATTTCATGCATGGAAAGTTACTCATGCGAGTGAGTATAATACTCACTGCTGGCTGGCTGGCTGGCTGGTTCATGCATTTCATAACTTCCAGAAACCAAACTCCTCAAGCATCGTCCGCAGAGCACCACACCATCCGGCGGCTCTTTTTCACCGGGCGAAACAAGACTCGCCCGTCGTGTGCAGCGCGCCGCATAAGGTAACATCAATTTTCATAGGATATGTCCGTGAGCGTGTGCTGTTGTGTGTACACGTTTGCCCATGTCCCAAAAGACACCGAAAAATGAGAAGCTGGAACATGGTTGCTCTGTTCTGCCACCATCTTTGCCGCCACACACAGCCCGCAAGCCATCCTGCGCGTTGTGTGCAAAAGCAAATTAGGCGCACGGAATAACTTCACCATTTTCTTCGAGCGCTCCCGAAGAAGCCACCAGCATCGGGAGGAGGAGGGAGCTGGTGCTTGGATTGGGTGAAGATTTATGGGGTAATATTAATATTTGTCAACGATCATTCCGTGCTCGGCGCAACTGCCAGAAGATGCTTGGAAGTTTGCTTTGCGACGCGTGGGTTAAAAGGTTAGAGAGATCGAGCAGCTTGATATACGCAGCGAAAGAGCGATTTGCAAATAAGTAAATTAAAAGAAGAGTTTTGATGTCTAAAACAGCTGGAGAAGGACTGAAAAAACATGTTTTTCGATACAAAATAATTGTTTAGGGTGCTTTGATGCAGTGAATTGCATACCTTCAGGCGGAACAAAAATGCAAAGCCCCTACATGTATGCAATACTAGACGTCCAAAACAGGAGGAAAAGGAAAATAAAAGTACAATTTGATACAAAATAACTTTTCTGGACATTCTGTTCTGTGGATGGATGGCATACTTTCAGGCTTCTAATAAAAAAAAGAAACGCCTACATATATGCAATTTTAAAATACAAACACACTTTTTGCCGTTTTGTTTCGTACAATGCTTATTGATTAAATATTCAAGCTACTTCCATTCGGAACACAACAAACAATTAAAGTGGGTGCTTTCCCGTTTCGATGTTCAATTTTCTCCAACACTTTTTGTAGTTTAAAAATTAATAAATTAAATGCTGTTTTCGACGGCCAACACCGATGCAGAAGGCAAAGAAAACCCCTCATTTCGATACAAAACATTTGTTTAGGATTTTCTGTCTGTTGTCGATTGTATACTTTCAAGCAACAAATGAAAAAACGAAGCGCCTAAATGTAGGCAATTTTCCACCCCGGAAACATTTTCTTTGCTTTGTTGATTAAATATTAAAGCTTTGCCCATTCGGAACACAATGATCAAACAATTAAAGTGGATGCTTTTCCGGATTCGATTTTCCACCTCTAACCCACCTCGCTCGCAGGTGACCTGTTTCGTGGCAAATCTTTTGGAAAATAAAACTCAACAGGCACCACCCATAAAGAGAAGCAAACGTGGATAGAGGAGTAATGGGTAACGATTTCAACAACTGCACCAGATACAAAAGTTACAATTTCCGTCGTGCAGCAGACGTAGGAAGCCCCGTATGGATTGCTTCTCCCAATAGCGAAGTATTCCTTCTTTTTCGGGTGAAATATTCAATTCCCAATTCGCTGGAAAAACGGGGGCTTGTGCCTTTTTTTCGGTATTGTATACAGATACACACAGACACATTCACGTGAGGAATGGAAATTTGCCCGTGGGTTTGAACTTTCTGCATAATTGAAAATTGTTGCGCCCTTTCGCATCCCCGCTTCAGCAGTCGCTGTGAAACAAACCAGCAACCGCGAACCGGGCGCTTCTCGATGCGCTTCCACCAGAGCGGGAAAATTCAACATTCGAATAAAGCTGCTGCTTTATTCATCACGGTACATGATGCTGTTTGGGTTTAGATGGGCGAATGTTGGTAGTGCAAACATATTCCCGACCAACGAACGGCAGCAGGAGCAGTAGCAGCAACAAACATCACAATAGCAACATGCAAACGTGTGTTAAAGCTACTGGAAGCTGGGTTTTCCATTGACTTTTTGAAATTCGTAAACCCGACGCGACTTGGCCCATGTTTCACATACTGGGTGAGAGGATATGAATAGAACTTGCGTATTGTTTTCAACTCCCTCTAGCTCGCTCTTTCCCTCTCTGTCTCACCTATTTTTTCTAGCTATGCAAGAAGTTGCATTCGTATAATCGACATTCGTTGTAAAAGTTCGTTAGACACTCGACCGACACAAGGGTTCTCTCCCTTCCCCCTCGAATGGTGGTGTTTAATTACAAAACTATGTCCGTAAAGTGGGAACCGGCTTGGTTACACTCATCATAGCGCAGCAGGACGCTGGCGTCCATCGATTGGCCCGAGGAGTGGTGCTGATCTGCCAGTACTTACCAAACAATGCCTTGAGCACCGGATCCGATCGGTTTCAGGTTTTGGTATCGCTTTAGAATGGTAAACTTGGTGTCGCCCACCTCGACGGTGTAGAAGGCGTGACGTGAGCTCATGTTGAGGCCCCGAAGTTGTTTCTCACTTGTTCTTGAATTGTTGTTATTGTCTAGAAAGAGATGGAGAGAATGTAGAAGAAAAGCAGATCAGTGATCAAGTTATTGCTTCAATTAAACAGAGTAGTAAAACAAATCTAATAAAGCAAATAATAAATTCCGGTTGGTAGGAAACATATCTATTCCCTTGAAAAACATTTTTACTTTTCATTTTGCTTTTTTCCCTTCATAATGTACAAGACAAGCATCGTTCGAGCAATAATGATAATTGTTCGTTCGCCCGGCGATCGTTAAAGGACTGGGCGCGCGCCCAACGTTGGAGCGAAAAAGTTCATTCCGAAATACTTCACCAAGTGCTCTTGATTTTTTTTGTGAATCTACAAGTATCGCACCATTTTCTTTCGGAAAAGAAAATTCGCCCCCGAAATGCCGCTCTTAACCTTTGCACAGAAAAAAAAGGAAAACTCCCATTTTGCAATGGCTTTTGCCGAAGTGATTTTGGGGCAAAACTTTACTCGTTTGGAAATAGTTCACCGTGAAACGCCCCCGGAAGGAACAATGCGAAGGATTCGGTAAGCTACATGCACCCATACACTCGTTGGAAGCGTTGGAAATCGTACAGAGAAAAGCATTGCTTTAGAAATTTGGTACGATTGCACCTGAGAAGGAGCGTATTAAGCTTTCGGTTTTATTTTAACTTTAAATGGCTTTTTCTTTAATATTTGTTATGCGTATTTGTATGTTAATTATTATAGGCAAAAATATAAATTATTTATTATGCATTCAGCTCACAGTAGATTGAGCTAAATATGTTTCATGTAAGGAGCAAAATTGAATTAATGAAATCCCGCTCCAGTCATGATGAAATAAAGATCATTTACAAATAATGTCCGACAGAGAATAGAAGCAAGCTTCTCATACTTCGCTCTAGAACCTAATAAAACTCACATTAAAAGTGCACTAAACTCTACTCCGCCCAGGTAGCGATCTCGCGCTCACTCTCATAACGCTGCTGCAATAGGAATGTCTAATCTTCTTCTAATATAAATTCCATCCACAATCGCACTTCGTGCTTCGGTGTACGGTTTTATTGTGCAGTCTACAGCTAATACCAACCGCCTCTTCCCCGAGCGAAGAGAACATGCAAGGTGAGACTGGTTTTGCCGATGCAAGCTGAACATCAAACGAAAATACAGTCAGCTTCAGAATCGTTCTAGCGCACGATTTCTTTTATGTGAAACCCGGTCTCATTTGTTCGTTACAGCTGTTCCTCGCAACAATACGTTCTAGAAGTGTTGTGGTAGTGCAGGAAAGCAAGACCCACTAAAATCGATGCTCGCGTTGCGATAAGAGCCGAACAAACGGCGTAAAGTACCGGGCGTCTCCATCGTCTCCGCAGAGAAAATAATTATGTTCGCGTGTGGGTTTTTTTTTCTCCCCGAGAATTGTTAGTACAATTATTACGTTCGATTAATTAAATGTTACAGCAAACGGCGAACGCTTTCCTGCTTACTGATTGGCACCAATTTGTCGTTGCTTTATTTCATTCCGAATCGTGTGCCCAACGCTGTGCCCCAAAGTTGTACCGATGAGGAGTTTCGCAAAAAGTTATTTCTCCCCTGGGAAAATAATACGGAGAGGAGAGGACAACGAAGCATCCGCCCCAAAAACCGCTTCCCCAATCACTTATTTCGTTTGCTGTCTTTAATGTAACTGCTTGCTGCCGGTAGCCGAAAAGCAAATTACTTATTCGCACTCGGGCGTACAGACAGACACAATTGTTGAAATTTGCTCTTCCAACGGTTTCGAGGGAGCTTTTCGCCGGCCCGGTATAAGCCTGCGAGGACCATTTTTCGTATCGCTGGTGGGAGTGGGTAGATTGCCGACAGGGAAGAAACTCATTGAGAAAATTCGATGCAAAAAAGTAACGTTCGCAGCTGTGATGACGCATGAAGGTAAAACCCCGGGCTGACGACCGAAAAGTGTGATCGCTTTTCACGGTGCGAACCCGCAACCCCCTTCTTCTTTCCTTCCCAGCAAGCACAACTTTTCGCACAACCCACGTCAATTGTGTGCGTGCGATGGCTGTAAAGGATCTTCTGGGCCTGTTGTGCGAGTGGAATTGGTGGAAAGAAGCGATCAAATGATTGCGAGCTCATTTGTTACCGAAAAACGCGCACCGAATGGAATCAAACTGCTAAAAGGTATCCGGGCTCTGACTGCTGGCGTGAGTTTGCGAACGGGGAGTTTGATTTCATCGTGAACTTTTGGCCCACTTTCGAAGTTTGTCAGTAGAGGGAGAACCTGGAGGATTCAATTACACACGGGTGTTTTACATTTTACTTTAAAGATGAAAATCCTTGTTCTAAACTCTGATTAAATCTATGTAAAAAAGTATGCCTCCTTAAAGAGAATGGGTTTGTTGATTTTAGGCGAAAAAATGCAAACAAAAAAACAATTAAAATCGCCTAAATTTATGCAAAAATGAGAAATATAATCAAATCGCTCAATTAAAAACAATATTTTAACTAGCTTTTATATTTTATTAAAAATTCCTAATTTATGCTTTTCCAAAGACAAACCAGCCTTGATAAAATTAACTCATTTCCATGCAACTTTTCTTTCTCTTTACAAACCTGAGTTGGTGCATTGTAATTGTAGGAGAAAAGCAAATAACGAGACAATTAAAGCGCCTAGATTTATACGAAATTAAAATTAAACCCCCTTAGTTTGAATTTAATAACTTTTTTGTAGAATATTTTTGGCAAAGAAACGTAAAGCTCTTCAAATGTTTTCTACTGAACGCCTTAATTTATGTAATTTGAGAGACAAAATAGCTTTAATTAATTTAAATGGTCTCAATTTATATTAAACTCAAGATAAAAACCCTCGAAATATATCAATAAATAGTGTTAGGCAAAAGAAAGAAGCAAATAACTTTTTCACATTTTTGCGCCTAGATGTATGCAACCTGCAAGACAATTTTTTTAAACTTTTTAAAATCACTGTTTATAAGTATTTCCTTGATAAAATTTCCATTTGTTTTTCAGGGAATTGTATGCAAAAACTCCAACAGCTTCAACTATAAAATAAATTTATATAAATGTTAAATAAATCTACATTTTGGTAGTCTAGGAGGAATACACCAAACCCTGCAGTATTGACACGTTAGTATGTACCTTTCCCAGTGAAGAGGTAGTTACCCTTAACTTGTTGGCCCTTTTATTCTGCAGATAAACAAACAAACAAAAAAAGCCCCAGAACGTATTACTTGTACGGGGATGGGTAACATGTTCGATTCGCTTCCGGTGGTTACTGTAACATCAAATGGGTGGGCTTATCCTTTTTACGTCGAAAGTTAATGTACCGAACGGGGGAGAAAGGGGAGACACAGTATACACAATTTGAGGCTCTCTGATTGGGATTGTCCCATCTTCCGAATTCCCTCGGGGTGATCAACCATCACCACCACCACCACCACCACTACTCTTCCTGGTTGATTGTGACCACTCGTCCGTTCGTTCGCACTGTCAACAGTAGTAGTAGCTCGTGGCGCGCGCTATACAGCGTGTTCATGAATAAATGAATTCCATTTCCACATCAATCCCGGTTTACTTCCACAGCTCACCAAAAGCGGTTCGTCAACCACCCAATGGATATGTTGATGATATTGAAGTGCGTTCGTTGCTCGTTCACGGGGTTTGCTGCCCCTATTTTGTTCTGCCGTTGCGCGGCGATGTATGTGTGCTCATTAAAAATGATTGATTGAGGAAATAATAAACACTCTCCTGCGGTGCTCTTATGTGTGTGGTCCAAACAGTTTTGCTTCAATCTCGCTTCGACGAGGATTAAACCGCCAAGCTCACACAACAGTGATGTTCAGCTTTTCCCTCGTTTTTTTTTTGGAGGGTTCGATCCGATCAAGATCACGCGGCTAAATGGCAACGCTGAGCATCGAATGACCGATCGCCATTTAATGAGCGTTCCGCGGGGGTCCATTCTCGAGGCCCTGAGGGTGCTTCGGTGATTGTCCAGCCGAAATTAGCAATTGGCACATCTGGCAAAGCGTTTGTTCTACTCTTTCGCCATCATCATTATGAGAAACAAGTTTCATTTCACACAGCTGCTTCCCAGCGAAAAGCTTCAGTGGTGGAACATCTGCAGCAAATCCGACCGGGTGGAAAATTGTGCACAACTTAATGATTCATTGGTTCGGTGGTTGAGGTGCAGTAACGCGTGCTCTCGACCCCGGTAGGCGCTGAGTGTTTTGTGTGGTTATTTAGACGTGAACAATTAATTATTCAGTAGCGCTAACTTTCACCACTGGAAAACCCGCGTGCTAACTTTCCTGGAGGATTTGTGTGAGGCGTGTATTCTGGAGAAGCGCACTTAAAATATTGCTCATCCAACTCGGTCCAAAGAATAATGACATTATCCCGGATTGCTTTATGAAAATGGAGAACTTAAATGAATAGAAAATCATTCTTCCACCAGCTAGTTCATTTGCAAATCTTCTTTCCAACCAGCCCTATTGTCAATGGTTATGAGCGTAAAGTTCCGGGGAAATTATGTTCCCATTCTAACGGCACGTATAAATCTTTTTGCACACAAATTTGCATAGTCTCACAGGACACCTCGACTATGTACACTGGGAGAGAAACGAAACGGCGATTGGCAAAGAAATGTAAATTAAATTCCTGCTGGGAAGGAAAACTCTCCCCGATGACCTTAAAACCCTTATCGGGGGGCTTCCTAGGGCGAAGAAGTAGTGCCAGTCAGCAGTCTTTACGTGCCAATGAAGTCGAACTCTCCTCGAAAGTGTGATGGCAGCACAGCGGGCACTGGAGAGCGTTGATTCAAGTTTGAGCAGCTTCACATTCACCATCTGTAGACGCTGAGCTCAAACAAAAAAAAAACCAGCATCTAGCCGTGCGTATGGGACACAGAAGGTCTTTCCAAGTAAAAGGAAAGAGCACCATGTACAGGATGTGGCTGCTGTTTGAAAAGGATTCTTTTCCCTCCGAAAGGAGCAAAAATCCTGCACACAGTTACGGCATCTCCGGCGAAATGCTCAGTAGCTTGGTGCGGAACAAAAATGGATACACAGAAATTCGGATTTGGGAGATTGGTTTTCCAAAAATAGAAAACGTCGGTAGAAAAGGGTGGCCGGCGACCAGTCGGGCTACCTCCCGGTAAGGCTTTTACACCCGATTGATGGCGAAACGATGATGATGATGATGATAATGTTCGGTCAACTCTTGGAGTCACGCAGTCTGCACTTGTGACAGAAGCTGTACTGTCGTCGCAGTATGGCTTCCTCCTCTTCTTACTGGTGCTGGCCCATCGAAAACAAAAGAAGTTTCGTTGCTGCACAAACTAATGACCCTATTTGAGCGCTGCTGTTCGGCCCCATTTGGCCACGTTTCACCGTGTTGGCTGTGGTCCAAAAATAACAAAGTACCACAGTTCCGAAAGCACACAGGCACGCTGATGATGATGATTCGACCCCCGGCTTTGTTTATTCTTGCCCTCCAATATCATCATCATCGTCAGGGTTCTAAAGCTCTGTATTTATTCTCCTGCTGTGTGTGTGTGTGTGTGTGTGTATGTGAAGCGTTTTCCGAGGCATACTGGCGCCGCATGATGAAGCTCTCTCGTTCGGTTCGTTTTTCCAAGCGCATTCTGGGTTTCCATTTGCAACAAACCGAACCAACATACACATACAGACATTAAAGACGTGGTTTTTGATCATCATGTTGTTGCCTAAGACCATTCCATTGCCGACCAGCATAATCCTGCTTAGCTTTTCTTTATTCCATTATTCCACCCAAACACCAAATTCTGAGCTTTCCGTTTGTGAAAATAAAATAAAAGGAAACGCTTTTCCACACATACACACACAGTGTTCTCGCGCTACGGTAACGCGCTTTGACAGACGCACGAGCAGAAAACGCACGTCATTGCTGTGTGCGCGGGAAATGGGGAAAATATACGCCGAGATCACCGGGCGAAAGATTTATGTGCTGCGCTCCGAACGGAAGACGTCTGATTCTGACACACTGCAGTCGGTACGGTTGGCCGGCAAAAAGAATGCAGCAAATGTAACAAAAACTCCAACACAATATATGGAGGCGAAAAAAAAGTTCCTACACATTTCACCACTAAATCATCTTTCTTGCTTCATCCATCAGCACCGAATACCACCACCATCCATGATGATGATGGGGTGCTTTTTGGTAACTAAAAGAACCCGGTAAAGAAGGGGGTAGGCGAGATGTGGCGGCGGGGAAAATTGCGAAATGGTAGGCATCACTTACCATAATGCAGAAGATCCCATCATAGCACGGAAGATGTCAACTCTATGGTGGCCGTCTTTTATGTTAACACCTGCCCAAGAAGAGAGAGAGAGAGAGAAAAAGAAAAACAGAGACAATTAGCACAAACTCATACTGACAGTGGAATACATCTAGTAACAAAATAAAAGCTCTTCTAGAACTGGAAATGGAAATTTAATCCCTGACCGATCACCGCGCAGAGGTTTTTGTTGTGGCGAAGTGTAAAGCGAGCTTACCGAAAGCGAAACAAAAGTGGGCCCCGAAATGTAAATGTTAATCCTTTGTCTGCGGTTACTTTATGCTTGTCTCACTGTGCAGGTTCACAGCATGAAATGTGTTGGGGCTTAGATGCGTAAGTATGTAAGTATTTGTCCTGGAGCTTTCTTGAAACTTTAATTATAATTTATAAACTTCAAGTGACCATCTGTGAAACAAGCGAACAGCTTTGGAACTGGGAGAGTCTGTTGCATCGTTAGTTATTGAATGAATCATATAGATTTCTATTTCAAACTCCAGAATATTATTAAAACTGCAGAGGCTTTGGGTCTCTGAGACCTCGTTTGCCCCACTATATTGCAGAGCGCTATAACAAGTACAGTGACGGGGAATAAAATAAGACGAATTTCTTAATTGTTATGCTTGTCTTTTTATGTTTAAAATTTAAACATCTTCTTTGTTCAATTTATGTGGGTAGTCCCTCTATACATTCATAATTTACCGAAAAAAAAACTAGGCCTCTTAATACTACTTAGTTGGATAGTCAGTCTTTTCTTATTTTCTTATTTTTCTTATTAGACTAGATTTCAGAATATCTTAACAATGTTCTGGTTTACATATTTTGGCGATTAAGTAGCTGAGCCTAAAAGATGATGATGAGATAAAATTTGAAATTCGTATTACTGTTTCGGAAACCCTCTATTTTTAAACTTTCAAGTGTAAAAAATGTTAAAAAAAACTAGTTTGATCAGTAATTAAAACCCCTTTCAATATCAATTGCCAAACAGCCGAAAATTAAAAGGAGATCAACCGACTAATAGCCCCCCAAGCACATCGACGAATCAGTGTCAAATACGGATCAATTACCTTCACTTTCATAAAAGTATCAACAACGAAAGAAAAAATACCGAAACAGTTAAACGGAAGGTAAACCGAGCTGATGGTGATATTTTCCAGCGCGGAGTTTTTGCTGCATCTGCATCGGGTTGTTGATCGTTCTAGGAAAAAGCCACTTCTCGTTCTCCATATTCTCCTTCCTCGTTGGTAGACTCGAATATCGAATATCGAATCAAACGCCACTGAATAAAGCAAAACGGTGCACACAAGATAATTTATGGCATATTTTAAAAAGGACTTTTACACACACACATACACACTCGAACATTTTTCCATATGTCACTGTAAATATGGCCGAGCCCGTATCGCTACTAGCACTTGATTGCGAAGCAAAAAGAATAGGCATGAAAGTATGCAAAACAAAATCAGTGCGACAAGGTTTTCGCTTTTATTTGTGTAGTGGAATTTTTATTGTGCAAACCGATTTACAGTGTGTGTTTGGTGATTTTATTTCGCCTGCATGAGTGTACGAACGGGTTTACTTTATCAGATTTCTTTGCTGTGTGATATAAATTGGATGCATCCACTAACACGAAAAAAAGGTGGAGAAGTGTCGAAATGAAATAATAGTAATACAATATAGCATGCATAAAAAAATTGCAAAACAGTAAGAGATAAAGAGAGAGAGAGAGAGAGAGAGAGAGAGAAAGAGACACTGCAGACTGACCACAGCATGGCGCTCCGTTACTGTTGACAGTCTGTGGCGTTATCGAGATGTACACACATCACACAGAATGGACGAAGGGACGAAAATAAAACCCCGACCCGCAGCATTATGCTACCGACCGGGCAGAGCGTAACAATAGCAGGAAAAGTGGGCAGCAAAAAAGGGCTTCCTTTTCACCGCCAATCGATTGATTGGCATGTGTTGGTAGGTTTATGCATCGTGCAGCGTCAGCATTCGGGCAACGAGCAACCTGGACATATCGTAACGGGGGGGCCCACACAGCTATTTTTAGTGACACTGGCGAACGAGCGCGTGCTTTCATCGATTTTCCATACCTCAAAACATGCACAGAAACACACGCATGGTTAGTAATAAATAGCAGCAAAGGATCTGCTGTCGTCGGACGGAAGGTTCCGTAGAACTTTTTCGGTCCCAGGTTCATCGGCAGCCCTCGTACCATGACTCCACGGCTCGACCTAGGACAGGAAACACGGGTACGAGAATCCATTTATTATGGCCCTTTCTGCACGTAATGATTTTCCTTTGGAAAATATACTTCTTCTTTAATAAAACGTTAACAACGTCTCGAGGCTTGCTGCTCGAACCATACCATACCACTGGAGCAGGAGAATATGTTAATGGGATGCTGCTTAGAATGCTTTTATCATAATTGAAGCACGCTTATTGATAAAGTGTGCGTAAGTGGGGTGAGTGAATGTAATAAGGGACACACGACGACAGGGCACCGTGCCTCACAAACAGTGGTGACAGTGACGGTTAGTTAGACAAAACTTTTGCCCACAACAATTGTGCCATAAAACCATAATTCCTGTGCGAAAACTTGGGACGACGCCGACGACGACTGCTCTGGAGAAGAAGGGAAAGAAAACACGTCCTCCCGATTCTATTTCACAGACGGACACTTGAAGGCTTTCGAGCGAAGGAAATATTACACTGTGTTGGAGTTTTATCGACGTGATTAAATTTGCTTTGGTTCATAACTTTTTATTGCCCGGCCCGTTCGAGTCACCGCACCGCCATTTGATGGTGAAAAACATACAAACAAAAACAATAGTAATAAAAATGAAACATACAAAACCGAAACCGGTGTCCGGTGAGAAATTGTGTACAAAGAAGACACCAACAACGAAAATGGACAGACGAAAACAGGCGAAAGTGTCACGTTGGTGGCTGGACACGTTGATGGCAACAGAGGAAGCCCATCATCATCGTAAGCATGGCAATTATTACTACACCTGATGGTGGTGTCGGATCTCAAAAGGAAACTGGCAAGAAGAACACAAAACCAAGCGTTAAATTCCGTGACAGTTTCCGGTGAGCAGGCGAAAATTAATTAAACTTTAGCCTCCAGAAGGCTGTTACTTTTGTGGCCACCGGGTGTGCATTTGCATGCCGGACAGGAAGGTCTTTGGTTATAAAATATTTAAAAATATTAATGGGTGCAAAAAAAAAACATTTTTTTAATATTCCAAAATCGGTGGAGGCGCATGGTGCCTTACGCACAACACACGAAAAATAGAAGATCATTTCGATCTCTTCACGCAACATAATTCAGTCAGGAAATTTTAAACATATTCTATTGCGTCACATAAAGCTGTAAAGCATTTATCACTTTATCATCTTTACAGGTACCATAAAAAATCTATAGGCAAAACAATAAGCGGTCGAGACGCCGCCATGATGCTCTCTGTAAAATGGTTCCTCTTCACCGCTTCGTAAGCTTTTGATTCGAAAGAATGCGTATCGAAATTAATGGCTCCAAGAAATCTTGTGCATGCTTGTTTCGCTTCCATTTCCACTTTGTGGCAGTAGAATGGGTAGAATTAATTTCCCTCCGAAAATCTTGTGCCCATCACCGTTAGTACACACACGAATCCGTCCCAAATGATCCTCTGCAACATGGTAGTTTGTATCAATTCTAACCCACACCGCACATCATTGCTTTGCCGCCTCCTAATGGACAGCTTTCGCACACAGACACGAGGTCCTGCCACCAGAACGATATCTCAATTTGGGCTGCTTGGTGATATGTATCTTATTTACATTTCTCCCTGATACCACTCCATCCAATCCCCACACACACACACACCCTTCTTCGATCAACACACAAACACACTCACCCTAAACATGTAAAATGACATGACGAGACAACTCACAGCACCACACCACAACGGCCAATGTTTTCACAGTGCTCTCGGTTCTGGGTCGGCAGGCTGATTGCTTTGCACCACCACAGGAGAGGAACGAGCGAATTTAACATTTCAAATATTTTATGAACATAAACCTCTTTTTCGGCTTAAAGCAGGGAAGCACCCGAAGTTAGTTTGTTGTCGGTTCGCTGTTCCCTGTCACATACGTCAGTTTGTTCGGGGAACGCTGTAAGAATGGTGTGGCTCCGAGGACACGGGGCGTTATTAAAACTGACGGAATGCTGTGTCGCATTCCGGAATGCTGCTCCCAGACATCACGGGAGTGTTTTCGGTTAAATAAACTTTTCAAAAGATTATTTTGTACAGCGAATTGCATACATTTGGGGGACTTTTTACTATTTCTGTTGCATACTTTTAGGCCTATATTTTTATACAAGCTATACAATAAGACCTTGTTTTATAAAAAGTCTTGATTCAATACGCTTGAGAAGACACTAATAATCTTCCTGACAGGACATGCCACACATAACGGCCAGGTACGGATATACAAGGATCAATCCTATCTACAGTGCCAACAACATTGTAACAACACTGTAACAGCCAAAAATTCGGCCCAGGCATATGCTTCCGTAACACAAAAATCGATCAGAGTTATGTTCCAACAGCATCTCCCGAAGCATTCCTGCCCATTTTCCCAAACATCCTGTACAAGGACGGCACAGGATTCACTAGCTGGCTGCGTTTGCATACAGTTCTGCCAGAGTACGGACGACCGTACCACCGACCGGCATCTGTAGGGCAGGCCCGGTGCGAAGGTAATACAAAATTGATGTCATGACTTGCTCTTCATTAAGCAGCCACCAGTAGAACATTCCGTGTGTCGCGGTGAAATTCGTTCCCTTTTATTTTTTCGTTTCCTCTGTTTGCTGATGGAATTTTTGGATGCGCGTTCTAGGGCCAAATAAAAGGGATAACGAACCATTTCAACCGACAACGACAAGAAAAAAAAAAAAAGGATACAAATGGTATTGCAATCCACCGGCAGGATAACTACTCCCCGTGTTGGAGCTAGAGAGGATGTACTGGAGGCCGCTTTCCCAAAAACCAAAAAATCTACTCAGTGGGATAAATTTGAATACACAATAACCATGCAAAAGGATAGCCGGAGAGTACCTTTGTCCACTAATACACTACACACCTACACACTTGATTTGAGCCGCTACGGTTCGTTAGGGTTTTGTGCAGTAGTGACGCCAGTTTTTTTGCTGTTGGAGTGAGTTATTAGAGAGGCTCACACAGCATGGATGTCCGACGTCCTGCTCCGAGAAGAAAGGTTTTCCAAATCCTCGAATCCTACATATTCCGTACCAGTTACTCGGCGGGAGGTTTGCAAGATTTCTACCTCCTGGCACACCAACCGAACCGAAGGCAGTGTTCCCGAATGGGGTCGAGATAATTAATCTACGAAGCTCCATTTCCAAACCGAAAAAAGTAAAACCAAACCTTTCCCGTTGTTAATCCTTTTTATGGTTGAATGCCTTCCTTTTCTAGCGCGCGCGCGCTCTTGGCCGCATATGGAGAGTGGATTGGCGTCATAAAACTCCGAACATCGATGGTATGAAAATGGAAGCATCATCCCCGTGCGCTAGCAGGGAAAGATGATGTATGCAAGAGCGAATTTTTGGAATAAGTAAAACACTTTCATCCAATCAACGCCCTGCCCGACTGCCCAGGACGCCCGACACGAGAGGCTGACGGATAAAAACGGACCTGATGAGACGACACAAAAGCCGTCGTCGTTCGCCTTTTAGGAGCACCACCAAGCTAAAAGGATCGCGACTCCTGCCCGTAAATTAACAAAAAGGACGGTTATCAACGGTTCGATGCGTATCAGCAGGTTCGATCGGGATTTTCACTGGGACGGGGAGTTTTGTGAAAGTTGTTCCAGTGAATGTACACAGTTGATACAGACCGGATTTGAGCGTGTGAGTGTGTGTGTTTGCGTTTCCCAAAATTAGGTTACTGTGCGCATTAGAGCGTGCGAGTCCTGCCCGTCCGTCTGAATACGACCATGACAAGTACATCCAATTTATCCTCATTTTACAGTAACTCTCAGTTTGGTAATTGTGTTTACTTGTGATAGTGGGTAGAGAGCTTCAGCAGAGAATTTGGGGGAACGAACCACACTTTTACCCCCCCTTTTCGATTTACGCCACACAACCATAAGCCGTCGGGATTCGGACTAAAAGTTCCCGCGTCCGGTCCATCGCAAAATTTGTGCTCTAATTGCCTGCTCGCGAACGAGCTTAAGCTTCCTTCTGGATGGGAAGCGCAAAAAGTTGAGGCCTTTTTTAAGCGTACTTGTAATTATTGTATTTTGTTGTTTAGCTTCGGGGAAAGCCAAATCAACCGAGAGACGAAACTTGTGAAGCCTTTAAAAAGTTTTACTTTTTCATTCAATAGCATCGATCAAGGCTTCGCTGCTGATGGCGGCGGCTATTTTTCTTGCTCGTCTTTTGGGATAACTTTTATCATCAGCAAGTTTTCACCATTCACAAGAAAACAGAAAAGCATCAAAAATTAATAAGCAGGCATTGAAAGGGTACTTAAAATTATCCTTCTGTGTTTTGCGATGCTTACATCAGGCAAGAAGATAAAAGTTTCATGAGCCCTCGATCGATGGAGTTTAATTGGCAAACAGAAATTTATTGTATAAATGTTCTTATAAATTATTAAATAAAGCAGAAAAATTAACAAGCTGCAACAGTTTTGGCGTTCTAAGTACAGCGTTTATACGCTTTTAAATTCGAACTCCATAAAGTATGCAACCCGCCTGTCAAAATCCATAATTGAAATTCAGTTTTCGTTTAAAAAACAGGCTTTTAGTACATACATTTACCAGCATTTATATAAAAAGGACAGGCCCCCATTACCTCCATATACTAAGGGAAATTTATTAAAAATTATCCTTTTTTTCTGTTGATTATTATGAGGCTTAATACTTAAGATGATAACAGTTTTACAAGCAATCATTAAAAAATATTTATGATAAAATTCTACAAACGTGCAATTGAATAATTTAAAATCACAGCAATAAACCACAGCTTATTTGGCGTCTTCCCCATTAGCTGCACGAATGGTTTTAAATACTACCGCCCGAACGTATGCAACCCGCATGTCAAAACCATCAAATATAATTCAATTTTGGTTTTAAAAACTGGCTCTCGTCCTGTATTTCTCCATCGCACAGTAAAAAACATATTAATGATAGCACACAATTGCTTCATTAGTTCCGTGTGTGTGTGTGCGTGTGTGGTAAAAAATGCCCAACCAACCATAAAAACAATAGGGGCCAATTATCTGTTCAATTTGCATTCAACATGTACCACCTATTGGAGGATGGGGTTCGCGGTACAGCCAAACGGCATCATCGACACGTACTATTAGTCTCTCCCGTGTGTGTTTTATTTTTATGCTCACCATGTTGTAGTGTAATTACAGACAGAAACAGTAGCAGACCGAACAACAACGAGCACAGACACACCAGAAGCATCAATATTAAAACATCAAAAATGAACCATTTCCTTTCCCACCTTGTGTGCGGTCTCTTTTTCACACACACAAACACCCACTAAAAATGGTGACCTTTGCCGGTGGTTCCTGTTTGTGCTATTGAATCCTGCACTATTGCACTCTAGCGGTACAGGTCACAAAGACTCACAGACAGACAGTTATGAGTCCGGTGGGGAATAAATGGAAAAGGTTAATTCGTTCATTTGAGTACAATCGCAACCCAAACTAAAATAATCCGTTTGTCCCGTACGGGGTTTCCCTCCTCCCCCCACATCGGCTGACATTAAGCGAAATGGAGCATTGTCCCGTTTATTCAATTTTAATTATACTGTGAAACATAATCACATTAATCATGCTGGGATTGTTTATTATTAATTATCTGCCACTCATTGCATTGTGTGACTACTACTGTGTGTACATAATTCCCTGCAGAGCGCTCAAAATAGAGCCAGAAACGTTTCTAAAGAAGCAGGCCATAATGCAGTTGTCGGTGTTTCATCCTGCGAGAGAGAGTTCAGAGTTCAGAGCAATTCCTACCGAACTTTTCATTGGAAAAATGCACTCCACACAAGCATTCAAGTTGGTGTGGCATTATGTTGCACCGTGCCTGATATCGTATCACGGGAAGCGAATAAAGCATGGTGCAGAGATAGGAACAAGCATAGTATGGTAGAATAGTATTTATAGACCTGTTTTTCACGATAAATGCACGTGCCTGCTTGCTTCTGCCTATGTGTTCGATTTATGGAGTGCAATAGATAAAGGCTGGCTTCCAAACAGGCGAAATTTGTCCTAGCCCACGACGGCACGTATGATGATGCATAGGTGATGATGATGCTACGACTGCTGCCAAAACACACACTCTCCGGATGTGTTTGTTTGACTTGGTCTGTGTTTGGCCCTCCATTTTTCTTCCGCTTTCGCTCGCTAATGCACCGGAAACGTCTAGTTTAACGAGACATCCTTCTCGAGACGGCAAAACCCTCCCATCGTTCGCTAGAGCATTATTCATTTATCTGCCCCGGTAAGGGCACAAATGTCACATTCTTCCTACCGCCCGGAGCGGCCCGGACAAACCAATCGATGCTTTGTTTTGGCATCCATCAGGAAAAGGATGTCTCGAGCAGCCATTACTAGATGACGAAGAAAGCTTCGCTAAAGAGAGAGAGAGAGAGAGCAAACAGGATGCAGGGAGCTCGTGAATCTTAGACTCACCCAAGGAAGTCAAAAGAAACAAACAAAGCAAAGACCGGAGCCAGATTTCCCTGAGCGACGTTACGTTCCGCTCAATTCGTTGTGGTGAAAAAATGGAAGCAAAAGGACAGCAGAAACTGTGGTTGGCCGAAGTTTGCCTGGAGAGAGGTTCAAACATTGATTTTCCGGTAATTCTTTCATTTTTTTCGCTGTTGTTGATTCCTTTCATGCCCTTCAACAAGAGATTGGGACTGCGAAGAGGCTTTATGTAGTGAAGGGGGATGGTAAAAGTTTTTCGATTTTCTTCGCATCAATTGATTTCTTTGAAAGTGTAATTTAAAATTTAGAACTAAGTATCAAGATGAAACATGGCTATTTTTGTAGCACTAGAAGAGAGTAGCGCGTCTGATCAATGCCGGGATTATTTCCATTAACAAACGACGGACGACCGGAAACACGCTCACGAAATCGTGCTGAGTAATAGGATACCAACTCGTTCTTAACAACTAAAACTTTTATCATTATTGTAAGGGTGAAAACAAAAAAGAAGGAAAAACTGCATCCGCCTATTTTATTTGTCGTGCTCTCGCAACATTTCACCGATGGTGTAATCTCGCTTTGCGATAGCAGAAATTGTCCTTGTTTCCCACTGCCGAAATAAATGTCAAAAAGCTAGCCGGACGGGTCCACCAATATTATTGGGCGGACCCGCTAGTGCAATGCCGGATAAACGATTACAATCGCTCCATGAGCAACCACCCTGGAGCTGCGTTCATGTTTGTTTCTCCAATTTCCATCGCCCTGATATTCGTCCGTTGTGTTCGTCGTTTTTCGGGGCGATATTGGGGCCAACAGGCTCGGACAGCAACTACATATCAAGGTCCGGCCAGAAAGCAATGCTATACTCTCCACGCCTTTTCGTGTTTTTTTTTTGGTTCGGCCCCCTCGGCCCCAATAAAGCAGAATTTTATTTGCTGTCTAGCATCAGCTTATAAACGGTTCAAGGGTACACACACACACCAGTGAGCGGAGCGCGCACATGACATCCTCCAGCGGTTCAATAATATTTCCCTCCGAAAAATTATGAGACCAGACCCCGCTTCTCGGACGATGTCCGTGTAGCCCAAAACAGTGGTCCAGCTAAAGGTCAAACGGCTAATGGGGTACAATTTCGAGGCATCATAAAAAAATATGATTTTTCCCACAAATTCAGTGGTAATGTTAGTGATGATGATAATGTTCGCAGTAGGCGGTGTAGCATTTGACATCTAGAGGGCGCTGTTTTATTTAGTATCCGCTCATAGTTCTACTAATGTGCTGAGTCGCCGTTGATATTAGTATTCTGAACAAGAGTAGCAATCTAAAACGATTCAAAACAATAGGTTAAAGAGTTAGTAGTAGCTAGAGAGATCTAGATCTCCAAAATCAGGAATAATTAGTTGAAAGAACTACTTGTCGTCGCAGAGATCCGAAGCATTACCAAAGAATTTAACCAAATATTCTTTCGAAAAATCAGTTTTATTTCAGTTTAATCATTATAAGTGATTTGTAACAACACCTAAAATATGTGTATGTAGAGAATGTGTTTCAAGAAAATCCAGGTCAAGTTCAGGATTTCTTTTAAATAACTAGCACGGAAAATATTTTACCCAATGTCCGCCTCTGGACCATCGTGTGCTAGGGCCACCAAGAATTTCACCCATGGAAAAACAAGCCGTCAGACAGGCAGACGCGCAGATTTTTGGAAACAAAAGGAGGCCATAGAACGTGCAGTGTCGCACAAATTCCGCATGCATGCATCTTCGTCGGCGTCGTTGTCGTCGTTGTCCACACAAGGAAAGAACAGAAATCCAATGTTGCGTATTTATTTATTTATGCATTTATTTATGGGTCTTTTGCTCGCGCGTCAGTGTACAGTGACAATCACATACACACACACGCGCGCGCCAAGCCATAGAGGCCATTTATTTCGAGCAAGCATTTTATTTCCAGCCATGCCAACTGTCGTCTGTATTTACGACCCACAACAACGGCGTGTTCCTGAGAGCTTCACTGCTCATCTCATGCTCGACTCGATGTGATGCCGACCTCCGCGTGTGTCCCGGGAGGCTCTACCAAAAAACCACTCGTGCTCGTGCCCGGGCACCTGATGCGATGTGTCGTTGGGTCGTTTATTTTTGATGCGGTCATCAATGCGACATTCGCAAACACTCGGGATGCGGAGTGTCGCTGGGGGAATTCATTCCTGCCCTGTGTGATGGTACTACTCCCATGCTCGTAGTGTTGTCTGGAAGGATTATTTGCACGTTTTGGACAAATAGTTTCAAACTCTTGGTAAATGGACAAGCGACCAACGGACGACCCCGGTACATCAGGCGAGCATTTGGAAGGAACTCATTGGATTTCAAATCAATATTACCATTTTCCTGGTCGAGAGCGGTTTTCTACGGAACGCTCTTGCACGTCCTGATGGCCCTAAACGGTTCCCAGAAAACGTGATTTGTTGAGGTACGATTGTCATCGGACAATTTGTAAATTCTGTCACTTGCAGGACACGACTCGAACATCTCGTCTAGAACAAATCTCAACGACCAACAGCACAAAGCCCTTGTGATCGTTGGTGAGTTTATCCTCCGACGGCAGAGGACACACGCCTCCGAGAAGTAAGCAATGGCTCCATGTAAAACAATGCGCAGACAATGTCAAAATCATAAACACTTAACCGAACCAAACCACCCGACCCTTCCCGACCCAAAAAAGACAAAGACAAACCGGCTGATGGGAGTGGTACAACACATTGGGACAAATTGAACTCTTCCTCAACACACAAAACCACATCCAATTTGTGGCGCAGAGCACCATGGCTGCCGCCTCATCTCAGCCGGCGATAGTCTCAAGCAGTTATCCTTGATCACAGCCTCCGGAGATCCTCGCCCCGACTTTCCTCACGCGGCAGAGCTCACAATTTTCCATGCATTACGCTTGCAAACATTCAGGCGCAATGAGCGTCCCTTGAGGGACGGTGGTGCACACGATCGGGAAAAGTGGGTAAAACTTCGCATACGGCAAATGACTTGCGATCGATATTCAATTTCACCGGGTACCTCGTCTCCTTCCTTCCTTTAACCTCACCCACCATGGGTCACAACACCCTGCTGTTGTGCCACTCTGTGGCCCGTGTGGACACAGGAAAAGGTGAAACGGGCGGACACGCTCTAAATCGTTGGTGCGCGTATAAATGATTTACTTGTCTTCACGGGCGACCCACCACCAGCGTGCCCTGGGTGACTTGCCCCGACGCGGTTGCTTTCCCGCATCCATCGCAGCAGCAGCAGCAAGTGAGATGATGTGCCCGGTGGGAAAATGGATCCGAGATTTAGTGAAACGTGATGCGATTGGTTTTGAAACTGCCATTCCATTAGGTTGATGTCAAATAAAATTATCGCCCGTATCGCAAACACATTCTCTCTGCTTTGGGCGCCGGGATCGGTGGTAACTTATCGTCTGAGAACACACACGTACAGAATCCATCTGCAGCCGTTGCTTTTTAGTGACGAAACAAACCGATATTCATAAACATTGACTCCTTTCGGTTCTGGGGAAAAACAATCCACTTGGTTTTGCTATTAACAAAGTAAAAAGTTGTACAAAAACGCGCTTTTGTGATGCGCATTGCATACATTTAGGCTACAAAAATCGCCCCAAACCCATAAAGTAAGGGAAATATGAGCTTTTAACCATTGATAAAAGGCTTGTTTAACTTGCTTTTGCATAAGATTGCCAACGGGGGACTGTTTTTTCCTCATCCCGTTCACATCACATTCTAGAAAGGAAATCTTATCTAACCTTTGCACCAGTATATTGCTACCTTTTAACAAGCGCTAGAGAGCCGAAACGCCGGAAGCATGAAACACAGCCGCACCACTACCAGACCATGCCACGCTGCCTTGCAAACCCTGTGCTGTAAATGTCAGCGAGTAGTGAAGAATCCAGGTCGATCAACGTCCGCCGGTTGGGAGATGCTTGCAAAACATTCAATAGAGGAAAGACTCACAACAGCGGATCTATGGAGCTGTCGAGGATGCGATGGGTGGTGGTCTGTGTGAATTGTAGGCCTGTGCCATCGCCGTGTCCATTTAATGCAGATAGTCCTTCAGATCGGAATGGCACGGCAGAAACGATTTGATGGACCAGAACACTGCTGTGTGAGTGGCTCTAGAAAGGGGGGGAAAAACACGGAGGAAACGACCGTGAGAGAAAGTGGAACTAGGACTTGCTTTTATGTTTTGCCTCTTTTTCTGCATTCCAGTTAAGGTCCTTTAGGCGCAAAGCGGACGTTAGAATTACGGATGCAATGACCTGGTTTTTTAATCGATAGTAAGGCTTGCAATAGCGTTTGCAATATGGCCGTGGTTCATCACTCTTTCCTGTAGCGTGTGTTGATTGTAATTATTTTCCTGGCAAAGTTTAATGTCAGTAAGTTTGCAGTTCTGGACGGTCCTCAAATCCAGGCAAATCTTCCTTTTAAAAATCCCGTAGAGTGAATAGTAATGTGCCAAAAATAGCTTGAATGGTGCAGAACTTCATGCTTGATGTTATCATCTCACCGAGTTCTCGCTCGAGCCGTCGATTACAGAACGACCGCCCGGAATCGATCCAATCCTTCTGGGATGCATCAACCGAGTCTCACCTTTCGGTCCCACATTACACACAACACTCCCTTCCCGTTACTGCTGGATTGTCCTTCTACCATTCTTTTCACACAGCACAAGAATCAGAGAAGCAGAATTATCAACTGAGCCTTAATGCTCTAATAATTAAGCTCTTAAGGTGAGCTCTCTCTCTCTAGGATGGCACCGGGATGGGAGGGTTCTCGATTGCACGACGCTATAGCCAGCCCGCCTATTATGTGAACACTTCTCTTCATCCGCGTACGCTCATGCTTCGGTGGTGTGGTGCAAAAGGCCAGCCATCATTAAAAAGGTTTATTGAGGTAGAGCAAATTACGCGCTGTTAGTAAGTGTGGAAAGAGTGTTCGAGAAAATGGGACCATGCGGTAGGGCGTACTTCAACGTGTCTGTGTGAGTGGTTTCGCAAGGATTACTGCATCCCACGAAAACGGTGATGAGCGCCATACACGCAGGATGCCTCCGTATACTGCTAACTAGCGCCATGAAGTACAGCTGGTCGGGAAGACAACGAAAGGTACTTATGGAGGATAAGAATGGGAAAATCAGACATGTTTCAGAAAAGTAGCTCACCGTAACAAATACCTTCCGAGCGTTCCTAGCCACAATTTCACCGCTATCGATGCCTGAAACAAACGCACACTGGATCTTCTTTTACGGATGGCATAAAATGACTGATCCTACCTAGCAAAACAGGACACAACCGGTGGTAGCTTCCAAGTGTGACACACCACACATCCGACGGGAGGATTAGATTTCCTGTCACCAACACGGGCCACGTTTTTCGACCGACGTACTCACTACTCTGCACACTGGCTGCAAGGAGGAGCCACCAAGCGGATGTTTTTGATGTGACACCCGGCCGTAAGTATGGTGGCGTAAGATGCCGGGGACGGGCGCATGTCTGGCGATGATTGTTGTGATTCACAAAACCCAACTCATGGATGGATTTCGAGCGAAACGCGCTCCATCTTGAGACGGCGGACGGTCACAGATGCATGCAGCCACACGACACTTACGCCACGTTTTGCCATTGTTTTTGCGACGACCAAGACTGTCCCGCGTATCCTTGCGGGCGTCTACGTCAGACGAAATGCAGCAGCAGGGCAAGAAAAGGAAGTTGCCGCTTTTTTTTGTTACCGTCTCGTGGTGCTGGTGTATTCTCGCTGTTGGTCATCTGTCAGTTGCAGAAGCCGGTAGAAGAAAGCCGTTACCAAGAAATGTGTTACAGCACGAATTTTCAATGACGTCTAAATGACGGTCGAATAGATACTGTTAAGCGCCCTCTTGGAGTTTATTTGGCTTATAGAAAGCATTGTTTCATGTACACAGCCGTAACTATCTGATAGGTTATTATCGAGCTTCTTCTTCAGATTTCAAAGTCACATTTGGAATGACGGATTGCATACTTTTAGGCGGATTTTGTTGTTCCCTATTTTAAAGTGGTACATGCTTACTTATCATGACAGCTTGAATGTCTATCGCGGAATGCTTTTATGTCTTAAGATCGGCATCAGCAAACCAAGAAGGATAATGCGAAAGAATCCCTCTTAAGAACCTAACTTTACATTTTTTTGTTTTATTTATGTCCACGTCCACATCAATATAACATTACTTTGATCCTTCCGTTGAACCCCTTTGCAAAATTCTTTACTGTTGGGAGGGAGAAAAATGTAAAGGTCCCGTTTCGCCGCAGACTTGAAGACGCCCGGGAAGATTATGAAAACGGTTCTACGAAATCTAAATGCTCAGGGTGGGAAGCAAAAGGATGAAAGCGGATGTTTCTACGGTCACATCGAAAGCTTACACTAATGGTGAGCTCTGCCCAGTCAGCTGCGGGATTTATTTGCGCTTGCACCTGTCGGATAGAATAATTCAAAATCATGCACGTTATGGACCGAAGAAAGCCTGGGTGGTTTTTTTGTTTCCTTCCTTCTTCAAACTAACCTCTGAGGAATCTGTGGACTAACGTCTGGCCCGCTGGCGATATGCCGTTGGATACATAAATTCGATTGGGAAGTGCGGTGGGATAGAAAAAACAAACCTTTAGTTTTATCATATTTTAAAATTTATACCGTCATTCCCAAAAAAAAAATACAATAACGCATTCGGGCTGGGAAGAGTTCCCAAAAAAAGTTTTACATTTTCCCCGTCATTCCACAGCAATAATGTTACCCAGCTTCCGATCGAATTTTCGCCCTTCGTCCCCCCCCCCTCGGAAAAGTCCGTTTCCAGGAAGGCGTACGTTTCCGATACAACCGCTCGTGACGCAATTTTCAGCACATTCTTGACCATTTTGCGGAAAGCATAACGACCGCCGGGGTCTACCATGGCCGTACCTAATCATAAATCAATTTCCATCGCTTCACACCGGGCTCGTACTATCTTGGCGAGCGAAGGAGAGAGATCCCCTGGCAACTATAACAGGACCGTTCGCTCCCACACGCCATACATTTATAATACACACATTATAGCGAACCATAAAACGAAAAAAAAAAACAGGAAGAAACAGCGTGCGCGACTGGGCGAAGAACCACGCCAATAAATTATCGCTTTAAATAACTGGCCCAACTTTCGGCCGAACCTTACCCATTGGTGGTGCTGCGTGTCTCCAGTGGGCAGGTTTTGGCTAGGCATTGCCATGGGCTAGTTAGATTTTATCACACACAATGGCATCCACGGTGGAGTGTCCGAGAAGAAAAACCAGAGCTCACTCCTCAAAAGGGAGTTTCACACGAACGATGTCGAAGTTTTCCCTGTGCTGGGTGTTTTGTCCATCCGAGTGGTCGAAGAACAACATCTGTTTTTTCGATCGGCGAACATAATAAATTGGATTTCATAATCGATATAGAAGTAGCAGCTTGTGCACACTGTCGAATATTATTGATAGGGTAGTGTTTGAATGTCCGAAATGATGACTAAGTTTTGTATGTTGGACCAAACAAGTACCGGTTTTGCCAAGTCAAATGACAAGCGTCAGAATGTCTAAGGACCTGGTCTAGAATCTGTGGAGCTCTAGGATTCAGGAAATTTAGAACTTGACGGGCACAAAGATATTATTGTTTATGATCTCATATGCATCAAGAATAGCGAATAAGTCAGCTAGACAAGTAAAGTCTAAATCTAGGACAGGCAAGGATCTCTACAGGAATCGTACAGGAAGTATAACGACAAATCCTGGAGCACACGTCGAACCTGTCGTTGATCGCATACAGTGGATTTTAGAGCAAGGATCTCTACAGGATTCGTGATGTGATGTCAGTCAAACTGTAGCTGCAATGAGTTTTAGATGAGCGGATACCGACTGTTTGTCCTGATATACGATTCCTGTTCAAGAAGATGAATATTATCGCCCTCGGGGTTATTCAACACGTGCGCGCAAGGACTAGGGGTGATTAAAATAAATAAAAAATTTCATCAACTTCTTGCAAAACCCTCGAGGGTTACTAATGTCCCTTGGAATAGTCAAACATACTTTACCAACGCCAAACCACTACACACTCGACCAAGGTTTGCTCTGGCTGGAACATCCGGTAGAATTTCTATTTCCTTTTTGCCCCTTTCGTCACCCGTCATGACACACCCTGGGGAGTCGACTCGTTGTGTTTGTGTTTGTCCGCTACCAAGCTATAATATCCGGAGGACACTGTGCGCTCGTTCCTGGTTGCAGTTTGGGAAAAAAATATTTCGCTACAATTTATCACACCATTTCCGAACCGGGGTAAGAACTTTGTACTGGGCGAACGACTTTTGCCAATTGCCTTTTCTGAACGTTACTTATGAAATACATTCCATTGAGAGTGAACTTTTCTTTTGCGTTGTGTCTTACTCTAACGATGTTGCGTGTTACATGCGAGATTTTTGAAACTTTTGCACTCTTTTTGCACTCCTATCTTTAAAGCTTGATCGCAGCTTTGCTTCTTTTAGAAATATTGTGCATCGACAGCGGAATAAGCATGGAGCACAACAGTTCGGAAGATGGGGAGGTTGTGTACTAGTTACTGGGTGCGCTCTGTTGCAACGAGACGGATGCCCGTTCTGTAATCCTATTTGTACGGGGATTGTCCGAAGACTTTGTAAAGACATCGCAGTACGCTTGAGGGGATTTCCGTATGGATTCTAATGTGAGAAGCAGTTATACACACACACACTCTCGATGTTTGCGATAAAAGCTCAGGATACGTACAGGAACGATTTTATTCTTGGGATTTTCCCTAGGACAAAGGCTTAGACAAATCATACTCCTTAAAGCTATTTCAGATATTTAGCAGAAATATTTTTAGCTCGTTTTGTAATGTATAAAGGCTTCTATTTAATATCTTTTTTCCTCAAAAGTCAACAAATCTTGCAACAGTACATTTAATCTACCAACGGCACATAAATTGAAACAAAACATTAACCAACGCGAAATTTTATAACCCCTGGAACCCAAGACTTCGCTTCACCCTCTAGCCAACAAATCACACCAGCCGACCTCAGCGTCTGTTCCGATAAGGTGTGTCGGAGGCTACAATTTATGTGTTTGCCTGCTCACCTTCTCCCTATATCCCAACGGAGAGCATAAACCTTGCGAAGGACCCGATCCGATCCGTCCGACGTTTCTATACAAATTCTCTACGTAGCCCCCCCCAAACGTGCTAATCTAACTAAAAATAAATTCCCCGTTCACCAGCTCAAAGACAAAACCGAACAATACTCACTCAAGTCCACCAGTTTTTCCTTACCATCTTCCAAAACATACCGAGCGGTGGGTAAAGTTTTCGGCAAATAATGCAAATTACATTCACAAAAGCTTTCGTGTTTTTGGAGTTCGCTTTTGAGGGAATGGTTTTTGTATTTGCAAAAAGGAGCTACCACCACACTTTCATGCTCCAAATACCTTCTGCAGAGGCTAGAAAGGTACACCAACCGACCCGGACCTGAATCGGACCGATGGGAAAACCCCCCAAAAAGAAATGCTGCACGTTCGATTATCTGTCAGATCGATGATAGAACATGATATCGCTCGGAACCAATGATCGAGAAAATGGGCTTCGCTGGAGAAGGCGGACGAAAGAACGACGGAGGCAGCAGCACACTAAAGCTTATAAAGCAAAATCGGTTCACATAATCTCCCATGGCACCCACTTATTTTGTCTAGCTGCATAAACTAGCTCAACAATGAACTCGAAGGGATTGGTGCAGAACGTGAACGGTTGACCCCTAAGGAGGTCGGGAACTAAGAGATTGGTGATTTTAAATGAATAACTCTCTGTCTAGTGATGCAAGAAGATCTTGCACTTGTTTTAAGATTATACAAGAATAAGTTAAATAGCTTCTCATAACATGAATACAAGCAAATAAAAAAAGATAAAAACTGGAAACAAATGAAGCAAAAATGAATGACGCACGTGGGAATTGAATGTATTCAAGATGAAAAAGATAGATCACACGTTCTAAAACTGAAAGCATCGCACAGTAGGGCTCGTAAGTGAGAATTTGGCAAACAAAATATCATCAATAACAGTGAAAAGAAGCACCAAAAAGTTCACCAAGAAACATAAAACAGAAAAAAAACCAAGACGAAAGACACTTGCAAATCCCTTATGACAACAATTTGACGTTTGAAGAATTTCCATAGGAAAAGAAAAGCAAAAGCTATTTTTAAAATTTAATCTTTCTAAGCTTAGGGACACACGAAAGTGTTAAAAATAGAGAAGCTAAAAGCTGCTGCTGTTCGGTGGAGCATTCGCCACCATTCCACCAATTGGGCTCAAAAATCTGACAGGCGTTTATGAATGGCGCGTCGTTGTTTGCGTTTTTTTCCCCCAATCTCTCTCCGTTCTGTTCAATGTGCGTCACATAAAAAGTAGCAAATCCATCCGCAAACGCAAAATTCCAATGCCAAACCTTGCTCTCGTTTGCTCTGGTGGAGTCAAAGCAAAAAACACACAAAACGCGAACAGAAATTGACATGACAAAAGGCTCAACCGCAAAACCTGTCACGGACGATTTCCAAGGATGACGACGACGAGTGCGCGGTAGGTTAAGGACTGGCGTTGCGTTTTCACCTCCCCAAAAAATGGGGGCGATTATGATGGTGTGGTGTGTATGGTGTGCGATGATGATGATGGTTGGCCAACATAAATCGATACGATTGCCTCCCTGTTCTTCCTGAGCTTCAGTTTTCCCTGCAAACCAACACACACAGAGCAAAAAACGGTGTCTACCGTTCTGAAGCCCATTGTTTTTCCCGTCAATATCGAGGAAAAACCTTACGTTTGTGTCCCTCACCACTACACTTGGCCGTCGCTTAGAAAAAAAAGGCCTGTCTACATCAAAAACCTCAATGTGTTGCACAATGTGCCTCCTCTAATGGTGGCAAGCGTTGACAAGGACCCACCGTACCAAGGCCGGGTGGTGTGGACCAATTTGCGAGGTGCGGGCCATTAGACGCGAACTTGGTTGTTGTGAAATATGTATCGTCGATTGACGACACCCTTAGTGGCACCAGCTTTGACTCGCGGCGAGACGCGAAACAGAGAAAGTGAGAGTGTCACCTATCTGCTGCTGGCCGTGTAATTGGGTTCGTTAAGAAGTCGTCATCGTGCGCCTCTCTGTCGTCAGGACTTTTCCACGCGTTTCCAGAAACGGATGGCCGGGTTTTTGGTGTTGGGTTGTGGTTTAGGTTTGATTAATGGTTGCAACGTCACAGCCGAGAGAGCACACCTAACGGAAGACTTCCCCCTTAATGGCGAACTCCACCCAGAGCCTGCAGGATATTTCAACTTCAATTTTATTCTACCGCAGTGGGAGATAATTTAATGGACGACCATGATGGTTAGACAAAATATTAGAAAGCCTACCGACCAAGAACAGCTGTGACCAGCCACAGTCGACCGATTTACAATCACAAGCAGTGAGGTTTTGTCGACCAAAAATCGCGCGAGAAAAGCTTCAAAAAGTTGGCTGACTTTCCCGACAAATCCCGCAGCAGAATACGGCGGGGGTAAGCATGCTCAACCACGGCTCACCAGTTGGGCGCGTTGAAACGGTTTGTGAGTTGTTGGGGATTTGAGTTATCGATTTTTCTAATCCGCACCAAGCACGCGACAATGTTCCGCGGTCCGTTTCGGGGAAAATGGAGGACACAGTACACCGAGTGAAACCAGTGCTCGTTCTCTCTAGGGAGGAGGAGGAGTTTTTGAATGTATAATTTTTTGATGCCCATTTTCTTTTCGTTTCTCGAAGGTAACCAGCACGCCCTATTAGACGATTGTTTCTCAAGAACTGCTAATTTCCCTCCCGTGTATACCAGGCCAGAGATCGGAATATCGGATTATCAATCACTCTCGACCGATGACGTGCCTTGCTGCTTGATTAAATTAAACCGGAGAACAAAGAGCTTCCCAACTGCGGGACCAAAATCAAGAACACCCAGCAACTCCATCAAACTGCGATTTGTGAGGTGTGAAAAGTCGCATAAATTAGTTTGGCTTCAAATTAAATGCTCATCAGGCGCGAAATTGATAGGGATGGGAATTGGCGTCTCTTCGCCGCAATGAAGCTCTCCATTCCCCACTGAAGAGACTGACGAGATCCAAGAACTGTCCGGGATGTCCGAGCAAAAAAGGTGACTAATTTGACAGCGGAATGAATACCTTTTTCCTGAAACTTTTCTGTCCGTGGACAACCCGTACCGGGGGTCAAACAGATCGACGTCAATAGACGACAAATGAATGCTCTGTGTTCTTCCTGACTTCCTGAGACTCTTCGGGCTGATTTTCCATTTCATCAGGAATTAAGTAATTAAGCAATCAACTCTCGCTTCCGCGAGCTGTTGGTCTATTCATAAAGTTCACCGTCACTAACCTGTCTCAAAGAATGATCCGAAATCCGTTGATTGAGTGTGATGGGGAGTCTTGCTGGAGCAGTAGCAGCAACAGCAGTAGCAGCTAACGATCTGTAACGAAACCCAACGAGAAGAAGGAAAATTGTATTAAAGCTACATTAGCTACGCGGAGGACAGCCAAAAAAAAACCTTTCGTCAAGATGTTGGGATTTCTCCAAGGAACCACCGTGAAGTTGCATGTTTAATGCCAGTTCCCCTTTCATTTTCTTTCGAGGTTTAAATTCTGCCAGACTAAATTTATCGTTCCCGCAAGCGCAAGGAAAGTTTACCTCCACGACGATAGTTTTGGACGAGGGAAAAGCGATATAATTTTTGATTGCCACCCCTGATAAGCAAAAGCCGGAGAACCCTGGGCGGACGACGACTAGCGAGTCGTCAGCGTAAAACTTCCACCACGCTCCAGTACGCGCTTTGCTGCTGCTGGGTTTGAGTACTTACGGGACCCTTCCCCGTCCAAAATCCATATCCAGATTTTCGTAAGAGTTCGGCGAAAGTTGCCGCGTGCGGTCTCTATAACCAGTTTAATCTGATCCAAGCCATCGAAAAACGGGCTGCCACTAGACATGCTGGATATTTGGATAGGAGAAGCACACGCTTTTGCGATGCTTGCCACGATTAAACTATTCACGTGGAAAACTTCACGAAACGACAAGGGTCCCACCAGTCCTTACCAGTAGAGTTCGCCGACCGCTCCTAGGCAGTGAAGTTTGATTTGGGCTTGAATTATTAAGCAGCACGTTATTAAACCAATAGCGCGGTATTCCGTGTTTGCTACCGTCGCCCAAGGTACATATTCCGAACGCTTTAGAGGTCAAGTTGTCGCATGTTGTCCCGTTTGGCGCGTTTCCGAAGATATGTGGGAAGTTTAGTCGATTACCTTCCAAGAAACGGGTCCCACCCACCGGGATCCTAGCGCGGGCGCCCTCGGTCGGGATCCAGGGATGTTGGAATTGGAAAGTTTTTTGGCAGCCCTAGGTGGGTGTGTGTAGGTGTCTTGTTTTCAAAAGAAAAATTGAGGACGGCTCCAGAAGCCTCAGGGCAACCACCGCCACACATCTTGTGCCATTATTTTCGATTAAGGCTGGCGTCGTCCTATGGGTACCTCACACGACGACTTAATCTATATTTCATGTGCAGTGGCGAAGGTGAAGTTGGTTTTCGGTAAATGGAATGTCTTTCCCATTCCAGCACGGTTTCCAGATCTTCGTCCAACATCGTCCCGCAGTGCAATCGATAATTGTTCTAGACGGCAACACAGCAACAGCAAAGAAGCAACTTTAGTTTTGCGTGTTGGCACATGGTCGTGAGGTACCTCTACCCCTTCGGTTATGTGTGTTTTTGGATCAAAAATTTACCATCCGATGATAAATTGATGAACTTCTTCCAATTGCGCCAGCGACGCTGAGCATTGGCCAGTGGTGTGTCGCGTCGCCTCACCGCAGCATAAGGATTAGATAGGCTCATAATTATGAAAATTAGATTATTTCCTTCCACGGTGTTCAGACAGGCGGGACCAACGTTGTAGGACGCACATATGCCATGCTGGCCAGTCCAACTCGTGTACCAAACACACGACTACCCATCGGGACTCGTGCTTATATTTAGGTTTGGGTTGCGAAATCCATTTTATGACAACACACTTTCTCAACGACACTTGCCAAAGTTGAATTTATCCGGCATTAGACCACACCGAATTCGCACATAAAAACCTTTCCAACATGGAACTCTCGCTTCCCCGTATCTCCAGGTTGTCCACATGTTCCAGCAACGAGACTTCGGTAGCAAAAAACAAAACGAGAAGGGACAAACACGTCTGATGTGAGAAAAACTGCTGAAGCCCCCCTTAATGTCTGCTTCTACTGCAGCCAGGGTTCAATAAACATATGGCATTGCGTGACTGGGGCACGTTTTTGCTTGCCTGACGAAGAAGTATTTTAGGTGCAGCCGTCGCAGGTCGTGGTAGTTAAGTTGTTCGTCGGTCGGCAGCATGAGGATGCGAGCGCAGAAACTTGCCTTCCTTTTAGTTATTTTCCTTGAACCCATACCCACACACACACACACACACGCACGCACGCTAACGTATCGTGCGGACATGCGGACCAACAACTCAAACACAGAAATTACTTTCCTTCTAGAACTCTATAGCGCAGAACGAACGTCCAGGTCGAAGAAGCCCGTACACACAGGAGATACGACCGCGCCCGGGAGATATGCGAGCAGGTCGCGGTTGGAAAAAAACGAAAACTCGCGCAGTACTGAGCACACAAAAAGGGGGGGAAAACTTATTGAAAATTCAAACCACGGAAACGCTTCCAGCAGGTATTTGTATGTAATGCCCCGTTCATGCCCAACGCAACCAAGGAAAGCTCTTCCTCGCTGGACTGGACATGGCGGTGGCTATGGTGACGGGGTAGTCGCTTTCTATTTTCTTACCTACAACAGTATGCGCGCGAGTACTTATCCTTGTGCTCTCCCATTCTACTCACTCTGAACAAACTGGCCTTGCCACCCATTTTAGCCCACTAATATTTGGTCAGCTGTTTCCTTCGAGCCGAAGCTTCAGTCCCTATCGCTCTTCTACCGAGTGTCGCCCCTTTCCGGGTCACCGCAGTCACAGAATTCAATTAAAAAGTTAGCAACTCACGTGCTTCAACCTTTCCCCCGAAGTGTCCCGAGTTCAAACGCTTGGTCCTTGGGCTAGAATTCAGGATGCGGGAAGGGTAGAAAAGCAGTACAAAAAGGATATTTATGTAATGGTACAAATTGCTGACCGCTGCCTGAGATCGTTGTACAAAAAAAAGGGAGGCATCAACAGCAACCAACATTAGTGGTACTGAGAGATTTGTGTTTGTGTGTGTGTTGCTAATATATTTTTGTACGCGTATGACTGCCGGAAGTGCGGATAACGATAAACAGCGTTGAAGTTGCTTGATTAATAGCAAACCAAGCAGCAACACTTGTTTTTGTTTTATCATCAATTACTGTTTTGTTGAAAAAGAAATCCTTCAGGTATGGAATCTATATCGCCAAAGCGCCAAGAGGTATGCAATCTATATGGCAAAACTGGTGAACTATGTTTTATTTTTAGATTATTGGCTTTTGACCTGCTGTACGCAGCAAAGGCTTTCAAGCTAAGGATAAAATTAATTCAAGGAAGGACAAAAGCATAAGAAACATCTGAACTTTCAAACAGTGAGCAAATAGTGAATCAAAGTCGTGAAGTTATTCGTTAAGTTATAAGAAAATTGAGTCAAATCATTTGCATACCACCACCATAACTTATCTATTATCAAATTCAAAGATGTTATTTATTTATCTGTTATGGTGAATATTAACTCTATTAAAAATATAAACCAGCTTCAAACGCACGCAAGATACATTGCGCCTGAAGATATGCAATTTACTAGGCAAAAGTGACATAGTTGTTTGATGTTAGTCTCTTTCTTATTTATTTTGATTTTTGACTTCTGGAAATGCGAAAGTTGATGACCTAAATTCCAACAGAAAAAAACATACCACAATCTATGCAATGCACCGATGAAAAACGCCTAAATGTATGCAAATCTGGTACCAAAAACGGTTAGAGCGCTTTATTTTACTTTTCTCGTTTATTCAATTTACATTTTTTACGTTTATTTATATTCGTTTTGTTTAAAATTTTGTTGATAAGTTTATATGTAATTTATTCAACTCAATAAAAGATAATTAAATTTTGGTCTCTTAAAGTCCTCCTTTTACTCTTTCTTTTTCTTGTCGAACTCTTTTTTATCTGTCTTTTAATTAAAGCCTCACAACCTACAGCTTTCAACTTCTTTTCTCGCCATTCTTACCCTTCGAATCGGTAATTGAGTACATCTAACGGCACTTAACTTTTTGCGGTCGATGCAAATCAACTACCCAGTCTCTCTTCCACACACACACCCATCGCACCAAAGAGCAAACATTGTCTTTTAATTGAAATTCTTTTCACTTTTTCCCCCCTTCAGCTGTTTGTTGTTTGGCTGTGTTTGTGGTTCCTCCCGATTCAAAGAACGATCTATCAAACGTTCATCCTTCCCTTCCGACACACACACGGCACTTGGAAGTTGTGAAATTGTTTGCAGGAAAAACGTCAATGACAACGTTACCGGTTCGGGTGACAAGTAGGCCGACTGCGAGGGACTGTGGCAAAAAACAAAAAACAATCCATCCGATAATGTGTTTGCATCATGTGGCGAGAATGCGTTGGCCTGCGTTTCGTAACACACCGCCGAGTGGAAAAGGACACTCCTTAAAAATCTGGAAAAACGAGCACCAGTTCCCTCGGTGTTGTTCACAATCAACTCGAAACACGAGCCAAAGGTGCACCGTACTTCTTCTTCAACAGGCACAACGACAACACCCACAGTGCTTCATCCACTTAACTGCGCCAAATTGTGCACAACTTCCCTCGACACGCAGCAGCGCAGTCTGTTTACTCCCTTTTTCCCTCTTTTTCATTTGTACGTATGTGTGTGAGTGTTTTTCCTAACTTTTTTTCCCCTTCTCGTGTATTGTACAGTGTCGAGTGGAAAAAAGTCTTAAATATTTCACCCAGAACACGAACGCCTCGTAGCGTCAGCAGCTACAATAACAACCTCCGATTACTATGGCCTTTGAATGAATGCAAGAAGAAAACCCACTTGGAATAGGCTCCAGAACGTTAGCTCGTGTGCGTTGTTAAGGGACAGAATTTATTGTGACATCGTGGGCTGAGGGCTGACTGCAGCCACACACACACAGCCCCACATTGCTTTCTGTTTCCGACAAAAAAAGCTGATCGTGTCCTGGGGCAAACCGTTCTCCAATTTGGTTTGTTTCTGTTGAGGCATAGGGATGATTTTGTAATTTTAGGAGGTGAAAAATAGAGCCAAACACGCGCCATCGTTGCTACAATTTTCCACCAGAAAAAAAAGTTCTACTGCTAACACAAACGAAGCCACTCTGAGTGAGTTGTTGCCAAAAAATAAACAAACAAACAAAACAGAAAAATAAATCTCCTTCAGAAGGGTGGTGGTGGTGTATTTGTGGGCTGGAAACTCGTGCCCAATGTAAAAGGAAAATTGTAGTCAAATTTAAAAACGAAAAACGCTTGTGCTTTTTCTGGTGGTACGTACATTTCGACGAATTCAAATGACGCTCACACACACACACTCCAATAACCGCCCTTACGCCTGTGCGCTAGGCTCGACACTGGCAGCGAATAAAAAGATGAATGTGAAAAATGGTGTTTTCCTTCAGCCAGCGTGTAAGGAATGTATTTAGCTGGTACGCAGGCGTTTCGGGCATAACCGAGGCACCGTGGAAAACCCACCCTCGGAAAAATGAAGCAGGCGGAAAGGCGGAGGAAACATATTATGAGCATCATTCCCACATTCCACAGGAGCACAACAGCTGCACAGTAACTCCGACAAAAGGGAGCAAAAGCAACTGATCAATAGAGTGGAAAATAAACCTTCGGATAAAAATAACACCTTCACACACACCCGAGCGGGAAACTCACCATTTCCTGTCTCCGGAGACTAGGTGTGTGGTTCCTGTGGAAAACACGACCAATAAAGACCAACAGAAAATGTTGACATTGGGAAGGATATAATTCTCGGCATCGATTTTCCTCGAACCCCGTTTCCCTCTCCGCGAGTTGGCAATAAGAGCAGTCGCGAGTCTTGAAAGATGAAAATACTTTTAATGAAATTAAACACTCTTCTCGGAGCGCTCCACAGTTTAGCCGTTCAATAACGAGATTCGAGCAATCGATGCACCTGCGCTAGCTGATAGTGCACACGGGCGGAGCAATTACGCAAAACTATTTTCCATTTGTTTGATTGTGTTCGAGTTTCCCGTGGCTGGGCGCCTGAGGAACAATTTTCCCCATAATATATCAAGGGATGGGAATTGAAAACGGTGAAGCTCGGGGCGCCTCACAATCGACAATTAAGATAATTAAAAAGCGCGTTCCTGGAGAGCTCCGGGATCGGAAGTTTGTTTTTCTCTTTGTTACAAACTGTAATAAAATGATTTTCCCGGGAAAAAATACTGATGTATGGCCACTTCTCGTTAGGTAAATAAATTGTGCTTTTTTTTGTGCGCAAACGAACAAGCTCATCAATAATAAGAGCTTTTCCCTGGATGTGTGCGCGTCAGGACTTCGATACGAAATAAAGCTGAGTGGCTTCGTATGCAGCATTGTGTGTCAAAAGAATCCACGGACGTTATCCAGAACAGCTTGTTTGGCTTTCCTTCGCAATCCACTTTGCTGCAGCTTAAAACGAGGACACAACGAATCGATGGACATATAAAACCGGGCCCCCCCTCCTACAAGCTGCTCTGGATTCGGCATGGCTAAGGACGACTGACTTTGGAAGCACAAAAAAAATAGAAGAAGAACCTTTCCCCATAGAAATAAACGATGTTTGGAAGCACCTCATAACTCATGAAGTATCGATTGGAATATTATTGGAAAATTCAATAGGCAGCCGGGGAAAACCGAAGAACTTGGAGGAAGCCACGGTTCCTCGCTTCTAGCCACCGCAAATCTCTTCCCACCGTAGAGTGTGGTTCTACGAAACGAACTTCTGCTGCTCCAGCTGCTTCGGGGCATACACACACAGAGGCGGCAATGAAGTGGGTAGCAGCACGCGCGTGTGACTGTCCGCGGTACGTGACTAAGATAATTTTTCCCAACTTTACTGAGCTCTCATCCCACATTGTTCGCTGAAGCCGGCCCAAAAAAAAGAAAGCAAAATCCCCAACCGAGCCCTCCACACTGAGGGCTGAACACCGTGAGGATACACCGCTAGACGAGAGAGAGCGCGCGTGAGTGCGTGTTGGCATCTGGTGACGGTCGACTACTACTCGCACACTTTTCACCACGCGCATCGTTCATCCTTTCGGGGGCGTATCCTTTCACTTAAGCCCTTGAAGATATTACGGTCTAAAATGGTGTTTCTTTGAAGAAGTATAATACGGTGGGGTGCGCTCACTTTCTTCCACGTTTCCGGGACGTGATGTGCGAAAGATGAAACAGCCGGATGCATGACACGCCGTGCTACGCTGCTATAACTGATGCTGCTTTGAGAGCATGTAAATAGCTACCGGGGACTAGTCACCGAAAGGATGTGGCGCTTCAAACCTGCGATACACATCGACGACGGAGGAGTCGTAGAGAAATAAATCAAACAAGTGTGTTGTAATATGTTGAGCGATCTTATTGCTTCATCGAACCGTAGAGCATCGAGATTGTTTTAACCAGGGCACACAGACACACACATAAAAGGGGGGGGGGGGGGGGTTCGAAACCAATCATGTGAAGAAAAGGGGTATTTTTATTAAAAAGACATTGTTCCTCTTTTGAGGGACAAAGAGTAGCGTTTTAAAGGATTCCTTCAACTAATTTTCGAGTTCACTAGAGTAATAGAACATCGACAGCATCCCTACTAATTCAAATATGAAATGTGGCCTAATTTTAGGCACTGGATGTTTGAAATTGCTTATTCTAGTGGATAAACCATCCCAGTCACAAACGCCTAAACCTATGCAAATTTTAAAACAAGGTTGCCTTGCTTGACTTGACATCCCAGAATTATTATTCAAAATGCTAAAAAATCCTTAAAATTTAATTACTTTCCTCGGAAACCGAGTCGGAAAATACCACTTTTAGCGCAAACTGTTTCATAAACATTATCTTTACGAATTTTCCCTTTTCAATAGACATATATGACAGCTTCATGAAAGCCTTTGAATGAAAGCCATGAACAGGCAGTATTTACAAGTAATTTCGAAATTTTGTTGCCTACATGTAGGCGTTTACTTTTCGAATAAATTATTTATCAATTATCTTTAAGAATCCTGTGCATACTGTAATCCACGACAAGAAACGCCTAAACCAATGCAAATTTTATTACAAAATGATCGGAACCGAAGTAACAAGGAGAGTTTCCACTCTCGCCTAACAATGTGACTTGAACATGGTTTTAATTTAATTTCGAACTAGTAGATATGTTTTACGAAGTGAAGTATCCCGAAATACCTTTCAAATAGAATACAATTTCGAATCGATTATTTTCCTCGTATTTTCTTGTTCAGAAAACAATTTTTGGTAGATCCGACTCGAAGAAAAAGTTCATAAAACAATTTTTGGCAGATCCGACTCGAAGAAAAAGGAAAAAGTAAACTATTTTGAGGGAAACTGTTCTGGAAATCTATTCTGAAAAACTTATTATCTCCTTCGTAATACAAATATGCAAGCAGCGGGCTTCCAAATTGACAGCTTTCTTCTTAGAAATTAATAAACTAGAAGTTATGTCCTGTGAGTTGCCTAACTCTAGGCGCTTAGTTTTTGAAAAGCAAATTTTTAACTAAACTATGCTTCAAAGTCGCAAAGTGCAATCCGCGTCATAAAACGCCTAAATCTATGCAAGTTTCGTGTCAAATTTACATTTATTAACATGACATCCCACAAATACTATTTTCCGTGCCAGAAATGATTTACAATTCGATTATTTTCCTCCTATCAATGTACGCTGTGTGACTCGGTCGAATAGAATTACGAATCCACAAAAGAATGTTTCGTAAATAGTGAACAGCGTGCATTCGTAACCAACGATTGCACCCTTCATGCCATGCAGTTGTCCAATATCGGGAGACTCCAAACCACAAGGCAACTGCAATGAAAATTGTCACTACCGATGTCAACAATCAGCAAAACATATTTTCCCTGTCTTCACCCACAAGCCCCCCAACTAACCCAACCCCACGGTGAAAAGTCAAATTGTCAATTGAATGAAAATTTGTTCAATACACTTGTTCCAACAGCCACACAAAATCGCAGAGAACGGTTTTCAGCCCCATCCGTACCAGACTCTTCACGCAAGGAATTAGCCGAAGCTTTTCGCCCGTGCGTCCTCTCTATCTCTGTCGGCGAAACGCGTAAACGCCACACGTACCGAACGTGTTCGAATATAAATTTAAATTGCAACGCGAACGGAAGCACCAGAGTTCGGCATTTTCTATTCAACGCAAAGCAGTGACTTCTCCTCACTCTGCATTCTCGATGTGAATCCGGCGTTGCCGATTACATGCCGATTTGATTGTGAAAAGTGTCAGCCTTGAATTAGATCGGATTGCTATCGGCTAGGGGGAGAGAGAGAGAGAGAGAGAGAGAGAGAGAGAGAGACAGCGTGGACAGGGAGTTGTTCTCCATCTCTGCAGAAAAAGCATCGAACGGAAGTGCCGCAAGCCGTTTACACCATTCGGAACGTGATGGGAAAAGACAGATTGTTCAAACACAAGCTCGCTGAACGGAACCGAGTGGGCTGGATATCTCTTGCCACTGCTTTTCCGAATTTTCCTCCATTAATCGCATTGAATGGTCAGCGGACGGACCACGCCACAGACTACAGACGAACATCAATGTTTAGACAACTGCCCACAATTCCATGCTGGCACTTCGCTCACAACAAACGCACACATACAAGGCGCCCTCGAAACTGGGGACGGACATATTTTTGTCCTTTCCCTTGGTGCTCTGTTGGGAGAATGCGTGCGATTGAATTTATGAATAAATTAGCAAATTCAATTCCACATTTCCGGTCACCATTTCTGCAGTAGAGTAGCGGGCACCCGCCTCTAGCCGGTCTCGCAGACTGTAGCCGACATTTGTGAAGGATATAAATTTGCTGACAAGCGACAGTAACAACACATAGCTCTTAGCGTGCTTAGAAAACAGTCCGACAGAGTTCACCGATAAAGTTTCACAGACAGCGTGTGTGGCTGTGGCTGTGACTGCCAGAGCGATTAAGTTCACCGTGGAAAAGGTACACAACAAACGGCTACCGGAAACAATTGGCGATAGATATCGGTACCCTAACGTTCATTTAAGGAGGGATCAATTCTGCAAACAACAACACACCGCATTGCACGGCAGGACATGCGCTCGGTTTGGCTGGGTGGATATTGCAGGGTTTTACGAATCGTTTTTAAAATTATGAACAGAATTATTGATTTCTTCTCTTTTCAGGAGTTTTTCGGTATTTAAGGGATACTTCATTTCTCTGGATATTATTTTCAAGGAGTTCTTCAATGGTTTAAATTTGTCTGTTAAAATAAGCGGTTTGATTACATCCTCCATACAGTTGCCAGTAATGGCAGATAACAACTATTGACAAGCGATTTATTCATACTTTATTATAGATATACCCCAATATTGTAAAGTGCTTTTCGGCCTTTCATATTGATAGAGGAAACGTGATAAGTCTTAGTTGAGATGAGGCGATGGCGATGATACGTCCACCAGAAAGGCCTGTAAATTGGATTGACAGCTGAAAGCACTAAACCGGTCGGGGGTATCAATGATCGTTGCAACAAACCAAGAAGTTGTTTTTAAAACAACTGTTTTTTTTTGTTAGTTTTTTAGGTAAAACACTCAGTTTTCATATTTTCGCATTTTTTAAAGGGTGGTGTGTTTCAGTTAAGTGTTTTAGCATATTTTTCACACAAATATTCGTAGTGTTCGATTTCACACATTTGCAATTAAATTCGCTTTTTTTCTTGGAATCTTTTTTTTCTTCTTGGCCTGCTCAAGGGAAGAGGACATCTAGAAGACATGACCAGGTCTATCTTCATAGACCTTTTGACATTTTGATTTGATTTTTGATTTTGATTCCACTAACTATTCGTCAAGTTAATAAGCCCACTGCTACAGAATAAATAATATTGTACACATTTATTGCCTGTTTACACAATCAAACAAATATTTACACAATTAAACAAATATTTCGATGCATGATTTGAGGATATATTCGAAATTTCAAATCATATCTCCAGTTTGCGAATTTCATTCTTTTCAATTCCTGAATATTGAAAGTATAGAATAAAATAATGCAACTGGATGTAAACCAAAGATCCTAGTGAAACCCCCTATTTAAGGTTCATCTGATTGGTTTAGTGATTCAACTCACCAAACATTTGCCTGCCAGCCCCCTAAAACCCTGCAAAACATTGCTTTGCGATAAAAAGCGACCGCGGTGATGGTCGGTGTTTGGTGCGGCGGTGGGCTCAAAGTACACAACAAACAGTTGTTCAATGGTGGTCAGTACAAAAACACCGCCATCGGACGGGGTTCGTCATCCTTATCTCCTTGGCTTAATTTATTGGACAAATATTAGCCGCCGTTTTGGGTTGGTGCGGGATGGTGGAGGCCAAGAGACGGAGAACCTGGGAACACGAGACGCCCAACATTAGAAATGTCTAGCGGCGGTGAGAGACGCTGTACCCCGTCGTGATACGCTACTACCGAGGCTCTATCGAGAATTCTATCTGCCTGCCCGCCATTCAGACACACACACACGCCAGGGATTCGATTTAAGTGCTGCATACAAAATGGGATTACTGGCTGTATTAATTGCGGAATAATTTAGCAAAGCAGCTAAAGACACGCGAAAAGCTGCCGTTGACAGTAACATATGGTGAAGGTATTAAGGGGGTGATGCATTAAAACTGATACCAGGCGAGGGGTGAGCTGATTTCGGGGTTCAAATCGAAAAACCTCCGCTCCATAATTAGACATGTTTCGGTTGTTGCTGTGAACAAAGGAACGCCGTTTTAATCGGTTCTATATGAACTGGTGGTAAGTGGGGAATGAATGAATTCGCGAAGAGAAATAGATAGGACTAGAAAATCGCTGGTAACTCCCCTGGTACGTATCGATCAATATTTAATGGCCGAATTCATTCATCAGGAAAAGGAAGTATGAGCCTCAGGGATTGAATGAATATGAAATCGAATCTTCTTCTATTTCTTTTCCCTTCAACAACATTTTATGACTTTACAGTGAAACAATGTAAAGCTTGTGCTTGTGTTTTTCCTCCTTACAGCGCAGATCAGTATCTCATGCATAATAAAAATTGCCCATAAATGCAATCCCCCAAAGGAGTTATTCCGAAAAACCCACATCAGCGCTTAAAGAAAAGATTTTTTGTTTCCTGTGACGAAATCAAATTAATTTTTTTTGGAACATTACACACACACACACACTCGCATCAAGTGAGCGGCGCCATCGAAAAAGGTCCACAGTTCCACGGACGGTAGAACCTAGCGAATGGTAGAACCAACCAAAATGCCGAATCATTGCCGTTCGCACAAAAACATGACATGCGCAATACAAATTCTATCGACTAGCGAGAAGAACACAACAGGGCGACTGGAATTCTGCCCGACTACCATTAAGGGACCCACTATAAAATGTCTCCCCCACTGTTTTCAAGAAACCGGGGCCTAGCAGCGATTCCCAACTTCCAGCCAAATGCGAAAAGACAAAAGCCGAAAGGATATAACACCTACTAGCCGGTGGATGTGGCTCTGCCAGGAGAGGACAGTTTAGACCATCATAAACTTCCCGTAACACCGTCAATGATGCCTGAGTCCCCCGTTTTTTTTTCCTTGTCTGTGTGACGACGTTTCGGCGGTGTAAATGTGTTACGAAAGTTCGCTCCAGCGCGAGGACAACTGGCTCTGCTCGGGAAAAGTGGAGCATTGGGAGACGTAAGGCACAAGACGGCGGGACAAAAACGATTCCATCAGCCAGTTTGACGCTGAGTTTTGTAGGATATTTGCAGATGACGATTCAAATCAACGGGCGTTACGCTTTCCTGCGTTGCTATTTTTAGTAACCGTCGTTTGGCCTGTCTCGCTTCCCTGCCATTCGCCGTTGTCCTGTTTTCCGTCAATTTATATCCATATCTTTAGTCTCCCGTAACGAAGGAAAGAATCTGTGTTTTTGAAGGACTTTTTTTGTGTATGTCCTATTCCGTCCATGGTCGTGATAAATGTAGCTACATATTTTTTGACGGAAGTAAAGCTCCTTTCTAGCAGCCGAATAGTCGGCATTAATTAATCAAGGCTCCTGCTCCATTCATTCTCGCCCGCCGCTGCTGCCCCAATTATCAGCCAGCTAATGAGACAGAGATAGAAGAACTAGTCTTATCAGGTTGTGAATCCATCGTTTTATGCCTTTATTCCACCACCGTCACGCCACATTCCGGGCCACGGTGATGGATGAACAACAATAGTCATAATAAAATTGGGCAAAAAAAAAGCCCACGCCACACAAAAACTCCAAGTCTACTACGGGAGGGATTTTTTCCGGCATTTGAAACGAACGCAAATGAGCAAATCTTTCCTACAGTTAGCGCGTTTAATTAGCCGCGATAAAATAGTATTTGTAGAAAGGAAACCTCATTTTTTCGTCGCCTTCGTCCACGTCGTGACGGTGCGCAAGACAGAGAGAGAGAGAGGTCCGATTGGGGGAAACATATTTCATTTTTATTGGGGTAATTTTCTTGTTTTTGCTTCCCCAAAAATCTAATTTGCATCATGCTCGCAAGAGAAGAAAATTGCACGTTTTAATCCTTTTTGGCTACGAGAATTGCATAGCTTTAGGCGCGGCACGCGAAAAGATTATGTAAAGCGCCTAAATGTATGCAATTAGCATGACAAAATTAGCTATTTACATGCTCCATATTCTGAGAGGCATTTTTGGTCATGATATCCCGGTTCTTTATCCTGAGCTTCTGCACAAGCTTTGCATGACTGTATTAATGGCACCATTAGAAGATTTAAACTGTTAATTCCTAGCAGAGAGAGAGCAGAGGCGCGCTTTCCAAATAATTACATTTTCCGTTTCGTTTCAAGTGGTCGGTACGCTTTTAAGTAGCTGACAGGATCAATCTCACCATGCCAACGGCAGTGCAAAAGTAAGTCGCTCGCACAATACATCTCATGTCATGTCGTTCGGGTGGCCGCTTCGCCCGGCCGATCAAGATCCTGGTGTGGCCCACGCGCACACAAGAACGGGAACCAGATAATTGGCTTGCTAAGCGACAGACACGGCAATTACGGGCTCTAATCAGCGACTTTCAATCTGATTTTAATTACTCCCAGACCCCTCCAGACCCCTTCGGCAGGATCCGGGGGAAACGCGCCAACGCCAATGGGCAATCTTGCTTCTCCAGACGTCCTCCCGAAAAAGAAAACCAGACCAACAGGCCAGGACATTATTTGTGGGCGCTCTTCGACTCGCTGCCGCAAGATTTGTACCGCCACTGCTCGTTTCCATAACAGTTCAGTAATGGCGAAAAGGGATTAGATTACGATTTTTAGCTCACGATAGCTTCGTTGGTTGCGTATTTTTGCTCCGGCGGTCTTCCGCTGACATGAGAGCCCTTGGGCACGTTTTCATGATGATAAGACGTGGCACAGCGCAGATCGTCGCCCGACAAAAAAAAAAAACTGCCAGCAGTTGTGTAGTTTAGTTCCACCGTTGGCGAATTATGCCTCTCGGTTGCTGTGCTTAATTCCAATTTGTTTAAATATGCAGAAAATTACGACCAGATATCAGAGAGAGAGAGCGAGCATGGTGATGAGTTCAGCACTCATAGCGAAAAAAAAACGCACGCAAGTGTAACCATACTTACACCACCCAGCAGACTTCCCAAAGGACACGCTATCGGCAAAAAAAAGGGAAGGATAAGAGAAAACACCCCCGAAGGATATGGGTGGGAAGTAGCTCGCCGTAACCACTCTCACGACATTTCGTACCTTTTGCAAGAAAAGCATCTCCCTCCTGAAGTAATGGCCAAAGTAATGTGTGCGTACTGTGTGTGGAAAGGATACTGGGCGGTTTTCGTTGCCTTCATGATTGCGTTTGAGCCTGGCACTCCCAAAAGACGCGAAAACCTGGGGCGGCGAACGAAAACTTTTGGCGACACAACCTCAAGTGCCGCGCTCCGTCGTCCTTTGCGGTGCACACATTTCACGCTCACTGCTCTTTGAGGTTTGTTTTTTACATTCTTTCTTTTTTATATTTATATCGGATTTCTTTCTGCCTGCCCTTCTGGTGCCTCAGATGTACACGGTGTGTGTTGTTTGAAGTGGTAAACTTATTTTACACAGCTCTCGACATCACAGACGTTCTCGCCTTTATGATGGTAGGCACGAGGCATTTGCCGTTTTTCTGTTTCGGGTGAAGTATTTTTTGTGTGTGCATCTTTGCGCTTGGTTTGCGAATATGTATGTAACAGTTTCATTGCATGTGGGTAGCGATAGAGAAAGTGGTTTGCATGCTTGCTTATTTTAATTTTCATGAGGTAGGTTTTTCAGCGAAAGTAATTTGCATTTTCCCACCGCGAAAGAGTTTCAAAGGTTAGGAAAATTGGAAAATATGGAGTTTTGAAATTGTTATTCAAAGAACGTCTCAAAAAAAGGGATTGCGTAGCCATTCTAATGTTCAATTTCTCTAATTTTGCGGAATAAAATTTTTATTGCTTGAAGAAGTCTTTCTCCCAGTGAAAAAATCATGCACAATGCTCTTGATGGATGCAGCCCTCTATGTGTCAACTTTCGAACCACAAGACAACATAAACAACGATTGTCAAATTAATAAAAATTCTCTTTAGCATTCAAAATTAGTTTCTAAGCTAGTTTTGAACAAATCTAGCGAGAAAATTAATACATCTCCATTATACCCTTCCAATCAACTAATCATCCGTGATGTTCTTCTTCCCATACTAATTATTTTCCATTTGTTCGGTTCACTTACCTTCCACAAAACCAGCCGAAGCTCCTTACACGCCCGGAAGTCTTACAGAAGAAAAAAGGGAGGGAAAAGCGATTTTTGTTGCCTTTCTCTTTTGCTGCTGTTGTAGCAACAAACCAAAATAGAAACCACGTACGAGGGACTACTTCCAGGCCGAACCAGCGAAAAAGGAAGTGTAGCACCGGAAACACAAATCTATCACACACAAGTCTCACACCGTACGATTCACCTTCCTATCCCTTAGAATTCCCCCGAGGTTTTCCTTTTACAGGTACCACTTGCACACACACACACACATTCACACACTAACACTGTGCACCGTTTAAATCAAGAACACACGAGGTTCCCTTCTTCAAGCGTTTCACTTCCGCATCCGCTACACGAACCCGATGTGGGGTTAGACGTCTGTTAGAATCTTTACTGCCTTGAAGACCGCCGCTACACACCCGACAGCTCCGCACTGTTTGGTTGTGTATCGTTAATCATTAGCTATTTCCCACCGGGAACTTTCTTCCGCGTGACTTTTGGCACCAGCAGCTCTTGCTCCTTCCACAGCGCACACAGACTTGCACACCTAACTCGCCACAGCGAAAAAACTCTAGCACCTTCACGAATGTTTCAGTGTGTGCGTACTGTTTCACACGAACGGAAACTGCGGTTTTGGATAAGGATAACGAGTGCGACGAAAGGAGCGAAACACACTCACACATACACTTCCAACGTCGGACCGAAGACTCTCTGGGCCAGTACACAGACTAGGCTCGGGCTCCTGTGACAACAACGGAAACGTATCTTTCACTTTGCTGGTTCGTCGAGTGCCACTAGCTTAGGATGCCGCATGGAAACACTTTCGCACCGGGAAGCTGTATGTTTGATGTGAAGGATGTCTCGGAATCCTGGCAAAAATAGGACGAAAAAAAAATGCATGAAGAAAGAATTAGTAAGTGGGATGCGAGTTCGTTCTACAGGAGAGAAGGAATAGGTTACTAAATTGGACAGTTTCTAGTAGCAGCTAGTAGAAATGATATGCGTCAAAACATTCCTGACACGGTTCGCACAAGCACGGAACCGTCGCCTAAGACGCCCTTAGACACGTTCCAAATTAGTGGTCCTCGTTCGAGGTTTCCAGGGGAACTTCAGCGAAGCACCACTTGGCGGTACACATTTTGGACACAGATCCAGCTTTTTGCGAGGACTCGTTGGAGTTGGAGATACAGCTTGCCAACTCTGTCCAGTTGGAGCAAGAGTGTCAGTAGGTCAGTCGCAATGATTACATAAACTGATCGAATGTTTTCGAGAACATACTGACTCCTCGCTTCTATGTTGTACAACACCCTATTTGTATTATAATGAACGTCCCCAACAGAGCGACACTTGCTGCCTGTATCCCATTCAAGGAATCCCTGCCCTATCAATCCTTTGCCAATCAAAGTTACGATTAGAAAGTAATATTCACCGATTGCAAGGATAGCTGTGTAACACGCGAACGGTCTCCGCCGCACCAAACTCCTGCTCCTATCGATTCCCACACACACACACACCGACACACTCGGCACGCACGCCAACAAACACACCCTTTGGGCAGAGCGCACGCCACAAGGCGGCAGCCACACACGCGTGCAACACAAACTCTCCCCCGAAAACAGCCGAGACACAACCGGACGGGCTACTGAAAAACTCAACGACAGGCGGCAACGACTAACACTCGACTGAAGCCACGGTGTGCAAACCGACCGACCGTCTGACTGGTCACGGCGTCACTACAGTACCAGCACTGCCGTTCGGGAAAGCTCGGGCGAAAAACAGTCAGGGGAAAACATGCCAGCGCAATCCAAGCACGAACCATTTGTATGGAGGATTGCTCCGATGTGTCCGTGCATGGAAAACCATATGGCGCTGATGCGCATACACACACAGACACGGACAGGTTTTGTGTGCGGATGTGTTGGAAAGGAAGTGTCTGTGCGCTTGCGCACCTGTCCACAGGACATACGCACCATCAACACACTACCACAGCTGTACCGACGTGCACAAATCCTTCTCAGGACAAGAAAGCCGCTGGAGAAGACCCGGCATTTTTGGGCCTCTTCGGGTCGGCTGCCGAACGCGTCGAACAGACATGCCGCACCAGGATGTCCGCCGTCGACAGCAGAAGTGAACAGCAGTATGTGTTACATCCGTTCGATTCGCATGAAACGATGGGAACAACACATCTATCGCCCATTTTTTTTTTTTTTTGCCGGCGAAACGTTGAAGAAGATGGGGTAAGAAGGTGTTTCTTTCTTGCCCTCATCCACACCGCATATTCACACTTCCTTTCTAGAGTGGTAGCTTATCAAACGCACACAGCGACACACGGAATATCGCCCTAAGGGAAGGGAGAGAGCATCTACCGGCTCCATCAAATGTGCTCCAGCTCCCTGTTCCACTGTTATTCGGCTTTTGCTATTGCTTCCTCCCTTAAGGAAAACGCAGCAACGCCTGTTGGGTATCCTAGAAAAGGAAGGCGAAAAAATACATCCGTGACATACAAAAAAAAAATCTCACCCTTCCCAATAGCAGGCGGATTTCACTTCCCGTGTACCGTGTGCAACCGGGAACGGGTGGGTATCTTACATAAAATGCGATTTATTCTCTGTTTGATTGTTGTGTGAAGCATGGAGAAATGCATTTTGAGGTGTTTTTTTTTAATATAAAATTGAGTGGTTTGATTATTGAAACTTTGAGCCTTTCGACGTCTGGGTCTTGTTTTGACACTTCAACTTCAGGAAGTTCTTGGACGTCTACAGTGACGTTGGAGTTCTAGAGTTCTACAAAACTTCCAGCTTTTGTAAGCGAGATTAGGGTATCTACAAGGATATCATTGTATATCAGAGATGAGTCCGGATGAGATAAGATACTAGACCTTTCATGCCGCCATAACTTTTGATGTCATTCGTCTTTTGATGAAATGACATGAAGTAGTAGATTTTGCTATAAATCAGTTTGAATAAAAAATGATAAAAAATAGCCTATATTTAATAATTTTGAGTTCAAAACTGCGGATTAAAGAGCACGAACAGAGGTTAAGTAAAATTAATGTACCTTCCTTGAGTTACTCCGTGCCTCGCTTCATGCAACGAACATTTCAAAACAAGCCCCCACTGTTTGGCCTCATAAACTTACATTTCTACTGCAGTTTTCCTTGCCTTTTTTTCCTCCAGCTGTTTCGCATACATTTAGCCCCATTTCCTAACCCCCCCCCCCCCCCCCTTCCATGTGGCATTAAATTCCTATTGCACTTCCACGTGTTTGTGTGTCTGCGTGTAACACATCGCACATTCGCACCTGTCACCAGTGGTCCGTCGTCCTGGTGTATCCCTTCTTTCTGGCGCAACAACAACCAAAAAAAAACCACACACACCCAAAGTGGATAGGCTTTCCTGTTTTGTTGCGGTTTAAGCGAATAGGGCATAATTAGGGCGACGACACAGACCCACAAGGCTGATGCTTCCCAGCACATTGACACGTGCGGAGTGACGTGGTGGCATGGTGCGTTCTGTTTGCTCAACACGAGGTTGACGTTCGCTGCAGCCGGTGATACAGGTAGAGGCGCAACACACACACACCACCTGAAGAACGTTTTTCCTTCCCATAGACAATACGTTTCCTTCGTCCGCCTATCAGCTCACTGTTCTATCGTGTGCTTTACTAAACGTCCGGACGTTTTGCTGGGTGTCAGGGAAATCTTAAAACGGAGTCTTCCCTTTTAAAATTTGCAAGGCACCCGGGGCACATTATTCGAGTGACAATTGAAGGATGTTGCCGGAAACCATTTCTTCCCGTGTGCGAAGAAACGTTGATGGAGACTTCATCCTCTTCCCCAGCCGGGAAGGAAAAAGGTGACAGATGAGCAGCACGGGAAGATATTTGATACACTGACCGCCTTTTTTTTTTTCGCAACCTTGTTTTTGCAGTTTGCAGTATCTCTTCCAGTTTGCTCCACAATCCAATGGACGACGGCAGGTCACCCCATTGCACAGGACAGCACCGAGCTAGAGTTTCCTTCCTGCGCGATGGCCTCGAAACATTGATAGGTTTTCATTTACTGAAAATCAATATTGATTTGGAGAACTACAAAACAAAACATGTCAGCTGTCCTTGTGCGGATGTCCACAAATTAATTTGCGGAATGGGAATTATTACAGTCCTTGCTATTCATTTTTCTTTTCATCCTTATTTTATGGATATTATTGCTATTTTTAATACTTAAAAAAATATTTCAGATTTTTTCAAAAGGAATCAAGAAACATTACAAGAATCTCGAAACAAAAATTCCGACGAGTCCTTCTATTCATAGAACCAACTGCGGTGCGTGTTCGAGCAGTGCCCAATGATGCCGACAAATGCGGAGCTCTCGAGGCAAGTCCTTCTGTACTTCTGTGATGATTTTTCCCTTAGGCGGCTGCCAGTTCCCGTTCCCGAATCGACAACCGAAACCAACACCACTCGAACAATTTCAGCTCCTCGTACACACTCACACGCCGTATGACGTCAAACGCAAAAGCGCGTCCGAAATCGATTTTCCCTTGTAGGACGATTTTTTCCCCCCCATTTTTCCAACCACATCACACAGCACGCTAAGAAAGCGACCTGCTTCATTCTCCTTCCCCAACAGGCTCCGATGCCTCGCCTGTGTGCGTGTGTTACAATCAAATCGTTCCAGAAGGAGAGCATCCTTCGTCAGAAAATAAAGATAGCAACGGAACGGCGGGCGCCGTATGGTGACAACCGCGCGGCCACCGGAACGCGCGTTGAATCTCAAAATGATGATCAAAAGATTGGCCCTTAGAGAACCGGAGAGCGCCTCGCGTGCGAGCGAGAGACCCGGCAGCGACGGAAGTTAATGGCGGTGCCATCGTCACTGTGCCGGAATGCTGCAAACGAAGGATAAGCAGTGTGGCAATCTCGAATCCAGCGCACAAATACATCGGCATGGCGGTAGGCAGACCAACCAAGTGGAGTAGGGAGGAAAAGCGCGTTCGTGAAAATTGTGTGGCCAGCACGGAAAACTGGCACAGTTCAGTGGATGGAGAGAGCGCGCGGTGTGTCGTGTGTGCGTTTGTAGTTGTGCTGGCTCTGCCGATAACGGCGTCGGTTGCCGCAGCCTGCAGGAAAAGTGTCGGCACAAAAGTTTAATGTCCTTTTCTGACTCTTAAGCGCGATTTTCCTTAGTGTCTTCGTTGGTTGCACAGTATTGCTCAATTTTTTAACATTCTGTAAACAAATTTTTAAACCTAAAAATAAACGCATAATTTTGATTATTTTCTTGATAATGTATTAAATTATTTCACTTTAAAATTTTGATAAAAAATTTTAATAGCAAGGCGGAAAAATTGAGCAAAATAATTCTACCATTGCTCGACCATCGATATTCCGTTCATTTACTGGGAAGACGCACTGTTTTGTGTCGCACCAACCGATGGCAAGGACACAGCATTTATTTTCTGCTTTTCCACATAAAAATCTTCTCCCCCACCAAAAGGATCCCCATTCCACTTTCGCCGCCGTGTTTTCCTCCCAAACCATTACCCACAAAAGGATAAATGTGAACACGTATGTGTGTGAGTTGGTGATTTTATGCTACCATCGTGCGTGTGTATTTGTTATCGTTCGCTGTACAAGGATACATAGCAACATTACAGCTCGTTAGTGTTAGTGTGGACTGCTGTTTTTCCCTCATTTCGACACACACTTTTCCGATAGGGTGTTTTTCCGACACACAACAGGATCAATAGAAAGGTTTTGCGCTCGCTCGCATCGTAACCACGCCTGAAAGCCCTTTAGAAACGGACACACACACACACACAAACATTTTTATGTGGAAAGCACAGCGAATGCAATCGCGAGAGAGCGAAGAGAGCATAAAAGTAAAGCACCATGTGGAAATCCATTTTTATGAAACCGGTCTACGAAGCGTTTTCCCGTGTCCCCGTGGAGCGAGTGAGAAGCTTAGCTGGCCCACCCTGTACTTTGTTGCCGTGACGTCCTTCGTCCTACAACAGGGTGATTCGAAGAAGATGGAGCACGTCACCGGAACACACCGTTCCATCATGCTGACGCGCAAAGGATAATATCACCTACACACACACCCGATAGCGTTTTGCACCGAAAGGTGATAGCATGAATCGAGCATCATTCAAGACGCTTATTTCGCTGACCTGGCCCTCATCCCGCTGCGTCTTTGCGCGTGTGTTTGTGAGGGGTGGTAATAGTGATGTGGATGCGACGGGGTGGACCAAAGGGAATCCACCATTTATCTCCATCAAACTGCACTTTTGGGATTGTTGACCGGAGGCAGAGGCGACGTGGGCAAGACACGTTAATCTGCGACCTACTCAGCGATGGATAAGGATTTACACGTCGCTTTCTTTCTGTGGAACGATGGAAGGACGAAGTGTGCAGCATTGAAAACGATTGTCGCACCGGCATACGGACGGGATTAGAATATTGAGCGGACAAGATGGGGACTACAGTTCTATAATTAAACGTACTTGCTCTGCATACTGATAAGCCGTCCGAACGGGTACAGGTGACAGTAGGTTGTCAACTTTTAAAATCCTTTAAATAGTCCATTTTACCATCGATATCCTTTCTTCTTCTTCTGAGGACTTCGTGAGTAGACTCTCTCCGGCTTCTTCTGTTTGATATCCGTAGTTGAATAGTTAGTGTGGGATTTGACACCGGTCTCTCCGCGTTAACTTCTGCCATCAGTTCCATAATTAAAAGAACATTCTTCTGCATAACGATAAATTGTCCTACGGGCAATCAGAATTGATAGTATGTTGTCAAATCCTTTTAAAATGCCTTCGCACTGATTCTACAAATCCTATCTCCCGCTTCAACTTCTTTGGCTCTACAACCTCAGGAATGTTCCTTCACTAGGCATATGTATTACATCCTTGACTTGATTTATCCGTACCCCGATAACCGGTTTGGAAAAACTAAACATCATTGGACCAACATAACCTTTTACTCCCTTCGTTGGCTCTACAACTTGGAGAGATCTTGCCATTTCTTGCCTTCATGACTTAAATTTCCTCACAGTCTCTCTCTCTCTCTATTCAGTCCTGCGTGCGGTGAGGCCTCCCGCAAGATAAGCGTCCTAAAATAGATTAAAAATTGAGTAAAAATTGATCACGAGCTTCCGCTTATCGAATTTGATTGCCCCGCATTGTTGAATCGATAGATAAAATCAGTTTCCGGTGCGCGGTTGCGATTAATGAGGTACGTACGGTGGCGTAAGCGTAGGAAACCGATCCGTCCCATCAATCGCCCCGTTATCATGTGTGTTTAGTGGTGGAAAAGCGTTTCGTCACGGTTTCGCTGCTTCTTCTCTCCTTTTTGTTCGCCCATCGGCGTGTGTATGTAACTCGATTGACAGATAATCAATATCACCCGCTAATGAAGCGGTTGGAAATGCACCACCCAGTCCCGTCCCCCTTGGGATGAATTCCGTACCCCCAGCTGCGTCTCGTGACGGTGTCTTATCAGGTTTGTGCTGTTCATTTCTTTTCCAGTATAAGCTCAAGATTATTCAAATTTCGCAATCATCGTCGAAGTAAACAACGGCCCTTGGGGTGGTGGGTGGGTGTGTGTATAGGAGGCCCGGTTTGCTTACGAGACGGGATGTTGGGTTTTTCCCAGCATGCTCCCGTACTGTCAAACTATTTGGAACCACCAACACCCATCTCCCATCCCGCTCTTCTTGTTTGCAGTCTTGGAACGGGCAATGGTAGTGGTGGTGGTGATAAGGTGGTGTGTATGGGATGCTAAAGAGTCAACTTACCGGGTGTTGGAGCTTGCTAACCGGAGACGCAGACACACCGAAAACCCCGTCAACATCACTTTGTAACACACACCCAATGTCACCTTTTCGGGTTATGCACTACACCAATACGGGGAGGTGGGGGCCCGTTTTTCCTTCTACCAACCGACCCCGGTTTTGTTATTTTCACCTAGAATCGCGCGCACATACACACACACACACTTTCTTTCACACACCGTGTGCTTGTGCACGGGCGAGCACTGTCTCGAAACGATTCCGGCAGCAGCAGTAGCAGCAAACACACTGTGACGCGACGAGCAATACGCCTTTTACGGGCCCGGTACCACGGTGCGTGTATCGCACACAAAGGAACAACGTCGCGCACCGACCGGGAGAAGGAATGTGACCCTTTTCCGGTCCAGATTTGGTTGGGCCAACACAAAAAACATCAATTTTTTGAACGCACAGAACACTTGCGAGGACGACGAAAATAATGACAGCGACGAATGGCACGGGCAGCCCATTTGACAGTTCTGGCTGGTTTGACAGCACGGCGCACGAGCGCGCACAATGGGACGGCCCCATGCGGTGTGTGGTGGAATTTGAAATATTTTAGGTTTCAATTTAAATTTTAAAAATATATTTTTCACAACGTTTGGAAACATTTCACGCATATGAAAATCTGTAATAAAATCGATATTATTCTAACAAACAAGCAGTTATCAGCTCGTAGCTTTTCTTTATACGATTTCTCCGGCTCTACTTTATCTTGTTTATTTATGCCACGCGGTCGGGAGCGAAAGTTAAACATTAATACTTTGTAATGCAAAACAGAAAATGATTCATATTAATATTCTACCACCCCGGTGAATCATTCACTGCAAACGTATATTGATAATACTCGAACTTGGTTGAACATCTTTTTCTGCCCATGCAGATCGTTAGTTGTATGTTGTGAACCGTATGGATAAAATCGGGCCTTGGTGTAACGAAATGTTTAAAATGCATTGCGCTAACAGCAGCATACAGCTTTTAAATCACGTGCTACTAGTGTTATGTGTTGTTAATTACATTCGTACGTTAGATACTTACCACGTGCCCGAAATAGTTGCGATTCAATTTTCAGATTTAAATAATGCAGGTTTCGTTTCATTCCAGAATGCAGTTACGACCAAAAGGACGTGGTTCGAATCTTTGGTCCACGACTAGTACCTGAGCACAGTGAGCTGACGTTGGAATGCGAAGCTGTAGCGGAAGATCTTCAAAACGCTACCATCAATTGGTTCTTTTCAGAAATCATGACCCCTGTACACGATCGTTCAACAAACATCTCAAGAAAATCAGAATTGTTTTTCTCACCAACTTTGCATCTCTTTCTCTAGATAAGCACAAACAAGTATCATTCGCCAACCGTTGGAAAAAGCACGCTTCAAATCAATCACGTATTAAGACAGCAGACCAACATTTATTACTGCTGTTTGAATGACTCAACAACGATTTGTGCATCGCAGAGTGTGATCGTACTGTACACAACATTGGATCGTCAGATAATGCCGATCAACGAAACGAGTGGTGTACTGATTCTACAAACTCAATCTGCCGACGGTGTTCCGGAGCAGTTAGTCAAATTTAACTTCGCGCTATGTCTACGCTACAGATGGAAGTTTGAAAATGTTGATATCGTATCGTTGGCCGGTACTGATCACCATCACAACGAGACGGTCAGGAAAAAAATTGACCGAACACTATTATGGAACCATCTGTACTATAATGTGGAGTACAATCTTCGTACCGAGAGTCGATTATTTCAAGTCCAATTAAGTGACAGCGTGTCCGAGGCAGCGTACTATTTGTATGTCTTTTTAAATGGTGCGGTTCCAGTGTTGTGCTACTTCAAGATGGTACCTGTTACTTATCTTCGTTGTATAACATTCCAGGCAAACCTAGACCGAAGATGCATGATATCGCGATGCTACCCGACACGGGATTCATCGATTTGAGCTGCTGGGGAACGGCAGTCCCTGCACCGAGAGTGACGTTTTCCTTCACACCATGTCCATCACAGGAGTGGAACAATTGTAACCACCCGCCAGTTACTTTAGCTGAATCCACATCCACTAGAAGTTCGATCGCCTTCAACGAAAGTACGCAAGTGATCGGTTCGACCTTATCTTCCGGTATAGTGCACTGTAAGGCTACCAACTCCCAGGGTACATCCTGGACGCACGCCAAACTGTTCCAGCTCCATCAGTACGAAGCAATAACGTTACGGGTAGTGCACCCGAGTAGCGTAATCTACGTAGGCGATACGATCACTGCCCAATGCTCCGTAGATCGTTACAATTTCACAAACAGATTTACGTTCCGTGTCCTCGATCTACGAGAGGAAGCATTGGGTCTTCAAGAAAACTTTAACTGGGTAGCTAATTTAACGATTAACAATGTCACAATATCCCAAAACCGTATAGTATGCGAATCACTGCATCAAAATGGAACACTAATAAGCAAAACATTAGCGTTAAGCATTGTACAGCCCTACATAGAAGCTCAGGACAGGGTGAGACATTTGGTTGCAGAACCCGACACACAATTACTACTAAGTTGTAATGTGAACGGTAGGCCTATGCCGCAGTACCGCTGGTTTCAAAATGGCATCGAACTGCCGCACACCAACTTTATGCTGATTGCATCAGTATCCGGAGACGACAAGTTTGAATGTATCGCAAGGAATCGAGTGGACGAGTTGACCATAACATGGTTGATATCGAGTAGTGGTAGCAATAGTGGTACAGGTAGTATAGAGTTTAATTCTCACTGTATAACAGCCATTGTTCTCCTGCTTATAGCTATTATGGGAGCTGTCTTGTGTTACTTCAAAGCCAAGCAGCTATGCACACTGTTCCGGCTTCTCAAAGCCATCAGGACTCGCAGCCGAAATTATTGACAGAGTTCTCAATAAAGTATTTTACCGCTACCCCGTCTCGCTCTATTCTTCCATTGGGACTTTGATCTCCGAAGAATCTGACCACCGTTGGTACGCTTTGTCCACAAGGAGTTTCCGATTACGAGCTGCCGATATCAGTAGGAGAGTGAGGGTGAGCAAAGTTCAAGTTCGATTACGATTGGATTACACAGGTGGCGAGAGATACGGTGGACACAGTACTCGCGCCTCAACCACTACTAGGAACACTGTGGACAAGCATTCCTGCCAAAAGGGCGAATCGCGGTTGTAAACATTGGAGTGAAAACCTCCGTCGTTATTAATTACCGCATCGCAATATGCTAATGAACGTTAAACCTTGCTCCCGACATCCTCGTAGTTGCGTTGTGGTGAATTTTTTTTTTGGACGAAAGTCGGGCACGTTTCCCACGCATGCCGGTCAACCTCGACCATTAAGGCGGAAGAACTGATAAGGTTGAGGCAACAAATTTTGACAGTTGCAGCAATGGGAGGCTGCTGCCGTTTACATCTCGACCATCGACCCCTTTTCCTCTTAGGGGGAGGAGGTGGCCCGAGGGGAAGCTGTGGAGTGTTAATGTTAAGGCAATATTTACTAGGCCAATGAACAGAAGGCCATCGGCGGCCGGGGCCGAAGGGCCAGTGTCAGTGCGATGGGTTTGACGGTTGACGTCAGAGCAACGACGACGCACTTTGCCCGTGCCTGCTGCTGGTCCAGTCGCAGAAGTCGGGAGCGTCCGATGTCCGCAATTGCCACGGTGCGATCGGCGTCTCCTTTGGTCGTGCGTTCTTCAACAGACTTTTGATGTAGTAATAAAGAACTGGGGATTGGGGGTGAGTTGAGTTGTTTGTTTTCGAACCCCCCGCCCGGAGGAGTCTTCACAAGGCTTATCGGCCAAAGCCGTACCGTTCGAGTGCAGGCGATTGTTTTGCACTTTCTTGATTGAATGGGAACGCATTTCACACCGCGGAAGGCAATAGCGTTTCCCCGTACGGCTCCATCGCACATACAGATTGTGGTGTGCAGTGAGAGTGAGAGTGAAATATATTTGACATGTTTTTTTCCACCCTGTTTGACATACTTCGCATTACATCACTGAGTTTCCTCCATTCTTACTCCATCTTTCCAGACAGAGTGTCCCACAGAGAGAGGGGTTCAGAATTGGCGAACTCATGTCACAATTAACGGTTGGAAAGTTGTTTTCGTAATGCACCACATGGGAACCGCTACATCCGTTTCACATTAAACGGTCAATGTCAGGATGTGGAGACTGCGTGTCGTGATGCGCGTGTCCCATTCTCCGCTCACGTTGTGGCAGGTAATCTGAGGCCACAATTCTAGGGGACTAGAGCGAAAGCGGAAGTGTCAAGCTCGACGTTCGCTTGGTCTAAAGCGGCTAAATTAATGGTTTTGCTCTGTGGGTATGCCAGGGCCCTGATCCAGAGGTAGTTCAGTATGTCATTACGGCGCTCACCGTCACCAAATCACTGTGTCACGGTGGTACAGTAGGCGTTGCAGGTTAACAATTATTGTTTGTGGTGCCATGTAGAAGGAAAAACTGGGAGCTGCAATGCTCGGTTGGAGAGAATTCTCTCGATCACTTAGGTGATCGCGTTTTGTACCTAACCTTAAAATACTTCTAGAACGCGAGAGAGAGCCTTCTACTTCTACTTCATGAAGTAATGGTGAATTCTAGCTAAAGTGCTATAACATTGGAACCTAATAAGATGCTTACGTATTAAACTTGGGAATAGGGGATTTTCCCGGTGAACGCCGTACAGCTTTCTCACACCGGTCGTGACCGTTTCGCGCTTCTGCAAAACGATTCCAGCAAATCGAAGCATTACCTGACATGTGTTCAGCTGAAATATGATGGAAATTTTCTGCATAATTATTTGTGCTTGACGTCAACCATCTCACCGGGCATCGGATCTTAGTGCTAGAACTGGTTTTGAGGTGTAAAGTTCCTTCATATGAGCCGCCCCTGTGTGTAGCAACCTCTACCTGCTCCCTGACCTGAGCTCATGGTTATCTCAAGTTTACATAATTTCTTTTAATTTTGTTACTTATCTGACATAATGAATCTTATTTTATAGCTATATTCTCAAGATCTCTTATGCAATCGATGACAAAAAAAGGCCGACAATCGCTTCAGTTGAAGATCACACTCGAGGATCGCGCTCAAGTCTCAAGTGGACCACGCCTCGCACTAAACGCTAAGTCATTCCCCGTCTCGAGCTGATGCTTGCAGCTCGATAAATACAAATAATTACAGAGCAGTTAAGCAGCTTACGCGACGGCAGATTTTGGTCCACAATTATCAACCCATTACTGCGAAATCGTTTTGTTCTGGACGATCGGAACACTCGCTTATTTGCCCGATCCCATGTTCCAACAAAGCATCCGGTTTTTTCGGACTTCGGCACCTCTCACGCCCTACTGACTCATTGGAAGTGTGTGACGGCTGATGCACTAGTGAATGGGGGAAAACTGGCAGTGGCAGTGCATTTTCTCACGTTGCAGGGTTAACCCCAAGGGGTCGAGGTCTGGGATGATTCTCAGAGCTGTCTCATCCGGTTCTAGGCCCGAACGTCAAAGCTCGCCCGATTAGCTTGCATCGGAGCCGGTTCCGGTGTGCGACCTTCGGGCTTACGGGTGAGTAACTTTCGCCACCTGTTGACCACATTCGACTTCGATTCATATCTTGAGCGATACCGTCCAGGAAATAAATCTCACCTGTCAGTTGCTCAGTAGCAATTGAGTTGGCAATAGTGTTTATTGGGCTTGTTTTTTTTTTAGATTTATTACCTTCGGAACTTGCTTAGCGCCAAATTTAAACCCATCAACGTCACGGCACGGGAAAAATTAGTCGTAGGAATTCGTTCGCGGATTAGCGGCTTCTGATATCACCACACCAAACTTCAAGGTTTCATACGTTACTTCAAAACATCGACCACCCCCTTCGCCGTTATCGGCAGAATCGAAATCGAGTGATACGAAATTTTGAAGGTTTCCCCGACCGACGTACACCTTGGCAAAGCGTAGAGCAGCTGCAGATAACGACGGTCCGGTCCTGCCGTGTGGGGTGCGTAATTCCCTTAGCAAGGCACACACGTAAGACGGGCTGAGAGAAGGGGTTAAAAAGTAGCTCGCGTCGCATTGCAATTCCCGAATCAATCGCAGCTTATCAGCTCATCAGCTGGTCATCCATGCGATCCCGCTCCCACTCATTGGTCGGGTTGCGCCGTACCGAGCGGGCCGAACACAGCTCTACCGCACAGGCTCGCTGTCTTAGTAGACGGTCAATCGCGCGAATGCACCGACACCGACCGCGAGACACACGGAGGTAACAAAGACTCGTGCCGTCTCTATCGTACGTCGCAGCCGGTGACGAGCGCGGCTTCGTGCGGTGGCCCACGGTTTGCTGACTTCGATTGCGTCAGTTCAGCATCAGTAGTTCTTTGTCGCTGGATCGGGTTAGAAGGGGATCGATTCTTGGCGACTACGATCGTCCACCTAGGTTCACACCCGTTCGCGACTTGTTTGTGCGCTCAGTTCTCTTCGACCTGTTGTTTTTTATTTTATTTGGAGTGTTCGTGAGTGTGTGTGTGTGCGCGCGGTAGTGAATGAGGTACATCCATCTTGCTCGCACGCTGCTTCTTGAAGTTTGTACCCTACTTAGTGATAAATGTTTCGAGGTTTTTATCGCTCCGTAGAACTCGCTCTTGCTTGAAGTTACTAGGGGCGTCGTCGGAGCCCTGTGTGTCAGTGCCTGAGTCAGAAGTTCACTGGACATTGGTCAGAGTGAACGGTTCGTTTGGAAGATGCGATAATAGTGTGACTAGGTGCGACCGTCCTGAGCTTGTGAAGATACTGTAGAAACGCCGTGAAGGGCTAGTGACAAGTGCTCCATAAACACCTCCTCAATAATCGAGTGTATTTGAAGTGCGAGTGCGCGAAAAAAAAAAGAGTCGCCCGATAAGACCCAGCGATGGATATCCTGCAGCAGGAGGTGCGCGGCATCGCGCTGGCCAACCTGTCCGAGGTACAATCGGCCCCGGTGTACAACCAGACGACCGTGCCGCTGAATCGGAAGGATTCGCGCAACATGGACCAGGCCGTGATACGGAACAACACGGCGAACTCGTACCCGTCGAACCACGACATCGAGGGACACATCCGGCCGTTCCAGAATTTGCCTGCCCGCGAAGCGGTCGACCTACAGTTTAAAGATGTGTCGTACTGCGTCAGTCTCGGGTTTCGCAAAGGTAAGCAATCCCGAGCTCCGGTACCGAGAGATCCGTAATCCCGCTGGTGGCCGGCTACACGTGACCGTGGGCAAGCGGGCGCAGCGCAGTGACCATGCTGGGGTAGCGTGTGAGGCAGTCACTTTGTGCTGACGGTTGGCACAAAATCGAACCAAACGACCGAGGACGATCACCTTCTCCCCCACGGCGTTGACTGGGTGTGAGTGTGCAATTTTTATGAGTTTTCGTTTGTTTGGTATTGTGTGTGCAGGCCTCGCGATCGCACAGTGATAATCGGGACAAACCGAAAAGGGCACATGACAGATACGTTTTATTTCCTCCGTGCGGAGATAGGAAAATGGGATGATGGTTTTCCCTCTTTGTGTTGTCAACAAAGACGTGGCCGGAAGATGCACCAGGCTTGATAATCGGATCGGGCGTATTATATTCTGCTTTTGAGGACCATCTTCTGGTGTGAATTGGAAGTGTGAGAACAGGTTAGGTCAGGATGGGATAGGTCAGGATAGGCAGGAGAAGACAGAAATAGTGGACATCTGATGTCACTCTCGGCGAGTTTCGATGCACCGACGCAGCGTGTAAGCCATTTGCATTGATTAGCATCCCTGTCAAGCTGCCATCGGAGCGACATTAGCGAGAGAGAGATTACTCTGAAATGAAGCAAAATTACACCGAACAGTTGTGTGTGATCGACTTCCCATAGAAGTTGGTGGTTTTTACCAAGAAAAAAAATCAAGGACAGAATATTTACATTTTATTGTGGCAATGATTGTCGGCTAGTTGTTGTCGCCGCCATGCTCATGCACACCTTCAACCGCTGTCCAGGTGAGCAATGAAATGCGCGATCGGCAAACCTTGAAGGTGATAAATGTATACAATCCACTATGTTGGCGCCTGACGTAAAGACAACTCAGTCCGGGAATTAGTTGTCGGGAACTTCGTTTTTAACTGTTTGTTTGACTATCATACATTCGTATTTTTGGGGAGAAATATTCTGAGTCAGCAGCTTGGTCATGACTCGGCAATAATTGATCAAACAATGAAATTTGCAAATAAGCCTGCGGATATAGTGACGTACAAGAGAGAGAGAGAGAGAGCGTTTGTTTTGCATTTCAACAACAAATCTTGCCGCTGCTCTGGTCTGGTTTGCAAGTGTATCATTGCACTGATCGAGACACTTTGTACAGGTGTGTGTAATTAAGACGCTTCGAGAACGGCCCGTGATGTCAACGCCGATCGCGTGCAAAGTTCATTTCCTACATCGCCCACACTCACATAACGCACCGATCGCTGATTCATGCACCACTCCCGGCAATGCGTCTCTCCACCCCTAGTGTTCTTAATATTCTAATCGCATGCACGAGCTACTCATGTTCATCTAACGGACCTATAGATCACCACTTTACCGGAATAACAAATACGTACTACGATCGGGTGCGTGCTTGTTTGTCAGTTTACTTAGGAGGGGTCTTCTTTTGCCGCATCAAAAACGGAACACCGAGCGTCGTTTGTTTGTACGTGTCCTTGAAGTGTTTACAGGGCAGGACACCCAACACCTAGCGATGGAGCAAACGGTTGCGAACAAAGAAATGGCAGGGGAAAGAAAGAAAGAAAGTGATGATAAGACACTTGTCAAATGACGCTGTGTGCGTCGTTTCGATCGAACGATCGCGCGCCGATCGCGCCCGCTAGTGACAGACGTGGTGTGCTCTACCGCCACTTCCCTCCCAGCATAAAGAGATCTCGCCACGGTCAACTGGTTCGCTTGTGGTGCGGTGTCGTGATCGTCGTACACATCATCGCCAAGCCGTTAATTTCTCACTAACTGGCGCTATGCGCGTTACCCGACCCTCTGGACACTTCGTCCAACTAAAGGTCCTCTATCGCCCTGGCGTTCGCAGTGACTCACGTGCGTGTGAACGATTCGCACGCGTCCATGAGCTTGGGGAGGCAGGCGAACCGGACGGCATCTTGCTAGCCGGCTAGCCACCGCACACCGTGTCCTTTAACATTTGTCCTGGCTGGTGCAAAACTTGAACTTGAACTATCCGGGTGGACTGATCGGGCCGATCGTGACGCTAGGAGTGGCGTTGGAACGACACCACAAATGATTGATTCACGTGTGCACTGGAAGGAGGCTCGAGACATGAGGTGTATTTAAAAACAGGTATTCAGTCCCCTTCCTATAGTTAAGGTGGGCAGAAGTTGTCAGGTTCACGCTCACCGGAATTGCACGGTAAGCTGCCACTCGAGGAAGGTAGTGATCTACTTTCGATTTTGCAACTCGAGAACCTGCTCCAACGTAAAACATCAAGAATCTTGATGATCCCCACTCAGGAAGCATGTTTTTCGGCGCATCAAATAATCGCTCGACAGCCGAGCCACTCGACAATTGGCGACCTTTGGTCAGCAATCACCTCGTCGTCACTGTCTTATCGTACAATTGGGCGATGGATAAGGGGACGCCATTGTGCTGCGGCTGATAGCGGTCGGTTACATGACGACTAGGTGGACACACCACCAACCGAGTACCCTGCTAATCCTTCCCGGATCTTCAGGGCTATTGGAGCGGTCCGCGTAATCGCTACCCTAAGGGTGTAGTTGTTTTGACCTGCCCTAGGTATTATCCCTTGAGCTGCGCTGTTCGCCATACACATTTGTCGCCGGTCCCTTAGCCAGCCAGCTAGCCTGGTTGCTTATCATGCGTTCTGCTTACGTCAAACGGTAGTTGGTTTGCTGGTGTACGGTAGTGGCTGTTTGGACCCAATCAATCGCGAAGCATTCCGAGCGTGATTGAACTAGTTCCCGGTGTTGTTGATCAATGATCGCACTAGCAGTAGTAACGATTGACACCCTTCCGAAAACAAGTGTACAATCGTTGGGCGTTATCAAAAAAACGCTCTAATAAACTGAAACCCCCAAGACTCGTCTCCCTCCGGGAACTGCGACGTGCAGCGATTTGTCAACTTCCTTTCGCTTTTTGCACTTAGAACCTACGGTACCTCAGCACTAGTTCCTGGTTGGACTGGACTTGGAACGGTCCGGTTGTTATGAATTCGAGGACTTTGCCCAGGCACCCGGCACAAACGTTAGGGTGGCAAGTAGGATGTTGTTCTACTGCGACATATACAGAAACCGTTTTTGCAACAACATTCACACCAGAGCAGTGTAGTGTATTTTGAAAATCGATCTGTACACACACAGTCACCATAAGGTAGACTCACGCCCATTGGCCGAGACTTCCTTACGCAAGGAACGACCGATGGAAGCTGTAACGAGCTGATAAGATATCGATTGCTGATATTTTGTCACGGGTCGTGGCACTTTTTGTGTGAAAACTGTTTCGATTTACTGCACTGACTGTGGCCTTCTCCGTCATGCCTGTGTGTAAATTTTACGCCCGATTGACGGCTCGTGGCTCAAGGTTAATGGAGGGGTTTTATTTTTGTTGATACTACAGTTCTACATCTTCCGTTTGTGTTTTTTTTTCATTTCGCATCTTCATTCCAGGCCAGAAAGAGATCCTGCACAAGGTGAATGGCAAATTTCCTGGTTCGCAGCTGATCGCCATCATGGGACCGTCCGGTGCGGGCAAATCGACCCTGCTGGACGTCCTGTCCGGCTACCGGAAAACGGGCGTCGAAGGTGCGGTCTACGTGAACGGGCGCATCCGCAACCTGAACAGCTTCCGGCGGATGACCTGCTACATTACGCAGGACGATCGTTTGCAGACGCTGCTGACGGTGCTGGAGAACATGCGCATTGCGGCGGATTTGAAGCTGGGTCCGGAGGTCTCGCGCCACGAGAAGGAGTCCATTGTACGTTTTTTTTGTGGCAATAGAAAGCTGGGGGGTTTGTGAACGAAGTAACGAACGATCTTGTTCTTTTGCAGATTGAAGACATTCTGACTGTGCTGGGACTGTACGAGCATCAGTTCACCATAACCAAGCGTCTATCCGGCGGCCAGCGCAAGCGTCTCTCGATCGCACTGGAGCTGATCAACAATCCTACCATTATGTTCTTGGACGAACCAACGACGTGAGTAGCGCAAGTGCTTCCTGTCTGTTCGCATACTCTCGAGCTAATAAATCTTTCTGTATCGTAGTGGACTGGACAGCTTCTCGTGCAATCAGGTCGTGGACCTGCTCAAGCAGCTCGCCAAACAGGGCCGCACGATCATCTGCACCATCCATCAACCGTCCGCCAAGTTGTTCCAGGAGTTCGACCAGGTGTACGTACTCTCGAACGGCGAGTGTATGTATCAGGGCTGCACCAACAGCCTGGTACCGTTCCTTCAGTCCGTCGATATGCCCTGCCCGGTATATCACAATCCTGCCGACTATGGTGAGCCTGTAATGCGCTAGCGAGTAGGTATAAGCGTTTTCGCTAATCGATTCCATTCCCTCACCAGTGATCGAGCTTGCGTGCGGAGAGTACGGGGACGAACGCATCCAGCGGATGGTGATGGAGATGGGCAACGGTGAATGTACCGAGTGGTTCACCGACAAGCGGAAACTGCTGAAGCTCGAGCAGCTCCGGAAGAAACACCCGCTGAAGAAGATCATCGAGCAGAGCGAAGACCTGACGGCGACGTCGCAAGTCCATCAGCTGCAGGTTCTGATCAAGCGTGGCATTATCAAGGCAAAGCGGGACGCTACCCTCACCCATCTGCGTATCGGGGTGAACATCGTCATCGCCGCTATGCTGGGCTTTCTGTTCATCGATGCCGGCAACGAGGGTTCGCGCGTACTCGACAACTACAATCTACTCTTCTCGATCCTGATGCACCACATGATGGCCACGATGATGCTGACCGTGCTGACATGTAAGTGTAAAACAATCCTGACAGCTCCCGCAAGTTCTCGGGCGAACTAGCCGGGGTCGTTGCGGTCTGTCCCGGTTTGTCGGCAGACCGTCTGCTGTGGTGCGGCCATTCACAGGAATCTTACACTGCTCTGCTTCTCTCCCTCCCCCCCCCCCCCCCCCCCCCCGTTCCGATTACAGTCCCCACCGAGATGGGCGTTATACTGAAGGAGCACTTTAATCGATGGTATACGCTCAAGTGTTACTACCTCTCGGTCTCGATCATCGATCTACCGCTGTCCGTGTTCTGCTGCCTGATCTTCACCGTCATCATCTACCTGATGAGCGGCCAGCCAATGGAATGGTTCCGTTTCGGCATGTTTTTCACCATCAGCCTGCTGATCGTGCTGATAGCGCAGAGTCTCGGGTTGACGATCGGAGCCTGGTTTAACGTGGTGGTGAGTAATCTATCGAAAGCCCCTTGCTCAGCCGGGTCTTTTGTTTGCTTATCGGCCCATCAATCGAACTTCTTCTTCTTGTGTACGTGTAGAATGGTACCTTCCTCGGCCCGGTGCTCACCATCCCGATGATGATGTTTGCCGGTTTCGGTGTGACGCTGCGCGATCTGCCAAGCTACCTGAAATGGGGCAGTCACATCTCTTATCTACGGTACGGTTTAGAAGGCTACGTGAACGCAATCTATGGCGAAAATCGGGAGACGCTGGACTGTGAGCTGAAGCCGTACTGCCATTACAGGTGCGTACCATTACAAGGCGTGGATCGTACCCGATCGCCACTAACATCAGCTATCCCTCTGCCCCTTCAGATATCCTGCCAAGTTCCTGTCCGAGATTTCCATGGAAGGCGATCAGTTCTGGAAGGATGTGTACGCTCTCTGTGCCACGCTGCTGTTGGTGCGCGTGTTCTGCTACTTCTGTCTCCGATGGAAGGTTATGTCGGTGCGGTAAACACGTCCGCACCAAAGTCAGCTCTTCGTTGGAGCTTTCGTTCGGGAGCACTCGATACGATTAAATGTGATGCCAAGCAATCGGTGGATGTGATTTGCATTACCCGACACGACACCAAAAATGGGTTTTCCAAAACATTTTCTTGTTACCAGCCAATTGCGCTTATCGGACGGTGCTAAAGAATGCGCCAACTTGCGCACGCGATAACGCATATCGCAATGCATTTCAGTGACTGTACATATAAAAAATTCCCCCTACGTCCAGCAGGACGTGCGTCTATGGTTTATCAACCACCGCCGTGCTATTTAGCTTTAAGTTTGGTTTGCCGAGCGCCATCTTGTTGCTGTTTGAGGAGATTTCGCGTCCTTAAGCAAAATAATGAAATGTCCCATAGGATATAGTAGAGCTACAAATTAGTCATCGATAGTCAATAAAATGTTAAACCTGCGTTTTACAACTTATCTTCTCTGCCGCTTATCGCGTGTCACTTAATCACACTACATCACGTGCCCGTTGATTGACGGGCTTGCTCACAAACGCCACAACCCCGGGTGAGGAATGTAGCTACGTACGACATTAACATTAGCGACCAAATGAAGCTTCCCATCCGGATATCGGTGATCGGTTCGGTGGGGTGTCTTCCCAGCAATTATCGATTGGCGTACAATTTCACACCGTTGTCTGATCTGGTGGTACATTGTTGGAATATGTAATGATGGCTGCACGTCGGTCGTTGGCGGTATGTAATCAAGCAATTAATTGATCGGCTCCGATCGGAAACGTGTGCTTTCGGGCTGAAATTGCACGACGTTCATGGCGATGGAAATTATGAACGAATTCTGGTTTTAGAAGGATTTTTTAAATGATTTTTTCTTGTAAAAAGGATTAACTAGATCCAGAAAAGGTTACTTTTGAAATAGATTCCGGTTTATCAGGTTCTTTTTCCAGTGCCAGCCTTCACATGACAGGACCGGGGGCCAAATCCCATCCAGACCGCTTCGCCGTCACAGAAAGCCAGAAATAGCGGGCCAAGACCTCTCGAGGTAGTAGTGCCAAATAGGAAGAAGAATCATCCGATTTCTTTTGTCACATTACTTTTGCAACATTTTATAAAGTTTTTATGAAATGAAAAATGAAAAGTTTTATTGACGTATAATTGTGCATTCCGTACACAGCCAACCCTGTTTGATTTAACGAAAGATTTGAAATTTTAACGAAACGATACATTTTGAACGAAAAGCTGTATGTGGGAAATGTAATGCGGGATTGCATAACTTTCAGGGTCCAAGCTTTGGAGCTTCATGCATGGTGGGTAAAGTCGTTCAGTTGAAGGTAAAAACTTTGTTTTAATTATAAACATTTTATTTATATTATAGTTTTTGCTATATCTCTTTCTCTCGCTCCCTAAAATAATAAAACTGAAATTATCTTTTTAAATAAATTTTGTTTATGTTTAACTATTTAAAAATAATGTGTTAAGAATAAAACAAATACAAGAATAAAATACAAATACAAGAAACAAGATTTTTTTGGAAAATTGGATTTGTATTTAAAATTTGGTATACAGTTTTATTTTATAATACAGCCTTTAGTAAAATGTGTTTTGTCCATATTTTCATCATAATGAATGATAAAGTACTCATGATCGATCTCTTGGTTTATTCAATACTAAGATCGTTTTCCTAGAATCATCAATTACAGTTTACAGAAAAAATATCGATAACATCAATATCATTTAAGGATTTTTTTTTAATTAGGTGGTCTAATTGTATTGTCATTGTATCTTAATAATTTAACTATACGTTATCATGATTTCCAGTAAGCCGTGAACTTGAACAATTTGCTCCACGTAGCCGTATTGGTTTAATTATATTCCACCAGATATTGTTAATCAATTAAAACGAGTTGAATTAAATACAATTGAATTGATTTTTACACCAACCAAGATATAATTTCTTCAGATAAGACTCTCAACGACTACAAGCATTTGTACTTATTAAAATACGAGATAATAAATTTTTTGCTGGTAATTTGATATGCCTACGATCTACCCGACTAATCCCTTCCGGACAGCTTTAATTAAGTCCCGATTCGCAACCTGCTCTTGAACTGTCGGCACAACATCGAAATTCGCTCAATCTTGTCAACAGCGTCTAGCGCGAGCTCTAATCTTGCAAGGACGCACACCGTATGGCAAGGACACCCGGTTCGCATATCTCATTAGGAACTTCTCCGGAATAATCCGAACAGACAGTCGTTCCGTCTAGTGAATGCCGGGCAAAACAATGGCAACTGCAGGGCACCACAAACTAACGGGCAAATGTGATAAGTTCATCATGATCATGTCACGCTCGGTTCGGCGCGGGCTCGTGGCATCGGCATGCGGATCGCTTTCGTAGCAGCACTAATGCAGCACCCGGGCTACGAGCTGCACTGTGACACACTAATTGCTGCTAATGGGGAGGTTAAACGCAGCGAATCGGTAGTCATTCTTTTGTACTACTGGCGAGATATCACGATATGCGTCGTGACCGATTGTTTCCCCTTTTCCCTGGGTTGGTGTTGTCACATGGCGTAACATCTAATGTCACTAGAAGAAAAAGGGCAATTTATGGAAGAGTTTTTTTCTTCCTATTATCGTAGCTTATCAAAAGAAAGGCATTTAATAGCTACTGCAGCTCAGAAGCAACAGCAGAGCGCATTGTGAGTGAGTAATGCGAGCGAATGATTTGATGCGTGAGTCAACGCTTTCTTGCCATTCTCTTGTCATTCTCTGATTGCGCTGTAGATAAGCAAACACCAGCGAACTTAAATCAATTGTAACGTCCATTTTGATTTGGTCATTTGGACATGAAACCGAATGCCTCCGGGGAATAGTTTCGCGTAGATTAAACCGCTAATTACTAAACCTTGACGCTGATCTCACTCGCAACTGTCGAAAACCGCGCTCCGTCTATTAAAAATCGATTAATACACCCGCGCGGACTCTCACCGCAGGTAAATCTGTTTGGTTAAGCATTTGCGCCTAATAACTGCTTATTAACAGGGGTATGTAATTAGCTACCGACATTGCAAAACTAGATATTTCTCTGAAGCCTTGGGTTCTCCAAATAGCTATTAATAAATTCATCGGGCCGGTGTTTCTGATTTGTGACCCAATCTTTACTACACGACCGGCTGGCCGGCTCGGTAGTAGCGGTGACCTTGATTGATAAGAAGTTTGGAGACGGTCCCGCAATGCTACCGACCTTAGTAACTTCGTTAAAGGTGTTACTTCTCAAATCCGTGCTTCATCATATCTGACCGAATGCGTTATCAATGTTTGACGTCGGCATCGTTCCTTAGAATCACTAGATATGCAGGGTCTTATCACAGATTTGCAACACCGAAATCCGAATGCACTGTGGCGCGAAAAAATGCAACTTGGAGGCACGGTATCTGTTCGATAACCGGTCCACCAGGTGCAATGCCCCAAAAATCAATCGCAAAGAGCCTTATCTTTCGGTCCACTGTGACTGACTGCGATTCTTGACGTTGGTGTCCAGTTCTTCGCTGATACTTCTCATTCACGTTCAAACATTGTACAGCGTTCGAAAACGATCCTAATAGCCTAGGCACGGTAGATAACGCCGCTGTACTTCGCCTGTGATAGAACGTGTAATCTATCGGCCAGTTAGGTATCGAAGGTAACTCACGCGTTACCAGCCTGAGGTCGTCTCGATCCGCTAGGTGTGCGCTTTGTTGATATCCAGCGCGAAACCACACATGACACACATTGGCGGGCGCTCGCTCACGTCAGCTCTAGTGATGCTGTCCCTGGGACGGGGAAAAGAACCCGCCGGCACAAAATAGGTCACAGCTCGTCGAGACCTTCTCGAGCGGCGCAATCGTGTTGGTGGCAGCGCTAGAGCACCGGTCCGGGAACTTTGAAAGTGTTCTAAGCAAGTGATATTTATCCTATTAGTAAGCGTGCCGTCAGGTCAATCCCACTGAGGGGAAGTCAGGTGAGTGAGTCAGATTTATTCATCAATCAACCAAGGCGGTACAAGCCACGCTCCCTTGGATCATCGATAACTGGCTGGACGATCAATATGGGTTGATTGGGTGGCGCCCACTTTAGACTTAGACTGGAGTTTAATTAATCAAACTTGCGGAGTTTCCCTTTCCATAGGACTCGCTCACAAGAGTCAGCGCTCCTGCTTGCCAATAGAGGGTTTCGACCGCAAGCGCCCTTCATTCGCTCCAGTTCTGACCATGAACCTTTGGCGGAGATTCTACGATTTCGTAGCAAGTAGTAAATATTCGCTGCATCTGATCAGGGTGGCTTATCATCCTGCAGTGTGCCTCATCACAACATCCGAGCTACACCGTTGCACAATCGCGATTCATATGATGATGCGCCTGCAACTCGCCTTCGATCCGTCGATCCTCACCCGTCTGGACGTTTCTCGCAACAACACACACACACACACGCGCGCAGGAAATAAACGAATGTCATGTGTCAAGTGCAACCGGGAAAATGGTTTGCTCGATGGCAAAGTCCAGACTACGAGGCAACTGCGAGTCGCTGAACTGACGAAGGCGACGCACGATCTTGTTTGGTAAACAAAGGTTCACTTTGCCCATCAAGCCCTGTAGGTTTTTACGATTGTTGTGGGTGATCTTCGAAGTTTTGGTTCATAAAAATGCAAGTGCTCTGTGCCATGGGAAAGGTCTTTCCATCTGCTCTTTAAAAGGGTGGCGTACGACCTTCTCATCCGTTCCCTTGAAACAGCAATAATTTCGTGTCCAGCAGGAGGGGGGAGAATTTCATATTTTTGGAAGTTTATTTTCGGCCCCCTCCGTAGAACGCCTTGATCGCTGTCTGGTGAGCTAATTGCAACTGGATCGCCACTTATTGATATCGGACCTTCGAAGCAAGTTGTCGCTTTGTGGCAGGATGTTGCGCTCACGGATGATATGCAACGCGAACGGTTTGGCCTTATTGTCTGTTTAACTTTGGTTTTGAATTTCGAAAGTAAAGCGAAAAAAGAAACAGAAAAACGTGAGGAGCACACGCTTTCGGGACAACACATTCACCGTTGGTGCTTCTCATTCAGGGAAAAGAGGGTGGCTTTTGGTTTTTCTCACGCTTCATTGCTCCTTCTCACACGGCGTGCAATGGAACGGCGTGGGTTTGACTCGTGCTTCGGTTCGGAAAGGTTTTCCGTTCGGGTGCGTCGTGCACCATCATCATCATCGCCATCATCGTCATGCATAGCGCGTGGTGGTAATACACAGTGGGATAGAGAAGGACTTCGTGATTGGTCAGAATTAATGTGTTCTATTTTTATGTTTTGATTTTCCTATATTAAAATGGACAGCAAAATGGCCAAATAAAACAAATTTATTCAAACGGAATTTTAATTTAGTTTATAATAAAAAAAACTTCATTTCCAGAAGTGTTTCAATAAAAAAGTGTGTGAGTTTAGTGCAGAGAAATAAGACCAGATACGACCGAAAAGCTCAACTTAACTGAAGTTTTGTTGTAAGAATTTAAAATCATCATTTATTTATTTATTTATTAATTATTACGGACAGATGCTGTATTGTCCAAAATTTCGTTCTCAAACCCCTAGACATTAGCCCAAGTCTTAAAGAAGAAGATAGATAAATGATTGAACAACAATGATCATGTTTCATAAAAAAATGTGATACTTGCTTGCAATACGACAGAATTAAAATCGGAACCCAGCCGAACATTGAGACAATTAAGTCTACATTTTACAAGTCTCTGTGACTTGATTCTACCCTCAGCAAAGCAGTCAGCCCTACGTACGGGGAGGTGGTCTGGATGGGATTTGAACCCCGGTCCTGCCATGTGAAGACCGGCGTCGTTATCGCCTCGGCCACCGAACCGCCCCATACAATATTCAGCAACAGATAAAAAACAAAAAGAAGCAATACGGCCAGGCCGTTCTTTATGAATAAAAAAAGAAGAAAAAAAAAGAAAAAATCAAAAGAAAAAGATTTACAAAAAAAAATGGCTCTACAAGTTTAAACACCTCAATTGTACTCATTAGAACACGTATTTGAACTACATTTTATGAATGAATCAAAAATTAATTTTGCCCACCCACAACCACACTGTGCAGTTTCGGGCAAGCGCCAGCGGCTTCGGCTATATACCCGCCGTTCGTAATCGCGGGTTCAGTTTTCTCCGAACCGCGACCGGGCTAGGGTAGTCGCAGCAAGCGGTGCCTTTTCCATTCTGTTCAAGCTCCCGCGCGTACTTAGATCGCGCCGTCACTGTGCCAACGGACAACATCGAGCTGGTGCTGTGTTGTTTTTGGGAGAAATTGTAAGAAAGAGGTTCGTGTGTTAAGTGTACGGTTGGTCCAAGTGGTCCGTGTCAGGATGCTGGGTTCTCTGTTGGGTTGAATATTTAGTGTCTGCCTATTCGGTGTTTGGTCGGGGTCGGTACACGTTCTCGATCGATTAGAGTGACGGTTTGTTTGCGGTTTGATGTCAGAGAGAGAGAGAGCGCTCTCCGTGTGTGTGTGTGTGCCCGCGCGTGTTTACAGATCTGCTGAGTGAAGGGAAAAGTACTAGCCCACGAACGTTCGACCGAGTCGAAAGCACCTCTGACCGGAATCGAATTGTTTGTTTAGCTGAGTCGTTCTCATGCTATTTGATCGATTTTCGATAATGTCGACAGTCGGTGAGCTAGCGTGTGCGAGTGTTTAAGTGTGTAGGCATCACGTTTCCGGAGTAGTGCATTGGACCACGTTTTACGTCAGAATTCTGGATATCCGGTGGAGAAAGAGTCATCACGACTCCCACGTGTATCGTTCTCCATTGTCTGCCATGTTCTGGATGTGGACTCCGTTGGGGAGGATGACTTAACCGAACCGAAGATCACGAAAATCGGAACCCATGTTGCACAGACAACAAGTGCGTCATTAGAGAAAGAATTATGATGAAACCGTCCGCCCATCCACGATTTCCGCGAACAAAGATGATCGAGCAGCACGCTGACTGCAGTCGACAAATTGAGCCCCGGCATTGTGCGCTTCCGTGCTGCAATAAAACCCTTTCGCGAACGTGCCGTACACTAATATGGGAACTGCGGAGAGGACACGAGGTGTCGGGGTTCTGTTTACATTTCCTACGCGACGCCTTGGTGCGATAAGAAGACTCACGCGCAACAGAAAACACGATAACGGGCACGATCAATCCCCGGCTACAATCGTTCGCAAGCCATTTTGCCGGGAGCTAGAGTTGTTGGAGGGCGTCGTTTGTTGTTGAGCTTTGTGGATAAACAGTGAAGTGCAAGTTGAAGTTAACAAAATATTGGAGAACTCTTGGAGAAGGAAACTGGAGCGCAGGCAGCAATCGAATGGCGTGGCGAGGCATTAAATCTTTTCCGGGTGTAATTAAACTTTGACTTATGATGTGACGGCAAGTCCGCCGCTGCTACTAACCACTACTTCGATAGGGCCTATCCAACTTCGGCTTTGGTAATCGCTATTTGGTATGCGTTCGAAACCCATTCAAGCGAGTGAGGTTTTGGTCACAAATTCTTGCATACATCATCACTCGCCACCAACACTCGCAATTCTTGGCAAAACACCAACACATCTACCCCGTCTAGGGAGACGGTACTGAGGTGCAGTAGTTGGTGCCTGCGGTGGAAGTCACCGACGACGACATCGACTTGTCGGTCTATGCCATGGCAAACGGGTTCGTTTTGGGTTGGTGAGCGCCAACCGGGGTAGGGTAAACCCCTCGCGTCGCACACGTGAAGGAGAACATAAACATTCAGCCAATGCTACCAGTGCCCGATGCACCCGATGCAATCGTGCGAGAGTGGTGCAACCAGGAAAACATTGTCCGTCACTGATTTCGTTTTGTTTGATGTGAGGGCGGGCGGCTTCTATTTTGATGAGCTCTTTGCTACTGCTGTCTTTCGCGATAGAGTTACATTGAAGCGAGACGTTTTTTGCACATGTGTTCTTGTGCAGACCTTATCATCCTGCCGACCATGACACTGGAGCTGATGTTGCTGTTGGTTGCCCGTTGGATGAAACAGATGTGTTGTTTGCTTTTTACCTCCCTCCATTTTTTTGCGGTTCGTTGTATTTAAGAACCGGGAGGTTGTCGAAGAATTCAACACACAAAATGAAGGTGTAAAATGGCAGGTGTTTGTGTGCAAAACACACGGTGAGCATCAACGAATTCAGCTAACGCGAAGAACTTAAGGCGCAATCGTTTCCATCTTCCGCCAAGGTGTAATTAAATTGTTCTAGACTGCCTTCGGCCACCGATGAAGACTGATGAGGTAATGGGAGGCACAAAAAAAAACCAAGAAGCTTGAGCCCAGCCAGAGCGAGAACGAGAGAGAGAGAGAGAAGCATTACCTTTAATGCCCATCGGGAATGTGGTTGCGTCCGAAAAGATGCCTCCCGCCGACCATGTGGGCATGTACACGGCGTCTAAGCAGTATTCTAACCACCATAGCCCCAAGCTCACCGGAAGGTTATCCTTGAGGCACTCACACACAAAGGTCGCCGAATGGGAGAAGTTGCAGGTTTTGTGGTGCGAGCTGCTCGTACGTACGGCCGTTTCTCTACCAAGCACAAGTACAGCGTCATGCGGGCGTGGGGTTTATTATTCCATTCACGCACTTGCACTCGACGTGCATCCTCCAAAAGATTGTGTGACGAAGATTGCACATCCATGCGAGCGTCCGGGATCGGGTGGCGCGAAGTTGGCGGAGAACGGTCGAGCGGTAATAATTCACCGCGTCAATATGCCCCCCAGTTGAGGTTTAATTTCCGTTTCTGTCGTTGGTGCGCTGGTGAGTTCGTGTAAGGAAGTATCCGCACGGCGACGAGCGTCTAACCTCTAGCTTGACATGCGACAGCGACTGTCTCGGCTATCTGGCTGATCGGTGCCGAGTATCGGTTTTGTGGCAAATGTAAAGGTTGCCTGGTCGTGAGATAAAAAGGAGGGTCAATTAAACCCTTTATCGAACGACGGAAGATTAATGGATTCGATCGAGCCGTCTCGACTTTCTAACGATCCGACGATGAGACCCCACGTGGCGATGGCTGTCAACTTGACGTCGCTCGAGATCCCGGTGCCGCAGTTTATAAGCCCACTTAAGCAGGTGAACTTTTAACTCTTAACCCCTTGCAAATGCAAATGTAAATAACGGCGGCTGACGCCACTGACAGGTTGGGCTAAAATGTCGGAAGGTCCGTTTTGATGGATGTGAAGGTTATAGATATCGGTATTTCTAAACACCGGTATGAGAACCTGCACCCAGGCACGCCGGAGACCAGACGAAGAGATTAACCACTGCTCTCGAGCTGTCACTAGCGCGCGATCATCTAATGGGACCGTGATTAGGACGGAACTCGGGTTGGACGTGCCAAGCCGTCGCAAGCCGCACGCACGCACACCACCACACCGGGGAACGCTTCAAGTGCGATTGTATGCAGTTGTTGTCAGCTGCGTTGGCTTGGTAGATAAGGGACTGAACTGAACAGCCGATTGCACGTACGACTACGAAGCTCTGTTCCGGGTTGCTTGCTCTCGCCGTTCTTAAACACACCATCACGGACGAAAGTGAATCATTATCACAAAACGGTCGCACTGGTTCAGGCCGACTTTGACCGGACCGAAGGGAACTTCCCCAAGGGTAGTGGGACAGTGCTGGGTGATGGTGGTGGTGTGCGTGTCTGCCTCGCTAGTAAGAAAATTTGGTTAATAGGTTAAGCTCACGACTCACCAGTGGAACCAATTGAATCGTGTAATTGTGCAATAGCTGGACCGCTTGATGATTGATGGTCGCTGTGCAGTGCTCTAAGCAGTCGCTACACAGCTGTATAGAGATTCTTGTGCGAGTGGTCAAAGTTTGCCAATTGTGTTTGTTTGAGAAATTTTGCACGAACGAAGCTGTTGCCTGAGGACAAACACACGCCAACTGGAGCATGGCATGGTGAAAGTATGGCGTTTGGACCATTATAGTGATTGATCGTAACTCTACTAAAATGGCTGACTTGAGTGACATTTTAAGGTTAGAGATGGTAGAGTAGCGAGAGTGGCTGACGAGTAGAATGTAGTATGCAAATTATGAGATGGCTTACGATCGAGGGAAAACCGATCAGCAGGGAATATCTTGACTATGAACGGCTCTGGAGCCTACTATTGACAGGTGGAAACCCGATCAGCAGGGAATATCTTGACTTTGAACGGCTCTGGAGCCTACTATTGACAGCTGGAAAGTCCTTCCCTTAATCTGTCACCTTATGATTTATCGAAAGAATCTCATTGTAGCGTTAAATTGAAGGTACCAGTTAGGATCGTTACCGTCGTTAATAGCTAGGAAGAACCTGCAATTAGCTAGACTTCCCCAACGCCAGCTTCACGCTGGTGTGGAAGGTCGATCGCGTGTCGCTGATCTAGCTATGACTAATAGATCTGTCGCGATGAATATTTAAAACCGTCTCAATATCAAAGATTGTACCGGCAGAAATGTGGAGAACGAGAGCTTTTGCGCTTCCCCGTTGAAGATGCCGAACCGGCGGGCAAGGTCGATCGCTTAGCAAACATTATTAGCTGTGATGAGTATCAGTTTTTTTTTAGCATTCCTACTGTACTGTGCACGTTGCTAGTGCGATAACATGCCGCATTATTATTATTTGCGATCGATGTTAGAGCTGTGTGGTTTACCTTCCCCGTACTTCCTGGCTTTGACGTGCGTTTATTCTAAAAATCTGTACGGCGATAATCCAGTGAGGGAATGTTAATCAGCCCGTTACGATCGAAAGGGAGCAATATACGCACGATAGTAAAATAGGGGTAGAATAATCATGTTTTTTGTTTGTGATGTTGTACAGAGCCTCTGCTAAGTCTCCTCCCCATTGACGTACCGTGATCGAGAGTGAGATTAGAGAGCAACCCCCCTCTCCTCCCCCCCCCCCCTTGTGTGCGCCATTTTATCGGCCGCAAATTAAAGCCCGAAGCCGATTGTATTCAAACGAGATCATGGGATGCGATAGTTGTGCGTCGATCGGCGCAATTTTTCCTGGTAGTGGGGGATGTTTAGAATTGAGCTGAGCTTCACGGTGAGCTCCAAAAGCCTGGGCGGTTCTGAGGAAAGCATTGCACGTGCAGTACGATTACAGCTGTCCGGTGCTGATGTGGTGCAACGTGCGTCATCGCTGACAGTTCGCTGGAAGGATTTGGTCCGATAAGGTGTTTTGGAGGTTCTACCTTGACGCTGTGAGAGGTACAGAAAAGTAGCTTGGGTGTTGTTTTGGAATTCGTGTGACACTTGTTTGTAAATATGGTGCAGTAAAGTCGGTAAGATTAGAATCGAATCGTTGGTGCGTTGAATGTAGGTCAGAAGTATTTATTAGAGGGATGAGTACTTCAGGTAGAAGCAAGAAGTGGATCATTTGATTGAGATGACTACGCGTTGTAGTGGAGAAGATTCATCAGAGTTCATTTGGGGGTTCATTACAGTGGAGGGTCATAGTATGAGCATACTACACAGATACTTGGAGCCTCCTTCATATAGACAGAGGCTTATCTTCCTGTAAGCAGACGGTGTGGTCTTAGAAGCCTCGATCCTTTAGAGAGTCCAGAGGCCCTGATGTCCACAAGAGGTTAGTATAATGTCTTTGCTTAGTCTTTGATTTGTAGTCAGTCAGCAGATTCTATGTGTTAGGAATCTCAAACTATCAGGTTCCTTAGGGGACCTCCAAAAGACTCGATCCAACCCTGGTACATAGTAGCATAAATTTTGTGGATTAATCCGTTTTCTTCAGATGATTTGGAATGCTATATTGTCTAGGTCTAACCTCAAATTATTTCCACAGAACTTAAAACCGATGGAGAACGTGAGATAGTGAAAGAAGTTCTTTAAATGAGAGAGACAAGAACTGCACCAGCGGCTTTTATAGCAGTATCCAGTATCCGCTGTAAAACCTCTACGTTAAGGAATAACCGTGAGCAAAACAGTCTACAGCTAAATTTAGCTCCGTGAAAGTGAAACGTGTGTGTGTTCGTGAAGTGATAACAATTGAGCCCAAGTCCCGCCAATGCAACAAACATGAGCACCCAGAAGAGTGAAATTCGTACCGAAAGTAATCGTCCTGTGGCCACGAACAACGTCAGCAATCCGACCGCCGCGATGGCAGCGACGGCACTGGCAATTACGACCACCACGTCCAGCTTCAGCTGCTGTCCGGCGAACGGTGAAAGTTCGTCGATCGACGATTCGATCGAGCTGAACGATAGACAGGAAGGTGGCAACAACAACACGCTGTACCATAACGGGTTGCTCGAGAAGCAGGACTATCACTTCCCGAAGCGCCCACCGGTAGACATCGTGTTCCGCGACATTCGCTACGAGGTGAAGCGCTTCAACATCGCCAAAGCCAAGTTCGGTAAGTCGGTGGGACCAGGTATTAGTGACACTGAGCTTTAGAATGCATCTGTCCAGGGTTTTTGTGCGTTGGTTGACAGATCACCAGGTGGATCGACTGTAGTGATATTGCGACATTCAACCGTTAGTGATCTTGACCATACCGACCTTTTCGGTCCCCGTAAGTCCCGTGTAAACCTGTATCTTTTCGGTGTCGGCCAGGCGAGGCTATCGCAAGTCGTTAGCCGATCGGATTCCCGCTCGCGCTCGAACCTGTTTTATGTTTTGGAGCTAATCTTAATTTGCGTTCGGTTCGAACGCTTTTTGGGGGACCTTGCCTCTTCCAGATGTCGAAAATCCTCCTTTCCAATTCCAATTAGACGCCAAAGAAGTAACCAATTTTAATTTGTTTTGCGTGAGAAACGAGCCAAAAAGGCTTTAACAATGGGAAGATCGTCGATTCGATCGCTGGGACACTAGATAAAGCTGTACATTTTAATGGCGATTGGACTATAAAAAGCTTTGCCCGATACAATCACCAAGAGACACATTAGAAATCCCTCTCCACAGGGTTCGGAGTCTGCACCAACTTTAAATCCAACCCTTTCCCCCCCAGTCAGTCATGCATTATTTATTTTCCAAATCGTTACCACCCTCTGATAAAAGCTCACCGAACCACATCCGCTAATTACGGCCGAGCTGTAAAGCTTGCGAGTCCGTCGTTCCGCACATAAAAGTGTTCTAAATGATGAATGCCTATCGCGCGGCATGGGTGATCTGCATCAGAATAAAATAAATACTGAGTGTTCATTAAGAATCGGCATTATGACTTTTGCACAAGTCATTAGCACTGAACACTAAGTTTTGTAGTTCCCCCTGCGCCAGCTATTCAGGAGCAACAACATCATCATAACCGGTCACGAAACGTTTGCTACCAGATTGGAACGATGGCGAGTACAGGCGCAGCTGCTGCTGGGGGAGATGAATTGAAATCAATAAATTCTATAATGTATGGCATTACATTAACTTTGCAGCAGGCGTTGCATCGCCTGTCGTGCAGTTCATTTACACCAGAGTTTCTCGGAGTTCTCGCGGTCACTATTCAAATGCGATTGCCTGGTTGAAAGCATTACTTTCAACTGAATGTTTTACTGGTTCGAAGAGGAGGTGGTTTCCTAGTGACAGCGGCTACCGGTGGCGTTGATAAGTTGACGATTAGCATTCGCTTGGTGGGATGTCAGGTCACTTATGCAGGATCTTCCGTGTGATTCCGTGCAAGTGAATCTGGTTTTTTACATAGTGTTACGTGTAGTAACATTCCTCACGTGATCGTGAATTCCCTCGTGAGTTCATTAGATCATAGAGAGCGGGATATTGTGGTTCCCGCAGTAGAATTTACCCTCCATGGTTCGTATCGGATGCTGGATGACTGTTTTCGTGGAGGGATTTCCATGGCTAAACCAATAACTCTCTAAACGTTAATACTTTCCCACCGTCTCTCATCGATAATTCTGTAGAATTCACCAGAATATCTAATGTTGCATCTGCACCCAGCAAGATGAGCGGGAACCACTCCGTACAAGGTCGTCCCACTTCCGATGAGCCACCAACCGGACCAACACCGGATTAATGAATGATAGCGTGTGGTGTCAAGGTGGTTATGTAGGTAACTGGAACTTCAAGCTATCCAACGCTGCCTCCCTGCGGGTGAGATTTCATTCTAACGAGTACCGGTCCGCACATGGTTCAAGAACAGTTGGAGGCGTAGAAAAATGGTTCTAAGCCTAACAAGTACTAAGACTGGAAGGAAAAGTGGCCTCGTTTCGTCTCTTTTTTTCGTTCACGTGTGTTTGGCTAGTTCCCCATAGCGAAACCACACGACCGAATCCAAGGTGGTCCAGGTGGTGGTGCAATCAGAACGGATGTGGAAGTACCATACAGTGCATACAGCATAGTGCAGGAGTGGCGCCTGTCGAGCACGGTGTATAAACATTTCGAGGTGAATTGCCTCGCCGATGGACGATCATTAGAGCGTGTGGACTTGAGCTCGAGGGGGGGATTGTGCAGTTGCGGTGGTGCATGTTGTGGTCAGCGTAGTCAGGGCGCGATATTTGTTTACTTCACTCTCTGTCCCTCTCTATCGAGCACTTCTATTGCTCTGCGCGCTCGGGTACCGAAGGGCGGTTATGATTGCGTGGATCTCCAAGTCAATGCGTCAATGTTATGCGGTGCGCATAACGATCGATAATTACAGAGCATGCGTTTGGTGTGTTGCTTGGCTGGCGGGTGCACTCAGACACATGAGCCACCACCGGTGAAGGCCTGACACTTGAGACCACGTTTAGCGTCGATCGCGAACCCGTTCTGCGCTAGAGAAATCAGTGAGAGTGATCGAGAATGCGCGTTGCTTCAGCTCAAGCCACTGCTCATTCGAGACAAGCCTTTGTGGAATTTCGTCGAAGACATAGAAGTCCACTATCTATTAGCGCTAATTATGGCGTTCATTAGGATTGATCAAGATCCGTCCGATTGCGTAAGCCGTGTTGCAAAGGAAGCGATCGCACAACTTCCTAGGGATCGTACCGTTTCCTAACACCTCCGGCATGAGTTGCAACAAAACCGTCCTGCCTGTTAACTGTCCTCAGCCACCTTTGTGAGCGAGTGTGACTTTTCTATATGGACCTGCTCGTGAATGTATTAACCTCCCTGTGTGTGGACCGTTTGCTGATGAATTGACTTTTCGGGGTTTTGTTTGGGGCCAAATTCGAAACCTGATTCAGAAAACGTTAACCGGTCCGGACGACCGAACACGGTTCGCAGTGCGTATTGTGGTCAGCTATGTTCACTGTATAAGCCATCCAGACGACCACGCTCCTAATTGTGATGGTATGCAAATCCTGCCGTCTTCTTGCCAAAGTTCGCCTACTTTTTGGCCTTTTATCAACGCCGTAGACGTACGAGAATCGAACCTGAATCACCGAAACGGTTCCAGCCTCCAGTCTATCGGTGGATTTCGCAACCAAAATCTAACGGCCAATCATAATTTATGATGACTTTTGAAATGAATGGTGCATTTGGTAACAATTTTGCAAAACGGTCCGAGCCGAGGTGCGCGGACACTCTTGACCTAAAAATGTATGAATTTCCACCGTACGGTTCAGACGCACGAGCGCAGCCACGCACGAACCGTAGAACCAGCACGGGGGGGAAGAGCGTAGAGCGCGTGTGTGGCTTCTTCAGGGTTTGCGGGCGAGTGCATTCCAACGAGTTGCTCATCATTCTGTTGCGGAATTCAAGATTTTCGCTTGTTAGATGAGGGTAGCAAAGATGATTATCCATATAAATCTTGCGGTGAAGGATTTATCAATGGTGGATGTGGAGATCGCACCTTGCTGTAATCTAATAGCTGGGTGTCTGCCTCGCCCGGGAGCTTGGGAGGTGTCAATGATCTTGAGAAGTAGGTGCTTACAGCAGGTGAGAAGCTGATGGCGTGTCGTGAACTTGAGAAACCTTGAACCGATACTAACACTCCGTTGCGTTACAGGGTGATTCTTACAATTTTTGCTTACAAAATTAAGCTTTCAAGAAGAATGGAGCTGTATTTCTCACGCCGTCAGAACTTCTTGACGATCGATATATATTGGGCTCTTTATTGGTTTTATTAGCCACCGGCAGCTGCAGTTGCTGACTGGAAAGATTTATCGCCCAATAAAATGTTTATGGTAGGTAAATATTTCACGACCCGGATCGGTTGGGTTAGTCGCGGTAGCAGAGATCCTATACCGTTCACCTCGCGCGATCGGTCGGTTAGCGCCATACCGAACGTCTAATTCTAGCGCCGACCATCATCACACTCGAGCGTGTAACCTTGGCATCGATCGTGAATGGACTGCTTCCTTTGCCACGTCTTCAAGCCAAGCCTTCGGCCCGTACAACCTGTGCGCTGGTATTTGATCATAATTAATGTCGCATTAGGCCGTACAGCGCTAGACGTATTATTGGTAGGGAGATGCAGGCCCCAAGAATGGAATAGCGTGGTACCCTGTCAACAGAACAAGAAACACTTGTACACTGTACCAATATTGAACCAGACGGATGAAGACGTTCGCCGCCATTCGTCTTCTGCACGTTGGGCGGCATCTGTATGGGGCGCGTTTCTCATCCACACCACGCAGAGTTCAATTGGAGTTCAATTAATTTAAGGTGGAAAAAAAAAGGCAGAAAACAAGCCAATTGAAGAGAGAAATGACCTCCGCCACCATCGGTGACCGTTCGTGGCCGTGCTCAGGGCTGTCAGAGCGATCCTTGAGTGCTCAAGACGTGTCTCACTCGGCGAACATTAACGTACCGTTGGAATGGAGAAAATGTGATGAAATTATATGGCACACAGAAAGGGGGCGGGGGGGGGGGGGTTACAGGGACGGGACCGAACTCGTTTTCTTGCCATGCTTAACCCTCCCCCCCCTGTCAGGCTTGAATGTCGTTGGCCGGAAGAAAGGTTCCTCGACGGGTACGGGTTGCATACGAACTCCGTGATGTTTGTGTGCAACGATGCATAATGCAGATGCGTTTCGTGCTTCTCTTTCCCCCCCCCCCCCCCCCCCCCCCGAGAGGGAAAAACAGTGCTTGGGAACACAGTTTCACTTTCTAATGCTAGTTGGTAGGGTTCGGAAAGGGGGTTTTTCCTTCCTATTGAGATCGCGCTTCCGTCTGGTACGGAAGAGAGTATCGATTGCTTTAACCACATCCAAGGGTGCCTTGCTAACACGCCGCACTCTCTGAAGCCCTGAGGAATCTGGCTTGCGTAATCCAAAGCTTCCTGGTCGATCTGAGCCTGTGGTTAGCGATAAACCATTGCGCTAGCTTAGGATTCAGAGTCGCTGAGAAACCCGGTACATGGCGCAAGCTCACCATCGCAAGGCACAAATAGCTTCCCAGGGATCTGCAAGATCTTGCTTGATCTGCTAGCTCTTGTTCTGCTCGGAGTCTGTCGTCCCCGAAAATGTGTTACTTGTCGGATCAACTTCAGAAAAAAAACCGAAAAATGTGCCAACCACAAACTTTACAGGGGTTGTTAGATGATATCTCAAAGGCATCAATAAAAGATGCCATCAGAGAAGAGTGTCAGGTGACATCATAAATTTAGTTTGAGGTCTTTACAGAGTATTTAACTAGTGGATGTGGAACAACCGGAATTCTTCGGTGAAATGACAATGCCAGCTTTTACGATATCTCCTGAAAACCCCTGCACTGTGTCTCTTGATCGGTATCGAAAACCTGTTGTGAGGATACCCCCAAAAGGGATGCTCAATTTCCGACGAAAAACCAGTTTCTTTTCACGGCTGCCAAAGTAAAGGGATGTTCGTGCTTATATTTTTGGACGCCAGGTTCAATGTCCAGACAGTGGTGTGAGGGGTGGGAATACATTCTGGTCAAATAGCTGTATTTTTAATCCCATAAGACACCCAGCAACGAAGATCCAAAGCTTTTATTTTTATTCTTGAAGAAAAATTTGGTTAACTGGCCTACCCGGACATTTAGGAGGAAAACGGGTTTTTGTCGGGTGAATTGAAAACAGTCGGTTTGCGATCGTTGTTCAATCATCATGAGCTGATCAATGATTGAGATCCTTCTGTTAGTTTACCGCATGTGTGTTGGAGCTCACCATGAAATGGCGGGAATTTGAACTTCAAGCAAATCATTTCGTTCCGATCCGACCTTGAACGATGATAAAGTTAGTGCCGGCGTATATCCAATTTCGACCAAAGATCTGACGTAAATTGGGCACCGGAGGCGATGGTGAGATCACTGGCGTGCGCTATGGGAACCTATGCGCAGAGCAGTGAAATCACCTCCGGAATGTTGATTGATCATACCAAATAATGCTTATTTATTGTTTTCTTCTACAGAATCGAAAGAAATTCTTCACGGAATTAATGGTGCGTTTAAGTCGGGTGAGCTGACAGCTATTATGGGCCCATCGGGAGCTGGCAAGAGTACGCTGCTGAACATCATGGCAGGTTATGTGTAGGTTATCGTACCGGACACACTCACGCACATTGTCCTGTGTAAATGGGGTTTAGACTGATTCCTCCTTTTTCACCCTGTTCCGCAGGTCAGCGGGTGTGAGCGGTATGGTGCAGGTGAACGGGAAAAGCCGGTCCCACAACTCGGAAAGCTTCCGGAAGCTGTCCTGCTACATCCAGCAGCACGATGCCCTGCGACCCTGGCTGACGGTGACGGAGGCCATGACCTGTGCCACCCATCTGAAGCTCGGCTTCGGCATTGCGATGGCCGAGAAGCGCAAGCTGATCGAGAAGATTCTGTTTATGCTGGGGTTGGAGCAGAAGGGCAACACACCGACGATGGGACTGTCCGGGGGGCAGAAGAAGCGGCTCGCTATTGCGCTGGAGATGATCAGCAATCCACCGATTCTGTTTCTGGACGAACCAACGACCGGGCTGGACAGTTCATCGTGTGCGCAGTGTATATCGCTGCTGAAGCGGTTGGCCCAAGATGGACGCACGATCGTCTGCACGATCCATACGCCGAGTGCGCTGCTGTTCGAGATGTTCGATCAGCTGTACACGGTGGTCCAGGGACATTGCTTCTATCAGGGCCCAACGAAGGAGATGCTACCGTTTTTGGGCGATCTTGGCTATCACTGTCCCAGCTATCACAATCCAGCCGATTTCAGTAGGTTTTCGGGAGTGCGATCGAGTGTGGTTCAATTCTTCTAATTTATCTCTTCTCCTGACAACTCTCGCCAACAAACAGTGATGGAGATTGCGGTCGGAGAGTATGGTGCCGATGTCGGTAAGGTGATCAAGGCTGCGCTCAAGAAATATTACGAAATCAGCAGCCGCTGCATCGAGCTGGATTCGACGTTCGACGATAACGGTAAGTGGAGATGCATTTTGCTTTCGTCTGCTGCAGCAAGGCCCGACCGGCAGGGTCATACCGCAGCGCCAGCACTTCTTTTACTCTACTTTTGGTCCATCTTTCGGGGGTGGGGACGACCTCCGCATCGATGAGCGGTTCTTGCACCGGCACTATTAATTACATCGAGTGCGAATCGTTGCAGCATGGCGATCGCTTGCAAAACCAGGCGCTCACCACCTCACGGCCAACCCTTAGAAGTGCGTTTGCACGGGGACCTCGAGCCTTCGGACCAACCGTTGAACCTGAGAGGACACTATACATAGGGTGGTCCCTCAGATACGACCACAAACGGTGCTGTGCTGCACGGTGGCAATGCTAACCGCATCGGCAAACAGTACCAAGTCGAATTGCAACCGTGCAACTCCCTTCTTGGGGCAGCAACAACCTCTCATAAACAGTTGTTTGAAGTTTGAAGTTTTCTTTTTGCCACACTGCCCCTTCTTGAACGCTCGACAGTCGATGGCATCGATGGTGTTTGCGCGCACCGTGCTGCCGATCATACCGATCGTCCGTCAAAGTTTACACTGTACGGCCAGCGGTAGAATTTAAATTTCCCATTCATTAGCGCGTAATTAATGAACACATATATCCGGGGTTGTCGGAGCTGTACTGTATCGGTTTTAGCCAGAGCCGTAAACGACCTGTTTGTCCCAGAGTCCTCCGTTGATTACTTTCCGGTGTGACATTTCACACGGAATGTATTCACGTGGATCTTTTTGTGTTTTTGTTTTGTGCTGCTCAGGATCAATATTGGTTCTCGGTTCTACCACATTGTCTTTAGTTTACACTACAAAGTGTGCCTGTGAGTGAGCGTCTTCAACGATTGGATACGCCTTCCCGAAAAAAACCAAAATAAAAATTATCATTAACATAAGACGGAATGCTGGACAAAACAAAACAACCAAAAATCCTCTTCATTCCTATCAAAATGTCACCCTTGGTAATTGCTTATGCATACAGACACCTTAAAAGGTTTACTAATTTATTAGCTGATAAAGGCATTTTCGACGCAAAATCATGATCACTTCAAGATCACCAGGCACTGAGCCGTACCGATCCGTCGTTCTAGAATGATACAGTAGACAGTGCAGTAGGTGCGAATTTGGTTGGTGTGTTTCCCATTTCCTCGCACCTCCGGAGACAACCGAAACTGGTGCAGGTAGAGATGATCGCTGGGAGATCGCACAACAGGCGTGTGAGGTTAATTGTTGCCCAAAACAGAGGGGCCTCACGCAGCCGTTGATAAACATGCAAATAAATGTGCATAAGCTTTTGAAGGCAAGGCAATGTTGCTTTGTGTTGTGTATTTACTTTTGACGGTTCTCATCGACGATTCAGTTACCGAGAATCATAACAAGAAGTGCATTTGAGGTTGAAGACTTTCTGTTTGGTTTGGCTATAATGTCTATGAACAAATCATCAGTCCATGACCAAGAAACGACGGGTTGGCTAACTATTTCAAACAGGCAGAACCGGACTTTAGGCAGTGTTTTCCCCCCCCGCAGACCGGACGGAACCAGATAAAATCGCTGAATGGTTTGCGTTAAGCTAATTAAAGAGTCTACGGACCTAGAGACTGTAGACTTGATCCCGAAATAGATTTTTTTGAGAAAAAAAGTAAATCAGCCCGTCAATGGCACTGGGTTTTGCTTAGCTCCTGATTACTGATCAGTGTTGACCTTCCGTTCGATTTTTGTTTTCTATTTTCGGCAGTAAAAATGATGGAGTCCTACTCGATCGGTGGCAAGGCGGAAGAGATGTGCAAGCTCCAGAAACAGAACGAAGCGACCGACAACTCGTCGTACGAGGAAGGGGACATCTTTTCGAAGACGAAACCGGCCTCGTTGGTAATGCAGTTCCTGCTACTGTTCTACCGGAACCTGCTGATGACCAGAAGGAATTATGTAAGTATATCAGTAGTCAACACGCCCTGACCAGCAGCCTTACCACTGTGAGAGCCTCGATTGTATTGAGCACAAGGATGCGTAGTGTGGGATGGGAAGAATTAAAAATTAGGCATTAGCATTAAATGGCGTATTAAAACAGGCGAATATGCGAGGCGAAAAGTGCTTCCTGTTTCAGTTGCAACACCGTTCCCACCCGGGTCCCACCGATACGTTTCGTGTAGCAAAACTTGTTTTGTCTGTTTACTTATTGACAGTATACAATTAAGTGTACGGCAGGGTGCTCCATTTCGAATTCCAACCGACTGACACTATCGTACGATTGTGATTAGTGATTGTTGGCCAAACGGATTAGAGCCGACCGCTATACCCAAGCACCGATGCTCTCACACGTTGAATAACTTTATGGTTAAATAATCATAATAGCGTGCCGATAATTAGGGCTGGTTAGGTTGAGAAAATAAATTATACATCAATCAATCTATTGAACAGTCGATTGTGTTGTGGGCCGATGTTGAGCTGCTGATCGTAACTACAATCGATTTTACTACGCTGTAGTAGAAAGCACCAGCAAAGAACTAAGGAACACTTCGCACAAGGTCTCCACAGGTGGATGTGATGCTAATCTAGTTCAAGTGCATCACACTTGCGACTGCGTAGCTTAAGTAGAACAGGAACTAATGAGGCCATGAGCAATCCACCTGTGGACATTATTCATCTAATCGTTCTAATTCCTTCCTCTCTCTCACTCTCTCTCTCTTAGTTCCTTCTATTCTGTAGAATCTTTGCCCACGCCACGGTAGCCACACTGTTCGGCTATCTTTACAGTGGCGTTGGTCCTAACGCGAACCAAGTGTTGGCGAACTATGTGTACCTTTACGGATCGATGCTGATGATGGTGTACACCGGGAAGATGGCCGTGGTGCTTTCCTGTAAGTATTCATCTCTCCAGCAAAAGAAAGCTGTTTCATGCGATGCTCTTCCGCTACAGTTCAAATCGAGATGGAATCACTGATGCGGGAGCACTTCAACCGTTGGTACAAGCTGGGTCCTTACTTCCTGTCCGTGCTGGTTCTCGAGATCCCGGTACAGGTAGGTTGAACGGTGGTGAAAGTGTTGCACACCTAAGAGTGTGATGCCTCTCGTAGAAGCTGAGCGTACCCTGAGTGATCTTCGCCTTCAATGCCCATTCAACACGATAGCACTTGAGTGTGCGGGGTTGTTCGTTTCGTTTGGAGGCGAATGAATCACTGGACAACCACGCGCCATGACGAGCAGTTTTGGATAAAGTGATGGATTGTTTTTTTTTGTGTGTGTGGAGTTGCTCATTCTATTTTTGTTTCGCTTTGCAGATCTTTTGCTCTCTAATCTACGTGGTGATCAGCTACCATCTAACCGGTAACTACGTGAACTTCGAGCGCTTCTGCATATTCGCGCTGTTCTGCGTCGCCGGTTCGATCTGTGCCCAGTCGTGGGGTTTCTTCGTTGGAGCAACACTTTCGGTTAAGGTAAGATGTAACGGTGTTATGATGCAGCTTGCTGTGTTTTGACAGCTTTTCTTTCAAGCCGCCATTTATTTTCGGTTTGAATTTTAAACACATGCTTTCGGTTTGATTAATGTATGCTTTATTTCGATTGCATCATAAGTGGTATCTAGTCGCATGATAGCTTCACATTAAAGGATTTCAAATTATACCTCTGGAGGAAAAGGAAAACCTGTCACTTTCTTTCTTACCAGTCAAAGTGTAGACTCGATAATACGTAACTCAACAAAAAACCCTTGGAGTTTGGGATGAAATATCAGTTGTAGTGTGGCTCTCACACGATTTTTTTGACTATGATTATTTCAAAATTCAATTTTTATTGTAATAAAAGACCAAAAAATTGCTGATATCAGTAATCAGTTCTCCTCAATGTAATCATCAACCGTCCTTTGAACCAATACTGTGCTGGTGGTTTTGTGTGGCGCCATCTATTAGACGATAGCGAACCTATTAGTAGGGTTCAATTTTGCATTATTCGTTGTTTTACACAATATTTGCTACTAATTTAATTTTTTTAGAGAGCTATTCGAACACGTCCTGAAAGTGTTTGCCGTTTTCTTGACATTGATTGCAAGGGTAAATATCCTAAAAAAATACATTTGTTCCGTACTGCTTTGAACCGTTACTCCAGCTGTTTTTTATGACCAGTGGCTAGTTAACCTGAACACTGGGGTTGATTTTGTTATATTTTTCCAACAATTTTAAAATATTTAATCTTTTTTTAATGATTTTTTTTAATTTTTACATTAAAACTTCGATTTTATACATCGATGTAAAGCAAAGTATGTCCGATACTTGCCTAAATTTTTCTTAGCTTAACAATTTCTTGCACTGCTTATGGGTATGACTTCTTCAATAGAAAAACAAATTTTCAAAGGCTGTCACAAAAGCCTTATATCATAAAACATTTAATGAGCACATTAGATATCAAAAATATCTAAAAAATTATTACAAATAAAAATATGAAAAACAAAATCTTATCTAGCTCGTAAAAACTGTATGGCAAAGACCTAAAGATGTTTGATATAATGGTTCAAAACTGTATTAAAATTACGCCACTTGTATTTTTCAACGATTTTATAAACCATTAAATTAGCAAAGAAAAGTTTTTTGCATTGGTATTTTTATAATTATGTAACTTGGAGGAATTTTGCGTGAGCCAACAAAATTAGTTAGAAAGAGGGTAAGATTCCGATTTTTAAACATTTGTGTTCCTACAGTGTTTTACTGACTTAAATTTTTCTGACAAGAATTTAAATGCTTTTGCACAGTGAAATATATAATAGCAATAAAAAAATATATTTTTTATTACATAAAATTGATTTAAAAGTTATCATATGATTTCAGTAAAAAAATTAAATGGAAAATGCTATTAAATGATTATCTTTTTATCTTCCAAAAACCAAGTAGAAGCAAACTCGGAATGCCTGCGTTTTTTAATTGCGGGTTTAAAAAGTGTAATAATTGCTTAAGTTATCGCCATATTACTACCTAAATTAGTTGAAAAATTTGTTTTTTTTTATATTACACAATAAGCCATTGAATGCCGAACACCCCGGCAAAGATTAATTCTACCCCTTCAAACCCTGCTGGAAAGCGTGCTTGCGTACAAGTTCATCTCGCGTACAACAGCATTTGCAACGACGAGTTCTTGTACCGACCGACAGGTGGCGCTACTGTCAATTTGAATTCATGCCTTGTTGTATCACGCTTACCATTTCAATTTTGCCAAAATGCTAATGTTTTTCTTCGTCCTGTTTTTATTTCCAGCTCGCCGTTTTCATCGGACCCATTCTGGCGGTACTGTTCTCCGTGTTTGGGTTCTGCACCCGGTACATCGACATTACGCCCGTGTTCAAATGGATGTGGCACATCAGCTACTATCGGGCAAGCTTCCACGGCATACTGAACTCGGTGTACGGCATGAACCGGGACGATCTGCACTGTCCGGAGACGCAGATCTACTGTCACTTTAAGAACCCGGTCCTGTTCCAGAAGGACATGGACATCGAGCACGTGGACATGCAGTCGAACTTTGTGCTGATAATGCTGATCATTATAACGATGTACATTAGCACCGTGTTTGTGCTGTGGTACAAGCTTAACAAGCGGTGAATAGTAGCAGCGGTGTGGCTGGGGGTTTTAACCAGGTGGTGCCAAAGGACGAATTTAATTCGTTCTGTGTTGTTGATATGAGTGTGTGTGTGTTTTGTTTTTAAATAATGCCGTCTCTTAGCCGTACGTTAGAGCAGTAAATGTTAAGGCACAACACGGGAGAAGGGTTTTGAGGTTTGAATTCTAGAATCTTGCAACGAGCTGTATGCCCTTAAATAGTAAGAGAGAGTAAACTACTTATCCCAGGAATCTGCGCAAACGATAAGCACGCACATTGAGGTACAGAGCGAACGGGAAACACGTGTGCGCATATGTGTATTTTGTAATTTAGCAATCGATATCTGTGATCAAATGCACTAGAGCTAGCCAGCCTAGCCTATCTGTTTGTTGTTTTCGTTTTGTATACTATATGTATGTAGCCTGTACGAAGAATGTGAAGCGACGAATTTTGATAGACATTATTTTACCCGTACACGAATAACCATTGGCCAAGAATCTTCAAAGTTAGATAGTATGTAGAAGGTAGGACCGAAGTTACGATGAATGTATTAAGCTTCGAACTAAGCTATGGAAGTTTTTACATGGCGGAAAGAATGACGTTTGTCCAGCGATGATGTTGTCCACAATAAAGCAAAGCAGCATGAAGCAAAACTAAGCGGCCTGGCTGCAACTTCTTGACTGCAAACTGCAGCTAATGCCTCACTGCGAACCTGAAGTACATGATTGATTTGCACCTAACAAAGGACCTCCGAGTGTCGAGAGTCAATGGATTTTTGCGAAAGCCGTCCGTTCGAAAGTGGTGGTTCGATAAGCCGTTCGGTCGGCCTAATCGCCTTAAGAACTGACTGTCATTTTTTTTGCCCCCGCGCGTACGCCATTGTTCTGCAACTATCAAGCGCTGTTAGGAAGAAGTGAACTGCTTAGAAAATAGCCCTCGGCCGGGCTGATAAGTTTGGCACTCGGGAAAGAAAGAAAAGACCCCATCAAATGACCATAATCGGCCAGGCTCTTATCACTGACGGGTGAGTGCTGCAGTCTTTGCGGACTTCATCATCGGAACAGCTGCTGCTGTACCGGTTAACCAGCTTAACCACGGTGCCAGCTGGTGATTATTGTTGAGCTTGTTCACCAGTTTGTTCACCTCCCGATACGTTTTGCAGAGCGGCCATTGCTTTGTCATAAAGAGATGACACCTTGCTCAAGTACAAGGTGATCGCAAAACAATTCCAAGCTCGCTAGAAAAAGAACATGACTCGCTACGAAGCCCTCGGTGTAAAATGTGATGACGTTAATTGAAGACCTCCGGGCTGTAATCGGGCTGGAATCTAGGGACACAACACAACGCTATGACGCTCTGGGTGTGTGATTATACGGACCGATTATCAGTTTGAACGAGTGTGAATTGCTGGCCCTTTTCGGTATAGTGGCGTCGATCAGGCGAGTCACCGAATGTGTTTGGTTTAATGAATTTGTATGATGATAACCTTTTCATTTTCGGGTGCGACAGTTGATTCCAAAGGTCAGCCGACCACCCTGCCGGAACTCGTAGAGTAATAGAAATGGCGGTCGAAAGTTGTGGGACTTAAGTTCGGGAGGCCCTTGAGGAACTGCATTTAATGGAGTGACCTACTAGAACGTCCACCAGACCTTGTTCTGATTCATGCCAACCAATTCTGATAGCGACTGGAGTGTGTGACATTGCCGACATTTTTTTTTGCTGTCCGCCCAAGTCCAGCTGATTTTTTCCAAAAAATCTAGAACAGGGAGTTCTCGCCGCCATTCTCGCCATGGCTGTCTTGTGGCAGGACAGTTCGACCCCGGTTCAGTGGCAGTGGCTCCTTCCGGCCAATGTGTTGTGCGATAAGTACACATTGTATAGTGCATGTGTACCCGTACCGATCGCACTGTGTAATGGGTCACCGCTCATCCGAAGCTGAATGATGTTTGCTAAAACGATACGCCCTTATCAATGGCTATGCTCCGAGCGTGTGTGTGTTTGTGCATATGGCCAAGGGTCAGCATAATCGTCCACCGTTCCATGGCCCATGGGAACACATCGGCGGATCCTGTTTTCCGAAGGTTTGGGAAGACGAAACTTCAAAAGATCGGTCCCCGGTCAAGGTGTAGGCCGTGCAATGGCGAAGGTTGTCTGCATATTGCAGCAAAACAAAACAAAAATGGTTCCCATTTACCTTCTTCTTGCAGTTGGCGTGAATGTGCAGAGCTGTGAATTTGCGTGTGCGAGAGAGAGAGAGAAAACACGATGCGCTCAATGAAATCCTCTCACGCACACCGGTCGCAAAACCTTTGTTGATGCGCACACTGGGATGTGGCTAAAGCAGAGTGTGGATAGAAAGTAAACAGAGTGTGTAAAAATGAAACCGGTTTTTGATGTAAATAAATTGGAAAAATGATAACATGATTAGTTTTTCTATCATATTACATACTTTTAATTGATCTTAGTAAGCTGTTCCAGCATTGTGTCAATCTGGATTGAAAATGTGGGATATAAAAGCAAAATAAAATCGCATTAAACATTTAAAAAGAATAAGACTATTTAGTAAAAAATAGGTATACGTGTCAATCTGCTACGTGCAAAACGAAATGTGCAAAATAACCTTTTCAAAACACGAAACCATCTGTACCAACGAATATAGCTACAAGTATGAACAGCTGCCTAGCCCGATGTGCCCCGGATCCCATCACGGCGAATGCCGCGACCACGATTCCATCAGCTTTGTTGCGCTTCGCGGATCAGCTGAGCCGCTTAGTATTCTCCGAGAGGCGAGCGAACGCGGATGCGTCCACTGCTCAAAGTCGTGCTGCCGTGGTTGCAACGCGCCGTGCCCTTTTTTTAAAAATACCCACCCGCGACTTGTGCTATCATCTATCGTGCCGTGCACCCGCGGGCTGTTCGGTCGTTGGTACCGTTCGGTGGGCCGTGCTTCGGTGCAACTGCACCCGTGAAGCCACCGACGCGCCTCGTGCGAAGCCGAAGAAAACGGAAGGGCCGTTGTGTGATACTCGATGCCGTTTGTTTGATTTTCGGTAACTGTAGCTCCGCGGTCTGCGGTCCGCGGTGTGTGGTGGTGGGCCTTTTTCTTTGTGTGCTCCGTGTCTCGGTCGTTACTGTGTGGTGATGGGCGAAGAATAAAAGCGCATACGATATACCACCACAGAGAAACAAGGCACGGCTGCGTCCGATGCGTTTCCTGCCAAGCTGAGAGAGTTTTCATTTTCTGCGAATGATAGTGGCCCATGTAACGGGGTTCGTTGTAATGGATTACGGAGGCATCAAGGGCTAGCCGAGTGGATCCGCTGCTGTCACCGGAACCCGAACCAGGTTTGTGTGCGGTGTAGAAAGCGCGAGTGATGTGTCGAGTCGAGTCTTCTAGCGCAGCCAGAAACATCTCAACAGTCGAACGTATTTTTAGCCAAACTGCCGTTAGAAACATGTGCTAGCCAAGCACCACATTCGCGACGTTCTCGTGAGCAAATTTGAGGTGAAGAAACAGCGAGGAACGAGTGATTCGCGTGATCCGGGAACCCACCTTCGCGCCAGACTCTCTAGAGACTCAGTAGCTAGCTAGTGCCTTACACATTCTTGTGCCAAACAAAAAAAAAACAAGTGGTGAAGAAAATGTCGGAAGAATCGTACGAAATGAGCACCAGTGCTGTGGATCCGGCTGGAGCATCCTCGGCCGGTGTTGGAAGTCGCCGGGCCGGTGCACCAAACCTCGAACCCTTGCACATACCCGCAGCACCGGCGGTGGAGCAAGAAATCGCCGCACCGTCGCTGATTGCCGCACGGCTCTTCAAACCGGTCACCGTCAGCTTCAAGAACCTGTCGTACTCGGTACGCAATGGAATATTTCGCAAAGGTAAGAGACACTGTTTCGCGCTGTCCAGGTGTTTGGCGCGTCTTATCACCCGGATGGATCCCGTCCGAGATCGAGTGCGCGAGAGAAAGAGATAGAGACACGGTTCCTTTCTGCGGTTCGATGATAGCGTGCGTTCGTCTCGAATGAAATCCACAGGGAAGGTGGTGCTTTGCAGCTGTTTACAACGTCAAGTACCACGGCAAATACGCCCCAAATACGCTTGTTTCGAAGCGAACCCCCTTTTTTTTGTTATTTTTGAACCAGTTTACCGTGGATTGATAAGACAGAGCCGCTTATCGTAAGAGCGTTACACATCCCACAGGTGTGGGATCAGGTGGGAATTTTTTTTCGTTACCTTTGATCGCTATCCACCGAGGCCTTCGAAATGGTGCGGAACGATTTGGCTGATATCCAAGAAAAGTGCTTCACCGTGCGTGCGTTAGCCCATAGTGCGGTTGGGACGGGGGTCATTAGTGTGGATTCAAATGAGCATCTTGGTGAGCCAAAAGACACGAAATGGAAAGTGACAGTGCCACGTGTTTTAACGTCGCTTTCAATAATGCCGTCGGAAGTACAGCGTCCGAATAGAAGCAAGGATCGACTCATATATTTTGCAAGGGACAAAGATTAAGGGCAAATATTTGCGTGACCAATCGCCAAACAAATCTGCACATTATTTATGCCTAAGCGCTTTAGCTTAACCAAACCTTAGGCCGCTTATCACGTAAACATATACGGGTGTGTATATCGTTTGCCCTCCGAAAACGAAAACAAACATTCGAGTGGCTAAATTATCGTCAACATGTGTTCGTTCCACACGATGCAGCACACGGTTTTCCACATATCCGTCGGAAAATATTTTTAACCAAAACAGACCCGATTTGAACCATTTTCGCAACAACTCAAACGGATCCATTTCAAGGAAGCGTGAGTTTGACACGCCATACTTGATGCAAAAAAAAAAGTTTTGATTCATGATCGCTCATGATCGTGTGTGCGCGGTTCTCGCTGTAGATCGTACGCCATTGGAAGAAGCTCAATAAAATGGCCCCAACAATGCAACGGGAACGATCGAACGAGGCGCCGGTCAATGCCGGTGTATGGGCCGGTCATTCTTTCCCAGTCACAGTGAGGAATAAAACGATCGAAGGTGGACATACTAAATGGATGCTAATTAATGATGCCGATTCATGTCTCGTAGAGAAATGTGTTTAAAAAAAAAAACCCTCCCGACTCGATGAATTAAATAAAACAGTGCGACTAAACGAGCATCCCCCAAACAAGCTACACTACTGCCGTCGATCGTTGTCAAGTGTCTTTGGCAAAATTAAGATTTCTACTTTTTCCCTCGATTTTATCGCGGCTTCGTGTTGCTTTTCTTACCCTTTTCAATCTTCTCTCCATACGCACGACCTCTACAGCTCGCGATCGCGAAACGCCATCATCATCCACTGCTCGTGTGGCTGCTGTTTGCCTACGCGATTATGCTTTTTTCGCAGATGATGATTCTTCCCACTTTCGTGGGTCGGCGATGGCTGCGTGCGGTGTAAAATAGGGGTCTTCTGCCTTTTTTTGGGGGGGGGGGGAAAGGGAGAGAACTTTTTTTAAAATTCATGAGACACGACACGAACCAAAGGCGTCGTCGCATGAGTTTTCTTCTTTGTGGTACGGTGCTGCGTCTTCGCGGTTGGCAAGAGAACGCACGCGCTCTGTCCAACCGGCCGAACAACCAGCTTCAACCGATTTGAACGAGCAGCACAGAAGGAAGAGGAAGCCCGCTGTTGGACCACGCAGGCACGCACCATTTATTTGAAGGATCGGTTGGAAGTTGAAATTTTTGAATTTCGAAAGGCCAGCTAAAGGCTGCCGATCGAGTGGTTATCCTTTAACGGTCAAAAGAAATGTCGAATATTTGAATTCAGCAACGTGATCTTCTTCCAAAATTGACTGAAGTTGTATTTTTTCCAAAGTGATCACTACCAGCATATGTTTATAAAATTTCAAATTTAAATACTTCAAGAGTCCTTTGACTAAAATCTTGCTTGTTAATTAATTTGTTACTAATAAGCGATAATTGTCCATTAAAACTGTTCTATCCCATAGTGATTTGATCAAAGAATTAATTTTCTCTACTTTTAACAAAATTTAGCTGCCATTTTCTTAGATTTGCAAAGCAGAGGGAGGTTCTAGAACTACAAATAATCGCCCAAGAAGATTCTATAAAACCGCCATTTAGATGTCTTCGAATTTGGCAGTTGTTACCGAATGCTGCCAGCCTTGAACGTTGCTCCAGTTCTCAGTTGCCACCCTGTGTACAATCGAGAGTGTTGAGTTCCAGACTTCTTAAATATTATGTCATCTGTGCGAGGCCAGCGAAGCGAAGCTCCCGTCGCCAGTTCGCCCCACCCCTTCCCCCCTCCCTCGGCTCCCGATCGATCCACAATCATTGATCGGCGATCCCATATCGCACCGTGCTTTGTTGGCCGGCCGCGTGTATTCAGTTTGGGCGGATTTTGTGTGATGGCGCGAAGCAAACGCACATGTCGGCGGCCTGCACACATTTTGCACGGGTTGAACGAACTTCAGATAACCTTCGTTGAGATTATTTTCGATCGCGCGTTTTTTTCGTTGGTTGGTTCGTTGTCACGCCGGGACGCATGTTGGACGCAGCACACGCTCTCGCTGTACAGTGTCGCGGGTTGGTGGTAGTGTGCGTGACAGCATGGGCGCGCTAGCATCTCGCCCCAGCAAAGCGTTCGTCCATTCGGCTATGTTTACAGTTTTCTTCGCTCGAGCTCGCGATCTCCGCCGCTCGCCGTCTGTCAACTATCTTTGGCCTTAAATCGTTGAAGCGTTAATCGAAACAGCTGCCCTTGTACGAGATGCAACTTTGCGCGCCTGTATGCAGATTCACACGCGTGGACCCGAACCGGTTCCGACCGGTTTGCCCGAGCCAGAGATCATGATAGCGAGCGAGACAAAGTTCAGAACTGGAGCGGACCACCAGACGCCAAAGGGTACGAGCGAAACAAAGGGCATGTGTCCGCCGATCGGGCGAACTGGGTGCGGCTTCTGATCAAACCTATACCGATGCACGTTGTTTGGTACGATTTGACAGTGACGCGAATATTCCTTCCCCGCTGCGGGGGCCATCCCATCATCACCAAACGCCATTGGCAAGTTGCACAACGAGCATCCCAGGACCGGTTCCTTCTCGACGACAATCAACCTGCAGCAGCCTGGTAGTCAAAGTGGCTAGTTAAATAAAGAAGCCGGACATCTCTTCCCACTGAAGGACTTTTGTTTGAGAATCGTCCGCCGTCCAGAAGAATCGCGCCACGCGTAATCGCACTTGCGCTCGCCTGAATTGACCCCGTTTCAGACGTCTTCCTGACGCGCCTAATAAATAAACAAACACACACACACACACACACACGCTTCGCTGCGTGTGCGAATCGCGCCGGAAGACAAAGGCCTTTGACGGTGGGACGTACTTGTGAGTGTGCCTAGCTCGACCGTTGTGCTGTACGTCGAGTGTCGTTGGCAGAGTGTGCCGATGTTGATCTTTGCATGTACAGTAGGTACCATAATTAAAAATGAATTGGAAAAGTGTCCAACACAGCTCTAGACAGTTCGAGACTCTAGTTTGGTTAGCTAAATTCTTCGTTTAGGACATATAGAAAGCGCTCGAGATGTGTTAATGTCTGAGCTGAACTTTATTTAAATGATTTAAATTGGATGGCGTTCAAGAAGAGTTCTGAAACGCTTAAGACTTTCCATTTCTGACTTCCTATGACTTGATTCTACCAGTTACTGGATAGTCAGTGCAGTCTTCGATCCTGTCTTATGAAGGTCAATGCCGCAATCGCCTCGGCCATCGGATCGCCCCAAGTCTCATAAATAGCTTGATTTAGTTTCCAGAGCTTTACTGTCGTCTCCTAAAGTCAGTACCAAGAGTTCCTAAGGTCTTCTCCATCTCTAGTTCCCTTGAATATAGTGTGGAAGAGTCATATGGGGTTTGATAACGCATGAGCTCCTTATGCCAATAAGCTATTAGGATATCTCACCACATAGTATTCATATTTTGCTCATTCAATTCTGCTTCATCTTTGGATTTACTTAGGAGGTCTTCGACTACCAGTTTTGGCATTCTTGGCTAGGCCATTTAATTATAATGAAAGAGTAATAAATAACGTTTAACGTCGGAATATAGGTTGTAGAAGTTCTCTTACAATCTGGACCGCTCCCTCGTCGTGAGGACTGACCGACTCTCCAACTACATAATATCATGAAGTCTAAAATATCGCTTGCACCCTGACCTAGCGACCTACCGAGTTATTTGGGCTTAAATATTCTCTAAGCATCATAAGTCTGTTCTAGTCTTGCGATTGATTCTACGACCAACCTTATCATCAAAATATGTAACACTATAGTTCTGACCCACACTGTACCTCGGGCGCTCATTCTCTCCACACAGCGCGTGGTCACTTGGATCCACTTATCAATCTTCGAAACGGTTTGCTGTAAATGTAGCCCCATCCACCCTTGAGTAGGGACGCTTTGGGGTTTGCGAATTTACTCGCCCAGACGCACACTGGGAACATGGAGTTGATAATCAAACATCGCCCCCCGGGTTCAAGCCGTTCCGGTCAGCTGTGGGGGGACCGGGGATGGTAGATTGTTTGACTTCCACGTTGGGTTAAGTTTTCTTAGTCACAACCACCCGTCTACGTGCCGGATAGTTGGATGGTAGCGATATGTTTGATAGGTCGTTCTTCGCATTGCAATTCGAGAGACGATTGAATTACACATAGTTCGAAGGGGAAAGAAATTCTACTCCCCAACACATATTCTTTGTTGGTCCCGATTACGCGAGATAGAAACGGAAACCGATTTCTCTCCACCAGCAAAAATGGAATTAGTGCTGATCTTTCCCCCATTGTGCACACCAACCGAGTATGCACCGACACTCGCATATAGCATCGACGGACGGCACGGCACCGGGTATCGCCTCGCTGCGCAATGAAGCGCGACGAGTTCGGTGGTGTCGAGCTGCATTTTAAATAAAATATTTTGCATTTCTGTACGAGCATGAGCACGCGCACGGGTGCAAACTGCGTTGTGATTTTGAGATTCGATGCGATTACGTACAAGGTGAATAAAGCGAGTGTTGTTTCGTTTTTTTTTTCTCCCTTGTTGAGAATATCTAGCTTTACTGGGAGCTGTTCTCGATGCTTTCCCAACCGGTCCCTGAGCATTACGTTCTGGGGAGGGTTTAAGTATCGAAAATAAATATTTAAAAAATAATGCCTCACACCCCCGACATGAACTCAATTTTCACCACTGTTTACGAACGAGTAGCGCACAACGTATTGCAGAACGAAACAGGCGCGCCCAAATTGTTGTTCGTGTTTTACACTCACGAAATAACATCCCCGGACCGAATCGGTAAGCAAACCGGCACGAAACGGCGTCCTTAACGCACACCGAATTGCGTTAGGTTAGGTATTGGTGCGATGCATTCGTCACGGGTGAAAAACATATAAACACTCATGACGCAAAGAGCCACTGCGACGGTTTTTCGAAGGTCAGACTGAATGTGGGGAGAAAATCGGGACAAAAATCGGGTGAATGCGCGAATAAATCCCTCGAAGTGACAGGTTTTTTTGCTCGACAGCAGATTGCAAATATTCCTGACAGTTAAATTACATTGTAGACGATCAGGCAAGTGGTCGGCCCACTGGTCTGGGAAGCGAATTCGATCTCGATGTACGCAAATATATTCCCGACTGTGATGCCCGACCGACCGACCGACCGTGTGACACTATGGGAGCTGGGACACGTTCCCAGGGCCTGGACAAGTTTATGATAATCTTGGCCGCGAGTTAACATTGACCGTGCGTTTCGCACGGGAACAGGCAACACAGAGCAGTATCTTCACACATCGGATCCCACACTGTTCGCGTGGGTTCTCGGGCCGGTCGGTTCGATTGTTTTAATTGAGCTCAATTGGAGGATCACGAGGATCACGAGGTTAGCTGATGTCGGTTCCTGGCAAATCATCACGTCGTCTTGCTGTGTGCGCTAGAATTCATACGGCTATTTGGGATCCTTCTCGGAAGATGATGTGTCCGGGTTATAGATGTGGGATGCACATCTCTCACCCTTTTCGCCCAATGTCCACCAAGCTGTACACAATGTTGACTTGCTTTGCTTTGAAACCGGTTTCGAACACGCAACAGGAAACCTCGTCGTATTGATCGGAGTCCCTTTTCGTTGCACGTTTGCTTTCCAAATGGTCGGAAATCTGAGTAGAACTGAACACCGGAAACCTGTTTCTGGTGTGGGGGGTTTGGTACGCTGGTAGAACTGGCTAGAGAGGCTAGAGAGTGAGATGTTCCAACCTGAGCCGCTGCATGCATCTCCAGAGCTACCGCTAGGGAGGGAGATTACCCTGGCGGAGCAATTCCGGTAGGGGCAAACGCAAAGCAGCTGATCTCTGAGGGTGTAGAGTAATTTTCTTGGACCAGACTGAAGGCTGGCCTAGTTATTGGTGTGGTCCTCACCTCTCTCTCTCTCTCTCCCCCGTTTACCTTGACCGGGACCCATCACCAACTGGTTCTACTGGATGTGCGTTTGTGTATGAACCATGAACTAGGGTACAAAATCCTGTCGCCGAGTCGAGAAACGGTAGCTTTGTCCAGTAGGAAGATGTCATGCGCACGAGGTCAGAATCGGCGATTGGTGTACTTCTTTGTTGCATCCCTCTTCATTCTAGAGAAAAGTACACTTCACTTACATCACGCAACTTGTAGTTTACCTGAGGAATTATGATATTTGATGGGAATCTAACAACACCAACCTTAACATTCCTCTAGATCCGTTAATCCCTCCCGGAGCGCTTACCCACAAAAACTAGTGATGCAAACCTGCAAACGGCCTACCTCCTGTTTTTCGCCCAAACCACATCGAACACTATCGAATTGCCGCACTTTTATCGGATAGTTAAGCCGTTCGCGTCATTTACACCTGTGCCTTCTTATCTAAACCGTGTGTCTATCTATCGTTCCAGGTCGGGACATACTGAAAGATATCAGCGGAGAATTCCGGGCCGGAGAGCTCACCGCCATCATGGGACCGTCCGGGGCGGGCAAGAGCACTCTGCTGGATATTTTGGCGGGCTTTACGTAAGTGTGTGTTTGTGTTTATTATTTGCATTTAATAGCAGGTTGGTTCGATGACGGTTCAACACTAGCCAGTTATGGCAAGGGTGAATGCATCAATGTCAAGTTGGCGGTTTTTACACTTCCTGGATTTTGTTATGGCGATTCGTAATGATGTCTTCTTTAGCGATTGCAAATGAAACGTTTCGGTCTAGAATTTACATCAGTAATACGTAATTAATCATAAAGTAACCTTTTAGTCTTGAAATAAGATCACCAAGACTTTAAGGTCCCAAGATCAATTCTAATTGGAAGGCATTGGAAAGACCCACAGCAGGAAGCAAGTGTGCTCCAAACGGCACAATCCATGGATCACGCGCCATGTTTTCTTAACACAAAGAACTACTTCATGCGCTATTGTTAGTCGGTGCGCGTTTGCGAAGTCGCGGTGGTTAATCTAGCCCGGACCCACAGGCAGAAAGCTAGACAACCAAGGCACCTGCAAGTGCAAATGGTCATTAGTGATGATCGATGAACCGCAGTTGATTGACACTTGAAAACGGTGGCTAATCGGACACACGCACGGGGCAATGCACTGGTAGCCGTATAATGCTTAGGTCTTTCGACGCCGATTGCCCTGCCACAATCCTCCGAATGCGATGGGCGAAATGGGCGACGACTGGTCAGTGTGAACTTTTGCTGTGTGTGTGTGTGTGTCGCGTAGCCCTTATATGTATCGTTCCAGTATGACTCTTTGTATTGCAAAGGTTGCAAACAAAGAAAAAGCTTTTCTTGGTGCCCGATGAGTCATAACCGAGCGTGATCGCTGGAATAACACCGGGGTACTGTTACTATGAAGTTGAAGCCATCGAAGCCACCCTTAGGCTATGAAATTGACTGCCGAGGGTTGGTTTCGTTGTGTACTCGAGTGGCGTCATAAATGGAGCGCTCGCCGCCGACGAAATCGAATTCTTCGTCGAGGGTCCTCTCGCCACAGTATCTCTGCACACATGTTTGTGTTTACCGACTTATGCTTATCGTTACAAACATATTCTTCACACTCCGAAAAATCAGAACCGACAAACATCCGGACGCCATCATAATTCGTCCGTCGGCAAGGTAGTTCTAGACATTACTGTATGTTTGACGTTTTTTGGTTTCTTCTCTCGCCCGGCAATATAGTGAGGGTGGCTTCACCGGAGAAATTCTCGTCAACAAACATGCCCGTGACTTGAAACGATTTCGACGACTGTCCGCGTACATTATGCAGGACCATGATCTGCAGCCCCATCTGACCGTGCTGGAGGCGATGCACTTTTCCGCCAATCTCAAAATCGGAGCCGAACTCAGCCCAGCGAGTAAGAAAATTCGCGTAAGTAAAGCACTGCATGTAGCTGAAACACTTGTACAACCGACCTGTTGGCATAATGTCTCGTCTTTTGCAGATGAACGAAATACTCCGCGCGATCGGGCTGTACGAGGCGAAGAAAACACGCACGGGAAAGTTATCCGGAGGTCAGAAAAAGCGGCTAGCGATCGCACTGGAAATTGTGAACAATCCGCCGGTAATGTTTTTCGACGAACCGACGAGCGGCTTGGACAGCTCCACCTCGACGCAGTGTGTCGCACTGTTGAAGCAGCTGGCCCGCGAAGGTCGCACCATCATCTGCACGATCCATCAACCGTCTGCACTGCTGTTCAACATGTTTGACCATCTGTATGCGGTGGCGGAGGGCGAATGCATCTACACCGGCGGCACGGGAAACATTGTCTCGTTCCTGAAGGAGCTCGACATCGTCTGCCCGGAGCATTACAATCCCTCCGATTACTGTAAGTGGATGCAACCTTTCTGCAGCATAGAACGTGTAGCCGGTTTCTCGTCAAACAATTCTAATCTTTGTTACCGAAGACATGCGCATCGGAGGACGGATGCACTTCACTTTGTACCCTTGCTTCATGGTACATTGATTTTTGGGTTTTGAGTCATCACAACATACTGCTGCACGGTGTTGTGGTGGTGCTAGTGTGTGGGAGCCTCTCTATTTCGTCACCATGAGGTTGCTCAAATGGCCCGAAAGTTTTAGTGATACCTGCCGAACATTACGCGGCAGATAATGCTCTGGAACGTTCAAGGTAGTAGAATCCAAAGATAAGCGAACCGTTTGATAGTCGAACGTTAGTCGGCAGAATGGGATAGTCAGCTTTTAGGAAAGTCATGTTCGATGGCCAAGGTGCTTTAAGCTGAGCAGTGATTGGGGTATTGGAATCCTTGGGGGATTCGAATATTTATGAATTTTTAAATTTTAATCCTATTCCAATATTTAATGCTTAGCCTTGATTTCTGTTGGATGAATTCACGTTCCAAGAATTTTTATAATTTTATTTTCTGTTTTTTAACTTTTTTTTTAATTTACTTCGTATAAATACGTTAAATACGTTATTAATTTTTTTTACAACAAAATTGACTATTCTAAAAAGAAATTTAATAAAAGCTCAAAAAAGCAATCCCTAAAAGCGCCATCACCAAAAAGATGCCGTGTTGTTGAGTCTCACACATAGATGGCGCTGTTTTGCTTCTCATTCCCATGCGACAACCCTGTAGCAAACAGTAAACAAACAAACTAGTGCTTCAAAAAGGTTCATAATAAGGCCTAAAATTGCCTTTTTGATTGGAATTTTTGTGAGATGCTTGTTTGGTTTATTCTTACTGCTTTAATAGATTTTTATCAACCTGACAAATTTTTATACTTCCATTTTCCTGTATTTATTTTGCAGTGCTCGAGATAGCAACGCACGACTACGGCCGCCTGAACGATGATCTAGTCGAGAAGATGATGAACGGCCAGAGCAACTTTTACCGCAATCCAGAACCGTTCTCACCGTCGTACGAAAGTAAGCTGATGCCAATCAAAGAATCGTCCCCGGAGGGACCGATGGTACTGCTCGAGATGCCATTGTTTCCCGAGAACGATCCCAACCGAGAGCGACCAGTATCGCCCGTGCTAGCGAAACCAAAGAAGCTTGCCAAAAAGCTTTCCTTCAATCCGGAACGATGGTGTGGGCGGGACGAGATCTACACGACCAGCTTCTGTAGACAGTTTTCGTTACTGCTGCTACGCACATTTCTCATACTGAGCCGCGATCGTTCGCTGATGACGATGCGGTTCGCGATCCACTGTCTCATTGCGCCACTGATCGGGATGCTGTACTTTGGCATCGGGAATCAGGCGGGACAGATCTTCAACAACTACAACTACGTGTTCTTCTCGATCATGTTTCTGATGTTTACCGCGTTCAGCTCAATGACGATGGCTTGTAAGTGATGAATGATTCCGTTGCGTGTGCCTATGGTTAAATTATGACTCTTCTTTGCAGTTCCTCTCGAGTTGCCGATCATTACGCGCGAGCACTTCAACCGGTGGTACTCGTTACGGGCCTACTACATCGCCATGACGGTAGCGGACATTCCGATACAGCTGCTCTGCACCGTCACGTACATCGTCATCACGTACTACATGACCGGCCAACCGCCGGAAGCGTTCCGCATCGGGCTGTTTACACTGATCTGTCTCATGGTCGCCTGGGTTGCGCAAGGACTCGGTCTGCTAGTTGCATCACTGTTCGACGTGAAGGTGAGCGGTCGTCACGTGAATTGAATCGACTCACACGCTAATGTAAATGCACCTTCTCTTCCTAACAGAACGGTGCAGTGTTTGGGCCGTTCTTCATCTGTCCGTTCCTGATATTCTCCGGGTTCTTCATTCACCTGACCGATGCGCACCCGGTCATGCACTGGCTGTTTCACATCTCGTTCCTTAAGTACGCGCTGCAGGGTGCGGCCATGGCCATCTTCGGCTACGACCGGCCCCGGATGGACTGTGACGAGACGTACTGTCACTTCGTGTTGCCAAAGAAGTTCCTCAAGGAGATCGACATGCTCGAGGCGGATTTTGTCGAGGCTGTGATAGCGCTTAGTGTGATATTTTTCGTCTTTAGGGTATCGGCCTTCTACGTGATGCAGTACAGGATGAAGAATAAAATTTAGAGCGGGAACACTGGTCGCGGACACCTACAGAGGGCCACCCAGTCAGGCGAACGGGGAGAAGGTGTCAGCTCGTTCGCTTTACTTCGCTCAACTCACATTCCGTCGCGTAATGATGCTTCCGTCGAAAAGCGTAGGGCATTCGAAACAGAGTCCAGTACGCACACAGTGGCAGTGGGCAAAATAATACAAATTTTACGTAGATGGTAGTACGCTCGGATGGGAGCGTAACGATGGTTTTTTTGTTGGTTTATCGCGGTGCATGTAAGCGCTTGGGGGGCTCGTTTTTGCTTGTCGCAGAGTGTAGCATTTAAGGAAACGGAGAAGGCTCGTCCTCGTACCATTATGAGGTCAGATTTCAGGATGTACGTTGCGAGTGTACCACTCACGAGACACATACCCGCACGGGGGGAGAAAAAGGTAATCCAAAAAAGGAGACAGGAAGGCAGGTTGGAATGGTTCGCTTTCTTGCTTCATTGAGGGGCGTAATATATTCTAAGCTAACGTTTTGCAGTAATCTTGTGATATGTATGTAAATAGGGCTATGTAAAGCGCGTAAATATAACACCTCTACGAATGGTTTGAACTAAGCTTTGTTGATTTTATCGGGAAAGAAATGTGATTGGTGGGACCGGGTGGGACCAGCAAGATGTTATGCAGTATGAGCCAAGCAGAGGAAATAATTGTTCCTCACTCAACGGTAGATTGTTTCAAGCAATCAGTATGAACCGTGAGAAGCTTAAATAAAAAGTAATGTTGGAATTTTTTATTAAAATTTTTAATTTTATCGAGGTGGGATCAACCAGATGTTTTGTATTATGAGTCAATTTAAATTATCCTCGGGTATGAATCAGGTTCGGACCGTCTCGTCGTACGCAGTTCTGACCTGATCCAGTTCCGGGTAAAGGTAAAAGATAAGGAAGCCAGTAACCCATAGGAAGCCAGGAACCTCGTGAAGCTATCGATTCCTAGGTGGGACCACCTAGACGTGGGGTATTATGAGCCATGTAAGGAAACACGGTCGGGATGAGGCAACAATGGCGCCGGTCCTCATACGGCAGAACCGGATTCAAATCCCATTATTATTATTATTATTATTATTATTATTATTATTAATTTCAACGGAGCGCATGACGCCCTCTTGAAGCGGGATTAAACATAAAATTACAAAGTGCACATTACATGAATAAACCCGGACAAAATAAATTAACGAAGAGTGGGTCGCATACCACGAATGCAGTTTAAAAACGCGGTGCGCGACATGTCCGGTTGGTGACGATCACACACGACGTTAAATTCACGGCACATACATAAAAACGGATCAGAGGCGCCAAATCGGGTACGGTGATCCTCCACGTCGAGCAACGATCTAGCCCGGAGCGATCTCGGCGGGACGTATAGGTTGAGGTCAGCAACAAGCCCCGGCGAGTCGATCCGGTTGTCTAGTATTTATTTATAATTCCAGTATTACGGCATGACGCCGTATTGTAGCGGTTGTCTAGTAATCCCGCAACAAACAGCCTCTGGGCGTTGCAGTTCCGTTGGTCCGTTGGATTCGAGGCCCAGTAGCGCACAGCGTCCAATATAGTTCACCTCCACCCTTCAGAAGCGCAGAGCGAACCGAGTGAGTTTGCGCTGGATGGATTCCAGCCGGGCCAGCCGGGCCAGCGGGCGAGCAGCGGATGGCCACCAAACTACTGAAGCGTATTCCAAAACCGACCGCACCAAAGAGCAATAAAGAATTTTGATGCAAACCGGATCAGTGAAGTCGCGAGCTATTTGTTTTAGTAATCCGGACCCTTCCCCCGTAGTGAGGACTGACTATCCAGCTACGTGGTCGTGGTATCATTAAGTTTAGTAAGCCAAAAATGGCAGGCTTGATCCAAGAGGTCGTTAGAGGCCAAAGAAGAAGAAGAAGAATACACGTTGCTGATATAGATTTTTTTAATTATAATAACAAAATAATATATCAAGCAGAGTTTTTGGGATTCTGGGTTAAAATCTTTTTTTTTTCTAGGTGGGATCAACTAGATATGATGTATTATGAGTCAATTGAAGGACTAAAGGTCTTTCCGTACATAGGACTGACTATCCAGCTATGATTAAACATTGTCAAAGAAGCATTGTAATCTAGAGGAAAGAACCTGAACCTGTGAAAGCTGCAGAAAAATATCGTAAAAAGACGAAGAAAATAAAGAAATAAAACTATACTTCATCCTTGGTGGGATCACTTAGATGTGATGTATTATGAGCCATGTAAGGAAACAGGGTTCCTTATCATGCACAAAGAATCTAAATTGTATAGAAACGCTGTTTGTTTCTAGTGAGAAATAAATCAGATAAATATGTGTGATCTTAGCAAGCATTTATTTTTGGTGGGACGGGGCTATACATTATGTATTATGAGCCAAATGGCCGAATAAAAAATATATTTATAACCCATTTCGAATTGTTCCTTCGAATCAATATAGGACTTACAAATTAGCGTGTTTTATGTAGAGATTATCACACGATATCATCCAGTTATAGCATGAAAAAAAAAAACAAATCTACCACAAAATATACCTGTTAAAACAATATCTAACCCGTTTTCCCCAGCTTCAAGCCCCACAACCCATTCTAATTCGCGTGTGTTGGCGGTTCGTTCCGAATGATCTGATTCTCACCATTGTTGGACAGACAGCGCCACTACAGCTCGGCCTCCAGCCCCCGCTGTCATACCATGACCACCATCATGACGATGAGACAGTGTGATAAACCATCCCTGTGTATCATTTTTCGAGGTTTCGTAACGTGTTTGGCCGTTTAAATTATGCTCCCTAACCGATTACCATGCGTGGAAACGTTACTGATTTAATCAATAGTGCCTCTCACGCACACGCCTGTAAACAAACCAAAAGAAAAACCCGGTTAGCCCTGATAGTGTACCTTGCCTTGCACAAACGGCACGGCACACGAAAGGGTCAGCAGTCGAGCCTCCGCGACCAGCTGGGCCTGCACCACGTCGGGCGCTGTGAGCCTTGGGGGTAGTGCAATTCTCGCGTCTGGTGCGCGCCTAACGCCTGCTAGTCGAACGTCTGCCTAGGGTCGGCTTTTCGCACAGTTGCATTAGAGCGTTGAGCGAGAGTGGTGGTTGATCGTGGTCCGTACGTCCGTCTCGAGCAGTAGCGATCGTGCGAATCGTGCAATGTGATAGTGTTGTAGCAATGAGCAATATTACCAGTGGCATGTGTAGGATAAGTTTCTAAGAGCCATACGCGAGACCCTTCTAGTAGAGGGATTTTGAAGAAGGGAACGAGAATCAAACGTAGCGCACGATCGACGTCTATTATGCTTGGAACGAGTTTCTCTCGATCAACAGCCGTAGCATTAATAAAGATAAAGTAGTGGGGAAGGAAGTAGTGTGTAGAGCGTCGTCGTCGTAGCCGTCGTCCACACAGTTTACAGTGCGTGGTGCAATTATGGCGGATGAGAGTGTCGATGCAATGGCACTCAATCTTGAAGATCCCGTACTGGGACAGAGCTTAACGCTGACCTTTCGCAACATCTGCTATCGGCGGAAGGATCAAAACGGTGGACGGCCGAAGGACATCATCAAGAATGTGTCGGGCCGGTTTCAGCCCGGTCGGTTGGTGGCCATACTGGGCCCATCCGGTGCTGGGAAGTCTTCGCTGCTCGGTATCCTCTCCGGATTAAGGTTAGTAGACGCCGGATCCCACACGGCTAGCGTGATTCATGAAACACGCGATCTCTCTACAGACAGACGGGCTTCATCGGAACGATCGAAGTGAACGGGTACATGCTGGACAGAAGAAAGTATCGCCAGCAGTGTGTCTACATCCAGCAGGACTTTAATCTGATCGAACATCTGACCGTGCTGGAAACGATGAGCTACGCCGCCGAGCTGAAGATGCCCAACAGATCCGAAATGGTGCGCAAGAAGAAGGTGAACGAAATCTTGCACATCCTCGGGCTGGACGGCGGCATGCGTACACTGGTCAAGAAACTCTCGGGCGGCGAAAAGAAGCGCCTCTCGATCGGCATTGAGCTGGTAAGCAATCCACCGATAATTCTGCTCGACGAACCGACGAGCGGCCTGGACAGTGTGTCCGCGATGGAGCTTGTGAGCTACGTCAAAACAGTCGCGAGCGAGGGCCGTACCGTGGCCTGTGTCATCCATCAACCTTCGTCCAGCTTGTTCCAGCTGTTTGACGACCTGTACCTCCTATCGGCCGGGATGTGTATTTACGATGGGCCGCTGGGCGGAATGGTGGGCACGTTTGCCGAGAGCGGGTACCACTGTCCCAAGTTCTACAACCGGGCCGACTTTGGTAAACTATTGTTTGCTGATGGGTTTTACCCCCACCATGCATCCTTATCGGTTCTCTATCATCTTGCAGCGTTGGAGGTGGCGTCCAAGCCGCTGCGAGAGCTGGAACAGCTGGTGCATCGCTACAACCGACTCGCTATCGACCGGAAGCAATCGCGCCAGGAAAACAGTATCAAGGACGATAGACTCGCGAGCGCGCCAACGGTGGACGATGATGATATCGGGCCGGAAGACCTGCCCGCCAGCTCCAGGCCCCGGGGACGTTATCAAATTTCGCAATGGAAACAATTTTACGTGCTGCTGCGAAGGTCGCTACGCGTAACTTCGAGAGATTTTGTGAGTTTCCGTTCCGTTTCGGCTTTTTTTTTTCCTGGTGCCAGACGACGCTATGAATATGCAGATGAGACGACCAAAACGAGACGACTTTAATCGTGTTTTTTTATATGCTACGGATCTTCGCACAGTTTTTTGCTCAGCTGCGTGTTATTGCCCACATACTGGTCGGTGTGCTGCTCGGCGCAGTATTCTATCAATCCGGTGAGGACGGCTCGCTGGTGATGGTGAACGGTGCCTGTCTGTTCTTCTTCCAGCTGTTTATCTTCTTCGGCAACGCTATGCCGTGCGTTATAACTTGTGAGTTGTTTTGATGCACCTCCTTGACCTAAAGCTCTCTAGCTACGCGAGTCTTCCTTTTTTTTGCAGTTCCTCTCGAAACGAAAGTGTTCATCCGCGAGCGGCTCAACAATTGGTACTCACTCGAGGCGTACTACCTGTCCAAAATAGTGGCCGATCTACCGCTGCAGATCATCTGCCCGTCACTGTTCCTGGCGATCGCTTACTACCTTACCGGCCAACCGTTGGAATGGGAAAGGTTCCAGAAGCTGTGCCTGGTGCTGCTGCTCCTGGGGATATTCGCCCAAACGGTGGGCCTTCTGTCCGGGGCCGCGTTCGACATTCAGATGGCCACCTTCTTTGTGCCGTGCTTCAGTATTCCATCGCTACTGTTTTCGGGCTTTTTCGTGAAACCGTACGAAATGAACGAATATCTCAGCTACATCTCGTACACGTCCTTCTTCCGCTACAGTCTGCAGGGATCAATGCAGGCGATCTACGGCGGGAATAGGGCAGCGTTTCCCTGCTCGAAGGACATCTGCTACTACAACAAGCCGAGCAAGTTTCTTAAGTTTATGGACACGCGGGAAGATGGGTATTGGGAGAATGTGTACGTACTGCTGGGGTTCATAGCGGCGTTTCAAGTCATTCTGTACGTTGTGCTGCGCTTTCGGTTAAAAATATACCAATAATGGCTGGATCGGTGGTGGAAGACAACGAAGATATGTTTGATTGATTCGAAACAATCGTATTGAGAAACAAACCTTAACCTCATATCATCGATTAGAAGCTCGAGTGAGGGTGCGATGCCATGTTGGACAATGTTTTAATTGCGATTCTAGGAATCGCCGGCAAACGTGGCAAAATACTGGAAACTGTAGAAAAAACCCCCCGGGCCACGACACATGTAACGCGTTTGGCCGGTATCGACATGCCGCGTTAATTGTCGGCTCTAGTCTAGGACGCTTCGCTAGCAAACGATCGTACAGCAAGTCTTTGCGCACCCTCGATGACTGGTACAATCTCTTCTATCATGACGTAATGATCGCCGGCTTCGCGCTGCGGGTTGAGAGTCGGTACGAAAAAATGTCTATTGCACATCATAGCGCCGATGCGATATTCTATGAATGGGAAACGCATTCGTGTGCATAGTTGATTTGTGTGCTGAAGTGCACCGTGGAGGGGCGGCAAGGGCAACTCTCGCACAAGGGAGTGCAATTTTCCGCTCAAGGTCTCGTGCACTTGTACGCCGGGCGTATAGCTGACGTTACGCCTGGCACAAAGTATTGGTGCACTTTGTGTGACTGATTAGTGCTAGTAGTAGAAAAGGCTGGCGGTGTTGCACTGGAGCGCCCAGCGCCTCAGTGTTGCATCGTGCGTCACGCCGTGATGACGATGGCGGGCAGTGAGGAGATCGAGCTGAAGCGTATGTCAACCCCGTTGCAAGACTTTGTCCCATCGACGATACGGTTCCGGAACGTAGTCTACCGTACGAGTGGTAAGGTTCGCGAGCAGGAGAGAGCATCATCGAATCAAGTCACGCAATGGTCAACTATTCCAGAAAAGGAAATTCTGAGCAATATCTCGGGCCGATTCCAACATGGCCGACTGGTAGCTCTGATGGGACCGTCCGGTGCGGGTAAATCTTCGCTGCTGAATGTGCTGTCCGGTGCGCAGATGTTCGGCATGATTGGATCGGTTACCATCAACGGTGAGCCGGTGGAGGAGAACGATCCACGCAGTGTGTACGTCGAGCAGGAGTGTCCACTGCTGGTGTTTCTTACCGTCCAGGAAACGATGCAGTTTGCGGTAGATATGAAGATGCCCCAGCGATCACTGCAGTCGGTGAAGGAGGCAAAAATCAACGACATACTGGAGATGGTTGGTTTGAACGAATCGCGCAACACTGTCGTGAGGAGTCTCTCGGGCGGTGAGCAGCGTCGGCTGGCGGTGGCAGTGGAGTTGATTACGAATCCCCCGATTATGCTACTGGACGAACCTACGAGCGGGCTGGACAGTGTGTCCTCTACGCAAGTGATCTCGCATCTCAAGTCACTGGCCATGAGTGGACGTACGATCGTGTGTACGATACATCAACCCGCGTCCAGCCTGTTCCAGCTGTTCGACGATGTATACTTACTCCGCCAAGGACGCTGTCTGTATACGGGTCCGGTCGAGAACATGTTGGTGAGGTTCGCACGCGTAGGACTTCGATGTCCGGAGTACTACAATCCGGCCGACTTTGCGCTGGAATCTATATCCGCCAATCAACCCGAAGCACTCCGGATGCTGTGCCAGCTTGTGGATGAGGACATGCGAGAGATCAACGCTGGTGCTCCATCGAGCCCTACGACGCTGGTCGCTCAGCTAGCTCCCGGGAAGCGGATCGCTCGTTACCAAACTGCCTGCTACTATCAGCTCTACACACTGCTCAAGCGTTCCGTGCTCTCCTCCGCCCGTGATGAGTTTTTCCTCAAAATTCGTCTCGGCATGCATCTCGCACTGGGGCTCGTGTTCGGTGCCGTACACTACGATGCCGGTTCGGAGGCGGCCAAAGTGCTCGCTAACGTTGGCTGCTTCTTTCAGCTGTTTGCGTTCGTGTACTTCACCAACGCCGTGTCGGTAGTGAACTGTAAGTACTTGGTGGTATACACCGATGTAGGGAGATGACAGATCACTTACACATCGCTAATCACTTCCAGATGCGGACGAAGTGAATGTCGCGATCAAGGAAATCGCCAACAATTGGTACAGCCGCGAGGCGTACTTCTTTGCCAAACTCATCCACGATCTTCCGCTGCAGCTGTTTTGTCCCTCGTTTCTGCTCGCGATCGTGTACTATCTGACCGGCCAGCCGATGGAGTGGATGCGGTTCGGTATGCTGCTCGGCGTGTTCGCCGTCGGTGGTGTGATCGGACAAAGTTTGGGACTGATAGGGGGGATCTGTTTTGAGGTGAAGATGCAAAATTTCTTCGTCGCTAATGCGTGCATCGTGCCGATTCTGTTTTCGGGATTTTTTGTTAATGCGGGCGATATGATCTCGATCCTGCGGCCGCTCAGTACGGTTTCGTTCTTTCGGTACCAGTTTCATGGGGCGATGCAGGCGCTCTATGGGTACGATCGGGGTACGATTCCGTGCGGGCAGGTGTACTGTTACTATAAGAAGCCGGCCACCATACTGGAGCAGTTCGATATCGATGCGTACGGGTATGGGACGAGCATTTCGAAAGCGTTGGTGCTGGTGCTGATAATGCAGCTGATTATTTACGTTGGGTTTATGGTGCGCTTGAGACGAATAAAGTGAGTCGCGGTGGTGTGTGTGTGTGTGTGTGTGTGTGTGTGTGGGGGGGGGGGGAGGTGAATAAAAATAAGCAATGGCTCTCTGTATGGAGGAAGTACGATTAAGGGTTGTTTTGTAAAGAACTGTAGCTTGTTTACTGGCCAGTGGTCGGCAAGCTGGGGCTCGTTAGCATTCGTGTGATCAGTATATAAAATGTGTTAAGTAGATTACATACTTTAGGCTATGTAGTATTGGATTCCTTTAAGATTATAACCATTTCTTGCTAAGACAAGTTATGTAAAAATTAAAATCAAGTATAAAAATTAAAAAAAAATAAAACCTTACTAATTGTAATAAGAGCAGTTTTGAGCCGAATTTCGACTATTATTGTTTAAACTTGTGAAAATTGTATTGAACTATTTAACGATAATAAAAATATTTTCTACAGAAAAATTCAAAATAAGACGAGTAAACTAACTTGGCCCTCCTTCTCACTTCTTGGCCTAACGATCTCTTAAAGGTCATGCCTGCCATTTTTGGCTCACTAGATTTAATGATACCACGTACCTGGATAATCAGTCTTCACTATGGGGGAACGGTTCGGGTGGGATTTCAACCTCGGTCCTGTCATATTAAGACCGGAACTGTTGTCTACTACCGGGCCGCCCTATTTCCACAATCACACAATCTAGGCCAAAAATTTTATTAAATTATGAAATATTAGGAAACATGTTTAGTTCTCAGAACCTTACACCTATCTAGGTCGAATAGTCTGCTTGCTACTGTAATTATAATGATCGATTTTATTGTGAAAAGAAAGAGATATGTAGAGTTTCTGAATACTCACTTACCAATGCCGGGTGAGAAATATGTTTTGCAAGATGTCGCTCTCACTCTCAGCGCTTGAAGGCACTACTTAGTACGAATACTAATAACCTGTATTAAATTATCATACGAATTGGTTTAAGTACTCTGTACCAATACACGTGTGAGATATGTGTTTGGCAAGAGCCAGTGGCTCTGCATCGCTTCTTGTTGGCACTGATCTCATCACGTCAATCATATCCCATTTACATCAAGGCTGTAGCGTTCCATGCAGGTTAAAATAAAAATGCCGTTCTCATAAATAAATGAGTACAAAAAATGATCATATACTTGATAACATATTTGGCACGTGTAATATAGGCATTAAGATCAATAAGCGAGTATCATGATAAAAAATATTAAAGTTGATATATTAAGATTTCAGTTTACCGACCACTGGATAGGACCACTGTAACTTCGCCTTCCAGCATGTGCTGCTTCAGTTTGCAACCACCATACGGTGATCACAACACAACAATAACAAACTCTCCTTTCTCCCGTTTTCTCTCGTCGGAGCTGCATCAGACCTCGGCAACCGTCCCAACCAAACCCAGCTCCAAATGAAGTGCGTGTTATGTACGTTGCACCGGACTTTCTCTTCTCGCTACGATTCGTGCCGTGTCTGTAAGGAGGACAGCATCTCGATCTTCACGCACGTACACGGGTTTTTTCGGGTCAAGTTGTACCGAAAAGTGAGAGTGTTCCAGTACACTTAAATCGAAGAAAAGTGGTTGAAAATATTCGTTTCTTTTGTTTGGTGTTCGTGCAGGCATGCCCTTCCAGCACGATTATGACCGAGGCTTAATTGAACGAGAGAACGTCGGTCCCATTCACGTTCAAGCTCCCATGCAGCTATCTTGCTCGCGGACGACGCGTCGATAAAGCGAGCGCGGCGTTTGGATTCAATCAAACGCGAACCACCAAAGCTAGCGGGCAGACAAAGTCCTCCACATTCCTACGTAAACATTCGCCGTTCACGCCGACTGCCGACCGCTTATCAGGCCGTCTAAATACGAGCCTGTACGCGTGTGTGCAAATTCAGATGTTTGGACATAGGGGCTGAGTTTTAAGTAATAGTAGTGTGGCGTGCAAGAAGCAGGCAGCACTATCAATCCGGCCAGCGTTAGGTTCGGGCGCTGCCAGCAGTTCCAGTGTATCACGCGCAGAGGTAAGAAGTAAGCCATCATCGAGCTTAACCGTGTTTAATCCAGTGCTGTTCACTGACAACGTGCTCAGAGTGCAAAATGTAGGAAGATTTGAGTGTCTTCGGTGAAGTGCTATTGTGTCTGAGCGATCGTCGAACGACGAAGAATTAAACTAGGGTGTCGTTTTAAATGGTGTGATGTGACCCCGCGGGGTGTGAAACGTAATTGATTCCTTCGTGACTACTATTCCGAGCCAGACAGACAGTCTTGCTGTGGGTGACAAGTGTGGAATCAATTGAACGCAATATCCACTCAATTCGAAACCTTCTTCACATCATCTTCCCATCCCGACGAGTGAAACCCGCCAGAACATTAAGTTTTTGACAGACAGATCTGTCGAAGTTGACCTTGATAGGAAATGCCGGTAGACTGAATCGGGAAAAGGTCCGGGATCATCATCAGAGACTCATACAGCGCACAAACACACGCGAAAAAAAAAGGCGTGCACGTACATCCCAAATGTTATCAGCGGGCGGTGGCTGTAGTAGCGATTAGCATAACCTTTCGAGTCTATTTACACAGTGCGTGCTCCGGTAAGGCCAGCTGGCTAATATTCGTCACCTCGGAGATTATGTTTAGCCTTTGGATTGGCTCCCAAACAAAAAAAAAAAACGCAGAACAAAAACAACGGAAAATAGCGTGTGATGCCATCGGGAGGATTGAAGTTCCCTTCGATCGGTCGATTTGATACACCGCTCGATAAGGGTGTGCGCGGTTTCAATGTTATCATTCTGTGGCCGATAACGAGCTAACGATGCATTGCAAGCTGTGATGTGAGCGTTTTGCAATAAATCGTGAGGGTGACCAGCAGCTTATTTTTGTTTTGTAGATGATTATGTACTTTTTTGTTGATTTTGACTTGAGAGGAATGGGATGTCACTGGAGTGGGTAGTACATGGGTTTAATTAATTATTTGGTGGATGAAAGTAGAACAATTTAGATTATCGCAAAATTGTTTCAGGGCTGTTAAGAAGAGCTCGAAGAGAAGATCGCACTTATTTTCCTATGTACTGATCATCGCAGTCAGCGATCACTAGTTACAATCTTATTAAAGAGTGTAAGACAGGTTATTATTCACAGATTTCCATACTACTTCAATAAACCTGAGGTTGCCAGCCCCTGACTTGAAGTAAACCAGCACAAGCGATTAATTTTGCACGTGTTCATGTCGCAAGAAGCGAATCTTTACTACCCCTTCGTTGATGAAAACTGGTTTTAAATGATACTTTATTACCTAACTTGAGTGTCGACCAGAGCATGGACTGCACGTCCACACTCGACTGCTATACGACCTCTTAACCTCAAAGTACGATGTAATTTGCTGACATTTTTTATCCTCTCCAAACAGTTTTTCGCAGCATGAGCTGGTGATCTGGGTGACCGCATCAGCAACAATCTCCGTCTCTCTGTCCAACATAATGGGTACCGATACAGTTATCGTGGTCGAGAGCACTAAACCGGTTGCCGCTGCTCCATCTACAACACTCGAGTTCCAGGACATTTGCTACCACGTGCGTCACAAGGATGGGCAGAACAAGCAGCTGCTGAACAGTGTGTCGGGATCGTTCCGTTCGGGCCGTCTGGCCGGGATATTGGGCCCATCCGGGGCAGGAAAGTCGACGCTTCTTAACATTCTGAGTGGGTTCAAGTAAGCATTAAGATGGCGCATTTCTCGGTGAACGAAGTACTAAGCGAATTCTTCTCTTCTTTTCAGGACGAACAATGTGACCGGGAATATACTCATCAACGGTACACCGATCGATAGGCGAAAATATCGCCGAGAAGTTTCCTACACCCCACAGGATGTGTGTCTGCTGGAAAATATTACCGTCACGGAAAGTTTGGAGTTTGCCGCCGATCTGAAACTCTCGCCGGACGTAACGATGGTACAGAAAGCCAGCATGGTAGTGGACGTGCTCAAACTGCTCGGACTCTCCAAGTGTGCCAACAATCCGGTGGCAAACATATCCGGCGGTGAAAAGAAGCGCCTCTCGATCGGGCTGGAGCTGATCTCCAACCCGAAGATCATGTTCTTCGATGAGCCAACGAGCGGGCTGGACATAATAGCGGCTATGCAGGTGGTGGCACATCTGAAGGATCTGGCTGCCAGTGGGCGTTGTGTGATCTGTGTCATCCATCAGCCAAGCTCGAGCATCATTCAAATGTTTGATGATTTGTTTGTCCTGTCCGAAGGGCATTGCCTGTACCGAGGGCCTCTCAACAACTTGGTGGATACGTTTAAGGGATGTGGATTCGAGTGTCCGAACTACTACAACCGTGCCGACTTTGCGCTGGAAATAGCGAGTCTCAAACATGAAGGTAGCTTGCTACAGTTAAGGGAACGTGCCAAGCAGCAGGAGATCAGCGCTGTGGACGAGAAAAAGATGCCGAATGAAGCGGTTAACTGCGATGAGAAGGATTCAATGCTAAAACCAGCAGTGGATGGAGATTCGTTGAATAGTTCGGCCGATAGCTCGACGCCTTCAACCGATCGTCAGTATCCAACCTCAGAATGGGGCCAATTTGTGACCCTTACTCGGCGTACAATGTTGTGCACGTTTCGTGATCTTCAGCTGACGAAGATGCGACTGCTGGCACACCTGTTTGTTGGATTGCTGATCGCAGTTGTATTCTACAATGTGGGCAACGATGGTTCGAAGGTGCTCAGTAACGCGTCGTGCCTGTTCTTCTTCCTCATCTTCGTGTTCTTTGCCAACTCGATGCCTTTGGTGATGACGTGTGAGTAGTGTGAGCTTTTCTGATTGAGATTCTCGGAAGTAATACGTTTCTTTATCTAATGTCACAGTTCCACTGGAAACATCGGTATTCGTGCGGGAAAGAATGAACAACTGGTACTCACTTAAGGCCTATTACTTCTCAAAGTTGGTAGCAGACTTTCCATTTCTGGTAAGGAAGTACCCCTGGAACTCCCTTTCTTTAGTAGTGATCTTAATGCGGATTCTTATCTCTCCACAGATTCTAGGGCCCTCGGTGTTCTTGGCCGGTGCGTACTACTTAACCTCCCAGCCGATGGAACTCGATCGCATCGTAATGCTGTGGAGCATTTGCATCTTCACGAGCTGGATCGCCCAAATGACGGGACTGCTGGCGGGCAGCGTACTACCGCTAGAGCTGAGCGTCTTCTGCGTACCCTGCTCCGTCATACCGATGCTTATCTTCTGCGGGTTTTTCGTGCGCTTTCGCGAAATGTTTGACTTTCTTATTCCGTTCACGTACATCGCCTACTTCCGGTACAGCTTCGAGGGAGCGATGCAAGCGATCTACGGCTTTGATAGGGCTAATCTACCCTGCGCGGGGGATTTCTGTTACTTCAGCAAGGTGCCGAAATTTTTGGAAAGCTTCGACATGCTGGAGAACACATTCGTGATGGACGTTTGTGGATTGCTAGGGTGGGTGTTTGTGCTGCACGTGGCACTGTACGCGAGTCTTGCCTGGAGATTGAAGAGAACGCGCTGAAACAGATCTTCATCGCTGGATGAAGCTGAAAGGTGGTTGTTTTTATTTACGTGATTAGATTGCATTTAACAAAACAATTGAGGAACAATTATACATTAAGAAGAAAAAAGAGGTTTTATCTCTCGCATAAGAAGCACATATGTATACGGTTAAGCAGCAGAACGCTCTGTCTGCGTACTATTACAATAAATGGGATTCAATCTACACTCGCTCGCATGTGAACCGACACGTGATCGAGGGGAGGCACGCATAACAATCGAGTCAGTAATCGAGGCTTATTGCATAACAATCGAGTCAGTAATGCTGTTTTTAAATTATTCCTACCTTCACACTACACACTGCATCCCCACCGTTGAGAATGCGCTGCAAAAGGTGCATGTAAATTTGTTTACCAACAGCAAGTGCATGCATGGCGACCGCGATAATCCTCGTCTCGTGGTGAAACGTTCCTTTACTCTAGGGTGATGCTGCTGCTGCTGCTGCTGCTGAGCTGTGGACTCGTGGTACGATGGCAGAGCTAAGCGCGAGGAACTCTCATCTCATCTTCATTCCAACCACTCCAAACACGGTAGTTGACATTCCACCTCCCTCTGGTAAGCTCCTAACATAAATCTTTCCACCATCTTTGCCGATCCGAGCTCACCAAACAAATTGACTTTCTCGACAACCTCTCAAAAGAGAATAAAAAAAAAAAAAACAAGAAACACATCTTTATTCAAACACAAGACAACCGAGCCGAGCGATAAGTGATCATTGCGCCGGTTGAATGACTCACTCCCCGATCGTATCGACAGCGTGGACTCGCATGCGTTTTGTTTAAATTTTTCGTTGATGAATTCTTAAATAATCTCCATCGCTACTACTTAGCGAGAACGCACGCTCTGGTGTGGTGGAAAAAAATAGAAATAACCAGCGAGAGAATCGGTGGATACCGAGCGCCAGGCGGACTCCCGGCGAATGGGACTCACCCGTGATGTGATTCTTGGTGTGGATGGCTGGGCAAACCGTGGGGTTGGAAAATCTTTCACATCTCCACAGTGTCCACCAATGCGCACCCCCAATGTATTGTACCAAGCAATGCGGGTGTGTGTGTGAGTTTGTGGCCACATGTGTACGGGTGCCCCGCTTGTGTGCATGAAAATGGAGACCGTAGAGAAAAGAGCGCGCGCGCGCCCGCGTGTGTATTTTGAATGCCTTTCGGGTTGGAGTTCTCTCCTCGGGTCCGAAACCTTTACAAGCTGATGCCGAAAGTCGCGCACAGGAACGCATTTATGCTCAGTCAGCCAAGTCGCTCCGCGCTGTTCGCTCGCGCTCGATCGCACGGTTGGTCCGCGCACGTTCGATCGATATCCGCGTTGGGGTTGCGGTGGTAGGGAGTTTAACGGGGTGGTCCGATCCGAGCCAGAAGTAAGTGGAACCTCGTTGTTGTCTGGAATTTTTGGTTGTCGATTTGGTGAGCGAATATATTAAGCGAAGGTATATTCAAAAGTTCTAGACGGTCTTGATCACCATTCAACGGTGATCAGAAAAAACCTGATCTTCATATTTCAAAAAGCGACAACTCTGTGATCTTTAGGAACGTGCTCATGTGGAGATGTGGGTGTGTGTGTGCGTGCGTGAGAATGGGTGCGCACATTGACCTCTTCGACCCCGCCTTCGGGGAGGATCGACGAGTCTAAATTGATCTTTGTTAACTGGAGAACTGTAGTCTACCCGGTTGACATTTAGACGTCAGCGTGCAACTCCCCGTTGTGGACAGCGGCAATTATCGATTAGTTTGATAGTTTCGTTCTCCAAATTGGATGCAAATGAAGGTGGAGAAACGCGAGAATGGCGTGAGCTGCATACAACATCACCCACGGCCGGAAGTCCATGTCGGTTGTGTTCTGTGCTGGAGCGTGTGGTTTGCAGAAATGCCAGATGGTGCTAGATTCAAGTTCACCTCGCCACGATCGTGACGTCATGCCGGTGATTTAATAAGCTCCATTAAAAGTCCTCCATACTCCGCGCGGTACACAAAGAGCTGGAACAACGAGAGTAGTCGAGAGAGTGTAGAAATTCCGATGAGAGTAGTGGAGAGTAAACGCGTTGAAGATCAGGTGAATTTTTGACAGATCGCGCAGTGTGACGTCCCACGGTGTAGTGGTGTTGGTACCATCGGATCACGCACGATGTTTACAAACATTGCCGGTACACATTAAAAAAGTGCTATGTTTACGCGAGCTCTTCACCTCTATGGAGACTGGTTTGGATGGTAGAGCAGCACGCTACTTTCAGCGTTGCGCTATATGTTTACTACAAACAATTCCGAAGGTGGGAGTTTAAAGGTTTCATTACTCACTTTTTTCTCTCTCCCTCCCTCTTTACTAGACGCCTTAAACCATGAGCTTGGACGAAACGGTGGAAGTGGTGATACCGCTGGTGAAAACCATAACCAACCTGACCTTTCGGAACCTGTCGTACAGTGTGAACCAGCAGCACCTGCTCCGGAACATCTCCGGCACCCTGAAGTCTGGCCGACTGACAGCAATTCTTGGACCATCCGGTGCCGGTAAATCGACACTGCTCAACATTCTCAGTGGTTTTAAGTATGGACTGAAAGGTGACAGCACTGTGTCTTGACGGTTCTAATCGACACCTATCATTACAGAACGCAAGGAGTTAGTGGAAAAATACTCATCAACAATGAGACGGTCGATTGCCAAAAGTATCGCCAACTAGTCGCGTACACCGAACAGGACGTACCCTTGCTGCAGAATCTCACCGTGCGCGAAACGCTTCACTATGTGGCCGATCTTCGCCTGTCGAAGAACGTTTCCTACATCCACAAGACAAAGATCGTGAACGATATTGTAGCGCTGCTAGGGCTTCAGAAGTGTTCCCACAGTCAAACGAGAACACTGTCCGGAGGTGAACGGAAGCGGCTTTCCATAGGGTTGGAGCTGGTGTCGAACCCGAAGATTATGTTCTTCGATGAACCGACCAGCGGGCTGGATAGTGTGGCCTCGTATCAGGTGATCTCGTACATGAGGGATCTTGCCCGGCAGGGTCGCTGTGTGGCCACCGTTGTACATCAACCCAGCTCGGAGCTGCTGGAACTGTTCGACGATGTGTATGTGGTGGTGGACGGCAGGTGTATGTATCAGGGATCGCTGGACGAGCTAATACCCACGCTGGAGGAGGTTGGTTTCAGCTGTCCGGCTTACTACAATCGAGCCGATTTTGGTGCGTATTGGAGAGGTTGGCGATGATTTGAAATGCTAATAAGTGTGAGCGTCTTATTGCAGTGCTGAAAATTGCGTCCCAGCGAACCGATGATATGGACAGTGTGGAGAAGCTGATAGCGAGGGCAGATACGGCCATCAATGGATACTTGGAGAATGGTAATTAAGTGGACCTGTGCTATCTATAACTGGGGATGACTTAGATTATGCCTATCCGTTGTGCATTTCAGATACAACAAGTATAGAGGAATGTGCCAATCTGCTGACGTCGAGTAATGCCCCGTCCCAGTATCCTATCGCCTGGTGGCGACAGTTTGTGGTGCTAGTTCGCCGGACAACCCTATGCACGATCCGGAACATCACCCTAACCCGGTTCCGTCTGCTAGGCCATCTACTGTTCGGGCTCACGATCGGGAGCGTGTTCTACAACGTGGGCGATGACGGTGCCAAAGTGTTATCCAACGTGTCCTGCCTCATACTATTCCTCATGTTCATCGTGTTCGCCAACGCGATGACGGTGGTGCTGACGTGTAAGGGAATCTCGTCCAGCCGAGTGGCATGCCGTTCGTATGCTAATTGCTAATCACTATCATTGCTCGCTCTGCTGATTACAGTCCCGCTCGAGATGGCCGTTTTTGTGCGCGAGCACAAGAGCAATTACTATCCAGTGTCCGCGTACTACTGCTCCAAGCTGGTGGCTGACTTTCCGCTAATGTTGGCCGGTGTAAGCTGTTTCCAGCTGATCGTCTACTACCTCACCGGTCAACCGAACGAAACCGAACGGGTGCTGCTGTTCTGGACCATCTGCGTACTGTTCGGATGGTTAGCACAGATGTACGGCATGGTGGCGGGCAGCGTGTTCCCGCTCGACGTGAGCCCATTCGTCGTGCCGGCCTCAATCATCCCGGCGGTCATGTTTTCCGGGTTCTTCATACGCTACAATGAGCTGCTGGCCGTGTTTCGGCCGCTCACGTACGTGAGCTACTTTCGGTACGGGTTTGAAGGGTTGGCCCAGGCCACGTACGGCCTTAACCGAACGCAACTGGGCTGTAGCGAGATGTTCTGCTACTATCGCAAAACGAGCAAAGTGATGGAGATGCTGCAGATGGAGCAGGACCGTTACTGGTACGATGTGGTGGGCCTGGCGGTGTGGATAGCCGTCCTTCACATTCTGCTGTACGTCAGTCTGCAGGTGAGGCTGCGGCGAAACCGGTGAAAGGACTTTTTCTGCTGAGCCGGTACAATCACCTCACATTACCTTGAGCAAGGGCGGGTTCAACACGCACGCTGACATTGAATATTTCAAGGATTGGTGCAAAAGAAAAAAAAGTCAAACCCCGTAAACGGAATGTTGGATTTTTGCTTATTAACCCACGTGTAGCTTTGCGATATAGAAGTCAGCTTCGACGGAAGACAAAAAGCAATGAAAAACCCCAGTAATTGTAGCGATATGAAATAGACACGTCGTTAAACACTACTTATAGTTTGTGTTTTATTTTTTCGCTCCTGCAAGTTAGATGTAGCGTATTGACGTCACAGAGTTCTGTACGAGATCTTATGTTCTTAGCGCTCACATGCCTGCAGTTCCGCAAAGTTTGTGCTTTCCATTAGAGCCTACCCGCTCGGAGCGCAATCTATGAGGCGAGTAATTTTTTTTCACGCCAGTGCCTAAAGGGGGACACCTTTCTACTGTCGCTCTCGTGGGTAAATTTCACATACACTACCGTGAGACGGGTAGTCGGCTGCATTTTTTTCCTGGAGGTGTTGCCCTCAAGACACGAGACTGTACCTATGACCTCCAACCAGTTGGTGAGTAGTTACCGGTGGACGCACGTCGTTCGCCACCGTTTTGTGTCTTGCGTCGGTCGTTATCTGAGTGGGTTGGTTTTGCCTGAAGCGTGTCTCTGGAGCGTCTAGCGTGTACTTCAGAGAGGGCTGTATGAGGCATAGAACAAATAGCTGTCTTATCAGCCCCAGATCGCATTTTCTCCAAAAGTTAAGCAGTGTCATCCGCAATCAAACATCCCAAAGCCACATTGGTGGAAAAATCTACCTACACCCGTGCGAACGAGTTCTCGCAGTCTCGCCGAGAACCATTCTCGAAGATACTGCGGAAATAAAGCAAGCCTCCATTTAACAGGGAGCCCCGGTGGTGGTGGTGGGAATATTGGTTCATTGGCAATGCCATGCATGAATCACGGTGATTGGTGGATCGCGCACTACTATCCCTTCACGATCGTCTCCGGTGCAGCTAGCGTAGTCGTAGTTAGCGATAGTGGGCAGCTAACCGCCAGAAGAAATGCGTCGCTTACTACTGCCGGAGTTTGTAATTGTACCTGCCCGCACCGGACTACCAGCAGTAATACCGGTTTGATCCGCAAGTCCGCAACACGATCCCCGGTGACGAACGGTGCAATTGAGTTGCGTTGTCTGGACGGAGAGGGTGGGTCGTGAATGTGTGTGTGTGTGTGTGTGTGTGTGTGTGTGTGTGTGTGTGTGGGGAAAAGCTTTGGCGCGGCGAGCAGGTATGTTAAATATCAACCTGCCAAGTGACGTCAAAGTTGCGACAATCGCCGTCCGTCCGACGGGTATTGGCGGAAAATTTTCAATAAATTTAATAGAAAAATGAGTAGCTACGGGGATGCCGGTTCGTGAGTTGTGGATCCCGCCGCACCGAAGATTAATAGTCGAGTGTGATCAGGCTCAGTTGAGTGTAAGGTGCCGCGTAGACTGGAAGCAAAACTGTTTGCTGGTAGTGCCGTGCAGTGTACTTTGTATTCTATCGCGCCGTATTCTCTCCAGGATCCAGTAGATAATCTTCTGCAGTTCTGAGATCTGAGTCTGATAAGAGTGAAAGATTGACTGACAAATATCGCACCGTATCCGTCAAGTTTCCAGAAGAACTGTTTGAAAGTCTCAGTGTCTAGCGTTGTGAGTAAGCGAAATAGGTGTGCCGCACTAGAACAAGTCTAGTGACGCGGACTGAACATCTCCGTTTCGTTTTGCAGCATGCAATAGAGGGATCCCATCTTCGCACACACACCAAAATGAACGTAGATAAAAACAGCATCGAGATAACGATACCGCTGATGCAGGGCGGCACTAATCTGCACTTCCAAAACATCACCTACCAGGTGCGACAGCGCAAGGAAGAGAAGCAGCTGCTGAAGAACATTTCGGGCACGTTCCGCACCGGACGGCTAACCGCCATCTTGGGACCTTCGGGTGCCGGCAAATCGACACTGTTGAACGTACTCAGTGGTTTCAAGTAAGTAGTCCGGCCCGCTGAAGTGCACTGACGAACTGTGACGGCAGTGTCATGCTTGATTCTATTTCTCAGAACGCAGGGCGTTAGCGGAAATATAATTGTCAACAATGAAATCATCGATCGGCAGAGGTATCGTCAGTTGGTGGCCTATACCGCACAGGACGTTACCCTGTTACCCAACATAACGCTGCGGGAAAATCTACACTATGCGGCCGATTTGAAGCTTTCGCGTGAGGTATCGCAAGCGCACAAGATCAAGATCGTGAACGATGTGATTGGGCTGCTGGGGCTTCAGAAGTGTGCCCACAATCAATCGCAACTACTGTCGGGAGGTGAAAAGAAGCGACTATCGATTGGGCTGGAGCTCGTTTCGAATCCGAAGATTATGTTCTTCGACGAACCGACCAGCGGACTGGACAGTGTGTCCTCGTATCAGGTGATCTCGTACATGAAGGATCTCGCACGACAGGGCCGGTGTGTGATCAGTGTGATCCATCAGCCAAGCTCGGAACTGTTGGAGCTGTTCGACGATATCTATGTGGTGGTGGACGGCAGGTGTATGTATCAGGGTTCGTTGGATGACTTGATACCGACGCTGGCGGAGGCCGGTTTTAGCTGTCCGGCTTACTACAATCGAGCGGATTTTGGTGAGCTATTAAGTGAGCTGTTTATCACACAGGATATTAAAATATGTTTGTATTTGTATCTTAAAGTACTGCAAATAGCTTCCCAGTACGATGCAAAGTCGGGCGAGGTGGAAAAGCTGATGGTCAAATCGGAAAAGTCCGTCAACGCTGCAATGAATTTAGGTAGGGCGCCTAAATGTAGGCAAGCAGCTCGACGCGTGCACACGCACTTGAATCCAATTTCGAATTGTCCGTTAAATTTGAATTTCTCTCGTTTGGCAGGTATTCAGGAAGAGTATGATTTAACCGAATTTCTTGTGGAAGGACGCGGTCCGCAGTATCCGATTAGCTGGTGGGATCAGTTCACTACGCTCACCCGACGCACCACACTGGGCACGGTTCGGAACCCGTTGCTGATGGGGTTACGATTTTTCGGGCACGTTTTGTTCGGTTTTACGATCGGGTTTGTATTCTACAACATTGGAAACGATGCATCGAAGGTGCTGTCGAACATCTCGCTGCTGATTGCCTTCCTGATGTTTATTACGTTCGCTAATGCCATGACGGTTATACTGACATGTAAGTACTGCCTGGAAGCTCGATATTCCTCATCAGGGATTCTATAAGCATTTGTTGTGGTACGTTATTCCAGACCCGCTGGAGATGGCTGTGTTTGTGCGGGAACACAAAAGCAACTACTACTCCATCTCGGCGTACTACTTCTCCAAGCTGGTAGCCGACTTCCCCTGGATGCTGTCCGGCGTCACCGCTTTCCAGCTGATCATGTACTACCTCAGCGGTCAGCTGAACGAAACCGATCGGATCATTATGTTCTGGGGCATTTGCGCGCTGTTTGGGTGGCTTTCGCAAGTGTACGGACTGATCGCCGGCTGTCTGTTCCCGATCGAGATCAGTCCATTCATTGTGCCGGCCTCAATCATCCCTGCGCTTCTATTCTCCGGGTTCTTCATAAGATATAACGAACTGCTAGATTTCTTTAAACCGCTCACGCTGGTCAGCTATTTCCGGTACGGGTTCGAAGGACTGGTGCAGGCAACGTACGGTCACAATCGGACCGAGCTGGGCTGTGAGGAGATCTTCTGCTACTATCGCAAGACGAGCAAAATTCTCGAAGCACTCCACATGGAGCCGAACCGCTACTGGACGGATGTGCTCGGGCTTGGCATCTGGATTCTGTTCCTGCACGTCGTGCTGTACCTGAGCCTGCGGCTACGGCTACGGTGGAATCGCTGAGCTCGGTCAGCCTCATTTGCAAAGTAAATCCCGCGAGTCTAGAACCAGCGTTGACTTTGTTGGCATAAGCTGATAATCGAGCGCACCTACCATTGAAGGTGTGACACGCAATAGGAATGTTTCATCATTAGTTGAGCTATACCACAGCGCGCACACACACACACACGCGGTGTTATTTGCACAACTGCACAGTGATATTACATCGCAGTTCTAATGGCGAACGGTGGTAGCAGGTATATGAATGAATAATTTGTAGAATAATAACCATGTCAGCATGTGAAACGCGGCTGGCATATAATGTGTCAGCCTATCCCGAGCTTCTCGGTTGGGATTAAGATCATGTCAGTAACGCAAACTTAAAAACAGAGCTTAAGACGGTGGTAGCCATGGGGAGGAGAATGAAATCTTTTTATGAATAATTTGTAGATCAACAAGCAATAAAGTTGTGATGCGATAAGAGCAAATAAAGTGTATTTGTTTCGGTAGAAGATTTCTATTGGTTCAGGTCAGGCACTCATCTGCTAGGGGAGTGTTCCTCTTGCCCGGCCATCGTTTTGTTTCGCGTCATGTCTTAATGCTTCCTTCAAGCAAGATCCGACCGTTTCGGCTGAAGCTCGTTCAATTAACTCACACTCTCCAAGCGGTCCATCGAAAGTGATTATGATGCGAGCTCTTAAGCTTACGCGGTATGGAATGGTGCAAAAATGTAGGTATGTGTGGATGTTTGTCTAGATGTAGCAACAATAGACCAGCAGCAGCAGCAGCATCATCTAGCGCCACCAACAGCTCGGTTGAAGAGCAATCCGTTGCTTGACCTCTAGTCGATGGTCTATCTGAAGAAGCGGTGTGCATTGGCAAACTGAAAGCTTCGTCGGTTCGATATCGATTGGCCAACAGTATCGGGGAGGGCCGAACCGAAAAGGGCAAGAGGGTAAACGATTGTGCATCACCCGGGCACACTCCATGTGGTCCAGCAGATGGTTTGCTCTTTAGAGCCTTAAGGCCTCCGTTTTTTTTCAATACTATCTGGGGCAACTCCACAACAAATCTACAAATCACGAGCAATGCACATTCGACAGGCGAAATCCGGTTGCAGATGAATTATTCTCGTTCGATCGTGCACGATCGCGAACGAAGAAGAACTCATTAAACCTTCCAGCCACGACTCATTTTACCACCTGTTACTACTACCCCCCACCCTCCTGGAGATGAAGCGTCGGTGAAGATCCTGGATCGGGGGAGACTCCCCCATTGATACTTCGATTGTTTGGCCGGGCAGATGTAGCGCATGGCCAGCAAAACGTGACCATCGTCTCCGGACAATTATAGACCTTGTCCCTTGGACGAGTTTGCCCAACCTGGTGCGGAGGGAGTTCTACCCGTTCCAGCGCACATCGGTCGGTGTCGATAAATCAGCGGAGTTTAATACTACCGTCCGGAGACACGGTGAACACGTGCCTCTGCTGTGACGCGGGACCGGGATATACTGGATGCACTTGAACAGGAGGAAGTCTGCGGAGCTAAGCCTAACCTTATTAAGGTGATTAAATTGCGCATCTTTTCGAGGCTTTTTTCTTGCACCGATTAATCTTGAAATCGTACGAAATTAGTGCGATTTGGTGCTCGGAAAAAGCGGGTGGTGGGACAATAATCACGGCAATCGGACTAAAACATTGCATAACCACCTTGACCGATTCGAGCTAAGGTAGCGTTACGATCCATTAGGAACATTATCGCGATGGTGAGAGATAATGGGATGCTTTAATAAGGGGGGGTTTTTCGGTGTAGACAAATTATGTCGTTGATCTGTTGGGAAAGATATGGATATAGCTGTTTATGCCAATCGAGAGTGAATCATTTGATTATGAAGCAAAGGAAATTTTAATGTCTTCATTTTTACCAGGAAATAAAAGTCCATCGCTTCTTGTTGTGACTGGTAAGACAATGGAAGGTAAAGACTACTGGTAAACTACAGAAACAGTTTCACTTTTTCTAGCGCTGAGTAATGCACACGGCTTTTAGTCACCATTATTCACCTTCGCTTCCATAGCCGCTGCAAGTTGAACAAGCACACTGCTGTGTGAATTGATAACTCATCACCACAGACTAAGCAGCGTGCAGGTCACCGTGCATGCGTTTCGCCTCGTCTGCTTCGGTGCTGGAAGCTTGTTATCTTACGAACAAAGTAAGTCGTAACAAGCGCCAGTGAAGAACCCAAAAGACTAGTTGTATTTTCTACTGCTACTGTAAACTATTTCAAAAATGTCACGGCGCCGAAACATTAAAGCCGACGAAGTGTAACGAGCACGGTTGAGTCCACCACGGTTAGAACCGGTCAGTAGGTTTGGTATGTTCGGGAAGCTAGATGACACTGCGCGGAGCTCTGAGGCCATTAACATCGTGGTAATATGATTAGAAGAGAGAAGTTAAATAGTGCTCATTCTGGAGTAATTTTAGAACAGTACGATGTTTGGACATCGTTTTTGGGACATTTTCGTGGCCAGTTGACTTCGATTGCCTCATTCTTTTAAAGGCCATGAGTAAGTGAGCTTGGCGAAGTGCTGAGTTTGGGTTTTTAACTAGATCTTGGAGATCACTACAAGACTTATCATTACGAAGTCAAATGCTTGCTTCAATAGCTCATAGGTTGTTCATAATAATCGGACCAGTATTAGAAAGGCTCAGTTCAATCAAGGTTTGAAGCAGGGTTGGGCTATATATTTACATTTTTCATCTCCTTCTTTTTGTATCTTCTTTTTTCTCTTATTCACTTATCTTTCTTTTTTCTTATTTTGCTTCACTTTCTTCTTTCTTTTATATAACTCTTTCTTCTACTTTCCTTTCTTTTTCTCAGTGTCATTCTTCTCTTCATATCTCTTCTTTTTTCTTAAGAGTTTAGTTCTTGACATGTATAAAACTTAACATTAAGATTTGAACTATCATTTCTGGATTGTTTTGTTATTGAGAAGAAGCTCCACGATTTTCACTCCAGGATACAGGTGTGTGATCTGGATCAGATTTAGTATAGATCCTGTCAATCGAATGGTTTGTGTCTAATTCCAGTAACTCAGTAGACCAGCAGATCGTCTTGAACTTAATCTGGTTATTGTTAATTATAGCGCGGTCCGGTGGTCAACGGTGCTGATCCACATACGACAGGACCGAGGATATAATCCCAGCCGGATCGTTCCCTTGTAGTGAGGACTGATTATCCAACATATAACTTTAAAGACTTAAAGCAATATGTCCATGCCTTGGATCTTGTCATATCATGACTTCCAGATCAGTGGGTTTTGATTGCCATAAATATTAAATAGCTTGTGTTTCTACAAATCACCACACATTCATCACCTATCCGCACATGATAGAATAATTAAAACCAGCAACACCCCAACCAACACGGAACACAAAAAGATTATCGAGCCTTTCATATCTGTCAGCAAATCATTACGGTGGTGCGTTTGCTGCATTTCTCACCCTACTGCCAACATCTTCTCGAGCTCGAAGCCATCATCTGCCAAATGGTTAACCCCGGAATGCCAAACGTCGCTACGATCGTTAGCTGGTGCAGCCGGGCTATTAGAACATAAAACAACCGCAACGCCCTTGCCGTTGTTCAAACGCTAGAGCCACGCCACGTATGCGCTGACCTTGACCAGGTGTGCGACGAGCAGATGCGAACGAACGATTTCCATCACCAATCGATCTGGCGCACGCGATGCGATCGTCGATCAATTGGTGAAGGTTTTAATAGTGCGCACCCTCGGACGAGTGGTGCTGACCCATGGAGTGAGTTGACACTCCTCATGCTAGCAGGGTTTGAGAGATCACAAAACGGTACCGGTATGCGCCAAATGCGTCAACCGATCGTCGACCGTATTGACAAACGGGCATGGAACTTTACAGGTGTAGCCCGGATAGAATAGGATGGCCCGAGGCCGAGAAAGTCGTTCGCTTTCGTCTCTCGACAGCTACCTAGAATTCCGCCTCATCGCGGTGGGTTTGGTTTTTCACTCAGCGGTCAGGTGCTAATCGAAGGCTGTTCGTGGTTCCACGCATTATCGCTTCCTATCTTGGACGATTATATTGGAATGCCACAAACGGGAATTGTCTTGATCGACTTCTAAGGATGACAGCAAATGCTTTAGGAAGATGACAGCCGCGATTATAATCGCAATAAGCGAAAGGGGAAATGTTTAGAACTCCGGGTCATACCTTTCGCGGAGCGCATCTCCATCGGCGAAAGGGATTGAAGGTGAGCCAACACGTAGCCGCTTGTTTTTATGAGCAACTAATATTTAATCGCACTGCTGCTCCACAGTTCAGGAAATGTCAAACTTTCAATAAGTGTATGCCCTTTTAGTGAAGTCATCGTTTAACGACTGTTTTGGGTGCCGGAGAGTCATGTTTGGCGTCCGGGCAGGGGCGAGCACATTGTCTTCGGAATCGACCGGCGGCTAATGACAGCGAGCAAGTTTATGTTGCTAATTTTTTGCCCTTGAGCTAGACATTGTATTGATGGGAGGTGTGACAAAAACTTGCTACTGCAAAACAATGAAAGGACTGTTTGAAAATGTTCAACTACAAGATGTAGTTAGATTTGGTTTTGTTATTCTTGATTTTAAGAGTTATACATAAGACGAATTTAAATTTAATATTTTGCGCATTAAATTTTGTCCTAGCTTAGTGATACACAGATGGAAATAAGTATAAGACACTGTTGGAAAAAGTATTACATTTTCATAACGAAATTAGTTTGATTTTTATGATAGTATTCGTGTGATTATTGATGATTTATTATAATAGAAAAACTATAACTTTTTTTTAGCAAACTTTAGTATTTTTTTTAAATAAACAATGAATTTTTCAATTGGAACAACCCCAACGAACGGAACACATCGCAACGATTTTAATTTGCTTTGCAATAAAAAAAAAGATATGTTTACCAACTTCACTTAAACTTATGATAATTGATATCAAAGTTTGAAACACAAAAGTGCAGTAATATGTTTAATAAAATATTGATAATATTAATAGTTTTAACAGTTGAAAATCAGACAAGGATTGTTGTGAGGATTTACCAAACAAATCATATTTTAATATTATTTTTTCTATTATTGGTATATTTTTGAGCCATGGGCTTGAAAAAAAAATTGAATTTTATGTTTAAAAAGTTGGAAATCTTTTTTTGTATTTTGGTTTTGAACTTATTTAGGGTATATGAACATTTTTACATTTCTTCGTAAAATAATTCTATTTTACTTACTTTTGTTTTATTTGCATAATAACATGAGTAACTGAGAATTTAAAAAATTAAAAAAATAAACACGACTACAAACATATTTGAGCACAAAACAGTCATCAAAAATCTCGTCAAAAAAAAATAAATAAAAAATGAATTAAACAAAAACCTACAAAGGTTGGCCCTTTGAGCACGATGCCTCAAAGTATTCCCAAGCTGGTTCCTTGTGATATTGACGCGTGCTTGTTTATTAAAAGAATTTAAAAAAATGATCAATTGATATGATAAGGACCATTATATTAGGTCGACTGTAGATCGATAATCAGGCAATCTGATGAAACCACATTGAAGCAAGAAATTTGTTCAATTTTAAAATATAACACAGAAAGCATTAAAACACACTAACCTACACTCATACTTATAATCAGCAGTGTAAACCGCTCAGCATATCATTTTGGTGCAGAAAATTTAAAATTCCCCCAAACCCACCAACAAAAAAACCAGGCCATTCTACCGGCATTCGTTCGGTGTTGTTATCTTTCCCTACTCGGGTCACAAAAACCGTCCCGTCACAACACAGCAACAACAACGACCATGTGCCGCGGCGTCCACTGTTTAGCGTCCACATCAACGGGACCGCACAACCGATTGTGGTGCGAACGGGACGAACCGATACGGTGCGGTGAATGCGTCAAAACGGAACCGCATCATGACAACACGGCAAAGGGAGAGTCTGACTCAGAGCCACCTCTCATCCCACCCCACCCCACCCCACCACCCGGAACGATCGGGCATATATAGACGTGGAGCGTACCGTGGCCACCATACCAGTCGAGAGAACGTACTCCGAGAGTAACGAACGCGCGCGCGATTTTCGGTCCCCAAACGCAGGTACGCACACCGTGCATCGGCCGTCCGCCTCTTGGCATCCTGACCACGGATTTTTTGCGGGGGGCGGCTAAGATTTTGCTCCTCTCACGGTGACAACCGCTCACCGGCACGCGCGGCAAAAATTTCCCGTCGCTCTCCCGTGTGTGTTCCTCTGTGTGTTTAGCCATTTGTTTTGACGTTTTGTGACGGTCGAGTGAAGGAAAATCGCTGCATTATCCTCCAGATCCAGATCGAAGTAGCCCGTTTATCTGTGTCGTTTCGATTTTCTCTATCCATGCAGGTGGTGTTGTGTGCAGTGCCAGTGCAGTCCGTAACACTTTGTCGCCGTGAAATTTAAGCCCGCTATCGTGAGAGGGGAAATTTCTGGAAAATTCTTCCCGCTACCAAAAACAGAGAACAGAATGCGACGATTCACGACCGGTTTGTTGCTGGTGGTTGCCTTGACCGTGACCGCCACCGTCGCCTATCCAGGTAGGTTATTTGTTGGGTGAGTGGGTTGGGAGTGTGGTGAGGTGCTTCGGTGTGTGTGTAGCGTAAAAATGGCGAACGAGTGACACTTTCCATATGGCGCTTGGCATTTAAATTTGGAAGTAGGTCTTGCGAGTGACGGGCAGCCACTATTCAATGCTGTTTGTTTTGGAAAGCTGGCGGCAAGCGACATTCATGGGACGGAATCGATCGATGGACGTGAAAAATCAATTGTGTGTTTCTCGCCCGTGAAAACTCGGTAACCTTATGGAGCTCAATTTTTTGTCGCGATTTTTCTAGACCACTTCCAACGCATTCGATCCATTCAATGGCGACGGATCGAGTGATAAGCGCTTGTTCTCTGATGTAACGGGGTTGAAGCGGCGTTTTTCGCATCGCGTGTGCCCCGGTCGAGGCTAGTTTTGCTGTGGCGTGCCGTGTGTTTCCATGAGAAGATCTGAGTTTAAGCCTCAATTTCCGCTGAGACGCAATTTAATTTTAATTTTGAAAGGAGGTAATAAGCTTGAAGTTGGCTTAAAGTAGAACGAAACAAGCTTTTTTTCGGAACTCTGGAACTCGTCCAAAATTCCCCAAAACAAGTGTTCTCCTCTGAATCCAAAACCTGTTTTGCTATACCTCTTGTTTTTGGGGTACTCAGCGAGATTGAGCGAGTCAAAAACAGCCTGTGTAGCTGTACGCCTGTAACTGTAGTAATCACCCGATGGAGAACGATCGTTGACGGTGATCAAATCTAGCTTCCCACAACATAGACATATTGCACAGATTTTAATTGACACGCCATTTTGTATAAAACTCCTCCCTTTTCCCTACCGCTCCACCATCCGTTCTGTTGCTCCATTCTCAGCGGATTGCATAATTTCCGTAAAGTGAAGCTCAGAAGAAGCGCGCACCTCAATGAGCGCTGGAGGCTAATTAAAATCCACCACAGCTGCGTGTAGACCGATGTTTTCGATTGCACACCTCGAGTGTTGTGAGTATTTATAAACCCCCGGGGCACGCTTTCTGGCAAGTTTTTTTTTATATGCCCTGACTGAGCTTCATTCATCATTTGCCGGTAGATCTCTTCGAGCGCGGTCGCGCTCATTTCCGAATCTTCCGAAATTTGGCGGTAAATCTTCCGGTTTCGATGTTGAAAACCGATACGTTGTGGCATATGGTTTGACCTTGGTGGAGGTGTTTGAGCAAAACTGGTGGAGACGTTCAGCTCGCTTATTTGCGTCATAAGCACACACGAACGCTTGCATGCCTTCCTTTCTACGGTCCCAACTCATCACAGATGCACCGTACCGACGGCATCTGGAGAGGTAAATTAAGAATAGCTATTCACCCGCCAATTTCCCGGCCAATTGGCCGCACATCGCGGTATGCGTTTGTTTTTTAAATGCTTCCGAGATGAGTGAGATTTCAATCTGAGCAGTAGTGTTTTGTCCCTTTATATGCTTGAATAGGCTTTTTTTTCCTCCATTCGCTTGACTTGAGTTGACCGGCGGGAAGTGTCTATATGTGTACTACGGTACACACATTTTATTAACAATTTCGGTTGATTGTTGTGCTGGCGGGTGACCCTTTCACACGCTGCAGTACGAGGCCCCGCATGTACAGCGCATCTAAGTGAAGGGTTGTGAGGGATCGCAACACCGAGTTCAGTTCAGATGCGAGATGCGCCGCAATTTCATTGACCGCGGATGGATGAGTTTGCGGTGGTTGGTTGAATGCGCAATGGCGTCGGTGACGCTTGCCGTAAACCGAAGCACTGATTCAAGTTCGTCGTGGGGGGGAGGTCGTTCAGCACGTTAGGCGATTTAAGTGAGCAAGTTGACTGTTGACGCGTCCCATTCATGCTGTGGATGGTGAACTTTTTTACGGGACGTGATTTTTTTTTGTGGATAAGTTCTTGGAAGTTTTGAGGAGATGTGTTTTGGGTGCCAAAATGATTGCTCAGTCAGTTTCAAATTTTTGGGAAAAATGTTGACGAATTTGTTGAATCAGGTTGACTCAACCAATAGAAGTGGTTGGTGCTTCAGGTGATTCGCTTGACTGTAGATCATTCGAATGGTTGTTTCTGTTCTAACCTCTAACAAACAGAAAATCTTTTACGCAAGAAGCACATAACACGGTCTATGTAATTCAATTTAAAACAAGAGAGAAAGGACAGTACCAATAACAATTAGAGAATGCGGCAACCAGAGGGAATAGTTGTTCTAGCGCAACCTTATTGCGACTGTTGGAAATCAGCGGTGTCAAACTCCAATATGGCACATGGGCAAATTGAAATAACAACTTCGAGTCCGGGAACTTTCCAATTCCCGATATTGATTTTGATTGAAAATGAATTGTGGTAAAACTATTTTGAAAATACTTACCTGTTCGTGAAATGAAGAGGCTCAACAATCTGCAAGTAGAAATCATAAAGAAGTAGAAAATTAGCTTTAATATAGTAGAAGTTAACTAAGCAATAGAAATATGTCCACAACCAAGATGATTTTTTTATTTTATTTTGTTATTATGGGGAGATTTTATAGACCTAGACCTGAAACAGGCCTACAGTATTAGGAAAAATCCAATTTAATGTTGAAAGGAGTATGTCTGTATTTGAAGTTTCATTGCCTATGGCCAAGATAGACAACCCTTCCGTCGTAAATAATTTGAGCTTATCTAGGCGCCCACATGGAATGGTCTGGTGGTCGAAGCGACAGCGGCTCCGCTTTTCACACGGCAGGACCGGGATTCAAATCCCTTCCAGACCGTCACCCCATACACAGGACTGTCTATTCAGCTGCGGGTACAATCAACCTTTAGAGGTTTTAGTGCCAAGAGGAAGAAGAAGGCACCCAGAACCTGCCGGATTCTGTAGTAAAATTTTTCATGCAATCTTAATTTGCACCAAAACATAATTTATTGTTTAAATTTGTGCTTTCATGCAAAAATATTACAAATACTTGGGGTATTGATTTGCTGAGGGCTTTAACTTAGATGTAGTGACGGTGGTATAACATTCGACAAGACTAGCTATCAATTCCCATTATAATCTTTAGGTGTACTAGAGTTAGTGTAAAGTGTACTGAGCACTTGGCATTGAGTTAACTAAGTCAAATGACCAAAACTGGATTGTAAATAGTTTTCTCGACCTGTTATGATCGGAGGTGGTTAACGAATTATAAATATTCTGTTAAGAAGTTTGATAGAAAAATTTTCTCGCAATGTTCGGTTCGATTCGATTCGACTCTTATAAGTTCGATTTTTAACCCACATTTTTTGTTGGGGCTTTCCAGTGGCCGAGCCGATAGTGGCGCCGGTTTTCACACGGCAAGACCGGGGTTTATATCCCATCCAGGCCGCTTCCCCGTACGCAGCTTAACTGACCATCCATCTTTGAGTGAAATCAAGTCACAGAAAGCTAGGAATGGCAGGCCGCAACCTTCCCAGGTTGTAGTGCCAAGGAAGAAGCAGAAGAGTATTTTAAAAATGTGTTCGTTTGTTGAATGCCCTGGAAAACTATATATTGATGTGTTTGACACCTCTGAAACTGTTATTTGCCTCTGGAACTGTCGTTGGAAAGCCCAAAATACAGTCTCCACGTTACATTGGCCGGGAGTTTCCACCACAAATCAACACATTATACACCTATACCTATTAAAGCTGATCGCCAGCATCAACTCAACTTCTGATTAGATTTAAAGTTGTTATTAAACTGAAATCAAAACATGTTTATCCCCGATCCCATCCCTATACAGCCACAGCGCCACTAAAGCTGTTAACCAGTAAGTTGTGTTGTTGCAGCTACACAAAAACATCGGCGCAAAGCATTTCAAGAGTATTCTGCTTTCGCACTCCCGCTCCGGTACACCGCTGGAGGTAGAAGCTCCCGGGGCAGGAATTTGCGCCACGAAACGCGCGTACTTGAACGATGATTTGGTGATCGGGCGATGAAGCTAATTAAAATACTTTCGCGGTGTTGAAGGTGGAAAAGTAGGTGCCGGCTGAGAATGAGAAGCACGTCAAGTGTGCTGCTAAATTCTCCGCTTTTTGCCAGATTGATTGGAGATGTTTTGAGTGGTTGTGTGTGTGTGTGTTGCTTTAGCAGAATGTTGCTCCTTTTCGTAATGAAAATTATAATTTGCTGAGCAGCATTTCAAGCTAGCAAGATAAATTATTTTCGCTAGGAAATGGTACGAAATTCATCTGTGCGCTAGGAATGTGCTCACCTAATTCCTACACAATTGACGTCTGGCATGCATTTTCCGTATGTGTGTTACTGGACCTCCCAGTCATTACATGCCGCCGGGTGCATGGCTACCTTTCGTGCATTCACATGAGCAGCGCTGCGATTAGATAGCTGTTGATTTATTTCGTTGCGTGTTTTGAATACAATTCCAGAACTTAAGATGGAATGGTTCGGTGTGGAGATTAATACCAACTGGAGAGGGAGGTTGGGCATACAAATACAAACGGTTTTGGCTGCATTCTCGTATGCAGTGCATTGCTACGACGGTGCACTGGGTTCCACCCAAAAGTACACGGTGGCACGTGACATTTGTAAAACCAGTTCTTGGCAAATCTTCGATGTTGAGCTGTGTTTTGGAGATATTGAACAAGCTGTTGAACAATCGGTTTTAGCGAGTAGAAATAGGTTTTGTGGGAGTAATAACCCTTGAAGACTTAAGCTATATGCCTTAGACAATAATAAAAAAAAGATCGCTTGCTGTGCAAGGGAAGTCATTGTGAGGGATGCCTAAGACATCTTTAACGAACGTAACGCATTGTGCATTGAATGTGGCACAATTATGGGCAATTTGATATCTCGCAGCAATATTTTTTTTTGGCACATTCATCATGCCAGCAGAGAAGAAGGCTACATCAAGCTACGACATGCTTTTTTTTGCATCTTCAAGATGAAGCTGTTGGTTCGACTCGGTTCGAGGAGTTCGAGTGGCATGGCGTTCGAGTAGGTCATTGGCTTGTTTTGACATAAAAACCGGCTTGGGTAACGTTAGCTTGTGCTTGTATAGAATGAAGGAGGTCCAGCGGCACGATCTGTACGGGTAGAGTAGGTCAACATTGTTACTACCCCCGGCATATCAGTCGGTCGGAGGCAGTCACGTCGTAGAATACGGTTGCTAATAACAATGTCAACAGTGTCATTGCGCGCATTACAATTTACGATCGTGATCGACATGTTTAGTGGAGAAGAGGAGATTTGTTGAGACATTTCTTAACAAGATGATACATCTTGTTCTTGATCCGGTAACTTCAATTCTTCTTGAAGCAGCTTCAGAATTAGCTGAGATCTTTCTGGTCGCTTAGAAATAAGTCCCTCAAGGTGATTCCAATGGACCCGGACATTTAAGCTAATTCATTCGAGGTAATAACTGCATGAATATGCATGTCCATAAGGGTTTTTACATAGCAATTTGGTAACCATCACCATGGAGATCATAAAGCACTTTCCCAACTGCTCCTATGACCCGGAATGAATACCTAATGTGAGCACCGTTTTCCCTACCGGCTCTTATCAATGTAAATTTTTCAACCTCCTAGAAACGAGGTTCATTTTCAATTCTACCCATTTGGGGTCACTAATTCACTTTTAGCAAATTGAAAAACACACGCCTCCGATACGCGGGTCCAATGAGTGGAGAGATACTTCCAAATTGCACCAATTATCGAAACAAAAAGCTGTTACGCGACACGCAGCAAAAAGTTGCTAGAAGACTCGGGCGGCGTCACGCGATTCTGTCATTCATGGAGTGATTCATCCATCAGATCGTCGCCGTTTTTGTGATGATTATGAGGTTTTTTAATCCACCCATTTTTCTCGTTATGATCAAGTAATGGATGGGGTTTGAAATTAGCAACACATATGTTCGAGACTCGCCGAGCGCTCGTCTCTGTGTTAGTCACTTTCGAGAACTCTTCTACATTTGGATTGGTGCAAGTGTCATTCAAACGGTGCTCGATGGAAAGAAACGGCCTAGTTGCATGCCCTCGGTGAATAATGATCGTTTTCCATTTATTTGAATAACAACGCAGCCCGCGTTGCTGCCAGCACTCCAACATCTTCATTAGCTCCGAGCACATCAATTATGGCCGATTAGTGTTGCCACGGGCAGGGTTGCAATTATTCTTCCCCATAGAGGAGCACCAAGGTGGGCTCGGAGTTCGGGCTGGAAGTTCCGAAAAAAGCTCTGCTCCACCCATCGCCCATCGTTGTGGTGGTTTTCAGGTGGAGATTTAATGCTGTTTTTTGCCATTGCAAATCGATTTCACCTTGATCGCGGCGTGTGCAAGATCGTTAATGATGCAGCATGTTTAGCCGAAAACCCGCGGTGCGCAATAAACTTGAGACTTAAGCGTTTAGATGACGATGATCGATAAAGTGTGGTGGGGATGGTGATGGTGTGATCGGTGCCTTTTCTTGATCGATTCTGATGAGTTTTTCTGTGTATTTGCAGCGAGCTACGAGAAGGAGAAGGAATCGGACACTTCGGAGGATGCTGAGTATATTGTGGTGCCACTGTCCCACCATCGTCCGACATACTACAACCGATACCCATCGTCGTTCGAAGGGTTCGATGGAGTTGTGGACACCGGCGACTTTGCTCCAATTCCGGCGAGACCCGTGTACTTCCCATCGTACAACCCGTTCTCGTGGCATCTTTCGGGTTATCTGGATGGTAAGGGCTCTTAGGAAGTTGTGGTTGTGGAGTTCCAGAGTGGTCTAATGCATATCTGACTATAATTTTCAGATCTCCTAAAGCGAGTCCGCGATCGTTTCTCTGGATCGTGGAATCCTTTCTACGGAGGTGAATTCGCCCCATCCGGACCAGGAGTATGGCCTGTAGAAATTCCGGACGACTCATCGGAGGATGGTGTTACCAACTCTACCTCTACAGTGAAGGTTCGTCCGCTTAGAACATCTTCATATCTGACTCTCGATCAGGCAACTAATAACTTCGCTTTGGTTTCAGGTCATCGATGGACACAAGGTTGTGATTAATGATACGTACTACACCAAGAAGACGGAGTTCGGTACCTCGATCTTCAAGGTGCGTGTCATTGACGTGAAGCCCACGGACGGCGATAGCGACGAGGTTAGCACATCCCCCAAAGCTCCAACCGACGTCGAGGTTGGCAATCGTAATGGAGATGATGATGATGCGGCTAAGGCACCGGCCGCACCGTCGACCGATGCACCCAAGCGAGACACTGAGCTCGAATCGAGCGACGAAGAGAAGACCACGGCTGACGATGACAATCTGAACACGATCGATGATATGGAAATTGATGAGGTGAAGGCAAACAACGGAAAGGAAGCAACGGAAGACAAGCCGGAGGTAAATACGGAAACTGTCACTGATGCTGATGCGGAAGCTGCGGAACCTACTACTACAGCCGCTGCTGACGCTGCCTAATCCTTCTGCTGACAAATGCTGTCTGCAACGCCTTGCCCTAATACTTTCTCCACGCTCGGACTGAAGTTTGCTATCTTCCTACCGGCATCCGATTGGTTTTTAACCTTGGTGTCCAAAATTCCTTTGGGTTTGGTTAAAGTCTTCCTATCGAGTGCTCTGGATACATCTGGATTGGAGTTCTGCAAAAAAACTAAACAAAGGATCTCCTTTTCTACACTGTTTATACTATTAACTTCCACCCGGCCAAAACGCATCTCTAAAGCTCGCATATACCGTTTAAAAAATCTATCTATAACAAAACCTCTGTGATTCGAACTCTAAGGACCATCAACTCGATCGTGTTTTTTCTACTCCATTTACCTTTCCGATCTTCTTTTCCTCAATTAACGCCCAAAAACGTCTTCTTCCTAGTAGCATGTACATAAGCATATGAATGTGAAATTTCATCTCTTGCATTCTTTTATTAACTTCTTCCACCCCCGGATCAACTCCAGAACTAGTGCGTGTTTTGCAAAAGCTGACGAGATACTTCACGCCAACGAAATGCATCTTGCCGCAATAGGAATATGTGACGGAGAATAAGAAATAATGATGTAGATACTAGTAACAGTGGAAGGAGTGTGTCCACATGGGCAGTTTCGAACCTTCCATGCGTTGGACCGGGAGAACACGATAAGCAGGAACTGATTGGTCCAACGCACCTGGTTGCGCTGCTGGTTGTTGTGCTTTCCCGATTTCGGTTTTACCAAGTCTAACCAGTCTAAGCTTTACAAAGTGAATGATGTAAATAAAGTTGTTAAGAACTTAAAATGCCTTTACCTTCTCGCTATCTCTTTCTTCTACTTCTTTCGTTTGCTGCTAGTTTTTTTTCGAACTAAATCTTAACGAGCTCTAAGTAACCAATAAACTGACAAGCATGAGGCTCGCCAATACTATTACTACTACAGAGTGATACGCTTCTGGAGCTGATGTACATATTTGATGCAAATGCTGATTTCTTTAAACTAGTTTAAGCTTCACTTACATTGTATATTGATTCATACACTCTTTGGCTTAGCCGAATAACGACGCCCTTTTGGAGCGCGTTCTCCTGATTAAGACATAACGAATATCTCAAAACAGTCCTCCGAACAGTGGTCGCTGCTGGAATCGTTCGAAGGCGCATCGCATCCATCGGAAGATTTGGTGGAAGACTCTCCCGAAATCACCATCCAACGTAACCGGGGCAACAGTGAACTGCTCGAATCGAGCTCCGAAGAAGAGGTTGAGTCGAACGTCAACGTCCCACGACAACCCGTGTCAAACGAATGGCCCAAACAGGACGATCGTCAGCGGATTATCGTTTCGAACAGATTCGACAACCGGTTCAACGCTAACCAGGAAACACCTGTCGGTGATGCACCAACCGTACACGATCTCACGAACGATATTGCCATCAACTTCCGGATGGCCACCGATAAGAGTGTCACAGCAAACCCAAATGCAATCACGTTCAACCCAATGAATCCACCGTCGGTTATCGTTCAGCGAGATCCTTTCCCTGGAGCAGCGCCGGGAAGATACCCGCCAATCCCCGGTCGTCCAGCGATGGGTTTCCCATCTCCGCAACCCGGTGTAGGCTTCCCAGCCGGAGGATCGTTCCCCGGTTTCCCGGGCCAGGGAAACCCGTTCCCCGGCGGTCAGTTTCCGTTGCAACCGTTCCCGATGCAACAACCGCCACTGTTCGGTGTTCCGACCGGTACAAACTTTGGCCTAGCCGGTCAGAATCCTTTCTTCTTCGGTAATGCCCAGTTCCGGCGTCCATAAACGAAAGTGAAGAGAGAGAAAAAGAGAAAACTTTCCAAGAAATTGTGAACATCTGACGGGTGGAGAAACTTCTGCTAGCGGTAAGAGCGGTGTTGCTCATTTATTTATTGATCTAAATTATTTTACTCAAGCGTAAAGGTTAGTGTGGCATTTCCTGTGCTGCCCACAGCTAGCGTACTAGGCTAGACTTTATTGTTGTAAGGGTCGAGATATAGGCAGGAGGAGGATCTGGATCGAGAGAGGATTTTTTTTCTTCACTAATACCAAAGAAGTTGGTCCTCGTGCTTCACCAGCGTGAAATATCTAATGTGTGTGTGTGTGAACTTTGGAAAGAATCAAACTTCCAGCAACCCCTCAGCAGGACGACCTCCATGACATGTAGTGTAATGGACACACACACACACACACTGGAAGGGCTGTTCGAAAATGGGAGATTTTATTCTTCATTGGAAAATAATTTATTTACAACAGTTTCGGACATTCTTCTTCCGTGCCGTGTGGCTTAAAACTTTTCCATCAACCCAAAGTGGACTTCACCGGGCTCGAAAGCCCGAATGGAAGTTTTGTATAAATCCTTCCGTTTTCCTATCGTAAGTATCGAAGTGCCGGGGTTTCCGTTCGGGGGGGCATCGGATAGTTTGTTGGCAGCCATGACGCTTTTGCCCCTTTCGCATTAGTGGAAGGATTAGTGAAGAATCGGCAAACTGCAATGCGTTGCGGAAGGACTCTATTAGGGGTTGGTTGGGCTGAAGTTTTCGCGTGAAACAGCCCTTGGTCGCTCACTTGTTCGAATAAGAAAATTTAACACATATTAGTATATCAAGCTATAATGCTGGAAGCGAGAAAATTTTAGAACAAACAGCATCGGAGCAAAGATTTAAGGAGGTATATTAATTTAGCAAATGGCATGCAGCCGTACAGGAAGCAAACCGGCGAGACGGCGTCCTCTTGTGAAAGGTATTTTTCCCGGGCTGCACCAGGTAGACTAATTAATTTGTGCATTGTCTGACAAATGGAGCAAGACTTTTGGAGCGAGCAGGAATGGAATGGGCCAGAATTCGTTGCACCGTGAGTGGCTGAGAAAACCACTCTATCCGGAACACAAAAGCGCAGTGTGAAGATTTTCCTTTCAGATTATGCTGCAGCCGGGCATTAAGTAAATGGATGTAAAGAAGCGTACAGAGAGCAAACAATTCAATAAATCTAGTCTTCCTTGGCAGCTCCTAGCAACGCGCGTAGGATCTTCGGACGGTGCGAGTCCAAAGTAGGAAAAAACAAACCCAGCAGAAGGATTTTAATTTAAGAAATCCTTTTTCACGTGTGCCGCCTCAAGCTGGTTGTGAGGGAACCGAAATAAAATTGGCAAAGAAAATAAGATTTTAATTAACACTTTCAAAAATTAATTTATTTCCAACCCCTATCCGTCGATCGGCAAATTCGGCAGGAAGAAAGGATAATCCTTCCAAAGAAATTACTCTTCGCTAACTGCATCCCAGACAAATAAAAGGGGGGAGGTGGGTTGTTTGCCGAGGGTGGTCGAGTAACAAGTTCGATCTGATACATTCTTGGTGCGCTAAATCCAGCTGGTCAATAATGTGGAGTCGATGTTTTGGGCTGGTGGATGCAGGATGATGCCGGTTCGGGGAAGTAAAGCAAATAAAAACCGAAGAAAGGATTCTCGTCGACGTTCTGTGTGCTTTTCAGGTGGATTTTCTAGCAGATTGATCTCGTTTACCATTCACAGAGCTAGAGAGAGAGAGAGAGAGAGAGAGAGAGAGAGAGAGAGAGAGAGAGAGAGAGAGAGAGAGAGAGGCAGAAAGCGATTTTTTTCCTTACGCTTTGTTTGAAATTTGCAGGGTGTAAAGGAGTGGCTGATTTATTTTTGATGTAACTTGCTATAAAGTTAATTTTTTTTGTTTCAAATAGTAAAACTTATAAATAATTCAAATCAAGCATCAATTTCATGTTTCAATATAGCGATATCTACCACGCTACACCGATTTAGTACAAATTGCATACCTGTAGGTGCATGCAGAAGAAGTGTTCTAATAGACGCTTGTTTTTCGCACAAATATGATTTATTTCTATTCTCGGTTATTTTAAAATCAAGTCAAAATTTTTTTGTTAATTTTTATCTTTTAGAGTTTTAAATGAATTGCGTTTAAAGCCATTAATAGCTTAAATACCCATTTTTATTACATTTATATGGCTCCTGCACGTGTTATGGGCACTGTACCAAGGATGGGAACCATAGTGTGATAGGTAATGTTTTCAGTTTTATATTTTATAGTTTTAAATTAGACCAGAAAAACATGTATGAAAAAAAAATAACCAAAACATTCAAAATTTTGCTTAAAAACTCCAATAATTGCCTGCCGGAGTTCATAAAACATAACATTGTCTTTACATTGTTCAAGCCTCTCTTCTCTCTCTTGCTCTCTCTCTCTCTCTCTCTCTCTCTCTCTCTCTCTCTCTTTTGCTTTCCCTCTTCTTATCCTAACGAGCTCTTTAGGCCATGCCTGCCATTTCTGGTTTACTAGAATTAATGATACCACGTAGTTAGATGGTCAGTTCTTCCTAAGGAGGAACGGTTCGGATAGGATTTGAACCCAGGCTCTGCCACGTGAAGACCGGCGCCAGCTGCTCTTTTCTTACTTTTTTTACTACTTTTAATTTTTAACGAATTTAGAAAAAAAACATTAGTATCGAGAATAGATACTTTTCCTAAGTGGCCCTGCAGGTATGATACTTGATGCAATTTTCGAAGCAATGAAAAATATGTATGGGTATGCGTTAAAATATGCAAAATACATTAAATATACTATTTTTTATCCTATACAGAAAAGTCTTTCATCAATCCTTTCATCTTTTTTAATAATAAAAAAAAACCTATCGGGCATATTGTTCTGTTTGTACTAATAAAATTCTACACCACTTTTTTGCCCCCATAAACAGCTAACCCTGTAAATGCAATCAATCGGCATCGGAACTCGGAACAGCTTTCGCCAGCAACTGGTTACCCGTGTTTTTTTTTTCTTGTGTTCCCCATTCTCTGTGGTATTGAGTTTCGTTGTTCACTTCACGGCATCACACTCACCCACTGTACAAAGCGAGCGATGATATCAAATTATATTTATTGAAAATTACTTTTTATTTAATTTCTTCCACTTTGGAATCGGTTCTGCTGCCGGCGAAGGAATGATAGATTTCTTGTGCAGTTTGAGTATAAAAAAATCCTTCCGGAGATCCCAACGGGAGTCGTCTACGAGCATTGGTTTACCGAGCAAAGCGGGGAAGCACATCTACCTCCTCTCCCACCACCGAACATCAATCGTATCGTGGGTAATGCAAGGAGCCCAACAAAAAAGAGCATCAGACCGATATGCTGGCAACAGACACCCAGAACCTTCAGAGCTTTTGTTTGCCTTTCGATAGAGTATTCACTCTGTTTAAACTATGGTTTTCTCAACGCTCGGGGGAAATTTGGTACCATTTTCCGCGACTTTTTTCTCTCTCTCTCTCCCTTTTGCTCAATCCCGGATTCTTTCTTCTGTGCTGAGGGAAGAAAACAGAAAAAAGATGACGTTTCAGCAAATCCGCTTCCTCAACCGGGGAAGGAACAATCTCCTTCTTGCCAAGACAGCCGCCCCCCGATGGTGTCAACTGGCGACCATTCGAACGGTATGTGCATTTGTGCAGTTTGTGAGAGGAAAAATCTGCTTCGCCTCAGTTTCTTATCAAAGTCCATTTTCTTTGGCGAAGCAAAAAGACGAACAATACCAATAGCGTATTTTAAGTGTGGCATCGGTGTGGCTGGCTGTCTGTAGCTGTGTTTTTTTTTCAGTACAAGAAGCGGCAAAAGCGACCAAGAGTCAAACAGAAGCTTCTCCGGAACAGATTTATCTGCCCCCTTTGGATATTTGTACCGGAGGACAAGAAGCAATTTGAGGGATCGCTTACAGTGCCACTGTTGGGACTTTACATAAATTATACTTCCTGCGCACAGCCGTGAAGGAGAGCGAATGCCGGTAAAGATCAGATAAAAGGATAAGGACAACTGTCACCTTGCAGCTTCAACCTTATCCACCAGTATTCAAATCGATGTTTTACAGTGACGAACCAGTGTAGCGACTGTAGCTTAAAAAATATTATGTTTCGCTCCATTTCCGGTAATCACTGGCGACCGCTCTCAGGTAAAGCTGCTTGCTCCGGTGGATTACAAAAGACCATCGGAATCGTTATCCAGCGTTACGAGCCTTTTTGTTTCCACCCTGGTTCCTGCCAGCAGCAGTGTTACAACAATGGTTGGATTCCTTTCGATCAGCTCGTCCGAGGCGGTTCGTCGTGTTTGTGAGATAACGGAATGATTTAGTGCTTTGTTTTTAAGAAAATATGGCCGTTGCCTCCCGTTGCTAGCATGAGTTTGCGCTTCCTGACCAAGTCCCGTGGTCCTGGTGCGGTGTGCACCAATGGTCATAAATCAAACGCACATCCAGTTCCGGTGCAAGCTTCGTAGTAACGCTTCTCCACGTCCTTCAAGAGGTACACAAGAGATAGCTCCAGTTACTGCCAGCCCATTCCGCCAGGACTATTTGTTTGATAATTATTCCGATTAATCTTTGACTCAAATAATCCAATTACTTTTTACTCCCGGCGTTTGCAAATTGGTGCGCTCGGATCGAGGCTCAGGGTTAACTTCAAACGAGAATCTATCGTAAAGCCCTTCTATAGCTCACCGTTGGGTAGGTAGGTCTTAAGCATCAAAGGAATCGGTAACCGGAAAGATGCAACACAATGACAATCACCTTCGAAGCCGTACCACACACATCGGCTTGAATCTCACTTGACCTAAATTATTGAAGAACCAGCCGGAATTGAGTTGCCTGCCCGGGGTTACCGGGTGTCGGTCGGTTTGTGTGTGTGTGTGTGGTGTCGTGGTTGAAGTGATATTGGTTAACCTCCTCAAAGTGGCTACCCGAGTAACCGAGTCCGGGCAATACAGGGATAAGCACCATGAGAGGACCTTGACGAAGCAATTGCTCCGAAATGTGTCATTACAGCCTCATATAACCAACCCTTGAAGAGGAGAGACATTCTAGACGAAAATTTTGATGAATTAACGAGAAAATTAATTTCAAGATGATAATTTCATTATTACAATACAGTTTGAAGGATTAAAGCACCTCTAATTAAGCAATCTGTCCTTCAATGCCCCTAAAGATATGCAATCTGCATAGCTTTTTATGAACTTGTCTAGCTGGCTGTGTCCTCCGCTTTTAGACATCTCTATCATGGGTCTGCTGCTTCAATGCAAGTCCTTGGCCTTCACGAGCTACAGCTCGTATCTCACATCTTGGCAACACAAAGGCCGGCCAGTGCTATCCAAGGACGAATCGGTACACATCCGATACGGAGGATGATAGATAATAAATTTCCCCCATCCCGTAGCGGCATTTATCAAAAGTGGACACAACAGATCTCAATGATCAATTACTACACCAGACACACAGCCTTCGGAGTAAGTGAGACGTTAGGGCACAAAGATTAAGGTTCAACGTTTGGTAGTCCCTACTTTCTTCGGTCGCATGAATGCACATTGCATACCTTCTCCTGCGGACCGGGACTACTGTCGCTGTACCAGAGCTGTCGCTGTGCTGTATAATTTGCTGTCATGCATATCGAGCAATCCATTCCGGTTCGCGCTCAACAAATATTTGCCAACGCTGAGGTGAATTTAATTTTCATCCCAATCCGGTGCTCGTGTGTTGGCCCATGGGAGGCAGGATGCGTTGAAGTGCGTCCTTTCAACATTAGCGCCGAAGATGGGGTGTTGGACACAAAGTTTTCCCCTTTGGTCGGGCTTTTGCAAAGTGATTTCTGAACTGGTGTACAACCCCCTTGTTACGGAACCCTCTCTGATTGATGTGTCCCGCGGTGTTGGCGCCAGTGTATGCACATTAAATTAATTGCCGGTCGAATTCGATCGGGACCAATCAATCGAATCGCGTGCGACCGCGCCGTCTGTGTACGTGCCGCCGACCGGGATACACTGGATATTGACGAATTAATGTAATGATGGTTGCAATTAATCAGTGTGGGTAGACTGCTACACGAGATGTGCAAGGATCCACTTTGCGACGGCTGCCGAATTGATAGTGAACGAGCCTGCGAACGCAAATTTCATGTCATTTTCGGTGTGCTCAAATTAACCTGTAATTGAAAGGCGAACCGATTAGTATAAGACGGCGAAAATTGTCTCACCAAGACATGTGTGACGCAATTATCTGAAGAGCGGGCACTTTTTTTTCGGTATAGTTTGCTGTTTTAATGAATGGCGTTACTTACTTTAAACAGTTCTTACCACGAAGCAACGATTAAACTCAGCGAGGACTCGGAATCGCCTTTTGTTACTTAATGGCGCCATAATGGTGCCCAGAACGAAGGACATTTCAGCTAGTGGAAACGCAAGGCACGCGATTCAGGACAAAAAGGGGGAAAAGGAGCATCGCGCAACACAAATTGCCTGTAAATCGTGATTGTCGTCATCATTTTACGCTTAAAGCGCTAAATCTCGTACCACGTGCAGAGGAACAATGGAACACCACTCGTTCGAGACGGCTGGGCGAACTAGTGAAAATGACAGTTTCGCAAATAGCGTCCCTGTGAGATGGACTATGGGGCGGTCGAGAACATGGAAAAGTGTAGTGAAAAAATCTTTGTTTTTCATTTTAAACGTCATAATTAACAAAAAAATAAAATTATTTCAAGCTTTGAAGCACATTCATTTACCTAATAAAAAGTTGTATTGGACAATTAATTCGACTTGATGCTATTTTGACAGCCTCTGAGTTGTTGATATATCCATAGGAAGGTTTAAATATATTTGAGGTACGATTCACAAGTTAAATTGCAACTGAAAAGATTAAGCTATAGTTATTTCATATTATCATATTATATTTCAAAAAGCATTCTAAAGTAAGCAATTTGATTTTGTTCAGTCAGTATTATTTCCATTAATGGAGAGGCTGCGACAGTCTGTGGGACAGCCATTCAAAGCTAGAATTGTCTCATAAGCTCTTCAGTGATCAGTGATTGTGAATATAAGACTCCGAACCAACTCTTACCAAAAAGTCATAGCGTGATGCCGTAACAAGTTGCCAATGGCAACGATCGTCCATGCAACTCATAATGTCCCATGTCAATGTCGCTGGAAACCTGGAAATTTTTGGCGAATAGCTGAAGAAGGTTTTAGTCGGTAAAAATCTAGCAGTACATACTGGATGATCGTATGGGTCTCAATAAAGATCTCCTCTATGAAAAAAGCCGTACTTTTGTTTTAAATTTGATGTTATTCGACGAAGGAAATTAAAATTATTACCTACTTATCACGCGCTACAACCGCTTTGCGGTCTAGGCCTGCTGCAACAATCCTCGATACCGCTCACGGTTTAGCGCCGTCGTCTGCCAATCCGTTATCCTGGCCGTTCTGGCGGACGCATCAACGCCATCACTCCACCTCAATTTGGGCCTATCACGCCTCCTCTTTCCGTGTGGACGGCCTGAAAGGACTTTACGGGCTGGGTCGTCCGGTGTCATTCTCATGACGTGACCAGCCCACCGGAGTCTGGCGAGTCTAATTCGCTGCACAATGGTAAGACCATCATACAGCTTGTAGAGCTCATCATTGTAGCGGCTCCTCCATTGTCCTGCCACACATAAGGGGCCAAAAATCGAAAGAAAAATTGACCTTTGATATATTTCCAGTTTATGTATTGCTACAAGAAAGTTTGTTTATAAAATAATTAATTTCCATGGGGATGTTTCAAAAATTTCTATATCCGAAAATACCGTCCGAATAAGACATCGACAATGACCATCTGAATTGCGATAAAGTATCGTTGGCGATATTTAAATTCAGTATTATTTAAAGGATATGTAACCGATCTTGTCCCATAGTGCACCGACGTTTCTCACCTACTGATAATAATTCCCATAGGTGCGGGCTGTTACATGCCCTCCGTTGGTCGGTACCGTGTCACACAATGACTGTCACACTAGGCGGAACTATTGGGTATTGTGTATTTATGGGACATCCTCCCCTTCCTCCCAATAACTCCCCCCATGTGCAGCTTCCGGCTAGCGCAAGAACATTCCGTGCGTTTGCTACAAAGCGTCTTATCTGGTGGCGTGTAATGTTGCGCGCGTCTTCAATTATGGTTGTTTATGAATTCCTTTCAGGCTCAATTTCCCAAACGGCATTTCGCCTGTCTTCGCCGCGGGAGTATTCCGCGGAGTGTTTCTGTGTTCTACGTGATACCTTTAAGTGTGTCGTTTGGGAAGGTAAGTACCACCGTTTAGTTGCACTCCAGAATGGAATCCCGAGTGACTTCTTCTGTGTCGACGATTGAGGTCCATTCTTTGTGGTCTCATTGAGTGGATAGCCGGAGTAGGAAACCGGTCGGATCTTAAGATTCCAGCGTGAAGAGCACACCCCCTTTAAGTACAACTCCTTTGAAGGTGTCGTCTTCCAGCAGCCGGGAGTTGTGTTGAATGTTTGCTCGATTGAATATTTGATTTCCACGGGCAAGGAAAATAGCCCCCGAGCACACTTGAAGGAAGCCGATTGCCAGTGGAGGAATTTATCAGCCCAAAACGTCAATGTTAATTTTGATCGAACGCCGTTAGCCTCACTCAACCAGACACAGCAAAAGCATGACAATGTACACGCAATATGATACCCGGTCCGTCTCCGCCGAGGACGAGCCCGGTACGGTCGATGGTAAGCCGCCGGTAAGCTTCAGGATTTGTGACAGATTGAAGCTGTCATCCGTTTTGCGCGGTGTGCCACGGGGTGGAAGGAGTTGAAATTAGAACGCCGGTTGTTGTTGTGTGAGCTGTTGCGTAACCGTACAACAACGGCACTCGCGCGTACTCCTCGCGCGCATTTCCGAATGTCTGTCGGGGGTTCGGCAAGGCTACCACCGGGCATTGCGGAAGATGCTCATTTACATGCGACTACTGCTTCGAGGCTTATTTGACGGAAGAATGGAACACGTTCGCGCGTGGAGGGACGCGGAAGGGAGCTTGTTCTGGCGATTAGTTTTATCGTTTTCCGGTGTTTTCCTCGAACAGGGGATGTAGGTTTTTCGTGAAAATCTCAAGCAATTCCTCCAAGGACGACGCGAGGAGTGCGAGAGAAACGGGTGAACGGTTTACTGGATATCAACAGTTTCTAATTAAGTTTCCCCGTCCGGAGTAACGTAAGCAGTTGTTCCGGTTGCTTAAGAAACGATCAGCAGCATCATCATCAACATTCGCATCATCGCACGTGACATAATCGGAGCACAATACGTAATGGTAGGGTTTGGCAGACACATCAGAATATGAAATGCGCGTTGAGCCGCCGTAGGGATTAGACCTTGTGGGGAAGCTGTCAAATCACTTTAGCCTGCGAAGCGCGGTAGTTTGCGTTAAGTTGCCAAATTAATCGTGTGTTAAATCGTTTAACCGTTCACCGTGGTGCTGAAAGGCGTAACTAAATTACGTAGCTTACAAGATTGTTGTTAAGTGGAGGTGGATTGTTCGTAGTTTTTCAGGTGAGATGGCGATTATTGGAGCTTTGGCATGTTGGAATAGGTGCTTTAGATTCTTTTGAAATGAGCAACAAGTGCATAAATCTGGAATTTTATAAGGAACATATTCCCGATGTCAACAGGGACACTAAAAACTGGTCTTGTGAACGCCTAAAAGTATGCAATCTGAACCTTTAAAACCAACTTAAAGCTTTAGACAATCCCAATCAAATGCTACAACGCTGTCCAATGTTGTCCAACTCACCAAAATATCTATCATTACTCTTAATCGATGATTTATACTCCAGGGTTAGAGGAGTCCCTTTCAGTCTGGTTTTTATGCCCGGAGCCCTGGAAAAAATTTCCTGTAATTCGAAGTTCAGTTAATAGCCAAAATTCACTTTATTCTGTAGATAAGGGATCAATAGTTAGCTCAAGTATCCATGAATAAAGACCAGTCATTCAAAGTTAAAGAGATTATGTTTAAGGAGTGAACACTAAAAAATAGTTTTGAAAATTGCATACTTTCAGGCTTAAGAAAACGAAAGATCCTTAAATTCAACGATTTAAATGCCTTTTTTTCACCAGATTTACTCTTGCAGTGCTCGTTTACCCATTACCTTAAATAAAGTTTAATAATCAAGTATGGAATTGAAATTAAGCTACACAGCGGCAGATTGTTGCTATTGCGCCTTAATAAAATTACTCCCTCTACAATGCTTCTCTAGAGAATTCGGTCCCCGAGTACCCAGATTGATGCAACACTCGTGACGTGTATGAGTTTCTCCATCAAACGAAAGCCAGCCGAAGAAAAGTATGTAGTCAATTGTTTTCCTACCGTCAGCGACATATCCGGAGCTGTGAGGATGGTGGTGCGAGGACGCTTGTGGTGTCTTTTCCAATCAATTCAAATAAAAATCCATACCATATTTGTATCTATGGTTCACCCCCCCCCCCCCCCCCCCCTTCCACCGAGCTTGCCGATGTCTCTGGTAACGCTTTCGTAAACACACCCGTTTGCACGAGGACATTCGAACCTTTTGGCTTCTTCAATTGTTTACCTTTCTCATTTTCGGGTGACTGCGGGTGACTCTGTGTCGGTGGTGGTCGGAACAAGGCAGAACATTTCCCCCAGCGGCGACTGGCACTGGTAATATGATTCGATCCAATCTCATATCATAAAATGAGTTTCACCAAACCGCAACCGCCATCTCGCCACAGTCTCTTGGCTTCGGGTTTATATTCACCCTTCATAAGGATGTCCCTCTGCTTCTTTTTTCTTGTTCGTTCGTTACTGTACTAGACAAGGACGATAGCATATCCGTTACATTTACAGTGCAGCACACTGGCAGGAGTCGAGCTGTTCCATATCCCGATATCTCTCGCCCGTCCGTACCGCCAGCCGGGTGCAAAAACCACCCAGACAACGTTTTGCTGACTATTGATACATCCTTCACGACCGTGCTGTCCCTTCGGAACTGTCTGTCAGTGGTTCTGTGCCAGCCAGACGAGGAGTCTTTTTTTTGCCCCCCCAACGGAACGGAAACAAAAAGGGATCGGTACCGGATGGTGCTTGCTGCTAGTAACTTTTCACTACTCAATAAGCGCATCGTGAGACAGACACGAGCGTGCGCGCGCGCCAACGCCGGACGTCCCTTCTGAGTAGTTGGCCACCGGGTGGGTGCAGGCGTATCGTCCACGCACTATCGGACAGGGGGTGGTCAAAACAAGGAAAAATAGACTTATCGAGATTGTTCTGATTTGTTAGATATATTTAACCGTAACTTCTTCTTCGTTGGCATTAAAACCTCGAAATGTCTTGGACAACCATTTCAGGGTTTCTGTGACTTGTTTTTAACCTTAGCTCGATAGTCAGTCCGGCGTACGGAGAGGCGGTCTGGATGCGATTTGAACACCGGTCGTGCCGTGTGAAGGCCGGTGCCACCGCTATCGCCTCTGCCACCGGACCACCCGGTGCTGGTGGTTATAAAAGGCATGTAATCCCTAACTTTTCTGAGAACAAGTAAGTTTACAAAGAAGGAGTTGTGCATAATGGCGCCCACTAGTCTTTCAAATTTTCAATCTTCGAAGCATATGTATATATTTAAAAATTCAATAAGGTGGTTAAATCCCTGTTTTTACAGTGAAGACACTTTTTGGCTTTATGTTCCGTTTGGCTACACCGAGAAAGCATTTTTGGTCACGGTTTGTCCTTAACCGCTCCATAGTGACTCCACAGTGGCATACATGTGTTATTGGAAAGCATAACAATTTGATATCGTTAAAACACTCCATAAGTGGTGTCCCTGTAACGAATGCTGGCTTAATGCCTGTTGAAGCTCCTCAACGAAGGGAACCTCACTATCATCACTATTATTTTTTCCTCTACCCTGCATTGAATCCTTTTGGCTGTGCTGATTCTCCTCATCAGCATAATGCAAATACTGGTCCCGTCAGCCTGCCATTCCCCGAAAGGTGAAGCATTCTTACAGTGAAAATCACTTTGAAAATCATCCTCTCACCCACCGGATATGCCCGGGGGGGTGGGGTGGCTTTTTACCGTCCGCAAGCGATCTTGATCGCTTCGCACCGTAGCGCCAACAAGTCCAGCAACATCATCTGGTATCGATTGGTATGTGCTCATATGTGTGCCCACCACCGAACGACACTGGACCACGGGTGAGGTCACGAGGTACGGGTGACAGCTTGATTGTTGTTGATTCGAATGCCAATCTCTTATCTCGGTGAATTATGTTTTATGTTACGGCTTCGATTTCCATTACTTTTTGCACTCAACCGCATCCGTGCGATGGCAAATGGATTGGAGTACCAATTAGGTCAGCACCGGGAGAATGGAATTTGCCTCCCGTTGTTCTACCCACCGTCACACTCCACCTCAGCATAGGAACGTTTCCTGCGGGGTTCTTCTTCCGAATGAAATGGGGGAAGAATCTGAAAGGAAGCACAAACATTCTACAAATAGATAGGAACACGTTTCGCAAAAGGAAGAAACAGCGTCAAACGCGTGAACGGTGGTAATAAGTGGAATACGTACGAATACCGGAAATCATCCACACCGGAAAACGGAAGCGTCGTAAATCGGGTTGACCGATGGGACGGGGCGTGGTGGTGTTGGACTTATTGATTTTAATTAAATTCTATGTCCTACCTTTCCAATCATCTCCCTGGGGCGCGAATAGGAGGGGAGACACTTTTCTTATCACGTTCGATTTCTTAATCGCTTTGATTCTGGAACACCGTTGATGTTGTACGTTCATCGGTCGAGCAGAATTAATGAATCTGTTCAAGAATAGGAACAGGACAAAATCAAGAGGTTGCTTGCTGTTCTCAATCACCTTTGTTTGTTAATTTGTAGATTAATTAGCCCAGCTCGCTTTAACTTTTGATTAAACGCCCCGGGAATCAGCTGTCAATGAGCGAAATTCAGCTGTTTTGCATACTTTAAGGCGCCTGAATCTGGTCACCACAGTGAATGACAAAATAACATCACGGCAAGATACAGCTTGCGATCGCCGTTAACTTACGACTTCTTAAGCTTCGAAGCTAATAAACCAAAGGAATTGTCGTTGGTAACAATGTCCAACAGCGGAGAGATTGAAAGTGTTATTAAAAAGATTATATCGATTGTTACGCTGGGGTGAAGCTTGTTGGGATGTCTTGCGAGAAAGCAAATTGTTGCACGGGGAAAGCAAGTGGACAAATCGATAAAACGGGACACGGGGATACGCTGGTGTTATTGCAAATCTACCATATACGGATGGGTGTGAGGATGTGTGAGTGTGTTGATTCAAACAGTGTGTCTAGGATAAGCGCATAACGAAAGCTAAGGGATTATTTGGGAAAATGAAAGAAATTATAGAATAGTTGCAGCTGAATATAGATTATGACTGAAAAATAGTTAATAGTTCCCAATTTTCAGCTTATCTAAGTTTACCAATAATTAAAGTTAGTTGTCGAAGGTGTTTCAGGCAGTTTGTTGAATTATTGACTATTTTCTGTTCTATTTGTTCTTTTCTATTTGTTCTATTCTATCTATTCTATTCTTTCTATTCTATTCTTTCTATTCTTTCTATGCTATTCTATTCTATCTATTCTATTCTATCTATTCTATTCTATCTATTCTATTCTATCTATTCTATTCTATCTATTCTATTCTATCTATTCTATTCTATCTATTCTATTCTATCTATCTATTCTATTCTATCTATTCTATTCTATCTATTCTATTCTATCTATTCTATTCTATCTATTCTATTCTATCTATTCTATTCTATCTATTCTATTCTATCTATTCTATTCTATCTATTCTATTCTATCTATTCTATTCTATCTATTCTATTCTATCTATTCTATTCTATCTATTCTATTCTATCTATTCTATTCTATCTATTCTATTCTATCTATTCTATTCTATCTATTCTATTCTATCTATTCTATTCTATCTATTCTATTCTATCTATTCTATTCTATCTATTCTATTCTATCTATTCTATTCTATCTATTCTATTCTATCTATTCTATTCTATCTATTCTATTCTATCTATTCTATTCTATCTATTCTATTCTATCTATTCTATTCTATCTATTCTATTCTATCTATTCTATTCTATCTATTCTATTCTATCTATTCTATTCTATCTATTCTATTCTATCAATTCTATTCTATCTATTCTATTCTATCTATTCTATTCTATCTATTCTATTCTATCAATTCTATTCTAGCTATTCTATTTGATCTATTCTATTGATCTTTCTTATTCTATCTTTATACATATGAGTCTTTCTTTAATTTTTCCTTGTTTTTGGCAGTTCTCTTCAATTTTTATTCCCAGATTTTTTGGATTCTCGTTGTATTTCTTAAGATTTTATGCTCTCAGATTCAATAGCCCTGCAAAAGAATTAATAAAAAAGCAATAAGATTATTTACTTCTTTTTGACGCAGTTTTTGGGTTTTTATATGCAACAAATAATTACATTTTACATTTTAGATCACATTCTGCGCCACACTGTACAGCGACAGATTTTTAATGCCCTCCCTGCCAACAAGTTGACCTTCTGGGGTGACCAACACGGGTGCAACCAATCACAGGATCGAGGCAGCACAGCACGTTCCAATTTTCCATCGGCTTAACGGTCGGTTACAGATCCATGCCGAGTTTTTATCTTTGCTTTGTCTAAAACCATCCCAACGACCGATCAGCAGGGTGTTGCTACTTGGCAAAATTCATCCCCCTCCCCTGCGCTCCATATAGCCATGGGCAGGGCACGGGGACACAATCACTCTGTAATTAATTAATTAAGTTGGGATTTTTCCTTTTTTTCGGGGTTGGAGCTAAGCCACACTTTGACGACGGTTTTCGCTCCCGGGTGTATCAAATGATTACACTTTATACGGTACGGGTTTTCCACAGACATTCAGGGACGCCACAGGGAGCGACGTCCTGGTTGATTGAATTTGATTCCGCCATTGACGGGAATGGTCGTGCCAATACAGACCGTGCTTGCTGCGTGTGTGTGATTTTAGCGAAGAAAAACAGCATGCAACCGTTAAAGCATGACAGAGCATTGGATGGCCATGCGACAGCGGTTCCGCCATGATGCAGCAGTACAATGCGCGCAGAAGGAACAGGTGTTGCTATGTAAAATATGTCTTGCTCACTACCCGGGACAAATCCTATTACGCGTGCTGGCAGATGCGACTCTCGCTTCTCGGGTGTGACATTCGTCGGGTTTTAGCAGCGAAAACGGTTTCGGACGGTGCACGTTTCGGTGGCCCGGTGCCGACAGTCGTCAATCGGGACAGTCTGCTGTGGTGTTCCGAGTGGTAAGTGAAAAACGGGACAGTTTGCAGAAAATGGCAAACGATGAATATCTCAGATTACAACTTCTTCACGCTCGAGTGATGATGTGTCGTGCCGTGTGGTGGGCCACAGCCGCCCGAGCAGCCTTCGAGTCCCATCGCCAAACCACACCGGCCATTTATTCGTCGGAAACTAGGAAAAACTTTTCCCTCACTCCGTACCGTGCTCGAATGCAGACATTTTTCACGAAACGCATCAAGGCGCATCAGGACTTGAACTGAAGGTGTGTGTGTGTGTGTGTATGTGTGTCTGTAGGGGCGAATAAACGAACGTGGCGGATCATGCATCATTCGCACAAGTTGGTCCTTTCGCCCCTGGAGCTCACATCCTTCCACAAGGGCCGTCAGAGGAACCTGGTCTGCATGGCGTGGATTGCACCATCCAGTCTTCTTCTTCTTTATCCCAGCCTGTTTTCCCCGAAATAGTAAAATATGTGCTGTTCCATCATCTTAATCTTAATCTATTTATTGTGTGAGCGCAAGCACAATGTGACACGCAGTGACACGCACGGCAGATCGGGCTCCTATATTTATAGCCTCAAACATTTGACAGGCATCCTTACGGTAGACAGCACGGTAGGAGGACGGTGGAGAACGGGGAACAGGTTGACAGCGTTTGTTCGACTGCGGTTCCCGCTGGTGAAGGTGATAAGATGGGTATAAGATGATGTGGGAGTTGTGCATGCATAGGAAGAGAAGCATACACAAATGGAGATGTATTTATCATACCTCAGAAGACTTTCTTGTGGGATTTGAAAGGTTGCTCCATCTAGGGAAGCTCGATGTAAGGCGAGTATTGGAGAAAGGTTTAAATAATGTTAAAGAGAATATTCCTACGTGATTTGAGATTCCATATAATCATATGTTTCACATCTCATCCAGACCGCTTCCCCGTACGAAGGGCTGACTTCTTTGCTACGGGTAAAATCAAGTCACAGAAAGTCAGAAATGGTGGCAGACCGAGACCTCTCGAGGTTAATAATAAAATAATTATAAATTAAAATACATTTTGATTTACTTAAGTGCAATAAAACAATTAAAGAAACATTTAACGCTCATTAAAATATTATTTTACCTACTAACAGCCCTTCATGGGTAGAAGCAAACCCTCCATAGCATCACGTACCGCATGAGTGCAAACACTATCAGCAATCCATCTTGCGACCGTGTTTTTGTCAACAGTGGCGCAGACACACACAGTCACCCGCCAGTATCATCCGCTCTTCGCGTGTGTGCCCGTATAAACATCGATGCATTATAAAGTGCATCTGTACTTTTCTGCCGAGGGAAAGGGGAACTGGAAAGCAAAGGAGGGGGGGGGGGGTCATACTTGGCACTTGATAAGAAAAATCCATTCCAGATGTGGTTATAGATTGTGTTTGAAGAGTTTCAATACTATCTCACCAATGTAAGCGGATCGCCACATCCTAAAGAATGTCCCACGACACCACGGGACGCGAAAACCCACGGAAACAGGATGTTATGGGGGTGGAAATTCTAAACCGACACATGCGCATCCCACAACAAGCGGAAAAGTGCGTTTCCCTGTTGTCGTATCAATAAAAAACAGGCGAGCCAGACATGAAAACGGCGCGACCAACATCGGTGTCATCTTCTTTGCCGGGTTTGTTGATACTAAACCTTCACTAGCGACGATTATCACCAACCAAAACCCACCACCAACCACGTGCGTTCTTCCGCCCCCCCCCCCCCTCACCCTTGTTTACTGTACAAACGTCATCGCGATCGAGCCGGGCGCGTACGGGCGAGCGGAATCGGGTGCTCAGTTCTCACGTTGGCGCTTTACGCTAAGGGTGCGCGCGCGCGCTCGCTCGCTCCGCGTTTGGATTTACACGCTCTCCACGCTTCTTAAGATCGCGTTTTGTGTATCACGCACGGTTCCCCAGAACAGACACGAGATCACACTTCCTCCGTACTGCTGGCATTAGGCGGAAGAAAGAGATCTGATCTTCAAACGATCCACTTTTAACGAGCGAAATTCGAATCAGAGTCGGCATTGGTAGATAAAGAATTATACTACGAAGTACGGTGGAACGGGGGGTGAATTTCGCGGAATTCCCAACCCCCACTCAAAGGTGAGCAGGGTTCGGAGTTGTGAGTTTCAATGTTGTAGTTCACACACGGTGCAAATCTGTCATCGATCGCTCGTTTAGTGATCCAAGCTAGGGAAGACCCCTACAAATGTTGCTTCCGATAGCGCTAAAAAATCTTACTCTTTCTTATCAGTGTATGTGTGTATGTGCCTGTGCACTTGTGTTTATGTGTGTGTGTGTGTGTGTGTGTGTGTGTGTGTGTGTGTACTAAACGCTGTCCAGTGTAGTAAGCTAGCAGCAAAAAGCCATTCACAATAAAATTGCTATATTTATGTGTGTATCTGTGTGTTTATATGTGTATTTGTATTTGTGTGTATGTACATGTATGCTGTATGTTAATGCCCACCCAGAAGACGTCTGTGTGTATATTACTCATCAAGGTGGAATTTGGATTCAAGTAAAATCGCCAAACCCATTCCAACCGAAGCACGTTGCAGCAATGAATCGCAGTTTGTAAACGGCCTACCCCGATCTATGTTTGTGTGCGTGATGACTGTTACTATCCTTCCGTGTTGTTGCCTCTCGCTCTCTGTACCAGTTTCAATGTGGCTTACTGTACTGTAGTAATGTTTTATGCTGTAATGGCTGTGTTCTGTAGCTGTTCTGTCTCGTGCTTTGAGCATCCTTTTCTAACTAAAATCCGGTAAGTAAACAAGTAGCTTTCTTTCATTAGTTTCTTAAGCTTCTTTTTCCTCCTTTAAAAAACCTCAATTTTCCTCTATTCATCTCGTCGTATCACTCTCTGTACACAGTAGTCAGTTTTATGATGCTGCGCATTCCTGTGTTTTTCCTGGTGTGACTTTCACTTCTTGTACACGCTGTATAATCGTCAGGAATGCACTATAATTGTTCTTCCCGTGTGACTGTGGCTCTATTCTATCGCCCTGTTTTGGCTCACTTGATCTATCCGTCTGTCTTGTCTTGTCTTTGCCCGTTTTTCCGTTAGAATTTCAGCTCAATTTGCAATTATTTTTAAATCATGCGCACCGGCACTCAAAAAACACCTCCCTTGGTTCATCCATCCGATCCGATGTGGTCTTACGATTGTCTGTCCGTCCGTCCGTCCGTCCGTCTGCTTGCCTGCCTGCCTGCCTGCCTGCCTGCCTGCTGTTTGTGTGTCATTGTAATGTGTCGCTCTATTTGTCGCTCTGTCTCTGTAATAGATCGTGCTAGGGGGAAAGCGATGAATCCGTCTCGTGGTTTCGCATCCAAACATAGAATTCCCCTAAGGGAATGCATTTAATTTTCACGCATTTGCTAGACCGTTTTATGATGCGATGAAATACCGGCGCTCGCACGTGGACGCGTCCATCATACGCACCCTGCTTTCGCTCCGGGCCGTGAATCAACCGCTCGAAAGGTCCGTTTTGTGTGCGGGGTTTTGTTCTTTCAATTTCATTTCCTTTGGACTCGCAAAACTCCACATGGCACGGGGGTTCGATCCCCGAGTCTTATCTTATCTCGCTTCTCCGCGAGGTCTCTTCGCCAGAGTATAGAGTAAATACAAACAGTGCCCGTATACACATGATGGGCGTACGTGTAACATGTACATCCGCGAGAGCGAGTGCGCGCGCGTGAAAGGTACAATTATCAGCATTATCAGGCCTCGCGGGGTCGTCGCGATCGTACGCGCTTCGAAACGACAACGACGAGGGCGCAACATCACCAACACCACCAGCAACGGCTAAGAAGGTTTCCGTGTGTGTTTGTACTTGTTTTGCTGTGCGCCCCATGTTTACACAGTCTGTATTTGAGCAGTGCGGCACAGGAATCGCTGACGAAATGAAATGTGGCACCGAAATGCTGTTGGACGACCCCGGGGGGGTTCGAGACTGGTAGATTTTGAGAGGGGGCGTAACAGAGGTCCCAAAAAAAAAGTTAGCGTTTAGGAGGGTACCTGATGGCAGGAGGAGTCGTCGAGATCGATGACAGTTGCAGTTTCACAAAAGGTGTGTAAAAGTGCATTGCGAGCATAAAATTTGCCTAAACGATAGCAGGGGTTCGATTACGCTCAGGTGGAGGAAAATTTGGTATGGTGTTGTTTTAGGAAGTATTTGATAAAAGCTAGTAGTAATGATTAAGAACCGAACAATATTGTGGTTCAAACAATATCTAGAGAATTGTTGGTAACTATTGTATGTTTACTAATTTTGCTCTTTTTTTCTTGAGCTTGTAAGTATTGAATGATCATAATAATTAAAAAAAGATTTTAAAGAACGAACCGTAAAAATTAAAAAAAATATAGTAAGAAAAAATAAGAAACCTGAACGTTTTTATGCTATAAAAAATTATACTATCTCATAGTATTTTATAGTATTGAATTCAGTGTAATAAACGTGCCGTTGGTGGACAGCACAGCTACATAATGGCTAGATGGTGTAGCATATGAATCCCCTCAATCTCTTTAAATGCATTCTTAACTGATTTCTATAGATTGGAGTACTATAAAAAACATATGTTTTAAGGTTATCAATAAGGTGCAAAATTTGATATCTAAAATCAAAAAGCATCAATCCCTTTGCAGTCATAAACAATATTTATAAAACAACTTAAACATTTTAAGCAAATGAATCAAAACAATGCAAAAGCACCAGTAAGGTTGGTGAATCATCACAGACAGATTATAGCAAAAAAATGTTTAGGCAGTAAGTATTTTTTATAGCTCATGGTATGAAGATGAGGCATATGGTAATACTTTTTTTGTACAACAGTGCATTGCAGATAATAAAATAAATATCTTCATGTTGAAACAATGTGAGAACGAGTAGAAAAAATTGATTCAAGAATAACAATATGTTGGAACGCATAAAAAGATATTGATATAAGATTGCAGTAGAATTCAACAGAAAAAAGTTTACAAAACATGATAATGTCATTTTTTCCTAGTAAATTCATGAATATATAAAAAATAGTTTGCAATGTTAGGAATCGCATGAAAAATTAGAACAACGTACAAAGGAAAGAATTTAAATATAAAAATGTTAATAGCTACCAACAGAGCTGTGCTGCAAAAAACGATTTCTTAAATAAACAACCAAATAGAATGGCTCAAACACGACATAAACTAAATCCGACAAGCGCATGATGTTTACAATGTACGATATTTGAAACCTCAATCCGAAATATAATTTTGACTTTATTGACTCCATTCCGACTCACTTTCATCCCGCTCGAGGCGTGTATTTGACTCTCCATCGGTGACCGGCTGGCAAAAAAAAACCGAGAATTCTTATTTCGTTACCATCGCGGAACGCCAGCGAACACAACCGAGCTGGCCGGAATGTCACGATTCTCATTCGTCATAAATCCACCAAACAAACCCATAAAACTATTCTCAATCCTATCGTCTGCTAAAACTCTCGTTGCTTTAGGTACGTGTGTGCGTGTTTTTGTTTTTTAGTCAGAATGATCGTAAAATCTATTCCCTCCGTTCAGTTACATTACATCACCACATAGACCACACAGTTTGGGGCAGCGGTTTTGCTTGGATGCTGCTGGTTTTGCATAAAAACACCCTTTTCGGACCTTCGGTGGGAAATGGCTGTAGCGCATTTGTCGCGCTAATTAAGACACCTGCCAGTAACGATCATCTGTTACCTTTGCGCGCGTGTACACCTTCCGTTGCAGAACAGCTGGAAATGTTCCAGCGAGCTATTAGGGCCGGTGGCCTTGGGTGTGAAATGTTGTTTGAAATATGATTAAAAATGTTTGAGGAGCGTTTGAAACCTTGAAACACGCGTGTCGTGGTGATGAATGAGGTGTCCAGCTCTAATAAAATGTTTTAAAGATAATTAGGGGAAGTATGGAAACAGATAATCTTGAATTATGATCATCTTCGTAAGCGTTTACAAATGCTCTAATCGATTTCAATAAGCTGCGTGAGCGAAAAATGAATGATTTACAAAATCCGCCTGAAGGTATGCAACCGGCATAACAAAGCGTAGCCTCGTATGTGGAAATTTGCTGTTGGACAAGATTAAGTTTTTCATTTCTTCATCACTTTTTACAAGTAGTGAAGGTGATTAAATTTCCATTTTCCTCTCTCGGTTCAAGAAATTTGGGCAAAAAACCAAATCCGAAACCACCGAAATATGATTATTAAACATCATCCTCTTAAAGAATCTTGAAGCACAAAACAGAAACTGGCGAAGAAAAAGTTGTCTCCCAAGATATTCTTCCACTGCTGCTTTGAGTGCTTTTGTCTTCCCGGCGAAGATTCCCTCCTCGAAGAAGCTCCTTTTGATAATGAGGATCAAGCGGACCCGAGTTGGAGAGAATTCGTTCAAGCACAAGCCACTCATCTTTAGGGTCGTTTGCATCGTCGTTGCAGCTCGGTCAAGGAGCACCAGGCATCTGCAGTTGATGAAGTAGCACTTGCTACCCCCGGGGACTCGTCCCGCTTCGTGTTGGACCGTCACGACACCGAGACAAATTGTTTTGCTGCAATTCAATTATCGGCTCGTTGGACAAGAAAAATGAAGCTTCCGAGTGAAGAATAAGATCGACCACCGGCTGAAGGTGAAACGGAAAATCGGAACAATGGCTTCCGTAATTTTGTGCCCAATAGTGTGCACCGGGAACAACTAGGCTTCGGGAGGAGGTTTGGGTTTGTACAACAGAGCCATTGTAGGCATTCGGCTTGGCGTTGCATCGGTCGCTTTTTCTGCAGTCGGCACCGTGCTGGGATGGAATTAAATTTACATAGAATTTCCACCGGTTTGTTCTCCTTCCGCAAGCCGCGAGGTTTTGCTTGGGAGTTCCTATAACGGGGTAAGTTTTCCAGCTGCATTCAGCGGAATTCAATTTACTAAATTCAATTTGTGGGCTACCGGACGGTGACTCCAAATCACCGGAAGCAATCACTTGTTGGGATGGGTGTTGGCCTCTCCCCACCCGAGGGTTCTTTGATCGGACCAGCATCCTGTCTGTTCCCGTAGTAACTGCCATTCCGGGTCCGCAACTAACTAACCTCGCTGAGTGATTGGTTCGATTAACGATCGGTTTTCGTTCGTCGTTGGTGGACAGCTGCGAATTGCTCATAAATAAGCGTTTGAGACATTGCCAGGAGACCGTCCGCTTGCATATAAATCGATGCGAGTTCGTCCAAATACCGGCGCAGCACGGGCCCGAAGATGGGTGAGTTTTTGGGGGTGCAAATAGCGAACCTGACCCGAGGGAAATTTATCGCAACAGGTGCCCCCCGATTCGTGTCACCAGCGTGCGAATGTGAGGTTAAGGCTGACGGAACGAATTACCGTTTTGGCTTGGGCGTAAGGTATGTGCAAAAGGATTTACCGTAGCAAGCCACAAGCGGGAAAAAGAAGAAGCACGGCTGACTAGTTTATGATTTTCCGCTGCACTGTGAGCACCAAGTTTTTCCAGGTACAGGTGGCCACCATGCTCTGGAATGTGAGTAGAAATATGCTTGTTTATGGACGATATTACTACTGCGACTGAGATCTGTGCTGGAGATAACCATGGTGAGATGGAGTCGAGTTTATAGTAATGATTTCATTACTCGAGAGACTTTTCTTCTCAGTCCGCAGTGAACAACGTGCAATAAACGCCATTACCATCTGCTTTACATTACCCGGCTTACAAGAGCCAATTACGTAGCGACAACATAGCTCAACCGAAATGCAAGCATGTTGTATGCACGTCTCGACAGATTGCATGGGGCCTTTAAAAATAGACCGACCCACCGGCTCCCCATTACAGCGCCGACAGATGCTTGGTTCTTTCGAGTTTTCGGTTCTTTTTCTCCGAATCGATTCGATTGAATTTAATTTGTTGTACCACGCTGTACGGCGAGAACACATCTGACACGTCGCCACTAATGCACTACTCGTTATCAGCAGCTAAAACACTCTTCTGCTTTGCTTTTCTGAGTATAATGCAGTTGCATCTGCTGATGTTCTTTCGGGGTTGGGTTTGTTTTTTTTTTGTTTTGTTACCAATCACCATATAAACTGCGATTTGGTTTGCTTCAATCGACATTGACTGGGCTATTTTTGGTCATTGTGTGACACAAACTTACCATGGTACACAGTAGCCACCCGCAAATTGTTCTCTACGGAACAGTGCAGTGGTCGACACGGAAGCTGTTGCCACTATGCTTACGTTTTATAAAAAATATTAAATAGCTGTTGTACAACTCAAAGCAATGTAATTGAAAAATACAACAATATTAAAACATAAATAAAGCAAAAAAACTTTTCCTATCGCACGAAAAGATATTCTCTTTTAATGTTCAATGATTACAACTAAGATTTATGCTTTCCTATAGGAATACAAACAATTTAAAAAAAAATTGGTTAAAATGTTTTCGTTTTCCAGAAATTTTTTTTTATTAAATTATGTAAATCAACCAAATGTGAGCTCCGGCAACTGTACAAGAGGTTTGTTGAAATAGATATTGCATACTTTCAAGGGTACAGCAAACTTTTAAATTCGAAAAAGATGTTTTCAGATGACATTGTGTGGCCCTTTTTTTCTTTATCACATAACAAGCAAGAAGGTTCTTGATCTAGCACTTTTAACGTGCTTAAATAGAAAACCAGAAACTATACTTTGTTAGAAAAATTAGCTCAACTGGCACATAAAATAAAGATACTTTTAACATTTTACCAATTTTGTTTAATCGTTTCAATTTTTTTATGTTATCTTGTTTACTGTATATGTTGTAAATTTATTAAAAAATCAGCTTCATGCATAGAGCATTAACAATAACACTTTTTATAAAATACACTTTATAAAACAAATGCATACTTTCAGGCGCTATACTCAATTATCAGCAATCATCAAAGAAATCAGCGTATTTATAATACATTGATAATATTAATAAAACAAAAATTAATTCCTGAGAATATTTTACCTTAAAATTCATTCGTTTTAATGATAAGAGCTACAGAAAAAAAAATCTAAAAGTTGCCGATCACTGGCTAATTCACGTATATCGGTTTGTATGTAACGTGTCGATGACTATGTATTTGTCTAATTGAGCAAAGTACTCGCTGTCTGTTCGCTTCGGTACAACAAAACAAAAGAAACAAAAAAAAGGCTCCAACAACACCATCCTATACACGCGCGCCAACCCAGCAAGCATCCTAGTCACGGCACCACGAAACGAAACGAATCCGATCGATGACAATTTAGTCAAATTGTTGCAAATCTTCCTCGAAATGGTATGGCACGCGGTCGAAGGGAAGAGAAGAAGGGAAATGCCGGGGAAAGTTCACACCAAAACGATTCGACGCATCGCGATCCGTAAGCGGGCGAGAATTCGAACCGACCCGTGCCCTTGCACCGTATCCCGCGTCTCTCCCCCCCCAACCGGATCGGATCGATAGGGCTGACAACATTTAGCGAACGATCTGTCGCCGCCGATAAAGTTAATTATAAACTTGGCCAATCATGACGGTTTTTTTGGTTGTTGCTACTGTCCTTTTGTTGGAAAACACAGCCCGAGACAAAAGGATAGGAAAAGCGACATGAATCGGGGTGTGGAAAAAGGGAAGCAAAAGTGCCTGCAACAAACCGGTCGGGCGAGTAATACTGCCAAAAACGTGTGACCGTGTCTGTGAGTAGAAAGTCGAGGAAGAAAAGTGTAGAAAAGCGTATACTGGCAAACTTAAAATTACATGTCGTTTATGTTTCTGAAAAGGAAAAAAGCACTGCAAAATACACAACTAAACACAAAACTGACGATCGACAAATTTTATGCTGCTCGAGAGGTGTGTGTAAGAAGAGAAGCAAATAGAATAGAGAACAGTAGAAGAAAGGAAACAAAATTGGAACCTAAACAGCCAATAATGGGTAGCCCCTGGACCGGGACCGGGGCTACTTTACAATCGCTTACTCGACTTCGGTGTCAAATTGATGAGGTTCTTAGGCAAAAATGTTCACTTTATTGCCTTTCTGTCTCCTTTGCTAATGACGATTTAAAGTTACAAAGTGAGCAGCAGATGGCGGTTGTACTTGGGGTTGAAAAATTGTGTACTACAACGCCAGTACAGCGTCGCAATTGGAGGATAATAATTCAAGCAAGCGAAAACGCGCTCTGCAAAACGCTTCTGGTCAAAATTGAAGCAGAACAACAGGAAGAACCAAAGCAAGAAAAAAAAGCTGGCAGCGAAACTATTTTGCTCATTTGTTTCCGGTGTTTGCTCCAGTGTTCCAGAGAGCGGACGGTGGAATGGCTGGTTGGCTATTGTTTAGCATAATTTTTCACATTTTTCTCCGTCAAGCTAAGGATTGATTTGGCTCGTCCGGAAGTCCGGCCGGATACCGACGCACACAGAGGTTTGTGTAACACGTTTAAAGGTGGAACCGCGAGCATCTCGCGTGGCTCTCTCGTGGGATAAGACCATTACAAAGAAATGATGGACCAGTGTGAGCGAAGAATGTGCACGCTCAGGAGACGATCGTGTCTAATAAACCTTTCCTGTTGAAGAAGGCAAACCCCGGCTGACCCTTCATTAGATGGGTTCGGAGATGGGTCTGAGGAGGAGCACGGCGAACAGCGTGTACGGTTGATTGTTTACAATTTTCCGCTACTCCACCGAGACACAAAGCTCACTTTTCATCTTTGTTTTTCCGCTTGCCGGCTGCCGACTTTCATCTTAACGCCCCATAGTTTGGAATGTCCTTCCCCGCGGGCGTTAACGCTCCGGTCCGAGGCGCTGTTATTTAGTGGGATGTTGAGAAAACGGGATGGTCGAGGGGATGGAGGGGCAGGAAAACGGACAAGCAATCAGTTTTTCCCTCCCAATGTGATGCTTGCCACCCAGGAGACGTCCCTTGTTAAGTGCGATAAACAAGCCGTAGAAAATGCTTTACAATGTTGCTTTTGACCTGCAGATTGCATAACTTGAGGCGCACGTTTTCAATTTTATTCTAAACATTGGCCAAAAATTGTATAAATTGTTGGGAAAGAGGGGAATTATTTCTGCCAAGAGGAAATCTTGACTGCTTCTTCCAACAAAGCTGCCGCCTGGGCGCTTCTGCCAAGTGCTTTACTCGTCCCAGCAAATGGTACAACGCTACGTCGCTGCTCGAAGCTGTCTTACAAAAGGAGACAGCTTGTAGTGCGCGCTGCGTGTAAGTACCAGTGTTTTCTCCCTTTAACCACCCAATCTCGCACACCTTTTTTATAACTGTCGAAAGCCACCAAATGAATGAGTGAATCAATGGCGAGCAAACTGGCAGAAGCCCGCCTAATGCACAGCTCGCTTCGGCACCACGGCGAGCCGGCGGCGAAGAGCCATCTTCCGAAGCTAAAAATTACCTTCAAACGGTTAGCCACCCCGAAGGGTGGGAAGCACTTTACCGCCTGCGGCGTCCGGGCCAGGATTAATGAAGCTTAGTTTATGATTAATTTCGAGAAATATTGTGCTGCGCGCGCTATGCCGCTGTTCCGGTCCGGTTTGTCTGCTTTTGGGTGGTTCGGTTTTTCGGGAGGGGGGGTGGGGGTTGGACTGGTGTGCAAAACCGGGCAAAACTGCTCAGCTGGCCGAAAGGATGTTGCAATTCATTTCCGTTTCCTTAGTGCCGTCGTAGCGGGATGGGTGGGAAGGAAAGAAGCCGGTAGGAGTTTTCTCTTACCCCTCCGGCTACGGTGGGATGCTGGATGGGATGGGGGTGAATAAAAATAGTGCCACCACTTTGTTGTAACACTTTCATTGTTGTTTAGCCCTTTTTTGTGTTTTATGAGTGAACAAGGTGGGGAGAAAGCTTGAAGCTGCCAAGTGAAATGCTATTTACGTTGAACAAATCCGCCTTAGCTGATGCTGTTGGTGCTCTGTTGCTGCTGTTGCTCCGACGGTGTACGATTTGTTTGAATATTAATTTACTTTTTGAAGAGATTGTTGCATTCAGTAGTATGTCTATGGAGAGCTGTAAATTTGGAGAAATGAAAGGGAGTGCAAGCTAATGGTGATTTTTTTTAATGTCTAGACCGAGTTACTCTAACGGCTAGGAAACCAGCATTCGTCAAGAGAATATTTTAAAAATTGAAACCGTTTCTAGCCACGTCTCGATGAATCGTAGAATGAAGTCTTTAAAAATAAAGCGTTAAGTGCATTTTACTTTAACCTCCTCTTCTTGTTCTAGGCGGAGTGACCAGCTTGGCCATGCTAGTCATCTTATAAGGCTTATTTCTAGATACAACGTAGAGAAACGTTCTTCTTTATTGCCTACAAGCATGCCCTCTATCGACAAATATAGTTATGCACATTTGCTAATAGAGGGCGCTGCCTGCTGCTGATTTGCTGCTGATCGAATAATTCACTAGCTTAGTATCTCAGTAAATAACTTGCTTCTTGTCTTGGATCATCAGGTTTAAACTTCTTAAAATTACTTCGTCATCTAATTTAGTTCAGTATTCAAACATGAAACAGTTTAAATTTTACTTCTGCTTAACTGAAGGGTTGCCTGAAAGTAAAATTGAATCTTATCCGATGAAAACAAAATAAACCATTCAAAAATGATATTGAAATTCAATCCAACCAACAAAACAATGGCACTAACGGTGAATGCAAAGCGAAAAAGCATCACAATTGCTACAACAAAAACAAGACAACCAGAGTGTGTCTTATAAACCATTCGATGGCTTGGCATTTACCTCCGTTTCCTTAACCTCACCCTACCCGGTCTGGTTCTTGTCTACCCGTCTGCACATCTTACGGGCAGAGAAACCCAGCAAAAACCGTCACACAAATATTTATTGTTATCAGACGACGAAGACGACGACGATGATGACACATTTCCCAAGAAACATGTGCCGTGGTTTGATAGCGACAAGCGACGCTCAATGGAGCACACACAATGGAGGTGTATTTCGTCTTTCTTGGGCAAACTTGACGGCGAGCCGTGGGGAGGATGAAACCGCACCGACACGAACCAAAGACACGTGGATTGACAAACTATTCCGAGGACACTTTTCCACCTGCGTTATGAATCACAATCGCAAACGGCAACATCGCCTCGCAGCATTACATCCGCTCGAGAGGGAGAGAGAAAGTATGGGAGTTTCTGCTTCTTCCAGCAGACCATGTTCTGTATCGTCTTGTCGATTTTGATCGTTCTCCAATTCTTCGATCGCTTCCACCTCCGGCGTGCATGTGTCAACAGATGAAATACAATTTTTGCTCCCCCACACGGGCCTTAGCAGGGAGGGGAAACATCTTGCTTCCTGAGGACACCATCTTCGTGGCAAACGCTACTGGTGCTAGTACAGCTGGCTCGTTATTTTACCACTTTTGATGTCAAACTAGCGAAACACTTACTCGTTACAAACGCCACCAATCTTGAACGCGGGTTATGCTTGGTGCGGTTTGTCGCAGACAGCATCTCCAATCAACCTTCAGCCACACTACTCGGGTTGCGAAGAGTAGACGGCCAACTTCGATGTGTGTATGACAAGTTACGAAAATTTTATTGATTCAATTTTACCAGCAGGGTGCCACTTGCCGGGATGGGACGGCAGTGCCGCTTCCGGTAACGAGACATGTTCGGAGGAGCTCATTGTCCCCGTGGAAAGGTGGGTTTCCGGGAGTTAATGATCTTCACCGAGCGCACATCATTGGCCACTGGAAGTTTTTTTCTTGCTACGTTTTCTCTCCTTAGGAGCTTTAGTTGTTATCTGCAAAGGATAGTGTGAGTTTATTTCTTGCCCGTGCGTCATATGCAGGGTCGAAGGAAGGGGAAAGATTTTTCCAGCTAGTTAAGGGGTAGATACAACATTAGAAGGCATCCGGTCAGGTTGTAGGAAAGTCTTTTTTTTTCTTGAAATTGTTACACTAGCTCATAGCCGGTACCAGTAAACGAAGAGATGGGGCTCGGTGTCTACCTGGTCTCTTCGTGCACTGTTGGGTGGGAAACGGTCAAAATAGACAAAAATCGAGTAATAGATATTATTCTCAAATCGAGCAGCTTTCGATCATATCTTCTTCTTCTTTGACCTAACGACCTCTTAGGTCATCATGCCTGCAAGTAGTTGGATAGTCAGTCCTCACTACGGGGGAACGATCTGGATGGGATTTGAACCCCGGTCCTGCCATTTGAAGACCTGCGCCGCCGTTGCCTTGGTCACTGGACCGCCACAAAAATAAATAGGACCAGACCGTGCTTTATGAATAAAAAATTCCTTCAAATGGCAACGAATTGACATTTTTATAACTTTTTGGGATATTACACCGTTTTTCAGCCCATATAGCAAATGCTTTCGCTTGATATATTTTATGGGTTATAAGCATGTCGAATAGACTTTTTCTAACTTTCTTTGGAAAAACATTTTAATTTGAACATAAGTAGTCTATGAGCCTTGGCCTATGAGGACTGGCCCTTCCAGATTTTATCAATAAATTTAGATTTAGTCGAACATAAAGGGGCGATGCGATAGCGAAACCGGTCTTTACACGACAAGGCTGGGGTTATATTCCCATCTGGGCCGTTCCAACATAGCTACGACTAGCTAGTAAAGGTCCTGAACTAAACTGGCTTCTCTGAATAAACTAAGAATCATTATTTTTGTAGCTTGAATCATAAGTTGTTCAAACAAAATAACCCTAAATTGGGATTCTTTCACCACTTTTTGTCCTGGTTCGCTCCATAGTCCCCTGCAGAGGGTCACTAAAAATATTCATCCAGATTATGAACTGCGACCTGCACGTGTGTGGAAGATGTGTGGCCTACGTCAGGAACAGTGGGTAAAAATGGTTCGACTTTGCTCGCAATGCTTGTTATGAGGGTGGCACGCAGTTATTTTTTCCCCGTGTCACACTTCCTTCCAACTAAAAGCATCAAGCACGGTACAGCAATGATGTCCCGGGCCTGTTTTTCTGCGTCCGCTGATGGATCCTTTTGTAGTGCCGGTAGTATGTACTGTACGCAGTGTTCTGTGAAGTTAGGATGAATCCGATGATTTTCCTTCCCTTCTGATGTAGTTGGAACGATGTAAGGGTCCCGGGGGTTAGTTGCCCATTGCAACGACCCTCTACCCCGAACCGAGAACGGAATGCACTCTGGACGAATGATGACAGACCGACGCGGACCCACCTGACCGAGATGGCGCGACACTGTACGGATAAAACTTTCATAGTTCTAACGGGTTGCCAGCCACGGACGGGCCGCTACCGTATCTATCCGTATTGATTATGGGAGGCCAAGCCACTTGAACGCTTCGGACTGGAACGGTTAGGGAGCGTTGTATCAAAGTCGTCCTTGCAACAGTTCTTTTTTTGTGTTGTTCTGTCCGCTCTCTCCGCTTCTTTCCTTTCGCTTCGTACTGCATTATTCAAAAAACCATCAAACTCTACCAAAACCTGAGGCTGCCGTCGAGGGTTGGTCGAGAGAAGCGGACGGACGTGGCAAATGGCTTTCATCCAAAGCGCTTACAGAGAAGAAGGTACACGTGGCCGTCGTCAACACACAGTGTACGCACGAACGCAGCAAAAGCGGTACGGTGGCTCGTGATGGAACGGCTTTGTACTTGGTGGATGGGAGGTTGTATGTATATAAAAAAAGTCTGGCTGGACCAGGTCGCGATTGAGCTCCGCTTCGATAACGCTCACAGGAGGCAAGTGCAAGGGCGCAAAAACGATCGGTCTTATGCTTCAACCGTCAGCATCATAAGTTCGCGTGAAATTTATTTTTAGTACAAAAAAAGGGGCCTGTGTGAGTCGCACCGCTTTTTTATCCTGCCCTTTTCATGCATGTGTGTATGAAACAATAGCAATTAAAAATTCATCACCAATAAGGTCCTGCGAAAGGTGACGGCATCACCTTCAATCTTGCTCTGTTTTTTGTGCCGTCACGTTTGAAGCATCGTATGACAAGTGAAGGTTCAGGCCGATTTCTCGGTCTTCCTTCGAACACTTATTACAAACTGTTGCTTTCACCTTCGTACCTTACACCAGCCAGACCTTTCTCACCTTTGCCGAGAGTGATTGAAAGTTCCGTAGAAATTAATAACATTTCCCCCAACTCAGTTCTCGCTGGGTATTACGGTCCATGGGGTGAGGAAGATAGCAAATAAATAATCCAATATCGTTATGAGAGTTGGCCGATTGTGAAGAATCGGTTCTATTACGCTTATATGGCTGCAGGGCTGGGTAGATTACGTACGCACCGGCCTAGTATTGGGTTTGGTTTAGGGGAAATGCAATAAAAATAATTGAACATCGGTTTATGAAGGTATCGGGTTCTGGTAGGCACGCGACGGGTGTTCAGTGCCAGGCACAAGGTTAGAACAGTACATCAACTAAATGAGGGTTAGCTGTCCAAGGCTTTGTAATGGGTAGCGGGTAAAAACATAGATTTCTAGACGCAAAAATTCTGATAGAATCTAATGAAACCTCAATCGATAAACTAGTAGTTATCTTAAACTACTTTAAGAAGGAGCAAACTCCCATGAGTACGGTCCGAAGTTTGAGGACCAGAACTTTAATGAGCCAGAGTCAAATATTTTCAAGTGAAATGTAACATGGACGCTCGATATTCCTCAAGGCCCTACTTATTTAGGGTAATCGGACATCTTTTTTTTTTAGGCAAATGACTCTAGAATTCAAAATTCTGAAGAGAGTGGTTGAGCTGTTGAATATGGTGGAATAATATACTGCTTTATCATATATAGCAGGTTGAGCCTCACTCAGAAGTCGAAGAAGAAGCCATTGTTGTTTAGCTAACAGTTCTTATAACTGTGAGAGCTAACAAGACCACATGGGAAAGGTTGAAAGGTTCTAGAGCTGATGCATCAGCAAATCTGGATATACTTAATCCAATCTTCAAATCTTAGATGACAATTTCTACACCAAGATGTGAGTGACGACAGAGAGTAGCTTTAAGATATTTTTGACGGCTCTCATGCAAGGATCCTGATTCCACAAACTCCCCAAAAAACTGAACCTGGCTTCGACTAATTGATAGTCTCCGATAAAGAGTTATTACCCATTTATCCTGTATGACTCCCACCCGGCTATCCATCATGCCGCCTTTTAGCTACCCTCCTCCTATCTTTCAGGATGAATTGATTCCATCTGGCAAACCATCTTCACATTTTCCTCGTAAGCAGGGGCGATTTCTCGTCCAGCAACTCCAAATTACCTATCAATAAGGAAAATAACTACAAATTATTCACCACTCAATCAAATGCGCTCTATTTTCGTGCGTGCGTGTGTCCTTTAAGCCGACACTCTACTGCGCGGCACACAAAATAAAATTAATAATAATAGTCATTAAGCAAGACGCGCTCCATTCACGCTTTCGTTCTCTCTGGTGTCAGTCAGTCAGTCAGTGGCGGTACGAAGACACACAAAAAAGGCGTACCACATGAACTAGTGGTAAATGCTTTTATTGGCTGCCTCACTTGCTGTCGAAAACTGCAACTCCATCCATGGCTGAAAGCTGGTGCTTACCAGTGGATCATGCGAGTGGATTAATTTTTGAATCCACACAACCAGTGCCAGGAAGGACGAATACTTAGGAGGGAGATTGGAGCCCACCGGTTTCGCCCGCGAGGTGAGACGTGAAGCGAGTGTGTGTTAATTTATAATGAATTTTAATTTCGCTGCCCACTGCCGTTTCGAGCTGGCTGAACGGGGGTTTGGCACCATCCAGTTGGCGCCTGCCTGAATTGGCGTCGAAAAACAGAGAAGATTCACCCAAAAACGCCACCATCAACTGTCGTTTTTGGGGTCGGGTTTTTTTGTTGTTGTTGCGCGAACGGGTTAAATGCAAGCTGTCACACCTGGACTTGGTGGTGGTGGTGGTGGTCGAAGAGCATTCATTTTGGTGACGCCCCGGGTGGTTGACAAACTGGTTGGAAGCGCGCAACGGTAACCCGTCTCCGGACAAAACGGAGCGTCACGTCGCTCCAGAATCACACACACGCACACGTGGTTCGGTGGTTTTTGGGCTAATTTTTAGGATTTCAACCCCCCCTAAAATGCAACCGTCATCATCAGCAGCATTGGCTATCCCGGGGATTTCTGGGGATTGTGCAGATTGCATTAAAGCGTAAAAACAGCGCGACGGCCGAGGGGACTTGGGCGCTAGGGCAATAACATCAATTGACAAGCAATTAAATTCGGAAGTGATCCGAAAATTAGCCAAACCAATTTGTTTGCTTTATTTTTTTTTTAATTCAGTGGCGGTTTTTGAAGGTTTTTAAGGCTCGTAACGAGTAATTTTTTATTTAAAAAAAGGTAACAAAAACGAAGACTTTGATCAACGATTTGAATTGCAAAAATTTTCAACATCCAAAGTTGAACAGAAAAACTGGGGAAGGGAGATTTAAATTAGCTAACATCACCAATCTACATTCATAAATTATTCTCCCCCGGTATAGAAGCAGTAACATACGTGTGTGTGTGTGTGCCCTTTGAACGACAATCGATTTTCATCGGAAAAACCCCACATTTTTTGAATGATGATTTGGACCGATACGCCCGGAATCGGGACCGTCCGGACCAAAACTTTACCCATCACAAGTCGAGTGATTTCTTCTTCTCGGACCAGTTGTGGTATAATTTTTGTTGTGAATTTGCTTCCTTTTTTCGCTTCGGATTTTTTTTTCCTACCCACAACGGATTGGAAGTTGATTTGAGCGGGACTGCAATTTTTCCCCCCAACTAGGGGACCTACCTCCAGCAGCAAGGTTCGAAGTTATGTTATCTTATTTAAAGTTTTCCTCTGGCCAGAGCGAAAGCGGGCTCGACAACTTTTCATACACCACAGCCGTTGGGCAAAATTTTTGTGTCACAAGGAAAGAAACAGAAAAAGAGAATGGAAAAGAAAAACTCGCAAAAGGCCACATTTGAGGTGATGGTAGTACAGGCCCGTACAACCGGGAAAGGCTGTTGAGTGCGATGGAAAAATATGAGAAATATATTAAAACAGCAAGAAACCACACATACGCGGATGTGCTCGGCTCGTTCGATGGTTGGTGGCTTTTGGTTCGGAAAGGGCAAAAAAAAGCCCCGGAAAACCCCGCACAAATCTTCACCGTTTGTCGTTGGTCCGCGTGCGCTTTTCGGTAATATCACACGCTCGGTAGTCCTCCTCGGGATATTCGGGAGGTGCATTGGAGGTGCTGGGGGGATTCGGGTTCGTAAAGTTTGTCATTTGCCGAACAGGGTGGTATGGTTTGTTTTTTTGGAGCGGGAGCAATTTTCTTCCCACCGAACCGAAAAACACCCCCAAACATCGGCCACAGTAGCCAAAGTATTCGGTGATGAATTACTTTTTAATGATGCGTGTTGTACGCGCGAGATTACTTTGTCGACATTTCAATCGTGGTGGTGGTGGTCGGGTTTTTGGATTCCTCACATCATTCCCATCCATTTCCCACCCTTTCTCCTTGGAAGACGCGAGTTGGTACTGCGGAAAAACTTCACTGCATACGGTGGTTGTGAAAAGTTTTGTTGCCGCTGCCCAGCCTGAACGAGTTTAAGCTGCAGTTTTGGGCACTTTGTCGTGATATTTTCAAACAAACAAAAAAAAAAACTGCCCCGAGTGGGAGTTTTCCGCGTTTTCTATCATGCGTTATGTGGAACTTTTTCCAGTTTTCAATTTTAATTTCTGGAACACCAAATATCACATCCAGGAAGTGTCGTTGGACAAGGATTCAATTATTTTGTAAGGGCACCTCTTCAATGCATTTTCCACGGGTGAGCATTCGAGCAGTCGAGCACCGAACTGGAGCAATACCCGGCAAGAAAGGGCACCACATAAAACTGACATTTACAACCGAGACCGACCGTTTTTCCCGGGGCGCATGCGTACCGGCGGGAAAACAAATGCCTTCCGAGAGGTTTGACCTTTTGACAGCCGTTCTTCGTTATCCTGAAACATCAACAAAACACACCAAACAATCGTAGTGTGCGTGGAGAGAGCTGGGAGAGACTGTCGTCCTTTTGACGATTTGCAGCCGAGAAAGAGAGAGAGGGAGAGCGAGCTCCGAGTGAGTGATCCGGTGGAAAACACTAGGGGTTACCGTAGGAGCCTTTCGAAGCCAGCCCGCTCGTACGCTGATGGCCAGAGTCGAGGAAATTTCTAACCCGTACGGATGACGGCCGGTTCGGTTTCCGGATGTGTGTGTGTGTTTATTGAGGGTTTTGAGAAGTGATTTTCCAAATTTTCCTGTGTGAGGAAATGTGTCGAAAGAGTTATTAAACATGCGATAGGAAAAGGCGAGTGAATGGTGGGAAAATGAATGGAAAGTTAAGACGTGATTTGAAGCAAAAAAGCAACGAGCCATTCGGGATGGGTGTTGGTGGGTCGGGAAAACGCTCGCCAGGGAAAGGTGAGCCTGCCAGTCTGCCTGCCTGCATCAACCAGACAACGCAATCTACCTTGCAGCCAGAGAAAGTGCGTCCCGAGTGTGGCCACCTTGTGAGTGAGGTGAGTGAGTGACTCACTACGCTCGCGCGTTTTCCGGAAAACAGAAAAACTCCCTCCCTCCCCCCGGAACCCTATCCGTGGACGGGAGAGCGTTCTTTACCGAAGTTCTCTCTCGCGATTGCCTGAACCGTCCATCGGTTTGCCTTCGATCAGAACCACATGCCACTCACTGGCCTCTCCATTCGCGCCTGCTCACCCACCCACCGTTGGCGGGGAAAATTCACTCGTGCGAGCACCATATCAACACAGAAGCACGCCGTTCAGAAGCACCAGCAGCAGGACGACGACGGCGACCGAAACCGAACCCGATTGCGAAGAAACAAATCGGACGAAATTATCAATCTTCCGCTCACGTTCTCTTCAGTCTTGCAGTGGGTATCCGGTCGTGCGCGTCAACCATTACCATTCGTCGCGTGCGGAAAAGCGGGCCGAAACTTTTCGTCATCGCAGGCTGGGAAAATACATCAAACTGTATCTCGCGCGCGCGTTTCGTTTTGCCAATCGGGTGGGCAAAAGGAAAACAGAAAATCTCCGCCGGAAAAGTAAACCAGTGTGTGTTCACGGTAGTTCAAATTTCGGTGTGGAAAATGGAAAATTAAAATCAAAGTAAAAAACGGTGTTTTTGTCGGAGTTTTTTTTCCCCCAGCAAAGAGGGAACCTGGGAATTCACCGTTTGCATCTGAAAAACCAGCTGGTTGCGTGTGTTTCGTGCTCGAAAGAAAGTACCGGGAAAATCAACCCCCGTCGTGGCTTTTCCTCGCCGGTGCATTTCAGTGCAAACGATGGTCGTTTAGAAGCGACAGCCGCACACAGAGCCGGTGTGTAATTAAAGTGCCAGACCAGCCAGACCGTCAGCTCGGCTGGGGTCTCGTTAGACGCTCGAGTCGTTTGTTGTGGTTAACCAGCAGAAATTAATCAAATGCTGCTTCGTAGCTGAGTGGAGCAGTGCACCCCAAGGAAAAGTGCATTTTCCTTCTTCTTAAAGCGCTGTATTTAAATGCGTGCAAGCTAGTGTGTTTGTGTGTGAGCGTATGTTCGGTCGTGCCATAAAGGAAGCCAAAAAAAAGGGGGGGAATGGTTTTCCCAGTTCTAAAATGCTAATGCTGTGTGCGTGAGTGTGCAAAGCTGATGAAAAATGTTTCACCAACCGACCAACACACCTGGTGAATGTGTTTGATAAGCTGCGTTAAAGTGTGATTGAATTATTCGGTGCTGGTGGCGCTTGTAGTAAACACACACACAGCTCAGCCGAGTCAGCGAACGGGATCCCGATCGGGATAAGCCTTTTCGTGGTGTGTTTTGCTCGACTTGGTTGGTCATGCAAGTTGGTGCCGTCACATTAAAGGTGCACCTTTAAGGCTGAGTGTGTGTGAGCAAGTGTTTGGAGGAAAAATGTGGTGGCAAGTGTTATTTGTCAGCGACGCTTATCTAATGTAAGTTGACCCCATGTGGAAGATTTCGAAGTTTTTATCCCAAAAAAAAAACTGGTGATTAAGTAGCAATTTTATTGATTTATCGTCTTAAAGGAGGGTGCTCTTTGAAGAGCCGTTCTTCATCAGAATTACCTCAGATCGTTCCAAGAAACTGATTGAAGTGTATCAAATAAATTTAATTTGACTAAAAGTACCCTTCCCGATGTGGTTTTCCATGGGAACAGTTCGATTCGATAGGGATACATCTAATCAACGGGCAACGTTGTCCCGGCTGCTCGTAAATTTTCTCTCTCTCGCCCAAATTTGCCAACTGTGAAGCGTAAAATTCCAACATTAAAGTGACCCAGTCCCACTTTTCTTCTTCTACCCCTTGTTGTCCACGTGCGCACATCTGTTCTTATTATCCGGCACAGCACGCGGGAAGAAGAGAAATTATCTTTCGAAGCGATTATGAGCGCAACTTCCCATTTGATTTGCTCGATCCTCCACTCGAGGGCTACAAATTTAAAGTAAACCTCGGCTCTGTGAAGGGTATATCAGTTCCCAAAATAGGGGCAGGCAAGTTCGTCCGTCGTCTATTTTAATAAGCCCTGCTGCTTTACCACTTCCGCAATCAACCGAAGCTCGCCGATAGGGTGCCGATTTTTGTGCAATAATATTTTTCCACGCCTCTCCGGACAAAAGGGACTCGACGACCCCTTCCAAGGATAAAGCGTTGTCATAGTGGCGGTGACTTTCCCCTGTCGCTGCGCTATCGCTTCATTTGACTCGCCGAAGAACTGTGGTGCCGTGGTTTGAGATATGATAGAACAGAAATTTAATTTCCTGCTCCGATTGGCTCCAGATTTGCTTCCCCGTTTGTTCTGGCTTTAAAATTAGACTCCGATACGGTCTAAGGGTACGGCCGACTCTTGGTGAATGCCTGGGCTCAATTTCGTTGGGTTTTATGAAGTGAAATACGCACGAGGGAATGGAATACTTCCTGTTTATTTGCATTTATAAGCGAATCGACGAATAAAAAAAAACCCGAAGAAAATTGTAGGTTAAAAAACTTTTCCCTATAGTTGGGTCCTTTAAGAGAGGAAGAATTTTTCCTACCAGCATCGTCAGTCACACTGGAAGGTCATTGACATCGAAGGAAAACTCCTTGAAGAAACTTTCCTTCGAAACAAACCTCCGGCACCGGTATTGATTTTTGTCTTTCGCAAGGTCTTTTGCCCACCAGAGAAGGTCTTCACGCTATCGGAAGATGTGTGCGGTGCTTGACTTTAAGCAGCAAAGCCAGGTTTGATGTTCTATTGCAGACCACAACATTCTTACTACGCGCTTCCTCAAGACGCCAGACGACGGGGGCCATAATCTATATACGGTTGCTATGGATTTTCCGCGTCCTTACCGTTACCGAATGGAGGAAGAATTTGTTTCTTGGACCAGCCTTAAGCTTCCTGAACCGAGGAAGCCCCATGCAATACACACGGCCAGCCATCGATCTCGTATCGATTGGATATTAATTGAAAACGTGCCATTTGCAATCGACACGCGAAAGCCAACCTGGCCAACAGGGGGTTGCTTTATCTGCCAACGGTGTGCCCGTGAGGAGGATGATTTTTCTTCCTTGGCTTGGCCCCGTTTGAGCTGCAAAGCTCATTGGTATGCAACGAAGAAAACGGAACCTAACCGGGCCATTAAATAGCGACCGAAATCGAGGATTTTTTTTCGTTGTAGCTTGAAGGTGTTTCGACTTTTTCATTCGGTTTGATTGATACTTACATGGGGGGCTTTTTTGTTGTTGTGCTGCTGCCCGGAACCCGGAACACTGAAAATAAGAGAAGAATAAGGTCATTCTGGGTTAAACGATCCAATGAGGAAAAAGGGACTTAATGCAGGAAAGTGAAACAAAAGGTTGATTTTATTGGGTGTTGAAATAAATGGTATCTGATTGATACCAGTGCAATAAATGCTCCACTATTGCTGAATACAAACTGAAGAATTAAACGGTTGATAAAGTAATTTATTACTTTTTAATTTTATCTGTAAGTAATTTATCTATCCTTATGGCCCTGTTTTCTTCAATTTGCTATGGAATTGAAAATCCATTCTAGAAACATTAACGAATTCTCATTTCACTTTTAAAATGCGCTTTAAAGTATGCAATCTGCCTAGCAAAACGATGAAATCAACGGATAAAATAGCAAAAAAATAGTTAATTCTTGTGTATTTAGCATTAATTTCGCATTCATTGGGAATAAAATGCACCTGATACGTGATTAAAGTTTTGGGTTAAATGCCTGGTAGTCCATTTTAGATTTTTGTTCAAGTGGCATAATTATAGTTTGTTTGATTTTTAAGTAAAAACAAGAGTATATTTTCCTGAAAATTGGAAGCTTCAAATATTTTGTAAATGATAAAACTTTAATTCCATTAAATGAAGTTTATGGCAAACAATATGAAAAACAAGACTACAGCTTATTTTCCTGAAAATTTATAGCCCCTTACATTTATGAAAATATTCTGAACTATTTATACAAGTAAATGGCATAGAAATGACATAGTAAATCATAAAAATGTTGTTCAATTATTATTTTGCACTATAATATAGGTAAAAAACTATACACTATAAAAACTTTGCACAATATATAGGTTCAATTATTTTAGGCTATAATACGGCTAAGCCGTATTAAGCCTTGTTTATTTCCGATAGGTAAACAAATCAGATTCCAGATTTGAGATTGCTATTCAAATTTAGTTAGTGATTGAGTGCAGTTTGTTGTTTTGTATATAACACTTCAGAAGTTTTTTTTTACATTTTCGTACACCTGAAAGTATGCAATCCGCTTAACAAATCCTCTTAAATGATTTAAAAAAACAGCATTTAACTATTCTCTTTAATTCATACCGTAGCCTGTTTGCTTTTAGAACGAAAACAAAATCAATTTCATGAAAACTGATAGCTTCAAGCACTTCCTGAGATTTAAAGGAAGAGCCATAAATTGAAACCACCTGAACCCGCGCGGTGAGCTACCACCGCTGGCACCGAATCTATAAAATAAAAGCACGGTAGTATAAACATGATTAACACTAATGAACTAAAGTTATGTCAGGTATGTCAACAGCGTTTCACATGGGTGGCCCCCATTCAACCACTAGCGCAACTTCTCCCAAAGCAGCCAGAGCAATAACTACGACTCCGCCAAACGGGAGCAACAGCATAACTACAAAAACTTGAGCCTCGCATACTTTATGGTTGCCTTCATATTTCCAGCATCATTACGAACGCGTTCGGTTCGGTTAAGCGACGGGTCCAACAATAATCCAACCGAAAAGACAAAAAAGGAAACCAGGTTAAACATTTTTTTTTTACGATACATTAAACCGCGCTCGGTACTTTGGTTCGTAAACGGGCGATTCATGTTTAGTGGTAGTTTGGTAATAGTGCACCGAACAGTACAGCCAGCGAACCTACTGGCGTGGTTTTACCCTTGGTGCGGGAACCATTAAATGGGATGTAAATGGTTTTGGGTGTAAATTATTACTTGTAACTTTCGATAATGCTTCGTGCCCACGGTGCTGCACGGGATTGCAGTTGAGGCGTAGTTTGTCTGGCCGTGTTTTTATTTTTATCACTTGTGTTTACGTTAAATTAAGATGTTCCATAAAGACAAGATAGTTTAACGCATCGTTATCACCAAAATTAACACGAGCGCGTGTGTATTTGTAACGTTATTTTTCTCACACAGCAAAAGCACGCTGAAGTGTGGTCGAGATAAATCCTATCTTTAAAATGAATACTTCATTAAAGCTAGTAAAGCAGGAGCCAAGCATCAGTACGAGGAACCGTATCATGACAGCGTTGGTGTAAGCGTATTTCTCGAGCCTGATGTTGTGGAATGTAATTAAAAATTCAAAATATTTATCTTGCAGTCAACCACCATCCAGCAACCAGCCTATCACTCTGCCGCATACGGCACAAGCTTACTCCATTTGGACGGTTGGTTGGTAGTAGCAAAAAAAAAAAAAAAAGGTCACCAGCCACGTATGCCTCCGAAAAGCCCTTGGCTTGGCTTGGCAAAAAGGGCCTACTGTACGCAAGAACACGCGTGTGCACATGTTGTCGTCTTCCTCAAGCGGTGTTTCATCAACCACAACAACCACCAAGGTAGCCGTGTCCTGTGAAACGCACCGTCCCAGGAAGGTTCATTTTAAATTCCATCCCGCAACGCGCCAGAGTAGCATGTGTTTTGTTTCGGCGTTTGGCACCCGCAAATGAAGACGAATGTCTTGAGGCCGCCGGGAGAATACGTCAAGAAGCTGATGCGATACGGGAAGCACTGGTTGAAGTGTTGTTCTACTGTATGGTAAGACATACTGCTATCGTGGTGAGCTCAAGAAGAGCTTGCAGAATGATTTTTGGGAGTCGGATAAGAGCAACGGCTTCCGGCCAAAATGGTTGATTCAAGCGGGAAGATAAAGTGAAGTACCCCGAAGCAACTCTTGGTCAGGGTTTGCTGCAACGCTCGGGTGACAAACATGCCGTGAAATGATATAAATAAATAACAACGCTCTTCCTGTTGATTCACTCGAATGGTTTGGAGACCGGGAGCTTAAAGAGAGCTTCAAAGTGGTTACGACTGATAAGAATTGCCGTGGATAGGGCGTCAAGGATAGCCATGGATTGCTTGAGGGCATCTTTGGCGATTCTAATCGTAGAAGCTTTTTTGGACGGGATTTTACCCGATCCAAACGCTTTAAAATCATGGATTCTAAAGACTGGACGGAAAGAGCATCACAACTAATCGATATATTTGATAGCAAGAGTGTTGACGATATTGAGACAATAAAGCTCCTATTATAAACACCAGCGACGAAAATCTTTCAAGCTGTAGGCTACGTCCGGACACGAACTCATTCCCGTTCACCCGTTGGTTGTTTTTGTTCCTCTCGTTTCCTAATTTATCGCCCCCAGCCTCCAATTCCTCCTTCAAAACCCCTCCCGGCTTAAGAAAAAGGGAGGCAGTTTGTATGGTTCGTTTAAGCCGGGCTGGGCGTCTCCATCGAGCCTCCGGTTTGGCCGTTCGGGTGGAAAAGCAAAGCCCGATACGATTGTTTGTACCATTCAGCACAGACTGACCTGACCCGTTCGGTGTGTTTGTTTCTGGTGCAGAAAAGGGGCACAAAATTGGTTCAGTCCAAAAACTTTCCATCTCATTCGTGTGCACTAGCTAGCTAGCTGTTCGGGGAAATATTTATGGACCAATTTCTAGTGTTCCGTCGTTTCCGGCTAGCAGTCTGCCTAACCGTAGCAGCAGCTGGCCAGTTTTCTTTCACCAATTTCCCGATTCGAAATCCTTGGGAAAAAATTTGAGATCTTGTTTGTGAGAATGTTTTGTAAATAAGGAAGAGAAAGGGAAAGGCTCGAACTTTCACTCGTCTAACGAGAATGGTGTTTAGAATGGTGAAAATCTCTTACACAGAAACTCAGAAAAGCGTTCCATTTTTTTTTGCTTTGCAAAGGCTAATAGATCGCGTTACGTGAAGCGTCGTCTCTGTTTCCCGGAAGTGGTTTAACACTTTCGCGACCCGGCTTTAATGTTTGAGTAATTGTTTTGCTAAGAGCGATGCTCGCAAGGTGTTTTTTGACCGAAAACACCAACTTCAAAGAAGGTCAGTAAGAGAGCGACAGAGAGAGTGAGGGAGAGAATGACACGGTGCAAATGTTAATGACGGTTGAGACAATAATTATAAGAAGTTTGGACCGCGCGTAACCAGGTAAACACAATCTGTGCAGTGGCAAGTTAGTTTGTAACCGCAGTGAGAAGGAGGAAGCAAGAGAGAAACAGAGAGCAAGAGGAAGTAATTTCCCGAAAGTGCAACAACAAAACGGCACCCGGTTTACTGCATTGTGTTAAATTCAGGAAACATTTCCTTCCTCACTCACAACAACAAAAAAGGCTCCACACAATGATTTCAAGTTAGAGAGCTTTGTTGTGAGACTTCTGGCAGACTTTGGCAGGAGGTGGAAAGAAAAGAAAATTCTACATGCATTTCCAGCGTGCATCCCACCGACAGGTGTTGCCTTTGCAGGTGCAGCTAAGGCGAGGCAAAGGGCTTAACTGAAAATCTGTTCGCTGTGTAGTTTTGTAGTTTCTTGTTCCTGGTACCTGTTAGGGTCGTCTATACTTCAACTCCTCACACAAAACAAACTAGAAAGCCAAAAACGTCCCAGAAATTGAAGTGCTGGTGTTCCTGGGCCCGGCGCTCTGGTCGCTTTTGTTCCACGCCATACGCCCGTAACACTGTCGGCCCGTAGAAAGCCACCAACCACAAAAGAGCGATAAATTTCTGGTCCACCTCCCATTTGTGGATAAAAACGGAAAGTTTTGCCGTGAAAGTGTTGGGGACTCGCCGTTCGGGTGTGCAGCCTTATTACCGAACCTCCAATGTTTTCAATGTTTTGCAGACTTCATTGTACCGGGTCGTCTTGTGCTTTGGTACACGCGGCCGAAAAAACAGAGCTGCTCCGAAGAACTGCACGGCTAAGATTGCAGCTTTCGGGGTGGGGGCAGAAGTAGCTCCGAACACTCGGCCATATCTGCAATCCCACCGGAGGGATACCGGATGATATCCGGCCGAAGTGAAGCGGCAGTAACGAGAGACTGTGGAAGGGTTCCGATTCGAGATTCGCCAGAGCAAACTCCCGGCCGAAAAAAAAAAAACGTAAGCAGAATCGAAGCTGCTTGGTAGGTGGAAAACTCTCCACGGCTAAAAAGACGATTGTTGTCGTCCGTGGAGACGTTGTAGCCGGTTTATGTTAGCGTGTGTGTGTTGCAATAGATGTGCATTTTGTGGGGGGAAAACTGTTCGAGACAAATAAATACCTGTTTCACCGTGTTCAGAAGCGAGGCGAACGCTTATTACCCTTTCCGCGGGCTACATATTCACTCTCTCACACACATACGTACAGGGTGAGGATGTGCTCATTGTATGCTCCACCGGAAGTGAAGCGGGAAACGGTTCACAAGCAACCCAGCAAAGAGATACGCTATTGCAACTCCCCGTGGATAGGTGGACCGGTCGGAGCAGGAAGCAAACCCAAAAGGATATTCCATTTTGTCCCATCCTGTCCAACGATTCTGTGCCTTCTATTGGCCCGTGAATGGACCTACTCACACACACACACACATACACTCTTTCTCTGTCTCGCTCTTCCTCTCTCTTGAGCGCGTAGTTTTCCACCCAAGACCCGCGCATCGTTACCATTTTAGATGATTTCCTTTAGAAATGTTTGTGTGTGTGTGTGAGTGCTCTGTGCACCGTATACAATACAGCGTCGTAGAAAAGCGGAAAATTATGAACAAAAAAAAATGTACGGAAAGCTCCGCTTCTTTTCAAACACCTTCTTCCGGAGCTCGGGTTTCATATTTGGAGTTTACTGCTCTATTCGTGTGACGTTATTATGTGCTTTATTTTCTCTTTCTGTTTTTCGGTGACATTCAGCAGTTGCACCGAGCTGCTTCCTGCGTAACAATGCGGCGGTGATGCATAAAAGTGCATACACATACACACACACACACACACACACACACACACACACACACCGGTCCATTGTCCATTGTGGTTTACATAATGGACGTGGCTGGCCTTTGCCCCGAAAGTGTGGCCAAAGCTACCCTAGACCAGGCAGATTTTTTCTTTCTTCAACCAAAAACGGACCCACCGCCGTGGCCAGGATGGTTATGAAAATGGTGGAGGGAAAAAAAACAAACTCATAAAACACGACTCAACACTCCAAAATGCAACACTGTGCAGCAAAGAGAAAAAAAAAAACCCGTCACAAGGAAAAGAAAGGCGGCACACGAAGCGTCCCCGTTTACCGGAAACTTTTGCGATCGGTTGAATGAAAAAAGGCTCGCTCGCCAAGCCAAAACTCATGCTGTGTGTTGCGACACACAAAACAAACGCTAAACTGCATGCAGTGCATCCGGGACAAGCCGGGGACGAACCGGTGCTGGGTGGGCCGGAATTCATTTAAATATGATGAATTCACTGTAGGTGACAGTGTTTGGTTGGTTAATATTTAAAAAAACGAGACCGGAAAACTATTTCACTTCCTGCACGCCGGCATTGCAGAGGAGGCGTTTTTCTTTCAGACAGGCGAAAGGTTAATATTCTTGTGGTGGTTTGGGTTCAGCTTTGTTACATCATTCGTGGCAAGTGGTAGTAGTAGAGCGGTGGATGAGCTTGACCGAAGGTAAAGGATAGCAGGCAGTTCCGTGCGTGGCGTAATTTGTGGCTTGTTTACGGTTCATGGTTGTAAAATATTCACCTTTACCTCACTTTTTGTTTCTCTCTTTATATTTATTGTATTTTTTGTTTGTTTTGATATATTAGCTTTAGCTATTTGGTTTGTCTGATTATATAATAATAACATTTATTTCATTTGAAAAACTAAATAATATTCTGTAAAACGAGTCATACAAAAACTACGACAAGGTGAAATTCACTTTTTGTATTGAGTTAAAAACAAATAAAATAAAGTAATAAAAAATATTATTAAAATTTACAAAAAAAGCAAATTTTATATGTACTATGGCATATGAAAACATAAGAGACTAAAAATGAAAGCAAATTAATAATAGAACAAATAGAATAAATAACAATTTCAGCATTAAGTGTAAGAATTTTAACACAAAAAAAAGAAAAATAAAAAAATAATTAAATAGATAAAACATAAAAAAATAACAAATCAAACATAAACAAATAAGCTACAGTCAGTTGCGAGATCAGAAAAAAAAATCTTAAAATAATACAAGAAAAAAGCAAGAATAAAATTGAATACCTTTAGTCTATTGATAATGAACTTAATAAATAATAAAGATCAATTAAACAAAACCTTATACCATTCAAAGTTATGTAAGAGACACATGAGCCAAATAAACATGAAAACATTTATTGCAATGGAGGGAACAATTTGATGCAATGGAGGGAAACCCTGCATTGAACATGCAGCGTTCCTCCGGCGTGCTCGTAAAATATTGTAGAAAAATACATCTTATGTGATAGAAAAACCCAATACAATGAAAGTTTTAAACTCAAAGCTGGATTTTGTATACTTGTATTGTAGATTTAACACCAAAAAATAGTTAATTTCGTTTCGCTTCAATTTTGCTGCAAAAGTCCACATCATAAAAAACTCTTCTTGCGTGCATGATGTATAATCCCCAACCCCTTTTTTCAAACTTCTATCGCACTTTACACAGCTTACAAACGTCCTCAACGATTGAAACCTATCGTCGGGGCGTCCCAGCAATGAAGAATAGTCGATTTATTCACAATTTCGCCCATGATTTTCCATTTGTTTTAAGGCGTGCACTTGCACCCGCACGAGAGTCCTGCTGCTGCTGCTGCCTCTGGACGGATGGCGATAGCGCACACGGCCGGCATGGCATGACGGTAACCCGTGGGGGGAGGATCCCTCGTGCGGGTTGGTTTGAAATTTCAACAGGAAGGAAAATTTATGTACCACATGATAAAAATGTTACTCGAGCAAAATGGATGGCAATATTTCGTGTTTGTCCCGTGTTCCCGGCGACGCGAGTAATCGAATGGGGTTGCGTGGACGGGCGAACGTGTGTGTTGGTGTGTAGTGGTTGTTAAGTTTCCTGGCCCGTAATCTGACCTTCCTTGCTTTAGCTGTGCCCGGTGTGCCCTCAAGTACAAGCTGTTTCCTTAGTGTCCGTTTTTTTCATATCGTTCACAAGTAGTTACACTTCCTGTTAAGTGAGAATTTCTGCTTTTTTTATTAAACTGGATTATTGTTATGCGGAAGGTTTTATTTTTTGTTGCTTTCAGTTGCTTCTTCACGACAGCAACAGGACATTTTTTCCCACCGAACACCCCATAAGTACCCCATTTCCTGTTCATGTCTCCTAGCCCGGTCGGTGTTTGAGTGTGTGTGTGTGTGTGTGCTATCGCGTTCGCTAGCAATTATCGTAAATTGTCGAGTGTCACGAGGAACAACATAAGAAATATATTCCATCCATGGTTTGAGGATTTATAGAGTGCATCGGCGATGCTCAGCATGATCCCAGCCCAGCGACGAGCTTCAGTGCAGTAGCTTTACCAAGCAGTAGCTTTCGCACAAAGGTTTTCCTGGAAGGAATGACATCAGGGGTAGGGAAGCCAAAACAGAACCAGGGATTAGCGACAGTCGGGGTTAGAGAAAAATGCGAGAATGAAATCTCTGTGTACCGTCATTCACAACAGCATCATCATCATGAGCATCATCATCAGCATTATCATCAACTGTTGATTTTTTCTGTTATTGCACAAAGGTCTTCACGTACCAGTCCGTGCTCATTCTCTCTTGGCAGCAGCCATCGGATCGTTTCACTGTAGAAACAAATAAGGAAAACATGGACAGCAAAAAAAAAAAAAAACTGGAAACCTCCCGGGCAAGCTTATTGCAATTCTCGATGCGGTCGATGTACCGATCCGGTCAGGAAGTGAGTGCATTGCATCGAATCAAACGATGGAAACGAACAGCGCCACACAAAGCAAGGGAATAAGCTTAGGGAAAGGGAGAAAGCAAATGGACATGCTTCTAGTTCGTGCCGATGTTCTTATAGCGCGAATCGAGTGGTGAAATTGTTGTTGTACTGCGAATTGAACGAAAATCTCTAAAAGAATGCGCTCACCCGTCGTCAATCGCAAAAGCCGTAACGACGATCCGGATGAAATCGTGTTAATCCGTTGTACGGTGCTAAGGATGCAACAAGCAAATGGAAAAGCAAGCCGTTTCTGTTCTGTTGCAATCCTTTTAACTCGAAATTAAGCGAAAAAACAAATTTCGCCCAGTGAAAAATAGTTGATGGAGGCGCCCAGTCGCTCATGAGGGAAATGATTAACAGAACCTTGGATTCGTTGAAGGGATTGTTGAAAGGTTGTTAAAATAACTTAATGCATAAAAGAGCACCAAAGCCTAGAGCACCTTATACTTGGTAAACCAAAAAAAAAAAAAAAACGTTCCAAGAGGCACAGCTTTAAGGCGGAAGAAGACTTGAATTTGCAGTTTTTCCTCTTCGCGATTCGCGCTGGAAAACAATGCCGGAAAGTGAACGGTGGCGTATCGGCAGGACTATTTCACAACCCACCGTTAGCAGTAGTGCTTGTGTTTGATGCCTCTTCAGCTGGTTGGCTGCCGGTACTTGTTGTGCTTGGGCCGAGGCACAACACAGTGCAGCAGACGACGAACCTTCTAGCTCTACTCTTCGGTCCCTCGTGCCATGATTTACGAGCATCTCAAGAAGCAACGGTCTCGTGCGTCTGGGATTGTTTCTGTGATGGGAGAGGAGAAGGTGGTTATTTCGCTGTCCTTCGCTTCCCTGCCCCGACCGGTACGCGGAAGCTATCGTCGTCAAGGGCGCTTAGGTTAGAGGCAAGTAGCGCTTTTCCCGAGCAACAACTAATACTACCGTGCCGTGTACTCTTGGCCGCTCTACGATTTTTTTATATGCACATTTGACGGATTCTTTTGCCTCGTTCCCTCTCCAACTCGCCTTTCATTGTAGTACATGAAACGAAAGACCAAATACCAAGAACCCGAAAAAAAGGAGGTTTGCTAGCAGGAGCCTTATTGAGCGCATAAAAGAATTCATTACGATCCGCTTCTTCACGAGCGCTCTAACACAAGTTCATCGTAAAAAAAAAGGAAACCGAGCGAGCTCATCACCGCAACCATGTTCACTCACGCTTCCGGTGATTTGTCGTGAGCCGCCCTTAAGTGGGTTGGCCCAATGGTGGTTGGTGGCGGTATCGTTTGATCCTCGAGAGCGCACTGTCGGTTAATTGAAAAACTATCACAATCCAAACACGCCTCACCCCAAAACAGTGGCTGGGGTTAATTTTTGCTTCATAAAGGGCCCATGGTTTATACCGGTATTGAGCTCTCAAACCACCGCCACGGTAATGAACCTTCTGTATTTACGGGAAGGCATGAAAATATATATTTGAGTGCAACACAATGAAACGCGAGTTCATTACGTGTGCAGCAACCGTAAGTGCATTCTTTCTGTGGGTGTGGGCTTCCACGGTGTGCGCCGAAGGGTTTGATGTGCACGATTTAAAATAATTATATTTCCCCACGGTTCGGCTAGAATTGCTCCGATTCCGAAACCCGATCTCAATCGTGGTAGTTTTTTCACCGGATCGTGCAAAAAAGGTGAAAGAAAATTTATTTTAAATCGTATTTATGGCATTGTTTCCAGAAGCTGTAATGATGGTTATGGAGGAGTTATTTCAGTACAGTTTCGGGCTAGCTTAAGCCCAAAATGAGGGAAAATCACTAAAAACGAACCCTCCTTCTGTTCTACGGAACGTCCTTACATAGCGAGGTTGCGAAATTAACTTCCAATTGGATAATTCCAATTTGTTGAACCGGTCCGGCCACCATAATGGAAAGCCCATTTATTTTCCAATTATTACCACCATTTATCATCATATCGGTTCTTCAGCGTTGGTGGTGTCCTCTGCTTTACCGTCCGATGGGGGGGTTAACCGATGGTACCTTTCCGCCCAAAAGCCCGGGGCTTTGAGTTTATCGGGAACGCATCACCACCACCACCCAGGGGTTTCAGGATCGAGCAGGGCTTTGGGTGCCACGATTTTCTCGTTATCCTATGGACTGCACACTCGATTCCGGGGAGCGGAATGTAACGGAACTCGTATGGTAGAAAATGGATAAAAAGAAGAGAGAGAGAGTGGCGAAGAGTGAAATCGATTCGAGAGTGGCGGTAAACAGCAACATCCCTTTTGCTGCTGCTTTTCAACTCGACCCGTGCTTCTGTTTCTGTGGCTTTGTCATCCACGTCAATCGGATGCAGCTGAGTTGCTGTTTTTTGCTTTCTACCTCTTTGTACTTTATTTGCTTTTCCCGGACTTTTCTGATGATCGTAAAGCGAGGAGGGGTGAGAAATTCAAATCGATCCTCCCCGGAAGTGATTCGGGGAGAGAGAGAGAGAGAAGGAAAAATAGTGGGAATTGTGAAAATAAAATCGATGATGTGCAGCTCGGTGCTTTATCGCACCAGGAGCAAGTGCTGGGTCGATGCATTCGTAACAGGTTTATAAGCTTAAATTGCCGTGCCCTTCCATATTGGTGTGGCTGTTTCAATGTAAAAACGCTAGATGAGGCCACCATAAATAGAGGGTTTAGTGCATGCACGCATGGTGGCGTAGTAATGGCGTTGCCGGCAGCCTAAAAGCGGACAGTAAATGTGCGACCAGTGACACAGATAAAATAACACACCAACACACACACTCGCCCGAGTGTCTCATGATTACGGGGTGTCCGTGATTAAAATGGCTTTCAATAAATGGTGTTGTGCTTACAACGTGGACAAGAAAGTGGCAGCAAAAAAAAAATCCTCACTCGCTAGCTCGCCCGCCCGCCCAAAAGTGTTGCGGAAAAGTGCGATGGAAAACAGTTGATAATTGCTTTTAATGAGTGAGTTCAGAAATAAAAGACACACACACGCTCCATGGTTCTTCCCCAAGGCCTGGGAGGAAGCCCGGAATGGATGGATGGAAATCCGCCACGATGATGTAGGTCGATCGGAAAAAGAGGATTTTGTACTGAGTGCTCGTATGTAATATCCGGTCGGTACTCCGGACGCTTGATGGTTGTTGTTGGTGTTGTTGGGGCGAATGGATGAATGAATCGGTGGGGATGAAAGAATGGTGGATATTTTTATGTTTTCAGTGCCGCAGAAAGCAGAAAGATTAATCACCTCCAGAGCAGATGATAAGCACCATAACGTGCTCCAGAACAGTTGCTGGCAGGACAGCCTGGCTCAGTGTGGTGCGGAGGTTGGGGGCCTAATGGACGAGAGATGTGTTTGTGTGTGTGTGTGCGCGCACTTGTGTGTTTGAGCAACCCGTGCATATGTTACATAATCTGACAGGCGACAGACGACGGACAAGGTTCCTGTCACACACTCGCCAAAGGCGAAGCAGATTTAGCAGAGTTTAAGGTCAGGCACGAGAATGATTTTTTTCTTCTCTTGCTGCTGCTGCTGCTGCTTGTGATCGCTTATGTGTGACCAAGGAGCACGTTAAAGAGATTAAAGCAGCTATTAGAGTAAAGCGAGATCATATGAGACTTTCGCTCTTCCATCTAGTTCCTTTAAAAGGAAAAAATGAGGTTTTGTAGTGAAAATTGCATAACTTTAGGCGCTTCAACAGAAAACTAAAGAGCCTACCACAAATCGAGTTCCCAGAAGGCTCTTCTAATTCCGAGCCAGATTCAGCACCAGATGAAACCATTAAGTTAAATCAAATCCAAACAAAAACACCCTCGAGAGAGAGCGATATCTGCAGCCACAATCGTGCATCTGACGTGTCTGCACTGGCTGCAAACAAACAAAGCTGACAGTACTCTGGCCGCTCCAGTAGAAGAAACCAGAAGACTCTTCAATCTGAGAGCCTCCTCCTGCTTTGTTGTGCATGCTGTTGAAGGTGCTGGTGAATGAAGCATCCAGCTTGAAGAATTTGGTTTTTCTCTCTCTCTCTCTCGCTGCAATCCTCGAAAGCGAGTCACTCACGTACTCCGCGAGCAAACAGTGAATTTAAATCTCAAACACGAACGACGGGATATGATTTTTACTATATAATTTATCTTTCATACACTTCGTACTATTCATATCGTTTGCTTGCCGCGCTTGAGAAGACGACACTAAGATACGTTATCATTTTCACTGACGATGTACGTACACGACCATCTTTTGCCTGTCCATAAATCCGGGTGGTGGTCGCGTTGCATGGGAGCGTTGTTTGTTTGCTTTTGTTCCCTATTGTCCCCGTGTCCGTTGGGTGAAATCATTGTTGGTTCTTATACAAACACACACACACACGTGAGAGTGCCGGTCGGTATCGCATCTCAGAAACCACACACCACCACCGACTGATGACAATGTGTCAGCGGTACGGTCCGTAGAATCTTCCTGCTCCACGAAGCTTCTCCAACCGGGAGGATGCATTTCCCGCGCAAAATAAAATGACGAAAAGAGGAAGAAGAAGCAAAGCGGAGAAAGATTTATGATTTCCACTGCAAGCTGGCAAGTGCCAACCAACTACGAGCGAGCTAGTGGCAAGTGGTGCTCAGTCACAGGTGACCAGGAGAGTGGTTGTCGTCGTCGTCGTCGTGATCTTCACACAATTTTCGCTTAAAGTGAGCTCGCGTATCTACCCCCGTGCATGTGTGATATCCCGTTGGTAACCATATGATGAACGACGGTATGTTGCCGGTGGAGTGCATGTGCGATCACCTGCGAGCTCCGATGTCGCCGGTGTGACAGTGAGAAATTATGAAGCATGTTTGGAGGTTCCCCGTGTGCGAATGTGCAACAATGTGGTGTTGAACCGTAACTCCCGGGCAACTGGCACATGAACTGGGCGCTTCTGCTATTGGGGGCCGGAGCGTGTAATGATTGCATTTTGCCATCGCTTTACATACAGATTCCGCTCGGAGGACTTGGGAGAAAATTAAGTTGCGTTGGGTGAAAATTGGGTGAAATCGACGGTCCAGCTGGCAAGACAAATTGGTGGACGGTATGATAGATTTGCGAATCGTGAAGACCTCTTTGCGCTGCGGACGTCTATTAGACGACGTCGCCATTTCCTGTCACGTTTCTTTCGGGGTTGTTGCTCATAATGATGCAGAAAATGAAGTATTCGGCAGATGTCACCTGAAGATTTTTTGGCTCAATAAAGTCACGCTTAGTAAGGGGCACGATTGCTTTGAATCGGTAAGAAAAACTGGAAGTTCTTCATTAAAAATAATTATTTACCAACATTCCTAACCAACATTAAAGCGCGACTTCTGCAGACGCCAACGTTCTGCTCAAGAACCTACAAATTTAGCCCCCAATTTTTATGCTCCCGTACTTGTGTTCGTATGTGTGTGTGTGCTGGAATGCATCAAAACTTCTTCATTACGTTTGCTGAAATGATTTGCAGCAAACGCTTTTTTCGAGGTGGAGAGATTCTTTTTTTTTGCTCTGTTCGCCCAACCGAATGTTTGCAGCCCGCCGATAGCGCGCAACGTGGTGCCGCTCCGAAAAGGAATTTCTGTGTGAATTATGTTGATCCGCACAGTGATCCACACGAGCCCGCACAATTCGTGGAAAAGGATGGCAACAGACAGGCAGGCTCACACAGGCTCGAGCGTTCGGTAGGACCTTCCGATGTTGGTAAATACACATTCGTCACTCGAGGCGCTGCCGACCTTGATGAGAGCGAGAACGGGTGGGCGCTCTAGCTGGTATGGGAGGTATTTGGGGCAACATTTTTCGAGCGGTTTCGGCTGTGCCGCGTGAAGCAGGGCAGGGGCAAGTCGTAAAGAATATTAATAAATATTTGTTTGCACCGAACAAATGCCGGCCACCCCCCATGTTCTTGCGATGTGCTGCGCTTATGTGCGAATGTATGTGTCCCACCAGGGAAAGAGGTGACTGGGGCGGGTTGGGTGGAAGTTGTGGAAAATTAATTGAAAATTCTTGCCACCCCATACGCTTGATATCAACGCCAACCTGTCACAGCTTAGCAGGCTATGGAGCGGCACGCGGCAGATAGATGTTGATGATGATGCTCTTGATTAAAGTCCTGAGGTGAATGCTTTGGCAACTTCAACCTACGCCCCGAACACCCGCCGGTTGTTAGATGTGTATTTGAATATGTTGCAACACACACACACGCTCACAAAACAAAAAGGAAAAAGAGGAAAGGAAACCAACAGAAAAAGGGGTCATAGAGCCAGTGCCAGCGTTATGATATGGCGAGAAGAAGGTTATCCACACAAGCTAGGAAGAGGCGTATTGGAGAGTTTGGGATGAAGTGGAGGCCGTTTTGTTTGGCTTCTTCTGTCCGGGGGGTGGGTTTTTTTTTGCTGTTTGTCTACTAAAGGCCCAACTTTATCGTTGCGTACTGTGGCTGTGGGATCGGAGTTGATACGACCACACTTCTATTGCCCTCGGGATGAAGTTTGGCCACCTCGGCAGTTCGGAAGTCAAACAGCATTTTTTGCGTGCCGGTGAGTTTATTTGTGTATTATTTTGGGATAATTCTACACTCGGCGAAGGCGAGGAGACTTTTCGTCTTTCAGCCATGACAACAGACAACACAGCGCGCAAAAAGAGAACTCAGGACATAACTTGCTGTAGCACGCTTAATTAGAGACAATTGTTTTTACCCTCACTCGTATATCTTTCGGTTGGGGGGTTTTAAGGAGATGAGCCCTACGGGAGAGTTGATGGGCAACATGTTTATTGTACCATTAATCGTGTCCTGTTAACGAGTGGGAGAGTTTTTTTTTCGGGGGACAGAACTTCAAACCTATTGAAGCTACAGAAGAGAAGCATTTTTTCGTTCCTTTGTTTTGAACTGTTTGAGTATGTGATTATGCGAGGACGCTTCTTGAGGATACTTAGGATACCCAGAAAAGGGGAAAGCAAATACCCACTACAAACGCGCCACTCACCACCATCAGTTTAAGGCGACCGAAACGACTCGTCTCGTCTTAAAGTCCCTTTTCGACGCAATGCCTGACAGAGACCGCTGCGCCGTGTCACTAACTCAATGTATGTTTAGGATCGCTATTAGAATTGAAAAGCGATTTCCCCGAGGGCTGCACGCTCCGCCGTGCAATCACTGGACGAGACGTTCCATCATCACCCGTCCCTGCTGCTGACAGGCCAACATTTTACACCGAACTGAATAAAGCAGTCATCCAACAACAGCCATGGGAGCGGAGGAGAAAAAAACGAAACACTTTCCTAATCAGGTGCTTGGAACAATCGTTTTGGGTGGTGTGGGATGAAAACCAGTGAGGGGGAGGGCGATTTGATTGTTGAGAAGTTTGCCTCGAGTTGTTAATGCAAATCCGTCCCACCGTTCGCCACCGTCCAACGCGTCCGGCAAAAAAACAACACACGCGCGTAGGGCGGTCGTGCGGCGCTGCTGGGAAATGTCCGGTAGAGTCAATATTTTACTTTTGAATTTGGTGATTTTAGTACCGGGTGAGAGTGCGTGTGTGTGTGTGTGTGCGTGAATCTGGACGGGTGGGGGATTTGTTTTTGATAGGATTTTGTTATCACTTTAGGTAGCGCGTCACGTTCACGCGCCCAGTTGTTTGAGTTTGCTGCTGCGTTCGGGTGAGGTTTTTCTGGCACGTGATAATCTGCTGTAAGTGTTGAATCCTGGCGAGGTGGAAAGCTCGAGTGAGAGACGGGTAGAAATTGTGTAATGGAATTTCGATGCATTATTATCGATGCTTTGTAGCAGGATAACAACTTTGAACATGGTTTAGGCTCTAAAATTATTTCTCCAAATTTGGACTTCAATTCAACACGTAACTTATGTATTTTTGAGGAAAAAGGTCCATTTCTAGTTTTTAACACTTTGAAAACGAATAAAAACGCGAAAAAATGCACAGATTGAAGCGTTTCGTATTGCAGATTGCATAACTTAGGGCGTTCTGTTAAGAAATCGCCTTTATGTTAATTGTTTCTTTTAAATGATTAAATGAAATTTTAGATTATAATGTAGATTGTGAAGAAAATCAACGGAAGACAGAAAATTTTAAAAAAATTTGCGGTTAAATATTTTGCAAAAATTATCAACTGATTTTGTGGTTAAAAAAAGAGCATTATCAAAGACTTTTATTGAGCATTGTTAGCTTCTAAATTACAAAGTGGATTAAATTCCACCAATTTTTTTTTTCTTTTTCCATCGCATTGCAACCTTCATTGGGCTCGGCGTAACTAATTTATCCGTGGCTGGATAGCCAGTCCTGCACATGAGACCATTACCAATCAGTTACCAAAGAAAAGTAAACTAAATGAATACATTTTGTATGTAAACGCCTTAGCAGTGGAACAACAAGATCTTTGTAGGCCCTGAGCGGAATGGCAGTAGAGGCCTCTCTAATTGTGACTTGTGACTCGTGACGAGGCCTCCCTAACCGGTGAGGCCTCGAGTGACTGCTCCTTCCGCTCCTAGGTTGATCCACCACTGCGCCTTAGTTTATGCAAATGATAGTAGTTCTAACGATTTTTTTCTGCAGATTGGATACATCGAACAGATTTGTTAGAATAGTATTACACATTACTCACAAATTATTGTAATTACCTAATTTAAATGTTTAAGCGTTTTGTTTTTCGGTTTGCATACTTTGAAGGAGTATTTTTCAACTTGTTAGCTTTAACAGATGGTTATTTATGTAAGGATCAATGTATTATGATCGAATTGTGGAATTTATTCTATCAATCACCGACTGATTGAATACTATTAATACTATTAATATTTCATATGAGAGTCAAAGTTTAAAATATGAGCAAAGAAGCGCCTAAAGTTATGCTCACAGCAATTCCTTTTGTAATGTTTGATGTGCCATGCAAAGTAGATGGCGACACTGTCTATGATTTTGTTCATCTCTTCAAATTAAGGATGCATTTTGATAAAATCGGCTCACTTCTTTGAAATACTACAGCTGTCATGCCCAGACATGCCTGGCTAAAGCCCTAAATGCTTAGCAAAACAGTTTTATCAGCCTCTAAGGAAATTTGTTTTAAAACTTAATTTGCCGCTAAATAAACGAAAATTTTTACCTCTCACCAGCAAACACACATTTAATTCCGCTTCCGAAAGATAATTAAAATAAAACTTGTTTACGTCTTCACCACGTGCACGTCACGAGCGTGCAGGGTGTGTGAGTGTGCGTGCCAGTGCGAGGGTTTATTGCGCAAACGATCTGTCGCTACAAACGATCTATCTTTATCTGTTTCCATCTCCCATGTATTACGCCCTACATTTTCCGACCTCCCGCTACGGCTGGAAACGCTCTCCCGCGCGCCCTCGCGCCGACACTACGGGCTGCCGGAAGGAAAGCAAGAAAATCCAGTGCGGTGAGGTGGAATGATAAATAAAGCACTCCGTCACAGCGTCACCACCAGCGTCAGGCAAGGACCACTGTGACACACGCAAGTGTATCGCGCAAGGTCCACCGTCGTTACACCGATGGTGGTGATAAATCATCGCTGGGAAACTCATGTCCCGCACCGGCGAGTTGCTCTGGGAATCGAGCAGTATGACGTAGTGTGGGGACGGGCGAAGGTGACGTCCGTGGTTTTGGTTCCGTGTTTTTCCTTAGTTTCGGCTAGCAGAAGGCCTCGGAAGAAAATTGAAAACGAAAATTTCACTCCTCCCGATGATGATATTCTCTGGTCGATCTGATAGGAGAATGATAGGTACGCTACCGCTAGACAAAAATACTCGCCCGAGCTGAGCGAGCGAGTGGATGCAGATGGGGTTTCCATCCTCGTGGAAATAGGTGGAAAAATTGCTCTCCAGCACAGATGTCACGTACGCGCGTTTGTCTGCTTACCTTTCTGCTAAATACATCGGCCCGCGCATCAGTTTTAATCGGGGTGGAAAATTTTAATTAGCTCTCAACAGATTTTCCACCACGAGAGACTCCCACTCCACACCAATACCCAGGCGGTCAAAAACACTTTCTCGCTTTCACTTTTGTTACATCCAGCTTCGCGGTGGTGGCAAGGGCAGGCTATCATCGGTGGGCATCGATCGGAGTTTGTGGATGATTTTCCGACCGTGCCGAAATCATTTCATGCCGTTGCAGACAGTTCAATCGGCGGGTTCATCAACATCATTAATATTTATAGCATTGACAAAATGTAAACATTCCTGTGGATTCCGCTTTTTCATCATGGGTCGACCGATCGATTTTTTATTCATTTATTGCCGTTTGTCGGGATGGAGACATCACGCCGGGCCGCAGAAATACAGATTGATGAGAGGAAAAGCGATTCTATAGAAAGTATTTTCAGTTTATTTTTATTCGGTTGTTTTTTTGTTCCCTGGCAGTAGAAGAAAATCTGGTTGAAAAATGATTTGACGAGCAGCGCAGGGCGCTATCCGCACGACGAAGGTCAATATTTCATCGTGGGTTCCGAATTGATCCAAACGATTGACAGATAAAACTCCAGCCATGCCTTCGCTCCGCTCGGGAGAGGATTGTCCCTTCGGGACCTTCGGGAAGTGAAAGTTGCCACCAGTTCCCAAGCAAAAACATAATAATTCAAAACAAAAACGCTGACAGCCGTCAGCTTAAAGTGTCATGTTTTTCTCATTAAAACCTACCCGATTCGACTGTGTGTCTGTTGGGTTGGGCATTGGATGGATTTATAGCTCGCTCACTCAACGACGAATCACTCTCGTTGATTGATTTGGCACAAAACGTAACATTCGACGGGGGTTTGTGCTTATTTTTTCTTACTTGTTTTCAAGGTTACCCACGATAGAATGATGTGCTGCCACGTGCTCGAGCCGATGCGATGGCGATCAATTATGCAAATCGGAGGATGCAAATAAAGATTACCACGCCGCGCGATTACTAGCCGCTACCCGTGCGGGCTGCTGGCTGTCCGGCCGGGCGGTTGGAAAGTTGTTGAAGTGGGACGATAGAATAACACAAAGATTAAAAACGTTTATGTTGGGTTATGTTAAACACAAGAGAATAGCGCCAGATTAGAGAGTTTGACGACATGAAATAGAACAAATAAGCTGCATAAAGTGAAATATTCCAAGAAATGTTTTAATATTTTCTACAAAATCACGACTAACCGATGTTGATCTTTAATATAAGATCATAATCCTTAGCGTCTATGGGTATGCAATTTTAGATTAAGGATATCCTTCATCTGGTTTACTCATATTTTTTTCATTTTCTATGTTTTGGTTAGAGAGATTCAAGGGTGATTAACGGCTCACTTTCTGTCTTTGATTTTTTTTATGCTTCAAATTTCGCTGTTAAAAATGACTCTTGTGCTTTAAGGAAGTCATACGGTTGGAGATTTAAGACAGAAATAGAATACATGACTGAATCAATGCTATTACTACTAAAGCATTAACCGTAGTGAAGACCACTATGCGGTATCAATCAAATCCAGTAAGCCAGAAATGACAGCCATGACCTAAGCGGTCGTTAGGCCAAAGAAGAAGAAGAAGAGTATAACATTAAGTTGAATCTCAACAAAATTCCGATCAACTGCTAATCGTATCAAACATTTTACTTCAATACTAATATCTTGTGCCAAAGCCCCTGCTGGTATGCAATTTTACAATCTTTATATTATTTATAATATTGGAAGATTTTTTGTAGATCTTTCTCAATTTCTTATATTGTTTTGAATATATTTGTTGATTTTAAAACGTTTTTCATGGTCTAAGGAAATCGTAAGGTTAGTGAGACAGCTTTCTTCAGTCTTAGCGCCTGAGAGTATGCAATATAATATTTTTATTATATGTTCATATGACAGTTGGACAATTTTTTTTCCAAAACCTTTTTGAAGACCTACATGAGATAGAATGTAAAAAAAATATCTACTATTTTTTTAGAACTAGAAAAAAAGATAATGCATACTTTCAGGGGTTATAAGGTTTTGGCAACATACTAGGAAATATCTATCAAGCAGTGGAATGCAATTGATTTTCATAATAAATTTAGATAAAAAAAATCTCACACTCTTTCAAACATATTTTTAACACAAAATACCTTCCAATGAAACATAAAACATTCTAAAACCATTTCAATGAAAAGCAATAAAATTTCCATTCAAAAAAAAAATTATTTCTTCACATTTCAATCAACCATTGTCCCTCAAACTGCATCCTGAATTTTATTCAACTTTTTCCTTTTTTCACAAATTAACCCATCCCACTTAGCTGCAACGTACACAAAACCAGCCGTGCAATCGTTACTGATAGCTCCGGGAACTGTACACTTTGCGCCGGAGCGCATATCAGCACGGTGAAATTTAATTAATTTGCCAAAATCGTCAAGCCATGATCTTGTTTTCGTATGCAATTGCATTTCTATTCATCCCGGGAGAATGTTTAGGTGAAAGAGGATGCAAGCTACCAAACCCTCAACAGGGGCAGGACTTTAGACTACAGACTGAATGACGGATGAGAACGATAACAAAAGCAAAGGAAATGGAAACCGGAGGAGGAAAAAAAAAGAATCCCGGTGAAAACTATCTGTTCGTACAAATGCGTATCAAAAGAGGAAAAATAGCCATCGGAAGCCAGCAAAAGAAATCAACATCCATGTGCAGCAACAGAGCGAGAGTGCGAGTGCGAGCGAGCCCGAGTGTGCTGGAAGTTTATTTGGCCGTTTTATGGCTTCAACGAACGAACGAATGAGCAGTTCGCATTGCAGTTGTGAATCGGTCGGTACAGTTTGTGTTTACAATTTTATTTGGCAAAGTTTTTTGTCCATCCTACCGCCCGGTTTTCTTTTTCCGCACTCCCTTCCTGGAACGGGTTGAGGTTGTCACCATCTGTTTCTGCTGATTGCCTCGGTTGGGGATCCACTGGGGATGGGATAAAGTTTGGAGAGGCGAATTTTAAATGAAACTGACACCCCAACTTGCACCAGGAGCGTACCAGAGTTGAGTGGCGGTGTGTGATGCTCCGTGCAATGGTTATTTGTGTACTCGCGTGTGCCACATGTCAGCTTCATCAAACCCTGTGTTTGATGCGAGGATCGGGCGTGAGGTTTATGTTGCTAGACTAGAGGCATTTTTCACATTCTTTTTTTCCGGAGAAGCTCAAGCTGAGGAAGGGGAACATTTTCCATGTGAAAACACTGGTCACTTCAACCATCCTCCTGCGGTTCATCCTCCGTCTCTTAACTCACCTCCTCGTATTGGAGAGGTTCCGAGTGCGTCAAAAAAAAAAATCGCCCCACTCTGTGCGTCACGCGGGACACAATTTTGGGGCCGATTCCGTTTTTCGTCATCTAAATTGGATGATCGGTTTGCGTGTGTCGTTGTGAGCGGGTAAGCACTGTTTATACTACACCGGTAGACGTGTCTTTTTTGCCCTCTCTCCTTCTCGAGGGTTCGGGGGGTTCAAAATTAAATCAGCACGGTTCGAATGCACGCATGTGTTTGGGCAAAATTTAATATGTGAGTTATCGTGGTCGTTGAATTTTTGTTCCTTTCTTTTTATTTTTGGTGTGTGTGTTTGGCCTTCATTTCGCCTTTCGTCCGGCGACTCGTATGGATGCCTATGCATTTAAAAAATCACACTTTTGCACGAAATTATGTCGCCCATTTTGTGGACACCAGCTCTTCCGACCCTCCATTGCTTCCAACCCCAGTGTGCTAAATGGTTACAGTCATGAGTGGACGACTGCTGCTGCTGCTGCTGCTGGTGACACAATTTATGTATATTCCTAACGACATTTTCTCCATGTGTGTGTGTGTGGACACACGGATCGATCGAAGCGCGGAGTTTTGCTTCGGAGATGTGGTTTGCTGGCAAAAATAAAATCCTCATCCAGCCAGCCCCAGTCGATTTTATCGGGCCCGGCATACTGTCAATGGTTGGCGCACGTTCCAATATTAACACGAACCGAGGACCCGACGGTGTGGGTGGTGAAGCTAATTTATGATTCGATGTAAATGAATGGTGGAATCGCGCTTCGGCTTTGGAAGTTTCTTTGATATCACCAAGAATGCAAGATGCTGGGTTTGCTGTGTTTTCGGTTCTTGTCAATGGTGCTGGTGGATTGGTTTGATATTTTGATTTCAGTTTTTATTTTTCATTTTTTGGAAAGGAGAAACACTTGCGGGGTGTTCGGGTTGGTGAAATGAAACAATTTGTCATCTTAATGATAGGTCGTTTGGTGGGTTGTTAAATTTTTAATTGCAAGACAAAATTCGTTCAAACGATTTTGTTTTATGTGTTTTGTGGTAGATTTTGGTGTAATGTTATGTGCATCAGGTGTAATGAAATTAGAGATTGGAAAATAATTAAAGATTTGCATTAAAGATATTTTTAAATTCTGCCTTATACTATGCTTTAATACGCTAAACACGATAAAAAAAATCAAAAACTGAAACATGGTCAAATACAGTAATTGACACTATTATAAGCATGCATGAATTTTTAAATACATCCCATAGTTTAAATTGTTTTAATATCCATATTTTTTACATTTCGTCGAATACTAGACGTTTGAAAAGTACCTAGAACAAATTTTTTTTTTTATTGACAAATTTTACAGCCCAAAGGAAATTTGTTTACCCACAATGAAAATATGTTCTTCTTACTAAGGACTTTAACGTCAAGAGGACTTATCTTGCCATTCATGGATTTCTGTATCTTGATTTTACCTGTAGCTGAATAGCTAGCCCTGCGAACGGGGAGGGAACTAGGATGGGATTTGAGCCTCGGACCTGCCGTTTGGAGACTGGCGCCCCTTTTGCCTCGGTCACTAGACTGCTTTAACTTTCACCCTGATTTTTGGCTTTTTGTCTTATTTTATCTGTAGCTGGATAATTGCCCTATACATGGTATTTTAAAACATACTTTAAAAAATTTAAGAAAGTATGTCAAGTGGCAAGAGCAGGAATTCGAAATCACAAAATTCAAGAATATCGGACAAAAATAACGCAAAAATTACAGTTGAGTAATTTTTGAGCTTCATAAAGTAAGATTTATTTCGCTTGGTCCGCGCTAATTTGACTGAGTGACAATCTTAAGAGCTTTTTTATTTTTTCATTAGATTTACTATTGCCGTATATTTTTATTATGTAGACTTTTACGCAATTGAAGCACCTTATCGTAAATGAGCTTGAAGATTTATTATAACAGCGTTTATGAGATAATAGTATATAGAAGAGTAACTAACATTTTACTGCATCCAGACATTAGGACAATTTAGCAATTTTGAGCTTTTCTTTGAGATAATATACTTTAACTTAATTTACTGAAATAATTTGAGGAAAATTGACACAAAAAAATAAAAACTTTGGGTAAAAAATCAGCGTTAAAATCAACATTCCCAAACTCACTCAATAAGTAAAGAATTCCAAAAATTGACATGAGGAAAAATTATTTTCTTGCAGATAATTCTATCAAAACCATTTCCATAATGTTAAAGAAAAAGTGTTCAGAAAAAATAAAAGGAGTGTTAAGAAAAAGCCTCAATACAAAAACCAGGATCATTATAACTAAATCAAGAGAAAATATGCTACCCACAAAACCAAACAATGCGCTTAAAATAATTTTATGCACTGTACTTAAAGACCGAAAAGCGTGCATTCAAACAAAAGCCTTACCGAAACAAAGTCAAACGAGACTAGGTCATGCCGGTACGCGGGTTACACCGTTCGAAAATGAAATAACCTGCGCCGTTGAACGATTAATGAAAACTATTGCTCCCAAAATGCAATTTTCTTTGTTCTTTGCGCCGATGAAAATCGATTGCTTTTTGCTTGCGGAACAATAATTTTTCGCCCGCCCCCGTCTCACATGCACCCCGACAAATGTTCGCTTCAATCGACCTGTCTGTTCCGGACCCGTGAATCCCAAAGCCATCAACATCAACCCAACGCCAATCAACAATCTTCCGCTCGATTGCAGATGAAATACGGAAATACGGCGTAGGTGTGTGGCTGGAGGTCCGGAACGTTCATCCCGCCGGCCGATTGTACCTCGTACCGAGCTCGTATCAATCTTCGAGAGCACCGCACCAAAACCCGGGTTTGAGGATTGTGCGTCGCTCAATTGGATTTGAATTTAATATCAGCCCCATTCTCGTTTCACCGCCCGGTTATGGGGTCGGGAACGGTATGGTAGCACTGGGAGGTAAAGTGATTCATCACATGTGAACTTTCTTCCTGTCCATCCGCCACGCTTTGAACACCTACGCGGCTAAGACAGGTAAGATAATGCGGCCGGCCGGGCAGGAAATCGGCCGATAAAACGCTTAAAACGGATGCCATAAAATTAATATTGTCGGTTGGCTTCCGTTTGCTATCGGTTTTGCGCATCTTCATGAAGATCTGGTTGACGCGATTTATGTGTATGTGTGCGCCCCGAACCTGTGGCCTAGGTAAGCACTTTAGACACTTGTCTGCACTTCCGATCGATGATGATCGGCTCGGTGTAATCACGTCGCTTCCGGGCGGGAAGCATGTAAACGCTACCACCAGAAGAAACCGTAAGAAAGGATAGCCTTAAGCAAGGTTCTTGCAAGGACTTGCGACATCCGGTCGTTTGGTCGAGAGCGTGCAGACGGCAGCCGAAAGATTTATCAATCGGAAATTGGTTCTTGAACCTCATTTGGGAACTCGGCCCGCAAAAGAGAGTTTCGGTAACACAAAAAAAAAGCAAGAACGTCTCCGGAGCTCGTAAAAGATGTCCTCCGCTGCTAATCCGCAGATCAATTAAGCTGCTACCGCAAGCTACCAAGATTACTTGATACCTCACATTGTTAACCGATTGGTATGTAACTACAGAAAAAGCAGATTCTTTGCCCTAATTGAATCAGGTAGCTAGTGAGGTTCTTCGTTCGCCAGGAACAGTGTAAGATAAATCGCGACCGACCAACTCCAACAAGTGAGTAATTTTGCGAATTGCATCCAAATGCTAGCCTAATGGGATTAGCCAGGGAGGAAGCAACCAGCGGTCGGAAAAAAAAACGAGAAGGAATGCTCAATTTAATCGTGCGGTGAAGAATTACTGTTTCAGTGTGGGGGAAAAAATAAATCAGGTGCTTAGGGAAAGAAAGAGAGAGCAAGAGAGAGAGAGAGAGGGAAAAAACATGTGATTTTTTATTTGAGACAAGAATTTAACCCAGAACCGGGCGAAAAGCAGCAAAAATGGTATCTGTCCAGCTTAGCAATCAACATTCTCAGACGGTAAGGAATGTTTGCGGACTGTTTCAGTTTTTTTTCGTGATTGCGGAAACAGCAGGTTATGTGAGATGAAAGATGTTGAGGGGATTTATTTTAATTGAAGCCCAAAAGGAAATAAATACAAGCTAGCAAAAAAGGAGTTTAAAATAAGTGTCGGTCCGGTAGCCGATGCGATAACGGTGCCGGACTTCACACCGGGGAGGACCGGGGTTCAAATCCCATCTGGACCGCCTGCCCGTACGCCGGGCTGACTACTTTACTCCGGGTAAAATTAAGTCACAGAAAGCCTGAAAAATCAGACCTGATTCATGGGCATTACTGGGATTTTACATCAAAATTTCGTAATTTTTTTTATAAAACATATTGTGTTTAAGAATTAAAAAATTTCATTATTTAATTTTTTTAATTGATAATTAATGTGTAATAAATTAAACACATTTTTCACAAGTTCATCAACTGATAAACAACATTCGCCAACGAAAAACGTTCAATAAAATTTATAATAAAAGCAATATATTCACAAAGACCTAAGATTTAGCTCTGAATCATATCAAACTAAATAGAAGAAACAAGAATAGGAAGAAAAAACAATACACAGCATCAAAACATTTCATTATACAAATTTCTAACCCGGCCAGGAGATTAGAATACAGGCAAAACATGACAGTGTATAGGGGATTTTATATCAAATCCAATATCCGCTTAAAATTCAGATCATATCCATGCTCAGCAAAGGATTGATGCTACCTGTATCGGAAAACGGGGCAATCGTCCCATCGCAAAAAACCTGCCTAGCTAATCAATGCAAAGGTCCGACTCTCGTGTCCGCGCACGGCCATTTAAGTTGGCACGGTTATTTTATTCTTTTTTTTCCCGCTCTCGCTACTACCCAATGTGGTCAGACCCTCCACAGCCATTTGCTTAAAAGTTCGTTCGTTAGTCGGTGCATATCCCCAACGGTACCGTGAGTCGCCAGGTCGCCTGGTCAAAATGGCGCGCCCGGAAAAACTAATGTCCGGGACCCGCGCACCCAAGCGGCACGTGGTCATCGAAACTCAAAACACAGACCACGTATCGCAAATGAACATCTCGCGCTATTCCGCCGTTTCATGTCGGCGGTCTAATCGATTTGTACCTTTGTGAGGTCAGCCATTGTTAGCCGGAGGACACAGCGCGGTTTGAATCGAAGAGAGATGATTTCTCTCGGATTACTGGGTATTCAGATAAATGTCATATGAAACATTTTAGTTGACATCCTTGCCTAATGCTTTAGTTTGAAGCTAATGCCGTGATCAAAAGTGTTGGATAAAATGTTTCTTTAAATTGGATTCAATTCCACGGTACAGTTGTGCTGCTCTGTTATCATAATTTAATCAACGACAAGCAGATAGGAAATTCATACACAGCGCGAACATGACAGAATCCTCATCCCCACCAACGAACCCGCTACACGCGCGGCCATCACCCACTCAGACGAAGGAAATTGAAACAACATTGTGGTAAGGTTGCGCGAAAGAGCTAAGGCCACGATCATATGTAGCGATCGATCGATTCGCTGTTGCAGACGAACTGCTACTTCCCGTCCTCCCTTTTTTTTTGTGCTGTGTTATTTTGTGATTGGTTCTATTTCTACCGGTGCATCGAAACCCTGATGCACCCCGAAATAGATATTTCAATTATTTGCAACACACCGAACAACGACGAATCGAAAACTAGCTCTGTGTGAGCCTGTCGGGTGACGAATGTGGTCGATCCCTTTGTGTGTATGTCTGTGCGGTTGTCAACGGGCAACGACAATGTATCCCCGAGCTGACATCCTTTATTTGGCTGGTGGAAGTGCAGGAAATGCATTCTTCCCACCTCCAGCCAGCTCGTGTCTGTGCGTGGTAAATTCAATTAATATTCTACGTGACACATTCGAGCGCACATTCGCCAGGACAAAACCTGCGCCAATGGAAACGCCACGGTTTGAATTATTTCCCGTGCAACAAGCTTTTCATAATCGATGCTATTCTTTCGGGGTGAGATGTAATATTGGATATGAATGCCCGAAACCGGGGGGGGTGGGGGGTTATTCTTGCTCCCACCGAGCAAGCCCTCGCGTTTTGGATGACTCCCGCTGTTAAGGCTCATGCTGAACTGTCGATTGTAATATCCGGCCCTAGTTGGCGAGTTGCTTTTTTCGCAAGACAGTCACCGAGCCAACACTCGGTCGGAATAAATTAATATCAAAACGTGCCCCGGTACACGGATGACTGACTTCAACAATTGGTTGCAAAATTTGCACTCAACAGCAACCCTTTCCGTTGGAAGGACTGCGCAGCTAGGTACGAATTACGAACACTGATTGACATAAATAAAGCTTCCCGTACCTCGCACAAACTGCCAGTTCCAGTACCGCTATGACAGTGGAAATTTCCGATTCTCCTCCAGGAATAATTGATGCCACCACGTTTTCGCATTCGGTACCGCTGGACGCTCGATTATTCTAGCACGCTGTCAAGAAATTGAAAGTGACAGTTAAAATCCAACCGAAACCTATCCTTCGTCACTCGGGCGGCCACAAGCTTGAAGTATTGTGCTCAGCGTACGGTTCGATCGGGCCCGGTGGAGGACGCAGACAAGTCAGCACAAATTTCCACCGACGGACGTGGCCTGCCAGACCGATTTTCATTCGTTGCATTCGTGTCCCTCTACTGAAACGACGGGGGCACAGACCCGCAATCGGGCGGAGGAAGAAGAAATTGGTTGCGAAATAATCGGCACCAGTGATCGGTGCTGACGGTTTCGCCCGGGAATGTCAGCGGTTCTACGAAGAAACGTCAAACCATCACGACCGGCCACCGGCTCATTCCTCACCGCCGATAATCAAATCAAGCTGGGCGAATTCAATTAATCTCAATAAAACATTAATACACCCCACGCTCGATTCGCCGTTTTTCGGCGGTCGATTCGGTTCGTCTCCCAGCCGAAATGGGTTGCCCGCGGGATGTCAAAAAATCGCAAATTAATTATTAACATGTGGATTGGCTTGGGGGAGAGGCAGTTTCGAGTAGCTTCCGTGTCAGTGCACGGCATGATACTTTGTTGGAGCTTTCGGCTCCATTTGTGGGGTTTCGTTTTGGGGCCTTTTTTATTTTGTCCAAGTCATTCCAACGAGCGTTCCGATGGCTTCATTGACTTCGATGTGTCAGAGTGAAAATAAAAATCAATTAAATTTGTATCAATCGGGTGCAATCGATTCTCGGGTTCGGATGCACCCGAAAGTCAATGCACACGGAATGTGCACGTGGTGTTACTGAATGGACAAAGAAGAGAATGTTTTTTTTTGCGCTGTACACGTGATACACAATTTTGCTATCATCAGCTACGAGTGATAGCTGTTTTATCGTGTCACTGGATAATAATCGCTGAAGCGAATTTCATTACAAATTGCATACTTTTGGGCGATGTGTTTCAAATCAGGTGGAAAAATGAAATTAGTTTTTAATTCTAAATTAAATGCGACGTATGTTCCGTTGGTGGCAGTGACCTGTGTAATTACTTTGTGTCACAACGCATTCAGCATTAAAATCTGTTTCTAGTTATATACATACGATGGTCCATTTGGAAATGTTTTAAATAAATAAAAATATCTACAAAGTACTTCTTCAATTTAATCACAACAGGCTTATTCAGTCACGGTTGTACTGTGAGTGTTTTGATATGAAAATTGCATACTTTTAGGCGTTTTAACACGGACCAAGGGAAGAAAGAACAACCCTTTGAAAACAAAGGTATCTAGTGACTAGAGCCGAATGAGTAGAGCGATCTACTTTGTCTGGATAGAACTACATATGAGATCTGAACTACCTAGTGAGGGAACAGATATCTAGTAACAGCAGAGGTAACTTATGACAGGACTGCTTTGAGATGATAGAATTATCTAGTGGGGGAAGAATTACCTAGTGAGGAGTGAGCTACCAAGTGAGAGCAGAGATATTTAGAGTTGGATATTTCAAGACAGAGCTGCTAGTGAGGAGTAGAAAATGATAGCAGAGGAACCTAGCGATAGTCGAGGTACCTAGTAACCGAGGTACTTTGGGAATATAGAAGTCCCTAGTGAGAGAAGAGCGACTCTGTGAGATCAGAGATACCTAGTGACAGTAGATCTTCATTGTCAAGAGAGAGGTACCTAGTGAGGGAAGAGCTATCTATTGAGGACAGATCTAACTTATGAGGACAGTGCGACCTATTGTGGACAAAATTAGACAATCTGTTAAGAAGGCAATAGTTCAATAAAAATCCTCAAATGTATTGAGATGATACCTCAGTGTCGCTCACGAGCCCACTTCCCAACACAAATTGAAATGTATTTAATGCACTAAACTGTACGGTTAGAATCTCTAGTGACCAAAGCTCTTTATCCATGTGTGCAGCATACCGTGTGGTAAATTTAATTCCATTTAGACAGTATTTATTCTTCCTCTCAACATTGTAACCAATCGTAAACCAAAAAGCCAACAAAAAACCTTCATTAATCAAATCGCACAACAAAAAACCACTCTGCCTGAAGCTACTTGATTAGTTTTGGCCCCGCTTGTGGACGATTCCATCAGACCACATGATTGTTATAAAATAAATAGACTCCTATTCCCCCTTTTTTACTAATTTTGCACCCTCCCATCTACCAAACTGCCGCAGATGGATTGAAGTGGTCGCATGTTTGCTCCGAGCAACCCTCTCCGCGGAATTGAATCCCCAACCGGTGCGCGATCGTTTTCCGACCGACCCTTAACCAGACCCCCGGTCCCGCTCCTCGGTATATTATCGTTATTATTATGTCATTTTGGGTAAAATTTATCGTGACAGCAATCGTTGGTATTAGTTTGATGGTTTGATGGTTGAACGCTCAAGGACCGGCCACGGAGTCAATCGGTACGGAATGCAATCGATACGTTACGATTTTCCCTCGTAGGTACAATCTCTCCGTCCTCCCGTGAGGGAAGTTCGGGAAATCCTGGTGAGGGCGTAAAAAACCGAGGTGAACCTGCACGTTTGAGACTCTCTCTCCCGGGAGGGTAAAAAAGGCCCCCATGGTCTCAAGGCACGAGGACACGATACAACTTGGCCGGGGTTGGACCATCCAATGCTATCAATCGATAAGAATGAGTTCCCCGCATGGGTTTTTTGTGTCGAGTACCGAAACCCTGAATGGATGGAGGCACATAATGGAGGCATCGAGCTTGATTGAGGAATAGAAAGGCAATTTTCCCTTTTTTTGTCGGGTTGTTCCCGAATCGGTTAAAGGGTCCAGGGTGCCTTTCCTTTCCCTACTCATCGTGGGAGGTCATTTGGGGGGAGTTTTGCTCCTGCCAAAGTTAGTATCAAAATCGATGGTTCGAACATGATTGACAGGAACGAGTAAACGAGGGAAACAATGCGAGAGGTCCTGGCATATCCTCGGTGGCAAAAGAAAACCTATCCAAGATCCCACACAAACGAGAGTGGGAGAGAGAGAGAGAGACAAAATCGAACAGCAAACACCAAGGCAAGGATAAATATTTAATCGGTCACATCATAAACGCAAACCAGCCATCAGCAATCAACCAAGCCGTGTGGAGCCGTGTGGGGTCCTTCGTTCCCGTGGGAAGTGTAACGGCTGGAAGCTCATTTAGGTGGAAACACGTAGCGGCCCCACCAAAAAACACTGCCACCGACTCTGACCACCGTCCAGTTTTTCCTGGAAGCTAGACCAAAAAATTTGATCAGCAAGATGCCGGAACAATGGAAGAGGGAAAAAAGCACAGCGGGAAGCAAAGCGAACATACAAGAAAAACAATGTCTTGCTTGCCCGAAGCGCTCGGTCGTTCCGTTGGCAATCGGCTCTTGTTCGTCGTCCCATGTCAATTGATTGAATCAATTTGTGCTTTATTACTTTCACGCTTCATGCTTGTACCGGGGGTCCGGGCATTAGAAGGACGTTTCGATTTGGGGTGACGCGCAGGACGTGCGTACGGGGTGAGCTATTTATTGTAACTTTTTTTTATAGGTGGGTCAGGACACACACAAACGTAAGTTTACGATAATGTTTGGAGCAAGGGTGTCCACTAGCTACAAGGTCCAGTTCACCCGGTAAACATAATCAACTGGAAAAGCTCTTGGGAGGGCTTTTGCTTGCAAGGTTTTCTTGTCAATTCAATTCTTATTACGACTCTGAGGGAAGTATTGATCCAAATACTTTTTACACATCTTAAAAAGGGGTTAAAAATGATCGTTTTTTGAGCTAAAAATGCGGATCAATAATGATAAATTATCGAAAGTATGATTATTGCATAACGTTAGGCGCTTTCATTTTTAAGAATAATATACAAATGTCGATTTAATCTTAGCATTGATTTTTCGATGGAAAATAAGCAATTTTAAGTCTTTAAGGCATCAATATATTAAAAATTTATTTAAAAACAAACATTTACTCCCTGAGAAAGGTCCAATATCGATCGAATATCTCATGGCTTGGAGTCCCAGTACACATTATAAATTGGAACAGCTCTCTTGAGAGGCTTTTCTTTGCATGTTTTTAGTCAATTTAATTCCAATTACGATAAAAGGTTTTAAAAATGATAGCTTTAAACTCAAAATGCGAAACAATGGATTTAAACGTACCATAAGTATAATTATATTGCATAACTTCAGGCGCTTTCATACTTGGAATGAGCGATTAGAGGTATTTTAAACACCAAATTGTAACAAATTTATTATGGAACCATGTCACAAACAGTAACTCCAAGAGAAACATCCAATATTGATCGCACATCCAAGCTCTTTTTCGCCACGACAAGCGAACACCCTTCATAAAGTCGCCAAATCACCGATACCCGGGCACATTTACTATCCCATCCGGACCAAGGCACTTTCACCTTTACCTTTAATGTTTGGATTACCGTCATGAGCGCATACGGAGCTTTCGCAAACGTCCTGGAACCGAAACCGAACGACAGGAGAACCGGTACTGGACAGTAAAACAGCTCCTAATCGAAAACGGTGGGTGCCGTTTTCCCACGTGAGAGCGAAATTACACGAAACTTTTACCGTCTGTTCCATTCGTTCGCTCGGTCGTCCGTCGAACGTCATTAAATAGAGGGAAAACGAACCAACCGTGCTTGTTGCAAGCCAAGTTCAAAGGAAGGAAGAGAAAGAAAGGAACAGAACACACAAAACCGGGAAAGAATGGACGAATCGGAATTGAACGACGCAACACACAGCGGCGAAGAAAAAAAAATGGACCACCAAGCTTTTCCCCACTACAGATAGTGATGGGTAGTGGCAGCAGTGGAAGTAGTAGCAATAGTAGTTCTCTGTGTACAGTAAGACTAGACTCCGGACTCACGGCAGTAGTGCTCCGTTTGTTCGGCGCTCCAGTGGAAAGCGAAATGGAAATCCGTCATTAAATTTAATAATAGAAATTGAATTTTTCCATTAAGAGTCGCCCGGCCCGGTTCTTTCTGTTCGAGGTTGGCGCCTTTTGTGCGAACGGCAGAATGTCGTCGGGCAGCAGGGAATATTTAGTTGATTATGTGTCCTGGGCGTACATCCTCCTACCACTAGTTCCGACCCAGCTTTTCCTCTGCACCGTACTACTGGTGCATTGTTGTACGGTCGAGTGTCGTGAACAATCGTACCGATGGGAAAGGCAAAATTGCGAAGGAAGAGCTTTGAATCCTTGCCGGGTTTTCGGTGCCGGGAAATGGGTGGGAAAATTTCGTTCGACAGGATTCGATTACGAGTGGCTACACCGGCTACACTAGTGGGTTCAGACATGCGAATGCGACGCGGGTTTCCCACCCCCCTGGTTCATGTGCTTTTGTTTTTCCTCAGCTGCACTCGCTCGTACATCTGTGTTTTATTACTCATGAATATTGATGTACAATTCCGGTGGAAGATGCACTGCACTGGTGGAAGACCGATTTCCTGTATCGGAAACTCAGTCGAGACACATGGGCTGGGGAAAAAAAACTCGAAAACATGGGAATGGAATAATACGGTGACGCCTCACGCCACACTCACATGTAGCTCGCGGGCATGGTGGGATAGGTGTCGGCACTTGTTTACTACCACGATGAGCTACAGAAACCGATTACTACTTCAAATGACTACATCTACCGGGTGGAAGGGTACCTGCGATAGTAAAGTGAAGCTTTTTATTGTACCGAGTTAGCGAGTCACACGGATTCGGTACTATGCAATATTGAATCACCTTCAAACGATAAACCACATTCGTTCTTATTTATTCATTTACTTTTAGCAGCCAAAAACAGCCTTAATCGGGGTTTGCTTGGAATAAACTAATTGTAGCGACATTTTTACGAGTTGAAGTCGGCTTTCTATGCTATTTTTGGGATGGTTGTACTATTTTAAGATTAAAACAGGGTACATCCTGTCTTTAAAGAGTACTGATAAAAATAAGGAACTTAAAAATGAAATATTGCATACTTTTAGGCGTTAACAAGATCCTTTCTCTATGTTAATGTGACTACGTTTGTACAAGGTGATGGCTACTTTAAGACATTTGTACCCATATTATAAAAATGGGTTAAAATATTTCAAAAATAGGCGTTTAGGACAGGAATTGTTACAACCTCTCGATCGACTCTTCGGATTAAGAAAAGCCAATGAAGCCATAAATGGTAGGCCAAACCTCTTCAGACTGTGCAGTCAAAAGAAGTAGCAACAGGCTGTTCGAAGACGGTTTTAACACATCTTAAACCAAACTTTAAATTGAATACTTTTAGGCTAAACCATACATCTTCTGAGTATCATGTAAGCAAACAGGAAATTCGGCGGACAAAAGGCGCAAAGTATTTCTTACACGAAATCGATTTCATGTGCTACAAGAATGATAAAAAAACGGTCCTAAAACAGAAAGACCCTTCCAGTAAGAGAAGAGAACTGTAAGAGTAAGAGATGAAATAATTTTGACCCATAATCAGCGATGGATTATTATGTACACACAATATTGCATACTTTCCGGCGCAATCGATATTTTCAGTCATAAAACATGAATAAGCTACTCTTTTTTACTCATTACTTCCTCCACAACATTTACTGAAACGCTTTTGAATGTTTTTGTAAGCAAACAGTAAAATCGACAGCTAGAAAACGACATTGTGCACCGGACATCGAGTCCGCGATAATACACGCTCTTCATTCCGAAGCAGTAAAGCCACTCTCCAACGCAACCACTGTTGTTTGCTTTACTTTCTCTCAATATTCTTTTTGTGATTTCGTGTAATAATGCTTCCTCGAAGCACAAAAACCATCTTTAGCAGGATTGTTCGATTCTGCATCCTTAACAATCCTTTCGCTTGGTCAGTGTCGGTAGACCTCGTCCTAGTTTCCAGGGTACAAATACAAGATTTCCAGTAAATGTTCTTCAGTTTCTCTATTTGTTCTCGTGTTCCACACTGGACGCTTCCCTTAAGGTTTTGTGTTTTGTTTCACGTTCCACCTACATTAATACCCAATCGAATCGGTTCTCGGACTCCCCAATGGTCAGTAAGACCCAACCCGCACCGTTTTAATCCAGAAACGAGCTAAAACTAACGAGCAAACTCAATAATTTATCGATTCTTTCTTTTTCCCCTTTTATTCTTTTCTCATTTCAGCCACTGAATCATTCATCTCCTCCCGGTGTGGTAGCAAAGGCCACCATTCAACACTCTACCACAGCACATACCACTGCCGAACAGAAGCAGAAGCAGCAGTCCGCTGCCAATAAGGATCATGACAGTGCGGAAAAATAATCTGCTTCTTCGTACGCCGTCCGCTGCCAACCGCGCGTTCTCTACCAGCACGCGGAAAAAAGCGGAATAAGAGCACCGGTAGATTTTAATTAGCGTCCTATAATGGTGGCTGAAGCACCGACCGACCGGCAGGCACCGGGAACAGAAACAGATCCATCAACCCCCAATCAAATCCCCCTATCGTTCCGAGATCCATTCTCCTGCTTCTTTTCCAATAGCGACCAACTTCTCCGATCGCGTCAAGGTGGTAATTAAAACCCCCGGACATAAGAAACACTGCACGAAAGGAAAATAGTTTAATCGTAAGGAAAGGAGAACAAGTGAACTGGTTGCCTATTGTGATCGGTAGACCGTTGGTCTTTCCGGGCATTTTGTTGGAGTTGAAGTAGGTTTTGTCGCTTTGTTTTGCGTCCTCGCGTGGGGAATGCCAACCTAGCAGTGAAGATCGAGACAGATGATGAGAATTGTGCAAATTGTTTGGATAAGCAACGACAATGATAACAGTTTTGTTTGCTCCTTCGTGGAAAACCTGGGAAAAAATATTTACCAGTTCCAGGATAGCGGATGGAAGAGGTTCAAGAAAATGAACACTAAAGATTTATGTTGTTTTCTATCGGCTCGTCCAGGACTCGTCTAGGACTCCGCCAGTTTGATACGCTTCAGCAGACGCTTATTTCTGCTCCGAAACTCAACCGACCACAGCGCAGGTGGATTTTCATTAAGTTCTTATGAAATATTAATTGGCCTAAGTAAAACTGTCACTGTCACTGTGGAGACATACCCGGGGCTTCCACACCACAGAAGCTGACCAATGTTTGTTTGGCCAGTGCTATTTGTTTATCCTGTTCGCTCTCGCTGAAAAGCGCTCCGTCAGTCGTCGATGGTGCGGCATGACGTGCAAGGACAGTGTTGTAATGCGGGTTCCGTCCCATCCGGGACCATCGCTACCGAACGTCACGCGATTGGATGTAATTAAAACGAGTGGAGCAACGCTTCTGGGGAGGTTTCCTTGCTTTTTTTGTTTGTTGGTTTCACAAAACACACACACAGGGAGTCCAAAAAAAAACAAAACAAACAAGGACGAACGCATCTTTCTCTCGAGGCGGCAGGCAGTCCTTACGTCACGCTGATTGCGTGAAGGGACACACGCAGAGGCTTGAATAATACCCGTGGGTAAAAGATAAGTGCGCCAGAATGATGTCCCTGCCAGTGGTGGGGAACACCATTCTATCTCGGTAGTTCGGGCCTTTTTTGCCGTTGTTCGCTGTCTCCGACGTAACACAGCGAGGGAAAGAGGTGGGAAAAGAGGAATGGTTGGTTCGCGGTGTGGTAAGCAAGCAAACAGGAACATTGGGAAACACATTACAAACACCACCACCGCCACCGACCCTCTCCCAACCTGTCTACGTTGGAAAAGCCTGTCAGTTGAGCAGCTGTTTCGTAAGCGGATCAACGGGTGGAAAATCAAGCATTCTTTGCAAAGCCAACACGCACACACACACACTTCAAGTCAAAACTGGGAATAAAGTTTTACATAAACGTGCGTTAAGGTTATGTTGCTGTTTGTTTAGAATTAGGCGACACAGAGATAAGTGTGTATTAGTATGTGTGTGTGTGTGCCTGGGAGATTATGAGCCAGGGGAGGCATAACAAAAAAACAGGACGCTCGTTCATCAACAATCAAAGCGAGTTTTTCTTTCTCTGCAACATAATAAGGCAGGGCTAGGCAAGTCTGCTTTTTTGATGATTTTCATTTTTCGAAGCTTGGCTTAATTTAAAAAAAGCCTAATGTTTTGGTTTAAATGCAAAATTAATTAAGACCGTATTGCTGAAATATTTGAATGTTTGAGAAAAAAAAAGATTGTTATGTTTTTGACAGGAGTAAAATAACGCCTTATAACTTCAATTTAAAATTTATAAAAATCGTATTTTTAAAGACAGAGCTCACGCTCACAGCAAAAGTAACACCAAGGCATGGGTATACTAAATCGGTTAAAGTGTCTGTCAAATAGATCTCACCCCATGTAGCGTTTTCTTACCAAAAACAAAAGGTCCCACTGTAATATTTATAATTAATGTGTTCTGCAATGTACATATAATATCCTAATACTAATAATTACACTGGGAAGTCTTTATTCCTTACTTTTTTTCTTTATTTATTCATATCCTTCTTTGGTTCTCCAACTTTGAGAATAGCTCTTTGCTGTTATAAGGAACCTTTAATTAATTTTTCCAGTATTTTGAAAATTATTCCTGAAATAGTATTTCTTTCCTTAATATTGTACAAATTATTTAACAAAAAAAGTTTGATCTTTCTAATAAAACCATCAGTTGATGTAATTTCTATTTCTGAACAACACTTCCTTTAAGAATTTCAAATTTTTCGTTATTCTCACAATCAGGTGCTCTTGTAATTTTATCACACAGTGTAAAACAATAGTTTTAGCTTTTATTTGATTTTTTTTTTTAATTCGTTTCAATATTTTTTTAAATAAATGAAAAAAGGAATCGAAATTCACTCCAAAAACTTTTGTCAAGTGTGCGAGCCCGGTGGCTTTGCCCATCCCTGCCGTTGCAGGTACAATAGGATCGTGTGTGCGTGAGTACAATAAATTGATAAAGATAAAAATGGCTCTCTACGTAACGTTACGATGCAACCGCGCAGGGAAAACCGTAGAACCCACTATCCAGGGTTCGTGGACACAGATAAGACACGCGACAGTAAGGGTCGAAAGAGGGTGAACGTATGAGGGGGAGTGGGGGGGGGGGGGTTGAGGCATGGTAGGCAAGTTAGCGGGGATGATGCGATAACAGTTGGCTGGCGTTTCTTTCACATGCGCTCGTCCAGTTCCCCGGGGCTGTCAGTTCCCAATTTTTCAGCCATTTAGTCACTAATCAGTCGTGTTGCTTATCGCCTCGCGTATCCACCGTGTCCACGAACGCGCTCGATGTGGTGTTAATGTAGGAAGGCAGTGTACTTCTAGTACTGTGTTCTTTTTTTCTTATTGAAGGAAAAGTGTGTGATTTTCCACCCCGTTATAAAGTTCTTTAAGGGTAATCAATTCATGATCATTTAAAGTTCGTATCATAATATCGCAAAGTCCTCTTATGCCGCTTTGGAACTACAACTTCAATCAGGTCTTAAGTCCTAAAAAGTCCTGAGCTCTCCTGAGCTGCAATTTCTGACTTGCTTGACTCAAGTTACTTATAACTGAATATTCAAATCTGCAAACGATGTCCTTCGTATGGAATTTCACATCTTCAGTCTCATCATTTTATAAAGATCTTTCATAATCCTTACCTAGTAAAAAATGTTAAACCCTACACCGACACCGATTTCAAAACATGTGCAAAGAGCAAATAACGAACCCTTAAGAAATCCACCATCCTACAAAAACAACCCATCATCACGGCTCCTCTCTCGTTCCCTGCCTTCTTGTCAGTGCTTCTCCCGCTCTTGTTTATCTTAGATAAGAAGTTCACCTTTTTTTACGCCTTCCACCCATTTCGTCTCTGTAAAATGTAACGTGTTTCCCTTTTCCCATTTACAGCGATCGCGCGTTATCTGCCCGCAAAGTGTGTATCTCCCGGGTACCAAGAGCGCACCTAAGGAAGAAGTCGGTCACTCAACAAGTGTTTCCCCGTGTCGGTGCAATAGAAGCGTAAAGTCGTGTGCTGTGTATGTTGCGCACACAGCAAGTGTGCGTGTGTACCGAGTGAGGTGTCCGAGGTGTGTGTGCAATTAGAAGAAGAGAGGCACCAAATAAAAAAGAGAAGAAAAAAGTTAAGAAAAATCGCTTCCGCTAGCCTATCCGTTTGACGAAAGAAGGAAAAAAGTTTGAAGGCTTTTTGTCGGTGTGTGTGTGCGTGTTTGTTTGTGCCCAATATCCGTGTGTTCGTAGTGTGATATAAGTGTACAAGTGTGCCCGTCGATCCGTTTCCGAAGCGTCCCAACCGTTTTGGGGAAAATTTTGGTTATTGCTTCTCTGTCTGTGTCCGTGTGTGTGTGTGTTGTGATTCAGGTGTGTGCGTGACACATATTCGCTCAATTTCTACTTCCGGTGCTGCGTGTTAGTCCCTGCCAATACCCCTTCCCCACCCCCATTGTAGTGTTGCGGAAGGAAGTGTTCTCCTCCGCGACATTCCCACTCACGGCAGCATCGTGTTATCGCCACCACTAGCCCGGGAGGCATCCACCGGCGTCCGGTTCGGTGTACCGTTGATATCCGCCACGATGCTCAATTCGCTCGAGACGCTCGCGGGCAAGATTTCGCCCGGCTCGGGCAAGAATTCACCCTCCGCCCCGAACGGGGCCACCACGGGCGGCGGTGAGCTGATCGACAGCAACGGTAACAACAAGCTGCTCAGTGGATACCATCTGCGGACCAAGCTACCGTACCAGAAGCCCGGTCTCAGCAACAACAACAACAACTGCAACGTCGTCAACAATACACCGGCCGCGGCAGGCATTGTGCCGGGTGGTGGTGTACCGCTGCCGGTCGGGTTGCTCAGTCCGCAGGCGGTAGCGATGCTCGGGGTCAGCAGTATTGCCACCAGCAACACCAACGGCAACAATGGCAGCAGTAGCAACCTGAGTCCGACCGCCGCATCCACCGTAGCCACCGCCAACAGTCATCGAACGGCGAACGGGACCAGCGACGCGATGATCGTGGACGACGTGCAGATGATGGGCGTATCGGCGAAGGAAAAGTGAGTGAACTTCAAAAATGCTATCTCTGTGGTGGCCACATGTTTGAAGCGAATTGGTTTTGGGTTACACGCGGGCTGACGCTTCCTTCGCTCTCCCGCTTTCCATCACATACGAGCATTGTTAGGTTAATGTGCAGGGAGGCGAGGGAGTTCCGAGGATAGGCTCCTGGGAACGGGCACACTCGGTGCAGATAAGGAAGATAAATGGGCTGCATCGAGTGTGGTAGATAAGGGAATGTCGTGTCGCATTGTAGAGAGGGGTGGATTAGTCTCGAGAGTCACTCGATTGCGTCAACTTGGGCGCTATGGTCCTCGTGGCGGCTGTTGACGCGAATTGTAAACTGAATGAAATCAGTCTTCAGTTTGCCTGGAATTCTTCAAGCAAATCTTTAAACCCTTTTCATCAGATAACAACAGCTAACCCGGAATTCTAAACAACTAAACTTGTGTAATGTATTCGGCAACCAGGAGGAAGTTCATCAGTTTGCCCTTTCCACCAAGTCCCGTGCCTTCCAAGCTAATAAATCCAAACGACATCCAAAGAAACATTAGCGACAGTGATTAACACGCTTCCAATCGATACTGACTTCGTTCTGGTGTTTGGCAGCAGCCAAAAAGTTTTACTACCGCTGGACAACAGCTCCACCGAGAACGACAACGATCGTCACATTCGCCGATGCCTATCTCGGCAACTCGGTCTGACTGTCTGTCTGTCTGCCTGCGCCTTGAAAAGACACAACGCAAAACAGAAGGCTTCGCTCCTTCCATTCGTTCCAACGGAAAACAATAATCATAATTCCGACCGAGAAAACTTTCCGCCGCCAACCCGGGGGGAATTGCGGGCCCCAAAATCGTAACGAGACATTTCCCGTCACCAGAAACCGCATTCAGTGGAGTTAAACCCCGCGAACCGGTGCTAGCCCATTCTTGAGGCGGTGGACTTTATCGAAACTTTCTTTCGACTCTCACATGCAGTCGACTACACATTCGCGCGTTCGCTTGTTGGTTCTCACCCGGAACCGGGACGGAATCCTGACAGACAAACGGGAAGCGGGAAACGCGAGCGGCGCTATTGTCGCCCCCGAGTTTGTTGGGCTGGGAAAAGGCGCACAAGATAATGAATTAGGTCGGGCAGAAGTTTCTTTGCCGTCGTATCTTCGTACCCACGTTGACCCTTAACTTGCACAGCACAAGACTATGGGCGCAGGTCCATCATCAACAAGGGCAGGACTGGTTTTATGGACGCGGTTGGTCCCACGAGGCTACTACTGCTTGCCATTTTATGCGACGAAAACTTCACAGGTCACAAGTACAGCACAGCCGATCACATCTAATGCTGAGCAGCCTATAGACTTCGTGTGGTCGTAAAATTTTTGGACACTTTTTGTGTGTGTGTGTGTCTCTGTGTCCCTTTTGGTTTGTCCTTTACGACCTTTCACTTTGGGCGAGAGAGAGAGAGAGCACAGCATTCGTTATTATGCATTCATGGGAGTTTGTTTGAACGATTTTGTTCGTTCGGTCGGGTGACTGTGGATCTTGACACCCTCCAAAAAAAGAAGGCCAGAACACACATCGATAACACTGACGTAACCCTTAAATCGTGGGACAGTTCCGCACCGTGTCTGCATCCATGATATGTGTGGCGCACTAGTGTTCGGAAGTTGAATTTGAGCGAATGGACTTCATACACCTTGTCCGTTTGCCAACCGGGTTGTGCAACGATGGTACGATAACAATGGATGATGCATGTTCTGAAGTTGTTCCACAGGCCGGGTTCACAAAGTTCCACGAGTTCTGGTTGTCCGTGAAGTGAAGTGCTCGTTTTGATTCATAAGTTCCGATTCCTTCCTGGCGCATCCGTCTGTCGCAGATGAGATCGATGGTGAGATCAATTTCATGCTGCAGGCTGGAATCGACTGCATACTTTTAGTCAGTAGTAGTGGTGGTGGTCGTGGTGTGGTTCTTGCACAAACTCTCTAGCGACACTACTCAGTTTGCACATTACCAGTGTTACTGATGGCCAACATGCCGCCGTTTGCATTTGGAAATAATAATCAGAAAAGCCTCATAATGATAGCAATAATAATTCCTCCCTGTCTCGCACCAGACGTTCTATCCGTCCAGTATTATCCCCGATTAGATCTATCGACCCGTGTGGACACTCCACGCATTTGTGCTCATCAGTAACTCCGTACCTCCATGCTTGCCGAGTTCCCAGCACCGATGGTGCATCGATGTGCACGGGGAACATTTCGTGTACATCGCATCCAATCGATGTCTCGTCGTTCGGGCTGGATAGTCCGAACCGCTGTGGTCCAGAGACCCCAGCCTACAGCGACACGGACGACGTTTCCAGGACAATCCGACAATCGTTGCTAGTGTTTTGTGTGCGTCCAGATAGCACACAATCATTTGTGGCATCTCGACCACCGCCACCAACACCACCCCTGGTGGCTCCGTACCGACAAAGTTAGTTCCATTTAGTTCGATCGTAGTTCGGATGTTTTGCACCGCATACCGGTTCTACTTCTACTGTGTGGGTCTCGGTACTGTCTGACTCCTACTCCTCTCCAGCACCACAAAAGACACCTGTCCAACCGTTTGTTTGTAGGTGTGTGTGTGTTCCTAGCAGCGCAAATAGTACGTCGCACCGGAATAACTTATGTGCGCGTTCTCGACATATCGGAAGGCATTTCAGGCCATTCCGTGTGCTGTATCTGGCGTGCTTTTGTTCCATGGCGGCCCAAGTATCCAAAGGGTGGGGATGGCTCACCTTCGCACGTACGTTCACCGCGTGTTATTGCTGTCATGGCGGGCCGTGGTTGGAGAGTGAGTGCTGGAGCTGCCCGCGACGGGTCGGTGCCGTTGTCGCAGCGCTAGAGGTGCTACTGGGTACACGGAATCAATAAATTTACGATATGACAGCGATATGAAAACATATGTAGATTTTATTACTACACAAGTGCCCACACACCACGCGCCGGTCGGTCGGCTTCGGTGGCGGACGCTTGGTAGCAATGTTTTTGCCCCTGAATGAGTGTATCCGCCTTCCCGGGTGCGGACACACACATCTCTCACCATCTCGACGGGAGCCACTTGAATTTCGATGCATTTGGCGACACGTTCGCATCGGCACACAGGGCAGCAGACATTCCCCGAAGGACGACGGCGCTCGCATGCCGCTGATTGACACTTTCACTCGAGTGACAGTGAGCACCGTACAACGGGACAGCCAGGACGCCAGTTTTTTGCCGGTGCGAGGCGGCGTAGGCGAGGGATTGAAATAGCTACGCTCAGCAGCTTGATTGAATGGTGTGTACGGCACAGCACTTTGAATTTTTGGATTCAGGACTTCTCTTCCCGTGGAAAATCTATTCCCAAAAGCGCTTCCCCGGCCGTTTGTTTTTTTGTCTCTGTACATTTTTAGACTTTTAAAGCACGCGCCTTTTTTACCCCCGCCGTTGAGCAAAAGTTTTTAACGAATTCTTCAAGAAAAACTCTCACTAATGGTGGCACCTGTTTTTTTTCTTTCTCGGGGATGGTCTTCCCATGCATGGCGCTGGTAAAAGCCGTGCGGAAGTTCTATTCCCGGAGCATAATTTCCACTTCACATAAGGGATGTGTTCCTGGAATCGGTCTGCAATTTTTGGAGGGTTCAGGGGAGGGAGAAAAGAACACATCGGCATTGGAGTTTGATAATGATAGGCATGCATAATGTACCCGCCACATGATTACAGTTGAATGCGCCGTTTTGACGATAAAAGTTTTACCGTTCCACGTGTACGAGTGGCGCAGCAGTTAGTTAAGAGCCTGTTCGGCAGGCATCTAATCTGGATCGTCGGTAATTTTCTTCAAATTTGAGATCGACGATGAATCAAGTTGGAGAGGTGAAATCTTTTGACGATATGTAACGGGAATTCCACAAATAATTGTGTTGTAAATAAATCTTGAACAATAATACTGACAAGATTCTTTGGGAGTCGAGCAGGATTCTTAGACGAAGAGGTCTCTTGAACGATGAAGTCCTCTATTATGCTGGTTCAACACCATTATGCTGGATAATTATTCCCAATAGAGACTTGAGCATTCTTGATGAAGATACGTTCCTCCAGCAATTGATTATGATTTTGATGTCCTGAAATATTAATTTGAAGTCCTGCTAATATTTGAAACATGCCAATGGTTATCCCGTCTGTTGGTTTAATTATTTCTAGTGCTCACGACTCATAAGCTCACAACCCACTCACTTCTTAACTCTCCTGAATGACTTAAGCCTCCGGAGATACTATCACCGAAGCATGGAGTCACCTCCAGAACAGATACCAAGAACTATGAGAGGTTTTTGTTTAATTTTCCTTTACACTATTTGAGGCAAATAATTATTCAAATTCAACCCTGCTGCGGTGGTGCGGGGTTGACTTTTACTCCAACTCACTGCTTGCAAGCTACAATGAACCAATCATCATAAAGCAAAACTGATTAAGCCACAAGATTCATATTCATGTCTGGTCCATTTTTTGTGTGTGTGTCTCTCTTATCCCAACCATTCCATTAAGTATGGAGCATTGCATCAAGTAATTCTAAATGAAGACCAACCCCATCTAGACATCGCCCATCGCCAAACTCCTGCAGATCCACCACTGCTGCTCTTGCGAAGGCTTATTTCCCTGTTTTGCTTCCTCGTGCAAAGTGGATAAGGAAAATATCCGGCCAAATAAAAAAAAGTCATTCGCACTACGACTTTGTTTATTGTACTGATCAAGTCGTAGCGAGCGAAGTACGATACGCCAAAAAAAAACCTTCCCAATTTCCTTACTGGGTCATGGTTTCGGTTTTAGTCTTAGCCGCCCGACCAGCAAACAACACACCTCACCGTGTGACATTGGGTGAGTTTGTTTACTCGGGGAGTTTCTTTTTTTTCTCGAGCCCAGCATCGCAGAAAGCGAAAGCTCCAGCAGCATTTGCATGAATAAGTAAACCGGAGAGCCTTTTGCTTGTTGACGCGTGGCGAGCGAATGAGGCAGACACGGAAGGCTTCCGTGGTTGCCTTATCAAGGATGCGGTCTTGCTCTGCATCCTCGGTGCCTTCCATTCCCTGCAGAGTAGCAGTAGCAGTAGCTGAAGCATCCTTCTAAAATTTCTCCAACCACAGACTTCCACCGCCCTAGTCAACACGACCACGAGAACGATAGATTCAGGCGGCCCGAAAAAAAAAATTCCAACTGATTATTTCGTGAGCTTACGATAGAGAGGAAAAAAACCGGAAAACCTCCAACATGGACTCATTTTTACCTTGATCAACTTAATCCAGATGAATGGCGGGGGGGGGGGGGGATGCTCGGGACTTTGGGCCGAAGCTCCAGCACCTCAGATTTCATCGGCCACCTTCATCGTGGAGAGGCGCATTCCGGCTAAATAATTTACATATTTTTGTGTGCAGATCCTGCAGACCACCAAACGCGGGAGAGACACACCGGACCGGCGATGGGTGAGTTTGTGTGAGTCCAGTAGGAAAAATGTCTTGCTGCTTCCTTTTCCTCGCAAGCAAGGATGGACTTGCCCAGCCTGGGTTCTGCGGATTCATGCAGATTTTTTACCGCATCATTCGACGGCACAAGAATGGGAGCTGAGCCGATTTGAAGGCAAAACTTTACCGTGGAAAATCTCACGCACAAACACACCTTCTCGACAACCCAAGGGTTGGAAGCACGCACGGTGATGGTGACGATTTGCCGTACGCCTTCTTCACTTCGGCGCTGATGATGAAGGATGGCAGCAGCACGTAAGGAGCAACGGAGGCGAGAGTTGTTTCAAAGTTGAAGAGATTATGTTTTTCCACCAGGCTTTTTTTTTGTCTTTTTCCTTCGGCCTTCGCTTGTTGTTGTTTAAGGAAGCGGACACCATTTGTCCCGTACACCCATCCGTTCCTAGAAGGAAGGGCTCTTTGACGCTTGAGTTCCTATCGTTGCGGCGGAAAATCGAATGAAAATCAAAGCGACCATCGAGGGCGACGAGCGTAGTATACTTGCTTACCCATTGGAAAGCCTGCTTGCTCATTTGCGAATCAGGATGGTGGAATATTTTTCCGGTCTCCAATACCTTCTCTTACTTCCAGTTTTGCTTTTTGCTGGTCTTGGGTAAGAGTCGAAACCGGAACCCGATCCCCGGGATTTTCGGCAGTCGAAACGAAGCAGAAGCGCAACGAAGAACTAAACGCTAAACGACAAGTCACAACCGGTCGCCCATTTCTTAAGGAAATGATGGAGAACGCGCGCACGACGCCGGTGATGGTGATTTACATACATTATTGTGTTTTGTTAGATGGAAATGATGTAGCGGGTTCCTCTTCTTCCTCGATTTCGATTTTCTTTTGCAGCAAGGATTTTTTTACACGTTGAATGGGGATGATTTTTTGGAAGAAAAATTCCATGCACTCTGCGTAGTGCAGAATGTTTTTCGGTTTTTTGTCGTGGAAAAGATACTGAGCCTGTTCTTTTGACAAATGGAGGCGATTTTGAAGCATTTTTTTTTTGTTGAGGTTATACTTTAGGGATAAAATATTCGTCCTTCGCCGAGAGTATTGATAAACGGTTTCGAGACTAATGATAAACGTGGTGTAGAGCCGAGCCGAGCCGAGCCAGTCAGCCAGATCGGCAGTACCCGCTAATCCCACGTAAGCCACTGAAGGATTAGAGGGATATTTCGGTGTAACATCATCTCCATCCGAGATCCCCCGGTCGCTTAGCCGCCCCGTTGCACATAGCAAAATTGAAAGCGTCAATCAAGATGATAAAGATTGCTGTTTTTCTCGGTCAATCCCCGCGCTGAATTTGATTATGGCTTCGGCGTGTTTTTTTCTTTCGTGCTATTTTGTTTAGGTTTTCTCCAGAAGCAGATGAGTCAATAGGGCGTGAAGAGAAGAAAACAAGGAAGGAGGGAGTTGTGGGATAGCGTTGATGATAATCCTTGGTTTTACACGATGCTCGAGAGTGGATGAGTTGGCAGGATGTGGGCAAGGGAACACCCAACAAAAAGCCACCAAAAACCCTGGAACGTCTGGCACGAGACTAGACGGAGAAATAAAAATTTTAAACCCGTGTGGCCTTGCGGGAAACCCATTTTTGTGGGACTTTAGGCGTAGTAAAAGAAGCCAAGCAGGTAGAGCCCACTAAAGAGTGGATGGACGATTGATTGGCTAGCTTCGGGAGCGATAATTAGATTTTTTTGCTATTTTACGGGCGTCAATCAATCCTTTATTGAGGATGAAAAATAAATGAAAGGGTTTAATAAGCTTATTATCCTTTCAGGGTCTCCTAAGTGAAGTCTTGAGTTTAGTGTTCTAAATTACTTGTTCGATGGGAGCCTTATTTCAACCCTTTTCATTTGGGAGCAACAAAGTTCGTAATGTTTCAACATGAAAATCAGCATCACTGTTAATCGAACAACATACAAATCCCTGGTCATTTTGGGGAAAAAACTGAAGCGGAAGTAACAACCATTTGCAGCATAGCTCCAACTGTGCCGTGTCATAACAGCTGACCCTTGTACAATTTTGGGCGGCACCTTATATTTTTCGGGTTCATTGCGTGTTTATCTTTGGCCAAAACTGTTTCCATCTACAACAATACATCGAGTAAAAAAACGCATATTGCCATCAGCCAAACAGGATGGTGAGCTGACTATACCTGTTAATGCTGGTGCCTCCTTCTCCAAAGGACTCCTGCTCCTGACAAAATTCTGGGCCTATGGTAGAACATTGAGAGCAGAGACATCGGTATGTTGGGTCCTTTTGTGTTCTCGACCGAAATAAACTAAACTCTACATGACTTGAATTGGACCATTTCGAGCAGGCTGTTGGCATGTCGTTTAGGTGTGCATGTACGTATGCGCCTCCTGGACAATCTCCAAAGAAGAAGAGTTTGGTTGAATGAGAGACGAAAGAACATCCAGCAATTGTAAGGAGAGGTCCACACAAAGGCATGGTAACGTTCTAGTTGACCAGCACGAGAACAAAAAGGCCTGATTCAAACCCTGATCGGGGAAAATATTGAAGTGAAAAAGAAAAATGGAACCCGGCGTTTTTTCGCATACCTTACCGAGCTCGCTTCGTTGCCATTTAATCGTGTCCGGTGTTGAAGAAACTTCACCGGATACAGGGGATCCCTGAGTTGCCGGTATTTGCACTGTGCTGTCGCTTCTCGATTGCTGCTGCCCGAAAGGAACAACTCGACTGGCAACTGTTACTCGGACAACTGGTGGTGTCCGTAGCGTAAGGGTGAGGTGGTGCGAACGTTTTACGGCTAATCTCATGCTCTGGAAGACTAATACCGGATACCCGAGGGGGACTGTTACTATCCCGATGTCCGTGTTACTATGGCTGAATAGCTTCGCTGTTGGGGTTCGCAATATTTACCTTCGTAAAACATTGCAATCGATCGGCCCGTCACCACACCACAACAAGGATACCCTACCTCGAATCCTTGGAGTCCTTGGACCCCAAACCCCGTTCTCAAGTTGACGGATGAAAAATGCTCGATTTGGAAAAGGTGTAATCGCCTTTTATTTCCCACCACCGGTAGCGCGGACTGGTCCGATGGACATGACTCTATGGACACGGTAAGCGATTGGCTACAGAACATTCACCTTCCCAAAGTTCTAAGCTCTTTACGATTCCAATCGAACGGGTTTCTTACTTTGATCCACACACTTCGGCTTCGTCCCGGCTCCGTCCGGCAAAAGAACACTGTCCGGGCTGTCGAGTTCTTCTCGTTGGTGATAAATTTTCATCATTTGTCGTCCATTGAGTGGTGGTTAGTCGATTTTTCATCCATCCTGAAGCTGACCCGATATGGGTTGTACGGTTTTCGTTCCTCGGGGAACGGGAGGAGTCCCGGGACCGTTTTGGGGCAACATTGAGTTCCGGCACCTTGTTGACCGATGGGAGGTATAGAAGTATAAAGGGCTAGTTACAGGGCACACCGGCAGCCGAAGCCTACGTCCCCCCGGCGGAGAGCAGGGCAAACAATCGAAGAACCCGAACAGCTCAAGAGTCGGCTGGGGATTAAATCAGAGATCATTCAGTGACACGTTTCCCCATCGGCTACTTCATTTTGTGATTCCCGGGCAACATTTGCCGGCGCATCCCACACGAGGGGATTGATAGCTTTTGATTCTACCCCGTCACATTGGGAGTGCGGGAGACAGTGCCAGGCATTCGAATTGCTCCCTCGTCGGACCGGTCAAGAATGAGGGACGACACATCGAACCATCGCATAACTGTCATCTGACTCAGCTCGAATGTCGCCGGCCAGTACGACCGGGGGCGGCAACTCTCCTTGGCGGCAATTATTTTTGATAAATTATCCGCAAACCCTACTCGATGGATGGATGGATGGATGGTTTTCGTGTCTTATTGCGGACGGTCAGCGCAACCGATAGGTCTATCTGTGACAGTCCCGGTCCCGATTAAGGCCAGGACAAATAGGACTTTAGGCTTTGGAGGTTCACGTGGGGTTCGAGAGCCGGAAAAGAAAGAACACAAAAACGACCACTGGCAGGAAGGTTCCGGGAAAACCGGCTGACGGTTGCGAATTTATCGAGAGAGAGGATAGTTCTGCTGACGTGTGCGCGTGTGCGTGCGTGTGTGCGCCTGATGCATGAAATGTTCGCTTGATAATGGTCCTACTAATGGTAAACGCCTCAAAGGGTAGGTCGATGAGTTGGAGATGCTGACCTTCGTGTTTTCCGCATCTTTTTTTCGTTCGCATCCAATTTTTTTCCCCCGGTGCGAGCGGTTCCCTGATTTTATCGATTTCCCTGATTTTATCGACGATTTGCCAAAATCGTGTCATTATTGGAAGCCGTGAACCGAGTCGTTCGAGTCGTGTATGGTGTAGAATTGAATGTAATCGGAAGTTGGGTTTGAACTCCGGAAGGATGGGTAATACTTTTTTACCCAATATTCGGCGTTGTCCCTTTCGATTTGTTTCGATGTTATAACACGATGATCGTTATGGTGCAGGAAGGACAGATATAATGATGTGCTATTACCCGATCCTTGGACGGGGGTTGATAAATTATGTCCCAGTGGGTGAATAATTTCTAGACTAACGAAAATATACAGTAAAAAGGGTCGGAAGGAGAGATTGTTCATTGCATTATTGTAAAAAAGTGAATTCATATTAAAATCATAGATAAAATACACACATTTATTGGTCTATACAGTTCAAATTGAAAAATTACGCCTAAAAGTAGGCAATTTCAGCGACAAAATAGAATTTTACGATTTTTTCAATAAATACATTTTTCTCGAAGGGATTACCCCCAAAATACATCATACTAACCAAACTTTGACCAGACCTCAGCTTCATTCAGACAAGAAGCCTCGAAAGAGGCAATTTTCATAGATGCAGTCCTGAGTAAAACCGCACTGACTCACTGCCTCCCTGACGTTCCACTGACCACTTAACGTGTGAGGTTTCATTTAATTAGTACGGACACCAAGGCTGCCCAATGCTTCCAGAATACTTCCACAGCCAATCTCTTGCTCGGCGATTGGTAGGATGCTGGAACTCGTATCGATGTTGAATTTTTCCCTTATACTTCACCGGCCAAAATCTCTCGTCCGAACATCAACCCAATCACGAACTGTAGCCTTGGTGTTGTGTGTCGAAAGGGAAGCACAACAAGAGAAGCAGGCACAAAAAAAAATGGCATCCCGAATTCGAGTTCTACAACGGCCACATGGATGACTGATAAGTGTTGGTTGATTTTCATCACTGCATCCTCCAGCTGCTGCTCCTTGTCGGCGATAGCTACTGCAGGCGTGAGCGAGCAGGATTCATGTTCCGAGCTCGAACACACACACGCAGAGAATACGGACACCATCACCACTGCTCTACGAATTCAGCCCAATTCTGATTGCGCAAACTGCAGTTCCGTTGGCGTGTGTCTCGGAATCGGCACAAGTGCATGCAGCAGTGTAGTGCCTTTCGGAGGGCAGGATCCGAGGCAAAGATCCGAAACTAATCACCATTTCAAACAACCAACGTCATGTGTTTTATATAACCGTCGCCGAGTGGCTCTTCCCTAACAAGCGGTGCAAATAAGCCGGCCGGTCGTCAAACGCGTTGGTGGTTCAGCCGAATGCCGAAATGCTACCATTGATCCAAAGATCTAACGATCTTCTCTAACCCGCTGCCGGCGTCTAGGGTGCGGTTTCCGGCCAGGTTTTGGTTCGGTCGTTTAACAAATTGTTTGCCAGTCCAGCCGAAAGCCGGACCGTGATTCTTGACGCATCACGACACGACCAGCGCACCCGGCACAGGTCTAGGACTGACACGCTAGTGTACAGTTCATTAAATCACGCCAAGTGTGGCTGCCTGCCGGTGGACAGTACATCCTGCAGTACGCATTTGGGCAAACGTAATTATCACACGTACGGGCACCGGCGAGATGAGATGTCCGATGATGTAATTAAGATTTTCTGGTCACAATATCCGACGGAGCACGGTCGCAAGCGTTTGTGGCGACCGGTGACGATAGCACGCGCCCGTGACACGTGTTGAGAGTGATTCGTCAAAACGGGCTACAAGATGATGGGCTTAATAATGCGAGTATGATCTTGCAGAAAGCATTACAATGAATCGTGATGACGAAATTGTTTCAACGTATGGAGCGACATATTTATATGGGGAAAGTATCCCACACTTGTTAGCAAACAAATAGAAAGGATTCTTTTCTGTTTGGCCTTACCTTTGTCCGCTTTGTTACTACGACCCGGACAGTGAAGTTTCATTTGACAAAGTTTAATTCACAAAACAAACATCCACTCTACGTCCGCAGTAGTTGACGGTCCACTTCATTAGTGGACATCCGCCCAAAAGTATACCATCATCATCATCCACATGATCCTCATCATAGTCCATGATTCAGGGTTTTCAGATTTCACCAAGAGCACTCAAGCTCGGAGCTCGGAACTGACAAACGGAAACTACAGGCAATTCCTCTCCAATTAGTAAAAACGATGACAGAACCGTCTCATTCACGGTACGAGAGAAAAAAAACGGGGAAGAACAAAAAAAAAACAAAACGCCCCAGTGTTAACCTAACCTAACGCAATCGCCCTAGCCCACGCCACGGACACCCATCGGAAAATGGAAAGTCATGCTACACTCTCCGAAACAAAAAAGCGTTGAAAAACGTGAAAAAGGATAAACGAATTATTATTTGCATAAATTACAATGAACTTGTAGCCCAGCGCTGGGGCAGAATGAAAGTTAGTGGTCGGCTGACGGACCAAGAGCGTCGTCCGCTAAGCAGAAGGGGAAAAAATGAAAGCAAATGTGCGTGTAGCTTTCCATTGTTTGTGGAATAAATTTAACCCAAATGAGTAACGCCAAACTGACATCGAGCCCGGTTTTTTTGTTGTTGCTCGAGTAACAATTCGTCATGAGGCTCACGCGAACGGAACGAGCAACAAATTGGGGATTTTATTTGCTTCTTTCGGAGAAGGAAAGGATATGTGATATGAAGTAGTATTGAATTAGCAAGAACCTTTTTTTATAAAATATAAGTAATTAATTAAAAAAGGAGGGAATTTCAGAATATTTTACAAAAATAATAATTGTTTAAGCAAGTGAAAAACATGGTAGAACATAAGGTTCAGTTGATACCACGTACGCTACTTTGGCCCTCATTTTTACTCGTATCTATTGTTGGGAGATTTGGGATTCAGTGATTCGAAGACCCAATCTCTAGAAAGATTCGCACTTATAGTGGATCCTTAATGACGGATTCGAATCTGATGTGGACTCGATAGGGATCCGAATCCGATCCGAATCCGACTGGCATCCAAATTGGGATTCCATTGGATTCAAGTGAGATTGGATTGAGAATCGATTAGAAATCGATAAGGATTCGATTGGACTTTGATCGTGAATTGAAACAGACTGAAAAGAGTTACTGGGTTGGATTAATGCCGTAGTGTGCTTTCATCATTCTAGATGGAGTCTTTTGTTTGAATTGGTCAGTTTATAGTGAAGAAAACATCACTTAAGATGGACCTATAGAATTTGAAGGAAAATCGTTAGAAAGAATCGTTAGCAACGGTGTAGTCTTTGGTTACCTTTGCTGAGTACATACAAGAAGGTATTAACCGATACAGTCACTGCTTTCTGAAGTGGCGTTCATGAACAGTCTATTTACAGTCACAGTTGGTTAACATAATGTGTTTATAAGAATTGCATTGAGAAATCGAAGACAGCATCGGAAGTATACTGAAAATACTGTCCTATCAATACTGCTTTGACTTGAAATGTTGTCAGGCTGTGAACATTATCTGAATTGCCTTAATTTTTTATTCACTTTAAAAATCCTGAATATACCATAACAATTCAAAAGTAATATATGAAATTTGCAGCGTAAAGCGCCTAAAGCTATGCATTCCAACACAGCTTACTTCAGTTACAAAAGGCAAACACAATTCTGAAGGGCTGAAAAATTAACATGGCGAAACAAATATTTACATTTGCTTCATTAAAACAATTCACAAATAGCATGTGTGCTTTTTTATTTGCACTTGAGGACGATGTGGACGATTTAAATGAACCGAAAATCATCATTCCGCCATTTCACTCGTATGTTAATGTGAACGCTCACATCACAACAACACGCCGCACGGCAAAAAACGCCCAATCCCTTGGCCTTGGCTTTTCACATACTTTCGGATGCTAATAAGGTGGATCTCCACCAGCCCATTTCAGCTGCATCCACTTGATAAAGCCTTAACTTCCACCGAAGTTCACCGGAGGGACAGTGAAATAACCTCCTGTCGATCGTGCTTCTACAGGTCTGCTCGAGAAGCCGAGCCGACTGACTACCCCCGGAACGGAGCACCGAATCCAACAAACAAACCAAACAAAAACGACGACGACAAACAACTTCACCCACAATCATTCTCCCGGGTCACCGGGCCGGTGGCTTCATGACGCTCTGGGGAGAATGGAAAAACTTTCGCTCCCCAGAACCCGCCCGGAACGCTAGCCCCGATTGTGTGCCACTGTGCCAGCGTGCATTACTACTGCCCTTTACTGAGGAACGTCAGCAAAACGAACAGCAAAAAAAAAACGCTGAAGATTCCTAACGAGATGGCAGCAGTAGGTTTGACGGCACCGGTTGAAGAAAAGTTTTCCCTTGCACGATTGCTCACTTTTTTGACAGAGTTTTCGCCGCTTGCCACATCCTTCAAATGCTTTCACTTTCACGCTGGTCCGGTCTGTCTAAGCTGTCTTCTATTTTTGTTTCCTCACACACACACATACAGCAACGCTAGCTCCCCTTCCTTGACATTTTATGGCCTCCCCATGATTCACCCATGGGGCTGCCTCAATTAGCATAACGAGTCTGATGTTTGCTGATTAATTTTCAAACTTGTGTGTATGGGCCGGGAGGAAAAAGCAGTCAGTCCTCGTATTGCCCGGAGCCGCACTTCGCTCGCGAACTTTGGCTGTGGTTGAAAGCGGAGTTGAAAATCGAAAAAAAAGACAACAGTCACAAAAAGTCACCAAAGAAAACTTTAGCACCGAGTGACACAGAAAAACAAGGGGAACCTAAAGGGACCCATTTACGCGACACACAACAACCGGACGAGAACCAGCAGCACTAGGCAGCAGGATGAGCTCCCGAAGGAGCACGCGTTGGCCACCATCCGCAGGACGCCAAACATCCGGCGAATGACGTGTTGAAAACTATAAATTTCGAAATAATTTCCGATTTTGCGCTTTTTTGTTGTGCGCTCGCCGGTGGATAAGCATCGCTAGGCAAGGCGGTCGGTTAGCTAAAGCTGACCAAAAGCTAACAGACCATTTCCTCGGCCTCTGTGGGAAGCAGGGGAAGGAGGCGGTGAATTTTCCGCCCCAGCTCCGTGCTCCCGGTCCGGAGACGAATGAGTTCCGGTCGTTACCCTTGTCCTAAATTTACGTAATTGTGGCACGCGAATGGCTCACCAGCCGGGTGAAGAACGGGCCTTAACGCACCACTGGCCCACACAGCTACACACTCCACCCGATGTGAGTGATCTTGACTGGTTCGGGCAAAAATTAGTACCGAAAGCAATTGTCTTCTTTCACCTCCCTGGGTGAGGGGGGGGGGGGGGGGGGGTTGGTTTGCGTGACGTTGGGTCGTAGTGCGTCTTTACGACCTTCGAGCATTTACTTTCGCGGAAGTACTAACGGCAAACTGGGAATTAGAAGCCGAGCCCGAGTTGGGGCTTTGAAATAATGTTATTTTCAATTATGCTGGGGCTGGGATATGTGGAGAGTTGGTTATCCAATGAAGAAATTCATCACATGAGATAGAGAAATTTGGAAGAACTCTTTAAGGCTCTCGCCTTTAAGGAATCTAAGTGAAGTTATTTAAAGCGCCTGAATATAGGCAAAGAACTCTGTGGAAACTCATTTGCTCCCGAGTACAAAAAAAAAAAAACCTTTCCATACCGATTTGTCCCTTTTAAAATACATTGACTGACTCTCAATGATTTCTGTAGTAACACCAACACAAGAAAATGGATGAAGTGAAAGTTAAGGTTCCCAACAAACCCATGGGGGAAACGAAAATGTTTAAAATTATCGATAATTTATCAAACGATCTTTATCCCCTTTTTCGTTTTTTGTGCTTGTCCCATTGCGTCCACCCACAAATACCTTGGATCGTTATCGAAAAGTGATAGTGACAGTGAAGCAACAACAAAAAAACGAAGAAAAGCAAACAGATAAGAAAACAAACCGCACCCGCATAAGAAAGACCTGGGTGAGAGATCTTTGCAGGAATAAGTTTTCCATTCTTCAACCAATAACCGGGGAGAATGCCTTGGGACGGTCTCGAGTAGTAAAGCTACTGCCCAACCCAAAGGAATAACGTCCGCCTGAAAGAAAGTCGTGGGGAAATGGAAATAAAAAAGGATAAGTTTTCCTGAGTATGCAAAACGGGAGACTGCGGATAAACCAATAAGAAGACATGATTTGAATGCAGTTCTTCTGGGAGGTCGACAGAAAAAAAAGGTTTGCTTTATCGAACGTTTGGGAGACACAGTGAGAGAGAGAGGGAAAGCAAAAGGAAATGAAACTGTAACATAATGCCAAACTTTTTCATCTTGAAAGAGTAATAGAAGGAGATGAAGAAATGCTTACGGGATGGGAAGTGAAAATCTCGAAGGAAAAGAAGTTTGCCTTATTTCATTTTCGGTTTGATTTGTTTCCTTTAAATCGTATGAATAGGTATTATTTTATTTAACAATATTGTTTCAAATAAGTGTTATAAAATATTTAGCATCAGATTTATAATTTCCTTCAGAAGCGCCTAAATTGCTGCAATACAAATTACAAACTAAAGCCTAAACTCTAAGACAAACATTCGAACCACTTTAAAGAACAGATTAAAGTCTAACATCCATTCGAAGCCCGCCGAGCGCATTCCCGGACATCAAATCAAAAGACCTGAAACTATTTCCAAAAGTGTGATAAAATGATAAGAAAACTCCCAATTCAAACCAACGAACGAACAAAACAAAACTGCTAAGCCCACCGTATCACCGAACGCCAACGGCCAGGCAGAGCGCTAAAGCACGGTTCGGGATAGCGAACGCGGGTCGGCAAAATTGGCAACAACTTTGATCAGCACCGGATTGTGTGTGTGTGTGCGTGGATGCCAATTTGCATAAATTTCTGACACATTTCATGGGCACGCAAAACCTTCCCAACGAATACCTTCGGGCGCACAGCGACATACTTTCAGCATTAACTGGCTTTACTACGGCAAGCGTGGCACAACAGACTAACAGCACTAACTGTGTGTAGTAGCAGGGCAGGGGCCACCCCCGTACAACGACCCACCGAAAGGATTACGAACGTTGCTTTAGCGTGCTAGAGCTACTCTTTATTGGATCATCACATACGGGGACGGATAAAACCCTCGGAAACGCCGGAAACGAAGCCATCCCCGGATGAACCGTCTTTGTACGATTGCGTAAAATTTATTGGCCCCGTTCAATCAAATCGATTTTGTGCGACCTGCAGATTCGTGGCGGAGGCTTTACCCCAAAACGCATCCAAACAAATCCTTGAAGAAGCGAAACATTGGAGACATTTGTTGATGTCTCTCGACGAGCGTTACATCGTTGTCACTTGGGGGGTTAGGTTGAGACGATTCAGATACAATCTTCCTCTCAAATGGTAGCTAGCTCCTTTTAGTGAAGAAAATATGATATGTTTATGATCCTCTACCACCCAACCCAATGCATATCCTAGCCGTCTGTCAGGCACATTCTTCTTCTGCTCGGTGCGCTGATTGGAATCAATCAATCAAAAAATCCGGAACGTCATATCACCTGTGACGACAGGCCGGGTTGTTGGGCCTGGGTGGTAAGCAAAAAAAATGGTAAAAATATTACTTCCGCATCGTAATGGCGGGCTCGTCCGTACGTAACGTGTTGCGTTCGCTGGTGTTGTTTTACCTGGCATTGCGCGTACATGTATGGTACACCACCCTCTTATCACATGTGCTTGTCGTCGTTTGATGTTTGGTAGCGATTGTAGCGATTTTATTCCATCCGCTGCGCGCTGTATCGCGTCTTATTGGTGTCATAAATTGTGCTAAAAAAAGGGAAACGAAAAACGGAAGGAAGGAAGAAATTGTACCAACCGTTACGTTCCATCAGGAAAGTGTTGTAAAAGGGTGCAGTAAAAAGGTGCTTACGCGTAAGTTGGAACGATTTTTCTCGTCCGATTTGATGTAGAGCTTAGTTTAAGTGTGCTTCATTGCGCTTACAGCGATGCTGAATGGAATATACTATAAAATAGAGTACGAATAAAATAAACCCCCTGAATGTATGCAATCAGCATGACATTTTTTTTAATTTAAAGCTGCACGATGTTAAAACAACATTCATTTGGACTCTTCCGTAGTGTACATTAGAACCCCTCGTTAAATGACCACATTCTCAACATGCTCAATTATAAACCAACCCTTTCTGGTCATGTCTGCAATTTTTATCCCTCCCCAAATGCAATTGGTGCCACAACGTCCACAATCGGCAAAGTCGCTTTCCCCTTCTTTGTGTCGATTTTTGTAACCCTAAACCTGGAAAACAAACAACTTCGATTTCGGGACGCCACATATTCCTTCCTTTCGCATTCGTGTCCTTCCACTGTCCTCGCTTTTTCTACGGAGTTTACACTACTGCGTACCACTCTATTCCCTGGTGACCAGAAGGAACCATATACCCCACCCGAAGGTCCCGTTCGATTTACGCTCCGGTCTTTTTTTTTCTTCTTCTTTGTTTTGCACCATGAATTCCTTTTTCTCCCGTTCACTAGACCATCCACCCTTATCACCCGGAGGGCTGTAAATTTTAATCGAGGAAATACGAAACCATTCCGCTTTCCGTTTCGGAACATAAACCTGAAATTCGAAAATCGGTGCGAGAAAGCCAGCCCAGCCAGCCAGCCCAGCCAAGCCAAGCCAGTAACAGTTTCATTCAAACATTCCCATTTGAGCGGGAACGAAATCCCAACTAGCGGGTTGGGTTTAAGGATTATTGAGCTCACCATATCTAACTCACCCGCAGGGGTGCTGCGGGTGGAATTGGAAACCGATTTTCCTGGACACAAAGTAGCTAAAATAAATAAAAACTTCTCACCTTTCCCGTGGGCGCGGCAAACTCCCATTTCCTCGTCGTAAATCTTCTGGTGGCTCGGTGGCAAAGGCGAAAGCGACTGGCACCAACAGAACCTGGCACAGTTTTTTTCTCCCTCAAAACAAACGTACCTGTAACACAACCTGGCAAAACTGTTCACCTTGCGGTGCAAACGATTCAAAACAAAAAACCCCGAACAGAGTGCGCGAGGTAAAAATTATTTTAATCTATCTTCGAGGCAGATTAGGTGTCAGGGGAAATATTTATCACTACCATTAAAATGGGATACTTTTGGGTGGAATTTGGTGGTGGGGGTAGTTTTGCAGCTACAGAGTCCCTGTGCTGTGAGCTATCTGAGCAAAAGGGCAACAGTTTTTCCCTTTTCTGAAGGGTGTGCGTCCTGTTGCATTTTCGAGCTAAATTCGATCAATAAATGCCTGAGCCGACGGTTGAATGATTACGACAACATTTTAAAGCATATTCTATTTTCTCTTTACTTTCAGGTAAGTCGAACTTCGCTGGATAATCATACTGGAACTGGTCGTGATCTCAATTAATGTTGGCTAAGTATTATCGTGTTTAGATTTCGTATTGCTAGAAAGGTCGAGGACTCAATTCGAGCAACCTTATTAGTCTCCGAGAAGCTCACTATTATAAACAAGTGTAGCAAGCCTTCCTTTAGGCGCTGGGCAAAATATCTTTATGCGAAAACTAGTATGATTCTTCCTCTTTTGGTATAAAAACTATATGCTTTAGGTCCTTGAACTTTTTCACTACGTTTTTATATCACAAAATTGTACGAAAATCGAATTAAAAGACTAACTTTCGCAATACAAGAATATTTTTGTGTATTGGTATAGCCTAACTTTAGGCGTCAAAGCCAATTTTATTCTATTTTTGTAACGCAAAAACACCACCATAAAACGAGCACACGAATTCTAACACGTTTAGTGATTCGATTATGCGTTTGGTAGAGTAACATCGCCCATGTCGCTTCCCCTAAACACCATTACACTAAATCATTTCGACCGACCGAAAACAACTTGCCCTCAATTTTTATTGCATCTGTTTATTGCATTTATCTTCAGGGCCTTCCTTTCTGACCACCTCCCTCCGAAGGACATGCAATGACTAAATCACTGCAAGAAGCAGAGAGGAAAAAACACCTCGCGGCACAATAAGGTCACCATCACCAGAAGAAGTGATTTTACGACAGACCAAAGGCAAAGAATGGGAATAATCCTCCCCTATCGCACACCGTCGTTTACGATTTAATTAAATTCACTCAAATCATTGCTGGCTGGACGTTTGGTGTGAGCGGTGACACCTTTTTTTTTTTCTCCTACGCCGAGGCTGGTCATAAAATTCGTTTCGATTTCTTGCGGGTTTGTGCATGCATCATAAACTAACGCGCAGAGATCGCACTTCCGAATGAAGGTGCGACACATTTTTAGTCCTTCCCTCTGTACTGATGCTTGGCTGGGGGAAGGACATTAAAACTCGTCCGCGTTATGTGCTCTCCAAGTGGCATACTTTGGTGCGCTTTGTTTGTCCCATACCACGAGCCCCAAACGCTCAGCTGTTGCACTGCAGTGGTTGGAGGTGGCGATCATTGAGAGCTTTGCTGGAGAGCTATCACAAGGTTTATGCTTCGCTGAGTATTATGCTTTCGGGGGCTTTAGCTTCACGATGTTCTAATGGGTGGGAATTGAGTGATAGACTACTTTCAGGCCATTGTTAGAGCTTTTGGGACGAAATAAATTCTTCAAATGGATGCAACCAACAGCGGAAGACGAAGCCACTGAACGCGATTTGCAAATGTCAAAAAATCAATTTTCTCCCCCGCAAAACTTCAAACCCGTGGTGCCGTGGAGTTTGGGTTCTTTAAATTCTTTGCCACCGTACAACGCTAGCGAACAATAAAAGGCTGCACACCGACAACGACTCCCTGAGAAACTCTTTTTCCCTTCAGCGCATTATAAGACCCGACTGGCACCTTCACAACTCTCTCACACACACGTAAAAGGGCCTGGTGGTGTGACTGGCGCCAGCCAAAGCCGTGAAAGTTTTCATTTTAAACACGCGATAAAATTATGAAACTATAATCATAAACGGACGCCCAACGATACCCCGTTCGTTCGTTGTGTCGCCGTCCGCTCGCCCCGTTTGCGGAGGTCCTTGCTGGGGCTGTTCTCTTGGAGCAGAAACAACTCTCACCCTACGACGGGCGGGTGTTATCCTGCGCCCCGATGTGGTATGACGACTGCGTCAAGCTGACGTTTTGTCGATATTAATTTTTAATTCAACTTTTTTACGACTACGTTGTTATTACTGGCTCAAACTGCTGCCATGGCAGTTTCGTGTGGGGGCGACCGGGCCGCGTGAAGCCATTTTCCCCGGGAGTGTTTATTTGTCCACTTGGGGCGGGGGTATGTGTTGGTGTTAAAGGATAGCAGCAATGCTTTTACCGTTGGTGCAATAGTGTGAATGGTAAATTAAGGACAATTTTCTTCCCATTTTTATTTGCTGCTTGACACACTTTAGCATATTGGGGAATTAATTTATTTTTAAGGTAAATTATTTTTAAGAATAGGGAGAATATAAAAAATGAATTACAAATATAAAACAATCCACTAAAACCCTAATGAAACCCTCCAATAAAAAAATACAACATCAACTTTAAATGAAAAAAAAAACCCAAAGTTGTGCCGACACTCAGACCATCAGAAGTTGTCCAATCGCTTTCAACTCTGCTTAGCGGCGGTGCAACACAGTTGGCCTCTTTTTTTCCTATTTCACTCACAGTTTTTGAAATTCAATTTCACGTGCCCGCAGTCTGGGCTGCCAAATTTGCACGAACGCCGGAAGCTCGATTGCATGTGAATATGAGTTGTATTTAAATTGATTTAGACGCCCCACTTAAAAGCATGCGCGTCGCGTCTATCGCTTCCGCTCTTCGTATAAAGCGGAAACATTGAGTGTAATGGAATGGTGAAGATTCGATTGATGAGCTGATTTGGAGCCATTTTTTTTTTTGAGGTTAGAAAGGTGGGAGAAGACTAGAATTTCCCAATTGTTAGTCAAGTTTTACTCTCAATTTGCGCTATTGCATTGGAACGTTTTCCCATTTTTTTCTCTGTAATTAGTTAACCTAACCTCACATATTGCTCCATAAAAGCTTTCGTCAGTTCAACAAAAAAACCACACCAAAAACTACATCCATTTTCATCCAAAAACAACACTCTTTTCATTCCACACACGATCGCAACTTAAAGTTTTATGCTCACTTTCCTGCTCATAAACATCGCCCCAACAGGCCCATTCCGACACTGTTTGTTCCGATGAAGTTGTTTTCGTTGCTGCAAAGACGCATGTTACAGCGCGAAAATGAACTTCACTCCCCAGGCCCACCGCCGCCACGGACACCGGAAGCATACCCATACATCGGCCCGAAACACATTAAAAGGGCACCACCATCACCGCCTCCCGAGGTACCTAAGGTACCGGCGAGTTTGGCAAAGAAAATGATCAACCGAACCAAAGGCCGGCCGAGTAGCCTTCCGGCGGCCGAAAATGATGTTGCTGGTGCTGTGAGAAAGTAAATAAAAGTTGGAAGTGCTTTATTAATTTCTCTCCCGACATCGTTTCCCACCCCGTTCCGGGCAAGTTGCGAGAGTTGGGAACCGGATGGTGCTGTCGTCATCGGCAGCACGATGTCCAACAGTTCCAATCGGTTTCGAACCGTTCAATACAAACAACACATCCGGTGGGTTGTGGAGGATGTTGTGGCGTCTAGCCCCCGAGGCAAGCAGACGTTTACGATCGATCATTAAAGGAACTTTGTTGATTACGTTTATCAAAACATGTCGTTTAATATTCGATTTCCGAACGATAATAACGCTCGCTTGGATGCTGGAAGGCGAGGCGAGCGAACGGATGCCGGATGATGACGGTGATTATGATGGAAGGCTGGGCGTGGAAATTGGATGGTTGTAATGTGTGTGTTTGTGTTTCTTTGTTTTTCCGTATGGTTTTAAGGATGTTTTTATCTGGAATCTTTGCTTGGAATGGTTTGGAATTGCTGCGAGGCACGTTGGAATTGAAGCTTGGAGCTATAAATCGATAATGTAAGACTCATCTTGGGTTTGAAAAGATGTTATTTATCTAGTTTTATTAGGTGATGTTTATGAAGAATAGGAAAAGGTTCTTAAAAATTTGTGAAAAAATATTTAAATGCTATTTAAGTTAAAATGTGTCATTTCGATTGCATACTTTTAGGCGATTTTCTCAACAGCAATAATTTTCTTGGATTAAAACCGCTTCAAGTACGTTTCAATCGTCTTCTTTGAGATAGAAATGTGACTCCTCATTAAATTGGCAATGAATTCTATAAGCTGAAGCACTTCAGTTAAGCTCGAGAGCATAATCTGGTGTGAGCTTGAGGTTTGCGAGTAGCTTCACATTCCGACTAAAGTCCACCACCGATTATGAAGATTGTGACGATGGTTCACCAAGCATAACACCATTCACCGCACAAAAGCCATCATCTTGACCATCATTACCTACCACCGGACGGATGGACCACGCTTGGATCGAAATTGATCCACGCAAGCAGCATCTCCTGCTGACCAAAATTCTAATCCAGACACACTTGAGCTGGTTGGCTGGCTGGCAGGAAAACCCCCGAAATGAGCATACTGGGTCTAGTATTTCGATTCCATACCACCCCAAGAAGTTCATGCAGCAGCCGCTTCAGCCATTCAGCAAGAAGTGGCAACCGAACCTTCCGGACAGGGTGTGATGTGCTGTACTTCATCGGAAATATCTCATGCAACAATTATTTGATTAGATTTCGAACCGGTGTCCCAAAAATGCATGCTCTCACTTCGATGGGTGCCGCCGGACCTTTTTTGGGGTGGATGACAGTTTTACGAAGAAGCCTCCTAGCAAGCAGGACGTTTGCTGGACGAGTGACCCGATAGTACGCTGTTGGGCTCTATCCAGCCCCATTTATCGGAACTGGTGGTGGTGGCTCAATGGCAGAAAATAGGCTTCCGGAATAAACCGGATACAGTAAGAGAGAGAGAGAGAGAGAGAGAGAGAGAGAGAGAGAGAGAGAGAGAGAGAGTTGGGATAGGAGTTTCAACTGTTCGTCATCACCATATCCTACCACCGACGACCGACTGTTGGTGGTGGTTATTTTGATTGGCTTTGCAAATCTGGACGCAACCCAAAAAAAGCCAGCAATCGCCGGGCATCGGTCCTGTGAGAGTGGAGTGGTTGACCGACGTGTTGGACGATGCCAGTTTTTGGGACCGTTCGGTGCCAAATGATTCGGTGCCGATTTATGCAAAAACCAAAGACCCCCCAAAAACCTCAACATTCCCTCAACTTTCAGAAAAGCATGGGAATCTCATGGTGTCCCAAAATGGAATCATTCTTCACTTGGAAGCTGGAATCAAGAAGCTTCCAAATAAAGGTTCACATGGAGCTGGAGTGTGTTCATTGAAATCTCGAGGGCATCATCATACGGGGTTTCGGCTGAAGTTTTGCAGAGCCATGTACAACAGGAGATTATTTTAAAATCATTCTTGTGCCCCATAGGTGTCACTCAGGTGTTAAGAGTATTCCGATAAAGGCACCTTTTCAATAGTGACGTCTAAAATCTGATGTGGCATCTCGGAGTCCTCATCATCACATTCTCTCGTTACTACGAATTCTTCAATTGAACAATCATTTTAAACAATTCTGTAATAAGTAAACAAAGAATTGCTGCTCTAAACAATTGGCTAAATAATTCCTTAAAAACTTTCCAGACGTGTCTATTAGCAGCGGCACAGCTCTGAGCATGATCCGATAACCTGCACAAAGGCCTCAGCTTGAAAATGGGCGAAAGATTGCTTTTCCATTACCCTGCTCATAAGCTGCTGGCCGTGTACCTTCATTGCATTTTCCCGGCCAAAGCAAACATCAACACCTCTCCCTTGCCTTTCAACTCCTGGGAAATGAGTCGGCTCCCACTGGAGATTCGGTGCACCGTTTCTGCCTTCTATTAGGCTGATTGAACGATGCCACCGGCTCCGATGGTTAGGCATGGGGGATCTGTCTGTGTTTTTCCTTTTGAAACTACCTTCCCTCCCCGTAAATTGATACTGTCCGCCCAACGTACCAATCGAGTGTCTGTGTTGTTTTGAATTTAGAGCATCAGCTTCGAAAGAGTGTCTAAATAGCTCCGAGTTGATGATGTGCTTCTTCTGCGAGACAGAGAGAAAGAGAGAGAAAAAAATGGAAACAAAACAGTGTGGTTTTACGTAGACAATGTCCCGTTTGGGTTTGATCAAGTCGGGTTCATTCCTTGGGTTTTTGGAGCTCCCAGGACCCATGTCCGGTGATGATGACTATGATGATGATGATGCTGCTGCTGCCACTGCTCAAGTTGATGAGTACCCGTTGACGTTATGTTTTTACCCAATGCCCAACCAACGGATGGGTTCATTTTCGGCATAAAGGGGCGAAACACTGCACACCAAACAACAAAACCCGACCCCGAAAACCTCCCGTCGGTGGTGGTCCAACTCATCGATGCATTTAATTAGATGAATGCCCGCTCCATCCATAATTGGATTACTCAAGATTTAAGCACGAAGCAGGAGACGGGTCGAAATGGGAGCTAGAGACTGGATGGAAGATCGTCCGATCTGCGCTGGACGCAACTGAAGAGTGTCGAAAGAATGTGTGCTGTGCTGTTGGGGGGGGTGCCTTTACCGGGACGCGTCCCAAACCAGACTCATCGGTCTGTCGTTCAGCCACTCTTTTGCGAACGGCCTCTTTTGCGGGATTAAGTTGTACCACTTATCCAGCTACGGAATGTTCGTTGTGCTACTAGCAGTGGCGTGTTTTGTGTCAACTGGCCAACACAACCAGCCAGCGGATCCTGGTACCGGTACCGGGGGTTTTCGCCAGCCCAAAACATCGCTCGCTTTCAGGGTAAATGGCCATGTAATTTTAAAAGGTATTAAGAACCGGATCCCTCCGTTTCGGTTTGCCTTTGTCGTCGGTTTTTGAAAGCGAAAGCCCAGTGGCCGTACATTCGGTAAAGGGAGCAAAAGCGGAGATTTGCTGTCGTCGAGTGGATTTGCTTGTGCCCGGTTCTAGGTGGACGGAGTCATCAGCAAGGTAGCGATAGACTCCGACCAGGGAAGCAAGAACACCCAGTTTGGTACGCTCGGATGAAGTAACGCGCTCCATTGCTTGAAAAGTTTTCCAAGCCGACGCCGTAATTAATGTTTCACTTCACGAAATGGTGGTGTGCAAATCGTTCTCACCGGGTTCTCCCCGTATGACACTGTCAACCGGAGTTCCTTGGCCCCCAGGTAGAAGCAGGAAGCCGAATCTCACCCTCACAGACACGACATAGGTCTGGTGTGCAGTTTCCAGTCTTTAGCTCGGCAGGCGTCTAGTCTAATAAAATAATCATTAAATTTTATTTCATCATCGTCTATTTAAATACCGTACCGGCTTGTCAGCTTTTCACTATTGCACTTTGTTTACATAGACGGAGGATGCAGCTGCCACGGGAAGGACTATCAGGGTGTATGTTGCCGGGTGCCACAAAATGTAATCACAAACCGTTTTGCTAAGTGGAATACGTGTGTGAGAGTGTTCCTCCTGGCTTGCGGGAATTGGTGTCTCTTCTTGAGAGATTAAGCTTTTCAAAGGAGGACATTCATATCTCTTGCCGTTCTCAGCTAGATTAAGACGACCCGTTGGATTGAATTTCTTGATGAGATATTCAACTTCTTTAAATTAATATTTAGGGTTTTGGAAAGGTTGTTGAGCGACGGAATGCTGGTGGTAGAATATCGTCGATATCTCTATCTGTGTAGGTCACATTTTTTTGGTCCTTTTTTAAACGAGAAGCTCTGTGGATTCTTCCAACCTAAAAATTCAATTCAACATTCAATCAATGAGCTGACGTTATCGAAGTGTTATTTGTTTTGTAACCTTCCTTCTTTTTTTGCTCCTAACTTCCCACTGACATGCATGTAAAAACATGGAATTCATATCCTTTTGACAAGCCTCAAACACACACACAGCTTCGTATCTAGTATCTCCCAAAACGACACCGGAACCAAACACGACACATGCTGTCAGTCAAAGCAAAACACACACACAATTGATTCCCTGTTTTTTTGCTCACAAAAAATCAAAAATCCCTTCCCGGCAGACAAAATTCTAAATCAGTAAAGCAAAAGACAGTGTTCGGTACGGAAGTCATTGAACCGGAAGCCGGAAACGAATTCCGACACGCGGCACCTTTCCTGGATGAGAATTCCCGTTTCGGTTCCCAAACCGATTGCGATGGGGGACACTCGATTGAATCAATCACTATCCGTTTTCCGCCTGTCATGAATTGATTTTCCATTGGCTACATTCAAGAGGGTGAAAGCGTTCCTTCTTGCTTCAGGTTCCGCTTGCCTGGGTAGGCGAAAAGAACTTGGGAAGAGCTAGGAGAGAGGGGGGGGGGGGGGGGTGAGGTGTTTCCAACGTTTCAATCGAAGCTCTAATGCTCCCGTCACGATCAGGTGCATATCCGGATATTGCAGTTGCTTACAGCCGAACGAAACGGAGCGAGAATGCAATAAGGCAGAAAATGTTGACCTGACACTTGCACGCTCCGCTATCATTCTGTCTGTTCGCCTGCGCTTCTCACAGCTCACGTCGGCTCCAGGCGTTCAACGCTGGATAGGAACATCATTCATTATTTGTTCCACCAGGCTCCGTTACCCCCGGCAGATGGACATCCTTAGCGCCATTAAAGAAAGTACAGCGAAGGGTCCTGAAAGCGGATACGCTGATGATCCTTCTGGCCATCGCACAAACATGGGCCGGGGCAGAAGATGAAATTGATGTATCTGTTTACTTTCCGTGGCACAAATTGGTTTCATAAACATAATCGAGTGGGAAAATAAATTTCCATCGGATTCCATCGGGCTCGGGAGCCTGCACCAACGGCCGAAACCGTTCGTAATATGATGCGTGGATCGGATCTCGTTATGGCTATTATTTTTCACGCACGCCAAACGCTCCACACATTCGCCGGCAGACGCCCAGGACACGGTTAGGTGATAAGTGACACGCAAACCCGGTGTGATAAAAAGTAATGTTTATGCTCTACCACTCTACCGACCGTTAATGGAGGTTCGCCTTTTTGTTGCTGGTGGATGTGAGGACGCCCTACAGATCGGGAAATATGATATTTTAAGCAGCCATTTTTCGGAAGCACGACAGTGGTTTTTGTGGGGGATGGCGTTATTTTGGAACCCGCATCTCACGGGAGGTGGCTGGAGTTCTTCATCAACCGAGAGTAATCTGAGCGCTGTGTACCAATAATGTGCGACACCTTGATGGGTTTTTTGATATCTTCAAGGCATCCCTTTCCGCTATCCGGCTGCTGGAAGAGAGGATCCATTTTCCTGAAGATCACAGCCTGCGTTTGCAATCGTACGCGGATGTGCCTGTTGAATGATAAACACGATACCGGCACAGGTGTATGGGACTTCTTTTTTTCTGGCAGAATTCTAGCAAAACATGTTTATGAACTTTATGTGTAAAGAGGTGTAACATTACCAAGTCAATCGAAGGGTTTTGGTTTTCTGGCGAATGTTATGCAACATAACAGTATGAGGTGCATTACACCTGGTAATGCTTGTAGACAGTCATGTGTGATCGTGATATTCCATTAAAGAAACTTGATTTAGGGAGGGCCGGTAGAGCTTATCTCAAAGATTTTTACTCAAATTAAGGTCTAGCTTTTGTTGAATGAAACTCATAGATCTGTTAAGTTGAAGATAAACATGCCTTGAATCCACTTCCGAGCAGTAAAGAATACGAAATAAATTGTCAACAATCCTGAAGTTGTGATGCCTAATAAACATTAGTGTTAGGGATATTGTTAGGGCATTATTTATTATTTTTAAAGAAAGCTACAAAGATGAGTTGGTTGCTCTTGTTGGGATTGACAGCTGGAAAGTCAGCCCAGAGTATTGCAAGGTTTGACGATTCGATTTGATCTCCGGACCAGTGCCGCTATCGCCTCGGCCAACGGACCGCTCCATCAACGCCATCACTCTATATAAGTTGGGACCTACCAAGCTTTCTCTATCCATTTGAACGACCTAAAAAGACTTTATAGGCTTGATCGTCCGGTGCCATTCTCATGACATGAACAGGATCAGGACTATCTTTTGCAATATCTCTGCCAGAAACTCCATTTCAAAGTATTGCTTCAGAGACATTGTCCTATATTTTCCAGTTCCTAGATTTGTCTTGAAATAAACAGCATTTTACCGATATATTCATCACTGGGTTTTCTAGAAATCAATTAATATTTTAAACTTCAAAGTTGAGCTTCTCCGGACAAGAGGCCTCATTGCATTAGCATTCTGCTAAACCTTTCACTTAACTCCTCCAAACATCTAACTCACGTTTGTGCTTTGATGTCTTCGTCCAAGATACACACCGCACATTCCATCTGCAATTAACTGTCATTATAGTGTAGAGTTTTCTCCAAACTGCGAGCTTCAAAACATTATTCCAGAAATTGATTTCCGTGAACGTTTTGCTTCATTTAACTCTGTCGGGTTGAAAAGAAATCGCTTATCCTTGGCCAGCCCTTCTAGAAGGCACTGCTCTTCTAAGCCAAACAGCAAACGGATGCAGCAAACTTACATTTTCTACGCTCCCTCCTACGCTCCTTTGCCGTGTAAATGTCGTTCCGCCGTGCCGAGGTTTGCTCTCACCCCATGCATTTTTCATGGGTGACTTTTCTAATCGCTTTTCCAACACCCCTGTGTCAGTTTTTCAGCTTCCCTTTTGCCACGGTTCGGCGTTGGCAAGCATCCTTCATTCTACAGTTCGTGCTGAGCATTTGCCGTCCTTCGTGCCATTCCCCGCGGCGCCAAGTGTCGGTTTCTCAAGAGTCATGATAAAAGTAAGTTAACGAGATAAGAACGACCGAACGAATGCCGGTAAGCATGCAAACAAACAAGCCGGCGACAAGCACAGCCCGAGCTGCTGTCGTACGCGCTCACGGGATTATTTAAGCGTAAGGGTGGGCACGGCAGTACCGACATCAGCAACGCTGCTGCTGCTGCTGGATGGTTAGGAAAAGTGCCAAGAAAAACATATTAATCCGATCTCGTTGAAAGTTTGCGAGGCCTCGCGCTGCGACGCCGTCCGGGCCAACAACGGTTTTTAGTGTCAGTCTGGCAGAACGATGTCTGGTCCCGGGTGATGACCGTCCCGGGAGGGAAGGGAGTGAAGAAAACACATTTCCATCATGCTCCATGTGCTCGGTTTGATACTGTGCATGATTTTCCTGCCTCGCGGTTACCGGTACAGCCGTGCCGCGTTGTTTAATTACACCGGGGGAATGGTGCGGAATGGAGTTCAGCAGTCGCCATCTTTTTTTTGGTCGTTGTTTTCTTCTTAATGCCACAGTGAAAGATTTTACATAAACAGCTCCAAACAAAAACCCCGGCTCCACAGAAGCTAGTCTGGCGCATAAATCAGACCGAGCGTGGCGCACAAATCAGCAACAACTTGTCGAGAGTTGAGTAGACTTTTTTTAAAATTATTCCTCGCACCAAGCTTCAGCGCAAACAAACAGCAGCAGCAAGACGTTTCGGTTTTGCTTGTTAACGCTTTAATGTCGGTATATTTTCCCTTCCCATTTGAAGCAACACAATCGACACACACACCGAGAGGGCACCCCGACGTGCGGGGGGGCAAAACTTTAGATTAGACATTAATCCTCATTCTCATCCTACGGCTGCCACAAAACGCTAGAAAGCAGGCGAAATTGCAGACAAACAGCGGCGAAAAAAATCGGTGAGCCAGAAAAAAAAGAAGGAAACTTTACCACCATTTTCATGTGTGGAAAAGCGTTGCTGTTTTGACGTATAAAAATGAATCCCTTCGGAGTAAGATAAAGGAACAGAACAGGAACTCCCCCTCCTCCCCCCCTTCCCCACGGAGCACATCGTGAATTGCACGTTCGTTCGCTAATTGGGAACTAATTGGCTGTGTCAGGGTGGCTGGCGGCTAGGAAAAAGTTTTTCGCCTCCCATTCAATCCGACCGCGAGCTCGAGCGAGCGTTTGACTCGTGCTGCCAAACTATTTTGTGTGGAAGGAAATGGGTAAGCAGCCAATAAGTAGGAAGTGGTCTTTCCGTAGTAATGCGAAGTGTGCCGCTTAACTCGTGCTGTGATATGTGTCGGTGATACGATAATTGTGGAATAAATGGTAATAATCGATGGATTTTGCTGATGCCGAGAAGAACAAAATAATGAGCTTAGGAAGATGGCTTTTTCATATGAAGCATAACGTTTTGATAACTTTAAACGATAAAAAAGTTTCAATCGTTTGCCTAATTTTAGGCGAAATGGATGCATTTTTTCAAGATACTTGACATCAACCGACAAATGAAGATGATTCGAATAAAGGTTGAAAACGTTTCTTTGACAAAGCCGAATTTGCGTTCATAACATATCAGAAAATATTTTCATAACTTTTTTGTAAAAATAATGCAGTATTCTGCAGCAATATTGGAAGAAATTTTTTATTTTATTTTGGTTGAAGTAAGGGCTAAATTTTCTTGCTGGGTGCCAATGCAATAAAAAAACTAAACAAGAAGAACGTTGGTGATTAAATTCATATAGCACAGCATGCTAAATCCGTGATAGAACATGAGGGCTTCAAATAACATATATTTAGATACTAGAATTTAAGGTTCTTTTTAATTGAATTGAAACACAATGCAAGGCATAAGAAGCAGAATTGTATTGCTCAATCCTTAATTAAAGGACGTAGAATTTTTCAACCAATTTTCAAAATGTCAAATCAAGCAAATTTGCACCTCAAAAAGCATAATTTTAGGCGCTTTGCGATAAAAATCGCTTTCAAATGAAAATGAAGAATTGCAAATTTAAATAAAGTCTAATAGAGGCAAAATAAACTTTTCATTAAAGCATTTTTGCCAAGAAAGAGATGCCACCTTTTTGTGCTAAAACTTGTTTTCGGCTTTTAGTGCAACTCTAGAGGCTCTACTTTCCACGCTAAAAACTAATTCTAATTAGCATTATTCCTGACCGTAATAAACGAATCGCACGTCCATCAATGATGAGATGCTATTAGCACAAACGAACAAGCCTTCACTCGCTCTATCCCAACCCAAACTTTAGCCCCCCAAAATCAGAACAACCGGAAACGGATAACGAAAGATTGCCCCAAAAAATGAGAAAATTATAATTTTCATCATCATTAATCCATCCTACTTTGAGCGGTCGCGTTCCGGTGCTATTCCATCTGTGCGCCAATTTTTTAGCCTCTTCCATTCCTTGTTGAGCACTTCAAATCTGCACCGATGTGCTGCACCGTGCTAGCTGTCCATCAGCGCTTGCTGTCCCAAACTTTCCAACAACCCACAACAAACAACAACATTCCGGGCGCATAATGATTCACAAAACCGAAAACAACCTTCACTGCGTGCAATTTAAGCTAAGGATACAGAAATTCCGACGCTATTTCGGCCTCAGTTTTCGCACCAAAAAAAAACAACCTCAGCTAGCCAAACAAAACACCCACAAAACACCCGGAACGAAATCCTAGCGGGAAATGCGCCCCAAAAATATGCTTAACCTTCACACCACGGCAACACAACTCTTCGGAAATCTTCATCCAGCTCGCTGCTCTTTGTTGTGTTCCATTTTGTATTCTCCGGGTTTTCGCGTGCGGGCTTTCCGGTTCCGGATGGCGCTTGCGATGCCGCTCACCCAGCAGTCCGGCGAGAGCGAACCAACCGATGAATTTTTCTGCTTGTGGTAATAATTAATTATTCTTTCGCCCACTCTCTCCCTTTCTCTCAATGTAAAGCAACTTTAATAATTGTTCTTCAGGGCTCTTATGCTTGAACGGGGCGAACAAAACTTTCTCCAAGTCCTTTGCAGCACAAAGCGGTGAAAAAAAGTGTGCAACGGCAAAGAAGGAATTGAAGGATCGATTGTATTTGTAACGATTTTCTTCTTCAACAAAAATGAAAAAAAAGAAGTTGGGTCGGATGTTATTAAAAGCGTTGTTACAAGATGAATGAACGAAGCATGGTGCCCACCATCAGCAAAAGCGCACGTGTATGAATAATGCATTACACCTCCTCAATCCCGTATGGCATTCACGTCCCAAGCGTCCTGGCGGTTTCTAGCTAAAGTGTTTTCAATTTGCTCATTCGTATATTCATGCACGCGAGCATCGCTAAAGCTGGGATGGAAAACGAGAAGGAGATAAACGAAACAAAATGGATGATCTGCCATTAGTCATTAACTGCAATTCGAATCAGGCCTAGCCGGTTTTTAAGATGGGGTTTCATTTTCACCCCAGTGGCGTTTTTGCTTTCTTGCAAGTAATGTTTGCTGCGCTATTCTAACCGCCAACGGAACAGCAACAACGAACAACGACCAGCATAAATCAAACGCAGCCATTTCCGCTTCAACAAAACTCCTCTTGGAACTTCTAATTTTCTCCAAGCAGTCAAAACAAACACGCACACCGAGAAAGAAGGAACGGCGAAAAAGACCTGGCTGAAAGTGTGGACCAGGACAACCGAGACCGTGGCGTGGCCAGTTGTGCGTGAAAACTGTTCTCTCTCGAATGAAGAATCATCTAATAATCAATCAACCGCACACAATGGCGCATTTCGCAGTGCCAACGGAGAATAATGCCCTTTCCTGGCGGGCCCTTCTTTAGTCGATACTTTTGCTCGCCCAAATGCCCGCTTTCTTTAGACGTTTTCTCATCTGCATCCCCGAATCGATCGGCGAGTTTAATAAATATACATTTTTGTTCCTTATTTTTGGCCTATATCCGGCCGAACTTTTGACTTTTCCCATCCCCATTGACACATTATGATTTTCGTCCTCGAAGGTATAATTTCAATCACACTTCCCTTCGGATTTTTCCATTCCCCTCCCCGGGTCAACCAGTGACCCTGCTTAAAGCATAAGGATCACATTTAGCTTTCTTCCCCCCATCGCTCTGGCTAAGTGGATCTAGCAGTTTAGCGATCATCTATTCTGCAGATATCGTCTCCACTGCTCCTCGAACGCCAACCAAACACCACAACGGAATAGGTGCAAAGTGAACCAAAGCCTCATCACTCATAGTCCACCAGGGCCACCACTAGACCAGTCGTTTTGGTTGGTGGCGTAAGCCACCGGAGGCGAAGCTATAAATCGACCATCTTTAGACTCCTGACTCCTCCTTTTGGTCGGAGGAAGCAAGGCGCTGGTGGAATTCATTTTTATCTTGTTATCACGCAAATTGGAATGCGTATTTCTCTTCAAACGCGCGTTTGTGTGTGTGTGTGTGTGTGTGTGTGTGTGTGTTGTTTTTCTCCTCTTCTTTTTGCCACCACGGTGCCACTCGTTAAATGAAAACATTATCTGCAAATTGCGGTGAAATTGATATTAATTTTGTCAAGTCTAAGGTTGGTGTTCTGGCTTCTGGATAAATTTTCACAAATCCGAGGAACCGAGGAACTGCCGGGGACTGGCTTTGGCCGTGGGACATCGAGCATTATGCTAATGTGTTTGCATAGAGAAATTGTGTGCCCGGGGCGGGGGGATGTGAGGTAGGAAGCGGTAGACAAAATTAAATAAATTTAGTCTGTTGTGTGTTGGGCTGGCCACGCTTTGTGGTAGGAAGGAAGGTAAAGGGAAGCAGATTCAATTTAAAAAAATGATAACAGAATGAAATGGACAATAGAATAATTTGATAAATCTGGAATAAGATAGTGGAAAATACAAATATTATAAAACGATAATAGAAGAGATAACCGCCTAAATTTATGCGAATATAAATGTTTGATTAAACATTTCCCTTAAATTTAGGCTTTCGATACATTCGTTCCTATGAAATTCGCGTCTTACCCGACTCATCGAAACCGCTCTCGACGCTTAGGAAATTAATATCTGCCAAGCAGAAAACTGCCAAAAAATCTTTTGATTTCATTTCACGCAAACAGCTTGAACTCATTTTTGTAATCAAATAATTTTACTGAACCGCCGAAATTTATGCAATCCGCATCAACAATTCAAATATCACCGTTGCGCATGAATTTAATCTTTCCTTCTATTTTACAGGACAAACACTCTTAATAGATTTCTCGCGCATCTTAAGTAATAAATATAAAATAAATTAAAACTTTTCACACTAATCTTATCACCAACCTAAACCGGTGACAACTGCTTCAGATACCATTAATATTTATCAAACCTAATCTCACTAAAACTAGTGTCCCGTTAATCTGTTTCACACGAAAATCCTCACACGCGTTCGAAGAACAGACACCCCAAAAGATGAAGAAGGTTCTCATTTTTGGGCATTCCTTCCATAATCCACCGGGCGTATGCATGACACCGTCAGCAGCTCTTGTCTCGTAAAAATTTCAAAATTATTGCCTTTCAGCTGAAAACCACAGAAACCGCTAGGAGAAGGTAATCTTATCTGCACATACTTTACAGTGAGCGTGAGCGAAAGGAAAAAAAAAGTGAAAACGAATTTCTCATCTCCATTTCAAGTCCCCTTTTGCGAGGGAACCATAACCACCTCACACACACACACATGGTCATCGTCAAGGATATCCAGCTCGTACTGTGGCGGTGTGTTGGCGGTTCGATAAAAATTTACGCCACGCACAGGATAATAAAATCATAGAATCCTAATTGTTATCTTCCTAAGGGGTATTGTGTTTTTCGGGCACTGGGTACACACACACACACTCACAAAACAACCCTCAGAGGAAAAAGGGTGCTCAGAAATAATAATCCGGTCGGGTGTGAGCGTGCCAAAAATGCTCATTTCAAGCAGATGAACGAAGGAGGTTTGCGTGTGTATTAATAAACATTTGCTTTCATCTCATCGCATCGGCTCCCAGCCCAACCGAAGTTACCCTGGCACGGAAAGGGAGGGTTAGTTTTGTTTTAGCAGTTGCCACACAACCGCCGAACCTGCCTATTGTCTTTTGTTTATTGTTTTTATTTTCATTATTTTGCTATCCTTCCCGTTTTTTGTTTCCTGGTGAGCACATTTTTATCCTCAAGTCACACTCGTGCGTTGAGCTGCTAGTTGAAAGGCTACCAACAAAAAGAGGATCATTTTTGCGTGGCAGACCAGTCCGATAGGGCTGGTTTTTTTTTTTTTGTTCAACACCGGGTACCGGGAAGATAATCGAAAGCTTTTCGAAGTGCCACCCGGTGTGGTGCCAGCGGGAAAATGAATAATGCATGGATGAGATGAGATGAGCCGGCGGCAAATGAAACGATTGACAATACGGACGGACGGTACGCGAATGTGTGCGACCGTCGATAGCGGCAGCTCGCAGGATAACATCCCGGACAACAACAACCACCACCGCGACCAGGAATGAAAAACCCGGGGAGGGCAAAAATGAAATAACATTTAATGCGTTTATTCGCACCCAATCTTCGCTTAATGTGAGCAAACACGCACGGCATTGGTTTGGCCGATTTGGCCGGAAGAGGCCAACGGGCGGCGACGCGACACTGGCGGGAAAGGCAGGCCGTCTCGAGGACGCAACCACGTCGAGCACGTCGCTTTTGATGAGGGATAATAAATTCCGTATTAATGCACCAAATTGACTTCAAAAAACAAAAAAACCTGGAGCAATGTTGTTTGGCAGCGGCTTTTTGCTCGTCTCGGTTTCCGGTGTGATTTTTTTTATGAGTAAACAACCTGCTGCAGCAAAGGAGCGGAAAAGGGAATAAAGCTGAGCAGAGAAGTTTAATTGCAAATCGTAAAAAGTGTAGAGCGCCCTTCTAGAGGTTTGTCTCCTGGGATGGTTTTATTCCTCATACGAGTATCATGATTCTGCACGCATCCTTTTAGTGTGTACATGTTGTGGCGGATGCTGCGGAGCGATATAAAAGATGACTAAAAAGAGGCTATTTGGTTGGGTAACGTGAGGAAAAAAAAATGATGGAAAACAGTGGCGAAGAAGAATGTCGGGAATGAATAGGCAAGAGCTTAATGGAAGCATAAGGTTTTTTATTTTGATTCCCGTGCTGTGTCGATGGTTGGGCTGTTCGTCCATTATTACTGAAAAAATGGGGATGGATTGGCGCTGGAAGCCATCACACAAGCCGAGTTCACCTATGGAGAAGTTTATAAATTTTTAAAGTCAACATGAATTTTAAATTTGGATTACTTGTCTATCATTGTGGGTTTTTCTTACGGAATAATGGCTAAGCCGATTACTTTGGAACTATCTACGTTCCATGAAGATATCTTCTTTTTTCCTCAAAAAGCCTCCACTCTACTTCTTCTCCGTCCTTGGCACTAAAACCTCGAGAGGTCTCAACCTGCCAATTTCTGGCTTTCTGTGACTTAATGTTACCCGTAGTAAAGTAGTCAGCCCTACATACGTGTAGCCGGTTCTGCCCTGTGAAGACCGGCGCCGTTATCGCCTCGGCCACCAGATCGCCCCAAAAAAAGTCTCCATTAGTATAAAATAAAATAAAGCAATAAAATTCTTTACTAGCTCTTAACTTAGTTTAGTCTTTGATAATTACTCCTGAAGTTGTGCAACTTGGTTTTGGTATTGTTGGTTCATAAAAAAAACCAAGACTTCAAGTCACCAACTGAGACGAACGATCAGAAAATGCGTGATGATTTCCATTTTAATATTTCAAAAAGAACTTTAAGCAGTTTAAATTTACATTTATTGATCCAAAATCAAGACACAATAATCTTGAACCATTTAACAGGTTTTAAATAACATTTGAAAGAAATAATAAGTCCCAAGTACCTTAACACTCACTTAAATAAATTTAATCACTCTTCACTTCGGAGGTGAACACAGCTGTAGTGCAAAGCTGGCTGTCCATTAGAATAAAACAACGAAAATGAGCCTTAAAGCCTTCCCAAGGCTTTGAGTTTCAGGAAGAAAATAGAACAACATTTTTAAAGCTAAAATGAAGAATGGCTGCATACTTCCAGGCGTTATAACAATCAAATCAAAGAAGCTGCAAACAGAATTGTAAGATCTTCTCAATTAAAAATGCGCAGTTAAAAGAAAAAATAACAGCATTAAAGCTAAAATAAATATTGATTGCATACCGTTAAACGTATGAAATCTAAAACAAATATCTGTAACCCTTTTTTATGACGTACATTCCATTGAAACCCAGATCTTCGAGGATGAAACGAGGACCATTGATCAGAGGAATTGTATTCAATTTCAACAGCACCAGGTAGTCCTTGTCCTTATGCTTCGAGCAAGAACATTGAACACTATTTGCTTATTGCGCACCAAAACACCTATTCTCCTAGGTGATAAAATGAGATTTAAAGAATTTGCTTGTGTACGATTCATCATCTCATTACGTCTCCGGCACCGAGCTTCCATTGACAACGTCTCAATGACAAAAAAGAAAAAAACGCCAGGTTTTCAATAACCTCAGAATGAAATACAATATTTTGCGTCCTGCCTATAAAACACCCAAAACCCAACACCGAATCAAGTTTGCTCACAAATTTCCCATTTTCTAAGAATGTACAATTTCCCTGGGATTCGTTTCCTGTTTTCCCTCTTTTTCCATTTATTTTGTGTTCCTTTTTCAGCATATCGACATTCATTCATTTCCCAACCACCTCTTACATTTGACCCAAAAGGTTGTCATGGTTGTTTTCCGATTCTTTCGCTCTCTCTCTCTCTCTCATTCCGTTTTCGTCTGGAACGGTTCCATCCCGTCCGGTGTAAAATCACCGTTTGTCCCAGCGAAGCAGACAAAAAAAAAAAATGGAGTCCCATCAAGGATGGATGACTCCAAGACCTTCGAGCGAGGTGATCCTTTACAGTCGTCCTTTGCAGGGAAAGAATCGTACAGCAAAATCAAACAGCAACACCCGAAATTCTATATCGCATGGTTGCCACACATAAAGCAAGCAAAACCACCAGCCATAAAAATATGAAACCGAGGGATGGCGTCACACGAGGACATCTTTTTGTTCCATATCGAAAACCCGGCTCCCACCCCCACTGAAGCACCATTTCACCTTTCACCACCTTGTGTTTGATGTTTCTTTCGCTTGAAAGACTTGTGTCTATAGCGAAATGATTCGTTCGCTCTCTGTCTGTGTCTGTGTGTGACGGGTGAAGAAGAAAAAAAAATCCTCACGCCAAACCAGGACATCCGGGAAAACGCAGCGTTGCTAGGGATAAGGGAGAGCGACGGAGCCGACGATTTCTAAACATATAATAAAATTTTCATTTCGACCTCGATCTACGTGTCGATTCTGCGAAGGTTGACGTTTCCCGGGTGGAATGGATGAATGGAGCCGCATGGCATGGCTGAGCGCTCCATTTTCCCACCTTGCCAAGCTGTTGCCAGGCAGGGTTTTACGGCCTTTGTTGTTGTTGTGTTGTCACATTTGATGCGCATTGACGGTTGTGGCTCAAACTTTTGTGGGTTTTGGGGACACTTTCACTTCGCTCGCATCCCGATTTTTTCGCGCGCACACACACAGCAGGAAGCGCAACACGAGCCGCACTGTGTTTGACGACTTTCTTTCATTCCCGAATCCCTTTTTTCTTTTGGCTGGGCGGGAGCTTGTTTGCTTTTATTTATTTCTCGCTCTTCGCACACGCTTTTGTATGGCCAACCATTACACCGTGGGTTTGGCTGGTACAGTGCCCGGTCTTCATCGGGGACAACGGTCGATGTGTGGCAGGTTTTTTCCTCTTTTCGGCTTTCCCTGCGGGGCATTCCTAACACTCCTTAAAAGCCGAGACCGGCGAATGCAAGCTGTGAAAGGTTGCTTCTTTGTTTTGTTCGCTCGCTTTCTTGCCGGGTTCGTGTCAAATCTTACCCACGAGAGCGTAACAAAAAGCGCCAAACCTCGCGCCACCCCGAGGCTCGTTTTGGGAGTCATTTGCTGGGCAGCTCTGGCCGGGATGCTGTCTTGCTCAGCACTGCAGCAAGGAAAGGCCAGCAAACGAGCTTCTATTCACACACAAAAATCATAAAAAAGGTAAAAATGGTGCGAAATGGGAAAAATATGTATGCTTTCAGCTGGAAAGCTGCGCCGCTGGTGAAGGTGTCAAGGTAAAGAAGCACAGGTTGTCTTTGAATTCAATTCATTATATTCGTCTTTCCGTCTTTCGGAACGGTTTTTGGCAAGCTGAATGAATTTAGAGAAAGAAAGAGACGAACAATCGGTGAGTGCAGTGTGTTTAAATACAAAGGAAAAACACACAATAAATTAAATTTAGCACAGAAAGAAGCCTTTCGATTGGAGGTTATCAAAAGCACTTAAAATTAAGTGATATTGCAAGTACATTCAAGACTTTAAATGCTTGAGCTAGTATTAAAATTACACATGTCATGCGTATTGCATCGTTTCAGGCACCAAAAGAGTTATTGGTTTAGGTAACCATTGTGGTTGTTCATAATTGTTAAAAAAAGATATTATTATCATTGCAGCAGTAATTTATCTTAAAGAAATTAAATAAAAAAGGCAATTAAATGAAAATCATTCATGGAAATGCTTAAAATTACCAAATACTGCAGATGTCACGCGTATTGCATACAGAACGGCGCAGCAGCAAGTATTTTGCTAAAACGATTTTGTCTCTCTGTGAATTGCTTCTTCTTGTTATTTACGTTAAAGAGCTGCCATGTTCTTTTTCCCAATTGTTAAGTGAATTACATTTCCAGGAACGCTTCAAAAATATGAACCAAAAGTACACGCATGCCTGATGTGACCTAATTTTGGCTTCCGTCTTCCAAACAACCACCCAATTCAACTATCTCATTAGCTCATTTGCAAGTTTCCCCCCCAGCAAACAAACCGCTGGGAACACTCCGGACAAACAAACCGGAACAAACCGGAATTTCTGTGAAAACGAACCCCTTTTCTCATGCCCCGAAAGCACTGGAAGAATGCACCGTCAGCCGTACGGCAAGGAAATCACTCAGCAATTTGTTCCACTTGACTCTTGACGCTGTTGATGGGTGGCAATAGAAAGGGAGACAGAGACGACAAAAAACAGCACCATATCCCCCAGCTGGATGCCGATGGTTTGAAGCTGATAACGTTACCCGATCATCGAGCGCAATGTTTTCCACCGTCCGAAACCGTCCGTCTAGCCTAGGTCTCTGCCGACCGTCGATCCGTACATGACGGTGCTGACCCATTAGTTCTGGTTCACGTGCCGTCTCCCGGCAAGTGCTGACGTGCCACTTGCCAAAGAAACTTGCTCAAGGATACTTGCGAAGCAAACAGAACACACACACACACACCGCACGAGAAAAAGAATCCTTCAAACGGACTGGAGGAATCGCGAACCAGCAGGTGATTTGCATTGACTAATAGCTCCGACGACGGACGCCATTTCTCATGTGTTTTTGTGTGCGCCTGTCTCGCTCGATTCTCCAATCGGTCGCGGTTGGATTCCGTATTATCGGAGCTATCTGATTCAATTTTTACTCCACCATCTTCCCGGTTTTGCGCCGTTTTGCACACGTTCAACCGTTTGCGTGAAGCCTCTCGACGATGATGATGATGACGATGGGCGTCTATGGGAGTCTATTTGTGTCTCTGTGTTTCTCACTCCCCATTAGAAAAGGACCTCACCGAAAGGAAAGTGTTGAATAAATTTGCATACATTTCTCAATCACCGATCGGGTTTTGCAAAGCATCAGAAGAACAAAAAAAAACCGAAAGGGGCATTGAAAGACATCGGACAAAATGGAGACGGTGAAGATCCACATAAATTTGAAGCCGACAGGAAGAAGGGGAAGCATGAAAAAATCATAAGCGATCCGCGAAATGACCGGAAAATCGATTCTTTGGTCCCGCCAAGGACCATGCAAATGAGTGAAATGAATGAATGTGTGCTGAGGTGGAGATAAATGAGGGAAACAAAAAGAACCCGCCCTCGGGAGAACATTATTTTTGCATAAGAATTTGGAAGCGAAAAGTGACCTCGTATTAGAAAACCACAGCTCATTGGTTCTGAAAAGATGGAAGAGGAGGGTCTACACGCAAAAAAGTACTCTAAAATTGTAGTGGTAGCTAACATTTCTAGGTGGATTTTTTCTACATTTCACGATGACATTGAAATGTAGATTTGACCTCAAAAAATAAAAAGGATAAAACCAATGTCAAGCAAAATCTCATTAAAATAGCAGCTATGACTTCCATCCGTGTAGAAACATACCAGATATTCTAATTATCCCCAACTCCACCTAATTCACACTGAACCGTTGATACAATAAAACATGAAACTAGCCAGAAGCTCGCTTCTTTATTACCATAACATCCGCCCCTCCTCGAGGACCAGCAGATAAAGTGCTCGACATTAAACAAAGAGGACCTCCACTGTGGAGTAATAATCGTAAATCCTATCTTAATTTAATCACAATATAAAACAACTAAACAAAACCCTCCAGTTGTTTGGGGCGCTTTACTAAGGCGAAACTTTGAAGGGTGAGCTTTTTGTACTAATAGAGTAAATAGAGGGGATGAATGGAAGACTGTGTACAGAACGTTCTTATATGAAGTAACATCATCAAGTACTTATATTCCCAAACTATATTAAATTGTATTACATTAACATTGCATAACGTAAGGTGAAGCCTTTTCTACCAAGATTGCATACTTTGAAGATGTCTCTCAGAATAAAAATTGCAAACCGCCTAAAGTTATGCAAACCGCACATCAAAAAATTACTTTAAACTCATTTTTGGACGCATTTCAGCTCACTTAAAGAAAAAAATCGTAAAAAAGAGCTAACACAACGCACCATTTTGGGGCATTTTTTATGAGGCACCCATTTTCACTCATTTCCTGCGGCTACCTGCAACCACGCAAAAATTTAATACGCGCAACTAGTAAGCGATAAAACCATCGAGAAGCGTGGCAAATTGTTTTGACAATCTCCAGCACACCACTTTGCTGCTGTATCCTTAATTCGTTAATTTTCTAATTACCATTCCCCGATTGGAGTTTTGCTAGCGATTAATAGCAAATGGAATTGAGCCAGTCTCCCACGGCTACGGTTAGTTTCCCGCACTAATGTGTGGAAGTGTTTGCGTTTCGTGACCCGGGTTTTATTGGTGTTGGTCCACCGGATCCACAAAACACACCGTGGGTGGACACAATTTAAAACCTCGTTAGTGTGATACGTTTAATGCGTCTGCTGTGTCGTGTTCCACGCAATCCCGGGTTTCCGCTCACAGTGGTTTGGGTTTTTGTTTTTTTTTTCAGCTGCTCGTTGCGTGCTACTTCACTGCCATTATTTTGGTGAGCGCACAACAACAAACCGAACCGAAAAATAAATATACAACCATCTCCTTTTTCGCTGCCCGTGCCATATGCACAGCACGGTCGAGCAGACAGAAAAAAGCTAAGAAGCTCAAAACTTCACCACTGGCCGGAGAGATCCCGTGCAGCTTCGAAAGGACCATCCGTGAGGACATTTTGAAATATTGCCCCACCAAAAGTTTTGTCACCACCATTAAGGTTAATGCCGAAGCGAAACATGCGGAACAAGCATTACTTTCCGCGCGGTGCGTTCCGTTCGGTAAGGGGAAAACTTTCCTGCTGTCTGTTGGGCACCGCTCCGCACTGCGCCGTTGACAAGTCGTGCAAAGTCCATGCCAATCCCGAAAACGATCCTAAATGGTAAGAAATTCGGCTGCAAAGTTCGTTCGTGCCGCCTTATCCCTCAGAACGAACAAATCGAACCTTTTTTCTTTGAGGTGAGAAGGGAGCGTTTTTGTTGGGTAGGAAAGTGAAAGTTTTCCCGCACGTCACTCACGGTGGACCGGTGGAACGGAGCAAAACGATTGCGGTCGGATGGAGGAATAAAATATTTAATATAATAATGCCTTTCCGGTGTAATGTGTCGTCCGAGACGCGGTTGTGAAATTTTGGGCCTCGATAAATGGCTTCCGGGGCCGGGTAGACTGGCGCAGGCTGGAAAAGTACGTTCGTGTGTAGTTTATTTTGGGGACCCATGCTCTTCTCCAAGGTTTTGCTCCCTATCACACACTCTATTAGAAGCCCACAACACTTTAAAACCATTTCTCACTCAATGAACGCTGCTAACCAGCGCAGGAGCTCTCGATGTATCGCTTAATCCTGCCGAAAAACCTCGTACATTTCTACAAGCAGCCAGGCGTCGTCAATTCGCAGAAACGTCGTAAATTCTGTCAACGGTGTGACGAACACCGATACTGATGAGGGTAGTGATAAACTGTGTTCCCTCAACTTTTGCTACGGCCACTACTTCCGCCTCGCCGAGCTGTCTCACAACTGTCAAGCACTCTTTTCCCCGGGAGGAAAATGTGTCTGTTTTGCCGGCCTGTCCCATCTCATCCGTTTCGAGGGGGTTTCCACTGCTCCCGGATTGATGGCAAACGTCTGGGTTGTTGTGTTTGGTTAGAAAATTTGCATTTTAATGAAGGTGAATCCCCCCGTCCCGGTGGGGTCGCGAGGCGTCTTCGCTATCATCCTGCCACGCTACACTTTAGTTAACGGTTTGTGGGACTTTGGACTTATAATTGGAAGCGTCTTGCCGCGCAGAAGGACGCGAGCGAGTCCGTCTCGTGAGTCAACCGTGAACGATTTACACCGTGTTGCAAACGGCAGCTGCGGCTTCCTGGTTGGCTACGGAACCGGGAACGGAAAGATAGCAGCGCAAATAGCGAAACCAGTTTCCACACGGCTCAGCCTGTTTGTCGTTCGGCTCCGCGGGCCTTACGTCCAATGGTTTTGCGAAGTGGTATCGGCAGTCCCCACAAAAACTTGTGAATAATTAAAGACACTCCAGGCCGTGCTAGGAATGGGGTAACAGCATATCACACTCACTTAGTTGGAGCGAAGGGTTGATTCGCGGGGCGCGATTCATGTCTCAAGAGAAGAAGAGATATTGGTGCGTAGCTCTGGTAGTATGATAGGCTTGATTTATCTCCTATTTCTCTTCTTGCAGAGGCGGCAAGTTCCTTTCGCTTCTCAGTTACCAGTTAAGGAAAGGTGATAAAACTTAACAGTTGACGAATAAAACCACAAAGCGTTGAACTGGCCCGCGCTCATCACCGCCAAGCGTCGTAAACGGTGTCACAGCAGCTCACTGTCCGAAGGACATCAAATTATTCTGCTTCATTAAAGTTTCACTCCTGCACCGAATCCCCAAAACGGAACCTAAACGTGACGTGACGCTTTCCGGAACGGTGTTGTTGGTAGGTCTCGGCTCAAAATTTTGGTCCGCTCTTTTTCCCCCCCTGAAGAGTTGCAAAATTTATCAAAATTTGTTTACTGCTTCACGGAGGATGTGATCGGTGGGTTTTAAAGTGAGAATCGGTGAGAGGTTCGCTTGCTCGAGAGATTGGAAAGACAATCGAGCTGAAGCTGGTTTTGGAAGGAACAAAAGCGTAGTAATTAGTTTTTGTGAAGGGAGAAGCGAAGTATGCAATTTGCTTCTCGTAAGACACTTTGCAATGCAATTATCGTGGTGTTGAAGTACAAGAAAGGTATTGCAAATTACTTGCCGCGTTGAGCAATGGTACGTTGTTAGCAATATTGTTGATGCGAATCTTAGTTTTGAGTGATTTATTGCAAGAAATGTAAATTAAAACCCTTAAAGAGAAGTTTCCTTGAAGGTATGCAATATGCTGTATCATGCGGAAATCTTTGAAAATAAAACGCCTAAATTTATGCAATTCGCTGTAAAACCTCGTCTTTGTTAGTTGTAACTGAATGAAAACGCATCTGTCTATCGCTTTATGAAAACAATAAACGTTGATTGTGATACCAATCAACACTTTTAAGTGTTTCGGCTGCAGCAACAAAAGCGCACCCTCAAATACACAAATCTCATCACTCAAAACTTTCAGCTGACGAAGAAAGCAACAAGGCGGATGCGGATGATTCGCTGCAAGACAAAGCAAGAAATCCTTTCTCTCATTTTCTCATCAAACACCTTTTACGGTCTGGCCTGCGGGCTTTGACGCGAGAGCACACACACACACACAAAGAAAAACAAACCGTGGCGTGGAGTGTGACAAACAACATTTAAAGCGAAGGAAAAACAACAAGGCAAAAGGGAAAAAAATGAGTCCACCGAAGACGATTTTTTAAAAGGCCTTTGAAAGAAAAGAAGGCCAAACAGAAGGAAAAACTTCCAGAGAAGCAGAACCCCCCAAAAACCAAGGACATTTAATTGGATTACGATTTTTTTTCTTCTGTTGTTGTCTTCGTCCTCCATCTCGCTCTGAACAGCTCAAGTCACGATCGATACCCAATGCTCTTGATTCGTGTATATTTTCTCTGTTCTTTTTCATCATCTCGCATGTCCTTCCCTTTCCAGGAATTCGGTTAAGTTTTCCAGCGAAGCAGTTTTCGTTTTCACTTTTCGGACAAGGTGTTCATTTTTCCTTCGGGTCACGAGGTTTAGGTTTTCTTCGCTTCACTTTGTCTGCGCCCTTATCAGGTTTACCCCCCCTCCTCCTTTTACCTTTACCACTTGTGCAGAAGCCCTCGATGAAAAGTAACACAAAGAAGCGAAAGGTATTAAAATGCTTTTCAAGCGCTTTTCCGCATTGTTATCGAGGGAAGGAGAGAGAGCGAGAGAACCGAAAAGAAAAATCGAATGCTGAACCATTGGAAAAGTGCGTGGCGTTTTTTCTTCTTTGACTGGCTGTCCCGAAAAGTGGCGCGACCGGATCAAAAGACCATCCATCGTCTTCGTACACCGCTTCGTTGCGTGCTGTTGTTCGTTAGTGTTCGTCTTTTCGGTGGTCGATTGTAAGAAAAAAAGTGGAGAGAGGGTGAGCTGGAAAGCGAAAGAGGGACGTTCCCTTCACTTTTTTTCGCATTTTGCTCAACAAACACCTTCAAGAGGTGGAAAACTTACACTTCACCCCAAGAAGAAGTGATCAGAAACGGTCACATTGGGACAACACGGTGTTGGGTGAAAAAAAAAAGCTTGAAAATCGAAATCGGCTCCATGGGAAGGTAGACTGTGTGGGTAGGCTAAAGCTGAATCCTCAATTTTGTGTCAAAAAGGTCAATGTAAACAAAATCTAACGACACTCAATTTTTTAATTTTCGTAGCTTTGATTTTGATTGATCACAACGCAAAATTTGTGTAAAGTGTTCTATTTCTTACAGTTTTGACGCACGAGGTGTTAAATTTTCCTTGTAACAGTTTTTCAAATATTTTTAATATTTTTTAATTATTTAATTATGTTTCGAGCTACACGGCTTGACGTAATGTTTTTTTAATTGTTCCTATGATTAAAAATGTAAATTGCATACCTTTAGGCGTTTCGAAATTAAAAAATAAAAATATCCAAATCTAAGAAAAACCTTAATGTAGCTCAACTAAAACCATCGAACAAATGACATTCCAGTTGATGAAACTTCGGTTTATTCTTCAGGTCAAACTTCGTGTGAGAAGCATAACTTTAGGCGCTTCATGGAACATCTCACATATAAACTATAAATATTCCAGTTTTTTATTTTTTTATTGTTTATTGAAAGATTGTATTTCTTACACATTTTATTTGTTATAGTTTTAACTCCTTTTATTCGTGCTATCTTCCCACATTGTAAGCGAATCTTCTCTGCTCTCACATTTCCACGATTTCCGTTCCCTCTCCAGCTACTCTTTTCACCGTTGTTGTTTTGCTCACATTCATATACCCCTTACACGCTGCGAACACGAGCAACTTTCAATAACATCGCTTGCATAAGGGATAATAATAATATTTTCATAAACAACATCGAAACAACCTCAGTCAAGCACTTCGGCACGCCAAGCCGGCAGCCTCTGTTTACAGTTCGGATCTACCGGAACCGACCGGAACGGTAGAAGGCGAAGGGGTCAAAAACTTCTAAAACGTAATGCAAAAAACATGATCGAGTGATGAACCGGGGAGGGAAAGCAAAAAACAAAAAGGAAAACCCCACAATAACCACAGCTCAATCGAAAAAGAGAATTTGGATACGGGAAAACAACCAAAAAACAACCTCGCAAGGTAAAAACGTTTGAGGGTCGAGGAAAAATCACCCCAAAAAATCAAAAACTTCAGTTTGTTGCTTGTTGCAAAAACTTTGATGCCTTTTTTTTACCTTAGTACTCCATACAGTGGGATGTCCCGCTCCGAAAACCCCAAGCCTCTTCTCACTCACTCGCTTCATCAAAGGTCGATTGGGAAGCTTCACGCCAAACACTTATGCTTTCCAACGCGAATTGCGCTGTGGATTGTACGCTGTGGTTTTGAATGCTGATCGGGATGCTGTATGTTGAACAATATTTTCCGAAAAACATCGAGCTGGTTAGATAGCGCGCGGTTCAATTATAATACAAACCGCGGACACCAAATCCTCCACTTTTTTTTGGAGGGTATAATTCACAGAAAAATTTGGGTTGGGTTTTGCGTGTTACTCATCGACCAAAAAAAGCAAAAAACTTGAGAAAAAAACAAACCGGAAAATAAAGCGTTTTCCACCATTACAATAACCCCCCCTTACCCAAGCATACAATGCCTAAGGGGAGCATATACTGAACCCTACAACTGAAGCTCCAATATCAATCACTACCACTCGGTGCATTATTCCATGCCGTTCCTTTGAATATTATTGGGTCAATGTTTGTGTTTGTTTACGTTTTTTTATGAGTTCTACTTCCTTTTCTAACTCCTCCAAAAATGTTATAAAAATATCAAATCATCATTATTGATTTTTAGTTAAAATGTCTTTTTATCTCATCATCCCCTAACAATAATTCAAAGCATTCAAGACGCCATGTTCTCGTACGATAATAATCGATTGCGAAAACCCTGTAATAATATTGTTTCAAGCATGTTTTGGTACGCTCGCAACAACCCTCTAATGTTGCCTTAACCACCCTTTACTTGATAAAGTAATAACGTCAAAATGCATGCATAAAACGAGCATAAGTAACCTCAACTCGTTCTGCGTTCGTTCACTCTTCACACACACACACATACACGGAAAACTCACCTACCTAAAGATCCGAATTTGACAAGCTTACTTCACATCACCAATGCGGTTAAGTTAGTGCGGTGTTCGCGGCGTCTCGACTCGACGCGGGTCGCTAGTCGGCTAACTATTAACTCAATTTCCCACACACACACACACACCTTTAAATATTCACACCTTTGCCAGCTGTTTTGCTCTGGGGCGAATTTCCTAACCCCCTGCCCGTTTCCCTAGCGTGGAATCCAAACCCGGTCGCCGGCGTTCGGTCGGGTTCGCGGAACTGAGCTTAAGGTCCAGGCAAACACACTAAAGCCTTACGCTTAAAAACCTTGTTTATGTGGCGGGCAAGTTATTCAAATAAATTTTCCTTTATTATTTCTATCCCACAGCCCGGCCCAGGGTTCAGCTCAGCGTTCTGGCACTGGTCTAACGACATTTGCCGCCGTGCCCGTGAGTTCCCTTTACGTGCCGTGCCCGTGAGGTCCGACTGTCGGTCGGATGGAAAATGGTTAAAAGAGCAACGGGCAGTAAAAATCGAAAATCGAGTAAACCAACACCTGAGGGATGGTTTTAAGTTTCTCAAGGTTCGCCGTGTTGCGGAGGGAGTTCCTCCCCGTACCTATTGGCGCACGCCATCGTAAACTGTAAAGCGATGATGTATGCTACCATGGCAGCATAGTTTTCCGTTATGCCCTGTGCCTTATTGCTCACCGGCACTTTCGTTCCGGGCGAACTCACCTTAAACGTAAGCAGTGCGAGCGTTATGGTGTAACTTGAGCCTTCCCCGAAGTCAAGACGATTGGCGTGTGGAGTCCTGGTTTTTGATGGACAGTGAAAGAAACTTCTCCCCCGGCCAGCTGTTGTGTTGTTTCAAGGGGGTGAATGCATTATTGAGTTCCATAAAATATGTACCCACAGGCTGCACATATTAGCACTGACGAGAAGGAGTAGATTTTACGAGGCGCGCGCTCTCTCTCTCTCGTTTCGTGGAAGTTCTATAAGATTAAATCCTTCCCAAGCTGTCCAAGGTAAATAATTTATAGCAGCATCTAACACTTTGCCTTATGTTCGTAGCACACGGACCGCGCAAAACTGTCAAGGGGTTACAGAAAAAAAGGTGCTTCAAAATAGAATTCTTCCGAAAAGCAATCAAACGGGGTAGAATTTATCTGCATACTGCGGACGGTTCGCCGATTTCGCAGAACGCTGCAACACACCGTTTGACCCGGGTCTGTCACAGACATTGAGCGAGTGAGTGATAGGAGGCACAAAAAAAAATATCCAACGGACAAACTCAATACCTGTTGTAAATCATTAGTTTGCATGGAGCAATGTTGTAGAACAATTTAGGTTTTGATGAAAAATCAAATACAAGTACAGGGAAATAAATGAGAAGCTTCAAAATGGAAACAGTTTCGGGGAATAAATATTGAGTGAACATCACGAGGCAATTACTGAAATTGGATTAGCCTTTACACTAATTAATTCCTCCTATTCAAACTTTGAAATATTATGTGATTGGAATAATGCTTATGCATGGTTTAACATTATCTGATGAGGATTATTAATCAAAGAAAGATTTAATTGAAACGTCAATGAGCTAATTAGCTTGTTTTGGAAAGTAACAGATAAACCTTCAATTAAAGATAAATAAATGCAGATAATATGAAAGAAATACCGAAAAAATCTTGATATCCGGATTTTTTGGGATATAAACAAATGTTTAATATTTCGAAAACTGTTTGCTGTGGCAAGTGAAACTGTAAGCAAAGTAAGAAGCTGTCAGAATCCTCAAGTCGCCAGTCGTTCTCACCCTGGCCTTGTCATTCTAGTTGTCATATTAGCCAAGATACTTTATCATCCAAAAAATCTCAACGTCTAATGAAATTCGACGTACAAGAGCCCTTAACGATGAAGTCTAGGAGTACAAACCTCGAGTACTAAGAGATCTTGCAGCTGAAGGGCCCTAGTTGTCTTTGCTACAACTACCAACAGACCTTGCAGTCGGAGAGACCTTCTCGTCAACGATTCAAAGAGACTTCGTTGTCCCTAGGTCCTATCAAGAGAAGCAATAGTCGAAGAGGTCTCATCTTCCAACAGGTCTCCTAGCCATGCCATCGAAAGGGTCTCACTGATCCAAGGTCCTTTTCTTATAAGAAATCTTGTTGTGAGCATGACAAGAGTCATGACAAGAATTGCCGACACAGGCCTCCTAAACTCCCTAACCAGCTTCTTCTTCTTCTTCTTCTGTCTTGGCCTATCGATCTCTTGGGTCATGTCTGGGTAATGGCTTACTTTACTTAATAATACCATGTAGCGGGATAGTCAGTCCTCACTACCGGGAGACGGACCGGATGGGATTTGAGCCTCGATCTTGCCGTTGTCGCTTCCTGCACCTGGCAGCATATTTTAGTGAAATAAAAGCTCAATCGAAGCATCTATCTTTACATTTCCAAAAATATCCTCACCCTTTAAGATCTTCACTCAACAAAACTCCAACAGAAATACAAACGAACACAACAAATGCTCGCCCTTTTGCATTCCGGCTGCTCGTAGGCATTAGTCTTCCGTGTGCACTTTATAAAACAAATGGTTGTCGTGGTAATTTATTCGCCTATTGACACTCGTAATCAATCGTTTCGCCACTCGGGCGAAAGGGATTGGGCACCACCATTCTTGGGTATTGGAACGCACCAAACGCGGAAAAAGACTGGCTACAGGACTCATTTTCCTCACCCAACCAACTTCTTTGTCGCGCCGGAGAAACTGGCGCAACCACACCAACAAGAAATCGTGATAAGAATTGCTTTCAAGTTACGCTTTCGCATTCTTTTCCGGACGCTTGTTTCTCACCATTTGTTGTTGTTCTTCGCTCTGTGTGCGTACCAAGAAACACCACACACAAAAAAACAATCGAGAACCATTAATTTTGATTTCAATTTCATTACCTTTCGGCGCACCACACCACGGTAAAAGGAAGGTGCTGAATGCTAAAATTTCGTTCGATTTCCACCTCACATTCGCGCACAATGAAGGTAACGTTCGGTGAGGGAAAATCGTGTCACCAATCGAATCTCGGGTCCCGTTTCTTACTGCCTCAGCAAAAGTGGTACCTTCGGCGGAAAGAAAGCATTCATTTGCGTTTGAAGAACTGAACAGAACCGCACAGGCGGCAACATTGATGAAAAGGACTGTTAGGGAAATTGCTTTGCCCTTAGCCTATGTACAACCACCGAACTTATGAATAATCTTTCATCGCGTTCATCGCAAATGGATACGAGCAAGAAGTATCGCGTGAAGGCGACATGACGTGCTGCCCTCAAAGGTAAAAAGGGGTTTTCTTTCCCGGCAAAAACCAAACTACACTACAGGCCACATTCCCGGTTCACGACCTTTTCCAAATGTCTTTCGCTTGCGTACGTCTCATTTGAGTAATACACTTTCTTAACCGCAATTTTTCTTCCCCTTTATTTGCAGGTAAGTTCTGGCGCCTACCCTTCCAAAGCATTTTCCGTGGAGGTTCTTTAGGTGGAGGGATTTTCGCTAGAAGACTCACGCAGAGACTTCCGGGTGAGCTTTCAACGAATGAACTCATCATTCAACAGACCAAGAGGCTTGTTTTTCTTAACTCCCGTCCCAACTCAATGCAGAAACCTTTCCTACCACGGTGGTTCTCCGTGGTGAGTACGTTTGGATAACAAATGGTATTTATCAAGTTTTCATCTTGACCTGCTTGCCGTCGCGTGCTTTTTCCTCCCCCCTTAGCGCGCCCAGACAGCTCGAAACAAAGTGCCCTAGCCAGCGCTAACCGAATTACAGCCCATCGCGTACTCAAGTTTTGCCTGCGATGGCGAGCACGAGTAGGCTCGAGCGATACAACTTTCCCGATCGAGCGGGCAAGTTAGCCGGGTGGCCAGTGGGAAATCCTTCCCTATCGAAAGAAAAGTGAAAGCTGCGAAAGAAAAATGGTAACCGCGCTGGAACTAGGATCGACCGAAAGGACAGAATGGATGGTGAATGGAAAATGGGTCCAAGAGAAAAGTACAAAAAAGCTTCAAACCCGGAGCGCACCCATTAAATCGGTCCCATTTCCAGTGCGATGGTGCCCAAGAAAAGCCCACTGGCTTTCTCTTCTGGTGTGTGTGCCTGTGTGTGTTTCGCGCCGTCGAAGAAAAACTCCACCCAGAGTGAAATGAATATTTATGGCAAATATAATTTATCAATTTGCTTGTAACATTTCACTCTGCCGTCGAGCCATCGGCACCGGCTAGCACTACTTCTCTCCGCCTGTTTCCCCTCCTTGGAAAGTTTTCCTTGGGACTATGCATAGAAAGCAAAAAATAAAGCGAAAAAGCGTTTGTTTACTTTGTACTTTGTGTGTGTGTGAAAGCAAGGAAGTACGCCGCGACGAGCGCGCGTTTTAGTTTGGCCTGGTTTTCTCACCTCCGAGCAAAGCGCGGCAAGGGAATGCTTTAGTTTTTCTTGCATTTCCATCGATAAGGTGGTTTTGTTCCTTGGTCCTCCCCGTGCCACCTGGACAGAGTGCTCGGTGGGTTCGTGTAGCTTTAATTAATGTCGATACGGGTACGAAGGAGAGAAAAGGAGAGAGCGCGCTAGCTGGTGTCCTGTTTTAGCAATAGCAATTTGGTGAAGACCCCCTCCCCAGGAAAGCAATTCTCACCGGGAAACTGGGTAAAATATTACCTTCGATAATTGATTTTCTTCATTTCCACGCTAATTTGATACGGCGGCTGCACGTGGACGAGGTGTAGTGTCTTGTTGCCGCGTTGTTCGAAACTGCTGACGGTTACACCAGTTGCCAAGCTCGTGCTTTAAAGGACGAGTGGGTGTTTGGGAAAGGACAGAATTTAAGTGTGCTTAATGCTCTGATACATCGGGCTTTTTAAGCAAATTTTTAGAACTAAGATAAATTTTAAAGATGACTATAAGGCGACTAGCCGGCACACTTAAAATATATAAATAAAAAATAAAATAAATAAATTTTAAAGAGTAAAAGTATATTAACAAGTACAAAGAGCTATCATAACGAGGCAGAGAGATCCTTCTGAAGGTTTGTACTTGAAGATTCCAAACTGAGGCATCAGGATATCTTCCATTCACTAAAATTGCATCCAACAAGGTGTTTTGAACAGCCTTAAACTTCACTGAAGACCATAGAAATTCGATGCCTCTATCACGTACCTTAGGGTCAACCTATCCCATAAATGGCTTGAAGCGAAATGGTCTTAACTAAGTCTAAGCTTTATTCGCATGAATTTATCATCTCCAGAAAGTCTGTGGTACCAAAGCTCATACATCCCAAGGGCACAAAAATATATGAAGAGCAAAAATACACCAGAGCTCTACTGCGTGCCTCAGACTATTCCGGAATACCATCCAAAGAGTCCAAAGTTGTTTATGAGGAAGGATATCTACCTAGCAGTAGGATACTAATACTACGTTGGTCTGTATCATACAAAGACCTAGTTTCGTGTCTCATCGACCTAGGTGTTTGGATCCTCTCACCAAGGAAATGGAAACTGCTGAGCTCGGATTTCTCTAAAATGTAAAATTATGGTAAATCAAGGTCAGGATCAGGTAGGATACTCTAGATAAAAAATAGTTGATTACATCCTTAAATTTCAACTGAGAATTCGTTGAGATTTAATAAGCCCCCTTGTTCATGCTCCGGCCCTTCATCATTCGCATCATTAATAAGAAGCAATATCTTCATTACGGAGTCATCATAATGGACACCCCTCCCCCTCGTCAATTTTCCACTCACCACACTCAGGAAAACATATTTTACATTCGGAAAAACCACATAACAACGTCCAATAAACACCAGCACCATACACGCACACACAAAAACATACACGCACACACACACACACACGCGTGCATCGGGGCACGAAACTCCCATCGTTCGCATTTAAAATCGCTCCAAATCCAATATATGAAAATGGGTGGAAACGGTGGCAAAAAATATGTGTCCTCCTCCCATCAAATATGTTACTGCTTCGTATGTGTTTCAGTGTGTGTGTGTGTTGTTTAAGTAAAAAAACAGGGAAAAAAAGCAGGAAAATTCAGTAGCCGGAAAAATGAGAAAAATATGTGTGCACACACACGCCAAAAAAGCGGAGAATCGCTTTATAGCCGTTACCCCGTTATTTACGACACTTTTGAGGGGACCGGAATCCACGATAAGGAGGGAGCTGGAAGCTAGGGATGCCGGAAGCGGAAAATACCGCTGTGTGACTGTATCAATAAATGCAAAAGCCATACATTTTCTTCGGGCCCGAAACTTTCGAGTGGAACAGGCAAGATGCCGGAATCGGAGGCATCTCTTCGCTTCATCGTTTTCAATAATGGTATGCGCCTTAAAGTATGCAATCGGGACGCACTATCGGAACGGTGCGCTATGGAAGTGCTGGAAAGTCGTTTCGGTACGTGTTTCCCAGTAAATTGGGAATCATCTGGAAAGCCATAAATTGTGTCCCCCGGAAGATATATGTAGAGAGAGAGAGAGAGTTCCCAGGGACAATCGTTGCATTTACTTGCTCTATAAAACTAACCTTAAAATTGTCTAAATCTTCCCATTTCCGAATGGGATTGCAAGCGTCGGTGGCAGACAATAAACGGGAGAAGCCGTTCGTTTGCTTCGTGCACTTCATTATGATTAGCATGTGAAAAGATGAGCAAACAGGCGTTCCGTGTGCAGTAAACTGTTCGTCCCCACGTCTCAAAGCCCTCCAACAAAAGCCAACCCCCCCCCCCCCCCCCCCTCCACACGATTCAAACCGCGACCTGATGATAATACATCACGCGTTCAGCATATTTCATTCGTCGCTTTGCCCGCATTACTCACCATCCGTCCGGCGTGTGAGGTGAAGAAAGCATGGAAGAAATATCTATCCTTCCAACTACCCAGGGAAGGACCTAACCGGTTACTTCCTGTGAGATGGCGGAGGGGAGGCACGCAACGCACCGGAGGCAAACGACGACGCCGGTCGAGCAACATAATTCATATTTATTCAAATCGCTTCAATTTATGCTATATTTTGAAGCATGAATAGAAATTGCTTTTGTCATCGTTGTGTCATGCTGTAGCACGCCATGAAAGGCATCCCCGGATGCGTAACGATGCGTGCATAGGAAGCGGAATTTGGTGCCTCGGCTGCGTGTGTGTGTGTGCGCGCCACAGAGAGTCATCCTGGAGTCAGCCGTTTTTTCGTCCGCAAGAGTTGCTACACCGATTTCGATAGATTCTTTTGCTGGTGTTGCGGTTTTTTGTTGCTGTGTCCAAAGTGAGAATGATGGCTTTAAGTAAAGCTGCTTCCTTTTTAATGCAAAGAAGTCTCCCAACAGTTCGGTGAGATGTTTCTGGGCTGGGTCAGAGGCGAGATGTTTCCACTCCATTAAATTTATCGAATTTTAAGTGAAATATGTCGCCGATATGGACCGTTCTGTCCCGTTCGCTTTCACACGGTACCGTTACACTGCGTGTGCTTGCGGAGCAACACTGTCCACTGTCATTATCGAATCAGTCAAGCAAAGCCCTGTCTGCAGAACCATTATGCAAACGCACACAGTTGCCAGCTAGCGAGAAAGCAAACTTCTCCACCCGTATTGATCGGTGCGAGCAGAAAGGAACCACAACGGAAGGATCCGCTTTCAGCCATTTCCTTACCATTTCAAGTGCAATGAAGAAATTATTATCCGGCTGTGTGAGAAGTTTTGCTAATGGAAGTCGCTTGAAGTCGCATTTTCGTTGTCGGAGCACAACATCAATGTGGTGGGGATTATTTTTACAGATAGAAGGTATACTGACGAATAAACGGTTCAAAAATAGCTTTTTTATCCAGAAAAACAGAGGTTTTGTCGATTATTGCATACATTTAGGCGTGTTCTCGAAATGGTTGCATTTCATTTTCAAATTCATTTAATGTATCCTTAACCTATTATTTCATGAAATAACATAAATGGTTTAGAAAATGTTTCAACATACTGAAATGCTTGATTTGTATTACATTCCTGCCGCCAATGTAATCTTTCATCGAGCTAAGCACTCCACTTTCAGGTCGGCGAAGGTGGTAATTATTATTACCATTCGAATCCATGCCACTGCTTCTGCAAGCCACACTTGAGCGTATGAAAGCAAAAAGCGGAAACGGAAACATTTCCTTTTTACCAGTCTCGCAAAACCATCGTCGCAATCGTACACACCATTCAGCGAAGCGAACCGAACAAAAACGATGACTCCAAAACGAACAAAAACAAATACCCACTTTTGCAACCAAATGCGGGCAAAAGATTGAGGTAGAAACCAAAAAGAATACACAGAACAAAACAGCAAGGGAAACAGAAAACATTCTAAACCTTCTGGACGACCACCAACCGTCAGGGGAGTGTTTTGTTTCACCCACACGTTAAAAAGGACACCCACCGCTTCCTTATCAGATGAGTGTTTCCACGGAGCAAAACTCGGCACCATCAGCAGCAGCAGAAAATGGAGAAAGCAAGCAAAAGGAGTACACGTGTAAATATAAAACTGCATAATTTACAAGTGCAATTAAGCTTTGAATGATTTTCCTCCCATTTTCGCTTTCCGATGGGCACTCCACCCCCTCCAACCACCCCACCCCCCCCCTCCGTCCCTTGAGTAGAAAAGGAAATGCTTGAAAGCATGTGCCGTTCACGGCAGCAGCAAGACTGCAAGATCAGACTTATCCCGTATGCAATCAACAGCCGAACGGCAACCGTAGAACAAGCGTGAAATGAAGTGGAAATGAAACGGAAACGGAACGGATCGGGTGGGCGTGGGGTGGATTGTTAGGGCTCCCGTCCCGAAAACGAGTTCCCACTTTTGGGTGTGTGTGTGTGTGTGTGTGTATGTGTGTGTGTGTGTGTGTGTGTGTGTGTGTGTGTGTGTGTGTGTGTGTGTGTGTGTGTGTGTGTGTTCATTGAAGGAAGGTGATCTTCCTGACGTTCCTGAACTTGGATGGAAAATCGTTTCCCCTTCTTAGTAAATTGATCCGGGAGCTTACACCAAGATTCAAGCTGTCATACACAGCACCAGATACAACTCTTTGTGTGGAACAGGAAGAGTGCGAGAGGACCTCGAAGCTGCAATTAAAATAATAATTACTGTACGTCCTTAACTTCAATCCATTGTTCGGGAAATCGTTCAAACCCGTACCTTTTTTTAAAGTAACGAAAAGGCGCCTGAATATATGCAATTTTTACAGCAAAAATGTCCGTTTAAGCGTCGGAAAACGAAACCAACTCCGTAAGATCAAAAGGAAAGGTATTTGTGCTATGCAAGCTGCCACCGCGTTTTAACTGTCCACTAAGCAACCCCTACCGAGGAGGCTTAAGTTTACGGAAGATTTAGTCAATTTTCTACAGTCTCTCGAGTCAAACGATCCATCATCCATCATCACCCCCAAAAAAAGGAACCCATAGTGAGCTCCGCAAAGGCCCGGAAATAAAGCTCCTCCTAAGGAACCAGAAAAGAAAAACGTGGGCTTCATCCTAGCCGAGATGATGAAACCACCGCAAGAAAATGTTACCATTTTGATAGCAAAATGGAAACCTTCCTCTTTTGCTCTCAAGACCAGAAGAGAGCGAAAAAAGCAAGCAATAGGCGTAGGATTTTGCGTCCGTAAGATTGGCCTTACAAAACGCCGGGCAGGAGATCGCATCGTTACGGGAAAGAATTTTCAAAAAAAAAAATGAAGCCAACTCTTAACCCACTTTACTGGTGGGTTGGTCCTCTCCACGTTTTTGACCCTTTTTTCCACACAGAACCACTGGACGAGCCCGAAATCAAGTCCAATCCAATGTAAACGATAAATGAATAATTGCATTCTGTGGTAATCCGCTTTATGAAGAGCCGGCGAGGCCAAGGGTATCCGAATCCGTTCCCCAACAGCGCTTCGGCTAAGCGTAGCCACGGAATGAGATTGTCCATTTGCTGGTGGTCCGGCAAGTTCCCAGCGAGAGGAGGAAAGCGATGAACGCTGTGGGTGAAAGTTTATCAAATCCAGGGGCCTCCGACTTTCCTTTCTGTGGCGCCGGGTCCTTGGTCAGTTACATGTAACATTGGGCACGGGTGCCGCTTTGAACTAGTTTTGGCTTTTGATGATGAAATAAATATGAATTTTATGGTTGCATTCTGATCAGGATGCTTCTCTACTGTTTGAGGGTTTTGTACGGTACCTTCTGGACAGGAGGGGTTCCACCTAATCCTGGTAATATGAAAATGCTATAAAATTATATTCAAACTGTCCCGCAACAAACCAGAGGAAAAAAACGTCCTGGTGAGTGTCATGAGATTGCGCAATTGGATGAGAATGTGTAGGAGACACCCGACACAAGAATCCCACGAATCAGGCACCAACTTTACAACTCTGTCGAGAGACATCCGTCCGTTGATGGCGGTTTGTAACGCAAACCAAACCCTAATCCTGACCGTAATTGTACGATAAATGTCCACCTCAGTGGACCTGGGCTGGAAGGAAAACTTTCTGCATTATGCTACTACATCCGGCAGGATTCGTTTTCATCGCCCCAGCCCAGCCAGCCAGTTGACCAAATTGCAGGAAATTAATATTTTGGTTTGAAGTCACGGTGCAGCTTATCAGCAATCAAGAATTCCTGGACAACGCTCCAGGATCTGTGTGCTATTCCAGCACAGCATAGATGTACCTAATCGAGAGCACCTACACCTGCTTATTACCGGGAAGCTTTCTGTCATCTTCGTCGGGAAAGTTTCATCTCCCCGATGCGAGGATTCAATCTCGTTTCGAGCTACTGCCAGCACATCTGCCCATTCTGACCGGTTTTGTAAGAGAATCCTCTGACCAGGCCGAGAGCAAAAAAAAAAAACTTTTATCCCATCTGCAAGCTATCATTTTACAGCAAAATTCACCAATTTTGGGGTTTCGGGGTTTTTTTGCTTCTAGGGACGATAAGGGTGTCTCGTTCGCTTAACTTATCCTATCGGGTAACCGATTCGCACAAGTTGACACAAGTTTAGGATCGATCCCGCACACACGCACACGCACGCTCACTTTACGTGACCGCAATGTGGAATCTGCGGAGCACAACGAGCGCCATGAAATAATGATTAATTCTGTTTCTATTCCGGTGACATCGGGTGTGCCTTCGTATTTGGGAGGCATTTTTTTTTATCTCGCTTCTTTGTGTTATCAGCTTCATCATCTTTTAACTAGTTTCGAGTCTTTTTTTTACGACCCATACAATCATAAATGGATACCGACGTAGCACACACACACAAATATATCCTGCCAGCAATCCCAATCAGTAGACCATAAAATCCTTCCTTTTCGGGAAAACGTATCGTCCCGTTGCCCGGCGAGGACCGCGCGACTGTTCAGCCCTCGCTCTCTTGCTGCTGAAACGGTTCGTTAATTCAGCAAAATGGTTTTCGGCTTCGTGCTATTTATTCTTCAAGACGATAAACACGTTCTAAAGTCTGCCGAGCCACCGATTTTAAGCAGGGAACGGTTGGATGAACGGTGTTTTCTTTATGGTTAGAAGTGTCGTTTTATTAAATCCATGCAGCGTAATAAAATTGAACTGGTGTAGGGAATATTTTAAGGATATTTTTAGAAAAAGAAACTGGTTAAATAATTCATTTTGTTTAATATTTTTCAAGCAGATTATGAAAAAACATGTTGTTGTGTTGAATCCCCAACATAAACTATTTTAGTAATCCGGATAAGAAAGTGGGTAGTTGACGCCTAGATGTAGGCAATATTGGGGCCGGTCTACATTTGTTTTAGTGCAATAATTATTTTGCTTTAGAGAAAGAGTAAATTATGAATTAATATAAATGCTTAAAAAGATTAGAGAAATTTTGATACATAACTTGTAGTTTTTAAGTTCTCAGTATAAACTCTACTAACCATCGGGGTACCTAAACAGATAATTGACGCCTTGATGTAGGCAATGTTACTAATGTAATAGTATGATATTTTCTTAAAAGGGAGAATAAATAATAGATTATAACTAAAGATTCAACAGGAAAACTAAGTAAAAGCAGGCCATGAATGAACAATTACGCTTTAAAATTTATTGAAAGAGCCTTCTCTAGAACCCTATAATCCAAATAGCATCAAGTTCATCGCATAGGCTACGTTTAAAATGTCATGTTCAGTTCTTATAGCAACTCCTGCTCTATTTTACCACTTTAAACTGTTTCAACAACATATGATGAATCGCCATCCTATCAAAATTGGTCGCTCGTCCCAACCTAACCTTCACTTCAACTCTATCCGCGAAGCACAACCTAACGACCCACAGCCGAAAAGCCAAAAACACTAAACGGCAACAAATCACGGCAAATCATTCCCATTCAACGGACCCTCTCTCTATGTGTGTGTGTGTGTTTGCGTCTATACAAACGTAGAATGAGTTTTCCTTGCTTTTAACCTCTTTCCCAACTATAACTTCCCTTCTTGAACGAATCTTCGTTCTTCGGGAGCAGCTTTTGGAGAAGCATACTTTTAAACGATTTTCCCCCTGGAGGTCATGCTGCTTCGTGAGGCTGGCTCGTTTCATCGCATGCCTTTGACTTTCGAGAGTGCATGTGGGAATGGGGAATGTTTGCCGCCGAAAAGCTCGAAAGCAGTGTAGGTCCCGCTCGTATATGTACGAAGAAGGATAGTTTGAGCTTTAGGGGTTAGGATATACAGGCGGGAAGGGAATCTAAAATAAGGGAGGTCTACTTGTTTTTGAAAGTGCATTCAGTTTGATGAAACGTTGAGGATGCCTGAAAGGGAGAGAAAGAGGCTTTCTTTATCCTCAAAGGTCGCTTTATGAATGGCAAACCTGGTTGTGAGACACATTCTGTTAGAACTTTTCGTTAGAAGATTTGAACCATTGAGCTCTGTTGCTTCTTCAAGATCAAGCTCCATTTAAAGACACTTTTATTTTATGAATCCCCTTGATTACAACGAGCGCTCATCACTTGCAAAAAGAATTGATCCAGATCAATCTCGTACGACTCATTTCGTCCGGAACAAAATCGATCTCACACAGTGTCACCACCACAACCATTAGCTTGGTTCGCAATATGTTCGAAGCAACAGTCAAACAAACCGTTTTGTAAACTGATCCGAATGGCGCTACAATGATACGTGGCGGTTTACTCATCCATGTCCGAAAAAACAAAGACTTCGAAACCCGTCCCCACCGGAGGAGGACGCTGGCGAATCTCGCAGCCGAAAAAAAAATCAATAACAAATAGACCTTGCGAAACCTTCGGAATATCTCCGCCGGCAGGTTTTCCAATACCGAACCCCACAGTTAGCAACAGGACAGGGCAGGGCAATTCAATCGATCGGAACAGGCGACGCTTCCATCCAGCCGGGGTCAGAATTTCGCACAGCACAGAAACAATAAACCTGCTGCGCCCCATCCCATCTTCCAGAACTTCCACGGAAGGCATCGATAAAAATTGGACATCCCTAATACCCACACGCCCTTCTAGCCCCCACCCCAAACCCCGCCCAGATTGAAACCCGTGGAAATGGCCTCGGGGTTGCTTGGGATGCGAACAAACAGAAACCTCGGGTTGCGGATGGATGGATCCGGATCACGGCAAATAAACCCGTGCCGGAGTTTTTCTCGTTTGATTTTTACTGGCCTCAGGGCATTGGGGTCGCGTTGTAGAGGAATGGTGAGCATGGAACTGCCCTCCCCTGGACTGGAATCGGTTTTTATTGAAATTGGCAACCAGATGCTTGTTGACGGAGATGCCTTGGTGAAAGTTAAATAAGCCTAGTTTTATCACATCTCAAATCGATCGAACAATAAACGGGATCATCATCTCCCGGGCCATATAACCGGAGTCCGGGCCACGATTTGCAGAACGATTAAATTTTACGCGAACGCGAATCACTCGGCGCCCCGTGTGTACTACACGGAAGGGAAAAAGTTTCCTGAAGAACGTATCGACTCGTCTGAATCTTGCAACTAAAGAGCAGTGAACAGTTAAGCTTTCTTATCGTAGTAATGGAGCAGCTGTTTGTTGGGTACCAGTTTTACCGAACTTCCGAATTTTTCCTTCCCTCGAATGCGTATTTTTCGACGCGGAAGAAGTTTTTAAGTCTGTCAAAAGACTTATTCACAAATAAGTTCCGTGGTGCACGATCGCTTCGCTCGACAATAAAATCCCAAACCCGAGATATGTGCATCCAGCTGTGAGCTAAAGAGGGAAAAAAGGCTTTCCATCCATTCCACCGGAGCTACACATGTGGCTGAGATGGGATGATATGATTGCGCTGAAAAGCGTTCCACGAATATCCTTTCCAGCGATTCCGGCGGCACTATCCTACGGCAGGGAACGGCGATGGGAAGATAAAAATCAAAGATTGCATAAAAATCACCTGCACCGTGCAAACCGAAGCCAACAGATGCAACAGAATCGTTCGGTAACTTCCCCGTTCAACTATCGGGGCCATTCTCTCGACTGCAGAGAATAGTTTGCGCGAGACGGGATTGTTGAGATAGTTTTCCCCCCCGACAAACCCCCATGCCCCGAGCTTTTTGCAGTGAAATGTGTTATCGAATTCGCGATGGAAATATGTCGAAGCAACGTAGCAACAGCAAAAAAAAAAAACAAGACCCCCAGACGGCATGAATATCTTTAATCCGGGTTTGCGTGGAAAAAAGCAGGCGAAAAACGTCGCACAAAACCCTCCCCCAAACGGACCGAAAAATCGACTATTCTGTCGAAAAACCACCAATTCATCGCAAATATTCTTCCTGCACCACCGGCGAAAAGCGTTTTGCCGGAAAAGTTTAACTCCAAGCATTTCAACCATGCAACTGTGGATGTTTCACAAGGCTCCTTTTTTTCCTACTTCAAGGAACACACACACACACTGGTAATGGGCAGGAAATTTCCTTACCACAGTCTGCGATGCGTTTTCTCATCGCCGGGCTGCTGGGTGACAGTTTTTCCCTTTTGTTGAGAAGAATTTAAAAATCGGTACCCGTAAAATCTTTTCCAACAATTGATGTGCAGCAGCAGCATTCAAGATGCAGAACCACCTGAGAGAAGTCTCATGGAAGAAGCGAAGGTATCCTCTTCTCTCTCTCTCTCTCTCTCTCTCTCTCTCTCTCTCTCTCTCTCTCTCTCTCTCTCTCTCTCTCTCTGACACACAAAAAAAGGTGCAGACTGATGCAAAAGTGAAACCAACTCAGTGGAATGCAACATGAAGTGAAAAGCCACTTGGCGAAGAAGAAAGAAAATATTTTATCCCTACCACACCGGCAAGCAAAACTTCTTTAGCGAAAACTAACCCGTGCGCTAGGTACGGGAACTGTTACGTTGAAGTAACTCGCAGGGAAAATCTGGGCCCCCTGTTTTCCACCGTTTTTCGCTCCACGAAGAGACAAAGCAAAGTGAGACGAACTTTGGATACTCGAATCGTTGGCAGCGGCAAGCGTTTCGAGTACGGCGCGGAGCTAACTGAACAAGGAAAAGAAACAAGAGGGAAAAACGCTCTTCACGCTTCGAAGCTGAAGAGATCGTGGATCATAACAAGAAGGATCTTGTTTTTGTTCGCTCTCGCCCTGCTGCCGGTAGTAACGGTGAACGGAAAACACGGAAATGAACTTTTCCGCATAAGCTCTTCGTTTTGTAAGTGTGTTTAAGATTTTTCTCGGGACAACCTAACAAAACGCTAGCGGTAACACACATCATGAGGAAAACACGGAGGAGAAAACAGGGAACTGGAAATGTAAAAATCACAGCAAAATGAGTGCTGATAGTGGTGTGTGAAAAAAAGGGAAAATCTTCTTTAAATCTGGACATTTTTCTGTGAGGATTTGGATTGGTCCTTCGCATACCCAGAACTTCAGGAAAAACTACCGAAAGATACGATCTCCTTTAAAGCGATCTTGCTTGGGGCGATTGGCTATTAGAGGGACGACTGCCAATTGGATGCACCCTAAGGAAAACCATCGCAGCTAGATGGGTTTCCCACCAACTAAAAAACAACCTCCCGCACAACCACCCAAAGACACAGGGCATTAACTTTTGAGCGTAAAATGAACCCAGGTAAGGGAACCCGGGAAAAAGATAACGAACCTGTTGAATCAGCTTGCGCCCGGTTGCGCTTTGAAGCTCTAGTCCAACCATCGATCGACCGATTCATCTCGACCGTTAAAGCAAACCCAGGACCAACCGCTGCAGAGTACGCCGAACCAACGGCACTCTCATAGCCCACGGGTAGTCAATAATAGCACAAACGATGCTAGAATACGGATCCAATTTTTTCCACCCGTGAGCTCCATTCTCTTCTGCTTGTGCGTTTGCTTTTTTCCCTTGTCCTATAAGTAGCTCTCAATTTAATGTGATTTTTGTAGAAACAGGATGTATCGTGGTGTATCCACGAGCGAACAGCACCGCAGCGCACGTCAGCCGCGCTTCAAGGTGAATCAGATTATGCCGCTTAACGTATGGCGCACGGAACAAGTCTTTTAATAAGCTCCATGCCTCGTTAACCTAGATATCCGGGGCGTTTGGTGCTTGCCGCTGTTTTGAAGCAAGCGGAGACCGTGTCGCGGTCCGTGTGCGGCCCAAAAAAAAATGTTAAAGTACGATATACCTTCTTGGTCTAGATAATTTAATATCTTGTGGAAGATGTGCGTGGACGGAATGGAATAGGAAGGAATATAGGCGCGTATTCAAATCTCGCGAAACATCGTTTCGGAAGTAAGAGAGCGAGATTTGAAGTTGACGTTGATACTATAATCAATTTATTGATTTGGTTTTTTTTTGTTTCCAGTAATATGATTGGCGTGTTTTCGATGGCGTGATTGCAGGGAAGATTTTGTACCATTTTATTTAGAATATATTATTCGGATGAAGTTGCGTTACATGAATAAATAGCTTCGCTAAAAAAACACCTTAAACTATGCAATGCAAAGGGAAAAATCGCTTTTAGAGCTAAAATAATATATTACGTTTAAAAAATTTGTACAGAAAAGCGCCTACAGTTAGGATATCCTATAGCCGAATTTATTTTTCTATATGACTCTTCAGCAAAACGGAGAGCCGCTTTATGATATTTAATTATAAATTGTAGCAATCTTATTAAAAATATATTTTACTCCATGCAATGAGTAATTCTGTCAAAAGATCTACAAACATCAAATGTTAGCGCCTAAAGCTATGCAATCTCACTCGAAATTATTCTATGGTAAACAATTTCAGAAAGAAAGATTTATTATTATTTGTCCTTCAACTGTGGAGATGATCACAAAAATTCGTTCTTCTAAATTTAAAGCGTCTAAAGATAGGCAATTCACACGCAAAAAAAACTGTCTTATCAAAGCCAGCCTGCTCGAAGACGTAGCATTTCTTTGGGGTCCATTAAAGTGGTTTGTACCGCTCGTTGCTCTTAAGCTTTTGCTTTTGCTACAGTCGTGTATACCACCACAATCACTGTTTTGTACCACCGCAACAAAAAAAAAAGCTAACCCAAAAAAGACAAACCCCAAAACATTTGCCCACCGAAACGACACACTCCCGAAACGCGTCATTGTGGTCGGCCAAAGAAGTGTTCAGCGGAAGCACAAGATGCCTATGGCTAGGAAAATGGCCCTTACCGGAGAGGGCCGATCCCTCTCCTTACCTTCCCACTCTCTCTCTCTCTCTCTCTCGTTCCCTCTTGTCCATGGTCGTTGTCATCGTCCTCGCATAATGGCGGATAAGTGGCACTTTGCTTTTTCCTTTTAAAGAAGAAGCAGAGAAAAAAAAGGCAAAACACGAGAAGGAATCAACCCGCTTGAAATGCCCGGTGCGCTTCCGATTCTGTTTTACTTGCGCTTCCGGATCCGCCGTCGTGTTCACGCCGTCGGGAGGCGATTCGAGCCGTCCCAAGGACGGGAATATATCTGTTCTCTCTCTTGAGTACGGTGCTTCGAAAGATGGGATAGTAGGGAAACGATGCCACTCAACAGAGGCCTGCTGGTTGGTTGGTTGGTTTGGTGGATTCGTTCGCGTTGGTCTCGGCAACTACCCAACCAAACACACACACCGACTGACAGAAAACGGAAGGTTTTCATTAAAGTAGCGGACGCATAAAAAATGTACGTCGTTTAAAAAGTTGACTGTACGACGGCTCTAGCCCGCGAGAGATAAAGGATCGATAACGGCGGCAGCCATACGGGCTGGCTGTACCGACTGCGGGGTTGGTTGCCTTCCACCCAGCAACCAAGGCACGGTATGGAAGATAATTTAATAGGTTTATCGTTTTCTTATCTGCAACTTCGTCGAAGGATGCGTCGAAGCTTAGCGGCCGGTTTGGCCGTGTAAAGCCCGGGCCCGGTAACAGCAACCGGATATTGAAAGAGTATCGTGGATCGATTTCATTCAATTTTCCACCACTTCCGGCGTGGTGAGAAAAACGCGTGTGCGCGCAAAAAATGGCGTTATTTCCGATTTTTTAGATTCGGTGTGAGGGCCCGTGAAAGAGGCTTCCAAAATTCACTACAAAAGTCATGTCCCATTCCAAAGATTTTTTTTCTCAAATTTTGCTGCCTCTAGCGGTGGTGTGAAAAAGGAAATTTCGGTCCTTTCCTGCTTCAGATGCTAGCGATGCAAAAAATACGGTGACCTTCACAATGATAGGGAGACTTCACTTTTGCACATTCAATTTTGGCTGGCTTCCGGACTCCGGCCCGAGGATGGAATGTTTCTCAACCAAATTCTCAGCACAAATAAAAAACGGCCAGCACTCTGTCGAATAATCGATGGTGTGTGGATGGAAGCCGTGCCCGGCCATTACCATCCTGAACGCTAAATCAACCCCGTCGGCATGTAAAACCACCAATTCCAAGCTTCTGAGAAAAAACATCCCCCGTGTCCCAGACATTACCCAGATGCCGCCACAACCACAAAACGCTACCAGTTGTCTGGCGCAGTTGGCCGCTCTTCACGCCCGTAACAGTGCTGCCCGTAAATCATTGCTGCGGTGACGGCTGGCGCTGACGATGGCTGGCTGGATCGGCAAACCGGGCCCATATTATCGGAGAGTGTCGGACGTACCCGCCAGCCTCGAAAATGTTGCTCATTTCCCGATGCCATTCAGCCACTTCCCGTTCATTAAACGTTTAGGCGCTTGCACGTTGCCATTACGACACCCGACCGAGGGCAATACCTCGGATGGCGGGAACAGAGGACACGAACCAAAAAAGAAGAAGGACAGCAACAAAACACAGGCCTTTATGGACGGGACAAACTTCCCATTTATCTCCATCAAACCTTCCCCCGTCCCGTCCGTTTTTTTTTTTTTGCCATTTTTGGTAAGTACCGGGCTACGCAAATGGGGCAGACTATTATTAGCCAAATTATAAGCGATGTCGCGCCACCGTGGCACGCCAACGTTTGCCAAAAGGGGACATTAATAAAATGAGTTAGTTGCAAGTGCGATTTTTTTGGTGTGTTGAAAGAGAAAGCCACTAAAAATAGGACTATCCAACCGACAAACAATATTTCAATTGCATACTTTTAGGCGCGCATGCATAAAAATTGGCTCTAAGGAAGCGCCTAGAGCTATGCAACTTGCGAGACAATTTTATTCTTTCAGGAAGCTTTTTCAATGCAGCTAGCAAGAATATTGTAGCGACTAGAAGCAACTCATCCCGCATACATATATGCTTCTGAATAATCATGAGCCAAAGAGAGAAAAAAAAAGAGTTACAGCCACAATAAGCTTTGAGAAGTTTTGATTAAAATTTCAAACATTGCAGCGACATATCGCGCACTCTCGCAGATTAAAACCGCAGCTTCTATTCATCATTCAAATTTATTCTGTAACCATTACTATTGTTCTGCCTCATCAGTAGTATAAAAATTCTAGCTCCCCATTTTTTTGATGCAAGAGTAGTAGAATTCGTACATTCACCTCCACGCTTGGTCGCTATTGTGTCGAGTTGTGGGAACCATTCAGAACCATTACTGAACATGATTTCTCTCTATTCTAGTCGGAGCAAATAAGACATTAATGCTGGGACGAGTTTCATTGTTTCTTGGACCTAGAATGGAAGTACTCCTCCATCCTCCTATTACCCAGTTGATTAATCCTTTCGTTCACGTTCTACACATGTCTTCTTCTCGTGAGGTATTGTGGTGGTAGAAAGAATAGTGAACGAGAACATACCCGACACTGTGACTTCTAATTTGAAAATTTTATCAAACCATTATCAAACGCTACGTACCTCTTTACCGAGTGTGCATACATGCTGTGGATGCCGAACAATGGCCCACCGTAGAATTACTGTCTCAAACAAAAGGTACTGAAGTGCACCAGCGAACTAACCTCAAAAAGTGTAAAACCGGAACATTCTTTAGTAACCGAAAATCGGATTCCGGTTCGCCGACCGGCAGCTATTGTTTCACTAGTTGGCGCCATTTTTTTCGTGTCTGTTTCCTGCTCACGACTTCCACTCGCTTCCCTTTACGCTTTTCCTTGTCCGCTTTAGTACATCGATTGGCATAGTAGAACATGACCTAACCTCACATCGGAAGCTGGCCTCCTTTCAGCTCGGGTTCGTTGTGACCATTTACTGGGAACAGTTTTCCGTCCGTCCGTCCGTCTCCAGTCAAACATTGGCGCCAGTAACCATCGCACAATCGACACACACACACACACACAGTGTGCCGGATGTGTTGAAAATTGTAACAAAATCGTAAAACATTGAAATCATAAATTTGCGCAAACAATGAGCGACCGTAAAGAGCAGGTCCGACATGGCTGCCAGTTTCGCTGCTGCATCTCATTTTTGGCTGGCCAACGACCGGATTATTATCCCTCCGCACATGATGGCGTAAATGGCGGAGATGACACAGCAAGTGCCATGGCGCGAGTGATAGAGTGCAGGAAATGTGAAACATTAGTACCATGGTTTCGGTTCGAACTGTGCTGTTAGGAAGTTTGAAGCAGTGGTACACGTCTACGACGTGGCAACATGTGTGGTGGCGAGTGAATGAGACCACTCTCCAAATGGATATGACGATAGCATGTTCAAATACGGTTCGTCTGAATGCAGAAAAAAAATGGAGCCGAATTTTAGGAACTCTCGCCCGTACAAGCTTTCCCCGGCCCGGGCATTCTGCTCCCATTATGAAGAAGTGCCGAGCAGCGTGGATGAATGGTACGCTACGATACCAACCCTAGTTACAGGCGCAACCATATCGTATTGTCCACGACTGACCAGCCGAAAAGATAATGTTACATCAACCACACTGCCTATACGCTCTGCCTTGGTTCAACTGGTGGAGCTATGAAAAGATTCTACGGCCATGTAACGAACCCCCGCACGGGACATGAGCTAGTCTAGCTCAACATTCAGCACAGAAAGCTCAGCAAATGAAACACGCTGCTCACGACACACGCGTACACGACACAGCAGCTGTGGACGTGGTCATGGCTATTGTGAAGAAGCGTTCCATGAATACGCTAGGACGCGTTCCTGTCTGACGGTGCTGCAACGATATCATCCGCCTAGGATTTGCACCATTTGCTGAAGAAGAGACGCGCTCATTGATTGTCCCCACAATCAAATCTAGTTCAGTGTGAACACGAGAGGGCAGTAAACGAAGTTCCGCATATACATATTGATACGACCGACTCAATTGCGCTGGCGCAATTGTTATTTATTGGTTCAATTTTGTGCCTTAGAAAATCGGAAGAACCCGAACGGAAATGACGCGCCCAACCGCAACAACTTTACAAGTCTCCGATGTGCTTGTAAGGGAGCAGAGGTAGAAAGCTCAAGATGTCTACGATAATATGAAAACAATCGATATAAATCAATTACCGGCGAACTTGCTATGAATCAAGGCGACTGGGGGATTGGGGCACGATATCCGGTGAAATTCACAAAAGCCCCTACTCAAACTCGAGAGAGAGTCCTCGTTGGTTTGGGCAAGACCTCTTCCTGAGCACTCTTCCCATACAAATCGTTGCAACATGACGCACTTTTGTGTGTGTTTGGTTTTTTGTTTCCACTTTTAATAGCCAGGGATTAACGGTGGCATCCATTGTTTATTTCCCATGCGTGCCATAAATTTTCAAACACGACCTGTGCCGATCGTCCACTGTGGAGTGGAACGTGTGCTACTCAGTGGTATCGATAATCTGCCAGGATCATTCGATCGGAAGGTAGCACAAAGCTTACAATGCCGATCGAGTGTCAAATTGTTTGCCACCGTAAACGGCACGTACTACCCTTACTCCCGGTGTCTAATGGCGTTGCCTAAAGAAGATAGATTTTAATCGAGTTTTTAAGCTAATTGAAAGTAAAATGATGAATTGCGGCCTGTTCCCACCACGGCTAGGCTACGTTCCGAACGGGGGTAACAGAAGCCACAAATCGATGGCAAGATCTTAATTTGCTTACTTGAATGGTATGCTTCACGAGCGCCGGGATGTTTGGATCCCACTGGATGGCTTCCCGGAGTGCGTTGCGACGGCCCCCTCACAGGAAGTCTCCCCGATATGAGTGAGTTCATTAATTACGCTGCTATGCCGGGAATCGTCTTCAGCCTTTCGAGACATCCCCAGGATGGATGGGACCGGTGTAGAAAGCTGGCCCACCCGGTGGGGTTTGTTAGAGACCAAAGCCAATCAATAGACCGATCGGTTCGGCGAAAGCGTTTCTAACCAACCCTTGCCGGGGACAGGACCCGGTGGGCAGGACATACACTATTCAGAGGTTAAATAGCCTTATTTGGGACGCATCGATTCCGGGATGCTGCCCACTTCCGGCAGGATGACATAGTTGAAAGGAAATTGTCTTCCGTCCTGACGTACACTTCAAACGAGAAGCGAGAATGTGTTTATGGGTGTATGATTAGCTACGGTGTGCGCCACGGTGAACCGGACTCGAGATGATAGCTTGTGCATTACATCAAATATAAACACTTCCCAGGTCGTTCCCTCCACCCGCCCGGGGGTGGGCGATAACTTCGATGACTGACCTTCGATCAAATCCCGGGTCGAAGGTGCCTTGGTTTGTCTTGTCGGACGGAAGCTCTTAACACGCAGGACGGCGCTCCCGGGGTATTGTGCGAATGTGTCGCTGTGTGTTGTGAAACGGGAAGTCAATTTTGCAATAACATTCTGTGCTACCGCAGCCATCCGTCAGAAGTGTAGCTTCCCGGAAAATCACTATCACGGCAGTGCGGGAAGGGATGCAGTTTTGTATAAATAAATACAAATTGCATACTTGCCGTTTCCGAGAGGGTAGACCTGCATTGATGAAGTACTTCTAGGAACTGCGCCGGTGCCAGAGCGGAAGCTCTGGACCACCTTTTTCAATTTCCTTATTAAAGTTTCGATGCTATATTGGTTTGTCCCTAGGCTCTGAAGGTACTGTCGTCTTCTGTATTTATAGAGCCATTACTAACTTATTGACTTAGTGACCCACAAGCGGTAAGGATTCTCGAACAGCAATAAGTTTGATGAAAAGTTTTGGACAAAACATGACTTAAATTTCTAGAACGGACAGAGCTTATTGTCTTGCTCCCACCAAGAGTTAGACCTATTTGGGCTATACTTTAAAAGAAAACATCTCCACAATGTGCTCCCCACAAGCAGTTAAAGCAATGACCACACACACACACACACACACACATCTCACTGTAGTTTATCATTTCTCGGACCATTTTGCCGACGGCTTTTCGGGCCGTTTGTCCGAGCGGGCGAAGCGAACCAAATTGGGCTTCTGTGGATCCCAACGATCGGAAATGGGAAACTGATTGCTTTCATGTTTAGAGATTATGAAGGCTTCGGCAACAATACCTCCCTCCCGCGATGCGCGCCCATGTGTTGTTACGAACCTGGGTCTGTCGGTCCGATCCAGCGCAACAAGCACGTGACAAGAATATCGTCATCAGCATCCCCGGAAGGATGGCTTCTTCCGGATGGATTTCGGGACGGGGGGTTTTTTTCGGGTCACGGTTCGTTTGCCGGTTGTCACACGAATCCATCGTAATCTAGTCAAACGGAGTCGTGGTGTACGAATGTGGCCATCACGTCACGTCACTCTTGGGCCTTGGTGTAGGGAGCCTCTGGAAGGAAAAGTTGCTCCAGCCAGTCGTCCCCCCGGTGGAAGTAATTTTGAGCACTATTACGTTAATGCTAACGATAGTATTCGACATTCGTTCGTTCGGTCAAGAAAACACGGTCAAGTTTTTTGAGTTACGTGATGGTTTTGGTCGGCTTTCTTAAAGCAATCTAGCTATGAATTAGATTCGATTTGCATGATATCAAGTTGGAGTTGGATTAAAGGAGAAATGCTCAATTCCTGCTAAAAGATCGGGATATTCCAAGATATCGACAGAAGCTCAAGATGTGATTGAAGTGTAACTTTTCCAAATCTCAGTATAACTTCTGGAAGATTTACCAGAAGATTTCCCAGAAAGAGATATCTTCAAGGATTCACCACTTCTTAAAATCTTGCTTGCTGCGTAACAGATCCACAAGATAACGAAGCTGTGCCTCGTGACGTCAATTGTTCGGCATTCCTTCTCCATACACCTCTCGTTTGACGCCCTATTGTCTGCGAGTACCGACGTGAATCTCTCGCTCGTCATGTCGAAGACTGGCAATGCGGAGAAACTCCTCACCGAAAAAAGATTATCCCGCACTAACTTCTCCAAACAGTTACGATAGCGATATGATAAGTTCCCCTGAGCAGTGCAAAGCGTTTTACCCCACCCACCAACGAACCCAAATATCTCAGCAAGTGGGTGTACTTGCTGCAGCTTCACCGGAAGTGGCACACTTGAATAGTTGGAATAGTTTGCGAAAACCACTGGGTAAAGCATCCACAAAAATGAGGTCGTGTCCGATAAGCATCAACCGCGTGACGAAGCGTTACGTGCAAGCAGTAGGTGGTGAGCTTTTTTCTGACTGATATATGTATAATTCGAGCACGACCGAAGCTCCCTCAGAGTTTGCTTTCTTCTATGCGCTTCGGGGATTCCTTTTTTTCGCCCTGATAAATTTTGCATCCCCGGCTCACCTAGTCCAGGGCTAGTCCCCCGGAGGCCCGGAAGTTCACCTTTAACCTCAATTTCTTGTGCTAGCAGAGACTGTTTGTGTTACAAAAGCTCCAGCGAACGTGTATATATATAGAGTGTATCGTAAAAATAAGGTTATGAGATGGATGGCAGGTTGAGATATGACAATGTGCTCCATTGTCTTGGTGCTCATCTTCGATGTTTATCCTGCCATCGCAGGTGGATCGGTCCCTGCAAGTGAGCCGTGATGGTTGCATACCTGCAGGGGTTTATGCACCTATTTCACTTTCCACTTCCTTTCACGGTGCCACTGTAACCGGTGGCGCAGGAAATGAGGATAGTTTGCATTTAGTTTCACTTTTTTTTCAAGGAGGCCATTTCCAATTACTTGTGGTGCCTGTCCTTTCACGGCAGTGCGATGATAGAAAGATACACATTAAGGTTACTTTTTCCGGAAATTCTATCTGCCCGACCTTTGGTGCCTACCTGTTGAATGGAAGATAGAAGGCACCCGTAGGTATGTCCGGTGTCTATTTTGAAACTGAATTTTTACTTCGAGATCTTGCGGAATAGAAACGAAGTGGCAATTTAATTTATATTGGCGATACAATAAGGACAGTTGGCTACTTCCTTGCGATATCTTGGCCTTATATTTTTGGATTCCTGGATGGTAAGTCCAGCATGCTGGGAGATGATCCCGTTGAGAGTTGATACCTGGTCCTTTCGTGCAATAAAGAGGTGAAAATAAAATGGAAAACACTTACGGTTTGCTTCATCCAGCTGCATCCCAAAACCACCATACGTCGTTTGTCAGCCCTAATAATCCTCGCCAAGCTTTCCACATCTGATGTGACACGTGTCACTGATTGTGCCGTTTTCAAAAACACTTCGTATCACTCAACTGCACAAGATTCACGTAACCGCAACATAAACATCGCTCGCGCAATTGCGCAATCTTCGACCGAAAACCGAAACTATAACTTTTTATGGATTTTATGGTTGCACTTCTTTCTTTCTGCACACGTGATAACACTGATAACACAGATGCCACACTAAAGTACCGACGAAAAAAAATCTCGCCGCTTAAACGCTCGATTCCTACTTCACAGTGTGTCGCGGTGTGTCTCTCTGCCAAAAGGTGGCGGAGCAAAAATCAAATTGTGTGTGCCCCAACCGTGTTGCTCTTTGACCTCAAGCACCGTAACGGAGGCAGGAAAGAGATGGACGATTCGCACCGCAAAGCCGCTCTTTTGCTGGCACACACACACACGTGCTGTGCGAATATATGGGCCAAACCCACGCTCGCTGGCACTAGCGGTGACGATCGATCGATAAAAACGTTTTTGGGCCAATTTTTGGGCTTCCCAACCTGAGCTGATAACTTTGTGACAGCGTGTGTGTGTGTGTGTGTGGGGGGGGGGGGGGATTGAAATAGGAAAAAAAACTTTTATTTGCTACTTTCTTCAAGGTTACACAGCGAGAAGGTTAGGTTGTCTTTTATTCCTTTTAATGAATGACGCCAGGGGCGTACTGTCGGTAAAATTGGGTCACACCACTGAAACAAAAGCACAACCAATTCTCCCGCGTCCTTTTTTCGGAGATGTTGTTCGTTTAAAGGGGGATACTGTTATCTCGGTTACGGTAAATATTTTTGAGAGAATGTGTATGGGTGTGTTAAGCAGATAAAAAGAGAATTAAAGAGAGGTACAAAATCAATGAATCAAGCGCAGGTGTGGTGCTTCTTCCTTTGTCCACTGCAGTCTTTTTTGTTGGGGCTTTAATCACCTTCATTTGGAGCACGGCCTCAGCTTGGCAATGAATTTAAAAGGCTTGATGCGAAAACGGGACAGCTATAGGTCTCGATCGAGCACCCCTGGGCTACTGTTGACACGCACTAGTATTAGTAGCTTAGAACGATCCCATTTCGGAGATCATCTCCCACACGCAATGATCGCAACGCAATCTCGCACTAATTACTCACCCACACACGCACACACGCATAGCATCCTTTTATCTCATCACCGACCGACGCATCAGCCTTATCAGCCGTCGATGCTTATCGCGCATCTCACGCTCGATCATTTCGTTCCCGTTATTCTTACGAACCGGTTGCGTTGTTTTGCCGTTGCGTTGTGCAGATTCTAACCTCAACTTCATTGCACCTGTTCGAAGGCATAGGTTACGCGATAACACGATCGATCTGCAACGCCGTATTTGTGAGCAGTGTGAAAAAAAATATAACGCAAAACCACGTGTTGATCACGTGTCGTGTTGTGCCAGAGTGCTGTTTTCTTCCCCCCAACAAGTGTTGCATGCTTCCACGTGAGTCGTGACCCCTCACCCCCATTTGTACGTCGTTCCGTGAACGTCAAGTTAAAAAGTCTACCTCCAGAAATACCTCCAACGCGTGTGGTATAGTGAATTAATTTTTTTTTTTGAGGCTCATTACGAAGACTTGTGATTTTTTTATTTCGAAAAGTTTGTGAACTGTGACTGTGAAAAAGAAGAGTTTTTTTTTTACTATTGTGCGGTATAATTCTTATCGGGAAGAGCAAAAACATTTTACTTTGGGAAGGGCACGATGAAGATGCTTACGTACAGCGCGCAGCAGATGTCGCAGGCCGGGGACCAGGATATGTTGTCGTGTCCGATGGCAGTGGATGTTTCGCCGGACGAGCTAGACAATGTGTAAGTATGGACATATGAAGAAGAAAAACGCACACACACTTTACTTCCATGCATGATCCAGCCCGGACGGCCATTTTGTGACGAACGTGTGGCGAGCGAGCGTAAGTACGTGATCGCACCGCCGAACGGCAGTACAGAGCACACACGCTTGTTGCGTATCGGATGCCGAAGGTCGAAAGGTCTACTTCTTGCTCTGCTTGGCTTAACGAGCTCTGCTGGTTGGCTGCTGAGTACCTTGCTAGGGGTAAAATCCAAGTCACAGAAAGCCAGAAATGGCAGGCCGAGCCCTTTCGAGGTTGTAGTGCCAAGGAAGAAGAGGAAGAAGAAAATGAAGGTTTGCGCTGACCATATATTGGCTTACTAGACTTATTTATGCCACGTACCACCACGAGAAAAAGGTCCTAACAGGATTCAATATCCTTTCCCGCCATGAGAAAGCACATCTCACCGCATCTTCTCGGTCTCCGTCGCCACTTCTAAGTCATTCTAGGTCGAAAATCATTCTCTCACTATTTCTTGAAGTCTGTGGCAACAGAGATCAAACCTTGAAGCCCAGCAAGAGCCAGCTTTATTGAACTTTTCTGCCCCCAAAACTGTCTCAAGGTCTTGGACTGAGGTGGAGAGTAAACGATTTTTCCACGAGTTGTTGCACACGAAACATTGCCTGCAGGTTGGCCCTGAAGAAGCTTGAATCCCATTCAGCGTTATCGTACACAGCACCATCGGTCTCCTGGTCTGTTGCACACATTTAAGCTTTTTTTCGTGCGGTCCAGTCGTCATCGTCGTCCAGCATTGCGATATGCGTCGGTGACATCGGTGCTTCTGACTGCGGTTTCCATCGAAGGCTTAACCTCTGGAAAAAGGCAGCAAAAACTGTCGTGAATCGTGTGTCAGCGTACAGTGGGTCAAAACATCCGCAAGTACATGCCAAGTGTCGTGTCCTATCCACCTTACAGATTCGCTTCTGTGCGTTCGACCGGTTTTTATTTGCGTGAGTATCTTTCCCATCGTACCAAGCTGTTTAATGTACAAAGGTAGAACAAGTTATAACTGATGTTTCTTTATTTTAGATTACACTTACAGTACGGCGCTGGGCATTGCTGGAAATAAAATTACAACTTGTACGAAAATAACAAAACCTATCTCAGCGAAGCGGTACACCGAACGAATCGTAATCGTAACACACATTCCGCAGAAAAGCCAACTCGTTAAGTGCTCAGGTGCACTGGTACGTAGTGGGAAAAAGTGCCGGTCGTAGGAAAAAAATCCCCCGGAATGATCTTGTAATGGCATTACGGTTTAATCCTTGGTCCTGTGCACTGCGACTTCCTTTCCTGGACTTGCGGATAATCACGTGGAAAAGCGACACAAGTAAACGAGAGAGACAGAGCGAGAGACTGACGCAGACTAGTGTCACACAGAGGACACACAGGAAGAACTGGATCTGACTCGGTTATTCACACTGTTGGTTTTCATAATTCGCCAACCACACAGATCCACTCCCGCATCCCGCATAGGAGGAACGAAGCGCACGAAACAGGGTTAGAAGTTACCAAACAAACCGAAGAAGATGGCCACTTCAAACCTCCCCCTGTAAGAAAGAGATTCTTCCGACGATTCTCCACACCATGCGAAAGGGACTGTCGGAAAAAGAAAACTTCACGGAGGAACGTAAGCGTCGAGTTTGCCTGTTGGCTGCTGCCAACTTCCTTCCCCGGAGCGCTTTCGACTTTCGCCGGCCCGTTGCATTTCAAAGCAAGATAAACGTCTAAAGACTTACTCAGTTTTGTTTTAAAATGTTATTAATTAGTTTCACCAGCCAACGGTCGCCTGTACCGAGTGCAGTTGGTGTTAGCGTACGGCACAACTAAAAGCATGGCCACGAGACACTGCTCCCTGTTTATCCCTGTTTTATCCTGGTGTGCGTTGTCCTGCCTGTCCTGGTTGGTAGTCTGTTGGCTTCTTTTTGCCCCGCTCTCGGAGCAAAGTTGTCTGTTTGGGGTCAGATAACGTTAACGCGAGGCTGGGCTAAGCTCCTCCAGATTCCAACACGGGCGCCTGGGGTAGGTGTAAAACTTAAGTCAAACGAATTGCTTCGGTCGTTGAGAATTTCTGTAGACGGCATGATAAAGTCCCGACACTCGGGGCTTTCTTCTTCGTACACACAAGTACATCCAACGATACAAAGCGAAGCACGTCGTCACACGATGTTCAAGTGCACGGACTGCGGAAGATCCCGGACACAGAGATGGGAAGGAATTTTTCGGCGAATTCGTTTGGTCGCGCCGGACGGACTTGATGATGTGTCCTGCCTGTCGTCCTTTCCATCGTTTGCCGAAAGTAATTAGATTGGCCGTACGTGATACTCTTGGCCCTAGTGGAGCGCGTAACAAATGGAATTGGACTGGTGCAGTGTCTGATCAAATCTTGGTACGAAGCTTGTTTCATTTACAAAAGGATATTGCAAGAAAACAAAAACACCTTCTAAAAATGTACTGTACACCGGTGAGGAACTGTCAGGTAGCTTAAACTCCTTCACCGGGTGTACGGTGGGTATGTAGATGTTGCATTTGTAAGCAACTTCTTCAGTAACTTCTTTGCTTCAGTGCTTTTTTTTTGTTGCTTCGCCAGCTAGCGTTCCAGCAAAAGTATCATTGGACTTGGCCGGTCGGTGCGCGCAGTATGCGGCAGCAAAGTTTATAATTAGCTGTGAAGCAATTTTGCTTTAGCATGAATAGTAATTAATTGACGCTACCCCGGCTAGTGGTAATTAGCGCTGTTTACATACTGGGTTTCTTATGCTTTCCTTTGCTAAACTGTTTTTAAAGCGGGGAATAAGGAAAGAGTTCGTAGAGCGTTTGTTGGCGTTCCTGGAGATGCTGAGGAGGGAAAGCAGTTAGAGTGTAAGATTTTTTTGAACTGCTAAACTCTGAAAATATCCTGGTGTTAGTTAATGGTTAAGACTCGAAAATGTCTTACTCGAGGATATCCGAGAAGAGTTTAAGGATGCAACGAATTAGGATGTACATGCAGTTGTACATGCAGTTAGGCTCATCATGGCGGAAGGTTATTTCAAAAATTGCGTACATTCAATGAGTAAAATCATTGTCTTTAGTAGACATCTGTTGGTCAGGAGATTCAACCGCATCAAGATTCTCCTAACAAGTCCTATCATGTTTATGATATGATCCTTCAAATGAGGAGCGAAGGAATCAAGATATGAGCTTCTGAGGGTTTTATTGCTATTAAACTTAGATCCAGGGTTCAGAGCGTTTACAGAGATAAACATGAAGGACAAGATCTCCTTTCTTAGTGGCAGACAATTTTAAATAAAGAATAGTTGGTGCAGCTTCGATCAAATAGACTCCTGACTGACTTACGCAAGGAGCAATAGAGTTTTTAACGTATATCAGACGACCTTTTTCATTTATTCTATATCCAAGACAGCGTAATTGCTGATCGCCAAGGACCAACCAGAACACAAAAAAATCCCAAGCATTTATTTGTGAGACAACCTTGGCCAAGGTTTTAGTCGTTACTCACCATTACTGAGCAGGATTATACACCAAAAATCAAATGACGATACGTATGTTTATATTGTTTGACGTGGAAGGAATTAACATACATTTATGAACTGTTTGAATAAATAACTTATAATATCAATATAAATCTTATAAATATAGTTTTTGTATAATGTCTGAAACACTGGAGCGAATTAAGCTCGAATTGAACTCTATATAAATCGTCTATTTTAGGCTTCTTCTGTGCCAATTACACAATAATTATTAAGAAAACACGGGAATCAAATTTTAATAGCATTTTCCCAGAATCATTTCCATTTTTCGCACCTCCATCACCACCGAACACTGACTCAGACATCTGGTAGTGTTTTTCGTAATAAAATTCCCCAATTTTCCCAGTATTGTACATAATGCTGAACAAAATACGTCTGAAACACATTCCTCTAGACGCGCGTTTCGGAATGAAAATTATTTCCGTACGCTTTTTTTTTGTGTGCGGAAAATTCCTAGTACCATTGATTGTCTCACCGTGCCGTAATCGCGGCATCCCAGCAGCACCACGCTCATTGACCAGTGCGGCGTAATGAAATTATATCAGCTACAGCGCGCCCGCGCCATCTGCTAAATCACTCAATTTATTCGTAATTACGTTTTTTCGGCTACCGTCACCATCACACGGTTACGCTCTACGTCGGCCTCTTAGGAAAGTTTCTTGCTGTTTGAACATCATCACTTCTCCACACGGCAACCGAAAGCCAACGGGAGAACGGATGCCGGCCGCGCCTCTGTCATCAATTTAATTCCATTTCCTTTGATTCAATTAAGTGTCCTTAGCGGGCATTGTGTCGACGACGGCGAGCCGCTCTCTGTCGAATATGGTTTGGCTTCTCATTTTTGACCTCGTGGAGGCTTGTTGTGCTGAATTCCCGGTGTTTAATTTGATCAGCTAGAGGGTATTTTTTTCATTCTACTCCAGACAAGAAAACAAAACGGGAACGAAATTATTCAAATGACTTTTCCCAAGGTGGAATTCCGAGTCCCTCTGTGTGAAGGCACAATTAGTCTTGAAATCGAAAGTCCCCAACCATCGTGGGCGAAAGATTTTTATCCTCTTTTCCACCTGCTTGCTCACGGGAAATGTTCTGCAAATGCGGCGTCGGTAGGCACATTCACCCGAACCGAGGCAGGCGGACATTCATTCAATTTTTGTGCCCACCCAGTCTCTCGAATAAATCTCGTGATTGATGGTTCCTGGGGAATGGTGTGTTAGGTGCTCCAAGACACCGGCAACCAGCATGGGCCTCGCAACGACCATCATCAATCGATGGAAGGGCGGCGCATCATTCTTTACGAAACGCGTCGTCAGCAAACACGCGACGAAAGGATCCGAACGGCAGGGTCAGTGATTTGGAAAATTATAATCCACTTCTCTGGCGTTGTTTCGGGAAGGTACAGGCACCCCAAAACTAAAACAATCGAACCGAATTGCTGAAAGCGAGCGCTGATTTTGTCGTTTATCAATCGTCAACGTGGTGTTAGAAGAAAGCGAGCCACCGATATGAATGGATTGATCGGTGGGTCGTAAACATCGTTCTAATAAACCTGTCCTTTGACTGATATACTTGTACGACACCGATAGAGGATCGATTCCTGGGGGGGCGGCTTTCTAAAACCGGCACGTGCCGGACACACGCCCTTCCGATGCTTATTGGAGTGTGCTGAGCTTCGCGGATGAGTGAAAGAAATGAGTGAAAACTCGTTCGGGTGGGTTTTTTTTTATTGCAAAACTAAACCCCAGAAAGGTTTGCACAGACGAACATATTTATCATCGTCGTTCCCGGGATTCATCTTCCATCATGTCCTTCTTCTGCACCGGGTATAGCAACGTGAACACACACACGAGGTGGATTTATATTTTGCCCCACCGGTGTCTCGATTCGAGCGACCTCGATCCACCATACATGTCTGCGGTGAGCCCTCGATACGATACAGCTATACGTTCCGGCGAACTACCACCACCGGTGAGTTCATTAAATTCGCCACGGATCGGCGAACTCAAATGCAATATCGAAAATAATTGAATCTAATATTTCATCCTCGTCCTGCTTTTCCAGTGTGCCAGCAATGCCAGCAATTCCCTCACGGCACCCGGCAATTCACAATATATAGATAACCATGACGAGCGAAAAGAAGCACCAGAACTGCATCCTTTGGACGAGGGAACACACGGGAGCTTTGCGCACAACGTCGATAATAACAAAGTGTGTCGTCCATCCAATGGAGACGTGTCCACCCTGACGAACCTCTTTCGCGTGCTCTCTACGTTACGCTAGAGCCCCGTAGAAAACGAGCCCGAAATTGGCGGAACGTTCCAAACACAAAGGGGAAAGCGCATCCTGACTTCTTCACTCAATTCTTTTAACCTAACCTCACTGCTGATCGCTTCAAAATGACAACGACGAGACCACATGATGGTGTTTTGATGGCGGGCTGACGGACGTGGGCAAAATCGTTGTAGTCACGCTGTTTATCACCCGACCAACAGATGGCTGGTTCGTTTACGATCCAACAGTTTCTTTTTTTTTCGGGTGAACCCCGGAGTTTGGGCTCATCCCCACCGATTCTGTTTGATTGCACGAGCACGGCGGCCAAAGATGATGAGGATCTTTTCGCGCTAATCAGCATTCAGGCCCACCCCGGAACAACGCTGCGGTCATCTTTAATATTGTACGTGCTCTGTTGCGGACGGGCGAGCACCAGCGCAACACTTGACCCGCACATCGGAAGGACCGGATGACCATCATCACAATGGCCACAGTACAAGAGAGAAAAAAAAACTACGGAGAACGAAACCTTCCGAGCCACGCTTAATGAGTGATGCGTTTTATATCGTTCCTGGGTTCCTTTTTTTGTGGCGCTTGTCCGTTTTATTAGACGATAAAAATTTTATCCACCAACTTCTTCAATCCACTGCTGGCGTTGCTTGTTGTGGGATGACCAGCAAGTAAAGGTTTTTCTTTTCCCGAAACATCGATCCCGGAAAACCTCCAAATAAAGCGCTCCTTCCAGCAACGGTCCCATGCTTATGATGGTCGGTCGCGTTTGTTTCTGTCTCTTGGAAGCTGTCAGTGCGCTGTATGCTGGCCCGGGACAAAACCATAAAGCATAAACATCCTCCCATCAATAAGGTGTGACGAGATTAGGTTTTGCTTTGCGCTTTGCCGCTTCATTCGCCACGACAACCAATTTGCGTTGCCAACCCGTCCCGGCAATGCGGGCACGCGCAGCATTCCCATTCGAGTCACGTGCTCGGAACGCGACGGTGAAGAATCGTCCAGGGATCGTCTGCCGTTAAATTGCCACATCGTGACAAATGATTTTCATAACGAACGAACGACGCCGCAGGGACTCGACTGGCCGGGCGGGAAATGAATCTGTCCCTTGGAGGGGGGGGGGGGGGGGGGGGGGCTCTCGCCTGACGTCGTTAGTGGCAAAAGTGTGAAGAAAAGCGTTAAGAGGCGGAAACAATCATTCGAAGAGTGGACATTTTGAAATTGAATTTGTTGTACGGTAAAGGAAGTTTCCTTAAGAGTTTGGGGACCCAGGTGTTACTGTAGAATAACGCTATTGAAGATTATTTTCTTATCTCCAATTGCAAAGCTTCTCATATTGAGTCATATTTAAGCTTTATCGATACAAGCGTCCAGTTTTGATTCGCAACCGATAATCTCCCTTCCCAAAACTGTTTGCTAAACCACTTATCGACTTTTGTCCGTCTTCCGTCTGCTTTGCAGTGCCATCATGAACATGACCAACACCGCCAGCAGCATCGTCAGTGCGAACGTCACCAGCATGAACCTCAACAGCCCCGGCAGCAACAACAATAACAATCATACGCTGAACAACAACAATCCCAAGGTGATAAACAACAACACGGCGATCGTGGACGGGTCCGGCAAGGTGTCACCGTGCCAGGAGCAGGACGAGGAGGTGGTCGGCGACCAGCCCGACCCGGACTACATCAAGATGTTCGTCGGGCAGGTGCCCCGGTCGATGGACGAGCAGCAGCTGAAGGAGATGTTCGAGGAGTTCGGGCGCGTTCACCAGATCAACGTGCTGCGGGACAAAACGTCCGGTCAGAGCAAGGGTGAGTGTCCTGTCCATAGCAACAACAACAACAACAACAGGAAGGCGATATTTTCCCGTTAATTGATTTGCCACTCAAGAGACAACAAAGCGAGGCATCGAGGGGACAAGCAAAAAATGCCGAAGGAAGGTTTTCCACTGCGCAGGAATTTTGTCGAGGACATTCGTACGCTCGCCGAGGAGACATCCGCTGGTCGGTAGAGCGAATGAATGTCTATCTTGTTTTTTTGCGGCAGTTTTAGACGAGTTTAAGTGAAAAAAAGTGTACGGATCTGAAGAGAAGAGAAGAGGAAACTGTACATTCCGGATGTCGTCCGTTGATTCCCCGAGTACCCGGCCTCGGCTCGTCCAAGGTTTGAAGAGTATGACGCAGTCGGCCATTCCTTTTCGGAGGGTGGCGGAAACCAAACAACATCGGGGACAATAAGGATTGATTTTTTTTAAATATCTCCACCCTTTCTGGAGAGCGCAACCGTTTTGGCAGGTGGCATACATGGCGCTCCGTTGTGTACCTGCAGGATGAAGCCTTGTCTTTTTTTTTTTGGTGTTCAGATTTTTGACGCCATTTTTCTGTGTTCTCCAGTACATTGTGTTAAGGGAATTTAAAGTATGACGCCATAAAAAAGTACAGAACCCTTGCTCCAAACACAAACTTATCAGTTCCGAGCTTTTTGCTGCCACTTTTGATAACTTGTTCCCTTTTGTCACGCTTGATGACCTTTCCCCCGATGGATCTCCTGCCCAAGTGCCGGCGGGTTGAATGTTGAGTGAAAGCGAATAATCGAACGACAGGCAAGTGAACGGCTGTCCTAGCTACTACCAGTTAAGGGCATAACCCCGCGACGGCGAAGGAATTGGAATGCCGCTTGATGTTTGTGACAGTCTCGGGTGTGAGAAGGACCTTCGCACAAGTACGAAGCCGAACACAGGCGAACCACTTTCGGTGCCGATCAACGTACGGTGGACGTGCTACGGAACGATTTTCGATGGCCATTGGCTTCGAGTTTCGGGACAGCTGACCTCCAACGGACGGGCACAATGGCAAGCGTAGTATTGCCCGAAGGTTCCGGGAGGACGTCCGGAAGTGGAGAACTGTTGATTTCCAATCCATTACTCATTTCTCGCTTCTCTCTCATCGGTTGATGTTGACTAGTAAAACGTGTTGACCCGCGTTGAAGCCTTCCAGCAGGGACTCGGGCCAAAAATAAAGCTTCCAAAACCAATGAGGGAAAAACTGGTGTCACTGGTCATTCTCGCCACCGTTTGACGTTGGCTGGATGTTGAAGGACACCGTTTGGTGCACCGATAATGGTCGGCGACGCCTTTTTTTTTGTTGTCATCCAGCTACACTGTGGCGCACTGTAAGTGAAGATTTGCGATGACGTCGTTGACGTCGTTCGGCAAAATGGGCACTACCGATTTGTTCCTCCGGGAACGCCAGCAGCGGGACAACCGTGGAAAGAGAGCCACGGTCATGGTTGAAATCGGTCAAAAAATAAAGGCACATCACACCAGGTTCGACAGACAGTTACTTCTTTTACGTTTACGTGGATTTTCGGGATCGTCCCTTTGGAGGGGGGAGGGATAGGGACTTAAAACTTTCTAAGAGGAGCATTCAACTACTACTACGTACGACGTAAGTGGAAAAGAGCAGAGATTAGTGCCTTTTTTGTCGACCGATTTTTGTTTGCTTAGCTTTCCAAGTTAGCAAGATTGGAGGGTGAAAGTACTTTGGCAAATAAATCGATTCTTCAGGGTACTTTTCTTTGGAGAGTCGCACACTACAGTTTGGTGACTTCTTTTTCTCTTTTTGGGTAACCAACTACTAATGGGGATGGGTTTTAATGCTATGATGGAATTTTAAGACCTTAGCAATACCCAACGAATAGGACGTGAAGTAAAAATGACAACTGAAACTTAAGTATAAAGTCATTCAATGCACCGATTTATTGGAAAACCGTGGTTTCATAGTTGGTTTCACACCGGTACCAAGTCCTGTGTTATTCAGCTTTAAGCAGAGTAAATGGGAAGCTAGACCAATGGCAGACCAAGTCCTAGAATTAGTAGTGTCAAACATGAAATAGAGTAGAAAACATCATAATAGTACTACTGACTGTGTTCTTAGCAGCTGTTAAGGCCTTTAGGTTTAATTAAAATGTATTTAGTACCGTTTATAATCATGTCTAAACGGTTGACATGGTCATCTCTTACCTAAATCTCAACCGAAACCGAATATCCAGTCGTGGACGAGATTTGTTGAAAAGTATATTTCATTCCGGTTTAGAACCTAGACCGGGCGTATCGCTAAAACAGTACGTTTGCGACGCTGCTATTTGCTTAGATAAGCATTCTGATGCTATAATGGCTATTTAACAGTCGCATAGCTAACCAGTTACTTGACACAATCAATTTAAATTCATTTTAATGTAATTGAACCTGCAAAAGCTACATTTCGGGATACATGTCCTATCTAAATCAGTTCGAAACATAAAGCTAATGGCATAAAATGATTATAGGAAAGCAGCAAGACTTTAGAGAGCCCTAGTGCCCCACCATCAATCGATCAGCATCAGCATCAGCCAATTCCGGGAGATACATCATGATTCATCATTATTATCCCTCGATTGCAAAAAACATAACCCCCACCGGAACAAGGCCGAGATTTTCAACCTCCTTCAAGACACCTTCCAAAACAGCCGAATTTCAATTACCCAATGTGTAGTCATGATTACCGCGATGATGTTTCGCTTTATCGAAATATCGGGGGTTGGCGCACGTGGCCGCAAACAACCCCCTGGCCATGGGGATACGTGTGCCGAATGGAAACTTCCTCCATAGGAAGATACCGAGCATCAACATCTTTTGCACACCGCCACAGAAAGAGCCGGTGCCTTCTTTGAAACAAAAATCCACTCACGTCATCGGGCGTAAAGCCCGCATTTTGTCATGATTGTTCCGGCACCAAAAAAAAGACACAACCCGCAGAAAATTTAGCAACATTTTTCGATTACCTCATCAGACTCGAATACATATACCTGTTCGTTGCCGGTGCTTGCTTCTTGGAGCTGACGAAGTTCCTGTCAGTCAGCCTGCTGGCTGTCGCCGATAGGGACAGGAACGTGTCATGACCTCATTGCTCGACGTTCCGGGCCTTTTTTGTGTGTGTGCACTTTCCCTTCCGAAGGGAAGAAAATGTCAAATCAGTGATCTGGTGAAGATATTCCATCCAGCCTTCGTCTGCCCCGCTTGGCTTGAAGATCCGAGGGTTGAAATCCGATTCTTCCAAGGTACAGTGCGTGGCAGTTCATATGCTACACTGTGCTTCTCTTCCCTACATTCTCGGTGTGTTTGTTTTACGTGCGGACGTTACGTTGCGTTGCCCGGGCTAAAAATTATGTATCAGTTCCGTGTCGTTTTCAACGGCTTTCCTCGGTAAGCCAGAGAGTGCCCAGTGTGTGTGTGTGTGTGCGCGCTATTCACCATCCCATTTAAGATGATGGTTTTTCCCTGGGTTTTACGAAGGCACTCCAACGCCCCACAAACATGACACTGCGTGACGCACTTGAAACGCACGTTTGGCTAACATCTTTTTCCTATTTACGGAATCCCCGAAGGATTTTCAAGTGAGTTGGAAGGGAGCGCAAGAACAGAAAAATGAAAAGCGTATGAAGAAGATACAAAAAAAAGAACAGGCCCAAGCCCCTTTCTAAGAGCAGAATCAACGTGACAAAGCGTTATTTTTCAAACGGGCCGAGATTTTTTCCATTTTTTTCGCTTTTGTCCTCAAAACCACCCCCCCCCCCCTAATTCTCCCACACATCAACATTACAGTTTTGTCTTCCTGCTGCTGCTGTGCCATCATCCTTGTGGCAGTATTGGTTTTACTCTAATTTAAATTCAAGCCGAAATTGAATCAAAACGCACTTCACATGCTTCAAACCAGATTGTCGGCGTGGCGAAGGGTGGTGGGGAGGCCGCTGAGGGATGGATGCAGGTTTTAGCGAGTGCGTTGAGTGCTTTGAGGTTATGGGTGGTTGGTGATGAACACACCGAGGAATGATGGTGAACAGTAATCAAAATCGTGTGCGTGTTCTGCCTGTGGATATTGTCGGTTACCCAACAATGAGTCAACTTTTTTTCGTTTTGCTGGCTGTTTGTCAAGAATTGGCCTGTTTTTGTTTTGCGAAAGTGGTGGTGTTTTGCTTAAGAAAACATGCCAAACAGTGTGTCCCCGTTTTTGGTTGAGACCCGGAACGATGAATTTTAATTACAGATCACAGTCACACTCGGGACAAGGTTATACCGGGGCTCAGTGATGGACTTGGTTGGAGGGCTTAGTTGATCTCATTATGTTCTCTTTTTTCAGCAGTTTTTTATAATATTGTTTATTAATAATCTACAGTTTACTCTAACCTTATAATTAGTTACAATTTTTATATTTTTTTCCATGAAGTTTTCTGTTTTGTGAATTACACAATATTAGTATGATGACATAAGGAGAATTTTCTCTTAATTCTTTTGTAAGCTAAATATAATGCAATGTCCTTTTTATTTATATATATTTCAATATTCTAAGTTTTTCAATATTTTTTTTCAATTTAATCTTTGTTTTGTAATTCGATTCAATTTTTTTATAATAATTTTCTTTATTCTTAAAGGACGGCCTGGCCTGGTGTTGCAATTTTTTTATTTTAATAAACTGAAAACAAATGAGGTAGTTTTCTGACTCTTATAACATAATATAATGTTTTGCATTAAATGTTTTACTTTTCACACATTCAATTGAAATTCTTATTAATATACTTAGTTTTTACAATCCATTTTAAATTCCTTCTTCAACTTAAAGAGCTCCAGAATTCTTAAACAAAATTTCAACGCTGAATTGGACTAATTTTTATTTAAAATTTCATGTCATTTTTATTTTTAACCCTGATCAACCTATGTTTTTGCTAATTCTATTGCTTAGAATAGAATCACTTGTTAGTGTATTGAATTTTTGTATTTTTGTTGTATACATTTTCAATACCTCTACGTTTATGGCACCAACTTTAAAGATTTAAATTGAGAGTTTTAACCAGTGGCACGACACCAGCAATTTTCTTTGAACCACGCGAAAACCCCCCTGTAGCTTAGTCGTATCAAGTCGAAAGTCTTGCGGTATTAGCGATATGAAAAACCTGCCCCGAGTTTAACACGATCTGCCTCGTCGGATTTAGTCTCGCTGCTTATTGAGCTCCAACCCTAGCCCGAACGCAAATTTATTCCTTCTGCCTGCTCAAGAATGTGGTTTTTACTTTAAAGTATTAAACTTTAAAACGCAACTACGACGAAGATGGTGGAACGAATTTCTAAATCAGTTATCCTTGTTTGGTTTAAAAAGCTAGCAGATACTCCCCGCTAGAATTGTGACTTTGGGCTTAGATTAGTTTAATTTTTCGACCACATCAGCTTGTGTCGGGCCGAGTATCCTTGCGATGTCACTGGGATAGCAAACTGGGAACCGTACAGAATCGTGATGGAGCCAAACATCGGGCTAATAATGACGGTCTGTCGGCGAAAGGATTAACCGTGATAATAACCTTGTAGTCAGGGTTTTTTGGCCCAAAACATCCCCCCCTTTCCTCCCCAATTCACCGCTTCTCACTCCTCTCTCCTAGCTGACCTATTTTTCATCGAGCTCCGGGAGCTTTCTTTTTGCCTGTTTGCTTGTGCTAAAATCATTGACCAGTCCAACGCCAAATCCTCAACCCTCCCCCTGGAACACCAGCAAAACTTGATTTAGGTCCGGTGGATTTGTAATTAGCCGGCGGATGATTTTTCCCCCACCGGCCTGGGCCTGGGCAGCAGAAAAGATGAAAGGCCTGTCAAATTGTCGGTTTTGTGAGTGAAATTCTGTTTTAGCCTTTCAGCTTTCAGTTCTAATAACCTAACCGGGGTCGGTGTGCGTGTGTGGGATGGTGTATCTCGGGTTGGTGAAGTTGCGAGCTGGAGCGAAATTAGGCTTCTCAAAAATTCAACACTTTTTGTGTAACCTGACCGTAGCGCGCGACCACCACAACCACACCGAGCGCCACCCGCGTGGTCAAAAAGTGCTCTCGAGAAACTAGGACAAGCTTTCATCATCATGCGAATACACATATACACACAATTTCGATTCGTTTTAAAATTGACATCAAATTAACGTCAAAGAGAACCAGCGACTGGACAGGGAGCCGTAAAGGAAATGCCAATAATCTATTTTTGTAAGCCCACCCAATCAATACGCCGGGCAACCTAACCGGGACCGAAACTGGCCAGCTAATTATGAAGGCTTCATTCGGCTTTGTGAGTGTATGTGTGTGTTGCGGTTTGATATTGAATGAGATTATGAAACGGGAGATATGAACAGTGAAGCTATATCTACAACGCAAAGCCATAATTTTCCGCATTAGATTATTCCTGGAATGGAAAGCCACGGCTGAGAGATTCCCATAAAAGCACAAATTATATTAAGCCTATTTTTTACTGGGTGGAATGGAAATTGAAGCTATAATGTACAATGTTCTATAATGTTGAAAGCTAGCCGTGGTTTTTTGCTCTTAAAATAGCATTCAGTCAGTATGTCCTCAGCAAAGCTCACTCTCCTGTCAGACGTGTGGTAATGCTCCGGACATCTTAAAAATGTAACCGTGTCAAGCTTTGTTGTTGAAAAGTACATTTTGGGACCTTTGCCCCCCTCATCCTTCTCAACAACAAAAAACAAAACCCCCGGACAAGGATGATCCATTTTCTCACGTCTTTCAATCGTTGGTTTTTATTGCAAAGGTACGCACACACGCACCACTTGGACGCACGGTTGGTCCTTGAAAGAGTCCGACAGCCCCCTTCTCCGGTGAACGGGCACTTGCTAAAATTGCAAATTTGACAATCTGCTTACAGGATTACTGTAAAAGGTGCTGTGCAACGCACTTTTCTCAAGTGTATGTGTGTGTGTTGTTGAAGCAGATTATTTGCTAAGCTCACGTAGAACAGCATCTGGTTTTCGGGCCCTAGAATGGGAATTCCGTTTTTTGTGAAATAGGCTTTAAAGATGTTCACAAAACACCAGAAAACCCGTGACAGGTGTAGGTGCCGTTTGATAAACTACTTTCAAGCGCGTCACAACCAGCAGAAAGGTTTAATCGCGGCCATAGAAACCCAAGCGAAGAAGCGAACCGGCACACAAAGAGCCTCGTCAATGCTTTGTCCAATTGGAGCTCAAATTTAATAGGGGAGTTTTAGTTTTATTTTTCCTCCACGTCTTTATACGCCGAAACAGTCGTTGGTTGCCTCACGCGGAACGAGGACCGTTTGTTTCATGATTTAGAGATGACAAAAAAGCGAACCGAGCGCGCGCGCTATAGAACAAATTCTTGTTTCAAGGAACGGTCCCGGAGTTTTCCTTCCCCTCTCCCTCACTTCCAGTTCCAGGGACCAGGGCCGTTGTGTGTCCACCTCTGCAACAGACTTGTGGAGTATTTCAATTTTTAATGATCCCAATTTCCATCATTCATGGCGCGGGAAAGAAGGGGTTACGGGCCTGGTGGAAGTGGGCGAAGAAGAAATAGGGACGAAATCCAAGCACGACCCTTTATCCTTTTTCTTTCTTTTTTCGGCGAATTTGGAAGGACGAACCACCGGGAGAATAAACCTAGTTTGTGCCAGATTGCATAGTTTCCACGCCCTATAACACGGGTAGGAGAGTATGTGTCTGTGTGTGTCATGTCTGTCCCATATTTAGTGAAGGACGTGAGAAAGATCATCTGCTCCGAGTCACGTTCACCTGAAGAATAAAGGTCACCAAAATCCAGGCGGTTGGAAGCGGGAGTTCGGTATAAAACGCTAACGGGGAGAGACCTCGTTTCGACCGAAATTTAAATTCTGGACAATTCTGGAAACAGGTTTGAAGGCGAAAATGAAGAGTACTGGAACTAAAGGCGAGTGAGCTTTATTAAAGATTTGTGCATTATGAAGTACCTGACATGACCAAGCATTTGATTAGGAAGTGTTGGAGCACTCCAGGTTGATGCTGAGATGAATTCCAGGGACAAGGAAAGAATTATTGATGCTCAAAAAAAAGATAGCTATCTTGAACTTCATGATGCTCATCTCCCCTCTAAAGACGCATAAGGGTGAAGGTTATTTTTGGGGTACAAAAATCGCTCGGAAACTTTCACCCAGCGGCAGAATAAAAAAGGTCAAACCCCTCTGTGCAAGGTTTAGAGTAGAAAGTTGCGTTCCTAATTAGCACTCGTACGCAGACACACGCCGCAGGGTTTCGGTGGTTGTTCGGTGCGGTTATCCTGGCAAAATAGGGGTTAGGAACCCGAAGCACACCGAAACAGCTTTTTGCTAACGGATTTAGATGAGATGGAAAAGTTTGGTCGCCATCTCCACCACAACAATCCATTTGATGAAGTTAATCTTTTATTAACTCCAAAATACGAGTTGCACTCCAAAGCAGCAAACCTCTTTGGTGGAGTACATTTCGAGCTTAATTAGTTAACGAGAGCTAATGATTTTGTGGACCAATTACAAATCCCGGCTCACCATCTCCCAAACAAACAAACTAATAACCGGGATCCCAGAACCGGAGGATCCACTTGCTGCTGCTGCTACTAGATACTTCTGCTAATTATCGGTGCATCTCTCCATCGACACCTGACAACTTGGTGCCGGAGGATGCAGCTGGAAGAATGGTGACCAATCATATCTCGCTTGCCCATTAACCCATCCGAACTGGAGTAAAAATTGACAGCGAACCCGATTGCAACCGAAGAGTGCCTTCACATCGCTAAACTTTAGCGATTGTAATTAAGTTGACAATCTTAATTAAACCTCACCAACACTACACCACCGGCGGGGGCCGGCCTGTATGGTCTCGGTGAGTTCGTAGCGCCGGTGTGGTCCAATTGCACAACGAATGCACTCTGGCAGAAGTAATTACAGATAACGAGCCACCATGCCCGGTGGTTCTGTCTCGATTGCCTGTAGCTGTTCACTCCGGTGTTCAATGGGTGCGAGAGTTCGTTCTACAACTCGGACAAGCACCACGGGATAAGCCGTGGTGTTGTTGCCTTACCTAACCACCAACTTCTTCCAAAGTTCGATCGAAATCGAGCGTTGAACTCTCATATTCGCTGCGGAGGGGCCAACCCTTTTTTACCCTCAATGGCTCTCGCGTTGGTCAGTTGGCAGTCCTGGTGGCCGGGTTGCAATTGATATATTCAGGTTATTGAGGTATCGATTTTCTACCCTTGGATCCTATCTCCTCAAGTGACCGCTACGCTACTCCGAAACGCCGGGCGAAACATGTGTGCACTACTGTGGACAACCAACTGGATCTCTGGAATTGTATGTTAGTGGATGTCACTGGGTGTTGGCCCTTCTACCTCCAGAATGCCTGTGACCAGGAACCGAGGGTTGATGGAGAACGTATTGATTTGCTGTGTGCTATTTTTAATCGTCAATATACTTTGTTCCCCTGCCGGCCTGTAGGGTTGGTACAGGTTTCACAGGACTGTTATCGATTGAACTTTACAAAAAAAAAAAAATAGAAACAAATTCTATACGCCCTCAATTTTGCTGACCAATAGTGAGTATTGAATAGAATTGAGAATCGATCCAGTTTTGGGGGGGAAATAGCTCCCTGGAACTCCAACACAGATATCCCGGACACGCAGTTTGTAACGACTAGGTCATACTGATGGTCAGTTTTATTTCAATAGATTGAAGTTGATAGAACACAAAAAAGGTAAGGGCCGGCCACTATCTGTTGTTGAGCACACGGGGCTGAAGTGAGTTCCACCAGCTATTGGAATAAGGTTTTTTTTTAAATGGGTTATTTCAAATCAATTTCAGTTTTATCCGGGGGCTAGGCATTTTTTTAAGCAACTCCCTAGTCCGGTGATGTTTAGCAGCACAATATGGAGCATAGTTTTTGCTCCAACTCTACTGGTTCGCACGAAACGAACATAAAATCGAATCAAATTCCACAACTAATCAAATACATGTGCCATCACGATCAGGCTAACCAGCCGGGTTTTTGTTTTCCACCCTCGGAAAGCTATCGACAAGCGCATGAAACATCACCTTTGTTCTAGCGCTCATCGCACGTTGATGAGCAAAAATTGGCAATTTAAGTAAAAACGACAGAATGAAATTGAAAATAACGAGCTGCTTTCTGTGGCTTCTCGTGTCAAAGGTAGAGACAGTTAGCAAGCACTAATTAGCCCATAATCTATGCTGCGGGATTCTACGAACAACGCGGGCCCGGGGGTTTCCCCCCCGGGGTTCCAGTCTAAAACAATGCCAAACGTAGCACTAAGAAGAAACAAAATGGAAGTGAAGATTTTTTATTTCCACCCCGAAAACTCCAATCGATTGGAACTATTGACAGCCGACAATTCAACCCAGTCCAACCCATCATCATCATCATCATCGTCGTCGTCGTCGTTGTTGGCTGCGTGTCGATAGTTTAGCATGAATAATGAAATGAATGTACAGCTGCTGCCGTACCGTCTGCTTGTCTAGTGCCACGAATCCCATATCCACACACACACACTCACGTATCCACCGATCGGTTCCCCTGAAAACCGATCAATTATGGAGCGGCAGCAATTGGAAAAAGGCCAATGGAGTGGGTATTCATAAAACCATGCTAATTCGATTGTAATTCTTGGGTTTCTAGGTTTGTTTTTTTTGGGGATGATTTTTTAACGAGTGACTATTGAGGGAATTTTTAAAGTGCAATTAAAATCGATCAATTATTTAGGGTGGAAGAATTTTATTTAGAAGCTCGTTTAAAGTGTCACTAAACGATCTTTAATCTGCCCCTAACTTATTCATGCATCAAACTGTTGTCACCTCAAGAGCACAGTACATCAGGACAATCCATGACTGTCCTCGGTCTATCATTTTTGTCTTGGCCCCCGAAAAAAGGAAACACCCACAAAAGCCTGTAATTATCGCCATCTGCAGACATACATCCCGAGTCCCATTCCAGCTCTCTCTTTCTGTCTAGTCGATTAAAATTAAACACTGAAAGCGAAAGTCACCATCACATTGGGCATCGGGCATGTGTCCCAAGCAAGCATTGGTACAGCCGATCCTCTGGTAGGTGTGGTGACATAGACATTTTTCTCAATGACACCTCGATGCGTGTGTGTGTGTGTAAAATGTGTGTAATTAAGTACACAGACACACAGCTGTCCACATTAGTCCGCACTGCTGCTCGACATGAACAGGGCAATAAACAGCACGAAAACATGAGTCTGTCGTCTTTACCGCCGTAGCCGTGACACCCATTAACAGCAAAACGGTCCAATTTGTGCTGGCCAGGCTGCAAAACTAGCTGCCTCATGTGTGTGTCTGTGTGTGTGTGTTTGGTATCCTGGGAGACATCAAACTTTTGGCCGGCTGTCTGTCACCATGTGTCCCGTGTTGTGGAAACATTGAACAGGTTACACTTACGGGCACCTGTCTATGGCTTCGGCCATTTACTATGAGCCTGAAATGCCGTCGTGAATGTCCTTTTTGATCGCCTTTTTTGAGATGCTAGTTTTGTTAGGGACAGTGTGAAGAAGTAGCTATTTGCTCTGATAATTGCATACCTTGAGGCGGTAATTTCTGTGCGAATTGCATACTTTCAGGCTGATGCGCTTGAAGAAAGGCTAAAAGTATTATTAATTTTTCTTTTATTTTAAATTATACGCAATGGTCTCAAAAATTGCATAACTTTAGGCGTTTTTAGCACTTGATCAAAATGTGTACAAAAATTGCATACTTTCAGGCTGAGTTGCTTAAATAAACTGCGTTTGCCAAAAAATTACCTCTTTTTGAGCTCTTTGGCAAGTGAATCACGATGTTAAAATTTTAAATGATTTTTAAATAACCTTTTCACGACCCTTTTTTGATATTTTTTCCTCAAATGCCACATATTCCTTATCGCAATATGCAAACAGCTGCAAACTTTGATGATAATGGTAACCCTTGCAGATTATTTTCAACTGTCTACATTTAATTTGATGCCGCCCCGCCAGCCATTGCAAATGATAAAGTTTTAATGCATCAACGATTCACGTACTCTCGCCCGGCTGCATCTCTCAAATTTAATATGTCATTTCCTCCAAGCTTCCAAGATATGATATGGGTGGCAATCGTCTTAATTTATTTTAAACTCTAAACACCGTGCCCAGCTACCTTGCCTTACGTACGATATGGCGCGTCAACATGGTTGACGGAACGTCATAAAAATGGCTGACTTTACAGGAACAGCAGTACGTGAGACGTTGCAGTTGATCGTCACTTGGTACGCTCGGGACGGTTTATCAGCACCAAAAGCGCTCCACCTCGGAACAGGGAGCTCACCGAGGAGAGAACGAACTGGGGCGAGGTTTGTAATAAACATTAAATGTAACGATCGCCCGGGATGGAATCTCGTTGCAAGCGTCGGGTTTCGTACTTGAATGAGCACAGATCCTCATGAGTGTTGCGTGCACCGACGCAACACACCGTCATCTGGTGTGTGTGTGTGTGTGTGTGTGTGTGTGTGTGTGTGTGTCCTCTTCTTCACATTTTATTAGTAGCAATAAAATCTTACCCATACGACCATTTTTGGTGACCAATTTTCGTTCGGATGGGACTGGTACACGTGCTGTACACCTTCAGCCAACGTGCCTAAGGTGAAGTGCCGAACACCGATTCGTCCTGCCAGGGTGAGACTCTCGTAAAATGTTCTTAATTTATGTGATCTCCACGGGCGGTTCTTTTTTTTCGGAGCGGTTTTTGTGAAAACCTGTTCGCCTTGCCCGGGGGATCGAAAAGGTTTCGCAATGCCTGAATGCGCTGAGCAGGCAAGAAACTGTCACGCGTCATTAAGCCTTATCCTTGCAGTGGTGCTCGGGTTTAAAGCGGGAAATCATTTGCAGCCCTTTGACCCTCCGGGGAGGGTTCTGCTGGATTGTTGCTTTGATCCTGGCCAGAATTTAGCAAACGTCCATAGAGAGAGAGAGAGAGAGAGAGTTCCCCTGCATGTTGAGGTGAGCAGTGATGGAGCATGATTCATTGTCCCTACTGCAAAACACATACACTCACACACACACCCATTAACAGAAAAACACGCTTTTGACGCACTTCTTCCCTGATAGCCAGCATAATAAAGCAATTACCATAAATTTGACAATGTCAATTGGAATTTAAACACAATTTGCATATAATTCATTTCGGGCTCCGGACAGATACCCACCATGCTTCGGTTTCTGTTTGCGCTTCTAGCTAGCGTATCCCAACAAAAGCCGGACATTGGCTAGAAAGTTAACTTCCGCTTCCGGACATCGAAATCGAAGCTCGTTTATCGGCTTCACCACCAGTGCCAGGCCTGCCCTCAACTCCCTCGATTGTTTCTTTTCACAAACAAATGATTCCCCACGCGCTTTACAGGTAAATGAAATTAACCGACCTCAGTGTGATATGGGGTGTAGGGTAGGCCACACAGTGTTGCCCACCGCGGTGTCAATACACCCACCATCCAGTAGTGGCACCACCAACACAGTGGTTGGTTTGGTTTTGGGTGGCCGTTTGTTTGGTTTTTGTGTGTGTAAATTGGCCGGGCGGATCTCAAAACCGGAATGGTAACCCGATGAGCGGATCATCCATTCACCCTACCTAAAACAGCCCGGTCCGGGACATTATACCGAACCGGCCCGACTACCGTAGTGGGTAGCAGCGAAATTAATTATACTATTTGCTCGACGACCAATAAAATTTGCTCGAATTAATATTGCCTGCATTCGGTTACAGTATGCGGCCAGTGTGTTAGGGTTAAAATACGACCACGGCGCCGACCAGTGGGCTGCAGTACCGGTACCGGCGGGAAAGCCGATCGGCACATGCGAGAAGTGTTTAATTATTCATAAACGATACTTTTGCGAAATTTATGCGTGACACAAGGCCCAAGACCCGACCACGGGTCAAAAAAACAAAACGTGCCAAACGTCAATCGTCACAGCGAGGCAAACGGCGAGTTTCGGTCACGGTTGTTACGCCCGTCGCGACTCACCATGCAAAACCACCGTCCCCCCCTCGAGTGGCCTCCCTAATCAGCTCTGCAATCGATCACTTCCATTAAGGTGAGCCGTGCTGGAAGGTGTCACGAGTAAGAATTTAAGACAAGCCCCCGGGGACACATTTTCTGTCGTGCGATGGAGGCGCCCAGTCACTGGTAGAAATACGCGCTGCAAAACAAGCAAACGGGTAGGCTGGAAATGATTATTAACCGGAACACGAGACCCATGGACTGGTTCCGGTTTGACGATTAGAATGAACGGTACTAATTGATTGAGTTACGGCTAGGTGGTAGGCCGGGGCAGGCAAACTGCGAGCCGAGTTTTTTGGGGGCTGATTTACAACGGTTGTTTGGAAGTTTGGTGGGCTTGATTGGCACAAGGCTGTTTGGATAATGGGTAAAAGGGTTGCCCGCATATTGTACGGATGAATGATAGGTGTTTAATTTTTCCTCCACGTTCGCTTAAACGATTGCTAGAAATTACTATTTTTATTTTATTTATACTTTTAGATATTTTAAATTCACCATGCAATAAACTTAATCCTTGAAAATAGAAGTAAAGGAAGTGATTTTTTTATTTAAATATGATTTTTATTTAAATTTACATACCTTTGGGCGTTTTTCAAACACTAAGCTACTAAGCATACTCATTAAGGAGCAAAACAGCCGCCCAGAAGTATGCAATACGCACAACAATTTTAACAACTCATTAATTTTCTCACAAATTTATCACATTTTTTTTCAATTAAGTATTTAAATGATTTTATTTAGTAAATTGAGGCCTTAAATTATGCATTCATCATCGATTAAGCGATTGTTAGGAATGAAATTAAACTCTAAAAATACTTTAAATTCACCTTGTAATAAGCTAAAAATATTACCTACAACACTCAACGTGCAACCGCATTTCGATTCGCGTACCACCCGAACCCGACGACTTGCAGTCACAACAACCATCCCATGGGGAACGCCATCTTGGAATGTATAATTTAGCAAAACCTCAGAAATCACGTCACGAACCGCTTGTACCGCGGAGCGAAGGAAACGGGCCGGGAAGTGAGGGAACATTAGTGGAACATCGGTGCTTAATAATTCAAACATATTGACGTATGCTTTTTGGTGCTGGGCTGCAGCTCCGAGTCCGAGCGTGATGTGCTGAAAACTTACTGGCCCTGATCGATTCTGCCTTGCTGAATGTGGAGCCCTAGAAGGCTGTGGATATGGGGCAGTAGCTTTGTGCAAAGGTGCATTATTGCAATTGTGTGGTTACACTGGTTTCTCCAGCCCAGCAAAAGCATGCAAGGCGTCTTCGAACTTCCGAATAGGCTGTTTCCTACAAAGACAAACCGTAGCACCGTAGGGAGAGAGTTTTCTTCGTGCTGGAGAAATTCATAAGTTATTTACCAGAAAAAAAAGGCGGCGGACATGCAGCATGTACAAGCGTGGAAAGGTGGCCTTGGAGTATTCGGGGTAATGATGAAGAACCTATAATTTGCCTGGCAAGAGTGGGTTACATCACAACGACTTGAAACGTGGACATATGAAACAGTTTCGATTCGATTGCTGTCTAGTAAGTCTGGTACTCGACAGGTACCTTGAGCCGTGAAAGAATAATGAAGACGGGAACGGTAATTTTCTCACTGACGAGTTTAGAAGCAATAATTGCCCCAGAGGACTCGTTTTGGAGTTTCCTGAAGACAAAATGCCAACCGAAAAGCTTTTTGATTCCACCGTTTTCAAACCATAAAAATCAATCGGTACCAGATAAAATTCAAAATATCGATTTTTTTCTGCATTCCGGATTTTTTGCTTCGGGAATGCTCCTCAAGAGCGTTGGTCCTGGTGGCTCTCATCAGGCACTGCCGCATGCTGGTCTGCTTTGCGTATTCCCCAAGCGTGCATAATTGATGGGGATTGCTTTCGCATTCAATCAATAATCCTGATTGGAACGGTTCTATAACGACTCAAACAACAGCTTGCCGTTTGCGAAGACGTTTTGTGAAGGCTGCCACCCCCACAAATCTAATCCATTTGCGATTTGCGTAGCCTCACGCACCAAAAGATCAACAATCCGAAGTTGATGTTGTGTAAGAAAATCTAAGAGAAAATTTAATCATTTTGAAGTTCAATTCAAACCTCAAATAGCTTTTAAAGGAATCGGAATCTCTCTTAAAGTTTGGAAGAGCTTGTTTTCTTCTTCCTGGAGCGAATCTGTTTTATCGCATGAGATCGATTGATTGGTTGAAATCGAAATATATTTTTCTTCTACTGTTCAGCTCAAGAGAACGTTCGGAAGAGCGCTCACCGCGGTCTCTTCCCCTATTTCCCGAGCAGTTCAATATAAACTGAACGAAATTATAATTAAACAAACATTTTCCAAGAAATTGAACATCAACACCAACTAACTGAGCCATACCGCCATACTCGGTGATCGTTTTTGGCAAGGGGGTTCGGGCCAGAGATAGCTCTTCTCTCTCTGTGTGTGTATGTTCCGCTTATCCTTTTCCGAACGACGATACCGATCCGGAAAGTTTTGAGTCCTTCCCGAAAACGTTCCCAGCGTGTGGTGTGGTATATCCATGTGTGTGTGTGTGTCTTTGCTGGTCACAAGCGAGTGTAGAAGAGTGTGTTATCGAAGCAGGAAACGGAATTCATTTCCTTTCGACCACAAAATCCCAACCAAACGAACTACTAAAACCAAAGCCAAACAAAACGAACCAACCACCTTGATGCTACTTTTACCATTCGGGCAGCATACCAGCAACAAAGGCGGGGCGAGGGACGTCGCAAAAGGGAGAACCTGGAGTGCCTTCTTCCCTTCCAAGAATCGATTCTGAGGCGATACCGAACAACAAACAACGATCACTATTTGTATGCCCAGCCCACACAGACACACACACCGGCTCGTTCTGGTTATGGCTGGCTGGCTGGCTGGCTATTTTCTGTCTGGCTTGTAGTATAAGAAACACTCCCATACACTCCAACACACGGAACTCGGGTTACGGCAAAAAGGATAAGATTGTGATGAAGAGAAATCAAACATTGCCACAGAGTGAGTGAAAGCTGGGTGGGCGTACGGGGCTTTCGATGGCTGAAGCTGAAGTGAAATGGACTTTGAAACAAGGAGTGACCATTGCGGTCGATGGCCGGAGTTCCCACCCCTTGGACAAAGAATGAGAATGTGTCCTTGCTGTGCCGTGCTTGCCAGGGGGTTGGGATGTGTGTGTGTTAACCGGGGGTAACCGGGAAGGGTCCTCGCCGGTCCACCGAAGATTAGTTACTTAATTAGGTTTCGTTCTGGGTTCTGATTCTGGGTACCGCGTGTGGGTGTCGTCTTAACCAGGGTTCCCCGCACCAGCCAAAGAAGACGATTCCTGTGTGACGATGGTCTCCAGAATACCGGCCGCATAATCCGCACGTACACTCTGGTGTGATGTTTTCGGTTGTCGGAAGATAATCAATGGAACGGTGAGGCCTCGTATGACTAACTGACGATATCGATATACCTTACAACGGGGAACAGAGGGAACCTGTATAACGAATGTGGCAAGGCAAGAAACAATCGATGTTGCTTCGGTTCGGCTCAACTCATTTTCATTAGACACCCGTCGTTCCCCGGTTTGCTATTTGCTGAAATCGATGATGATGGTGATTGTTTCGATCTGTCCGTATCGAGCAGTGAAGGGATTTGTAATATCAGTGCGGGCGTGCGTGTGTGCTGATTCTACTCAAAGTATTAAAGCGAGTGTGTCCACTCTGGTGGTTTGTCGCCAGGGTGCTTGTGTGTAGGAAGCAAGCACCACTCGAGACACCGAAACCGAGCAGATACACACTGTGACCGATTTCTCATTACTCGGTAACTCATCGTTATCGTTGTGCTCCGTGCTGCATCATGTAACTTCTTTATCAGCTCGACGTGAATGGATCGTTTCCTCGATGGGTTGTGTGGACGATGGTCACCCTAGATAAGCGATTTTTTCTTGTTGTGGTTTGTTTTAGGCAGTCAGGAGTTGGGACCGATTGCGTAGACGTGCGTGTAATGAGCTAAAGTGAATTAAACGATCCGAAATCGAACAGGGCCGAAGGTTGTTTTGCTCGGTGTGATCGAATCCTTCCGATAAGACGGAACGCTTTGGAACGTTACAAATATGATGATGTGGCCGTGCATTCGATAAGAAAGCACACAGAAACACTTATCCTCGGTGGCTTAATTTAAGGTTGGCGGGACAATTTCCATCTGCGGATTCTTTTCTCTCGCAATCTCTTTTTGTATCTATCCCAATCTCCATTGTGTTGTGGATCGATGTGGGGTGCACATATTGAACAGGACCGGAGACAGTAGAGAGTATGAGGGTTCTGATAGATAAACAAAACTTCCTCTCGACCTACACAAATTGGGTGGAAAATTAACTGTTAACGATACCATTAAAAGTTGTTTGTTCTGCTTGGGCCGGATATTGCAATCGGTCTCATTACTCGGCATGGAGCTAGAGGACACGATTGAGAGCTTGTCACGAGTGTGTTCGAACATCTGGAAAAAGAAGCTATTAAAATGAGGAAAAATAAGTTGGACGTCTAAAACATCTTCAGTGGTAATCATAAACCGTATTTATGATTCTTATTGAGCTCAGGTTATGATTTTTTCGTAAAATAATAATGTTTTAATATTAAATTTTGCTATCCAAATGATGCTTCCTTCAAAGAAGCCATAAAGATTTTTTTTAAATTTGATTAGAATATGATAAAGCTGTAAAAATTGCATACCTTTAGGCGCTTTGCACATGGTTGCTTAGGTTGCTAAGGACAGAGCTAAAACTCATCCTAGAAGTATGCAATCCGCCCAACAATCTGAACAAACCATTAATTTTCTCACAATTTTACATTCACGAGTATTGTTTGATTAAATTATGTTATTGTTTCAATTGTTAAAAATTATTTTTAAAGCATCTTAAGCCAAATATAAACCCAAAAATCCTGTTTCTCAATAATACTTCTCCACGGCATGAAAATGAATCAATTTAATTTTTGCTTGTACTGGAATGTTCGCGGTACCCAATTCCGGATAAAAACATCACTTCTCCTGCTTCCTGCTGCTGCTGACGGGTAACGCACTGCAAAATATGCTTTGCGTAATAATTTTTGTCGTTCCCTTCTCGACACACCAGAAATAAAAGAAAAACCAGCCGTCCCACGATTGGATAGGTTGTTCGAGCTCATAAAACACTTCCGCCCTGGTCCGATGCGATCATGGTGTGATGGGTCGGCGCTTAGTGTTGGGTTGGCTTAGTGACTTTGTGTGTGTGTTTTCCACCCCGACAAGTATAGAGTGACAGCAGGAAGAGAAAAAAGAGCCCCAAAATCAAACGACCAGCTTTCAATCCTGCCGCGGCAGGGCACTGACAGGAGTCATTTCAAGTCAAGCTTCCGCGAAAGCTCCCGGTGGTTTGCTCCGGGTGGTGTGTCCTTAACGATTGAATCTTTTTAATATCCGGTCCATCGTTTGGGGTGGTGAGGAGGTCGCAAATCCGTCTGCTGATCCTCGGGGCTTCGGGTCTCTTTGTTCGATGTCATGCCCGTGTCAGTTTCTTTTTTGGTTCGTCGGGACACACAATCCGGGATCAAGTTGCTCGGTGTCGTCGGGGTCAGCAGCAGCCAGTTGTTGGTGTCTCATCATCATCTTCGCGGTAATCTCCTCCTGCGATGGAATCAAAAGAAGTATCCCCCTGCCAGTGGGGAGGGTCATGTGATTGCATCTGGACCAAAATTCTTAAAAAAACACCAATTCAATCGAACTCGTCTCATTCCATAACATCAGCAAAGCTCCATTATCATGCTGCTTATGCTGCCGATTTGTGATATATGAAACAACCGCTGCTTACACCAGCCAAGCGCGCGCGCCCACCATGTGTGTGTGTGTTTTTCTGATTGTTATCATCATCGTCGTCGTGTGTTTTACATCACCTTTTATTTGTACGTGCGTCAAAAAGAGGGGGCCATTGTTTAATATTCTTTTTCCCTTCCGTTTTGTGTCAATTTTTGTGTTTTCTATTTGCCTATTTGTTTGGGATACTTCTTTTTCTATTTTTTCTGTAATAATTTACATGTTTGCAACTGTGAGTGTGTGAGGTCTGTATGAAAAGATTGCTGTATATATTTTTCTGCAAAGGAAATTTCCCAAAAACAATTCTTGTTGGAGAGCTCTCCCAACGTTCTTGTGTTTGTTCTGTAAATTGTATATATCTATTGGTCCTCGTGCCTATCTCGTACAAAAGTGCTACAAAAACAAATAATCTGACAAATTTGTTTTTTTTTTAAAACCCCCGTTAATTGCTACTTCACAAACGCTGCTCTGTCTGCATATGCTGCAACTGTTTTCTTTCCCCGTTAATTGTGCCCCCGAAAATGCCTTGTTCTGCGCTCTCCAAAACAAAACAAAAAGCAAACCAAAATGCGTTTGTCCTTCACCGTTCATCGTTCTGTGCCAGTGTGTTTCGTTTGCTTTATCGTGCTTCTCTGTTTCCGTTTCTCTTCCTTCTCCACAGGGTGCTGTTTTGTGACTTTTTACACTCGTAAGGCAGCTCTCAAGGCGCAGGACGCGCTGCACAACATCAAGACGCTCGTCGGGGTAAGTAGTTGCCTATTTGATAGTAGCAGCCCAACTCCATCCGGGATTGGACACACAAGTATTAACCTCCAACCAAATGGGCGGCCCTTGTATATGTGTATATCTATTGCGTTCATATAAAATTGTGCCAGTTCAAAACAAGAAAAAAATGTTTCATGTACTTTCTATCCTCATAACTACATATGCCTAAAATGCGTCTTTTTATCCTGTGGCAAGCTGAGTGTTACCTTGTTCGTTGAGTGTTTTCGTTTAGTTGTTGCCGTTGTTTGCGTACTTCAGCCAGAGAATCCACGCCGTTCCGTTCTATTCATGCATCGCAATGCTGTTCTTTTGTGTGCTTCCGTGTCCTGGATGACGTTGATAGCCCAAAAACCCGCAGTGCTACCAGCGTAGCACTTACTGACCACACATCGCGCCAGGGAAACAAACGAGGAGCTTCTAAATCCACCCCAAAAAGAGCCTGACTTCATCGGGTTCATTGTAAAGTGCATGCCATCGTGTCGTCCACGAACACAGCTGACATGTAAAGCCGTTACTCTGCTTCTCTCACACTCCTGGCCGGACTCGGGCTTCAAAAGTATCTAGCTTACTGTAGGGCTAAAGTCAGCCAAACAAATCTTTTGCAGCACTGCCTGCTACCCTGGTAATGCTTCTTTAAACATTTACGTAGCAAAAAGCACCGGACAGAGAGACGAAACATCCGGGGCGAAGAGAGCTGTACCGATTATATCAGCAAACCCGTCATGTGAGGTGCTCGCTGTGGTCCGATGACATACACACTGTGTGTGGAGTACGATGATGGACGAGTGAGCTATTCGACAGTACTTATCTGGTACCAGATTCCACCCCACAACGGGTCTGTCAAATCGCTATGTTTTACATTGTCGAGAGATAGAAAGAATTCGAAAAGAGAGGACTTTTAAGTTCTGCTGCGGGCTGAGTAACGTTGGTGCGTGATTTTTTTTTTCGCTTGCGCTTCGCCGAGTGTGTGGTTGCTGTCATTCACATAACTATGGAGCTGCACAAAGGTAGCTTATGACCAACGGATGGACAAATCAATTCTGAAGCGAACAGAATAAAAACCAGACACAGAGCGCACACATACTTCATTCTATCACTGGCAGCCGTACTTATCACCGCGGGCAGTCAGAACTAGACTGCTAGATCGTTGAGCTTCAAGTGGAGAAGCTTTGACCGGCGGTAGGGATTGGGATTAAAACAGATTTTTAAATCAGATTCTGATGCTGTAGAAGGCAAACTGGCAAATAGATACGATATAAGCGCACTTGTATTTTTAATATGTACATGACAGTCTTAAAAAAGTATATTCTACTCTTGAACCTTGAAAAAGGCATGAGAAAAACAGATTTCCAATTAGTTTAGTTTTACGCCTGAATGTATGAAAACAAATTTGGCGCCTAAAAGTATGCAATATGAGGTAAATTAATGGGTTAGTCCTTTTTTTTAGGAATAAATGTTCAATTATCAAGCTTAAAGCATGAATATAACAAAAATTACAGTGAAGTTATCACTACGCTCCATAAGTTGAACAAAAACCTAGGAACTGCGTACAAGAAGGTTTCTTAAGCACTCTTGCAGCGAAACTTAGCATCATCTCGGTGTCAAACAGATTCCATTAAGTTTTCAACCGAGCTACATCCTACCAAAAGCCTCCAGCTTCACATCAAACGGATGTATCCTGTTGACACGCGCTCCGCAACGTAATAGCCTCAGTCTTTCGGGAGCTATTGAAGGTGTCCAAACAAGCGGTACGATGGTATATCTGGTGGTTTACTCTTTATTTTTAGTGAAAAGCGCGAACTACACGTGTAAATCACGGCTTCAAATGCTTGTCGTCACCTCCAGAACGCAGGGTGAGTGAATCACTTGTCAAAGGGCGCCCCAGGACCGAAGCTTCACGATGGCGGCAACGATGATACCTTGACAAGTGTGTGAGCTTTCAATAATTCATGGATATTGATTTTTTTTTCACTGCTCTAAAAACCACATGGGTGAGAAGGCATCGCGAATTCGCGACCTAAAACACGGCAAAGTTCCACCCGGTTATAGGCGGCTCAAACGGGAAAGGACAACATGTGGCGACAGTTGTCCTGTCAACAAAAGCTGTGCCACCGTTGTTTAGCCTTTGAATATGGACAGCAGCATGGATGGATGCGGTGTCATCAGATTGTTATGTTTCTCGCAAATGAAAAACTTTTCCCTATCACACTCTGCGTGTGTGTGTGTGTGACATATTTTGTGTTTTGTCGTCTAGTCCCGCGAAGGTTTTTCTCTTTCTTTGCGGGAGAAATGCCGTTCGATTTAACAACTGCCTTTGGCCTTTGTTTGGAAGGCTACCAAGAATTGGACTGGAACGAACGAAAGACTTTCAACATCGCTTCAAACTCAACCACTGACGTACTCATCATGCAAACAATCTTGTTCAGAAATGAATATTTCGAGTGAGTGAGGAAGGACCTAGACACGAACTTCATGTCATTATTAAACAGCAAATATTGCAAAGTTTGTCGATAGCGTGCTACACTTTCACAGGCTCAATCATCAACCGGCTCTGCTCTAAGCCGAAACATATCGGAAGACCCCGGTAGAGCTGATGGTGTAACGAAACAGCACATTACTTCCAAGTTTCCGTTTTGCTTTACCGAAAGTATGAAGTACTTACCACGAAAACTCCCCCCCCCCCCGAAATTCGGTCCATTTCGAGCGGATTTTGCAGATAGAGAGTGTTCAAATCCTCTCGACCCTTTTGATGTAAAAGGATCGCTAAACTCAACACTCATTTATCCCAACACTCTCCACGTCTTGCTGACTTCCGAGCTTTTTTTTGGGTTAGCACTGTGGTAAAAGTATTCCCTGCCCGACACAGCACCAAACGAAGATTTGATCCTGTTTAGGCGGGGGAAAAAATCCTCCCGAGAAGCATTCATATCGCTACGCGTGCAGCGCAATTTTGTCGTTCGACGAGTGCTTCTGAATCTCAATAATCAAAGCACATCGATGACTGTGTACTCAGAAGAGGGAATAGGAAGGGGAAACAACAGTCCGTGTTGCAAAAGCGGCACATGCATAAACGCGTGTAAGTACGTCCGGAAAACGTGGTCCCGCGACTGAAGTTTCCTGGATGATGATGAGGGTTTTTCGTCGAGTATTGATGAAAGCAAAATGAAAACTGCTTGAAAATCATTTACCACACAGAGGCAAGTGACGGGACGAAGCAGCAGCTGAAGCATTTTCCATGGAAGAGTGTTTGAATATGAGCATCATATTTCCTGCCCCCTGCAGCCCGTGAGTGTTCCGCACATCCTTACCAGAAACCATCAGTACAGTTGATCGAAAAGCTTCATGGGACCTTCTTTTTTCCTTTCCTTCTCCACCATCGATTTTCTTTGTTTGAGCTGCCCACATCGTTTTCCGACGAGATCGACTTAGTTTACACCCGGGAACCAATGCGCTTACACGCTTCAGCTCGATTCCTTCTTCAAATCATCGTAATTTTATATTAATACACCCGGTCTCATATTCACAGCGAGGGAGCGCGCGTGTACTGGAGATGGCAAACGATGTTCTTTAATCTACGAAAAAGCACTGATTTTCACTTCCTTTTTCGCACCGGCCGCGCCCAGCCAGCCAGCCAGCCCAGCAGATATCGAGCAGGTTGATGTGTGCTGGATCAGCACATCAGAGTGCCGGGTTGGATCACATTTGACTGCTTGGTTTTCGTATCGAATGGCTCGTATCCGGGGAGCGAGTAGTGCAGCTTGCCGGGAAAACCATCACCAAACTTGAAATGGTGATTGAGATACACAGTCACAGTCACCTGTGTTCAGGAAGGTACTCCAGCAGCTACTACTACTACGGTCGGGTATTAGCACCTTTCGCTGGAAAGAGAAAATGGTTCATCAAAGACACATTCAGGTAGGGACCAGGAAGGACGGCAAACCGATCAAAGCCGATGTAAGGGAAGGAAATGTTGCCAAAAGATGAACCATCTCTCCCGGAGCGTCGTTTGGGAAAAGCTTTTCATGCTACCTTCGCGGGGGGAGGAGGAAATCATCACAATAACCCAATGCGTTCGGCTTACGCTATGCATGTGTTTACGTACGTCAATGAGGGTACGGTAGCCAGTTTCCGCCGTTCGATGGGTTTGAGTTTTTCATTCCTTTTTCCACAACTGAGTTGAAGTTGTGGAGCAGCAGATTTGAAACATTTCACTCAAGCATTAGCTTTGCGGATTGCATACTTTTAGGCGATTTTTTTACGTTGGAAAAATGCGTCTCACTATTATCAAAACATTTCAAACAGTAAAAGCATACTAAAAAAACGTTATAATCAGTCCTTGCTACGGGGAACGATCCAGATGGGATTCGATAATCGGTTCTGCCTTACGAAGACAATCTCGCGCTACAAATCGTGCTACGCGCCAGGTTATAAAATTTGCTATACTAATTAAACTATTCACTACTTTTACATAGTAATGTAATGTATTAATTTTGAAAATCGAAATTTCCAAATTTATGTTGTATTGGAAATTGCATACTTTTAGGCGCCCCTCCCTTACCAAACTCTCTAACCAAACGTATTTATCAGTTAAAGAGGCTCACAATCCTAGCTGGTACCTTATTTTTTACCCGGTTTAAAACACATTAAAGCTAAACGGCTTATTTATAATGCTTCAAAAGCCTCGGCGCGTACCACGTATCTGACCACACCTGGCGGCACATGGAGAGCACCCGCTGGGACAGCAGTACCGGGCACAGCATCAAAGCACTTGTTAATAGAGTGCTCAATTGCATGTAACGGTCATAAATCTACCTTTAATTGTGTTTCGATAGCAAAAATTGAAAAACTACAACCCGTCCCTCAGTCCCATCCGATCATCATCGCATGGCATCCCCTGCATGGTCATAGGACCAACCAACAGTGGCCACCAGCATTAAATCTAAAAACCTCTCCAACGACATGAAAACGAATTAAGTAATTAGCAGCAGCAGTAGCAGCAGTGCTGTACTGACCGACGGCCTCACCAGACATCGGGATTCGTGGTGATCCGCGGTGACGCTCGCAACCGCTGCGCGCTGCGTCACTTCCGACCGGCAACGTGCAACAAACTGTAAAATTCATCGAAGCTGTGGGAAATTAAACTTTAATCGATCTATTATTTTCAATTTACATAATCATAATCGTTTAAACTCATAATCAGTGCTATCACCGGGCAGGCGAACTGCTGCTGCGAGCCCGTGTGAGTCGGCTTTGTTGATGATGGGTGTGCGTTTTACGGTAGAAAATATCCGCTGTTGTTTTGACCGATCGCGTCCTGGACGGTGACCATGAATGTGATAATCCACACCGAAAGCTGCTGATGGCCAGATGATGGGGAAAGGATATTATGAGTGTGTTTCGCGCAGGCAGCTCTTGGATAGGAAGGATGGTTATCCAGAACAACCACCCGGGGGTAATGGTGTTTATGTGTGCCCTCCCACGGTGGTCTAGAGATGAATGGCACGAGCTGAAAATTAATTGCTTTCTCCGAGTTGTTGTGTTGATGCTACTGTTGCTCCTGTGGCAGGGTTAGAAGAAGGCTGCAGGAACGCACAACAGGATTATGAGTCAAGTCACGTGGATTTAATGAGGGAAACTGTTTACCATATGTGGAGGGGTCATGAACATGCATACTGTATTTTGGAGGGCGAAGCATTTAAAATGTGCTAAAAATTTGAAACTCAGTTTTTTCAGTCAAAAAAGCCCAATTGTTCCACAAACGCTATCGGAAACCCATTTATCGCACTTCCGGCGTAAGAAATGACCACTGCAGTGCTTAAAAACTCAATAAAGAGCCATGCTTCCGGAGATGGGGTGGGATTAAAAGCAAAATCACCCACCATCCGTGTGATGTACACACATACCGCTGACGTTGAAGGAATTGTGCAGCCAGAGTGCTAGACTGACGTCTGCATTTGCCGAACAAAAGTGCTACACACAACTCTCTCACCCACTCGGTAAACGGGAAGTGGATAAGATGAATGACACCTAAATGCATTTTCATTAACTCACCCGGTTCACGCTTCCTTTTTTTTCTAGGTCCAAAAACCGAACCATCCAAAGCGCCGGTTCATCAATTGCTCGAAAAGGGTGGTCGGTCGGTCGGTCGGTGTGTGCCTTTTTTTTCCTTCACACGGCATCTTTTCGTGCTGCTTGGCACCATTTTCGTGGAAGCACCCGGATGCGAGGTTCAAAGATTCATTTGAATACCGACTTGCTTGAATGCGACAAATTTGCCATAGAAGCATAGTTTGCTGCAGCAGCAGTAGCAGCAGCATCAGTTTTCGAGCTACGAGCTGCGCTTCAAACGAATGGTTCTTTTTTTGCTTTCCCCTTCGAACTGATTCCGGGTCCTAGGTGGTTCTTTTGAGAAGCTGTGAGAAATTGGTCTACGTCGCTTAGAAGGATAGTTGTCTCTTAGGAATTTAGACAAGAGGAGCAGATTTATAGATACGAACATTTATGAAAACAGAACAGATTTATATTTCCTTTTTAATTTTCTTAAGTACTTTTATAACTTTAATTACTCTTTTAAGTGTAAAAAACACTTTTTATGATAAAAAATACATATTGAAAATTATGATCTGACCAGCTGACTGTATGCATCGCACCTACAGTGCGATGCTTTCTTCATACCTCGGCATGCTACGCCGGTTGCATAGCGACAGGCGCACACTTGCTTCGGTGAATGCATGCACAGGCGCCGCATAACACCGGGCGCAATGTGCAAAGATTGAAGAGTAATTTGCGATAAATTTAGCTGTTGAAAAACGATTATGTTCTAATTTTATCAGCCATCAGCCCTGGTGCTTGCGACAGTCTCCCTTGCGAACGGAGCACACGGTCGCTAAGATCGCTTCACTGGAGCTATCTGCTTCGATAAACCTTCATGTTTGAACTTTCTAATGAACGTGAGCTGGTGAGAATGTACCACCACGCACATGCGAGTGGTCTCTCTATGGCGAACAGATAAGGCGTTGAGAGGGCAAAAAAAACACACTCCACCTTCAAACCGTTACGGTTTGATGAGTTTTATAAAATGGCTACACTGACTCTTCCTTGGAACCGATGATGCTGGGTGGGGGGATTCTGCTCATAAAATCAGTTGAAAGTTGCACCGAGTTAGAAGTTGGTGGTAATTTGCTTAAAGGCTTCATCGATTCCCATTTTTTGTCTCGCTCTCTCTCTCTCTCTATCGCTGGACTGCCTTAACCAGTTTCTTAAACGTGGGCCCCTTCACATAATTTGCAGCATTTTGCCCATTTTTACGTCTCTTATCTACCGCCGGCCAGCTGGTGCTGTGTTGAGCCTGAACCTCGGAAATCAGACACCATGACAGCAACGATGAGTGTGTGTGTATGTGTGTGTGAGAAGTAGATTGTGCCACATGTGGAATTTATTTAAACTTCTCAAAACCCCTTTTTTGCCACATCCCAGGAGCATGTCGAACTGGAACGATACCTACCAGCGTTGATAAAAGCCATGCCTGAAGAAGGGTTCAAATCGCACAACAACACAACTGATGCCTCTCTTTCCCCCGGTTTCCCTCACGTCCATGGCCATCAAGTGCCGGAAAGGACGACCGTACCAGGGAGAGAACCCGGCAGCGAGTCCCAAATGAAGCCATTACGGTTTAGAGTGGCAGCAAGACGATACGAAAGTAGAAATTACTGCTCCAAATCATCCCGGAGGCGGCCAGCTCACATCCTAGCTACTGCTGAGCAGGGCCGGTTGTATGCCGACGGACGATAATGCCGAAGAAAATGAGCACAACTTGGAGAATGCGCCTTCCACCGTGGAGTAAAACGATCCTTCTCACTTGGTGTCATAATCGTGCAATTATTTCCTTCTTCACGAGCGCCCAGTGGATTCTCGCCCGGTGGAAGTCACGGGCAGGGTTTTAGGGTCATCACCTCCCTTCTTGGGGGAGTTTTTTTTTTGGCAAGTACGCCCCCAGAATTCTAGGCTCTTCAGCGCCAACCAACGGCACACTGTGCCAATATTGGCAAGTGTACCCTCGGCGACGATTTTCACAACAAGAGGTGATAATTCTTGAAGGAAGTTTTCAGCTGGAATCGAACGCGGTTCCATGTCTGCATTAAGGGAAGGAAAAAAAAATCCCGAACTTACTACGAAACACATACACACGCTCACTCTGTAGATGGACTCTGTAGATGGAAGAGTGTTGCAGCACTAGACGCTCTTCCCGGTTGCAATAAGGCATTAAAATTCATTTTTATATCTCCCAGGTGAGGGAATTAACGGCAATAACATTTGAGAGCACGCGGGGATAGGTTTTGCAAACAGCAACGCCATGAGCCGATACGGATACGAATTCTGCCTCGAGAGAACGACTCCAGTCTAGACAGGGCAGCAACACGACACAACCACACACTGATGGACGACCAAACATGATTGTTTCCAGGAATACCAAGTATCACCGAAACAAAATGCAAACGGAAAACACCAAAATGGAACGATATATTAGAGACCTGTGTCCTGAAAACCGGAAGCAAGGAACAAAAAACTCCGCCGTTGAATATATAGAACACATATCCTGTCCATTTTTTTAAATGGCGATTCCCGGTGAATGGGGATTTTTTTTTTGTTTTGCTTCGCCCATCGTCACGTGCGCGCGGACCTGTGGCAGCAATCATCAACTCCGGAAGTCTTTTATGCATATGTGAGGAGAGCACATTACGTCGAATTTTCAAACCGTCCCTCGATGACACGGCCACGGCCTCGAGGATATCGGTAGTATTTGCGTGCGAGTAGGATAAACCCCCCCTTGGTGGTGGTAGAAATCCTGTTAATCCTTTGCGGGATTTTGGTGGACACCGAAGCAATCGTGGATTATATAGGTAACTCTCCTGCTCTTTGTTCTGGGGAGTACACTAGAGAGGAGTTGGCACTGAGCACACACAGACAGTTTTGTCCCGCATTGTCGATTCGATTGCTGGCACGGAAACGACACAAACCACTTAGTCCACCAGGTCCTGGACAGCCGGACCGACCGGAGGGACTTTCATCTCGCTGCAGAAGACACAGACACTCCCGCACTCAATTCAGGATGGACAGTAAACGTGACGATTCTAGCACGAGTGCACTGTGCCTCCAAGACACGGCGAGTGAGATATTCGCCGAGAGATTCCTCGATGGACATCATTCCGCCTCCTTGATGTGTGCCAACGGTTCGAAGCTCTAATTGAATTTAATCTGTCTCGTATTTATATTTGGTTCCCGGTTTCCCATCCAGGGAACCGGAGAATGCTGTTGGGCCAGTAGAGTAGATGGTTTCTAGATTGGGAAGCTCCCGTCCCAGAACAGTTGACAGGGGACATGCGACAAAAGGAGTTCAGATGAAGAACCGATTATTATGCTACAAAATCGTCGTACGGCTTTCTCTCGCTCTCTTTCAATTCGAGGTCCCATGATGCAGCAATGGAGGGTGACACGTTTCGATCCGTATCCGAGTGTCGAGTTGGCCCGATTGGAGCCGGACAGCACACACACACACGTCTGGATGGTATGTGCGTTCTGTGCGCCACTGACCACTTGTTCTTGAACCGGGCGGACGAGGTGACTTGTGACAGTGCTATGTGCTTAAGGATATTCTACAGGCGAACGGAGACGACGACCTGTTGCTGTTGTCGCAACACACACAGAGCCCTTTGCGGAGACGATCTGCCGGACTGTGGAAGGAGCTCTTGCCGTTCACTCATCTGCATGTGAACAAATACACCTTTTTCCTAGAGCGTGTGTGTGTGTGTGTTGTGACCCCGTAATTGGCTTCTAAGCCGATGGGTATTTTCCATTTTAATCCCTTCATAAGCTTGTTTTCTGTGCAATTGTTGCACTCTGGCCAAATACGGAACCGAGTGTCCTTCGAGTGGAAGGTACACGCTCTCGGGCGGCAATCGATCGGCCCAACGCGTGCAGATAGCAAGTCTAGGCTTAAATTGGAGCTTTAATAAATTAAAATGACACATGTGAGGTAGGTGAATTTATGTCACAGCCCCGGTGTACGGTATGCAAAAATAAAACCCGGCCAAAGGTTCTTTGTGGGATATTTTTAAAAGTCTGTCCTCCGGAGCAAGTGCTCGGCGTCGAGCACTCCGCATTTATTTATGGAACAATTTATTCACGTGACAAACTAATGCAACACGACGCTGTTCGTTGATTCCCAGGAAGGGTACATTTTCTGAACGTTCTCTCCTTCGGTAAGTCGACGATCCTTCCCACTGTCAGGTGTGTAACGATGTGTTCTTAATGATAAGGAGAGCATTTTTATGCCAAACTCCGAAAAGAAGGAGCAAACTAGATTTAGGAAGAAAACAACGCAAGCCAAACTCTCGAGAGCGCTTAAAGCTTCCGTGCTTCAACTTCCAACGTGCACGTGGCGTATGATATATGGGGCATGAAAACAAAAAAAAAACAAGCAGGCACACCTTGAATATGGAGTAAACGATGAAGGCTCTCTTCTGCCACCATTCCCAGGACCAGCTCCAGGAACGCTCGTTAGCCGCAGCCAAAGCTATAAAGTTAGCTGTCGTAAGGGGAAAAGCTGTTGGTTCTGGGGATTTTTTTTTGCAAAGTTCGTCCTTAATTAGCCTTTTAAAGAACACAGCTCATGTGGCGAGGGAGCAAACTCCCCTCCAGTCTTTCATCCTTGATAGACAGGTAAGGACCACACTGGAGCATACTAAAATAAAAGTACATCTAACTGTAATAATCTTGTCGAAAGTTGGGAAAGTCCTTTTAAGCAAACCTCACCATGGCCTTCAGGAAACAGACCGGTAACATATTGAACGGGTCCGTGTCTGCTGATGATGCTGTGAGTTCGATAGTTGCCGAATAAGTTTAAGCCTTCCCACTTCCCCACGTAATGGAGGCCACATGAGGCACATGAGCTGTGTTCAATGCAAGTCACCCGGACGACGATGACTAGGTAGTAGATTTCAGGCCTCATTAATAGGCGCTACCTCACCTGTGGCTTGCCGCCGTTGAGGGTTTTTCGGGAAGTAATAAATTTCATCCAACACCACCACCGGCAGCGCATTTGAGGCTTTTTGGCTGGTGAAAGTTGGGTTTTTGGTAAGCAAGTAAACAGCTTTTCCATACTCTGCCCCTGGAAGGTAACAACATTATGGGAGTTGGAGAGAATTTACACAACAATTTTAGTGTCGACACAAGGCGGTTGGCAAGAGTTGGTTCTTCTTAGATTGATTTTTAGCAGTGTCCTAAAGCTTGAAGTGAAGTGCATGGATACATATTTGATAAAGTCACAGTTTGGATATCAAAACCAACAATGTCTGATACTTGTACAGATATCCCAACTGATGCATTGTAGCAGCTTTTGATGGAAAGCATGGATGACTTTCCTTACATCCGATCGTTTACCTTTCGATAGACTTTGTTCGGAGTCCGCACACATATGGTGGCCACCTTTCTCTACCCCGCCCTCCATGTGTAATGAAGTGCCTTTGTGTCTACCTACTTTGCTGTGGAAAAGCCATTTTAACGATGAGCGTACGAGAGCGACCACGATTAACGAGAAGTAATGACGTGTGTCGTCCCAACTGACGACGATGATGATGATGATGATGCAGTTTAAGCGCCGATAAAGACGTTGACTGACCGGAAATGGGTGGTTTTCCAGTTTTCCCGGATGGATGTGCTAGCGCGTAGAGCTTTAGGTTTATAGCGTCACGCGAACTCACACGCGTTCGAACTCAATTAGGTGCCTGGTGTGTGTATTTATGTGGCCCAAAAGCATACAACGCGCCACCCTAATTGCGTAGCTAGGAGCTAGAGTTGATCCAGCTGAAATCCCCCAAAAAAGGACATCCAACCCGGTAGAACGCCATCACCCCCAAACGTATTTTAAATGTGCGCTTTCGAGTGTCCGCATTGGCCAAATGCTTCTGATGGAGTTCAAATTTGGTGCCAACAGGAAAAAAAGAAAACGAGGACAACCACACAACGCGAACCTCGACGAATCTACGACTGATTCTGACCAAGCTCGAACGTTCGTTACCGCCATCGAAACCCTTAATTGAATCATTTCAGAATGCATCGCTTCCACAGTTTTGCTTCTAACGACCGCGACTGCTTCTACAGCGGGCCACATCCACGCTGCTCGTCCCCCAACAATACAGTTGGCACGTTTGGTCAATCGATCGATCGCGGGTGGGGTTTGTCGAAACATCGAACATACTTCGCTGCCGAATGTCGATAGCGTACGGATGGTTATGTCCTGCTGCTACACGAGCAAGGGGGCCAATAAAAGAAATGTAAACCTCGTTAGGCGATCAGTTTAAACGCTTGCGGGGAGGGTGTCTCAATTCCATCAAATTTATCACATTCGCGTGGCGTTTTTGTCGCGAAAGCGGCAGAAAGGAAATGGAAACCAATCTACAGATGGAACGTGCCGGTGCATTTCGTGGAGTGCAGGAGAATTTAATCGAAACGTGGGATGGTTTTTTCGTTAGTTTTCTTATGATATTGACCAATATCCTAATGCCTTAATTGGTGCATCAGGATATACTCGAGGATTGTCGATTCAACTTTGGTTTTCAGAACTTAGAGCAAAATTACATATTAAAGTGAGCAGATGATATTATCATTAGCTACCTCCTTTCGTAATAAGACGATGCTTCTGTACCTTAACCTCGAAGTACGCACTATTCCCTTAAACGCGTCTTCCCAAGAAGACCGACTTCCCACCAGACGACCGTCTTACGCAAAACGCAATTATTGAATAATAATGTGTTTATGGTGCATTATTAACGCACGCTCCCCGGGTTGGTCAGCTTATGTCTACCTACGTACCAGCCACGAGAAACAATTTGGTCGATCTTTAGCAGAACAGACCGTCCGTCCGGGTTGATGCGCTTCTCGCTGCTCGTCCGGACCGGGACCGACCAGTCCTGTACTAAATAATGAACGTGCAGGACACCACAAATAGAATCACCAGCTGAACCGTGCTGATAGAGCGGGTTGCATTATGCGACGCCTGGACAGTGTGTCGGTCGTTTGGCACGGTGGCCACTGTCAGGTGGGGCTGGTAGCTTAAGGCCTCCCGAATGCATTATTATTCCAATTTGCGCAGAAAATGACCCTTTTGGGTTGTGTGTTTCTAAGCATTGAAAGATGAGCTTAATGGACGTGTCGTACAATATACTGCGAGGTAAATTAAATGCTTTATGGGACGTTTAGGCCAAATTTAAAAAAAAAACAAATGTAAACATAACGGCGCCTGAAGTTAGGCAATGTGTATTCATTTGATACTGAAGTGAGAAATAAAATTTAAAAAAATCTGATTTATACAACTTTTTGGGGCTTTAACTTAGGTAAAATGCGCCTTAAAGTATGCAATATGAACACAGTGGCGCCTAAAGTTATGCTCGGTGTGTACTAAACCGTCTTACTAACAAGCTTATCACCTGGATACACCCTAGCAGCGGCTTTATTTTTCTTCCAAACTACTCCCTAACAGCTACAAACATTTAATTTTACACGATAATGCGTAGCACCAACTACAAAACGATGCAGGGCCGCCGAACAAGCAATATCGCTAGACAAATTTACATTACGAATTACTTCCAAATGCCGCTGCTTAAAAACCCACACCAAACGCATCCCTGTTGTGTCGTTCGGCAAACTATAAGTGCTTTCTGCCGAGTGCTTAAATGCTAAAGTCAAATAACCACCACCGTCGTTGACTGCGCCTGACTAGTACTTCACAAACAATACCACTACCATCCTGCGCCACACAGTCAAAATTATACCCCCACCATTCTCGGCTCACCTTCTTTCTTCCAGAGGACTATTTTCTTAAGATGGCTTCTCAAATCTTCTTCCACCATTACACACACACACTCACAAACAATATGGGGGTCTGTAAAAGGGGAAACACTTACCCAATAGTCACCAGAAAACAGTCAGCAGCGACTGGTGGGGAACAAGAAATAATGGACCTCAACGATCTCAAGCAGTTGTGAAGACAACAACAGCCCGGCCAGTGTGCTCTGTAGTGACTTATTGCGTTTTGCAGTGCGCTGCTCTGTGGCGGCGCAGTTTTCACCAAGCCGGGTACGGGTTCGTCTCGGTGGAAGTTTTGGGTTTCCCACTTAAGAATAACTACATCACTACACCAGCTCTGTCCCACCACAAACTGGCAGCAGCAGGAGGCTGGTGTGGGAAGGTCGGCGAGAGAAAGTTTTAATTAAGGAAATATTTGCTCTACCGCTTCCCGCTCGATGATGGAGCACTTTTCCCGTGTTCTAGCCGTGTTTATACCTTGCTCGATCCGGATGCAAGGCAAAAGCTCCGGGACATACACGCTCGTGAAGGAGCAATCCTACCGGGTGGTGTGTTGTCTTTAATTCGTGCCTTCGGCAATGCAATGGCGTGTGTAAAAGATAGCTTGATCTTCTGCCAACTTTAGGTAGAATTCTTCCCCATGACTGATTCTTCCCCATCCCCATGCGCTTCCGAGAGTGCTAATAGTTGTGTGATGATGATTTCATCATCTCGTACCGCTCATCAAACCATCAATAGGCACACAGACGGGAAAGGCGCTTTACTCGCTAATCATTTCCTAATTATGTGCATCACTCGTGTGGGCGCGTCCGTCGGAACCGTAATCTGATTCACCATTTATATGTGTTTGCAAACGCGCCTTGTTCACTCCATAAATTGTCCATTACGCTAATTATTGCGGCCCCTATAGTCTGGTGGTGGTCCAGAGTGTGGAGGCCAGGTACACCTCCTAAATGGATCCATTTGTAGGGAGCGCGCGCGCGCGAGTGGTGTGTTTCGGGGACTAATTTCATCGCTGTCCGATCCGAATCGAATTAATGCTGCCAAAGGGTATTTAGTGAGCTGTATTGCTGCTATTGTTGCTGCACCGGTGTACATCCGGTTCAGCAAAGCTAGTGTTTGCCACTCGTTCGATGAAGCTCTCTTTTAAAACTTTACCCTGTAATTGACTAACTCTTTTTATGGTTTTCTTTTTTTTTGTATTGCAGATGCACCATCCGATCCAGATGAAGCCGGCAGACAGCGAGAATCGAAATGGTAAGTGGAAAAACGAATCGTTCGTTCGCTCTGACAGGATGAATTGTTTCCTTGGATTGTGTTAATTCTGAGAATTGGAAACCTCGTACATTTATTACCCCATCTGATTGGCAAGAAACTTTCTGCCCCGGAGATTGAATATCCTACGCTCTCGTATCGTAGTTTAATTAAATTCAATTGACCCCAAAACAAACCCATAGGAAGTTAATTCTGCGGAAGCCTCAAAACTCCTGATCCTGATCGTGGTGGTGGTGTAAAGCAGAGATTCCCCACCGGTCTCCCACAGTACAAATCAAATCCTTAACACCTACATCCTTCGGGGATGTTCAGTGGCAGAAGAACGCAGAGACAACTTGCCCCGATGGTTGGCTTCCCCGTTTAAGTGATTGTCAATTTCAATTCTTCCGCTACGGTTCATTGACAGTGGAGCGGGACGGTCTTATGTTTCTCCGAGGTAGTGGAAGCACTCGAGCTTTAAATTAAATGTGAATCCTTTGCAATACATAGATATCTCTCCAGTACATCTTCTCCAGTAATCCTAGAATTAGAGAGCTCGGTGGAGAAGTCAGTGCGCTTATGAGGTTTTATATTTTACGTACGCAGAAACCGGAAGGAAACCGAATCGATTCGCTGGAAACAATATATGCAACGGAGGATTAAGCGTGTCCAGGACATTGGAATTGAACATGGCAGTGTACTAATTCCTTGGAAACTTTTTTAACATTCGCAAAAGGTTTTTGCTACACATAGTACAACTCCGCAGGATAGTACCTTCGTGTGTGACATCCACGGCTAGAATCATCCCTCCCTTCGTACTCTCCCGGGATTGGAGATTAACTATTGAAGTTCCTTTGCATCCTTTGCAATGTCCGTACAGGTGTAAAAACCCTCCAGTACTAGACCACAACGGCTACATTTACCCACAAAACCAAATCCTTACAATACGACCCATATGTCCCCCGTTAGGCAATCTATTGACGCTTCAGCAAATAACAACAACTTTCTCAATTAAACTTTTTCCTTTCCCGTCGCATCCAAATTCGTTGGAGTCACGCCACACGACGACGAACGTGGTTACGGTAAGCAGTTGACGGCACCAACCACTGATAAATGGTCGTCCGACACGACATTCATTCACCGCAGCCAGTAAGTCCTTCCCTGAAGCGAGTCGCCGACTGTGTTGGGGATGGCTTTAAACAAAATCCACTCCCACCCCGTTGGTCTGATGTGAAGGTTTTCACCTGTGCAAAAGGAAATGTGTAAATAGTCATTTTCCCCTTTTTGCTCGGTCGCGGTGGATCCCTTTTCGGATTCGGATCGGTACCGATCTCGCAATCTACTTATTGCCCATGTTTATCGCTGCTCGTTTTGCTCCCTGCACTTCAGGGGTAAGCATGGCGATGTGTGGCGGTTCTTGTTGCAATGAACGGTTTGTTCGGACAACAAAAAAAGGAACTTACTAACGATGGATGTCAATAGACGACAAAGCAGTAGAGGACTTGAGAAGGATACACAAAAAATGGCTGATTGAAAGCTATGAAAAATGTCCTTCCCAGGGTTTGCCAGTACTCGTACAAGATAAAAAAAAAGATGTTCTCTCCGAAACCCTGAAGATGGAGAAGAAGTTGAGGAAATTGAAGCGCGTCGGTCCGGAAATTTGAAGAATTCAATTATCAGTGTCACTTTTCTTACATTAATACTGTGGGACTAATGTTCGACGAGGTGTCCGCTCGTTGGAAAGGACGAAAGAGATTGATGAGAACCGTGGCCACAGCGTGCCACTGCCAGCGGAAATGAAGTAACCGATAACAACCACCGCTGTGGTTCCATCAGCATCATTATATTCTGCACTGCTAAGCGTGGGTTCTTTCTGCGAATTTAAAATGGCTCACCCGTGACCCCCACGGGCAGACAGGGGAGGATCAATTAATTTGATGTCTATTCGCTCGTATCACCCAACCGAACTGCAGTTCGGTCCAGAAAATCGCCAAAAAGGTTAGCCTTTGTTTCGTGCTCTTTAGAAAAGCAGTCTGGTCCATATCTCAAGTCTCGCCTTCTCTGGATCTCATCCCTTAGTGTATTCGGTTTTACGGAGCAAAAAAAGGAACTCGCCCATTTCTGCTTGCATTTGCCGTTCCAAGGAACAATAACAAAAAAAAGCCCTTCCATCCTTATGCGCTGCGGTTATTGTTTCTTCTTTGCATTTCAAATCTATCCACCAAAAAGGCGAGCTGGGCCGAAAACGCTGGAAAACGAAAATATTCAAATAGAAATGATTCCTTTCATTAAATTTAATTTTAATAATTAAGGGACTGCTGATGATGCCCGGGCCCGACACAACCGTACGGCGAACTTCGGACCGTCCAAGCTCCGAAGTTAGTACACACACAGAGACGGGTGGACGACGGCCCCAGGATTGGTCTTACATTTCTGTAGATTGGTTTTTGAATGTTGCATTTATTCAGTGGAATCCTTTTTTTTCTCTCGGGTTTCGCTTTTCACTTCACAAAACCAACCACGAACCCCCCGGAAAAAAAACAAACGGTATAAGTAAATGGAATAAAAGGCGCGCCCTTTCTGTACGACCGCAACAATTTGCAACTGGGAACAAGGACGCGAATGGGAGGAATAGAAGAGCAGAGGAGCACAGAGGAAAAAGGGAAGCGATTCGGGTTCGGAACAGAAACGATTTTCCATCTGTACTTGTGCCCGTTTTGCCGGTCTTGGCCGCCAGAGTAGGATGGCTTGCCAGGTCGCTGTTGGGAAGCAAATAAAGAACACATGTTTATTAGTGAGAATTGGTCGTGGTGCACACAGTTTGGCACGATTGGCATTTCGCTAATTTCACTTAACCTGGGTTAATTTAATAATGGTCCGTATAGTCGAGGTTATGTTCCGGTCCCTTGAATAACTTACCCACAGCTTTGGTACGGTTTTGGGGAAGACTAACCGGGAAGGAGGATAACCAATTTTCTTCCTTTTTGGCTCTACAGCATCAACAGCAGTTTCTTGGTCTGCTAATTCTGGCTTCCTTGACTTGCACTTACCCGTAGCTGGATGGGATTCGATGTTCGGACTCTTCGAGTAAGCTGCTCACGAAGTTACCACCTAAGGTCCATAGCAATCTTTACTTACTTAATTCGAATGAGATCTAAACAAAATATATCAATTTCTTCAATGAAAAACCCTAAAACTAACCAAAAAGGACGATATTCAATACATTTTTTAAATTGAAATCCTTTTTGCTCGGTAAACAATCACAGTCAAGTCCGGGGCGTGTGTTGACACCTAGTTTCGTTCAACTTAACGAACAGGGACAGTCTTTCGTCAAAAACAAGATCATAGCCTTTTGACAGCTCCTTCCGTGGCGACGCACTTGCTACTTCAGTGGTCTTGGTAAAAGTGATCTGAAAATGGTGCATGTTTTTCAATCCGTGAACAATTATCTGGTGTACCGGAAACATCACTGTCCGGACTGTGCGCGACGGTTCGTTTGCTCGTACGCCGTACAGGCAACGGGCTATTCGTACTTCATTGGGCCGATGTGCCGACAGTGCCTGTGGTTTGGTGATCGGCGACTTGCGCGTATTGAGCTGGCCGAAGGTTTCGTTTCCCCCCAGAAGAAATTGCGTATTTGTGGGATGTAAATTACATATTTTTTACTATTTGCTATATTTTTAGGTAAGTGACCAGGTCTCCATAAACATCCGGCTCCAGGGGTTTGAGGTGGATGATGATGGGCGGATATAGATCGATCGTAAGTAAACACAAGCCAGTAGATAGTCGTTTGTCAAGGAATACCGATTCAAGCAACTTAAGCGTTCCGGATTCTCTTGGAACGCCTCCTAAATGTATCTGACTCCAATGCAAGGATCTCTTGCCTTGTTCATTTAGTATTACTAGTTTAAGCTCTAAAACTTTCTGTACAAGCGTCTGTTCACTAGCTCCGATCGGAGTTCTACCACCAGCAAAAAAACATTAATAATCTTATGCGCCAGACAGGCCTTTTGGTGTTCGGGTGTCAAGCACCAGGAACACAACAACCACTACTTCAAACGGAACATACTTTTTTTTTTTTCGCGTGCCGCGTCATCAACTGATCGCACCACGGAACCCACGGTACCTCGGTGTTGCCAGTATGTATGTTTTAAAAGCATTGGAGGGTTTTTTTTAGTCGCTGTTGTGCGCAATCCTGCATTTGAACATCAACAGACGACGCGTCCGGTGTGGGACACGGATGACAGCGGACATTGTGCAGCCTTTTTTATGTTCTGCTGCTTCGAGGAATTGTTTTAGATTTTCCCCCGAACTCCCCACGCCCAATGCTTCCGGGGTTCCGACAATGGGTAGCAGTTTCTTTCGATGGAGTTCCCGGCTGGATGTCCGCCCGGTGCTCCTGGAAACGAACGGACACGCTGAACCAATTTTATGAACGTGTAGCGCATATAAACAATTTTTCATATATCCTCCTTACTCGTAAACTCGCTCTCTCTCTCTCTCTTTCTATCTCCCGAATGCTGGACAAAAGCCCTGCCATAACTGCACTAGCTGTGCTAGCGACCCTCGATTATTGTACTGTAAGAAGTACTTTGTTTTTCGCTGTCTGCTGCTCCACTGCAGGCTCGCGAATGAAGCTCAGCGCTTAGCACTATGTTGTAACATACAATGACCACCACCGGGGGGGACCGGGGTACATAAAGCATAGGAGAGCAACATTTCGATTGCCTATGCACCACTGTTTACTGCAGTTTAGAAACTGACCCCTTACTCCTGTAGCTGGAGGTGCAATTTCTTGTGCCTTTTCGATGCTTCAATGTTTTTATGTGCTTCGCTTATCGCGCGCAGGGCATTAGTTTATGTCTGCAAAAGCGGGCGGAGGACCGTGCATCATGTTGGTCCTGTTCCTGTGTTTATGTCGCAGTTTTCGGTTGTTTTATAGCCCCGTCGGGCAGGTCCCCGGATGATGGTATGATTTTCGAGATTTGTGTCAATTGTGTAGGGTCATTCTGGGACGTCTGGTGGGTTTTATGGTGCATCGTGATTGCTTCTGATGCAGCTTTTGGCGTTGTGGACTTATCGCAACTTCCGAGAGATGAAGTTGTCCGTCAGCTCATCATTCCTTTTAATGGTTCTACTGTGAAGCTCTCGAACGAGATTGTTGAGTTGCCGCAGATAGTTCAGCAAATCTTTCGCCAGTGAATCAAGGATTAATCTAATTTTCGCCTGCAATATCTCCACACCGCTTGTCACAACGTCGGTCACGGACGTTGCCACCGCACTTTAAATTGAATGTCACACACCTTTTGATCAACCTCGGCGGTTACCACCAACCGGGTTTGATCCTTAACTAATTAAACCCAAACTTTATCGTACCGAGTCCGAGCATCCGAGCACAAAAGCATCCGGGGCATTCGATCGAATCGATTCGGAATAGGTAAATGTCAAACCGAGGGTTGAAAGTGCTGCTGCGGGTTTAATTGAAACCAACGATCCCGAACGACGACTTGATGTGCTGGTTGTTGGATGGTAGCAGAGCATTGCGAGTTGGAAGAAATTCGAATCGTCTTAACCGACGACCCTCACGCCCGTCGTCGTAGCAATGTGAGATTTATTGGGTGTAAAATTGTCATTTGCATCTGCGCGCGGTTGCATTTGCGTGAAAAATCGGAATCGGAAAGACAGAGCACAACTCGCCACAAACTGCACCACCCCCCCAATCCGTGATTGTGCTTGTGCTGGGTGGCGGTTGTGGAATGTTTGCATTGTGGCGGATTTTCTTCGCCGTGGCGAGGTGTCAGATTCGGGTGAAAGAAAACATTTCCATCCATTCGGGGTGTGTGGTGGTTTTGGCTTTTTAAAATAGAACCAACACACGGAACCGAAGCAAACATGCATCGCGGCGCCGTTGGCGGTTGGGGTGGCCATTTTTCTTTTTGTTTGGCTACGGCAAGACCCGAGACGGTACCTCTCGGGGTTGTGGGTTTATCGAAGGGCATTGACATATAAATTGTGTTGGTGCATTGGTTTTGGGGAGGTTGGGGGTTTGCGTTCGCTACTCGAATCCGTAAGCGGATGCAGTAGAGTTCAAGGAACTGGTTGGGTTTGCTTTTGGGAGGAGAATTCTAAATGTCTAAGGACAACATAGTATTACGGGGAATCCTCAATAAGACACACGCCTTCGTTCTTCTCGTTCAACGTGCTTATGGGTTGGGTGTAAAGTATTCGGTGGTTTGGTTTCGACCTACAGAAGGATACAGCTTCTGGCCACTAAACTCAACCCCGATGCTGCGTTAAACGATGGTGTCCACTCTACGGATATTGGCCCACTCAGTGCCAGCCGAGTATATGGCGAAGGTACCTCCTCCAATAGTCCGATGTCGTTTCCGGAACGCGCGCGCGTGTCGAGAAGTACCGAAGCTTCCGCCTTTCCTTAGGAACCATATACTCACTCTTCTTTCACGGTGGATTGTGTGTGTGTGTGCGTTTGTTTTTTCTTCTTCTGTACACCCCGATGAGTCCCAGCCCTAGCGGTTATAGACAGACGACAGCGACACATGGTTCCGTTGTTAGTCGGAGGTTTTATGTTTTATACTTTTTCCGTGGTCACTCCACGCCACCATATGGCGGATGTGGACATGCGGATATCACCTTCCATTGCCGCTTCTCCCACACCGCAGAGGCAAGACCGTCCGTCCAGTTTTATCGTGGTTCGTTCTTGGTGCTGGGGGCTGCTGCTCGATGAACGCGCGCGAACATGCATTTTTTGCGGTTGACCTGTTAATTTATGCTGAATGCGTTAACCCGACCCCAAAAACCAACCAACATAAGCATACGGTGTGTGTGTGTGTGTTTGCGCGTGCTGCTACGGCTGCCGGTGGTGTGTCATTCGATGCCCCGAGTGCGATTATGGATGTTGTCACCAATTTTTAATGGCCAATTTTTTTTTCTACCCCGTTCCTCTCATCAACCGCTGCACCGCTTCGTTCTGTGCCATCGGTTTTTGGATGAGTTTTCTTGTCCCCGTTTTGCAGCACCGGCCACGCACGGCACGCTGGTCGGCTATTAATCAGTTGTGCGAGCGCAAAACTAGCGTTAATTTTTCCTCCCAAAACCTTCTTATGCATTGGCCCTGAAAACGTCACACCGGCACAGTTCCCTAGCGAGAGCTAGTGTGGGTGGTCACCCGGACCGGCATTTTCTCCAACATTCTTCGAATGGTTCCCCGGACCCACCACCATCGGTCGCGCGCGGATTATAATGACGACGATCATCATCACCGGCGGCGCAACTGTCGCGCGGCTTTAACAGCTGTGTCCGTGTTTGGCAACCACTTAATTATCGTTCTAGCTTGGTAGTAGGCGAGTGGTAGGCCTCCTGGTGGACAATGTTTTTTTCCCTTTTCCCTCGAAAGCAAGTCGCGCTACATCTGGTTCTATTGGATTTCGATCCGGTCTTCAGTTGCGGGAGAAAAATTTAAAAATATTTTCATTTTAGATATATTTAACATCAGATTCTAATACGTGTGACACACACGCATCAGCATTAGAAGCGAGCACGGCTACTCCAAAAGCGCCGGGAGGACATTACGTTACAATGTTAATTAGAAACTGAAAGTGAAATTTAATCATCTTCTCACGTCCGTCCAGCTTGCCCGCCAGTAACTTAGCCGTAACTAACGGCCGTGTCCGACCGTCCGTCCACTTAAGCATGAAAACGGACGACTGAAACAGAAAACTCCCCATAATGACGCTCTACCCTACGGGTCACTTCAGTGCTGTGCTGCTGTCGTCACCGTGAGCCGAAATGAAGTGGTATGACACGGGGACAGACTTAACTGTCGCTGTCTTGATACTGGCCGGGGTGCTACTACGGCTTGCTCTTGCCGTTGACGATTGTTACAGAAGCTGCCCCGAAGCAGCAGCACGCGGGGGCACGAGTAACGATGGTTCCGGCTTCCTTTTGCCGACCCCCGGGTATCACATTGCCGGGAGCGTATAGTTTTTCATGATATTGTTTCTCTCTCTCTCTCGCTTCTTAATTCATGTCAGCTCTTGGCCATCCTCGCAAACACCCCTGCGGCTACATTGCACACGTTCCCCGGCAACTTTGCACCAGTTGGTAATAGTTGTTGCACTAGCGTTTACTCATTAATTATGGTTTCTTTTCGCTTTGGTCAGCAGATGGAGGAATTCGTCGGCGCTCTGCGAGGGGTGGGCTTTGGAAGGGAATGGAAGGCCGCAGCGACGCGGCTGACATTTGACCAGCGATGGTTTTACCAAGCGGACGACAAGTTGGTCTACACTTCCGGCTTAAAGAAGCCTCCGATGCAAGCCGATGTGTCGTGCCGCTTTTATGTCCACAGTGCCAGTTGTGGGGAAGGAAATTTAATCAACGAATGCACACAAAAGGGGTGGGGGGTTCTCGTTCTTCGTGAGGATCGCGAAACCCGAGCAGAGATCAACGTTAGAAATGGCTGGCTTTTCATTATGAATCTTTTGTGGGATTCTGTTGGAGTTTTCGTTGAAGTTGCATATTGCACTACCACAGATGAAGGGCCGAGTATGGGATGAAAGCTTATTAAATGAGCTATCAACATCATGTTGAGATTTTGATGTTGTTGGCCAGAAGATCAAAGCATATGCGTGTTTGCAGGAGTCAGAATTCTACGAGGAATTGGTAGAATATTTGGAACTACAAATGATTCAATGGAATCGCCTACTTCGGAACAATGAAAAGGAATTCCTTTGCGAGGCCTCTAAAGACATAGTTGGCAACTCCAGCAAGGTAACTTTATCCCTAAACACTTCTGCCCCCCGTTCAATACGTAAATGAGGCGTGTACCCCGGTTGATTGACAGACATACCTTCAGACACATCACATTACATCCTATTTTCCTCCATTTAATGCACACCTCAACTTCGCTCAATTGAGCTTTTTTCCATGCTCGACTGGTTTCCCCTCGCTTTTTTCCGAATTGTCATCATCTTTTTGTCGGTATCGCTTGCACACAGTACTGACCAACATTTCGGTATGATCGGGTGTACAGAACAAGACTGCATGCCTGACAGTTGTGCCTGACGAAGTGTAGAGAGAGAGAGGGGCCAGCAAACTGCTTTCCGTCGTCTATTTGTTGGGTGTGTGATATCTCCTATTGCCTTCTGTAAAGGCAACAACCATTGGTGAAAAGGTGCAGCGTGTGCAGTTTGGGAATATTACTGTTTTGAAGTCTGTGGATGCGTGTAAAAGACATACCGGCGGCCGGAGTAACACCCGCTGGGTTGTATATGAGCTTTACGAACAATCGGATCAAACAGAAGGCTATTCGTTTGGGAGGAGCATATGCTTTTACGTGTGTGCCATCTTTCTGCTGCTGGAAGTGACTGGGTAGTTTTCCGGAGTCAGCCGAGCTGGGGTCTCTCCTTCCGTGTGTGATGGCGAAGCCCATTGATCGGATCAGGGGAGTGTGTAGAGAGAGAGAGAGGGCAACCGGGTGGCATATAAAGAGATGCCTTTATTTCGGTGCGCAATATGGGTACGGCATTGATTTGCGGAAATGAAAAACCAAGCAGTGGAGGAGAACCTAAAGGATACGGCCGGGAGTACGGTGCCGAGATGCCTTCTTTATGGTTGTGTAGCAGCAGCAGAAGGATGATTTTGAATTGTATAAGCCTTTGAAGTTTTGCGTGTGTGTATGCCTGAAAATAGAAACTGTTGCCCCGAACCGAAAAAAAGACCCCAACCCAATGTGTGTGTGTGTATGGGTGTGCAGGCGCCATGTGAAGCGTTCTGTCAATTTCCTTTCATCTTCCGGTTGAGTCAGACATTGGTTTGTTCTTTTCATATGTTCATCTGGTTGTAGGGGAAAAAATCGCTCCAGTTTTTAATCATCACAACTTGAGGAAGGCAAAACTTTCCCTGGAAGTCCTAGATTATAATTTGCCTGTTCATCTGCCGTCTCGGACTGTTGGTAGCAGTCCTCAGTATTTCAGAGGCCACTAGCCAGGAACGATTAGAAGTCTTCTCGTAACTCAATCGTTGCCAAAACTGAGGAAACAGATACCTTCAGAAAGCAGACCGCTTCACAGGCGGCACTTCCTGTACACGGACGCCCGTCTTAAGCGACCCTTAATATCATCGTCCGGAATAAACATGCCGGCCAAGCGCCACCACATCCTCCACCGTGCAGAGTCATGGTTTACGGCGCATCAATCAAAACGATTCTCTTTGCCTGACCGTTCGCCCCTCTAAATGGGTTCCATTTTACTCTACCGAACATGACATGAACGGCGGGACCGTCGTCTCACATTCTACCGTTTGTTGCAGTGGTTTGAGCGTCTCTTAAGCCCGGCCGTAGTATATGCGTTACGTCAGCTGTTGTAACGGAGGAGGGAGACTTGTTGCGTGCGTGAATCTCAGACCACAGACTCAGAGACACAGAATGGTGCCGTTTGTGTTGAAGCAACAATCAGGCCGCTCTCTGGTGGTGTTGCAGAGGCCTCCTTCCCATTAGTCATATAAGAAGGCAGAGAGCGATTTTCGGCGGACATGCGGTGTTTGTTTTTATTTTGTTTAAATTTTATTTTATGCAAGGAATGTCGATGTCTGTCTGTGTGGGGAGAAGATGGTTGAGATGGAACGGCGCGAAAGGAAATTGTTGGCGTGTTTGAAATTAGCCGTGATGAGTGTGAATTTCTGTCAGCAGATTCTTTTAATGAAATTCGCACCGAGCACCAGAGTTGGACAGGGTTTTGCTGATGGCAGGAGACTACTGTGGACGAACGTTTTGAAGTCTCCACTGCAACAAGCTTCGAGGTTATTGGAGGTGGTTTAACTCACTTTGTGCTGCACTTGACGTGCGACCTACGATTGCATGATCACGATCTCGCTCTCTCTCCAACTTGTCCGAAGATCCGGACACTAGGGTTAGAGGAAGCTCGGGTGGGGAAGAAGCAAAAGAAACGTGAATTCCAGCAAATCGAGAGAAAAAATAGAAGTGGGAATTCACAGTCGACGCGTTTAGATACGTTTGATGATCGTGCACAGATTTCTACCAAGCGTCTCCAGGGTTTCCATCGATCGTGTGCGAGTAACTCAAAAACCAACCCCCTCTTGTGGAACTCTCGTACATTGTTTGAGTGCCCGTTTTTTTTCGTGAGTGATCTTTGTTTACAGACGATCGGTGGACGACTACCCCCATGCGCTGCATCGGTCCGCAACTTCGAGTTGTTTCTCCAGTTGTGGCCGATCTTAGCGTTTTCTAGAAAATAATGAAATCGTTTGTGAAGTACCTTCCCTAATCCCAGGTCCCATCTTCGTTGCCGACTCTCTCTCACTCACGTGGGCAACACGGATCGCGCGGATGGGCTACCGCGTGATGATGGCTTGGCGTGATTTATGTGCTGGGTTTTTTGTTTCTCTTCTTTTAGGGCGAACCCTTACCCAGACGGATGCATACATATGTGTATGGTAATGATCGCGCGATCGTAAGCCGTGTTTTCTGCTATCTCGCTTTCGCTTTTGAGGGAGCGGATAAACACATTCTCGATGTACGCGAAGATAAGAAGAGAGCGGACGGGTGCGATGATGCTTTGCATTTGAATTGAAACCCGTGGACCCCCATTCCCGTGTTCCGGCGACCAGCTGATGGATTTACCGACTGGTGATTGAGTGAGAAAATGCGAGAGCGCGAGGGTTGACGTAGGGATTTCTTCTGGAATGGATGATACGGATCGCGTACCCCGGTACACGGATGCAGGAATAGAACGAAGTGTGAATTTTAAAAACGAACTAGTGTTACACAAAACTTCCTCTCACGAAGCTGGTACATCACAACAAGTAGACTTAGAATGGTATTGTGTTGTGCCACACCTATCCGCCGACCTGAGCCCTCAGAGTTTGTATTCCACAACAGTAAGCCGCCCCGTCCGCACCTTGTTTTTTTTTCTTGCCGGTGAGTTCCGGCGAGTTTCCTTCAACCCTCTGAGCCGGGGAGAGAGATCTCGGATGAACTTGCGAGAGCGAACAGTCACTCAGCAAGGTAGCTCAAATAGACAACGGCAAAATAAGCTATACAACCGCCGGCCACAGCTCTGACGATCGAGCGCGCGTTTCCCGCCGTTCATTGTTCGTTGCATATAGGCGCGTGTATGAAATATATATTAGCCGTCTGAGTTGCGTTGCGAGTTTTGTTTCAGCAACGGCCGCGTGCACTCTCGGCCTGTCGTCGTCGTGTCTTGTTTTGTCGCGCCCGTTCTCTGTTTCTGTGCCGGGAGCGCGAGTTCGTTCGGTTCGTGCGTGCGTGTGCTGCTTGTTGGACGCACACGCGGCGAACCCACCGGCCACGCAGCGCTAATAGGAGAGGGTTAGTTTAGTGAAGCTAGTAGTGCGCGCCTCTAGTGTGTACGCGCTAGTGCATTCCCTCGTGAGCGAGCGCGCGCGTTTTTTTTGTTGTTGTCCGGGAGTCGTTAGCGTTCGTCGCTGCATTCGACGACGACGACAGTGTGCGAAAATTTATCTATTCTGCATTCAATTGTTGTTCGTCGACGTGTTTTAAGTGGTCGAGCCGGTGTTTGTGTACCTTTTGTGTGTGTGTGCGTGTATGTGTACATGTTCTACTAGCCTAGTTCTGGTAGTTGCGCGGCTCGTCACACATCTCCCCCACCCAAATATCCAGTGCTGGTTAGTGGTGGTGGGCTGCTAATAAGTGTGATCGTTAAAACGGAAATAGTGCCATGAATCAAGCAGCAGCAACGGCAACGGCACCAGCAGCGGTAGTGCATTTCGAAGAGTTGACATCACCTCCGCTCCTACACTTCTACGGTGGTGGGGGCGGTGGAGGTGTCGGTGCTAGTCTACCGGATGTAGCAACATCGATTGCGGCCGGTGTTGCCCAACATCGATTGCTTGGGCCCGGTGTACTATCGCCGAGCACGCCACCAACCTCCACGATCGTACCCTCGTCAGCAACATCGGTACCAGCGGCCATTACATATTCTTCGACCTCGCCCTCGCTATCGCCATCATCATTGTCATCTTCGTCCTGTGTTGAGTGAGTGTTGTTGATCCTCTCCTGGTCGGTTGTTGTGCTCGCACTGCAACACCCGACCCGAGCAGCGATGATCGTGATCATGCCAGTGTTGCTGTGTGTGCTCGATTGTTCTTGAACATCCTGGGATTGCAAATCATCCACACCATAACACACGCACCGTACACACTAAAGTCACCTCCAGACACACATCCACGATAACCTTAAAGATCCCTCGCCCATTCCAAACCGGGATTCACCCTTATTACGTACCTGGTGCACGTAGTCACCGTCGTCGTCGTCGTCGTCGTCGTCAGCAGCAACAAGCACACCCATATACGCGATCCAGACAGGGCCTGTAGTTGTGTTGCTGGAAGTTGGGGTGCCCTCACGCATTGGCGGGAATGTCGAAAGCGATCGCTTGCGCCATCATGTCATTTGAATTTGAAATTACACCTGAACCGATGGTAAATACACACACACATACACATGAGAGGGGTAATGTTGGTGTGCGAACCTCGATCGCAAAATTGTTCTTGCAAACGGTGTCCAACGAAAGCAGCTCTGTTTGGGATTCGAATGCCTCTCGGTGCACGAAGGTGCTTAGTAATCTCGGGAGGGAATCTTCAAAATGACTACCACCGTGACCGGATATTGATTAGCGCCTTCTTCTTCATCTTCAATGCTACTGATGCGCATCCCTTTCCGTATCTTCACACAGTTTGGGCTAGAAAACTCCGTATCCGTGTCTGTAAGGTGGTAATTTGTGTGTTCGGTTTAACAGATCGGTCACGAGTTGATCACGCTGGCCAACGGAACAAGTGGTGTTGTTTGGCATGCGATGGCTGGAGCTGTAGATAGCATCGCACGGTAAATGGACGTGTTTTTGCTTGAGTGAAAATGGAACAGTAACACTGATTAGCATCGGTGGTTCGACAATATGCAAAGTGTCACGTTTTGTAGTATGACGCGGCCGAGTCTTGTAGGACCTTTGCAACAATATTGTACCGAGTTAAAGCCGTATAGTGGAGAGAACAATCTGTAAAGGCGCGCTGGAAGTTGAAGGCGAGCTAAAGTATCTCGATTATGAACCAAATATGCATTTGACAGCATTTCTGTCTCTTGCACTGAACCTCCAGTTTTTTTTTGTGAAGCCATTCCCAAAGTCCTACAAACTAGAAGGTCATCCCGCTGACAAAAACCGTCCGACGATTCGTGTTACTAGTCTCTGGTATCGTTCGCGACCCAAAACCCCGTAACGCAGACAATTTCACGGCCCATTGGATCGATTATGGGTTTCGGTCGCTGCCGGGAGTGCACTGCTATTTCTGCTCGTGACGACATTCTACCGGGTTTTTGTTGGTGTGTCTCCTCCAGCACAGCGGAGAACATTCTCTGCAGAAGACCGACCTCCTCTCCTCCCCATATCAACTCACCACAACACCGCGTTCTTCTACAACGCTCAAGATCATTTTCCACTCAAAATTTCCAACGGGTCAACCCTCCCGGCTTCTCGGAATTTCTCCCCCGGAGAAGCGGTAGGAAAAATAGCAGACGTCCGGGGGAAAAAAGTGCTTAAACTCCCGGCGTGTTGGCAGGGAATGGCATGGATGTGGAGCATGGTCAGCCGCAATGGTGCTGGGCTGAGGGAGCCGTTTGTTGGAGGACCGCCCACCCGCGTCGAGAGTTTTCCATATTTTCTTTTCGCAATCGATCGTGTGTGGGTTGAAAAACCGCTTGCTGCTGCCCGCCGGCATATTATGAGGAAGGATAAATCGTATTTAATGTTGGCATTCTCGGTCGTGTATGGGGCGCATAGGTTTTGGAGCGAGAGAGAGAGAGAAAGAGTTCATTTATTGGAATACAAAAATTTCACTAAACAAACTTCATCTTTGGGAGGTTTTTTTTTTTCTGGTGGACACACGTGCGTGGATAAAGATATTTCGTAGCGGACTACGCCTAAAAATATATCCCGCGTGTCCCGCGAGACAGATTACTTCAGCTCCACAAGTCGTGGAAAATCAGCTCTCGTCGGAACTAGCGGAAGGATGGTGTGCAAAAAAAAAAATCGCAAAGAAATTTGATCGCCTTTTAGAAGATAGGACGTGGTCCTTGGCTCACTGTTTTCCTATACGCTGTTCAATTTTTGTGGAAATGAATGGAAAGTAAATATGGGTGTACGATGCGTCCGTCGCTCTCTGCAGTGCAGCTCGACGCTCGGCCCGTATCCCATGTTGTAAATATTATTTTTGCTTTTCCCTGCCTGACATTAAGCACGTTTGTTTTAAGAGTGCGTTAACGTTAATACCTCGCTGTTGTTTACGTTGGTCTGATGTTCTACCTCTGATGGGTATACTCCAGCTTGATCTTCTATTTTCCCAACCCCCAACCCCGGGCTGTAGGGAGCAAAAGTTACTCATGATGGAAAGCTTTCATATGATGATTAATAGTCAGTTAGGTCTGGCCTTTTTACTCATAAACTTTTTTTTCAAAGTTGTAGGAAAAGAGATCGATTAAAATAAAATTATTAATAGAAAATGAAACATCAACCCCAAAATCCTGATCACGCTGTACTAAGAGCTAATGAAAATTCCTGTTCATCATTCAACCAGTTTAGATTGATCGCCCTGCCGCGCCCTGTCTTCTGTCCAATCATGTTTTGACATGCGTTCGAATTGATTTATTCATCATTTCTTTCGGGGCTTAAAGCGGACGGCCAGACACATTCGTACAGCAAACAGAACATTTTATGTACACCTACTGCACTTAAAACCGAACCAAGGCGGTCGTCTGCTGTCTGTGAGTGTGGACGCACTCACGCGGTGTTTTATGGTTCTGAAATCATCTGCTTCAGTCTTTTCGGATCAAACACAGACCGGACCGTAAATTAAGTGAGAGGAAACATTTTTATGAGATTTGTTTAAGGTTCGTAAAAAATGACGCGCTCAGCTCCGAGTCACAAATGTAGACGATTCTTGGTAGTGTAATTCGCGTGCGCCGGATAGCAGTCGCTTGTGTGTTTCTGTCGCTATTCTTTGAAATTACAGCAAAACCAACACCGACTGCACTGCTGTGATTGTGGGTCATGTGTGTATAAACCTTTTAACGGGCAAAGAAAATCATTATAAACCTAGCAAACGGAATATACTGAGCCTGAGTGCGGGTTTTATCGGCCTTTTTTCTGATGCGATTACACTTACACAGAACCAAGAACCGCGGCTGGCTTCTGTTTGCGCTTAACCAAGGTTTATGGTTTACAAAGATTCTTCAAACCCTACTGTACTGTTGAAAAGGCGGCGTGCGAGCATTCTGTTTGCTGCCAGTACGGAGCCGCCACTATCGGAGGGCAGCAGACTTGAGACGTCCTCAATTTTGTATGCAAATTTTCCGTGCCCGTTTTATTTTCCCACTCATTAGATGCAGTCGGGGGGGATGGATGGATTTTTGTGCTACGAACGCGTTGATGTGCGCTTCTGCATGAACAGTGAGCGAGTGGCCGGTTATTGTGTCCGATAATGCTTGAGCTACTGTTGCCCAGTTATGGAAGACAACAACCGACGAGAGTTGCGAGTGGGGGTAGACAAATAGTGAGTTTGCGAACGTGCCATTGAGCGTTTAAGAAAGGATAACGCAAACGGTAGATAAGCGTAAAGATGGGAAGCGGTGAGCAATAGGCGCACACCTAGGCATATTACATTGTGCAACAAAGATTGTGCACTTCGAGAGGAAAGTCCGTGTCATGACAAACAAAGGAGAGTCTGTAAGTTGGATTTCAGCCCAACAACTATATTGCACATTGTCACTTGCAGTCTGCCATATAGTTTTGCTGGCTATGGGAAAGGTATGTTAAAAGGGCTTATTAAAATAATTAAAAAGGTTAAAAATGGATGTTTTATAATATAAAATTAAATATGCTTAAGTCGCCTAGAAATATGCTATTAAGATTTAAATTAATTATTTTAATCATTTCCTACATATTTTTCGGTTGATCGGTTGTTTTAAGCAATACAAGCACAATCCCTAGTGGAATCAGATTGAAGTAAAAAAGTTTATTACAAAAATTAGAATATTTTTTTGAGAATATTATTTCCTTTTCAATTCTCGTCGAAAATTCGCCTAGATGTATGCAACCTGCACATTAATTTAGCAAGTTTCATGCAATCTTTTTTACAGTGTATTGATGTGTACCTAGTCTCACTTCTCTTACAGTCTAAAATGGCGTCCCGCCCATACACCAGGGACAAGAAATAGAATAAGCTATATTATGCCAGGCCGTTCCTATTAATAATCAAAATAGAAATATTCAACTTTTTGCCTAAAGCATGCGCCTAGATGTATGCAATCTGCACATTAATTTTGCATTACTACAGATTCTAGTTCTGAAGCTTTGTTTCATCTCATATCTTCTATCGCCATGGATAGTCTAAAATATCGCGTAGCACGGTTTGGTTGTCCGGTGTTAATTCTCGTAACGTGTGGCTTCACAGTATACCACAGATCATTCATCAAAGAAACTTTTCAATTCCCCTTTCGTTTTAGGACCGACAGGCCATGCACGAAATATGCTTATATATGTTTCAATTCGGCCCGATGGCATGCAAATACCCCGACGCTCGATCTCGTCATGACGGTGCGCTTTGTGGATGCGTTCATGCATTTCGTCGATCGAAATGGATGAGCCGCCGCCAAAATCATGAAGCGCGAAGGGTGTGTGTGTGTGTGAGCGTGCCCGCCATGCCCTAGTAACATGCATCCGTCAATCCGGCATCACATTTTCGATCGAGCTTACTATCAAGGAGAGGGGGGAGAGAGGGAGGAAGGACGGAAGGGAGGCATAATTGTAACACATGTACCCCGTTGTGTATGATCGCGTTGCGTCCCGTCAGCAACGATGTACTGTTGGGTTTTGAGCATGTACATTTTTATTACTTCGTCTCGTGACGGAAATATTGGCGGAAGATGCACGTTATGCAAGTTTTGAACGTCACGTTATCGTTTGTGATCCGTGGTGCATAAAAATCAAAACAACATTGCGATCACTTTTTTATGCTTTCTTTGTTGTTGTGCATGATCCGACCTCCGCTTTTTTTGTTTCTACCATTGTGTCCACTCGTCCATTCGAGGTAACGTTTTACTGGTCGCGGCGATCGCCATCTATTGCAACCCATCCCGTGGAAAATTCTCCACCCCGCGAACGCGTGTATTGGTGTACTAACTTGTGCTTTCCGCCGCCGTACCTAATGACGGAAAGATGCATTCAGAGAGGGTTGTTTTTTCCAGCCTCCAAAGCCGCTCCAGCTCCAGGGCCAGGTTCGATTCACCTGTTTGAATGGTTCAGTTAGAAAAATAGCGGTGAGCGAGTGGTGGCGAGCGTTTAATGGCGGTAAACCGACTCGCTTCACTCCTCTTACCTCAAGCGGAATCACCTCTTTCAACCCTTCAGCCAGCATTTTTTTCCTATTATTACGCTCATGATACCAGTACTAGCGTTAGCATGCGCGAGTTTGTTGTTAGGGAGTTGCTTTTTTTCAAACTCCAATAGCCCACGCCCGTCTTTCGTTTATGCTATTGTTGTCGTGGGTCGGTGGGTATTGTTGGGCTGCAAACCGCGGTAGCAGCGTATTGTGGTGGGAACACAATCGGTCCGCTTAAGCCCCTACAAGGCGGCACAACAGTTTGCCCATTTTATGCTGCCATCCGCGCTGTGCGCACACTGGGTTCGTCGTGTGTTATGTCACATTTCCGCTTCTTCCAGCCGTTTTGTGTTTGTTTCGCGCAGCCCAAGCGCGTTTGGTCATCGGTGTGTGACGAAGGAAATGTAAGGAAAGAGTTGAAATTCATAAAAAAATGTTTCCTATGCATATCGATACTCTGTAGGGGCATGATCAATATGCTTAAGGCGCATTGCCGGTTGTCCAAGTTCGTCCCTCCGGTGCCTGATGTACCTCTGGTACTAAGTGTGACGCGTGTAATAAAGTGAATATTTTAGTGCATTTGCGCAACCGCAAAGTAATTTGACTGATAGACCGCTCGCCGGTAACTTTCCCTGCCAATACGGTCCTACACACCGAGAGCCCTGCGTGACGCGCATCGAGAGACCCCAACATTACTTACGACAACGTCGCGCACATTCAGTTATGATGATGACTAACGCACACAAGCCACCACAAAAAACATTGGACCTGCTGGTGGCGGTGGTTTTGCTCCAGCCGCGGGAAGCTCTGTCTCACTCACTCGCTGGTCCGCGCGCGTATGCCACACGCATAACTGGAATCGGCCTGTGACGACCGTCAATTGCTAGGTCGCCGTGAGAGTCCCCCAGGTTTGATTGCGGCAACTACTGAAGCGGTTTGGTGTTTTGCCATTTGCCAAAGCAAAAGTGTGCAGCGTGTACTGGCTGGCACCGTTGTGGTGACGGCCGATAAAGCGTCTAGTTGGACTTCCTCTCCTGGTACGTACTGGTGGTAAGAAACCTGAGCAATAAGGCAAACTGTGCACAAAACCGCAAAAAAAAAATACATGCACACTCGGAGTCGCTGTGTGCTGCTGTTGGACTCGCGTATGTAAATGGTGTTTCTCTTTTTCCTCCCCGGTACGCCATAGACAATATTATCGGACCTAATTGCGTGTGAGGAGGTTCGGGGAGGGCATTGAAGAAGAGGAGTTGTTTTCACTTTTTCTTTGCGATATGGTGACAATATGGCGCCCAGGCAGAGAAGAGGCTCGGCGAAGTTGCTGCTTCCGTTCGTAGCTGCGGAACTCGTGAAGCTCTAGGTGTGTAATGAGGGGAGAATTAAAGTTCCCTACTTAAAGCTGCCACGGTCCCAGGTAGTTAGGTGTGACTAAGCGCATCTATCGTGACTTGGCAACAACAGGGAAAACGATTTTATTTGCGAGAAAGATCGATGATAAACACGCTAAATGCTAGGTCTCTAGGTAGGTTACTTTGTGAGTCTGATTCTTTCGATTTATCTTCCAATTCAAGCTTCTAAAGCTCTATAATTTCATATACATTCTTAATTAAAGCCTTATTTATTGGAAATCAAGAATAAATGCTCTTATATATTGTGTATTGCATAACTTTAGGGGTGGATTAGAGATTTCCATGTTGATGATAACAAATCAGCATTCATCAATTCTTTATACGTTTTCTCTCATTCATTTTATCAGGCAAAATACTCTTCGACAACTTTGGAACGATCATCCCTTTATCCCTCATGAAGACTACGATCGGCACACGATTGCGAATAAAATAGTGGCGCCATCGTTGACATCGTTCATTTGTCTATTTATTCCCGTCCTCATATATCACTTTTTTGCTGTTCGGATGTATATCCCTCAACACCAGAAGGGACAAAAGATTGGTGGTGCACGTCTGGCTGACAAAAGTCACCGGCAGCTAAGGCAAGCCAAGTGACTCTCTTGACTCGGATTTTAACGGCTCATCTGGTGCATCTGGTGTATCTCCCAGGGCGACTAAATGATTTTTGTTACCGTGTGCGCTGTAAGCGTTTGCAACACCTGACACAAGGCAAAACATACAACCTCGTGGCTAAAGAAGACACCCCGGGACCCATGTCCGCGTACCGGCACGGCACACAGCTCTTACAGGTGGGCTAACGACGACACTGCTGTACATTGCCCACGAGCGGTTTTTTAGCTTTCGCTCGGTTCGGGGAAAATGCCACCCAGCAGCACCAGCAGCAACAGAAGAGCCGCCGTGCTGAGCTATTTTGCGCTTTAGGAAAACAGATAAGCACTCACTCGGTTGACGACGGAGAGTGGGGGGGGGAGGTTTGGTGTGACTTGTGCTGGATGCTGGTTGCTGTGTTGTTACTGATGGTTTGGCCTTTTTTGTGTTGGTTTTACTTGGAGCTCGCTTTTTGCTCTTTTTTTCTACTTGTCGAGCTGGTCGAGAGCTAATGTGTGAGGATGGCTTTAGCCAGGGTTTATCAAACAAAAGGGCCCGGGACTAGAGGACCCGAAGCGTCGAGTCCCTGGACCTGGAGGGGAAGTAAAAATCTAAAGCTCCTTTTTACCTGTTTTATTAGCGTGCTAGGCAACGTATATGTCTCTGGAGAAAGAGAGATACCGAGTCACCCAGTCTGAATATGTGTTCGGTGAAGTCTTCCAAACATCATCCCGTGCGAGATGCATCTGCCGCCACGCTACCGCACTTTCCTAGTCGCTTCATTGTCTTGTGCTCTCTACGGAGGTGTATGCGAGGGCTAATTTTTATCTTTCACTCATTTGACAACGTGAGGAAGTTTTGTAGCTCCCCCCGGAGGCCGTTAGTCACTTTCGAGCAGTGCGCGGGAACTGTTGGAGTTCCCGTTGTGTCATCGGGTTTGTTTTGCTTTTCCTTTAAATTGAGCCTCCTACCAACTGACTTTACACTGTCTATTTAACTTGGTTTATGCATTTCCAAGCCGGAGGAGCCGGTGGTGTAAGGTTTTGTGCAAGTAGAAGTAGCAGTTAGATCATGATGACGGTCATGATTGTTATTATGATGCGATATAAACTGCAACTGTGGAGAGTCTGTTATTAGCGCACTAGGCAAGAGTTAATTACGCCCAGAAACTACTTGCTTCGCCCATCAAGTAGTGTGTGTGGTGCTTGCTCCTGTATTTCTGAAGTCTAGAAGATCGCGAGAACTCTCACAGCCATCATTTAATTAAATGTTTATGTTCGCAAATGGTGCGCCGGCTTGGCTGGCTGATGTGCTAGCCGTGAAGAGTCGTGACAGAAGAGTCGGGTCAAAGAGCATTCGTCGTCTAACCCACGAAAGAAGCACCGTTGCTGGGGGGCGATACATTCTAACCTCCTCTCGACACGTTTGGTTTGAAAATTGCCTGGAGCATCGTTCTGAGTGTATAAACAATCAAACAGCAATTTGGCCCGCATCTTGAGACGCGTGTCGCGCAGGCAATAACAGGTGACACGGAATGATTTGGGACATATACCACCCTTGCCCAGAGAGGTTGACGGAAAGGGCCACGTGCCGGTGAGATATTGGAGCGTCGTATTTATGTGCAGGTTGGTTAAGGGTCACTCGATGTGTGATGCCACAGCACACACCGCTGACGACCTTACTGTTCGCCGAAGATTCTGCTCTACCATGAAGGGGGATTTGCAAGTTGAAGAGGCAAGTAAGGGAATCGGCTGTGGAGCGAAATTAGCTTCCGTTTTGTTTTCTTGATGGAGGTATGGGAAGATGGGTATGACGAAAATTAATAAAGCTGACGAACATCACATATCGCTCCATCACTGTTTTGGGGTGTGTTGTTGCGGCTTTTACGGGAAAGACTCATGGCGGCCAAACTTATCTCAATTTTAGGGGCGGTTTTTCGGAAGCAAGCGCCTTGAGCAGGAGGTTTTGAGAAACTGCTGTTTGATGTTCGGTAATTAGTTGGGCGCTTTAATAAGCTCGGGCACACATCTCCTATGGTTATCCTACGCAGAAATTGCGTCGCCCCGTTGGCTGGTTTATTGTGTGGACGGGTTTTGTAGGAACGTGCTTAGTGTTTAATATTCACATTGCCCTTGTTATATCCTTAACACGATATCCCACACAAATTCTCTGTTGTGTGCAGACGGTTGTGCTTGGTCATGTTCCCTCGTCGTTGCTCGACGATAATTGCATTCTGGACAAGATCTCTCCTCGGCAGAAATTAGAAAACAATGGATAATGGAGTGAAAAATGTAAACCACCACGCCCCGTGCCTGGAGATGAGAACTCGCACATGGTGTGAAAGTCATCGGTTGAAGTCATAAGTCGGTTGCGGTTCATGGTGCGAGTGAATGTGTCATCTGGAGCTGTTGCTCGTTTGGTTCGTTCGCAAAATGCACTCGTCAACACCTTTTTTTTTCCTTTGCTGCATGTGTCACATAAAACCAAACTGTCTCTCGCTGTTTCTGCTATGTTCCCTACATATTATGCAGTTTTTATAAGTCATTGCTGGTTTTATCATCCACTGGATGGATGTGAAGATTGTTGGCGAGGATCGTTTAATGATTGTTATTAAGTTGATGCAAAGATTTTTGTCTCTCTTTCTGCCACATTAGCATCAGCACAAGTGTTTGATATTCTATGTTGGTGTATCATAAATAAAACAAGCATAATTAAGCCACGGTTGATAGGCACGTGGGGAAGTTTTGATGGACTTTTTTTTTGCGACACCGATGATGATGATGGTTCGTTAGCCTTAATTACGCGGGGAGCCTATGTGTAATAGTCCTCCCCTCGATTTTTTTGCTGTCGTATGTCTTTGGAGAAAATTAGGGCACATTAGTGGGGAGGCCCTGTATTAGATTTTGTTTTTCGTTTGTTGGATAATGCTGTTTGAACTTTTTCCTATCGTTGTGCTGAAGCTTGATTTACTCCAGTCAATGCTTTACGTGACGAGCTCCGTGGTATATGAAGGTTTAAAAACAAACGGGTTTTTCTTGGGATTTAATGGTCTTTTTGAGTGTGAAGATGAATGGAATCAGTACATTAGAATATTTAACTTATCTTTAGTACTTCACGAGCCAAATTAAATTAACGTGTGGATGGCAGCGTTTATTGACGTTAGCAGAAACTATACAAATTTGTATCATTGTAGGAGAATTGTAGCATTCTGTTGTCGTCAGTCGAAAAATAATGTTTTGGCCACTATTTTGTCCATAGTGCAAAGTGATCTTTTGGACACATTTAGGGTGTTTTCGCAACAAAAAATTTCCAGATATTTAGGGTCGAAAATAAATTTTACAAAAAAAATCCTAAACGTCTACTTCTTTTTTTTCTCTGCAACCTCGAGAGCTTTTGGTCTGTAAATATCACTTTAATGAAGCAATGTATAAAGTAAATATTTTCCTCTTTCGATTAATTGCTTCATTTCCACCACGATTTAAACTCAACCGACTGGCATGAAGCTTATAAATTTGATTCTCTTTTTGCGCCACCCAATTCCATCCAACGGGTTTTGGCAGAGAGGTTCATTAAACGAAACAATCGCGTTCGTCAGCGCTCACCCAACAATGGTAACGCAGTGGTAACGAAATCTGGTGCAGTTCATCAAACCCTTCAAAAAATGAAGCAAAAAAAAGGAACGAATATTGTGCTGACCGCAAAGAAAAGTGGTTAAAGGGTTCTTCTGTACTATTCAATTGGCCATATTGTTTTCGGGGTGGCTGGCAAAGGGCTTTGCGGCGAGATGAGGTGAGGCAGAGAGTATGTTGTTGTATTGCATCAGCACACCCAGTGTACTCAACCCACTTTTATTTGTTGGGTGGGAAAAATGTGCATTTTTGGTTTGAATTTTTGTTAAAACAAAAACAACAATCCGTCCCAGAACTTGTCATAAAACCTCCTCTAGGTGTGGCTGCTGAATATGCCCGCTAAGTGGTTCTTGTCAGTCAACCAGAAAAATGTGTACGCCCGGCTTTTTTTTACGGATAGTGTCAACTGCAGATAAAACATTATCGTTGCGCGTTGGACGGCATGCCTGTGTTTCTTTTTTTTTGAAATACTAAAATTCGATGAACAAAAAACCGCTCGAATTTGGCTTCACAGCTGCCGGCACACATCACCTCCTTAAATGCGTTAAATTTTATGCAGCGACGGTTAACGGCAGTGGCCGCAAAAAAAAGGAAGGCAGCTATGATAAATTCCAACTCAACAGAACGCGCCTGCCTCTCGTCACTGCGTGGCCCGCTGTATCCTGTGTGTCTGGTCTGGCCGTGCTGGAATTGCGATAAATGCAGTGATAAGTGAAGGAAGACCAACAAAAAGAAGGAAGCTTTATTTGTGTGTTCCAAAAACACCCGAAAAAAGCACCCCCCCTCCCCCCCCCCCACAAATTGGTGTGAAGTGCTGCTCACAGGCACGGGTACTAATTTGCATATTTGTGTCGTTCGTATGATTTTATTTTTTTAAATATGTTTTGTGCATCATATGCAATGGCGCGGCTGAAAGGCTAACTATGCCCGATTTTATGACGAATGAAGTCCCTCGAACCTCAGTGCATTATGGAAAATGGCCTCCCGTTTTTTTCGCTCGCCAAAATTACGTCTCGATTGTTTCGCTTTCTGTGTTGTGGCAAATTTGAATGGCATTTCATCACTTCCTTCCATTCTGCCAAAAATGGGGCAAATGGTGGTACGACAATGGGATGCATTTTTGCGGAATGTTGGACCCGCGAAATATATGTGCGTATCGGGGGTTTATCCATCAAACACATACGCGCGCGTTTTCTTGTGGTGGCATAAGCAAAGCCACATTCTTTTGGTGCGTTAAGTGTCTATTATGTTTGGTAGTGAAATACCTTTGTACTGCGGGCTCAAGTGAACTTTTTGCTGCTTATGCCTTCTTTCGACGTTCGAGGTAATAACTGCGTGTTTGTTCTCTTCTGCCGGGTGCGCAAGAAGATGTTTGCAAACATGTGAGGAAACTCACCCCCAAAACTTACCACAGACAGCCGATCTTCACAAATCGCAGATGACACAACGCTTTGGCTTTTTAAAGTGGGAAGCAGTAGCTTCCTAGAGTGAGAAACAACAGGGCAGAAGAGTTGGAAGAGTGTTTGCGTGTGCCGAGACGGGGCGGGTAGGTAGACTCTTGAATGTCGAAGCTCGAAGTGTCGATCCCTCTCCGGGACCCGGACAAACACCCAAGAAGATATTGGAGTTTTCTTGGAGACTTGGAGTGAAGCTATTGGTTAATTAATCGTTGATTGTGTATGCTCTTTTAAAGGTGAACAAGGGTGGATGGGTGAACCAGGGGAACCAGCGTAAAGTACACAGAGACGTAAATCATTATCCAATGAAGTGCGCGAGCGAGAGCGGATTACATCAACCTCCGGTTGGTTTGTTGTGTTGTGCCTCGCGCGTGTCTGTCTGCCTTCTCAGAGTATTCTCTGTATGAAGCTGCACCCATTTAGCAAAAAGCCATCCACCACCAGCGTGTACTGTTGTGTGCTTAAAAAGTGAGTTTGACAGGAAATTAACTAACTCACATCTTTAGCGTACCATTGTCAACATGTACCCCTCATCCCACCAGCATTGCAGTCAACCCATATGTTGCTCGCATCTCATAATTGAGAATTCATTCATAGTATCGAAACGTTTAAAATAGCGCCAGAGAGACACGGGTTTGGTCTCTTTCCATTTTCCTTCCCTTCTTCGCTTTCATTAGTAACAATTTAACACAGTTTCACGGGATAAGCTAGCTGTAGAATGAAGCGCACGCGGTAACAACCTGTCTTCGCCCGAGTGGGGCTGACCAAGCTGAGAACATCCACCTGTTAACAGTTGTTGCTAGCAAGTGTAGGCGATTTAATGGGGCAGAGTTTAGAAGAGAATTTTTATGAATAAACATTGTTGAAGGAGGTAAGCTAGTATTGTCATCCTTATTGTTAGCTCCTTAATTTGATTTAATTGAATTTGAGTTACCGTTGTTCTCGCACATGTTTTACTTGAAACATTTCTTTTCGCAGACGACGCTGAGGACTGTTTAGAACATTTTGAATCCCAGTACTCACATATGTCTGAGATGTCGAATCTGTCTAAGCCTGACGAACTCCTCTTCTTTGTCGCATTCAATAGTATAATGTTCAGAACGATCTTTGTTCACATACTTGTGGAAGTCCTATTGAGGTACTGCCACAGTAGCAATCTACTTGAACTATAAGGTTGTTTCAATATTATACAGTGAATTAAACTCGCCAGGTTCGTAAGGGCTGGTCATGTCATGAGAATGACACCGGACGATCCAATTCTAGCAAAGTCATTGAGGCCGTCCTCAGGCGGAACAAGCGCCTTGGAGGTCTTAGACGGAATGGAACTAGTGATTTGACCTTGAGGATTTACTGATGAGACCCCTCTGAGCCCCGCGGCGTTAAATCTGTTACCGCAAATGGTACCTTCAAGTCGAGATGTAGTGTTGGCGTATATACGTCCACCAGGAAAGCTGGAATTTATATCGAGGACCTTTGGAGCAAACCATCGGTGCCATCCGGTTTTAGCTCCCGATAAGACTCTTGGGACGGGCCTGATCCATAGTTGTATTAGCGCCAGATCTGATCGATTCTTAGTCTACGGACTACTTGCTCTTACAGAACTTACATGGATTTGATCATCAAGTTTCTTACAACTGTGTTGCGTGAAATTGAACGTAAATTTTTCCTACATAGGAGTAGTTGCTTCTGAATGGCCAATTGCGCAAGTTAGTAGCACCATGATTACATGGCGAGAAAAAATAAATTGACTCATTGGATATGACAGCTGTCTATGCGATTTAAATCCTGCAAAATGATTTAAGATCTCAAATTTAAATATCATCAATTGGCGAGGTGGTACCGCCCGCATGGGTTCCCCACGGTGCATATGTTGCATCGAAACTGCATTGCAACATCATCAAATCGCTTACAGTCGGGGGCTGTACAACGGGCTGTGGTTAGTTGCGCGACACACCTATGTCGTGTCACCTTGAACGTTTGCAATTTTCGCTAAGCTTCCGATCCACACAAGCCGGCCCGAGTGAAGTGGAATCGTACATCGATAGATATAAATTGTATTTTTATGCATGTCGTACCATCAGTTACATTTATTTTAGTACCCTCCTGTCGCCTTCACATGCTACGATTGCTGTACTTCGAAGCGTAAGCTGTTGCGTCGCCCGTATCAGGCAGCCGGCAGCTCCCGATATGCTTGACACGATGATTTTACTATTCCATTCATCATTCAGCTAGCGAAAGGGGGTTTGTTTTTGCTACGGGTGCAAACCGGTTCCTTCCTTTGAGAGGTTCGTTGGAGCAGTTGAAACCTGGACCCCAGCGACCTGAAGGGTTGAACCAGATGGTGGGGTACGGTTGAAACGTGATGTAAGCGACAAACTGCATTCATGTCATCAGCACATGTGCGTTGCGAGATAGAGATCTGTATGGATATGGAACGTTGAGTCAGCAGAAGGGTTTGGATGTTAACAAGCGAGGAGGATGTTTATATTTTTCTAGTGATGTATTAGCGATATAAAAATGTGTTATCACCAAGAAACATGATATGAAAATTGTTATAAGGTTCACGACGACCATGTTTTTGACATTTCATCTAGAAATCCACTTGTGGATCAAGAGTCCCCGACTCGCTCTCTCTCTCTGCGCCACCCATCATCGCCGAGGATATATCTGTCTGTCTGAAATGCAATGAGACAATCTCGTCGGCTTGCTTGCTTCCGGAAAGTCAACGCTAAATCATCATTGCACATAAAAACACGCACACACGCGTGACTCTAGATGTGCATTTTGTCGAAGTCACATGCGTAGGTCATCATTTTGAAGCGATCACGTACGGCGAATGATGCGTCTGCTGGTCCGTAGCTTCTGTGGAGAAAGTGGATGAAAAACGCACGCCAGTCGTTGGCGACGGAATGCTACGATGCGTCCTCCTGCTATTGATTGCTGATTTATTTATTTTTGCCCTCCCTTGGACGCCCATTGACATCCCCTCTTAACCATCTTGGCCCTCCTGGTGGTGGTCATATCGGTTGTCGAGTGCGATGCAGTCGGGCTAGTACGCCCGGGGGGATTGTGACTCGCTCTCTCTCGGGTGTCTCCGGTCCGGGGCTGCATCTTTGGCACGAGGACGAAGCAGAAGGCAGCCAAAAGCAATCAAGGAATGAAAGTGCTCGGATCTGTTCTCATTTCTGTGTGGTAGAATCAATATGTGGGGGGGCTAATGTTGTGTGTATCTGGAATAAAGGGAAGGAATAGGTTAACATCGATATGATGTCTCTGTGTGTCGGTATGTCATCTGTGCTGCCTTTAGGAGGGGGTTTCGCTGGTGTTGTCTGGTCAGAGTTAAATGTTTGGACGACGAGAAGCATCTGTCCGTCCGACTCATTTTCTCATGTTTTCACAGCTTTCGTTGGATTTTTTTTCCCATCTGTCAAACCGTGGATTTAGATTGCTTCTGCTCGTTCGTGGAAAACCCCATGAAGAATTTCTTCTGAAGCTCTTGCTTCTGGAATGGCGCAACTTTGCATACAAAATATTTGCTCTGGTGCAAAAACGAATGGGAAAATATTGACTTGATTCGAAAATAAAAACACCAAAGTAATGTGCGGATTTTACGGTACATCCTAGCTAGATAGCCGCGCAAGCCGGGCAATAAAAACCGGGATCCACTTCAAGTAAAAGTGCAGCGTGTGTGTGTTGCCGCGAATGCAACTTTTTCCGCTGACAAAATCTCGCTGCTTCGACACCGCAATCAAACCCCCGACACTTTTATGTCACGCCATTCTACTCGAACTCACTTGTGAATGCTGGTGGAATGTGGGCAGCTTTTCCTAACCGAACAGCCCGTTCGATGGGAAAATGCAACAAACACATTTCTGCACGTCTGCGTTTGCATCAGCACTTGCGATGCGTTGTCGGGGACGGACTGTCGGGAATGTGTCGTGTCCTCGCCATCTTCGGTGGGAGATGTGCTGACTCAATTTATCTGCCGCGTTCAATTGGCGCGTGTGTGTGGCAGAGGACGATTCTTACCGTCAGCATGTGACGTCCGCGCCGATCCGTATCGTCACGATCTTGTGTGCAAATAAAATTCTGATGAGCAGCGAATGGTAAAATTCACCAACGTGTGCCACCACACAGCATCGAAGGAATGCACCGGGCCAACTTGTCAGCAACAATAGTAGGGTCCTTCGGGCGAGCGCGCGCGCTTCTCCGTGTATATCATCGCGCCACTCTCGAACTCTTGAAATATTTGAGTAGCGCAGAAGTGAAATTGACTGTGCTAATAGGGGAAACGAGTTTATTGCGCTTTCGATCGCTTGTAACGCGACTGCCACGAGAAGGAGGATAGATCGAACTTTCCTTTTCTATGCACCGTGTCGCGTTTTTTTGGTTCGCTTCGTCAAATCGTCACCCGTTCGCTTGATGGATAGATAGTTGATAGGTCCTTGATCGGGGGTTTTGTGCGATGCTGGTTGATTGGCGTGTTCTCGTGACGGAAGATAACGACCGGGGATGAAATTTGAAGAGCACTTAGTCCAGTGCAGCAGCAGTGGAGCCAATTTTGTTTGTTTAAATTGTAACGCGCTTCAAAGGTGAAAAAGGACCGCGGGCTCAAACGGCGTAAATAAAAGCCCGATGATCTCGCCGATTGAGCAAGGGCCGGTCGTGCACAGCCAGTGATGCGTAAGAAATAAATTATGACCAATCGAGGCCGATTTATTTCAGTTCGTTTGGTTGGTTGGCTGAGTTGGATGTTTGTTTGACAAGCGATAATTAGCACTTGACTCTGTGGCGGGGACATCCGTATCCAGTTTGACAACGAAAACAAAAAATATATCTGTAGCAGACAAGCCAAATAAGTTGTGAAATGGGTAAAAATCATTCAATTTACATACGTCCCAATAGAGGGTGGGTGGCTGGGAAGGCTTTTATTATGCTTCGATGTAATTAGTATTAATTTGTGAATGCTTAATCTCGCTCTCTAATTGATCAGCAGCGTGATTTTACTATTACTGATACATCACGAAGTAAAAAAACGAGGGAAAAGGTTTGATTTGATCCTTCCTGATAAGAGGGTGTGGCTAACTTTTGTGAGTTTTGGTTTGTAAAATAAGGCAGTGAATAATTTAAGGTATTTCAGCCTTTTTGTGGAATATGATCTGATTCCAAACTCGCTGGAATAACGGATAAAATGTCGCTAGAAATGAAATCCATTGTCCGCAATCGAGAATTGAACCCAGGTCGGGTCATGCTGCTGAACCTTACCTTATCGAATGCACCATGTGACCGCTTCATAGAGCCATCGTTAGCACACGTATAAAAGCGACAGCTATTATCCCTAGTATGGAATTTTACTCTTATATGCAAGTTCTATTTAACGAATCTTCTGTTATTTTATTCAATTAGCACTCTCCATCGTATCGAAGGCAACAAAATGGTTTGGGTGCAGCCACGATTAAAACTAGATACCCACATAACCTTTAAGCGTGTTTTGTCACCCAACCCGAACCGAACCGGTGCCCCTTCGGTAGTCGTGAATGCTAATCAGTGTGCCGAGAGCTGTCTGCTCCTCAAACATTTTTTCCCCCCTCTTCTATCACGATCGTGTTCAGGAGAATTCTTCTTGGTTTTGGGTTGGTCGGTTGAAGGAGCTGAAAGAGTGGGAGCTTTGGGTAGGAGAAGGATGTTGTGGTGGGGGGGAAGGCATCCGATACTGCTGGCTGCTCCTTCGATGTGTGTTATGCACTGCTTAACGTGTTTTACCCTTTTTTGCTGGTCGTGTTGTTATGTTGAGGTTTATAATTAGCGTGCTGATCGTAATGGAATCTTCCTTCACTTTTTGCTCTTGTTTTCCTTTTGTGTCACCATCTCATGTAGCTAACACAACAATTGTCTCTGCGTGTTTTTTTTTCTTCTGTGTGTTTGTGTGCCTCCGTATATGTGTGTATGTATATTATGCTAACTGCTCTAATGTCATCGAATCGTTCAGTACCGATCGGTTGCGTCAAACCGTGCTGTGAGGTGGATTGATCGAGCCTGCCACTGCTCGTTGCTATCCGAATGAAGAATGTATGTGTCCTCTCACCTTTTCGCATCGTCCTTTGGCTCGGTGTGTCTCTTGGTTAACACCATTCATTCCTGCGCCCGTCCGCGTGTACTCGGCAGCCTATAATTAATTGCACTATTATCATGCGGTTGTTTGTTCGATTGATTTCCAATCGAGATCTCTATTTTTGTGCCTCTCGTGGTAAGCAACAACGAGGTGACATTTTCCTCACCAACACGGCGAAGGCTCTTTAACCGGTGCCGATGATCCTGTGATCCCTTTACGAAAACGACGACGACGAAGATGGCAATGGTGGCAATGATTAGCGGCGTAGATCGCGAACATCGTCGATTCGGATATCGGAGGCTGTGCCGGTACAAAAGGGACCTACACACATCTTCTGTCCTCTCTCTCTCGCTTTCTCTCCCTTCTCGCACCTCTCGGTTACGGTGCTGGTCGGGTGGCTGGCTTTGGTCGAGTGTGAAGAAGTGGCTACCGATCATTCTAAGATTTGCCGGTTCGTAGTTTGCATCGGGGCGTATTTTGCGCGCGCTGTTTGCCGTGCCGTGCTGCTGTTGCTACTGCCGTCTGCTGTTCATTAAACGGTTCGGTTCAATCCGCATTTTGCGCCATCTGGCGTGAACTGTTTTATCCGCTGCTACGATTGACCGCGGCCACTGGAATATGAAAAATCTAGTTCGACACTAATTCGAAAGACATTCGTCAAGACATTAATTAGTGTTTGTGTGTGTGTGTTTTAGATACTGTTATTTTCTCTTTTTTTCTGTGGTGTTTGTGTGTGTTTGTGTAATTTGTGTATTATATTTACATGTGTATATTAGAACGTTCGTGTTGTGTTATTAACTGTTTCATTTTCTCGTTTCTTTAATTTTTTCATGTTATAAAAAACTTATAAAAAAGAAATAAAAAATTGCAAAGAATGTAAAAATGTTGTAAAAAATAACAAAACTTAACGAGAAAATGAAACAATGAAGCAAAGTGTGCATTTACCAGGAAAAAGAACAGCGGAGAAGAAAAACACACTCACACAAAACAAGTAGTAAAAAAAACAGACGCTAACGAATGTGTAAAACCAATCAAACAAACACCGTGCTGCTCTCCATGTGCTTCTGTGAATAATTAACCGTTCCGTTGTTGGGTTGGTGAATCATTACAAGTACAAAAGTGTTACATCACATAAATCAAAGCCCCCCCCCCCCCCCCCGATCGATAAAAATTGTCGATTCTCTAACGAAAACTGTAATCGTGTAGCTACGATAACGACAAATCCGGTGACAAAGGGAGGGGGTTTTATTTATGTGCAGTGTGTGTGTGTGTGTTATCTAAAAACGATTTTATTTTTTCTCTCTCTCTCTCTTATTTTCAATCCATATTGTTTCGTGTGCAACAACAACCAAAACAAAAAAAAAATCTTTATATATCTTTGTCGTGTGTTAATTGAGTGTAATTTTCATCCTGTGTAGCAGCAGCGCGCCCAGCCTTGTTTATGTGCATCGCCAACCACCACCACTCCATCATCTCTGTGCTCGCTCGCTCTTTCTCTCTGCCACTCACGCTATCTATCGTTCTATCTCGGTTCCGGAGAGCATAAATCTGAATGTGATCGTGTTGTTGTGTTGAATGTTTTGTGATATGAGGTTTGGAGCATAATGTGATTTAATAAATAATGATCGTTTAAAGAGAAAACAGAACGCCCACGTGCATACAATGAGAAGCGTTATGGCCAAAAAATAGAGTCACAATTTAAACTGTCGTATGAAGTAGTTCGATACCCCGTTCGATCGTACAAAAAAGCATAGTGCCCGATAACAGTTGTACCCAGCACACCGCCCTTTGGAGGAGTTTTGTTTTTTCACTGCGGAAAATATTTCACTTGGTGAATTTTTCCGGGCCCCGACACCCAGCAAAATCGAGGAAAATAAAAAGGGCCGGAAAAATATATCAATAATTCTCGGGTTTGTTGTGGACAATAATAATCGTGCCCGTATGTTTTCCCGGACAGGGGTTGTGCTGGACGACGTTGTAACAGACCCAGCAGGCAGTATGTTGTTAATTAACAAAAATTATCAACCGTGCATATGATTATAATGACATATAAATCAATGTTCGGTGTACTTTTTTATTTTGTTGCTCCCGTTTGTCTGTTTTACCGGGTTGTGTTGCGATGCGGTTTTGTGCGCCTGGTGGGTGAAAATTGGTGGAAACTTTGATCTTCCTGTTGCCCACCTCTGTGGTGAAAATTGTTCCTGTTGCGTGTTTTTCTTTTTTTTTTGCTTTGTTATACATTAAACTGTTTCATCATCCTGTGTGCGTGCGTGGAGTTGATTTTGATGAGCCAACACGTCTCGCTTGTGAAAAAACCGAAACGTACAGCCATAAAAGGGAAAATTCATGCACACGGTGTGATAGCGTGGAAAACGAGATGAAGATGTGTTTGGGGGGGGAAAAAAAGTACTATAAATCATTCTTCACCAAGGGACGCGTGTGTGTGGGTTTTATTTTACTGTGTGCGTAGCATAATTTGCGAATAATTACGTTTCGCGTGTATTTGTGTATGTGTGTAGTAGCTTCGATTTTGTATTACCACCAATTTTCATGTGTAGAACAACAAACCCCCCCCCAAAAAAGGAGGATGATAGGGAAAATCCTACTCTAAAACAAATATCCCCACGAGTAGTAGTAGTAGTAGTAGCAGCATGATGGTGCTTAGTACCGAGTGTGATAAAAGCGCAAAGTGAGAAAGCAAACAGCGTGTGTATGCTGGGTTTTTCTGTTCCATTTTCATTTCTGGAAGCCCACAAAAAACATCATTATCGGTGTCGGTTCGCGTCGATAATTACTATCAGAAAGGAAGAACAGCATTAGCGTGCAACATCCTGCCGATGGGAGGGAGAAACCCTGGAGTAGTAGTGGTGGCCCATGATGATATGTTAGCATTACACAGTATCTACTGTGTTGTAACATAATTATGTTTTTATGCTCCATTTTTCCCACCCCCCCCCCCCCCCCGACAACCACACATCCCTGTTCTATAACCATAATAAAAAACACGCGCACAAATACATCATCCCCATCGCGCCCGGCCCATTACAATGTGCCTCGTTTTCGCGTCGTTTGCTATTGACGATATTCAACTGTGAAAAATAAATCAATCCCGTTTTGTTGTTGGGTCCCGTGTTTCCCTTTTGTATACACACACACTCACATAAATCTGCGTGTGGGGCACACCTGTACAATCTAATGCTCTTAATGGCTATTAATTGTACGGAAAAATGGCGCAAACCAACAAAAACAAAAAATCTCACATAATCGGAGCGCTTTTCTCTATTGCGGTGGTGTGCGTGATTATAAATAAATTGTGAATACTTGCTGTGCCCAAATTCCATTCAACAATACCAAAAAAATTGTTGTGTAAATCCAAAATATCGCTTCTATTTGTTGGTTGGTGCGCGTTCTGATATTGTGCTGATTGTGGTGTGTTGAAATTCGGGAAAAAAAATAAAATAAAATTGTGCATTTTCGTGTGTGCGTGTGAATAAAATATGAAAAGTCGTACAAAATCGCCGAGCAGTCCATGCGGTGGAGGTGTGGGCGGTGGAGGGGCCGGAGTTGGCCCCATCTGTCCGCTGCGAAATGAGGAATCCGCCAAATCGTACCCGTCGATCAGTGCCGCCTACTGGTTGCCGGCACCGACACCGACCCCGTACCAAGTGCCAGGTTAGTATGGAAGGGTGTGGCGAAAACTCGAAGAAAAATGTGAAACATTTTCCACTACTAACCAAAAACTATAGAATTAATTTCAATGTATTGAAAAACTCGTTTGGTAATATCGTGGCTCATAGTACATAATGCCCAGCAGGTCCCACCATAACTTCAAAGTTTTCGTCCCTAGACATTAAGATGTCGCTGATAACGTAGCAATTCAGTCAAGAATTTCTCATGTAAATATCGCTGAAGTTTAGTTTATCGTCAGATATGCTTAATTGGACATGCTTCCAATAAATTCTGAGAAAAGGTTTTAAAACTCAATATGCACAATTTCAGTTGGTGGTGGTGATGATGTCGACGATGCAGACAAGTACGTCAGGAATGACAGAGAAGACCTCTTAAAACTGTAGGGCTGAGCAGAAGAGGTTCTTCAGAAATTCCTTAGGTATTTAGGGCAAATCCTGATGAGATTTGATTCCGTTTTGTCAAGTCAAAAATCGACACCGAGTTTACTATTTAAATGAACTGCTCCTAAAGCCTAGATTTACACCTAATATTGATCGATGAATAAGGGGCGTCATTTTACAAGCACTTACAACAAATGAATTCCTTCAAGGCGCACAAAGAAGAAGGCAGTCAGTCTTAGGCGGAAGTTTATCATCCTGCGCCCTTCGAAGGCTCATTTGCTTGATTGCTCACAAGAAAGTGCATTATTTATCTCCGGAATCATCGGACAAAGTGTCCTTAAACTCGTTCCAAGAAGAAAAAAAACTTAAAGGACATTCGCTCCCTTTCTTCGCCGAACCATTCGGCAGCCACCATCAGCCCGGAAGCGAAGGTCGTAAAAATTTCAATTTGATCTGACATTTATTTCATTAGCGCTCATTAATTTAATGACGTACTCATCGAACTCTTCGGCACCGGGCCAATGCTTCTGCTAGGCCCCCATCTTCTCTACCACTTGCATATCCTTAGCACCCCACGCGTCCCTACGCTCAAACTTTGCAGTTGCAGTTGCTGCAGTTGGTTCTCCTTTCGTTCCCCTTGCCCACAGGATTGAGAAACTGGGCGACAGAAAGTCCTACTCGATTTGTTCCGCTTATCGGTGGGGCGATTATTGATTGCTGCACTGCTGCTTCCGCTTCACTGGGCACTAATTATTATGCACTTCACGGCGCTTCGGTGACTCTGTAAGAGGTTACGGTTCGGTGGGGACATTTACACTGACACGGGGGGGGGAGAGGGAATCGTTTAAGTAGAGTCGAATCGTAAAACAGGTCCTTTCTCCGGAAGGCTGAAGCAGCTGCAGGAAGTCCTCTCCAAGGAATTGTCCTTCGAAGGACTCGTCGAAGGATAGGAATAGCGGAGACGGTGTCTGGGTTGCTGCGGAGCTTCATTACGACTATTGCGCTGGTTGGTTGGAAGGAAGTTGGACTCTCTAGTGCATCGGTCTGTAATGAGGCAACGTTGGCATCGAGCTGCCGGTACTGCAGAGTTCTCGACCCTCTCGAAGAACTCCTTTCCAACAGCACCAAAACACCGTTAGGGGGGTGGGAGAAGAAAGAAAAATGTCTTTCTAAAGACACTGGCGTTGTAGTTCGCTCGCACTGTGTGTCCTGCTTCGTTGAGTGGAGTTTAATGAAAATGACTTCCTGGTTGTTTTTTCTGCCTCCATTTTTTCTTTTTTGGCTGGCAGACAACTCGAAGAAGGAAGGATAAACTTTGCGACACTCTTGGAACGCGAGTGTTTTCCTTCGTTCGAAATCTAAGGACACAACGGCAAGTCGGGGGCAAGCAAAGTTATCGAGAATCGGTGACGGTTTTGTGCTCAAATTGTGGAATTAGTCGTGCGGGAGGAGAAGACATCCAAGAAGAGTGACCAGATCCATGATTCCGCAAACCCAACCAATCCAATCTCTTGGGATCGGACAAAGACGTGCCGGAGCAAACGAGTATTTCGGTGCGGTGGAAAAGCATAGTTTATGTAATATGAATATCAATTAATTTACCATCGCCCTTTTCCTATTCTTCTCGGAATAGCTTAAGTCCCAAACACCCCGGTGGTGATGCTCTTGGAAGTCCTCCACCCCTCCGCCATTACGATTCTGGCCGTGTTTGTATGCATCGACGTACGACGAGCATCATCTCTCATCGGAAGAGAGCACAATTCCCAGTGCAGGGGACAGAACCGGAGCTGCGGTATGTTTAGCTTAGGTCGTCTCCAGCGTCTCCTAACTTTGGTCGTCATTTTCCTGTACTTGTCTGGCGGACGTGACTTTTATTCTTGCCCCGTCCGCTGCACATTTCTTTCCTTCGGGAGCTAGAGCCCCAGACAGTAACACTCGCACAGGAGCGAAAGAAAGTTGTAGTTTTGCCCGGTCCACGTCCTCCGTGTCGTCGTCGTAATGGAAGTGTTTATGTGCATAAGAAAACAGTTTCTCGATGACTACGGGATAGCAAGCAAGCGATTCCCTAGCGTTTGGTGTGTGAGGAAAAACGGTGGCGGCAGCATGTAGTACTGCTTGCTCAATTGACGGTCATTGTTAGCTAATTTCTTTTTTCCGGTGATTCAATTTCGTTAACTGACAGTCGTTTGCTTAGAGAGGAGTAAGCTTCATCTCTTTAAATAAAAGCCCTTTTTTTAGTTTAGCTCAATCGCCCTAACAAGGTGATAAATCTTCGAAACTATTTGCAACTCAATTTAGTGGATTCTGGGTCTGGGTTTATCGTGGAAAAACTTCTAGTCGGATTTTTTGTTACGCTCCTCTCGTCTGGTAAACTCAATAAGAATCTTGTTTAAAACAGTTTGCCTTTTAAGTTGTAAAGCGCACAAGTTAAAAGTTTACCTCCGCTTTCTTTTTTTTTTTTCGCTGCGATTCTAAAACACCGTTCTTCGTGTTCTGTGACCTCTCGCTCTCCAGCTGGGGACGTTCTTTCATCCACTGATGAACCATTTGCGGGCCCGCTTAGTGCGTTGTTGCAACAAAACGAGGAACGGCAGCCAAAAGAAACAGAAAATCGAGCCAAGGCACTACTATAATAACTTTATTATGTTATACATGAGTTGCGGAATGTGGGGGAGAAGTTGACAGGGAGTTGAGGGCAGCGACGCAAACGCATCTTCGCGAAACATCTTCCTGGTCCAACAACTGGTCCAAATCTTTTACAACAGAGCGGCAGAGCGCCGCACGCGGGGCGCGTAAACATAACCTCAATAAACCCAGCACACACCGAGCACACAGAACGGCAGCACCGACGTCCGATCGCGTCATCATCTCGAGTGGAGTTGTGGAGAATGTGTGGTGTGAGTGTGTATCTTAAATCTAGCCTCGCCGCTTCTCATATGGTTTCAGAGATGGCTTTCATCTCGATTATTTTCCCTTCAACCTCTGTCTGTGTGCGTGTGTGTCTTTCCTTAGTTCAGCGGCCGGCGTTCGCCTCGCGGGTGAAAAAATTCTGAAGAAAATAAAATCTCTTCATCTCTTCTCCGTTTTCGGCGCCGGGTGACCCTTTGAGCTTCCGCTGTGTTTTATGTTCCATTTCCCATCCGCTCGACACGAGGGTTATGATGTTGCGCGGCGGTACAATTTGGTCCATTCATTGAGCAGAGTAGGTCATTCGATTTCAGTCAGAATCGTCTTCCATAAGGCTAGCAAGGGCTGTTTTTTTTTTCGCTGAAGATCTCTAACGGCTGGAAGGAACCTGTTTGTTCTTGTGGGCTAACAACGATAGCTCCAGCTCGGCGAATGGTCACGAATGTGTGGCCATCCTTCGGAGGGTGTGTTTTAGATTTATTTTCTCATCCAGCGTGTAATGCCCTGGCGCTCTATTATAGCTTGATGTAACATCGGTTCGGTCCAGGGTCGGACCGAATGTGTGGTATTTATTGAAGAAGACAAACTGTTTCTCATTTGATGATTTGTTTCCTTGCAGAACCGTTCCCCTGGTTTTTGCGCCCAGCGGTAATGTGTTTGTGTGTGTGTGCTGACTGCCAAAGATCTGTTCTAGATCGATAACCAGCTGGTGGACCAGTTATTTCTACAGGTTGTTTGTGTGTTTGCTGTTTTCGGATGCTCCTCAGGCTCTTCCTGGATACTCTATAGAAAAGAAGCTTCGTTCTTCATCATCTAACATTATGAGTTCTTTGGAGAGCGGATGCGCTCAGACATCGAACGGCCCATCACAAGATTGGAGTTTATTTTTCGGGAACTAACATTGCCAACTAAAAACCCATGCCGTCGAAACTCTGGCAAAGAGGGAACGTCTTGAATCGGTCCTTTCTTATCTCGTTCGGTGGTAAACCAATAAAATCGAAACTTTACCCCCAGTAGGATCCCGTTTTTCTTCTGGAACAATTTTAAGGAGAATGATAGCCTGTCCTTCCCATCCTGGAATGTGCATTGCTCCTGTGCTGCTGTTGCAACTGTTTCCGAGCCGGGAAGTGGCACTTGGCACCAGCTCTTATAGCTCTAGATAGAGTGTGGGCGCCTAAACAAATGAGAAAAGTTTTCTCCCCCCCTGCCCTTTCCGGCGTCCCTTAGAGATTTTGGCCCGACGGGGCAGAATAATGTCTTTTCAATATGTATATGTATATACGCACGCAAATGTTTTGCGGGCACCAGGAGCGGTGTAGTAGCAGCCGGGAAGGTGAAACGAAAGCGATAAAATCCGTTCGATCTAAAGTGGATCAGTTTATGTTTTATGCAATTTTGCAATCCCGAAGTGCAGCAACACCGAAAAGTGAAGCGCAAAACTTTACAGGATACAGGTCTCGAGACCCGGCCCGGCCCGTTCGTACGTAAGATAAGTCATTGTCGCGAGAAAGGGAGGCATAGAGCCCCGAAAGAAAAAAAAGGAAGCTATTCAAGGCGTCGTTTTGTCGTTTATATGCGTTAGCAAGAAACAGCGGCAGGATGAAGGATGGTTTTTTTTGTAGCGTACAGCATGGGAGACAAGGCGCAAGGCTGAACTTCGAACGGCTGGAATGCACGGGAGCAAAACTTTTAAAAATCCAGCGAATATTTTGTATGTCTGGAAGATTTCCGCCCGAAAGTTTCGAGCCTTTAAACTTTTCATTTTGTTTCGTTATTTAAGTTTTATGTGGTGTACTGCACTGAATCTCTTTTTATGGCGGTGTGTTTAAATCTTTTTAAGCTTAAGTAGAAGCAATAAATGTATGCCTTGAAAGGATCGTTTTATGGAGGCTGCTTCTTGGTGTGCTTAACATGCAGGTTTAAGCCTACGATTTAGAGTTCTTCAAATGGTAAACAAGGTAGCGGGACAGCTCGGCGTATGGGCCGGTCTGGGTTCAAATCTCGTCCAAGAAGAGAATTATTATATTGGTAGAAGAGTATCTCTTGTGTCGTTTTATTCGGCGAGGAGGAGAGTAATTCTCAGCCTAGATATTCTTAAGAAAGGGGTTTTTTGAAACTTGTAAATTCTTTCAAAAATCACCTACAAGAGGAAAAGGTACCCTGCTAAAATAAATAAAATATCCCTTAGCACAAAGGCCCCTTTTTCTCAAAACAAAAGAGTCGTCCTGCTCTTCTCAGAAAACACAACCCATTCATTAATGCGCTTATCCGCATTGAAGTGTGAAAGTAGGGCGAGAAGAGAGAGATATGGGAAAGAAACATGTTTATAAGCCAAATCGAACTCTCGAACCCCATCCATCTATGGTGAGTGAATAAAGGGGGAGGTCCACACAAAATGCTGTGCTTCTTTCTCTCTCTCCGGATATCGGTTGCAATTTTTCCTCCCAGCTCCTTTATTTTGCCGTGCGAAAGATTTCCGTTGTTCGCCAACCAAACCTGTGTCGTCGTCGTACATTGCGATTAGTTATTCCTAGCTTTTGGCCTCCCGCTCGGTCCACGTGTATTGTGTTGATTGGAGGGAAAACGAAATTTATTTTACGACATGCAGGTTTCGGAAAATCGTTTCCCCCCCTAAATTCTTCTCGGCTCCGGCAAACTTATTTCGAATCGGGGTAGCAGCGTCCATTTGCCACTATGCTACCACGAGCCGTGCAGTACTTCTGCAAGAGAGGTATGTTTGATACGAGTTTTTATGTGTGTGACTCCTTCCTGCTGGCCAACATCGAATCGACAGCCAGCTCCACCTTTACTCTCGGACCTGTTCTTCCGACGATCAGCATGGTTTTCATATGGAGTGGTCGGGAAAGCACACAAAGGTGGGCACCTCCGTTGATCGTGGTGCAAGAACTTCTGCTTTCCTGTGTTTAAGATCAAACCAACCAAACCCCCAAACCAGAGTAAAAAGAAAAGAAGTAGAAGAACCGGCTATCGGCTAAGCTAAGAGTAAAACGGAGTGAACCGAAGGGAAGGAAAAACCATTTGAGCGTAGCCAGAATGAATTTATACGCCAATAAAAGTGGCAGTGGCCGAAAAACGCTTGCAACTGCTCGCTCTCTACGGTTCATCGTGTTTGCTGGGTGGGCGGGGGTTTGCAAAATGTAGATGACTTTTCTCGGGCGATTTTCCCTGTTCCGGAAGTTTTCTTTTAGCAACGAATGTATCTTCGTTTTGTCGAGCCAGGGAGAAGAAGGTGCAAAGGATTGTTAGCGTGAAATCTTCGAAAAAGGGGGGGTTCGGCGAACGAAATCACGGAAACACGGAAAGTGGTTCTGCAGCATAAATTCATTCGTACCTTGACGCTTTGAATATGGTCAAGTTATGTTAAAAGTTTGGCCCCGGTTTCGTTTGTAGGAATGGTTTGAAACACGGCTCTCCCGCTAGTCACGGGTACTCTAGCACTGCAGCTGCACTCAAAGAGAGTGAGAGTGCAGTGGAACGCCGAGAATCAATGGGGTGCGATATATCTGCATCCTAGTCCTGTGTGGCTATGTGTCGTCCGTTGCAGCTTTTCAGCTGTCGCTGCTGTTTTGGGGATTTTCGATGAGTTTTTCAGTTCAATTTCAGAACCGGCAACCGGATAATATCATCAGTGTTTGGGGTTTTTTCCTTCTCGCTGTCGAAAAGCCGAAAGTTTAAGGAAGTCGATGCTGAGGAACACAGTTGTTGTTTAAAATGGTTTCCCGTACGTATTGTCGTCGGGTGGTGTTTCTTACTTCACCGAAAAATGAAATGAATGATTCACGAGCGTTACGTGCTAGGTGAATTCCTTCGCTCTTGTTTTCGTTTATTTATGCTGCAGAGAATATGAAAAATATGCTTTTTCGGATTCAATGGAATAGTTTTGAAGTGAACAGTTATGAATGGAAATGGAAAATCGATATGGAAATTATAAATATAATAATAAAGACGAAAACTAATACCAAAATATATTAAAAAATAAACAAATAAACATAAAACAAAAAAATAAGATAAAACGGCTCTAAGTCGTCATAATTAAAAATAAGTAAAAAAAACAAATTATTAAAGAACTAAAATATAAAAGAATAAATAAATAAGTCAACAACACAAATACAAAATATAAAAAAATATAAAAGAAAGGCAGCAAACACAAAAAAGAAAAAAATAAAGAATAAGCTTATATTGCTATCAACAAGTCATCAAACTTTTTTTAAGTAAAACAAAATAAAATAGAGTGGTTTAAAAAAACTTATCAAATAAAATGATGAATAAAACAAATTACTTACAGGAAGCATCAAAATAAAAAGTAAAATAAATTTTAAAAAAACCATTGTTAAAAATGCGGTACAAAACTAAAAGAGGAAAGAGATGAAAAACTCGGTCAAATAATTATAATATTTGAAATTATGATCCACAAATAAATGGGAAATCAGGGAACAAATCAAATAATATTTTGAGAAAAGTTAGACCAAAATTAAATTCAGCTTCTCATGGACCACATAGTTTTGTGCAAAATTCTTCTTGCTTAAAAAAATACAAAATTATGAAACATTATGCATAATGCATACCCCACAAAGGAAACGGGGAAGAATCTCGGTACAAACCTGTCTTCGCGGCAAAGTAAGCTCACGAAACTAATGCGCCGGCGATGGAAAGCCCTAAAGACAGGAACAAGTGCTACACTGTCACTAGGTATTTAACAACATTATTTTCCTCTCGTCACACGGTTCAGCAACCGAGACAGCTTCTTCTCGGCGGTACATGATGGTGGTTGGTGTTATTTAATTAAATTAAATCGTTCACCGTCGATCTCGAGTTCGCCGTCGTCGGCGGTGGCATGAGTACACGGCTTCTTCTTAAAGTGTTTTGTGAAACGTAGAAGACACTTGCCAACGAAAGGAATATGGTGTTAATGATGTAGAGTCGTCGACGTGTACGTCGGCTGACGTTTGCCGGGACAAAAACGGGCCAAACGGGCCGTGTCTTCTTTTTGCCCTTCCGAACGGGGTAAAACATACACACACAACCTGTGGATTCGCTGATGAACAACACCTTAACAGTGGCGTGAAGCGTGCTCGTGCGTGTCACAGATTTGAGGCACGTGACAAAACTGAAAACCGGAACTAGGAAAAGCACTCCCGCTACAAAGGTTCACAGCTACCCAACTGTTCTAGTAGGGTCCAGCAAAACGCACTGACCGCATAATGTGACAACCGTTGTCTTCATTAGAACTATCACAAATCTAGTTTGTTTTTAGTTGCTAACGATTAACGGGATACGGCGCGTGTGTACGTGTTTTGCTGCAGCGCACTGCACCGCAACTTGCAACAATATTTAGTTCGCGAGCGCCCACAACTCCACGTGACGTTTATTATTTTTTCAACCACCGCCCCCCCCCCCCCCCCCCCCATCCATCCATCCATCCACGTTTTTCCATGATGATGGCTGACGACCACGAACTCTCACTGGGCTGGGTGCAACTTTTGATGTCGTAATCCTAACGAGATTTGCGTGACATGTTTATTAGCTGTTAGTTAGTGGAGGGAATCTTCTAACTGGCGTGGGGAGATGTGTCTCGCACTACACAGCAGCAGCAGTTGTGGAATAATAATTGCGTTGATTATTTTGTACTCAAATAGCACAGCGTTCGTTATGAATATTCCTCGCCCAGAAAGCTGAAAGGATAAATCTCTAGTGGTATGCCTTTATTCCTATTGCCCTCAATGTAACTCTGTGGGTGTTTCATCGTCTTTGCATATTTTTTGTTACTCTACCACATAGAGAGCATCGATATATCAATTGGTAAACTTTTCTCGTTCGAATCGGTTCGAAGCATGGAAGCTGGAGCAAGTGAAAAGTTTTTCGATTGAAGTTTCAAAGCGGTGTAAAAAAAACCCTACCCAGAACGGTGAAAACGCGACGGTTATGATAAATAAACAATCATTTCTCAAGTTTTTAATTTGTTGTCCACGTTTTGTGCAGATGAGACTCGGGTTTCTAGTGCTGCTACTGCAGTGGAAGATAAATTCAATACAACCAACTTTATGTTGTCACTTCAGAAATTTTTGATGACACCGTATAGAGATTTGTCCTCACTTACATTCGCGTTACTTAAGTTAGTTTATTTCTGGTGTATGTGACTGGGGAATAACTATGCAAGCTAAAGGGTTTCGGTCCGTATGGTGGGACTTTTGAGTCACTCAGCGAAATAATTCAAATTGAAAGTTGAGGCGCCGGTCTTCATACGATAGGACCGAGGTTCAAATCTCAACTGGGCCATTTCTCTGTAGTGAGGACTGGCTAACCAACTTTGCCGTATCAATCAAGTCTAGTATGCCAGAAATGGCAGACATGACCTTAAGAGGTCGATTCCACTGTATGATTGCAAAGTTCCACAGCGAAATTGAAATATACCCTTGGAGCGATCCAATGGTGCTCCATGTATATTGCGTCTTGGTATCAAGCGCCTAACAAAACTTTGCTTACTGAGCACGGTCGTCTCACTCGTGCTCCTTAAAAAGGGATGACATACGGGTTGACATTGGAATGATCGTCGGAAATGTAAATAGCGCTGCTGTAAATGTGCGTACAGGAAAGGCACCCAATAGGGTGGAGTCTTTTTTCGTCATGCATTCTTCGCACGTACTTGCGAATGACGAATTGAAATAAAACAAGCTTGAAATCGTTTGGTGGATGGAAGTGTCATTAAAAGACGATGGGTTACTTCCGATTAGACAGCAATAATCATAATGGCTACAAAAGCGATTTCTTTTTCGAATTTAAAATTGAAACACCAAGGAATAGTCTGGTCGTATAGTTAAATCGCTCCGTAATGACAAGCTTTAATGCTCGCTTGTCTTCGTAAGCCCTTTATCTAGCAAGGGCATCACCGATAGACCTTTAAAGCTAAGGGAGAAACATGAGCCTCTCATGCTCATGCTAGCAGGTTCACGTAAGAGCGTAAGAGGCAAGACATATTTCTGGCTCGCAAGCAATGAGGTTGTGTTCGTACCACGTGCTAACCCTATTCTTTGGAAAAATAAACATACATCTACTGGTGATCGAACTATCGTCATCCCGTCCATCGTATATATCGTTTTCACACCTGATTATTAAACGTTTGTGTTTCGTTTTCTTCTCGTTTCTTCCGTAGGTAAGTGTGCGGTGTTTGCGACCAAGATTCAACACCTCGGACAACCTTTTCGACGAAGGGAATCGATGTCTTCCAAGAAAACAAAAGGGCTCCGATAGGTTTTGTGGACGCATGGCGTTTACTTCAAAGCAATGACGGAGAGCTTTGAAGGTTTGTGATGTAAGGTGAAGGTGTCCAGCCAAAAAAAAAACGAGGGTTATAAAACCCAAATTCTGTTACGATTGCATGTTGAAGAGCCGTGGAACGGAAACACACCAGTGCGGCGGCTATCTAATGTGATTTGTTTCATCACGACATTAAGCATGGTTTCATTGTTATTGCCCCGCCGAGTGCGGCGGTAGGAAAGCAAAAGAGAAAAAGCGTTATATCTGCATTGGCTCACAACAAACGCTCGACGCTACAATGTGCAATAGTAAAATTCTTGAAACCTGCTATTAGCTCAAATAGCGATGACAACGGAAAAAAATTGAGCGCGATGCATCCACCCGGATTTATGTTCGCCTGCAGTCCGCGTGCGGTCGGTCCGGCTTGACTGAAATACGATGCAGACGGAATGAAGCCGAACGCAACGTGCAAAAAAACAAAAAAACCGGGCAAGTAAAGCGAATGGAATGTGTTTACCCCGCAGCGAGAGGCAGCGAGGTTCTTCCCCAACCCAGCAAACTACCACGCTCTTTGTCCCTTGGAACCTTCGGCAGCAGTTTGTTGTGCTGGCCCTACTGCTGCTGTGATGAACATAGGAGGGTTTTTATTCCACTCCGCGGTTTGTTTTTTTTTTTTTTTGTTGGTCCAATAGCTGGCCCTTGGCCAGATGTGTGATTGCGTAGGTCGATTGCCAGCGCGCGCGCGCTGTATATACTAATCTATGACCAAGTCGTTTTAGCTCTCGAGATTGGAGGCATCATCCGGACCCGAGGTACGCCGGGTCGGGTCGGTCTAACACGTCAGTTGTGGAACCTCGCCACAGTCGCCACCACCACCAACAACCCTTAAGGGAGGCGATTAGTGCACTTTAAATCGACTCCAATTGCCAACGGGGGGTGGATGCTCTGTTGCCAGTGGTGGACGTGATGCGGTAATAAAATTGCAACGATTTTACTCTCGGATCTCGGGAATGCATCGAGCGTTGCAGTTCGTTGTACTGCGCCGGTGGAATGAAGTGGGGAGGTCGAACAAAGCGAAAAAGAGCTACACTCCAAAACCCTCCTCGGATGTCTGTGTCTGTGTGTGTGTGGCTTAGTTCGCTTTGTTTGCTAACTACTACTCCTACTGCTGCTATCGGGAGGCCCTTTTCCTCCGCGAAAATCATGCCTCCCGTAGGAAAATAGGGAACACACAGTACGAGGATGAAGCAGACGGGGGAGACATTATGTAAATGTGATTTTGATTGCATTATGACGCATAAATCGCGAAAAGACAGCAGGCGAAGGGCCCGTTCCCGGAAGCGCATGCTGGCCTAAAGTGGTGCAACAGCGCAAAAAAAAAAACCCCCGGAATCCCAATCCAAAACGGTTACTTATGTATTTTGCTATCGATTGCGTGTTGAAGCGTCCGGGAAGGGGTTTTTTCTGTGTCTCAACATCATCATCATCCTTGCCTGCAGCAGCAGCATCATCATCACGTATAGTTTATGCATTTGACGTAGTGCGACAAAAGCCATCTCCTCGAGTGCTATTGATGATTATGAAGTGGCGGGAAAATTGTGGCTTGTTTGGTGGGACGGAAGAGGGGGAATGGGTGCTGCTGGAAGGAGGGAAGGTCCACTTAACATGTTATGTTGAACTGCATACACTAGATATAGTGTGTCAATTGGTTTTCTCAACCGTCCCGCCACACGCTGTGTACCGTCGTCGCGGGCGTCGTAGTGTTTGATGACGGCAGATGAATGAAGGCTGGCCACTTGTGCGCCACGTAAAGGTGTGACATGTGACAAACGAAACGGATGCTGTTCATGCTCGCACATCCCTCGAGTGTTTGCTGCTGTCCCTTTACGCCCAGCAATGAGTCGATGGAAGCTGTGACTAGCTTATGAGGATATCGCGGCCCATTAATATTCCTCCCGTGTTGTGGCGGTTTCTTATGCCGCCCAATACCCAAATGAGTTAGCTCTTCTTTAAAGTGGTCATCGGGGTGGTGCCTAGACATGTAAGGGCTTATAAATTTAAATTTGAATGCAAAACATGTATTCGTTCGTTCCAGCTGCATTATTATCAATAGTATCGGCAATGGTCTCTTTCATATGTCTCAAACCTAGTCCCCACCTAGGGAATTATAGTTTACAGAGCAAACAGATTAGTCCCTTACAGGGACGTACCGGACACTGCAAGCGGAGCAAAGGGTTTCGGGGTGAGTTGGTTGCATTATTCAAAAACCATCACCGGGCACCGACTCGTTTAGCATTTGCTTACAATATTTTACACGCAGTTGCAAAGTGAAAATCTAGGTCGGACTTAATGGGGAGGTTGCTTACCGCAACGGGGATGGGCGCAAAATGGAGCAAAAGTGGCTAATTATTTGAGTTTGTATTTACCGTCATTTAGAGCGTGCGTTGTAAAATGAATCCAAGTGTGGTTACCCACACACACAGTGGGGTCCGAACCCCGAAATTTGGTGGACTCCAACTGGTGGGACATTTCAAAAAGAGCTATTTGCCATATTGCACAAGCTTGAACCCTTTCTCCCTCTCTCTAGTACAGGTAGAGCAGTGCATCCTGGGACTGGGCTTTACAAAAGATTGAACGCTTTCTAATCGATTAGTTTCGAGGATCGTGATGGAATTACTCTACGATATTCGTGGAAATTGGAAGTACAGCTTTTGTTGTGTGTTTTTGTGTGTGGCGTAATATACGTGATTGGGTAAGTTTTTCCCCGGGTTCACTGTCGGGTTGCAGAAGGGGTGTGTTCTTTTATCCCATTCTACTGACCGATCTATTAGCGTTGAACTTTCAACCCAGCATTGTATGCTTGGGTATATTGGTTTGGCTTGGAAATGTGTGTCACTAGTCCACCGGACTATGAGGGGTCCTGCCGTATCCGAATGGGAATGCATAATCCTCTCTGTTGAAATATGTATTTTCCCAATAGCCGGAAGTTTTCGTTTTTTTCTGTTGTGTTCCCTCCATATTTTGAACTCCATGTTATGCTTTTTGCGATCTTTTCAACGGTTGACCAATGAAATTGGAGGGAGAAAGAACACACACACACACACACACACACACACACACACACACACACACACACACACACACGGATAGCAGCAAGGCTGCCGGTGCCTAACTAAACTAATATTTTGTACTACTCCACCCATCGGTACTCCAAGCCCAATCAGCCATCATCTCCACCCCATCCACAGTGTTTGCGGAACGCGCGCTCGGAACTGTGTCTGTAGGTAAATGGCCGTGGTCTTTATGAGGGATGAATAATAATGACGCCGGCGGAAATCCTTTCACCGGATGATGATACGCGTGTGTGCGGTACGAGGCCGTTGCGGTGGAAGCTGGACTTCCACCTCACCTTCTCCCCTGTTGGTGGACGGACGGGTTGCTCGTGACCGCAACATCGAAAGCTCCCCGGATTTTCCCAGAATCACATAATTTCCCGCCCGCGGAGAGGAATTCCGGGCTTGATGTCCTCCCCGGCCATCCACATTTCCACCTCAGCTAGGTAGCCATTTTCGTCGCGTGCGGAGTGATAAACGTTTTCTGAATTAATCTCTCGCCGCTCGTCGCCGCCGTCAGGGAAAATGGATTAGAGCTGGTCACCGAGGGCTGATCCTTGTCCCACATTTGGAAACCCCCGCTTGCTCTTCTGCTCCACAAAACCTTGACCATAGTCCCCCGTTCAGGAGGGAGGGGGACCAAGATCGAGAGAGAACCCGCGCAATAGTGTGCCGTACAAATTTTATCCATATTCTCTCTGGTCGGTCGGTGCGCTGGCTGCCGGATGTACCTCCTCCCGTACACAACAGTGAACATTCATCGCTGTTGCAACCGTGAGGAAAAGTTCGCCAAACGAGAACAATTTTGATGGGACACGTTTCCGGTTTCTGGGGGAGGTGGAGGGGGGTTGAGGGCGGCCTGGAATGGTGGGTTTGAACAGTTTGCACCACTTTTCCCGAACGCCACACAGAACTGATGAAATGTGTGAATATATTCTGACTCGCTGCTTTTGGAGCGAGGACCGAGACGAGGATACACGACACACTGCGGAGGTCACTTTGCCGGGTGAATGAATGAGTTAAATTCTAGTAGCTAGTAGTAGTAAGCAAATTGAATAACGCGACCACGCAAATGAATGCTTTTGCCGTACAACTTTTCTATCGTGTGACATATGGAAAAGTGAGTGGTAGACGTGTTGCGAAAATTAATTCATAAAACTAGAACATAAATTCAATTTGCAAAATCTAATGATTTTTCGAGTGTGGTAAAGTAATTTTTGTCCTGTGCATCTGGACGCTGGAAATGAATGGCGGCATCACCACGCCTCTGGAAGTGTCTGCGATATAGCCGAATAGGGCCCTGAAGTATGTTTGTTGTGTGGTTGAATTTGAAGGACATAGTTACAATCGGATTTTGAGATGGTTTCTGGCTCGAATCTGGGCCGTTCTTGCTATATCAGTGACGATTGCTGTGTATAAATAAATGAGAAGCATATTTCATTTCATTCTCATACCATTCTTAGACCCTGGAGCACATAACTTCCTCATCCAGGACAGTACAGATACCTAACCTCGAAACGGGAACGGTTTCCTAGTTCCTAGGATGAATAGTAGATGGGCTCTAAAATTGGATTTCACAATTCACCAGTACAATTCACCAGAACCACTTCAACGGGGAAGGTACCGCTTCAAATATGATATCCATATCATCATGATGGAGTGTTGTGCAAGAATTGCTAGAATCGTGCATGATTTCGAGAAACTCCAATGTTTTATGCTTCCATGTAAAGCTTCCATTCACATCATCTAAATTTAGATCTCTAAAGAGTGGGGATTTAATTGTTTCATTCGGGTCAAAACTCGTGTGGATTTTTGGATGGAAGAAAGGGTTATTTGGTCTCGACCGTTTATTTATATTTTATTAAGGGTCGAGACTTTAAATGCTGGTCGGCTTGCCCGAACACGTCATGCAAATTGTATGTTTTGGTTGAGGCGTATGTTTCCCCAAATTTTCAAAGTCAATCCTACCCCAATTACGTCTTGTTGAGCGTAGAATTTCTATTGCTTCTTACGAAAAATTTTGAAACTCATCATCCGTACTGAGAAATTTAAGAAATGCCCCTGTGGGGTAGGCAATTCGCGGAACAAAACGCCTGAAGTTATGCAATTTTGATGCACAAAATATTGTTTTTAGCTTAGAATTTCTATGATGTCGCTAGAATTCCATTTCATTGCCAGTGTCTACCATAATAAATCATACTCAAATCTCACTGACTACCAGCTTCTACATGATACGCCGGCGAAAGGACATAAATAAGAGCAAAAAAAAAGGGGACCAAAGTTGTGACCTCCGGAAAATTTTCCCCATTATACAGTTCTAAATAAACATGAACTCGAACCACATTCCTTGAGCAAGCTTTTTTTTCTCCTGTCAATATTCTTCTCCAGTGTGTCTGTGTGTGGATGTGTGACCCGGAACTTTTCCGCATGTCTGCCTTGTGCCTGATCTTTGCTGCTGTTGTGCATATGCAACATTCCCGGCGGGAGCTACCCAGGATATGTGGTAATCGTTTCATCGGTGTTTGGAGTGCTTTTGTGTGTGCATTTGCGCTTGCCTGCCTGTCTTGTCTGTCCTCTCGGAGGCTCCAACGGTCCCGCACGACTGCCCGCCCGCCTGCCTATTCCGGTTATGATTTCAATCTGTCTGATTAGATGCAAATGTACATGACCGTAGAGACCGTCGGTTTTCTCGTTGCCTACGGGGCACAACCATCATGTTGAAACATGTCGAACGTTACGGAAGCGTAGACGTCGCAGCAGAGCATTGGATGAACTGAACATCTCATACCGCAACCGAAGAAAATGGAAGTGCGTCAAGCCTTCTGGCGTAACGGGGTTGGTTGAAGCAAATGGGTTGATAGGAGATAGGTTTGATAGAGCGGCACTATGAACAGTGCAGTGTGCAGCTGGGGACATTGAGGACTACCGTACCAAGGTTTCTTACCAGAACGTGTGTGGCAGTTGCCAGGCCCTAGATCTAGATGTCCCTAAAGAAACATAGAAGCAATAGGTTACAATTTCCATCACCCGTGTCCATCACCCGTGTTCCACCCGAGGTAGAGGAACCTCTGTCGGGGGGAAATATAGAAAACTGAAACTGAAACCTTCCCGGGTACGACCAAACCCTGAGTGTGGTCTGGTCGAGGTGCTTTGCGGCTTCTTGCTGTATCATTATCATTGCCATGGCCATCACGACGATCTTCTTCGTTGTTCCCACCGGAATGGGCCACAGATCTTTCCCGACGGCCAAACGGCTTTGGCAGGCATGCTGCTGGTGTAAGGATAATTGAAAGAAAATATCCAGACCTAAAGTGTAGTACGTTTTGAAGGTTTTCTCCGACCGAGACCCAAGCAACAGCCCCATGCGGCCGTTTGGCATTCGTATCGTGCTTCGCCTGTTTTAATGATTCGCAGTGAAGCTGTATGTCTGAGCTGCTTTAAACGATCGGTATAAGGATTATAAATTCATTTGCGTTCTGTCTACGCCGATGGTCGAGATCTGAGTGTGTGTGTGTGTGTGTGTGTGTGTGTGTGTGTGTGTGTGTGTGTGTGTGTGTGACAGAGGAACAAAGATTTAGAGCTGTTGAAACCTCTTTCTTGGAATTTCTTCAACCAATAAAGAGACACACTCTAATCCGAGACGGGATGGATTACGGTACGCTCTATCTCTCTTGTGCATTAATAATCAGGCCTCTCTGGTTGGGGGTGCAAAACGATGCCAAATGCATGCATGGGGAGGTCAAAATTGTCGATAGAAAAGCTGAAAAGCGGCTTATATGATCCGAGGTATCTCTTCTGCTGAATCCAATAAACTAGCTAAGCGTTAAAGTTCACTATCATCCAATATTCATCCTCTCTTTCGTTGATATAACTAGTAAGATTGTTGTGTTTTAACCTCTTTTTATACTCTCAACATTTAGGGCATTTATTAAGCCTTCTTCTGTAAAGCTTAGGAAAGTCACTTCAAGAGAGAAGTTATCACGAAGCACGCGTTTATAAGTCATTTATTCTGTTCTGGACGACTGGTTGCACTTTTGAGTGGACCATTGATGCATTTGAAGTCGATGCCAACAATATGCCTCCATCCAACACCGGCACTGGTCTTCCGAACTTTGGATATGAATACGACCAAACACCGAGGTTTTTGCAAAACAAATAAAGCGTGAATGAGCTTGTTGGTGGAACGTTTAGGGGAAACTTCCTCCCGCCTGGAAAAGATCGGGCAGAAAGTTCTGCCAAGGGTTCTGTTCTTTTTTTGTTTTTCTTGTTGTTGGATGGAACGAGAGCCAGGGCTGTCCTGCTCCAGAGTATCATGTGGTAGGGCGAGAACCGTAGGTACCATACATGTATGTGGAGTGTAGTATTCCCTCAATTTTTCCCCCGTTTTCCAAACAACAGACCCGCCGCCGCCGTCGGTTGGACTTGTGGTTGACTCCATTGCATCTGGGGTTTGAGGCAACCGAGTACCGCTTCATGAGCCTCTCTGATGCTCATCTGATAGTGATGCTGCTGTTATGTTGATGTTGCTATGGTTGCGGTTGTTGTGGAGAAATCAATACGAAACTTGAGCTCTGGTTTGGTGCTACCGGGAACTCTGGGTGCAGGGGGATACCGAGAAATAGCAACTTAGAACAAGCGTATGTTTGAAGTTCTGTGGCAGCATACTTTTGGTCGAGTCTTGCTTCTGCACGGGATAGGCAGGTGCTCTTATCGCATTGTTTGTGCAATGTTTAATAATTATTTTCGTTTTGCTTGAATTCTAAACATCTCAAACCTTGCAGAGATCCATATAATCGATTGGGCAGGCACGGTTTTGCTGGCGCAGTTTCAAAGTGACTTTAGTTTGTTGCTCGTCTAGCTTTGATACCTCACACGACTACGAGCCGGAAGTCACTGTATGTGAAATAATAAATTTCTGTCTGTCAGAAAAGCAGATCGGTTCCTTCGGTTTTACTACGTACTCATCCGCTTCCCTGACGTCCGATGTGAAGTGCTACAAACCACACTGTCTGGGTCGGTTTTTATTTTCTATCTCCTTGACACAGTATGGTGTCAGGTGTTTCCCGAAAACACAGTGTTACATGGTAGATGAGCCTGGCCGTACGTGCGCAAACGGAAAGTAATGCTTTCTGCCATTGCCTTCTGCTTGAGAAATCAGCTCACACTCACACCAAAGACCGCAAACTTCATCCCCCGCTCCCCGGTGATAGTGAAGGGATGAATTTATTTTGCTGATCTCGAGGTTAACCATAAAGAACCAGCATAACACAGCCCTTCGTATTTCTTTCTTTCGCATCCTACATTCACTACCATCATCCAGTCAGTTAGTCCGCCCGTGTGCAGGCAGGGGAAGAGTTTTAGCTGCATCCAACACCGTCCGGTCGGACAGTCATTTGTTGGTGGTTGATTTCTTAACCTTTTTGTCTAGCGAGTTCGGTTCGTCTTTTTCGGGAATGATTCATGGGATGAGTTTTTTTGTTGTTTTTTTTTTTGTCTACGCTTTGGGAATCCGTCCGGAAACGGAAGTCACGCACCTTGCATCTATCTCTCAACCAAAGATTACACATCATTTTATCTTGCGCCTGGACCTCATCCACCCAGCTCCAAGGCGGCCAGCAAAAAAACACAGCAAGGTGATGATAATGTGTTTGGTTGGCCCAAAAGTAATGACCAAAAGCAAATTGGGATTTGGTCCATCTCGCATAGGATGTAGTTTAAGGTCCATTGAAAACGTTCAAGACATACTACTCCCGAGCCTCTGGTTTGTCGGGTGCTTTTGGCTGTGAAATGGTCCCAAGATGAAGATAAAAGTCAGCGGACAATTAATTTATGGCACAACGAAAGGCAAGAAAAAATTATTGAATTGCACTGTGGAGGGACACACAGGGATTATGTTTCGGGAAGACCAAAGTCCCCATGGATCTTCTATCAAAAGCCTCCAGTAGTGTGCGAAAGGGGCCTCCCGGGAGATGCATTGCTGTAAGCTGATTAATTACAATAAAGCACCTGCTAGAGCTAAGCCTTGTAGCAACAGTATATGTACTTCACCTTTATTTAAAAATCCTCGTTTGTTAATGCGGAAAGCAGCCTGAAAACAAATTTGTTATTTATTACTTTAAGAGACCGTGCAGCTGACGACATCCAGGTTTTATTAGGAAACGGTTCTGCATCAGCAACCTTAGCAGCTCAAACTCAACACATTTATTTGCTTAATCTTTTACGCAACACACGCAGATGCTTATGACATATCCACTACCGGGAGTGGAGTTCCCTCCCCATCGGTGACGCTATGGCGCAAAAACGGCTTGCACTTCTCTAGCAATTAGTTGGTACGGATGTAACTGAATTAGTGTTTTACTTTCATATTTTAGGGACTTGGGACAAGTAACAGCGTGACAAGTTACCGAAACTGTAACGCGCCAAACCGCACCAGAAGGTTACACCAGTGCCGCTTATTACGATTACGTCTGCAAGGATGAGCTTGCACGCTGCGTACCGAGCGGCACAATATGCACACTCAGCGAAATTGCAATTTCCAGACCCAGACAACACTGCTTCCAACTGTCATTTCGGTGATGTCGGGCCCTGGCTGGCTCACAAAAACACACACAAACGAGCAGTTCGTGCATTCGTGGAAGTAATTGGGAACACGGAACCTAGCCGGGGATGGTGGAATGCACATGAACTGGCAAAACTCAGCCACAAACGAATTGCGTTCTCCAGTGCGATTGCACGCTTTCGAGCCGGGGCGTATAAGTTCGTGGGAATTGTGGAGGCATCGGCAGCAGCAGTGAGGTGGCGGCGCGTAGGCATGTCAAGAGCAAAGAGTCAGCAAAACGCGACTTATTCTAAACATACACATTTACTTTGCTTGCCCTGCCAATCGCGGCGCAATGGGCAAAAATCTACAGTGAGTGCTCAACATCGCCCCCCTCCATTGCAGTAACTCGCAGGGCATGATGATGGGGAGGCACGGCGGCTCACATTGTCAAAGTTGACACAGTGAGGGTTTTCGCTCGAAGTATGGGGAGTGTTGGCATTACTGAAAACATCAATGAGTGGTGGCGTTGAGTTGCTGCATCATCAGACCTTAATCCGATGATTTTAAAACGATTTTAAGATTTACTGGGCATTTAAATTTTTATTAGAAAAATATATAAATTGTTAAAGATATGATGCCAACCTTAGAGGCAGAGAAGAAACTGCAGAATAATGTAAGGCTAGCAAGCAAGCAGCATGTAAGTAAGCTTTTTTTATCAGTGAAAAGTATATATACCTGCAAAAGTCGCATCTTTCGTTTCTGCTACGTTCATAAAATTCAGATTTGAACCCAGACCGGCCCGCCAGTGTTGTTGAGTCGTTCCATACCAGACTATGCTATCCGTCCAACTCCAGTTCATAGCGCTAATGACCTATTCTGTTACATCGAACGCTTTTTCTTTTTTATTTAAGTGATGATTGCTCAAAACTCTCCTAATTACTTATTCTTCATCAGGTTTCATCCAATTTTGCTAACGTCTTTTGTATTATCTAATTTTAATTCTTTAGCCTTTTCGTTTCACTCCAAAGCAGCTACTCCGTCTTCTTGCTACCTATGCTCTTCTCGTCCACTGTGTCCTTACAAATTACCGGATTCATTTCCGTCGCCGGAGTTGGTAAAAGGTTCCTCGTCAGGAGGAGCATTATTATTCTTCAGAAGTTTGTGTTTACCTTACCGACCGGCACTACCGCTAGCGATATGTGTGTGTATGTGTGTGTGATTGTTCTTTTGAATGTCGGTTTTTACGGTCTGGTAAACCCGAGCCGAGAGTCCTTTGGTGTCCTTTTGTACTCATCATTTCACGATTGTGTCTTGTGTGTGGCGGTGGTCGTGATGGTGGTGAGCACATAGTTCCATTGCTGAGCATTCTCATCATCCTTCGGAGTTTCTGTGGCGGTCGCCAAGAATCGACACGCACACACACACCGACGCTGTCGAAGTCCATGCTCTGTGTGGCTCGTCTCTTCAGTTTGATTCGGCACCGGTAGCACTATTATGCGCATATATATATATCACTGTTACAGCCGACATCAAAGTCATTAACATACAGTTTCATGCATCGACAGCGGCGGCTGTATTTTGTGTGTGTAATGAATGAATTTCCCGCCGCTTTCCCGCATAGAAAGTGCGTCCAAATGTATACACACAAACGCGCGCGAGCGCTTTTGTTAGCTCTTGACGCTCCGTACGCACCGAAAACAATTCTCGGGCAGGATGTCTGAGCGCCTGGGAGGTAGGCAAGGATACGATTGTTTGTGTTGCGTGGAGAATGTATCAAACCAAGGCGAACACTGGCAGACGGGTCACACTGCTGTACCGTCTCGAATGGAAAAGCACTCGTCACACGGTTATCAAAGACGAACCGCGACGAGCACTGGCAGCTTTGAATAATGACTAAATCTAAAGACTCCATTCGAGATCGAGAGCCTGCCAGCCTTCTCCTGCCAAACCCTATCCCCGGGTATTGTGTCGTTCCGGTTATGGCTTATGACTTTATTATGATTGCCAACCAACTGTGTATATGTACGCTGGCGTCGAATCGGAATGGTGATTGTTATGTTATATCAACGGATGAGCACGTGAGAAACGAGCGTATGGGCCAACCGCTGCCATAACAAGTTTGGAAGCCAGCAGTAGTGGTCTTGTGTCGTATGGTAAAATTGATTCGATCCTCATCAGACCAGCCGCCCTGAATGCGCCCGTTTGCACGCTTGTTAATTCAAATTCTAATCGAAATATTTTATTTATCGTTTCAGGTAAGCGAATGATGCAAATAAAATTCAACAACTCGTCTCGAAATGCGACCTGTGCCTGTCTGTGATGATGGGATTAAATTGGTGAGATCAGCCCTAATATTGCATTACACTTCCCTTCTGTACGCCTCTGTGCGTGTATGATCTCATGTTCCCAACTGTGGCATTTTTTGTTCCGTTGTAGGTCTCATCTGAATAGGGAGTGAATACGGGCCGTAAAACGAATGTTTTGAATTGCATTAGTTTTAAATTTTTAATTGCTACCAACTCCCGAAGCTACAGCAAGCAGCACCACCACCACCACCGGACCGCCGACCTCGCTCAGCCAAGCTCTCGGACGCTTTTATGACAGCAGCTGAAAGTTTTTGATCCTTTTAACACTCATTTTCGCGAGGCGGGCGTGTAGGGCGATGAAAGGGACATTGCTGTACATTTTAAACAACAAGCGGTACATTTTACGAAAAATCGCTTGGCGTTGTGCTTCGCCTTCCCTCACCAACCCCCACGACATCGGGTCGAGTGAACCCTCATAAACACTGCAATAAAATGGCCATAAAGCTCCCTTCGACGGGTGCACCAGCGAAGGAGAGAGAGAGAGAGAGAGAGAGAGAGAGAGAGAGAGAGCGAACCAAAAAAGCGATAAAAGCGGAACATTAGAAAAAGTACAATTCCCGTGCTCCGACGGTCCCTACGATACTACTTTACACTCGCATCGTTGACAATTTGTGTGTGGGCATTTTTTAGCGTCGGCGGGCTGCCGTACTTTTTTGGCTCCCAAAAGCTACAACGTCACAAGTGCATGGATCATAAAACGCACCGCGCTCGAATTTTGCGCGTCTTGTTGCACGGGCCTGTGCGTTTAACGGGCCAAGTGCGATTATCATACCGGTCGTAATGTAACGCATTGCAAATACGGCGGCACCGAAAGCTCTCTAAGCCAGATTGTGCTGAAAGTGGCATTAAAATGTGTCAGAGGCGAAAATTAAAAAATATGAAATATGCAAATCCCGCACCACTTGACCTGGAATGCTCGTAGTTTGCATTCAATGGTGCTTTGGTGGTGGTGCAAACGCTTCCATGCAAACGGACAGAATACGTGCCACCACCACAGCAACTTTGAAACAAAATTTGGAAATTTAATTCCATCTGCGTTGAAGTGGGAATCTCCATTTAGGCTTGCGTTGCAGTATTTTTAAACGTGCCAACCACAACCACTGTCCTTATAGTGCAGCTTTCGGTGACAGATCGTTGTCGACGGACGATTAATGTCAGCCTGTCTTGCCCCAGTCCATTCTTTACACTTGACGACGTCGATACGTACAATACGGCTATAACTTACACACGCCAAAGTCTTTGATCACGTCCGGCAAAGGTGTAAATCACGGCAGATCGGTCTTCCTTTATTTTTCGTTTTTCGGTGGTACGTGATCAATATTTTGCATTGAAATTGAAACAATTCCCTCGTTGGCATGCGCTTTTTCGGGAGGTGTGTGTGCTTGTGTGCATTATGAGAGGCTAGTGTCTCTCATTGACAGAAGAATCGTTACTTTAAATCAAAATGAATCATTAAATTTCGACACACCTTTCGGCAAATCGCTCATTGTCTGTCGAATTCCGTCCAACACCCAGACGGACAGTTTCTCAAAAGGAAGATGCATTCGCTGATGCTATATATGTATCTTCCATATCCCGGATTTTAGTTCTCAATTCCTCATGAACCCTCAAGGGAAATAAAATCTTCCCGCAAAAGGTAAAGCAGGCAAAGTGCACGCACGCACACACACGTCTTCTTCCGTATGCAAAAAGCAATCACAAATGCCCGAAAAGGGCATCCCATTTCGAAGACGGTATGGACACAGTTCCCCTTTTGCAATGGTGTTGAAATGTTTCACATTCTTATCACGTATGCAGTAAATTTTACGGGCCCCGGGAATGTCAAAACTTGCCGTATCGCCGCCCATCCCCCCTCCAGTATATATCGTGTTGCTCAATAGGAGATAGGACCGGACGAATATGATGAAGGTCTGGGCTTCCTTCCGCCGTGGTCTTCCGTATATGCACATTTGAACGTACCTAGTAATAGGAAATTTAAAATTTGTACCATTATTCATCTTAAGCTAGTATTTCTACAAAGTTAGGTTTATATAGCATCAAAACGAGTCCTTGGTATGTTCCACCAACTTAAGCCTCCTTAATCGAAAAATACAATCCCTCCTACACGAGATCCAGAGCGGCTGAAAAGATCATTGACACCTGTCACTCATTTTCGTGATAAAAAGCCGCCTTCGGGCCTTCGTTGCGTCGGTTTTACTGACACATAATAGAAATTCGCTCCCCCACGTAGCTTAATGTATGCACAAACATAATGGAACGTAGCGCATGGCGGGCAGTAGATTAGAATGCTACCGCTGACACAGAAGATTCCATTCGACTGTTCGTGTCGTTTCATCTTCTTCGGGTGGTGTAATGTATGGAAGATGTTTTATCACGAGGTTATCGGTGGGAGAGCGAACAAAAAAAGAAAACCGTTGAAGATGGAAGTCATATCGCGACTACGCTTCTATCACACTCATCTCGCTGATTTGCCTAGAGTCGTGGAGGTTTTGGGTTGAGGTAGGTTGTGGGAAGGGCTATGTGCAACAACAAAAGACACCCTTGAAATATGCCCTGCAACCTTCCCTCCTTTCCCTCTCTCACCCCAACCGCTCTACTCCACTGAGGAACGTAATGCGAGAGACCCTGATGGAGGTTTCGTGTTTGTGCATAAGAATTTTTACATTGTTGTTGGCAGCGTTTTCTTGCAATTGTAGAGTGTGGCACTTTTTATTATTTCACCATCATTAGGGAAGGTGCGATGATGTTTGAAGGATGAGAAAAATACACCTGGACTCTGCGTGCTTGTGAACTGTGAAATATGAGATAATATTCGATGGGGCGTTTGGTTGCTACAAGGACCAGAAGAACACTCGTAACAGTCCTACACAACTTGCAGTCAAATAGTGGAGAAGCAATAGGAGATAAAATGCGCTCTGTAGTACATTATTTTTCCTTCCCTCCTGTAAGTAGTTAGGCTCCTTCTTGCTGACGGTAAATACCACGCTGTACCTCTCGCAAACCTTACTGAACGTCGTCTTGCGATAGTTGATGCACTTCGATTTATGTTACGCGAGAAAACTGATAAACATTGTTGTTTGTTGCTGCTGCAGCCCACTCTCGACGAATATGGTTGATGTTTGTCTATCGACCACCCATGCACGTACAATCTAACGATGGCCACCGCGTATTGTAACTGTTCAATCGGTTGTGAAGTAGGAAGCTATTATGCACCAATCTTTTTGCTAGCATGTTTTGCATCCAACCAAGGCGGTGCGGCAGTGTAACGAGATACAATTAAACCGAATTTATTTATTTTTTCTTCTCTCGTTGGAGAATTTTTAATAAGCGCAGCAGCAGCAGCAGCATGTGTTCACAACACAATGTATAGGTAGACAGAAAATAAATACGTTGCTCTCTACGGTATGGCGGTGTGACAGAGAATTTAATTACTTTATTCCGGGAAGCGAAAACCTATCGCACAAAATTATACAGCAGCGAGTATGTATTAATGTTTACATAGAAAAGTCTCGTACGTTTTAATTGGATCTTTTCGTGGAAAGTGGTGATACTCGTTTTATAATAAATGATACTCGGCATTTTTTTCTGAAATTTTTTAAAATAGTTTTCCAGAATCGAGTTTAATTACTGCTTGTTTAGGTAGTATTTAATGGTTTAAAAAAAAAATAATTTTAATGTCCTTTTTTAAAGCTTAAAATCCAAACCTATTTGTGTTAAAGTTTACGTCAAAATTGACTATCAGTGGCGATGTTGTTAAAGCAAACCTAACAAAACACAATTTAATTTGACCATTTGGCGACACAAGGACCACCAACGGCAGCAAGGAAGGTCAAAGTTCTGAAACCCCCATAGCAAAAGAGTACAGGAAATTGTTAGTTGACAAAAGAACTGCTGATCCATCAGGAGTATTAGGGCTTCCACACGAATATTGCTTCTCTCGCTGTTCCTCCGGTGGACCATAACCATAGTAGCAATTCCGAAAAAGAGCAACGTGGAACGAGTCGTTTCTTCGTTCTCCGGCCCTTTTTCGCTTCGACTAAATTGTGGAGTACGTTACCGAATTCCTTCCAATCCTCATTCGGCCCAATTCTCCCTCTTTTTTCGAGCATCTCAGCTCGAACCGGCTAACAATAATGTCGTGCACACTGTATGTGTGTGTGTGTGTCTGTGTTTATTGAGGCAGCAAATTTTACAGGAAAATAGTTTTCTCTCTACCCAACTCCAACCAATTGTTATCGGGGGTCCGGCTGAAGACATGGGGAAGGGGACCCGGCCAGGCACACCAGGGAAATGTCCTCCCGTTTTCTTTCCTTTTGCTTCCTCATCAAAGCTCTCTCAGGTTTGGTGGTTTTGTGATTTGTGAAGCTCCACTAAATCGGCTTTTCATTGCAACGGGGGGACTGCTGGGGTTTTTTTCGGCCAGAGTTGCTTCGAGCAGAATCTCATCGGCGCTGTACTATTTTTGTCGAGCGTGAATTGTTGCAAACGATGCTGACTCTGGTTCGGTTTGATATTGGTTGAGCCTTTTGTTCTCGAGCTACATCCGTGCAAGAGGTACAGTAGTGTCTTAGGTGAAGGTTTTTATTGGCGGGGAAAGTATTGATTGAAAGGGGGAAAATGATTTTATTTTGAGGATACATTCGAAGATTAACTGATGGCTCTTCAATTGTGTTTTTAGACATAACAAGCCATGCTTCCTACTTTGTGGAACTTCATACAATGATTTAGCTGTAGCAGGTGTTCTTAAATTGCATACATTTAGGCGCAAATAATGTTGAAGATTTAATGCACTTGAAGTTAATCTTCTTCTGTAGTTTGAAAGCCACAGCTTTAATATAAAATTCAGAATGTCCCCCTACACGTACAAAGACAAGCAAAAAAATCAATTTCTGTGCTTTTTAACTACAAACTGTCCCGCTGCCTGTTTTATGCCTTCACCAGTGCCTTCCAGCCATTTCGAAACTGTTACTGACTGTCGCCAACAGAAAAAGTCGTAACAAAACGCGCTCCCGGATTCTCCTCTTCCCCGTTTTTCCAACAGACAAACTTATTGTGCACAATTTCTGCCAATGACTATTTATGACACAAATGTTAGCCCCGGAACCACTGTTGTTGCATAAAACACCAAATTAGACGACAAAACGACCACCACCGCAAAACCCACAAAACCTTCGATGAGCAGCATGCTGAATGGTGGTGGGCTAGAATCCAAACGGCAGCAGCAAACAGCAAACAGAGAATAGTGAAGGAAAAAAACAGGGAGAAACCATTCGTGTTTCGTTGGTGGATAAAAATGACAAAAACTGTGTGTACGCCTCTGTAAAGGACAGGACGGTTATGTTTTCTGCGGGAAAATTAAAATGTGCACTGACATTAAAAATAATATTTCATAAACCCTCGCCTTGTGTCCCACAACGGGGCGAAGTCTTTAGAATCGGGTGAAGGAGTTTGGTTGGCGGAATCCAGAAAATGGTAAAGGAAACGCATTCAACCAATCCATGAAATCCGTGAAACAACCGACACAGAAGCCGGAAAACTTTAAGTACGGCTACGTGATTTCTGCCGCCTCTCGTATGTATGTGCGTGGGGTTGTATGTGTGTGTGTGTGTGAGTCGGTGCGCGAGCTTCGAACCACGCCGGAATGCATAAAGAATATTAATTCCATCCCGGGACATAGAATAATGTCCCCGCTCTCTCTCTCTCTCCCTTTCCCTCCTAGCCAAGCCGTTGTGTCACCATGACTTCGCCACCGAGTCGAGGTTCTCCCGGCTCTGGACATCTTTATGTCCGGGCCTTTGGAGGTTGGGTCGTGCAATATGCTTCCGTTTCGTGGGTGCATCCTTCAGAGCGGTGTGGAGCTCCACCACCACCTCAGCACTCTCCGCCTCATAGTACAATTATGATTTTACCCTTTTGTGGTGTTGCCAGTGGCCTCGGCTATGCTCTCTGTCCTCTCCACACACACACACTCAAGACCCAGTGGAGCCAGAGCATGCGGTAATGAATGAATAAGTGTACCCCACAGTGGCAGAACCTAGGGGGGATGGTGATGGTACTTATGCAAATCTATCCCTTGGTTACCGGCCAGTGCAAGGATAATGATAATGTAAAAACCCCCAAGCTTACGAACGAACAAAAAAGTGCATCACTGTTGTGGAAGTTAAACGTGGGGCTTGTTGTTCGGCGCGGTTGGATGGGTTTTTGGTTAGCTAAAGAAGCGGGAAGAAGGGTCAACCGAATGTGGTCGGGAATATTTTTTTTATTTTCTTTTAATTACAAATTGTCTCCCTCTTATGCTTGTGCACGAGCGGGGATATGTGACTGTCACATGTCGTTATTAGTTGTTCCTCACAAATGTCCACTTTTTTATAACAATACAAGCAGAAAATGAAGATTTGAGTTTAATTTTCTTCTTTTAAAAATAAAATACTCCCAAACGATCCGTCAATATCGCTAAATTAATCATTAATGGTCGAACGTTTCGTTGGTCGGTTGGGTAGCTTTCAACAATAATTGATGCCGAAAACACCGAATCCATTCGTTGTCACAGCACAACAATTACGCTCGAACCAGGTGTGTGTGTGTGCTTTGCGACCGGTAAGGACGGATATTAAATTATTTCCCCCTTTTTCTCCCTCTTTTTTTCGATCGCCCCTAAATATGAATTGATAGGTGAACATTTTGCAGATTTAATGAGTGGCGCTGTACCACCGTGCGACCGATCCGATCCTTCTAAACTCACGGCGAAACCAATTTGATTGTGCCACACTAATCAGCGGCACGCAAAGCATGAGAAAGCACTGTTCGCAATTCCAAATGGCAGTTGTGACACGTACGGGCGTAAAATTGCATCGGGCACATAAAAAACCGGGTCTGCTAAAACATTAATGTCGATCGATCAATCCGCCGTAATTCACACGTGTGGCGTGTTGGTGCTTCCTCACTAACGTTTCTCCCAAGGGCATCAAAATTTCAGCAACTAAAAGCGGTGCCCATACTTGATTTAAAATTACGCAAAAATGTGTGTTTTTACTGGGCTGGAATTTTATTCGGTAGAATGGTCGTGATGCAGTGCTCCTGTGCGAGTGCGAGCCATAAAGCCGACAAATGCAACTTAAATTGCTTGCTACTTCCACATCGCTTAGCTCCACTTTCCTTTGCCGATTGTACCACCGCACAGTGAAACGCGACGACGCCGACAAACTGCATTGGAGAGGAAGGCACTCCGAAACGACGCGATGACAAACGATTAGCCCGGGAAGCAATGAGTGCAATTGTGCAATTGTGCAATTTGTGCAACAGCGGTACCGATCTCCGCACTCGAGGTTGTTGCTGACCAACGGGTGTATTTGACTGGCTGGCTGGCTGGTGTGTCCCCCTTTTGGCTGATGGGGGGGGGGGGGGGGGGGGGGACACAGCGTGAGCAGCGTGTGTCGTCTACGGGTCGGACACGGTGCGCGTACACTCCGGACACGCGGACATGTCATTGCGGACGGACGGCATTAGCTTTGCACAGCGGTGTGGATTTCGCGGATTGTGTTGTGTGGCTCAGAATTTGCCAGAGTCGTAAAATTTGATGGCAATGATCAGCATTTACAACTGCCGTCGTCGGGCTGCCGCCAGATTATGGCTCGCCACTGGCATGCGAGCGTGAGAGAGACAGCGAACCAAACACACAAGGGGCAGGAAAAATTAAGAGTCAAGTCGCATATGGTTTTAATTACATTTTAACTGCTGCCACCATTAGGAAGGATGGTGGTTCGCTCGCTCTCTCTGTTGAGGCTTCCGGATTCGCTAGCCCACTGGGATTAGTCAGGACAGGCATTAAAATGAGATCACTTGCTCTCTCGGACTGGAAAGTTTTAGTGCACAAATCGGAGATAAGAACATTGGGGGGGAAATTAGCATGCAAATTTACGTTCTAATTTTATGACACGTTTGGACAAGGTCAGTTTAAAATTTATGTTAGATTTCTTTTCTATAATTCCTTTTTTATTTACTTTTTTGGCTACTTTTTATGTTTTTGTTTCTCTTTGATTTTTGTTTAATTTCTCATTTTTTTGTTAATTTATTTGTTTTTTTTTAGTCAATACGGCATCAGTCCGTAATAATAAATAAATAAAATAAATATTTGTTTTTTTACTTGTACTTTTGACTTACTTTTACTTTTGGTAAATTTGAATGACCACGGTGTATAATTATATTAAATTTTGGGAAACAAGTTTTTTATTGTAGTATTTTTTTTTATTGCTATTTTATTTACATTTTGTTATTTCACTATTTTGTTCAGTTTTTTACATTTGAAAATTTTGTTATTTAATCGTTTATTTTATTTAAATTTTATTATGTTTATCTTTATACGAATTTTTTTCGTTATTTTTGATTTTGGATGATGCTCTTTTATTATATTTAAGTCAAATAATTTTATTTCTTCTTTGCTCTTAACTAACATCAAATCAAACCCCAAAAACATGGATCATAGTTACGCCAAAACGGTACAAAATCGGTGTTAGACTATATAACATACATTGGAATTTATGGCCAATTTATGCTGATGTTACGTGTGTATGCTGCTCGTCGATGGGCAAACGCATCGCCTTCATCAGTTACGTACATCCGTTTCGGTTCAATAGCTCACGTTTTTTTTCGCTCATTTCCTTCAATACTTCATTTGCATAGTTTTTTGCTGCTGCTGCTTCTGCTGCCTCTCTGACGTAGGTCAAAAAGGGGTCCGTGGCTCGTCATATAAATCTTACACCCCCTTTTCGAGCACCATTTGCAACGGTGCATGAGGATGGAGATTAACTCAACCCCCATTTTTACTGTTTTTTTCTGCGTCGCTCGAAGTACAAGAACAGCTTCCTTCCTGTGTGACCCTACGTGGCACAACTGATGCGCCTCCCAATGCCTTTCAGCGCATTAAATGAAGCCCCTTCAACGCACGTCAACTTTTACGGAGCAGAAGGGGGGAAAAACTGTCGATATATGCAATCTGAACCGCGTGTGTAGTAGTGCGTTGAAGTATGCATGAAGAGGTGGGGGAAAAGGGGGGAAAGGAATCCTCTTCATAAACGGAACTCTTTCCCCACGATCTCTCACGCGCCCTCCTGACGTGTGCCCTGTGACAAAAGGTTGCGTAGTGAAGCTACCAAGACGATGCCGTATGAATATAATTCACGCATTAGCTCATATTGCTGCTCCCTCATCTAGAAGGGGGCAGCCGCCATTACCCATGAAGATAGCAAGTTTCAAGCTGCACAGATAGAGTGGGAGGGAAAAAACTATCGGAATAATACACATTTCTTCTGCTAGCTTCACTCTTATCCAGCGCAAAGCGGGGAGTGAAAACTCTTTTCAGCAAGTAGAAATGGTAGCAAAATACGTGAGACGGAAATCGGAACGACATTCGCCTCTTCTTCTTCTTCTTCTTCTTCTTTTTTGGTCGGAATTTATTCGTTGCAAAAGATTTCCATACTTTCAGCACCATAAATTTCACTCATTTTCCTTCTGCTTCCACCGGATTTTGGGGTGGATTTCTATAGAATTCGAAAGCAGTTCATCTAAAAGTTAGTTCGTTTCGATGGCACTATTGTGCGATGAGGCTACTTTATTAACTAGGTTTGACGTTTTTCAATATTAAAAATGAAGCTATTGCATTAAATTGGTACAAGTGAAGTGAAACTTGAAGAAAATAAAGGATAAGTAGTATTGATCCAATGACTAAGCTGCTGTAGAAGTCCTGGATACTGATCATGGACAAGCGCCGTTGTCTGCCGGCCTAATATCTCCAGGCTTTTTTGGAGGATTCATCAAAGTAATCAGTCTATCATAGTTTGAACCTCTTTTCACGCGAATGATCTAAAAAGTCTTGAAGGACTGGGTTATTCGGTATCATTCTCATAACATGCCTCAGCTATAAACGCAGTTCTTCCTAGGCCTCCACAAAGGTGGGGCCAAACATCCTTCTAAATATGTTCCTCTCGATCGCGGAATCGCTCAGTTTTGGAGTTTGAATATTAATGGCGTGGGGCCAAAATATCCTATAAAGCCTATGTGAGATAACTTCACCACCGAAAAAAAATGCAACATAAATCAATTAATGTTCCTGTCATTTACCTTAGTTCAGCAGAAAAAAAACTCCTTCCTCCTAATTGAATTGTGTCGTCTGTCTGCCTGGACCAAATTTCACCGGAACAACTTAGCGCTGCCCATCCCTCAATTACAGGACCCGTGTCCGGATCGGGGCAAAAACTAGTTACTCTTAACTAGCTAGTTTCCCCGAAGCTAAAACGCCATGAATGACAATGCGGACGGCTCCCGGTGCTGCTATTCACTGTGCCACTGTCAGGCTTCCGGGAAAAATCATCTTCCATGTCATTACAACCTGTTATCAATGTAAGCGAGTGTGTCTCAGCGTCGTGCCTCGCTAGAACGTTGGCGACAAGTTCAGGCATCATTTTCACATCTCATTAGCGCACGTGTCGTCACCGTCATCATCATCGCGCAAGAGGAAAATTCGCTGCAAGGCTTCTTCGTAGGGATTTCCCCTGCCCAGCCAGGGAAACCATTGCCTTCCTGCTATCAAATTGATTGATAGTGCGGTATGTCCGCACACTCACACGCACACACAAATATGTACACATCTGTATAAATCTGTTTATAATGATACGGGGGGGAGGGACACGAGATGGCGAGCGAGTGGTGGAAAGAAAATGGCCCCGTTGGACGGAAGTTCCATCCATCTTGTTGTGTGGTGTCGAAAACAGGGAAGATGACACTGTTGCATGTTTTCCCTCCAATGTGTTCTGGCCACTACATCAACAACTTCAATACTGCCTTTACGGCGACACACGACAGGACGACCGCTGATACCAGGGTGAGAGAACGGGACGCCTCCTAATTCATGTAATTACAACCAATTCTTCTCGCATCGCTCTAACTGGAATGTAAATATTTTCCTTTATCCTGCCATGCTCTACTTCCACGGGCTATGTGTGAACGCTGAGAGATGTGTAAGTCTCATTCCAGTTCCGTCCCTCAGTCCTCAGTCCCGGTCCTGGCCGACCAAAAAAAAATCCCACTGTTTTCCCTCAGAAAGCACCAGGGAAAGCGACAACACAACACAATACAGCTCGTTTGGCATCAAGTGGCCCCCAACACAAGAACCGCCGTTGTTGTTGTTGTTGTTGTGTGACGATAAATGGCGGCGGCCACGTATCATTTCCGCGATTGTTTGTGTTTGTTCTCGTTATTGTTGATTTAAGAGTGGGAAAAATCAACTATCAAATAGAATCCCGCGTGCTGGATGCTGTGCCAGGGGGTTTTCTGTGCTGTTCACGGTGGTTACGGCTGGCTGAGGTTCCAATCGCGAGCAGCAGCAGCAGCAGCAGCACTACTACTCCCGTCGATTCGGTCGATTCAGTCGAAAATAAGATAAAGCACTGGGAAAAGCGCATCTCATGCGCGCGTGGAAAACAAACACTTCCGTGCCGTTTTGTGTGCTGGCTGGCTGGTTGGTCTTACCGCCCGCATTTTCCTCGCTCCGGTTAGCAGCGGCTCAGCGTTGTCAGTCAGCAGTGAGCATGGTTTTCCCGTGTAGTAGTTTGGAGGGTTAGAGAAGGAAAAATATGTTTACTTCACTGATCATCCGATTCCCCATATCTACCTCGGTGTGTTTGCGTGTGTGGTGTTTGACGAGCTTCCAGTGCTTCCCCGGGTGGAAAATGCTTCTTACCTTACCAATCCCAGCACGGACCACCAGCGTTGTTTGCACATTTATTATGCTATTGTTCTGCGTCTCGCGCTCGCTGTGAGGGAAACCGGATTCGCTTCCGCATTTGTATGTTGGGTAGCGCCGTCAGACAGCGAAATTGGTTCTCGACACCAGGATGGGAAGGATTTCTAAATAGGATAGCACATACTAATACTACGATTAGGGAGCACAAATAGTTTCGCCGCGTTTCGATATCAACCCGTGACCACAAGCTTCTTATAAGGTTGTTTAATTACTCAATACTGCCATTTTAAAGTGACTTTATTAGGCTTCCCTGTCACACCTGATTGGCTTTGAAGAGTATAAAACATATTTTCTTTGGGCGATATTTTATTTAAAAAATTAAGCTCCAATGTTGAGCAGTAGTTCTGTAACTAAGTAACGGTGCTATTTCCTCAAAAATTAGCTCTTCCCTCACTAAGTCGCACTGTACCTCGCAAAGCAGCTCCAACCTCACTACGTAGATCAACTCACATCAGATAGCTCGGCCAAAGTGATCGCAAAGTTTCTGGGAGACCTGAATTCAAGTCAAGAATCAGACTGCAGATGGCCTCTCCTTTTTCAAAAGAACCATTCGACTCAACTCTAACGGTAACGTACGGATATCTCAGCATTTCCTCTTAATCGATGTATATTTGGTGGGACCTGCAAGAAATTGTCTACTATGAGCTGCTTCAACCACACTATCCCATGGAAGGTCTTTCAACGACATTTTATATGTTTGAATTGAAGGATTTTATTAGTTAGAATTTGAAGGATAGGCCATTTTACTAGGTCTTCGGATTTTTGTGTGCAACATTTTCAATTTAGGTGACTATAAAAGAAAATGGATCGATGCATGGATAATAGGGACCCTTGAGACAAAATTTGGATTGCAAATTGCCTTGGAACTAATTTGTGCTCCCAATACTACACCACACATCGAAGATCGGTATCGTTTTCGCGTCATATCACACAGTACACAACACTGCTACGCTGCGCACGGTTGGAAAATGCCCCGCCGGCGACATGTGGTAAATGGCCGCGCGTACATGAGATTGTAGGATTTTGACAAATCACTATCGTTATAATTATGGATGAGCTTTATATTTGTGTGTGCCAGCCAGCCAGCCAGCCAGCAGAATCGCGAATCGCGCGCGGTCCACGATGACAAAGCGAAACTTTGAAGTGTTGCTGTGTGCCCGGGTAAGGGAATCCCTGCGCCTAGTACACAATGTATGTATGCTGGGTTCACTGGTCGGTTTGGTGGTTGGAGGTGGAGATAGCGAGGATCGGAAAATCGTATTTGATTTCCCACTCCCCCTCCCAATCTCAGCGAGTTTTAGTGGCGTGCAATATGTGTGCCCGGTGTGGTGGCTTTTAGGATGGAGATAACGCCGGAAGACAGAGCAGCGATGCCACGAACCAGCTGCTGCAGCATTTGCGCTGACGGGTATATTTCGCTAGCGTAATTGATACCCCCGACCGTCTCGTCGCAGATGGTAGAGCCCTCCACTCCTCTTTCCCAGACCCCATATCAACCACCCCGAACCCCGTTTGAACAAGCATTTTCCACTCATCGCTGAGCGCGTAACATAAATGCACAAACGCGCAACACAGACTGCCACCGAATGCCGGGGAGCATTTATTTGCGAATCATTATCGCATAAGCATTGACCAGGTCATGGAATTGGTAGTGATAATTTTTCACTACCCATTTTCCACCGGGGGCGCGTCATCATAACCATCACACACACGACACGCGGGCACGGCGTTGCGCAAAACCTGATGATAACCAATCAACCGGCGATAGGCGGGGATGAGGTTTTGCTCATTTCGAAACGATTGCATTTGTTTGTACTACTGTGTGTGTGTGTGTGTTCCGAATGGTAATAAAAAAAATTTCGCCACGAGCAACCAGGCGTCTCCATCGATATCGAGCCAGCCCCGGTGGGGAGAAATCATCATCATACAAATTCATCGCCCATATCGTGTTATGGATTTGGATGATGCAGAAACCAACAACCAAACAAAAATGCCTCATAAAACCCGACTCATAAAGTTGATCTGCCCTAACGCTTCTAGCGAACGTTAAAATCTGGAGAGTCTGCTTCCAAATGGGAGGGAAAATGCATTATCCCCGAAGAAAAAGAAGGGAATCCCAGTATGTCTGTGTGTGTACATTGTATCCGTCCTGGAATCATAATTCTAATTGCTTGCTCTATTGAAGCGTTAGATGATAGGGTTCTGGAGAGAGAGAGAGTGAGAAAAAAATCAGGCGAGTGTGAGGTGAGTTTATTGTTTCATCGGAAAATGTTTGTACCCACAAAAGCTCAATGTACATCGAGGAGAGTAATGCTTGCGCATAATGGGGCTGAAAATGGACATAACCAACCACCTGGTTGTTTTGTGGTGGTCGGCGAGCACATCGAATAAAGTATCGGATAACAACCGACCGACCGAGCGGCCGGCTGGCCGACCGGCTGTTGTTATCTACGGATTATCAGCATGCAATTTTCTCGTGCCTGGTTGTGGTTTTGGAAAAGCGTATGTTTTCCCTAAACTTTTGCTTCACTGGTGCCCGTCCCCACGGGCGAATGTTCCACTCCGACACCCGATCGTGAGCCATAAACGGCTCTTTATTAGAACCCATTTTTTTCGCATGCTTTTCTCTTCTGTCAGCATTAGGAAATATTTGGTTTTTCAACGAATTAAGGATAGCTACAGATGTGTGCTGTTTCTGCCAACAGTACTCGTTCGAATTTTAGAAAAGCAAGCAACATTTAAAAGGATAGTCGGTAGCCCTGCATCAAAACATCGGGATGTAACTGACAGTTCTCGAATTTCCACATCAAAACTTGTTTTCCCAGCGTTGCGCTTTGTTAGAGATTGTTAACTATTTCTCATTAAAATGAGGTTTGTTGTGTTGAAACGGTTCAACGCAATCGGAATCAACACACAATGCACACTACCTTAGCAACAGCGTGTCCGTGGAGCTTCAAATTTCGACGCCCTCACATCAATTCCTGGTAAGAGGATTTATAATTTCAATAAACACAAAGCGGGCGCTAACAAGCTAGAAAATTGTACCCGTTGTGCTATCTCTCTCTGTCTCTCTCTCTCAGCTCAGCACACCAGGGTATCAGCAATTATAATTTCAGCACGCATAATACGGCATCGGCCCGGGTTTTTGGATTTATTTATCGTGAATAGATAGCATGCGAATCAGATGCGATGTATAGTTTGAATAGCGCACCGAACTCGCGCCATTCATTCGTCAATTTTCGTTCAGAATTGCGTTGCGGGGAATTGCCCTTGGTTCTATTGTGCCAATTTCTCCTGGGCCCACACATCGCGTTCGCGTTCGTGAATAAATCATCTTTGCCCAAGCTGGTGAAGATCGAATGGGGGGGTGCGTTAAGGCGCTCAGCATTGCATTGTTGTGTCGCGTGAAAAGGAGTCGCGGAAATGAATATCGGGCATATAATATCTCACCCCCCTGGGGTGCCATCTGCACCTCCATCTGCAAGAAAGGAAACGATCACATACACACACAAATACGCCAGAAAGCTTCTGGGTGGGCTTTTCTATCAAAGTCCCCAGAAATCCCCCCCGATGTTCGTTCGCTCTCTCTATTCGCTACATTGGATTTTGTGTCCGTGATGTCTCGCTGTCTCCCTCTCTCGTCGATTGCACGAGAGGAAGGGGACGGTTGGTAGGAGGAAAATCGAAACAAACGCATCCATTTCCCTTGTATGGTGAATTTTGAAAAGCGCTTTCCTCGCACTAATTGCCAATTAGTGGCGTATTAAGAGTTAACCTGGCTACGGCTCGGCTGCTGCTTTTTACAGCATAAAACTAAGCCCATCACTACTACCCGGCATGGTTTTGCTTTCCGGGCGGGGGGGAGGAAGTTTTGTGGAAATTATGATAGGTTTTGTAGGACCAGGCAGCTGGCAGGCAGCCCAAACAGGGGGAGCTCGGTTCTGCTTTCAATTTCCGGTATATACATATATCGGTGAACGGAGGATGATTCCGCTTGCTGGCTTGCTCGAGGGAGGGCGATAGCAAAAGCCGATCCATGAACATGGTGCATCACCACCAGCCTGGCAGTGGTAGTTGTGAATGGTTGACTAGGCTTAGGGCCATAATTTTCCATCATCTTGTCGGGTCTTTTGCTCTCGGGCCGCTGGAAGAAACAATAAGCTCTCAACGAGCCTGGAACTTCCTCAACTTGCTCAAAGCGCAATGCTGACGGTTAGACGAAACGGTTTTCCTCCCGGGCCTACCTAAGTACTCAAATTATCCGGATGTGTGAAAGTCGGCTTCACCCCCCTTTTTCTGTTGATGCATCCGAACCAACTCTCTTCAGGGAGATTTTTTTGCTGTCGGTGTACAGCTTATCCTGTAATGTGATGAGTATTTTCAGAATTCTGATTCCGTTTCTGAGTCCGAAGCCCGCCCTGCTTTTGTGCACGCAATTTCGTTGTTTCGAAAAGACAAAACCGTATTAGTTCTCATCATTCATCCAAAACGGTAGTAAGCAGTAGCAGCAGCAGGCTTGTGACTACCTCAACTCTCAGAAGCTAGAAGCTGAGGATTTGTGTATGTTTCCACCCCCCGAAAGGACTCATTATCGTTTCCCATCATGTAACCCATCCCTCGTGGCAATTGCATAGAATCAGCCGGGGTAGAATGACTTCGAAGACTACGTCGGAAAAGCGCTGCTCCTCCATTTACCGAGCCTGTTTTGCTGCTTGTCTTATTCGTGATGGTTGTTAAGAGCCTTCTGAACCGCAAAATGGAAATCCTACAGCACTGTTTTCGGTTGGCTGAAGTTGGGCTTTTTTTTGCATCCTTGAGAGTTGTATTGTAATGGTTACGATAACAAAACGAATGAAGAAAAAAAAATGGTCTATCTTGCTTAAAGGCAAGTACAACAAATCGTTCGCCGATCGGGAGAATGTTTTGTCGGATTAATAATAGGAGTGTGTTGGCTCAATGCTGCTGCTCGCCCTATTACGCTGCAGCTCATTGGGATGCATTTACTGGATGTGGTTTTTGGGAAGAGCGCAAGAGAGGTTCCATCGCCCGAATTGGTAAACTCGGTACACAAACCACACGAACCACACGACCAACTTCGTCTCAGTTCGGCTAAGATTTGCTCTGCCACATAGCGGAGAGTCGGATGAAATGCATCCGATGTGGTTCAAAGTTTTGTTCAGCTCGTGCATGTGAGCCATCAGCGCCAAGTAAACTGCAAAGCTAGATGATGTTGATGGTTTCGTGGTAGCGATGTACGTACGGTGGAAAAACAAGAATTAATCCATTGCCCGTGCTCGTCAGACTTTGTATCTGGATGAGGAATTTCGGTGCAAACAAGACCACGCCTGAGCGGGTTTATAGCACATGAGGAGTTTGTTGAGATCTTTCACTATTTTGTGGCTACTTTCGTGGAAGCTTGAAGCTAGTTGCGTCTTCATCGTGGAATTATTGAAAGTTGGCAGTAAGTTCCAAATGTGGAAGACGACTCTCGTAAATCTACGAAAGATTTCACTTACTATCAACTTAACCCCCTTCGTCATCAATAAACAAACGAACCTCAATTAACTCATTCGCCCCCTTGTCCTGCTCTCAGCTAAAGGATTATTATCATAACCGGGATTACAGTTGTCACAAATGGTTCCCATCTTCGTTCGTTCGCGTCGAAAAATCGAATCACCCGTGTTAGAATGCCAATAAACGTAAAGCACTTTTTTTCCATCTCTTGCCCTAACATTCTGCTCGAAATCCGGAGCATACGCTTAAGCTACACTGTCGGGTTTTGCACTTGCTCGCCACATAACAAAGCGTATCATAATCACACCACACCCTTTGCAAAATAGACTCAAAATATGATCATCGTCTAGCGGGACGGTGCGCTTTTTTTTTCCCGGCTACAATCGAATGACTTTCGGCACGAAAATACTGGGATGTGAAATTGAAACGAGTGCTTTGGATTCGAGGTGACATAATCCCGCCGTGCAAAAAGAAGGTACTCGCCGCTGCATGGAAATTGGTCTCATATTTTCTGTCCATTAAGCTAAGAGAGCGAGAGAGAGCGAGAACCCCCCGTAGTGTCCGGTGTTTAAGAAAAGCCCGTGTACGGGGTGGAATTTGCGTTTGCTTTTCGTTTTGCAACATTGCAGCAAGGGGGTAGGATGGCCATTTGCATAAACGGGGGAAACACATTTTTCTTACCAACATTTGGCTGCAGCTAGCCAGAGCGAGAGGTTTCGGTTTTATTAGGTTTGAATAAAAATAAAAGTTTCCCCGTGCCTTTACTTGCTCTTGCGGTGCGGGATTTAAAATGCTTAAACTAGCAATTTTAAAACTCCATCTCTTTCACACGCTCGCTTCGGTAGTGTTGTACGTGTTTGGTGTTCTAATGGAAAAACAATTCATCTCGAGGCAAACTGCGATGCGGCCAGCTGTGCGGCTTAAGATGGTGTTTTGGCCTGCGCGCGTCTAGCGTGAGGTGTGTGTACTCTGAGGTTCATCTTAGGCACTTTAAGCAATCAACAGATTGTGCGGTATAATTTTGCCATTATAAAATTCTATATCGAGAGCGAACGGGGCGCAGCTTAAGGATAATGGGGGAATAAATAAAATAAGGGACTCAGGTACTTGAAATGCTGCTATAAGGATAATCTTTTCTTTTTAGTACACTTGTCGCTTCAACATAATATAGTTTTATTAAAAATTTACAAAATCTATGTTAAACCACTTAAGGGAAAGTTTCAAAAGGATAATGGAATATTACGGGTCTAGCATTAATCCCACTATTTAAATGAATAATATTTACCAGAGTTTTTCAAACGTTCTCTTACATGGATCGTATCTCTGTAACGTCTCATTACACCTTTATTTTCAAAGGTTTTCGTATTGAACTTCTCTTTAAATATCTCACCCAATGAAAGTCCGCTTGTTTACTGTGTTTTATTGAATCTACCAGCTCTACGAAACGCTTTCCAAGTTTTAAAAGCTGAGCCAACACCAGACGACGAAAGAACGACGTGCTCATCTGCTAGTTGATGAGGGATATTAAATTTATAAGAGGATTTCGTTAATATTTTTTTTCCTTGCGATACTTGTCTGCAACGTTTGCTATTTTCTTTTATAATTTTTCCAAACCGTCTAGGGTCGGCAACATACGAATGAGCGAGCCTCAGTGTGTGGTGTCTGTGTCCACAAAGGCAGTCGGGGTCGTCGCCGGTCGTGTTTATTGTCAACCAATGACTTGGAAAAGATTATCGGATCAAGCAAATATAGGCGATCCGATTGAGAGAAGCAGAAGAGTGACGGTGATTACACTACGAAGGCATTAAATTGTCAATTCGGGAGTGGTTTATTAAATTGATGAGGAATACTAACCGAACAAAGCCAGTAGTTTAACCTTTCAAGTACTATTCAAGTAAATCTTACTTGTAATTTTTTTTTCTCTCAAGCTTACTCTCCGATAGTTTCTCTAGATAACAAAAATAGTATCATTAGATATAAAAACTCTAATTATTATATAATTCTTACATTTTTTTACTACCAGGTACCATGCGCCTCCATCCAGTGTCGATCAATCGATTAATCCACTACTTTTCTTTCTTTTTATCTCTCTCACTTCACAGAACGCAAGCTGTTCGTCGGTATGCTTAGCAAAAAATATAACGAGAACGATGTTCGACAGCTGTTCTCGGGCCATGGCACCATCGAGGAGTGTACGGTACTGCGTGACCCGTCCGGGCAGAGTAAAGGCTGTGCTTTCGTAACATTCGCAACCAAACAGTCCGCGATCGGTGCAATTAAGGTGAGTGGGATGTGATACTCTTTCTTTCTAGGTTACGATTAAACCCCCTCCCTCCGTTCTGTTGGAAGGGCTACGTGAAAAATGATTAATGAAAGTGTGAACAATTAAAAGGCTTCTTTTGTGTTGTTCAAGAAAGGAGCAACTGAAGGTCAGCCCCATTTTTACGGTTACAATTCCATGTATTAATCCATTTTCTAGTTCGCTTTGTAGCGAGGTGCTGTGTGTGTGAGAGTCTGTCGGTGAAACACGCAATAAGTGAAACCATAAGCTCTCCGGGCACCGGGAGCAATTTGTGGTCGAAAGTCTCAGTAAAAGCCGGCGGTTCGATCGATCGAATAAATCATGTTTGTATTTGCAACCATAAAACACTTCATTCAAACAGCACAGTACCAGTCGTTGAATTGGATCGCTTTTTTATGTGTGTGTGTTTACGTGTAGCCGGCCAACACTCTAGCTAAAGAACGCGAAACACTGTGGCCAGAGCGTGTATCTTCTAACCGGGTCTGCCGCGACTATGCAGTCGATGATGAGGCGTCAGGTCCACCCCTTCCAACCCCTTTCGGTGGGGTCGGATCGGGTTGAACAGTGTGCCACCACAAACCTCCGATTTGATTTATGACTCCGAAGAAAGGGTGATAAGCTGAGGTTGGTTTGTGTGGCGTTGGGTGGGAGATAAAAAATGGGTTATTTATTTATCGCTTTCACCACACAATGCGCCTCTGTGTGTGTGTGTGTGTGTGTGTGTGTGTGTGTGTGTTTATCAGCAGTGGAGTCAAAAATGGCATATCTAGTTGTCGAGTCCAGCTGGAGCCTCCGCTCGGTTCCATTAAGCACGCCAATATGTAATGTATCCTGGCCGTAGCCGATAGTACGCATCCTTCCATCCATTATTTATTTCTATATCAGTTTAATGAATGCTACTGATGTGGTCGGTCTAGCGAATGGTCGGATTCGCAATCCAATCTAGCGACGCGATCAGTTAAAGTCCACGCTAGCGTCCACACTGGAGCACATTTGTTTAACAAAACAAAAAATATGACTCCCGATTATAGTTTCATGAATCTATTACTGATATTAAATTCACAGCCGTGCCGGTTACTGCTGCTTGTGGCGAATAAAAAATCGCACCCAATTAACAAACTCGGAAAGCGCGGGGGTTTAGTAATTGAGTTGCGCACACACATATTTCGCAATTAGTAACATAATAGCATATTCCGATTTGATGTGTGCCTGCGAGTAGACAAAACGACGACGCCATGTCGGATGCACATTTTAAATGTGTGTGTAATATGATACATTTTTCATGTGGCACCGTTGCAATTAGCGTACGTTTGTTGTTGATGAAGCATCGGGTTTGCGGTGTAGAGATGTGTGCGTGTTAGAAAATTAAAGATGAAACAGAATGCGTTGTGCAATAGAAAAATCATTATCATTAAATGATCCCGACGGGCGCGATCGCTTTGTGTGCCGGCGGCGGCTTCTCGACATTTTCGACACCGATCGGAGAGCTTTCCAATCAATCGTGCAAGCGCGGCAAATGGAGCGCAAGCAGATGCCTAAGTGAAATCGAATTAATTGCTACGTTTAATTAAATTGAAAATGTATATTCCCCTAGACCTGGTAACCTCTGGGTGGTGGTGATGTATTTTATTTTTTTCGTCCATTCATTTCCTGCCCATTGAATCGATTGATTGAGATTTGGATTTGGTGCGTGTGCGAAATCCGTTGGTGGAAATTCAAATAAAAAAAGGTTTGGTGCGATTTTAACGTACAAAATAGCTACCGGGCCAATGTATCGATTTCATTTGGGTTTGGGTGTGTGTGGGGGAAAACGGCAGGAGCAGGCAGAACATTTGTCCAACAGAAACAAAAGGTGTATCGTTTTTTTTCGGTGGCAATCGCGCTCCGTCAGTCTTCTGTGTGATGTACAGCAGGTCATCATCCAAGCTGCTGTCTGTGTGGATTGAAATGTTTTTAATGATTCGTTATCCTTGCGCAGAAGAGCGCCAGACCGGGTCACCACCATCCGGGCAGCGAAATAGTTGGGCGTAGAAGGGACCGCCGATCAACAAACGATTTTATGATTGATGATGTGGAATTAACGATTTTTATTATATTAATCCGTTAGTCAGCGGTTGAATGAGTTATTACAGAAGGATTTCAATTATTTTATCATGCCGCCGCACGGTACGATGCCCGGAATCGCACACATTCGGGTGCACCCGCAGGGAAAATTATTTTCTATTTTATTTTAATGAGCCCGTTTCTACTAGCAACAGCAGCAGCCGCATCTGTTGCGTATCCACCGCGGAAACAAGACTTGTTTAACAAATTTTGTGGATTTTAATTGCAGAGCTTTAAATGAAAGCGAAACGCAGAGGAAGATGTATGAAATGTATTTCCATGGAAATCTTTTTTTTTTTTTTAATTCAGCCCCACCGTACTCTTGGTGCGGAATGAAGCAACATTATGTAAATCATGCCGAGAGCCTCCTCGTTTTGGGAATGTCAGGCCAGAGATTTTTTGGGTGTAAATGCAGTTGAGACTCTGTTTTCTACAGCCAATACAAGTATTATGGGTTGAGTCGAGGAAAACGGGATGCCTGTTTCGAGCGGGTTTTCCTCATTTATTATAAAAAAATGGGGTGAAATATATTATGTGGTTGTTTTTTTTTCTCGGTAAATTCACTAGAACTTCGAAAGTAAATTACAGGGTGTTCCGAGGATTTTTGACGCTTTCACAAGGTGTTCGACTGTTACCCTAATATTGTTGGGGTTCGTCCCGATTTTTTTTTTACTTCTAACAGTTTTTTACGCTTTTTCTATAAATTTTGAAATTAAGATTTTTTTAAACATTTTTTCCTTATAGAGAATAATCTTATTTTTAGATTAGAATTCAATTTGAGTTTCCCATTGTTTAAATAGATTTTTTTTTTGTAGTATGTTTTTGTTTTATTTATTATGTGTATTTATTAAAAAGAAAAAGGATGCAAAAATCTTACGATAAAACCTAAAAAATCTAGGAAAGCGTCAAAAACCTACAGAATACCCTGTGTAACAGGCGAGTGTGTGGTGAGTGTGTAAGTCAGCGAGTGTTGTTAATGTTTAAAAATTATGCCACACGAAATTGCACTTTCGTAAGGATTCGGAAAACGAGCATTTTTATTATTATTTCGAGAAGGCCTCAAAATTATTCCCAACTTAAACTCGCTCACCCCACCCCCAAGGGTACCGAAAGCGAGCTCACTTAAATCGAGTGGTTTTTCGTATAATGACACAGCATCATCAACCGTTTACCGGTTAGGCCTACCGGGAAGGATGATGAGAGATTTGATTTCTTCCCCCACGTTTTTCCCCATTTTCCTGTAGCTTTAATTGTTTCTCACCATTTTGTCCTTGTTCAGTCCTGTCTTTTAATAATATTCTATAATCACACTTTTGTAACACACACAGGTTGTAACACATAAACACAGGTTGTAGTGCCAAAAAAAAAAAAAAAAAAAATCCCACTTTGATTTCCTGGCGATAATGACGCATATTTTAAATTGTACAAATCACCTCCCGAGATATAAATATGCGATTGAATTCAATTTCCTTTTTTTCGACAACAAAACAACAAAGCAAGAAGATATGAATAGCATTTTACACTTGATCCTGGATCGTCCATTGCAGCAACGAGAGCACTAAGCGCGGACGCCACATTGTCTGCGTTATTTTGTGCACAGTAAATTTAATGATGGTCAGAACGGACGGCATCAACAAAAAATAATGCTCTGTGGCAGACCGGACAGCAAAAGTTCGTCTTCTCGATCCTGCCCAAATATCGGTGGGGAAAAGTGACGATCTGTGGACGGCGCGATTAAACGACGCCACCAAACAGCGCTAAAAACCCCCATTTCCTTCATTTTCCATCCACCCAGTTTTTTTTCCATGCTGGGAAGCGGGTCCTTTGGGGGTCGGGAGGATCCCCATTAGTGCAGCAACATTGGCACCGCAGTGGCAGCAGCATAACGACATGCAAAACATCAATAACAATAATCATCGTTTATTGTGATTGTGATGGTTGTTTTTCCATTGTGCCCCCACATCTCTGACCCCTTCGGCGTACATGTGTACGGTTTCTGTGTGAGGAGTTTAGCTCAAAGGAGGAGAGCCAACAACAACAAAAATCAACCCCCATTATCACCATCAACAACCAAAACAACCACCTCTGTTCAAACAAATAAAAAAACCAACCACTGTCCTCATCTTTTCACAGTTGGGAAAGCGTCAAAAGAACTGACGTTTGAAAACTCGAATGCGTCGTCCTGCTTCTTTTTTGCTGCTAAAAAAAAAGCGAAAATCGTATTTCAGTTCGCTTGATGTGGTATGATAAAACTGAGTAAGGTTTTTCGAAAGCCCCTACTCTCTCTCTCTCTTCTTGCTGACACCAACGACACGACTGTGTGATAGTTTTGTGGCTGTGTGTGATAGGGAAACATAAAGAAGCAACAATAATACGGCAGCGAGCAGCGGGGTTTTTCCTTCGCTTTTTCTTTTGCTGAGCATCCATTTCCTTCTGTACAGTTTTTCCTTCTTGTGAAAGAAAAATGGGAAAGAGGAAGCGATCGTTATGAGTTTTTTCCTCCCTTATTCTATCGAGGCCCAATGGTGTGTCGTGCGTTGGCATCATTTGTGCTCCGGCAAGCAAGTAACGATTATTTCTTATAGCTTTCGAATTGACATCGGGAGATGTCACGGGGGGTTTGAATTTGACAAGCGGGGGATGGATTTCTCTTTACTAGACGGGCGGCTAGACTTTTTCCTACCCATAAAGCTGCTGCCGCTGCTGCTGAAGTAAATGTAATTTTTTTTATTTTCCATAAGCTTATAATTATGTGCACATAAATGCTTGCTTCATGATTGTAACGAGTACTGAGGTAACGGCACAGTTTTTGTCAATGGAGCGTCATTAGCCCCGAGGCAACATTGTACTTTCCACCGTGTCGTGTATTTGAACCATTTTGGTAGCTATCTCCACCCCCCCCCCCCCCCCCCCCCCCCCCCCCCACTTCAAGGGGGCACTTGTCAAGACGAGCTAATGAGCTCTTGTTTAGCAGCCCCTTGTGGTGTGGCTGCCTTTTGTTCGTATCGTGCCGTAAAGGTCCTTACAGAAATATTGGTGGGTAAAGCTCGCTCCCGAAATTGGGAATCGCGTGTCAATCCACACACTTGTAGCGGTAAGGAGCGACAAAAGACATGACGACACCACCATCAACGGTTGGGACGACACACTTGGGATCATCCGGAAGCAAAAACCCCGGAACGAAACGTTTCTATGTAAATTTTATGATTTTTAAGCACCATCACCGAGACACCATTCATTCCTGCACAAAAGAACCACGTGTTTTCGCACCTTTCCGCATCGCTTGCTGCTTGGAAAAAGGAAGCGGCGTGTCCTGTTACCGAAAAGCACACACACACACACACACACACACACACACACACACACACACACACACACACACCGAATGGCCCGTTTCCGTGGAAGATGATGCTGCTGCTGCTGCTGCTGCGGAGAAAACGGTTCTGCCGAAATGTTGCACCTGGGATCGACTTACCGCACAACGTCAGACGAGCGCGCGTGACACGGCCATTAAGTATAATTCGGCTAGAAATTAACACTCACATTTAACGAAACGGCGTTCGTATTGATGTTGTTGTTCGGCTTGTTCCCGGGTATGATGGTGTTGGACTCCAGTCGAACGTGTTGCCGCATCTTTTAGTGGAGGAGTAAAAACGTTGTTGGAAATGATTGTTTGCGATTGTTTAAATTGCTTTATTTTGTTTCACAATTAAAAACGGCTCTCAAATCGCTTTGCTGAGTGTCTCGTTCTTTTGGGGTGTATTATACTTGAACGAAGATGGTGAAAAATGTTTAGGCGCTTCCTGATGATGGAATGTTCTCACTTCAAGCAATAGACGAAACCAAATCTCGAAAGATTCTGGCCACCCAACAGTATTGTAGAACCCCTTCTAATGCATCAGAAATATGAGAGGAAACCAAACCCTTAATATCTGGTAGAATTTCCGCTATAAGACTTGGATCCAGAGATCAGAGCTTCCGTCTAGTTGATTCAAGATTTATTGGAAATGGCAGACACAGTAGCTCAAAACTCGCTGTCCAAGTCTGAGACAATGCCGTCGAAAACTGACTCCAGAAAAATATATCTGCGTCAGTTTCTTTGAGCTCGTCGTCTATCGAAGCGACTCTTAACTGACCCCAGCAGTGAGAATTGTTTAAGCCAACCTCTATCGCTGGACTTTATCCAATCGTTCTGTAGCCGAGATAAAGTAGCTACAGGCCACTAAAGCTCAAGAGGTGATTCTACTCATGTTTGAAACCTTTTATTCATCAGTTCACTAAAATCTCAAATAAATAATTCCATTCCTTCCATATCTCTGACACTTTGCAACAGATGTATTTTCGCCCTTTTTTGGATACGTTTCAATCACACCTTTTCTAATGAAATGATTTCGCTCTTCTCTCTCGTCATTCTACAGCATCTACACCAGAGCAAAACGATGGAAGGCTGCTCGGCACCGCTGGTGGTAAAGTTTGCCGACACGCAGAAGGAAAAGGATGCCAAACGGATGCAACAGATGCACTCGAACCTGTGGAATATGACCGGTATCAATCAGCCGATCACCCAATCGGTAACGCCCCTGACCGCATCCGCCCATCCGAACCCACCGCAGCAGCAGACACCGTTCCTGGCCGCCGATGCGATCTCCCCACCGCTGACGCTGCTCCAGCAGCTGCAAGCCGTCGCACAGCAGCAGCATCTTCTGCAAGGTACGCGCCCCGAATTAAAACTGCCAGTCACGCAGCGACCGAGCGCAACAGCTCTGAACGAACTGGAGGGATCTGAGAGCGGGATTTATCCGAACGACTTCTTTCGGTCGCTCTGCAGTTGCGAGCGAGCTAGGAGAAATGTTGAAGCAACATTTAAATAATCAATCATGTTCCCTTTCTCCTTGCGCTGGCTTCTAGCCAGAGGTGGCAAGAGCTCTAAAGTAACTTGAAAGAACGTTAGTGTTAGGGTAACGAAAGAGATTACTACCATTCCCGGCATACCAGTAGTTAATCAAACAAATCAGATTGCCTAATCGATTTAAGCTACCCACCACTAATCGAGCGCAGGATGCTCTGTTACATAATTACCTGCTTCTAAACCTCCTGCCCAGGTTCGTCGGGGGCCCCTGTTTTTCCCTGCTACTCTGAAAGGACGCTACAGCGCCACATTCGCGTGCACATGTCAAACGTCCGTTTTGCCGAACGGTCGTGGTGCTCGTTCATTATGGCGGGGCGGCAGATTTTATCGCTTTCCATCGTGAACATTATCGGGCACGGTAAGCTTGGTCCTGTGTGCACCTAACACCACCACCTCAAACCTTAAAATTGTCCTGGACTGGACGGTCGTGTACCGTGCCACGCACTGTGTGCTAGTGGGGTGCTAGTGTGCCGGTACACAATAACTTTTCTCACTGTGTGTGCAGCGATAGTGTCGAAAAGGCGCAAAATGACTACGGTTCCGTTCTGACATCCGGTGGTCCGGTGGGTTTCTCGGTACCCTCGGACGGTATGGCACCACAGGTCACCTTCATTAAAACGTGGCAATTGCTGAAAGGATCACCGACGACGTTTCGCCCGTGCCCGGTACAGCGGTCACACCAGCATCTGCACTGACCATCGTTAAAAGGCGACCGAAAAAGGGTCGCCGTGGACATCGAAACCCGTTGGCACTAAATGGGAATTAGAAATGATTTAATATCCACGTGCGCTGCGCTGTGCACACAACGAAGTTGTCGCAGTCGACGAAACCTCTGTAAGGAAGGTCACACCCCCCCCACCCCCAGTAGTGCTATGGTGTTAGGGTCCGAGGGTCTTTTTTTTTTGTTCATATTCGTTTCAAGAAGGAGCTCCTTTCGAAAAGGAAAATCATGACAAAACGGTGACACACTCTAACCGCACCCGACTTGTGATGATGGGTTCTTTATACGTTTTTTGTTACGGCCACTTCTGCTCTGCGGTTAGCGCGTGGTGGCCATTCGTCGAGGGTGAATGTTGTGCCATTGTTCAATGGATCATAAATAAACGAATTTAACGCACGTCACGCACGAGAGAGGGTGCCGCTCGGTCTCCGTTTTTCCAGCCCCGGCGGTAGGAAAAATCCTTCCCGTGCTGACTTTCAAGCTCTTGTGCCAGAGATTGAGATCCCGGGCACTTTGTCGTCGTCTTCTCCGTATGAAGCAAATCCTTACCGCAGAGTGAGGGTTTAGTGTGCCGAACGAGCTCGCTGTCGGACTTGCGTCACATCCGGACCTTTGGACGGGCCTCGAACTCGAAGCTAAATCGGGCCAAACCGTTCTGTTGTGGCGGGGAGCAAGCTAACAGCTCGTGACGAAGATGAATGGGTTTTTTGGGTGGGATTTAGCGATTCACGTGTGCGTGCGCATGTGTTTATGCGTGGTCCGGGCAAGGATTAGCTTTCTGATACGGTATTTTCTCATTTTCTCGTTCTCGGAATACGACGCTCGTCCGCTGATGTCGTCCGTGTCCCATTCGGTGTCGACGTGTGGCCCGCCAGGACTTAGCGCCCAGACTGATACGACCTCCGCCGCCGCCGCAAGCCTTCTCGCTCCGATCTCCTTGCAGAATCTGGTGACGCTAGCCGGTATAACGCAACCGTCGCTGCAAACTGCCGCCGCAGCAGCTGCACAGACACCGGCCACCGCCATCAGCAATGCAGCGACCTCTTTGTGTAAGTATATCCCGGAGCGTTCAATTGGTCAAGCATGACCGGCATAGCACGGTTTTGAAGGTATACTTTTCAGGACAACCGGTTAGAACTGAACTATTATTATAAACCGCAGCCTAAATGTTTGGCAAGAACTGTTCGTCCACTAGAAATATTGCTCTCTTGTGGATAAGAGACACTCACTCACCAGAACACATCAGGAAAACTTGCTTTGAGTGTTCTTTTAAACTAAGCTCCTTCTAAACTTCTAGCGTTTACTCTACCGGCCCAGGATAAGAGCACAATTATGGTGAAACTTCCCGCATGGACGTACTGCAGGAATTATGCGCCCAACCGAGAGATCCTGTAAGATCTCGCTCGTTTCTAGAAGCTCTCAAGTGGAGCAGCTTCCACTTGTTAAGTGAAAAATGCACCCTGCTCTAAACACACAACAAGTAATCCTTGTCCATAGGAATATATAACCCAAGGACTCAGCATAATGTAAACTTTCCTCAAGTGCACAACGCTGTTCCTATTTTTTGGGGCGCTATTTTTTGTGTTTCCCCCGCCTATGTTACCCTGGTCCATGTTCGTGCCCTACTCCGCCATATCGGATTACTCATTGAAATGGGCAGCATCAGCTTCACCAGCGGCGCAGGATATCGTCCCCGCAAAAACACGTAAAAAAGTAAAATTAATATCGAACGGCGGTCGCGGCCAGAGAATCCGAACGGCGGCCAAACGGTCGAACGAAATCGCAACAGCACAACAACAATGTCCCATTAAAACAGTCGTAAAAGTTATAAAGATGAACGATTTTACTTTTATCTGTTTTATGGCTTCTTCACCTGTGTGCGCGCACCCATAGATTTCTGGACGAGCATCGGCGTTGCCGTACCGTGCCGCATCGTGCCCTCTTGATGCTAGCTTGTTGCTTGTTTTTGGTGCGCCATAATGGAGGATAGCAATCATCCTTCCTTCCATAAAAGTGTGCCTCCTTGTCGAGGCAATAAACGGTTTTATGATCACACCGGAATGGATTCGCCAACTGGTGGGTCTTTTTCCATTTCCCCGCGGAGGTTGAAAACTAGTGATGGGTCATACGAACCTTTTCACGTATCGAACCGTTGTCGAGTTCGTTCCTGTAGGAATCGAGCTCGTCCCGTGGGTGCAACGAGTTCGGGTCGACCCGTAGGTTTGAGTCGACCCGTGGGTGCAACGAGTCCGAGTAGAGATGCCGTAGATTTCAGGACAAGCCATGGATTAGACCGAACTCGTCGAACTCACGGGTCTACCCGAACCTACGGGTCGAACTCACGCATGATTTGATGCACCTACGGATCGACCCGAAGTCGTTGCATCCACGGGTTGACCCAAACTCGTTGGACCGTAGGAATACGACCGGAATGATTCCGGGTCGCTTATGGATGGCTCCGACCCGGTAGGTTCGGGTCGTCTCGCCCATCACTACTAAAAACCAATTCCTCCTCGCTCTTGTCGAGCTTTGGGGGAAGCAAAATGTGCTTATATTAAATTAAATTAGTGTCGATTTCGAATTCCCGACGAACGATCGCGATATCTCGCGGAAGGTGACGCCCCGATAGGTGGAACCTTAGGCGACCGTTGAAGTTGAAGAGGAAAAATTTGCTTACAACGACACACCGAAACCTATTTCCCGTGATTTCTTATCAAAACCATTCTCTTGTCTCTCTCTCTATTTTCACTGTACTCGTCGTCCGTCCGTCACCCAACAACGACTACACCTACTAAACGAATGGCATTGGCATTCGGTCTAAAAAAAATATATGAAATGTATAACTGTCGAAAAATTCCCGATTCGATCGCTCATTAACAACGACACCTACGGCACCACGTTGTCTCCTTGCACAACTCTCTTGTCCCGCCGAAAAACAAAAAACTCTTCGACTCTTCCCCGTGGTACGAATACATACCCAGCCGGTCTGTTAGGGAAAACAGCAACGTCAGGTGAGCCCCCAAGTACACCACCAGTGTTCTCTTCTTATGCTCTCTTCCTCCAAAATCCTTACCCCGCCCGATTGTTTTTTTTTCTGGAATGCTAGTTTGTTTGTTTGTTTTTCGGTTGGAATGAGGTGTTGATATGCTCCCTAATCGGGTTGACCGATCTTTTCACTTACCCACTCTCTCTCTTTCTGTTACATAGTTTTGTTTTACTTGCCCTCTGATCGTTTTATGGTGTTGTGTGTTTGGTTTTTTGTTATATTGTAATGGGCTTTAATGAAGAAAAAAAAACTTAAGGACGTTTGTAATAACCCATTTCTAATGTTTTTTAAAAGATTTATCATTTTTGCGTTTGTGTGTGAGTGTTTTTGGTTTTCGTTTGCATGTTTTATTTCTCTTTCGTAATTTTATCTTAATACATTGTTAATAACTCTTTTATTCCACACGTTTCAACCACTCGCTGTATGTATTTCGATTTGTTCGTTATTACTGGTTATGCTTTAAATGCGTGTTTCATACTCGTCGCTCTGCTGCCCGGTGCCAAGGCATAAACTACAACCATTTACAGCACATGACCCACCCTCCTCATGTGCTCAACTTCTCTTTCCTCGTAAATGTGATCAGCGGTCGCAACCATTAACAGAGCGCAAAAGGACGCAAGGACACATGTGTGAAAATTTAATTCAAGCCGCTCCCTTTCCAGTTCCAGTGAACCCTTTTAAAAATCGTTAAAAATTTAAAATGACGATAATTACCCACTTTACCCCGCGCCAGCGAGCCGCACGCTCATATCTTGCTGGTATGATGGTGATGATGATGGTGGTCATCATCCTCCCGCCGACGGATGTGTGTGGTAGTGTATAACTCGATATAAGTCATGCGGCACATCGGTTCACGCCGTTCATTATCGTCGTCCACGGTTCAGCAACACATCATTGCAGAATCGAAAGTAATGTATCCGTCATAACTTTACTGAAACTAAAACCCACTCCCCCGTTTTACGGTTACGTCGGGGTACGTCCGGTGGGGCGGCCACCGGATTCGATTGACGCGCGAACACCGCCCAGAGCTCTGCCGTCCTTTCGTTGCTACGTTGTTGCATGTGTTGCACACAGCTAGCCAGCCGGTCGTCGTCGTCGTCTAACTGTCGGTCGCGCGCACGGTACCACATAGCTACCTACTGAAATGAGTGGAAAAACTCACATAAAATTCATAAAAATTTAATTAGACCACCTCACCCTTCAAAACCGCCAGACAGCCTGACCAACTCCCGACCGGGGGAGGACTGGTGGTTGTCTGGGCGTAATAAGCACCGGGCAGAATATGCTGGGCCGGCTGCATCGTTAGGATGGATCGTTATTCGCAGTATGGCAAGTGCTTGAGTTAACAAAAAAACTGCTGCTACTGTTGCGAGTTTTCATGCTTCCTTTTTCTATGTTTGAAGAACGCTCAATAAAAGAATAATTTCTATCAGTTAATTTAAATTATTATTGAGCCATTCTAGCAGTCACATGCTGTGCACAAGATACAGCAGCTAAATTAAACGCGTTTTAAATTTGTTCTATCAATTTCAATACTTGTTTTATTCATGTGGACATTGTCATTAGAATGATGTGACAAGTGTGCGCAAGTCTTTGACGATTTTGGCTTTCAAGTCCAACACTGTTACCGTCATGTCATTTACCATTTAAACTCTGTATAATACGGACAACCCAAATACCGGATCAGTAGCAGTTTCGGTTGTTAGCACAAAAGGACCGGTATCAAATCTCATCCAGACCATCTGTCTCTCTCTTTCGAGGTTTCTGGCAGAACAATTCAAATTTCCACTCAATTGCATTCCGGCCAAAGTGTAATTAATTTCACATTAATTTTGCCCAACATATCTTTGCATGGCTTATTTCATTCTTCCACTTGCTTTACACAGAATCCAATCCGTTCGAGTTCTATTACATTGTAGTTTTTTTGTATTATAAAATGAGTGTTTTTATACATATATTTCGTCCGTTTTAATCGATACACACATTCGTTTCTCTTTCGTGTAGTTTTGCCCAGCCTTCTACTCAATAATGTTCAATACTCAATCTTATACTTACCCTCTGCCCCATTTTAGCGTTTTGTGTACTGGTTTTTGGTTCGGTTTTGGCTTGTACGCAAATAAAACTCATTTACCCTTGCCCCTTTAATACTTTACTGCATCCCGACTCACCCTCCCTCCCCCCACACCGGGGGTAAGCTTTAGCGATTTTACTAATAGAAGTTGTGTGTTCCAACGCTGTTTTTTTTTCTTATTCCTTCCTACTTTTGCATTTTGGCGGGGGCGGGCTTTGCTACCGATCACTCCGGGATAACACACAGGGACTACCGGTGCTGATACAGCTACCAGCCTGACTTCGTACGCCGCCTTACCGCAGTTTGGCGCAGCCGCAGCCACTGCAGCAGCATTCACCCCGACGCCTTTAACCACGCCGACGCTAGCGCAAGCGGTGGCTGCCGCCGCCGGAAAGCAGATTGAAGGTATGTATATACGCAAGGCGGCTGGCTTCCGCGCTATCCCCCTCCCACCTAATATCCTGCTTCACCCTCTGCTGAGGGCGCTGCTGAGACAGTGGTCCCACCTGCAAAAGAAAACTTGGGTTAAGGAGTAGAAAAGGAGTATCTTTCGTGAAGGAGTGCACAGTGGAATGAGAACATGACGCGATAGGACAAAATTATTTAATTTGAACTCACAGTTAGTTTTATATATAAATTATGTTTAATCATTCGCTTTCGGCGTTATGAAGTGAAAGTTAAGCTCAAATTACTCTTATGTCGTGTAAGGTCATGCACACATTTCACCGTGCATTTTCACACAACTTGCAATAACTTGTGGGCCGGCCCCCCTATTCTACTCCTTAACCGAAATCTTGATGCTTTGGTTCTCTTTCTGATAGTAGTTCTAGATATTGTTTAGTATTGGTCGCCTGCTTCTTTTTTTCTTTCTTTGGGAATAGTTTTAGTTTTAAGTTCCTCCTTACGATCCTCCCTCACAGCTCCACACATAAGATGCACTTATTAATCCGTTCATTTGTTCATCCTTTCATACGCCCAGGACCGGAGGGTTGCAATCTGTTCATCTACCACCTGCCGCAGGAGTTCACCGACACCGATCTGGCGTCGACGTTCCTGCCGTTCGGTACCGTCGTGTCGGCGAAGGTGTTCATCGACAAGCAGACGAACCTGTCGAAGTGCTTCGGTTTCGTGTCGTTCGACAACGTGTCGTCGGCGCAGGCCGCCATACAGGCGATGCACGGGTTCCAGATCGGTACCAAGCGGCTGAAGGTGCAGCTCAAGCGGTCGAAGGACGCGTCCAAACCGTACTAGGATTTGGGGCAGCTGGCGGCGACAGTGAATGCGCAGTTGCTCAAGTACTGCGCGGCTGCCGTCGCCACCGCCACCGCCACCATCATCGCAAGCGCAACAATCAACCGCGGCGGGCCGATTAATGGTGAGGCCGGCGGGAACAAACACACCACCACCACCACCACCACCAGCAGCAGCAGCAGCAGCAGCTTTGTCACCGCAAATAACCTCAAATTTACCACCAGCACCAACCGGGATCACAACACGTCGAGCGTCACAAGTAAGTCGTGAAGAAGACACGTGCGCGCGCAGGTGGATCGACGCAGCAACAGTACACCGACAGTTCTAAGACGAGACGCCACTATTGTGCCCTATATAGCGTACCTACCTACTACCGCTACTACAACAAACCGGACGCAAAGTCGACACTAAGCTACAGCCAGCAGCAGCCGCTGTATACTCTTAACAAGCAGAATGTATCGTATAAGTTTCGGTTATTTCGGTTTGCACGTACACGGGGTGTTTAGGTTGATGTTTAATCCACGGAAGAAAAAAAAAGCAGAAAAGGATAGGTCTCTGAGACACCGGTAGGATTAAGTTTTGATGTCCACACCTGCTAGCTGGTAGGGAAGTGGAAGGCACTACTAAGCTGTCTGATGCGTGGCGTTGCGATTTTGGGTGGCGTTTGAGGTTAGGTTTTGAACTGATTTTCTGTCACGTTATGGTAGTGGCCATTTTACTTTCTTTACTCGTTACACTCACTCACTTACATTTTACATCTTAAATGTTCTTTTTTTTGGTTTGCGTTGAGCGTTTTTTTTTCTTTTATTCATTCTTTTACCTTCTTTTACTACATTACTACATTATATTCTGCTTTGTTTTGCATTGATTTATCCTTCGATTGGATGTTTTTCCTTTGTTTTGGTATTGATTGTTGTTTGCTCCATCCTGCTGTTTTTCTTTTATTAGTAACACAGTTTTGCCTTTTTTTGTATAATTTTACGATCGGAGCACGATGAAGTAGATGAAAAAAAGAACATCTACTTCGATTAAGATACTGACCGTTTTTTATGAGAGCGCGGTGTATAAAGTCTGTTGAAAAATTGTAATCGTAAACACGACCAAGCTGTTGGTTCTTGCAAGTTTTACAGATTTTTCATTTCGCATTGGAAAATGCTTTTCAATTTAAGTTTTTGCTTTGGTAGACATTAAGAACAGCAGCAGCAGCGGCAGCGAGAAGAGCGATTTGCGTGTTTAATTGTTCAATGTTGGTGCGCTTCTTCACCACGTGGTTGAAGGCGCTTGATGAACAGAGCGTGATTTTTTGGTGTTCAATGCTCTTGAACCGATTTTGTTTTGTTTTGTTGTTGCATTCACTTACACACACACACACGCGTTAAACGTTTTTCATTGTTCAATGTTTCTTTAGACATTAAAAAAAAAATGCAACAAAACGCGCTCAAGCAAATGGCATCCGACAACAGTACTTTATACACCAAAACGTTACTTACAATTTAATTCATTTGATTTCGCTTTCATTTTCGTGCTAAGTTTGCTTTTTACTTGATAAAATTTCCAAAACAAACAAAAAACAACCATACTTTTTCCTTCTCTTCGAAAGAGAAGTCTATTGTTTTTACTACTCACACCTCACACCGGAAATGTGTGTATCGTTTAGCGAGTTTTAAGCGTTTTGTTTTCCATTCTTTTTTCATTCAATTTTTTTTTGCATATCTTTCTCATTTAAACTTTAACTCATTTACGTTATACATGGGCGCCCACATGTTGAGAGGAGCGTGAAGCAAAGAACTATAGTTCTATAACTTATGTCATGTAAAATGCCTCCCGAGATTTGTTCAACGGTTAGTGCAGGAGAGGAACAGGCGTTAAGCACACATACACGCACACGCGTTTTTTTTTGTCCAGTACATCCTTCTGTATCAGTGTGTTCCTATTGTCAATCATCGCACCTGTAGAGGAATTAGAATTTTGCGTATGTGAGTGGACAGCTCTGTGTGTGTGTGTTGATGTATCAGCGAAGAATCAGCGTTTGTTCGATGTGTTTCCCTACTCTTACCGCCCCTCGGTATGTGTGGAAAGTGGTTTCATTGGTGTGTCTGTGTCTGTATGTATGGCGTATCTGTGGATCCCATTGTACCCCGAGACCGACCACAAACGGCTGTATCTCGAACCGGCGACAGGCCAACCACTGCTTCTGCTCCACCAACAACAATCAATATTTGTTCAGGAAACGTGGCTGCTCTGTAGGAAGGAGAAAAAAACGAACACCGATATGTTGTGTGTTATTGCGTATTACATGTATAACTACTATTTATGTACAATCAGAATTAAATGTCATTTATTCATCCATCTGCAGCTCGTTTCGTCACATTTCCGACCCGACACGTGATCGTGACTTTGTCTGTCCCCCCAAAAAAAAAAAAAAACGCCTCAAGCACTGTCTGTGTAATGGACGCCAGGAGATCGATCGATGTAGCTCCGGGAGGGTTGCTGTGAATGCTTTGCCAAAAACCACCACCAGTCAGATCGCACGCGCATCGTCGTCGTGTTGAATATGGTTGATAATTATTATAATTTCAAATTACAGGCGTAATTAGATAAATTGATAGAGGAGGAGGACAGTGAGGGAGTGGGCCGCCAGAGTCCGATAACCACAAATGACATCCCGACCGTTGACCAACTTCGATTGCCACATTCGGTATAATCAGCTTCGGTTCGGTTTTAGCTCATATTTCAAAACCCGCGTGACCAACACCAACACCACGAACCCGGTTCGCCAAAACGCAGCGCAGCGGTTAAAAGCGTGTGTGTGTGTGTGTGTGGTGATGAATTTGTTGTATGGCCTCTCTGGTGTGCACGTCATCTGATCTCTGATCTGTATCGGGGCTGCTAGTGTGCTGCCAAAGGATATTCATATTCATCCACCTCAAACAGCATCCGAGATAGCAAAAGGGTGAGCAACAGGCCAGGCAGAGAGGGGCTTGCTAAATCCGGAACAAAATTTTCACTGTAATTAGTTGGCTGTTGGCCGTTGCATACACACACACACACACACACATACCCGCAACATACGCAACATCCGGTCGGTATCAATTTTCATTAACGCGAAATTAGCGCGAATATGAGTAATGTGTGGAACAGTGGCGAGCTGTGGTTTTGTTTGTTGTCGGAAGCTTGTGTTGTCACCCGGCGAAAGGTGGTCCTGCCTGCATCATCTTAGACACCACCACCAGACACGGGAAACGCGTGAGCCAATTAAATTCAAAGCAACAACGTGCAAACACAATAGCTCCATCACCAAGCCGAAGGAAATTGAGGTCAAATCGGGTCGACAAAGACGAACTCGCTGACGCGATGACCCGATGGATGGGGGGACTTGAGGGTTACAGTTACAGGAGGCTTCAATTTGAACAACACCCACACACACACACACACACGTGCGCCTTTGTCACCTGCGGACAACCACGGTCAAAATACACGCGGGGGTAATAATTTCCCTACGCGAGGTGTGAATGTGCGAGCGATAGGGCAGCGAGAGCGAGCGTGATAGTTACCTCTAATTTAAACTCCCATTGATTATGATTAATTATTTAATTATGTAAATCCGACAAACCAAACGCAACCGCCGACACACGTTTGTGGATTCGGTCCCTTCGAGCGGCAAATAAGGTGATAAGGAAGTGCGGTGCATAGGCGCTACAAACCGGCGCCTACAACAAACTTTACGGTGGGTTGTCGTTGCCCTAAACCTTCAGCACGCGGCGGCGTCGGGTTGATTAGGTGTTAAGTTTTGGCATCACATTCAATTAGCTACCCCGGTTGTGGGTGGTAGCGATGGAAATTGGATCCTTGCCCCGAGAATGCCTTTGAGATCCGAAAGTGAACCATCTCCTCCCATCAAGGGTGCAGTGGCGAAATAGTGGGTTCGTGTGTGTGTGTGTGTGCGTGTCACGGTTACTCAAACTCGTTAACATTTTAGCACATCGCAAGGTGCAGCAGACCCATAGGTTTGCCATATGGTGCAACTTTCTATTACAGATTTTCAATATCCATCTTTTTTATTTTTTTTTAATATTTTTTGTTTTTAGAAGATATGTAATACGGCCAAGAAGTTTATATGCTAAGAAAATATCACCAGTCGTAAAAAAATGTCTAAATTATCCAGAAGCTCAGTAAATCGGATTCGGTAGGCTACAACAGTGCTGTTTCTTGAGGATGTTTTGGATGAGTCGCCATTTTGTTCCAATTAATCGTCCTCTGAGAGAGGAACAAAGAGATATATCTTGGTGGACAGCTTTGGCAGCCATTTAGTTTCCATCCAGCAAGGAAGTTAGTATCCAATATCCATTTTTTCAATGATCAATCCTGAAAATGATTATACAAATATGGCAACCCTGGTTCCCTTGGGTCGATCGATCCATAAATTGGAGCTTCTTACTTTCACCTTCCTAGAGTTGTCTTCAGGAGGCAACTCAATACCGTCCGTCTGCTTGCTTGCTTTCGATTCATTCAATTCGTGTGCTCTATTGGGCGGCATGGCATAGGTTTCTTTCCATTATCAGTTTTAAAAAAATGCGAACAAATCAATCCACAACCACCAATAATGACTGAATAATATTAACCGCAAAAGGGGTTAATGAGGCGCTAATCCCAAGCCCATGGTTTTTGCGCCACTTGTTAACAGTGGGTGGTGGTGGGGTCGAATTCGGTGATGAGGGAGCGTGTGAAAAAGCAAACCTGTCCCCGTGTGTGTGCGTGTGTTTGTAGCTGTTAAATGTAGGATAAACCAATTTTTGGGCAATAGAGCCTTGCCGAACGAACGAGTACACGACGAGCACCGAGAAAACCTAGAGAGCCAGTAATCGCTGTACGCAAACGGCCCCGTGCTTTACGCGTGATTCGGATGTGTGTGTGTGTGTGTGTAGAGTGAATGTTAATGAATTTCATCGTCATTAAAAAAATGCCATCATTCAAACAAACTCCCCTTCCCCGTCATTCTTCAATGTACAGTGTAAAGAATACCATTGCATCCGTGGCAAGTGCAATTCGGGGATGAAAAGCAAAACGGCAAAGAGGGGAAAAAAAGCACGGCAGAAAACCAAATGTTTTTGTATAATTATATTCTAAACTCGTAACGGTAAGAGTTGCTTTCCGTTCCGTCGACGTCAAGGAAAGGCCACGTGTGTGGACAATTTCAGTGCGGAAACGGTGGCTTATCGAGCGAAAGCACTTATTTAAATAGCCCAAAACAAAACTAATTAATAGGTCATAATTGTTTACACACCTTTCACCTTCTTGTCTCTCGTTACTTTTATTATCGTTTTTTTCTTGTTTTGTTTTTTTTTCGTGTTATTTCATCGTTTTTGTTTTTTTTTTGTGCAGAACTGTTTTCACCATCGTCGTGTTAGATGCTTTCACAATGTTTCTTTTAATTTTCTTCTCATTCTCACTTACTATTATTATTGTAACAGCCTGTGTAATAAAAAAAAGATAAATAGTTAGGGTAGTTTAGTGTAGTTGTGCTCAGGCAAAACAAACAAAGGCGAGAGAAGGCGAAACAGTCCACCACAATCGCGTCGTGTCGTCGTTGTGCACCTAGTATGTTGGTGCTTTGTAATGTATGTAACGGAACCTTGTTCTATTGGTGTGTGCGTATGAGCTGTATCGAAGGGTGGGGATTCAAAACGGATAGCGAATGTAATAATACACACACAGGAAGGAGGAAAATTAGATTATGGAACAAAAATATCTCGTGGCAGCAAAAAACTAAAAAAAGGTGGGCAAGAAAGGGAAAGAAAAACTTTATGTAAAAAAAAAAGGAACAAGATTTAAGAAAATGTGTGTGTTAGTGCTTTCGTGAGGGGTTTTTTTTTTCGGAGGGAAAAACCAACACAAATAACAGACCCACAGGGAAAGTTAAAAATTCATAAATCAATTTTGCCCTTCCCCGAGTGGTTTAAGAAAAAAGGTGTCCGTATTGTAGAAAGCGAAAGGAAGAAAAAGAAACAACACACACGAAGAAAATGGGATAAGAGAAATACTAAATGTGCCAGTTTATAGAAAAATGTAAAATGAAAAATGGGAGAGCAGCGAAAAAAAACCAAACCACACAAAAAACAAACAGAAGAAAACCATTTGCGAAACAAACAAACATAAAAATTGTAATAAAAAAGGAAGAAAACAATGCAACACTGTTAACGAACGATTTGCTACGATTTGCAAGTGAAAGTGTGTGAGTGTGTGTTTGTAAATCAGAACACATTATTCGGTATAAAGGTGTGAATAGAGCGAGAAAAAAAACACACACACAAAACCGAAACAGATGTGAAAAAGAGTCTATTAGCAAAAAAAAAACAAAAGTAAAAGCGAGAGAGAGAAAAAAAATAGAAGAAAAAGAAAAAGGTAAAATTTTGGTTTAACAAAAAAAAACGAAAGAGAGAAAAAGAGAAAGAGAGAGTGGAAAAACTTAACTATATATTATATACACTAGGTACTTATATATGAATATATATATTATATACAACAGAGGGAGATAAAAGGAGGAAGAAAAAAACAAAGAAGAGAAAATGGAACACGAGAAGAAAGAGGAGTAGAAGGTAAAGAAAAAGTCCCGATATGTTTGTTTCGTTTCTTGCGGCCGTAATTGGGCATTGGGCCACAAACTTTTGTTTTCCCCCATCCCTGGGAGCTTTCCCCTCACCCCCCTCTCCTGTTATCACAAATCACTTGAGATGATTTGATTCGCGTAGCAGCATACAAAGAGTGTTATCCTTTCCCATCCTTCTTGTAATGGTTCCTTTTTTTTCTTGAAGAGCATGTGGTGGTTTTATGTTCTCGATTGAAGCTAGAAAAGGGGCGTTCAATAGCCTTTCCCCGAAAAAACTTTTTAACCCACAAAACAACAAAGCCAACAAAACCCTCTTTTTTAAATAAAGAGAAGAAAATAGGACCATTTAGTTAATGCGTTCCGAATGTTCGCCAGTTTCCCGGATCCTTTCCAAGGAAAAAAGCTGACCCTATCCATCCATTCCCTTCATTAATTCGTCCCCCACCCCTTATTCTGCCCAGCGGAGACTAATTTCTTATCCGACAATGCTTTGCTCCTTTCGCTTCTCTTTCGACTACTTCTGTGTGGCGCGCACGCCGGTACTATTATTTGTTTAGTTTGAAATTTGATAAGAATAAACTTTTTTTCTTCGGCAGAAAACTCGTGAAATCACAAACTGAAAACAAAAAGGAAAAACCGTGCTGTCCGTGTGTTGATTTTGCTTTTCTTGGCCAAGGGAACAGCAAGCGATCCGAAAACTCTAGAAGAAAGAAAATTCCGTCTGTCGCATTTCTGATCGGAAGGAAAACGACCCTCATCTTCGTGTGTTGAAACAGAAATGTCTGGTCCTTATTTGAGGCATCGGAAGACGTGACCGACCGGGTTGCTCGTCGCTGGCTTTGACTAACATTTCTTGCCGTGTCGTCGTCGTCTGGTGATAAATGATGCCGCAGAGTTTGGTGCGCGTGCCTGCTGCCCCCGGATCGGATATTGAAACTATCTATTATTCTTCAATTAGCCCCGACACCACTAGGCGGCAGCAGCCTCGAACTACTGGCGCGCCCGAAGACGTCCAAGCCGGACCCGCCCGGTGTATCGCCCTGTGGACGGAGAAGTATTCATTTGCATAATCACTAAATTAGTTCACCAATGGACTGTTATTGCTTCTTCGCATTTTCTGCAGGGATGCTGGCCAATAGTGCCGGACGACGATGGCGATCCGGCGAGAAGAACCACCCTGAGCGCCTGATGATAGCTTCCATTGACGTTTCGGGAAGGCTCAACAGACGGGACAACAGTACGCTTTCGCACCGTAATTGCTCTCTGGCCACGCCATCATTATGAGTGCTTTATAGGGCGCCTAACGTTGACATGGTCCTGGGCATCATCGTCCGTCCTTCGGAAGGTGGTGAACTTTTAATTACTCTCCTTCGCCTGTCTTCGGGCGGCGACCGGAATCCCTGTTTGCGACCGGGCAACATTTAACGGAGGGGAACGATACTACGGTTGTTGGTGGTGGAATTTTGTTTGTACACCGCGGCGCGCCCTCCAGAGCAGTGAAGGAGGCCTAATTGCTTTGTCTTCCAATTTTGTCCAAGCTTCGGAGCCTGGCTGCCGGTCGGCCGTTTTGTTGGTCGGTGGTGGTTGGTAAATGTTTCTTTTGATTGGATTAAAACCAAATCGAAAAACGGACGCGAAGCGCGGACCCCTTCTTTATGGAGCAGAAGAAAGGCAATCCTGGCACACGCGGCTTTGAATGGCAGTTGTTTTTTCGCCATTTTGTCGTGTTCCGCTGTTTAATCATTCATGGGCTTCTTGAAGATGGCCGCGCAAATGCACACATTTGAAAGTTAATAAATATTTCCCCTACCGAAGAAAAACAGCTTGTAGCGATCAGTTTTCGGAAGTTCTAGCTTCCTTTAAAGTTCGCCCGAAAAACGCCATCAGACGCGTTCAGCATCGAAACAGGGTGGCCACTTGATGCTTTGTTTTATCGTCCTGTCATGTGAGACAATTTCGGCCATTTTGGAGTCATTTTAATGGCCGTTTTTATGTTGCAGAAGCGGTTCAGGTTTCGTGAAATGGCGCACCGCCGAGAGGAGAACGCTTCTTCTTCTACGGATGGTTGTGTTGGCGGAAGTTCTACAGAGGACCCACTTACGACCAGTAAAAACGCGGCACGGCAAGAGTAATTGCCGGGACTCTTTAATACTTTGCGGTGAAAAGTGGACGGGTTTTAAAGAAGACACAAACCGGGCCGCCATTCTGCTGTGTGCATCGTCCACTTTACGTAGGGAACGTACGATGCACCGACGAGTGACTGTGGCCGATGCATTATTGAACCACCGTAATCAGCCCTTTCCATCAAACAGGGACTTGATGGCGGCAACTATTTCGGTTCATTGTTCGTCCCTCCCCACCCGTTACTTCCCAATTTTCTCGTTGATGAATATTACATGCGCTTCAAGCGCACGGTAACGTAACAGATTCTGGTGCAGAAAGTGCTTCCGATACTACTGCTCTTCTTCCTCGGATGGATGGGATGGAACAGAATAAGGGATGGCATTTAAAAAAAAAAGGACCATCTACCAGTACACATCGGGGAAGCTTCCTAAGCCAATAACTTGTGGTCCGTTTTTCTATTCCGGCTCGGCCGGGTTGGGGTCTGGGACTGCACCGAGAAGAAAGGCGCGTAGGACGACTGATGATCGAATGTCGTGACGGTACGTCATTAAGGGGACGGATGGACACACGAAGCGCAAAGATGCAACCGAACGCAATTAATGGCTACCTCCCCTGGCCAGTGGCACGCTGTGCTGTGCTCCATCCATCCACGGATGGCCAACGACTATTAGCGAGGACATTCATCGTCGTCGTCGTCGTCGTCATCATCGTCCACGTGGACGTCAGGTCAGGAATTGGGGCTGCATCGATTTATCAACTGCGCGGGGCCGATCGGACCGAACCGATGGGCACACAAGAACGGTGCGTTTCGGTTCGTTGCGAGTCGTCGTACAGCTAAATGGCAACGTTAAATAAAGTGAGTAATCAATAAATGTTACATTACAAGACCCCATTCTCCTTCCGCTTTCCCGGGAGTAATTGGCCAACCCGCCGGGAGGCAAATCGACCGGAGTATGACTTTGTTTGGAGTTGGTCACTTCGTTGTTTGTACGCCCTTTTTTTTAGCAATTGTTCTATTTAACATTCCTTGATGAAGGGGGAAAATGTATTTGTCCTCCCCCATCAAGCAGTTTGTATTATTAAGGACAACGATGCTTAGGAAAATTTTAAATTACAATTTTTTGTCTTTAAAAATTCATTTACCATAACTCACGAGGCGGTGAGGATGACCACCAGCAATGTATCGGAAAAGCATTGGACTCTGGACTGGACTCTTAAACGTAGTTCTTTACCCCATACAATCACGTGCGGCTTAGATAAGGGAGTATCGAGGTATCGAGGGGTATCGAGTGAGCGCGGTAGATCAATCAATCGAAACGAGCAACGATATTAATATTTCAACTGATGGCGATGCTTCCGATTCGATTGCCATCGCTATAATCTGTAGCGTTTCAACGTGGGAGCGGATTTTTTTAGCGAATGGAACTTGTTGCTGTTTTATCCTGATTAAAATAATTTTTCTGTTACAAAATTAATCCCAAAAATGCATCATCAGCAAAATAAGCGATATTTTAAATTAATTTTCCTTCACAAAAACATCGCTGGATGACAAAAAATAGAAGCGCGATCGTGTGAGCATGCGCAAGCAACGCACACCGATCGAAGGAAATCACTCGCGCGCCCTCTAGCGGCAACCGCTGAAGCAGGATGACAGTTTCGACGAAAAGCGGTTTTCAATTTTGTAACGATTGTTTACAATACAAACAGACGAAGCGTTCGCACGCCGTGCGCGAAAGTGGATTTATTTGTTGTGGATATTAATTTTAATTAGTGTTTTGTGCCATCGGAAACGAATTGTTGCTGCGCAAATGGATCGTGACGCCTCGAAATCGACCCGCAAGGATGAATCGAACGGTTCAAAGTAGGTAAACAAAAGCATGTGCTTTGTTCGGCCGGCTTGGTAGCAACAACTGATTGACCCAACAATGCCTTGGCACCCTTTTCCCCAGGAATGTAAGCATTCTGCCCGACGACAAGCAAATCGCTGCTCGATATATACAGTGGAAAGCTCTTATGGACGTATGTATTGAGCGAGCCTCCAGTAGGGAGCCAGGGCGATCAATGATCGGGAAATGTAATTTTGAACTTTTGTTTGCTAGAAATATGACAAACCGAACCAGAACGATGATACGGGAATGGCGATCGATGATGCGCTGGAGGTTTACCATTGTGGTGGCGCTGACGCCGACCAACAGCCGCCCTCCACCCAGGAAGAAGCACTCGAAGGCAGTGATGAGGAAGAATTGCCCAAGGCGGAAATTATTCGCATTTATACCGCTATCGAGAACGAAGTTGCTGCCGCCATGCAGCAACGGACCACCGAATGGAAAGCCAATGGGCTGGAGCGCATCTTTAACAGCAACTTTTCGCAGAGCATAGATTGCGTACAGAAATGGCTGGAGCAAAGTGAGCTCGGAACGGGCAAACAGGTGACGCAGGAGCGTGAAACACGGTTCACCGAATACAGCGGAAAGACGCAGATGGACGTAACGCACCGGGAGAACGTGTCGGTGCTGAACGAAGCCGAACGCAAACAGCTGACGGCCGAACACAGCTCGAACTACGAATTTTGTGACAACGACCAACGACGGGTGATCGTACGGCAGATCGAGAGGACAACCATCTCGTCCTACCTTACGGGGGATCCGCGCATATCGAATGGAAGCAGTGCGGGCACGATGCTACCGATGCTACCGATGGACAGCTTTTTCGGAAACATGACCACCTTTACCCCGTTCAAGGTTCCGGCTGCGATCGAGGAACTCCGAAGTGCCGGCGGCCGGGATAGACATCAGATGCAGCAGCAAAGACCACGCCCGATTAACATCCCCTCGAGTACCGGTACATCGTTGAGCAAGCTGCTGGAAAGCTCACTAAAGCTAGTACCGAAAGCGCGCGTGGAACAAGATTTGCCAAAGCCACAAAAAGCTGCACCAAGAGCACGCTTTAAACCGGTGAAAAAGGTACAGTGGCGTCGGAAAGTGATCAACGACACGTCTTCTAGCTCGGAATCGTCCTCTTCCGCTTCGGAATCGTCCGGACAAAGTTCGGATGAATCATACAAACCGAATTATACAGTTAAAACCATCAAAAGGGATACTGACAGGAAGAATGCAGCTAGAACGACCAAACCATCCTTCCAATCCTCGTCCAGCGACACCAGTAGCTCCGACAATGCGGCACACATAACGATATCGGACTCCTCGTCGGGAAAGTCGTCCCATTCGATCAAGAAGACAAAGCAACCGGGTGAGATCCAGCACCGGACGGAAACATCCGCTGCAACCGGTGCTTCTGCAGCGGCAAACCGATCACCGGAGGAGAACACCGAACAAAGCAAGCGATACCCGTTGCCACTCAACTACCGGCAAATGTTGAGCGTCAATGGACGCTGCCGGTACAAAACGGACGGGACCGTCATCTATCGGCCCAAGCCCATCCATCAGGGTTTATCGCGGAATGCGGAAAAGATTCTCATCCAAAGGCAGGACCTTGATCTGTCCGGCGTAAAGGGCACCGCAAGGCGCCAGAAGTTTGACAACTTTTCCCGCCGAACGCATCCGAACTCGGTGCTCGTGTACTATATGACCGATTCGGAGGCGGACGAGCAGGACGTAACGGTGGTGCAAGATGGCGAAGAGGACGAGTCATCGGACGATGATGATCCCATACTTAGCTTTAGACCGGAGCTATGCATACTTACGTTTTTCAACGACGAATCGCAAAAGAGCTGAATGGTAAATCGGTAGTACGGTAAATGTTACTGTCCCTTAGCATAGACATTTGTTGCAATTTGTATGCGTTAACGCTCCGCTATGTACAAGAAGCATTACGGACCCAATCTTTAAGAAAGTTTATCCAGAGTAAAAAGGAAAACGCACAACTGCTTGTTTCCCCCACTGCCTTAATCCCCCGGTGGCGAAAAGAAAAGCTGTTACCAAAACGGACACACAACAGTCAGGGAAAAGAACCAACAATTTAATGGCATCTTCTAGAGAACGTACCATATCCATGCCCGGTAGCAAGCTAGTGATGGGTCATTCGACTCTTTTTCGACCCGGAGTCGAGGTCGTTCCTATGGGAATCGAGATAGACCCGTGGGTGGAACGATTCCGGGTCGCTTACGGATGGTTCCGACGCGCTAGGTTCGAGTCGACCCACCCATCGCTATAGCAAGCGTCGTACTGCTGGAAGTTAATCTTTCCTGATTTATGACAAACTTCCACTGGCAGCGAGCGCCTGCTGTCTGCAACCACTTTGCTACACAACATTACCAACACCTGCTTAGCATTACATCTGTTGTTAAAAGCAAATAATGTGAAAGATGGCAAGGACATTGTTTGAAGAATAATTTTAAAACATTCTACCCGAACCACACGGAATAGGGTTTAACGAAACAACATGCCCCTTTATGCGGTTTCCGATTTCGGTTTTGGTTTAACGGATTTGGTATCCGCATATCCATGCAATCTGGCTGCTGCTGCTGCTGTTGCTGCAGGCCATGTGGAATTTGATTTAGATCGGCATGTAGTGCAGAGCGTGTGTTCATGTTTGCAATCGGTGTGCTGTTCGATTTGTGGTGGGATTGCGCTTGTACGTTCGCTCATCCCTCGCCAATGTTACAGGTGGGAATAGCAATCGTTTTTTACTAGAAAATGACAAACGCCTAGCGTTGGTTCTGCGTGCTGTTGGCTGGTAGCGTACATTGAATTTCAAGCATTATTGCACTGTGAGACGCATACAGTTGCTTCCAATTAGATTGGGACACCTTGAAATGTAGCCTATGGTAGAATGTTTGCTATCTTCTGAACTCTTTCAATTGATGAATTCGTGAATAAAAATTATCCAAATCCATGCATAACATTGTCTAAAGATATGGTAAATGCTTTGAATTAGCTAGCTCACATTACAAATTGTACTCTTAGGACTCATTGTCGTATGGATCTCCAGGTCATTTGTGGCCTTAGTACTAGCTTAGCTTCAATGAAATTTCAATAAACTATACGGTTAAGTCGAAACAGTTTAACGATAGAATAAGCTATTTCTGAAAATATCCAACTACTTTAAAATATTGTTTAACGGAATATTTGCGTAATTTCTATTAAGCTAGAATAGAACTAGAAAAGCTAGGAGTTAGCTAGAAATAGTATGGTTGCATTTGAACTCCCTAACCATGTTGAAGTCAATTAATGTCACATCAAACATAAAATCACATCACATTCTCAGTTCAGTTGATTTATTCTTATTGCGTTTGAATGATTTTCTCGTTTTAGTGCTCTAGTTGTTGGCAGCCAGAGTTTTCCGAATGTTACAATTAAAGATGCCCGAAATTTGAATGTATAGCCAGCCAATACGGGCAAAACGAGCCGAGAAGATAGTATGCCGTAAGGTAGAAGTAGAATTTCATAGGATATTTCTTGTTCAATGGTTTTATAGAATTATGACAACAAAAGATGGGCTTAAATCCAAGAGCCGGAAATGTAGTCCAAGGGAAAATAAATAAGCTCAGAATTAGAAGCTTATGGCGCTTGTGAAACTTACCTTTAAGTCGGTGGTCTTCCATAACTAGAATAGACTCTAAACTACCTTCCATACACCGTAAGCCCACAGAGCAGACTTCTATCGAGTGATGTTTCTTTTCTATCAATTATTGGTCAAGGACGGTAGTTATTCCGCTAGCCAGATCGAGAAACAACTTAAGACATGTGAACATTCCTGTTTATGACTTCGATGGCTAGCAAGGACTTGTAGATGTTTGTAGAATACCTAAAGGAACGTTGAATATGTAAACCCATCGTGGACAGTTAGGGCTCAGAATGTCACCAATAGCAAGCGCCTCAATTTTCCAGTGTCCCGCATTACATGTGCGCAACTGTATACTGAAAGCTTTCGCGTAGAAAAGCTCACAGCGCGTCGATTGGTTATTTCAAACAGATAGATATTATTAGTTATTGACGAAAAACATTAAATTTGTGAATAAAATGTTGAATAGAAATCAGAATCCATTTAAACAGACATTTAATCTGTTATGTAGAATACTAATTTCTTTTTAAAAGCGACTGTAGGACCTGGTTACGGTATCCGTACCAGCAATTTCTGCCAGCATTGCTCCACACAAAAGGAACACCGTTGTAAATCATGCGTAATCGATTGCTGTGTGCTGCAAGGATTAGTACGGATACGACTCTCCCACCATCGATTCCAGCCCAGCCCCCCAGGACCGATGCCGTTGTCTCCTCGCTTCTGCTGTGTACTTCCGGAGTGGCAAGTATCGTTCAGGGTTGACTTACTGCACCGATTCTTCCCGGAGGGCTCAACCGTTCCATGCTTCCGCAAAACACAATCAGGCTGGCCAAAAGCGCAAGCATTAATTTATCACGACAAAATGATAAATGAAGCTAATGCGAATGGGACCGGGGCCGGGAGTCGATAACACACCATATCGATCCTGTGTGTGTGTGTGTGTGTGTGAGGTATTTTAACCATCATTGGAACGTGTGACTTAAAGGTAAACTAGGTCAACGAACGCTTCGACCCGGGAAAAAGAAAGTGGGCCATTGAAAATCTGCCGAAGGAAACCAACACACGAGCTTTCGATGTAATTTATATTATTACTACAATATTGTACAAAAGTTTATTGAGTTTCGTATTGAGTATTGATCCCGCATCAACACATCCCACGGGATGTCCTCCCATGCTCCCCGTTCACCTTTTCCTTCTTCGCTCGTAACCAGGATTCCGTACGAGATGCCCACTGGTGCCATCGTTTTTAACCTCAATGCGGCGTATCTTGCTCACGATGGGTGCGGCCGCCGTTGGATGGCTGTGCAGGGGCGACACACCGACCGGGTGGTCCGTGTTCAGCACGTTCGTGTAATCGTCCTCTTCCCGACCTTCGATCATCATGTCTTCCGCCGAACGGAACGGATCGATCGGAGGTTCCTCGGTCGCGATGATGAGCGTCGTGGTGGTTGGAACGGACGAGGTCCTGTACATCGAGGATGCCGGTGGCCTTCCATCATCATCATCATCTTGCTGCTCTTCCTCGGACATACCAGCCATGGAGGAAGGACGCAGCGTACTGCTGGTGGGGCTGGAAGACTCAATCATTCCACCGGCATCGTTACCACGCTGCAGTTCCGCATCGATGTCTTCGAGCGTGATTGGTACGGACGGCGAAGGACGGCCGGATGGCATCGAGACGACCGGTTTGGTGGGATGTGCCGGTGTTACGGAGGCACGCTCCGGGACCGCTTCCGTCGTGACGTACTTAATCGGATAGGGTTGATTCTGATTGTACCGCTCGTCGTTGTCTTCCAGCGTGTTGCCGTTCACCTCATCGTTCTCCGGGACGGCGTTCGGGATCTCGATCGAACCTTGCTTGGCTCCCTTGGCACGCTGTTGCTTCATCTTTTCTTCCATCTCCTGGAATTTGAGGGCAAGATATCTGGAAGAGAAAGCGTCAGAAGGGTTAGGAAACTGTGGCGGCACAAGGGATGACGGTCGGTACTCACTTATCCACGAGTGGTCCACTGTAATCCTCGGGGAACTTGGGTGTGAACGGGAGAATGTACTTGTACAGCCGTTCGTTTAGCACGTAGAGTTGCGCCGTGGTGGAGCATTTCACGTTGAACCACCAATCACATGTCAGAGCAACCTAGAGAGAGACGTACAGGAAGCATGAGAAGATGGCGCCAGACACATACCCGCACCAATTTACCAACCTGACTGAAGATGGTCCCGTTCGGACAGAGGAAGGACGCCTTACCACCGTTCAGGTCGCAATAGTGCCACACCTGGCAGTTCGTTTCCGGATCGCCAAAGAAGCCCTTGTACCGTTGATCCTTACACTTGAAGCTCGTTTCCGGGATCTCTGCCAGGGCCGGGTAATCGATGCCCGGTTTGCCGGTGTTCGGTCCCGGTGATACAATCTTGTTGATCAGCATCGGAGGCCCCGCCCGGTACTTGTCCGCATCGACATACGCGTCTGGCTCAACGGTCGTGTAGTTCGGATGCTCGTAAGCTGGTTCGGCTAGCTCGGGACGTTCTATTTCCTCCGGCCGGTGGTGACCGTTAGCTTTCAGATTGTTCAGAATCTTCACCAGCGTACGGATGGAGTTGTCGATGTTGTCCGGGGTGAGTGTTTTCGGGAGAAGATTACTATCTTGGAGGTTTTTAAGGAGATCGGATAGCGATCCGGTCGCTGCCCCAGGTGGAAGTCCTAAGGCTTGCTCGCGCTCAGCCACCGGAGCTAGCGGAATGGGTCGTGGCTTATGCTGGCTTGGATGGCGCATCGATTGGGGATAGAAGCGTTGCCGGTTGGCGTACTCGGTGCGATTGTTCCTGGCCGGTTTGGAAGGTTGATGATGATAAACCGGGTAGTGAGGTGTTTCGTGAACTGGTGGTGGCACGGTACTGACGGGCGACACGGAAGAATAGCTCACAGGTCTTGGCGTAGTGCTGGAGTACGTTGCCACCGGTTGTGGGGCGTGTGAGTAAGGGACGTACGATTGGGAGTCGGGTAGTACGTGATGATGTTTCACCGGTACTTTGTACACCTTGTAGTTCGGTCCTATGAAGTACTGGCCAGAGCCGGATGGACTCTTACCGCCCCCAGATACCAGTTCCGGCACAACTACCTTCTGGGGCAGGATCGTTTCTGTCAGATGTTGTCTCGGAGGTGGTAAGGATTGAAGCTTCGTCGGTGCAGGAGAGTGTTCCTGGACCTTGTACAGCTGTTGTCCAATTTTGTAATACGACCCAGAAGGTTGTTCGGACTGGGGCTCACCAGCATGATTGTGTGGATCGACGGAAAGTCTTACCGGAACCACTCCTCCTGGTATCCGTGGTCTTGTGTAACCTAAAGAGAAGAGTCATTAAGAGGCTCCATTTCGATTGAAGTGGAGTAAAGGTCCAACTTACCACTGTGATTGGAGTGTTGCTTGCGGCCCTCGCTGGGCTTCTCTTTGTAGTACACCTGGTACGGGACTGGAGTCGACGGGGTCGACACTGAAATCCTTGGTTTTTCGTAGTAGTACTTTGGGACGGTTTTGACGACCACGTACGGCGAGGATACAGCTTCCCCGTGGGCTCGGCTATCCTGAACCGGAGCACCATGATCGTACGATGAGTACACGGCCACGGTCGGCTGTTCGGTAACTGCGTTCTTAAGGTACGAAATCTGCGAACCTCCCGACGTACCACGTCCCGCTTCTTGCTGATGCGGGGAACTAGCTGTGAGGGAGCTAGTGCCACTGGAGCTACCGCCACTTCCACCAGTCATGGGTGTAAACGGGCCCGGTATGGTGTTCGATGGCAGAAATGGATTAATGATCTTCTTCTTGTACGTGCCCGGAACCGATTGGTACTGGAATAAACAAAACGGATCTCATTTACATCGACCGACTCTCTTCCCGCGGCCAAATCACACCTACCAGTGCCGGTTTACGTGATGGAGCCAGCTCACTAGCCACCGTCGGTAGAAAGTATTTACCCGGCGGTAAATCACCCTCATCGGTCTCGTGCTTTGTGTGCATCTCCACACCGTACAGCTTCTGGGGCAGCACGGCAAACCGTGGTGGCACCTGCTCGTACTGATCGCGCTCCCGCGGTATGACGGCGTACTTCGGTCGTTCGTAAATGTCACCATCGGTTCCGTGATCGGCACCGGTATTGAGCACCGAGTAGGACGTTGGTGAGCCCGATCCACCCAGGGACACTACTTTCACGGGCGTTTGTTGCTGGTGCTGCTGCTGCTGCTGATGTCGGTGATTGTACTCGTACGCGAACGGGCTAATGCTGACCGACGGGAGTGACTTAAGCCCGCTGGATGAAATCAACTTTGTCGCCGTGCTGTAGTACTGCTTACGGTGCAGCGGTCGCTGCTGTACCTCGTATGTAAGCGTTTCCTCCTGCTGCCGGTACACAGCCGATGGCTGCGGTTTGGCGTGCTTGGGAGTGTAATAATTTTGCCGCACGTCGCCCGCAGGTTCCTGCCGGACGGGAACATTCTAAACAAAGGTGTGTGTGCGAGGGAGAAAAATGAAGGGTTTGATGTAAGTAAAGCGAAGTTAGCAGGCCATATATTGGAGCGATTTTTGGACAGTGGACAGGCGTAGGAGAGCGTATGCCGTCCGGGGGAGAGAAAAAAAAAAGAAAACGTGAAACCCAAATGGCGTAAAGTCATGATCTGCACTAGATTCTCGATCCCCGCGATCGCGTGGTGTCGATAGGGACCGGGGCATGTCATTGTCTCGCGCGTTACATAAACCGAGGGCAATACGCTCTGCTCCATTTATTCTATCCAAATAATGTCCGTTTCCCTTTCACAGCTGGCCAGCTGAACCACGACGTGAAGGGATCGCAGGAACGGGGCCTCCTAATCCTAGCAATCTGCATACATAAAGGCAATACTCACGATCGGCCTATAATTATAGACCTGGTTGAACGACGGCTGATAGTCCGCATTATCGGTTCCCCCGGACGCCGGTGGTCCGGCCGTCGACGTTACGTAGTACTGCATGTAGGGTATCAGCCTCCGGTGCCGATCGGCGGCAGACAGGCTGGATGATGAGCTCGAGCTGCCGTTTCGCGGTACCGTCGCAGCTACCGCCTCTACCAACAAAGGATCAACGCCGGGCTGATGAGTGTCCCGCCGAGCAGTGGCATCCTTTGTGTGGTGGTGAGCAATCGGACCCGGTCCCGGTCTTATCATCGTTCCTTCTAATCCGATGATGCACATCGCTGTGAACAGAGAGAGAGAGAGAGAAAGAGATTAAAAAATTGTTGGTTTTTCAGGTCAAGCAGACATAAATTAGAAGACAAATAGAAATCGCTTTCATGAGCGCGAGTCACCGATCGTGTGATCGTGTGACACACAAACAAACAACAACAAAAAAACCCTCCTCGCCGAGCTTCTTAATGTGTGGAAAACGTGTGGAAAACGGTCGAAATTATGTTGTGTTCCGTTTCGATGTGCACACACGGCGACCCCATCCGTGTGCGTCTGCTGCCATGGGGTTAGCTGGTGACCAACCGTGACCGGGTGACTCCGCCGCACGCGGTTTGGTCACGCTCGTTTTCAACACATTAATTTTTGCGCATCGGCAGACACTCGACAAAGCTCATCCACACACACACACACACACACCAGATCGGATCGATTTGGTGGCCGTGAGGTGCCGCATCTCAAGGCTTCCTTCGGGGGCAGTCATTGGCGACACCGTTACTCAATCAACAGTCTCTCGTACGCATTCTCGGCTACCCCACACTCTGGCTGGCGTTTTTATTAGAAAATGTGTTTTTCTTGCGACCCCGGCTAAGGCGGCTAAGGTGGCTTTAGATTATTAATTCCGTAAGGTGTTTTTCCAAGCAAATCAATTACGGTCTCCGCGAGACACGGGGTGGATGTGTGCTAATTATGAAATAGCGTTTGGTTTGTCGCGATCGGTGAGGATCGATTGAAGATTTCCTTTCCGTGGCGCGCACCGAGAGAGAGAGAGAGAGCCACGGTAATCCCCGGAAAGCTTGTGCAATGCAGCAGGCAACCGCGAACGGTGTTCTGCCAATTGGCCACTGATTTTCGGTCAAATGCGCTGTAGGTGTAAAACTGTGAAGGAAACCACGATGGCGGCGAGTCGTAAAATGGTGGGCAATTTCTGAGGGTGGCAGAATTCCGAACGACCGAAGTCGTCCGCGCGCTAGCTGTAATTTTTTTCGCCCCACATGTGTGTGAAGCGAAGGAATTTAAGTCGTTTTACTGCTTCATCTGCAAATTCTTCGCCATTTTTTTTTTGCTGTGCTGCTGCAGCTACCACCAGCTTTCGGTGGCCATGGAGTGCTCTGTCGTTCGCGATCTAATCCACACCGACGTAGGTCATCCGCAGCTACTCCGGTCCATAAATGGCCGGCCAGCAATTGCATTTTAAGTGGTTTAGTGCTCTAGAAAATTTAATCTGCCAGCCGGTGGAACTTATTATTAGCTGACCGTTCACATTGTGTCGACCCGGTGGCGGGTCAATCACGGGGACCCACTCACACAAAGAATGCTGCAACCGGTTGAGTGCACTCCCTTCCGGGGGTTTCAGGGTTTGAAATTGTCCTCAGCGGGTAGTTGGCGTGGGGGTGGTGACTTGGTGGCCAAACCCCACCCAACAATGGTGGTTGAAGGATTTTCTCACCCTACTGTGTTCTACCCGCGCGTTTGTTCCGCTTCTCCGAGAGCGGAGCTTAGAGTTGGTCCCTTCATCGTGTGCATCGTGCATTACTTCGAAACAAAGGGAGAAAAACTTTGTCGTGCCTCCGGTGACCTTGCTGGCCGTTTCTTACCACCGGGGCCGGATTCTGTCGGTACCCGCATGCCAGTACTGTGATCCAGGTTGCTGTGTGTGTACCATTCCCACGACGGCACGCTTTCGGTTTGTCTGGTTTTTGTTTGGCCGCCCGATCTGGGGAGATCCATGATCGCAGATCGCTTCAAGATCACGAGCGTCGCGCGGCGGGCACATAATAAAATCATTATTTTTTGAAGTGCGCCAGTTTAATCGATCAACCAATTAACTTGTTTTCAATGCATATTCAATTGTGGTTAAAAAGGCGGCGGATACGCTTTCCTCTCTTCCGATCTGCGAGCGACTGGGAGGAGGAGGGGGGGGGGGGGAGAGCGCAGCGCAGCGCAGTGGAAGCGATTCGATCGAGGATTGTTGGTGTTGAGCAATCGAGCGGCATTTTCCTTGGAAGACAAAGTTAGCCGATTTACCGAGGCCCTATTACCCTATTAAGGAATAAGGCATTGAGGAAGGAATGCGTTAAAACGGCTGTTTTGCACGAGGTTTAATACTCTGTTACAGCTCTTTGTTTATTAATTATTTCTTCGAGTTAGGCTTTTCAGCATCAATTTGTGAAGTTAAACTGTATTTGTGCTCTTTTGGCGTCGTTTTAATGTGGCCTGAATTACTATGCGACAGGACAGGTTCTGACATTTTTTCTTTAGGGGACATATACCCCAAGTTTCCGATCTTTTCCGCTACTTTGTTTAGTTGTGAATTGCTTGTAGAACGCTCAGGCAGCTGGATGTTACAGGCGGACCAAAGCAGAATCACATAGATCAAGAAGAATATTTAAAAAATCTATAATTCCTCAATCTGGAGTGTAAAATCTAGAAAGTCTGAATCTAGAAATTTTGTTATGGCTGCCCAAGACCTACCAATACTATACAGCTAAAGAGGAAGGAGAAGAGTCTTATTTTCTTTAAGTGATCGTCCTGGTTAATCATGGTCAGTATGAAAAAATCCCGACAATTTAAGACCTATTAAACGACATTTTCTCTAATAAATGCATCTTCGAGGTAGTCCAAATGACACTAACTCTAGGATCTGACCTTTGGCATAGATATCATCCATGAAGTTGCTATCTCTTAGGCTTCTTCTTAGGCTCACAAACCTCAAGAAGCATTTGCCTGCTATATCTGGCTTCCTTGACTTGGTCTAATCCTTAGCTGGAAAGCCATCCCTGACTGCAAAGCGACGTTCCAGAAGGGATTCGATACCAGGTCCTGATGCGTGAAAGTCAGTTCTTCTGGTGCATCGGCCGCCGGAGCTATGCTGGTAGTTAATAGCTCTGCTCCCCGGCGAAGTTGGGACTTTTCAGAACATTCATAGTACACAGTTGCGTATTAACCCGCTTGGATGCTCTAAGTGGGGAGAAAGTTTGGGGAAATCGGCTGAACCGAAGGTCAGGTTCGTTGTGAATACAAGTCGTTCAGTCATCGTACCGTTAAACAAGCCACTTATAGTACTCCAACCAACCTCCAATACTCCAAGGTTCTAAAAGCTGTGATCAGTGAGAGACCTGACTTTATTCAGCAAAAAAAAACCCTCAACCGCATTCAAGAGCCTCCAAAAAATGTTTGGAATGAGATCTTCCTGTTAGCGTAACGAAGAACTTTCAGTTCTATAATGATACCGGACTCGTAAGACTTAACATAGACTCCATAACAAGTTTGGAAATTGTTATGGATTTGGAAAGGAAATAAGGTTCATAAAGACGCGTATTCTAAAGCTATTTAAAAAGTAAACTTAACTTTCTTCCGGGGATCAAATTTTCCGCCTTCCCGTACGTAGGAATGACTTTTCACCCACGGGTAAGAACGATGGGCTGATCATGTCATTAAAATGATACCTGCACGAGCAAGACTGTACAGTCTTTTAATGTCATCCAAATGGATCACATACCGCAGAGGAGGCGTGTTTGGCCCAAATTGAGATGAAGGTAAGGTAGTGAAGCGTCCGCCAAAAGGTCGAACGCAGTGATTAAAAAGTAAGGCTGTGGAAAGCCACTTTCTGTCACTGCTTTCGTTAAGCCTTTACACATTTATGTAAGACACTATGTAACTATTCGGATTTTCTATCTAGAAGTTAAAGACCACGCTATTTAAAATCCTCGAGGTTTCTCTATCAAAAAGTTGGATCGTTTTTATTAATTATTATTTTATCCCACTTTCAATTTAATGCTCCTTTAGATTTTTTTTCGTCTAACTTCATAACAACGATAATAAATCAAGCAAATTAAGACATTACTATAAAAGTAATATTCAAAATGGTACTTTGACGCTTTCTAAAACCTCCATCGGTCCCATTAAGGCCTGCCGTCTTAAAGAAAAAACCCCGAAATAAAGGTTAATATTCGCGACTCACGAACGCGCATCTCGCATGTGTGCGTCTGTGTCTGGCCATAAGCACCCTTCGTATAACACCCAATTACAGACCAAATAATTGAGCCCTTCATCACGCGTGATTCGATTTTGATGAAATTCGCAACGATCTTCTCACCGGCCGCAGCATAGCACACAGCTGATCGACCGAGCACTCTTAAGCAGTCGCTGGCGCTCTTCTTCCCCCGTTGTTACATCGCTGGCTTCGAGCCGGCTGACCTTGCGATCGGTCAGCTAGTGCTACTGGGTGGAAAACATAAACGGTACTACACTATCATACCCGCAAGGGCACTTGAGCCGCAATCACACGCTGCGTGCGTACACACGGCGTCGTTGAGGATGAAGTGAACAAACTGGGTCACAAGCAGCAGCCCATGAGACCGTTCACAGCAATCAACCGCGTCGGTCGATATCGTGTCTCGCCCACAGAAATGGGGTGGAGCACAGGTGGAAAATGGGTGTCCAGCTCCAAACCCTGCCAATGTCATCCGACGGGACAATATGTAGGGAAAGGGAAAAGAACCCAAACCGGGATTGCCGATCGGAGGCCAATGTACTACCCGCGGTAAGCCGGTTGATGACCATCAAACTTTCCCTTTTTTTTGTTGTTTAATGGATTTACATCTGACACCAAACCTGATGCTGATGATGATTGTGACGTTAGTGAAAACGGTCACTCTAGTCAAACAAATGACCGGCAAGAATACAAATCAACTCCCAAACGGCAATGCAATCGGGAAAGCAACGGCCATTCGAAGCAAGACACAGAGACACATTGTCGTCGCTCTACTTTCCCTCCGATCTTGCACGCAGCAATAACAACACCTGGTTTTGCTTGACCATTTTGTGTGATATTCCTGCCTTTCGGGATCATTTCTTCCTATCCGGAGTTCCTTGGGGATGAAAACTGGAGGAAGAAGGTGGAGGGGGGATCACTCGATACAACAAAGAAGAAAAAAAAATTGATCAAACCCGTTTTTCGACGTATGCGGAACTAACTATTTTTGCCTCCCTTTTTATCGTCTCCCCCGAGGGTGTGTGTGTGGGTTTTTTTTTCTCTTTTCGTAGCTGCTGCTTTATCTCGCCAGAAGGTTTGCCTTTTTCGCGGTTTTGGGCACCCGCAGGGAGAATGGCTTTCCGGAGAAAGTCTTATAATTACTATAAGACACCATTTATATTGACCCACAGAACGCTACTATCTTCCCCAAAAAGCGAAGGAGAGCAGGGAAGAAAGGGACGGGGGGGGGGGGGGGGGAAGCCATCCCGGGGGTATGCAAAAGCTCCATAGATTGAGCGATTAGAAAATCAGACAGCCGGTGTGTTGTGATGCCGTTTATGGTAGAAATGGGAAGAGTAATTGCTGCTGCTGTATTCAAATCAACCCAACAACGGGCTGATCCTCTCCCAGAACGGAGAATAGCATCGGATTCCCCGTGTGTTTTTTCCCCCTCGGCTTTAACAATACAACCATATTTATGGCCGAGGAAATTCGACATAAAACGTCCCGTCGATCGGGGACGATCCTTCCTGTTTCGGTGTTAACACCTTTGTCGATCTTTTTTTTTCCGCTGGCTGGCTACGGGAAGCGAATTAATTTTTTTGTTTCGTTTGGTTTGGACTGATCTTATCTTTATCCCTTTTTTTCTCTACCTTAAGTTGGGTTATTTTCTCGCGTTAGTAGTGTGTGTGTTTTTTTTTTATTCATTCTCTCTCTCTGTTGACTTCATTAAGCCTTTCCCCTGGTGTTTCATGAACCAGATCCGGAGCTTCTCTTCATTTCCTTTCTTGTTTTTGGCATGTTTTTGCATGCTGTTTTTCTGTTTATTTTTGTTGCTGTTTATTTTTTGGGGGGCGATTTGGGATCGGTATGCAAACTAGTCGGGAGTGAGTGTGTCTATGTGTGTTTGTGATTTGTAGATTATCTTGATCGCTGGTGTGATATACAGCATTGGAAATGTAATATTTGGAAAGGTGCATTGTTCGCAAAGAATAGAAGATTTTGCACGAAAAACAGATTTTAATCTATCGAAATGATTAAATTATCATAAATTGGGAAATTGTTATGGATTTGGAAAGGAAATAAGGTTCATACAGACGCGTATTCTAAAGCTATTTAAAAAGTAAACTTAACTCTCTTCCGGAGATCAAATCTCCCGCCTTCCCGTACGTAGGAATGACTTTCCATCCACGGGTAAGAGTCACAGTCACAGTCACAGAAAGCTAGAAATAGCAGGCCGAGACCTACCAAGTTATAGGAAGGAGAAGATGAACCCTCCAAGGAAGAAGAAGATGAACTTAATCGAATATTAAAGCATGGTGGTCCAGTGATCGAGACGATAGCGCTGGTGATCTTCAAATGATAGGACCGGGTATCGAATCCCATCCGGGCCACTTTAGCTACGAGTGTATCCAAGTCAAGAAAGACAGAACTTGCGTTAGGCCAAGACCCTACATGGTTGGTAGAATCAAAGTAGCAGAACAATAATATGGGAGGTCTTCGGAATGATTTAATACAACATTTTTATTAGTTTTGATAAATTTAAAAGTATTAAAATAACTGACAATCATGTTGAAGAACAATCGAGCTGCATACAGTGACGGACAATAGGACAAGAGCTACTTTCATATTCGATTTTAAAATTATTGCCTAAAAATTCAAAATTTGTTTTCGTTTATAATATTTAAAAAAAAACCTGTTTAAATTTTTTTTGGTCATTTATATCTTTGAAAATGACTTCAAAATACTCAGAATCGATATCTTGATTGATCCGATGATAGAATCGATTTCTCAACATCTGAAACTAAATTTAACAAAATTTAGCTAAGTTTATTCGCAGAAAATTGGAACCCCTCTCCTACATTTGACGATTTTTTAACATTAGGTGGTCATATTTTACTGTCCATCTATGATTATAATGCACAAGAACAATCGATCAAGAAGTCAACAAAATAAATAACACCTGTTGAAACTGGGCATTTAGGAAACTATCATTAAGCACGAAAAAGGAGAAATCTTTCCGTGTAAACGATTCAGTACGAAGATTGAGCCCAAGCGTTGCTTACAAGTAATGCACCATGGCGTGAAACGCGCAAATTGAAGGATTGTCATGGTTTTAACAAGTTGGTTTGGGTGTTTTGTGTTTTATGTTTTTATTCGCTTTTTCTATTTTTTTGTTCCCGATCACGTTCATGAGTAGGAAACGTTAGCTCTTGAGGTTACTTCCCGCAATGAAACGCTCTACCAAGTGGCTAGTGATCCGTTGAATGGCCTCTAGCGTCTTAACGCGTCGTTAAGTCGAAAAAGTAAATTGAGTAATTAGAATTAGAATGAGATTCTGCCTAAACGGTCGGTCTCTGAGGTTCTGACCTATCGTTTGGCCTTATGCCCAAAGGCCTTTGACCGACGAAGACGCTGAACCATCCTTCCGTGCAAGGTATAGGGCATAACCTTGTATGCATCTCGAGTAGATAAAAATCGGAAAAAAATATAAAAAAACTTCATGAAAATGAGGACTAAATATTTAACACGGCAAAGAACCATCACAAGAAGAAGCCCTATTAAATAGCAACAAGAGATCGATTTTTTCGCTTTCATGCTACATGATCTATGCTTTAAAAAATTGCAGGATCAAATAAGACAAAACAAAACAATGGACGGTTTTTGTGATACTAAACTCATCTTACTAACAAGAAGCGTTACCATTCTTCATCCGAATCCCTCAGCCCAAATCAACCTAACCGATAGACCTCATTCAGGTACCGCGAAGCATCTCATGAATAATTTAACCAATCAAACCGTGTATCTGCAGATTTCACTATGATGAACGTCATAAAACAATCAGGTGGACACTGGGTCGCACAAATGTATGAGAAATCGATGTTTTTTCTTTCCATTTCTCCCGCTTTTTTCGTGAGTCGTAGTTGAAATTTTGCATGTCGCTTAATTGTTGTGGGATGCATGCGTTTTGTGACGAGTATGTCGTAACGCTTTATTTACAAGTCGAAAGAAGCAAACAAACCTAACAAGAAAACAATGTTCAAGAGATGGTTTTTTTTTTGACGAGTCCCACCAACAAAAAAGCCTGATTTACATTGCAAGACTTAGATGTGACATCGAGAATAATGAGCCCCAGCTTTTTTAACTCAAATAAGAAAAAAAATCATGTCAATGATGTCATGAGAATGATACCAGACAATCAAAATCGAATATGATCTCAAACAAAGCTTCTGTTAAAGGACGTTAAAGGATCGATCGTAGCTATTGATTTAAACATCACACCAAGGAGAATGATACCAAACAACCATTATCTCTTGAGCAATTTCATAAAACTATGATTGATTGTTGCAGTGAATATCTAAACCACTAAACGATCGCTCGATCTACAATAATTCAACGAAATTGCATAATCGCCCGAGTCGTACGCTATAAATCAATCCCAACACACAGTGAGTGAATAATATCGCCACACCACCGTTTGGCTGCGCTCTTTAAAACGCGGCTCACTTGCAACCAGGTCTATTAAAAGCTTCTACACTTATTATCACAAAAACGGAAAGCTACCGGCACGTATTGTTCCTGCCTTTTAATTGTCATTTCCTCGAGCAACGTGGGCGGCAATCTTCCCCTCAGCACCAGCCGATCAGCGAAGAGGCACATCAATTGTGTGGTTTTGCTCCGATTCAATAACGGCGCCGAAAGCGCACTATCAGCACCTGGAGATTATTCCCGCCTGTGGTGGGTGTGCGCATTTCCTCATTATCTCACCCACCGTGAGGAGCCCCAAAATACACACACACACGAGAGCTCGAAGCTTACGTGACACACACACGGTCGGTGCGTGCAGCGTAGATGGGCCAAGATGCGATCGGTTGGGATGTGTTTGCTCGTTTACTTTACTGATCCGTGTCTCCCTCTACTTTCTTCGTAATGTTTGCATTCACATGCAACAATCCCCCCTCGGTAGAAACACACACACCTGGTTGGTTGTGTGGTTGGGAGTCGAAGGTGCTGCTGCTGCTGCTGCTACCTCTGGCCAGCTCGTGCGTTCACGGCACGCACTTCGAACTTTTCCGCGATTCCGAGGCCGCTTGCTGCATGTCGCATACCATTGAGCGGTGGTAGGCAGGCAGGCAGGCAGCCCGCCAAGACGTGAGATGTTTGTCTTTTTCCTCATTGTAGCGCGCAGTGCAGAGCCCTCCGGGCCAGCCAGCCGAGCCAATATTGCAAGGCTCGTTATTTCACACTCCAATTTTTTTCGGTTTCGTTTCGGATCGCAAGCGAGCGAAAGAAGTTGGAGCTCTTATGTTTCACGGGGTAACCTATAGCCACGGTGGTGGAGGAGGAAGTGTACCGCGAGACCCACTACCCTCCGGTGGCTGCGATGCAAAATAGACGAGCGTGTGGGATTGTTGTTGCTGCTAGTTATCTCGCTACGTGAGTGTGTGCGCTGTATTTGTTTCACTGTTGCTGTTGATTTCTTCAGCACCCGTTATGCTGTGTATGCTATGCTGCTGCTGCTGCTGCATCTTGCTGCTCGCGTCCGGGGAGCACTTTTTTTTTTCTTCTTTCAGTGCCGACCGATCTGGTGATGGAATGGTGTTTGCGTTCGCATTAACGTTGCGTTACATTCACCACCAGAAGCATAAGCACCCACACCGAAATCACCTGATGGCTGACATTTAGCAGGGAATTTCGAACTGCGATCGCGGGTAAGCGTACCGGCTGCACATTCTCTTGATTTATGGCTTTCTTTTCCTGGCGCTTCGTGGGTTGCATTATGAGGGGTATGTTTGTTGGGCTTCTTAAGACAACCCGTTTGGGGGTCAGTGCTGATTGCTTTGTTCTAGTTCTTCTGCGCTGGAGCCATTAATCAAAGCGTCTATTTCGTATGAGGAAGGTTTTTTTTCCTCTCTCTCTCTCTCTTTCTCTCTCTCTCTCTCTCTCGGAATGCTTTACCTACTGATGAAGTAATCGAAGTCAATTGCAAGAAAGAGTGATTTTTTCCAGCTTACTTACATTGCTGTGCTTAAGTAAGCATAATTTTTATTGCTTTATTTGAAGGAAAAAATCCTGTTGAAGGCTTGATCATGAAATGAGCAATTGATTAATCAGACAGGTTTTTTCTTATAGAACCTAAGCTTTAAAACAAACAAAAAATCATCTAAATAAATGCATTTAAAACTAAATAAATCAACAGCAGCAAAGCAACAAATAAAAAAATCTACTAATCTACATTAAATAAAAAAGCACTATGACCAGTTGCTCAAAACAAAAAAGTAAAAAAAAAGCTATAATAAAAGCTTGTTGAGGAGATAATACAGGGTTTTCCAGTTGATAAGGCAATTTTTATTGTACGATCCTTCGATGAAATGGCAAACAAAGCTAGTTGATATGGAAACGGCTTCGGGTGATAGGAAAATCAAATACCTTTTATTGTGATGCCCTCAGTTGATATTGTTATAGTAGCCGTTGATATTGCACGCACTTACTCAAACGCCGTAAGGACGTGTACAATATGACAATATCAGCTGAGGGCATCACAATAAAAGGTATTTGATTTTCCTATCATCTGAAGCCGTTTCCATATTAACTAGCTTTGTTCGCCATTTCATCGAAGGATCGTGCAATAAAAATGGATATTATTGCCTTATCAAATGAAAAAACCCTGTAAATTGACTGAACAACAGGTCCCGTCTAACACAATTTTATTTGTAAGCACATAATAGCAAATAAGAGTCAAAATAAGAGTTGTTTAATAGCCATGAATCACTCATCTAAATCAACTAAGGCGTTTTTAAATCTGTAGAAGAACACATTTTTCTCTGAGCCCACTCAATATGTCAGAAAAGCAAAGCCATTGCTATGGTGCAGATGGAAACATAATTGTAACCGAGCATGATCAGCATAAGGCAAATACTAGAAGAACGTTTTGAAATTATTATACAATATAAACGTTATTGTAAATATTATTAATCTGCTTGAAGAAAGTAAACAGAACAGCTGAATAATTGCTTTAGAAGACAAATAATAGCCCTATGACAGTATCGATGGACAGTTAAGGAAAATTACAAATGCGGAAATAATTTTAACGTGTCAATCAAAATGAGTTCAAAGAATGCAAAGAAAGCCTTTAATATTGCACTACTGTTTGCTGAAAAACAAACCATTACCAAGCTTCCGTAGCGTTCCTCCCAGTGCAGCAGAAAAATGTCTCCCGAACGCGAACAAAACGCACCCGGAGGAAAATTAAAAAGAAAACCCCTAGCAAATAAGGATGTAGTTAGGGTGCTAAACGATCGCTTCCTTACTAGCTCGTACTATCGCACATTCAGCACACACACACACAATTCCTCAGTACAGTAATAATGGGAGGAAGTCTCGGGCTCGGCTTTAAAGACCTCGAAACAGGGAGGCGAACGAAACTGCAAACTGCCTTTGCGCGAGAGCGCCACCTCAATGGTAATGACAAACTATTTTCAAATCAGTACGGTAGGACAACCGCGACCAGCAGCAGCAGCATGAACGATCTCACCTGTAACAAAACCGAGGCAGCAGCAGCAGCAGAAGCAGAAAAAAAACCAGCGTCCCATTCACCCAGTACTTGGTGGTTGCTAGTTTCCCTTCGAAAAAATTTAAATGCAGCCCTCGCAAAGCAGGAACTCGATGCATTTTATTACGACACCCGGGCAACATGAGACATACGCGCGCGCGAGCGTCAGGCCGGTCGTTTGCAAATTTGTGTGCTCGACCGAGCCGCCAAAGCCAAACCGCAACGGTGGTTTGCCACCCCGTACCACCTACCTGTGACCATGAATAGTGGCAGCGTTCGTTGCCTCATCCATCGTTGATGTCTTCTGTTGTTCATTGCGCCTTAGAACGTACGCACGGCGAAAGATCACGCGCGCACACACACCACACACTCTTAGAACCGGAACTGGAGCACGCAAACGGCTGGCGACGGACTGGAGTCGTGTTACGTTTCACGGGTGAAGGTGGATGCTGTGTCGGGCGTTTTTTTTTTTGTTTCGCTGTAAGCACTCCGTTCCGTAGTCAGATATGAGTTTCCACTGGCCACATGTTATGTATGTATGGCGTGTGCACCGTAGTTTAGGAAGAGTGAAAGTGTCGTATCAGCTGGATCAGCTGGAAATGCAACTTTCAAACTACACCGAGTCGAATCACTCGCGTCGAAAACGCTCGCGCACCCCAACATTCGCCCTCAGCTGATGCAGATCAGCAACGACGCGCACTACACGCCGCACATTACCGTTAGCGAATCGGTCGGCGCAACTGCAACTTCACTTTTCAGCACCGATGCACCGGGAAGGATCCACTACACCGATGGCATAACACCTGGCAGGCCAAGTCACCGTGGACACAGAACAGGACGAACCGCGGTACGACGGATTACGACACGAATTCGTTAATGGACGGCACCGTCCGTCCGTCGGTCGATTGATGCGGTAAAGTGCAATTATAACGCGCGTGTGCTCGAAGAACCATTAAACTGGATCGCTGTCGGATTGCGGTGATGCGTCTCGACGCTGGCGGACGCTCACTTGCCACAGCCAAAAACACTCTGTGACCACACAAACGCTCGAAACCACCGTCGCTGGCTTACTGAACCGGGTGCGCTCGCGCTTGGCATGCCCGAGTGTCCGAGAGCGTGTGTGCGCGCGTGCCAGCGCCGCGCGAGAGTCCGAAGACTTTTCCTCACACGGCATTTTTCCACCCCGGCTAACCGCAGCTCGTGAAAGCTCGCTCCGAAAGCTCGCCGTGGCAAAACAAAGACACGATCGAAAGCACATCGCAACCTCGCGAGCGATCGCACAAAGCGGGAACTTTTGGCTTCTGGTTTTCGCCAAGACGGGGATGGTCTTGGTCTGGTGATGGAGAGTGGTGTTTTTGTTTTTTGCAGCACCAGGCCAGGTGGAAATACAATAACAATCGCGCGTAAGTGTGGTGAGCTTTCGGGTGGTCGAAAAAAAAAGAAACACACCAAAAAAGCACCGAAGCGAAAGCTTTGCCTTTTGAATTAGTGGTTGCACGAGGAGTTGAGCTTGAGGAGAACTTCAAGAAGTAAATTAACCCCGTTTTTTTTCTTGCGCTGGACCCCCTTACTGTCCAGCCGAATTTGTTCTGCGAATGAGGTTATGGGAATTGGTGATGAGGAAGTGGTTCACCCCCGGGGAGATGGTTAGAAAGTGAGGAAAAACCCTTTTTTTTGTTGTGTATTATTTGGGAAAGGTAGGAAATGAGATGATAAGTATAATGGGGTGGCACGTTTGTTTTGACAGGTCGTGTAACTGTCATTTGAGATTGGAACCGTTATAATTTGAATTCGGGTTTCATTATTAGAATTGTATTTGTGTCGCCCGATGAGATGAAGGGCTCGACCTTATTCGATTATCTATGCAATTGCTCATCTTGGATTGCATTTTCGGTTCGAGGAAAAAGTCTCACTGGCTTTTTAGTAATTAAGTGATTCAATGCTAAGAAGGTCGACCTCTGGTTAATAAGAACACCTTTCAGTACACCGCCTCATGTTAGGTGTACCCGTAAGTGAGGTCGTTTATTTTATTCACTCTCTCAATGGCTTCCCGTGATTTTTTTCTACGTTAAAGAAGCGTCTAGATTTTTAAAACAATTCACGATAACAGTTAACAATGATTGAAGCATCCTACAATTGTTTTTATCACGGATTTATTATGTGTTTTAGCACATTATTTATAACCTGTAGACGCTTGGTTTATGAACCGATAAATAAAAGGGTACTTTAGAAAAGCAGAAGTGAATATATATTTCAGTTTGGGTTTTAACAAAAATGTTGTATGAAAGGAATGCTAAATCCATTTTAAAATGTTTAACGTGGTTTAAGTACTAAAAATTAAAGATGTTTTAGTACTTCTTCTCTTAGGTCATGCCTGCCTTCATGATACCACGTAGCTGGATAGTCAGTCATCCCTATGGGGGAACGGTCCGGGTGGGATTTGAACCCCGGTTCTGCTGCCGTGTGAACACTAGCGCCGTTGTCGACTCTGCCACCGGACCACCTATCAATACAATTTCTTGATTTGTTTACTGCCAAAATCGTACTGTTTGAATATCGATTACTTCAGATCGTATGGGGAAATTGAAGCGAAAAATTTAACGCATTAGATGAATCATGTTCCATGATTTGAAGCATTACGAAAGGAAATAAACTCAGTACTATCCCTATGCTTCGATATTTGTTTGGACGCTAATATCAATTGAAATTCTAGTTGCAGCATCTTGATCGTAATTCAAATTACTTGGAAGCTCTAGCCTTCTTGCGACCTTCCGTGAGGCATTCAGAGCCACTGTAGAAACCGCTACAGAGAAAGAAAAAAACTTCACTACTAAAAATCGACAATACTTACGCGTACACCTTATAATTTTATCAATCTGTGGTATTTCTTTCATAACGCTTCCAAAGTAGTTTACTAGAAGATTCTTACGTTAGCTCGAAAACGAAAATACTTACGTGTAAACCCAATAATTGTGTGAAGATAGTTTAATCGCATGTTTTGAAGGAAAATTGTTCGGACACATTTTTGTGTGCAATTACTTTCAAAAATCCAGTCTGCCTCCAGCTTCCGTAGCGAGAGGATGTGTATCGCTTGGAAGCGTCAATACGATTTTTTTGCGAAAGGCAGATAGTGGTCATTGCTCTCGAGTGCGATTGCGTAGGCAACGTAATTACTCGTGGCTCGCTAATCGGTGTCTCCGTCATTCTCCGATATTCACTCGGAATTTGTGTCTTCGATCGACTGGCGCTAAGCCCAGTTCGACGTTTGTGTCTAGTGTTGTGACTGTGTGTACCCGTTGATCGTTGCGATAAGCAAGCGTATCAACGCAGCGTGGTCGCATCGATCGACGTTCCTAGCCAGTGAGTGTGTGTAGGTGTGTGTGTGTTTATTTGTGCATCGTTTCCCACGGTGAGTTTTTGTTTTCCCTCTTCCTAAACCTACCGTTGTGTCCGGCTCTACCATGGGGGTAGAGCAGGATGATTCCGAGTCGGATCGGGAGCTTGGGCCTAGCAGGGAGGTCAAGCGTAAGCCAGGACGCCCTAAGGCCGCCCCAGCCACGAAAAAAGTGGCCCTGGATGAGAGGCCTTCAACATCGAAGGCCTCGAGTAGTGCCCCGCCGGCAAGCAATGCCCCGCTGACGCTTAACAGCGAGCCGTTATCGGAGCATCGAGCACGTGCTTACCCGCCGTCATGGGAGGGAAAGCCGTTTGTTTTTTTCATGCCGCGATCAAAACAGCTCGATGTAAGGACGATCGCGGCACAGCTGTTTAAGAAATACCCGGGCGTTACCGATGTTTTTCGGATGCGCCCTAATAAGATCAGGGTTACCGCAAAGGACCGGGCTCAAGCCAACGTCATTGCGGCTGATCCAGATTTTACGGAGCACTACCGGGTTTATATCCCCGGTAGTCTGGTTGAAGTGACCGGCGTAATCGAGGATTTCGATTACCCGGAGGAGGATATTTTGAAATTTGGGGTTGGTGCATTTATAGCACCAGGTACCCCAAGGGTTAAAGTGCTTGAGGCAAAAAAGCTTTTTAAGCTAGACGCCTCATGCAAAAATGAGAAAAAATACATCCCGACCTCCTCCCTCCGGATTACGTTTGAGGGAACGGTACTTCCGCAGGCCCTCATCCTTGAAGGCCTCCGGATACCCATTGACCGGCCATACGTGCCAAGGGTGGCCACCTGTTCGAAGTGCAGCCGGATTGGACATGCCGATCCGTTCTGCACTCGCAAGATTTGCTGCGGAAAATGCAGAGGGGCTCACGCTACCGAGGAGTGCAAAGCCCCATCCCAAAAATGTTCGCATTGTCGGGAGGAGTGGCATGAGGTTGCATTGTGCCCTGTGTACCGGAAACTGCAAAGGGAGCAGACCAAAACGGTAGCCGAGCGGGCACGCGGCTCATACAGCGATGCTCTAAAGGGAGCAAACGCATCGAACCCCTTTGCAGTGCTGGATAACACGGCTGCAAATGGCGAGACCAATCCGACTGCACTGGAACAGGTGCCACCGAGATCGGTAAAAGCACTGAGAGTACCTTATAAAAAGGTACAACGGAAGGTCTTAAAGACGAAAAATAAACCATTGGCACCACAGCGCCTCGCTAAAGTTTCTCCTCCCGTCCCAAAACGTGACGCTGATCCCAAATCTCCCGCCCCCCAAATTGCCAGGAAGCAGCCCAAGAAGAAGCGATCACCTCGGGCCGAAGTTCCTTTGGAAAACCTAGCTTTTCCAACTGAGCCCAAGGGCTTCCCGAGGATCCCTACACCGTCCCTTTCCGAGATCCTAGAATCCCTCCTCTTGACCCTTAACCTCCCGCAGCATCTGCACATGATCGCAACTTGGGCCCTTCCTTTCCTGAAGGGGATGATCAAACAGTGGCTGGCTCAATGGCCATGCTTAAGTATGATGGTCCGTTTGGATGATTAATGGCTCCTACGGCTACTATCATACAGTGGAACTGTAGGAGTTTGCTTGGCAAGCTAAACTCCTTTAAAGCATTAGTGGGCGAACACAACTGCGATGTGTTTGCCCTCTGTGAAACTTGGCTATCGGATGAAATTAAATTAACCTTCCCGGGATATAACATAATCCGTGAAGATCGCGTTACTAGGGGTGGAGGGGTACTGATTGGTGTTCGAAAGAGTCACACTTTCACCAGAATACCTACCCCTAGACAAGAAATGATAGAAACTGTCGCAGTTAAGGCAAAACTGGGCGTTCTTCACGTGACAATTGCATCCATCTATATCTCCCCGATAGCCAATAATGAAAAAGAAAAAATTGAAAAGTTCAAAGAGGATCTTGGAAATTTAGCAGCGGTCTTGCCTGGACCGCTTTTGATCCTAGGAGATTTTAACTCCCATGGTACTGACTGGGGGTGCGATAAGGATGACATTCGCACTCCTATCATCCGAGATTTCTGCGACAGATTTGGGTTTTCGATTCTCAACTCAGGAGAGGCAACTAGGATGCAGACACCTCTAAGTAGGGCGAGTGCACTGGACCTGTCTCTATGTCCATCAGCAATGGCCCTGGATTTTAGTTGGAAGGTGATCCAGGACCCTATTGGCAGTGACCACATGCCGATAGAAATTTCCTACATCAAGGGAGGATGTCCAGTAGAAGGAACCCCCGTTAAATGTGACTTAACGAGGAACATCGACTGGACGAGATACGGCGAATTAATAGCCGCTTCGCTTTCTCTTGACTTGGAAGATTTGTCTCCTGTCAAGGAGTACGAAAAACTTGTTTCAATTATAAACAAGTGCGCCCTTGAGGCCCAAACAAGGCGCTCCCACCAAGCAAGGACATTTAAAAAACCTCCCACTCCTTGGTGGGACAAGGATTGCCAAGCGGCTTTCACCAAGAAGCGTGAGGCATTTAAAGCCTTCCGGGACACGGGCTCGAGGTCCTTATATGAAAAATATAAAGGACTGGAGAGAACGTGCAAAAACCTGTTGAAGGCGAAGAAAAAGGGTTATTGGCGTAGATACGTCAATAATCTAGACCCCGCCACTTCACTTAATTCGCTTTGGAGAATGGCTAGAAGGATGCGAAACAGCAACAACATCAATGAGAGCGAAAGCTTTTCTGGCGAGTGGCTGTATGAATTTGCCCACAAGCTTTGTCCCGATTTCGTTCCTGCGCAAAGCTTTACACAACATGCGCCTGGTAGTGACCCTAGGATGGATTCACCGTTCACAATGGTAGAGCTGTCACTTGCTCTCCTATCAAGCAAAAATTCCTCCCCAGGTCTGGATCAGATTAGTAGCAAATTGCTTCAAAATCTGCCCGACATAGGGAGGAAACGTCTGTTACGCATCTTCAACAATATGTTGGAGGTCAACAGCGTTCCGCAAGAGTGGAGAGAAGTGAAAGTTGTCACTATCTTGAAGCCTGGCAAACCGCCATCAAGACACGATTCGTATCGGCCAATATCGTTATTGTCGTGTCTGAGGAAACTCCTTGAAAGGATGATTCTTTTCCGGTTAGAAGAATGGTTGGAATCGAACAACCTTCTCTAGAATACCCAGTTTGGTTTTCGTAAAGCCAGGGGTACTAATGACTGCTTAACCCTTCTGGTTACAGAAATTGAGCTTGCTCGTGCACGCAAGCAGAACATGGGGTCTATTTTCCTAGATATACAGGGGGCATTTGACTCAGTATCACCATACAAGCTGAGTCAAAAACTAGAAAATGTGGGGCTGGGTCCAAAGTTGAACAACTTGCTGTTCAACCTTTTGTCGGAAAAAGCTATGTATTTCAACAATGGTCATGTGCAACTAAAGCGGACCAGCTTCCATGGACTAGCCCAAGGGTCCTGCTTGAGCCCCCTGTTATACAACTTTTATGTTAGCGAAATAGATTCTTGTCTAGCACCAAACTGCAGCATTAGACAATTGGCTGATGACGGCGTCATATCTTTTGCAAGCAGGGACGCCGCCGAAATACAACTGGCTTTACAAACCACTTTGGACAACCTTTCCGAGTGGTCTGAAAACCTTGGTATCAAGTTCTCTGCAAAGAAAACTGAGATGGTAGTCTTTTCTCCTTTCAGCGACACGCCGAAAAACAGGGAGAAAAGACTATTTGACCCGAAAATTGATGTCTTTTTGTACGGTGAAAAGATATCAACTACCGACAATTTTCGATACCTTGGTGTTTGGTTCAATTCAAGGCTGAACTGGAGTACACACATCACCCATCTGGTGCAAAAATGCAGTAAAAGAATCAACTTTCTAAGGACAGTCACAGGATTCTGGTGGGGCGCACATCCATCAGACGTCCTGCGACTGTATAAGACAACGGTACTATCCGTGTTGGAATATGGAAGCATATGCTTCCATTGGGCATCCAACACGCATATCCTCAAACTGGAGAGGCTACAGTATCGTTGTCTTAGACTCGCACTAGGGAGCATGAAATCAACACACAACATGTCCCTAGAAGTGATGACTGGAGTGATGCCGCTAAAACTTCGTTTTGAAATGCTGTCGCTTCGCCTTCTAGTCCGTTCTTCAGTATCAAATCCCTTGATCGAAGAAAATTTTAAAGCACTTTTAGAGACAGGTTCTAAGAGCAAAATCTTGAAGATCTATGAAGATTTTGTTGCCCTACAAGTGCATCCTAGCGCTCCACAGGCATTAAACCGTGCTGCCCTTCCTGAGACCTACAGTTCCCTTTTAACAACAGATTCCTCGTTGCACGAGGAAATTAAGACCATACCGAATGATCTTCGCCCGATGGTAGTTCCGGGCATTTTCAGGGATAAGTATGGTCATTTAGACCAAAGAAGCCAGTATTATACTGATGGATCATCCTCTAAGGAAGGCACCGGCTTCGGCGTTTTTAGTGAGTCCGCCGAAGCATTTTTCAAATTGCGGGAGCCGTGTAGTGTCTACACCGCAGAACTAGCCGCAATCTTGTACGCACTATTGATTATAGCAGCGAGACCTTCGGATCAGTACTTCATCTTCACAGATAGCCTTAGCGCTATCGAAGCACTACGATCCCCGAAGGCTGTTAAGAGTCAGGATTTCCTGGTCATTAAAATCATAGAATTGCTTGGCTCCATGTTCGACAAGGCGTTCAGGATTTCGCTAATTTGGGTACCTTCTCATTGTGGAATTCCCGGCAACGAGAAGGCAGACTCACTGGCCAAAACAGGCGTCCAACAAGGCGCATTTTACGACCGTCCGATCTCGGCCCGAGAGTTTCTTCGCCTACCACAGCAACTTTTCCTGTCTCGCTGGCAGAGCATGTGGGAGGCGGATGATCTCGGGCGATTCCTTTTCTCGATCTCTCCGCAAGTGTCCCTGCGGCCTTGGTTCGGTGGGCTCTCTGTTGATCGGGCGTTCATACGCATGATGTCTCGACTTATGTCGAATCATTTCGCGTTGAATGCTCATCTTCAGCGTATAACTCTGGCTCAGACGAAGGTGTGTGGCTGCGGTGACGGATTTCACGATGTGGATCACCTTCTGTGGTCCTGCGTGGAGTTTGAAACCGCAAGACCCTCCTTGTTGGGCGCAGTCGAGAGCATCGGCAGACGACCGGGTACAGAAATAAGAGAAATTTTGGCGACTAGGGACCTCACCTACATGAGGCTCATCTTCCGATTCGCCAAAGACAACGGTCTTATCCTTTGATTCCACATCCTCATTATCCTTCCAACCATATCCGCCATTCCTTTTTTGTTATTCGTTGTGTTGTCTTGGTCTTAAGTGTTTTGTTTTTTTTTTCTTTGTTTTTTGGTAACGCCCGAGTGATCCGTTGACGGAACAATGGCATCCGGGCTCAATGACTGCGTTGTCGTAAAAAGAGGGGCAGACTTTGCAACAGTGTTCTTCATCCCAGTCCAGCCATGGTGAAGTGGGTTCGGCCTTGCTGGCGTTGGGTTCGGAGGTGGTCGGCGGGTTCGATATCGTGATTAGCAGAAAGCCTGCTGTTACGGGATAGAGCTCGCCGATAGCTTTTGAGTTCGGTGCTGGCCTGGTCGAGCTTTGACTATCACTGCTTGGGCGCACTGGGCTGCTTGAGGAACACTGTTCACAGGCAATTGTGTGTGCTGTCTTGTTTGTTTTTTTTTTTTTGTCTTCCTTACAGCCGAGACCCGATAGACGGAAGGACGATGTCCAAATTCCGATCCTCCGACACCAGAACCCCAAATCCAGCCATCACATCCATAGGAAAAGCAATAGAACCGGATCCCGATAACAAACATCCCTATCATCTACACCAACAACCTGGATACATACCCCGCAACCACCTCACACTCACAACCGAGCATGCCCGGGATAAGGCAAATAACAGGGAGGAAATGCCTTGTTAATTTTTGTTAATTTTTGTGAATTTGTAAAAGTCAACACATGCGGTGTTGACAATACGGCGTCAAGCCGTAATCCTAAAAATAAATAAATAAAATAAAAATACTTTCAAAAATCCATTTTTAGCATTTTTATTTATTGGAATTACGATTGATCTATATTATAATGATGCGGTATTTTTCATAGCTCTAGAACTGGCCTCACATTTGATTCGCTAACCATCAACTGGACCGGATGCGCGTGACCTACTGTAGCTCACATCTCGACAGCCCGTTCTCCTTGTTATTAATCCATTCTACACTTGGCATGCTAGCTTCGGTATGATATTAAGCGGAAATAAGAAACACAACCATTGGTGGTAAACTCATATTTACATACTTTATTACACAATGTTTATATTTTTACACAATAATACAACCGATAACGGGTAATGCCTAGCTATATGCAAGGTAGCATCTTGGTGGTAGGAATCAGGTAAGCAAACATTTACAACAGGTTTATTGATATTGATAAGGGGGGAAAAAAGGGTGATCTCGGGAAAGTATCGTGCTTTCTGTTTGACAAGAAAAAAAACGACCTTTGGATAGTGAAAGTTAACAATTTACAAGAACACTGACATGCTATTGTGACACTCGGACGCATCGAGCTTCTTACACATCTTACCCACTAGCGCAACTATAAAATAAATAGTTATGGTATTTAACGCACGCGCACGGGACACGGCGAACATTACACGTTAAAAATCTCGTCCACCAGCTGCCGTGTGATGACTCGGTGCGGTTGCGTCGGATTGAACTTGGGCCGCTGGTAGAGCCGGGCATTGATCGAGTAGAGCCGGGGCGAAAGATCACAGCGCACGTTAAACCACCAGTCGCACACGAACACCGCTTGCGAAAACTGCGTACCGTTCGGACAGAGGAACGTCGCCTGCCGTCCATCGATGTCGCAATAATGCCATCCTGCCGATGATGATGATGAGGTTGGATGAGCGGTGCGAGTAACGATGCTCACCGGGTACCATACCGCACGCTACTTACCTTGACATCTTGTGTCCATGTCGGCGAAAAAGCCCGGATATTCTTGCTCGTCGCAGTAGAAGTTGGTGTACGGGATGGTGGCCAGTATCGGGTAGTCAGTTCCTGGTCGGCCTGTTTGCAGGGAGAGCACAGAACAAAAGGTACTTAAAACCAGATCGAGTCTTAGATGGCCTTCGGGGAGTAGTTTTACGCGCTAGAACGCGCGCACGATGATGAAGCCGGATGGATGAAAAATTATCCGACATAAGCTTTAAACAATCGCCGTCAGCAGAGACATTCCAAAAACGTAACAAAACTCTAACGGCGTTGAGGATGTTTCGCGTTCTTCACCGCGTTAAAAGAAACATCAATCACTTCAAGGCTCCCGGCAACAGACAAAAAAACTTTAGTTGCCGACTGTTGGGTGATTGTGGCGATAGGTATTTGCATTTCGTACTCGTAAACAACATCTCACCTGGAATGGATTTCCCTAGCTCCAGATACTCCTGGACGGATGGGCTCAGAAAGCCGGGCGGTATGACGGGCACATCCTGCTCGCTGTTGCCTTTGGAGTCGAGATCTTGGCTAGGTTCGGCACTCGTCTGCGGTGCGTTCGACGTCCGCGCATTCCGTCCCCGTTTGGTGCGATTTTTTTCCTCGTTGCCATCTGCAGATAAGACACATTAATAGAGTTATATTCTACGCTCGGTTTGCTATATGAATCGGCTAAGAAGAGGAAACGAAACAAAGTGGGAGAGAGAGACCAAAAACAGCTCCATAAATCCAAGCTAATAGTACTAAACGTTCAGCGCTCACCGTTTCTAAAGATCAATAATTATAAATTAATTTAAAAGAGTGGGTTCAAGTCCAAGTCTAATTAATCGGCCGGTGGGTTTGCTGTGGGCTGCTCGACCCCATCAAATCAGACGGCTTATGGCTTTTAGGGAATGAGGAGTCTCGTTTGTTCGAAATGAAGCGAACCTGCTTGGAAGCGAAACCATTTGTATATTAATATTTTAATTGCATAGTATTACGATGGCGCCGATTAAGTATGCAAAGGCTACGGAAAATGTTGTTTGGGGACCGTTCAAAGCAGCCTAACTATCAGCGTTAGCCTATTAGCGTTTGATGTGTGAATGCGAGTGGGCAGGGAAAGGGAAATCGGAGAAGCGAAGTGAAGATGGGATGAAAAACAACCCCGAAAACAGTTGACGGCAGGGATGAGCAACTGGTCTTTAGTGAATCATTGTCTTTACTGCCATAATATTTTGTATGATTAAAAAAAGATTTAAAAAACATCTTGCTTTACCAAATAAAAACCAAAATTGTAATTTAAATTTATGAAAAAAACACGATTCTTTGGGAATTTCAGGATTTCATTGGGAAGAAATGCCAGCATGACACGTAAAATTCATTTTAAAATGAGTTTATTCATAGCAATTCCGTCACTGATAAAAAAACAATTAAAATGAACTCATGTTTATTAAATTAAATTAAATCGTGTTTTTTTTACATAAAATCAAAGAAAAATTAAAAAAAAATGTTTAGCTGTATTTTGTAACTCTTTTTAAAAATTCCCTTTTCATTCATTGAGTTTTTCTAATTATACTCGAATAATAAAAGAATCTTCCACTAAAAAGCTTCAATTGTATAATTTCATGCTAATGCATTTAAGTGGCCTGTTGTAGCAAAGTTTCAGTTTACTTTTGCTTAATTTTATGGAACAGCTAGGAGTCGTCAGGGTTGTTTCAATTTTTTTTTAATTTTATGAAAAGTTATTTTTTTAGATCCAATGAATGAAGCAAATAACGTTAATTATGATATTGTTCGAAAATGAAATAAATGTTAATTAAATTTTAATATTTTCTAACATTGAAAAAAAAAAGAAACAATTGAAAAAAAATATAATACTTTATGTTTAAGCAATGTACAGGATCTGGCCGTATAATGAGATTCTATTCAACAGTTTGACTTTATTTGATAAACCGTTAAAACAATCGATTCCAATTGTGATTAAGCAATCACCATTCAACCTGGCATAGTTGCTCACCCCTGCATTCACACCCAAATCGTTGCCGCGTTAAAAATCAAAATCTAGTCAAGGAAATTGCCGAACCGATCGGACAAGGCCAAGACCGGTGCCTTGGTGCGCTTTTGTTTCATCTACGAACCAAAGGAGAGGAGGAGAACGGGGAGGCAGGATGGGAGGAGACCCCCATAAAACATAAATCACGCCTGCTGCTGCTGGCTGTGATTTGAGGCGCCTCCAACGTCAAAAAAAAAAACAACTCCGAAACGTCCTTCTACCCATCCCGAGATGAAATAACCATCGGCCAAACTAGGAGCGCAGCTCGGGCAGCTGGGACAACCGAGCGTTCGCACCATCGTGCGACATTTGCATGCTTCCTTAATGCTAAACTCAACGTATTCCGCAAACAACCCGGTAGGAATCCGGGACGGCAGACTCCCCGCGGGTGTTACGCAACACCTGTGAAGCTTACCTATAATTAGTAGACATCCAAATATCAGTAACACTACCGAATTGGCCCGCCGGAGAAACATCGTAGCTGGATGGTGGGTAGAGACGGGAGAATAGAGTTATAAGTTTTGCCTGGGCGAAGATGACACTTTGGTGGCGGTGGGCGAGAAAAACTAAATAAGGCGTAAGAGTCGATATTCGTTTGGCTTAGGAGGAGGTTTATGGTTCACCGAGGTTGGTTGTTTATTTGCATAAGGCTACGAGGCACACATCTTCCAGCACATCTTCACTTTGCAGCCGCAAAAAATAAAAATAAAAAATGGCACGCAAAACGCACGGGAACGCACTTATCGCATAATACGTGATGTCTTTCTCTCCTGCACGAATCACACATACGTATATACACAAGCACACACACACATACACGTGGAGAGTCCGAAGATGTTACAAGAAGATGTAACGAAGATGATTGCTATTATCTAACTTTGCATGTGCACGCAAACAACTTTTACTTTTTAACGCCCGGACGTCGTCGTCGTCGTCCACGCTGAACGGCTGACGGTAGAAGAACGAACCGACGGTGAGGTCCCGGAGACCTCTGACTCGCCTCGGCAGACCAGCATCATCCGCGGGACACCCTCTCTCGCTCGCTCGAGCTCTCTGTCTCTCGCGCCGCACGTTCACGTTGCAATACGAAAGACTTCAATGACGCGAACGGCGACGAACTCGAGCTGCTCGATGACGATTTGCGCTGGGGTGCTGGCTGACCCGCAAGTCTTCTAATATCCCTCCAAGCAGCTCCAGGTGCGGTATGATTAATGCACCACGACACACCCACATTAAAAGCAAGGGAGCACAGACACACTCGCACCGAAAGCAACGGAACGGGCGCCTTTTTGGGCAGGGCGGGCAGCGGGCATTCGGTTTGGGCTGGGCCCGGCCCTCAAACTGTCCGCAGAATTACCGATCGGACCGAACCGATGTTCGATCGGGCGGGCGCTCTAATTTGTGGAGCGCGGCCACCGCGCACGACCCAATATTTGAGCACCGTTGCGTTGCGTTGCAAAACGCGATAGAGCAATAAGAAGGCAGCAATGGCAGAAGGAAGGCAGAAGAAAAAAAAACCAACATAGCACAAAACGCGATCTGGGTAAATGTCAAGCACCGAAACGTGAGAGAACGTTTGTTGGCCACCGATTGTTGGCCGTCGGTTGGTGGTGTGCTGTTGTTGTGGCCTTTCGAGATCATTGTTCCGATGTGTTTGAGTAAATCGGACCCAACGGTTTAGAGGCAGGGCAGGAGTCCACGGGATGGAGGGGTTAGCAACATGCATCACCTTGTGTATGCGGTGGGGCGAGCGTTCTTGATTAAGAAATAATTAACACTATAAGTCACACAACGCCGCGTGTCACACTGTGGGGGTGGTTGTATGATTCGCACGATCCTCAAGGCCTCTTGCGGCGTACATCATTAGAACATTTAGTGAGCACAGACGAGTAATCGCACCTTCTTCTGGAAGCTGGACACAACTGATCACTATCGACTAATCACTAGATAGTGCTTAGACTCCCCAAAGGAGCAGTAGAATAGCGGGCCAAAAGGGCAACACTGTGGGACGGCACTACACTACGCGGCAGCTACTACTACTCATAACAATCTGGGTACGATACCCGAAACGAGCTTGCGGTGAACGCACACTGCACACACAACTTCTGCTGATCTCGTGCAGCCGTCAACACATACTGATTCATAACGGTGGGAACCGCATCCGAACCGCTCTCATCTACAGCGCCGTCTGTTATGCTACCGCGCCTGAAGAGACCCTAGCCAGCCGTAGACACGCTGTCCTGCTCGCGCCCAACATCACCCAGACAACAATATCCACCTCACCGACGACGACGACGACGACTTCGCCTATCTCTTCCCTTCTAATTCGGACGGCGAACGGCTGGGGGAGGTTGATTTAATGTTGTTTTTTGCCTCCCTGCGAGGTTTTGAAGTTACTCGCGCGATCGAGCATAAGGCTCGAGGCGTGCGTCGATCGTCAAGAGATCGAGAGAGAGAGAGAGCGCGGGATGCTGACCCTCGTGCTCTCCTGCGTCGGTGCGTGCGGACTCAGCTCCCTTTATCCACCGACCTTCAATCACCCCGTCCATGGGTGACTTACGAATTTCGTTCTTAAGCAATCGGCCGGGGCAGAGCACACAATCGAACGGTCTGTACTTCGAATCTTCCTTCCTTTTGATCTGGATCTCCGGGGCCCAGATGTTCCGTACGGTGCCCGAGGTTACGCGGCCTTCCGAAAGCGGTGCCAGGGAATGTCTGGGTTTTGCGATGAGATCATATGTGTGTGTCCCGTCACTATGCCGCGCCGCCGTTAGCTCGAGCTTCACGTGCGTGAAGATAGGCAAAGTGATCTGATTCTGAACTTCGACGGGGTAACAAAAGGGGAGCAAACAGTTAGAACAGAGGCGATTGCCGCTTGGTTTTTTGGCGGTGAGTGGTTCGTGCGTTGTTTATGATCGCATATGGATCGGACGAACGAATGCAAGGACACGGGCGAATGGAAAAGGTTTGGGATTAATTGAAAGGCCACCACCGAAACGGCAAACACTACATCACCTCCTACGGGGTGATCTTTTGCGGAAACAAACATATGTGATTTGGTTCAGGCAGTAGGTCATGCATTTAATGTGTGGATTTGCTAATGAGCAGATAAAAGATCAATTTTAATTGATTTAAGTATGAGGTTTGGTGTGTTTGATTTTAATTCTAATTCGATTACCGCAAGCTCGATCAGTTTGGGAGCAAACTGTTTGTTTGAACGATTAGATCGCTGGCAGCACTGAACGGTGCACGTCAAAGTGATCTAATGAGTTTTTAGATCGGTTTGACGCGCAGCGGTGATTTGAACTGACAGTTGAATGGTGGTGTTGGATTTAAGCTTAAAATAGCTTTCAGGCTATTGTGTTGTGTTATAAGTTTTGAAAAGTCTGTCAATATTATAGATTTTGGAAAATTGTACATATATCTCACATTAAGCATCAATATAAATAAATAAATCTTTATAAATGCCATGTCTAAATTGGAAAATAGAAAAATTATTATTTTTATTTTTTGTTTAGTCACATTTAGGTGTGCACCAAAAAATAGAAGAAAATAAAAAAAGTGTAAAAAGACAACTAAAACATACACTTAAATCATAATTTGTCACAAAACATTGAAGCACACAATTCCAAATTGAAAAGATCACAATATTAAACGCTTTTCAAAAAAGCATTTCCTAAACCTCTTCCGACAGCGGTGCATTCAATGGTGCGCTTCAAATCAAACCATGCAAACAATCGAGTGCGACATGCCTCAAGAACGAACGCAAGATCTAAAACCAAGCAGACGTCGTCTATCGATTTCTGGTCGCGCGCACGTACCGGCCCGATTCCGGCATCATCGGTCGGTGCGAAACACCTTCGAACAGGGCTGCCCTTACGCTGGGCGAAGCAAAGCAAAAAGGGAATCCGTACGGACCGGCGCTCGGTTCGGTCTGTCCGTTTCCATTGACAGACACTAAATGATTTGGACATCTGTCTCTCGGTTGCAACCGTCGTGACTGCCGTAAAAACGTGCCATTTTCTTGTTCCCGGCGAAGGACAACAAACGATGTGGCGTTGTGTTGCGTCTGTGTGAAAGTGTGTGATTAGGATCCGGGTGTTACAATCCTTGAATGAAAGAAGGGAAATCTATTGTTTTTTGTGGGGAGGCTGGATGACAAAAGGCGACGGGTGGTGGATCGTTTTTGTTATCGGTGGCAGCATTTTAACGGTTCAATGGTGAACAAGGGGCAATGTCTCGGTCCGGGGAAAGTCGTTCCATGAATGCGAATTGTGCGTGTGACGGTGGCTAGGTTCTTCAGATCGAGGGTTTTGCAATTCTGGCAAGCAGTTTCGGCAAAGAACAGAACAGAAACAAATCTATTTCGTGATGCAGTTCGCTTCATTGCATCGGATGAGTTAACAGGCACGTGCACACATCAGGACACTGGAATTGGGAAAGTTCTTGCTTGGAGGTCCTTGTTAAAGGATTCAGAAAAGGTATTGTTAAGATCAAAATAAGGTGTAAAATGTTTAAATTTAAGTTTAAATTTGATCCTCTAAGCTCCTTTCCTAATTAAAGTATGCAATTTTCTAATAGCTAGCGCCTAAATGTATGCAATTTTCAAATAATTAGATTCCCCTAATCGGATTGTCCGCCGGGAATCCTGGCCCACTTGTAAGGTGTTCAATTTGATGCGTCAGCTTGTTCGGCAAATCGAGAACCTGCGTCGTCCTTCCAAATAAGCCGTTGTACCACTGGGAGATTGGACGAGCCTTTGAGCGTAGCGAAGGATGCTTGCAGCTGATTACGCATGTTCGTCCTGATGGCGCTGCGAACGAAACGAAAGCTGACAGGACCACGTATCGGGAAAGTTTTAATTAGAGAAAAACACATCCAGCCCAAACGGATGCCTGACAGGCCTCTACCGTTCCGGACGTCTGATTCTGATAACCATTAAATCGGATTCGGTAGGACAAACTTAATCCTATTTCCCAATGTCATTTCCGATTAACTGTGTGATCTTCGTTACACCGTACGTGGCAAGGTGCTAATGTGTGTTTCGAATGCTGGCAATGCACTTCGGTACGTGAGACCGTCTCCAACTATTGCATCCAATAGCTGCTTCTGCATTAACACCTCTTTTTGGGGATTATCTTTCACTTGTCCTCCCCGGTTTGCTCGGCTGTCTCGGTAAACAACAGCTTCCATTCGATATCTTCTTAACCGAACCGATCGGGCTCCAGAACTTAACCTTACGCGTCACATAAAAACCCTTCTTTCGGAGGCTTCAGTTAAACGGCTACCCCCCCTTGCCTACCGTAACCTTGCTGGCGCCGTGAACGTACACCACTCTCCGTACGCAACCGTCAATCAAGGGGAAGCTTTCGATTGCCGGTATGCAAAGTACTAAAACTGGAGCCTCCGTGCGTCATCGGATCAAAATAATTAGACCGCAGACCGACCGAGGGAGAGACCGACTGCGAGCGAAACACTAGAGGCATCTCGAGCTTCTTCTGTCTGGTGGTTGCGGTCCGATGCGTATAGGACCCCAAGGTCAGCCAGACGAAGAAGACATTCGCTCAGGGAAACACGAATCCGAGCGGATGTGTGCTCGGTCAGCTCGCTGGAGCTGTTAAAATGATTGCTGAGGCTGCTCCAGTTAACGGCGGGCGGCCCGGGGATAGAATGCGACACTTAGTGCGTGGTGCGTGGTTTCGAGTGGTTGGAGTTTGGTTCAAGGGAACGGGTTTGTGAATTGAAAGGGGCGACGATGCGTGGTTTCGTCAACAGAAGCAGCTGCAGTTAGTGTGGTTAATTTGGTAAGGAGATAATCTTCAGGTGTTAGGGGGGGGGGGGGGGGGCTTTCATGTTCTACTATGAAGTTGGAGAATGCTCAGAAGTCTATGATGGTCAAATTAAATTAAAATATGGTAGTTTGATAAATTGCAAGCCAAGGCCTAAGAAAAGAATAGAACTTAAGGGAAATCCTAATGATCTTGGAGTTGGAAACAGATTTGACTTTATCACTTAACTAATTTGGAGACACACATCTACTATGAACAACGGTATCTAGACAAGAAAAAACTATGAATTTACCTTTCTTTTATGGCTATTGAAACTTATGGCTTATTGAAAAGCGACCAAGCAGTCCCTCGTGATGTTTAAACTCTAGCCTGAAGAACTGGAGTTGTTTATTGCCCTCTGAAGTAGTTTTTGAACTAAGTTTTCTACAATTTCTCTAAACCAACTTAAAACTTAGTCCAGTTACAGATCCCTTTTTATACAACAGGCTTGACTTACTGGCCATCTACATATAGATGCAGCTAGGTGGCAGGACCTTAGTTATTGGAGCTACCAGGTCGAGAGACCTCGGGCTGTCATTTTTGACTTCCCTTACATGACTCATCCCCTAGTTGGAAAGGCTCTACGGCGAGAATGTCGGGGTAAGATTCGATATTTGTTTCTCTCGTGTGAAAGAACTATCGATCGATCGACAGGCAACAGAAACTCTCAAGACTTCAATTAATATTTCGATAAGTTCAGCAACTCGACTTAGCTCTTAATGCTAGGAACTGAGGGCTCATCATTTTTAGAGCGTACAAAGCTAACAGCATGGTATGGATTAATACTGATTTATTTTATTGTCGTAGCATCACGTCCTCTAGCTAATAACTAATTTTCATGCTCTGCGTATGTAATGGTCGTCCAAGAAATTAATTGCGTGGCACATGATTTAAAGGACAAGAGACCCTCTCCAGAAGCTAGATTAGGTGGTGTAAAGCATCATTATTAGTCAAGTAAAAAATAAACTATAGATTAGCTCAAGCCGAAAATCCACCCCAACCACCCGTCGTGCGAAAGGAGAAAAAAAATATCCTCCCCGAAAATAACCAACCCCAGTGGCACAATTTATTGCGGGATCCAACAGACGAAAAGTCAAACTATCAATTATACACGCTGCTTGGCAGCGCACTCTAACGGACTCCGAAACACTCCGAGCATCCCTTCCCGAGCGAGCAAACAAACGTGACAGTTCCATCCGGCGCGGTTGAAGTGGTTTCTCGACCAAAGTTTCCCTTCCCTTGGTTGGGTGGTTCGGTGCGCTCGGAGGTGGTGAAAGTTGCTCCCTTTTTGAGCCGGCAAGAAACCAATTTTCGGGCAAGGTTCGGGAGCTGCACAAATCACATCGACTACAACAGTTCGGTCGGTGACGGTTCTGGTGCCTTGCCCGCCTCGAATGAAGTGTGTTTCGGGAGTGCTCGTGGAGTGTTTATTGAATATCGTCTTGTCCATTTGTGTTGGTGTGGAAGAAGGGGACCATACAATGCTTGAGGGAGGGCTAGAAGGATGCTCCAGAATGTGGGCCACAAGTTCCCGTGCAGGGTTGTTTTTGGTCGGGGTTGTGGGAATAAATTTCCAAATTTTTCAATTAAATTCTAACCATAAATCTACTTATGGTTTCGATGCTGGAGCAGTGGAAAACTGGGAATTTTCCTCCTGGGTAAGCTTTTTCCGGTGCTCCAATGGTTTTCCCCCCCATTGGAGGGGGAGGAGTTTAGGGGAACTCTGGGCACTGTCGGCCGGTTCAGGAACGCTGTATCTATATTGCGACAGAGAGGCACAGTCGTGGGACCATGGACGCGTTCCTCTTGAACAAAACTTCGCCGGAGGTGAATTGAGGGTGGATACCGGTAGGGGAAAAAACAAAACAACACACGAAAAAGAAATAGATTGTTGACGGGCCAGTGAGGGTGGATGAGGTTAACTGGGTGGCAGGCGTTGGGGGGTTGGGAAATAATAATTTAGCTTAATTGAGAATGATATTGGAATCGAAACGATTTGTGGTGGCCCATTAGGGGTAACCGTTGGTTTCTTTTTCCTTTTGTGTGTTGAATTTGGTTTTTAGGGTTTTTAATTTATGAACAGGTTGCAATGAAAAGGGACGGTGGCTGGAGTGCTCAGAAGTGCCATTTCCATTTTCTTTATTTTAAACCATTTTGGGTCCAGATGTAACGGATCGAAGGGAATATTTTTTGTATGGAAGCATATTGAATCGAATGTCTATTGTTTGGTAATTTAAAATGATTTAATCTGAATGCTGTTGAGCTGTTAGGAACTGAATTTTCCATAATAAATTTGGACGGTGTTTTCAACTTCATCGATTCAATATTTCTTCAGACCTGAGTTTACTTACTTGTTTACTTACTTACCTACTAAACATGAACTGCAAGCGCTTCCTGGTCTTCGTCTATTCTGCAGATGTCCTTGCAATGCATTTCTGCAGATAATGCAGAACATTATTCACACTCTAACGCCGTTTACCTTTCGAAATATAAGGCCTTTCTGGCTGATATATTCTTAAAATCTGAATCTGAATCCTACGTTGCGGAAACATTATTTTCACCCGGTCCCAAGCGATGCTTCGCCAATAAGCTGTGATCTTGTCTATGGCTTCCTTTCTTTCTTCTTTGGCCCTTCAACCTCGAGAGGGCTCGGTCTGGCATTTCTGGCTTTCTAAGGCTTAATTTTACCCGTAGCAGCTGGATAGTCAGTCCTGAGAACGGCTAAACCATCTAGATAGGATTTGATCCTCTTTCCTGCCGTGTATACCCCAAGGCTACCTCAACGGAAAATTTGAGAGTTTTTCAGAGATATCTCACGACCAGCTGACGCTCAGATGATCGCTTGATCAGTCTTGGTTACATGTTTACTGGACAAGGTCCATCGAGAGCGGCCAGAGCATCCCGATAGGTCGCTACTGTAATCAGTTGACAGTTTTTTTCGTTGAATCAGATATATTTGATCACAAAAGACCTCAACAGCTCTTTTTGATTAGTTGCACTTGAAGGCTTTAGCTGGTCGTCAGAATATGCCTCACAATTTGAATGATTTTACTCAGATATAAGGGACTTTGGGATGTATTGGGACCTGAAACTAAAACAAATTGATTGTTTTATATGGCATGAAATACCCATTTACGATAGGAATATTGCTCTTCAATCCTATCAAATTCCTTTTTAAATGGTCGCCAACTGGATTTTTTTTCCTGAGATATCCTTGAACTGTCTTTTCATCTATAACTTTCAGACATTTACTCAAAGAAGGTGGTAAATTTTCCGAATCGCAAGAATTCACCACCCCAAGGAATACAATAATCACCCTAACAAAGAAACAACGTGAAGGTCAAACTGTCCCTCCGACCGCTATTGTGTTAAATTCGTCAATTCCTATTGATGAATTCCGCTCAAATGCTACCAATTGGTTTTTCAACGATGTGGAAACTTTGCGGCACTTTCCCAACGTATCACAACGTGCAAGAACAGGCTTAATGGACGCTCCCAAACAACCCACTTTTCATTCTCATTCTATCAAGCTCGAATGTTTCGAATGTCATTTCGCGGTTGGAAAATGTGACGACACTTTGCTTCCAGTTTTTTCCCCCTATTCTCCTTCCTGTTTTTTTCATCGCCATGAATGGGGGTGGCCTGCCAAAAAGCAGTCCCCGAAAAAAGAAAACGTTTGGACGGTGAAAGTAATGCTTGAACTACGGTACGGCACGGTTGGGTACCAGGAGATAGTGTGAGAGAGAAGATCGTGATCAAATTATTCAAATTATTCGCATCATTTTCCGATTGAAGAACTTTTCGGTCACATTTATCTCGCCGTGGTGCCACGGTAGAATTAGAAAAACCGGGACCAACCGGCCGTGATAAGAATGGCAGCGAGCAGCTGGTCAGCATTAGCGCTGGGCTGGGCGTGGGCATGGGCTGGTCGGTCGGTGTTGAAGCGTTCAACATCATTTGCTAGGGTGGGTGTTCGATGGTTTCGATTCACGTCGTCGTCGTCGTCGTCTGTCTGCTGGTAGCAATTAACAGAAGCTCCTCCACGAATTTGAGAAAAATGAGCTGCTGGCGAAAAACTCCCGGGAGGTCACGCATGAAATCGAACGCCCCAGTGCTTTGAATGGGAAACGTAAAGTTGAACAACAATCGAGCGTCTTGAGGTTCGCGCACGAGACCAAAGAAGGATGGTTTTAATTTCGATTTTTTGGTGGAGTTTCTTTTGTCCTTTCTTTTCTAGGAAGAACTTATTTTTTTGTGATTCGATTTATTTATCTACTCGAGGCAGGCGATATTGACAGAGTAAATAAAGATTTATCAGTGTCGTACCGAGCAGCAAACATTTGCCGGAGGGATGTTTCGTGGGCAGATACGAATTTGGGCAAGATTTCTGTGCGATAATAACTAACCGGCACGAATTAGCTCGTTCATTCGATTGAAATTGTTTTTCTTGGAGGTGAGCGCGTTCCCGAGGGTGGAGCTGCACAGGGACTGCTGCAACGCTGTGCGCTGGTGCATTTCCAGTTTCTCCAATTTCTGCCAGCGCAGAGTGTAATTAACTAAAGTACCTCCGATTCAATTCGTGAGGGAGTGATTTACTGTTGACTTTGCAGTTGAGAGCAAAGTTTCTACGCCCGGCCTTTTCAACCCTTTTTGGACGGGTGGTCGATGGTGGTGGTAGGACGGGTGGTTCGATGGTGGTGGTAGGAAGCAAGGAGCGCAGTGAAGTCATTTGTTTAATAGATTTCTGTAATACACCACCAAATACAGGAAAGCTAAATTTAAACCATTCTGCTGGAAATTACAGCCAGCTCACCACAGCCGTTTGGTGCCGATAAAGTTGCCAGTTGTTAAAACTCGGTTGCAGTCCTGTTGCACATTTGTGCAGCCTCAGAGCTACGGTTTTGCCACGGTTATACATTAAGCAAAGAATGGATTAAGAGTGGGCCTGTTTATAGCACATTAGCTCTCAATGAGCGGGTTATACGCTGAATGTGCATACCGAAGGGTGCAACTATAGGGTGAAAATTGTTCCCCGAAAGACTGATGCTCTTTTTATGGAGGAAAAGGTTGGGTTTACATTGAATTAATTTAAACAATGCTTACATAACACTTCCTTTTCATTATTTTATAGTTATCTACCATATTATACGTTTAAAATATTTTTAAAATCATGTTTAAATTTTCCTGATACTTGCTACCGCAATTATTTATTTATTAACCCTTTTTATCTTAAATTTATATCACTTTATATTATATTGAAAGCGAAAGAGAAAATTTCAAAAAATATGTCTTAAAGCACAAAACAATCGTTTAATGGGCGAAAAGTTGCGTCTTATAATGTGAGCAGTAATTAACAGAAGATTGTTGTTCGAGAGGTTCAAACTATTTGCGCCTAAAGACAGGCAATATACAACACATGCGATATTTTGAATAATAGAGATTAGAACAGATTCGATTTTCGAGGTATTTATATTAGATAAAACATCGTAATAAGTAATTTAAGTTAGTACTAAAGGAAGTCTAAATATAGTCTAGTAAATCTAGTCTTCAGACCAGAGTGGAGATATGGACAAACGATCCGGAAGTAGACTGTGCTTCGCATCAATTATGTCATTTACGTATATCAAACGCAGGGCTCACTACGTTGCTACGAGTAAAATAAAGTTACAGAAAGCCAAAAATGGTAGGCCGAGACCTTTCAAGGTTGTAGTGCAGAAGAAAAGGAAGATGAATCAAACATACTTGACTATTATGCTTGTTTGAAAGTAAAAAAAAACAAATGCTCCATTCAACGCTACTGATATGTTCTTATCTAATCTTCTAATCTAATATTTAACTATGGCAATTTTTGTTGGAATTTTTAGTAGGAAAAAATAATTTAAAGCGTTTGTTAACGATACTTGTAAGGATATCTAAACGATAATCTAAATCTTTGTTGCGCCTTCAAGTTATGCAACTCAAATTACCAGTTAGACATTCGTTTAATTAGATTAATAAAACACAATACAAATAGGGAAATTATTTTACTTAAAATACGATGAGATATTGAATACAATAGTTATAGCTATCCAAAATTGCAATTATGGATAGCAAAACAGATAGTTTAACAGATGTCAAAAAAGCATTACCTTCAACCATACAGCATTAATCGTTTCAATGGGAGCGAAATGTCCCTCGTGATTACTGAAGTGGTAATTTTGAGTTAATCCACTAAAAAGAACTACCACCTTACCTTTCATCTCATCCAATCAATCCCACTCGAATATGCAACGGACGGCACAGCCGTTAATCAAATCAGCATCTGCCCACCTAATGCGTGCCAAGCATTAAGCGCTTGATTTTATTAAATAAAAAGCCCAGCCCAGCCCAGGTTGATCATCGGTTGATCTGGTGCGAAAAATAAATACCTATTAGACTTGCAACAGTGCTCGCGTTACAGCGCTCAAACGATAACTTCTCGCCCGGTTTTGCACGGCACAGAAGCTCGTGCCAAAATGAACACAGATTGGATTGATCAAATTAAGCAAACTCTTCAGCTGCTGCTACCAGAGCCAGTGCAAAACATCAAAATAACCCATTGCACACAATGCAACAAGCCAAACAGACTATAAAAAAAGGTGAAATTGAACTATGCGAATCCGTACGTGTGCCACAGCCCTTCGAACACACACACATATTGAACGATGCTCGTTCCTTCCTTCCGTACGCAAAACCTGGCTGGCCGAGAAAGAGATAGAGTGCAAATGTGCAATGAGTGCATTGTGATGTTGCACGTCAGTTTGGGGCTACATCTATCGCTACCCGGGCCAGGCCATTGGTGGAGCCTGGGAGACAACAATCATGTTTCCCAGGCGGTGAAGCCTGAGCAGTGCGGCGGGCGGATGGGCCAGGAACGAGAAGCCAAACGGAAATTGGCACTTTTTTCACGACGAAATAGTAATTCGCTAATGGAATTTGACCATCTCGGAACGCTGCTGAGCAGGGAATGGCGCCGGATGTGTGTGTGTGTGTGATTGTGAGTGAGTGGCTGTGTGCTGAAGTCGACAGAAGTCAAGTTCGATCTATTATTGATGCTCGTTTGCTGCTGTTGCATATTGGGCAGCGGTTGCAGTCCGTGCTTCTGCCATTTGGTTGGGTTTCGTGGAAGTTTCAACGGAAACTCGGAGTCTGTTAGTCGGTCGGATGGTAGCCTTTTTGTGTTTAATTCTATAACAAGTAGATGCGCTTTCTGGTAGGAATAGCTCTTGCCCACCGAGTCGGATATTTGGGCTACGCGCTTAATGTAGTTATTTGATGCGTTTGCTATTCGAATAATTACTGGTGTTAAGTAATAGCTACTACTTAAGTTTACATCATCTAGCCTTTTGATGTTCGAGTTTTTAATGCCCTCACACACTCTAATTCAATTGCTGTGGATCACTTATTCAATATCGGCCAGCAATTACTCCATTCGTTCGTTCCGCCATACGTACACAAATCATAAATTTTGTCCCAACGAGCGGCAGATCGGGACCTCGCTGCCTATTTGGACAATGAACGATTATAGCACTATCAATCAGCGATAATTAAGTGCATCGTTAGCATGGCAAATATTGATCAATTATGCTGCAGCGTATACGGCGCGCATCAGTTGCAGCCGATGGAATCGTACCGCTCTCGTGCACCCAAGTGTATGAAGTATTAATTTGCTTTGTTCATCTCGCACAGCCGTTGTCACCGAAACGTGCCGGTACGGCTCGGTGTTGCAACGTGTGTCAAGAAAAAACAAATCTTTATCTCACTGTCACAAGTTAGACAACACGCAGAGAGAGAGAGAGAGAGAGAGAGAGAGAGAGAGAGAACTATCACTCCTGCTTTTATTGCTGAACGAAAAGTATGGCTTACTTCTTGATTAAATAAATTAAGAACTATTGAAAGTTGTCATTTCCGAGGGCCGGGACAGCGCGCAATGGCAATATTTAATTTAGCTTATCAAAACCCACGCCGACTGGGTTTGGTGTTTGGAATGTAAAACGTGGAAAAACTTTGTGGGCAAAAAGTGCCCCGGACCGGGCAGGACTGACATCTCGTGCCAAGATGTCGTGGTAAAGGATCAAGTCTCGCTGAAGAGAGTTCTTGGGAAAGCAAGTTGTGTGATGTGTACTTGTTATTGCAGTGCAATTTAAATGCAGCTTCATTTCATTTCATTACAGAGGGCATCCAGGGTACAGTTTTAATAACAATGGACTGTAATTCAGTATTTATTTGTATTAAAATGTGATTTGAAACAAAATCCAAAAGGATCTTTAAATTCTTTTAGTAGTTTGATTCAAAATATTGCATTGAATTGCATACTTTAGGAGTAAATTATTGATTTTTCCGTACAAATTTTATTATATTTTAAAATTAAACAATGTTCGATCAAACGATTAAATAATGTTCTTTATGAATTAAAAAAATAAACGAAAATGTAAGAATTTATTATATTTCAGATGATTTTCTTTCATCGTTTGTGCCTAATTTCATGAAAAAAAGAATAAAACTGGAAATTTTCATAGTAAAGCGCCTAAGAGGTATGCAATTTGTTGTTTTGTCTTTCAATCTCTTTAAAATTTAATTCATTTCACGACAGATTTACTTACAGATGATCTTGGAATGGTAATTGTGCATAAAATTAAACTCTAACTGAACATAAAACAATACTTTACTACACCGTTTACCCGCTCCAATTGCGTCTAAGATTTTTCTTTCCATTTTCATCATCACTCTGAACCCTCACCCGAACACACTCAACACGGTAGCATCGTTCCCCTTTTTCACTTCTCGTTCAGCTAAGACATTTCCTTTGACACTTCGGAGACATTAACTGTTGGCTTATAAAAAAAAAACGCAAGACCAGAATACCACGCGAAGCGGTAAAATCAAATCAAACTTTATTAACGTTGTCATGGGACTCAAGTGCAAGTGCCTCCAGCGAGTTGGCCGGTGACAAGGAAGATTGTATAAATATATTTACCTTTTTTTTCTACCCCTCCAAAAACCCACCCACCCACCCTTTACGCCACATTACGAAAGTTATGAAATGGGCATCAAAGTTGCATCCTTGTTGCAACCCCGGGTTCGCAGAATGAGACGCGAGCGAAAGACAGCGCCACATAAAGTTGGATGCGTTAGTTACTCATCATGAGTTTTCCACTCGTTCGGGCGTTCGGGATCGGGAAATCTTTTGATGATTTGTTACACCGGAGATATTTCTCATCTTGAGCGATTTTTCCGTTCCCTGCAGATCACGGTAAAGTTGTGCTTGCCAACTCTTGATTGCACGCCGTGTATGGTCTGAAGTGTGTCTAAAAGAGCCGACAAATGTTAGAATGCGGATCTTCTACCTGTTGCATAAAGTTTCATCGGGGGAGTTTTCCACCAAAAAAAGCTCGACGGACCGTGATGCTTGTGATTATAAATTTTTGTGCGATATTTTTGGATGCTGTTAAAAGTTCACCAAACAAACTGAGCTTCTTGCTCGTGTTTTTTTTTCTTCTCTCCATTTCTTCCCATCGTGTGAGGTGAGATATCACCATTTTACTTGATTAAAATCAACTTTATGTCTTCGTGTGAGAAAGTTTCCACGTCTTTGGTCCTGGAGCGCCGACCGTTTCGTGGTGGTTCGGTAGGTGGACAGGTGGGTTTTGCGAGACGCTGGTAATGAATTGGATGCTGGAAAAAGCGTCCGAAGCACGCCATTTTCCCACGCCGCCGGGTTGATGAAGAGAAGTCAGACCGTGCAGTCAGTACTGAGAAACCGTTTACCCTGTCGGCTTCCCCGTTCGGTTACCTTACGATTCGTAGAATAAGAAGTGCTACTGTGAGGGTGCTCTTTAGATCGTTCTGTAATCGTGAAGGAACCGTTCCTTGCTACCGGAAAGATAGTTGAGTGATAAAGTGCATGGCGTATGGCGACGGCGACGATGCCACGTTAATGCTAGATGCCATATTCACATGCGAACCGTTGAACGATAGCATCTTGGCACGATGCAATCTTTCTGTCTCGCCACATCAGAACACAAACACACACGCACACATAGGAAAAAAAGCTAACCGACAAATAGTCAAAAAGCGAGGTTCTGCACCACTTTGGCACTTTTTGTAAGAATTTTTCTCCCCCAGAGCAAGAATGTGTGTTACGTGTTCTCCACACACTTGCCCAAGGAAAGAGGAAGTCAGTTTTGTGCTGTGGCTCACCCTCCCTCGATTCGATTGAACCGAAAAGTGGGAAAAGTTAATTCAAGCGGGAAAAAGTTAAATGAAAAACTGTCGTGCAAACCTTGAACTGGCCGACACGTCTTGTCCTGGGAAGGAAGAAAGCTCGATCGATCGGAAAAACCCGGCCTGGGTGGATGGATGGGGGGTTGTGGAAGAAGCTAGCCGTGAGGGGTGTGAACTGAACTCGGAATTACTTCTGACTTGTGATGAAATTAAACTTTTGCACAGTTGTGAAAAGTCGTGAAAGGGGGGCTTTTCTGGGCTCGGGTTGTGGTAGAATTTGGGCCACATTTTTTCTATGCAATTCTATTTCTGTGTGTTGAGTGTTGCTTTGTATTTTTTGTGGTGAAAGAACATTAATATTAGACATTGTTAAGAGTTTTATTGGAGTGAAAACTTTCGTTTTTCTATTGGTGATTTATTGTACTGCATTATTTATTGTATGTATCTGATAACAATTTTAATCAGCAACAGAAACTCTGTCCTCTATCAATTAATCCCAAGAAATTGACGGTAATACAACCCGCTATGGATGGTTGTGACTAATCATCGATCCATAAATTACTGTCACATCAACTCTATCGCTGTCACACCTGGCTAGTAACAAGAGTTGAAGAATGTTTTGTATTACTCCGTCCGTCGGACGTTTAGTGCGCCGAGCTGGGATTAAAAAACGGTCGCAGTAAAACATTTATCTTGCCAACAAGCCTTGTACCTGTGCGGCTAATGGCTGCAGACAAGGTAAAAACGAACCGGATGGACAGGTTTTATCGATTTTAGGCTCAATTTTGCCCGATGGTTCTAATCGGAAGCTAATTAATCTATACCAGGGAAATGGGGGCATGGGCGTACAGGAAAGGAAGACATTAATTAAACTTAATGATCGTGGCTTGGTAAGTTGGGATTTGTTGGGGTGACGGAATTTTTGGAACATATTGTTTCGAGGAAGTTTGCTGAAAATTTGAAGAATTTTACTTCAGTTAAAGTTTGTCAATATTGTAGGAGAATTGATCTTCTTCATAGGCTCTATTCTCTCGAGAGGCTTTGGACTGACATTTCTGAATAATCAGTGCTTCTCACGGCAATACAGGCCATCGATTACTGTTCGGATAGTTTCCTCGCACGTAGTTCTGGCTCATCGTATAAGGGTAAACTAAGAATAATTGAAGTGGCAGACCAAGAACTTCTTGAGGTTGTAGAATCGAAGATGAAGCAGGGGATGGATGGTATGTACTGCGCACGTAGGGACGGCGTAGGGAAAGGCATTTCATGCCGGTTTCTTCCTTTCATTCGAGTCAATGGGAAAGGAAAATTATTGCCATTATTTTTAAACCCAAGAAATTCTTTAAAATTTATTTTTAGAACACTTGTTTTAGTTTTCTTGCCGAGATAAAGACTGATTCCTAGTACCTTATTAAAAATTAGTAACGCGGATTGCTTAGCATTGGGCGCATGTATTCCTAAGGTGCGCCGTAAAGTATGCAATTTGCTGTTTATTTTAAATATCCTTCATGCTTCCTCTCAACACAACTTTTATTGACTTTTTCTTATAAAATTGTTGTTCCTATTGGTTTATTTATAAAAAATAAAACAAAACAGAAATCGCATGAAAGCATTTCCATCGAACCATAACAAATGCGCTTTCCAAACGATTGACCCGTGCCAGCAAGGATCTCGATGAACCTTTGCAACCCTTTTCCTTAGGGGTACGGATTATATTTGCACCTTCGTTTTCCCTCAAGCTATTTTCCACCCATATTACAAAAAAGGCTAGATGCTGCGAAACTTGAAGCATAATTTTATGTTGAAACAATCATTACACGAGCTCACATCAGCATCAGCTTCTCGGGTGCGTTTAATAAACGAAAGATCTCACTCCACACATGAACTACGCACCTTGCTGTGGGGCCTAAGGATAACATGAGCAGATCAATTAACAACACACAGATTATGTGTGTATCGTATACCTTTCCACCCTATTGTTCTCCTTTTTTCCAACGCTCCCTCCTATGGTTCCACGCCGTGCACGCATTGGTAACGCATCTCAGGGCGGCCGGTTTTCCACCCAAGCGCACATTGTGGAAGCGCACTGGACCAAAACCAAAATAACCATCGCCTATACAAAAGCGGGAGGTACCTTGGCGTACCTTCTACCTTCACCGAAGCCCGGCGGATGCAGTACGTGTGAAGGCACACACATGCGTGTATAATAAACTGCAGCCCAGCGTCGATGGTGTTTATGCGACGTCAATGCTGGCCGTAGTTTATCGTGGAGCCGCACGGTACGCCAAAAAGGTACGCTTTACGCTTGGTGGCCCGAAAACGGGGTCTGCTAATAACTATAATGAGACGATGCCCTGGGTTTGTGGCTAAATCCTGCCCAAGCTTTGAGGCCGGCTGATAAAGTGACGCTCGTCTTTTTTGGGAAAGCGAACGGTTGGTAAGATGATGAGGTGATGGTTATTGAATGCTTTTATGAAGAGAATTATAAGAACACTTTTCAGAAATAAATTTCTTGCTAAAAGAGCATACAACAAACGCTTTCCTAAAGAACAAATATTTGTAACAATAAGTGTTAAAATATTCAACGAAGCAGACTTCAGGTGCGAGAAAATCCTTCCACAGAAAGCTGATGGTTCGGATGTGCATGTGTATAAATAATCAAATCCCTCCCTTTGAGCTTTATCTATTTGACCTCATTAACAGATGGATCCAGGCATACCGATCCGCACTGGTGTATCGGTCCGTCGTTTGCAGTCCGAGGGAATACGGCCTATGCCAAAGGTGTGTGTGACCCTTGCTCTGGCTGGGAAACCCCGTCCGATACTGCCTGGTGATGATGAAGTCGGCACCGAGAGTGTTGATGATGTTGCACCGAACTGGGGGAGAAAATTCCTAACCCCAGCCCGGCACCATCACGATCCGGCACCACCCATACCGAGGGGACTCATTATCCTCGTTATGTGAGGTATGTGTTTGTGCCCGGTCGTATCACTCCGGGAGGCTTCAGCTGATGCTTTTGATTTAACTCATTAGGCGCAAGCGAAATGCATTGAACCGCACACCGCTCCGGTGGTAGAAAATACGCTTCACGTACGCACAAAGACGCACCCACGGTCACGGTGTTCTTCGGAAACCGGGCGTACAAACCCCGTAGTTCGCTCCCTCGTTCTCGATAATTATAACGATATAAAATTAAACACGCGTCCTAGAACACGGAACCATCGAAACCGAAATTTCCGCACCGATACGTACCCATGTACGGATAAGGGGGTTGGAGGTTTCGGTTGCCATCGTGGAAATGTTTTCCCACCTCCGTCATCCCTTACTGATGCGAGATGCGTTGTAATAAAGCGCTCGTTTGAATGAAGGCTTTCGGCCGAGCGATCGCCGAGTATTGGGTGGGAAAATGGGCCGGAAAACGGGGTTGTGTTGCTGTGCGATGTTTTTGCGGATTGTTTTAGCTGCAAAAAGGGGATCGAACCGAAATTGTGCTAGGAACGGGCAACCCCAACACGATAAGAGGATTCTGGAGGTTTACTTGCGTAAACAGTGCGTTTTTCACGTGTGCGTACTCAGCTAGGTGGGGATGGATGGGTGAGTTTGCGTCAGGTGTACCGTGCTTGGACTGGGGGGAAATGTTTAGCAAGTATCAATAATCTTTTAGTGTGGTGTGTGGTAAATCTTTTAGTAATCAGTAAATTATTTTGTAGTAGTTCGTGCAGCTGCTTTTGTGCTTAGAAGTAGTTATACCGGTTTTTAATCCCATTTTAGAGATTTTTGGATTTTTTGTTGATTTTAGAACAGTTTATGGTAACCGATGAGACACTGGGGCTGAGACTCGCAAAGAGACCCTAAACTCACCAAAAAACTAATCCTCGGTTAGCAGATTCATTGTAGTAGGGCCCGACATTTCTATTCCGCTTAGAGCTTCGATGGGGATTGATCTAAGGTTGTGAACTGAACTATATGATAAACGTCAATATTATCAAGAAAGAGTACTTGACAGTTCCAGAAGATGATCCAAAACAGAGTTTTAATCTAGATTTAAGCCTGATAGGTGTCTGAGGTCTATAGAATAGGACTTAGGTCTATTGGGGTGGCCTGGTGGTCGATCCCAGGTTCAAACCCCAAGAAAGAAGAAGAAGAAGGTCTATAAGGTTCATGATACTCCACTCAAAAGAAGGGGCAATCGAGTTTTGCCCTAAAAGGGTGAATCCCTGACTGACAGTTAACGGCAGGGACCGACCCACCGCTGGAATATCATACCGCCGTGGTGACTTGTACTCAGACCAGAGGGAGGGTAGCACTAGCCAAACCGAAGGTCCGTGCGTTTGTAAGTCTAATACGCCTGACTCCCCTAGCGAGAGAGTCACAGTGAAGAAGTTGAGGAGTTTAGCTTAACTTGTGTTTTACTATTGAAAAGGACGCTTCAAAAAGTGAATTTTAATTTTCCTTCTTCGCAGTAATGTCACTCATTGCATCAAAAGTCGTCAAATTATTCTGTATTCAAATAGGACGGCCTGGCCGTATTGTTATAAGCCGTCAAATGATTGAAGATGGAATTGGAGATGATTTAATATGTGTTTCTAGATCTAGCTGATAGGGGAATTGAGCCTTGACGAGCTCTAGTAATTTGGATTGAATAAGATTCACGAAAACAGACAGGACAATAGGTTACGAAAGATATTTGACGAGATGATTCAAATTTACAATTATAAAGGCAATTATGACAGCATGTACGTCGGGTTAGTGAGGTAGTAACCGGTTAAAAGAATGAAACTTCATCTCCTTTGGCACTACACTCTCGACAGGTATCGGTCTGCCATTTCTGGCCTAATTTTGCCCGTAGTAAACTAGTCAGCCCCACGTACCGCGAGGCGGTCTGGATGGGATTTGCACCCCGGTCCTGCCGTGTGAAGACCGGCGCCGTTATCGCCTCGGCCACCGGTCTGAGTTACTATTAATTATTAACATGCTTGCAGATTCAATTCTCTACGTATCTCTTCAGCAACTGCACGGTTAGGCATGGTAAATTTGCTTCATGATTGTATCGCTCCGTTTTCTCGGAATAAAGTTGCCTATTCAATTTTGTGCATTAATTTCTCGAAATTTCACCTACACAATGCAAACGTTCGATGCACCTGCTACCCCAAGGAGGAATTTAATTGTGTGCATGTAGCTTCCTCCCAAGGCGCAGCGGTGTAGGAATTTCTCCCATCGGCTAGGGCGCATCCATCACAGCAGATCGGTGCACAGCAGTGACGGGAATGATCCGGATGATTCAATCAATTACGCAGCCATATGCAGCTTGGAGTTATTGCTTGGAAACACTGTGACTCTCCCGCCATTCCTGAGCACACCGGCCACCGTAATACTGTTCATCTAAATTAAATGCACTTGCCGTTTCCCTCACGATCGCTTCCAAAGCCGCTTTGAAGTCCCAATCGTATTCCGGCCGAATGGTACTCAACAGAAAGATGGTACAGAAAGAAAGGAATGTCTTAAAAACTAGCAACGCTAGCAACACACAGCAAGGGTGCACAAGTATGCAAAATCAAATTGCACCCCCGGATGTGCACCCCGATGATAGACGCGTTTCATAAGCTCGCAGTCGTCGTCGTCACCGTTGGCAACGGTTGTCCCATTAGGGGTCGAATGATAAGAAGGCCAGCAGCAGGTTGCACGCTGGCACACCTGTAACTCGTGCAAGGGCAAGCTAGGTGTGACCTGGTACGACCGAGAGTCTCCCGGGAGCTACATGTTTCTGGTGGAACGCAAAGCAAACGTAAATATAATGGAGATAATAAAATTGCTGAACCTATTTCTCGTCCGACAGGTAAAGCTTTGCCCAGAGTATGTGAGTGGTCTGACAGAATGGAGGAGGTAAATTCTCAGTACAAACTGACTATTTATTGCATGTCTTATCGTCTTTTGCGATATGTCCGGCTGAAGTGGTGATGGTACAAGATTGAAATGCGCTTTCTTTGTTTTCTCCATCTTAAAGTTTCCTTATCCAAACTTAATTTAGTTCGCGATTAAAGTAATGAAGTTAAAAAATCCTAACCTTCAATGAAGCTGTCCTCTTTAAAGGTACCCCGAACAGTGTTGGGGGGAGGAAAACTGATCCGGAGGATTAGGTAGGAACGATGCTCGTCTAAATGGTATTTTTGGAACTCCTTCCCACCTCTCGTGTACTTCATTAGCTTATCGATGCTGTTACTGCTTTCGAGTGCAGCCACCATTTGATGGTTAAGCAGCAGGGGCAAAACTTTTCCTCCCTGTCAGGAATCTGGCCTTTTGGTCCAGCGTTGGATGCTGCTCCAAATATCTGTTCAGCAGGAAAAAAACAGCACACCGAGAAGTAGAATAGCAGCAACTCGCCTCGCTTAGATAAACATCAAAACGAAATCAAATGAGCAACTTCCTTCCTGTCTGCAGTTGGATCCGATCGAATACCTTAGAATCGATGCTTTGCCTTTTCTGGGGAAAAGTTGGCCCAAAAAGCTTTTTTCGCTTTTCCTTTCTCTCTCACTCTCTGAGAAAATTTACCAAAAAACCTTCTTCTTGAAGTATTTATGGGGTTGCAGCTTCAAGCTGAAAGGTAGATCGCACTGAAAGGCACTATGGCACAAGCTAAAAATAACATTGAACAGCAAAAAAACGAGGAATTCCCCGATGATTCGATCGTTTGGTCAGTTCGTTTAAGATTCAACCCAAATCGGAAAGCTTCCCCGAAAAAAAATCCAGAAATTGGAAAAAGTGCATCAGCTAGCAGCAAGGTCGGCAAACAAACTGAACTAGTTTTGGATTTGGTGTGCATACACACAAACAGGGAGCAACAAAAAATCACTACACATAAACACACAGAGAGAGAGAGGAGAGCGCGATAAGCGCAAACAAACTACATAAACAGGAAGTAATTAGTTGATGAGTTTCGATTACTCCGAACGAACGGCTAGCGTGAACCAAACAGGATGGACTTCCACCATCTCGTTTGGGGTTTGTTTGACGTTCGGTCACAGAAAAAAAGGAAAAGAACATCCTTGCTTGCAATCGAACACGCGAAAGGTGTCCGCTATCGAGTGGTTCAGATCCCGATAACGGACGAGAAAGAAGAAAAAAAAATGCTCCAAAATCCTGCACAAACTTTGCTGCCGACAATCGACAATCTAATTCGCTGAGCATGACTGGAATCAAATCCGTATAATCCGGTTTGTTTGGTTCGGATTCCCCCCTCAGTCTGTTGCTCCTTTCCAGCTTTCTGTCTTCCAGCGTCCGGCTTCTAGTTCACCTAGGGATGGGAAATGTTGTCGAGTACTTTTAGCCGCACAATTACCAAAGCCCGGGAAGCAAGCAGCGATGCCCAAAGTGCTGTTTTGAAAAAGTTCGCAAATGAGCAAAATATCATCCTCCGGGCTCTACATGCTCACGGTCTTATCGGTTTAACCGTCCGACCGTATTCCGTGATGGTGCTTGATGATACGGATGAGGTGCTTAGGAGTCGTCACATCACCAAGGGACGCGACATGAGGGGAGGAAAGCGAGTAGGAGGAACGAAACATCAACGATGTCGTAGAACCTGGGATGTTCGATAACTTTGCCCATAAATGTCGTACAAGCAGTGGATGTGTAGTTACCAGGGTGGCTTGCATAGTTTCCAATATTGGCACCCCCCACCCCCCCCCCCCCCCCCCGGCACCTATTGACTGCCATTTTCGGTGTAGCGATGGGATGTATCGCTTTCCCAATAGTTGTGGAACGATTTCCATTGTCTTACGCGGCAGGTGTTACAGAAGGAAAATGTCGAAACAAGAACATAAAAATACCACCCATCTGGTGCCGCCTTTTCGCTTTTCTTCTTCTGAGTGTAAAGAAAGCGTAATGCATCGTAACGATTCGGTAGTAAGAGCGGTAAAAAGGGAAAAGGAAACATAATCGAGTATCGAAATAAAATGGGGAAATGGGGAAAATGCATTACCAACAGTGTCCCATTCCAACCGATTTTGGGGGTTGTTTGTGGTTGGTTTCGATGGATGCATGTGGCAACGCTTATGCAAACCTTCCGAATTCCGAGCGCAAGATGCATTGTAAGCAACCGTTTCCAGAAGCAACCGAGCAATGGAAATGCAAAACCGAGTGAGACGAGGTATGAGTATGTCATACCTACTACGTAAACAAACATGTTTACGAAAATTTTCCACTTTACCTTTGTTATTGCCCATGGTACATGGTGTGGGTGGTGTGAGACGGGATAAAGCTTTTCTGCATAAGTATTTCGGTGCAGTGGTTCGGTTCAAGGTGGAAAAAGTGAATCTACAGTGAAGGCGAAATAATTGGCAATTTAAAAATAGATTATTTATAGTTTCATTTGCTTTACTTGCTTTGTAAAGTAGAATACAATATATCAAAACAGGAAATTAGATACGAAATTTAAAATTCAATACGCATCGAACAGCTTTTTGCATACTTTCAGGCGGTTGTTTCGAAAGAGGCTTGAAAACGCGCCTGAAAAGTATGCAATTCACAATACACATTTTGATCGATCGGAATTAATGTTGCTTGTAACCGTTTTTGCTTCTTCCCCTCACTCACATAAGATCGATTCGATTTCCGAGAGAAAATGCTCCACTTCCTGCCCTTTCCTCACCTTCTTCCCCACCCAATTTTCCTTCCGAAAAAGCGATCAAAATATGCATGGGTTTGGAAATTGGAAAATTATAATACCTCAATATTGACGGTAATAAAGTCGTTGTCTGATGCATTTCACCCCGGGATGCACTTACCGCACGCTACGAGGGAGACACTTGAAGTGGAAAACTAGCCTCACTCACCACCCGCACCCGCACACCCTCCCGACATCCGCTTTCTTCGCCAAAGCGGATATTATGATTGTAGTCGAAGAATGTCTGCCCCGGCGAGACGAGACTGATTCCATCCGGATGCGGATAGATTGAAGACACTTGAGGCGATGAGCTGTAGTGTGTACGTAAGATGTAGCCGGTACATTGCATCCCAAAACTTCATTGACTTGCACCGCACACATGATGCACAGACACAGAACAAGCGAAGCAGCCCCCTCTATTTATCTTGCGTTTTTTCTCTCTCTCTCTCATTTCCTCGTTGTCTTCCGACCCAATATGCATCCCGAGGCAACAGCTCGTTATGCTGCGGCAGGTTTACTAGTAGCATCATAATGCAGCACGTCTTTGCTTACATGCTGACGATAGGACGGACAATCTGGGCAGGCGGCTGCTTCTGGAGATGATTTTGCTAATTTGCAGCCCGAGGATGACCGACGCTCGGCTGTTGTTGTTGACTTGTTGACTATTGGATCACGGATTTAATCTCGTGCCGGTGCAGTTTAGCCGTCTTTGTGTTGCAAATTTAATCACTTTCTTTTGGGTGTGCCAGAACAAAGGAACGAGCTGCTTTTAGATTTTACGATCCGCATGCATTATTTTCTCAAGATGATAAACTTTGATGGATCCTTGCGGTTATTGATTGCTGTCTGAGGGGAGGGAGAGCACGCATAAGCCACATGATTAACAAGCTCTTCAAAACAAATGGCAAACAGTAGTCGTAAAGCTGGGGGCTCTTGGGACGGAAGAAAAGAAAGCGTCACAAAACCAACCGCAAGCGCATTACGTACCGACCACAAAACAACGAGATTTGTGCGATCAAAGCGAGTCAGCGTCGAGAAAGTATGTATTGGCCCGAGTTCGCTCCGATAAGAAATCAAATTTGCCTGAACAAACAGCCACATAAACTTGAGTCGGGACGGATTTAAGACAAGCGTGTCACATGCGTGTATTGGTTGGGTGCGATTTTTGCACTCGGCCGACCTCGATGAAAGAGACTTCCGTTTAATGGTGACGAAAATATTTCACCAACGATCATCAAAGGATGAAGCGGAAACGAACGAGAAGCAAACAGAGAAGGAAAGCGATTTCATTCCTTAGGCACAGGGTGCGTCGGTGCGTTTAGACGACCTAGTTCCGGCCGCTAGAAGAAGCCGCTCGGAAGCAAGCAGCAGACCGAAAACCAATTCCCTTTTTATGACGTTTGATTGAGTTCTCGATTAAAGTTTATAGTCGGGGCCAGTTCGTTACGGTGCCCTCATCGTTTACGCAATGTGCGTACTGGACGATGTGTGTCCGGAAGGAAGCCGTAAGTAGCGTTCTCGTGGAAAGTGCATTAATCTTTTTCATTTTTCGTTCAACCGAAAAGCAGACGGACGAACGGGAGAACGGGGAAAAAACAACTACAAGGCACACAGACACAAAAACACATCAGATCAAACTCGGCAAAACGATGTTTGAACAACGTGATCAAGGCAAAGTAGCAAACGGCCGAAAGAGAAAAAAAACCTTTGGAAGCTTTGGAAGCACCGGCAGAGGGAAAACTGCGCGTCTGTGTGACAAAAGCAGTCTTCGAGAGATTCGAGCGTCTCGCATCGATGGAATCGTGCAAATCCACGTCCAGCCAGCGGGAAACGGAGTGTAATGCGACCAATATCGTGATAGGCACGGCCGGTCGGGCCTCTAGCGTAACGCCTGGCTAAACGAGTGTTTTTCGGCTCTGGCTCTGGTGGGTGATCATTACCGTTTGATTGATTGATTCGAATCAAAGACTCGTCTCTTTATGCCTTGGCGGGGCAAGAACCAAAACAAAAAAGGACGCACAAAATGGCTCTTCTATTTCGGCACAGGATGCATGTCTGCAGCCGGTTACCAGAGCTGCGTCTCCGTTCGGGATCGATTAAACCGTGGACATTCGTGAGATTGGCCCCGGAGACGACCCTCGGGAACAGGCAACCACGGGCCCGAAAGATAAACCGAAACAAGTATGAGCGTTGGATGAAGAACGCTGGTGACGGAGAAAAATCGGATCCAAATTGAGATTAATGGGCTGCCACCGTGTCCGTGTCTTTTCATGCGTCTTTTTGCCTCGATCACGGTGTCGGAGATGGTATGGTTTTATTGTTTTGCTTTGATGATTTATTTACCGATTGATTGAAACATCATGCGCCTCCATCGTGATGGTTAGCAACGACGAATGACCCCATTGCCTTATGCCCGGTTGCTGCTAGCTTGATAGTGGATCGAACGCAAGAGAAGGAAGCCAATCAGTGCCAGTGGAAGTGGTGTGAGTGGTAAGCGTTTAACCCAACTGTTTTACTATTTTTGGGGTATTTGTTTTGGGGGGAAAATGGATTGTAATTGGATGGGGGATCGGACACACACACATACACTAAATTCTCGTTTGATTTTGGTGTCGTAACGCTTTAATGGGATCAATACGATGAGCTGAATGCTATTTTCCTTTTGTTTCTACTAAGCTTGTACTACAGATTGCATACTTTCAGGCGATATTTTGAAATTCGTATATGTGCGCCTAAAGGTATGCAATTTCAAAGAAATCTATTACAAAACGTTAGACGGAATTTCAAACAGCAATAAAACAACTTGATTGCTCGTCAGGATCAACATTCATATCCAACACGACCGGGGCACATTTGTCAACCAACCACCAACCACTCAGAGGCGTTCAGAATCAACTTCAACACTTTACGCTCGATCTGACACTTTACGATTTGGCAATGGAAATCGAGCGTTTCCACAACACTACACCGAGATGCAACAAGCGTTCGAGCTGTCCACTAACCTGCAAATGTAGTGTTAAACCCAGCACACGGAACGTAGCTACAAACCCTGGGCCGTCAGCTTCAGAACGGTGAAACAACCATGGAACCATGGCGCATCATGCTGGAATACGAGGCAAACTACTGGTCGGCCGGCCCCGAATCTGGCCAGTGTCATGATTATTACATTATAAATTAATTCCACGGCTCGTTTCGGGCCGGGATTTTGTGGACGCATTTGCGCACGCATGTGTCTTTGCTTGCTTTGTTTCACACGCGCCAAGCGTTGGTCGATGAAGTTAATTGCATCTGGCATTTCCAACGGTCTAATGATGATGATGATGATGACGATGGTGCTTTGGCTGATGCACCCAGCGTAAGCTACCGATAGAAGATGCCAAGCTACAGCGGAGCACTGGGCCAGTGTCCACTAGCGAACCGAGCAGGTCGATCGAACGTACCGACACTGTCTGTGGAAAAGGACCTTTTTGGGGTGCTGCGTTGTTGTTGTCGTAGGTCCAGGGCGGCGGTTGGAGTTGATTAGTATGCACCATAAATTTACACATCCTGTTCTGGGTGCTTAAGTATGGCCGTGCAGGAAGCTACTCCACGTCTAAGTATGAATGTGTTTTGGGATGTGAGGCTGTGGCAGATACTTTTGCCAGGCGCATTGGCGTACAGTGGTGTTGATGATAACTCTCAGTGGTTGTATTCCATGAAGAGTGACTAAATTGTTTGCTTCAGATTAATCCTAATAATCTGAAGTTTCTTCCACTTTAAACAACTCTGAATTCACCGTAAATGTATAAAGGTATTATGTGATAGTGATGTTCTACCCTCATCAGGAATCTCTAATCTCATAAGTTCACTTAAGGCCCTTATCATATTGTTCTGACCTCACAAAGAAGCTCTGTTTACAGCTATGCTCTTCCTTTGAAGCTATTTGCCCTTAGTTAATGAGAATCTATCAGGAAACATCATCTCTGACCTGTTCTTCTTAAAGCTACTCTTAGCTCGGAACATCTTCATGTATGACCTTTTCTCTTTAAGCTACCCCTATCAAATTCTCCTCACTCACAAGTTTCGTTGTCATTACCACATTTTATCACACGTAAGCTGTACGTTGGCTTGCACAACACTGTACGATGCACGATCCGCATGACCCATACCGCAAAGCGTTCAAATGTCAACTGTTTACGAAAAATGCTTCATCTAATCGCTCGTATGAAGATGCATGACGCACGTACGAACTGCACTCGGCAACATCACAATCCAAAAAACGCTGCCACTACCATATCACCCGACTGCGACTAAAACTACCGACCGGAGACTTCCGCGTAAGGTAATTACTTAAAATGTAATCCACTCGATTCGCGTTTTGGGGACATACTCCAAAAAAACAGGAGGACAATAATCCGCTCCGGGAGCAAATAATGAAACACATCAGAATGTACGAAGGAGGGATTTCAGAGTGTGTATGTGAGTCCTGTTTTTTACATCGGATTCCTTTCCGAACCGTTGCACGATGGCACGCCGGTTTATCCGTCCAGCTGGTTGGCAGAAGCATTCCAACCATGTCATAAAGCAATGATGTAAAATTTAAAAAGGCATAATTTTCCATGTTTTCAACGATGCGAATGGAAATAAAAACAAAAAAAAAAACCGGACAGAATCCGCAACCATTCCCAGAGCAATCCAAACTAAATCCTTCTGCTCGTGCATTTTATCCTTCAATTCCGCTCTTTTTTGTTTTGTTTTGGGCGAGCGTCTCATTTTGATGGCCATCCATTGCCGGTGATGGCTGTTTTAAATGCTTTTCCATCGGGACGGGAATCAGTGGATACAACCGCCATTCTTTTTTGTTCTTGCTTCCAGCCTTCCATGTGAGAGTGTCGGCAGAAGAACAAATTCCACGGTACGCAGAATTTCGCCCTGCGGGACATTCATCCGTCAATACGCAAAGTCCACTTCAGACGACGAAATATTTCCATACGTAGGCAAACATTATCCTGCTCCTCTGGGCACATTACACCGCGGCCGCTGTCTGTCTACGCGTTTGAAGGGCGCGGCACCGGCATCAACACCCGTACAACGATGAGTGGAATTATAATGCCCCGTTTTTCTGCGAGTCCTCAATCCCGTGCTTCAACATTCGGACCAACCACTGGCTTGATGCATATGTTCTACTCGAGCCAGGTTCTACATTGGAATGATGGTTTGCGTCGTCGTCGTCGTCGTTTCGGTTCGCTCCGTGTTGTTGGTAAAGCGGATTAATGTTTTAAAATTTCCCCCCGAAGTTTTCCACCCCTCAAAAAAAGCGGATTATTATCATACACTGTTACGGTTGGTGATGGGTTTGCCCACGCACACACACACACACGGAGTCTACAGAACATAATCTTTTTTTTGCCGTATGAGCACCAAACGATACGAGTGATTGTGAGTTTTTGGAGTGGCTACGGGCGTTACAAGGGATGTGTGTGTGTCTGGATGGCCTTAAGGCTGTTATGCCGAATATTACAACCCCCATTACAACGCAAGGAAGGAAACCGAGTGCCTTGAGGGCCCCCAAATTCTGTGATCGAGTTCGGCTTTATACCTTGTACGGCACGAGCCGTGAAGTGAAAAAGTGCACTACCATCACCACCAACTCCAGGAGGAACCACCATGCACAACAGCTACACGCTCTGACATGCTTTAATTGGAAAAGCAAAACTCTCAGAAGCAGCATTAAAAAATTGGACACTTTTCCATACCTCCCCCCTGAAAAACCATTCCATTGCCCGTCGACACCATGCCACGGGAGGTGTCTAATTATGGTCATTTGCGAGCACATTTCGCTTGCTTTAGGTCGCAAATATGATGCCCCTTCCGTTCCACACACTGCTTCCACTGGCCGGTCTTTGCCGGCCGCAAAATAATTAGCACTAATCTGTGAATTTTTAATAAGCACATCACCGAAAAACTTCCACCACAAGCCCGGAAAAACCACTGCAGACCTAGGGCCGGAAGGAAGTCGAGCTTTGGTTTAGGGAAGTTGTGGGGGTTTTTTCTCCGTTTGCTGTTACTGTTAGTATTCTGATTTTTTTTTCGGGTAGTAGTTTCTAGTGAGCTAATCGTACGGTTGAGCGAGCGATAGTGAGCGGGCTCTTTTTATTGTGATGCAGAGTAAGAATCGTTTCCGTGTGGCTTTTAACACATTAAGGCGGGAAGGCGTGTTATTGGGTAAATGGTTAGCAAAATGCGATTTAAATGTGTGTGGAGGTTTATCTAGAGAAGAATTTTAAGCTTTATCCGTTTATTGAGTTTGATTACTACTTCAGCGAAATAAAACAAAAATGATATTGTTTCTATATTCAAACACTTTGTTGACGCCTAAAGGTAGGCAATCAGCCAGACACTCTGTTCAACACCGTTTCCCTATGGGACATTTTAGAGTATTGAGAGTCCTCGTTTCTTAGTTCACGCTAAACTAATTAAGTAAACGTCTTGAAAAATGGTCTGGAACCAAGAAATTCACAAACCTACCTCAAATTCCTTGTCTTTATTCTATCTTGCCGCTTTGGCTTGCAGCCAGATCTCTACATTAATGAGTAAATTCAGAGATTAGTGACTCATATTAAGGAATTAACATTCTGATGCAAATAAAACCTGAATACAAAACAATCTCGTTAAACTCAATTTAACAGAGTCCAGATAAGGATTAAATTTTAAAATTTAAAACTTTTACATTTTAATATTTTTTAACTGCTCTAGTAAATACCTCTATTGGATGGAGTCCTCAGTGAGATATATACTACTTTTTCATCTAATAACACATGTTTTCAATTGCTATTAAAAAACTAAATTAAAATCACAAGCGATTGTGTTGCACGATGCAAAGCATTCTTACCTCCACGCAAACACACGCAGCACTTGAAACACGATGGAGAAGAATTCACTTACGTATCCGTTGCCTTCCACCACCAGAATCCTTCCCATCTGATCCTATTTCGCCATGATAATCCTTGTCGTACGTCACGGAGCAGGAGCCGGTGAAGAGCGACGCTGGGCCGGGACAAAAGGATGGCCAAGCATAAGTGCACAGCAAGATGCACAATTGCTGGCTGCGTCGTCAAAAGCCGCGCCAAGTGAAACTTTTGCCGGTGTAAAGTAAAGTTTATTGCACAATCTTGTGTTTCCCACTTAGCCCTCGGCTTTTGCCTTAGAATAAGGGGGGGGGGGTCGGGAAGGGCAGCAAACCTTCCAACCCCACTGCTGAGAAGGGGAGCGAACATGTAATTGAGCCAAAAGGGCTAGGGGGTCGGTCGGTTGTGATGAGTGGGTACGGAGTGAAGAATCAAATTAATGCATTATTGCAGTTTGTTGGCACCTTGTTCGTTTGACGCCGGAAGCAACCCACCAGTGGAGGAAAATTGCGGGGGTAGGAAAAGGGGAGAGTAGATCTTGAAGAAGTACGTACGTGTGTGTGTGCGTGAATGTTGGAAAGAAAATGTGTGAAGATGATGAGAGTTTTGTTGTTCCGGAAAACGGTGCTTAAGGGTCAAGTTGTAAAGTGAACTTCTTCTCGCAGGGAAAACCCCATCCCGAGGTCGTGTGCCAGTGCATCGGAAGGATTCAAACTGCAGAATCATTCTTCCCCCAAAACCTCGGCTAAATGTCCGCCGTGTGCCAGTTGTGGTTGTGAATTTCGAATGTATTATTTCAGGCCACATAGAGCCAGAGAAAGGACTTCACTCGGTCCGGCGGGCCCTCCGAGCTGGTTGTTTCGTGTGGATGGATTAGTTTTTGATTGCTTCACAGATGGAAGGGTCGATAAAGTTCATTATCGGTACTGCCGGTTGGGGAAATATGGAAGCCGGTGTGTTCGCTCCCCGTCAGCTGCAGAAGGTGCATTGAAGGTAGCAGTGCTTCTAACACACCGAAAGAATCGTTTCCTAGCTTGTCATTCATGGTGAAGACAGAAGAAAGGCTTGAAATTGTAGCATTGTTCACTGAAGGGTCCTTCTTCAAAAGCTTGCCTGCAAATGACGGACGTTGAAAGAACGCACTCCCTCCTATCGTTTTAGCTGAGCAAAGAAAAAGAAATTGTCTTGTTATTAAGCTAGAATTATGATATTATATAACGTCAAAAAATTATTAAAAAAATCCACCAAGTCGTCTCAATTTATTAACATTTTCCTTACATGGTTATGAATTCTAAATTAAACTTAAAAATAGTCTTCGACGAATTAATCATAATTTATTTCCGTGAATCCATAACAAATCCTCCCAAGAAAGCTTCAACAATGTATAGAAAGACCACTTACCAACATCCTTTAAACAATTCTTCCACAGCACGATGCCTTATCCGTAGCCTATTTTCTGGACTCTAATCGAATGACGCTGGCAGCAGTGTGCAAAAACCGCACTTTGCACCTCGGAGTGTTGCAATTTCCTTTGCTGCATGAAAGCATCCCGCTTCCCTTTCTATAAGATGCTTGTCTGCAGTGTGAGCAGTTGGCAAATTGAATTTTGCGTTCGGATGCGACCGAGCCAACAACACGGAAACACGTTGAGATGCGTCAAGCAGAGGCAAAAACAGAAGTAACCGTTCCTGCAATTCTTCTGCAGACATTCGGCAAGCTTGACGATCGAATGACGAAGAAATGCCGTACCTTTAGATAAAGGAAAGTGTGGATCTGTATCCATCCATCCATCCGTCAACCGGAACCCGGAACTGCAGCAGAAGCTTTCGCCGGTCGCAAAAGCCCAGCACTGTCCAAGACAACTGCAGTTTTGCAACGAATATTCAATTACGAAATCACGGATAGAAAGATAGGTTATTTCATGCTTATTTACGGTAGAAATTTAATTTCCCTCGCCGGGTTGTGGAAGTTGGGAAGCGAGCTGGAAAGGGGTACAGGACGCTTACACTCACTGGCGAGGAGGCTTTCGCATGGAAAGAGTTCAACGGTAGCTGAAGAACGCAATTTCCGCCAGCGGGAAGACCAATAAAGGGCATCGTTCTGGCGTCTTTCCTGTCTATACGGTGTAGTATCTAGCAGAATGCAACTGTAGTGCACTATTTTTTTCATTTTGCTATCTCGGCTGCATCAAACTCACCCACGTCTTGCCAGGGCAGACAAATCATCGAACAGGGGGCTTTGGACGAGTCCGAAGGGCACGGCTGTCAGCAGGTGCACGTTTGGCTTGCGTGTTTCGTGCCGGTGGAAAGCCTGGACAATGCAGTAGCACACCTTCGCTTTCGCCGAGTAGGCCGAGTGTGCACCACTTGCACTGCAAAACTTGCTGATTTGATTGATGGTCGGTCGGTCGGTCGGTTGGGTTCGGGTGGTGGTTTGAAATGTGTGGAAAAACGGTTGTCAAAATCAATTTCATCTTTGTTTTGCTTACTGCTTCATTATAACGAGCTGTCAGTTTCAAATCACTCGAGTGGATGTGTGTGTGCGAGAGAATGTGTGAAGTGTTTAGCTGAGGTTAGTAGAGCAGGATTGTCGAAGGGGGATTAAAAAAAAAACAAGAATGGAAAGCCACTGACTCTAAATATTGCTCCGGATGTCTTCGATTTGGAGATTCATTTCAAAGCCTGAATGTATGCAATTTAGTGTAATCAGACTCAGAACTTATCAAGAGACCACAAACAGTTCGGCTTTTGTTGTCAAGTGATCTAAATCACTTTAAATCAATTTCTAAAACCAACTACAGTTTGAATCCCAGGTCTATCCCTTCATTTTCACCATATTTTGTACATTGATAAGCGTAATTATTGCTCTTGCGATGCTAATACCATCAAACATTTTAGCCCAAGTTTTCGTAAGATTCTACTGCATTACAAGGATTCTATACTACAGATTTGGTGTAATCTGTCCTCTGCTATATATTTTTCAAATGGCTAGTGATGTGAGAAGGTGTTGCAAATTTCTCAGCAGTGTTAATCAATTATCAAAAAGGCGTTTCAGAGTTAAAAAAAATTATGCTCAAGGATAGAATTTATAGATGAAAAAAAATTGGCAACTTCTTCAATAGGTAAATTTTTTTTTGTGAATGTTTCATAATGTTTTAAGAGATAGCTTTAATAATTTTTGACATGAAAAACTAGAAAAGCCATATATCCAGAAAGTACAATTGCAATTGCAGAAAATTGCATACCATCAGGCGCTGCTCATCATATGGAATCCAGTTAAGACTATATAAAAATTCTACTGAAATCCATTTTAAACATTTCCCATACTATTTTGACACCTCTGACGTTGCGGATTTAAGTCACGATGGTGAAAAAAGTTTCTAAACTACCTTCACACGTACACACCCTCCTTCTCACAGCTCACAGCACAACAGGCAAAAGGCGATGTTTGAACCCGTTGACAGATTGAGATTGGATTCAATAGTGCGTTCTTTTTTAATTGATTTTAATGGATTCGTACACCTAGCAGGGGAGGGGTTAGGGAAAGGATCGTTAGGCGCAGATTTTTTTACTCCCCGCGCCCAACTTTGGTATTTTCATTTTCGCGCACACCATCTAGAGAGAAAGGTGTAATTAATGAATCTACGCCGGCTTACGGCTTCGGCTACGGCGGGTGTGCAACATCGGTATGTCGGAAACGGGGTCGAACGAGAAGAAGGCCACAATTCTCCACATTCCCACTGCACATCGAATGCTCAAGACAAATAAACAGTCAATGATTGATGACATTCTCCCGGCCCGAGTTCGACAGTCCCGGGACCGGTAAAGTGAACAAAAATAAACATTTCGCACAAAATGCCCACGCAAAAGCGTCACCGCGTGAGTTGCGGGACCTCACGGGGTGGTGGTCTTCGGAAGGTGGTTATCCGTGTCACCACCACCAACGGCCACCCCTTTTCCACATTGATGAGATTTCTGTCCCCCGCCGTCGGGAGGCTAGTGAGTGGGATTGCAGCTTACGCGTTGACTTTTTCTGTCGATTTTTCTGTTTGCTTGTTGTTGCTGCTACTGTTCGGTTCCATCGCAGGCAACGTTGTAGCGACGGCCCATGATGGTATTTTGCGTGCACGTGCATTCGACAGGACTGCATTAACCTCAGGTGTTGTCGGTGGCAGTTGGCTGAACCCGTTGATTGAATACGTGCCCTCTCGTCATCCTCTCGCCATCGCCTCCATCTTGCCATATGGAAATGGAATTGATGGAGTGGATGTTTGGAGCGGCCAAACAACAATAACAAAAAAAAATTGGTACGAATCTCCATCTTTCTTTTCCATTTTCATTGCCGTTGTCAACAAACAAATTGTCAATGCATCATCATTTGTTCGCATAAAAATGCATTATGATTTATTTTGCTTTCGCTAGGTCCAACTTCCAATTTGGAATGACTGCCGCTGGATGAAGAATGGACACTGGTGGGGAACGGTATTCGAATCAGAGTTGAATGTTTTTACATGCCAGCTTTTCCTGGTGCCATCAGGTTGGGTTGTTGAAATCAGTCGATTTTCCTTTTCCCGATTCATGGGAAAAATTTTCAAGCAGAAAAATTGAACAAACAAAAACTCATGTTCCGAGCTTTAGTAGAATTTTTGACCAGGTTCCACTTCAGACAAGGAAATCCCACGAGTGTTTGATGTAAATATTTGATTGTGCTTTGTGCTCCGAATAGAAAAAGCGGGATCTTCTTCTGGAACGGTTTAACGTGTTCCTCAAAATACGAAATTCGGTTTGTTCGGGGCAGAATTACATCATTTGCACCGACACTTCTTCCGGGAATGGGGTCTGCTTTAAAGCATTCATTTACACCCCCTGAAAAGCTCTCGCGCTTCCTTCAAAACCTCTTTTTCTTCCTCACCGATCGACACGCGCTGCTGGAATTTTATCCAGTTTTCATCCCGCTTAGGAAAATGCCAAATGAGAAAGGAATTCGTGACGGTGCGGTAGGCAAGTGGCGGCCGGGAGCAGGAATCCTTGGCGCACATTTGACCTTTCACGTGATTTATACACGCTTGATTGAATGAAATAATTCCTACTCCATCACCGTGTACAATTCCATCCCGAGCGCCAGCCCGGGGGGAAGAGCAGCCGGAAAATCTAGGTTACCGGTGAAAAACCAAACCCAGCAACTGGCTGTGCAATTTGGCAGTGTGGAATCTAATCCCGGTGGCTTCTGGCGCTGTGTGTTTGTCCGGCTTCTTCCACCGATCGTTCTACTTCAATCAGGATGATTGCATCACCACCATCGCAGAGCAGCAGCAGCAGCAATGATTCGCTGCGATTCGGATTACAATTTGACTGAGTCACGTGTTCCCGGTGGCACTCACTCGGGCCAGCGCGAGTTTCCTCTGGTTTCGGGAGGACTTTACCGCGCGCTCGGAAGATATTTCATTATTAAAGTCATAAATTATTTTAGGAATTTAATTAAACATATCCAGTACAGCTCTAATTGTGTGCCAGCGGCCTTCCCGTGTGCGGTGACACGGTTTTTGGCGAGCAAACTGCTGCTGGGAGGGGTTTGTTTTTTTCTTCCTCTCTCGCACGCCTTTGCTAAAAGTGTAATTGTTCACCGCTGGACAGAGGCGGACATCGATTGTGTGTGTGGTTTTGTGTCGCAGTGCAAAGAAGCTGGCGAAGGGGATGGAGGAAATGGGGGAGAGTTTGAGTCATTAAATGGGGATGTTTTTTTTGGTGTCCTGCATTATTTTATCTTTAGAATAATATGGTTTTGTGAGTGTGTGTGTGTAAGGGTGGTCCGTAAATTTTTTGTGACATTTCGTAATCCCATTATCAAATCATTGTCGATAGCGTTTAATTGCTGTGCAGGCATCCGGAAGTAACGATTAATTACACTACGCATGACACTTTTATTGTTACCTTTTTGCCTTTGAAGTTGTGCGGTTCAATCAAAGCACCGTATTTAAATCTGTGGCAAATTATGATTTCAATGGCTATTTCAATCCATAACTACCAATACAAACAATGTGTCCCGAAAGGGAAGCCTTACATAGTTATTGTGCAATTTTTCTTATTTAACTCAATAACTGTTGGTCTTAATGAGGTTGGTGAAGTCCTGATGTAGAAACAAGAAGCTTCATATGCTTTAGTTGTAAATATTTTTCGTGGGAAAATTAATTTAAATTTCAAAACTAACTGTTTGTATTCGGTTTCAATTCCATCCTGCAGCAGGAACGCTTAAAGATATGCAATATGAAGCGTTTACGCCTAGAGATATGCAATTCTCATACGCCTGCTTTGATCGAGCTTTTCACGAGGATTTAGCGAAGGATATTATTCGCTGTATTGTATTTAGCGATTGTAGCTAATTCAAAAATGGTTGATCAGTGTTGTACAAGTTCTTATATAGACTCAAAAATAAATTATGTTACAAATTCAAAAATAAACATATTTAATTATAAGTTAAATCTATTTCTCTGACATGAAATTCTAACTAAGCTATATCGCACTTAGCGAGGATAGAAACGTTGATTTTGTAAAACTTGATTACTAATGAAAACATAGACCGGATACCGACCGGAGGCTGCCAAATATTTTTGATTAAACTAATGGACTGAAATTTTTGTTTAACACCTTTCTTCCAGCTTTAATATTTTTAAGTACACATAATATCATTGCTTAGTCACGAATCTTGATCTGGATAAAATTAAGCATTTCTACACACCGGGAAGCTTCAAAACAAACAATCGAAAGCAGCTAACTTTAAACAGTTTCCTTTAAAGTCTCACCAGCCATCTACAAGACCGTAGTGTAATATCCAAAAGCAAAAAAAAAGAAGAAAACACCAAACGAAACAGCCCAAAAAGGAAGTACCGGCTGGCAGCAAATGTAATCAAAGTTGAAAAGAAAATTAGTTAAATTAGTGCACAATGCTCCCATCTTGCTTGCTGTTTCGGACCATGGAACCCTCAGCCTACCAGCTGGTAGCCTTAAATGGGATGTCGGATTGAATGTCAACCGTGTTGGGTGTAAAGTTTTCGGGACCTCCCTCTTGCCATAACAGCTAGACAGGGGAGCCACCAGGCAGCGTGTCTTTTGCGGAAGATTTTCGGGATTGATAACAAGATTTGCACAAGTTGTTTCGGTGTTGGTCAAAGTGCCGGAGAAAATCCTGTACCATTTCACAATCGATCGATGTGGAAAGTCTGCCGGTGAGGTGGGTCTCTGTAAATTGAACCCCAACCGATCGGTCCGGTGACAATTGGATAACGGAGAAAGGTGAATAAAACTTTTGCTCCTTTTGCGGGTATTTAGCTTTAAGATAAATATTGACCGGTGTAGTGTAGTGTTGCAGATAATTTAACAGTTGTAATACATGGAAATCCCTTCACCAAGGAAAAAATTATAAAGCGAGTGGAAAATGGTGGTCAAATTATTCCACGAGCTGGAAAATTCAAAAGCAATCGAAGTAAAATCTCATCCGGAGGTGAAAAGTTGATGATGTCACTTATTCATGTCGACTCCCTAATGAATGCTCACGTTCCTCACACACACACACACACACTGCCAATTCCGAACCCCGAGTAAGACACGGCACGGTCCCAGCGTGAACGATTATGTGGCAGAAAAGAAAATTTGCATACTGATTTCGGATCTGACCACTCGCTTTTCGGTCCCGTCCACGGACAGCGGACAGTTTCGTGTGAGGAATATCAATTGCTGGGCGCCGCACATCCTTCGTACCTTGGAATGATTTTTCATTTATCAGCTGTAAAAAGGTAAGGTTAATACGGTGAGCACATTTTCCAGACACGTCTCCATATCCTGTTGACGTGCCTGCCGACCGGGTCGCTGTATTATTTTATTCTCGTCGCTCGCTCGCCGAGACAGAAGGTACGGAGAGTTCGTGACAAAATTTTGCCACCACGGTGAAGCAATTTGAAAAACGTTACGCAGAAAGTAAACAAACCTACAGCAACCAATCATCTGCCGAACGGGGGGAAAAAAGCGGAAAACTTTCCCTGCGCAAAACGTAAACGCGTCTTGTCGATCGTCGAGGAAATTGCTCGATTTGTTTGTTTGGTTCGATATTTTAACTACATTCTTGCTTCTTCCTGCTTGAAACCTCAACTTTCTGCTCAAAGCAAGAAGGTGTTTGTGAGCCAGTTTCCTGCTCCATATTGCCGAGAAAAAAAGGATTTATTTTCAATTTTTCACTCCCACCTTTTCAAGGAACCTTATTCAACCGCCCACCAGCGATGCTGCGGAAATGGCCGCGAAAGTGTCTGCATTCATTTACGGGCTTATAAATAAATAGAAAACTTTCCCACCGAACGGAACCGGTACACCTGTGGCTCACTCTCTTTCACTCGCTGGTCCAGACTTGTTGTAGGGGAGCAAAAGGGTGTCAGGATATTCTGAAGCATCTGCTACTGGTGCTTCGTGTTTCTTTTTTGCGCTGTGTTGTTCTTATGGCGTACCCGGTGCCATTCGTCTGCATTGCTTCTGCTGCATTAATCAAGGAAGGCAACACAAGGTGCTCGATGGTCGCGCCTGTTCGGAATGACGTGGGCCGCGAAAAAGGCCACTAGAGCTGGTGGTGCACCATTTTACCTCTTAATTGTAATAACCTGTCATAATCTCGTGCCAATGGGACGCCAAACGGTGGACGGTGCGATGCAATTGGGTTCTGGCGGTGGAAGCGGGGGGGGGGGGGGGGATGGAAAACCCGACGGAAGTGGAAATAAATGTGGCAGTAATGAAGATTGAATTATGTACCGTGTCGTTCTTTCGATGGCTTTGGGAGTTGCGTTGAGGTTTGAGCGAGAGTGTCTCACAGGAAATAATTTAAACCGTGGTTTAATGGACCGAAATCTCAAGGTGTTTCTATGTTATTCATTTGTGCGATGGTTTGAAAACCATATATTTTGTTAAACAACATTTAGTGCATAATTATTAGAACACAAGGTTCACCAGCCCAAATCACAAGTGTCTGGAGGATTTAAACATTTTTTTAAAATTAAAATAATCAACAATCCACGCTTGATCAAGGATTTCTAAAGAATAATAAATAAAACATACGAACAACTGGTTTTTAATTTAATTCATGAGGAACGGCCTGGCCGCATTGCTAACACCTTGTTGTAGAAAATAAAAATAATCTGAGGAGATACTTAAAATGGTTGATAGAGTACGTTGTACAGAATAAAAAATTTAAAAATTTATATAAAAATAAGTTAGAATCATTTATTCATGCTCAAAATTTATCTAAAAACATAACCACACGAACATAGGAAAAAATATTTCTCTCCTCTAATGGCCAATGGGACACCGCTACAATGACGAGCTCTACGAGCTGTACGATGATCTTACCATCGTGTAGCGAATTAGACTCGCCAGGCTCCAATGGGCTGGTCACGTCATGATAATGACACCGGACGATCCAGTCCGTAAAGTCCTTTTAGGCCGTTCACACTGACTGAGGAGGCCTGGTAGGTCCAAACTGAGATGGAGTGATGGCGTTGATGCGTCCCCGCCTGAACGGCCGGGATAACCGATACGCAGACGACGGCGCAAGCGGTATCGAGGATTGTCGCACCAAGCTAAGACCGGTTTCCAGACCATCCCGATATTTTCTTCGTAGAGAGGATTGACTATTTAACTACGTGGTATCATTAAATCTAGTAGCCCGGAAGTAGGCATGCAGGATCTAAAACATCGGCATAAACCCGTCTTGGATATGTTATTCGCCATCTATTGCTTTGAGTAATATAAAGCTATTAAAATTTGTTTAAAGATATCAGTCCCAATCAAAAAGCTATTCTGATATCATCTAAAAACCTATGTCTTAAATCCATTAAACTTCCTGAAAAAGGATGCTATTCTCGTTAGCAGATAATTGCTTCAGCTTAAGTGAAGATTCGCTAAGTTGCATTGTTTTTTGTTAATCAACCCAAATCAGATTCCGAATCCCTTTTTTTACTAATAGAAGCTATTTGTAGACTTATTTACTGAAAGGTGTAACTACCCACAGTAAATAGCAATACTTTTCCTCAACACTTTTTCTCGATTCTGTAGTTCTTCTGTACCGTTTTCCAGTCCACAACAAATAAGCAATATATTGAAGTAGAACAAGTTTATCGTCCACGTCTTTGGGAAAACGGGACTGCACCGAAATCCAACCGGGACTGTTTTGTTCGGCGTCTTCGAGTGAGCATCTTTCTACCACCGAAATAAAAAGCAGTTGATGTAATTTCGAATTTCAATAAGCCACCTCAAGGCACTGGCAGCGATTCCACCCAGAGCCACCGCTACGATTCGTATTGTTTTGGGGCTTTGTTTTATTGTCGGTTTCGTTTGCTTGCACATCCACGGGATCTGTGCGCCCTCTAACCGAACACACACACACAAACAACTTCCTAGCGGGGCACTGTGTCGGTTCGGTGCCGCTCTAGACGAACGTACCACCGCCGCCCCGATGAGACAACACATAGTGATTATTTCCTATCGTGAGAAGGGATTTGCCTTAAAACTTTCCTCTTGTCTGAATCTGTCAAAAGAAATCGCACTCGCCCCGAAGGGCTGTGGTCCAGCAAAAGGTTCTTCCAGTCCATCTTATCTCTCCTGTAGCATTCAGCGGGAGGGTGGGAAGGGGGGGAGGGAGGTCCTTTTCCTGGATGCGCTACAGATACAGATTGAGTTTCCCGGCGGGCACGTTCACGTCGTGGAGGACTCGAATTCGGAAACGAGCCCGGATTGCCCGTTAGAAAGTGAAGACGAAATAATCTGGACGCAAAGTTTTATCGTACTTTTGTTCCCCGTCAAGTTGGTCGCGTTGGCTGGCAAAAAGGTCACACTACACAGTGAACGGGGATAGGGATGGGGATGAGGGGGGATGAGGTGCTGGACAAATGGCAAACAAGAACGATTAATACTGACTGCAGTGAGCAAGTTCTATTGATAAGTATCGTTTCTGGCGACTCTAATTAAGATTATCGTCGGCTTGGGTGTCACTTTGTCGGTGGAATTACCAGTTGGGGATGGGTGACGTTTCCCGCGCCCGTTGATGTGATCTGGAAAAGATCAAAGAACTGAGGCGGGAACGGCAATTAAAGCCCACGGGAGAATATTTTGAAAAATGCCTTACAACAAAGAGTGTGCTGTTTAATTGACTCGAACGTTTAAATAAGAATTATTTTAATTGTGCTCCACACTCTTTAAATTATAATCATTTGTTCGGGAAAACTTAAACTCCTCACAAATATATCGTGTTATGGAACCTCCGATCAAGAAAGTGAAGAATTTTCCTTTCGAGCAGTATTTTCCAGCGATTGTTGCACAACACATTGCATCCATCAACACCCTGCGAACAACTGCTCGAAAACGTCTGGAAATCGTTGTACGCAAGAAGGCTCACCACATTGTTAGCTACTCTGCTCGAAAATGACAATGGGTGGGATTCAGGTATTGCGAAGCTTTGTTTAGTCTTTTTTTTGTTAGAAACTTTAAAAGGGGTAAACTTTTGTTTGGATAATTTTTTTCTAAGTGAAGTTTGCTGTTTATAGAATTACTCCATAATAGAATTAGTTAGTGTAGTTTGGTCTTCACAACAACAAGAAAGAACTTTGCTCTATCGTTTGCTATGAGCGGCGAATCATGCTTCTTACCTGAACTTTTTCTTTTTTGGTGGCACTACAATCTCAAAAGGTCTCGGACTGCTATTTTTGGCTTTCGGTGACTTAATTTTCTCCATAGAAAAGTAGTCAGCCCTGCGTAAGGGGGCCTAACAGAACTTTTTTTTTTTTTTAGTTAGTTAAATTTATTTCCAATGTTACATAATTATAATACATTTGTGCTGGGTTGCGTGAAATAATGGGTCCGAATTCTTATTCTCTCCGCATTGGTTTGATATTTTGTTAGCTATCTATGGCTAATGAGTTTTAGATTTTACGATCGTGTAGATTTAAACCGTGGGAGTGAGGGAAAAATTGTGACGAAATTGAAAAACCCTCGTGAAGATACAGGAAAAACTTAAAGTACTACTTAATGACTATTCTTATTCCTAGTTCCTACCTTACTAATAATATTTACAAAAGATAAACCGAAATATATATTTATGAATATATATTTCATTTTACATTCCAACTTTTAATAGCTGAGATCTCTTAGTATTTGTAATGTGCTTGATGAGCACCTAGCAGCGTATAATGATTTTAAATTGTTTAATATCAGATTGATTGTTGGAATATTACATTTTATGTGTAGTGTCGAGGTTCTGTACCAGGGAGGAACTTTAAGAATGGTTTTAAGAAATTTATTCTGAGTTCTTTGAAGTTTTGATTTATGAGACTTAGCGCACCGGGACCATACTGGCGAGGCGTATGTGATTGTTGGGCGTACTAGTGCTTTGTATAACAACATTTTATTGTGGAAGTTGAGTTTTGATTTTTTGTTTAGAAAACTATATAGAGCTCTATAAATTTTTTCGCATCTCATGGTTATGTTATCAGTATTGATTTTAAATGTCAAGCGTTTGTCTAGGTATAGTCCTAGATACTTTACAGGACTTTTCCATGGAATGGTACTCCTATCGATTGTGAGGTTACTACCCGGCAGTTTACGAGCGCATGTATTTGTGGTGAAGAATATGGCTTCTGACTTATCCCCATTTACTTTCAATTTCCATTTATTACAATATTTTGAATATTTTTTGAGGGCTGAATTAAGTGCTTTAATAATTGGTTTTGGATATTTTGCCGAAGATGATATGGCAAAATCATCAGCATATAAGTACTGTTCACAATTTCGCATTAGTGGGATGTCTGATGTGTAGATATTGAATAGCAGGGGTGATAGAACACTACCTTGTGGTACTCCTGCCGGAGGAGTGTAAGCTGTTGATTTAGTGTTACCTATGTGTATGTTGTTGTGTCTGTTTGATATGAATGATTTTATTATTTTGATTAAGTATCGGGGAAATTTTAATTTGATCATTTTAAATAAAAGACCTTGATGCCAAATCGCATCAAAGGCTTTTTCGGTGTCAAGTAAGACCAGGCCGGTAGATTTTTTGTTATTTCTATTGTGTAGGATATTCTTCGTCAGTCTATGTAATTGATGGGTAGTAGATAAGTGTGGACGAAAGCCGAACTGTGTGTAGGGTATTATATTATTGTTATTTGTATGCAAGACTAGTCGGCCTTCTATGAGCTTTTCCATTATTTTACTGATGCAGCTGAGAAGACTTATAGGTCTGTAGTTTTTTGGGAGGCTGTGATCTTTCCCTGGTTTAGGGATGGCAATAACTTTAGCTATTTTCCATGTGTCGGGAAAGTAGCCAAGTTTTAGGCATCCATTTATAATTGTATTAAGATATATTATTGCTTTGGTGGGTAACCTTTTGAGAGAGTTGTTGTTAAGCTTATCGTGACCAGTAGATTTTTTTGTTTTTAACCCTTTCAAGATTTTGGATATATTATTGGGTTTGAATAATTCAAATGAGTTTTCGTGGTTTGAGTTCAGATCATGGCTTGGGGAAAAGAATTGTGTAACAGTTCCATTGACTTTGCGTTCTATTGGGCTTATAAGATTTTTTGTTATGTTATGCGCTGATTCAAAAACTTCTTTAAGAACTTGACATTTTTCGTTTGGAGTTATAAGGGTTTGATTGTTATTTTTTAGAACGGGGATCGATTTGTGATTATTTTTGATAATCTTTACAAACTTCCAGAGTTTTGATTGATTGTGAAGTTCGTTGTTCATTGATTCAAGGTGTTTTGACCATGCTTCGTTGCGCAAATCCGATAATTTGATGTTAATATGATTTTTGAGGAAATAGTATGACTGCTTCCACGTATTGTTTAGTCTTTGTCTTTGCCATCTTTTTCTGTATGTGTTGCGTAACTTAATTAACGAAAGAATATCGGGAGGGATAATTAATTGGTAGCTACCGGGAGTCTTTAAGGGTACTGCAATGTCATGGGCTGTAAGAATAGTTGAAGTGAGTTTTTCGATCATGTTGTCAATTTGTTCGTTCGAATATATATTGATGAATGACGTTTCTGTTGGCACTATTTTGGAATTTATGTAATTTCTGAACCTTTGCCAGTCTGCCTTCCCGTAGTCGTACACCAAATTAGAGGGTCTTAACTCTAGTTTTTCCTTTAGTATTGAAAATTGTACAGGTAAGTGATCGGAGGAAAAGTCTGTGAAAGTTTTAAGCTCTGTAAGGTTATGGTTGATTTTTGTAAGAGTTATGTCTATTGTGGAAGGATTTCGGGTTGGATCTGCTGGATAGTGTGTAGGGGTATTCGGAAAGCAGATGGAAAATTGCCCTTTCTGTAGTTCTTCGAATAGTGTTTTGCCCGCAGAGTTTGTAGAAGCACAGTTCCACATATTGTGACGGGCATTTAAATCGCCACAAATAATGTAATTAGTTCTTATCATGGTTAGTTTTTTTATATCATTTCTAAAATTTCTTATTCTTGAATTAGAGCCAGGATGGTAAGCACCCACAATAGATAGAGCACCATTGGAGGTTTTTATTTGTATTCCTAATGCCTCGATTGCTTCCAGTTTGAATGAACTCATATATTCGTATTTTATATTTCTTTTAACCAAAATCAAAATTCCTCCTTTGGTACTAGTTAGCCTATCTAATCTACAACTATTGTAATTAGGGATATTAAATCTTTGCCCGGGTTTGAGAAAAGTTTCGACAATTATCATTATATCAATCATTTTGTCCCTCAGGAAATTCTCAAGTTCGATTTTTTTGTTGGAGACGCCGTTTGCGTTCCAGTATGAAAGCGATATTTCTGGTTGAGGCTCCATCACATATTAAAACAGAATTTACTCACTACTTCAAATATAGCGGTGATTTGTTGCTCCTTAGATTTGCAGGAGCGTAGCTTGCAGAATACTTCTCCTACAATAGAGGTGATTTCCGTCGTATTGAAAAGCTCATCATTGTATGTGTGATGGTGACTAGCATTTTGGTTGATAGCACTATAGCTTGTTTGAACAGGAGGGAGAGCGGGAAACGCATTCCCTTCGAACACGAAATCTCTTGACACCGGTTTTTTAGGAGCACTGGCTTTGGGTTTAGCAGGTTTTTTTGGGCAGTTCCAGAAATTGGCTGGATGATTACCATCGCAGTTGGCGCATTTTAATTTATGCGCTGGAATCACTCCGTTTTCACACGATGTCGTTGCTGCTAGTGGGCATATTTTCGATTCGTGTTGTCCGGCACATTTGTTGCAAATAGCCGGGTGGTGACAGTTAGCAGCTCCGTGGCCGTACGATTGGCAGCGTTTGCACTGCATCGGTCCTTGCCTGTTGGAATAATAATTCCAACGAACTCTACAATGTTCAAGCGCGTTTATACAACGCAGTTTGGCTAGATCGACAGAGCCCTTAGAGAAGTGTAGTAGATAGGTGGCATGCTCATCGTACTTTTTGTTGCGAACGTTCAGTTTCTTAACAGAAACCGGTTTTATGCCTTCTTCCTCTAATACTCTGGTCACTTCTTCTGTCTGCATATCGAACAGACCACTTAGCACTATTTTAGTGGTGCGGTCTTCGGCAAGCTGGTATGTGTGGAAGTTTGTTTTGTTGTTGGACAGGTGACGCACAACCGCTCGGAAATCTTCTGAAGTATTGGTATACACTACTATACCCTCATTTACTACTTTAGTGGTGTACCGCACTACACCAGCAGCTGTGATTTTTTTGTGCACTTCGCCTAATGATTTGCACGCTATTTTTATCGGAGGAACACGCACATTTCTTTTGGTAGAGTTTGGCTTTGTTGTATTAGTGTCCATAGGATGTTCTTCCACGTCATTGTCCAGTGCTGCGTACGCATTTGGTGATACTAATTGCACTTGCTCAGAATTGAGCTTTTCTAAGCCGTTAAAAGTAGCTAAAGGAATTTTGATATTCCTTTGCTTTGCGGAGAGTTTGCCACGACCCATGGTAATAGGTCGGGCGACTACTGACGTTCTTGATTTAGGCTTCACTTTCACGTACTGTTTCTGTAACTTTTTGTGGTTGGTGTTTTGTATTATATACAATTGCTTCGCTATCAGAGACTCGATTTGTACGTCTGTACACGTCGGAGTCAGATTGCGTACTGCCTAACAGAACTAGATGTTTACTATTTCTACTAGAGACACTGAAACATAACAGTGTTGACTCTAAACGCCTTAAAGACAACACTATACCGGCAACGATTGACACTCCGTTTAATATAAATTCTATATCCATTTTGCTTCAGGTAGATCGTTAGAGGCAAGCAACTTCTAAGACCACAGTGCTAAAATCGACAATAATTGTACCTAGCAATCCAATTGTACGTATTACGATCTAGGATTGCAAGGGGGATTTTTTACCGAACAACTAATTATTTAAAAGAAGGGGTAAGAAAGTTCTTTCAACGGTTATTCACGGCACCGGTCTTCATACGACTGGACCGGGATTCAAATCTCACCTGGGGCCGTTCCTCCATTGTAAGGCCTGTCCAACTTTACCATCCAACTATGCGGTATCAGTAAGTCTAGTAAGCCAGAAAGGGCAGAGATGACCTAAGAGATCGTTAGGCCAAGAAAGAAGAAGCAAAAAACGAGTAGTTTCGTAGCCTTTTCCCTGATGACTAAAATGTTTGTAATTATGTCACTCTTTTTTAGATTTTAGAGTATTATTTATTGGCTAGGTTCAGGAAATAAAAGAAAATATTGGAATAAAACATATTTGATAAACCACTTAAACCAACCAATAAAGCACTTAAATAATCTTTATGGACAAAATACTAGTGCAACTTTTAATTGATAGCAGCTTGCTCCAAAGCAAAGCCTAAAAAATATTGAAGCGAAGTACTCAGTGGGCAATGGTTAAGTGAGTAAGTAGATAAATGACCCATCTAACTCGACTCAGCCATTTAACTAGTAAAATATTAGAAAATTATGAGGAAGAGATATTTTATGGTGCAAACTTTACGACTATTTTTATAAAGCGTCAACATGAGCAAATTGGTAACATGACGAGTACAATACTTAACATTCCTGAGATATTTGTATCACCCGTCATTTCTCCTTTCTGCGACACGAGTCTTTCCCATCGCAGTTATTTTGCTACCAGCATGAAAGAACTCAAGTAACAACACACAAAACATTCAAATGAACACCTCCAAATATGGACTAATGGATCGAGGCAGGGAGCACAAAGAAAAGCACAGTGGCACAGTAGTTTTCTTTCACTGTCCCCACTGATTTATGTCGTCTTCCGGAGCAACCCCAAAACCCTACCCCTGCCTCCTTAAGCCTCACCAATAGGGATGGAAGCTTCCGTACCAGACCCACTGGCATCTAAAACTCCGCGTGATAATTGGTTAATGCTTGATTTCCGCATACGAAACGCTGTCCTCCCGAAAAAAAAAAGGGTCGTCACCGTGTAACGCACGTAGTTCACAGCATTCGATCCGGGTTAAATCTTATTACGTGAATTATCTCAATCTAATAGTAATAACCATAATTTGAGCGCTGGTTGGGATGGTAGGTGCTTCCTACGGTGCTACCGTCCAGGCAGGACAGTGCAATGGACAATTGGATCGGACAGTTCACCTTCGCGAACTACGCGGCCGGAAAGCGTAACAGAACGGCTGTACCGTACCTAAAAAGGTAATTTCGAAACGAGCAGCAGTTCAAAATGTCATTCATTATCAAAGAATCGTCCCATGTGCTGGGGGTTTTCCCGATCATTCGCTGTGTGTCTGTGTGCGTCAAGCGTGTCCAATGTTTGGTTGCTCCTTGCGTACGGTTCCTATTTCCCACCGGCAAAATAGAAGATGAAGATATCGTGCGATAGACATCGTGGAACTGTGGCGAAGAGGAAGTTTTTTTCTTCGGTCGCAGTTCGCTTCTCAGTGGTCCATGTCGTAGTGGTCCCAGTTCCTCACAGTTGGGCATTAATTGTAATGGATGAGCGCAATGAAGACCATTACGGGACAATTTTCTATTATTTCGGGAATGATGATGGTGGTGGTGACCGCAGAGTGATGCTTACCCACTGGCCAATTCCACCCACCGGGATGCCTATTGCGTGCGAGAATTCAACCTGCAGACCGAATCAACTTTAATCGTAGCCTTATTTGGACCAACGAAAAATAGAAGCTGAGCTTCCTGGCAGCTTGAATTTGGAAATAAACCGATGGCATATTTGCTTCGCATCTTACAGTACACGGTGCTCCTGGAATCAAGCATAATTCTGGATGTTTTCACCGAGCTCACCTTAAAACTAATCCTCCAATTCCACGGAGTGTTCTACATCGATGCAGAGTTGGTGATGGCTAATTAAAAACTTGTTTACATCGGTACATTCCACCGGCGGCTTCACGTGTTGCAAAATTCCATTCGGTTCCAGGTCCATCCCGCCGGGAGCCAACGATCACCTCCGTCAGTGCCGGGCTTAAGTACAGTGTCCGGAAGAGGGACGCTTTTCGGGCTTCAAACTCAATAACAACAACCTTCCAGCAGCAACGCTGGTAAGCACGTAAGCTTGTGTTAAAGAAGCGACAGCAAAAACAACGCAAGAACACGAGCGAACGCAGTCAAGGCATGAGGCTGCAGCGCACAAGAACCAGCGGTCCAACACCAGGCAGCAAGTCTCGGGTGCAAAAATGTGACACCATGTAATTATTTGCTCCTCTGGATCTTCGCTTGGATGTTCGCTCTACTCCCGGCTGCTCTTGCAATGCTCCGGTTAGAAGCAATGCCAGGGCCACCTTCCCGTTACTGCTCAGAGTAACGCTTGGCGCGTGACTTAGAAACCCGAACGAAAGATTTCTCCAAAGCAAGCGACGAACCTTTTCCCGAAAAAAAAACAAACGGGTGCTAATATCAGCCCAAAAATTGGAACACCGACAAAATGGGACACCTTCAGCTAGTAGTGTGCTGCGGAATGTCATCATTATGACCATAAGTTTTGAGGCCCCCGGCTTTTCGGTACATTTGGCAGTTATTTGTAGCCAATTATTTTCCTTTGCGATCGCGCACACATCGGTGTGACACTATGGAAACCGTTTTGGGGCAGCGAATCGCTCGTGGACGTGTGACTTTACATTCTGCCGAGCGCTTCGCAAGAACTCGCTCCCCAAACAAGATATGGGAAAACAGTAATCAACGCTACCGTCCTGCCGTGGATGTTTGGCCGTTGGCTGGCGGAAAACCGAAGACTAATTATCGCGACGGGGCATCCGGGTGATGAAGCATCCCGGACGGTGCAACCCGGCCACAACCCTGGTCTCCCTTCTATGTGAAATAATTGATTGACAATTTCCTGTTGGCTGGTGCGCGTGTCCCCTGCGGACGGCTGGGAGAATCTCTAATTTGCCGATTTCCTTGGACCGATGCGTCGTGCCCGATGGATCGATCGATCGATCGGAGCTGATTCCATATTACACGACCGGAGACGACGCATCAGCAGCACTTCTGGTCCGGGCTGGTGATCATTATTTCCAATTATAGTTCACAGCATCGCTCGTCGGTTCAGCAAGAAATGAAGTCACTGTCACAAAGCGCACATCGGAGGCGATCGATTTCTGCACACACGTACGCACTATTCTTTTGGCGGGGGGGAAACGATTTGCCTACGCTAGCGGATGATGATGATGCTGGAACTGGTTTGCCGAGCGCCAGGTTCCTGTGCGTGAATGAGTCTCGAGGCGGTAAATCATGAGAACTCGTTGCTGTTACCATTCGGACAGACATCGCCGGTTGAAGGAAGCAGGAAAGACCTTCCTGCTGCTTGCATGAGAATATGTGACCAGTTGTTCGGTTCACGATCCCCGCGGTCAAACTACACGTCACTTCATCCAGGACAAGTTGTTCTATGAGGCTCTCCCGGCGTATCAGCAAATTCCGATGTCGCGATCAATGAAAACTCCAATGCCACGAGTCATATCTTCACGATCGCGTCAATGTCGGCCCTTCAAAGGGAAGTTTGCCGCTGCCGACCTGTGTGAGTGAGAGCGAGAGAGAGGGGAAGCTGGGAAGAAGTGGTAGAAAGGTGGTGTGAAAAATCGGGATCAGGATCAGAGAGATCGTGTGACAACTGGCTCGTTTGGGGACAGGAAAAAAAACTGGGAGTCGTGCGATCGTGCTTCACTCGAGTGGGAAAGTGAGCACGCCTCTTCTGTTGTCACCCTGTTTAGCGGGTAAAGGTCGAGGTTTGCATTAGAGCTTTACTGACAGCCGTGAAGAAAGGCGAGAACTAAGGCACAACACTTCAGCCCAGCTTCACTATCACAGGTGTTGATCACCGGCAAGATAAGCTGCTCTGTGTTTTTGTTTGCAAAAAATAAGGGAGGCAACGATCATTAATCATCGCAACAGACACGCCACACGCTCACATCCCCAAAAGCTGTGACATAAACTAAACCACCAGGCGTTATGGGTGCGAGGGTCGAGATTGCCATTTTTTCACAGTTCGACACCACCACCACCACCCGGGTTTGAGTGACGATTGGCGCGAGGGTTAAGGCTTCGGGGTCCCAGTTCAATCCGTTTTTAGCTGATGGAGATTAAGACATCAGGCATAATTTATCATGTGTGTGTGTGTTTTTTTTTTAAAGGGAAGAAGAAAAGGTGACACCTGTGATTGTGATTGTTGCAGTGCATTGGGACAAGGCGAAAAAAAACTGGAGTTTGGAACAATTTCGCCTGCAGCATTACAGCGTACAGGGTTTTATGGCGCATTTGAAAATATCGATTATTTTTTTTTTTTTTGGAATATTTTTTGGAAAAGTTTTGAGTCGTGCGATTTTAACAGATCTGGCCAATCGAGCGGATTTTTTTTTCATTCCTTCAGATTTTAGGATATTTTTAAATCAGCTATCAAAAGTGCAATGGTGTTGAAATAGAATGCGACAAAAATTAAATTCATAGCTTGAGTAATGAATGATGCAGGAGATAGTAAAGAGGTCCTTCAGAGAATTGAAAACATACTTGTTGACAAAATACAACGTCAACGTCAAGTGCGATGACAGCCGACCGCGGAAGTACGCAGCCACTTAAGGATGAGCCACGAGCGCAGCCGAAGAGAAAAAACCTGGCCAGAGAGAGCCGGAGAAAGAGAGCGAAGGGAAAGCGCGAATGACCGCGTTACACACGGCAGTAACAGCCATAAAGGGAGAGAAGGAAGACGTTAAGTTTTTTATCTGCCAAAAGTGTAACTAAAAATTACAAAAAGAATATACTTATTCACAGATGTAGAGAAGACGTCTAATTCATTTATTCTGGCGGATTGTTGCCTGTTGCATTTGAAAAAATAATGCTGGCTTAAAAAAATTTACCATAAAAACCCCTGTCATCAACAACACTAAACGTTATTTCGAATCTAAATGCAAAACAAAAAATCGATCGATGGAAAGCTACGAACCGTGTAGCCAAACGGATGTAATTTATCATTCCAGTACGACATATTCGCGTGCAGCGTAATCATACACCGGCGCGAATCGTCGGATCGGTGGGTGAGGCGAATTTGTCAAATTCAGGCCAATTTATGCGAACGCAAACGAAGGGCTGCGGAAAGAAACAAAAAAAACAAACCGGGGCCTGAAAAATCCAAATCGAAAGCAACTGGGCAGCTGATAGACAAAGTGCGTGCATTTATAACCGCGGGTGGGAAAAGCTTGTCCAGGGCAAATGGGAAAATGCACCAAACAGCGCAGGGGTGAGAAAGATACATTCAGCTGGTAGAAATGAAAAGAAGAAGAAAAAAGGTAAACAAAGTGTCATGGGAAAACGACTCAGCTCAGGGTGTTGCAGTGTGTGCAGTCAAAGTGCAGTAAAGCGCCCCCGACTGTTGCACAAATGGGGTTGCACCTCCGGTAAGCTGATCCCGTGGTCGTCGATCGAACTTCTCGTCGAAGTGCGAGTCTGTGAATCGGTGTTCGCTTTTTTTTTCGCTGCAAAGCTCTCCCCTGCTGCAGCTCAACGATCGGCTGTTTGATGGGGCTAAGATCTTTATCTGCAGACAACTGCTAGCAACCTGGGGAAGGTGTGGAGCGAAGGGAAGCGAGCGATCCGGTATACACATTACAAAACATTTACGAGCGTATCGATTATTAAAAATAATAAATTTAATAGAACTATCTACGATCACGGCCAGTCTCCCGGTCCAGAGGGCGTCGGTTTTTTTTTTTTGCAGCCTCCAAACATGGCCAAGTGCCTCCGAGAGCCCTTTTGTGTTTTGTGCCCAGGCAGACAACGCCGGCAGGTAAGGGGGTGAGCGAAATTTATGATTGCAAATAGACAGGTGGGTGTCCCCGGGCCGGGTTGCGTTCGGTACGTGGAGAGCAAAACACCCTTGCGACTGCCACTGCGCAGCCAACATTCGACCAACTCGACCGAACCGAGATGAAACGGGCCCGATAAGACAATATGAGAAGTGTTTTCACATCACTTTGAATCTGTCAATGCGTCGTCTTTTAACGCGTGTACGTATGGGTGCGCGCGAGGGCGCTCCCGGGGTCTTTACGCCCCAGTCGCCGAAGTCACCCGACGGTTAACAAATCGTGACGCGAAAAGGGTAATTACTGTTCGTTTGCTGTACCGTTTAGTGGGCCCCGCGATAGAGATACGCGCGCTCAGATAAGCCGGGGGGCCGATCAGTTTCCGAGTGATGAGGTCGATGGTGGGTATATGGTTTGAACAGTTCGCGTAGGAAGGGATGGTGCGGGTGTGGATGATTTAATTTTATTGCTCATCGTAAAGCCAGGATTACGGTGGTTTGTCTGGAGGCTGGTGGATATCGAATCCACTGAGTTGTCCAATGGATTAGTTCGGTTATTTACGTGATCAGGACTGGATGCGGAAAGCGATCAGCGGTGTTGTCAATGCAACGATTGGGATGATTGGAGGATTACACAAGTGCTAAAATTTGTTTATTAATTTTAAGAAGCCCTGTTTATTCTGTTTTGTGAAGAGTCAATAAATTTAAAATAATAAATGAAAAAAAAGATGTACGATACTTATATTGTTCCTAGTAATTGAATATCAGTAATTCGGGCTATCGAGGCATCATCTGTTGTAAGGTATTTAAACTTTCTTTTATCAATTGAAACGGCCTGGCCATACTGCTATCGTTAGACTTCCTCTTGCTTGCCATTTCTACCGCAGGAAGTCATATACCATAAATATACTTCTGCATTTTTCGTAACATATGGTAGTTAAGAGGACAAACACCAACTATACGAGACGGTTAAGGTAGTTTTTTCTGATAAAAAGACCTAGTCGTATGGCTTAAGACTATTCTGCAAAAAGTTCACCTTATACTTTAGTTGGGAGAAATTTCTTTCTCCGAACCGTGAAAAGCGTAGCTTATCTAAGCTGTGCTTGGTTGCTAGAGTATACTTTTCTTTTCTAGGGCTTTGTTTCATCATCAAAATCACAACTGATCAAACTGTTCTTGAACGTTGTTAGATATGTAAATGCATCGCGGAGCGCACGAACCTATTTACGGGTTAAGTCGGCTAGGCGATTTCAGATGTTCATAGGGAACATCCCTTACTAGCTCGTTGGAGACTTCGAGGTCTTACCTTGGGTAGGGGGACACTCAAAGCTCTTGAACAGATTTGGACACCAGCTTCTTAGTTGCAAGCCCAGGAACCAACTTCCTCGTTGGCCGGGAAAGATAGAATTATTTATAACATTTATTTCATACAGTTTAGTAAAGTTCAATTTACTTAATTTAGGTTGAGTTTATGTTAAATTTAAAATTACTTTTCCTATTTGTATGGTTACATTGCCTAATTGTTTTTCCTGGTTGGCGACAAGAGCATAAAGCTTTTGTCGTAAACAAAAGTGTCGAATTTCGTTTGGATGGATGAACTTGTGTTATTGTTTGTTAGTTCGAATAAGTTTTGTTTTGTTTGTTCGTTGAACAGCATGGTCTAAAAATTTGCTTACATTAACGTTCCGCATGGAGACAAGAACTTAAGGTTCTTAGCGCAAACAATGTGTCGCCTTACGTTGCGCAATTTTGGTTCGATATGGGTTGGGTGGTTTGCTCCAGTATAATTGCCGATTTACCGTTTCTGCGCCTGATACCTGTGCGCCGGGTGTTTGCTTCTGTTTTGTTCATATCATGTTGCATTGCGTCACTCGCTAGCCGGGTGTGCTGGTCGGTGTTTGAATGTTCATGTTTTATCGTGCGTTTGGTCAAAAAAAGCTAAATATGCATTTATTGCAGTCCTGATGAAATATAGGTTACTGGTTTAATGAATTGTCTGTCTTAATGTATGTAGCATTGTTTGTTTCTGTGAGGTTAAGAAGTGTCTCTGTTAATAAGATATTGTTAAGAAGTTTAGCAAGTATGCTACAGATACGTTCAGCTTCATAAGTTTACTGGAGCAATCAGCAGGTTTCAACTGCAGTTTTTTTCATATAAAACAATACAGGTATCACTTCGTGTGAATAATACGGTAAGGCGATCCTTTAATATACGCTTCAATATTTTTAGAGATAGTGGTTCAGAGCTAAGCTAAGCTTTCAACAACTCTCCTAACAATCTGCTCTCAATTAGCAACCGTAATCCATTGTGTCTTTTTGTTATGCTTAGCGTATGAAGTATCACAAGAAACTTAAATCAGATGTTTTTTGTTAGTTTGTGTTTGAAATTCGAAAACAACACACGACAGCAGCAACAACAAACTACAATCCTGCTCACTACAATTATCCTGCTAAACAATCCCCGTTTTATTACTGCTTTCAAACCGTTTGTCCATTTATCCAGCTGGTATGCAAAGCATCAACCAGCACGAGAAAGTCCCAAAAACCCGTGACAACCATTAATCACCTTCATTATGTGGAAGTGATTGGGGTTTTTGAATAATTAGGTTCACGCCACTCGCACACACCAGAACGTGTGTTGTTTGCGACTCCCCAAAACCTCCCCCCAGGAAGACACTTTCCGTACTGCCGAGGTTCGAGGTTCGCGCTAATCGCTTATAATTGATTTATGGTTCACACCGACTTGCCACTAAATGGTAATTTTCATCAATTTCTTGGACTTTTCGGTTAGTCACGCTCTCTGCCCGGGCGTATCGGTTGTACCGTTTTGTCCCACTCTTGTAGCCTCTGCGAGGGGCGAAATGGGGACAGGTCCATAGGCCCAGTGTTAGTTCGTGGATGTGCCTGCTCGGTATATCATTCCCGCCATCGCGATCCCGATCCCGAAAAGATCATTAAACGATGTGATTAGTGGTTACTTTGCGTACCACATTTCGGGTCAGGAAAAAATAAAATAAAGCACGACCGTACTAACCGCTAGAAAGTCGGTCCTTTTGCTTGGACGAACCTCGCGAAAGGGACATTAAATCTGTTCCGAGTGGAACGCTTCAAACGTTGGCAAATGGGGACAGAGCGAGCATGCGTCACGTTGAAACGATGCCAGAGACCGAGGGCAGGCATCGCGGGTCGTGCGTTGGACAAAAAAGTAATGTTCACCGTGAATGCTGGAGATGGAAGCCGTTGCAGGTGTTTTGTCTATCATTAGGCTCAGTTTAGCAGCAGCAGAAGCTGGCGTCTTCCTTCGGTGTGCCCTTTTGACTTCCTACGCCACCAAATGCCGCTCCTAAGGCACGAGAGAAGCGACAAAAAACCGGCCCCGAAACACATCAAAAACCTTCCCTAAAGTGAGTCCGCTAGATAGCACGTGTTCGTAAAAAAAAGGCCCAGCCAGACTCCCGGGACCATCCCGGACCATGACATGGCATGCTTCTCCGCGTTTCGAGCCCCATCTACCACCGTGAGGCGCAGGGGCCACGAAACCAAAAAAAAAAATCTAACCCCAACTCTCGGGCGCTCGGTCGGAGGAGAAACTCCGACAACGGAAAGATAATCATCATTAGACATTGATACATTCGTAATGAGAGTGTCCGCGTGTCGTTCGGCGTATGATTTCTCCGCCAAAAGAGCTGGCCGAGCACGCGCCCGCCCTGGCATCATTCAAATGACGCGCGTGGAGCGCGCTCGTTTGGCGCTTTGACGAATACATCCAGCCGGCCCCGATGATGGATGCCTGTAATTTCTGGATGCCGTGGTTGAGCTATTAATTAGCTCCAGCTTCATCTCCGAGCGAGTTGGTTAGTTGCCCTAGATCGGCTTTTGCACGTCAACAGAAGGCTTCTGGCCAGAACGCGACCGACCAGAAGTCATCACTATCGCATCGAGCTGCAAAGGGTCGGTAAATTGATTGATAAGCATCGCACCTTTTAGCGAGGTGCATCAAAGCGTCCGCAGCTTGTTAGCCGTGGCATGAAAAATGCCATCTGACCTAAGGGAAGGCGATCTTTTACAGGGCTAATGGAATCGCGCAACAATGACTTCAAAGGAGCATCGAGAAAAGATCTATCGAGACGATTCGATGCGCTGAATTGCATCTAAAAGGCAAAACTAGGTCCGTGACTGTCTTAAGAGGTTGAAGAATGGGAGGATCGCCTGGACAAAGGAAAACAATCAATACCCGTCCCCTCCCCCCTCGGTTTGGAACGGATTTGTCTCGATTCGATTCGAATCGAACGGAATCAATCTAGAAATGGAGGGGCGAAAGGGTCCAGCTTTTCCTGCTCGAAGGATTCGTTCCACGCGAGGCACGATCGCGAGCCTGCTCGGGGAAGGAAAATCTTTCCCTCCCGATGTGTACAATAATTTGCACGCCGGATTTTGTCGATCGGCTCAGAATGCTCTGATCGTGCCCCGTGTCCAGCTGGTCAATGAACCTCTCCGTACCTAGGATCCTACCGAAGAACACGCGTGCTTGGTTCGCGCCGGATGGTTCGCCGAGAAATTTCCAACCCGTCATGGCACGCGATCACAGCATCCGTAGCGTCTCTGGAAGGAATCAATTACGGCGGCGAATACACGTCAAACTATGTTGCCGGGGCCGAAGAAGTGGAGCATCACAAATGTCGGGCACTAGAGGGCACGGTTAGGAGGAAGGAAGTTTGAGTGTAGAGTTTCATTATCCAATGACCGATGTTCGTACCGATCGGAAGTCCACGTCGAGTAATTCGATTTCACGGGCGATTTCCACCGCCACAGAGCGTGTGCCGAAAACTGAAATCAATCTGCCGGTGTCTGCTGTACCGGGGTGGTTACAATTTGAAGATTATAGTCCGGTACTTGCGACCGGCCGGGAAGAGAAATGCTGCGCCAAGGTGCGGTTTTTTTCTTGTTGGGTGGTGGCTCGTGCCCCGTGTGGAAAGAAACCCGGTGGTAGGTGGTGGTAGGAAAATCTCCGCCATTAACCTTTGCCTTGAGCGTTTTGTTGTGTCTATTTCTGTGGAGTTTTCCTCGGCGGTGGAGAGGGACGCGCGAGACGTGAGCTCCGTGAGTGGCGGATATCATGGATATCGCTACTCGAGCAGTTATTTATGTCTGGCGTAATTAAACACACTGTAATTGGCTGTTGGGTGTCACAACCCGCAACGCATCACACAGACGGTCAGCGGACGGTGGCATGTTGGTGGCACACCGGTAGCGCTGGTGTAATGTTGTGACGAACAAATGAAGGAAGGCAATCAGTTTACAAAGAAGCACGTCGTCTTTCTTTTAACGGCCCCAACAGCGTTCGGCTGGAAGGGTTCGTCGCTTGCGTCCAACGGGCTGCTGTTTTGTTGACCAGCGACAATGATGATGATGGTGATGCTTTTGCTGCTGGATGAATCTTCCTTTATCTTCAAGCCACACCAAGCTGCTGCGGTGGCAGCCTCCGGGCACGGTGAGCCCGGTACCGAAGGAAGCAAACGGGGCATTATACATGTTTTAATTGCCCCACATTAAAATGCACGCAACTTAGGAGTTGGTTTAGGGTGCACGGATGCAGACAGCCAGTACGGGCTGGCCGGTTAATGATAGGAGATGTTCTGCTGCTTCTTCTTGCTCTGTTCACGAAAAATACCATTGTCATAAGCAGGCGGACAGTAGCGGATTTGAGTGATGCTTGCTGTGTTGAGCTGATACTGCTACTGCCGGCAGCATTCTTAGAACGCGGGAGCCACAATCCGGAGCTTCGGTTCGGTTCGTAAGTGGAGCTGTCTATATTTTGCCATATCACCCCGAAGGGGAGTGTTGGGCGCTGTGGATAAAGGGCTTCGTGTCGTAAGTGGGCGACAGTTTTTGTTATTACCTGGTGATGGATTGACTGCTTCTTGGAACACTTTTTCTTTACCGAGCAGGGTTTGCGATGGAGTTGTCGTTGAATCGTGTTTGTTGGATGAGAGAAAGGTTTGGGATGGATTAAGGGAATGATAAGTCTCTCCAGTAATAATCAACATTTCCAACAAGTAATGTTGGAAGATCATTTAATCCAAAAAAAAGAAGAATCACTATCACGACACTTCCATAAATTTATTTTTTGAAGGCATGTTTGAATCACTTAATTGAGAAAATATTTATTTATGATAGAGTGAACATCTCCTAAAATTATTTTAAATTGGACTTAACATGGCGGAATTCCTATTTCAACCAGAAAAAAAGTTTAACATTCAATAATCTTAAAATAAATATGTCTTATTCTGGTTTAAACCATATTGCCACCAGATAATTTATAATAAATTTTGATAATTTTTTTTTGAACTTCAGCTACTGTAGCTGAACAGTAAATCTCACGATAACACCCTTCAAAGTTCCTTCACCAAATATATCCACCATTCATCATTAATCACACGAGTTCACCGTGTATTTGTTTAACCACTTAAAGGTCACTGGTGAGAAGAATTCCACCCCGAAAAAAACGGTTCCACCCTACCACAAAGGTCATTCACATCTGCACCACGCGAATGGGGATGTGTTGATCTATCTCATCCCGTCCATTTCGCTGCGTCATAAAATCGGATTAGGTCGCCCGATCGGTAAGTAATTTAAGCAGTCCGGTTCCTGTGTCTGCTCCATTTCGTACACCCTCCGCCGGTGAACGCAGGTGAATGGAGTTTTTTTTTTTTATAACGACACGGGTGAAATATCGTTGACCGGTGCGCCGGCTCACCTCAAAAACCACTCCAGAACTTCTGGAGTGCTTGAGCGAAACCGGTGGTACCCTGCGCCCGCGTACCGCCAAACCAAACAAATCTAATCGAGTTCGAGTTTCACCGGACGAAGACGACCACGGCGGCCACGAATGGGATCATAGTGATGCCCGATACCCGAATGGCCGTTGCCAACAACCTGCGAGGATTATGCGGCCGCGTGACTTCAATTTCCTAGGTCAACCACAAAACAGTCGCCACAAAACGCGCCACAGCTTCCCCTCGTGCTGGGGCAGGTTGTTGCGTCCCGGTCGCATCTCATTTCCCAGAACTTTTTGCCTTTAAAAAATAAACAAACCAGCCGTCCACTCGATCGTAATGAGATCTCTCGCACGACCCGCCCCGGTCACGGCTATCCGGCGCTCCAGATCGTTACGATTCCGAACAATATGAGTCCACGCTTCCCGGGCTTGCCGTTGAGCAGCTTGCGGTGAGCGTTATTTTGTAAGCAAAACATTATGATTACATTGTTTGCTGCTTGATTGGAAAAGCGAACGGTCCGTGCAAAGCAGCATCACGGCCTCTTTCACCGTACGCCCTCTCGAGCCCGAGTCGGCTCTCGAGTCGTTCTCGAGGTGCCAGCGAAGCATCCCGGTCCGGTGTCTGGGGTGTTGAAAATATTCAAATTCAAACAAGAAATGCTAGGGCTGCCAGTTTTTTGTGTGTGTGGAGTTTGTGTCTACATGACCACATCCTTACTTCGGATCGGTCAGCGTCAGGTTGGTCGGAATGGAAGTGTAATTTAATCACTTTTTTGTTTGCTGTAAATCCCATCCCCTGATCGCACCCCATCGGCAAATCGATCAATGTCGATAAAGTGAATCGAATCCCCAAACCAAACACGGCACCGAAACTGAAAATTTGTTCCGCGAAACTCTTGTAAATCACCCCGAGGGTGGGGTGGGCCACCACTCGGCCGAAAGGGCGAAGAGGAAAAAAGTGAAGAGCGCTTACACCTTAACAGAGAGTCGATCGATCCCGGCGATCGGGAAAAGGCAAAAACCAATCCAGCACGCGATACACGGCCAAACAATATGCGCAACTGTTTCGGAACGCAAACGTACGCAGAAGAAGCTGGCAGGCGAAAAGCTTGAAGCACACGCACCAAAGAAGCGTGGAATTGAAATCAGAGCAAACATAAAAGGGTGGCGGAGGCATGAGGTTTTTTTTCTTCTGGTGGACGTTTGAAGCTCACCCGGAAGGCTCTTGTGGCAGTGCGCGCACACACACACAATCTCCATGTCCGGTTCATCACCGTCCAATAGGGCGATTTGTCGCGGACCTTGTGTGTTCCAGCCGTCCACGAGGCGTGCCTGGCGAAGAAATTGTACTCCGTAATGAGCGATGGGACGTTCAAAGGTGCGCACCGGCCGTCCGACCGACCGATCGAACAAACCCTTTCGGCAGTGCCGCATGACGATTTTGCGCAAACAATTTGACACCCTTTTCACACGGGCTGTGCCAACACTCGCAGCACTTGAGCGATGAGAAATTGGTGGTCGATCACACCGACTCGAGTGGCGAGTCGGCGGGTGGTTTTTGATGTGATCTTCGGTGCCGATTCGGTTCAAATCAAACAAGCACTCGCTCAAGCAGCGAGTCGTTGAGTAGGTGTAGCGTGCGAACATTCCTTTACACGGTCGATAGGAGGTCGATTATGATCCACCTTCCAGGAAACGTACGATTAAGGGGTTTCGTATGCTGAGCATGCATTGAAGTCACCGTTCGATGATATTGAATTACGCTTAATAATCCCGAGCCGTTAGTTTATCAGGTGCTTTTGGGGAATGAAAAAGTTAAAAATAATTGATGTCAAATGTTTCTGATGGGTAGGGTAATCAATTACATTGTTTGAGGTTTTTTTTAAGTAAATACACTAAAGGCTCCCTATGTGAGCTCACTTTTTTATTAAAGGCAGCTGATGAAGTCTTTGTCTTTGATATAATGCTATCATTACTTTCCCGCTGAGTTGCTGATGAGCATACAGAAAATATTATTTTCTGCCAAAAAAAATATAATGCGAGCACACACACGCACTATATCAAACTTTTCCTTCCATTGCTTCCTGCACTTAATCGACCAGCGCACAGGTGACAGCTGTGCTGACCCTCACGTGTACAGTCCATCTAACGGCAACCCCTCAGGATTGTACAGCTGCGGAAATTTTACGACACAACATATATCGAAAACGTATGATAATTTTCTTTCAGGCATCAGTGTTTTGGCACAGGACGGCAATGTAGCTATAAAAAACTTTGATTTCCTTCCCCGGTGGATTGAGCTCTGCACGTGTTTGATACCGTTAGGGGCGTTGAATGGTGCGCTTCGAACACCTGCAAATATTGATACGATAGATAATGGGAAACGATAGTGAGAGAAGAGATTTTTTCATGGTTGCACTTGAATGGTGAAATTTAGGGTCATTTAAGCAGCGCTGGGTGTTCGATGTCATTACGGTACCCTTACAGCTTTTTGTTCCTATTTCTGCATCTGCTGGGTGTATTGTTTTGCGTTGTTTCATGGTATAAATGTTGTTATCCTTGTTTATTCTTATGGCAAGTATTATCTCATGTTTTATTTATTTGTTAGTATTTATTTGTTACTAAAATACTGTGTTTCGTGAATTGACTAAATTTGTTAATACAGTGTTTAAATCATTAGCTTCTCATCTCAAATAAATTTGATATCGATGATTCTCAACCTTCGAGCTTCGATAGATGTTATAGGTTAATCTCTAACTTTTCTTTTATTGTAAAGTATCAACTGTTCCCATTTTAATAAAGTTTTGAATTGTTATTTAAACAGCTTAAATTATGACAGATTACAATAATCTTCGCGTGACAGGACTAAGTCCCGTCTGAACCACGTCCCCGTGCTCAGTACTGACAATTCAAAGCTATTCAAGGAACTCAGAAATGGCATGCCGGGACCTTCAGGGACAGTAGTGACAAAGAAATTGAAACATTATCTTATATTTAATTTAACATTCGATTACGAATGCATCGAAAAGTTCTAACTAGACCTTTTTGATCTAATTTTCTTAGTTAAATTGTAGCTGTCGATACTTGTGTTATAGTTTGGCGTGAGATGTACGAACTCTTACTATAATATATTTCAATTCCTTATAGCTTTAATCAGCTTCTTTTGGGAAATATATTTGAAGATTCGAATAAGATATATAATGCCTAAAGATAGGCAATGCAAATAGCAGAGAGCAAGGATTAGAAGGAGTATAACTGGCAGAGTAACTAAGAGATTAGAAGCGATCGCAATGAAGCCAACTAAGAGTCGTTCAGAAATCATTTCGCAGGTGAAAAAACAATATTTGACTAAACGTTCTAACAAGATACCTACAGAAAAGGCTCGAAGAATAGGGACGTTATCACATGACGTAATTTAAAGCCACAACAATAAATCCTCATAACGCATATCCGTTATTCAAATACCTGAAATGGAATAGCTCACCAGGATTAATTGACCCTTTAATTATTTTTTTCACATATAAATAAACTAAAGCTAATAAACAAGGTAATCCTCACCTTTTTTTTCAATTACTCAAGCTTAATCTTAGCTTTTAATTATTTTCCTTCTCTTTTCATTAATTCCAGCTCATGCAATATCTTCATAGAAATTGCTGGCCGCTTCTTGAGCTGATTAAGATGAAGTTTGATACATGATGGGGGCATGCATCACTTGGATGCATAATAAGCATGCAGCACTGTCTCGAAACTGTCAAGGATGGACGAGAGAAAAATGACGAGCAATTTTTTAAATCACTGTACACCAACCGACCGTCCATCCTAAACATCCTCCCAATGGACAGCCTGCACGAACATGAAATCAATTTTACGTTCCAATTTTTCCACCTCTTGCTGACTCGCATTTTTGCCTGCTCGCAAAACCACCGGCGTAACACCGGTAGCATTGTGCGGAACGGTGTGTCCTGTCGCTGTAGCATTTATATTCATAACCCTCCTCAAAACAAAAACCGGACATCTTCTCGGTGTCTCCGCGTGCAGAATGAAGATGATGCCTGATGCTCTCGGTCTCGGTCGGTTAATGACAGGTCCCGGTGGCTCGGGTTGGATATTGGAATGAGCTTTCTGACAACATTGCGCTGCCGAGCCCGAAATGAGGCAGCGATCTGCGATGCGTAAGCGACATTGTAAAATGTTCGCGCTGGAAAATGAATCACATCTGGAAATTGATTTTTGTCCATGGTTTGCCGGGTTTGCTGTCGTGAGTAAATTGCAACAGATTTGCATCAAATCATGGCATGCAAGGTGGAATAAAATTAATGCTACAACATGGTCAGGCGCGGGCTGGTGTTGGTTGCTGTTGCTGCTGCTGCTGCTGCTCGGGTCGTAATCAACGCAACGCATCATCAGCCAAACGGTCTTGCAAGTCATGGTAAAAAGGAACATTTTGGACAGCAGTGACGGTCGGCTGATAAATGTTAAGCGAATGCTTCACTGTGTGCTTGCTGGTTTCAATATACACAGCCAGTCAGAGGGTGAGATAATGTGATTTGTATTCAGCTCAAAAAGAATAAAGGCGAGGTTTGACATTAGCCATCGAATGCTCTGCAATAGGGTTAGCTAATGGGCGCTTGATACGAATTTATAGAAAGTTTCAATCAACAGTGAACACTTTCCATCATATTGTGATTAAAACCTGGCACTAGCCGCCCGATTATAATCCCACAGGAACGACGGAGCGGATCAACCACCTCGACCTAACCAACCCCAGCATTACCAGATTACCCAATATCCGGACCTATACTACCTGTGCGCACGCATCGCGCTTGTTAATTTGAAAATAATCAAATTAAACGCCTCCCGGCTTGGACTGCGCACGTGAAATTGCGCACGTAAAAATCACAACCTGCAGGGCTGCAGAGGGTTCGTCGCTTTGTGCCGCCTGAAGTCTTTCCCGTTCGGTGGCGAGCCGTTGCGCTGCTACTTCGATCCGATTCGATCGGTTTGTTCGGATGATCGAAGCTCTTTATCTCGCTTTTCACGCTCGCTATTTACTTTTCCTCCTCCGTCCTTCCTTTCCCACTCCCACCACAAACCATCCGGACACGGGTAATTTATCGCGAAAGGGAACAACATTATTAATTATTGGCACACCAAAGCTAGCGGAGCTTTTACACCCCGGCCCGGGCCTTTGTACTGGAGGGGTTATTCGATAGAAAGAGGCAATAAGGCAAAATCGTTTTGCAAATCCTTTCCAATGTTTCGGTACATCGATCCGTGTCGATCGGATCGGATGGCGAACGAAAATTAATAAATGGGTAACAACCGCACGTAGGCACTCGTGATCGTGAGCCTGGTTGTTTACTTTGCTTGAGCTACGCGAGGGTAGTACGCAATCGATGCGAACCAAGATCAGTGTAACGCGATTAGACGATCCCGCACAATCGGGAGAGCGAACCCAAAACGTACTATACTAATTAAACTTGCCTTCCCTGCGGTCGCTATCATCGGCCGACCGGCTGTGAGCACAATTAAATCCCTCATTACCATCACGCAGGATCGAACGCTTTCCGTGCGTTCTAGGCATTGTTGCGTACTGAAATCGCGTTACACGATGTACCTTGTAGCTTCAAAGCCAGACTCGCACAGCTTCAAACACAAACACACATCTCTCTCCAACAGGTGCTCTGGTGTTTAGCGAGCTTCAAGAATAATCTGCGACGGCCACGCGAGCTTTGCGAAAGCGTACAATTTAATGCATAATAATGCAGCTCGGTTCGGCACGGCTCGGGAGATCGCAATCGATCTCGGCAGCTTCATCTTGATCGGCAGTTTTTGGCGTGGGAGCTCTGAAAAAGCGCAAAATTGCATTTTGGAGGGGGTGGTGCGCTTGAGTTAATGCGCGAGATTAGCGCGACCGATATTCGTCAACGAGTTTTTGCTACCGAAACTAGCCGCACCGAAAGTTGTATTATGTCGTGAGTGAGTTTCCCTCTCTTCCTCTATTGAACAACCGTAGTTTGAAGCTTAGCCTAATGGACTCTTAGTGTGGTCATGTTATAACAATCATTAGCTTCCAGGCCTCAACGTCCAACTCGCTGCTGGTCTGCTTGTGGTTCAGCATAGTGCAAGCAATCGATTAAAATCAATTTTTAAATCAAAACTATATCAATTATTAATTAAGTTATTAAAAGGCAGCAAATCCTCTCAGGTGTGTGTGTGGGACTCTTGGCGTGTAGAGACACCGATGTATCGATCAATGTCGATGCTTGATGTGAGCAATTTGCTTATTGGAAGTCAACTGCGCCACCGGCTCCCGACTTTGTGTTGGCGACTTAGTAGCATTTTAATCCGCATCGCTGGTCGGCAACGCTATTGAAGTTCGTGATACTTTATCTGCATCTGGCGTCCATGGTCGGGTGACTGGAAAGTGCTACCGGTATCCTGAATCAAGGTGCAAGCTACTTTAATCGATCTTACGAACTCTCGACCATTGATACTGACACTTTCACCGACCGTTGGGGGATTAATTTATGATTAATCCTCTCGATTTCTTAGGTCTCTGTCGGGACAAGAATGTCGATCAACTTCAGTGTGGGTGATTTTTTTTCTTATTCTGAAAGTCATTCCTTGGTAGAAGAAGTGTAGTCGCGTAATCCCCACAGAGGACAACTGTTGCAAATACAATCTCGGTTGTCTTCGTTCCTCATCTCTCTCCCTCGATACAAAGTATTTGCCTTCGAGTCCCGATCCTTCCTTCATCGTGAGAAACTGACTCAGGTTCACCATCAACATCACAATAAAATCGCTCAAAATTGGTCTCAATAGCCCCCCACCAAACGTTATTGATTTCCTTGCCAGGCAAAACGTTAGCACGTTCTATCGCTTCGACCACATCGCCATTAAAGAAAGCTTTAATTGCTGCTCCATTTCTACACTGGACTGGCTCGATCGGGCTGTGCTGCTGGACACGGGAGCCGATAGCAATTATCATATCTATAAGAAAACATCATAACGTTCGACGCTTTTAAAGCGCGCGTGTGTTCCTACCAGACTGAACCCGACACAAAGTTCTCACGGTCACGAAGAGGATGCCCGGTTTCAGTTCACACTCTACAGCACTCTTCCGGGCAGCGCCAAGTTCGATTTCGGAATAGTTGTATTTTATTTTAAGACAAGCATAAAGAAGAACCTAGATAGGTCAACGCGATGAGTGGTGGGTTCGGTTGGTAGGACATCACATAAACAGCACATTAAAGGCAAGAACATAACGCTATTAATGCCGATTTTCAATCCACTGATCCACTTGATGAGTTGCAGCAGTAGCACCCGAGTCCTAAAAATCGAAGATGATCTTCATTGAGGATCGTTAGGCTGCCGTCAAACTTCCAGCACGCAACATTGTCGACCCGGTTCCCGGTTTAATGTTCCGAAATTAAAGCCAATCAAACGGGCGAACATGTTGAATTTCGTTGATAGCCCAACATAATTTCGAAACCAGCGCCAATAAAATCGAACTTCGGCGAACGATTTGAGCTCGCGGCGCGGGTGAAGATCGTTACTGGAATGAACAGAATCAATGGTACGACAATGTTTGCCCTCCAGTAGTTTATTGCTCACCCTCTTCTTGAAGCACCAAACATTTTCCTTTTCACCATCGTGTCTCGCTGACCTCGAGCCTTGCATTCGACCCTTTTTAGCCTAACCCTGTTCGCTCCTTGCGCGGCGTGAGAGCAAAACTAAATCAAATCAGCCGATAATGATCACGAAATTACCGTTTATAACAACTTAAAAGCAAATATTGGCCTGACCTCGGCGGGTCAGCCAAGCTTGTCGGGCACCCGGAACGGACGGGAAGCACACGCCAAACGCCTGTCGGTGGGGCCACGGTGGATGATAAGGAGAAGGAGCAACGTGAAACGATCAACACCGAAGAAAGCAGGTTGTGTACTGGTTGTTGCGATGCAGCGGATCATGCGGATCGGACGCACATTTTAATTCGTTTTCCCCTTTTTCACCTGGCTATTCTTTCACCCATCTTCAGTCTCACGTCAAACCAAGTGGGTAGTGCAAAAACAACGAACGAATCAACAATAAAAATGTGGTGCACGTGTTTTGGTCGAACTCTTGCGCGCAAATCAAAGTTCATCCTGGGGCTGTGTTCGCAGTCAATCGGCGTCCGAACCGCCGGTCATAATTTGAGGAATTAAAATTAAAAACACATTAATGAACGATGGTGTCCTTTGGGGGCTCACCGTGTACGGTGGCTGTATTGCCATCACCACCACCACCACCACCACCAACACCACGGCCGTCAACACCACCATTGCATTGCCACAATTAAAATGATCATGATTTTTGCCTGCTTTTCAACCGCAAAACCGGTGCATCTTCAGTGGCACCTTTTGGAGAGCGCGTGTGCATAAGAGGGGGGGGGGGGGTGGGAGGGGTGGACGATTTTATTATCGGTGGAGAGTTTTAATTAAAAACCGGGTAGTTTATTTCATTGCAACGATTGGTGGTAGGAATGCATTTCAATTGGGAAGCAAATTGGATGCACCGGTGGGAGCGATGACGCTGGTAAGAAGTGCTGGTGGTGGAACGATTTAACAAATGACTCAATTTTTCACCATCTGCAGAAGTTGTAGACAGTTTATGGCCACACGGCACATTGAGCGGTTGATGGAAAGAAATCTTAAAAATATAAAATTATGGTTCATTTAAATGGAGTATTATTTTCCTATATAACATGAAAATGTATTTTAGCAGGTAATTTCTTTAGACAGGATTGAAAAAAATCTTTTTTTTATTAATTAATAAATTTATTTTTTCCTGCAACGTAAAACAACAAATTCAGATCTCTATTACTTCTTTGATTTTTTGCAGAATTTGAAGTCAAACATCAATCTGGAAGTCTGGATACTTCCTTTTTTGGGATTTGCTTCAAATGATGGAACTGTTGAATTATTTAGAAAAGTCTTTTTAACAAATACTGAAAAACTTGTAAGTCCGTTATCTAACTGTGCTATAAAATTGCTTATAAATTGGACAAAGCTGTGAATTTTCTGAATATTATTTGACTCAGTTCCGTTAAGGTGTAAAAATCTCTCAATAATATACTATTACATGAGTGCAAAGATACAAAATGGGCTTTCAATATTCTACTATCTTCTTAAAACGCTATTGGATCATGTTTCATAAGGGGTTTCAAACGAGCGTACACTAGGATCCACAAGAATCCTATGAGGAAGTTTTATTTTATTTATTTATTTATTAAGTATTACGGTCCGCTGCCGTATTGTCGAGAATCCTATGAGGAAGTTTTAACTAAATTAAATAATAATATCCACATTTAGTTCACATCATATTTCTCCATCTTGTCTATCGAAAAATAGCGAAAATGGTCCTCGCACAGTAGTTCAACAACGCTTCAATGACCCAGAAATTGCTTATATTACACCCAAAGGGCTCTAAGAATATAAAGAAATAAACCCAAACTTGAACAAATATAGGTTACACAATTGAACTTTAACACTTGTTCAAGTTGACTTGATTGAAAATTTGCCTTATTAAAGCCTTACACAAAGGACAATATTCCGAGACGATGGGCAGTTTTATCCCGACATTTGTTCCGATGTACCCATTGTGCATGCTATCGATTCGCAAGGTAATTGAAATAAACTGAAGCATTTATTTAAAACTTGTTGGTGTTTTTATTAAAACTTAAGTTTTTAAATAGTAAGTTTAAGAGAACTATAGCCAAACCAGTTCTCACAGTTAATTCGATAGTGCTTTAGTTTATGTTTCGATAAAAAAGGCCTATTTTGACGAATCGTTTGGGGTTCGCATTTCGATTCCCGATACAACTTACCCCCAACAACACACCAAACCCCCATCGAACGAGGCAAAGGCAGTGTGATTAGTTAATGTACACGGGTCAGTCATTCATTCGCACTAATCGTTGCCACGGGGCTGGCGGCGCCTACGGCCAATGCCAGCCTGCGTTGAGCGTACGGGTTTGGGGCCAATTTTTAATCCGCAACCGACAACGACGACCATCGGAATGCGATCGAAACCGGGTGTGTGTCTCCAATTTTTTACTCCCTCTCCGTCTCCCTCTCTCTTTCTCTCTCTGTATCGATGTGGTGTCGCCGTATCGTCACCGCACGAGGACACCCAAGCCGTCGTGCGATAAATAATGACTCGCGCAAATCGAAGGTACAGAAACGTTCATCGCACCGGAGCGACACGAGATGTGTCCACGATCCACGCACGGTGTATCGGACCGTGGATCAGAAGAAAGTTAGGTGGAAAGCTTGCTAAAGGACGTTTCCATTTCTAATGAACCATGAATGACTTTGTTTGACGATGTGGCTCAAAGTGGTGGCGCGAAGAACCAACGGGTAGTGGTCACTCTTTGAATTGCGATCGCCATTTTCAAACGCACACACCTCATGAAGCAAGTGAGAAATGGTTCGCAAAAAGGAAGAAAACGGAAGAGAAATAGAAACAAATTAAGTTGAGCGCTGCGGCCTGTGCTGTGTGGTTTTAATTTCACCGTACGAAGACTCGAACGACCAACAACCGAACCGAGCTGCCGATGTTTTTATTTTGCGGTCACCTTAACGAAGATGCGACTGCTCGTCGATCTGCGGAGCCTGGTAGAAGTAGTGTTGAATTTATTAATGGTAATGACTGCGCTTCTGAACGGGCTCGAGTTTTCAGTTTGATTTAAACGATTTTTAATTTGTTTCGCAGCCCGCACGGGGAAAGACTTTCGTTGTAGGCGATGACAAACCCGCCTGCTTATTTATTTTATTCTTTTCTCTTCCAGCGTTCAGCGTGATTACTGAGTGTTGCACTGTTTTTCTGCCTGTTTTTTTTTGCTGCAAACCCTCGGCCGTGATTTGCGCCTTTACTAATCGCAAACCAGGGTGGCTAGCGAATGTGTGTTTGTGCTGCTCCCTAACCGATTTTTCTTCCGCAGCCCGTCAACTGCACAGACCTGCTTATCACGCATGCTCAATCAGTTGACAGCGGCCAAGTGGTTCGTGGTCTTGCTTTTCACTTTGCACCAATGCAGGGAAAAGCCTCCTGACCTGCTGCTGCTGCTGCAAGCACTCGAGATGAACGGGAAATCTAACCGTCTTCTAACCAGGACGTTGCAAGCGACGGGAAAGTCGTTCCGAACCATTGGGCACGTTTGCGGTACATTGGTGACGATGTTTATGTTTGGTTCGGGGGGGAGCTCGGTAAGCTTCTGGCCCAGGCAAAATCGTGACCGTATTGTTCTGCTGGTACGGATTTGCACATTCAATTCGTCGTACGGCCATTCGCTGCGGGTTTTATCCCCATTTGAAAATAAAACAACTTAATTTATTTGCACACAGGAAGCGATCCTCGGGCGAAGTTCATTCCGATTCCCATTCACATGGTGACGATTTACAGCAAGAGCTCAACTTTTGAACCTTTTTTTCCCCTGTTGGGTCCATAGCCGATCCGATTGCCATTAATTGACAATCGTCGTCGTCAAACGTTGGTTGGTTCGCTCATGGGTTAGCTTTTCAATTTAAATTTCTTAATTAATTGCCCCCACCGCTTACCGGGAGACGAGTAGCCGGTTCACAGAAGCATGGTATGGTTTCGCAAATCATCTTTCACCCGAGGTGAACTTCCAACGTTCGGAAGCAAATCATCGAGGAAGTTTCCAGCGGTGTCGATGTCCACCGGCGCGCGTTGAAGTGAACGGGCACACCTGACCCGGCTGTCATCGAATCGCAAAACCGTGCTAACGATCGTCGGGTTCGGGGGCTTTTCGTCGGTGCGATCGTGACCTCCAATTTGGCGAACGATTGGCGGAGATCACGAGACCATAAAGCATGGGGGCCCGGGGGGCTTGCTCATTTCCATTTCCCAGTTCGACTTATTGAAACGGCGCGATAGTCACGCTCCACTAACCGGGAGCAATGGACCTCGGAAGGATGATCGATGTACAGAGAGAGAGAGAGAGAGATAAAAATGCGAAAGAAATTGGAGCAGCTATCGTAGACTTCATTTCAAGAGTTATTTACCCGGCAGCTAAATTTGATTGTGATTTCGCGTTGATTTTTTTTTTGCTATAATTTACGAATCATTTCTTCAATGAAACTCGAAATCTACAGGGAAAAGGGCCAGATAGAATCGATTTCACATCAAAAGACTTCAACGACCGAACACGTCGTTGAAGCGATGAACCCGATTATTTCTATCTTGTTCAGCTCGCTCTATCTCATTCATCGGAGTAGTTGTTGTTGTTTATCGGTTAACGCTTGGTAACGATTAACAGAAAACTGGATTCGGCTAGGTTCAGCGCGCACACACACAAAAACCCGAAAGAACAACAACCACTTCTCGTCAACCAATCCGATGGCGAAATGGAATTTTAATTGTAATATAATGTAGACGCACGAAAGAACTACGCCACGGGGCATAACATGGACGGATTCGAAATTCATTCATCCCGTTCCGCGTTCGTCGTAATGGCGCTTCGCCGCGATCCTCGATCGGTGCGCCCCAACGCTGAAGCGACATCCTCGCGATCCGATCATCTACGCAGATAATGTGTGGTTCTTCCGTTCCGTACTACGCGCCAGATTGTGGACCGTAGATACCGTGGCAACATACGCAAGACGGAAACCGAGTTCGAGATTACCCCGTTCCGCTTCGCTCTGCTTCCCACTTCCTCGCTCAGGTTTTTTCCCCGGTTTAGCCGCGAGGGTGCTCAATGTTTGCCCCGTGATCGTGTAGCTCCAGAAGTCTGCGTGAGTGCCTCCCAGCGGCGAGCCAGAAAACGAGGCGTAACGAAAAGGTGTATTTATTCTGCCATAAAAGTGGTACTTTTGTGCGGTTGAAATATATCCTGCAGCATCCAGTCCCGTATGCTATGGAGTCGCGTACAATCCGTTCCCCATTTGCCACCGCAATAACGGCAGCAGCCGGCCACAGTATTTGTACAGCGGGTACGTGTCGGGTGATACTTTGTGTCACAATTGATCGGCGCAACGTCGCGAACGGCATACTTCGAACGGCCGCAGTGTTACATCGTACGATCTCTTATCGAGCGTACGCTTGCCGGTATGGCTGACCGAATTAAATGGCGATTCAGGCTCGAAATCCCACCGCCCGTTAAGAACCTCCGTGTCCGTGTCTTACGAGCTAATGGGCTGCTGAATGCCTTCAATCATTTTCTTTATGGCACCGTCCGATCGCTAGGTTGGTAAGTGTTGCACCTTCGGGCACCAAGTGCCGTGTACAAATCACCGCATCAAATTACGTTGCATCGGAGGTGCGCGCCTGCTTCTACACCGTATGCAGATGGAATCGAATTGATGGGGCCGCCGTTTAAAGGTGCATATAAAATAACATTCGCATAAAACACGCCCGGGTCGTCGGGCGAGCGTCGGTGATCGTGGATAGTGCATGATAGGGCGTTGATTTGATCGTGACGAGAGCGAGGAGCGATCTCTGGAAACTGTGGACGGAAGAAGTGACGATTTAAAACCACCAGCATCCTCGTACGGAAATTAGCACCAACTTTGAAACAAACTTTGAAACTGGCAGGCAGATCAGCAGAAGGTAAGCGACGAACCCGATCGACCCGTGATCGTGATCGTCTTACCCATCCGCGCCGACGACGAGTCCTTTTTAAATTAACCGACACTCACCGGTGTTTGCGCCGCGTTCAACCGTCGGGCCGATCGTTAATTGAAACATTTATTCTCGGCAAATGGTGGTAATAACAAGTGGAATTATTTCGTGGCGTGGCGTGGGCATTTGGTGAACCACACGCGGAATTCACCACATTAACGGCGGCTTCCTTTCGCCTTCGGAACGTTCGGAAGCCGCCTGTTCCGCTGTTGTAATAAGAATTTACTGTGAACGATCCACACCACACGATTCTATTCATTCTGGACCAGATAGTTGGGGAGTCATCCTGTACTCCCAACGGTAATGAGCTTGCGAGCCTTCCGTAGCCTATTCGGGGGGGGTAAACCGGGCAGACCCCTCGACCCATAACTGTTTATGATTTCATCGAACCGGGCTTTTGCACGGGCGAAGGTGCCGATGAAGTTGTTGTACGGCGAGTGACCTGTTTGAGGCGCGCACGCCTGCTGCAATTTTCCAATCGTTTCAACTCAATCATCTCGGTGCTTCTATCGGTGCACCGGCCTAAGCTGATACTTCCGCTAATGGAGTGGAATAATTAAAGTGTGCTTATGCATCCCGCGCGGGACGCCGGCTTTGCAGAATCTGCAGAAGCTACGCCACCATTATATTAAATCTTTGTAGGTTTTTCTTGGCCAATTAATAATACCTTATAGACGATTTCCGCTCGCGGGTACAATAATCTCCAGCTGCAGATAGCAGATATCGTTTTGGATGTTTCCCGCGGGAACGTACAGCAGTTCGAGCAGTCATGGTGAGGATGCACTTCTGCTCGCTGGCTATCACTGGCGCGCAAATCATCCCTTGAACGGGTGCTATTCTGCTGCCCCGGGCCCTTTGGCAATCATACGTATTGAGACCCATTCGTCACGTGTAATGATCATCATTCACCCACGGGGCCGGACAATGCGCTGGAATGTGGAATTCTAGTTCTCAGTCTCGGTGACCCGAGTGACAGGAAAAGTAGAACGCTACCGCTACTGATGCTTTACAATCTCCCGAGCGACAACAAAGGATGGTCTTTTTGTCATCGATTCTTCACCCAAACCCCACAATTAAGGGGGTTGTGGTGGGTTGAAGCGATCCTGCCGCGAAAGAATTCATCTCATCCCGCTGGGGTGCTGGACATTCAATTTATTTCATGATTTAAGTGTGCTTCCTGCATACCTGTCCGTGTCAGCCGCAAGATGTTACCGATTTGTCCCGTTTGAACTCTCTTTCTCTGAATCGCTTCTTTCTGAGCTGAAGAAGACTGAGATTTGCACGCTAAATCGGACACGTGGACTAAGCATATCGCTCACATCCCGTTGGTCCCATGCCCCCTGGTCATTGAACCGCTACTGATCGAGGTGATCGAATTCTAGCAATGGATCGTGTCGTGAAGCGTAATCCCTTTTGGCTTAGAACGAATTTCCTGTGGCACGCGAGCTGCAAGAAATCAATTACCCTTTCCCGCGGGAGATCGCGGCCCGATCAGCGTGGAGCAGAACGGGAGCAAGAAAGGGGACAGCTCGGGAAACTCAGGGTGAGGCTTTTCATTAACCGATGACGGATTGCCGGCTCATCGGAAGTTAGGTTTAGGAGGTTGTAATTCGATTTCACAACCATTCAAAAACAGATAAATGGAGGGAGCAGTAAATGGCAGATGGGAATGGGGTTTTGCGAGGGGTTCGGAGATGGTGGCTCGTGGACAAGTGGCTCGTGCTGGCAACGGTTCTTTACCTAGGTTGCAGCACTCTTAAAATTTAAGTACACTAATGAAACCTTGAGCAAAACAAGCAGAGTTTGAATTGAAAAGTTGATTATCTTGAGCAAAACTCAGCACTTCTGTCACTATACTTCATAAGAGTCAAAATAAGCCAAAAATGGCAGACTTAACCATAAATAGTTTGGAGAGAGAATATACTTACTTGAAATATCTGAATAATTTTATCCAAATTAGTTGCAAATTTTAAGAAATTCTATACGAAAACAGCCTTACATTTTGAGTTGAGATGTTCATTATTGAGTTCATCCAAGAGTTCATTAATAGGTCAGATTCAATAAGAGTGATCGTAGTTTCTTGTTGCAGCCATTGCTTCATTTTTTTACATTAAACCTGCTGATATTAGGGTACGTATAGTCTTCCTTCATGCTGTTGTGACTTACTGCCTTGTTAGTTCCGAAAGCTTCAAAAAGTCCACTTGACATCGAGCAAGGTTATAGCTGCCTTTCCAGTTAAACAGCTTATTTGGTATCCAATCGTGGTAGTAGACATTCAGAAATTTATCCAAAAACGTTGCTCTTAGCTTGCGATAAAGCTTACTCAAATTCAAAGTTCTGGTACTATTTAATTGAGTTTTAAGCTTGTTAAGCTTCTTGCCCTTTTTGTAAGGAAAATGTAATTAAACCAGAAACGGTTCAACCCACACGAGTTTGCTTAAGAAGAACTCCCAAATCCTTGACGATCATTTTTCTGGCTCCAAGAACCGCTCAACACAAAAACGAACATCTCCACACGATAAATGAGGAACTTTACCACCAAAAAAAAGCACCAGCCTGCAAAGCCTCCGGAGCGAAATGATCGAGCTTGATGAAGCGATAAAAACAACGACAGCGGCCCAAACGCACACACGCATTTGAATGTCCACTCGGTGGCACCGTCGAAGGATGTTTTTAATGTCCATTTCCCTCCCATTTACAAGATTCAGGTTAGTAGCTTCGGGACCTAGCCGTCTCCGGTCGTTTTTTTTTTTTTTGGTGCGGTTAATTCAGCCTTTAATTCCAAACACTCCATTTCCATTTCGCCCTTCCGAAATTCGGCTTCAACTTTATGGCACCGAGAAACTCCGTGTGCCATGTTCGGGTGGTTTTTGTGAGGGCTATGTGGAACCCCGGCTGATAGCGTTCCCCGCGTCGGGTGATGGTATAGAAAATTTATGACAAGTTCCCGGCACAGGATGATAGGCCGCCTGGCGTGCAACCGTCAGTGGAAAGCCCGTGGTGGTTTTCGTGGTCGCGAATTCGTCGGGTTATTATTATTATACTGGCACGTATTTACCAGTATCACCAGCGGCAGAGACACCGCCGAACGCCAAACGATACTCATCCCGGACGGAAATAAAGACTGGAGGTGAAGCAGAAAAAAAGCTACCAACTGCACTATACTGTCGGAGATGAATAAAAGTGACAGCGAGAACCGAGGCCGAGTGAAATGTTGGAGACGAAGAAAAAAAGCTGCTGTGTCATTAAATTTTATATAGCTTCCAGCTTGTTTTGCAACAGTTTTTGTTTCTTCAGCTCAATGTGCGCTGCCTTTCGGTGCGGAGTGCTTAACTTTATTTTCGGCAAGTAGAAACCCAGGGTAGAAGATGAGATCGTTTCTGGCTCCCTTCAGGTTGTTTCAGAATTATAGCAAACCGTCATTAGGAGAGTATTATGTGTTGAGATGAATCTTGAAGGAGAATTCCATTTCCAAATGCTGGAAGCAATATTGTATTCGAAGTAAAAGTCCTCAACGTTTGGAGCTAAGAAATCTCCCTCTAAAACTTACCTTCATCCACCGATAGTAAGTTATCATGGCTGAAACACGGTATGCCTAAATCTGCATTCTGTAGCTAATCACCTCCTCGAGCGAAACCAAACACACATACCGAATCGGATACCTTAATAAATTAAACCATTAGCCCTGGCTTGAGCTAGGCCGCAAACCGAGCAGCTGCCACAACATTTCGAGAATGTCGTTATCGCCAAACCACCACGAATCGGCTTCCACCTGGACGGGCACAGTTGATTGTTCCACACCGGCCGCACAGCAATGCAGATATTATAAAACAACATGTGTTTCGGGGCACACCGAAACGAATCGCAGCCGGACCGTATCGCAATCAGCTTTGAGCACTAAACTAGACCAAGCAGGCGGTCTTGCGAGGGCTTGCGGTGGGGATCCTCAAGGACGGTGAATGAGTTATTATCATCAGTTTTGGAGTTTGGTTTGCTTAAACCATTCGGAAACCCCCGTGCCATTAATTGACTTGTCAAATGCGTCGTTATGACAACCTGCCGCCTGCCTAAGCCAACAAACGTCGGGCTGGAACGAAACGCGCTCGAAGGACAATGGGTAGCGAACGATTGCGTGCGGTGACTGTGGCTCTATTGGAACAGTAGCTGTAGTTAAGCCGATGCCCTAAAGTAAGTCATTATCTAAAATGTGAAGTTGCATAATGTTATCGTGCTGTACGAAAGAAGTTGGTTGAGCTTTCTTCGCAATAATTCAAAAGAAGCATTAGCCCAAATGAAGCTTTGCATAAGGCACTGTCAACTGATTATACTGTCAACAAACATGTTGGACAAACATAGACTTGAGCAAATATCTGTAGCCCACAAATTTGAGGCTTTTTGTAAGCTTCGGTATAAACCGTCCTGAATTGAGAGCAAATCGATTGAAGGTATGGTTCCAGAAATCAGACAGCACTGAACGTCCTGAAAGTTCAACAGAAATTTGAGGAAATAGAGGTTTTTGACTCAAAGCTGAAAACGTCGCAGATTGAACTTCAGAAGCCCCAAAAATGTGAAGATGAAAGTGCTGATAACAAAATTTGCTCTTAAGGTGATCGTCGTAATCCTGATGAAATGAGTTTAAGAGCTTATTGCACATCGGCCAGAAGGATACCAAGTCATCTATCTTCAGGATTTTGAAAATTGTTCCTTCAGAAAAGTCTAAGGATCTTTTGACCTCATTCACCTCTTCGGGGTATCGAGAAGCGCTGAGTACAAATAGCCTGTCAGAAATTGTTTTTCTTGATCTAAACTGAATCTAAACTCTAAACTGAAATTGAGAATCTGCAGATCATGGTGTGGTGATCCTTGTGAGATATTCTAGCCCTGACCCTAGTTTAAAGCACTTTTTGAATGATTTGAAAGCCAGAAATGTTTGACTTTTGCCCTCTCCTTATCTCTAAAATAGTATTGTTTCTTAAGTAGCTGAGTTTTTTGGGCGCATAATGCTACAGCCTTCTATTCAAGCTCTCATGAAGGTCAAACCAAGGTCAAACTGGATATCGAGCAAATCACCTAAAAAAAATCTTTGTTATAGCCCTGCTCGTCTAACCCAACAAATGCTACCACCGGGTGAGCCGTTTAGAGACAAATTCCCGGCTTTAGTTATTTCCCAGCGAGAACTAATGAAGCTAACGACACATGTTCTCTACCGGAAACACGTCATCACATTCCGGCACCGAACGCCATCTAAACATCCGATGTCACTTGAACCCAACGTGCTTACCTCGACGTGATTAATGATGTCCACTGCTTCGGAGGGAGTGAGAGTAATTATTTTTCAATTCAAACAAATCTCACCCGCACCTTCTGGACACACGAACACGGCACATTCTTAGCACGGCGCCAAAGTGCTATCAAATAAAATGTAGCATTCCTATTCCGGACCGGAAGTTAGATCGGCGGCCGCAACCGTACATTAAATTACGATCAATCATCAAATTGGTCTTCCGTTGTGCTGTCGGGGTAGGGGCGGTTCCAGCGCGAACCAGACCGAACGGGCAGCAGGGCAGCCCTCGTTTCGATGCTGGTTCCTCGCACACCGGGGGGTTGCGCTCTCAATCTCTCCAGAGGAGAGAAGAAGAAAAAAACATCGCCCGGTGTACAAAAAAAAAACAACACAGGCGAGAACGGTGATCCAGGACGCAGCAGAAAAACTGCGTTGCACACTTCGTTTATCACCGGACAGTACAACCGGAGGTATTTTATTAAGATTTTTCACCTTCGGGCGCGCCAAGACAACATGGTGCAATATCGCGTGTTAACAGTTTCTTCCCTGTTCTGGTTCACCGGAGGTTTCACCGAGACGCTCGAACGTACCGGGATCGGTTCTTTTGTGCTGCCCATCGTCCGGTGCCCGAGGCGCCTAGAAAGCGATGCGGGGCGAGAAGCAAAGAAAGAAGAAATTCCTTCTTGCACGTAATTAAAGCCGACTAAACATATCTTAAACGAGATTTATTGCAATATCATGTTGGTAATATTCTCCCAATAAATTAATATTGAATTTATTTCACCTCGATATCGTTACCAGGGATACGGTACAGGCCCAGCCCCCGGTTCGTCTCGATCCGAACCAATCTTGAAACTGTGCGAACGAACGAAAGGAACGGGTGAGTGAGCGAGCGATCGAACGGCCAACGAGCGGGGTACGGCGAGACACGAAGTTGACAAGCACCGAGGGCACCGCGGGAACGACGAGGCGTACATTATTGATATCAATATTTCGCGTAAAGTATACTTTTATCGCATGTGTACATTTAATTTAAAGCCTTTTCCCTCGTTGACATTTAATCGCACTTAGGCGAGCGTGCTAAGCTCGCGCGCACGCCGGGAAAGTGGTTTGGCTGTGTGCGAACGAGCGCGGGACTCAGTGGTGCGGTGCTGCGAGATCATGAGAAAAGTAGATAAATTAAAATGTGTCGAACGATCGAGCTCGAACGGTTCAGCCCGACCGACGAAGACTCGTCCGCCAACGTGCACCGGGTCTGGCAGCAACGTGCAACGTACACGCACCCGACTCCCTGCACCACGTGTCCCACGACGACTCACCCGGCCGGAGCATATTCTAATTGACTTCTTTGTTCTAGTTTTCTTGGCCGTGTTTCGGGGGGGGGGGGGGGTGACGATTTGGACGAGCGCTCCAGCTGTTTTTGCTGTTTCGTATTATTTATGTATTTTCTATCGCACCTCGTGTCAAAGCCGGACACTGGTCGGACCGAATCTAGTGACAGCGTCGTGTGCTGTGGTGGCAATCAACACGAAAACCGAAACCCTTCGAAACGAAAGACATCCGCGGGCGTTAGGCGACAAACCTTACGAATGGATTGCATATTTGGGGCTGGTGGTAGGAGTCATTTGAGGGGTGGGAGGTCGCGTGAGGGATAGGAATCGTTACAACACTAATTTGTAGTGATTAGCTTTTTTGTTTTAGACAAGCGTCAAATAAAATTGTATTTTTTCATAAGCTGTGATTTATACCCACTACAAGGCTACTCAAGTTAAATTTGTACAGTGCGTAACAGAGTCGTACCGGCACTTAATTATTTTGATAAGACAACAAAATGTTTTAATAATTGCACTTAGCCGAGCGTTCAAAGGACGTGTACAATGTCAACGGCTACTATGAGAATATCATCTGAGGACATCACAATAAATGGTATTTGATTTCCCTGTCGTCTGAAGCCGTTTCCATATCAACTAGCTTTGTTTGCCATTCCAGCTAAGAAGCCTGCCATAAAAATGGATTCTTATCAACTGAAAAACCCTGTAAATAGATATTTTTAAGATGAAATAAAAAAAAAAGATTATTCATGAAGGACGGCCTGGCCGTCAATAAATAGATAATACTATATTCAAATAATTGACCAATCAATGAGTGGCTAATAAAATGAATAAATTAATAAAAATAATGATGTTAGTATTTATTTCAGCAAATTAAATCAATAAAGTGTGCAAAAACTATAATAAAAGTTTTAAAAATAATTGCATTTTTTCATTATAATATTTTATCAAATTAAATTACAATTTGAAAATTTTACCGTAACTGTCTACAACAAATAGTTCATAAATAGAAGAAAAAATAATCCAAAAATTATTAGGCATTGCATGGTTTTTAGTATTGGTTTTATCATCGGCCTTATTTCTCTCATGAATATATTGGAAAAATAGTTATATGTTAATATTTAACCAATAAACAGTTTTTTTATTCTGATCCAAACATCTTACGCGTTTCTTTAGTTTTTTAAATGTATCAAAAACTTGTCATATGTTTATGGTACGCACTGTAGAAATACTTAACTTCTCGATTTTATAACTTCTTCATACAAATTAAAAAAGCTTTTCGATTATTTCAGTTATAATTTTTTTTTTGACACAAATTTCAACTCTGAGATCTCCCTTTTTGCGTTGGTCACTGTAAGTGGATGATTATGAAAAATGAGGGAATCAATTTTGAAATATGTCTGCTGCAGTGCTACTACCATTTTGTTTCACCGTGCCGTACCACAACCTCAACGAGACCCCATGATGCCTTCGACCCTCCAGCCCTCTCCACCCACTCCTCCTTCCCCATCATGCGTTAAATCTAAACAAAAAAGGTCGATCCGAAAAAAACAGAAGTCCCAAACGGGGGAGACCCGCATGCTGTTGCTGTCCATCAATCAGGTGATTTAGACTCTCCCGCTGGTTTCCTGGCTGCTGGCAGTCATGTTTCTCACTACGTGTTTTCTGCATTCGCTCGGAAACCCCCTTTGGGTAGTAGTCGAAAACCCCAAAACCCTCCAGCACCACCAAAACCACGCCGGACCCCAAACTGCCGGCTACCAGATGATGAGCGTAGCGAGATGAAATTTTAATTTGGAAGCAGTTTGTACTTGTTAATAGGTTCGATCGTTTATCACTCAATAAACCTTCTCAGGACCGTGTCCAGTGCGTTGTATTTTTTTTTTTCGAGAGGGCCAGAGGTTATTTGCCGCAACACGGTATGGGGTCATGTAGAGTTGGCCGGTTTGTTTTGTCGGTAGTCCCACGAATGTGAATGTTTGGAATGCTGTAGCACCGGAAACTGATCGAAGCGGTACGCCGAACTGCCACCGTCGACAACTGATAGCGCACACAGATCACGGGACTATCCCAATTCCCCCGAAATACTAGGAATCAGTGAACGTGAGTGAAAGGATCAAGGCGCTCCGTTTGTCCATTGCTTGAATCACGTTGTCAAAACAAAGTTAAGTGAGGTAGATAGTTTCGGGCAGCTGGCAGCTTTGGACCGATCGAAACCGATTTGGAAATGGAGATATTAGTTGAATAGCGCTCTAAAGACTGTTTTGGGAATTTCTTTCCCTCGAACCACCGCTTCCAATTAATTTCTCGTCCAAAACGATAGATTGCGATTACATTCTACGAGTATTAAGGAAGAAGTCTCATTCTCGGCCGTTGAAGTCATCCGAAACGTTCCCTTTTCAAAGAAGCATATGCCCATGTTTGCATGCGTCGTGACGAGCATTTCACCTGCTCCCGATCCAAAGCTGACAGAAACGCCACCAAAGTGTGTGACAGGACGGTACAGTTCTCGGGGATGAAAGAAAAGGAAAGTTGGCCATTTAGGAAAAACCGGACCATGTCACACACTGTAGACCACATAAAAGAAAGGCTTCTCCCTAGCCACCACTGTGCGTCTCAAACCCGTTGCAATTTGTATTCGATTAAACACTCTACCTGGTGGTTTCGTTGCTTTGTAAAGCATTCAAGTCTTTCCTCGGAATCTCTCCCTCTCACTCTCTCTCTGGTAATCCATTGTCAGTACACTTTGCAAAAAGTGACCATAAATTACCGGACGCTTTTCCGTGATCGTTTCGTGTGCTCACAGCACGATCCTCAGCATGGGCTCCCTTCGAACCAAACGCTTGATCCGATGACTTATCCAAGCTCTTGCATGGTGCCGGGTTGTCAATATTAAATTACTCCATGTCATCGTCCCTACCTCCGGCGTGATCGGCGAAGGGAATAAGGCTTCAGGCTGGCGCGAGTCCCAATCGTACACTCATTTATTGATTTAAGAGTTCTATCGCAACACGGTGCGACACTTGATTTAATTATCGCCCGACCTCACATCGGCGGCTCTGCAGGCGCCTGGTTTCGTGGGGTGTCCCAGTCTGTCTTTCACGACCAAATCACGACCACGTCACGGCTGGAGGGTTTGGTTTTTGCTCGGTGTAGGCGAGATGAATCGTTCGGTTGAGTCACTTCCGTCGTGGTACTTTAAAGACCTGGACTAGAATTCCCTTGAATCGCTCTGATTCCGTGAGTCTCTCGTGAGGTTGAGGTTTTTCCTGTCCAGTAACGTGAGCTGGGTTACGCATTCCATACGCAAGGTGATCTTTTTTTTGCTCCCCCCGAACTCAGCTCTATCTTCGAACAAATTCCAAACAAAACGCACCCGTCGTTTCGGGGTACGGAACAAGAAAAACGATCCCCGGCACGCAATGGCACACGCAGCTCAGGACGCTAGTCTAACGCACCCTCTCCGAAACTCGGGCGAAGGAAATATGATGTACATTTGCCTGCGCTATTTGTTTCATTTGCGCGATCGGATTTCGGACCGTCGGAGTCACATACCGAACCTGCTACCGGCGTGAACGGGTTCCAGCGTGATCCCGAACTCCAACTCTCCCCAAGGGGCGAGCGATCTTATCGGGCAATGATCTTTATGACAGCATGCGGAGCTATGCGCACAGCATGCTAGTAATAGCTGCTCTGTCTACGCGGCTCAGCCCGCCGTGCCCGCATTGTCCACTCCACTCACCAACTGCAACCGCTCCACAAACCTGTCAAACGGTTAGCCCGAGACTGGGACACGATGAGGCTTTGGATGTTTGAATCGGACATCGTCGGACGTTTTCCTGCAACACTGTCTGTTCGACTCGTGCTACCGGGCTCCGTCGGGTCACACATACCACAATCCGGTGACCCACATACGCGCGATGATAAATGAAAGCTGACGTCTCAATCGATTGACGAGCACGATCTGCAACAACTGGCCGATTCCGACACCCGCGGGCTGCGGCTATCGAAAACGGCTGTTCGCAAATGTGTTCCCAATTGTTGCCCCGGCGACGTAGGTGTCGATTGGTTTCTTGTTTGTTTGGCTGTTTGAAAATGAGCTTTGTGTCTCTATGGGTGTGTGTGTGTGAGACGAGGGAGAAAAAAGTATGATTTACGACCTCGTAGGCAGGTGGTTTGCGAGAGGAATAATTACTGATTTGTTCGATCGATAGCGATTGGATCGAATCAAAGTGTGATGAGATTTGAGCTGTTTGAATAGAAGCGAACTTGTCGATTTAACCTTCAGCGTGTGTCACGTGTACTGTGTGTGCGGAATTATTTTTGTTGACCCATTTTTGATGTTATTAGAAGTGGCAATAGGCAGATAAAATAAAACATTCTATAGTGAAAACAGCAAATCCATTAGATGTATGGTTATCCAGAACGATGAAATGCTAAGCCACAAATCGATCATTTTATCTTCTGCTTCATACGATGTTTGTCAATTTATAGCGACGATTGATTCGGTCAACTATAAATGGAAATAATGATCTACCGACTATCAAATACGTCTTGAAAAACTGGTCAACATCGATGTGACACATCGGCAAAATCCTTTCAACCAGGATGACGGGACACTCCCAGCTACTCATATTATCCGGGTGTAATATGAACTCATCTCACTACTACCTCTTAGGAGAGTATCACATCCCCAGCAAACACATGCAAACGGTCACACGGTTAAAGACAAAGATCAATGAATTAGAGATGTGCTCAACCGCCCCAAGAACAGGAAATTGTCAATCAATTATTTCATATACACGACGGTGCGCGCACACACATCGCGCATAATTAACCATCTTCCTTCGGGGTTGGCTTTTTTTTCTCCTGCCCACGGGAGCAACCATACTCGTATAAGCCACCGATCCTTCAACACAACGCTAGCCCCGCACGGGGTGATCGATCATAAACGTTTGCGCTCCCGATCAAAACCCGTCTCGTCCGAAATCGATCGACCGGCGGCGGACATTCGACAGCGGACGACTCCACTCGACCGGCATTTCACCGTGAACCGGGAGGATTTAAATTCAATCATCACATCGATCGATCGACCCGTGATCAAGCTTTGAACCCCATGCACGGGAAGCTCACCGCGAAGGGAAATGATGGATTCGAACCGAACACCATAAAGAACGCGCGGTAATCCGGTTTAGAACGACGCCTAATTGGTTATGTTTGCTGCCTCGCGCCTGATCAACTGCTTCCTTTACCTAATCTAATCCGACTGACTTCAAGTCATCCCGTCCGGGAGCGCTATAAAAGTTTCCCTTCGGTTTATTTGATTTCCTGTCCAGCGACGTTCCAGTTCGAGAGACGTGAGCAAAAATTTGCACCTTCAGCAAACGGCAAAACCTCAACCAGCAATCTATTTACACGAGGATGCATTCCAATCGGGATGGCTTTCATCTCGCACGTCACCGTCCCGCTGCTCACACATTGTAGCGCTGAAAGGGCAAAGCGTGTGGGCCGTAGCGGACCGAACCGCGGTTGGTATGCACCGTAGAAAATATTCTTTTAATTAGCTACACTCGTATTCATCTTCAACATTCCGATTCAAATCGGAAGCCCTCTCTCGCTCTGCACAGCGTGCCACGGGTAAGGAGCCGGACAGACAATATCCGTTCCCGCTCAACACCAAGCCTTTTTGTGGTTTTGATTCAATCGGACAAAAGAAATCCTTTACCGATCTCGTACCGGGCGCGATCGAAAGAAATTAGTGATGGTTCCTGACCGCCACCTCGGTTGCCACCGTTTGTGCTGGTGGAACCTTACCATTGCACAGTGGGCATTCGGTTGGAAAGAATTGAAATTATCCTAATCGTGCTATTACTACACCAAGTACGAGTCTAGAGAATAAAAGCAAATACAATTTTGATGCAATAGAAGATGGCATTTAAAATGCATTTAACATTTGTTTTGGACGTGATCAACACCCCTTTACTATGCTAATATTAAGCGATAGTTGTACCCGTTCCTGTCTAGTGAATTTTGGGAAAACCTTAAAAATTAATTAACTTGTTATTAGTTTCAGACATAATTTGAACGATCTTTGCATGTTTCGTCATTTTTTTTATTTATATGATTTAACGTTCAAATTTTTCTTTCTTGACTGGTCTCTTATGTTTAACATGATAATATATTTTGGTTCATGTTATAAAGGCAAATTTGTTCTGATTTATCAGATTAAAAGTTCTTATTTAAAATCTGAATTTCTTCTTCTTCTTCTTCATTGCCACTACAACCTCGAGAGGTCTCGGCCTGCCATCTCTGGCTCTCTGTGACTTGATTTTACTCGTAGTAAAGTAGCCAGCCCTACGTACGGGTAGGCAGTCTAGATGGGATTTGAGCCCCAGTCCTGCCGTGTAAAGACTGGCACCGCTCTCGCCTCAGCCACCGGGCCACCCCAACTTCTGAATTTATTAAAACAAAAATTCCTCATTTATTGCACATAAAAGAGTAAAAACAAACTTTTGTCCTAACATCTACTCCAACCTACCCACTGTGCAGATTCCCGCTTTATTGTATCCTAATGACAAGGATCATTAATGGAAGTCCGGTCATGTACGCCGTAGCTGTGGCTTCACTGTAACGCTCTCATCCTTTTTTTTCTACAAATTGGTCCAAGACAGCGTGACTTCCATTGATTTGATCCATCGCTCAACTGACCAAAAGGTACTCCTACTGTGCCATCCCTGACCATCCTTCGCTCAACACTCATCTCCCCTCGAAGGTGGCAAACGGCACACTGCACTACACTGCGAATGACAAAACGGACCCCTTGCCGAGCATCCCGAACCAGCATTCCCAGGAGAATGGTGTGTGTGCTTCACTTTATGATTAAGTAAGTTTCAATTATTCGTCAACAATTGGCTGAATGGCGGATATGGTCCTCGGAGGTGGTGTTCCAGGTGGGTTGGATTTTCCTGCAAGCGACAACCGGGCTCAGGCCCAATCGTGAGACTAGCTCGTTCAGCTCATTCTCATAATCGGAGCAAATTTGGAACCCAGCGTGAGTAATTGGAAGGGAATATGGAACCGAGCGAGTCAGACCAGCCACGGCACCCCAAAACAAGCGACGGCGAATGATCGACCGCTTCCTGCTAACGAGTTCCCAAGATGAGTTCATCGATTGAACAGCCAGCGATGATCACAATGGGCCTCCGAAAATGATCGACTTTCAATCATTGGTCACTTACAGGCACCGATTACCACCCGGTTCCGACCCCAGGTTCAGGTTCTTCGCCTGCGCCTCGGAGTTCCAAGTGCGAAAGAAAATTGACACACACACACAAATAGTGGGTATCGTTTCGTCGATAACTGAACCGCCACCCCTCGGTGCAAAGTCATCGACGAGCCTTTTTGCAGCAAAAACTGGACCGAAACGGCTCGAACGGATCGAACCGGTAACCTTGATTCAATTACGTATTCAAATCCATATGAAAACAAATCTCTCGCTCACTCTATGTCTCCACAAACAGCATGGTCCCGGCGACCGTAGACGACTCGCGGCTAGAAGATAATTTATCAGCAATTCTTCGGATCGATCGAGTAATGCCAATTTTCCCATAAACTAATACACTCCACACACCCGGGCCGTCCAGTCTAGGTTCGGTCTGGCTGGCGTACCATGGCCACCATACACTGTCTATGGTATAACCGTAAATCCTGCCACCAATTTCCTGTCCGGCCGTCCAAACCTGTCCACCCGGGGACCAATGTTGTTTGTGGTCTAGTCGATACAACAAAAATAATAAATACGATCGCACCGAAACAAGTGTTCTCCAGTGTCCAGTAGAGTACACTTGTTCGAGAAAACGGTTTAAGATAGGACGGGACGGCTCGCGCTCGATCAGGTCAGGCCAGTCCCGCTGACCTAACGAACGTTTCGATCGCTGGACATATCGGGCGCAATATATCGCGGATTATAACCAGCCAGGCGCGTACAATTTATTCAATCGACGGCTTTTTTCCTCTCCCTCACACACACACTCTAACTTCTCGCAGTACCGCCAGCCTGTAACGAGACCAGCTCCGGTACCGTACCAGGTTCGAGCTGCCACCCAAAATCGCAACCAAAACAAGTTGCATCAGGCAGGAACCGGACCGGCAGAAAACCGGCCTTTTGGCGAACCGAGCGTCACAACACTACAAAAACACACGAACTTTACATTTGATTGATTTTAATCTGCTTTACAGGGTAACCTTAGCCCGAACGGGGAAGCTGGTGCAGACGTTCGTCTCGGGGATGAATGTGTCAACGACAGTCGGACGGTTGTATGATATGCGACATGCGGGCCCAGTGTCTGTCCATCGATCAAATTTCGATACAACCCACAAAAATATCAACCAGTTCCAAGTGTGCACACGTACTGTAAGGGGATGCAGGGAAGTGTTCTACCACCTACGGCCAATGACATCATAACAATAGGAAGCGGGGGGGGGGGGCCGAAAAATTGGTTGAGTTCCAGTTGGGTTTTTTCGTTGATACAATTAATCACACCTACCCGTTTTGGGGGGAGTTTATAAAGTTGTTCGAGATCTGAGGGGTTTCTGATGCAAATCAACATTCTGCTGCAACTCTTGATGACAGTTGCTAGCGTAGGAAAAGTTCTACAGTGCTGATGACTAGACAGGAATGGAGACTAGAATATATAAGGAGTTGTATCTTGCCTCCAGATGTTTCAAGTAGATGTCTCAATGGGAAAGACCTCAAGAATAGCAGAACAATCTTGGACTTTGAAGTCTTGTGCTGACCATTTTTGACATGCGATAGAGTTATCAAGCAAACTTTCGGTGGATAGTGATGTTCTCAAACCCATCCTCGTCCCGAACACCGACATTGTCTAAACCTCGATATCAGGTTCAACACGATATCTCATATTACCTAGATTCAATTTGGCTATCTTCAGTTTTATGTAATAGATCGATGTTCAACTGTCACACACTTTGACTACGCTCTTGTTGGTGACTATCGTTGGTAAAATCATCATGAATATTTTATCTGAGTAGTCGTCTCAATTTCAAACCAGATGCAATGCGCTACTGGATACTGATCAAATTAATCTAAATGACTAGACCTCGTTCCCGTGTAGACCTTATCTTCCAATATCTTCATCATAAGCCTGGTTCTCATGATTCTTGTACAATTATATTCTGAACTCAAAGTGGATAGTAATCAACTTGCACTGATACGTCATTAACATTGAAGATTCTGCCAATTTCGGCAAATCCAAATTCTAAGATTTATCATAGAAGCCCCGACATGACCTTGCCGGCAACTTTTATACCAGCAATATGCACTACAAAGTATTTTAGTAATGGTATCCCTAATTTCAACCAAACATGGCTCCTTTCAGAACTTTTTATCGAAGTACTACTATTCAAAACACCCGTACTGCGATACTCATCTATTTGAAAGATCTAGCACGCTTACACGCGATAAGAATACACAGGAATGCATTCTAAGCCAAAGGAACCACCAGCTGCCGACACCACAATTCCTCCACTAGAACCGCCTCGCTTACTTCATCGCTAAATCATCGCACGCGCGCTTGCGCTCACCCCCGTATTGGCGGTCGTGATGCCGATAGGCTTGAATGGAGTCTCGGAGCCTCGAAACGATTGCATAACACCAAAACCGCCCCCCCCCCCTCCGGGCAACCCTTTAGAATGCATTTCGTGCAATGCAGGTCCACTATAATTCGCTGCTTACAGATGCACGACGATAATCGGCCCGAAAGCGCTCACCGATCTACGCGATCGTTAGCGATCCGGTACGGTCCATTGACTCCATTGTGTGCCGTTGCGCCCCGGACCGGTGTGTGGTTTGGTGCACACGCAAGATGCAAAAATCGCACCAACCGGTGGCCATTGAACCGGTAACAAGATTCCGCTATCTATATGGGATGCAACCGGAGCATAAATTCCTTTCCCCGTTGTGTTGTGTCGCCCACTTGGAGCTATTTTGGTTTTTTTCGTTCCATGGTTTTGTCAACTCTTCCGGTAGTGAATGGGATGCAGTGTAGTTCGGGGCGATATGTTAAAAGCCCTTTCGGGCGTGAGGAAAAACGGGGTTAACGTTGCGCTACCGAAGCGCAAAAACAGTTGTTCCTGGGCGACCCGTTTAATGGACACCGATAAACATGGTGCGCCCGCCCCGGTGACTTGTGAATAGGAAGTGTAACATTGCCGTTTGTTCCGCCGTTTGCCGTTTGCTGGCGTGTATCGGTACATTGAACCGACAAAACGGTAGTGGCAAAAGTATGGCACCCATCGTTCTCCCCGTGTGGCACGTGCCACGTCGTTCGGGTCGTTCGTCCAGCAATGGATAATTGAATCGTACGCGGTTGCCATCATTAACCCCCCGCTTGTGATACGTTCTAGTGACGATTAAAGGAAATTAATCAATTATACACGGGCCTCTCGCTCAACCACCTTCCCATTACAGCGGATTATTACAAGCTGTCCAGCCCCCGGAGGGTGTGTAGTACAATCCAACTGTCAATAAGACACCGACACCTTCGTCAGTTTTTCTGTTTTCGTACCGGCCTGCCCTGGTGCTGATGTGTTGCTGTTGTGACACGAGCTGCAGGGAAAGAAATGTAAACATACAACCACTCGAGTGAGCTCTCACGCCCACATGACGCCCCGGAGTTGAAGTTGATGATGGAGTGGTTGCATTTCAAAAACCTGGGAACTGGACAGTGCGATACAATCCATCATACGCGGATGTTGCGCACATATGCATTGACGTGTTCATCTGTCAAAACGTGCAGCGGAAGTAATGCAACAAAATCGTTGCGACTTGAAAATGTGTCCAAGTACTGATCAGAATTTAAATTTCATCCAAACCTTCCTCCTGTAGTGAAGACTGACTATTCAACTATCTGGTATCGTTAAGTCTAGTAAGACAAAAATTGGCAGGCATGACCTTAGAGGTAGTAAGACCAAGATGAGAATTATAATGTCATTATCAGGACCTTAGACAGCAATACAGCCAGGCCGTTCTTTATAAATAAAAAAAAATCAGGACTCTTAATATATTCCAGATATCTTCAGAGTATATTCAAAGTTGAGCATCATTCTTAGCCTTATCATAAGCAGACGGTCCTTGGCTGTTTTAACAGATTCGTCGACTCACAGTGAATCTATCAATATTTGTCAGATCTTCTGTGCTCATATGATCATCTCTAGAGATGGAGTCTGATTTCTTACGATCATGCCTTACATATCTGACTTACTTGATTTAATATGATACCTCGTAGTTGAATAGTCATATTATATCAAGTAACCTTATGGAGACCTACGCCATTGTCTCCCTTACTGTTGTGATAGCAACAGATGTGCCATGCTATTTTCACCATTGCAAGGGCTGACAACAGCAACTGTCATTTCTGACCAACTAGCAACTTCCCATCACGCGGATACATCTTTGTATCCTTTGACTGGTTCCCTTCGAGTCAACTGTATAAAGCGTGCGCTAATCGGTCTAGCTTAATAAAACTATTTTTCTGGTGTTCTGGTGAACTCATCTTTGTTATTTGTGCAAATTGCTCTGCCCAACACTTACCACCAGACCGCACTTATAACTCTTTATAGTCAATGATTTTAATGACGTTAACTATACCATTTTTTGTATTTTTTTACAGAAACTTAGAGTGGTTTTGGTCTCCCAGTTTTCCTTCTGACCATACAGGTCCATCAATTATCACGAGAAGGGAACTTTATCACATCGTATTTAAGGTTCCTAGAGCCACCTTAGAATTATCTAGAACTTTAAGATTCTATTAGGACTGCTCAGGATCTGCTATACCTGCAGAAGAATTTTAAAGTGGTCTCAGATGATCTGATCCTGATTCTAGACTACATTCCAAAAGCTCATGATGATGGTCCTAAACCTTTTTTAAAACTCTTGGAACTTCAACTTCTTCGACCTTCAACCATTAGATCGACTAAGCTATCACCTCGGCCTTCAACTTTAACAGGCTATGCAAATATTGCTTATAAACCTCTAACGAAGCTAATATTAGTAAAATACAGCTTTTCTACCTTCCCCACAATCTACTACGTGATCTAGAGGACCTTCAGGGCGAAAATCCTATGAGTAATATTAATCTCCATCACACTGCTCCAGCACGTGACAATTAAATAATAAAAACTAATAATCTTCATCATCCGTAAGAAAAGCAAACCCAACCGTGCACCCCTATTGGACGATCTGCCGACGCAACATTATGAAGCTCATTTTCCAAATCATTGTTTGTGCTTTTCATCATCACAACCATCGATCGCACCACACCAGTAACCTTTATTACATTCCCTTTATGGTCCGGGCTCAAATCCTTCCTCTCAAAACCGCCAGTACATCACAATAACAGCCGATCATGAAATTGATCTCATTTTTATCCCAACGAAAACGGTACCGTACCGTACCAAAACCGGTGTAATTCTTCCCATTCCCCCTACTACGGCAAACTGGTAACGAGCCACACTAAAGGGGGAGCCTTATGGATTATGTTCACTATTGGATCATCGCACCCCATTTTGATGTGTTCGCGCGATGATGCTGCACGAAAGCGACGGCCGTATGGGTAAGTGCTCCATAAAGCACCCCTTTTATGGGCGGCCGTTGATGAAGTTTTAAATGAAGCGAGAATGAAGTACGAATGAGTTCGGTTACCTTTGGCTAGCGTCGGGACGGTGCAGAACATTACTGAAAATGAATCCAATCTTCTCGCAATATTAAGTCATTCGGGTGCTTAAACACACGCTGGAGCTCGATCGCCTCGCGGTTGTTTGGTGTTGACTTTGCGAGTTTAACACCTCACCGGCTCAGATCTATTCGTTCGTGCTAGACCGAAGGTGGTTCGCGTGAGCCGGTACGATGCAGCTGGAAACAATGGTGCGTCGTTACATATATCATTGACCAGTACCGACTACCTTCGGCCAATAAAAACCGCCAACCAATAATCCGTCCTTTCAAAGGTGATTTCTTTTTCGATTTATTTCGTTAAGAACGGATAAATCATACGTCCGGGGCAAAACGAGCTCCGGCATCGGAATGGTCACGCGATGCAGCAAAAAAAAAAGGGAGGCAAATCCGAATCCTCGCCCTTCAAAAGCGCCGTTGGAATTCGACAAGTCAGTGGAATGTTGATAAATGAGTGCAGTGGCGATAAATCAGGGGCAGTCCAACAGCAACCGAACCGCAAAACACACTCTGCTCCCGGAGTGCAACGGAAGAAGCTGGCCTGGCCATCAAGTGGCGGACTGGCTACAGAAAAAGCAACCGCGCACCTGCGTGTGTGTGTGTGTGTGAAATTCCATGTCCAATGGCACGGAGTTGGTGGTGGAATTCTGCAGCCTACCGAAAGAATGGACCCGCGCGGAGACAGCATTTTTGCTAACTGTAACTGTTACATGTTACACACGCTTGTACATTTGGTACAACGAACCACCCGCTCTCGGTCCCGGGATCGACACTTTTAATAAGATTATGTTTTACAGAAATTGCTAAATGCAACCCATTAGCATATCACGGGTCGTCTGGTTTTTGTCCCACGCCCGCTCTCTCTCTCTCTCTCTCTCTCTCTCTCTCTCTCTCTCTCGCATTCAGGTTGTTTTCATGAGATTTATGGCCGATGGATACGTGAGCGCGTAAAACACCACCGACCCATACCGGGATCCCGTAGCCCGTAGCTTTCTTCCCTCCTTACGTCACTTGACTGCGCCCGCGTGTTAGACAGCTTAGACAAGGTTGGTTGGTGCGGCTGCCACGCTACCACGGGCACGATGTTCCGCGCCGATCGGACTAATTAGCGCCGGGCGCACTGATTTATGCGACACCTAAGAGGATAATTGAGGAAAAGTTGTCGCTTGGCTCGGGTGCTTGATTTATCGGCCCGTCGCTGTCCCGTACCGGTGGTCTACTTGCTTCAATTCCGGTGTACCGTCGCTGTTCTTTGCTGGCTTTGCTTTTCTTCTGTTTTACAGCGAAAGGGAAGATTCGAAACGGTGTATGGCATTTGTCTTGAATAGGCGATGGGGTGGTGGGAGGGTTTTACGTGTGACATCGATTTGTCAGTGATTTTCATTAGCACGATGAATTTATTAGTTTTTCTGCTGGAGAGGGGATGCAAAAATGGGCTTTGGTAAATTGCCTTAGGAAGAAGTTGAAGAGTTGTTGAAGAAAAGATTTTTATTTATTAAATATAAATATTTAAAAAAAATATTTTGAGAATGTTTTCAAAAAACTCCAAAATGTATGCAATTTGCATAGCAAAATCATTTTCTTTCAAGAAATGATATTTAATTTAGCAATTGTAATAGACTTCGATATCAATACGGCCAGGCCGTTCCTTATGAATAAAAAAAATTAGACTTGGATGCACCAGTGACGGAGGCGATAAAGACGCCGGTCTTCACTCGGCAGAACCGGGGTTCAAATCCCATCCAGACCGTCCGGCTGACTAATTTGCTACAGGTAAAGCAAGTAACAGAAAGTCAGAAATGGCAGGCCGAGACCTTTCGAGGTTGTAGTGGCAATGAAGAAGAAGAGAAGAATAGTCAAATAAAAAATATTCATTAAATAATTGATAATAATGCCACAGCGATTTGGACCATTAAGAAAAATTCAATCAATTTAATAATTTTACAATAACGAATTTATTTAAGAATAATTAATTTTAATATTTTCATTATTTTATAGAAAAATTTCAAACCAAATTTCATTACTTTATCAGAAAAAATTGATCTAATGTGTAAAGCATCACAAAACGCCTGAATGTATGCAGTTGTTCTCACAATATTTCGCTTTAACTATTTACAGCCGTTCTTTTTCAATAAAAATCGTAAGTATAATAACGTAAGTTTTGTCGTAACTTTTCATACTACTTTTTTGAATCGTAGCTTTCATTTTTATTCAGATATAAAATCACTTCAAAGCGCTCATTACCAGTGGTATAACAAAACCCCTTAATGTATGCAATTTGCATCACAAAATTATGCGTTTGAGAAAAATTTGTTATCATTTTCCGACTTCAATAGACATTTTTCTCTGGCATTTTATCTTTTTTGAAATCACATCTCCATCTCTTACTATAAAAAATACTCCTGGATCAATTTCAATCGCTTATCCAACTGTACGTCAGCTGACAAATAGGGTTATACGTTTTGCTCTCACTGGTGTAATCTTCCATTCTTCACATCCTCCGGTATCGTATTGTATCGATCAGCTTCTGGTTTGTAAGAATAAAGCATCAGCAATCACCATATCCTCAAGATAGGAAGAGAACAGCACAAACAAAAAACAGCCAGCGCACCTCAACCTGACTGAAGGAGTGAGTTATTTATGATTAATCCCTCCGGGCGAAGCTACCGGGTTTTTACTACGTTTCCCTCGCGTTTTTTTCCAGCAGGACCCAGCCGATCATCGTCCGATCCTTATTGAGGCTTATGTTGCACTTGCTATCCTTTCGTTTTGTTTTTTCCCTGTCTGGTCCATCTCTCGCTCGTCGGACTGGTTCTCGCGACTTGGACCGTGCTACCGGAACGAAACGGTTTTCTAATCTCGCCCAACAGATCGTATATTGATCCGCATCGATTCCCATACCGTTCGCAGCAGGACCAGATCGCATCGGGCTTGCACCCCTGCGGGTGGAATGTGGAGCCCTCAGCCGTCGGTCAGCTTTCCACCGTCAAATTAATCAGTTTTGACGAGGGTCAAACAACGCAATAAGGCTGAAGCAAAAAGGGTACGGACTGGTTCGCCAGTCGGTAGTCGATTGTTGACCGCGTTGCAACGGTGATAAATCATCGATCACCGAAGCCCGTTTCCCCTTGCTCGGGCACCACACCCCGTGCTCCTAACTGGATCGATAACGGTCGTACGTTACTCGCTGGTGGAGAAAAAAACAACGGCCAGCCAAATAGGAGGAAAACGAAGCGTCACGTCGCCACCGCAATAACTGACGGACGCTGTATCGTCGCCTTCCCGGTCCAATTACTTTTAATCGCATCGTAATGAAATGTAATTTTCTAGAATCTCCCGTACATCATCAGTTATGAAAAATGGCTTTTCACGGAATTGGATTCGATTTTGCACACCCGGAGTATGAGCACCGGACCGGTGGGGGCTAGCACCAGAACCTAGCCCAGATGGATGGATGGATGGGGAACGGGTCGATTTTCTCTACCGATTGCTTTGCTTCGGTCAGGTTGAAAAGCGGGAATACTTCTTTTTGCTTCACCTTATCGGTCACCCCATTCCCGGCATCAGCATGAATGAACACGAAACGAGTTCGGCTAGCTAGTCCTGCTAGTCCACTTGCCCACTTGGTTCACAGTTCGCATACAGTCTGCCTGACGTGACGTGACCTGCGGGCGAGCGGTGAACAGAAAATAAAGAAGCTGCAACGACGCACAAGCACAAGCGACGAACTCGCTCACAAGCAACAATCAATTAAATTTCAAATTGAAATCAACCAATTAAAACCGGTCACTGGCGAGCGGTTGTGTGCGCCGAAAGGAGCTTCACGGGAGCATAGTGTCCCCGTCCGGTCTCGATGACAGCTGCGAACTGCCAATAATCGAAGGCGAAAATGTGGTATGCGGGAAAATAATTTTTGACTCCTTATTCGCGCGAGGAGAGCAGTGCTACAGTGAGATAAATTATTGTAAGCGCATGTTGGGTTTTGATTAAAATATACATGAGCTAAATTTTTTTTCTGAACTATAATGAATAGATAATTAATACTAAACTTGCTTCCGCAGTTTCATTTATATTTTTAAATAAGTAATCTCAAATACAATTTGGCTGGTAAGAAATTTGCTTTAACTATTACTCATGACAAGATTTAGCCCTACTGTTTGCTATCTTTCTAAAACCTTTTTTAACACATATTTCCGATATATTTTGAGTAATATTGTATTATTTCACGATGATAAAGTACATGGTATAAATAATTTTTTGATTTGATTATCCTAGGGCATGGAATGAATTTATTTATTGAACTGAAAGGAAATTTATAGGAAATATATTTAATATTTCTAATTCTAATCTAAGTCTAACACTAAAAAGCCACTTTTCACATCGTGCCATAACAAGGTATTTCGAATCCATAACGATCAGTCTATACTCTGTTTTAAAATTCTTTTTTTTTCGTAGACTCGTCCAAGGTCAGGAAAATTCAATTCTTTTTACTAGGGAATGATCTGTGGAAGGACAATGGAATAGCCGCGACACTGACGAGCTCTACGAGCTGTACGATGATCTCACCATCCTGCAGCCGCTCTGATGGGCTGGTTACGACACGAGAATGGCACCGGACGACCCAGCTCGTAAAGTCTTTCACAGCCGTCCACATGGACAGAGGAGATATCATAGGCCCAAATTAAAATGGAGTAATGGCGTTGATGTGTCCATCAGAGAGTCTCACACGTAGCTCTAATTTTCTTATCAGTCGGGGTTGCATCTTTCGCACTCACAAGATTGTTGGAGGATCAGGACCTGGTCCAATTAGACGTTCTTATTTACTTTAAGGAAGTTCTTAACTTAAACATTAAGTAATCCTTATATAACCAATCCCAACTTCCGAAAAAGGAGTTTACACTTACAGCAATCCCCACCACTGTACGAATTTCGCATCTCTGTGTCATACCAACTGGTCGCTGGTTCTGTTGAAGAGAACTCAACCCATAAGGGCACTCCAGCACGTAATATCCTTTTCTTGTTAGGAAAAAAAACCCGATTTGCATTCACTATGAGTGTGCAGCCCTTGATTGTAATGGCAATGTTTACATTACAGCTTGTCATTGCGTCGTCAAGAACCAAAACAGATATATACCACAGATCAAACTACATCAGGTACACCCAAAAACCCCCCAAAAGCATCCACACACACACACACACCAAAAAAACACACAAATGCGTTCTGTCAATTTTCCCCTTTTATGGAACCCGATTTGCCCGATCGAAGGCAGTCGCGAGTCACAATGTAATGAATCAAAACAACGTACCCATTCCCGAGCCATCTCGCGATTCGCAGGTGAGTAAAAACGCAGCGAGCGTGTAAATTTATGCGAATCACGTTCGATGGACAATCTCGCGCGCCCTTCCCGAAACTCCTTCCCACCACCACCAACCGATAGCACCAGAACCGTTCAGCCCGAGTCATGGGCGAGAATCATCGAAGTATTCTTGCTGCTCCAGCCGTCTGTACCGAGACCTGTGCGCGAAAGCGAAATGAGAGCAGCGAGCAGCAGACATTCCAGCCCGGGGGCCGGATCGTTCCATAAAATTGAATTAATTTTCCATATCGTGTTTCCCCGGGTGTTTTTGGGGTGTACGTACGTATGCGCAGCGAGCATTCGGTCCATGCGCAGAATGTGTGACCGGCTCGGACCAAGTTCGGGGCTTAAAAAAACCCTGCCTCGAACGAGGTAAAATCACTCCAAAAACCGTTGATGATTACTGGCCAAAGGCAGCAGCACCTCGGGTCCCTATTTCCTCCCCCCAAGTCCAGGACATTCGTATGATGTATGTGCGTGACTATGTTCTCCCGCTCGCTCTCTCTCTCTCTCTCTCTCTCTCTCTCTCTGAGGGCTCAAAAAAGCGGTCCCTGCTATCCGACTAAGGCGAGATATGAAAAGCGGGACCAATAAAAGCACCCAGCACAGAACATAAATAACTGCGAGCACAAAAATGTGCAACGGCACCGATTTTCGCCCTCCATTTGCGGATGCCGTACACCCCACTCTCTCGCACCCGTGACGGGTGCTACCTTTGCGAGGTCACCAGTACTTCCGTCCTGCTCTGCTCGCCCGCGTCAAAACACCTTCGTCAGTTTGTTTATTTTTATTACACTTCCAAAGTTAATCAAAGTGAATAAATTCCCGTCTTATTTATGCTCGTCATTTCCAATATCGTTTCGCAAGGTGGACCGAAATATGGCCCCGTACTTTCTCGCTGTACTCACCGCGATACTGATAGAGATTTATCGGTTCGGGCCGACCACGACGAGGCGATCTGGTGCCACGGTCCCGCTCATCAGTCTTTTCCACCGCACGGTCTTGTCGTTGGCGTGTTCACGCGCCCGTAAGCTTTTATGTTGTCCACACTGCGTACGGTTGTCATGTCTGCACCGGATTCGGATTATCTGCCCGTCTTGGTCCGCGGTTCAGTACTTGCCATCTTGGGAGGCCATATGTGATCCGGAAGGTGAAGGTGATTATCGGTGTGACCGTGTGGTCGTCCGATTTTCACCACTTTTCTCGCTGCGAAATCGGACATCGGTCCCGATAATCCCCACGGGACCGCAAGAAAACCGGCTCGTCGAAGCGGGTTGTGCGAAGCGTGTGCTTGTTAAAATACCGTACCCGGGGTAGCCGCTCTGCGCTGTGACGGTGAGGTCCTTAATTGAATTTACACGCCGCACACGGTTCGGTGTTTGTTTTACACTCGCGATGCGTTGACAATCTGGCAAACGTGTCCGAAGATCGAGCTGTGCAGCGCAACCATCGCCCGACCCAATCAAAGTGATATATTGGATGGAGCACGGGGTGAGTTGTCGATCGCGGACCCTCGCACACGGACACGATCAAGTGCGATCAAGCGCTGATGCGTCTTCGGGGTGGAAAAATGACGATAGATTGGTGAGAATAAATTATCATTTCTAATGGGATAAGTAGCAGCTTCGCGGGCATGTGGGTGATATTCTAGCCCCCTCCCCCTTCGAATGCCCATTTCGCAACGGAAGCGAACACCATAAACAGCGCAAACACAAGCACACACACATCTTTTTGATTATTTTTATCGCAGATCCGTCCTGGTACGAACGTTGAGGTACAGCGTGCCATTGGGCAACCGTAGCTGCGACGAGAAATATATGTTCTTTGACAGTTGATTTTACAGTTGACAAATATGGCACAGCCGTGCGCTGTTTGGTGTCCGCGGCGAAAATCCATAAAGTAGCTGTTACGATTCACTTTATAAAAGGATTGTTTCGCTTGGTTTGGAATTGGCAATCGGCAAACTGTCGAGCGGGTGATGCGTGTGTGCGTACGATCGGTGAAGTTGTGCCAATTGTTTGGTGAATAGCAAAATAAGGGAGATGTCCTGATATTGAAAAAGAATTGCTTAATTATTATCGTCTATATTATATGCTTCGTGCATATAATCGTTAGATTTTTTTATAAAAAATGAATAAAAAAATTGTCTTAATTTTTATCCCCCATCAAAGTACACCAATTAAAATAGATGTTATCTTAAGTGAAGCATGATAACTATCCCCAGAAAAGTCAACCAACTCCTGAAAGTATGCAATATGCTTTTCAAAATATACTTTACGGCTTTAAAACCAGAATTAAATTCTGTGTAAATTAAGGTTTATCAAACAGCAAAAAAGAAATCCTTGCATTGAGAGAATGTTCGTTTAGAACACTATCTAATAAAAGCCCCTAAAATTATGCATTGCGCATTACAAAATTATCTTACCTCTATGACATTAACAGTTTAACATCCTTTTCCTTCAAGTTCGTGAAACTGACGGAGCTAAAACAAGCAATACTTGCCAATGTTAACACATTTTTATGTAAAATGACTGCGTGTCAATTTTGATATTGATATTCCTTTTACCTTATATTGCCTAGACATTGCTCTAGTAGCCAATCAAAACCAATACTGCAACAATTCTACTAGAAAAATAATTTTCTTTTCCTTTTCGGCTTAACGACTTCTTTGGTCCTATCTGCTATTACTGGACTTATTGATACTACGATGTTGAAAAGTCAATCCTCACTATGGGAGGACGGTCCGGATGGAATTTGAACCCCAGTCCTGCTCGAATCTTCTATCGCTCTTCTATCTTCTTCTTAATTTAATATAAACTAATGATGTGGATGATGTCTCGGGTCATGATGTAAAAAAAATTATTATTTTTCAATAAGCTTTTGAAGAAGTTCCAAGCATATAAACCTCCAAAACTCAATCTAAACACATTCGACTAACATTCGATTAAAAATGATTTGAAACATAAGAAAATCCCTCAAACCACAAAAGACACGAATAATATGGTAACAATCTTGTTCCTTTTTTTGTACCCCAATATCAAACATATGCGCACCAAACTTCCCAACATCAAACCTACACCGATTCTCTAACACAAACGCGACCCTGACATGTAAAACTTGTGCTACTAACAGCCAGTGTGCTCTACTGCAACACTGCGCAAATTATTCGAAAATCTTTCCCATGACCACTGCAACACTCATGACTAAACATTATTCAGCCCACCATCGCCATTGCGCTGACGGAATGAAGCAATAAATTGACCCCGGTGTAATTTAATGAGCAAAAGGAGTGTTCCTTTCCATACCTGCGCATCACCGAACGTGCGGGACGTACTATTTCAGGTGGAGATGTTTTTTTGTTCGGTTCTACGCCTTCTACACAAGAAAAATACGAGCGACGAAGAGAAAAAAAACCTCCCTCAAGCGACATTAAACGCAAACCGCCGTCATACAAGGGTTACCACGAAGGGCGCTTCTTCCTTTGCTGGGGGGACTGATCCTCCCACATCAGCCTACGTTCGTGAGGGATTTTTTCCTCCTGCCACATGTGGATGAGGTTGAGCGTTGCGATCCAATCGGAGACCGGTAAGGCCACCACCAACCAACCCAAAAGACAATGGTGGGCGGTTTTTATAGAAATCGGTCTCCGCTTTGAGATGGCACTAAAAAAAAACTCCTAAACGTCGTCGTCGCGCTGGATGGCGTTTGTGCCATCTGGTTTTCAAGCAACGCACTCGTAATTCGGTGTCTGTTCATTGCGAATGGTCCTCGCCAGTGGTCGTAAGAAATTCGAAACGAGAGGGAAATAAGAACGGGTCGCCTCCACACCGAACGCAAGCCGGGCGACGGAAGCAACATAAAGCTCCACCGAGAAGACACCGATCTCAGCGATCTTGATGGCGACCGCAACATGGCGACCGCAAACGAGCGATCTCCGGGTCCGAAGACAATTGCGTCGATATTTTATTGTTATTGCTGTCATTATGTAATTATTCTTATGTTTACGATATCGGCTTTGTTTTGGGAAGCAGAACCTGGGGAGCGAGTGGAAAACCCGGAGGATCGATCAACCAAATCGAACGAATTAAGTCCAACAAGACGAGTGTGTGTGTGTGTGTGTGGGTAAGCATCATCAAACCTTTCGAATGCAATCAGTGTGAGGAAAGCAAACAAATAAAAAGATCGTAAACGTGTTTGCTGGTAGATGAATTTTTTGTCCAGCAGACGCAGAAGCCAGAAGCCGGTAACAGCCTAGGTAAGCTCACCTCCAAAGAGGGCGCAAGCAAGTCACCAACACTACCTTATCATCGGAGCTGGCGAGCTGGTGGTGTATAATGACAGTATTTATTACCGCGACATAACTGCTACCGAACTGCCGATCGTGTACCGGGGGGGGGGAGGGGGGGGGGGGGGGCGGGGGAGATAAGAGCACACAGAATCAATTACTAGATTAGTGCCTTCTGGCGAAATCGGTCGCCACCAAATGATCGCATCCCTCTTCGGTCTCAGCTTGTTCCACCTGAGCGTACCGAAGCGTCCTCGGTGGGCAGGTTTTTTGTACCACAACTCAACTCACCCATCCACATGGTAGATTAATACCCGGGACGTACCAGCCAGCGGCCAATCCCGCACATTGAAGGGTCCCCTTACGGACGCCACGCAAGCGATCACAATCGATGCAGCAAGCGCTTATCGTAACGAGACTTTCCGGAACATCGGATCGAATTGCGGTTCGTGTGGATCGGGGATGATATTTTCGATCGCCGGCAGCACTGTTACGCTTTCTAATGCAAAGAAGCGGAGAACCGATACGGCGGCGGGCTGTAGGCCTGTTACCGTATCGTTATTAATAAAAAGAGAATTATCACAAACGCCACCGGAATTACTCGGTTGTCGTTTCGAGTATGGGGCTAAGTTGCTTGTACGAACTGGTTTCTTCGGCTGATACGCTATCGGGCACCGAGCTGCATCCACATGTCCTGGCGCCGGATCAATCGGGGGAGGGAGGTAGCACGAAAGGCTCGGATTGGAATGCATAATTAGCGATCGGAAGCTGGTGATCAATACAATCTAGAGATAATGATTTATTATGTGCATATAAAACTCTTCCATAGTTGTAGAACAGCACTTAATGATCTCCAGAAAATAAATACTAAACTGAAGTTTTAGTGACAAAAAGGATTTTTTCTTATTTTACTTGGTAAAAAAATTATAGCTTCAGTGTAAAGTATGCATTGAAATCAATCTCGATCATCAAGAAATAAAAAACATACACTTAAATTAAATTTGCATACATTCAGGGTTAGTTCGTGCTATGATTCGAAGAGTCACAGTCCTCGTCACTACGAGGGAACGATCCATATGGGATTTGAAGCCCGGTTCTGACGTATGAGGACCGGCGCCGTGTTCGCCTCTACCACCGGGCCGCTGCTATATCTTCTATTTATTTATTTTAAATACATTATGGCACATACTATCCATTTTGGGCGTATATCTTGAGCTGATGTAGTTATATTGCCAATTTGCTTTAAAAAATCACAGTTTTTATAGATGGATCAACAACACAGATTGCAGGGCTATGCTTTGATAAACAACCCTACAATAGCACGATCGCTGTATCGCCTATTCGATCGGTCGATTGGTCTTCAGATGCATGGTTTATGGCAAAACCCGAACTCGAACGCCCCACCCGTTGGCGATGAAGCAACAAAATCCAATTCTAATCACATGCCTGTAATGATAATGGCCCAGCCTTGTGCCAGTGCCACCGGAATCAAGCCACCGGTTCTTGCGTCTTCTTCCTCCTCTTCCACTTCACCTCGGTTTGCTACCCTTTGGCGCAAGATGCCATAATTGCATCCGTCCTGCCGTTGGTGACGTTGGTCCGCTTCGTTATGGTCGGTTACGGTTTGCACTTGCACCGGTTGCAGACGCACCGACACTGCTACTGGAAACCAGCAGCCGGGGATGCAACCGGGACCGTCAAAGACGGATCGGGGAGAGCGACACAAGATAAGATAAAAATTGCTCATTTCAGTGCAGTAAACCAAACCCGTGCCGTGTTCCATCTGCAGTCCGCGTGTCTGCACCCGTTGATCCTGCCAGAATTCAGCCCGACGCGAATCTGGTCTTCGGAGCGGCTTTGCAGCATCCGGTGTGCGTGTGTGTGCGTTTAAGTGTGGAATTCCAATCATCCCCAAAAACAGGATGTTACAGCAATCAGGCGACTAGTCCGGGGAATTGTCTGGGGAAGCGGTCACCCATCTGTGCACCCAGCGTCAACGGGTACGAATTATGCTCCCGGTTTTTAACGTTCGCTTCTCGGTAGCCCTTTTGTTTTCGGTAGCCCTTTTGGCTGGGGTCCGACCCAATTCCTTCGGGCTATGTCAAGCCCCAACCGTACGGCAAAAATTAAGCTCTAGCTCTGGGTGTTTCTGTTTCGCTGTTTTTCGGAGTTAATTTCAAGAACTCTGAGCGTCCTTTTTTTCTTGTTGGCTCGTATCTTGTGCCCGGCTCAGCTCTTGCCTGGATCGGAAGCTGCTGCTGGGGTTTTATTGCACTTCTCCCTGTTTTTTTTTTTTGTGTTTTGCCTTTCGAAGAAGCAAACTCCTCTTTCCTGCCATTATCACGCAAAAAGGGCCTCGAATAGGGAGTGTCCCGACCGTTCGATCGGTTATTAGTTTTGAAATGAACATAATCTTTGCGCAAAGCAAGAAACCTCGAACCACAGACCATTAATTCTGTGCGCTGAGATGAGCGCGGCCAGAAATTGGATCCTGTGGAATTTAGGGCTCTGGTTTTTGCAATGTTTCAGGTGTTTTGACATTCTTTTGCAAGAGTTCCATAAGAAGAGAGCTTCACGATAGCAAGAACTAATATGCACTTTGGCGAAGAGAATCTTCAACAGCAACATCCTCGTCTAACTATCGTTCGGATGAGTTGATACCTTCGAATAAAGGCCCCCCATTCCGCGACTAGCTCACTGTGGCCCCTAGTGAGCGATCTTCTTGGGCGAGCCGCTTCTTGAAGATACTCACCCATGCATAGCTTCCCACAATTACCAGTCAAGTGTGTAGGATGTGTTTATAGGGTGGGGGAGATATTGCCACCCCGACCATCAACCGCCCGGTACGTTAATTTACCATCGCACACATGAAGATTCATTCGCTCGCTGGTGTGGGCGCTGGTGTTCGCCCCGCTGCTGGTGGAGCGAGGTCAATTTCTTTCCAAACGCGCAAGATGGCGCTCAAGATCCACACACACCGGAGAGAAATGACCGGAAAATGTATGCACATATAAACAACTCTCAGCCCACCGGACACGGCCAGCGAACCCTCGGACGCTCGGGGGCCACAACAATGGAGCCTCCGAAATCTACAAAGCGTAAAACAATCTCACGGCAGGCAGCCGGGTGCGCCTGGAACACTCTCCGGACAAATCTGTTTCCGTGTTTCGGACGGGGCGCAGCACACGGAGGTGAAGATTAAGGCGTGTGAACCTGTCGGCCGGGCTGTCGACATGAAAGCCGCCCATTGTGTTCCGCATGGGGAAATATATTGGTCCGGAGCCACCGTGTCCCATCCAAAGATCTGGACGCAGTTGGCTGCATATAGCACCCGCGGGAAAGCTGTCTCCCGGTGTCTAGAACATCCGTCTTCACTGGTGGTTCTGGTGTTGATTTTTACCCCCACGTTTTTTTTTGCACGTCGGCTATTTTGGAGTGAGCGCACTGTTGGCGATTTATGTAATTATTCGCTAGTAAAGCGTGGGAACCTCGCGCGGAACCGGTTTGCTAATGGTCAGAGGTGATCCCTGGTGCCGAAGCGGGTGAGGTTTGTCTGCTGCTAGAAGTGGACTTTGCAGTGATTCTCCCAGTAGAGCTCCCAGTTTTGCAATTCTAACTTATTAAGCTGGCCAGTCTGCTGTATCCTAAAATGCACGCCGTTAATCAGTTTTGGGCAGAGTTTACGAGGTTTTGTTGGACATCTTCGGAGAGCTCCAAACAACCGGTTCCTGTATAATACTGCTTCTCATTGTCTTCTGGTCTAGAACTGGTCATCTCCAGCCACGTGCGGTGCCTATTTTTCTATCAACTTTCGATAGAAATGGAAGCGATCACAATTCAATTTACATCCCCCTAAGAACTCGCTCGCGCAACTTCCACATCCTGCCACTGACAGTTCAATGCCAAGTGTGCACCGTTTGTGGTGACCTCGGCAGACAATCGAACACCCGTCGGGTGTCTGCATTTGGCGCAAAACTCCCCGGGTAAGGATCCCCATTGCCGGAGACTTCATACAATTGCTAACCCTGCTGCTACCTGCTGCTTCAGACAGCTCGGGCCATTCTTGGTAACTTGCGGTTTCCTGAGACTTTCTTGCACTTAAGCTCTTTGTTCGGAAGCGCTCTCTCTCTCTCTCGCTCCAAATCACCCAAAGGAAAGCAACTTACCGTATGCTGCGTAGATCCCAAAAAAGGGAATCATTTAATTGGCTTATAATTGCACGGATCGAGCCTCGAGTTTCGCTTGCCGGTGTACACGATCAGCGTGTCACCTGTTGCCCGATTTGACAGTGGCTGTGCACTCACCGCTTCAGCTTTCTTCCGTGGACGTGCGCGCGGGCGTTACTTTGGCCACTCAATCGACCACCCGGCGAACCCCGGGATCTTAGAATCGCAGCAGTTGGTGGTGAGAAATCCACCGCCAGACGTATGGCGGCGAAATAAGGCTGCTGGAAGTGGCGGAAGTGACACATCGAAAAGGAACTTTCGAATATTAATTGATTCCTTTCTCGTAGATGTTGATTCACAGATTTGAAGGGCCTTAAGACTAAGTGCTTTCTTCTGATAAGATCTTACGGTTGTCCCTCGCAGGGACATTCTGTTCTCGGGAGTCCCTTATGGTGACTTCTCGACTTCCAGCTGAGACCTCGCTTTGTTCGTTGTAATTCTGAACAATTACTTCCTACAGATCATTCCTTCTACATTGTATCGCTAGAACAGATGTGCCCCAAGCGAATTTGAACGTCCTCAGGGAAGATCTCCAATTTCCAAACAAAACCCTCTTCAAAAACCATTCCGCCCAAAATCGTTCTCATCCTGCAAAAAAACCATCGCAAAGAATTCCTTTTATCAGTACCGCAATCAACTCGTAAAGCGACTTGCCGCACTCCAACAAAGCATATCTCACTAATAGCTTAAAACGGGGTGCGATCTCCTCATCATCCCCACTCCCGATCCACCTCCCCCGTTAGAAGCAATTACCTCCGGTGCAAAACACTTTCGATATTTATATCATTCGCACAGTCACACAGCGAGTCCACTTCCGAGGCCGTCGCAAAAATGTCACCAAGAATGTGCCGATCCCTTCCATGGCGGCCATCCTTGGTGGTGAAGCTCGGTTAGGGATCTCGTCGTCACACGTACCCGGCCGAGCCGGAATCTCCCAAGGGTCGCCGCCACGCACACTCGACGTCACGTGTATTTTAATGAAAATAATAATACACCTTAGCCTTGGTTCCCGGTTCGGGTGAAGTGAGATTTCAGCGTTGAAATGAAATTCCTGTGCGTTCCCGGGTTGAGAAATGTTCACAAATTAGATTGAAAATCGATTTGGTGTCCTTCTGCTATCCCACTCGGGGAGGATTTTTTGTTGTTGTTTCCTTCCAACTGCTCACCCCGTAAATATAGATATTGGGAAGCAGCAGCAGCAGCGGCAAATCGTTATCTCGAAGATCCTTTTCCCGCGGCGCACGGCCGTTGCCAATCGGCTGGTTCGTTTGATGTTTCGGGATCGGTCCCGCGTGCGGATCCATTGTCGTGCCGGAATTTTGTCGCATAGTTACGCGATTGCGCGAACCAGATCGGCATCGCAAAAAAAACGGGGTGAAGACTTCGGGACTTGATTGGGCGAGCGAGAGAGAGAGTTCTGATCTTTGCCGACTTTTGTGACGTATCGTGATCGGACTCCGGAACGCTTCCCAGGATTGGATCCCAGTTTTTTTGGAGGTCTTTTTTGTGGTGGTTTTCTTTTGGTTTTGTTTTTTCGGTGGCTTTCCAACGCTAATACGTGATTGATCACATCACCAGCACCCGGTGCAGTATCGATCATTGATCACAATCAAATAGATTCGCGTGCTGAGTGGTCCAGGCAATTTAAGGCAGATAGCGCTAACGGTGGAGACTGTTTGGTAATCGAACGGACTACGGGTTGATGAAATTTGTGTCGATCTAATTGATAGACTGGCGCTGTGCCGGAGACCGGACCGATTAGGTTCCCGACGCGAGCCGGACTCCCCGGCTTGCGGAGACCACCAAGATCGTTCGGGCGAATTTTCTTTCCATAAATCATGCATAGTTAATTATAAACAATCGTGTAGAACAACACGATGTAATGCTGTTTTGCTACTACCCCCTTGTCGCTGACCTTTTCCCCCCCGCATTATCCCCCACAAACACACACACACACACACGGTCAATACATCCTGCTGTGGTGACGCGGTGAGCTTTTTCCTCACCCCCCGGTCAAATATGCCAGATCCCTGAGAGGTCTCTCGTTGCACCGCCGTGAAGGTTCAGCCACCATTATCGCGATCATTATAATCCATTCGACAGAGTGTGTGTATACACGCTACCATAAGCCGGCTGCTTATCGGTCTGCCGCCGTCTGCCGAATTCCAAAATTGCCAAGCTAATGTGTGTGTGTGTGTATTTTATTTCATTATGTTTTTTTTTATCCTCAACCGTGTATTAAGCCACCCTTCGCTCACCGGCTCCGGTATGGAATTCCGACATGGAGCTACACCCCCGGGGGCTGGAAACATTTTCGATATCCAACCGTTTTTTCGACGCAAAGGTTTTAAAGACCTTTAAGACAGCCGGCAGACGGTAAATAGCTCCCTCAGTCGCTCTCTCTCTCTCTTTTTCTCACTCGCTCCAGCCGTGCTATCGAAGTCAGCATGCGATGCCATATCGAAACTGAAACCATTTCCAGCAGGTGTTCCGTATGGTTTATCGTGCCCTTTTTTTTCGCGTGGACTCTGTTACCGGGATGGTGGCTGTTCCTTTTTGGTTCCTGGTAAGCGAAAATATACGTGTCCGAGTGAGTGAGTGTGCGAATGTGTTTTTTTTTTTTTTTGTTGCGTTGGCTATAATGTTGATATTTGTTTTTGAAACTTGCTTACCCGACCAGCACAACAGCAGGAGCTACAGTGGTGAGCAATTGTTTGACAATGGGGAAATGATTAGTAATTTGAAAACAAAAATTACAGCAAAGGACTAAATTTTGATCTAAATGCAAGAATAGTATTGCTGTCCAATCCAGAATAGTTTAACAAGTATTATCTGACAACTTGTCGACGACTGATTTTGACGATTTAAACCTTTGAGTTTGTCAGTTGCAACTCGGTCTTCACTACAGAATGAATGTAAAGGCCCACGAGCAGAGATTTACCTGAAATTTCTATTGGTTATGCCTGGGGTTTTTTGGGGTGGTCCACTGGCCGAGGTGATAACGGCGCCGGTCTTCACACAGCAGGACCGGACTTCAAATCCCATCCTGACCGCCTTCCCGTACGTAGGGTTGACTACTTTGCAACGGGGAAACTCAAGTCACAGAAAGCCAGAAATGACAGGCCGAGACCTTACGAGGCTGAAGTGCCAAGGAAGACGAAGCACCCATCGGTGTAAGGATATATTTTTTAGCGCCTTCGATTGCTCATTTTGGGTGATCATCACAAGAACTGCGTCATATCAGACATCGACAGCGAATTTTGCATAACAGCTTACAACCTCTCAGGGATATTTTTCGTCCAATAAGGACAGTTTTTCAATTTAAAAAAAATATAAATAGAGCCTAACAATCTCAGCACAGATTTTGTCAAAGTGTCGTATCGAATCTCGGAGAACGAAGTCCGTGCTGAGGGCTTTAGTTTCGTCACAATATTCAATCGCATATGAAGTATAGTGGTCAGAAACTGTTTCCTATTTATCTGTTCCTCATTCTCTAGAAGTGAGGAGTAATCAAGAAATTCTTCAATATTTCCAACTTCTTTGCTTTTAGTTGCCGATACATCTTCAAAGAGGATCGTTTTCCACAATCACGCAGTAGTCCCGAAGGACCCAGGAAACTGGACTTCCACACGAAATCCTTAATTCAACAACAACGCTTACTCTAACGCCAACCACTGTTTGATCGATGCAGCCAGCCGTCGTCATCCCGTTGTTGCAGCCGAAAAACACACAGCTAAACGGGTTTATCCTCGTCGCTGCAGCCCACAATTCACCAGGAAACGGTAAGCAATAGTCGGTTTCAAATGTAACATTCGAAGCACACACAGACAGAAGGCAATTGCCAAATTTGAAACCACTCTTCCACGGGGGTTTTTGTTTCTCACTCACACGCACCATTCGGCATAAACCGAGGACTCCGGCTTCTGCACGCCGAACCTGCCCGCTTGTGCAATAAATAATCTTTCCGTCGATTCCGAACCGTTGTGCAAGTTGTGCCGAAACATGTGGCTGGAATGTGTAGCTGCTTTTTGTTGCGTTTCCTAGCCGTTGTGCTACGGCAGAATCCGCAAAAACTGTGCTTTCATAATAATTTGCAACCGGAGAAGGTGAAAGGATCAGCCGGGCTGATAAAAACACTGGAAGCACTGTTTTCTTGACCGTCTTTTCCTTTTCGCTGTTGTGTGACTCCGCCGCTGTGCATAATTAATCACGTACCGCTTAATTTTTCGCCCTTATGTCTCTCTCTCTCTCTTTCTCCCTCACAACATCATCGCGTGTAATCGAAAATGGTTGGGAGGTTCGCTGCTTATACTCTCCAATCAGTCTCTCGTTTTGCTAAAGTACCATAGGCAAGCGGCAGTACGAAATAATTCATATCCGGTAGTTGGACAGTTTTGCCAGTTGGCCGAACGACCTGTGCTCGGTGCTGTTGGGATAATTGATTAAAGCTGGATGCTGGAAGTTCAATTGAATTATCTAGCTGTACATGATTCATGGAGCCTGCCCGAGAGCCGGAACAAGACTCCAACCGGGTAAGGGAACCGTCTACCACACATTGTATATCGCGGTGGTGAGTCCACATTCCGATTCCCCCCATTTGGCTGTCATTCTCTGGTAGACTGCCAGCTGCTGCTGTCTATTAAAATTCTTCACAACAGGCCAGTACGCCACAGTTCTCGCGAACCAGTTATGAAATCATATTTCTCGCCCGACACCGTGCAATTATAGCGTTTCGGTTTCCGCGTGTCCCGTGAAGAAATTAAAGTTTCGTTAGCAACACTTTGTGCAGAAATAGTTGTAAACAAGTGGAAGGTCTCTATTAGAACCTCGCGAAGCGAGTAACCACGTGCGCCCGGCCCGCGAATAGTTCAAATACCAGAAGCTACCACAACGTTCGCAAGGAAATTCTCGCGCAACTTGCAGCTCACGATTCGCAGCACGGTTGTTAGCTCGGGTGCCCCATTCACAACATGATCCTGCTGAGCTGTAGCACCCAACATCCGTCACTATCCAGGCTGCATGGCACGGTGAGGCTCGCCAGCACATTCTGGCAATCGTTTCAATTCACGTGATTACAGTCGAAGCCAAATACCATATTTCAACGATGATTTACTACTGCGAGGCGGTAACCTCATCGGGGAAAACGCTACTGCTGCCCGTCCGAATGTACAGGCCCCGGTTGCTCGAGCTGAGCTCACATGTGCGCCGAGTCTTCCCCTCAGGAAATGAGCGAAGCTCCCGAATGGGCGAACCTTCAGCGTGCTCTAACGAGAGCACCGAAACGTGTGCGTACGAAGGTCCCCGCAACGCTACATCAACCAACTGGTCCCTGGTGGATGTTTTTTACCTCCTCCTCCTCCTTGAAGCTGACTGCCTGAGCTGCAGAAGCGCAACGTCCTCCGCTCTCACCCTTACCGGACAACTCCTCACACCTTTTACCCTCCTGCAGCATCGAAAGCATGAATGAAGAGAAAATTAGCTTTTGCAGCATCATAATTTTTCTCCAGCTCCGCTTTTCGCTCGTCGTTCCAAACGACCATCGGCAGTGCGCTGTGGACGTTGTTGCAGTAAAACCTCCACTTCCTTTCAAATCCCGAGCGACTCCTCCTTCTTCATGAATATAAATATCTTTTCAAAACATTACTGCCCGTTGGCTCTGCAACTGCTGCAGCTTCTGCACATTTTCTTCTGTACCTGGAAGCCTTTGTACACGCACACTCACATGTAGTCCGCGTGCTCTGCAACACTCGATCTTGGCCGATCAGATGGGCGCTACCGGGCGCAGCAAAAGCGGTGGAAGGGGGGGGGGGGAGGGGACCTTCGCTCGGAACGCCCGATACACATTCGCTGATCGATGGTGGTGCGGATGGCAGTAGCTAGATTTTATGATATATCATTATCTTTATTTTTTAACATATTCTCGTATTATTATTTATTGGATTTTAACCTCACCTCGTCCGATCTCCCTGGCTCTCACTCTCTCTCATACTCCTTATAGCCCCTTACAAGAACTGATGTTTCGTTAGGGAGGCTCTTCCATGTGTCTGATTTTTTTTCTTGCCTTCTTTCGTGCACCAACCAACATTCGAAAACCGGGGGTTTAGTAGACGACGATGCACTATCCTCACCTAGCGAGATCAAAGCCGCGAGATCGATTGAGAGCCGTGAAAGTACAACACGTACAACATCTTCAACTTGGACCGGTCCGGTTGCAAACATAAATTTTAATAGCTTTCAAAGCTTTTCGCGCGTAAAACGTCTCGTCTCGGAAAGTGCTGGCAGTGGTACATCTTCACCGACAGGTAGAGCGTCCTGAAGCACATTCTTCCGATCTCCTTAGTGCCGGTGATGACAGTTACATGTGTTTTTAGGATAGGAGTTCTCTTTCTTTTGCTTTAGCTAGTAAATAGTTCTTTTCTCTATTTGTTTGCACATTTTCGCAGATAATAGTTGACTGATCGGTGACTTAAAGTAGGAACTTCTAACTGCCAAAGTCACACACTTCAAAGACACCGCTCTGCGGGATTTATCTTTCATCTCTAATGCTTCTTCAAAAGAGACATTACCATTCGGTGGATATAAATCCCCGCCGAAATGGACAATTATCACACTTTAAGTGATCCTCAGCTCACTATTTCACTCCCAAGAGTTGGTTGAGATCAGGATCAACAAACACATCACCAGCTAGGCTTCTTTACTCGTACGGGTACGTCATTTTCATAAAACACCTTCTCCTCACCAACATTTTCCCACACACAACCCCAATTACCCTCCGCAGGCACACACTAATGAGCGTTAGCTCTCAAACGTGGAGAATAATAAAAACTCGCTTTAATTTCAACACTTTGAATCAAACGCTTCACTCCATCGCCCAGCTCAGGAATATATTAATGGAAGTCATAACAATAAATTAATAGACGACCTGGGCTAGCGATACGCCCGGTCACCTAGATGCCCATGAAGATGGTCGCGGCTGCGATGATGAAAATGTCTCAATTTGATCCATCGTCGAGACGGTGCGTAACGAAAGGATGAAACCCTTCCCTAATGGTGCTCATTATTCATCAAAACCGGCAATGCCTCGGTAAGCCTCGCTTACCCTTTTTTTTTAATATCAGCCGTCCCCCGGAAGCCGACCTGTACACCGGTCGGGCCGGTCGGTACTATCCGGACAATACTGGAACCAGTGAGCATTATGGGCACGATTCGTTACGCATTGCCCGAAGAAGGGTAACGTACGGCTGAGATGGAACGTTGCTGTGGCCCGAAAGCAAAATAGGATGATGAGCTCACATAATACACAGCATAATTTCATGATCAATGTTGGTACGAGGGGTCGTTTTCTACTCATTAGCTCGCGGTAAACTTTTGGGGATGGGTAAGAATTGGTTGGACTGGGAAATGGGTTAGGCTTTCGTTAAACAATATTAACTCAATTAGAATGTGGTTTCCGAGTGGAATGCGGAATGGATGGCAATTATAATATTAACGTATGCGTTTGAAAAATAGGCTGATTTGTTTGATTACTCATGCGAAGAATCTATGGAATACGAAGAGCTATCGTCCTTTGTATCAAGGGTGTTCGAGATCTGATCAAAGTTGGTTCTATAATCGAAGTTGATTTGAAGCAACTATAGAGAAAACTAAGTCTAGAACTTTGTCTAAGCTATGAATCTGTAGATATTTAGAATCACTTGGACGATATGCACACTGTCGACTATGCCGTAGGTTCGGATTTAATTCTAGAGTCTTTACGAGAAACATGGGCTAAGAAAGATATCTTAAACGATTTAAATCAAAAACTATTTACGTTTCTATACTACAAGATCGATGAATATAGGCTAGACGTAGTCCACCAGACGTCATAGACAAAGTTTAATGAGCATTAGAAGTTGTTCGAAAATTCAAGGACCTAGTGGCTTTGTTCTCCTGCATCATAATCCTAAAGACCGGAGCATAAACCAAAGTTATGAAGAAGATCTTGGACTCTAAGAACATTGAGCTATAGAAATCCCAGTTGAAGTTGTGCATGTATTCAAGGTAGACAAACGTTTAAACGCGCTCCTGATGAAGCCTATCATAATAGACGAAGAGATCTAATTGAAATGAGGTGCCATCTAGCTTCAGGATTAAGAATTCTGGGAACACAATGGTCCATATAACCACCTCAAACTCTAATATTGTAAAGAGTACCAGATTGAATACAACGTACTGGCCGGATATTGAATCCCTCTTCAAAAAGTATCTCTTCAAAAGTATCTTATTTACTCTTTCGGGTGCCCATCCGGAACATTGCCCTACTTCAACTGGACACGATCTACCAACAGGGTTTTTGGAGATGATGGACCATTTGAAAAAAGATGCTCTATCAAATATGGCCAACCCCTCTGAACGTCCTTCAAAGTGCAAAATATAAGTTTTCAGACGAGCTTCTAATGGAGCATTGGAACCCATAATTTCATCGCGGCAGATCACTAAAGCCATGACACAGGAAGTCAGGAGACATTCGATTCACTGGTCTTGAAACCTTCCAACCAAAATCAGTTTTAAATAGCCTTTTTTCATCCACAGATCTTCCTCGAATCCTTGTTCTGTATGATCGCTAAACTAACCCAGAAAAAAGCCTTCCCCGAATGGTGCAATATTTCACAATCTCCATTCGATTGCGCGATCACTCCACTTTTAAAGGTCGTTCTTATCAACGGCAATATCCAACGGCCGTTCGCCCTTTTGCTGCAGCTGTTTCTTCGTGCAGCCGACCTTCGCTCAACGATCGGTTCCATACCAGTCTCTCCCGCGCGCGCACAATATGGGTACTACGGTGCGATAAATAGTTGCAGCCGGGGTTTTTTGGTACAAAAAGGGCTTACTTACAACAAAACCAAAAAACCCCACTCCAATCTGACATATAACTCCGCCGGCCAGCAAAGAAGCAAAGAGAAGTCAGCCAACCACCCCGAAACCATCTGTGATGCCCGGGCGATGATAAGAAATGTTAATTTCAGACCAATTCGCTTTTCATTACTCCCGAATGCGAAGAAACGGCTACCAGAGAGCGAAACTCCCAAGGGCTACTGGAGCTGCTAGCCTCGTTCGTCGCTTGCCGCCACTGCGCGGGACCAAACGGCTTCGCAAACGATGATTGGTTTTGGGGTGTCTGTTTTTACCCGGCGTCTTTCCCCCCTTCCTCCCCTTCTTCTCCATCCAGCGGTTCATCTTCTGCACAGCGAGACGGCCTTCGCGATCGTCTTTCGTCGCTCGGTGAACGGTGAACGAGCGGCCACCATACGATGCCCCAGCGCTTCACTGCCGTACCGTACCAAACCCAACCACGAACCGGTCAGTGAATGATGAATGAAATGCCACAAAATGCACTGTCCGCCTCGAGTAAAACAGGCCCGCCGGGCGCAAACGCATCTCGATGCCGCGTATACGATCGTGGAGGGAGACCCACAATGGGACGGTGATTATCTTCCTCGGTGGAGGCTGCAGACGTGCAACATCTTCTTACCGGCTACCGGTTACCGATCTCGCCGTCACTTATTGTTCTCGACCGGTGTAAAATCGCGGCTCCATCGCGGCCATAAGGCCGGGATCGGATCGAATTGAATCGAAAACACCCAGCACACCCTCCCGCCGGCAGACAAGAACGGAAATTATTGAAAATTGTTATTAACTACGCGCCACAGATTTTCATAAGTCGCTCCCTGGCAAAGGATGAAAATGGACGAGTGTGTGTGTGTGTGAGGGAGAGAGAGAGAGACAGCGATAAGAAGGCGCTATCCACCGTACCGAACCGGTTCGAGCCGTCGATTCCTGCCAACCTGGTGCCCATTTGCGTTACAACTCCGGCCGCAAGTGTGCGATGCAAGTGGACAGAAGCCATAAAACTGATTGTGCTTCACCGGTGTGGAGTGCATCGCGGCCACGCATCGCGGCAGTGCAGTTCCATCAGCGCTTATCAGCGCTACCAAACAGAAGCCGTTCCGCAACACTGATGGGGATGGGTATAGGGGCGGACATCACCACCACAACCATACACGGCAGGCAGATCGGAAATCGGTAAAAGATTGGTACCGAAGAGCGGAATAATTATAGCCTTCGGCCACGTCAGGACGATAAATTTCGTCGAGGGCCCCCTATTTCCCGGAGGGCCCAATCCGTAGACGCTGGCACCGTGATGCGCATGCTGGGCACGGGAGATATTAACCACCGGCACGTTGCACTCCCTTCCCTTAGCACTTCACTAGCCCGTGCTCAAGTGGGAAGAGAACGAAGAACTTATTGGAAGAATGCTGGGATGCTGGAGGTCTGGGATGCAGTTCGTTCCCGTCCGTGTCCGTGTTCTGGCAGGAAGCGTTGCATGGACGGTAGCTAAATTACGATTTAATTTCGTTGCTCACCTCAAAACGGAGCGAAAGAGGAAAGCGCGAAAGGTGAGCAGAGTGAGGGAAGAGCCAGAAATCTGAATTGTGCGTTGCAACCGGAACACGCCCGGAAAGAAAATCGTCTTCCAACTGCACCGGAAGGCTTCGGATTCTTCCAGCGATGGCCATTAATGGGGAAGAAACATATTTCCCCTTTGACAAAACAGCATCGGAGATATTGGCAAATTAAGGGTCATTTCATTAGGGTACTTCATTAACTATGCAACTATGATTAAATTAATCACTATAATTTGATAAGAAAATATAATTGAAATTTGCGACGAAAAGCAAGCAAGTCTAAAGTTTATAAAGCTCGCAAAAAAACATCTTCAATCTAAGGAGTTCTGATGGACTCGTTCGTTCCAGAAGAGGTTGTCAGTACAATAATCGATTGGATCATATGAGGCTGTTTGGTTTTCACTCTCTAGGGGAAAACACTAAGGCTTGTCCTGGGATTCACTCAGTTGTGTTCATTTGTGTTCATTTTTGATACGAATAGTAATGGGCTGTACTGTCGTTCAATCATTAGTGTAATTCATTAGTAGCAGTTATCAAGCATTGGCAAAAAATGCATTTAAATAAGAAAAAACTCTCAGGGTCCTTGCTACCACCAAGGGATTACGCATGTTCTTGTCTGTCAATTTAGCGCTTGAGAGAGCCAGTCGTAGTTCGGAGAAGGAAACTTGGGGAACCGTTTTCTGTAAGTCAATTCACATGCTGTCATCCACTGCTGGCATAGACATAATTGATTAGCTCTCCTATGAAGCAGAAGCTTACCAAAGGCTCGAGCGATCTGCTCTAAACTTCGGGCTAGAGATTAACGAGGTAAAAACCAAAATGATGGAAGCACCACCAGCGGCCTTGCAAACAAACACTGATTTACGCAGCCGCACATTTGAAGTCGTTTAAAATTTCTCTTATCTGGGGTCAAAATTCCAACAACAACATTGATATTGATCCGTTGACGGTGCAACAGTATCCGGGACCAAAGTTGACACTATCGTTAGAAGGGAGGCAGACTGTTCTGCAATAGTGTGCTTCATCTCTGCCTAGCCTTGATGGAGCGAGTTCGGCCTTGTTGGCGTTGGGTTCGGAGGTGGTCGGCGGGTCCTACCTCGTTATTGGCAGAAACCCTGCTGTTACGGAGGTGAACTCGCCGATAGCTTTTGATTTCGGTACTGGCTTGGTCGAGCTTGGGCTATCACTGCTGGGCAGTTTGAGAAACACTATACAGAGGCAAGTTTTTGTGCTGTCCAAAACGCTGTTTTTTTTTTTGTTTAGTTTTGTTTCACTCTCCAGATCCGATACACGGAAGGATGATCCGTTTACACACCACACTACCATCAACACAATACCGCCAGCAATAGTCCCGGACCTAAATATTGCTACAAATTCTACAATAGACCTGGATTTCCACACTGCAATCGCCACACACCTACAACCGAGCATGCCCGGGATAAGGCTAAATATCAGGGAGGAAATGCCTTGGTAATTTCTTTGTGAATTTTTTGTTTTTGACATTTGTAATTCGTCAGCAGATGCGGTGCTGACAATACGGCTCCTAGCCGTGATAATTAATAAATAAAATAATAAAATAAACATAAAATAAACAAAAAATAAAACTCACCAGGCTCTGGTTCATGTCAGGCATGGTCATGTCATGAGACAGGTACCGAACGACTCTGGCTATGAAATCCTTTAAGCCGTCCACATGGACAGAAGAGTCGTGGTAGACCCAAACTGAGATGGAACGATGGCGTTGATGCATCCGCCAGAACGGCCAGGTTAATGGATTAACGACCAGAGTCCTTGATATCTTATTGATACCATAGAGAGAGCTTGGCCTTCCTTCCACTTTGCCCTCGATTTTTTCCCTAATAAATTGCAAATTTAAATTAATTAAATTTGTCCACATACATATAGCAAATTTTCAAACTCAAATTACCTTTTTTTGAAAATGAACACTAAATGAACTGAAATGAACATACATAAAATACGTCTTCAACATTAAAGCACGCTCCCGCATCAATCAAATCCATCCATAGCTCTGATATAACAATTTTCCACCCCAAGGACAAAAAACACCCATTTCCCACCAACGTGTGTGTGTGTGTGTGCGGGTGATTTTCGCATTATATTTTATCACCCGTTCATTTCCGTCTGTCAGGCACGATCAGAATGTCATCAATCGGCAACCCTAGCGCGGATACAGCGTGTGATTGTTCCTGTTTGTTGAGGTGTTTTCTTCCTTCCCAAGACGCAGCTGCACCGCACATACGCATAATGCATCTCGTGTCACAACCCACATACTGCCCACCTCTAACCCCCCCCCCTCCCCTTCCCCACTCCCATGCACCTTTTATCAACTGGCAAACCTGTTCTCTCCGCCCGTGTTTGCTGCCCGTTGAAGTGGCGTCCGAAGTTCTATTAAAAAAGATATCCCCACTAAGTGCATTTTTATGCGTTTCATCATCATCATCGCCATCGACATATGGCGCACCATCCACCGGAGTCCCACCACCACCACCGCCGGCCCACGTATATGCCAGTGAAAAGCATAAAATTTATTATTACAGCATCCGTTTTCGCTGAAGAAAACAGGGGTAAAGATCCACCGTCTGTCGCATTGGAAGTCGGCGATAAAGGCATAACGATGCACTGGACGCAATGCAACGCAAAATGTGCAACGCTTTACGTTTGTATGCGTAAGCACCTTTTGGAATATCTTATGCCCAACGCGGCCGAGTCCAGCTCGCCGTTTGTGACGCAGCTGTGAGACGACTTCAAACCGGCTCGGAATGCCACTAGAACAATATTATCACCGGCCCGAGCACGAGGCCGGGGATGAGCGTTTTATGGGTTTATGCTGCTCCCGGCCGGCATCCGGTATCGCAATCTGACGGACCCGACCAACGGACAGGGCTGGATCGGGCGGACGCAAAATCACTCGGCCAGCCAGCTCGACAATAAAGCTCGGCGGCTTCGTAAGGTGATGTGAATTAATTTTTAATGTTTTAATAATTCCACCACGCTCTGGCTCGTTCGTTCGCTCGCTCGCTCGCTTTCCAGTGAAACCTTAAAAGGGAAGGCCAAGCTAATCGATGATCGCCAACGAAACAATGGATCCATATTGACACGAACTTTGATGAGCGCTCGAAGTGGAAGCGAAGCGAGACATTAATTCTTGTGAACTGAAGGTCTCTTAACTGTTGCACTTCTGCCGGCCCACATTCGCCTTAAAACACTCCAGGAACACTCAGAGTGCGTGTGTGTGGTTTCGGAGCGGACTGGAAGATAATTATCGCATCTCAACGATTGTCTCAAGTGCAATCCCGTCTGCAGAGCTTCGTGACTGAGTGTGGTCTCGACATAGCGATCAGTTTTCCCAGAACACACACCCCAATCACAATTTTCTCTCTATCGAATCACCAATCATAAGTCCTCACTTTTCTAAATTCCAACAAAAAAAGCCTTGTGATTTGGTGTGATTTGATCCCGGTGCATTCAATCATAAGCATGCAATAATTGATTAGTCCTGCCAAAGTCCGTCTCGACGACTCCACCAAGTCACAATTCTATGACACTTCTCTACGGGTCAGGCGTGTTGGCGTGATGGCGTGATAAAGTTCGGGCTCCGTGTATTCTTCAGAAGCTTTTTCGATTTCGCCCCTGTTTCCAGCCGGGGCCGTCATTAACTAAAATTACACCGAAACCTTTGGCTCATCCTCATGAAGGCTTCTTGTTGGAGCTGGGAAAGCATACAAGAAAGCAAGAAAAAGAAAGCGAGAGTACGAAACTATCCCTTCGGTACAATATCATCTTCAGAAAAGAAGCAATCAGAAGAAGGGAAACATCGGTTTCTGTGAAGGATTTGGCCTGGCCCTGGAAAATGGGCGAGAAAGACTCTCTTTCCTTTCTTCGGAAAGTGATCGAGAAGCGAGCGAGCAAGCAGAGGTGTCAGCACGAAAAGGGCACGCAATGGATGGCAAAAAAAATCGACCGAATAGAAAAAAAAGAGGAGCAAAAAATTTACAACACACCTCGAAGAGGCTCACAACACACCGTAGAAGCAACCCATTATAAAGCAATTCATTTTCCGGCACAACCTGCACAAGAAAGGGAAGGAGAGAGACCTCCGGACACCCGGTGAGCGAATATCAACCGTAATTATGTTTACAATGAAATTAGCGACGCATGACTATTTTCTAATCAAGTAGAAAATTAGGAAAAAAATAACCCACACACACACACACACACACACACACACACACACATACACACACACAGACCGAACTCCGAACCCAAACAGATTCGATGAGCTTCGATTGGCTTTTGGCTGCCTGGAGGGTATCCCGGAATTTCCCGATCCTCGGTGCATAGACATAAGCTACGAGCCAGCACCGAGTAGAACGGATCTCGTCCACGAGCCAGGGCCATTTTTTTGGGCTGCTTCTTCGTCGTGGAATAGGTAACGTGGTCGGCTATGGTCGAGTGGTTTTGCGCGTGAGTGAGGGTAAGATTTTGATTTCCGTCGTTCACGACTCTTTCACCCCTTTCGTCACATACTTTCACCGATTAGGGAAAGAAGTCACCAGCAAAAAAAAGGAAGGAAATTAGTGTTATTATGCATTGACTCGTTTAGGGGAGACTACTGTGTCACCTTTTTGGGACATTTTTTTGAACCTGCGTACAAATTGGTCTCATTGCTTTCTACAGTGCAGTACTTAATTATATCATCACTGTTTTTCTTTTCTTAAGAAACTTTAATTATTTTTTGTTTATTTTTGTATGATTCATTTTATTGTTAATCTTATTCTTCGAATAAAGATATTAAGTCAAATAATTTTAATACAGTCAGGAACATTTATTTTAAATGTCTTGATATCAATTATTACATATTAATTCTGTTTTGAATTCGGAAATTCAATATAAAACACATTTTTACCACAAATAATCTTCATCGTATAACTTAAATATATTCCAACAAAACTTGTAGCTCGGTTCTACTACCACAAAAGGTCTTGGTCTGTCATTTCGGGAATCGTTTATGAGATTAGAGCTTTAGTTTTATCCAGATAGGATTCGATACCCCGTCCGTTACAATGTGGACACTAACATCGCTGCAACCATGCAGTCAATGATGTATAAAAAAATTAAAATACTAGAAATAAGTCAGTTTGAGTCATTTTTCACTTTATACAGTGATGGACAAAATATTAAGATCGTGATCTAATTTAGAACTTTTATGGTAACAATATGTGACGATTTGACATGGTGCTTTTTGGATTTTTATGAAAATCTTAGGCAAATAAGTATACTCCTGCATCTATAAAAAAATTGATTTCGATAAACGTTTCGCCTGCCTGATGCGAAAAAAATACTAAAGGCATAGTTCTTCTCTTAGTTTTGGCCTGCTCAGGGTGGATCAAGTCTATAAGACATGAACAGGGCGACCTTCTCCAGAAATCTCGACGCTACATCCGATCTCTGACTGATTAAACACCAACTAATTCAGCCAATGAGTTTGCTGTCCTCTACGCCTCGTGGCAAGCAAGGAATAGAACGATTAAAAAATTTAAATAAAAATCATAATTTTCTTCCTAATTTGACTTAACTAATACTTATATTTTTATACTTAAATCAATGTTCAAATGTTTTATGCCATAATATTTTGGGGTATTTTAATACAATTAATCATTCTAGCCTTTCGATTTTGCAATAATTCAATCTAGCCTGTGAAAATACTTAAAATTCTGATAGAAGTGTTCTGCCTTTAATCACATTTTGAAACGGGTTTAAAGAGTTTAAGCAGCGAAAGCAATAGTTTAAGAGTTTAAGCAATAGCAAAATCATACAAGGGTGATCTTATAATCTAGTCCATAACTGTAAACGATCATCATTTCTAAAACCCTTTTTTTTCAAATTGAAGATCGCAACAGTTCATCATTTAAAAGGAAAAAAAAACAGTGTTCATCTAGCAGTGGTACACACTGTACTTCCTTTAAAGCTAATCCCTCCGAAACGAAATATTTTCCGTAGCCTCACATCAATGGACAAAAAAAAAACTGAAACCCTCCAACTTAGCTTGACGTTCTAGCATTTCGCGGCTGGGCGATAAACAGTGACCCTCATAAGTGGTCATTTATCACGCGCATTATTTATGTACCTTGTGGTTTAGGCCAGTACGCAACGGGCAATCGCACCACAAGAGAAAGTCGTACAGATTCCTACGAGGCCAGGAGAGGGAATAGTTTACGTACGTACGGGAACGATGTACCCGGCCGATCGTTACCGATGTTACGGATTTATCTTCAACTCATAACATCTCAATATTTCGCTTTGATGATGCCGAGACCTTCCATTACTATCCCGGACCGAAAGATTAACTGGTCGCGAGCAGTCCCAAGAAGAAGAAGAAGTAGAAGGAACCCCCGGTGGACAACCCCACGGTCCCGTGGACATATTGACTTAACCTTTTTTTCCATTCGGGTGATAGCGCAGCCATCCCGCACGACGCAGAAGAAGGAACGGCCGTGTTACCTTCCTGTACAGCCTTGACCAGACGCATTACATTACACCACGCGTGTACCGGCGTGTTTCCTGACTAAAGCGCATTAAGCCGTTCGACCTTCGGTGCAATGAACGGTCGCGCACATCGCTTCCGCGACTCTGGAAGCTTCAACACCACCGATCCTTTGAGCGCAACAGAAAAGGAAGGGAAAGGTATCACAAACAGTTCTACGGCAGAGCATGCTTAAGCACAAGGGTCATCGCGGCACCGGTGAGGACAAATTGTTCACCACCATTGATGCGACGGTTCTTCTGAATCGGCTCGAGGATTCTTGGAGCTGCGGCGCACACCGTACTCGACAGGAAAATTGTTAGACCGAACCACATCTTACACCTACACGGTCGCACTCTAGCGCACATTCCAGCCAAAGTTACACGCAAATCGAACCCTCTGCCAAAGCTGAACAATTTCCAGGCCAGCCTGTTCGGACGTCGATATTTCATTGTAATTCAGTGCATGATTTATTGCACCAACATCATGCTTTCCCGTGTGCTTTTCGTGTGCTCTCCAGTCACCCGGTACTGTCGAAGGTTGGAAACGGAACAAGAGTGAGCGTAAGTGAAGAAAGGGCGAGCTGGCGTGTATGTGCTTTCATTATTAAATGTATATTTATTGATGTCTTAATAAATTTATTAAACCTCGCACAAAGCTCTCGCACCCCACTAACCCTGGGACGGAAGAGCTTCTTTATCCAGTCGCTTAGTGGTCGCGTTCGTGCCAAAGGAAGCTGCTAGGTGGTGAGACTGTTTTTTTATTTCCCATTCTCGAACATAATCTCAAAAGAACAATCCTTTTCTTACGAAACGAACATTTAAATCATCCACCAGTCGATAGCGAAGCGCGCCGAAGAGGTTGACGGTTACAAATTAACCACGCGTACGTTCGCGCCAAAAATGTTCCGGTTGGGTTTGCGTTTTTGACGATCGGTCTTTTATCCCTCCATTTCTTTGACCCTTCAACGATCGATAGAAAGACAAAAATGTGGTTTCGGTTCGGCACCGGACATATTGCGCATCGGAAAGCGGCGATCGAATGCCCTCGTTCCTCGTACGGTTAATAACGAAAGACTTTAAGCGACGAACCCCTTGTTATTTTCAAACGAATCCCCCACCCTATCCAGGGAACCGTCGGGACGCAATATGCGGTCCGTGCGAATGGGGAGAAACCGATTGAAATCGTGCCATACGATGTGGTGATGAAGATTCCCGGAGAACGACAGGTGTAACACACATACGGGCGTGCGAGCACCTTGTGGTGAGATAGGACCCAAAGCGGTCGCCGAGCGATAGGGAACCCCTCGCATGAACCTTTTTCGACCTGCCATTAAGGATATCACCTGTTGGAAAGAAATTGTGGCCGCGTTTGGCGGGGTTTTCCGAAAAAAAAGGGACGGTCGATCTGCTTTTCGGGCTTGCGATCCTTGCTCTAACCGTAACCGTTAGCGTTTGAATTTTTCTTACGACATTGTAACGAAAGCTGATATCGTGCATCGGAATAGCTTCTTCTTTTTTATGTGGAGATGGTGGTTTTTTTACGGGTAAAAGTGCTTTCTTTTGACTTTCTGTGTTTGTTTGGTGTTTTGGGAAAATAAAGGCGATCGTCGTAACTTACTCAGTACGACTCAGCTATAAACGTGTCAGTAAGATATTGTGTTGATTTTATGACGATCTTTACATCTCTTTTACGTTTGACGATTTTATCTCCTTATAAATTCCGACAAAAGCAGACCTTCCTTGGGAACTGTTTCGAAGCAAAACAAAAATCGATCTAGTTTTAGGGTTTTATTGGTCACCTAATGCGTAGGGGCCTTATTTTGCTTCGATCTTAAACATCAAACCGACCCATTCCTTAAATCATATCCCAACCCAAAACGGCACCCAAAACCCCATACGGAATCTTGATTGATCCCAAAGGATACCGCGCGCACCGAATTAAAGAGACAAGGGTGATCTTAACCCGGTCAAGCAACAGCACCAACAGCATTCTTAAACCTTTCACCCAGGTGACTTGGGTTCCACCGGGACTCATAATGCCGTCCGCACGGTCCTGTTTCACGGTACCTGGCCAACCTGGTACCCGAAAAGGTCTGACCCGAAATAAATCACCCCACGTTTAATCGGTCTTAGCGCATAATTCCATAAGCTTCGCTCACGTATCAAATCGAATCGAGTGTCGAGCGCTAAGACTGATCGACATTCGGACATTGTCGGAATGTCGATCAGCGATCAAGCCCGGCTTTACAGGTTTCGGTTCTCAAAAGGTTCTCCACCGGGCCGGATCATGACCGCTTTGCTCCTGAACTCGAGAATGCTTTTGTGCCGGGTACTGCAAGTTCTTCCATCGTTTTGCTGCAAAAGCACTAAATTTCTCAACTTTTATTGAATAACGCTACCACCTTGAAGAAACGGTTCAATCAGCACGGTGAACCACATCGGCGATTCCTTAATGCTCACCTGTACCGTTCTTCTGCAATGCGCAACCACCATCTCGCGCATCGAATCGCGCACACTGCTATACGTGCGCCACTCTCGACCCCCCTTTTATATGGCTGCCCCTTTGGGTCGTTTGATCTTGCGTTCGGCATCAACCGGGTACAATCAGGCTCAGAAACCGTTCTCGTTCTCGTGAATTCTTGGAGGATTTGCGTCACTCTCGCACCATCGCCCACCCACCCACTCACTCCCGCAGCGATTAACGATGCCAAAAGCGATGGAGAGGCAAGCACGGCAAACGGTTCGCCCGGTACGATGAAATGATAAATGACTTTCGGGTTCACGCGAGTGACATGACAGCATAGGTTTCGTGATTTTCATAAAGATCGGTGCGGAACGCTATGGGTCGCTCGTACCGCGAACGGTTTCGCAGCAGGCGCATTCGCAACGGCGGCAAATCCCGCCCGGCCAAATGGAGCTCAACAGAAGCGCTGATTGTAATCCTTGAACGTGAAAACCCGATGCGCTTCCAACAGCGGGGAAGTCGAGGTGTCCAGCGAGAGAGAGAGGGAGGGAAAGAGAGGATTGTGCCGTGGCCGCAACCTGGCCAGTTGAACCTGGGTCGATCGAAGCAGTTGAACCGTCCCTCACCGTGTCGTGTCGTGTGGGGTGGAGGTTCGGTCGAGATTATTGTCGTCATTTAATGGATTATATCCGCGAACCGAAGCAAAACCGAACCGAGCGCTATTGATTGAATTGCTGCTTCTTCTTTTTTCTGTTATTGCATGCGCGATCCGGGAAGATCACCCCGGTTGGCAATTCATGGGCAAAATTGTTCGGGATGGTGATTTCTCGCCATCAGCTCTGCTTGCCCTCATGGAACCCGGGAACGGGACTAATAGCGTACGAAATTTGGAATATAGCATATCACTACCACAGCAACAACAACAACAAAAACCCAACCACGAAGAAGCCACAACTTTCAGCGGTCACCGGTGCTAATCATAGAGGTTGGACACAGCGCGATGTTGGTACGCGCCGTTGGCCGCGATCGTCTAATTCCATTTTAATGATAGACACCATTCATCCGGATGATTTCTGAAGAAACTCTCCACTCCCTACACTCAGCTTCCAGCACACGCCACCAGGCATTCGTAGAATAGTATGGTCCAATTAGAAATCCACCAGCTAGCCGCCTAGATTCCCTTGCGCACCGAGGACGCCGTGCTCCGAACACGCGATGAATCCGTGATTCGCCTTGCTAAACCGCGCGCGATCCACGATCGGTCATGTCAATTATGGTCACATTTTCACCTGCACTTCACCGGGTCGCCGCATACACGTCGTGCGGTGCTTGCTTCTTCACCGCCCATAGGGCTAGAGGTTTTGAAGTTTAAGTTTGAGTTTGAAGGAAAAAAATGATGCGCACCGCGAAACTATTTTAATAAAGCAAGGCGCAAGCATCCTTTGGTGAATGCTTTTTGCACCCCGAGACACGATGGGATATTGTTATATAAAACTTTGTCTAAAATAATAATTTGGATTTATTTTAGAAATAATGTTTATAGAACTTATATTTTTTAATATTCGTAACTTAATTAAAAACACAATTCTAAAACAGGGCCAATGAAGAATAATTGAACAGCGATTTAATTTTCTAACGTATGGAAAATTGTCAACAAAATTAAGAAACTTAGTTGAAATAAATTAATAAGACAGTTTTTATAAGGATCGAAGTTTTAAAAGGTTCCTGACACATGGTAAAAATGTTTAGTAAAATGGATTGGATTTTTCTAAATAAGATTTTTGTGTCAAAAATTTATTCAATTAATTATGCTCATCGATTGAATTGATAACCTTTTTACGTGTCGGAAAAATCATATTTATTGTTGTTAAAATAAAACTAGATTAATTTCTGGGGTTTATCAATTTTTGTAACTGCTTAAACTTCAAACAGCTTACTTAAAGTTGACTAAATTATTTAACTTAACTAAAGGCAAGTCATTGGAAAAAAACTGAGTGCGATCTGAAGAGGAAAATTGACAACACGAGAAACAGATAGTATAAACAGAGAGTTGCTCAAACTTGGTGGAATTATAGCTGCTAATTTATAGCAAATGAATCCCAGAAACATTTATCTACAAATATATAACAAGACAAGTTAATTTTCCACTTTAAAGAATATAATAAGTTTGTTTAAACTTCTTTTATCTCCTATTCGTCCACTATTCGATGAAATAATTGAAAAAAGTTTTAAAAAAAATTATTAAAAATATATACAAAAAGGCTTATGCCACATACAACCGTCCTCAACTGTTAAAGTACAATAGAAACAAATAAAAAATGTAAATTGAAAAGGTGTAAATTGCCATTTACTCATTTCTAGTACAAATATTTAACGGCAGTATCACCCTTCATTAACTTCTAGACGTTTTCCTTCTCTCACTTCCACATTTTCCTTCCACCTGAGCACGTGCCTGCTTTCATATCGCTCTAAACATCCCAACCATACGGTGAGGCCAAGCTCTCACCTGCCTACGTCCAAAGAGCAGCGTAAGCACGAAATAAAACCTTAATTAGTGCAATTCGCGAACCTCAACCGTCAACCTACTGGCGCTCACCTTAGAAAAATGGCGCCACAATAGCGGCCAAAGGAAAATGCTGCCCTAGCTCGATGGAATGTGTACCTTTCGTTCACCGAGCTCGTAGTTACTGCTCGGTTCGGTTGGTAGAAAACGTGAGATAACGATCACGTTTCGTAGGGAGATCGAAACTCTTTCGAGAGGCACGAGCCATCGTACCAACCTCAATGACCATGTGCAAGAATCGATCGAAAGTACAATATTGTTTGCGAAGTACAAAAAGTGGAGCACTCCCTCCTGGGGAAACAGGGGTAGACTTACAAGATTGTGAATGGAATCGTCCCAATCGATAAATGGGAACATCGTGATACCACAAAACCCATCTCAAAGCCCAAGAGATGGCCCAGTTTTTCCGCCGCCAACAATCGATTTGGCGTGTTTGGGGGAGATAGCAAGAAACTCGGTTAACTCGGTTAACTCGCCCGGCGAGTTAATCCGCCGTAATTTTGCCCATTTTTGGACCACCCATCAGTGAGCCTTTGCGTAAAGCGGTTGAAGAAAATCAAGCTCACCCCCCAGAATAATTAAGTAAAATGTTGGCGATCTCATTTTCCAGCGAATTATCACCGTACGATCGATCGGTCGCGTTGCCCATTCCACAATCTGATGCTGAAGGGGTTTGCCCCATTCCCTGTCGAACGATCCGCTAGTCAAATTGATTTCACGGCTAGTTTTCCCCCGCAAAAAAAAACGTGGGTCAACCTGAACTAAAACGTCCATTAAACGTCATCGTCCAGCATAACGGTAAGTGGGCAGTCTCGCTTTGCGTAATTATTTCCCGAAGAGTACACAACGTTGGCTTGACCTTAACCATGAGAGCTCGCCCTGCCGGACACTTACTATCCCGAAAAATGTTGCGACGCTAATGATCCATCTCGAGAGTCTTTTTCACTCAAAACAATCACAGTCCGGTAAGCTTGCCCTCCAACGATCTAGAACACGTAAACCCCCTCATGCCCGGAGTTCTTTTCTATGGCCAAACACCCTGAGTGTGTGTGTGTCTTGAAAAATGATCACATGGACGTTGGCTCAAAATGCTGGAAGCTTTAATTATCCACCCTTTTACACTTCCCACCTATGTGTCTGTGTGTCCTGTTCCCACCGAACCCTGCTCCCTCTACGGCAACGGTTATTAATTGTCTCTACCGAGTTCGATTTATCGGGTCGCTGAAGCAGCGAAAAGCACTCGAACGGAAGGTGTTAACCCGAAAACGGGTCCATTTATCATCATTTTCAAAACTCAGTCGTCCACCGCAAAGTGCAGCAAAACGAGGGCGAAACACGAACTGGATGGTGGTGGTTTTGTTCTTCGATCGCTCGGTGATCGATTGATCGATCGATGTGGATTTGCTGCAAGAATTGCACGAAAAATGCCGAACCGCGTTCGTACGGCGTTTCGTTACGGCCATCAAAAAGCAACACGCTCCGTAATGATCGTCAGCGACTTCCATAATTACTCCGGCCGAGGGCAGACCGAGGTACCCAAAGGTCGCGCACCACAACTGCAACCCCCCCTTTGCTCGCCCAACGCGGCAATAAAAATGGTTCACCGAGCGGGAGGGAGAGTGAGATTGCGCGGTGCGCAATTTTTCAAAACTCCAAACAGAATAAGTGACTGGGACCACCATCGACCAATCATTCTGGCATTGCTTGCCGGTAAGGAACTAATGATCGTCTTCTGCTCGATTGTAAAGGCATAAAACGCACACACACACTCTGCAATGTGAAGGAAAGTTGTGAAAGGCACCTGACGGGCGTTAGGTGATCATTGCTGTGCGGTTTGATTATTTTATTCATCTCATCTGCACAGCCACCATTAGCACGGATACGGTTAATCAAAGAGTCCTTGCCGATGCGTCGTGTTGCAGGACGCATTTATGGTCTTGTGAAAATAATCATCCACCAGCGGTATTTGTTTAACTGCTTGATTGGAGCATCGCAGCAACCCTCTAAAATACGATACTGTTCCACCCAACACGAGGAATCGCACACTGTGTCGTCCTCGTCGTCGTCAACCTGATCGATCGTAACGACACTGCCAACATCGTTCTTCCGCTGCAAACCGTAACCTTAGCCAAGCGAAGTTTCGTCTGTTGCTCCTCTGTTGCTGTTGGCTTTTCGTGTCCAAACGTCATGTAGTGCATAAATTCCGTCACCATCGACCGGGGAGGTACATTACTTATGCTGCATCTATTTAAATAAATGCGTTATTTGCTATGCGACTGCGCGACATCCCGTACGCTGCAAAACGATGCCCACCTAACAGGGGCCCACATTCCACTGGGGCGCAGAACAACCGTCGGTCTGGAATCAGGAACAAAAAATCTTCGTTCCCTCTCCGTAGTGTCTCAGACCCTTCCAAAACCACGGGACACGGCGTTCGATTCCTGTTTGAATAAAATATTGCACTTAGTTTATTAGCTAATAATCTGGAGAGCTTTCTCGAGCGAGCCGAGGAAATGCGATAGTCGGTCTGGAGACACATTTGCAAATGCAGAAAGGGAGTTGCCCCCATGAGACATTGTAAGGCTTTACATTCTGAGGAGGGAAAAAAATTGGACACATTTTTCTTCTACTCGCTTGCCCGTTGCGAAGATTACACTCACGACACTCTCCAGTGCGCAATGATCATTAGGTTCGAGTATCAATATCAATATTGAGTCTCTGAAGTTTAATGCTCAACAGGGGTGGTCAATCTTCAAAAAGGTCTTTAAGGTCTTTATAATATTTCAAAATATCTTGAAGATTGTTAGACAACATCCATGAGTTTGGGGAATAAGAATAAAAATGGCAACCTATTTCTCTTAGTTAAACTTCTCAAGTTCACAATAATCTTAGGCCCCAAGTTAGTCCACCCCTGCTCCAATCGTACCATCTTACCTTAAAGATCAATGAAATGCAAAAAAAAAACAAACTGGAAACCTTGCTCAACTCCAGAACTGAATGAAAATCGAGTTGCAGTCAGCCCCCAACCCCAACCAGATCATGTTAACGCAATCGCAATCGCAGACCCCGGCAGGTTTCCATCTCTATATCGCATAGAATTGGGTCCGGATATTGGAATCAAGTATCTGGACTTCTTCTGCTTCCCCCCCCCTCCCGCTCAGATCAGCATCAACTTCATCGCGCCATGACTGAGTGAGACGAGCGCATCGTTAGGCATCAGGCCCCCGAAACCCAAAAGATCACTGATCACTGATGAACACATGAGGGCTCATTTCCTCGCACCGAACCTAATCCAAACATCCGTACGACTTATCCGCGCTGCACTCGAACTTGCCTGCGCCTGGAGATTTATAGATCATTATAAAGACATCATCAACATGCGATCCCATCTGCCCGAACGTACGGCATCCTGTCGGGCCCGATCCCGCCAGAAACGCACGCGGAGTGGAGTAATATTAAATTATGCAAAAAGGCCGATTCTCCCTCAGCCCCATTCAAGGACTCGATATCGTAAAGAAAGCGTGTAATGCTTTCAACTGGTTGGCCCGCTACAAATCGCGTGGCTCGTTTCGCAGGAAGCAAACCGTGCAATATTTCCCTCCGCTACGCTTGACTTGGGTTTTTGCTGCGCTAACGAACGGCCGCTCCGGATTTACGCTCCCATTCGGAACGATGCGCCTGATGGTCGTCGTCTGGGGAGCGTATCGCTGCAGTATTATTGGTTGGCGTCCACCATCTTTGACGACATATTTCCGTTTGATCGCTAGCTCCCGGGGGAGCAGGTTCACCCGAGTGCGCGCCCGATTTGTGCGAAGTAATGATATCGATACTTTCTCAGCATCTGTCTGCACGGGCAAGTGCTATCGGCAAGTCGGTGGGAGAGACGGTTTATGCTTATTTCACCATTCTAGCCATCGCCAAACAACACCACCAGAATCCCGAAACCCGATCGGCTGTATTCTCGCCCGTGAGAACTATCCCAGATAGGTGTGCGGACGGGAGTTTGATCGAAAGGGATTTTATTCCTCTCTGTTCCCTTGAGGAATCCCTGCCTGAGGATTGAAACAACAACAAAACAAATGAAAAGCAAGACCCAACAACCATCGTCGCCATCATCATTAGCATGATTAAATTAATGCCTCCGTTGGGTCCATAAATTGCCATAACGAAAATTCACCGACTTTCCACCGAATCCCATGCAGCCGCGCGAAAATGAGACGTCCGCTCGAGTTGGAGAAAAATGACCAATAATGTGCAGTTGTGCAAGGTCCAAAATTTGCAGTAAAAGGTGCCATATTTTCTGTCGAATTCGTCAAACAAAAAAAATCCTTGGTTGCTGTGCTGGCAACGTCGAAAGGCCTGTGATTTGTTGTGGTGTGCTGCCGAGCCCGGTTTGATTGTATTATAATTGTGAACGATGCGGTCTGATTGCACGGTGCACTTTTATGGTGGTGGGAATCATTTATTCATCACCGCACTTCAACGGAAACGCTAATGAAAGCATAATGTTCAGTTTCGGTCCGAAAATGGTGATTTGGATTAATATTTCTTAAAATGGAGCGGGATTTTTCGGTCTGAGCCCGAATGGCGATAATGGATTTAAACAGACATAAGAATTTTTTGAAGAAAACCAGCATTTTCCGAATGTGTTTGTCCAAAAAATGACCAAAAACATTGTATTGAAGAAAACGTTTCGCTACCAAACTATGTTTAATCTATGTGGCCAAGGTAATAGCGGCTTCGGTCTTCATACGGAAGGGCCGGGGATCAACTCCTATCCAGACCGCATCCCCTTGCCCAGCGCAGACTATTCTGTTACGTTTTACAATTAATTATTCACATTATTAATATGATGGCTTGACGCCATATTGTCAGGGTTTTACGATTTCCGACACGATTTATTTTTAATTCGATGGGACAGTATTGATGCGCCGCATGTTGGTGATTAATATTTTTAAATGCAAGCAACGGGATAGTATGAATTGAACTGTATTTCACCGGGACCCGCCAAATCAGTCGAGCGTTTGTTGGATAGTCAGTCCTCACTATGCGGAAACGGCCAAGATTTATTTATTTTTATTTATTTATTTATTTATTTAGTTCTTATTGTCCGCCAATGATGGTTCAACAATTTTCTTTACCACTTAAAGGAAAAGCGAGGATGACAGTCAGGATTAGGTGGCAAGGAAAGAGACTTCACGAAGACGGACACGAAAACGAGACAAGGAGACATTATAGTCGAACAGGTGATAGCACTTGTTGAAAGCCGATAAAGCTCGTAGCAGAGGATCGTTCGAACCGTAGCGGGTGTGGCGGGATGGGATATAAAGGGGAGGTCTATCGCGGAGGTGACGGGAAGGAGCATAAAGGGGGATGGCAGACAGGAGAGAAGGGACATCAAGTTCATTTAACAAGAGACAGGTTTTTAACATAATTTAAAGATGGGATTTGAACTTCGGTCCTGCCGTATGAAGACCTGGACCCTGGACATATCAAGTTGGCACAGTGTCTATCGACCGCTATAAACATCTCATATTGCTCCAATTATTGACAGATAACGACTACAGTTTCTAAATATCGAAAATAAGTTCTCATAGACCTCACACACTATGGGCAGGGCCAATCTTTAGGCAATGCTGTCGGTGCTGGCAAGAATTCCTTAAAGCAACAGCATGCATTTTAGAAAAAAATCTCTTTGCTAATACGTTGTTTGCATCAGTTATTACTTTAATAGCACATCTTACTACATTTCTCTCTGAAATAGAAGCCATTTTATTACTCAGAGAAACCTCAGACAAAAGATCAAACCTAGATCCTCGTACGCAAATATTGACTATCCAGCTACAGATAAAATCAAGTCAAGGAATGCCAATGGCAGGCCTAAACCTTTCCGGACTGTAGTGCTTAATAAGAATAGGAAGAAGAATAAGTTTTAATCTCCTTTTTACTAATCTAATCCTACTTCATACCTACGAATGCTTGGCTTAACGCTCTGATTCAGTGCTAAGAATCTGTTTCACCTCTCGGAAGGATAGGTAGTCCTCAACGCCTCTTATGCTACTCCTTGAAATACTTAACTTTAAAGGCAAATCCTCTTTAAATCACAGTAAAATAAATAGTTTGCTTATACGGTGCATTGCTACAACATTATCCAAGAAACAATTACTCATCTCACCCTGCATGGAATCATTGTTGTGGATGTCCTAAAAAGAGATTTAAGAACTAAACTCCCCGTAATGAGGGTACATGTACACGCCAAACTGGCAAACTATCACGGCCAAAAGCAAACGCGCATCCTCCGCAATGTTATCGTAGCCAGCCGCCACAACTTGTGCGACAGAAGACCCAACAGAAAAACACACCTTCTTCACAATCTCACCCCCAAAACAGGAAGCTGCGGAATCGATGAATGAAAATAATAACCGCATTGTTCCATTCAAAGCAAAACAAGCCGATCGGGGAGAAACGGCAGTCACACAGAAGAAGGAGAGAAAAAAAAAGCACGGATGTCCTCCAAACCAGGAGTGAGGACAAAAACCAGTAGCCTTTCCGCGTGTGTAACGTATCGCAAATCAATAGACACTATCGGTCCAGCCGATTGTAGCTTGAGCGCGTCTGTGTGAGTGTTTGTAATTGGGGAAGCATTTTTTTTTTTTTTTGCTTGTTGCTTCTCCCGTTTGTCTCTGACTTAATCCATCCTTAACGGTGAGTCGCAACTTCCTGTTGATGCAACCGGGGCGCGCAACATTATCAAAGGGTTGCTCCCGTTCCCGAACCGATCGAAAACCTCGATCGTTACCGTCCTTCCTGATTGTGTGGCACCGCGAAATCACAAAAGCACAATCAAAACCCGCACACCACCGCCGACCAATATGTACTCAATTATGCTTCTCCCTCTCGGCGGCGGCGACCGCGTACACACCACAGCGCAAGGCCAAATCTCGCGCACCCCGCGCACGAACGATCGAAAACAATAAAGTCAACAATCGGCAAACTTCAAAGCGACCCGATCGTTCCGCAAAACGGTAGCATTTTAGTAGAAATTATTGACTTTTTTGTGTGTCCTGCGTTTTTTTTTGGTGAGACACACGGGCTTTGCGAAAAGGACACCGCCAACCGATTCCCGACGACGGCTGAAGCCAGATGCAGAGTTTGGGTTGCATTCGGACGATTGGGAACGATTGTGTTACCGAGTTTCAAGGTCTAACGGGAGACTGCCGCTATCCTGCAGCAATGGCTTGGCGGATGATATTTATGAATTGAACCGTATTTCACCGGGAGCCGCCGACCGTTTGCCGAAAAGGTTAACCAATATTCTGTGGAATACTTTCAGGAATGGAGACAGCACGAAAAAAAAACAACTCTGGACGACTTTTTGTCGATCTAACGTCTCGAACTAACGGACGGAACAATGACGTGATTATCATAAGGATTGCGATCGGTCGTGTTTGGGACTCAGAGCCGATCGTCCCCAGCCGAGACAATGTCCTCCCGGCCTGACGAGGACCTTGTGTTTCCGCTAGCGATGGAAATGATTCTGATTTCTCTTCACGACAAACCACGCTTAGAAGGGTGAAGAATTCGATCGAGAGGGCAACCAACATTTCTAAGACTCGCAACATACAGTCGCCATTTTCGTTGCGACCGATCGTCTTCCCTTCCATTGTGATCCATCCAAACTACAGTTATTCTTTTGAAATGATTCCCCTGCATCCGCACAAACATCAATTCACTGTTCAGGACATCTCCTTCCGGTCCGGTTTTTGGGGTCCAGAGCCCGTTGTCTTGCAGCAGTTCGTTTGAAGTAGCACCACCTCTTTTGCCTTCTTTTTTGTCTGCCCGAGGTCTCTCTGCAGTCGCTCCGTTCCCAAGGTTTGCTGTAACACGACCCACGCCCGACTTTATAAAGCTGAGCTTCTGTATTCTGTCTTCCCGGAGTGGTCCCCACGTCCCAAAATCTTGCTCCACGGACGGCTTGCTGAGACCCTAAACTGGGCAGTGATTTATTCCATTGAATAATGTGTCTGGGTTCCGTTTGAGCTCCCTTTTGGACAATTCTTCTGCACTTCATTCACTGTTTCGACCGCCAAATAGGCGGTCGCCATCCGCAACCTACCAGCCCCAATACGTTTGTGCGCGTGTGTGTGTGTGTGCAGGTGGAAGATGAAATTTATGTGTTTCCTTCGATCGTCTTTTCAACGCTAAAATATGGACAAAAACGATGCAATCCCGAACGAATGGCGACGCGGCAGCGTGGCTACTGTTTTCGGACCCACACACACGCACTTGCTCCCGAAGGATCCGTTTCCGAAATTGCCAAACGCGGAAGCCCTCCAACCGGGCTTCCAAACCAACGGGGATGAAATTGGACTTTTTAATTTTTCAAACCCCGCTCCCTGCTGCGACACCGGCTTCTTGCTCCACCGTTAACGAAGCGCGGATGGCCAGGCTTTCCCATGCAAGGAATCTTGTATCTTCGACTGCATTCTGAATGAATAAGATAAATCACACTGCCCGGATTTGCCCGAGACCCGTTATTGAATGTGGAGTTTTTTTTTTTTTGTTGGACAACGTTCTTTTGGCTTTTGGTGCGTTATTTTTAATACACCACAAGCATTGACTTGCCGATTTTGGTTAAGGTTTTTTGTTCCTTTAACGGTTTGATGGACTTCAGTCAGCCATTGTTTTAGAAGATTATTTGTGCGAATCGATCATCAATAACGGTAACGGCTGCTGGATACGTGAATCACTCCGAATGGAATTTCCGCGATTCTTGACGGTTCGTAGCTTCAACGATAACTTCGCCAGAATGACCAATTTTGTCTGTCTCCTACTGCGCTCTCGATATGATGGCTTGTGTGTAGTATACTGAATATTAAATAGTCTTCCAGAACAACTCCCACGAGACCTTGTACTTCTCAGTACCTAGTCTAAGTCTAGTAAGTCTAGGATTAGAACTCTTAATCTAACGAAAATCTACAATAATCGCTCGAAAGAAATCTAATTGTCTATTAGAATAATATCTGGAAGTCTACGCTCTACAGACCTATCCCTGATACCCAATGATAATAACAAGGATTGTTCATGAAATCTTAGTAATTGGTCTAAAATACATTTAAGACATGATCTCTAAATCTTACCATAAAATCCAAAAAATAAGGATGATATCTGGAAGTCCACAATCTGCAGACCTTTCTGAGGCATAGGTGATCTCACTCTTCTTGACCTAACGACCTCTTAGGTCATGCCTGTCATTCCTGGCTTACTAGACTCGAAGATACAGCGTAGTTGGAAAGTTGACTACATGGGGACTGGAGAAGCTATCGACTCTATGCTACCTTTAGGTCGATTCGGAATATGCGAGATAGCCGTTTTAATCCCAGAACATCCAATCGATAGACCACTGCTGAGAATGTTGATGGACCATGTACCGATAATTGCTTGAAGTGCTTTTAATTCTTAATTCTTTGGGGCGGTCCGGTGGCCGAGGCGATAACGGCACCGGTCTTCACACGGCAGGGCCGGGGTTCAAATTCCATCCAGACCGCCTCCCCGTACGCAGGGCTGACTACTTTGCTACGGGTAAAATTAAGTCACAGAAAGCCAGAAATGGCAGGCCGAGACCTCTTGAGGTTTTAGTGCCAAGGAAGAAGAAGGAGAAGCTTTTAATTCTTATTCGCTAGAGTTTAGACATCGAAAGACAGTCCTCGTTATATTAGCCAGAAGACCAAGAAGTCCCAAAAAGCACCACCATGCAACTAAGTAACTGAGCGAGTTGTTATAATCCTCAACGACAACTTCTTCATTAGACCTCGCATTATCCTTTTAATAGGCCTCAGTTAATAAAGAAATTATGCGTACTTTAAACAAACTACCAACAAACAATTAAAATATATTATCAAATCGCATGCGACATTCCGGAAAACCGGCAGCTCATCGCCTTTATCAAGTGTTGCGTTCGATTTGAATTTTATCGATTAAACATGCAAATCCACCATAGATTCGTTGTCACCGACATGTACCATACGACAACAATTTACCATAAACAACTTCATTCAAACGCCCCGGTAACCGGGCCGGCTTGCAAACACGGCATGCAACGATACGACCCAGCCAAGCAGAAGGCGCTAAAAAGGAAAGACGAAATCCCGAAAACTTCGCCAAGATAGGGTGCAGGCGGGATAACACACCGAATGCTAACACATAGCCTGATTTACATACTACAAGTACGGTGATTTAAAATGCATTAAGACTTAATTGTTTTTAATATGCAAATAAAGTGCTTTTCTCGCTCGCCTTTCCGAACCCATGAGCCGCTGAGCTGTGCCGAGAGTGTCCTCCCGCACTCCGTTACCGAATGTTGATCTGTGTTGCGGGTCCAGAAACCCTTTCCCGACGAAGCACGCGAAACGCCCCGGTACGACGCACAGCAGCCGTGGTGAAGATGGTCGATAATTCGATACCTTTTTTTTTTTGCACTCCACAACCATCCGTCGGTTGCATCCTTGATGGGGTCTTCCCACTGCCAACAATTTGGTCCTGATATATCCCCCGTGCCGGAGCTTACTCTCAGAAGTCTCCGAAGGCGTTAGTCCGACGCGTTAGCCTCACCGTCGTAGATCATCCGCTGCAAGCGCATCCATCCCAAGGTACGCCATGTAACATCCTTCGCCCGGCTTCTGTCCTCCCGTTCCCTTCTACAACCCCGCGCTGTTTGATAACACCGCAGCCCGGGTAAGAAGCGCCCGGTAAAACACTGGCATCCAGGGCAGTCAGGGATTCCTTCCCCCCCGAGGGCTCCGCGTTTTACAAGCAGCAACCTTTACGTGTACGTAAACTTGATCTACATAAAACATAAATAATGCCCGTACTGCACTGCCCGAACATACCGCCCTGGCTCCCAAACCGTGCACCGCCGACCGGCACAAGATTAACGAAATTAAGTGATTAAGATTATATCCTCGCAATGTTCGTTCGCGGTTCCCACAGTCGATCGTGGGCTCCAAACACGGCATCCCATTGTCGTCGGCTTCTGCAGTCGCCCATCGATCGTCTTCGATCCTCGAGGGCCTCGCCAGTGTTACAGTGCTTCTGTTTTTTTCCTCCCCTACCCAGCACCCCGGACATCATGCCTGACGGGAACCTCGAGTCGGGGGAAAGGATTCTGAACGGATTCTCCCCTCCGTCCCGGACCGATTGAGTCTCGGATAACGCGTCCCAACGCTCGGGAGCTCAAGTCATTGCTCGTTTCCTTTCGTGGTCGAGGGTAATATAGATATTAGCATAATACCACCGCCAACCACACTTCCCGCAGCTCACCCACCCTAACCGAACAAGCAGCCTACCGTTCTCATCAGCGCGGGTCGGACAACTTCGGAAGTTCACAAGTTTTTAAACGCGATCCGCAGGAACTCCCACCATCCCCTGCTTCACGCAAAGCGCGGCGGCCGAAGAGAGACCCACCGATACCTCTGTTTCGCTTGCAACCAAACTAAAAAGCGTACTGTTCCATGCGAAACTCCGGGTCGCCACAATCTGTCACTTTGAGAGCAAAAATTCTGGAGCGGGCGCTTTATCGTAGGTAATGCCGAACCGATCCTCCTCCCGGAAGCACTACATGCCCCAGGCCGGGGCATTGAGCTGGGGCATTTATACTTTAAATAAATAAATTGGATCGGATCCGGATTGAAGACTCCTGCCCGCGCCCCGAGAGCCAGTCAGAACCGATCTGTCGTCCCGTATGTTCTATCTGCTCAGAGCCTTCGAACAATCGACCGTAGTCACCGGCCACCGAAAACAGGAAGAAGATGAAGCATGCGGTTCCGTTTTTTCCGCTCCCTAATGAGACAAATTCTTGTCGTCGTCGTCGTCAACTGGGGCTTAAGGCTTTTGCAAAGTCTTTGCGGCCCCCTTCAGGAAGCCCCCGGGAGCCAACTGTCAGCGTTTGCTACGCGTTCAAGCCGCTGCTCCTTTTTTCGCCGTTGTTGTTGTTTTGTTGCTGAAACTGGGAATGGAATGGAAAACAGACTACAGCGAAACATGCGCGCCGTCCGCTTGCGCCCGCATCACGGCCCGGTTCGGTGATTTGCGATCTATGCTTTCGGTTCTGTTCTCTCCCGTTCCAACATCTGAGGACAGTGGCTGCCCCGCGCAACCCGAGCGAACGGGGCGAGACCAACCAACATTGATGGATTAAAATTTTAAAATATCGTAATCATCATCAGTGTCATTCCCAGTCAGTGCCCTGTCAAAGAGCCGGGGATAATCAACCGGTGCACGGGGGCACGTCGTAGTGGCCGATCGGAGTTTTCGATCAGTTCGATCGAATCGTACGAATCCCCGGGCCTATCGCATGGCCCGTATCTCTCGGCCCGGTCGGGCGAGCGTACCATAGGAAGGAAGTTCCATTCATTCACTGGTGCCGGTGGTTCGACCAGCTGCGACATGGCGCCAGCTCATTCATGTTGCCCTTATCTGGTGGGCGAGGATGGGTGTATGTTAGCGGGTTGGAACTGCGACAGCAGGATGTTACCTAGTATGATGCGAACGTCCGATCGGCTGGAGTTCGGATCGTACGATAAATGGCGATATTTTTATTACGGCCAGCGTGTGCAAACAGGACAGGCAGATTCATCGTTAGATGCTGCAATCAATTTGAGCTAGGTGGGTCCTTTGGCTAGCTTTTCTTGTAGCTAAGGGGTCCTGACATAATGAGCTCGTTTGAAGGGATTTTCATTGTATTTTATTTAGTTTTTTATTTTAATTTTTATTTTAAAACTAATCAATGTTGTAATGTTTTGAATCTATTCAAGTTATAAAGCTACTACTCACATCAATAGCGCCAATTCCTGAAATATTGTTTTAAATAAATCTCCAAACCATTGATATAAACTTGTAGCATATCGCAGACGGGGCGCTCCGGTGGCTGTGGCGCTAGCGGCACTGGTCTTCGAGACGGCAGGACCAGGGATCACATCCCATCTAGACTGCCTCTCTCCGTACACAGGGTTGAATATCCGTCGACAGGTAAAAATCAAGTCTCTCGAAACCAGAAATGGCCGTCCGACACCTCCAAGGGTTGTAGGGCCAAAAGAAAAAATATTGCAATAGTGTTTCATAAAAAAACTACAAAATGTATACGTCCGGCTGTCCCCACTCCCTGTTTTGATGAGTCAGAACTAAAACCAACCAGACAATATCTGCCAGGATATATATTGACTTGTATTGATGATACTGCAGTCCAAGTTCAGAAATGCTGTTAGGGTTGAATTTGGATCATTAGAAATCATGAAATTGCTAATTAAGTATTCAAGGATAATCTTAAAAATAAAGAGCGTTTGGGTCTCTGAGACCTCATTCGCTTCTTTAATTCCATTACAGTAACGATAACTTATACTGCAATTTTGATGTTATTCAAAGGAACTTTTTTTTACAAGATAAACTTAACTGAAACAATGCTTATAAACGTTACGAATTCTCACCTGAGGTTTAAACTGACAGTTAATGCAGCTGCAGCAATGTCTGAGAATAGTCTTTTCCAAATTGGCGATATATCGACGTATTTCTGCCATATTTCCCAATTTAACTTTTTAGAGTATATCTAGTGCTATACATAAAAGAAAAAGAAGTATTGAAGAAAATTTAATTAAAAATTATCCATCAATGTCCTACCAATTCGAATGGTTTAGTATCCGTCCAAAGTGCCAGTTAACAGGATTTTTATTCTTACTGTTCATAGTTCTCTACTTACTGTCACTTTGATCTTAGCATCACTTTTCCATAAAAACTTCGCTAAACTTTTGTTACCATTTTACGAATCAGAGAAAACAAATCAAACACTCCCGGCATACCACCACCAAAGAAACGCCCAGTGCAACCTCAATCGGTACTATCGCTCCGTCGCCTCTTATCGAACCTCAATACCCAATCGCGCGAAACACCGATCACTCAAATGAGCTGAAAAATCTGATGTTTGATTAATTTTCCTTAAATTAACCTCACTTTTTTCCATCCCTCCCTCCTTCGTTTTCCGATCCATTGTGTACCGGGCAGACAGTCACCGCCCGTTCGCTGGCGATTATTAGCTCCCGGTAGAGTAGCGAAAACGGCTGGCCCGAGGTTGCTGGTGTGGAGCTTATTTGCCGCCAGCCCCGAAACGGGGGACTTGGCCGCGCAACGGCAGCTATTATTGAAATCCCATTATCGGTACACACAACAATAGCACAATAAAGACGCGCCCCTGTCTGTTTCACCGGTACGGCCCGAGGAAAAGCAGACGCAAGGTCTCATTTTCTTTTATCTCGCAAACACGGGGATGAAAAAAGACAGACGCGATCACACACACACACACACGACAGACACTCAGTGCTTCGCTTCGTCATCGTGTGGTGGCGGCCAGGGCGACGGATCGATTTATCGTATCGAAATTTCATCCCTTCAGACCCGTAAAGGTGGTGTCTTATGCTACATCATTGCTACGATCGAACCCGCCTGGAGCCCGCACGAAATCAATGCTTTCGTGTCGAACGTCTCCACACCGGGCTTATGACTTCCGTCGGGCGTCGTCTGGTGCGCGTTCTTCGTCGCCTTCACTGTCGCGATGAGCGGCGTGTTCGTCATCGCCGTTTCGATCGAGGTGAAGTTCCTTGATTGATGAGGTTTAATTGAAAATTCATCGTCGCAACGTTCGGGATGCGAAAAATCTCTTGCTACTTGCACGTATATAGTCATCAGTCTTCATGTAGCATGTTGCAAAATGTAAGTTCGTTTTAGATTGTTAGAATCTGCTATCTAGACCAGTCTTTTTGAATTCCAAATGACTACTTCATTTGAGACTTTAACTCTGGAACTCTCCCAGGAACTCTCCAATCGAATTTAAGAATAGCTCTGATCATCTTACTCTGATTTACTAAAATATATTGAACTCACTTTATCGCAAAGCTTGACCTCACACAGTTCTCTTTTACTGAACGATCACCACAGATAGAATGAAAATTGCCATAAAAATGAATTCTAAAATGAACATTGAATGAATTAATTTATGTAAGAATAAGGTGCTGAAAATCGATCAGTGCCTTATAACAATTGTGTCATTCTATTACAGCAAATCTCTTCTAATTTGAATATCTTTACAGCAAATTCTTTCCTTTTTCGTATAAGGCAAAACAATCTCTAAAGGTCTCGGTCTGCCATTTCTGGCTTTCTGTTACCTGATTTTAACCGTAGCAGTCCCGCGAACTGGATGGGGCTTGAATCCTGGACCTGCCGTGTGAGGACCAGCGCCACTATTCCATTTAACAATAACTGAGGTATTTCTTCTATATATTTGGTTAATAACAAAGCTCTTCATTGTTTTTCGTGTCTTGGATTAAATATTAATATTATCCAGACTTGTTCAGGTTTATTCTACAGAATTTCTGTGGATTCGGAGACTTTACGAAATATAGAAGTAACCAACGTTGACTTGAGATCTTATTCATCTATTCATCCGTTTAAATTAAAAATCATCGTCAAATGCCCCGGTTCGTGCCCATTGTCTTCTGCATCTATCAAGACATCTTTCAGCATATTCTGTTTAATTTTGATCCCGAGAAACTTATATTCTTTTTAGCATAAATCCATACAAAATCTCAACAAGAGTCCCTAAACTTCCTTCTATCTTTTGATTCTTTATCTTTTTCAACCGTAAATGCAGCAATCTGATGAAAACCCGCGAAAAGAATTCAAATTATTCCTACATCCCTCCATCCCACAGTACAGTGTAACTAACGTTACTCAAGTAAGCTACAAGTTCGTGCTTGAAGTATGCGAGACCCCCATCGACCCAAGATCGGCGGGCCAGGGGTAATTGAAATCTATTTTGATTCAATAATAACTCTATACGAAGCGGATTATTAACGGCTGGGTCGTCCAATAGGCACGATGATGCTGCCGTTGTTGTAGCTGCTGTGGCTGCTGCTGCTGCTGCTGATGATGATGATGGTGCCGATCACCTGAACCCCCTTCTTCCCGAACATCGCATCTTCTATTGTGTGTGCCCTCGGTTCTTTTGCCGGCCACAGGATGTTGAAGCGATTTGATCCGCGAAACACACACACACACACACACACACACAGAAGCCACCGGTCAAAACGATCGGCACGTACACAGACCTCCGGAGTCCTTGAGCATCCGGACCGAAAAGGGGGAAGAGATGAATATAAATTGTAATTTTCACTTTATTAGCATCGCTCCACGGGCTCCACACGATCGGGTGCGCTCTATTGATTTCTTTGCACTTTGCCGCCCGGTTCAAAGAAAGGGGCCTGGTCGCCGGCCTGCTACACCTTCGCCCCGGCGCACTTCAGGAAAGGGCGAAGCGCGTGCCCGCTTGTGATGTGGCATCCGCTGCGATCATCACCACGACGACGGGGGTGAGATTTCCCCTTTCGCGGGTTTTCGTTCTCTGATCAAGACGAATGGCAGATCGTATGATCGATGCTGGCGGTGTATCTGTACACCACACACCACAGATAAGAGAGTGTAATTGTGCGATCTAATTCAGCTGGGGATGCGCAACGCTACCCGGCCAACCGTGAGTCGGCATGATTGTGTGGCACTTGCGGGAAACATCCGGACAGGCTCGGCACGGTCGAAGATATCGATTACAGCTCCGGCAAACTGACCGGTGTGCATGGTCTAGCTTCGAAAGCCACACTTGATCGTATCCTACCGTCACCTACCGCGATGGGCCTCTGCGCGCGATGATTAAGGTCAGCATAATCAGACGGTTGAATTATAGTGCTGCGGTGTCGGTGACTCCTTCTCACCTGATGATCGGCTACCGAACTGCCGACCAGTAGCGATCCGGCACGATCGATTTTCTCCCCAACCGCAGGAGGGAAATGTTGCCGGCTTTCCGCAGAATTGTAGCACTTTGTTGTGGTCCTGGAAGCAACAAAAAAAAGTGACTAGCTCGGTTGATTATTTTGTTCCGATGCGGAAAATTACCACCACCATTAGATGGGTTCTGTTTGCAATTGCACGATCGCCGATGTGTAATTTGCCACCCTCGATTATTAATTCTACTCTTTTTGCTGCTCCACAAATCTAAGACACTCCATACATCTCTACTCTACCCGGCAGATATATGATCCGATATCTAACGCTTCAAAAGCTCAACTCTCTAGCAAGAAAGTTCGCTAGAAACTCACCCCGGACACACCATTTACCGGTGTCAAATGGAAGCACCAATTATCGCCTTTGACGGCATTCCGACAGCTCGGACGGCCAAAGCCGAGACCTGCCCGAAAATGGATACATTATCATAAATCCGATGAGCTTACAACGAATTTCCCAGATGCTTATCGCGTCCGCTCACGTTCGGAAACTTCATAAGTACCCAACTCAATCGATCGTTCGGCCTATCGGGTTCCCCTTCCAGCAACTCACCCTACAACAGTCCTACGCATACCTGTCATATTCCATCGCACCCCGAAACACACGGATTTCGAGCTTCAATAAAAATGCTTTTAAGGAAGACGACTTCTTAGCCTGTTCGGTGATCTCTGATACGCTTCTCAATACATCGACAAACGCACGAGAGACAGGGCTGCCTGTTGTTACCACTATCGCCCGACTCGGATCTTCTCGGCCCCTTGTCCGATCCGAACCAATTCGAACTCGGTTCAGAAAGGCTTTATTGATTTTTCTTCAAAACCCTTCGGGGATGCTGTCATTTCGGAGCTGTTTAGAGCTGTTTCTATTCAGGAAAGCATCGAACCTGTTCGAACCTTACCAAGAAGAAGCCAATAGGAATCAAATCAAATCAATTTTACGAGCGCGCCGCTTGGCCGCCTGACGACTTCAATCTGACACGACTCCGATGACCTGTAACGACTTCGAACCACCAGCTTTTAGTGCCCGGTCCGATCGGACGTTCGTCGCCTATGTCGACGTGCTTTAGATAGATGATCTATGCGTCTGGCAGCGTTCCGAAGGCTGCGCGTAGACAAACAAATAAAACAACCTCGAACAGAACGGGGAAAAAAAACCGGGCACCATCTTTCCACCCCAAACGACGCACTGTTTCAGTTTGATGACAGTTAATGAATAATAATGATACCAAGCACCCGCTGGCGTTCACTTTCGGGTGGCTCAGTAAACTGCGGGATTTTCACCCGACACTCCGAAAAAAAAACAGCAGCTGTGCGCCACAATTCCTGATGAGTCGTTTATGATGGTGTTGGTCTCTCTGGTTGATTGTTGTCCATTAGTTATTAGGCTTCTTACGGGCTTATAGGCCGACCGTAATGTTCTTCTTTGTAAAACCGTTCCCTAGCGGCTAAAGAATCGTTTAACACATGACTTACCGTCGCATGGAGACAGCTTTTGACAACTTTTACGGGAAGTTATGAAATGTATTGATCAAATAAAACAAAAAACTCACACCGCAAGTGCATAAGCGACGAACCCCGTCGCACAGAACTTAAGAGCGCTCCACACTCACTCACTCGCTCATCCAACAAGTGAACCAAAACCCGGGAGGTGGGCGCACAATCATCGTCGGCTCATCAGTCTGCTTCGGCTCCCACGAAATTGTTCGCCTTCGATTGGATTCTCCCCGTTCGGCTGAGGCCTTCAGCCCCGCACTTCGATCAAACAATGAAAGCATTGATTGCAAACAAACGCAACAAACAAATCATTAATCATCGCTTAATAGAAGAGAAATTTCACTCCGCCCGATCAAACTGTGGTCGACCGGCCCTTATGCTTGTGTTATTTGCTGGTCAAGGTGCTGGCACGCTCAAACAAATGGAAGGCGTTCATCGCTTTATCGGACGTTGATGTTCTTTTATGGTCACTCTTCATCGCGGAGTAGCGTACCAAACGCGAATTCCAGCGCGTAACACCCGGCCCGCTACATTGTTGCAAGCGAATCTTTCGGTGTCATCGTGAAAATAATGCATTTTAATGTCTTTTTTTGGGGAAAGTAGACATTTTGTTTTAATAATATACTATGATGCTATAAAAAGCAATGTGACAATTAGTTTTTTTATAGCAAAGTCCCTATTTGCTCGGTTGAGTACAATATATTTCCCTAATTTCCTAGAATTTTCTTTGATTGCATTCTTAGGAGTTACTATAATGCTATAAAAACTAAGTGACACTTAGTAGTTTTATACAAAACTTCATACTTGCCCTGCTTTATTCTATATTTTCCCTAGAATTTTCATCCCGATTGCCTAATCCACCCGCTTCCATCTTTTCCAACACATTAGCTTGTAATGAACAACACTTTAGTCCGTTCGGGCGAACAACAATCAATAATGGCGCACCGGCCACTGCCAATAGTACCTACTTCCACCCCTTTTTTATTCAAATCATACCCAACGCTCGGCTCCCGGCGAAACTCGAAACTCCTACACTCCATCCCGAGCTGATCGTATCGTGAATGGTCGCGATGAAACAAACGGTCCGCTATGCATTTCGCTCCCGTTCGACTGCCATTTCGCAGCAACCCTGTGGCAAACTGCCCCTTGTTTGGGGACCTGTCGCCCTGGTGCACCACCGACACACACGGGACCCCAAAACCAATTGACTATAACTTACAAAACAATTGTTTTGCCAAATCTGCATATCGACAGTGGAGCAAAACTTCCCGATTTCCATATTCATAACGACCGCAATAGTTGCGACCGCGTTCCCGTAAGGTGTGCGAAGGTCCCCTATACACAGATTAGGTCAGTTCGCGCGACGATCAGGGCCAACCGATGCACCTTCCCGTAAATCAACGCGCGCTTAGAAAATGCCCCAAACAACTCCCAGCTTACGCGCATTTGCGCCGCATCCGGAAGCCAACTCAGTGCCGTGCCTACACGCCACGAACTGAACCGGGTCGAACACACCGTGAAAGTGCGCGTCGTACCTAAACACTCCTTTTCGGGCTATTTTTCATTCATACGCTCGCAGCCGCTGTGTGCTCTCGGTAGCGGATTTCCTGAGCGCGCGCAGAACAATCTACGATCATATCGCGTTGTATCGGGCATGTTTTGATTTTAAACATTAAACATAAATATTAACCCTTTGCACTCCTGCCCCTCCTCTCTAAAGGAAGCCGCGTCTGCCCGAGTTCAGCCACCAGCCGGTTGTAACAAATACTCAATTATGCCGTATTTGGGTGCTAATTTAAATTTTATTGTTTCCAGTGCAGACCCCGTGTGCAGCATCGAGTAGCGCCTAGAAGTTTCTTACTAGTTGGCACCGATTGTGATCGTTGAAAGCTGTTGGCGGTTTAGGGTTGGCTTTCGGTTCGGTCGGGTTTACTACGCGGCTTCTTATCGCGCCACGGAATCCGCACTGTGTGTGTTACGACCGTTAAGGGCATCCTGTAAGGGTGAGTGCGCACGAGCCTAGAGTTATGTTTTACACCGGTGCACTTATTGTTCTGATGGAATGCAAAGCTTTCTCTGTGGGGTAAGGAGCTTCAGGGAAGCAAGAGCTCGTCTAGTTAATATGAATGAAAAAAGTATCATGTTGAGTCTAGCTTCATCCGCTATAAAAATAGTTCATTTCATTTGAAGTTCATTCGCTAGTTTTCTTAAAGTCTAATTATCCCTTGAGAATTGTTCTACAATTGGTTTGCTATAATTTATTGATATTTATTTAAAGTTCTTTATTAAAAACCATAACTTAACAATTTCTTATTGCATTTTTTATATTTATTTGAAAACAATAAATGCGAAGATCATATAAAGTAGTTTTTATTTATTTTCTTATTAAGAGCCTTTGAAGTAGATTTTTTGTTATTTTCCAATTCAATAGCCCAGTTTTTAAATATAATTTATTTATAGAGGATTTGGGTCTTTGAGGCCTACTTTGTCTCCTAAAATCAAAATAAACCAATAGTTCCTTCAAAGTTCATGCGTTGATTCACTTTCTTATCAAGAGTCTAGTAAGCCTAGTAAAATACTTCACTCTTAGTTCATTCTTTAGTTTACTTCCTTATTTAGAATCCAGTAGTTTAAAAATGGGTTATCCTCTCTTTTGCTATAACTTTTAAAGCTATATAATTTTATATCGTTTTTATTAATGGTATACTTCACTTCATTACTTCAAAACTTCATTATCACATTGAAACTACATTAATTATAAATTTGATTTTGAAACGAATTCATTAAAATCAAATTTAAAATAAGAAAAAATCTCTTTCGCCTCAAAATTATCCCCGGACAGTCCCTATTTCAGTTTCCTAGGAAACCTCAACACACCTTAAGCGTAAAAGAGCACTTCAATGATCAGTTCACCACTAGTTCACGCGATTATTTATGGCTTCGGTACCGTTCGGATTAACGTCTGCCATAAACATTCACCCGAGGATGACTACTGTTTTGTCCAACACCCTGCCATAATCCCTACCGCCCCCCCTCCTCGCCCCTCCCGGGTTAACACTTGTTAGTGTACCAGATGCACCCCTGCTAAATGCTCTGAATATTTTGCACCCGTCCTCAGATGCACACAGCCCATGCAGTGTGGTCAGCTGGGTCAACGGGTTTCGGCCTGACGAGCGTACCGAGCGAGGTGTACCGGGTGACGACCGCGTGTGCAACAAGATAAAACGGTGGTTAACTTAAATCATACGTTCAATAAATATAAATTGTCATTTCGTTACGGCTACACCGTTATGGGGCGATCAGGGTGCCGTTTGGAGTTCACCGAGAGCTGCAAAGCAAAACAAAAACGGGAAAGCCACCAGCACCAGCATGGAACACCGTTGACCCGTGGTAGTTGCGCCCGCTCGGTGACCGTACAACCACCGCCGAGGTGTTAAATTGAACTTTTATTGAGTTTGGATTGGTTGTCGCGAACGATACAGTTGAATGATATTGAGCAGCAGCAGTAGGTTTCGGTGTCCACGGGAGCACCAACTCAAGTGTCCAGATGCGAGCGGCATGCAAGGCCCCTTTGGTATGCGTGAGAAAATAAAACAACATTGTTCCAGTGCAATACCAGAACGTGAACACGAGTGGCTGGTGGTGGATTTTTGCATGCACTTCGCCCTGTGTGACCATCAGGTATTAATCATTCGTTGTTTTCCTTGGGTGTCAACCTACGAACACGTGTCCCAGGCTTTGTATGTCTGGCCAGCTATTCTGTGCTGCTCAGCAATTTTTGTCTCCACGGCAAAGGAATGTTGGAACGTTTCTTTGTAAGCGAAAAGCTTTCATCAACACAATTAAGCGTTCTATTCTCACTGCCCTGACAGTGACCTCAGCAATGCTGCACAACCTTCCAGCAAAACTTCATCGCACAATCAATATTGGATCGATACAGGGAGGGAGGGTCCAAAACTTCTCCGGTGGCATCTCCCGCCGGCCACAATACAAATAGAGACATTCAACAGTTTAATTGTTCTCGGAACCAACTTTACCACAGAATCATGCGCTCCAGCCTCCGAAATATTAGAACCCCTAGGGCCGACATACTCTCGATTATCATTTCTTTCGAAAGCACATTTCAAAGCACCCAAGAGCAGCAACGCGAGCGTGATCGGACGAATTCTACCGTCGCGACTGTTGTGCGTCAAATGAAATTAGTTTCCCGGCATTCGTTCCCTGACCATAACCCCTCGTACCACGTCACGGCGTGCCTCATTTAATCAAACATTACAATCACCTGTATTGTTTAGATTTTTAATTTATCATCCTACTCGGCCGGACCGGCCCCCACCCGGGCGGTCAGCCCTCAGCCTCAAAAAACACCAACCAACCAAACGACCCACGACGACTCCTTCAACTCCCAGAGCAGCACGTACGGAACCTGCTGGTGGGAATTGTTCGCGCCGCAATCTCACTTCGGAACCCTGCGCGCTTCCGTGGCCTGGCTCCTGGGCTCGGTATTGCCGGGGTTTGCCCGTGAAATTTATGTTTACTCATGCACTTGATCGTTTTGTCGATCAGCACCGTGTGCCCGGTGCGGAATTGAGTTTGAGTATCATCGCCCGAGTCAAGTGTGCCGCCGGCGACAGAAACTTCACCGGTAATCCCTTCTTCAGGTCCCTTCTTCTGATGTTAAGGCTCTCTCGAGCCTTTTATACTTATTTGTTTTCGTTCCTTCGAAGGCAGAGCAATGGTGGAAAAGAAACATGATGTGGATTAAGCCTTTGTAGTCTTCTTTTGGTGGGGCTTAAAACCCCCACATCCTCCCAAAAATCGATGACCTAAAATATTGGCGCATATGTAGCAGTGTAACGATTTCGCGAATTTACGTCCGTCATTCCAATACTGGATCACGAATTCGTTTAATTCCATTTTATAGCTGCCAGTATTTAAGCAACCCACCGATGAAACTAAATCGGCTCTCCACAACACTCAGAAAAAAAGGGAGCGAAACGATCATCAACGCCATCGAAACGCCAGCACTGATCGATTTTAACCAACGCTCGACGCCAAAACGCCACAGTTTCGCAGCTAATGAAGCAATTAATTATGGTTGCAAATTAAGCCATTACCGCGGCAAAGGACGCGCGTGTTGCCAGCGCACCAACAGACCAACCATTCTGAAGAGTGTCGTTTGAATTATTGGAAATTTATATTTATACCACCATTAAATGGCACCGATCGGGACCGATCGGGGGTGCCTTTTTACATTTGCTTCACAAACAAAAAAGCAGCCATCGAAAAGCAGCCATTCGGTTGCCTCATTTGCGATGCATCTTCATTTCTCGCCACCCGGAGCAGGATAACCGAAGGGGACCCGAGCGACTGATGCTGGCGGATGCACTTGATGATAGCTTGTTTGTGCGAAGATTAAGCACACTGCACATTGAAGGGAAAAATTTCTTGAACAGAACGAAAAAAAAGGGTAGCAAAAACCCTTCCCTAACTACCTCACTCCTCACACACCCCTAATAGTCTCATTACGCTTGCCGACCATCTTCAAAGCCGTTTGCGACACAAAATTGCAACAAACTCACAGGCATCGGGGGAGAACATTCAATCCGTAGCTGAAAGCATCCGGCGTTCATTATTAAATTAAGTAAATGGGAGCTTTCATTGGATGCGATCCGAGTGTGCCGAAGCGAATCGTTCCAGTGTAAATAATGCAATGAACAACGATTGTATGTGTGTGACTGTGCATCGAAGGGGCGATGTCTAATCGTAGTTCCCGTTTTGATACACGAGACGGACGACACCTTCACGGTGATGCACGAGACCGCGAAAAAAAGAGCCATACATCAGATAATGCGCTCTACAGCTCGGGCACGGAGGAGATTGATCGCACACCACACCCTTGTGGCTATTTTTTGTTTGGTTTGCGAATCTTACAGGGTTCTTGGCTGTGGGCTCAGTTGTCTAAATTAGTGCATATTTAAATAAAATTCAATATTTATTTTGTAATTCTAATAATCATGGACGCGTGGTGTAGTCAAGATGACCTTAAAAAAATGATTCAAAGATGTATTTTGTGGGTATTTCCTCCAAATAAAATGTCTTCTAGAGGTGCCCATCCAGAGGCTGCAGCAGATCTTGAAATACTAAGGATAAGAAACAGAGCAGACAATAAGAAATATCAGCCATTTTATCTCTAAAATTCTAAAATTATTTTAATGCAAGCCATGTTTACTGTCCCCGGTAAGTGACTGGTTGGATTGGTATGAATAACTAAATAAATAATGTTCGCTATCGACACGAGAATCCTAAATAAATTACAATCAAATTGAATATAATTACGTTCAAATTCAATTAATTCCGCCGACTAAAACAAAAAAAAATGTCTATAAATCTTAATTTAACATTTAACAATAAAACTCATAAAAAATCAAAATAAAGGAAAATAAATACAGAAAACACTGCTTAAGGAGTATTATTTTATGATGGCATCTTTATTATAATAATTAAAGAATCTTTTCCTTCGGTGCTCCAATCTCGGTGGAATATAATCTGTTAAATCTGGTAACCAGTGGAGTATAAGTGCAAGAGAAATTGGAGGACTCTACCTCATTGAATTGTTGTTTATTTTGAGCTCGGGGATATTTAGCCGTTTTTCTATTTGGCAGCCATAATATATTAATTTTATTATGTATAAATTGTATCTTAAAAATTCACAGTTCGAAGACAAATATTCCGATTTATTAGCATTTGACAGATAAAGATACCAAATCAGGTTGTTCTAATAAGAATATCAAGCAATTTATACACTTTTAAATTTGACTGGAAAACCCTGCAAAACCCACTTCGTTCATTTGTGTACTCGACCGTAAGTAAGCGTTTGAAGGTGCAAGATTGTATACACTGTTGGTTTTTATCACTCCCACCAAGCTATCCATCGCTTGGCCAATCACCCAAGGAAAGCTTCTGCTATTGGCAAGAGAGATTCCATCCGTTTTTTTTTCTTTTTTGTCATCTTTCTGTCCCCTATTTAACTTACTACCACTACGACCGCCCTGTATAATGAATGTAAAATTTTTCCTCAATTATAATGATTGACTTTTTATATGAATCGTCGTGAGCCTGACAACTTGTCAACGGGCCGGACGAACAGGCGGAACAACTGGAAATGGGCGCTCGGTGGCACCGTGTGCACAGAACGCCCTCAGACCTGTGCACACAGCGCCGGAAAAAGACCCGAAGACGTCTTGATCTCGGTGGACCTCACCTGATTTTCGCTCATTTATTTCTGCATGATTATCGGTGATTTCGTTTTATCAACCGATGAAGAGGAGGGCGGGGGGACGGGATTGCATTGGGGGGAGAGGGGGGGGCGGGACGTTTTCCGCTTTTCCGTGGCCGTCGACGGCTTCACTTTTATTCAAATCGGCAAACAATACAATTCTAATTGGTGCATCAACGGTGGTGGTATCGGATCCGGTCTCTCGTCAAACCGAAGGGCACCATCGGTAGTAGGTGCAGCGACCCGGCCATTATGCCGATGCCATTATGCTGTGGGAGAAATGGGGAGCCGGAATGGTGGTAGAATGCTCTATAATGAAGCATCCTTTTATTATGCTTCATTACTGTGTGCCGCCTGTCTCGCCACCGGACCGAACTGTCACGTCCGGGAAGTGTATTAATAATTGATTATTTCATTACCGTTCGTTCGGCACATTCGTTTCAATCGCTTATCTCACCTTCAGTTGGATCGAATATTTAAAGGCAATTGGAGTTTGAGAAATCCTTGAACTGATCTTCATTTTTAGAAAGGACTTATTCTATTATCTTCTCACTTTCTCACCCCTTTGTGCATGGAATAAACCACACAAAACCGATCGCCCGTCGTTCGCTGCCCAAATAAAAGTCCACTAATCCTGCTTGTCACCTCATCCATTAGGCGCTAACTTTCGCGACGTTTGTACGGATTCAACGTCAAATCACCATTTTTTTTTTGCCGATCACCGATCCGCTTGAGAACGTAACTCATTCAACCCGCTTCGCGAACACAAATTCATCTCGCTCGTTTCGTGGTTGACCACGGATCACCTCACAGCACCGAAAAGCTTGTCATTCGTCGTTGATCGGGCCCATATCAGCCACATTGACGAACGATGAAATGTATATGGTTTGGCCGGTATTGCTGTGTACCGTTCGGTCGGTCGTGTCTCCCGAGGGGCTCGTTAGTCCTCTGTCCACCCGAACCCGAAACCAACTACACAAATACCACTCGTCATTCCCATCAGTTTTGCAACTTCAGTTCTTCAGCCATCGGGATCGAACACACCGGTCGACCGTTGATTATCTTCCGACCCGGGAATCGGAATGATCGATAAGCTTCGATAAGCAAAACTGATACCGAACCCCAAAAACGGATCGGTTGGCAAAAGTCTCGTGAGGTGAACGGGCTTTGACAATGCTGCCAATGCTTGTGATGACCCGTGGTCCAATTCCCACCAATTCGATCTCTGGTCTGGTTTTCGGGGCTTCGGCCCATTCTTACTCGCCGCTTATATTGTCAGTTGAAAGCAATTAGTCGGTGCGGTTGTACGATTTCCATGGCTCCGAACACGGCGAAGCTCGCAGCACTTGTTAAGGTGACAAACGGGTTCGGGCAAAATAGGGGGGAATGGGTTGAGGGGGCGTTGAAAGATGATCGGCCCTATCAATCACCTCCACTTCGAAGCCTTCGTTCATCGCCGAACGACATACCACATTTTGTCATATTTAAATTAGACTGAAGCAGAGCATTCCCATACCAATTTTGACTAATTCTATACAAAAACCATCGTGCTCGAGAAGGCTACAAAAAAAAGTTAAACCAATACGTGGTTTCTCTGAAGGACACCGAAGGTCGTACGGAACGAGACAAATCCCAAAGGGGGGGAAGGGGGGGTGTAACCGCCTCCCATAACTTGAATCAAGATGGGAACGTTTCATACGAGCCTGCGATAAGCCGTACTCGATCGATTGTGTCTCGATCGTATCGATACATCAGAAATTCGATCAAACGAAAATATGTCAATTACGGGGCCCGGTGTGGACATGAATTGGCTTTTTTTCGGGATCAGCTCGCGCAAACGGGACGCTGGCGGCGCCACGTGAAAGGATCGATGGTCGTCGTGTTTAAGACAACGAGAGCAACAGCACACACACAAAAAACGGCACCAACTCCAGCTCGGTATCAATATCAAATCAGGTTTGCTGGTCGTGTGTCGTTCAAACGGTTTTCTATGTTAGGCTGTTTTTCTCTTTCTTCCTTTGAACCCAAAACCGATGCATTTGCTCGATTGAGTTTGGACGTTTCGCTTTTGCCATCATCCTCAACTCTCACGATCCACTGGAGACGGATCATGTTTAGCCACAAAAATAACTTCCAAACGGCATCGCATGTGGCATGTGTTTGGTGTTTGAAGTTACGGGTACGGGCCAAGGTGACAGTTTTCCTCGAAACACGCACATACCAACCAATCAGGTTGAAATATGAGGCCAACTTTGTGGCCTCGCGGGTTTTTAGACACCAATCAAATGACAATTATTGCATATCGGAAAACCTTTGTGCGTGACTTGAAATTTATTTCGCCATTGCGTAATGGAGAAAAAATATGTTTTTGTTAGCAAAAGAAGGATAACACGATTATGATAATCGCATGTCAATATTTATAAATCGAACATCGTATCGAATGGAGTATGAAGGTTATCGGATAGAATTCCCAGAGCGTTGGGCTAAGCGAATACTGCCTGTGGTAAGTGCACGACTCTTTAACACGCCCGGACTAGGTTCGAATCTCGTATTGATTGCTAAACTTTATTTCTTCTGCTTCGGGTGTAATTACAATAAACAACTAATCAATCAAGCATATGATATGGACCCCCCCGTAATCTTCGTAAACCAAAGAGATCATAGAAAAACAACCAATTGTAGTATATTAATCAAACATTACACCCCAAAGCCACCATATAAGTAAACGATCATCTTTTTCGCTCCTCCTAATACACTCTTTATTGCATTTAATCACACAAATTAAACTAATATTTACACACCTCCTTTGTCACGTTACACTCTAGGCATCCGTCTGGGTGTCTCCTATGTATAACATTAGCATAATCCTTCCATAAATTAACCCTACTTAATACGCTTGCTACCAGCCACCAGAGACATTTCAGCGGAGACACACAGACCAAGTGACCGACCCCAACGTGTGCCCGTGTAATTAGAATTCACGCCGTCAGCGAGAAATGGGAAGGGAGTTGGGAGACTAGAGAGAAAAAAAAAACAAACAAGTTGTAATTCACCACACCACGCATCGGTGGCGACTCGCAATTGACACGAAATAATTTGTCAACCCGCGCAATTGGTCTCGTTGAAACGTTGGTCAAAAGCACCAACTGTTGTAGCACTTTTGATGCGGGAAGTTCTCGTGCGCGCAGAGTTCCCTTAGTAACGCGCGTGCCATTGCTACACTCTGCTATCGTGCAGACATTTGCTGTGCGTTGTGTCGGGCAGAGAAAATTCACCAACTCACTCCATCCGAGGACGATAATAAGCAGGGGCGTCAGACGGCTGGACCCGTCGTCGGCAGTGAGATGATTTATGCAAAAGCAGCCACCTTCGACAAAATCCAAACTAATCGTCTAGCAGTGCACTTCCTCCACGAAATCCGAGGGCACTCTGCTTTTCTTCAGGTTATAAAGGGACTGGCCCTCCCCATACGTCTGGCAAACACTCGGTTGGGTATAGATTTATTAGCGCGTCCGCAATAACTCATTTTGCCACTTGACCAATGCTGAACGTCGCCGGCTAGCTGTGAAAAATAGACCTTCTCGCCCTGATAACCGACCTGCATTGACGTACGCGTGGTAAGTGTGAAGTGGGCGTTATATTCAACCTCTGATACTACGCAGGCTGTATAAGATTTCCTGCCCAAAGCCTCCATTCACCCCATGTCACAAATAGAGAAATGATAAAAGCCCTGGCTCCCAACCAGTTTTCCAGTAACTAAATGCATTTGAACCAGAGCACTAGATAGTTGAGTTATATTGCAATAGAGTAGGTATTCGAATGTAAGAACCACGATAAGCCAACACCAAGCGAAAAAGTAACAAAAGTGGCAACTTAAACCCTCTTCTATGGTGTTTGATTAATATGGAAATATTTATACTACTGCATGACTCAAGTACGTAACAAACGTTGCGATTCCATACACTTTTTGACTAATAGAATCTATCACAAATAACACCTTAATAATTTCATGGTGCAATATATGATGATGGAGAGCACTTCTTGATGATCTCCTTCTGCTTGGCCTTACACATACAATTTACTAGGTTATACATACATACATACCGGGGTTAATATAACATTACCATTAAATTATCTAAATACCCACCCTTATCCATATAAAGAAGCCAGAAAATTCAATCTTGCTTAGATTGTCTCGCTGCAGATGAGATTCGATAGCCGGCACGGTGCTGTCAGTCATGTCAAAGAACAGCACCACTACCACTGCGCCACAAAGCTACCCAGAGAGTATAATGCTGAAAGTCATACTTAACCTTCCTATTTCCTTTGAAGACTTTTATACTTACCCTTTCGCTAGTTTTTTAAGTTTTTCTTTCGTGTTTTCCCCCCAATAAACTACTAATAAATAGTTCTCCACTTATTTGATGTTTTGTAAGTATCTTCCGGCGTAGTAATTTTATTTTCTCACTGTACAATTTACGACCATTACAGCTATGTAAAAATCCATAATTCTTTCTCGATAAAACTCAAGAACGATAAAGTGACCTATTTACACTATCCTTTCCGAGCGGCACGAGCGCCCTTATCTGTCACTACTCTTCGCTAAATGCGTGCCCCATTCGTCCCCTTGCACGCGTAGGCCTCGTCCTGCGATAGGTGCGTTATGTGTCGAATACAAAAATTAAAAACAGAGAGAACCAGGAGGTAGGAAAGGTGCTCGTAGTTAAGCGTGTTATGTCTTTGGCCAGCGGACTCCGTGGAACTCGAAAATAATAACGACAATCGTAAACGTAACCCTCCCAAAAGTTTGGCATCTTCGGAGAACAACACTACCGGTAGCGGGGGGGTGAAGCGTAGAAAATTGGTTACCAACTTTCTCCACTCCTCTTTCTTCCTCTCCTTTCTTCCCAACCTTTCAAGCCAAACCTTTCAGGTCTATTTGTTTGTTTGTTCTGGGTGTGGGTAAAATATTAGCTGTGAGTGTGAGAGTCCGTGTCTAATCTAGTCGTAAGTGATGAAGGGAGTGCGAGTGAGTGCAACCTTTGTGTGCTTACGTGCGTGCGCCCAGTTTAGTACCGGCGGTAAAGTGGACAAAGCCAACCACTTGTTCTGCACAGCCGTCGCCTTATCAGCCCACTCCGGACAGCATCTGTTTGGTGTAGCTCGAGAACAGTAGATGTTTGGAGAAGTTGGCCAACCGATCGGCATCCGCCTTCTCGAACGAACTGGCCGTGCTACCCTGCAGCGAAGATGGCGAGGAATTGGATTCCTCGCCCTCGCTGTGACTGTGGGTGCTACGGTTCGATTCTCCTTCGTGGCTCGAGCCCGTGTCTTCGTGCGTTTTCATGTGGGCCTTCAGGTTGCAGGCAAGTGCGAACGATTTGTTGCAAATTTCACAGACGTGCGGTTTATCACCTGTGCCAGAGAAAGAAAAGGGGAAGCGTAAAGAACGAAATGGTTTAATAATGCGGAACAAGGGTATTGAGTGATGAGCTTGGCAGACAAAAAGAAGCAGTCCCAGTAGAAATTCCCCGAGCCCAAAAGAAAACGATTCAATGGCCCAGATATTAGTGCAATTGACGATCACTTCGATCGCCGTCTTGCTGTGCTTCGCCGTGCGAGCGATGAACCAGCACACCATAACACGGCGACGGTGCCCACCAACGGGGGAACGATAAGCGCAACAATAACGACATCATAATGCCAGCAGTAATCATAAATTATCCTTCGCGCGACAACATCCCTACGGTGCGGCGCATAGCAATGACCGCATTAATAAAACTGCACGTCCCGACCGTGCGGCACACAGAGGATCAATTGATGCCAAAAGAGAACAACAGCAGCAGCCATGAGTCCCATGGGGTGCAAAGACAAGAATAGTGTGCGCATGTTTACAAGCACTAGAACACGATCGCTGACAATCGTTTGCAATTCATCGGACGCTTTGTGCTGATGACGGATGGCTAGAGCGCATTGATTGACCTTCTTCAGGGAAGGCTCCGGTGCATTTTGCACTCAATCTCAAGACGATTGGATACACCGGTACCAGGTGCGGACATCGAAGAGACAAGTGTGACATGGCCTTCATCACTTGTTTTCTGCTTGCATTTCGCTTTGGAGACATTTATTAGGCCTCTTATTATCAAATCGATTGTTTATAGGCCTCAAAAGTTCTAGAATTCTCCTCAAAATCGTTGGAATGTCTTGAAGTTTTTAAAATCATCACCTACTCATTAGGGCTCGTGATGCCCAACAGCACGGTGAGAATGTCGAAGCGCAACATCAATCACCAGCCTTTAACACTTCATCACCAAAGTCCGCATGACTCTCGACCAGTAGCCTCTCGACAGCGACGCTGTCGGTGACCCTCTCTCCCACGTTGACGCAATCTTCTCATCCCTCCTGCGGTGCATTCCACCTGGTAGCAGCTACCGTAGTTCTGATCGTTTTGATCGTCTCCGACGTCTTTCTGCCACATCATCAATCGATCGTACGCAGCGGTCTGCGATCGAAAAAAAACACTTCATACATTACTCTTTACATCGCTGCTCATACATCACTGCTTGTAGAACATCTTCATCTGCTAGCCCTTCGTAGAGCGCGTTGCGTTCTATGCCACCCAGACCGTTGCTGGGACATACAACAACAAAAAAAACCTTGAACGCGCGCCTAGCGCGTTTTAATTAAGCGTGAATTTTCTTCCGGCCATGAATGAACGAATTATTAAACACACACACACTCACCAGAAGAGAAAAAACCTTCCCCTAGGGTTGGGTAAGAGCAGCGACGGAAAGGAAGATGTTAGGAAAATTCTATCGTTAGCGCAGGTGCTATGAGGAAACGGCCGTTTATGACCAGGAAAAAAAAGCACGAGGAACAAAACTCTGGCATTTATTAATCGAGATGATTTTCAAACTTCCCATCAGCTGCCTCCTCAGTTAACCTTAGCAATTGATTGAGATGTTGCCTGAATTGATCTCAAGCTGCTCACGATAAGTGCTAGAGAATCCGAAAACAGAAAACACATCTCTAAAGATCCCATTTCACTACGTCATGATCTTTTCGAATTATCCACTTTCTCTACATGCACACACGCACACCCTGCAACCACCAACGATCAAGTTTGCTGTGGTCGTTAAAAGTATGTTCTTTGATAGCAAAAGTCCTTTTTTTCGGGTCTTCCTTTCTTCCCATCTTGAAGAATATTTTTTTCGTACCCTCGGGATGACCCTGGAAGTAGCTGGGAAGAAAGTCAAGAAGACTCACCCCACTTGACATCAGCCTCATCGATATTTCAAATGGTTTATCTGTTCCGATCACCACAAGAAACAAAATGGCATCGGCGTGCGGTAGAGATCGGAAGATGCGTGATAGCCGCAGGTTAAAAGGGACATTGGTCGGAACCCCGAGTTGCCGGGTACCAAATGACGCTGCGTGTTGCGTGATGTCGCAACAGGTTGCAACAAGACCCCCTAACGAGCCGAAACAGGTGAACCCTACCCGTCTGTCAGTATGTTATCAGTAGCTGCAGCTCACAGGATGCGACAGGATATGGCAAACGCACAAAGGAAAGGATATAGCTTACCTGTATGCAGGAAGAGATGGTTCTTCAGGTTGGTCTGCTTGGAAAAGCCTCGCGAGCAGATGTGACACTTGAACGGCCAGGACCCATTGTGGACGTACATGTGCGACTTGAGATCACCCGGCGTCGGGAAGGACTTGGAGCAGAGACTGCATTTGTGCGGTTTGTCCTGCAGATAGCGAAGAAAACGGGAAGCGAAGAAACGATAAGTAACGAGCAACCGGCCGGACGGAGATCAAACGGAATTAAGAAGCTAAATGTCATGCCGTCTTCGGGACGGCAGCGCAAGACATAAATCACCACTATCTGTGGCCAGAAAACCGCCCACGCTGACGAGACCGCAGGGAAACGGTCGTTGAGTTCATCACCCGGTCCGGATCCCGTACGACAGCTCAATTTAGAGCTCGTCGGACCAAGACAGTGACAACATTAAACCTGACTTTGATTGATGGAACCCAAGATCGAACGGGCTAGATTTGAAGCACAACGGGTAGTGCCCGGGCGGTGGCCCACAATATTTGAATTCCAACAAAATCCAGCATCGTGCCCGATTTGGTGATCGATCGAATTCCTTACCTTGATGTGCGTCATCCGGTGGTAGTAGAGGTTGGAGCTGGCGGTGAACCGTTTGCCGCACACCTGACACTGGTGCGGCTTTTCGCCCGAGTGTATCCGGACGTGGGTATTGAGCGAGCTGGACGTGCTGAAGCCCTTGCCGCACACCCCACACACGTGCGGCTTTTCGCCGGTGTGTGTGCGCATGTGACGCTTCAGAAGACTAGGACGATCGAACGCCTTGCCGCACACTTCGCACGGCAGCATCGCCCGCTCGGAACGGGCCGACGGACGGGCCTTGGGTGAGGCCCGAGATCCTGGTCCGCTGGAGATGGCCGCCAGCTCTAGGTCCAGCCCGGCGTCACACCGATCGCCCCCGGTACTGGCTCCGGACGAGATCGAGATCGATGAGTCGTCGCCCGACACCGATTTGTGTTCATCTTCGGCGCCCGATGACGGTGAGATCGGTAGCATCACCCGCGACAGGAGCGACGTCGAAAGGTCCAGCGGTGAGTCTGCAAACAGGGAGAAGAAGTCCGGATAAGTGATCGCACAACGCTGATCGCAACATGCGGATTTGTTCACGGTCGAAGTTCTCGCGAAGCTGCTACACTTAACGCCTCGTTTATTAATCGACCATCATTAGCGCTAATCTAGCTCATTCATTTCACACCGCTTCATTAATTGTGCAGTCGGGAGTTTTATCATTCCACACACACACGAGGAAACGGTCGCTGCAACCGGTAAGCTTCCTGGCGGGTACCGGGCGAGTTCCTGGTGACAGGAAATTAATTCCCACCAGCCTGTGTGTGCCAGCCAAAGTGTTATGGAAATCAGTTTCGGGCTTAATTACTCCCGATTCTCACTCGAGTCTCCCGGCTGCCGTTAGTCTCGGGATAGCTCACGCCCAGAAACACCGCCAGAAAGGAGATCATTATAAATGCTTTTGAGTTAACACTCGGAAACGAAACCGTGCTCGAAAAAGGTGCAACAAACTGCAGCTGCTACAACTGCACAAAGGAAATGGCCATCAGGAGACGGCGCAAATTCTGTGCCAAGAAGCATTCCAGCGTCCAAACCGCGCAGACCTTCCAATAATCTCGAAGCGTAATCTACCGAATTATTTCAATTATTTTCTTGTTAAGAAACACAACACTCATTTGTGTGTATTAATTTAAGCTCGCTTTCGGGAGCGATCGTCGTCGTCCGCTTGGGCGACCTCCAAACCGCGATCCGCGATTACACAAACGAGAGCCGGCTATTATTGATAAAATCACTATTTTATTTATTACGAAAAATCGCTCTCCTCGCAGTCGTCGGTACGAACAACAACACACCAATGCATGCGTGTGCTGGGAGCTGTACGTGTGATGGGTGAAATGAATGCTATCTCAGATAGGGCTCCAGATGATCTCCCGGGCTACGGGCTTTTGTTTCTTCGGCGACTCCCCTTAAAAGGGTATCGGGGGCTGGTGCTTACCTTCGAGGATCGAGTCCATCGTTTGACGGTACAGCTGGCTACGCATCCGGATGAAGAAGAGCTCCTCGGGACCCTCGGGCAGGTAGTACACGACCAGCTCCTGATGCGACGGGATTGCCTTCACGATCTCGTAGATCGGCTCACCTTTCACCTTGGCGCAGACCACGTTCACCTGTGGGCCGTACGTTTCCGACACGCGCAGGAACCGGATCCAGTTGCAGTGTCGTACCGTTCGTCCATTGACACTGGTGATCTCGTCGTACAGTCCAAACCGGTGTCGAATCTGTAAAGCAGGGGTTGTAAACGTACGGTTATTACGCTGCACTAACAAGCCGTCAGGTGACAAACGGTGCCTTATGCAGGCTAAACAGCTATTTCCTGTGTTAAATCGTACGCTTTCACTCAACAAGTGTGATTTACCCCATGACACGCATCGCCAATGACAGCTCGTAATGGCTTAATTAATGACACTTAACGCCCCCTTTTTTATATTTTCTCCCCTACACTCGTTCCGCTCCGGTGAACTATCTGCTACGGACCGCCCCAGGTAATGTTCCCCTTCATGTGATTTATGAAAAATTACTCAACCATGTAACCACCGACACGTAAACCGACCATTCCAAGCACAGAGGGTGGCTAGACGGTTCTGCCCTTCTTCTTTCCTCGCAAATCGTTAAACTATTGTCACTTTACGACTCCACCATCCCATCTTCTCCACATGGACGACGATGCGGACGAGGCTTAACGAGTGTAAACATCCGTCGATCCCTGTCCAAGAGTCTTCCCTCCATCGCCTTAGGCGATACATATCTAAGTGGACATCGGGATGAACGAGCAACGAGCCCGCGCACCATTCATGATCCGATCGATACAGATCGAAATTACAAATGTTGGATAATATATTTCGATGGCCGCCACCTGCCGGAGTCTTTCCCGTCGGTCGTTCCCGATCGATCGATCGATCGTTCCAATCGCCATTACTGCCCCGGCCAAAGATTGCACAAATGTTTATGAATATATATGAGGAGATAAAATAAATTTCCGCTTCGCGCTACTTGTTGTTGTCGCGCGGAGGCTGCGTGCATCCAGGCCGGCTCGTACACGTCCACTCGGATCCACAGGAAGGGAAAAGATCGAAAAATGATACCGAATTGATGATCATAATTTGCAATTTCGCTGTAGCTGATCGTCTCCAGTGTGTGTGTGCGTGTTCCGGGGGACAGAAAGGCGGGCAGGGCGGGGAGGGCATCGAAAGACATTACCGATTCCTGGGAAGTCAACAAACCCTTTCAACGAGAAGATGAATGCCATAAAACTGAGGGCCCTTTTTCGGGTTTTTGGGGCAATCGATTTTTGTCCCTATGGCCCTGAGACCTTGAATAAATGCCATCATTGTGTCGAAAATGTTGGGGATGATTACTGATCCCATCATTCCCGACGTGGTTTACGAGGGCAACAGGGCTTTTGCAGTCTTTGATCCTTGCGATTCCGCCCAGTGAAGGGAATTTCCTATTGAAAGTATTTTTTATCTTCGTTTTCGCGATATAAATGAAATATTCCTCAGAAGTCGGGATCTTGCTTTAAGAGTCCTTGAAGAAGTATTTTTTTAAAGAATATCTGTCCTATTCTTAACCCTGGGACAACACGCCAGACATTCTTCTAAGATCCTACGTAGCACATCATTTCTCTGCTAATCCATTAGAGAAAATCATGTCCTGTCATCTCAGAAAACAACTCAAACCAGTTCACACCACACAAACCACAATGGAAAAGATGTTCTGGAATCATTTCTCAGCGATCATCGAAAGTGGTTGCTGTCGAGTGGAAGAATTGTCACTTCTGATTGTCCTCTGATTTATCAGCCCATAACTCCCACTCGTCTGGATTCCAAGCCCAGTGGTGATTTATTCTAGCTCAGACAGGCTTGCGATCGCGCGATGCCTCGCCCAATTCCCAGCCAACGATCGACTTGCCATGTGCTGGCTGTGCAGAACAAATTGTGTGTGTTTGACAATTTATGCACAATTATCGCATTTGATTTATGAATATGAAAACTGTCCGCCGTTTGCAGCTCGACTGTTGCGTTGGAAGCTGATCAACACTCCTGAACACTGTCCATTGCCGAGCCTATGAGGCTAGACGGAGCGTTCTACTACACTAGAAACTAGTTTTGCTTCCTGCGTTCTGCGGCCATTGGCTCGGTCGAAACGATGGTTTATTGATTTATTCGTTTATTATCAGATTTTCGGTGGAATAGGAAACGAACTCGGTCCGGTCCGACTCCTATTAATTTCCGAAACTACTCTACTCCCATGCCCGTGGCTGATCCTCCCATCTCAGATCCTTCCGATTATCCAGAATAACCATAAAGATCGATAGCAGCCTGAGCGAACGATCATCATTAAATGAGATACTTCAGGTGGATCTGAGCGTTGAGTCTGCGAAGCTACGATCCGAAGATAGACATATTCGGTCCATCGACTTTCGGCAGTAAAATAACGGATTGCCATAAAAATGACTCCAATAAAGCACGGCATCGCCGGGCATCGATCTCGTTCCCCGGGATGTGCCTCGGGATGACCGTTTATGTCATGGCTTCTTCTTTCGTTTCGGGAGTTGGGTTTCGGTGGTTGTGGTGTGCTGTCCCGAGGTCAGCAGGAGATAGATTTTAACGCACATAAACTTCAATTTGTTCCGGAGCCATGGGAGACGCCATTCCGGGGATGGAAGATATTTCCCTCAACAACCTCAATGCTTGGTTGGTCAAACGTTTCGTGGTGGACCCACGCTGGGATGCCAATCAGACGCTACCATCTAGCTGAAACACGATACAAGACGTACTACTGTATCGGAGGCTTAACAAGCGCAACGGCGTTCATCATCCGAATTGAGCCATTTGTTCTGCAGTGATTCCACAAATATCGTCTCTTGTTTCAAATATTTATATTAGAAGCGATTGTAGAGTTTCATGAGAGGCTTCAGCATTCAGAAGTTAATCTTAAATTAATTCTGTATTTGTCTTATTTTAACAACCAAGTGAGAAAGAATGAGTAACCACAAGGGATAATACTCTCAGCCACTGTACAATTGCAACATGATCACGATTTTCCAATTTCCTTCCTCAAATGCTAACCACAATCCGAGTTAGAGCTGCTTCCATTATTTGCTTAGAATTATCTCCTCGGCACGCGTCCTATTCACGTGAGCAAACGCACACAGGAACCAACGCGGAGCTGCGTCTTCCGAAAGATGAGCTCCAACATGGGAATTACCGATTTGATCCAGAACAAAGGAAGCATAACTCCACCACAAAAGCCCTGACTCATTTTCGGTAATGAACGCAACCGAGAACATTATCGGATATTATTGCCAGTTAGCTCTTCCGGCCCAGCGCTTCGACGCGAGTCTGATTAGGTGGAATGAGCTTTCGGTTTTGTTGCGCCGACCTGGCTCGCTCGACCACCGGCCAAAGTCGTGATCAATTTATCTTCCAAATTAATATTTATTAGCTCTAAAACGATCACCCAACGGTTTGAGGGTCGAACCATCGGCTCATCGGGGCGAAGAACAACACAAGCTCCGAACCCGACAAATGACACTAATTTAGAGCTTCCTCACATGCGAGCTCGAGGAAGCTGAAGCTTCTGTGACCCTCGTAAATCTCGTCGCGACGATCGCAACCGCCAATTCGACGTTCCCAAAACATAACAACAATCCCATAGACATCCTCACCAGAATAGACTCGTCGATTTCAATTAATTTGCTCCACACAACCACACATTCCGGACAACCGCGGCCTCTCGAGAGACTCGATGTCTCGACCCACCCGGGATCAGCTGCCCAAGGTACGAGGAAAGGCTTTCAGGAGGATTAAGCGAGACTGTCGTGCTGTTGGTCGTGATGTACTCGGACCACGAAGAAGCCCACTGAGCCCGCTTTATGCAAATGAACGGTCGGCCTTTTTATCTCGGGATCACCGGGTGAGAGAGGCTCGCTACAAGAACAACTGAATTCGGATCCTAATGTCACGGCAGCTGGGCTGAATTCCGCACCCTGGGACGAGCCGCCGAAGCAGAGGCGTGTGAGACGAAACTCAATTAAACCGTTGTAAGAGCGCCTTCGAACAAAAGTTTGGAACCAACCGAGCTTCGATCGGTCTGCTGATGTCTTTATTAGCGATTGAGTTGTTCGAACGGTAGCGGAGTCGAAGATCCACGACCCAAACAACTGTAACAGTGCAATGTTCGCTGCTCTCGAAGCTGCTGAACGACTCTTGGCCAAGATGTACGATATCTCCAACCCCGAACGAGGCTTGGCTCTATGGTTTCTGGATTTCGCAAACGACCCTTGTGCCGGAGCCCACCGGGAGCAGTATCTCCGCGCATTATGCATAATTAAGTAATTGTTTAATTACAAAACTCGAAACGTGTTTGCTTCTGGTGCATTGTCGCATGCATGGAATCCATGGGAGAAAGTCCCGCTGTCCCGCAACAACTCAATCCGGCGAGTCGTTCGCTGTGATTCACGCGACTCATTTGCATCTCGAATGAAGAACTCGAGCCCCCGCCAGCAACCAGTAAGCCTCTAGGTGGCTGACTCTAAACTCCAATCTTTATTTGCACAATTATCATAAAGATCCCGAGTGTATTTGTGTGCGTGCGGGATCGGCTTACAGTTCGCCGATGGGTTGCCAATTCAATAACCATAACTGTCAGATGATCGACTGAATGAGAATGGAAGGACCAGATCAAACAGACTCGCAGGTCGGCGTCGGCTCCTTCTGTGCGCTTGGCGACCGACCGTTGCATGTGCAGCATCTGCAACAACCGGATGAGGACGATTATGATACGACGACGAGTGGACACTTTGACATGCAACTGGCACTGACTTCTGTCTTTGCCCTTGATTTTCCACCATTCGCCCTGCGATCCCGTGTACTCGTATCCCACCGCGACAGCTGACAGACGTCCGAGGATCGACGTGAACGTTCTCACGCTCACACTGTACTGCCCCAGAGAAGGAAGCTGGTTTGGGTTCTCAGGACACTGATCTTAAGTACTGAATTTATGACCCGTCCACCGTGCGACCTTCTCAAGGAAAGGGTATCGGTATAGCACCTGACCACGACCCAGCAAATTAGACCCAGTATCAATAACACTGCGTCCATGATGCAAGTCCGAGGGATATTCCTGCATTCCATCCCGGGCGAAGCAAAAGGATTCGGTTACGGGTAACCTAATCCAGAAAGTGAGGTTAAGACTTTCGCCCCGATCCCAACAGTCGATCGATGTCATGCGATGTCAGTTTCTCCGATGATCGATGAAGCAGCAGCATCAGGTGTCCTCCCAGTCATCTATCAACCTTCGGCGTGCCGCTTGCCCAGTAGCTGTGAGGCAAAGAAAGTCTCGGTTCTCGGGAAGAAATAATTAAAAATCAATCAACCAAAGCCTCGGTGGCCTTTGTTTTGGTTGACGCGGTAGGACTTTCTAAATAGCCTCGTGTGGTTGTGGTGTGATGGTGGAGGGCTTTGATTAATACATTCACACATTGGAGTGGATGGGATTTGAGGCTTGACGGACTTCTTCTTGGGTGATCGTGTCCTAAGCTCTATCCCACGATCACCTCGCAAGAACCTTAAGACACGAGTCAAGGCGAAGTTGTACGCGACAAAGCGGAGAAGATATTTATTATCATTGCATTACTGTCTGACCGTCGTTCGAGCCCCTTTATGGAAGCGGATAGTTGTCCACGCGCCTCAAAACGTACTTCGAATCAGCATATTCGTCCATGCACTTAGACGTGATGGTCGCTGGACAACTCGGGACCTTCCTGCTAGAACGACTAGAGCGACGCACTGGGAAGTGGATTTGGGCCCGTACGCCTTCCATGCTGGGCCGCTGTCTCAAGAGCAAGGTGTAGGCATATCGAGCACGTTGTCCAGGTGTCGAGTTGTCATTGATTAGGTTGTCACCGCAAAAAAGCTACACAACCGTCCACCAGCTCCACTCAACTGTGGGAATCGAGCGACAAACCAGCGATCAAATTGCAAGGCTTTCCACTCGCTCGACTCTGCCCCAGTCTCGATCCCAGATCGGATCCAACCAAACTGATCGTTTCTTTCTTCACTGCCGACCGATTTATGACCCCGATCCGGTAAGCCATAAACGCACCACGCTCAGACCAGCCGTTTCTGGCCGAAAAATCTTTCACACGCCTTCGGTCCTAAAACTCGAGGATCGTTCGGCGATTTGATGCAACGACCCGCAACCGTATCCCGAAGCGTATCGAAAGGTCATCAATTAGCGATCGTTCTCCAGGAAATAGGAGCACCTATCAAATCCGATGTTGCACCTGCACCTGCAAAACGGTCCAACGCTTAATGATCCCTTACTTTTACGTCCAGAACTGTTGATCCTTCCTTCAGGTTTGTTACGGTGCTTCGGGATTCGTTTGGCCTCCTCTTTTCCGATCGATCACCGAATCCGAAACCTTTTTTTTGTGGCTGTTTGTGCTTCATTCCTTTGGCACATCTTTTCCGAATTTCAGAGCCATTATCGGCGCCATCTATCTCGAATTGGCCCAGGTACCATTCTGCGTTTGTGCGTCTCTTGATGCCGCTTCTCAGCGTCCGCCGGGTTTATGGTGCCTCGTGTCACAAACGGTGCGGTGACTTCGGGTCGGTTCAAGTTCAAGTTTGTGAGACAATTTCCCGTCGTTCGCTAGTGGCCGCTATTCTTGCGCCCGTGGGCTTAGGTCATTCACTGACACCGCAAAGACGCAACCTGACTTAATTGTGCTTCATTATGTGACTTGCTCGTGTTTACTACCTCCCTGAGGGGGATGGAAGATTCTCCCGTTGCAAGAGGTTCATAAATGAATTATGCAAAATCGTCCACCCTTCAGCCCATTGATCCCCGGTCACAGTGAAAGTAATGCACCCCGAAAAGTACTACTACGACGCCCTTTTGGTTCAATGGACGCTTATCATGTTGCGCTATGATTATGGAAATTGTGCTCGTCGTCGGGGAGTCGTGCTACAGATTCACACCGGAGAGGTTATTGGCATCCGTTTGTGTGTTGCGATCAGCGAAGGGAGATAATGGAAAAGAAGGGGAGGCTTGCCAACCCCTAGACTAGCCGAGCGCACACGAGCCCATGAACTTGTCTTGGTGCCCGGCTTCGCTTCGCTAGCTAATTGATGCAGTCATTTCTATTTCAAGATTGTGTGGAATGTTTCTGCTATTATTCAACTACACAGCATCATAACTTCTACTCACAGATACACGCAAGCACACACACACACATACCTCTCGGTTATTCATCTACTGTTACAATGAGTATCGGGGAGAGATTTAACCGAAAGAGAAAAGGAGTTGTTTTCCCTTACTGGAAAATGGAATCGTTTTTCATCAGCACATTATGGCAAGAAGCTTTTTTTTCTCCCCTCCACTCTTATTATGTGAAGTGATCAATGATGTCAACATACGTAAGAGAAGTCGGTGAAATTAAAAGTGCTATTACAACGCTTTGTTTGCTCGCTATTAGCTCCATAATCACACCCAGCCCCACACGCACATCAGTACATCTTTAATTGATTTGTGAATCGGTCTCATTTTTACGCCAATAGCCTCACCTATCTGGGAATTTCCCATAGTTGCCTTAATTGGAGGAGCAACTATTGCGAACCTTAGCGCAGACTGTACGTGGTATGTGATCAGCGTCAGCGCGCAAAGGAAACAACATCGTGTAAATGAACCATCTGTACGGTACGTTGATTAATTGACGAAACTGGATATGTCCACACCCTTCTAAGGATTGGAATGGTACGTCTCTGTTACCGGCTAGTAAGTTGCAAACAACAGGTCAGGTGATTGTTTCAAAGAAATCATCCCAATCATATATCACACGCTCGCTCGATCGATCGATAAGTGATCCCGAAAGCATGATAAAAAAAGCAGCCATCATCACCCCTTCTTCCACCAGCTAAACGATTTGCTTTGCGAGATGAGAGCCTGTACGCCCGTAATTGCTTGTTGAACTTCCAGAACATTCTTCCTCAACCGTAGCCGTGGGAACATCGCGATAAGATGCGGGCAGTACTTGCATATGCATAATCAAACAGGGTACAACCTGTATCAAAACGCACCCTCAACGACGAACCCTCTTCCGGCTTTCGGAAGAGGGCGCAGTAAATTATGGCTCCTTGGTTCCGAAATTCTTAATGTCACTAACGGTCAGGGCCCCGGTACACCTTGAACTAGGGTGCGTCTTTAAGAAAGTGATCATTCTGCGATTCGCCCCAATCCCATGTTCGTTGGTTCCTCGGTGACGGTTGGTTGTTTTTCTTTAAGACGTTTCTCCCTCCCCCTGTTTTTCTCACGGTCATGGGAGGATGAGTTTTCTTTCACACCCGGCTGACTTTTCTTCAGCTCACACGTTGCTCAGCAAGTGTATCGATCGCTGTTTTTTGTTTCGTTTAGCCGTAGAGGGTTCCTGTGTCCATCTTACACAAAGCCACAAACGAAGGCACGAACGAACAGGAACATTTTCCAACGGTTTTTAACTGACAATTGCACAGGTGCACAAGAAGGGAAACCGTTTTTTGCCTTTATTTAAATTCCTACTTTAAATATCCTTGATGCCTTGGCCCCGTTACTTACATCGTCCTCCTCGATGGTAGAATACACGTCCAAGTTGTCGATCCGAACTGTGCCCTGGAACGGATAGCACAGCGTACCTTGCGGGATGGCCGTGTTTGACCATACCGTGGCCGTTTGTTCACGGGAATTACGAGCACCCACCCCTGTCACGGCCAGCGCAAACTCTTGCGGTATTAACACACACGTTTCCATGTTCGTTTGAGTGGGGTTTTAATTCTTATTCACCACTAAATGTCCTTTAACAGTCGTTACAAAATGCACTTCACACACGCACACACACTCACTGTCGCTCCAAAGAAATCACTTGTTACAGTCGAAATCACTACGAAAGCTTTAACTGCTTCTCCCGAAAACAACAATCACGAAGCTACACACGAAGTGGATGATCTTCGATCACTACCATAGACTCTTTTCGAAGCGATAATAAACTAACTACAACTACAGGTACGATTGCTGTTGCATTGCCGTTTCGCGTCGATCGTTCCGCACGATCATTGCTGCCGATTTCGAACGCTAGCGCACACCGACGGCTCAATAAAGCACTTGAAATCTGAGTCAGTCACCATCGTTTGTTTTTTGTTTTTGTTTTCGGTTCTGTCTCGTTTTCCTTTACCACACTGCATCAGTCTGCGCATTCATGTTTGATTGCGGAAGAAAAAACAAAGCACAAATCAAAACACACGCAATGCTTTCCGGGCTCTCCTATACGAAAGACTTCAACGCGATAAGCGACGAACCTTTGTCGTTCGAACGAAAGAAAAAAAATTATTTGCGCGCAGGTCCGAGAAGTTCGACCCGCTTCGACGACGTGTGCACAAATACTGGCCACCGGAGATCGTCGCGATCTGCCCGTGACCTTCCCGGTAACGGCAGCATTCGATCGAAGCAACCGGCGATCGCTGCATCCCGTTCCTGGCGGTCAGTCCCGTCTCGCTCACGCTTCCGCACCACGATCTCGATCGCCCGCAGGCTCATAAAGCTCGCCTTAACTGTAGCAGCGCGGCAGTTGCGCATGATGTTGCGCATACCAAAAGGGACACAGACACACACAGCGCGAGAGAGAACCCGAAGCTTGCCGCCGAAACCTGCTGCTGCGATCGGAAACCTGCCGCGCGCATGCCGCACAGCGCCGGTAGCGTGCACGAAGGGTCGAAGAATCGAGTAAGGTGCCTGGACGCTGCTGCTGTTTACTTCGTATGCTACTCCTTCTCTTCTTTGGGAAGAGTCTTCACACATGGGAGGCCAAACGTTAAGGCGCGAGAGCAACATAAGAGACCCCGCAACAGAACACAACGAACTTCTTCGTTGCTTTCTTGCGCAGGCAGGTTTGCTTTTGCCTGCAAACCGCGCAGTTTATGCTTTAGTTGGCTCCTCTTCTTTGCGCTGCCTTTTCTGTCTCCTCCCTTTGGTGGAAGAAGCAAGCGAAGCGGCAGAAGAAGTGAAAGAAACAAAATAAAGCTTCCCCTACATCTCGCACCCGAGACCCACACATGGAAACGTCTTTAAGATCCGATCGTTTCTTATGCTCTTGAAAGCTTCGCTTCGAAAGCTTTTCTTACGTTGTTTTGGGCGCCCCAACCGTTGCGGTTGAGTGCGAGCTCTCTTGATCACGAATGCTCTCGCGCTGTGCCGTGTCGGTTGGTGTGTGCCGCACGATCGTCTCGCGAGATCTCGGGAGCCAGTGGGAGCGGTCACCTAGGGCATCGTGATCTGATTGGTTAAATCACCGCACAAGGAACGGCAATGGATCGGAATGGTGGGATGGATCCGTTTTTCATTGATCCGATTCGGCATTACGGTTCACGCTCGATCGATCGGGCACACAAGAGTCGTGCGAGCATTCGAACAGACCGTTAAGAGATGCAAGAAGTGGGAAACTTTTTGTTTAAAATTTAGTTTTAGATTGAAAGCTAGTTGCCTTATTGAACACCTAATGATCGATAATTTCAGTAAGAAGAGTTGGTTTCATCCATAGTTCACTAAATTAAAAAAAAACAACAACAGCTTTATTCATTATTATTAATTACTACTTCGAGATGAGCTCCTCTTGAAATTAGCACACAATAATCTAAAACAAAGTGCTCGGCCACCAGTGATCTCAAGCGGCCTTACTTCACAAGAATCGTCCCCACCCAAGTGCACTGAACATCTGAGGTCACCAACAAGCTCCTCGTTTGACGCTGGGAGCTTGTAGTCTATGAAGCACTTTCTTCCAGAGGAACTTTGTCTTGCCAGGGACCTTGTTCGCCAAAAGAACTGATAATCGAAGAATCCTCAGATGCCAAGAAACTTCTTAATCAAAATGATTTTGTCGCTTAACGCTCATCTGATAAGATGACCTCGGTTTCATCTTCCGTTCTAATGATCTCTTCCTATGAAGAATATAATCATCCAGAATAGTTCAACCTACATATAAGAAACTTTGAAATAGTGATAGCCTCATTACAGAATACTTTATCTACCAGGAGTCCTCGAATTGAAAAAGGCTTTACCTACCGATTGAACACTCACCCGGAGGTTTCAGTGCTCAAGATTCCACCAAGAGACTTCGTTATCCACTAAGATACCTCATAATCGAAAGGGTTTCGTCTTCCACGCGACCTCATACACTCAGAGGCCTTATCATCTTAAGAAGAGAAAAGTCTTAAAGGCCATATCTCCCAAAAAGCCGAAGAGTTCAAAGAGGACACATTGTCCAAAGGACTATTTCTATCTAAACACATTGCTATTGATCTTTTGAGGAAGCCCCAAAAGGTTCCAATAGTCATGGAGACACTCGTCATAGATCTCCCCATGTCTGGATCCGCCACAGATTAAGGGATGAAAGTAACAAGATCGATCCTTTACAGATCAATATTTTACAATATTTAACGCATATTCTACAAACTATTTACGGCACAAACATCTACTAAACCTAGGACCCAGGGCAGTTCAATAATAATTAATCATTTTTACCAAGGTTTTGTTAAGTGGTTAGGGTATTTTTTTTTTTTGAATTTTTAAATTAAATTTTTGAAACCATTCCATACAATATCCGACTTGAACGAAGGTTACATAAACTTCTAAAGGCCATACCCAATCTTCTCAACCCATATTCCATCTTCCCCGGTGGAAGTGAATAAATAATCAGCCCCATCAACATTGTTGATCGGTGATATGAATTTTATATCGCAATCCCGATCTTCATTACCATACACGGACAATGTAAATCAAAGCCTCCTACTATGCAAAACCACCCCGTCAATCCCCATACCCCTCCCCCCCCCCCCCCCCCATGCAACACGCCGCGACCACGCCGTCGAGTTACTTAACAAACAACTGCAGCAGCAGTGCGACCTTTTAAAGACCTGCGCGGACGGCTGCGCGCAGAAACATGTCAACCTCAACCGCTCATTTCAAACAATTGCAATCGTTTGACTTTTATCACTCAATTCAGCCAGCCCGCACCTCGGCTCGCACGCCGCGGTAAACGGTCGGCCTGCCCGTCAGCACGTCACCGCGGCAGCGCGAGGTGTCAGTGAATTGCTGTCAAAACGGCGAACGTTTTCATTCTTCACCCGACCTGTCACGGAGCGACCGGCCGCGAGTTTGACGCGAGTGATTTTGCTGCCCGCTGACGCCACCATCGATTTTCACCCCGAAATAACAACAAAAAAAAAACTCCCCGCTTGGGAAGGAAAAACAATGATGATCCATCCATCCATCTCCGCGGTTGCAAAGTTGCCACGATGAGTTCTGCAGACGAACTGCATCCCCGGTCACCCGGAGGGGGCAGTTTTTATGTTCCCGTTTTTTTTTTTTTGTTGCAGTTTCGGGAGGGATTCTTTTCCGTCTTATTCCCAAACCGAGCCGGGCCGATCACACATCACTCCATATCACGCGAGCCTGGCACGACCGAGCTTGACGGAAAACATGGCAGGTTCGACGTTCCGACGTATTTCGCCGAGACTTCCCAACGAGACGGGGAATCACTTGGATGGAAGATTTCCTTTTCCGAGAGAGAAGCTCAACAGCGCCAACCAGCCCATGCACCGGAACAGACCCAGATATATATGTTGGAGAAGAAAGAAAGACAAAAACCCGGGGAGCCTCACTCACGATCGTATGGACCTCAGTAAAAGCTGAACCTCACCTCAGGAAAGCAGATCTTCGTTTCGCGAAGACCAAGAAATTAAACGCAATAAAATACGACTCGAAATATTAAAAGGCTGTCAATTTCATGTGTCATGGCTTCACGGTTCGGCTCCACGCCAAGTTGCATCCGGTGCCGAACACAGCCCAGCGAATATCCTGCTCCGGCCGAGAAGGCACCGGGCTTCATTCATTCGCTGCGCGGATGAATCGGTTCGGGAAAAACAGCGCGCTTGAATGGTGTGGCCTTGGCAGACATTCAATTGTGGGATTGTGGCTGCCTGCAAACTGGAGTGCATCGGAGTTTCCCTTTTCATTTCCATCCATCGATCCATCTCCAAACACCGGATGTTTATTATTTATTCAGAATTCATTCAATTCGATTCGCATTCGCCTCACCAGAATGCCTTGGGAAGCGAACCCCATCTTCACCAACAGTCCGCGCGATTCACACAATCAATGATTGACGTACGTATGGTACGATCGATCGTGCTGCACCCGTACTTGACCGATTATGCACCGGGGGAGGGAAGCTTTTGCTTTTGTTCTTACACTGGTTCTTGATTATCCTTCGCTCTCTGTATTCAGCATTTATTCAAATCCTTGACCTCGAAAGCTTTTAAATATTGCTCCGGTGAGAAATTTATACCATTTGCATCCAGCAGTTCATGATTTATCCCTTAACGGTGCGGGACAGAACCGCAGAGACAGCTGTCGAGCTTCCGAAATAAAGCTCCCAAACTTATGTGTCCTTAATATAAAAATGCCCCATGTAATCCACGACGTACACACCTTGATTGACCTACGGGGCAACAAGAATAAATGATCGGGAGCTCGTTTTCCTGTCTTTCATTATATCAATATTAATTCCATAATCTGCCATGATTAAACAACTTTTCTTGCACGCGGATTACGACTTGTTTCTTCTTTTTTCCCCGGCTTCTGGAACAACAGCGGCCCAAAGTATGTGCCAACTGCCGGCCTTTCTCCAGTACTGGAAGGCGAATATTCGTGATGACCAGGATGACCACATCAAAACCAGACCATCAAACGGACGGACAGCTCATGGGATCATGGGTGGGCTGTGGTTATTAGATGGACATGTTTACTACACCTCACACACGCGCAGTCGTCTCGACCGGGGTGCCGAACCGGGGTCAGCATTAGACCACGCCGCCAGTAGCCAAACACACACACACACACACCGGCTAAACGAAATCTCCCGATCATCGTAACCATCGTTAGAGACAATGTTTTTACTCCTGTCCTGCTGGAGCCAGCGATCGAAAGGTGGTTGGTGAGCATCCCCAGCAACAGTCGCTACAAGCAGCTACATCCACCGGCCCAGATAACGATCTGGTAGACATAAATCTTTTTCAATCTATTTAAAATTAATGTTATAGTTAGGCTAGCGCCTTCTGATGGGAAAAAAACACAGCAGGCCGACCGTATCTCGGGGGAAGTCTCTGGGAGGGCACCGACACTGTACCGACACACACTGGCACTAGCGCTTCGGCGTCTCCACTAATGGATCTTTTTTTTTTCGATGATGTTTACCGAAATAAGAAAGCCCCCGAAATGAAGCGGGGAGGGAACGGGTTTTTAAGATCAGCTAGCCCAACAGTAGCCCAGCGGCACAGTGTTCCTTGGGTCAGACTTTTCATAGACGCTCAGAGATCGTCTCACCGAGATTCTTCCCGAGCCTCGTCGAGCGATCGATCGAATCATCCACAAACCCCTTTGGCTTTGGCTCTGCTCTATTAGTGAACCGCCAACCCGACTCTGGCGTGGACTACCAAACACGCACGGTGGACACGGAGGACGAATTTCAACCCGCCCGGAGGAACGCTTTCTCGCTTGGACGCGATGAGAAATTCATCAAATCAGTTTGTACAACATTAATGTATGGTAAATTTATGCACATACATTGTCTAAATGGATCCTGGTGGCGGTATGGCAAAGGTAACGGGGGTATATCCAAATCCTTTCCCGGTGAGCCGAGACGCGTCGTAGAATCCAGAGAGAGAGAGACACGAACGAGCGTCACACGGCATGGGTTTGGTATGAGGATGGTCCACAAAATTAACGGTGTGACTAGTTTGTAGGGAATTCATAAGCTATTCTCCAGTTTTAATTCTTGCTTGGTAATGTGGTCCATCGACACATGACGGCGAATGGTCTTGAACACCAGAAATCGTGTATTGAATCTCATCTTTACTTAAGCCTAGTTCACTACTGATTATAGCTTAAAAAGCTAGAAAGGATTTTCATAAATCGTAAGTACAAGGTACTTGTAAGCTGTTAAGGAGTCAGCCAGGCCTTATTTCTTTATTCACTCCTTGGGAGTTACATCCATGACGAGTCATAGCCTGAGATATCTAGATTCTTTGACTGAATTGGGGGAGAGAGCAAGAAAGGGTGAGAGAGAGGGAGAGACAGATAGCATTCGGATGCGTTTATCCATTGAGTGTGCGATCCTGTCCTCCATGTATTCGAGGACTTTTGTCTTCTTCTTAGGCTACATTCTGCTTAGGCTACAGTTGTCCGTAAAGAACACTAGGTACTAAAAAAATATAATAAAGTTAAGTAAATTGAATAATGTATCGATAAATTTTTCAAAGCGGTTTGAGCTTTTTTTATTCATGAGAAACGACCTGGACGCATTGCTGGAACAAATTGAGCTTCTTGTTCAACAAAAATCTATAATAAACTTATTTTAATAAATAGTATATTTATCTTTATGGACAATATTTTTCAATATTCTTTACGAATGTTCATCAAATTGTATTTTAAACTACACTATTTAAAATTGTGATTAAAACTACTCAACATCACTACATCATGCCACGTATTTTCCGTGAACCATTTCCAATTCAGCTTGGTCCGAAGCACAGACTCCAACGTAACACTGTCCATCTAGCTCACCGCTCAACCACGAAAACAGTAGCAAAAGCTCAATCTTCGTCCACCCGACGGTCTTAGCATCACCGTACCGTGCCAGCCATCCTCTTACACCCCCATCCCCCCCATCCCCCATCCCCCTCCACAATCCACTTGATCGTCTGACGCGAACCAATGATTTACATAAAATTGATTCCGATTAAATGACCGCGCGGTCGCGTCGTCGTACTTTTTAGCCCCTAATGTTTTATTATAATAAACATCTTCGTGCCATGTTTTGAGGCCCAATCGCTCCCAGCGCGACAGACGACGGGCGTATTTGGGTTCGCCGTCCCGAGCCGTTGGACGATCGCAATCGCCCGTTTTATTTTTTTTTGTCATTGACGTTCAGGTTTTACGGTAGCACTCTTTGCGTTTGGTTTTCGTGATCGCGTTTCGGACAGCAGAACACGCGACATGCAGAGGCGGTACAGGGCAACGGCAACAGCAACAACAGCTACAAACCCTTCCAGATAAGCGGTTCTGCACTGGAGCTAAGAGGATGCGAGGACGGGTCAAGCGTATGCTGTCGCACGTTTCGGACGCTCGAGCCGGACGGACGGACAGATTATGAATTGAAATGTGACAGTGCCACTTGTATTACGCCATGTGGACGTATTACGCGTTTCGAGCGTGTTGTCAGCTGACCGGTCATGGCATGGGATGGCGAGCGTTCTGAATCTTCCTTTTGAGCACGCATACGCACACACACACACGCCCATACACTTTGCATGTCATTCTGGAGTGCGTTCTGGCTGCGTTCGATTCTTCTCGGTCGATTCGCCCTTGCTCACGACCGACCAATACCGGCCGACCCGTTTTTAATAGACCTTTTTCTCGGTCGATCACACTTTGTCGAATCGTGCGCTCGGCTTGTGCGCTAATCACGATTTTGTAATTTGCAAAACCGGCAATTTTCGCCCCACTCGCGCTCCCACCGGCGACGATCCGGCACGAAAATCAAACGTTCCAATGTGCATCATGCAAATGCAGCAGTTTTTCTTCTTTTTATTTGCTCCCTTCTTCTACTTTACCCATCTTTGGTCGCTACCGGTACTGCTGGCACTGTGCTTCCGCCGTGTTCCGTTCTAAAACCGATCGTTTACGCGCATTTGGTACCGCAAAACAGTGCGTGCCCGGATCGTGATGTGCCCTTAGCACAACCGACCAACACGAGACATGCACCATTTGGGACGGCCAGTCGCAAAACGACCATGCGCACGAGCGAACGATTTAATATTGTACGCCAGTTTGCCGAAAGGAAAAGATGCGTCCAGACGTTTGCAGCCACACATCATAGGGTGGGCTCCTCCAGGATGGGCGGAAAACGGAACAAAATCACCAACAAACGCAAATTCATCATTAACGTGCCCTCATCACATGGAGGAAAAACGGCCCTCCCAAAATAAAAAAACAAAACAACTTCCGAATTGATCATTAACGATACGAAAACGGTTAGCAACAGTTCGAACTCCGAACTGGAAGCAGAGAGACTGAAGCAGCGGGATGAATTATGTTAGGCATTGCGTGACAACACCGATTGCAACGGAATGTACAAAAAAACAACTTCCAAATTGCAGACGCAACTATGCTCTAATGGAAAACGAGTCTCGAGCGCACCCGGTTCACTTTTCACGACACCCTTGGGCGATACTCTGTTTCGGGCTAACGTTCGAAGGTATCGGGAGTTGTTCATTTTCACGTCACAAGATATTTTATATTTGTGTTCGGTTTATTTCCATTTAATATTATAAGTAGCTGCAAAAAAAATTGGTAAATAATATGTTAGCCATTAAGCCTAGGATAATGAAGATAAGGCACAAGCTTATCGCAATCGATCAAATGAACTTCAAAGTAATCTTTATAAAAAGCTTGACCCTTATGACATATCCCACAGTTTTATGGTAGCTGCATTCATCTTGAACAGACGCAGATACGAGCAGGACTTTGTTTGAAACAATTTGTCTACACTGCGCAATAGTTTAAGCTTGAAGCGATTTTATTGGTCTGTAAGTAATAATCTCATTAAGCCATTCTGGAAATTAACCATTTAAATTTATAGCAACGTAGGACATAAATGATAACCGATAGGGACACCATAGATAAGATGCATAATACTTTTGGATGAACATCACAGAATGAACCAAGAATGAACTAGTCATCAGTACAAGGGCAAGATAATGATTAGTAGCATCCAGCAAGTCATTCGAAGGAGTCTAGAAATAGTAAATCTTACTTTTCTCATTTCTATTTTGATGAATTTGAAATTTTCTACCAAGGAATGCACTTTAACACGAATCATTCAAATGAGATTTAATAACTCAAATCTATTCACACACTAATGACAAAAAACAAACGATTTTTAGATGAACCTCATAGAATGAACCAAGAATGAATCTCGTCTCATATCACGATCAGAGTAGTAATTCTACAAATATTTTGTTCGAAATTGAATTCTGAAACCCTCTCCTCGATCGAACAGTTCACACCTTGCGCATTAAGGATACCAGCACTTGTATCGATCAACCGCTCATGTTGCACCGGCCGGCCGACCCTCTTCCAGGAAATCCCTCCATCGCCTAGCGCACCTTTCTAATGGAAATTTTAAAACCCCACGCTAATCCCTGTGCTTTTCATCTAACGGAACTCAATCATTCTGAACGCAACCCGAAATGATCGAACAAATTCGAAAGAATGAAACAAAAAAAACCCACCACACTCTCCGCAGGAAAAGTGAAAACCCAGAAGGTGCAATTTAGGGAACGCTCTTCTTCCGTACGCATCTTAACGCGATGGCTCCTAACAAAAATCACCTGCTCCTTTTCACCGAGGATGGTCGCACCACGTTGCAGGTGGACATGATTAAGGATCAGGGACCGTGTGGAGTATGCAAGCGTTTTAATTTTTTTTTCTTTATGGTTCTTCCGTCACAACGGAGCTAATGATCGATCGGAACGATCCTGGCCGTGGTACTCTTCGTAATGCGCACAATCATTAAATCATCTATTTATGGGTACCATGGCTCGCTCACTCTCGCTTCGAATGCCGTTGCTCGAGCGAGCACAGTTTACGACGGGATGGTTGGTTCAAAAGTCGACGGGTGACCCACAAAAACACGACGGCTAGAGTCGACAACCTGTCCGGCACAAGCGAGGGAATAAAACCACGGAAAAACCTATTTGTCAGTTTGCTAATTGTTAAGAACCGCTGCATGCGGACGTACGAGTTGACTATTCTACCATTCCGACCGTACTGGCATCTGTCCAATCATTTGGTGTAATGGTTGCTATAAAATGTTTTATGCCCACAAAACTATGCGTTGCACCGTTTCAGTTGTAGTGGGCTGTACAATGCGTAACATTTTATTGTTTAAAAATAATTATTTTTCTGTTCGTTGCGGATCGGACGGATTCAGCTTGCGGTAGAAATACTGTGAAGAAACCAAGCTGTATTGTGTAATAACTGAAGGACTGAAGGTTGCTATAATTGGAGCCATAAAAATTAAAATAGCAGACTTCACTCGACGCATGCAGCAGGCTTCATTTATGGGTTCAAAATTACATGTGCTCCAATATTAATTTAAAATAATTGAAAATATCTTCAGAAGTTAAAACCTTTAGAACAATTTAACGTGGAGTTAACAGTAGGAATTATGATGTCTGGCTTCTTCAACAGACTCAAACTCGTTTCTTGGATTCTGCAGTTTAGTCGCTTATCCCTCAAACTGCAAAAGGTTCATTTTAGGTTCATTCTGTTAGGTTCATCCTAAGAAGACAGCTGTATCCTATTTATCTGATGCCTAACAGTTGTCAATTGCTCTTTACGTTGCTATAACTTCAATTTTTAATTTTTTTTTTTTTTTTACATAAACTGATTCAAATTCAGAATAAGGTTTTGCATGCCAATTCCACCAAAGCACGTGCAGCTAAACTCTGCCATAAATAAACAAGAACTACCGTTTTTAATAACACGCCTTGCAGGTTGTGCCTTACACCTTACATCCACCTACTGACAGCAACCGACAGCATTCCGCCAGCATCCGAGCAGCAGCAGCATCTGACGTATCGTCCGCTTCTCTATCACTACTCTACTCGCTTTCAGAACTCCCTCGAGGGATTGAGAAGAGAATTCTTTCACAAACCCCAAAAACCCCCACCACGTTTTTATCCCGCTAATAATACCCTGTACTCCAGCCGAGAGACCCGTTGCAGTCGGTGCGTTGTCTTACGCCCAACCCAAACGTTTGGCTCGTTTGGCCCCCCCGCGCGAAACAACTCGAGCTCGTAAACGCCCGCAAGCTGTTCGAGCTGAAGTTTCTTAGGAAGTGTAAACGAGCCGCCGAGGTCCGAAAAGGCCTGTCTTAAACAAGCATTAAATCTCGACTAAAGTCCGCTTCCGCCAGGGCTATAATCAGGGCGCTGCGCCACCAGCTTCGTGACTGCGGTACCGGCAGCAGCTCGTGTTGGTTGGAACCGAAAGTGTAACACGTGCTACTCGTGGACCAGCTTCATGATGCCTGGCTGGCTCTTCTTCCTTCACCATTTGTTTTTCGCAAGCCCATCCGAAGTGATATTTAAATTCATCCCAAAACATCCCGCATCGCACCGGATTATTATGTCCCGGGTTCTAAACATTGGAACATGTCCCTGAGCGAGTTCTCCGTACGTTGAGAAATTCCTAAAAATTCTCGTTCCGTTTTGTTCTTAAACCACCCGGAGGGCTAGTTACTCATCCTTGCTGTGTTGGGCTGTGTTTCAGCGAGCAGCGAACCCCTTCCTTCGTGTGCTATATTACGCTTGAATTCCAACGAAATTCAAGCTTACCCCAGGCAGCTAATTGCACTGCACGCCACGATAGACTGGCGAAGCAGGGGGCGAAACCTCACAGGCAGCAGCCGATCTTCAGCCAACATCAACTGCCCTAAAGCCATCCCGTCATAGCAACTTTGCGTGCGTGATTGGTGTTTCGTTGAAGTTTAGTTTGTAAGCCTGCCCCAAAAGGATATGGATTGATTTGTGCCACTCGCAGTAGCACCCCTTTCACTTTTATCCCCAATCGCAATCATCGATATGCTAGAATTAGCGATAATGATCTTTCTTTTCTAACGCGCGCTCAAGTATGCAACAGTTTTGAAGTCGAGCAGTGGTAAATTGATCCTTCCCTTTGGTCCACAATCGCCGACCAGCGCATGGGACGCAAAGCACTGTCTAATACTTTAATACCATCTAATTCCGTTTTGGGACTCCGGTGATTTTACTCCACCAAGAAATGGAGCCAGCCACTTTATCGCGGTACATGGAGCGACTCGCCAACACATACTCTCCCGTGTGTGCTCTAACTGCGGCTCGATCAGCTCTTCGACCTGCGCCCTCCGAGCGAACACGAACGAAAGGTGAAAATAAATCGTGAAATCGATACCTGTAATAATAAATTATAAATAATCATTCAATTTAATGATATTATTTATGAATACGGTATTGCTTCGCCGCAAAAAGCGGTGGGCCTCCGTTGGAAGCGGCCGGCGTTGTCTAGGAATGACTGAGCCGGTTTGTGCACGAACACAAATTGCTTTTATTATTTGCTACCAATTTTTCCGACTGCTGCTGGCGCGAGGATTTTGTCTGTCCGTGAGTACCGCAGCCAGGGTAAGTGATACTGCCAGCAAGCAGCAGCAGGAATCAACTACCGCTTTTATTATCTTTATCGATAATTTCTCATTGCTGTTTAAGGATAGCTAATCTCGGCGGTAGTCGAGCACGGGTGACGGAGATGCCTGACTGTAATAGAATAGGGCGATAAATTGTACGCTCCCTCTAGCGTCTTCGAGACGCATCCAATACATTGTCTTTGGCTAATGGAGATTAGTTGTACCCGTGCGTGCTGCAAATGGCTTCAGGAAGGCTCTGCAAAAACTAATGTCCCCATTTTTATACTAACCCGGAGTACTACGCATTGCACTTCTAACCTCCAGAGACTAATTGGTGCTGATGTGCCCTGGTTCACATGGACATGGATTTAAATTAGAGCTTATCGATCGGATCGATCGATCATCCCCGGGCTTGATGCCGAGTGGTCAGTAAATTTTCTACCACCGCTCCGGAGCGTGCCAAGCAGACGCGTGCTACAAGAATTGTGACACAACGCCTGCTGCTCTAAGCAAAACCCGGCGCAAGTCATTATTTCACTCAAAACCATCGAGATTGACAACCGACTAATTATGGGACATTAAAGCTGCATCCAGCACCGGTTGACAACCGAACCTGCATCGGTGATTTATAAGCGATTGGCCCGGCTTGATTGAATCTCTTCTGCTTCTACGGCAGGGGGGGGGGGGGGCGAAAAACTCTTCCCAATACCTTTAATCTTGGTGTTTTACTACCAAGTGTTTGTGTGATTGTGCATTCGGTTGGATTATTTTTGCTTCTCCTCTCCAGATGTGTCTACCTTCTGATCGTTGCGTTACGCATACACCCCGAACACGCATCAACGATTTCAATCAAACTCACCAAAGGGTGCCGCCACGAATGGATTGGAGGCAGCCCAAAGGATCGCGAGACGTTAAAGAGTTGCGAGGGTCCATACCGACAAAAAAAAACAGACGGGAGTTCGCTACAACATGCTTAACTTCACATTCGGCACACAAATAAACGCATTCGGATGCATATTGCGGTGGAACTGCACTTAGAGTTTTGCAGGTTGGACCACCACTATCGGACCGAGACCTTCTAGGATCCAGTTGGAAAAGTTTGAAGTACGCAAAAAAAAACAGGCTCAGTCATCTATCGCACCTTGTGGCCTCGCTGGTCCGTGATTTCTTTCCACCACACACCAGGAGAAGATGGGCTTAATTCTTAACATACTCCTTCCCTCTCTTCTTCTTCTTCTGCTTCTTCCTGTCTCCCCCCCTCCATTCTCTTTTTCTGCAACATTGCGAAAGTCTCCCACGAGGGCCGATCCGGTCCGGGACGATCGAATTCTTCGTTAAAACCTTCAAAGAGATCCGCTTCCGATAAAATCAATATTCAACCCATTCTCGGCGAATTAACAATGGTACCGTCGGCTGCGGGAGGCTCCCGCCCGGCTGGAAGCCGGATGCTTCCGTTTCACGAGGATTCTCCCCCCCCCCCCCCCTCACACCTCTTCCTCCAATTCGCCTTTCCCCCGCATCTTCCGATACAATAATGCTCCCCACGGATAGGCGGCTTCGTGGTGGCTTTTAAAAGCTTTTTTCCTTCAACGCGCACCTTCACCACTGAACCGAGATGCGTTCGATTGTGTGGCCGGCCTCGCGGGTTCTTATTGCGATGCACAAGTGCATTGTTTGACAGTGGAAGGGAGCGCACATACAGAGTTGGATGAAGGAAAAAAAAACTGTTCCTCGATTGCTACTGAAGCAGATTGCAGGCGGTTTTCCATTTCTCATCGAATCCCTTTTACCGTGTAGCTGTTTAGCACACGGCCAGCCTGTGCCAGTCTTTTTTATATCAAGGCTCCGCTTTACATTCTCCAGACGCGCTCACACACACACGGTAGCATACCAGAAGTTGTTCGAGATTATTAACCTATCGTCGCAAAAACATTTGCTTATCGCACGCTCACATTACCGCCAGCAGGTTAAGCGGCGCATCAAGGATTAAAGCGAACCGCGCGCGCTCACATTGGAGGGAGGCCAATTTTCGCGTTTCCCCACGGTAGCAACACTTTTAACTAAACCGATACCATGTTTTCCCTCCCTCCCCCCGCGTGTGAGTCGAGAATGCCGGGCTGCCGAAGAGCTGTTGCCGAAACATTAAACTTTCCTTGGGATCGTATGGGATTTGCGGCTCGTTTTTTCCGCTCGCCGTGAGCAGCGGTTAATATCGGTTACAACAGCAAAACTCATAACGAACGCCCTCGCAACATGATCAGGACGGGCACACGCGCACCTCTGAAAACCGAGCCTCATAAAACAGTGCCTTTCCACCTTCCTTTTCCCCATCCAGGCTTCCACCTCTTCCAGCGGACGGTACCTTTCAACATCCGCCTTCAGCGTGGGAATGTTTATTTATTTGCATTTATTTTATTTATGGTTCAATTTATTTGAGCCCCGCACGTTGGCTAATCCACGATCGGTGAGCCCCGCTTCCCTCTTCCCCTTCCCCACATCTCCGCGATCCGTAGAGAAACACTCGACCAAATCTTTTTGCTACTGCATATGCACCGCATCAAATCACTGCAATCACTGGGCAATCTGCATCCCGGTAATCGATCGCCTTCGGTGTGTGTGTATGCAAAAAAGGGGCGCACATGTGAAGTTTGTTTTAGCGCGGGACATAACATTTTATTGCGCGCACGAAATTCGCTTAGCCTATCGGTTGCGGTCGATCCCGTTAGCACACAATTTGCCTAACACGAGCGAACGATTTCGGGATATGAATCGACGTAAGGTAGGAGGCAAAAACCCCAACTGCAACCTCACATTTGTTCGGTATTAAGTTGCTAATTACCTAAAGCGCCTGGCGGCAGCATCGATTAACTGGATGCCGATGTCGGGGAAAACATGGCAAAACTACTAAACGATTATGATGTTTTGTGTTCGCCCGGCGGTGGAAAAAAATGCCCCCACCCCGAACGATAGGCATCTCGATTAAGCCAACACCGGCTGAACAATCCAACCAATTCAATTGATATTCACTCATTAACAAATACAGCTCGAGATTAAAGTTGGCAGATAAAGTGGAGTTTGTTGGTAGAAATCTTTCCACCCTTCGATCGTAGTGGAAATGTATTCGGATAGAGATAATGGAATAATTATACTCTAGCTGCTACCGTGCATCATCATCATTTCTATCCTATTATAGCGCCTTGACGAAACTGCCAAAAATCGGACGGACGCGGTACGATCGAGTTCGATCAGTTCCTACCTCACCAGCACACGACATCGAAGAGGAAACAGGTGCCGTTAGAATCCCAATCGCCTTCCTGATTGATCGCACTAAAACCCAACCCCGGAGAAAATCTTCAGCAGTTTGGCCCTTTTTCCGCTTCAATTAACCGACGTTAAATACGCTCCATTTGCTTTTCTGTCGTTGTTTTGTTCTGCCGAGCGCTTCAGTTGCTCGAGATACCTTTGCGGGCTTTTTCGCATGCATCAATCGCATGCGGTAATGTAAAGAGGGATTGTTTTTTTTTTTTTTCTTTTCTCAACCCATGACCGATCGATTAACCCCTGCAAGAGCAGTTTAAACCATGCAACCGGCTGTTTTGTTTAAGCGGTTTGGTGTATGTTTTTCTCTTCCGTTTTTCATCAATCAGTGATGACTTCAGGGGCACCTTTTCATCGGGAACGAGTATTTTATAGCTGCTGAGTGGCTTCGGTATAATCGATAGAAGGATATAATGTTTAAAATATAGATTTACTTACATTTTCTTACTGATTTGGCAAAGTTCCTTCAAAGTTTTTCTTACTTGTTTATGTTGTATTGTGAATCTACAGATGCCTTGTAGTTTTTCGTTTATAAATAAATTTTGATTTTTTATAGATAGAACCGGGGTTCAAATCCCATCCAATCCTCCTCCCCATACGCAGGGCTGACTATTTTGCTACGGGTAAAATCATGTCACAGAAAGCCAGAAATGGCAGGCCGAGACCTTTCAAAGTTGAAGCGCCAAAGAAGAAGAAGAAGAATTTAGATTTTTTATGCATTTTCAACAAATGTTGTTTCTAGATTTGGGTTTGTCCTCCTGATTCTACAAGATCTCAAGTAATCGTCCTTAACAGAAGGCGCAAGACAGTAGCGTAGAGTAATCGATTAGAAAACATGGTGATTGAAACTAGTGTTTGAATTATTTTGTTGCTCTTGGAGGTGATCAGTTGGTCAGGCTAACATGGTACTGATCTAATCTCAAACTGATCTGAAATCAAATCCCGCCATAATCAGGGCAAACCAATCAGTCAAGGATACCAAATATAAGAGGTCTAAATCTTTCATCGTTGTAGTCATAAACATAGGGGAGCAGTAAAAATTGTTGTTCCTGCAGGAACCACAGGAGAAAAGCAGCTCTATCCCAGGATGAAGTCATCATCCAGCCTTCAAACGGCTGCAAAACAAAAAGTCAACTGGCAGCGATGAGTTGGTGTCAGAGTTGTTCAAGAGGAGAAAGGAAAGACTTATCGGCTTGCTGGAAATGGATTGGCATCCTTACCACGTCTCAACAGCGTGTTCAATCTTGAGCCAGGTTAAGAATAAACAGGAAATGTTAAGAATTTCTCCAAAAACTACCTCGCAGCAATAAAATTATACTTAAATATGAATGGGATTTTTAATTGAATTTTGAAGGCGATGAAATGGTTATCTTCGTTGAAATGAGGGACTCTTTTCGAAACAAGTTTCGGTAATAAGCAACCAGGAAACTTTAAATAGCGTTTCTGTTCCCTATTTTCCCTAGAGACAACAAACGATATCTTTACTTCTGATTCTAAGCTTATTGGTCTTTCGTTAAGAGTGATTGGGAGAGCTTCTGGTAGGAGCTAAAGCCATGTTCTACAACGACATAGTCAAGCTCAAGTTCCTGGTCCTTATCAACAAACTTCAAGTTGCATTCTGAATAAATCCACAAAACTTATCTCAGATCCTTCAGAATCTACTATCTGTCCCAGGAGATGGATATTCATATGCCTCTCTTCTCGTGATCTCTTATTCACATCTGATCGTAGATAATAAAACATCCCAACAGAACATCCCCAAATTTGTTCCTCAACCCAATGCACATGCCCTAATTATTGAAAGTGTTTAATCCTACCCATGCTCCTGCAGCAGACAGCCAACCAGACACTCATTTTTGTGAAATAATTAAAATTAAAAAAAGCCACTTGCCTGTTAAACACTAAACTACCAGCGCAATGATTCCCAGGAGCATAAACATTTAACTTCTCAACCTTCATTCCATATTAGGAAATCATCAGTGCGACTCACAGTAACATCCCTCCTGCCAATAATAAAACAAAAAACACGCAGCAAGCATCTTCATGTGTTCGTCTGTGTGTCATAAAACATTCGCAAACAGTTCCACGCAAACACGTTCCTCCTGGCGGGCGGTTCAAAAGCGCGAACCCAAAATTTGTCTACCACCAACTGCAGTCGTAGCGTCGTCTCAATCAAACAACATTACAGCGCTACCTGACACAGGGCCCGGCTAGCATCGCGTCACTCATCTCATTCGCTTGGTCGAAAAAATGAGTTCAAATTCACCACCCCAACCGAACGACGCATCATTAGATGGCAACGACAGCAAAAATATCCTCAAACTGCATTTTCAAACAACATTTATGGCAACCGCTCAGACACCATTAAACGTGCAGCTAAAAGGCGAACTTACAGGAAGAAAAAAACACGGGCCCCCTTTTGGATGGGATGGTCCAGCAAATTTTTAACCGCTTTTTTGTCGCCCCAAATTAGGCGGCCGCCTTTGGTGGCGGTCTTTGTTTTTGGCCCTTCAGCACGGTGGATGCTACAACTCGTGATAACAGTTGCGGGGTTGTTCCCGAGCCGAGGTTGTTGAAGATGTTTTGCAATCGAATTCGTATGTACCGATCGTTTGCCGAGGCTCGAGTAATAAAGTAAATGTTGCTTCGTTCGTAATCACCCAAAATGATGTTTTGCTGGCCGCGAGACTCTCGTAAGCGTCCCGAGCCCGAGACTATGTAAATTATGTGTCTAATTTTTATTTTTATCACCCTATCTCCCCGTACCCGAAGCCTGGGCAGACGAGTCTCGTGTTGATCAGTTTACGAGCCTCGCTTAATATCCCGGTCCCAGATCTCAGCTCGATCACCCATCACCATCCAGTATGTTCGGTTGATTAAATTGTTTCAAAAGACTCATTGCGAAAAGCGACGAACCTCCGCTACCAGGCGAACGCGAGCCAGTGACCTGCGCCGTCAAAGATTTATTGTGATATTTGTCAATTTACAATCAACTACTAAATTTTGCTATCATTTTCACCACAGACAGACCACTCGCATTCAGGTGCACCACCAGTCGTCGAATGTCTGGCACGGTGGAAGACTTAATCCAAATCGCTCGCTCTCGCTCGTACTCGGCTGTTCGACGCGTTCAATAGACGAATTGAAGTCACCAGTCCAGTCCTCGAACGAAATGGTGAAATTACGGATATGAGGCGAGATTTATGTTGCCTCCATGCACACGTTCGCCTTTCATCCCACCGGCATTGTAGCCGACAGGGTGGAGAAAAAAAACGGACAAACAACCGCCAATCGGCCGGCACTCTTCGCTGTACCCCGAAAGTGCAATCCGCGGGATTCGCCAGCCCTTTGCAAAAAAAAGGTTTCTTGGATAGAGCAGCCGGCGTCATCGGGCGGCATCGAGTGTAAAAGTATTATTATACAACACACTTCCAAGATTTATTGCCCCATTTCTGGACATTATTTACCCTTTGCCACCAAAACACCAGCACCCTTCAAACCCCCTAACCCTTTTTCTCGAATGCAAAACGGCAATCGACAATTCTGTGATTTTCATACGCCTTCTGCTACACCGCCATCCGCTCTGCTTACCGCGGGCGAGCGATCATCCGAAAATCGTGGTAAAATCGGTACAGCAAAAACCACCCTTTCGAATGGCGGGCTGTTTTCCGGGCGAGTTTTCCCGTCGATTTTGTCCAACCGCACATCGCCACCGCCACTCATCGTCACCCACGTCGCCCGGGGACGGCGTTTACGTGTGCCCGAGCGCTCGGTTTGTTTATTGAATTTATGATGATCAATACATTTGAGGTTATGTTATTATTACCCGCGTGGTGTACGGGAGAGGTGGAAGGATCGTACTATCGGTGCGATCACCGATCGTCGAGATGCAAAAAAACGGGCCCCGCATATGTGAGCCGACCGACGACCGATACTGGGGAAAAAAACCGGCACCGGAACATGCCGATCGCCGATGTAAACGCTTATCGAATCTATAAATTTTCATAAATTTCCCCACACGGCCCTAATGTCTTCATTAGAATCTATTTATCTACAATTTACTTAAATTGTCGCGATTTACCTTCGGTACGGCAGGATGCGGCCTGGTTACCAGAAAAGGGCAATCGATGTAATAGCCCGGTTCGGTTGTAAATGCGCGTGCCTGTAATGCGCTATCAGTAGGGGGAACAGCTTTACGACAACAAGCCGCCCAACGAGTGAGCTTAGCCGGCGAGCGACAGCGTTTTGGGCACAGGAAGAAAGAAAGATATCAACGACCCTCGTTGCGCGAGCGGGTGAGATCTCGTTCAGAGGTCAAATGGAGTCGGTGCTGCGGAACGGGAGGGTAGCGGGTGACGGCATAATGCAGGATGGGTGTTGTAAAATGGTAGAACTAAAGAGGCAATTTGTACCATCGCTTGTGTACGACAACACGATCGTGACCCGAAAGGGTGAGCCGTGAAGTCAAGTATGTCGATGATGTATCGTGATGCGATTTATGCGACTGTTCCTATATGAAGCTGCGCCGTGCTTTGTGTGAAGCAGGGGAAAAAAGTGTAATTATTGGGAGAAGATGAATATATTATTTAAATGGTTTGAAGGAAGATGGAACGCTCGTTGGGAGTAATGAGAACGTGTTGACATTTAGTGTGACAGTTCGGTTGTTTACTAGCAGATCATGGCAATTGTTCAAGCTGTCAGATGAAAGGACGAACGAGGAAGCTTATCCACAGAGTCGGATCAGAAACATCAGAAAATATACCAAATAAAAAACTAAGAACTCTCGAGCAATATTGATGATTTGAAGGAGGATAGTTTTTAAGGTGAATTAAGTCTCAATTGGAAGGAGAACAGGGATGCCAGTCAAATTGTCTTTTATGTGAGGATAAAAAAGACACCAATCGAAGCTAAGCAGAGCCTTGGACGAAAAATCAAATCAAAGGAAGATTGTTGAGAGCAGATTTTGACAATAAAATTTCATTTTTCATAATTTAAGCAATTTCTGCTCGTATTCTTTTCACCATATAAACCATCTAAAACTATGACAGGAATCATTTTATCACATTCGAAAAGGTATAGAACGTACCCCAAAGCAGACGATCTTGTCTAGATTTGAACCAAGGGCGTGCTATGTCGTTGTGGTTCGTGCCTGCCTCATATGCTATATGCCATGCCAACATATGACACGCTAAGTAGCATGTTTATCCTTCACAATTTCAAATTAGACGTTGCTGATATCTACATGCCTTCATTTATCGTACCGTAAATACAAAAATGACAACAAAAATAAAATAAATCACGTTCGGAAATAATTTTTTTTTTAATTATAAATACCATTTATTAAAATCTTAGTGCCATCCTAATTCCAATTCTCAGGCTGCTGTATTTCATACCTAGGAACGGGAAACGCCTTAACGAAGCCATTAAAGACCATTTTAAGTCATTTAAACTTTTATTAAAATCCCACGTTTACTCCTTTACGACCAGTGAGCTTATTTCTTCTCCCATACAAATCTACTCTCGTCAACGAATTCTTCACATTCTCATCCTGCCCACCAAACCAGTTTCCGAATCCGCTCCCTTCACCCATCCAACCGATCAACAGTTTATAAATCAATTTCTCACGCCATTGCGAGTTTGTGAAATATTTTCCAACACCGTAGGAGAAATGTTCAAATTAATGAAACCCATCAGTCAGCACCGCCGCCAACCAGTCGAGTCCCCCTTCGAGTCCCCCCAAGAACACAAAAACTCTTCCAACACAAAAGCACAGCGAATCCTTTTTGCTCAACTATCGAATGTATCGTTTCGAGTTCTTATAAATACTTCTGTTCCCTTCCCCCTCCTGAATCTGGCTCCGGGAGACTTGGCAGCAGAAGCAGGTTTCGGGAGGCCCACCAATTACATGACAGCCGAACGATTGAATGCTCAGAAACTACCGAAATGCGGCTGGAGGACGACGACTGCCGTGTTCGGCGTTCAATCTTTTCGCCGTCCGCAACGGTTCTTCGCCCGGGCGATTAAGAACGACAGGGAACGAACGAAGCCTTCGAGCGCCAGCCGAACGGCCGCCGAAAACACTGAATGAACTCATTTACATTCGAAACCGTTTAGCTCTCGAAACGAAAGTCGCTACTGTGTGTTCGATAATTTATCAGTTTCAAATTTAAATGGTATTCTCTGGCCTTTATTCCATTTTTTTTCCTGGAGGGGTGGTTCTTTTACTCTTCTTTCTGTCCGACCACTGGGCCCAAGCTGTTGTTTTTGATACCCTAGCGAATAAGAGTTATTTAATATCTCTTTTTCGTGACGCTGTTCGAACGGCGATCGATTTATTGCGTTCTTAAGAGATGCTTAGTTTTTTTATGTAATATACTTTAAATTGTGATTTAAATATTTATAGCTCTTCTCAATTCAAACTACAGGTCTATTATGCTTGCTCTTAGACGCTTAGACTTAGACTTGAACGAAGTCGGTGAAAAACAATTCCCTTCCAACGACTGCTCTCCCTCCCTTGTTGCGGCCAACCATCCCTAGCAGCAGCATGAAACGCTCATGTTTACTCATATTTATCCAAAGCCATCCGAAAAACTTCGAACTCAATCTGTCTGCGTGCACAACAGAAAATACCGATACCGGTCCGGGCACACCGATTATCGGCACCCGGTGGCATATTCAAAGCATTCAAATCGCCCAAACCCGACAGCCCGTTAGCTACTTAATGTTTCGTGTGACTAGGCGCTTTTTGTTCCCCAAGATCCGATTCAATCATGGTTTCGTTCCTCCTCCCGCCGGTGGTGGTTCGGGCAGCTCCCCCCTCAGTCTGGTGTGTCCGACGCGAGTGCATACATTTCTCTAATCAAAGCCCTCTACTAATTTGCATTCAATCAAATGGGATTGCTTCGGGACGGCCGATGCTTGGGTTCGGTGGATGTTGAAACCGAGCGCCTTTTGCCAGACCCAGAGCCCTTTCGGTTTCGATCGAACCGCCCGATTAGGAGCAGCATCAGCAGCAGCTCTCGGAGCTAGGATAGAGCCAGCTAGAGCCCCGACGACGCTCGTCGCGTTTGATATATTTCGATAAAATATGCTCACCACCACTATCGAGCCGATCGATCAAATCGATCGACGGCCGAAAAATGCCGAACAAGTTTTCAGGTGCCGCATGTTCGGTTCCTCCTCATCTTCGAGGCAGGGCCCGTCTGACAGCCATCACGATCCGGTGGCGGCTAATCGTCGTCGTGAGGAGTCTAAGGTGGACGAAATCGACGAAGCAAAGCGGGAGAAATAAATTGTAACAAAATGAACACCCGAGCTAGGACCACTCGTCTGCTTGCCCCGGGTTTTGATTTATGCAGATCAATCACGAATCCCACCCCCCCTCGAACACTCTCCTCCCCTTCTCCGAATGTCTTAAAGTTCCTCACCGAACGCGACAAGATCGGCAAGAATCAAACCGTCTCGCCCGTCTACCAAACGCGCACAGCACTCTAATAGCATGCGTAACTTGGAAGCTTTGGGGTTGATTTTAGGTTGTCCCCACTTGGTTCATATGTTTTCCCTTTTCGTCTTCCCCTTCCCTCTGCTCCACATTCCAACGCATTCCCGAAAAACTAGAAAACGTCCCGTCCCGAGCGTCGCGTTTCTCGATACCGGGGCGCACAACCAATCTCCCTCGGCCCCGATATTTCAGCACCGCACCTAATAAATATTTAAATTTGCTTCAATCAATCGCAAAACGCCTTCAAGGCCTTTTGATTGATTTTCTAATTTCACGATAACGGCTACCGAAAGCCGGTAGCCTCTCGCAGAGTTCGACCGCGAGTTCGAGACTAAATAACAGCTCCCCAGTGTCTGGGGCACTGGTACGGAGCGCTTAGGCAAGGGAGCGGAGACTGTTAAACGAATCACCCGTTTTAGGACGGCTGCAAGATTGCCAGCCGTAATTATTGCTGGCCCTTTAATGCTAGGGTCCTTTGTGGAGGCATGATCCAGTTTTTTTATGTTTGGCTTTGGTGGTAAAGATATGCTAAAGGCAACCAACCACTTCCAAATTCTTGAATATTTTATCGCGTTTTTGTTTTTCACAATGACATTATGAGTGGCTGGTGTTCTAGTTCGACAATAACTGTACACTGGAAGTTGTTTGTGAGCTTCTGTAGGGACCATTGGCCAACAAACATTTCTTAAGGGGTTCTGGCCAGCAGCGTCTGGAACATTAGGTTAATACTACTCATATCTCTTATGCCCTATCTTTGTGGCAAATTGGGTGTTTGTAAGAGCTCAAATGTAAGTGTTACGAGTCAGCTGTTCAGATACTATTCGAGTGATTTTGTCTTGAACGCTTTAGCTATTTACTGAGTCCTGAGCAAGGTATATGGATATAGGAGGTAGAGTTGTTTAGAGCAAATTGACATTTCTCGACCTGACATAACAGTTCCGTGGTCATCGAGGGGAAGGGTATTGAGAAGAGTGATAGAAGCCTCGGGGGAGGCGCTGGTGGTGGTATCGCTGACGATTTTTTGACGAAAAATGCAAGCAAATATCTTTAATCGTCTGTGAGACAACATTGGATATGCAAAAATGACCCATAATTTAGCGAAATTGCTCAAGGGACTGAGAATCGAGGCTGTTTGTTCATCTTTGTAGCCCCATACCATATGTTTTTGTAAACAAACTCTGACATAACTCGACTTAAATGGCGCCCTTTCAAATCGATAAAAATTCACCTTCTAAATACATACACCTTGGTCCTGAGTACGGAGAATTTAAATTCCAATTCAGAGTGAGGAGCAATTTCAATTTATTTGCTGGATTGGGGCTTGTAAGGATAACAAACTCGGGTCCGTTTAATCAACTTATGTTTGTATCACTCTGAGCTAGTCTACTGATCAATAAGAGCATTTGTGCGCAAACTTTGTGCTTCAGACTGCGAGATCATGGGAGTCTTTATAGGTCATGAGCTCAAAGTCATATAAGCCCGTACGATGAATTCATAAACTATAGAGACTCTTCTTCCTCTTCGCTGGCTCTACAACCTTGAGGAGCCGTGTCATGAAATTGCTGGCTTCCTTGACTTGATAATACCTGCAGCTGGATAGTCAGACCTGTGTTGCGACCTCGAGACTCCTGTTTCTGGATAAACTGTTGAGTTTGTACTCATCCTCCTACTTCACAAGGCATCTATTAGCTCGAATTAGTATTTCTTAAACCTATAGCACATTTGGGCGGTCCGGTGGCGACACCAGCACTGGTCTTTCTTTATCTCACACGGCAGGATCCGGGCTGAAATTCCAGCCAGACCGCCTCCCCGTACACAGGAAAGACTATCCAGCTACGAGTAAAATCAAGTCACAGGAAGCCAGAAATGGCAGGCCGGGACCTTTCGAGATTGTAGTTGTGGTTCCAGAAGAAGGAAAGAGTACATATATTTAAGAAATGTATATCTCTATAATGTCTAAATGAACTCATAGCCCGAACAGTGTGAACCACTTAAAACTCGTTCTGATGTATATTAAACAATTTCTTCTGATTTCTCCGATCCGTATGAGTAATAGCAAGAAGGTTGTCCGAGTTTTTGCGGAGATACACAAATAAAATGAAGATTTTAATTTTCTAGCTCAGGAACACGCATTAACACGAACTCTGGCTCTTAAAATCCAGAGCTCGAATGAGCGAGATTCCACGAAACCTCACGTAGTAGTATGAGCTTAATAAGCTCATTTAATAAGCTCATTTATTAAGCTCCTGTCATTGAGGTGATGAAGCTAATGATGTCATATACTTAGCAAGAAAACTGTTATTTACATAAGGCTTTCTAACCTTATATAAACTATGGGATTCTACACGAGACATTCTAGCTAGCTCCGGCATGTCCTAACTGAATGCTCTACAAGTAACAACTGACCTTACATAATTCTATGAATAATGACTACTTCAGGATATTATTAAACGTGATGACTTAAAAATCAGGGTTTTTTCAAGAAAATACCCCCTAAAAGAAGTTTCAAACACGAACAGTTCTCAAACAAAAAACTAATTTAGTACAGAAAACCAAACAACATGCCTGCCAACCACGAATTTCATTCATCTTCACTTGTCGAACTCATTCAACAGGCAGTCTCATCAACGCCGCAAGCACGTTTTCGTTGCGTTTTAAATTGTGTTACCATTATAATTAAAATACCATCTTCCTTCATCACACACGTTTGCCGGTTGGGCCCGGGTACTGAACGGTTGATGATAATTCTCAACCTCACGAGCGCTTTCCAGAAGCGATCACCAGAGAAAGTCCCCAGCAAAAAGAAAAAAAAAACAGGGCAACCAACACCAGTTTCATCAATGAATTTCATATCGTTCCAAAACCAACTTCGTGGCGTAAGAAAGACGAGGGACGGGTACAATTTTCCGCCAAACTGACCTGAGCCGCTGTCTTCTCAATCATCGGTTATTATCGTGACTCGGGCAACCTCATTCACGAGCTGCTGCCGTGACCGTACTGACACGCCGCGATGGAGGGACAGGACGCACGTTCGGTAGCACGTTTGTAAAATTGGCTCAATGAAATGAGCTTACCCACGAACAATCGACGATATGATCGAGGGCAGAATAAACCGCCACCGAACCGTACTTTGCAAATCGATCTGCCAGGATTCACCTTTCGCTCGCTGACAAGACCTCCAGCAGCAGCAGCAGCAGCCAAAAAAAAACTCTCCCCTTGAGCAAGGCAAGGATTCCGCTCAACTGCTCGCAGCACGCAAACTCGCCACGCATTCCACCGAACGGCAGATTTTGGCAAAACCGCCAAAAGAAAACAAGGAAGGCAGGAAAGCATAATTTCACGTAAAAACGCAAACCGCAATAAAAACCGAAGCTGTCCGCCAAGAGCTGTGCAATTACTCGACCTCCAAACTGCTGCCGTTCGGCTGTGGCAGGATAACGTTTCGTACCGGGATTCATCTTCTTAACCGGGGGGAGGGGCGAACCCGGTTTGTTGAGCCGTAGGGTGCTTCCGAATTGCTGCCCTGTTTTTTTGTTTTTCGGGACTTGTGCTGCTTTTCTCGTTGTTTTGTTTTTAATTTGAAGTCCTTTTTTTTAAGGGGCAGTTTTGCTTCTTGAAGCCAAACAACGATGCTGCCAGCACACCGGGTAACGATATCCGGCTGGCGCACAGTTTCTGGCCCCGCCGAAGCTATGTTTTGTTGGAAATAAAATCCATAATTGTACACACAAAACACAAGCTCGGTAGTAAAAAAAGGGGGGAAAACCCCCTCCGCAAGAACCTTGAGTGTAATTCGCAAAAGAAATAAATATGACCACACCTTTCTGGGGCAGCCAAACCGCCATCGGTGGCTTAAGCGGTGGCGCAGCGCTGGGTTCAGGAGGATCAGGCGCTCGAGTAGAGAAGGATTACACCGCTCCGGCTAAATTAAAACACGTAACCATCACGATTCGTGAAACGAGGGAGGTAACGCCAGCTAACGAGAAAATCATAACACTACGAGTCCTCCGAACAAAAAAAAACTCTCTCACACACACACACACTCACTGCACCAAAAACGTTTATGAATAATTTAAACGTTTCCTGTGGTCATTCAAATTCCGTGGAAAAGAAAAACCCGAACCATCCCGTACGAATCCGATCGCCCCGGGCAGTTGCCTGGATGGGTGCTGGCCGGAATCATAAATTTAACTTCGCTTTTGCCCCCCCGTCCTTTTTGGGCCTCACGTCGCGGAATGTCCTTGAGGATGGGTTTCGGGGAGTCGATTGGGCAGCAAAAGTAATTCCTGACTACTCCGCCCCTACTTCCGGTTGGCGCACAGAAGTCGTTAAAATGCGTCCGAAAATAATTAGTTTTCGAACTCGAACTGCTGGAATGCGTTAATGCGCTGCGCATGGGGGTAATGATTTGTAAAATTGTGAATTTTCTATAATTGCAGCACCATTAAACAGGGTCTAAAAGCGAGTGCAGCTAATAAAATTAAAATTATAATCCCAGTCCTTTTTTGAGGACTTAAAATGCGTCCCACCAGGTGTTTTGGATGCTGGACCTTTGCCTTTTGTCTGTTGCCATTGGGTAGCTGTTAGTGGCACAAACTCCAAAACTGTACAACCCGGCCAAATCATCTCCGTCGTACGAAAACGGTTTTCGAATGTTCCGTTCATGGTTCATCTGCCGGCCATCAGCAAAGACTCGTTCGTTCTAGTGATGGGTTCTTTTGGATGAATCCACCGTTCCAATCAAGATTCGGCCGGTTTGACTCCTGGTTCCGATTTCAAGAAAAATGAATCATGGGTTCCTCGCGGACCTGTTCCGAATCTCGCAGAACCGTCTGGAATCGTCAGAATCGGTGGAACCGGTTCATAACCGGAAAACGGAATCGTAGGCAATTCTGACGATTCGGAGCGGTTGCTAACGGTTCCACACGGTTCATACAGTTCCGACGTTTTCGGACGGTTCCGATGGCATCGTTCTTTCCGAACAGTTCGTTTGCATCTACCTTTTTGGAACTGGTTTAAATTTTTGTTTTGGAATCGTCTGGAACCCGTTCCCATTTTGTTGCCAATTATGCCCATCTCTAGTTCGTTCGGCTCGGCCCGATCGCCCCGGGTGCAATTTTGCCTTTAAAACAAACTAATAATACAGTAAACGGCCAAATGACGTTTGTAAATATGACTACCTTGCCTCCCTGTCTTTCCTCCTCGCTCCTCATTCCACTCCGCTCTACCTACCTTCTAAGAAATCTGCAAAGCCCTAATGCCCGCTGGCACTCGGCGCTCAGTTTCAACTCTGCTTCATGCAAGCAACCGAGCTGATGTGCAAACTATAGGCCCCCCTCCCTGAACTGGCTAGGTAAATGCGTGCGGAAAAGCGCAACTACGGTGCGTCCGTTAGCTATGCCCGCCAGAAGGGTGGCGTCGACCATAAACACTTGCTACCCGATTTGTGGAGCTTCTTTAATCACGAACAGGAAATGAGACCCTACACCCGTTCGCTGCAGCTTTACTGCCGAACAGATCACTGCCCTCGGGTGGTAAGCGTTTTTGTGTCCCTTCCCGCATCCTTTCCTGCACCCAGCATCACAGACACACACAAACTCGGCAGTAAACAAGTGCGAAGAACTTTAATTTGCATCTGGAACGGACCGGCCACTAAAAACCCGATTTCACCACCGTAACCGTAATGTTTCGAACGCACTAGCGCGGAGCGTATGCACTTGGCAATGAAAACCGGGCCGAAGCACCCTCCACGCGTTGATCTACGCAGCATATATGGTTGTAATTAAAAATGCTGTACGGTGCTCGCTAAAAATTGAATCATAAAATCTACCGCCACCGATTGGCCTGGCGGCCAAAATAGCATTATCCCATTTCCGGTCGTACATTCCCATCGAGGTTCGGGGTGCGCTACAAAATTGCAAACATAACAACGAGCGGGTGGAAAGAAGGGGGGGATGGTGACACGAGGGTGGGGATTGTAATTTCACCCAACGAACTAAATGACGCATAAAATATCACGCAATGCCACGCAGTCGCCACACGCGACACAGTCGCGTGAAGCCGTGATAATCGAGCTGATAGCGTGATAAAATATATCGCTCAATACTTGTTTGCATTAATCCTCCGGTCCTGGTCGGTTCCAGTGGTGTTTTGGTGTTTACAATACACACACACATACTGGAATGACATGTATGCTTTCGGGTATGTTTTGTGACATTAAGCATTAATAATTATCGTGAGGGTTGGTTGGAGTTTCATCATGCTATTCCATTTTTAAGTTTCGTATTACGATTCGATGAATTATAAGTTTGGACCGTTTGTTTGTTAACTTCTTATTGCTAAATAAAAAGCCTTTAATTATCGCTAAGATATATTCCCAGGATACTGAACATACGATTTGTCTCAGTTTGATAATTATTCATTATTACACTTTATCTGTTCGTTGCTTATCGAGGCGTCGAAGTCTTTTGTTCATTTTTGACAATTTTCAAGAATGTTAGAGGCTTTTTAATGTGTGTTGCTATCATGCTGAGTTGATTTTGCTTTTGTATGCTTTTGCTTTTTGTAATTTTCATCAATTTTTCAATGTTCGGAAATTATTAGTGGCATCAGTCTATCAGTTCGTTGCTTAATGTAGCGTTGAAGTCTTCTGTTTTTTCGGCCTTTTGGAAGGTCTTTTGGAGCTGGTTTCTGTGATTCTGATTTGGATTCCTTCTTGCATTGCAGTGTTGTTTATTTCAGTTCGAATGTTTAGAGAGCTACTAATTTTTGTTTTCTTTTCGCCTCATAGCTTGGCTTTGAAGTCTCCTATATTTATTTTCTACCAACTTTCCAGGTCATACTTAGTTATGATAAACAGCTTTGATCTTGTTGTTTTTTTTTTTAATTTTGTTTTTCATGAATTATTAATAATAACAGTTTCCCTTTTTTCATACCCTGGCGTTGACTTTTTTCTTAGTTTTTATTAAATAGTAGGTAGCTTAAGGAGTTTAAATTTGATTGATATGACGCTAAAGTTTTTTTAAGCATGCTTACAAAGTTAAAGAGTTTAAGGGCGACGTCTTGTATCATTTATAAGGACTTTTAAATGATTTTAATAGTGTCTTCGCTCTTATCTATCCTTTTCTATTTCTCTATTCACGGCCACTCCTCCGATCTAGCGTTTAACAACCGACTTAAAGTCTTCACCAACTCACCACCTCTTTATTTCCCGTTTTCAAAGCATGTCGTTTCAATTTGTCATCTAAACTGTCATATATTTATTATTTACCGTACGTGTGTGTGTGCGTGTATGTGTGACAGAGCTCTGTTTTCCCGTATCTTCCCGTATAGTTCACCCGTTCAACCGGGGAAACCTATAACTAAACCTGGCTCACCAGTGTATCGATCCAGCAGCAGCAGCAGCAGTAACAGTAAAAGCCCTCGGGGAGTTTTGTTTTTATGTCCACTCCCTTTACCATCTCGGAGTTCTTCCTTCTTTACTCTTCTTTTTTTTCCCCCTTCTCCCAACCACGCACAACTTTAAACGCTTGCAGCAAAATTTACGGGATAACTTCCAGCCCTTTTCCACGCACAGGATGCAACCGGCCGGAGCTGCTCGTACAGAGTTTTGCGACTTACCCGTATCCCGAGGACATTGCGGACGCTGCGAAATAAAATAATTAAACGTATGTTAGCCGGCTACTGCAATTGCAACGACATGTTGCGCTGCGGTCATGATATATGTCGCTTCTGGTGCCCAGGAATACGACCATATCCTGTGCCTGTGTGTGTGTGTGTGTTTGTGTCGAGAACCATGGGAAAATGTTAACCACCGCAAATATGCTCGATCGTTAACTGTTCGTAAAAAAAGGCTTATCCACAAGCACACACACACAGACTCGAATTGATCCCGATCGCATAATTACAGCTCTATACAAATGGTTTTTTCTTGCTCAGCCCGACTTCCCCCTACCCACCTCGCTTGTCCACCCGACTCGGTTTATCCGACATCGATTACGATTTTCGGTTTTTGGAGGTCCGTTTTTGAGGGCGCGATAATGCCGATCGACAACAGACCGTGGTGGGTTTCGCTTAGTACACACTGTAAACCACATTAGAGAAGAAACAATATCCGAACGTTCGAAAACAAAGAGAGAGAGAGAGAAAGAGAGAGAGAGACGAGAAACCGAACCCCCGATAGTTCCCGATATTAAATCTCTAATAAATCCCATCGGCGTCATCCTTCTTCAGGTGGAGTTGCGCACCGCCCATGCGCTACAAAAAGGATCCAGTTAAGTCATAACCATTTTCATCAAGTCACCATTCCCATTAGCGGGAGATTTGAGGCTCGTTTTTAGCGTTCTGGCGTGTTTTTTGCTTTCTCGTTGCCCGTTCCAAACTAGAAAGTCATTGTGCGGCACGGTCGCCAGTGACAGCGCGGTCCTCTGGATAGGTAGCGCAGAGTCATCTGGTTCAGAGTGTTAACCTCCCTCCCTTCCTCCCTCGAAAAACCCCAATCGGAGGCCTACAACCCCCTCCGGCGTACACTCCACATACGGACAACGATCTAAACAGCAACTCCCCATGGCAGACGCCTCCGATGGCGGCGCTATCACTCCCATATATCTCCTCCGGCACGAATCAACCCCAACCCGTACCAAATCCGGCTTAGCTTTTCGGTGCTCCGTAAGGTGGCTTACCTCACCGTACCGTGGACTGTACGGGGATCGGTCACTCCAAAATTGGAATGGACTCGATGGACTTCAGCCGGCCAGGGCAACACAACACCCGGAGGCGGTCGTTGTTGGTATGTTCTCTTTTTGTGTGTGTGTGTGTGTGTACGGCTGCCGAAATTGCTTCACCACCGGCGCGTAGACTGGCCGGGCTGGCGAAAAACAAATGATCAAATGATGACCGGTACGTATGGTCGGATTACGGCCCCTTTTGCCGTTGGGCGTTTTGCTGGGAGATTATGAGGGAGTTGCTTTTCTGGACGAGCACACAAACTCCAACCGGGAAATTAATCTTTCCTGGTGGAGGGTTCTTTCTAGGGAAGAATCTTAAAATTAAAAAAAGTATTGTTTAAAATTGTTGAATAAAAGTCATTAATAAAATATTCTGTTACCACCAGCTCCAAATATTAACATGCTCTAATCATCGAATTATCTACAAACCGAAGCTGCCATTCAAACAGAACCCTTGAAGAGATTGACATCACGATACAGCAACATCGTTTCGCTCCAAGTAGTTCATTCAATAATTTCTTTTCAAACCGCCTCCCATTTTCCCATATCCATACAACCCAATCGGTCGGACGTACATTAATCTCAACACCTGAGGCGAGCAAATAATTATGTTTTTTTCCCCCACAAGTCCACGCTCAGGTCCCCGCAGGTGGTACGACGCTTCATAAATCACTGTTTTAACTATCGACCTCAGCTGATCTTTGCCTACCACCTCCACACACACCCTCTCCACTCCACACTCGCAGCACAAGACTCATTCAAAAATATTGCCCACCAACTATGGAAAAGACACACGCACGCACGTACCGAAACCGGCATGCACGGGGTGTAACTAAATCGTCCCTAATTACGATAATTTCATTTCCGGTCCGGTCCCAAGCATCACGACACCAAGCACACAACCCAAATCGTACCACGAACGATGGTGAGGTCAAATGGAAAAAAAAAATCAGAGAAGGGAACAGCATAGCAACAAATGCGAGTGAAATCAACATACGAACAGGGAGAAAAACAACACGCACGCCGATCATGTTGTCCATGTTTAGCACTTCTAATAAATGGTTCAAATCAGTGTCCCGTTGCTGGGGCAGGTTGAGAGCACACTCAAGGGTCAACGGGAAGCTGGCTCGTAAACTGTATCGAAACTGAGTAGAAGGATGACGATGATGATAGTTGGTTGGTTAACGTCCCACTACTCCTGCTCTGCTGTGCGTGACACCAGGCACGGATCATGCTAACCATGAGCCTACTAGGATTTTCTCGCTTGGTTTTTTGTTTTGTTTTCCTTCAAACTGATCTCGGTACAGGTGGTTGGTAGTCCCGTTTCATCACACGATGGTATGCGTGTAATGAGTCTTTTAAATGAATAATGCTTTTATAAGTTTCTTAATAAAATGTAAAAAAGTGCCTTTTAAAGCTTGTTAAATTCTCTTTTATTGAATATTTTTTCATGATTTGGAAATATATTACATTTACTTACTTTTACTTTCAATATAAATCTTCCATCCTACCAAATCATATGAATCGCAAAGAAAATCGCAATTATAAGCAATCAACCCGTACGCCGCTTACCATGGCGATGAAATCTTTCGTTGTTTTCGAGAATATTATGCTTTTTATTATAGTTTAAGGCAGTTTTATAACGTTTGATGCTGTGTTTAAAAATAGATCATAGATTATAGGAAAATAGATAATTGTAATTATCCGCAATCGATCCGTTCCTCGCTTACCGTGGCGTTGAAGTCACTCTTAGTTTTCATGGTTTTCAGATCATTAATGAAACTATAGATCTTTTTATTTTTTTTTTTTTAGTTTTTGAATGATGTTTTTTAGAGTTTGAATAAATTTAATTATAAAGAGTCTAAAAATGCCTTACGATACTAAAAAATCAAATCACGGTAGTATCATTGTTTTATTATTTATCCTTCTTCTTTGGCAGTACTCAAGAGGACTCGGCCTGCCATTTCTGGCTTTCTGGGACTTCATTTCACCCGTAGCTGGATAATCAATCCACATAGATGTGCGGGAAGACAGTCTGGATGGGATTTGATCCTCGGTTCTGGTGTGTCTCCACCCTCAATTTATTAAATATTAAATTTTATCATGTAACAGCCCTTTTCGCATCTCCGAAACCCCTTTGATTTTGATAGTATTTTGGAAATGGTTAAATAAACTAAATTCCTCAATACAATAAACATAACCATAACACTTTGCTTTAAATTCACCGTCAATGTATCTCTCATAAAAGATATTTGCTTTCACCCTTATGAAATTTATACGTTTCTAAGTATAGCGTTTATTGACCGATCCTCAATCAACCAGAACATATATCCATTAGTTCTAAGCCCCATCAAACGATTCTTTAACCGAACAAGCTTCTTGTTCTCCCTCTAAATCATTCGTACTAAATAAATTCATGTTAAGCCCACAAAAACCTCCATGTTCGCCCCGTTTAACTGCTCCGCCGAAAACCCTCGCACCCAAACCGGCAATCGAAACCCCACGATCATTGGCTCGATTTAAATGATGACGGTAATCGAAAATCTTGTTAAAGACATCAATTTCAATAATGAAATTTTATTTTGATTGTTTTGATTCGATTTTTATGGTGCTGCTTCCCAAAAGTTGATGCTCCATCCAATGGACGCACACGGTTCTAGGTTCGTCGCTTAAGTTTTTCGTTTTTAGCGTTTTTTTTTTCTTCTTTTTTGTTGTCCCCCCGCGCTTAAAGCACACGAACGAACAGTAACGGATCACTGGTCCATTCATTCGGTTTGTGTTGTAAGCTGCTTTCTTCTTCTTATTTTTCCTTTTTTTTTCTTCTGAGATCTAAGCCACAAGTCATGAATGGACCACGTACCAGACCAGACCTGAGGGATAAAACTCCACACACACACACACGCGAAGCAACATTGACGATCGCGTTTTTTACAATTTTTTTTTTTTTGGTTCGTTTCGTGCGAGTATACCTCGTTGTCATTCGCTAGGCCCGCACGACACAACCCGAGGGATCTTCTCCGCCCGGCCCCATACACCGGCTTACCCACCCTCTGGACGTGCACTGGACGTAAAGCGCTGGAATTATAATGATGTTATAATTTATGGTCATCGCTTTTTGTCTTCGACCAGGGAGCTTAAACTCTGCTGCAAAACTAGAGAGTTGGTGAGCTGAGCGCGCTCGCGCTCAGAAACCATGTCGCATGATGATGAATGATAGAGCGAGCGTCACCGCCGTCACCGGGACGCCCAGGCTAGCCCCGGTAGTGAATGCGGCTATCTTCGTACGGGTTTGCTACACCTCCCATTCGCGTTATCGCGTTCCTTGCGTACCCATCCAATCTGGAGCGATTTGACACGAACCGTTCAATGTACGCGCTTCTCCGTTCGTTCGGACTCGTAGCCCAACCGAAACCCCAAAGCGAACGAAGGGAACGACAGAACATAATGGCTTTGACTATTAAATTTTTGCCATTTGGAAAAAAGTGCTCCCGCGACTCGGGCAGCGGAAGATTCTCGAGCATTGGAGATTGTACGCACTGGAGCTGGGGTGAGGCACAAAAAAGGAGTCGAAACCGGGTGCGACGAAAAACGAACCTGATTAATGTTTTGTTTATGCTCCCCGCGTTTTTGTTTGCCCTCCGCTGCACCACGGAAGTGTTGGTGCTTCGTGCTGAAATGTTGCCCATTTTGTTGTCCTACAATAGCGGTGCCACCCTTAGATTTTTTTTGTTGCGTTCGATGCCTTCAGGGCAAATTGATGAAACCGTCCACACGGAATCGTCTGTGGCAGCAAAACACCAAAACAAAAACCGGGTGCGTGCTCGGACAACCAACCAATGGCCCATTTTAGACAAGGGACTTTGGTTAATTATTAGATATTGACCGGGAGATACTGTGTGTCTGTGCCCCCTCTCGGGGTGATCTCGAGGGTGAGTGCAAAAACTGATTCGGAAAAATTAATTACTCCCACTCTTCCTCCCCCCACTGTCCGAACCCCTTCGGACGATTAGTTCTTGTTTGACCCAACTCGAAAGGGTACACGCCTCCGGCAAGTTCTAGCTCGGACAGTTGGCTTCTGTGGCCGGTGCGGCTTAAATCAAACTATCAACACATTGGTCGCACGCACGCACAGGTCGCTAACGAAACCAAACTCGACGGTTAGCAGATTAGAGTTGAACAAACCAATCACCCATCCGTTCAATCCATCCGCGGTTACTCCAGATCATTAATAATCTGTTGCGAACGATCACTGCTGATGGTCGGGGACCTCGGGTGTTTGATGCACTTCGTTAATGATCCTCTTGCATGTGTTGAAAATTGACTTACAAATAACTTTGGCTAGGTATTATCTGGATCTGGAGCACAAGATATACGGTTAAATTATTTTCACTGTTGCTGGCATTCGAGGTTTTTTGATCAGTAAAGGGCAGTGTTGTTACTTGGTTTAGTTAGTGAATCTAGCACGTCATGGAATAATCTTTGGAAATTGTTATCCAAGCTCTACTGATCTTGGTTATTTAGCAGGCGCTTCCCAGTCCTAGCCTACTTAAGAGACCTCTAAACCGTCCACGATCTAGCTCCGATCCGATATTCCGCCAGCCAATCCGGTATTCCAGACCTTTTACAAACTGTCCCCTCAGTTCGATATTACCAAGCTTCGTCCTCCCATATGGATTGGATCGTCCGGTGCCATTCTCATGACCTGACCAGGCCACCATAACTTGGTGCTTTTAATACGCTGCAAAATGATGAGATTTGTGTACAACTCACAGTGCTGGCCCTTCCACACATCTCACAACCCATTTCCACACATTTTGACTCAAACTCCAATAAACATATCACAACACCCAGGAACGCACGCAAAACGTCTGCTATTGCCAACCGCCTTTAATTGCTTCACCCCAAACGAACATTACAACCCTCTATTTCGGTCTAATGTAGTTTGATTAAATGCAGCCTGCACTTAATTTCATCTGGCTCCAGCCGCTCCCCTAAACCGATAATTTCCAATGCCAAGATCCGTGATCTTACCCGCGATTTTACAATCAAATCCGGATGTACTGCAATGATCTCCCGATCGGATCGCACCAAGCCCAACCCCTAAGGTGCGTGCGTGACTTGATCGCGTATCGAAATGCATCGAACGCTTCGCGCTGGATTGTTTTGCTGGTAGCTCCGATTAGTGAAATGCGTAAAACAGTATCGTTGTAGTGAGGCGCTTTCCGTTGTACGTTTGTGTACGGGTTGCACACTAATTACAAGCCGTGATCTACACGCAATTGTACGTCGTCGGCTCGCGTACAACTATCTGCCTGGATGATGCCACGGGACAATTGTGCCGGGGCTGCTATTGTTTCGTGCCCGGTTTAGCTATTTATCGATGCCCACGTGCAATGCCCGGACGGAACGATGATGTGCGTCGCCAAATGCGATCGCGTGTGCACAGGATGCGTCTTGCACAGGTTTTGCTTACAATTGGACCGATATCAGGGTGGATTCGATCGTGGTTAGAATGGTGTTTGGCGGGCTGAAAACCATAATTCAATTGTTTTTTCATTACAAGCTTGGTTTCTAGCGGCGATAGGAAAGATGGCCGCTGGTTCAAAGCCATGTGCGATGGATGCGATTTGAACTACGAGCCTGTAATTTATGAAATCAATCATCTGCTAGGTTTACTGTCTGCGTCAATGCACCAAAGAAATTTTTCCTATGCTCGCTAGTCTCAAATTTGTTTTATTGAATCTTAAATCTGTAATCACTAGGAGTTAAACTTTTTTTATTTGAGAAAAATTTTCAAAATAGATTACGTGGAGCGGTCCGGTGGCCGAGGTAATAACGGCGCCGGTCTCCACACGGCTGGACCTGGGTTCAAACCTCATCTGGGCCGTTCCCCCATAGTGAGGAATGAATATCCAACTATGCGGTATCAACAAGTCTGGTAAGCCAGAAATGACAGGAATGACCTAAGAGGTCGTTAAATAAAAAGACATCTTTTTTTTATTCATAAGGGACGGTCTGGCCGTTTTGCTAGAGAGAAATCGTTAAAGCCGATCGAAACAATAAATAAATGCATTGCCATTAAATGTCCCCTTATGGTGGTCAGGTGTGAAGCAGTAGCACAAGCTTGTTAAGCTCGTTTCTCACCCTTAGCAATGACACAAAAAGAGAGAGAGAGAGAGAACTAAAAAAAACAACCCGGACAAACATGAACCGTACCGTTCCGGTCGGCATCGCGCTAAGTGTGTGCGCACAGGTTGCTCTACCAGGGCGGCACGTGTAAAATGGAGATCAATCGCATTTCGCAATCGTCGCTCGCTGCCCGCCCCACTGATGGATTGTGACACGTAAGCAAGTCACGGGGTGCGTTTTCCACCAGCAAATGCGCGCGCGTTCACCCGCAATCGTACGCATCGTCGTCTTTAAAGCACCCAAACATGGTAGGAAAAACCCCCGGGCCCGTGCTGCCCGGTCGTTGGTGAGAATGCAAAAAACGTGTTATCCGTGGCGAGGTGTAAATTGTCGCACTTTATTCTTTTCAGGACCATTCACAGCTTCCACCCAGTGTGTTCCGCCTCCGTCTCTGTCGTGTGTGTGTTTCTGGCACCTGTATATGGTACCTCAATGGGAGCAAACATGATCAAAAACCGGGTCGATTATGTGAACTTTGCGTTCGGTTTGCTCGGGTTCCTGGTTGAAGCAGGAAAATGGTTTCACGCATGAAGGACTGGTTGTGTTGTTTTTCTTTTCCTCATACCACTCGTGTACACTTGTCAGCTGATTACGAATTCAGATCATTTCACGTCGCACAGCGACGGAGCAGCACCGGAGCGAAGCTGTTATTTTCGTGCGATGAAAAGATCCAATCAAATTATATCCTCCGATAAAAGGGAGGAAAGGGGTGAAAGAACCTCCACCGTAACGTTTTCCTTTATTGATCCACGGCTCACGGTTGACCGTCCGAAACTGGCTACTAATTACTCTTTCACTTATCAACCACTTTGCAGCGATTAAAGCTTCCGAAATTGATAATTAACCCTATAATGCATCACAATTAACTGTATTAAATGTCATCCGGCATTTGCAAGCTGTGGAGAAAAGAAAAAAAACGGTCAGCAGAGCATACATCTTTAACCTTCGGCAGTGTAAACAACCGGCCCCTTTGTACAATACCAAGCAGCGCGTGACGAAACAATAACAATGTTACCACCTCCAACGAGAGAAAAAAACCCTCCCGACCGATGCTTATGCTAAACCCAAATCAGACAAAAAAAAACAGCTAAAAGCGACACAAACAAAACGACCACACCAACCAATCGGAACCACGGAACGCGGCACTATTTAACGACCGTTGCACAAATCATAGCGATCGGCCGTGATCACGCTAACGACGGCGCCGATTGGATCGTTCGGTTGAGCAACCGCAACTGTGCTGGAACGCTCGCGCGACACATACGAAACCGTTCAATGCCGCTCGAGTATGGTACAAAATGTTCAATTTTTGTGCCTTATAAACCACCGGGAGACGAAGAAGAAAAAAAGTATATTGCGCCCATAGAGCTCCAAAAAGGGAGATTCGGAGGTTCGTCGCTTAAAGTCTTTTGTTTTTGCTGAACGCGCTCAGCAGCGAACGCTTTTCGATATTTATTTGTTCCTTTTTTGTCACCGTATTTTCAGCACACACAAAAAAGCGGTTCAATTCTTTTCCTTTTTTCCCCTCAAGTGCGCCCCAACCCCCAGCACACCCCCCCCGTAAAAGCTTTCCGAATCCGAATCCAAGGCGGAGCAGCAGAGACAACGAACGCTCGACAAAAGCTCCGATCTTTTGGTGAGCAGCAGCGTGCGCGAGCGCGCTTCAACGTTCGGCTTTGGAGCATTGGAAAAGCGCTCTCTCGCACACACAGACACACAAACACTAATACGTGTGAGCTTTCACGGATCGGATCGCTTCTGCCGTGGTTCATTGCTACCGTATGCTCAGGTGATCGGTTTCTGCGATGCTGCGCTACCGATCGCTCGACAGTTGGGGAGCAACAGAGAAAAGCCGGGTGGCTGGGAAAGAAAAGGGGGGGGGACTTTATTTTTCCTCCCGTTCCTCGGGTACGGTGGAGAGATTGGAAGGTCATGGTTGGAACGCGAGCATCTCGCGTGCCCAGTATCGATGCGAACGCTGAAACAAGTGGGTCCGTGGGACACACAGGAACATTGACTAGCTAGCGGTTGCGTTCCGTGGCGTACAGTGAAGTGTTTTGGTTACGATCGGTGCGTGGGCAACTTGGTACTGGTGGTGAGATTCAGCATGTGAAGTTTGTCGTACATGGAGGAAGCAATAAATCATATTGCGTTGAAGAAGTGAAGTCCGGAGTGAAGCAATTTAATGAGCGAAAATCTTAGGAGATTTGTCGATGATCGTCTATATACTCAGCCTATAGGAATCATGTGAAATTGTGAATATTTTTAACAAACGTGTTGTGTGCGCATTGTACTCGTCTACGGTCAGACCCACATAAACATAAACCACACGAGGAAGTGACACCGAAAACGAGTTGAAACATAAAACTGACACGAGCAAAAACAACAACGAAAAACAACACGCTCGGACCGGGCTGAACCCTGACAGTTAACGCTGGTGGTGGTGGTGGACCTTAAAAACAAAAACAAAAATTTCAACGTGCCACCAGCTGCCACTGGTTTTCGTAGTGTTCGTCCGTCAAGGATCGTGATTGATAACCGGTTAATTAAGCTGCTTCGCGTACTCCGCGTATGTGTGTCTCCCTCGATGGAGACGTGTGTTTTGATACCGCAGGAATTTGCCCTCGCCGTGACAGGTGTCGGCGCTCGTCACTCGTCGGAACAGACGGCCACCGTCTGGTCGAGCGTACCGATTCCCCAGGGACGGCTCTGCTACCCGTTCCAGGGCACGGTACGGATCGACAACCTGGCCATCTTTACCGCCCTGCCGGATGATGATGTAAGTAGCTGCTCTTAGCGTACACCCGTAGAATGTCTTGGGCAGTCCTTTTTTTTTTTTTTGCTCGTACGAAGCTGCCCACATTCGCTCTATTTTGTGATGCCCGGCTGCAAACTATCAGGGCCGGGAAGGGTGGTACCGATCCGATACCCCGGGCAGCGTTTTGATTCGTTGACCAGCGTGTGAGCTGCGATTGTGCGCAGCCGGGCGTGAAGAAAACGGAAAGGGCCGACCACTTTGCGAACGGTTGTCTGACCATCCTCCCATGACGGTGGGAAAACTTCTTAAAGACGCTCCTACGCATCGTCTGTTTACGCACCACCACAACCAACTACCAGCAGAAACTCTTACGGGGGGGAAGCCACAAAAAAGCGGGCCATTTTGCTTCAAGAAACAATCATACACCAGATCATCGGCTCGGTGTTTGCGACAATTAGGAGAATTCTGCTCGACTACTTCTACCACTTCTTCTAGCCCGCTTGCGGTGCTGGCTAGAATTATAATTATGGCTCGGAATTAAAATGCAAGAATTATGAGGGTGCGATGGTCGGTTTAGTTTGTGGTCAAGGAACGAAAAACTCAAAATACCAAGCGACGAACCCCTTTTATTCGTTGCTGACGGTTCTAACCATCAAGTGCGGAACTGGACGCTTTTAATAAAAATTCCCACACTTCCACTCTGCAGAAGGAGAACCGGTGGCAGGGTCTTAAAGAATAGCTTGTCCATCAGAAAAAGGGGTGTCAGGATTTTTTTTCTTCTTCTCAAAAACAAACGAAACAACGCCCTATTGATGGTTTTGTTAACAGCAAAGCAAACAAACGCTATTAGCAAAGGCACCAAGTTTAAGATGCAGTTTGAAGAAACAATCTCTCTCTCTCTCTCTCTCTCTCTCTCTCTCTCTCTCTGTATAACGCAAATTAAGTCGAATGATCACTTTGTAAGTGTGAGCTAATTTGAGACTCGTTTCTCGCTGGCCCGCCACTACGATAACGCACACCAACCGTACCGAACCGCACCACGCTCTATTAGGGCCCGTCCATCGGCCACTTTAATTAGACCGATAATGTCCCATTTCGCCTAGCTCCCGTTCCTTATTGAGAGCGCACCCAGTCTCGCCAAACCTGTTCCACAATTAATCAACGTAACGATCAGCAGTTCATTTACACTTTTTCTGCACGGACTCTCACCGCCTTTGGAGAAAGAAGACACTCGAGCGTCGAGAAGGCAAAGAGGGTTCGCTCACTCACAAATCAATTAAAAATGCAACGTTCCATATGAAAACTTGTCGGCAGCGCTGGTTGACGGCGTGCCGTGCCTTGGCCTGGGTGCACTTTCAGTTTCACCCTTTGAATCCCATACGTTTCCTCCCTGTGTGTGTGTGTGACTGACACCAGGTTTTCTCTCTTCGAACCGCACAACAAATGCAAGCAATTAAATCATAAGAAGACGCACCACAAAACAACTCACGCAATGGGTCCACTGTCATCCACCACCACCGTCCCAGCAGCTGCCAATGACCGGTTGCAAAAGGCTCACCGAACCTGCCGCCCGCCGAGCTACCAATCTGATACAGTTTTACCCCGCTTTAGGGGGGCAAAAAAGGCTGAACCATTTCTCTTTCTTTTCGGTACCGCTACCGATCTCCACCGGCGGCAGCGTGGAGAATTATGATGCGTTTTGCAATTGAATAATAGCAGAAACATTCCACACAATCTTGAAATAGAAATGACTGCTTCAATTAGCTAGCGAAGCAAAACCGGGCACCAAGACAAGTTCATGGGCTCGTGTGCGCTCGGCTAGTCTAGGGGTTGGCAAGCCTCCCCTTTTTTCCATTATCTCCCTTCGCTGATCGCAACACACAAACGGATGCCAACAACCTCTTCGGTGTGAATCTGTAGCACGACTCCCCGACGACGAGCACAATTTCCATAATCATAGCGCAACATGATAAGCGGCCATTGAACCAAACGGGCGTCGTAGTAGTACTTTTCGGGGTGCATTACTTTCACTGTGGCCGGGGATCAATGGGCTGAAGGGTGGACGATTTTGCATAATTCATTTATGAACCTCTTGCAACGGGAGAATCATCCCCCGGGGAGCTAGTAAACACGAGCAAGTCACATAATGAAGCACAATTAAGTCAGATTGCGTCTTTGCGGTGTCAGTGAATGACCTAAGCCCACGGGCGCAAGAATAGCGGCCATTAGCGAACGACGGGAAATTGTCTCACAAACTTGAACTTGAACCGACCCGAAGTCACCGCACCGTTTGTGACACGAGGCACCATAAACCCGGCGGACGTTGAGAAGCGGCATCAAGAGACGCACAAACGCGGAATGGTACCTGGGCCAATTCGAGATAGATGGCGCCGATAATGGCTCAGAAATTCGGAAAAGATGTGCCAAAGGAATGAAGCACAAACAGCCACAAAAAAAAGGTTTCGGGTTCGGTGATCGATCGGAAAAGAGGAGGCCAAACGAATCCCGAAGCACCGTAACAAACCTGAAGGAAGGATCAACATTTCTGGACGTAAAGCTAAGGGATCATTAAGCGTTGGACCGTTTTGCAGGTGCAGGTGCAACATCGGATTTGATAGGTGCTCCTATTTCCTGGAGAACGATCACTAATTGATGACCTTTCGATGCGCTTCGGGATACAGTTTGCGGGTCGTTGCATCAAATCGCCGATCGATCCTCGAGTTTTAGGACCGAAGGCGTGTGAAAGATTTTTCGGCCAAAAACGGCTGGTCTGAGCGTGGTGCGTTTATGGCTTACCGGATCGGGGTCATAAATCGGTCGGCAGTGAAGAAAGAAACGATCAGTTTGGTTTGAATCGGATCTGGGATCGAGACTGGGGCCGGGTCGAGCGAGCGGAAAGCCTTGCAATTTGATCGCTCGTTTGGTCGCCCCATTCCCACAGTTGAGTGGAGCTGGTGGACGGTTGTGTCGCTTTTTTGCGGTGACAACCTAATCAATGACAACTCGACACCTGGACAACGTGCTCGATATGCCTACACCTTGCTCTTGAGACAGCGGCCCAGGATAGAAGGCGTACGGGCCCAAATCCACTTCCCAGTGCGTCGCTCTAGTCATTCTAGCAGGAAGGTCCCGAGTTGTCCAGCGACCACCACGTCTAAGTGCATGGACGAATATGCTGATTCGAAGTACGTTTTGAGGCGCGTGGACACCTATCCGCTTCCATAAAGGGGCTCGAACGACGGTCAGACAGTAATGCAATGATAATAAATATCTTCTCCGCTTTGTCCCGTACAACTTCGCCTTGACTCTTTAGCCTTAAGGTTCTTGCGAGGTGATCGTGGGATAGAGCTTAGGACACGATCACCCAAGAAGAAGTCCGTCAAGCCTCAAATCCCATCCACTCCAATGTGTGAATGTATTAATCAAAGCCCTCCACCATCACACCACAACCACACGAGGCTATTTAGAAAGTCCTACCGCGTCAACCAAAACAAAGGCCACCGAGGCTTTGGTTGATTGATTTTTAATTATTTCTTCCCGAGAGCCGAGACTTTCTTTGCCTCACAGCTACTGGGCAAGCGGTACGCCGAAGGTTGATAGATGACTGGGAGGACACCTGATGCTGCTGCTTCATCGATCATCGGAGAAACTGACATCGCATGACATCGATCGACTGTTGGGATCGGGGCGAAAGTCTTAACCTCACTTTCTGGATTAGGTTACCCGTAACCGAATCCTTTTGCTTCGCCCAGGATGGAATGCAGGAATATCCCTCGGACTTGCATCATGGACGCAGTGTTATTGATACTGGGTCTAATTTGCTGGGCCGTGGTCAGGTGCTATACCGATACCCTTTCCTTGAGAAGGTCGCACGGTGGACGGGTCATAAATTCAGTACTTAAGATCAGTGTCCTGAGAACCCAAACCAGCTTCCTTCTCTCGGGCAGTACAGTGTGAGCGTGAGAACGTTCACGTCGATCCTCGGACGTCTGTCAGCTGTCGCGGTGGGATACGGGAACACGGGATCGGAGGGCGAATGGTGGAAAATCAAGGGCAAAGACAGAAGTCAGTGCCAGTTGCATGTCAAAGTGTCCACTCGTCGTCGTATCATAATCGTCCTCATCCGGTTGTTGCAGATGCTGCACATGCAACGGTCAGTCGGACAGCGCACAGAAGGAGCCGACGCCGACCTGCGAGTCTGTTTGATCTGGTCCTTCCATTCTCATTCAGTCGATCATCTGACAGTTATGGTTATTGAATTGGCAACCCATCGGCGAACTGTAAGCCGATCCCGCACGCACACAAATACACTCGGGATCTTTATGATAATTGTGCAAATAAAGATTGGAGTTTAGAGTCAGCCACCTAGAGGCTTACTGGTTGCTGGCGGGGGCTCGAGTTCTTCATTCGAGATGCAAATGAGTCGCGTGAATCACAGCGAACGACTCGCCGGATTGAGTTGTTGCGGGACAGCGGGACTTTCTCCCATGCATTCCGCGCATGCGACAATGCACCAGAAGCAAACACGTTTCGAGTTTTGTAATTAAACAATTACTTAATTATGCATAATGCGCGGAGATACTGCTCACGGTGGGCTCCGGCACTCGGGCCAGGGTCGTTTGCGAAAACCAGAAACCATAGAGCCAAGCCTCGTTCGGAGTAGGAGATATCGTACATCTTGGCCAGGAGTCGTTTAGCAGCTTCGAGAGCAGCGAACATTGTACTGTTACAGTTGTTTGGGTCGTGGATCTTCGACTCTGCTACCGTTCGAACAACTCAATCGCTAATAAAGACATCAGCAGACCGATCGAAGCTCGGTTGGTTCCAAACTTTTGTTCGAAGGCGCTCTTACAACGGTTTAATTGAGTTTCGTCTCACACGCCTTTCCTTCGGCGGCTCGTCTCAGGGTGTGGAATGCAGCCCGGCTGCCGTGACATTAGGATCCGAATTCAGTTGTTCTGGTAGCGAGCCTCTCTCACCCGGTGATCCCGAGATAAAAAGGCCGACCGTTCATTTGCATAAAGCGGGCTCAGTGGGCTTCTTCGTGGTCCGAGTACATCACGACCAACAGCACGACAGTCTCGCTTAATCCTCCTGAAAGCCTTTCCTCGTACCTTGGGCAGCTGATCCCGGGTGGGTCGAGACATCGAGACGCTCGAGAGGCCGCGGTTGTCCGGAATGTGTGGTTGTGTGGAGTAAATTAATTGAAATCGACGAGTCTATTCTGGTGAGGAAGTCTATGGGATTGTTGTTATGTTTTGGGAACGTTGAATTGGCGGGTGCGATCGTCGCGACGAGATTTACGAGGGTCACAGAAGCTTCAGGTGCCTCGAGCTCGCATGTGAGGAAGCTCTAAATTAGTGTCATTTGTCGGGTTCGAAGCTTGTGTTGTTCTTCGCCCCGCTGATCGTAGTTCGACCCCCAAACCGTTGGGTGATCGTTTTAGAGCTAATAAATATTAATTTGGAAGATAAATTGATCACGACTTTGGCCGGTGGTCGAGCGAGCCAGGTCGGCGCAACAAAACCGAAAGCTCATTCCACCTAATCAGACTCACGTCGAAGCGCAGGGCCGGAAGAGCTAACTGGTAAGAATATCCGATAATGTTCTCGGTTGCGTTCATTACCGAAAATGAGTCAGGGCTTTTGTGGTGGAGTTATGCTTCCTTTGTTCTGGATCAAATCGGTAATTCCCATGTTGGAGCTCATCTTTCGGAAGACGCAGCTCCGCGTTGATTCCTTTGTGCGTTTGCTCACGTGAATAGGACGCGTGCCGAGGAGATAATTCTAAGCAAATAATGGAAGCTGTTCTAACTCGGATTGTGGTTAGCATTTGGGGAAGGAAATTGGAAAATCGTGATCATGTTGCAATTGTACAGAGGCTGAGAGTATTATCCCTTGTGGTTACTCATTCTTTCTCACTTGGTTGTTAAAATAAGACCAATACAGAACTAATTTAAGATAAACTTCTGAATGCTGAAACCTCTCATCTAACTCTACAATCGCTTCTAATATAAATATTTGAAACAAGAGACGATATTTGTGGAATCACTGCAGAACAAATGGCTCAATTCGGATGATGAACGCCGTTGCGCTTGTTAAGCCTCCGATACAGTAGTACGTCTTGTATCGTGTTTCAGCTAGATGGTAGCGTCTGATTGGCATCCCAGCGTGGGTCCACCACGAAACGTTTGACCAACCAAGCATTGAGGTTGTTGAGGGAAGATATCCATGCCCGGAATGGCGTCTCCCATGGCTCCGGAACAAATTGAAGTTTATGTGCGTTAAAATCTATCTCCTGCTGACCTCGGGACAGCACACCACAACCACTGAAACCCAACTCCCGAAACGAAAGAAGAAGCCATGACAGAAACGGTCATCCCGAGGCACATCCCGGAGAACGAGATCGATGCCCGGCGATGCCGTGCTTTATTGGAGTCATTTTTATGGCAATCCGTTATTTTACTGCCGAAATTCGATGGACCGAATATGTCTATCGTTGGCTCATAGCTTCGCAGACTCAACGCTCAGATCCACCTGAAGTATCTCATTTAATGATGATCGTTCGCTGAGGATGCTATCGATCTTTATGGTTATTCTGGATAATCGGAAGGATCTGAGATGGGAGGATCAGCCACGGGCATGGGAGTAGAGTAGTTTCGGAAATTAATAGGAGTCGGACCGTGCCGAGTTCGTTTCCTATTCCACCGAAAATCTGATAATAAACGAATAAATCAATAAACCATCGTTTCGACCGAGCCAATGGCCGCAGAACGCAGGAAGCAAAACTAGTTTCTAGCGTAGTAGAACGCTCCGTCTCGCCTCATAGGCTCGGCAATGGACAGTGTTCAGGAGTGTTGATCAGCTTCCAACGCAACAGTCGAGCTGCAAACGGCGGACAGTTTTCATATTCATAAATCAAATGCGATAATTGTGCATAAATTGTCAAACACACACAATTTGTTCTGCACAGCCAGCACATGCAAAGCTGATCGTTGGCTGGGAATTGGGCGAGGCATCGCGCGATCGCGAGCCTGTCTGAGCTAGAATAAATCACCACTGGGCTTGGAATCCAGACGAGTGGGAGTTATGGGCTGATAAATCAGAGGACAATCAGAAGTGACAATTCTTCCACTCGACAGCAACCACTTTCGATGATCGCTGAGAAATGATCGTAGAACATCTTTTGCATTGTGTGTTGTGAACTGGTTTGAGTTGTTTTCTGAGATGACAGGACATGATTTTCTCTAATGGATTAGCAGAGAAATGATGTGCTACGTAGGACATTCTTAGAAGAATGTCTGGCGTGTTGTCCCAGGGTTAAGAATAGGACAGATATTTATTTAAAAAAATGCTTCTTCAAGGACTCTTAAAGCAAGATCCCAATTTCTGAGGAATATTTCATTTATATCGCGAAAACGAAGATAAAAAATACTTTCAATAGGAAATTCCCTTCACTGGGCGGAATCGCAAGGATCAAAGACTGCAAAAGCCCTGTTGCCCTCGTAAACCACGTCAGGAATGATGGGATCAGTAATCATCTCCAACATTTTCGGCACAATGATGGCATTTATTCAAGGTCTCAGGGCTATAGGGACAAAAATCGATTGCCCCAAAAACCCGAAAAAGGGCCCTCAGTTTTATGGCATTCATCTTCTCGTTGAAAGGGTTTGTTGACTTCCCAGGAATCGGTAATGTCTTTCGATGCCCTCAAACGCCTTTCTGACCCCCGGAACACGCACACACACACTGGAGACGATCAGCTACAGCGAAATTGCAAATTATGATCATCAATTCGGTATCATTTTTCGATCTTTTCCCTTCCTGTGGACCCGAGTGGACGTGTACGAGCCGGCCTGGATGCTCGCAGCCTCCGCGCGACAACAACAAGTAGCGCGAAGCGGAAATTTATTTTATCTCCTCATATATATTCATAAACATTTGTGCAATCTTTGGCCGGGGCAGTAATGGCGATTGGAACGATCGATCGATCGATCGGGAACGACCGACGGGAAAGACTTCGGCAGGTGGCGGCCATCGAAATATATTATCCAACATTTGTAATTTCGATCTGTATCGTCGGATCATGAATGGCTCGTTGCTCGTTCATCCCGATGTCCACTTAGATATGTATCGCCTAAGGCGATGGAGGGAAGACTCTTGGACAGGGATCGACGGATGTTTACACTCGTTAAGCGTCGTCCTCATCGTCGTCCATGTGGAGAAGATCGGATGGTGGAATCGTAAAGTGACAATAGTTTAACGCTTTGCAAGGAAAGAAGAAGGGCAGAACCGTCTAGCCACCCTCTGTGCGTGGAATGGTCGGTTTACGTGTCGGTGGTTACATGGTTGAGTAATTTTTCATAAATCACATGAAGGGGAACATTACCTGGGGCGGTCCGTAGCGGATAGTTCACCGGAGCGGAACGAGCGTAGGGGAGAAAATATAAAAGGGGGCGTTAAGTGTCATTAATTAAGCCATTACGAGATGTCATTGGCGATGCGTGTCATGGGGTAAATCACACTTGTTGAGTGAAAGCGTACGATTTAACACAGGAAATAGCTGTTTAGCCTGCATAAGGCACCGTTTGTCACTTGACGGCTTGTTAGTGCAGCGTAATAACCGTACGTTTACAACCCCTGCTTTACAGATTCGACACCGGTTTGGACTGTACGACGAGATCACCAGTGTCAACGGACGAACGGTACGACACTGCAACTGGATCCGGTTCCTGCGCGTGTCGGAAACGTACGGCCCACAGGTGAACGTGGTCTGCGCCAAGGTGAAAGGTGAGCCGATCTACGAGATCGTGAAGGCAATCCCGTCGCATCAGGAGCTGGTCGTGTACTACCTGCCCGAGGGTCCCGAGGAGCTCTTCTTCATCCGGATGCGTAGCCAGCTGTACCGTCAAACGATGGACTCGATCCTCGAAGGTAAGCACCAGCCCCCGATACCCTTTTAAGGGGAGTCGCCGAAGAAACAAAAGCCCGTAGCCCGTTCGAGATCATCTGGAGCCCTATCTGAGATAGCATTCATTTCACCCATCACACGTACAGCTCCCAGCACACGCATGCATTGGTGTGTTGTTCGTACCGACGACTACGAGGAGAGCGATTTTTCGTAATAAATAAAATAGTGATTTTATCAATAATAGCCGGCTCTCGTTTGTGTAATCGCGGATCGCGGTTTGGAGGTCGCCCTTGTGGACGACGACGATCGCTCCCGAAAGCGAGCTTAAATTAATACACACAAATGAGTGTTGTGTTTCTTAACAAGAAAATAATTGAAATAATTCGGTAGATTACGCTTCGAGATTATTGGAAGGTCTGCGCGGTTGGGACGTTGGAATTCTTCTTGGCACAGAATTTGCGCCGTCTCCTGATGGCCATTTCCTTTGTGCAGTTGCAGCAGCTGCAGTTTGTTGCACCTTTTTCGAGCACGGTTTCGTTTCCGAGTGTTAACTCAAAAGCATTTATAATGATCTCCTTTCTGGCGGTGTTTCTGGGCGTGAGCTATCCCGAGACTAACGGCAGCCGGGAGAATCGGGAGTAATTAAGCCCGAAACTGATTTCCATAACACTTTGGCTGGCACACACAGGCTGGTGGGAATTAATTTCCTGTCACCAGGTACTCGCCCGGTACCAGCCAGGAAGCTTACCGGTTGCAGCGACCGTTTCCTCGTGTGTGTGGAATGATAAAACTCCCGACTGCACAATTAATGAAGCGGTGTGAAATGAATGAGCTAGATTAGCGCTAATGATGGTCGATTAATAAACGAGGCGTTAAGTGTAGCAGCTTCGCGAGAACTTCGACCGTGAACAAATCCGCATGTTGCGATCAGCGTTGTGCGATCACTTATCCGGACTTCTTCCCCATTTTTGCAGACTCACCGCTGGACCTTTCGACGTCGCTCCTGTCGCGGGTGATGCTACCGATCTCACCGTCATCGGGCGCCGAAGATGAACACAAATCGGTGTCGGGCGACGACTCATCGATCTCGATCTCGTCCGGAGCCAGTACCGGGGGCGATCGGTGTGACGCCGGGCTGGACCTCGAGCTGGCGGCCATCTCCAGCGGACCAGGATCTCGGGCCTCACCCAAGGCCCGTCCATCGGCCCGCTCCGAGCGGGCGATGCTGCCGTGCGAAGTGTGCGGCAAGGCGTTCGATCGTCCTAGTCTTCTGAAGCGGCACATGCGCACACACACCGGCGAAAAGCCGCACGTGTGTGGGGTGTGCGGCAAGGGCTTCAGCACGTCCAGCTCGCTCAATACCCACGTCCGGATACACTCGGGCGAAAAGCCGCACCAGTGTCAAGTGTGCGGCAAACGGTTCACCGCCAGCTCCAACCTCTACTACCACCGGATGACGCACATCAAGGTAAGGCTAAGACGGAGGTCCACCGAGGAACGCCATCGATTCCACGATTCGTCCAGTAATTAAAACATTTATCCCTTCTTATCAGTTTTTATGAGACGTATCGGGATTCACCAACAAACAACCGCTCGCGAATTCCAAAGACCTTTCTGTCAAGATCCTCCCGTATTTCTGGCGGGACAGCAAAACAAAAAGACACAACATTCGTGTTTTTTATGATTATTAGCCACTTTAATTACCACCCCGGGTACGGCTGCATCAGGTAGCCTCTCCGGGAATGGGGTATATAAAAACCGTCAACTCGAATGCATTCGGCCTTAGAGTCCCCAAGATACCTCCGATCTCATTTGCAATCAAAGAGAATTTCTCAATTTTCGCATTTTTTAAAACACACACACACACACTTGGTCGACGCTGGCGACGATTCCTGAAGAACGCAGAACCCAAAGAACCCATAAAACCCGTTTATATCGCCGGGCGAATCGGTCACTTTCATCTGCACCGAAACCGTGTGCGTGTGTGCGTGAGTGCTGGTTCTGGTGGAACTTAATTAAAAAGAATTTATTAAAAAGATAATTAGACTGGTTTCCTGGTGGTTCTACCGAGCCACCGTGCCATACGCTTGGCGGCGCATGCGCTGGGACTATAAGTGCCCATCGCCGGCTTGAGCCCGTTCGAATCTTTGCGTCGATCCCATCAATCAAAGTCAGCTTCAATGTTGTCACCCCGGGTTCGATGTTTCAAACCACCGCCACTACAGTGCCCCCCCCCCCCCCTTCATATCCCATATATGATCGATTGAGTTGTACTGGCGATCGGTGTCCACCGCTCTTAGATCTTCGTCCCAGCTAACCGTTGTTGTCATCCCAACCAACAGCCCCAGCTGGTTTCGTAAATATCAAACCAGATTGGAAGCCTCAAGACACTGGCTGGGCGCAACTCATATTTCTCTCTACCTTTCCCTTGCTTTTTCGGGAATCAGCAACCGAAACCCAAAAGCTTCACCAACCGCAAAAGGTCATCCCACGAACGTCCGACGTCTTTCGGGTGAAGTTTTGTCACAATCGGAAACATGAAACCAGAGACTCGATAAGATATCCTATCAGAGACTTCAATTATACAAAAACATGCCACATCTGCCCCGTAGCCTGGCTGGATGTTGGCTTTGTTCGCTTAATGACTTCTTTCGATTTCGATAGGTCGATTAAACTGATTAGCCAAGCCGGTTAATTTACGATTGCCCGGCTCGACTTTTCAGCTGCAGTACAGTGGAGTACGGTACAATGTTTTGATTAAAAATTGATCCCTCCGTCACTTTCTAAGGCTCTTGGCATGTCCAATGCATGGATGCAATTAACTCCTGAAGCCTCTTTTCCGACTGCAAACCACTTTTACTAATGTTTTTAATAATGAGAACTAAAAGCGACAAACCTTTACGTGCGTGGTGGGGCAAAGCGAGGAGGAAACTAATTTCCAATATAAACATTCATATTTCGCTGATAAACACAAAAAAACAACCCGAATGAAGCCATTCTGTAAATGGACCGGTTTTTATTTTTTACTGTTTTTGATACACAATCAATATGGACAGTCTGCACAAGGACGGGGGAAAGACCCAGCGAAAGAGAGCTTCATTAAGAAGCAAAACAGAGCGCTGGCAGTAAGGAGCTGGATTTGCTGTGTTCAGCTTCAACCATCCTCTCAGTAACCGCAATCCTTGGCTTCTGGACGTTCCCCGGCATGGGCAAAAACCAGAAACAACGGCATTAAAAATAAAAAATAAAAGTCATAAAAGCGCCGCACCGATCGACCGTGCCAGAAAGGCAAAACCCGAGAAGCCCGAGGAGCGACCCAAAGCCAACTGGGCTGCATCGAGAGAGACCTCCGAGCGATAATGCACCATTTACGTTATGACCCGTAACATTTTAGGGTGTATCAATATAAAACTTTTCGCGACAGTTTCACAAGCGGGACCCTTTTTTTTTTTTTGGTTGATCTCCCTCTCAACCACGCGTTCCCGGAACGGCGAATCTCGAACATCCTTATCCGTTTCCGTTGGTTCCATGTAGCCTACCGTTACCTGTGACTTCTTGACTTGGCGGTGGATGAAAAGAACTCTACTCGGGCTACCCGACAACTGACCTGATCGTACCTGCGAGGATACGCGGTGCGTCAATATTATTGCTCACTGGGAAACACTGCACGGTGGATCCATTTCGCCGGGCGCATTATTTGTTTTCACGGGAGCGTACGACCGTCGTACCGGCTTCCGGGAGTAATCTCGCCCAGAAGCAGCACCCAGTAGTTGTTTTGTAGCGAAAGCACATAATCGAAAGTGATGCCACCGGTTCGGTTGCATGCCGTGGTGGATACCAGCGAAACGAGCGAGCGATTAAGAACGTCGTGAGTTACGGCCAGCTATTAGTGAGATATGCTTTGATGCGGTGCCGGCCAGAAACATTTGTGGCAGACTTTTTTTCGGAGGGGGGGGGGGGGGTATTTTTGGGGGTAGGATATAAATGTCCACTCCGGCGTCCGGCGGCGAGCAATTTCGGGCACCTTTTTCTTACACGTGGAATGGGTTTAGTGACTCCGGTAGGGGTGGCTACCAGAATCCTTGATAATTGGAGCAACCACTTTTGGATGTGGCTTTGGAAGTTAAAAACTGGCTGGCTTTGGAAGTTTTGTCTTGAAGTTGGTGATGATTTGCTTCAGCACCTAATTATCTGATGATCTTCAAAAGGAAGCGACCTTGAAGATGTTCTTCAACGTCAGGAATAAAATTTTAGATTTAAAGCTAAATAAACCATCCAAAAGTCCTTACAACAGCTTTAAAATATGATCTTGCGCTTCTAAAACAAAACAGATCTTCAAAGCTTAATACTGGCGCTGTGTGACTTGTAAGCTGTTTAAGAGAGACGATCCCGAACTTCTAAGCTTAATTAAAGCATTTTAAGAGCTTCTTAGAAATACTTTATTCCAATCAGCAAAAAACGTAAAAAAATTCTTTTCAAAAGAATTTTTCAAACAATACTGGAATTCGTAAGAGTCAACTTTCTTCGAACAATATGCTGAACACCCGACTCGTCCAATCCAATATCAAACCCATTACCGGATCTCTTAACGGATAAAAACACCAACATTTGTTAGATATCGGGGACGATCAAAACCGATCAACCCTTCTCAGCAACAACAAAAAACCTACATCCGTTCCCCGACCGGCCGACAGGTTGATTGCCGGTAATCATAAACCAATAAAAACTGAAACAATCCGTCCATAATCTAAACCGGCTAGATCCCGGCACGAAACGCATTTTTAACCCATCAAAACCCGGCCGGCCCGCAAAAAGGACAGAAAGAGTGCTGGGAAGATTTTTGTATCCATAAAATTCCTGCCCGAAACATACCGACGCAACAAGGCAACACCTGCCGTAAAAGTGGTCGAATTGCGTCCTCTTTGGCGGGATGGCCGTCTTTCGGAGGAAAAAACGAACCTTTTAGAATCGATTTTTATCACCGTACCCTAGTACAACACTATTTGCCTTTTCACTCGGCCTTTTTAGTTCTTGGAAACAGGAACCGAAAGGGGTTCCCAGGAGATGATTCAATTCAATTGCCTAACTGCTGGTTTCTCTCGTTCTTTTTACTTTCACCCATCGGCAGGATAAACCGCACAAATGCAGCCTCTGCTCGAAGTCCTTCCCGACGCCGGGCGATCTAAAATCGCACACCTACGTCCACAACGGGTCCTGGCCGTTCAAGTGTCACATCTGCTCGCGCGGCTTCTCCAAGCAAACCAACCTAAAGAACCATCTCTTCCTGCACACCGGTAAGTACGCAAACGTACGACTGTCGATTGCGCGATCGTACGCACGATCAACCGTTTCACTTTTAGCCGCAACTTATGGCGAATCGTACAAAATAAAGCCTAACGAACGAATGGAACCTACCAAATGGTTCACTCACCTGTTCGTTAGTGAAAACATTAAGCAACAGAAGACGAAAAAAAACGGGCCTCCAGGGGCGAACCAACCAACGTGAATCATGAGCTCTTCCTTTTGCCCTCGCTTGAAGGACATGCACATGGCGTTGGACGATTTCCGACTCCTCATTGTTGCGTGTAAAGCGGAAACATTTGGCTTTCGACATGCTTGATTTAGGGGGTCCGGAACTTTCCGAAGGAACACTGTTTCAACTCCCTCCAGCATTCAATTGCGGGCATTCGTGTCCTGAAACGCTGGGACAGCCAGATGCAGTCAGGTTGCTGCACTCTACGAACGTCCAGAAGAAAGGGAACAAACACCCTCTAGCGCTGAAGGTGAATCGAGCCAAAGAAAAAGGGGGAGAGAAAAATAAAAACGAACGAGTCAAGTGGTTCGTTTGTTGGCGTGATCGAAGGGCAAAAAAGGCAGCAGCGATCATCACCGGCACACCAGCATCAGAGCAACTGTAGCACATAAAAAATAGGATAAACGCACCCCGAGCCAGGACACGTCCACGTATGAGGAGGACCTGCATGGTCCGGACCTGGCACATCCTTTAGGCTCGATTTTTTAACGGCCATCCGCTTCCTGACTTCCTGACTGCTGAGCTGCTGGTCTGGTTTTGCTAGCGATTGACGGCCCTTTTTCTTGCGTACCTTCGAGTCGAGAGGACCATTTTCACGCAAGATAATATTTTTATAATCCACGGCAAATAGTGCCGGAATGTCGATGTGGGTGAAGGGTGTTGATGCATTTTTTTTAAGGACATAACTAAATGAATCCTGCTTCCTCTGCACCGGAGTTCCCACCGATAGGTTAATTGAGGAAATGGGTAAAGTGAGATAAAGTAAAACAAAAACGTAACGAAACGTAAGTCAGGATAAGGGAAAAAGGATCCCGGACCTGTCCATCACACGGCGAGAATCAGCTTTCACGCCATTGTTTTGATTGATGAGGGCCATTTTGTACTAGGTTGAGTGCCTCGATAGTTCTTACCCTGTAGCAGATCGGTCCAAGGATTAAGATTAATTTCTAGATAGTCGACTGATCGAGACTGAAGAGTACAAAAAATAAAACCCCGGCATACCTGGCCTTTAGATGATCGAAGCACGCACGCTATGATAGCTCTATTACGGCGGTCTAGTGGTCGGCTAGGACGATATTAATCCAGCACGCCACACCAAAGGATCTCAGCTTTCTCACGGTTCCGATTCACCCGGAATCGTCGTACAGCAATCGAATAGCGCACGATAATCACCACACGCAATGGTCGTGATCTGCTACCAGCTACCATAAGCTGATTTAAGTCTTAGGACCCTGACCCCCGCTCCATACGCTTCAACCCCTCCAAACACGATGCAAAAAAAAGCCTTTTAATTTCCTATAAATCATTTCGCCGATCTCGCTCAGTCTCTTACCCGCAATCCAAAACAGTAGCCAGTGCTGGATCGAAAGCCTAGACCCAGGTTACGAATATTTATGTTCGCCGGGGTTCGCGATCGGCCAGGGGGAGTTGGATAATTTTTCCTCCATTAATTACCATAAGCCATAATTAATCAGCACAACCCCCAGCTTCCTTTCTGTCCGAATGGCTGGGACGTGTCTCGATGCGGATGATGGGATGATGCTCGCTCTTTCCCCTAAGTCACGGGGGAAAGCCTGAAGCCTCATGGTTAGTGTATTTAGACTGACCACCGTTCTCCCGCAGTGGGAGATATTAATTGCCACCCGGCCGTGATCTCCCTTGATCAGATTCTAGAATGGATAATAGACAATCCTCTTTCGGTTCGGTTGGCGCCGTCCAAGCTGGTGGGATTAGAGAAGGAACAAGCGGGGAGGGGGAGGTGGAGGAACCTCTTTTATTTTGGTTTTATTTGTTTTATCTCGTTATTAGGTGTTACGGTAAGTTTCAGTTGGAATAAAAGGTGGGTTTTTGGCCCTGCCTTATCTTAGAGGGTCTTGTAAGAGGAGGCTCCATTCACTTGGCTCATAATATACAATATTCTTTGAGTCCCACCAATAGCTCAATTTGTCTTTGGAAATTCTTATTGCTTTCTTTGGGACTTTCGGAATTTTGTTAATTTTTTGTACTGTTCGACAAGAAATTCTTCATCCCAGAATATCTCAAAAATGTTGAGAAACGATTCCAATTCTCTGACATACCTAACGGCCGGCATCAAAGTTCATACCCTTTTTCCCGTGGCATAAAGGGCAAACCTTAGAAGGCGGGATCCGTCAAAGATTCACGATCTGCCACCTTCCCTTCACCTCACCTCATCACCATCCTCATCAACCAGATTGCACGGAGATTGATCTCCACAGCTGTAACGGTGTGCGAGAATACGATTAATATAAATTATAACGAAAACACAATAATTTAATACGCGCCACCACACACGCGCACGTAAATGGTGTGCTGCCCGAGTACGCCTGCTGCTTCGAACCAGTTACTCTTCCTCCCGAAAAGAAGTCGTGCCCGACGGTTCTGTTGTTTTAAAAAGCAAGTGCAAAGGGAAGAGCTGTAAGGTGGTGGAGTGCTAAGGAAGCTCGGTCGAAGAAGAAATTAAAACTAAATTGGTTTTCTCTCCCATTTGCACCCTGCAACCCTGGCCAGTGCACACACTCCTGGTTTTCCATTTCCATAGATCAACCCATCCTGACCACCTCTCCACCACCTGTTTCGTATCAACCCCCCCATATGGGTCATGCGCGGTGACGCTAAGACAGTGGATGCTCGCTTTGCACACAGTGGTACGGGACTGCGTCGTGCGTCTTCACCCGGTGGATGTCGTGATTTATCTGTCTGGCCTCCGTCCACCAACCCGAACGGTTTGTGATGGGCAGCGCTGCCGGCGAACGCCCTGTATCCCCGGCTCCCGACCGCCACCGTCCCTTTCTTCCCAACCACGATTCAATCTCATTCGCAATGGTTGGTAGCAGCGGCAATCAGCCGGTAACGATGGGATCGTCAGTAAAGTGGCCCGCTGCTGCTGCTCGTTGCGGTGAGGATGTTGCTGATGATCGTGCTGATGATGACGCGGCCGTTTTCTACCATGGTAAAGAAGCTGCCCCGGTGTCCCATCCCAGCGTCCGTGTCCGAAAACTAAATCAAAAAGCACGGCACGACGGTGGTCGCCAGGAGGAAGAAGAGGAACGGGGTGTACTTGGTTCCCTTCAATGTGCAATACTTGGAGCACTGCCGGAGGAATGGTTTTTAAATATTAACCTGAGCTCACCGCCAAGGTGACAATCAGCTACCCATTTTTTCATGTCCACAACTTCGACGAACAACACGAGGAAGAAGAGGATCGTGGTGGATGAGGGACTCACAGTAGATCAATGCAGTTTGGGAACGGACTTGGCTCCCTCCAATGTGCATTACTTGGACAACTTCGGGAGGGGACGTTTTTAAATGTTAACCTGAGCTCGTTTTACATGTCCACAGCTTCGACGATCACCACGAAGAAGAAAAGGATCGTATGAGGGACCCTAAGTAGATCGATTCAATTTGGAAACGAACTTGGCTCCCTCAAATGTGCAATACTTGAAGGCTTCTGGACAAGACGCTTTAAATATTTACCTGAGCTCGTTTTTCATGTCCACAACTTCGACGATCGTCAGGAGGAAGATGAGAATTGTGGTGTATAAGCGACTCACAATACTTAGCTCCATCCAAATGTGCAATACTTGAAGAACTTCTGGAGGAGTTGCTTAAAATATTCATCGCCAAGGTGACAATCAGCTACCCATTTTCTCATGTCCACTATTTCACAAAACAAACGACCCTGGAACGGCATCGGATGATTCATTCCACCACAGCATTCGTTTTTAACGATAGCACCTCACCGCAACACTTGTGCATGTCCCAAAAACCACAAACTCGGAGCCACCATCATCAAGAGAGACCCACATGCACGTTCGGATGACTAGCGTGAATTGTGGTGTCCCTTGTCCTCTATCCGTTCCCTCGATCCAATCTCCCATCGCCACAAACAACAACAACAAAAGCGCCCCAAGGATGATGGCGAGGATGTAAGGATGGCGTGGAATAAAAATTAACTTCGATCCACCATCCACTCCCTGGTGCGCCAGCCTGGTGGTTCGCAACCGAAGCGAAGTAGCTAAAACGATTAACGGAGAAATATTTATAAAAGACGCAGCAACAGCATCAACGGCGAAACGCGGGCAGTGCGGATTGATAAAGTTCGGTAGCAGCCTTTAGCGTTTCTCCTTCTTCGGGAGTTTTTTTTATTTTTTGGGCGAGGTTGATAAATGGGTTCGTGGTTGATATCTGGAAGAAAATTGTGGTGCGTTCGAGGTTACGTTTCTTAGCTGCGACACTTTCTTATGGAACTTTGAAAATAAACTATTAATAAGCAAATTTACCTTAACGTGTTTAACTAATGTAAAACTTTATCTTTCTCTCTCTCTACTCCCTATCAGGTGATAAGCCACACGTTTGTGAAGTTTGCAAAAAGTCCTTCGCGCTTGCCTGCAACTTGAAGGCCCACATGAAAACGCACGAAGGTATGTAGCGCCTTTGCGCGTGCAGCCTAGTACTGAGCACTCTAACTCTAAGTCTTGTTCGCTTCTCTTCTCACAGAAAATGCATCTCCCGAGTCCGAGATCGATGTGGACAGTGATCTGCGCAGCGATGGTGAGGAGATTGGACCACTGTTCGGCTACGAAAAGCCCGACGAAAGACTTCCCCGCTATCACTGGCGCCACTCGAAGGCGGAACCGATTACCAGGAGTCGCTAGGACCCTGCTCGAGAGCTCCTACTAAGGGGGGAACGTTCATCAGAAGAAAAAGGCTGTACAAAATTCGGTTAGAATTAGGGTTTAAAAAAACGACTGACTGACTGGCATGAAATGTGTTTTCGATATTTCTTGCCGAACCTACGAACCTACTGAATCGCTATTTGTTTTTTGTTCTACATTCATTCGATACCTACTTGTTTGATAGGAGGATGTAAATAATATTTATTTCAAAAAAATAATTGTGTAAAAAACACCCCGTTTCTAAGTAATCTATTAATACAACACTATAAAAAAAACCCCTTTGTTGAGTAGCTGTCTATAACCTGTGTGGACCACCATAACGCCAACCCACCATCATCGACGGCGGGCCGGCCATGTTTAGCAAGTGTGAAAATAACTTATTGCAGCTTGATAGTCCATTAAAGTAAGCTCCTCTAATTACATAAATCAAACAAACAACCGATCCGCAACGTAGATGAAGCGAGAGTTGGGGACACTTTGCTGCGATTGACTAAGGGGGGGGGGGGGGGGGAAAGAGCTCGTGTGACAAATTGGCCGGTATCTATAAATCTCTTTACAGTCCGTGTCCGTGTATCAAGTACCCACGGGTATTTGGTGGGCATGCGTGGGGATAAGTATGCATTTCAAGCGCATACTAATCCACTCGCAACGTTCGCTACCACACGATCGGCATCGTCGCGTAGCCCTTCACTCCACCCGGCGCGGGAAACTGAACCTGAATTTTCACAACACAAACCCATTCGAATCAGATAAAAAAAAACCCTTTCCCATCCATCGCAAGCTGTCGATCGGACGCTTGTTTTCTTTCAATCTTGCTATTTTTTTTGCTTTGATTTTCAAGCGACATCAGCGGGACCCACGAGGTGCAGTGAGACATTCGGGGTGGGATAATTAGAGGCAAATGTATGCACACACTAATCACGCATTCATTGATGGGCGAACGTACCACGGTGGTTTTTAGCTTTCGTCTAACCAACCACTTTCGTCCGAATTCTAATGAGCGATCCAATTCCACGTCGACTGAACTGCTGCCGGTAAGGTGTTTTTTCGTATCCCGCATGACACGGCCACCGGTGAAGTCGCGATCGATCCCGATATGGTGCGTACGTGGAAACGCCATCAGCTGTAGGTTACCTTTTCTGGGGCTCACAATCGAGTGCCAATCAAATGCCCCGGCCTTTCCGACAGCCACGTCAACACTTTAGCTCAGTTTTGACTACGCTTCCTACTTTGTCCATGTGGAGGATGGGATGAAATGACTTTACGGGGTGGGTTGTCCGGTATCATTCTCATGACGTGATCAGCCCTCCGAAACCTGTCTTGACAAATTTGCTGCTCAGCTGGTAGATCACCGAGACACCGTCTATGTCTTAGAGGTGTGCCTTAGACGTCGCGACAGACGATTGAAATGTTTTTGACGACGTTTCTTTAAACTGACTTTTGACCTAAGATAGGTGAAACTTTGGATGACTTCAAAGACGTTGATCCACTGTACATTACCCCTGCGTAAATTAGAGTTTGTTAGCAGAACCACTCCTTTGGTAAGTTCTATATAGGGGCGGCCTTAAAATTATTGTGTCTATGTCCTCACCGCGTCCACCTTAAAGTATGTGATGGACCTCTTTAGCGCTAGCTAGAAGACAAGACAATCAAGCACATCTCACTGATGCAGGTCCTTGGCAAACTACTAATCTGCCATCTTCTCCAAGTTTTGTCGTATGGTCCACGGCATATCTAATTCTTTTCGAAACCCTCGCTGATAGTTTCGAGTTCTCTCTTCTACGATGGGTTGAACTAGTATCATCATGGCCTCCATGGTATGATCTGCCAGTGATCATTCCCTTCATCGCTAGCTTTTCGTATGACGGATTATTGCATCTGAATAGTGAGCCTATCACAAGAAGTCCTGTGAGTTCTGAAGTTGTTTGGATGACCTGCCATTTCGCGGTAAAAGTTAGGATTCATGAGCAACGGATGTTAATTTAAAGCTACCTAGCATCTATAAGAGATCTCTACAATAAAAAGGTGTATAAAGTTATTCAGTAGAAATGCCTCACGCACACTGTATTTCATGACTGATTTCGTGCTGCCAAGTAATTGTGGTGCTTAGTAAATAGTTCCGCAACACGAATATCCTTCAATTGCTCCAGACAGGCTCCAGCGTCCGAGAGATCCAGATTTGCGGGATAGTGTACTTCAAGAAACAGCACATCCTTTGCCGTTGTTTCCGCAATCCGATTGAACCCCTGAAAGTCCAGCCCATCAACCGTGTGTGAATTGATCTGTTTTCCCTCCAGCATTTCCTTTATCAGCACAATGTACGATGCATGGTAAAACTGTGGTCCTTTCACGTAAATCACTGCAAAATAGGAGAAGGGAAATAAAACTATCTATCCTCACTGTATCAGTGTGTGAAAAAGAAATCTTACCAAAATCTCCTCCGAATTTGATTCCACTCTTTATGACCCAGTTCTTCGACTTGAGGTACAAATATGCGCTATAGCACGCTAGGAAGTTTTGCTTTACTTTGCGAAACCTTTCGAAAGCTGCTCGTACGTCTATACTCTTACCGAACAAATCTGTTACCCGTAAAATGTTTAGCGTATGCATAAGAAAGAACGCTTCTTCTAAGAATAAACACAAGGGTTCGTTCACAGTATCTTGAGTTGGTTCCACATTTGTGTTCCGTTTGCGTTTCCGCACCAGCTCACGCGTGGCTGTAAGACAAGCCGGAAATGCTCGTGACAACATACCTTGTCCGAAACCTCCATTTAAGCATAGCAAACGAATGGATTCGGAATCCGTAACATCAACTGAGAAACCCGTAAAAACGGCATCTATCTGCAATGGTTCAGTCTGGGCTTTATCGTTAACCGGCAGTGGAAGCGTTCGTGCTAGTTCTGGTACGATTTTCTTCTTCGCTCTAAGGTTATAAGCAAATAAACTTCCTTTGGACGCCATGATTCGCTATATACGGTACGGAACTTCCTATAAATACACTAAACTCATATTCATTTTCTTTGGTTTCCGATAACAAGGCACGTTTTATCGCACTGAGCGTTCGATTCCGAGTTTGTTTATGTTTTTGATGATTGTTTACATTTGAAGCGTTTCTTGTTGTCGACTTGATTCAAGCGTTTTTGTGTTGCAAGAGGTGCTGTCATTGCATCAAAATGACATTTCGTCGGACTGGATCAGCTGGCAGCTACTGAACAAATATTTTCACTAATTTCAAGCACAGTTTGATGCCCTTTAAGAGTTTGTCGCTGGTTTTAAGATTTTTTACCGAATTTTATCATCAACAAAATCGTTGAAAAATGGAGAAAATGTAATTTCCCATTCACGACTGTCAACTGTTTTAACTGACGTCAGCTGTCAAGCAGAACAACACACACCGACTTGCTCTAGCACCCCTTTAGGTCATATGATCACAAATATTTTTCTCGTACTGCTCACCTGTACGGAAAAGTAAAGTGTTTCACGGTCTCTGTCGCGAAGTCGTTCGAGTTTTCGAGAGCTTGCTGCCTGTCCGACTTTCCTACCAGCAAACATGACCGACGTTCAGGACATTATGTCGTCACTTCCGGACGACAAAATCGGTAAGTAGTAACCAGCATCCGTAATGTTGTTTTGCCAACTCTTGCCCGTGCGAACAATGGGCCAACCCTCCCCCCCAGCTGCGGGAGAGGCCCTCGCCAGCACTAATCGATACTTGATGTCGCGTATCCTTTGATGCGCATTAGTTTAAGCGTTCAAAGTTAATCCCTTTCGTGAGATTTACTTGCAATGGTTTCCCGCTGGAACGAGATGCCTTCAAAAGAACATCCGGAGGCTGAATTTTGAGTCATTACCTAAGACGATTTAATTTTCATCACGTGATGGTATTTCGTTTTGCTACAGATATGATTGCTGCGACCAGCGTCTTGCAGCAGCAGGCCGGAGACATCCGCCAGAACAAGCCGAACTGGTACTCCTACATGCAGTAAGCTTTCGGACCGTTTTCATAATCCATCAATCCCACCCGTCACACGAAGATTAACGACTTCTCTTGCTCGCAGGTCGCAGATGATTTCGCAGGAAGATTATGCTTGCGTCAGCTCGCTGGACAAGGATAAGAAGGCTCAGGCGCAGTACCTGCAGGAAAACGCCGGACAGTGCGCAAAAACGCTGCTCAACATGCTGTCCCACGTCTCGAAGGATCAAACGATCCAGTACATTCTGGTGCTGATCGACGATCTGCTGCAGGAGGACCGTGGCCGTGTGCAGATCTTCCACGATTATGCCAACAAGAAGAAGGAAAGCGTGTGGGCCCCGTTCCTGAATCTCCTCAACCGGCAGGATGGGTTCATCGTGAACATGGCGTCGCGTGTCGTGGGCAAGCTGGCCTGCTGGGGCCAGGAGCAGATGCCCAAGTCCGATCTGCACTTCTACCTGCAGTGGCTAAAGGATCAGCTGACCGTTGCTGTAAGTATCCATGCACGCGTAGCGACACATGTTTTGTTTACCGTTCCGACCTGGCATGAGCTACTAGATTATTTACTAACACGTACCATAACACTACTGACTGCTGTTGTGAGGAAGAATTGCGCGCGCGTGTACGAGTGGAGGTATATTCTAACCCCTTTTGCTGGCTGTACTAAACAAAAAAAAAAGGACCGATTTTGAAGGTCCCCACAGTGTTCCACACTAACCCTACGCAAGTTGGATTGCTCTCTAACAACCTCTGTCTGCTACAGCAGCCCGCCCAGCTTGTGATTGGTCCGTAGTAGCCCCGTGGTTTCGTGTCTGTGTGTGTTTTCGTGTGTCCGTGTTGTTGTGTGGTTGCTTGGATGAATTTTCCTAAAACAAAAACCAAACCGTTGTACAGAAGGTGCCCATTATTGATGCAATTACTATTTTACCATATCCTATGTACATATATTGAAACGGTGTTGAATCACCACACACACAAACCGAAGGCTCAAAAATTGTTGCATGAAATGGAGGAGGCGGAAAAGAAGCGGCTGGCGGAAGCGGCCGCCTCGCACCATGGCCACCATGGGCATCATGGCGAAGCGCATCACCCGAACAGCCACCATCACCAGATCGCGGAGCGGTACCGCGAAATTTCGAGCGCGATCGACGATCCGCAGAGAGGTTCCTCCACGCAGGCAGATCTTCACGTGACCCTAACGGTAGTCGATACGATGAAACATGCACCGTTCCTCATGACTTCCACCTACTCGTAAATCCTCCCAACACAAATCCAAAACCACCCCATGTATTGGCGTTGCTGTCGAGACAGACACATTCACGTAGAAATCTTAGGCACAGTAATCTGTTAACCGTAACGAACCTCCGGAAACTCATGCCTTACTAAAACAAACCGTACCCGTCGTCGTTTCATCACCGTGCGTGCGTCATGTGTGTGTCACCGCATCAGCTCATCTTTGTGGTTATTGGCACCTTACGCAGGCAAGAAATTCTAATTTATCCTTTCGTTTTGTTTCGTCCACGGTTTTTGCTTGAAGAACAACGAATACATCCAATCGGTGGCACGCTGTCTGCAGATGATGCTGCGCGTCGATGAGTATCGGTTTGCGTTCGTCACCGTCGATGGTATCAGCACGCTCATCAGCATCCTTTCGTCCCGGGTGAACTTCCAGGTAAAATGAGGGAGCGGGGGGGACTTCTCATCATATGGGAACTCCACTAATACTCTAACTTTATTTTCCCTACCTCGTAGGTTCAATACCAGCTGGTGTTCTGTCTGTGGGTGCTCACGTTCAATCCGCTGCTGGCGGAAAAGATGAACAAGTTCAACGTGATCCCAATTCTGGCCGACATTCTGAGCGACTGTGCGAAGGAAAAGGTGACGCGCATCATTCTCGCCGTGTTCCGCAACCTGATCGAGAAGCCGGAAGATTCGCAGGTCGCGAAGGAGCACTGCATCGCGATGGTGCAGTGTAAGGTGATGAAGCAGCTGACGATTTTGGAGCAGCGCCGGTTCGACGATGAGGACATTACCGGGGACGTCGAGTTTCTGACGGAAAAGCTGCAGAATTCGGTGCAGGATTTGAGCTCGTTCGATGAGTACTCGACGGAGGTGAAGAGCGCCCGGCTCGAGTGGTCCCCGGTACACAAGTCGGCCAAGTTCTGGCGTGAAAATGCGCAGCGCTTGAACGAGAAGCAGTACGAGCTGTTGCGCATTCTGGTGCATCTGCTGGAAACGTCGAAGGACCCGCTGGTGCTGTCGGTGGCGAGCTACGACATCGGGGAGTACGTGCGTCACTACCCGCGGGGCAAACAGTACGTTGAGGACTGATGTTGTTTGTCGCGTTTAATATAATTTATTATCATTTTTCCCCCCAAATCCAACAGCGTTATTGAGCAGCTTGGAGGCAAGCAGCTGGTGATGCAACTGCTCGCCCACGAAGACCCGAACGTCCGTTACGAAGCTTTGCTCGCTGTCCAGAAGCTGATGGTGCACAACTGGTAGGATGAACAAATATTTTCGAGTTTTTAATTACTTTACTAATCTTTCCCCCATTTCGGTTCCCCTGCAGGGAGTACCTTGGCAAGCAGCTCGAGAAGGAAAATGAAAAGGCACCGCAGGGAACCGCACCGATCAGTGGCAAAGCTTAAACGCCCCCTTTTTAAAACACCGTACCGAACAAGCCGCCGTTAAGATCGATCGGGCACATTCTGTAGGGCAAAAACAGAGAGAGAGAGATAGAGGAAAATGCATTCCATACCGTGGACAAAATTTCGGAAAGTTAGTGTGAGCGTGTGTGTGTGTGTGTGTACATAAAAGTTCCCCGTTCAAGCTGCGTACATATAAACACTTGAAGATCAAGAAACAGCCCCCCCGCGATGATAGTAATGGGCAGCCCACAAAGCGAAGCACGAAAGCCACGTTTCAAAGGGAGCATAGTGCCGAACAGCACCTTCCTGCTTAATGTATTACACTATATAAAAAATTGTTATGTTTTTTTGCTGTTTGTTTCTCCTGGTGAGCATACCCTGTCATCAAACAACGCTTCACTGGTGTAATTAGCTGTAAGTGATAGTTTTTTTCATTTCAAGTGCAACATACATAGAGAAAGATGAGCGAATCGAAGGACGAACATAAATAAAACACCCTTTTAATCAAGATGTAAGCAACAATTCCGCGTGTCTCAAATGGGGGTTTTTCTTTTATTATTTATACATTAGTTTAATGTTTAAGCATGCAATATCTATCAAATTGATGACCGGCAGATGATGAAGCCGAACAAAAGTCAGTAAGAGTTAAACAAAATCGCATGACTCTCACGAACATCAAGGGTCCACACCCTTTCGTCCGAAGGATCGCTGACCCTAAGAGTCCATGACGTTTTCCTTCTCGCTGCCACCCATCTACAGAAGTCTTTATACGCCTCTGGGTCTGAAGGTGAAGGTCCCAGCCTCTTACTTACTTACTTATCAGGCGCTACAACTGCTTTGTGGTCTTGGCCTGCTGCAACAATCCTCGATACCGCTCACGGTTCAGCGCCGTCGGATGCCAATCCGTTATCCCGGCCGTTCTGGCGGACGCATCAACGCCATCACTCCATCTCAATTTGGGACCACGCCTCCTCTGTCCTTGTGGACGGCCTAAAAGGACTTTACGGGCTGGGTGGTCCGGTGTCATTCGCATGACGTGACCAGCCCACCGGAGCCTGGCGAGTCTTATGCGCTGCACGTACAGCTCGTAGAGCTCGTCGTTGTAGCGGCTCCTCCATTGTCCTTCCACACATACGGGGCCAAAAATCCTTCTGAGCATCTTCCTCTCGAACGCGGCTAAGAGGGCTTCGTCAGTTTTGGACAGAGTCCATGTCTGAGAGGCGTATGTGAGTACTGGGACTGTACAGTCCCAGCTTCGTTCGTCGCGACAGGAATTTAGAGTGGAGAAGTTTCCTCAGGCTGTAGTATGACCGGTTGGCAGCCAGCACCCGTGCGCGTAACTCAACATCAATGTTGTTGTCGGTGCTGACTTTTGACCCCAGATAGGTGAAGTTTTATATTACCAGATAGGTCCCAGCCTCTAACCCTGTGAACAGATCGAGGAAGATAAAACAAAACAAAACACGCACTCCAATCATGTTTCTTTACTGGCATTTATTATATTTTCATAAATAACATTCACATTTTCCTCGAGCAATAAAGACAAACAAAAAAAAAAAACACATAAGTATAATAAAGTAAATCAAACCGACCATACCATCCCTCTTTCAACGAGTGTAACTAATTCGCGTGTGTGTGTGTTTTATACGTGTCATTCCCGTTTTTCGCATCGCTTCGTCCTCCCGTCCTGGTGTAATATCATCCCAACCTCCGGTTTTCCATAGTCCCAAGCGGGCTCGCGTATAGCTTGGAGCGCGAATAATGCTTTGTTTCGAGAGCTAATTTCCTACTCAATATTGCTTCCAGTTAATTTAAATTCTGCACAATGTACGAACAAATACCTCCCGAGAGACTAAACCCTGCCCGCGTTCGAGTGAGTCGCATCCCTTCCTTCGTAGCATTTATAATACCAAGAGTGTGTGTTGTTAGTATATGTAATATTGCCCTACAGTTTCCCTCGCGCAACAACAAACTACAATAAGCCTCCCGCTGCACGCGTGTGTTCAGAAAGGTACAGAATGTAGTACTTCATTAAGCCGTTCATCGCCAACAACAGTTAATAGGCAATCGCAATGCCTATCCGAAACAGTAGCGCGAGTAATATGCACGCGTATATCCTGTGTTTGGTTTCCAAATTATTGTTCTCATACGTCGATCCTCGATCGCTCACTCTGCTACTGCTGATCCAGGACGGTGATTTCGATTGGTGGAATAAACCGCCACACGTGTGATGCGCTGTCCGGGCCCGGTGTCGCCAGCAATCCACCGGTTGATTCGTCCGCTCGCTGCTGTGGTGCTGTTTGCAGTGTTGAGCTAAGCGAACGGCACTGGATGTCCGCCTTGAAGCGTCCGGGTGTGAAGAACAGCACCGAGCACTTGTGAAACGCTTTCTCGTCTTTGTTTAGCGATGGAATGAGTATGCTGGAAAAGGGGAAAACATATTGTAATAAGGACCATTTGTGCCAGGGATGATAGCCAAACCACTCACTGATTCGGGCCGGACATTGTGACGCGCGTCTCGAGACGATAGTTTTGCACACCGTTCTGATAGTCTTGATAAAATTGCACCGACAGTTGCACCTGATGCAGCACCGACGCCGACAGATTGCAGATGCTGATGCTAAAGCTTAGGAACTGCCCAGTAACGCACGTTACCTCCGACTGTGGCGCTACCACCTGATCGTCCACCTTGACCTCTGTGCGAGTGAGAATTCAGAGCACACAATTGTTAGTTACCGATTGACGTTGTGCCATCCGCCATCACTTACCCCACTCGAGCGGAGGAACGGTCACCAGATCGAGCATCGCCGGGGAGAGCGTAATACCGCGCAGCGAAGCCGTCCCGTGGCAGTCGATGCCCGGCAGCGACCATTTAAGATTCACATTTTCCGAAATGTGCTCCGAGCACACCCGTTCGGTCAGATCGGAACTGTCGCTCGTGCTCGTACCGGCCCCACCGCTCAGTATGCTAGGCATATTGTGATGATCCGCCGAGCCGCTACCGATCGAATGATGATGGTGCAGATGATTGTGATGTTGCTGCTGGTGTTCGGCTACGGCGGCAAATATGCGTTCCAGCGGACATCGCTGCACCGGGACCGGCACGCGGCAGCTTTCCTTAGCCTCGATGAGTATTGTTTTGTTGGAGGTATAGTTGAGTGACATTTCCTGCGCGGTTAGGTTCACCACGTCCAGCACCAGATAGAACTGGGACGGTCTGTGCGGGGATAGAAAAGCCAATCGAATAGGTATTAGTATTTAACTGACTAATTTGAATTCAAGCGCCTGGATGTATGCAAGAGGGACAAGGGTTTTCAACACACAGGGAAAGGTCGTACATATACTCGATACTTACATCTCCGCCGACAAAACGTCCCAGTTGGTGATTTGTGCGCTTGGCAGCAGCTCAACATTGAACGAGATGGCGCACTGTCGACAGAAGCCTTCCTGCAATCCTTCCCCGCCCGAGTACTTGAACCGCAGCTGCGCATCCAGCTGCCGCGGCACATGCCCGGTCGAGATGCCAACGCTCAGCGTCGCCAGCGACGAATGGCCCGAGTGCGAGGAGCGAAAGCTGGACGTCAGCAACTCATTCCTTCGATGCGTGTTCGTTGGCGAGCTGATGCGGCTCGGTATGCTCGGGTTACCACTTCCACCACCGGCCGACAGCATCCCACCACCCAGCGGTCCGCCACCACCCCCATGCGAAACGGTTAAACTTTGCGGACCGGCACTGTTCATCCCGTCCGGATTGTGCGGCAGCGAGTAGCCCGCTGTCTGTCCCGGGCCGGCCGTCAGCGCGCCGAGAAAGTCGGCCTCTCCGAAGATTACCAGCTTGAAATCGATGCTCGCGTTCGGTTGGATGGGTAGCTTCCGGTGCAGCTCGTCCGTCGCGAGTTGAAATATGCGGCTCTGAAGGGAGGCTTCCAGCGTCGAGTGGAACGTAGCGTCCACATACTCGATCGGGATGTTGCTGGTGTTCGTGAGCGTGATCGTACATTCGCCCCGTTCCCCGTTGTACAGCGTGATGCTGGCCGACGTTGTGACAAAGTCCGCATTTGGCATGCCGCTAAACGTTGCCGTCTGTGGGAGGCTCGTCTTCGTCTCGAGCTTCGGCAGCGCCGGTATTACCTTCACCTTGTAGCACGGTGGCAAATGGCGCTCCCTTCGATGTAGCATGTGCTTTAGCCGGCAGTTCGACTTCACGCCCAGCGTGTGCGTGCTGTAGCCTTGGATTTCAAGCTCACCGCACTCGATCGATGTGCCGTGCAGGGAAACGTTCGTCGAAACGTTAGGCTGCAGGGTGACGGTTTGCGGGAACGCCTCGAACACGACGCCCGTCGTAAGGAGCCGCATGTCCGTCACCTGCAGCTCGAACGGCAGCGGATTCATGAGGCTCACGCTCACCTCACAAACGTCGTGCTGTACCCAGTTGAACGTGATTTTACTATCATCCTTCTCGATGCCACGCCGATCGAGCGAACTGAAATGGATCGGGGTGAAAAGAAACGGCCCACTGTCCACCTTGTTAACGACGATCTTGACCGGTTTTAGGTGCGGTGCCAGATCCTTCACCAGCAGCTGAGAGCAATGAGGCAGATCGGTTAGGTTGGCCGGCGGTATGACGATGCCGTTCTCCAGCACCAACGGTACGGGCGCTCCTTCACACTGAGCGCTCAGATTCTGTAGCTGCAGTGCCATTTCGCGCTGCTCCTGTGCCGTCAAATGCTTCCACATGGTTTGCAGCAGAAAGGTCATGTGCCGCGTTGCCAGTGCCGATTGTCCCAGCCGTCGAGCCGTACCGACGAGCTGCTGCAGCAGATCGATCTGCAGCACCGGCCAGCCCATGTTGTTCTCCAGCACCTCGTTCGGTTCGAGCGATAGCTTGTGGCCGGAAAAGCTTTCCAACATCAACCGATAGCTTTGGCCCCAGTCGGGATTGCTGTTGCTTTGGGCGACGTGTCGCCAGGCGGCTAGCCGCTGACAGAACGCCGCCTTACGATTGTAGCCTATCTTTTGGTACAGATCGGTCAGCACCTCGAACCGCCGCACCCGCTGCTGCTCGGTCATGTTCAGATTGATGTACAGCACGTTCTGCAGAAACATGGCCACATCCAGATTCTTTCCCTGCTCGATACAAATCCGTGCCGCTTTCAGGGCCGCCTCCGTTTCGATTATACCGGCGTTCCGGTACTTGCTGTAGTTGATGATGGCGTCCCGGTACCGTACCGTTATTTCATCCGGTTGCAATATGTTGCTGGGAAATTTGGCTGCCACCCCGGAACCCGCCCTATTCACCAGCGTCCCTGAGTCGGACGACGAGCTTCCGCTGGCCGTTCCACTACCGCCCGACCCGGACGACAAGCTCGAGCTAATCGACGATGCCGAAGAGTTGGACGAGGCGGACGTTTTGTCCGCGCCGAGAATCGTCGCCGTATCGGACGCGCTCAGGTTGATGACCATGTCCGACTTTTTGTGCTTGAGCGTCGAACTGTCGGCACCGTTGTAGCTGCCGGTGTACAGCTGGTTGCGGGCAAGATTAAACTTCTGGGGAGAGGAAGAGTTCTCCTGCAGACTAGAGTTTCTTTGTATAGACATGGTGTAGCGGAAGTTCGGGTAGAGCAGTATAGCGGAGGCCGCGCAGAGCCCTTCGTTGGCCGCGCCCAACCACAGCGAGTCACTTATGGCACGTAGAGTTTCGCTCGCCGCGTGAAAGAAGTTGAGCGATTCGGCGACCAGGCCCGCCTGCAGCGTCAGGTCGCCGAGATGCTTCGTCATGCGCCCGATGCAGCGCTTCTTGTTGTTTCTACTCTCCAGGTCCAGCCCGACGAAATCTTTCTTCTCGAACGGTGCCAACAGCAGCGGTGCCTTCTCGAGCTTCTCGCGCGTCTTCTCCATCCGCTTCAGCTCCAGTATATAGTAGATGGAGGTAATGAACTCCGAAATCTTCGTTTCCAAGTTGCTGCACGGATCGTTCTCGGGGTAGAAGAACGCGCGGCTCTTGAAGTTGGACGGCGTTTGGAAGCATTTCTCGAGCGTCGCTTTGCTACCACCGTCCGGCGGGATTGCCGTGCCCGCCGCCGCCCCGTTCAGCTTCTGCAGCTCGTCCGTACTCGGGCCGAACAGTAGGCAGCGCGAGTCGAACAGTGTGTGCGTGTACTTCACCTTCAAGGACTCGTGCACCCGACACAGCTCGTTCAGTTCGCTCTGGGCCTCGAATTTCCCCACCGTGATGAGCCCCAGCAGCCGGCGATGGGTTTGAAAGTCGCCCCAATCATTGTTCTCGACCGGATGGTCGCGTATGTACCGCACCCAGATATCTCTCGGCGTGCCTGTCGAATCGGCTGAAAGTAATCAATCCATCAGGTTCGCGGGAAGCCTTGCCACCGCTCTTTTTTTTTTGTTCGAAACCGCCGGATACGTACCAGGTATTTTTACGTTGTTCACCCGCTGCACTCGTTCGAAGACGCGCTGCAAAGACCGTGGCTTCGAGGAACCGATTCCTCGCACCAGGATTAACAAACAACCATGGTGGTAATGGTGCTGCTCATAATCTGGATGCGCCATAATCGGATCTCCAGGTCCTTGCGATAACATGTAACTTACGGAGGATCTCATTTAATCCTCATTTACTCGTTCTACTTTTGTTTGGCGTTCGTTTTTTGTGTGTGTGTGTGTGTGTTTGTCGCTGCTCGCTATTTACACCGTTTCGTTGCCAAAAACCAAAAAAAAAGAAACAGCAATACACCCCCCAGCAATACCAACCGCTGCTGGATGCCACAGTAGATGGGATGCACTTGCGATTTCCCTTCCTAGCATTTGGGACACATCATCTTTCCACCGATAACTACACTACAGCCGCCCAGGACGCAATCGCTTCGGTGCTGTGCGTGCCATGGTCGCGCTTCGCTCACATGGACCGCTTGGCCGAGCCAAAGCGGAAGTCCATCGTTTTCGATTGCCAGCACAGATTTCACCTATAATTATGCACGCATCCAATTAATTTAATCGGAGAAGTTGGAAAGTTTGCGAGATGTTTTGATAACGTTAACACCAACCACTGTTGACAGCTGACGTTGACAGTCGACAGCTGAGTCGACATAATCGACATTGGGAAGGGACGTGCATTCAAAATTCTATTCCATTTTAAATTCTTTTCTAGTGTAACAATTTGATTTAAGCTATGAAATTAAAGCTAGAAAATTCATGCCAACCTGCATTTATGCGCATTAGAAGTAAAATGTAAAGTAACGGCACTGGGACAAAAAAAAATAAAACGAAGTATTCAACCAGGTTTCATAAACAGTTTTCGAAAGGGAGGGAAAAGGCCGACAAAAGCATAGCAAGACTGCAAACACCACGGGGAAGAAGTGTTTGCCGCACAGTTCAGAAAACACAACAAATTTTGCACCTCTTGAAATAGCCAGAAGGAACTGTTTTATAGTAGTTGCGGCTTAACAGTAGAGCGAGGAAAGCACCTCGTACAGTTTCAACATTTTATTTTACGCGTTTTCCACTTATTTCATTCACCTAAGATGAGCCGATTTTGATTGTGTGAGTGTGTGTGCATCGATTCACAGTAGGGATACACGGTGCGAGCAATGAAGATTTTCCAGCCAAGCTGGGTCCATCACGATGGTTTGTATTGTGCAAATGAGCAATGTGTAAGAATTCTGCCCTAAGCATCTTACTGCTTCCACAGAGAAATCCATTTTTTCCATCGATATTCATCCCAGCGGCGAAAGATTCGCCACTGGCGGGCAAGGATGCGATTCCGGGCGCGTCGTCATCTGGAACATGGCTCCGGTGCTGAACGAGCAGGCCGAGTCGAACAAAAGCGTGCCCCGCATACTGTGCCAGATGGATAACCATCTGGCGTGTGTGAATTGCGTCCGCTGGTCCGGCAACGGGCTAATGCTAGCATCCGGTGGCGATGATAAGCTGGTCATGATTTGGAAAAAGACAATCAGCGGCAGCGGTGGTATCGGGGCGTTCGGTGGTGGCGGAAAGTCCGTCGAACATTGGCGCTGCATTTCCACGCTTCGCGGGCACGCGGGAGATGTGCTCGATTTGGCGTGGTCACCGCAGGATCGATGGATTGCCAGCTGCAGCGTCGACAACACCATCATCATCTGGGATGCGCAACAGTTTCCTAAAATTGTGCACGTACTGAAGGGCCACACCGGACTGGTGAAAGGTGTCACGTGGGATCCGGTGGGGAAATTTATCGCCTCCCAGAGCGATGATCGGTCGCTGAAGGTGTGGAAAACGACCGATTGGAGCTGTTTCAAGACGATTACGGAACCGTTCGAAGAGTGCGGTGGAACGACGCACATACTGCGGCTGTCGTGGTCACCGGACGGCCAGTATCTGGTGTCCGCACATGCTATGAACGGTGGTGGACCGACGGCACAGATAATTGAGCGAGATGGATGGAAGTGTGACAAGGATTTCGTCGGCCACCGGAAAGCGGTTACGTGTGTGCGGTTCCACAACTCGATCCTGAAACGATCGGCACCGAAGACAAACAAGTTGCAGCAGTACTGCTGTCTGGCTGTTGGCGCGCGGGACAGAAGTTTATCCATCTGGCTGACGGCTTTGCAGCGACCGCTGGTAGTTATCCATGATCTGTTTCAGGATTCCATACTTGACCTTTCGTGGAGCTGTGACGGGTACACGCTGCTTACGTGCAGTGGCGATGGACACATTGCCTGTCTGCAGTTTACCGCCCAAGAGCTAGGCACGCCACTCTCCGAAGAGGACAAAAACATCCTCTATCAGCGCATGTACGGCAAGAATGCCAACATTGATCTAACGGCACAGGCGGAGAAGGAAATGATTGTGGAAAATTCAGACTTTTTGAACGTTTTGAAAAGTAATCTCGTTCCACCGACCTTAGTCCCGCCACAGCCGCCACAGCTGGGAGCGAAAAGGGATGAGGGTAAATCGTCCCAAGCCACTGCTGCCGCCGCACCGATGTCTATGGCCATTCAGTCTTCTTCCAGCTTAGCGGCCCCCACACCCATTCTCAAACAAATCGAAACGAAGACGGCGGACGGCAAGCGTAGAATTACCCCGATGTTCATTCCGCTGAACGACGATAATGGTGTTCCGTCGAATGCCACCAACAACATGCCGACGGCGATTGAATTTGGCAGCAAATCGAGCGAGAACAGTGTGAGCGTGGAGCCGAAACAGCTCGTAAGCGAAGAGCCAACTGTTCCGCTACCGACCGAACCATCTTCCAAGCTGGATAACCGGTTGAAACGAATCGCCACTGTACCACCGCAGAAAGCAGATGCATCGGCGGGCTCAACCGAACAAACGACTGGTTCAAGCTCGAGTCAGCCAGCATCGAACCAGAAGCTGGTTGAACGTACGAGACCCGTCACTTACTCTACGGGCAAAGCGACCGTCATCCAGGGCAACTCCTTCAAAGCGTTTGGAGAGGTAAGGGTACAGGTGCATAATAACAGCGTTAAAACGGCGTACGGAACGCTGTGCCGTGTGGTCGGGCTCGTCGTGAATGCTCAGCGTGTGGAGAGAAAGGTCTGGGAGACCGTGGTCGGTTCGCCGGTAGTTTGCTTCGCGGTTGCAGCCAAATGTGCGCTCGTTTGCAGCCAAGACCACACGATCAGAATGTTGGACAACAAGACGGGCACCCCTGTGTTCCCGGTGCTCAGTCTAACAAGCCCAGCCGTACAGTGTACCTTTGTGAGTATATCATCGGAAAGGGAATTGACCTTGATGTAATGAACTTTTTCTTCTCTTTTTTCCAGAGTTCAAACTCCAAGCTGGCCGCAGTAGTTACCGAAAGCGGCATCCTTCGCATCTGGAATGTGCCGGAAAAATCTGTTCTACTCTCGACAAACTGTGCAGAAGTTATGAGCGGAAGTACGCACGATGAGATTAGCAAGGCCGAGTGCCATATTTTGATTTAATAATTTGCCACTGGTTTCAGGTTTTGTCACCATCCTGCACGTATCCGACCAGGGCATGCCCTTCATAGTGCTGTCGAACGGAACATCCTACTGCTACTGCCGGAAGCTTGATAGCTGGATGCTAATCAACTCGTCCGATCCCGTCATACGGCACGGTCTGATAGGCAACAAAGCGAACGCCCCAGTGAGAAACATCAAAGCGTACCCCCTGTCAACGATCCAATCGTACGGCAGCTTTTCCGGACCGAAAGTCAACAGCTTTGCCGAAATGTACGTCGTGCCGATTCACACGTAGCCACGTACTGTTTATCGTTTACGTTGCTTTCATTCCGCTTTCTCTTTCAGGCACTCGGCACCCTGGCAAACGTCCGCCGCGATAGCGTTTATCGAAAATCAAATAAAAATCTGCGAAATGATTACGTCACCGGCCGAGCTCAAGTACTGGTACTCGATGCTGGGCTTCCAATTAGCACTGAACGGCAGCGAGGAAAAGATCCGCCAAGTGTTGGACGATCTGCTGGGCGCATCGCACAGCCTGGACACGCGCATGGGCGACGATAACGATCCGGCCGTGCTGGGCATCTCGAAGCATGTGTTTATGGAGGACGTGCTGAACCACCTGAAAATGCAAACCAAGTGGCAACGCATCTACACGGAGTATTTGGACCAGCTGAAATTCCTCAAGGACCGTGACGGCAGAGACAAGGCCCTGCAGATGGAGTAGATGGAAGTAGATCGAGCGAGCAATAAATGGTAGCACACACGTAAGCGTTTGCGTAAAGCTGCTTGCTCTCACCAAGCACGTATGTATTATAGCTGCTATACATCGGTTTTAGATTTATATGTGCTAGAGAAGGAGAGATTGCCGAGTTAGCGTCCAGTTTGGCTCCGGCAGTTGGTTTAGGTAACGTGCACGTCCACACCGACGAAACTCACCTGTGCTGTTAAGTTGTCGAATGCGGTTTGTGCGCCACACCCACCGAAAAACGTGGCGCATGCCGATAATACGGACTATTTGTTGTTTAAAAAGGTGGGCGAGAAGGCATGCGGTAGCAGTTTGAATAGCGACGTTATCATGACCCTCACCGGTGCGGGCTTGACAAGATAGATGGGGATATCTTTGGCGCTGAATTCCGCCAGCGTCTGACGGCATGTGCCGCAGGGGGCCGTAAACTCTGTCTCCTGATAAGCTGCCACTGCCACCGCGGTAAACTGCAACAAGAACGATAAAACGGAACGCGATTTTTTCAACCATGCTTGCACTGATTTCTTCGCACGAGTTGTGGCTCGATATGTTCGGTACCTCCCGATGTCCGGCACTGATAGCGGTGCAGACGGCCGTCCGCTCGGCACAGACCGACGGTCCAAACGTGCCATTTTCCACGTTACACCCGGTCACTATGTCACCCGTAGTCGTTCTTAGCGCCGCTCCCACCGGAAAGTTGCTATATGGACAGTAGGCGTTGTTCCGCACCTGAATAGCTGCCTCGATCAACTCCTTTACGGAACTATCTACGGTTGTGTTGGATTGCATGAGTGAACTGCTGCTTCCGCGTTTCGCTGGTCTCTTACCTAGCGAAGAATAATCCACCACATTCTGTCCATCCACCTGTCCGTTGATGTTGTTGTTCATGGTAGGGAAAGCTTTTTGTTCCTTACTCGCCAAAAAACCCCGGAGCACACACAAAAAAAAAGTCGGTGGTTGTTCTATTTTCAGTTTTTTGCAACGTACTACGCACACCACTCCGCCTAGCGAATAGACAAAACAATAAACAACAATACACCACGCACGTTTAGGCGCCCGCGTTAGGTTCTCGAATACGCGCGCGCTCTCGTCGTCTGGCAGCTTTTATTTAAAATCCCGCACCCACGAATCAGCTGGTTGCCACCACCGGTGAGTTTACTGAGAATTGTTTGTTTTAAATAGAACTGTCTGTATCTGTGTGTCTGTGTGTGTGTGTGCGCACAACATATGCCCACACGAAGCTTAATAAATGTAAATATAATATGCGATAATATGCAACACAAAGAGAGAGCGTGATAACGAGCTTGATGATGATGTTGATGGTTCGGTCGGAAAAACCAGCTTTTACGCCTTCGCTACCAAGCACGCTTCCTCATTCGAGCTCTTCCACCGACTCATTATCCCCATCCACCGACATATCATCGGCCAATCCTTGCGTTTCGATGTACTGTGTTTTGAAGTCGCTCGGTTTCCGGTTCATCAGCTTGCACATTGCTTCTAGCAGCTCCTTCTTCGACACTTCATTGTTCGCCCGGACACCCCAGCTTAGAAACATGCTCTCCTCGTTCATACCCTCCATCGACTGTTTAAAGCGGCTAACGTACGCTTGCTTGATGAACAGTTCGAGCAGCTTCTTCGGTTCACCAAAGTAGACATGCTCCTGCTGGCCATCGATGCCGATCGTTTGCAGAAAGTCCCACAGCATGCTTTCCGGCACGGTTCCATTTTTCATGAATATGTAGCCCAATATCACAAACAGTAGCGTGTACCGGCGGCGGTAGGTTTCGTTGAGCTCGGCGAACGAGCTGGTTTCCACCGTCGAGCACAAGATCATCGTCTTTTGGCCTTTGCTATCAACGTCTACCAGCCGGTATCCGTACACCTAGAGACACCGGAACGATGAGAACGTGTTTAAACATGTCTACTGTTTGCAACAGACGAGGCTCCGGTAGCCATACCTCAGAGAGAATATCGGCTACTTCTGGGATTAGTCTGTTGTAAAGCCGGTTTTCCCCTTTCAGGGCGATGCTGCTGATGTCGGACCTTTTGATAACCGACTTGTTGATGGACAAATTCAGTATCGTTTTTACCATGTTTCGGATCAAATGGGTTTCGTCAACGGGTTGTGACGAAATGCTGCGCTCCGCTTCCGAACGTTGACTTTGCGATTGCGATGGTCGTGGCATTGTGTTTCCAGAAAAAAAACCCTACTTTTATACTTAATACTGATAGAACACCTTAAAATCTGTGGTCGTTCGGTAAATTTGAGTTGTTTTGGCGCAAACCGTCTCGGTGCGCTTTTGTTTTGCTTTTTTCTCACTCTTTCTCGACTGTCATCGTTTTGACAGCTGCTGTCATCAGTGTCAAAGCTCCATTTTTATGCTGTGAAATTTTCATCCAAATCGCAAGCACGTACATTCACAGGTTCGCCATAAATAATTATCCTTCTTTCCCCGATTCTACGAGAGATAGTAACTCCCTTGGTTCTTCCCTTTATAGATATCAGCACAATGGCTTCGTTGGCAAATAAGGGATCGTCGCTTGTTTCGAGTAAGTATCGTCGTACGATCTGCATCGCCATTTCTTAACCTCCATTGATGGTGAACCGTACCGTACGGAGTTACATAATTGTTCCATAATCATTACCGGTCGTGATTGTTTTGCTCGCTTCCGGCAGCTCTGATGACCCAGGCTCGTCCGAAGCTGAACGTGTTCATGAAGTACGCCAAGGTGGAGCTGACCCCCCCGAGCCCCGGCGACATTCCTGCCATCCGTGACGGTATTGCCCGCATCATCTCGGGTGCTCGCACCGGAGCCTGGAAGAACCTGACGGTCCGCGAAGCCTGGCTGAACACGCTGGTCACGATGGAAGTGTGCTTCTGGTTCTATGCCGGCGAGTGCATCGGCAAGCGCCACCTGGTTGGCTACAGCGTCTAAACGCTGCGGTCGTCCTGTCGTGTGGTGTTTTGCTCGTTTTGCAGACCGTATGTGTGTGTGTGTGCGCGCTTGCTTGGGGTTTGCATGCAGCGAGAGACAGTACGGTAGAACGTTTCGGATAGCAGCGGGATCGAACATCTTGTGTCCTGGAATAATGAAACCACAGTAATTCTTAATACCGAACCGAACAGTGTGTAAGCATTTTATTTAATGGTCCACGGTTGTGAGACTGTGCAGTTGCTGAAAGCTGTGTAAAAAGGAATTCCAGTCGGCGATAGTTTGCTCCCGGTCGAGCAACGACCAGTTCGGTGATTGTTTGTCGGTCGAAAGCCAGTTAAAGTCATCCAGTATGTTCCAGTTATTGCACGACAAGTCAAGGCCCGACTGCTTGAAGTCTTCCTCGATGCCTTCGTACTGATGGTTGTAGCACGCCACCCGGATACCCTTGCAATCCTCTATGATGGCCCGCGAGGTAACGTACAGATACATGTCGCAGTCCCGCGAACGATGGCAACGAAGCTGTTGGCATGCCACGACAAACTTACACCCGGTACAATCGTCAAGGAATATGGATCTCGCGGTTGGGCCACACACCACCACACAATTGTCCAGCTGCGCAAACTGTAACGATCCCGGATGACCTTCGATGCGGATGAGACAATTTTTCAGCTTCGAGGCCGTAATGGTTTGATCATTCACCACGCTGGCGGAAAGCTCGATCAGCTGCCCGGCACGTTCGGAAAATGTCCACTTGATGTGATTTTCGTACGAGGAATCGGTCGCTTCCGTGGTCTGCTTAACGTCCTGCTCTTTGGCATCCTTCTCGTTGATCATTTTCACAATTTTCTTGCTTTTGAAGCCAAATTTCTTCTTCGGCAGCAGTTCGTTTCGCAGCGTGTCGAGCAGTTTGCTCAGCTCGTTGATCGTATTCTGGCAAACTTTGATGCAATATTCGTTCAGAAAGAACGTGGACGACGATAGGTAACGCTGAAGATCGTAAATCTCATTCTGGACGCTGGCAAACACCTGTGCCTTCTGGTCGCTGGTGGTAACAGTATCGAGCGTGTTCCGGATCAGCTTTACCTTCTCGTCGAAGGAGATTTCAAAATATTGCAACGCTTCCGTACTTTCGGCATCCTTCTGCCGTTCCAGTTTGGCTGCCTGTATGTGCAGTTCGCGCTCCTTGTGCCGTCGGTTCAGTATTTCCGTGATCTTCTCCTTCCCGTTCAATGCTCCACTATCGATAATGTCCTCCATCGTGCACAGTACTTAGTCGGTTCTTTTCTTCAGATAGATCGGTTCTTCGTGGCTCGCTTGTTGAAGCTTCTTCATAAACAGTGCCTTTTTGGTCTTTTCGTCACTATCCACGCTAGAGTATCGGAGCTGATTTATCTTATCTTCGCTCGGTTTGGTCAGCTCCAGCAGACCGTATCCGAGTCCGCCGAAGACTGCTAGGTACACTACTGATTTAACCCAAACATACATCGCTCAAGACGCACGGGTTCTACTTTTTTGCCTGCTGCTTTTGCTGTTGCTCTTGCTGCCAAATGTTGTCGTCGTACAAACGGATCGATTTGTCTCCGCCAAGTGTTTCGCCCAGCTGATAGTAAGCTTCCAGAACGCTGGGATAGTTTTCCTTCACGTAGTACCGGAACTCTGTTAGACCGGGAAGGGAACGAGAGAGATGAGCCATTCGCAACTAGCAATACAAATAGTAGCCACCCAAATCCCACCTACCTACCTCGATTCGTGTTCAATCGGTACCAGCCAGCGTACGAGACGGCGAACAGTATCGCTTCGACGACGATCAGCGTTTTGGCGGATGTTTTGATGAATTTCTTGTACCCTGGACGGGCTTGCTTCTGTAGCATATTAGATAATGCACGGAAAAATTGTGAAAGTTTTTACCAGATGTTTATTTCACAAAATCACACACAGCGAAGAGAATGATTCACGTCATTTCGACCAAGGTGCTTACAGTGCAGGTGGGGTTCACTATGCGAGATGTCAATTCTGGCTAGCCGTTGCACAACGGTCGTTGTAAATAAAGTGATGAGAAGTGAGATGAGCGCCGCAGCGTCTCACGCCTCACTTTATAAGTTTTCAAGGAATAATTCTCATTTAGTATGTTTTTCCTGCGATACTTAAGTACTGCTTGTGGGCGATTCATGCATATCTAGTGAGTCACTGTGAAGGAAAGTGTCCAAGCGAAGTGAATGCGGTGCGCGTTCATCCGTATCCAACCAAACCAATAGTAAAGCCATTTTCTCAAGTTCATCGAACCAGTACGCTATTTCTGACGAACAAAAGGAGGTAGTCGGATACCGTTCCTATGCGAGCCAATCCGTTACCCTGGACCTTCTGGAAGACGCATCAACAGCATCACGCACTGAGTCGTCTGGTACCATTCTCATTACACGACCAACCCACGGGTGGCCGGCATGATTGCTCATTCCGTCCTTAGGTTAACTAGCAAGTAGAGTGAGCTTTGGACAAGGCCCATATGTTACAAGAGAAGTTTCTTCAGACTGTATCGTGACCTGTTGGCAATCATGCAATCATTGGTGGTTTGGTCAGTTTCTGCTTCTTAGGTGATCCTCCAACCGGTTAGGTTTATATCATCAGTGTATGCCAGGGTCTGGATTGACATACAGCAGCTGAGGAAGGTAAAGACCGGCTCATCTCTCTGGCCCTTCGCTTCTGCATAGAATCAAACCCCCACGATTAGCTTTGCTTTTCAAGTTTATTGATCATGATTATAATGTTACAATGAATCGGAATTGTAGTTTCTTTTTGTCCTGCGCGAAAACCCCCTTCCGAATCGAAGAAAGATCGCACTCTTAGAAGCTGTAGAAAGCACAAATGAGGAAAATAATGCAATACACAACAAACGACAGACGGTTCAGCACCAACCCGAACTTGCTCCACTCGTGGTCCATGCTGCTCTCGATCGTGACGTTACCCTTGTCGCTGAAGCTAAAGTGCTTCTTGCCAACTCCCACGAACGGTCCCACACATCCGGCCAACCGTTTCAGCATGTTCGGCAGACTTCGCTGATGCTTCGACTTCGACACGTTCAGCACAACCACACAGATGATCGTGCTGAACGCGGTCAGCAGCAATGTGTTGCTGAAGAATATTACAATCAGCGGTGTGTGGCCCGAAATGGCCGGTAGCTGTTGGGCGAAGTAAACCAGATAGATCGTAACCATCAGCGCAATGATACCGTTCGTAATGATCCGCTCGCCCGATTCCAACGGAAGCCAGAAAACGGAGAGGGCCAGTATCATGATCACCAATGCCGGTACGATCACGATCGCACGGTGCGTTTGCGATTGACGCTGGAGCGTCACGTTGTACGTGATGTCGATGTACGGTTCCGTACAGCACGGGTAGTAACGGGTGTTTCTTTCCATACCAATCTTGACAATTTTCCACTCGGAGTTGGTGACCAGCGTTTCGATCTGTAACGGCAAAACAGTGATGTGCGAGCGATGTATCCAATTTCTGATTGTCTCAATATTACCTGCGGCTCACTGCCAAGGGTCAGATTGAGCATGTATCCGTCGAACGTCCAGGATCCAAGCTTGAGGATACATTTCTGGTAGTCGAAAGGCCACAGACGCATGTTTAGCTCACAGAACGCATGGTACTCGGTCGGTGGAACCCACAGCACATTGCCTTCACTGTACACCAGCACGTTCGTATCGCCATAGTGATGCTGATCCGAGCCGCCCGCATTGTTGTACAGCACAACGTCCGGTCTCCACACGATCGTCGGATCCCAGCGGACCACATTCAGGTTTCCGTAGTTGGCAGGGTTCCACGTAAGCTTAGGATCGTTCCATTTCTAAAATAACATCATAATAAAGCTTGAGATAATCTTTGAACAAAACGGGGTACACAACGACGACGAGTTCGCGGAAGTTGACAGAATGGTGGCACAGATTTGCTGCTAAGAACTCTTTATTTAGCTTTGTTTTATAACAGACAGTACACTAAAAGTATAGGGCCAACATCAGGGTAAAGATTATAACGTATAAGGCAAACACGAATCGTTCCAACAGTGTGGCAAACATCAGCCAGTCCTGGTGCGATTCGGACGCATGCTGTCCGTTACATTGCATTCCATCCAGATTGCTGCTAGCTTCTTCGGCGTCATCTAACGTTTCACACATTTCGTCGGTGGTTTGCTGAAAGTATTATTAACAAATTAAAATCGTATTCCCAAAAATCCATCGGTTACGACAGTCCTTACGCTGGAGCCTCTATTAATTGAGATCATTCCGGCGATCAGTTTCAAGGTTATAAGCTTCTTAAGTACGGTAGGCATAGGCTTTTTCGATCTAGACTTAACAACGCACTCCAGCATAACGGTCATCAGCAAGCAGAATCCCGACAGGTATAAACTTTGGCTGTAGAATAGTACTGTGGAAGGAAAGGGCATGTTAAACACTTGTATTGAAGTTCTTGCACCTCAAAACACTCACCAACCGACGGTGTATTGTTGGTGTAGTACGAAATGTACTCGTTAAAGTGTATCAGGAACATGCACGTGATCAGTACGTTGATTGCGTTCAGGACGAGCTTCTCCGCACAGTTCGGCGGTAGCCAGAAGCTGATCAGATTCATCAGCACCAGCACACAGGCCGGTGCCGTAATGGTGCTTCGGTAGATGGCACTGTTACGCTTCAACTTCACCGTAAGATGCGTTCCACGGAGTTCGGGATTGGCGTGCACATCAACGTTTGTGCTGGTTTGCAGCGTTATGTTCATCACTGTCCACATCGTTCCTTGCGATATTTCATTCTGTGATGGAGAATCAACTTTTATTCTAAAGACGTTTGGACTTGTAAGCTTGTTGTTGGATCCTACCTTGAGCATTTTCACATGAATTTCCATCCCGTCTACCTCAGCCCACGGGGAAAACAGCATCCGGCAGTGTTGCGTATCGAATGGCCACTTCTGCCACTGGATGGTACACTTGGACTGCTGGCGCAATTCGTTCGTGTACTCCAGCGCACCGTCGCTGGTGACCCGCACCAGCGAACCAGCTTCGTCCAGCGTCGGATGCCAGATGGTGGATAGGTTTAGAAAGAGTTTGCTTACGTTCCCATTCAGCAGCGGTTCCCAAGCTAGGCGGCTGTCTGTCCATTTCTAAAATAAGCACCAAAAACACATTACAATACGTTTCAAACTTACATCCACATTGTTTCAACCAAAATTCACAAGATGCTGTTTGGAGGTGCTTGCTCATGCTTATTTCGGTGCCCAGGCACATGCTTACAATTCATCCAAAAGTTCAACGTAACTTACTTCTTGCTTGTAGAGCTTTTGATTCTTTGAACAAGATATTCCACCAAGATTTGCTGTGTAATATCGATAAGGTCAGGGATCGCCAAGCTTTTTAATGCCTTCGCCTAGGAGGCTATAAAAGATTGTTCCCGTACGGCAGGGCAGACTTCCCAGCTACGAGTAAAATCAAGTTAAGGCATGGCAGACCTTTCGAGGTTGTAGTGTCAAACAAAGAAGAAGAAAACCTTCACAAAGTTCTCAGGACGTAGAACTGACAAGGAACCCAAAATATTATAAGCTAAATTTTTGGTGACCTGTTTATATATTGTAGAGCATATTTGTGGAGCCCGACGTAGAGAACCAGAGTTAGAATGGCAAGAGAACTCGCTATTTGTAAACTGAAGTCCTCATTTACAAATTTCCTTCCTTCCAAGGTTAATTTTGAGCAGTGTGGAACTAGCAGTAACTTTACATGGTGCTTGTAAGTAATTCTCCGCAATGAACAATGCACAACAGTCATACCACTGTTGATAAGCAGTGCAGTTATTATGCAAATAGAGTAGAGATTTCAATGATAGTTTTCAAACAAACTGTCCAGGATTCTACTGAAAAATCTAAATTTCTTCAATAGTCCATCCACTTATTAATAGTTTATCCCACAGATTGACGCCGGTATTGTAGAGAACACTTGCAAGTAAATATAATGTTGATCACGATCAGCTATAAGATCTCTGAGAATCGCATTAGAGTGCATAAGAGACCTATAAGACATTTTAGTAATAGCCTAACGGCAACTACTTACAAACTTCATCCATCCGTACACCGATAGGGTTGACTTGATTTCGTTGATCTCCACGTGTGTGATGGTGATTCTGTGTGTGTGTGTGAAGAAAAAGAAGAAAATTGTAGCTTAAAATCATACATGCCGATTTCCGATCGGTTCATAGTGTAAAAACGTACGCCGTCTCCACCGTCGTGACGTTGTAGTGCTGCGAAGGCCGAATCGATGGATCGTATCCCTTCAGCAGATCTTTCTTGAGCGTATCCGTCCACGTGGGGGCCCACACGGCAGCAGCTCCAGCTCCCTCTGGAACGGATTGATGGCATGCAAACATTACCGACCATATTAACCGTATGACCTTCAGCCAGATTTGACGACTCATGGTCAAATCGTTTCAGGTTCAGAATCGAGCGGCGGTGGGCAAGTGCACTGCCGACAACAATATCCCTATTGAAGCCAATCCCCAATTGGGTTGGGATTAATCGAGCCGAGCACTAAAAAGCCATCCCTATTTGCTAATCCAGAACGAACGAGTGGCAGAGCGTGAGGGTGTGTGTGTGTGCCTCTGTGTAAACGATGACTTATGATTTCGTGTCCAATTTTATCCACTTAAGTTTGTGGTGGCGGTATTATCCGGCCTGCTCTTTTCTTGTGATAACAAAGAACATTATTCAGCAACAATCGGTGCACAGCTGGGGCAGCTGGTAATTGAGTTATGGAAGAGTTGGTCTAAGCGATCGTTTAGGACTTTCTCTCTCGCTAGCCTTTATTTGTCTTGTTTTGATCTGTAAGATCTCTTTGCTTGAACACTTTTTTTTTCACCCCGTTAAACTTACCACCCTGACCGACCACCTGTCCCACAGCAACCGACGCCAGCACAAACAGTGCGGCCCATATGCACTTTTTCACTCGCGGCACCATGTTCTTATCCAAAAGTCTCACCACAGCTGAGCTAAACAGCTTGCCGCTGCTACTTTCCCTTAAGATGTTTGCTTATCACCAGCACTATTAATAGTGTTATCACGGTCCACAGTCTTGCATGCACACACTGTGTCTTGCACTGAACACTGAACTGGAAACACTGGACGACTGACTGCTGCTGCACACGCTCGGCGGACCCTGGCCGGACACTGGGGTGCGACTGAGCTTCGGCCACGATCAGAGGATGTTTTTATGCTACCGCCATCATCAGCAGCATTAAAATCACATAATACACAATTCACAAACGCGGCCGTATTTTGCTGTGCGTTTGGGCGGATTGTTGATAAAAAGAGCCGCACGACGACGACGGTTCCCTTGGGGAACCTCTGCATATCGCCAGCTCTCTCTCTCTCTCTGTCCATTTCGCTACTCGATTGATGCTAAGTTGAGTGAGTGGGATTCGTTATGGAAGCAGCTATCCGGGTGACATTGTTGCAACGGCCTTCTAAGGCGCACACGTCTCCACCACAATCGAGTCCTTAGAATTGCTCCGTTTAGCAACAATTAGAGAGCCATGCCACTTGTGTTCATTCATCCAGTGGGATATGATTACCCGAAGTGGGACCGAAGGCATGTTTTGGGTAAGCAATATTTCACTGGACACCTCGAGGTGCTCCCGGGCGTGTGGTGGTAATTGATTTACGGGACACTTCAGAATTTCGAACCATTTCTTGCGCGACGTGGCGGGGGACAGCACCGTTGTGACTCCCTAACAAAAGGGTCGATTACAAGCTATTCTGTATAAGTGAGGGGGGGGATTGGAGGATAGAATGCAAAGTGCAAACAAAACACCCGACAATCGTTAAAGGGAGCGGGCAGAATGCGGCTAAACAGCCCCGATCGTCGATCACAAACATCCGCGTGATGGTCGCCTGTACGCGATGCGCGACCTTTATCGTGCGTCGATCGGTGTCCGGCGTAACCGAGGGTGCTGTGGCACTATTTAGGGGGCACCATTTAGCCGCGTGCTGGTATCCTCGTGGAACGTGTTGGATTCGAGGTCCGATTTGATTAGGCCGCCGTCACAACACGCCACGGGACTTTGATGTTTTGTTCTGCTCAGTGTTGGGTAGTCGATCGTCGCTGGGGTGTGGTTCACTCTTGTTTTTGCCAACTCACTGTCCGGAAGAGTGGTAATGGCGCAATTTCGGAAACCCTTACATTGGTGGAAGAATTTGGGGTTTTTTGGGGACGTAAAGATAAAAACGTATATTTTCTGGTAAAATTAAAAAAATTGGTTTGTCTCTATGTTTGTGAAACATATTTCATTACTTATGCAACTACGGCTCTAGTCGTATTATCGGTGTCGTAATATCATCGTATAGCTTCTATGAGGACCTTAACCACTAGTACTAGATTACACGCGCTGGCTAGCGAAGTTGCGAGGACACCGCATCCGCGAAGCTGATCGTATCGGGCGAGCTGGATGCGGACGGTGCAACTGACGGGATCGATTGCACGCCCAATGCACTGGTTGAGGTAGCGGTAGGGGCACTGGTAGCGGATGGGTGGCCGGTAGGAACGAGCAGATTAGAGTATGTGGCACCGTAAGGCAACCAGCTGCTGGTCGACAGCGCGCTACTGTTGCTACTGCTACTGGTGCTTTTCGTTGCCGTCGGCGTACTGACAGCCGTCGCCGAGTGGCATACGGCGGCGGCAGTGTAATGATGAGACTGCGTCGGACTGGCGTTGGTGGGTGATTTCATCGAGGACGACGTGGTGGATGCTGGACTGGATCCGTACGAGCTACAGGCGGAAAGTATGTTCGCACTGCTGGTGCCGGTATCAGTGAGCTGTGCCTGTGCCTGACATGCTGCCATTAGACCGTGAAAATCAAACTTGTACGTATACCGCTTGCCCTGCACTTTTGTCATGATGTTCTTATCGTAATAGTATCTGGAAGGCAAACAACAAAAAAACGAACGAAAAATCTTATGAATGAAACAGTCGCTAGAAATTGGAGGAAATGGGCGGGAAACGAAAACATGACCTCGGGTCAATGAAATTCCCACGCCGTTGGATTCATTTTTGCGCGATGATTCACGGTGGCATTCCTAAGATGCCTAACCGGACCTCATCCCGTTTTTGGAGCGAGCGGGAAAAACAGAGAGCCCGCTAAAAGGCGGGCACAAAACGGAATGCGCGACTTTTCGCACTGGCACAGGCACCAAAGAAATTGGTCGGGTTTGCTGGGTGAATGCTTTCGGCGGTCAACTTTTACTTACCTTAAGGCTCTGCTAAGCTTATCGTAATTCATGTTCGGTTTCGCTTTGCGTTCTCCCCACCGGCGGGCAACTTCATCCGGATCGGACAATTTAAATTCTCCTGTAGAGAATAACAAAATTCAAACATTTGTTTTGATGTAATTTGTTATCAGAATCTATCGGGAGTAATTGTAATTACCATTGGTTCCTTCCCAGGCGATACAAGGTGCGTTCGTCGTGTCGGCCAGCAGCTCTAAAAGAAACTGCCACAGCTGTATTTGACCACCTTAATTACACGAAAAATGCTTATTAGTTACAATTGTGGAGTTAAGCATCGCTTTACTAGTTCGCTTGATTTTAGTCCACTTCGATACCACAGTGCAAGCGTTTCGGTTTTTTATCCAATGCGTTCCTAAAAAGGGGGTGGAGCTAGAGCGTTGTGCTTTCGATATTGTTTACGGAGGAAGCTTAGTCGTGTTGGAAAGGGAAGAAAAACGCTTGCATTGTGGATACCGGGCGGACAAATTTATCTCGTGCGAGCGTGTTAGCAAAGAGGAAAAACGTTCTAATTTGTTCAAACTGTTTTTGATATAATGTAACAAGCAAATTAACATCTCATTCGATGTACCGCTTGTCTTTATCAGTTATTTTATTTACAATTAGTTATTTTAATGTGTTAAATGACTAAAAAACACACAACAATATTCTTCAATTTCCTTATGCTTTAATTTTACTCCATAACAAAATGTGACGTAAAAAACGAAAGAAAAGCACATTTTTTATAAAACAGTTGATTAGAAAAAATCAATTACTAGGATAAGGATATTTGTAACCGTATTGGTTAAAAAATATGTTTTATAAAACAATTCATTAAAAAAGTCAATTAATAAGGATATTTAAGGATAAGGATAAGAATTTCAATCTTGCCGTCTTACTAGAAATATAAATAAGAGTTTCAATAACTTTGTTTTGGACAAATACAATTTTTAGAAAAGAAAATCAGAAACGACATCAACCTAATTTTTTTTAGAATATTTTCAACCCATATAACCATACTAACAACAATACGGCTAGGCCGTTCTTCATGAATAAAAAAACTAGAGTAATGTGAATTAAAAAAAATTAAATAAAAGAAAAATTAGCATGTTAAGATTGACGAAATAGTTGAACTACTTGGAATGTACTAAAGTATTTTCCACAGTAGCTTTTAAAACCACTTTTCTATTTCCTTTTATCAGAACCTTTACGCCTTTAGTTAGTACCGAATAGAATCAAACAGAACGGTCTGGAGGTATTGCAATTTTCTTTATGATGTTTAGTAATTAAATTAGAAGCACAGTTCCTTAAAAGTAAAATAAATAGCTTCATAACTTGTTCTACCTTTGGCAATATAAAACTCTTTTAACTAAACTAATCAGAAGTGTTGAGCTGCTGTTTCTGACTTCCTCAAATTAATTTATCGGTAATTAGAAAGCTTTTATAATATCTCTATTTAATGAAAAAGACTCATCTCTTTTGCGTCCCAACAGTTTATTTTAATAAGATTATTATGTGAAATTTGTGGTAATTATTCAAATTTTCAGAAATTTTCTAATCATTGATAAACTTTTTTGTAAAAATTCCTGTGTAATTATTTGTAAATAAAAGTGTTGTTCATGTCCTTCTCCATTTCCTTAACACAAAATTTTAACAGTTCTGTAACAATCTTTTGCAATCGCTAACTTGAAGCATTTGAAGCATCGAATTCTTTAGCAATAGGTTAGAAAAAGTAAAAAAAAGCGAAAATGCTTCAACAGTTGTCCAAATAGTTGATGATGATTATCAAACAATAATCAAATAAAAAAAGTAATAAAAAATCAATAAACAAAAAAAAACAACTAAAAACCATTTAAATAAAAATACAAAAACGATTAAAAAGTGCGATGCACTTACCTTGCGAAACTAGCCTATGAGATGCAGCATTAAGTAATTGATATGGCTCTGTAAAGAAAAAAAATCGAAAAACAAATTAAAATTTGAACCTTTCGCTCACCCATTACATCCAGTGGCTGAAGCAGCCGAAGGTCCTCTTAACCCCATTCAAATGGCAAACGGAAAGCCACTACATTCCACAGCACAGGTTTTTTTTGTTTTCTTGTTTATGATCACACCGCATATATATAAAAAAAAAGACAACAACGTTCACAGCAAGTAATCGAAGACCACCCCGCATACTGAATAATTCTACACCCTGGACCACCACTATGAAGACATTTCGGTGCTGTTTCTCACACACTATATCCAAATTTTTGGCGCCAGTCGCAACAGATTCTTCACAGCAAAAAAACACACACACACACACAAAAACACGTCACCAATTTTCGGTAACAAGCGGCAGCATAAAGCACATATAAATCCTACTGCGGTGGCCAAAAAGCCGTATGGTCGTTTAAAAAAGCCATGATTCACATCGCCGGCGAACGGCTTAAGTGAGTCAGTTACCGCCGCAAAGTAGTGGCAATGGTCGATGGTTTGCTGAATGCAGACTGTGGTGATGAGCCGGATGATGCCCATAATACTGTCCGGACGCGTGTGGGTACATTCGCACCGCCGATGGAAAGCTGCCGGAAAAGCGCCACATTGCTGTACGGTCGAACCCAACCGTAACGTGGTCAACGCTAGCCATCGGAGCACAGCTTTTGCTTCCTTCCGCGACAATTGTTTACGCGACACTGACGCCCCGACTATCATTTTCCGGCTGTGGAAAGCGGCGAAAACTCCTGCGTGTGTTTCTTTTGTTTGTTTGCTTTCTAGTGGTGCTGGTGGTGGTGGTACTACCAATCAAGAGTCCAACACCACCCTTGCCCGTAACTGTTACTGATCCTTCAGTCAACAAAGGAGAAGATCCGGAAGGATTTCGCCCCTGACACAGGGCCACCCCAAATTGTTCTAAAAGGGCGCCGGAACAAGGGCAAGCAGGTTAAGTTGTTAACCTGCTGGATGGGGTGGGTGGCGCAAAGAAAATTCAAGATCGTATCTCTCCCCTGCATGTGGTTGTGCGGTGAAAGCGAAGTGAAAGTCGCAGGACTCGGTAGGAGTGGAGTCACACAACAAGTCAAACCGAGCGAGCAAAGTTCACATTTATAAAAATTCAATAACTTTAGACTCCTGCGGTTTGTTCTATGGGTAATTTATTCAGTGGGATTTAAAATTGTCGCTCGGTACGGTTCCGGGTGCTCTGGGCACTGGGCTGGCACACGCGCGCTCGCACAAACACTCGGAACGGAAGAAGCTGCTTTCCCGGCGAATGACCGAAGTAAACACTTCCTTCCTGAATATGTGTTCGTCCCTGCTTAAAAGGATGCTGCACCGTCGGCTGGCCGAACTCGTGCTGCGCTCGGTCTCGATAGAAATTGATATAAATGTCGTCGGAGGCTTAAGAGGTTGCTTTATTGTTTAAATTAACATAATGCCGCATCAATCTGGCCGTCCAGCATCTTGAGCGCGGTAAGTTATGAATTACTAGCAGATACGAGGCGAAGTCCTTAGCGCCATGTTGGGGAATTCGATTAAGACGCCCGGAGATCTCATATGAGTACACTTAATTACATACAAAAGTTGATAAACTCTTCACAATCCCAACCGAGAGTTGGGGAAAAGAAAAAGCAAACACTTTGGCCTTCTTCGACTCACCCTCAACTCCATCAGATAAGAACAACTACTAGAACTCGAAGGAACACTGAGTGGAATCTATGTGTTGGTGGGGGTCATTTATCAAGATTAGATGATAGGAAAACCCTGGCGGTCCTCTTAAGCGGTATACACCTTCACCAAGCAGTAGAGGGTGTTAAAAGAAAGTGGTAATAGTTAATAGATTACGTCCTGGTCGATATCGGCCACCAGGGAACTACACTTCTTCGCTCTACACCTACCTGGATCAATGTCGTTTGCCAGCTCCCGTCCACCGTGCCCACCGGTTCCAGCGTGGATAAGATGGGAAAAATGTTTCGCAAGCGTATTTCCACCGGCCGCACTGCCGGCACACACCCAAAAGTCCGCCTTCGTAAACTGGGCAATTTCTTGACCGGTTGGTGGAAATCGGGCCGGTTCGAGTGGTGGATAAATGTTGAAATTTTTTGAAACCCAACCAATCCATGCCGCCACGTGCTCGGCCTGCCACTGGTGCGGATTGTTCGGTACATAGGTTTGCTCACTGTCCTCGTCTTCGTCACTGGCACCGGTACTGTCCGTCGATGAATCACGCTCTTTCGCACGTTGTTCCGGTGGTCGTCGTTGGTCCACCTCATCTCGTTGCATTTTTCTTTACCACACACTTTACATTCCATTTGCTTTTTAGGGGGAATTTGCACCACACGCACACACACACACACACACACACACACACACTGCACTGCAATGCACCTTTTTACACGCACATAGATGTCCGGTTAATGGGTTCTTGCACTTGCTGAGGATGATCAGTACGCCGCGATGCTGATCAACCGGCGATCGAAGCAAGAGTGACGCGTTGTAGATTTCCGTTAGGCGGCAACCCACTGGAACCACCAACTCGCTTGGTGGTGGACCTACCGGTGGCGTCCCGAAGACGCACTGCTAACCATGACACCGCCGTAGTAAGCGCAGTTTCATTCATAAATTTGTGAATCATTCGCGCCCAGACTAGCACGTGCTTACACACCGTGAGGCGTGCGCGTGCGAAAACGAGACGCAAGCCGATCGTCGTGGATGCTGTTGCGCGCGCGGCTACAGAGATCAGAGCGCGATGTTTCGTGGAACCGGTATGACGTGTTAATGTAATGTTTGTAGTGTTTTTTTTTTTTTTTTTTTTTTTGCAACATGGTATGGATTGGTATGGAAAATTTGCTCCCCAAAACAACCGCTTGACTGAAACTGCTCATCGAAGGACGAGAGAATTATTATTTTGAATTGGTCAACTATGCTCTGCGCATATTAATCAAGGCGGGCGCACGGCTGGTAGGTGTATTGTTCATCAATTCGGTTGGGGATTTCCCAACTGTTGGGAACAGGTATCGCATGCGATGCAGGTGCAATAGGGGGTAGTGGAATAAAATCGAAACCGTTGTCTCTTGAACTATTCTATGGATGGGATGTACGGAGTAAGTGATCAATATTAGATTTTAGATTTAGAAGATATAGTTTTTAGGTAATGTAAATGATTTTACTGTAAAATAGATTTGGATGTTACCGAAATGCCTTTAAACCACAGCTCAAACTAGATTGACCTTGCAAACTGATGAATCCATTTCTAGATTTGAAGTAAGCACAATAAACATACTTGTTTTCCTGTTGCTGTACGAACGATTTCAGCTGGAAACTTACAAAGTATGATTTCAAAATTGCGTAAAAAGTAATTTATTATCATTCTTGATAACAAACCAATCAATAACGATCGTTTGAAGCTGCTTTTCCCACACGATAGCGTAATTTCCGTTTTGCATAAATCATCGTTGCAAATCAAATGGCCATGACCGGTGGGCAATCCCACTGTGGCGTACCTGTCAAACGAATTCTTGTTTTGGTATTTTGCTATAGTTAGCAAATCATCTAATCAATTTTTAGAACAATCAATGAAAGTTGTGAAAATTGTACAGTTTTCAGTATTTTCAACAGTTCGCGCCTCCGACTGAACCACACTGCACAGTTATCGGTCGCGCCCGGAACGACCCCATAAAAGGATAAAATTCGTATCGGTGCTAGAGAACGTCAAGAAGAAGAAGGTGATAAATCTGCAAATGCAAAACAAGGAAAATTAAGCGCACCACCACGTACTGCATAACAATAGAACCCTAGCACGAGCGTAGAAAGTTCAGGGAAAGGCGTGAACGAAGCGTGAACATTGTTGTGTATGCTTGCCGCCTAGCCGCTCCTAGTATCGGTATCGTGACATTGGGGGTGTGCGGTGTGAAATATCTCCACGGAGTCGGCCATGTTTTGCATAATATGATAAAGATGTCGTCAGCTGCTTTCGTGGATCGGTGTTGAGATCGGAGTTAGGAGCTAGCTTCTAAACAGCAGTCACAAAAAACAACCCAACACTCAGCCACATGATGCATTGGATCGTGAACCTCGAGGGTGGGCCCAGGCGCGTTAACCATGCGTCCGTGGCGGTGGGTGAGTTTATCTATTCGTTCGGTGGATACTGCACGGGAGAAGATTATCACTCGAACAGCGCCATAGATGTACACGTTCTGAACACGCACAACATGCGCTGGGCACCGATCCCCGCGGTGGAGGATGAGAACGGTGTGCCGTGCAAATACCCGGAGGTGCCGTTCCAACGGTACGGCCATACGGCCGTTGCCTTCGGAAGCAAAGTGTACCTGTGGGGCGGACGCAATGATGAGATTGTGTGCGACATACTGTTTTGCTTCGATACGAAAACACGCAAGTGGACGCGACCGTCGGTTACCGGGACGGTTCCGGGAGCCCGTGATGGACATTCGGCCTGTATCTACGATGAGCGGATGTACATTTTTGGTGGGTTTGAGGAGAGCATAGATAAATTCTCCTGTGATGTGTACTACCTCGATCTGCGCACGATGCACTGGACGTACGTGAACACGCTGGGGGAACCACCGTCCTACCGGGACTTTCATTCGGCCACCGTACTGAACCACCGGATGTACGTGTTCGGGGGACGGAGCGATGCGGTGGCACCGTATCATTCGCAGGAGGAAATCTATTGTCCTAACATAAAGTATCTGGACCTGAGGGCGGATCGGTGGTACACGCCCAAAACTACGGGCGAAATCCCTGTCGGGCGAAGAAGTCATTCTGCATGTAAGTACACTTTATCGGAAGTAACGAATGGATTCTAATGAGTTTCTTTTTTCTATTTTGCAGTTACCTACAATAACAAAATTTACATCTTTGCGGGATACAATGGCAATATAGACAAACATTTCAACGATCTCTACTGTTTCGATCCCGAGCGAAACGTTTGGCGGCAGGTAACGCCGCAAGGTCAAGCGCCACGAGCCAGAAGACGCCAATCGTGCTTGGTAATTGGCAAACGGATGTATCTGTTCGGTGGAACCTGGTATATATGCGGGGACCAATCTTCCACTCGGAATCATTTGTTTAACATAGTCTGTTTTATTTTAGTCCCACGAACAACGGTGATCCGTCGTCGTTTGATTATAGCGACACGCACGTGCTGGACTTTGAACCAAGCTTGTGCACCTTGGCCATCATAAAGGTTCTGGAATACAGGCTCGACATTACAAGCTTACCTCAGGACATCAGGTACAACGGTGGAAAGACAACCAATTGCACCGCTGCTAACCGCACTAATTCTGGGTTCTACTTCCCTTTACAGAATCGAGATACGAAACATGTCTACACCAAACAAAATCGGGCGATCTCTTAACAAAGGTTGAACGACGACGAGAAGCGCATAGAAGCAGATACGAGTCGAACTGACGGGAAGAAGCAAAGCAAAAGTTATAGGAAATAAAACATTTTTGGTTCGTTCATATGTTGTAAGTACCATCAAGTCATTAATTGAATTTTTGGCGCATACAAACCGTAAATTAAGTAAATTTATTTCTGGTCAAATAAATTTGTTGAAATTGTAGCCGTTGGTGTGTGGAACTGTCGCATTGATAAAGAAAAGTATTTATACATGGTTTACGACTAGGACGGAGTCGCTTACAACTATTCTCGGTACCAAATCTTTTCTAGCATGGCTTATCGGGTCGAAACAGCCGTTCTGCTGGGAATTTTTCTTCTGCTCGCTCCACGACTGAAAGTGTTCGACGTGTACGACCCTCTTAACATTGTGATTTTTAATATTTTCTTGTGACCAAGCATTTGCGAACCCATTAATCTGCATGAGTGTTAAATAAAAGTGTAATTTCAACTGATCATTGTTTAAAGAAGCGCCACAATTTATAAAAAATCAAATAATAATTTGGAACGTTGAAAAACAAAACACACCAAGCTAAATATAGGTAAACAAACGACAGCGCGCAAGGTGTGCCAACATGATGACGTTCCGCTGTCAAAAAGCTCTCTGCCGAATGAAGTCATCGCTTGACAGCAGCAGTTTTCGATTAACCATTGTTCGGGTTGTTGGAAAGTGTTTCGGGATCAAAGAGGTAAAATGCGTAATTTTCGTGCAAATCGGAACCGTTTGGGCGGTAAAAGTGGCAAAATACAGTATATTTCACGCTGCTGAAATGGTGTCGATTGAAATAACACCGAAACGCAACCGTTTCCTGGCAGTAAACAGCGATCGTAGCTGCGTCGATCGGCCGATGAAAATTTCATTGGAAAGGAATGGAAACGGGTGAAAGGAAGAAGGCAACCAGCAGCAGTAGGGCAAATACACACGATCTGTTGGAAAAGTGTGGAATTTTTGGAACCTCCTGCTTCAGGTTGCAAAACCTTTTCCGTGTGTGTCTCTAGGGTATGGACTGTGTGTCCCACGAGGTTGTGCCGTGATTTTGGTTCAACAGTGCAGATGCACTTTCGATTGCAATCGGAATCTTTGGTTGTTTTCGCTGTCGTCAGCACATTTTTTTCTGGTCGTACGGGTAAACGTAATGTGCATGTGTGTACAAAAATAAAATACATTTTTCTACCAAAGAAGCACGGAAAGGTTGTTGCATCCCTGAAGAATAGTGATCGAGCGATCACGAAAATTCTCCAATGGGAAGGGAAAAAAAATGATGCAAAGAAAGGTGTCGGTGAAAAGAGATACTTTCGTTGCTATTGCGTCGGGCATGTGATGATGGAAAATTTTCAAAATGATTTTTTTTTTTGTCTTCCTCATAATACTCACACGAGTACAGAGAGAACCCCTAGAACGTAGTAAGCCGCCACCGACGGCTTGACGGAAGTCGCGTGAAGAAACGGCACACTTATTAGATTTGCCAATCACCAACTGCAGGAGAGTGTGTACATTTATCGTCCATTTCCTTTCGACTTTTTCGTTTCAGGGGAGGAGGGCCAGCACAGCGAACAATTCCGTCGTTTATATTTTTGTTTTCGTTCCGCTTACACCGCCGGAGCCGTCGTGTTTCGTTTCGCTTTTCCGCTGTCCAATACGCGCTCGTGAGGAGGTGTGTAAAGGAGAAAAGTTGGAGCCCCGTAGGAAATTGCGTTACCATTATTAGCACCGCCGCAGCCGGTCGCCGTCGTGCACTTTCGAAACGTGCCAGCGAGCTTTCCGTTTTCGTAATTCGGCTCCTCCGGTGGAAGCAGCCGAAGGTGGAAAATCGATCGAGCCCGCCTTCAGCGAAGATTCGCACCCACGGTTCAGTGCGTTCGACAGTTCGGTTTGGTGTGCCCCCCAGTCCACAGGTGGCAGTTTCACGTGCTCGTGATCGCTCTCCCGCAGCACCGTAAACATGTCGCAGATGGGCCGCGCCGTCAAGAACCTGGAACCGCCACGTCCGTTAAAATCGACGCTGAAGCAATCGCACGTCCATCTGCCGGTTTATGAAGTTCAATCAAGTAAGCATTGGTTGCATGTGGGGTGTGTGCTTTGCCAAGTAGTTAATGTTTTGTTTTGTTTTGTTTTGTTTTTTTATTGATCACAACAGTCGAAGAGCTCATAACGCTGACGGAGAATGTGGCCGCCAGCCTTGCGAGCGGCTGCAACAATGCGGACGGTGTGAACGCACTGCTGGCCAATCTGCGGCTGCACGGACCACAGCTGGAGAACGTATCGAAGGATACGCTGGATCGTGCGCTGGTCATCTTCCGCAATGCGTCACAGGACGAGCGGCTGAACATAATGACGCGATTGAATCTGTTACAGCTAATAGAGCTGCGCGCCAAATCCTGGCAGGTTTCTGATGGTGCAAACACCTACTACAAACACAAAGCTACAAATGTGGAGGTAGTAAGAGCCTGGATAGATTGAAAGTGGGGGAAAAAAATAATCGTACTAACTGTGTTGTCGTTCTCGCGGTTTCAGCCTGACATTTTGGCCGACCCGAACCTGCTGGGATCCTCCCCGCCGATGGGCCAAGCTGTGCCCGCGCTGGCACCGGGCGAGCTGATACGGACCTCCGGCAAATTCCCGAAACCGACGAAAATACCCGGTAAAACATACTGCAAGGACGAGATCGTGATTCGTAATGCCGATTCGGGAAAAGGTAAGATCCCCGTTTTGTACGCCACGTGCGAGGTTACCTTTCGGTACCTACGAGGAATCCATCGTTTAAAAAAAAGAGTTCACGTTGACGATTTTGAATCCATTTATTACTCTCCTCTCCCTCTGAAACGGACACCACAACGGCTCATCCAAAACGGTGATGTGGTCCGTAGTAATGGGAATCAAGGGACGTAGAGTTCATATGATTGAAGAACTGTCGGAAACTGTTATTTCGTTCCAAAGAGGTAAAAGAAGCTCCGTTCTCCGTCTAACCGCACTCCCGCGCGCCCAGCACATGCGTGCCGAGCGTCCTGTACCTAATCGCCAGTGCACCACCACCATGCTAAAATCATATTTCACAAAAAAACCTGAGTTGTCTCCGTGTACATTGCATCCGTTGTGTGAGATCATTTAACAAAATGCGCCCGCTCCTTCTAGTGGTTTTGGTTTGTGGTGGCAGCAACAGCACCAATATGTTGTCCGCTCCATTAACGGAATGCGGGAAGCAATCAAATGCACCATTAACAACAGCAACATTGATCGTCGTCCTCTCAAGCTGTCCTTTAACACACGAACACGGCTCGATGGGTGAGGCTAGCGATAGCACCATTCGAGGTATCTTCTTTCTCATGTATTTAAACACACATTATAAAAGCACGCCTCCAAGCTTTTTTCTGTCTTCTAATATTGCTTTATTTCCGTTTTATTGTGTGTTTGTGTGTTGTTTGTGTGTTGTAACTCCATTTGTCTCGGAATGTTTGAATATTAATACCTTCTTTGTATTGCAGTGGCTACCGGGGCAAAAGAACGGCTGGTTCAAATAACTGGTCCTAACGAGGAGAAAATCAAGTAAGCTTTTTCCCCTTTCTTTTGCTTTTGACCGAGAGAAACATTAATCGCTAATTTGGTTTACGTATGTTTCGTTTTTCTCTGCCAAAAGTTACGCAAAACAGCTGATTGAAGACACTATTCGTCGTAACGCGTCCCCGGTACGTTTGGACAATTCCCAGGACGGATCCTGCAGTTCTCTAGCGTCATCCGGATCGGATGAAACGGTCCCGAGAAAGGAGGCAGGATCGAACGCAAGAAGCGCCTTAGCTGGGGCGATGGCAGAGATGGCAGCGAACAATGGTGGGGTGGGCACTACGAACGGGTTGGGCAGCTTCATGTCCAACCAACAACCGTCGGTACCGGGCACGGGACCGGGTTCGGCGCTCAGTCTGAATCTCAGCGGTTACTCCCAAACGGCACCGGCTGCCTACACGCATCCGAAGCTAACACGCAACGGGTCCCAAAACAGTGGCCAGCAACGGAACAGTGCCGGTAACGGCGGGGGTCTGCTGCTGCACAGCTTCTCCACGAACGATGCGTCACTGGGCGAGTACAAGTATACGGTGAACGTGGGTCAGCATAACCTTAAAATAACTGGCGACTGTTTGGAGCTTGTGAAGGTAGGGTGGACACCACGTACGTGGGCTGTGACGTAGAGTGGCGGACTTTAAGTACCTCTTGCCTTGTAATTCAAATTGAGGGCGTTGCTAGGGTGTTGTGTGCAATTGCATGTGACGTACACTGACCTTTACTGATTTATTTATGATTTTTTTTTCTCTCCTTCAGGTGGCCAAACTGGTGCTGGATGATTACTTCAGCAGCAACGAATTTCTGGCCTCGGTAGACATGTGCTCAAGTTTCGATCTACCGAACTCGCTTTCCTCGCCGGTGGGAGCAATGCCTGGCCAACATTCGCTCATCACCGGCACACCGTTCGTGGACAGTGGCGTCGGATTGAACAACATCGGCTCCACGGTGCACGGCGAGCCGGGCAACAGCAGCATCGAGCTGATGGACGACGATGTGTTTATCGTCGAGGCGGGCTCTGGCTATAAGCCGAACGAAGTGCAGAACAGCGGCAGCAGCGGTACGATTTCAGCCAACAGCAACAATGGTCTGAGCCGGTCTCGTCGGAGCCATTTTTCGCGCAAGGATAGTGCGGGCGATGGGCTGAAGGAGACTGCACCGGCCACAGTGAAATTGGATTCGAACGCAGGTAAGGCACGGAGGGGGGTGTTTTTATTTTTTTCCGGTGCTGGATGAATGACTCTCTCTCTCTCTCTTTTATTTACGTTTGTTTCTCACCCATCTTGCTCGCGCCGTAATGCGAAACCCTGCTCTAGTGAAACGAATCGAATACGAACGGCTGATTTACTACTCCAAGTCACCCTACTCGTGGGATTTGCCTGCTGACTGGAAGCGTATATGTGAAACTCTTCCTTATTTGGTAAAGAATAAGGTAAGACGCTCGGCTACCGGTGAAGGTGCACAGGTGAAGGGAACGAAACCACCGCACGCCGTTACTAAAACCAACTCGCTCGAATGTTCCATACTTCCTACTACTACTGCTACTACTACTAACCAGAAGAGCGTCGGTCAACCAAGTTTCGACGGCAACAATAACAATACGAGTTGCGGTGGCAACACTAATCGCAAACACTACTACCTCACGAAAAGTGCACTGCAACGAAATTCCATCCTGAGCGTTAGCAGCTTGGACGTGCTGCACGGCTACAAACACCCGCCACTGGTGCCGGGACATGTGTTTGTTCCTAAAGCTACTAACAACAACCATCTGCACCAACGATACGCTTCCTCGACGAATCTAACTGCTTGCTCATCGTCAACCATCGCTAACAGATCTGTGGTCGCTTCCGGGCGGGTTTTGATAAGATACAAATCGACCAGTGACTAATAATGGGGGAGTTCGTGATCCTCTCGACCGGTGATCTCATCAAAGCAATCTCATAGGCCTTGCTAACATACTGGCTCTCTGTTATTATCTCTAATGTTGATACAATCAGCATGGTTTTTAGAGGATGTGATTAACGTTCTTTTAGGGAGAAGAGGCTATTTACATTGAAAAGCGAGCTTCCAGCCATAAAGTAGACATGATCGGGAATGTTGGATATCTGAACCAAACCAAAATACCTCTTTTAACCTGAGATCTTCCTCATAAATGGATGCATTTTAAAAAATAGAGTAATTTTAAAGAATTTGCATATGACGGTCCAGGAACCTTTCCTTTTTGAAGGAGGAATTTATTGAAAGCCGCCTAGCCTTCCATACGACAGTCTCGCTGTGTAAGCAGTTGATCGCAGGCGGAATTGAAGCTAATAGCTGAACATCAGAAAGGACTGAAAATATTCGCCGTCCAAAATTGATTTATTTTTTAAATGCAAACGTTTACTTACACTAAGCCTAACACCGCCTTCATCCGGCTTAATGTTTCCTTGTGTCCCCTTTTCCGTTGTTGCTCTTTCCCACATTCCTTTTCCCTCGGTGTTCTTACCTTTATTTTGCTTTCGTTTTCCAAAGGATATCGAAGATCAAAAAAATCGTTTTAACGGTGAGCAATTTCTGGAGATGAAAAAGCAGCAGGCAGCAGCAAAGGACAGTGGTAGCAGTGCCGCCGGCGTGCTGCAGCCACAGGGAACCACCACCAATCCAGAAGGTGGTACCGAAGGTGCCGTACAGCAACCACCAACCAGCAGCAGCAGTGATGGGGGGGCAACAGGCGCGGAAGAAACAGTCGTCGCTTCCTCGCCATCAGCATAACAGATGGATAAAACCCAGTGCATAAACGGGCCCGTTTGGTTCGTCGAAACACACACTGTGACACGCTTCCGTGGAGCCATTTAAACGAAGAAAAAAATGGCATAATAGGAAGAGCAACCTATCTGTTGTGCCTGTTGACGAAGACGACGCAATTCGAATGTTGTACGAAACGTGTGTGTGTGCGGGGTCCCCGCTAATCTTATCGCACCGCGTACGGTAATCCTTTATTCATCTTCCCTTTTTTTAAGGTCCTATCAACAAACTACATCTAGCTGCTAGTGCGAAACTCATTAACCTAAAATCCTCTATTAACATTAACGAGATTATTAACATTTTTTTCTTCTTCTATTTTTACTGCATTACTTCACCAAAAAACAAAAATTATATAAAATAAGTTCTTTTTGCTCCGATGGAAGGGGGAGAGAGAGTAAGAGAGATTCTTTTTTGTTTGTGCGCTGTTCATCGATCTTTTGATTGATCGGAGGATGGGTGTGCCGGGCTTTGTTTGTTAGCTGTGGCTGATGCCGCGCATTAGTAGCCGGCCCTACTCTCAGATGAGGTTGAAGCTAGCCACCGAAGATGATATTACGAGGCCCGGGGTTTTCCCGCTTGGGTGGCGCATTAACCGGACGGGAGCGGGCTCGTACTCGTGCATACAGTGATATTTTCATTACTTGTGGTTTTTTTTATATGCCAAATATTAAGGGACAGAACGAGTGAGGCAGAAATCGTGATAATAACGACGAGATGGGGTGCCGGGATCCCCACGGCCCCTACATATTTATCCCATCCTTTATTTATCATCCTTCAGCAGGGAGCAAGGAGCAGAAAAGGGCAGAGATCTTTTTTTTTTGTTATATGGTGATCGAGCGGGGCGCGCCTTACGCCGCCGAACATTAGCGCGCGACGATAGTTTAATAATAACAAAACATTTAATGTGTATTAATAACTTTCTAGTCTCATCAAGGCAGGCAGGCAAACGGCAGGACTCAAATCAAACTAAAACACGCCAGCAGTCGTTCGCATCTCGCAACCACCGACTCGCGGCCCTCAAAAAGAAACGCTCGTAACGAATTTGTGTTTTCTTTTTTGTGATTATTCTCCTATTTATTTACACATGTTTCGTTTGCAAACTGTGTTGGATGGATCGAGAACACAACGGTTGTAAGCAATTGTTTGTTTGTTTGCTTGTTTCTTTCCTGCTTCGCGTGACACACTCCTAACGCGTGATTCAGTCGTAACGAATTAATTTTTTTGCTTTTCGATTTTATTTATTGATTATTTATACGTTTTCGTAATTTTTTGATAAAGCATGCGTGCGTGCTTTGTTTGTTTTTTTTTTTTGTTTCGTTTTTGTTTGTTAATTACCACACACACACATTAAAACCATGGGTAGAGGAGTTTCGGCTTTTCTCTTCCCATATTCTCATATCCATTATTACTGCTAATAATGATACCCGACCGGTGTTGTGCCGGAGGATAGTTAGTAAAGCAATAGGAAAACAACGATTAATAAGAAAGAAAACAGGAAAGAGGAACAGGAACAGGCTTGTGTTTTGCATAAGGCTATACACACAGAGCTGCTAGTAGTAGGACACGGAAGGGCCACCGAAAGGGGCAGACAGGAATAAAGTTGTGGCGCTTACATTTAACTTTTATCCCCCCATACACACATACCGATTCTAACGGAAAGCAAAAACCCATGGATAATAAAAACACACACACACACACGTACATTTATCTAGTACTTAAATCTTTTGTCTTTTTTCTTCTGTGTGTCTTACGGAGCTAGGATTGCTAATATTAATATTGCCCGCTAAGAAAGCGATAACGCGATAAAGCAAATCGCGAAAACGAAACGAAAAAAATTGCAAGCTAAGTATGTTTCTTTCGGTAATGGAAAAAAGGCGCGAAGGCGTGTAGCATTAACATGGCGCTGCGGCCGGGGGGATAATGGGAACATGTGTTACTTTACTGCTCAACAAACGATTTGTTTGTGTTTGCTTCGTGATTATGCTACAACAGACCATTATTCGAATTGATTTATTGCAAATTTGTAAACTGTGTGCTAAACACAAGTGGTGGTTTATGGGTTTTGTTGATGATTGGTCAGCTAAGAGCTAAGCGCAATGGTTCTGAGGTACGAAAGCCGGATAGGGGAAAGAATTGTTTGGGACACTTTCTACCGCCCAAGCTAAGCCCCCCGTGGTATGGGAGGTAGTGATTAAGCGGATGTTACACACCGTAATTACAATTACTCCCGCGGGACTATTTTATTCGATTGTTATACAACTGGCTCTAAGGGATATTTGGAAACAAGGAAGATTTAGGACAGCGCAAAAACAAAACAAGAAAAGCGACGCGCTTCTACGCTCTACCGTTGTGTTGTACAAATTACGATAAATTATAAAGCTTGGGGGGGGGGGATCGAAATCGGAATTATGTGGAACCATTTTCCACAGGGCAGCAAAAACAAAAACACGCTCTCTAGAAGTTCGGCTGAATGTTGCTAATACTCAATCCCATGTTCTTGGCCACACTTAGCTGCGCCACGGCCGCATCCTTCAGCGAGTAGAGATGCACCAGCGTGATTTCGGTGCGGGCCAGCTCGATCGCCCGCTCGAACAGCCGGATCGCTTCGACCAGATTGCCCCGCTGCACCTCGATCGTGCCGAGCGTTTCGTACGCAAACTCGCACTTGCTGTCGACCTGTATCGCTTTCTTGATCAGCTTCACGCCCTCGTCGAAATCGCCCTTCCACTGGAGCTGCAGCACGCCCCGATGCACGTAGATCTGGGCATTGTTCGGGTCGACCTTCAGCGCACGCACGAAGCAGCTGTCCGCTTCGCCGAACTGCTGCTGCTCGGTAAGCACCTGCGCCAGGATGCTGTAACACTCGACACAGTCCGAGTACTGTTCCAGCAGCTCGTCGAACCGCTTCTTCATACGCTCCATACCGCTCTCGTCCTTGCTTTGGTTCGCCTGGCAATACTTCGCGTAGCAAAGGTGCGTCGCAATGATGCCGGACGTGGGACACAGCGAGTACGCACGCTCGAAGTCCGCGATCGCATCATCCATCCGGTCGGTCAGTATGTACACCTGGCCCCGGTGATGGTAGATGTCTCCGTTCGTGCTGTCGATTTCTTCCGCGCGGGTGAAAAACTTAAAGCACTCGCCGGGCGTTTCGGGCTGCGTTTGCATCGCCAACGACGCACGCTTGATGAGCGCATTCGAGCGTAACCGCTTGTCGGCCGTTTCCAGCTCGATCACCGCATCCAAATCCTGTTTGGCTTCCTCGTAGCAGGCGATCAGATTGTACATGGTGCCGCGCAGTACCAGCGCCTCCAGCTTGTAGTCCGATTCCGATTCACTCGATTCGATCTCCTCCGTACAGGCCGCAACGACCGCTTCGTACTCGCCCTTTTCGAACAGGGCCTTGGCTTTGATGAAACCTTTCGGTTCCGAGCTTGCCACCACCAGCTTCCGGACCGGATCGTTCGTAAACGAGCTGAAGTAACTGTCGATGAACTGTTTGGAAGGGTAAATTTCCTTCTTGTTCTTCATCGCTTCCCTCCCGTGCTGCTGGCCCAGCTCACGCAGTATACGGTCCGCCATCACGAGCGTCGTCTTGTTCTGGAACTGGTCCACGATACAGGCCGCCGTGATGTCCTCGAGCGCCTTGGAAAGATCTTTCTGCTGCTCGTACGCTTTGGCGCGTCGTACCAACGCTTTCGTGTATCCCGGATTACACTCGATCGCGTTCGTGCAGTCCTTGATAACGGCGGCCCAATTCTGTAGCTGCTCGTACGCGGCCGCCCGGTTCTGGTAGTACGTAGCACGATCGCTCGCCTCGTACGTTGGGCAGTGCTCGATCGCGGCATCATACTCGCTGATCGCCTGATCGTACTTTCCCGCGCGGAAGTGTGCATTACCGTTGTTTTTGTGTTTCAGCGCAAGCTCGCGACCGGTCAACGGTTTCGCGTCCGGCGGCTGCTGCTTCGCCTCCGACGAATCGCCATCGAGCGATATGGTTTTGTCCTTGAGGTCGGCTAATTTTTTCTTCGTCAGCTTGTCGCCGCTACCTTCGCCCTGGTCGCCCGCCTTGCGCCAGTACAGGTAGCCGAGTCCGATGGCCACTGGCGCACCGATCAGTAGTGCCAACTGCCATTTGGGGAATGTTGATCCCGTGCTACCCGTCGTCATCGCCTGCTGGTGGTGCTCTACAACGATAAAGCAAAGGGTGGAAAAAGCTTTACTCTCGCTGTGTCTTGTGCTGCCGTCGTTATCACGAATCGCCCCGGGTGCGTGTGCTTGTGCGTGAGCATAGACATGATTACGAAATGCCATGTACCGCGGAACAAACAGCCAACTGTGGCACCGTGTATTTGCAGTCCATCAACAATTATCATCACCTTGCAGCTGCAGCTCATTAGCACCGCACTGAGAGTTGGTGGCCGTTTGGTTTTCTTTTTTAATTTGTCTTATTTATCGATTTCTATACTAGCACAACCGCTTCATTGCATTACCTTTCGATTTTTATCCCAACATGTACGTGAAAGCTCAAGCCAGTAGCAGCAGTATTTGGAATATACGAGCCGAAACACACCGGAGCCGGTACAGTGCGTCACGGTTCTTCCGGCACGGCGCAGATGTTGTTTCTTCCTACGATTATATAATTTCAGCCGCCGCTTCACACAGAAAAACCATTTCCACACAATCGCTCACGCAGCACTGGAAACAGAATAGATATTTTTCGGATTTTTCTTTTTTTATCAGCCAGCAGCTAGAGCGGCGAAACGTGCTCGTGACGTACTGTTTTGACAGTGCGCTTTTCGCCCCGATTTCGCCCCAAATTACAATTTTTTCTATTCCCAACTAGCGCAATGGGTAGTAACTGTCAAAGTGAAGAGAAAAATATAGAAAAATGCTAAAAAGAATCACGCAAATTACGTTATTTTTCGGTGTTTTTTTTAAATATCAAACAAATTTACTTAAAAAAAAAATAATAAAAAGTCTACAAAACCATTTAATTTATCTTGCAGTTAAGTGAATATTTCGTCGTTGTTGAATGCATCAGAAATCAAAAATGTGAGCTCAATCAGCTCACCTAAGCATTTACATTTGCTCATACTTTGACCTCAGTTGCCAATCTAGGCATTCGAAAAACTGCAAAACTATGCAGAGCAAGGATGCAGCAATGAGCTGGATTATTTGTGCTCCCATCGTTTGTTTCCTCCTATGCGTAAATTTAGCTCCATTCATTCATGTTCGTTCACGTTCACCGAACACAAGCGCGCAGTTGAAGGCGCTACCGCATGGGTAGTTTATCCATGACCTTGAACCTCAGCGCGTTAGCTTTGTGGGTTTGGTATGCTTGCCCATATGTATGGCGTACACTTATCGTACCATAAATTAATACCGACCGCATAGCGGCCAATATCGATCACTTCGATCACACCCCCCTCAGTGTTCGGTTGCGTTAAATATAGATTAACCCTTAACCATACCGTGGGCGGCGCACCAAAAAAGAAAAAAAGGCGCGCGCGCACACGACTCCCCACAACAACTACACCCAAATTCATTGACTGTAGTCGTTCTAGGTATTCTAAAAATGAAAACCACGAACAAGCGATCGTGCTCATTGCACGGTACACGCCGCGCTTTTGGGGCAAAGAACAAGGGAACGAGAAAACTTGTAGCCGATCGTACTGTCGCGCCATATCCCGTCAGCCCAAAAGTTGCACAATCTGGGTAAAATCACGTTTTAGCGCCAGGCATGCATGCGTGTACGCGATCTGCCGAACGACCCGTCGCAATGATTCACGCAACGGAAATTTGGCCCCACAATCACGTGCTTTCCGCCATCTCACATGCTTCTGCCGTGACGACGACGACGACGGCGCGTTGATTTACGGCGAGCGAAAAGAAGCGAGAGAGAAAAAAGCATGAATTTTTTATTTCCCTTTTTTTCTTTTTCTTTTCTGCCTTTTTTTTCGTTTCACAATACATACACACCCTACATGCGGTTTCTGCACACACATAAAAATAAGCTACAGCAAGTTCCGAACCGGACAGTGCGGGACAAACTTTAGCCTAGAGTTGGTGTTTATTTGCGAGTTGGTTCTTTAAAGCCAAATTTAATTTTCTTATTATTTCCGTTATCTTTCTCTCATTTAAAGTACAAGCTGGACAATCTTGTACTATCACCAAATATGCCACAAAACGGAAACGAATCCCGCAGCTGTGGCGTTATACCCTTTTTACGGCACACAGTGTGCCGCCGGCGAATTGATGTGCGCGAGTGAAAAGCTGTCGAGACGACGGCACGCGCGTTTGTGTTGGTGCGCACGCTACGGCGATGTCAGCGTTTGACGTTTGCAGCACGAGTTTACCAGAAATATGCTCACCGCGCGGCTATTGTGTGGTGTGCGTTTTCTGTTCCATCTTTGCAGCCGAACCGAACGGTTCAGCGTTTTGTGCCTTTCCGTGCTGTGGTCTTCGATCGTTTTGCGTCGCCCTTTTACTCTGTCCGGTAAGTTGCAGAAGAACTTAACATTTTTGTTTCAAGTGATTGCGCGTTTGATGTTGCCTCCCGCAGCAACAAGTTGAAGCATGCAAGTTTCGCGAATCGGGTTGCCATGGACACACACGGTGAATTGTGCACTTGACTGCTACGATCGTACCGCGCCCGGCCGCGTTGACAACACTGCCGCGGATGCATTTCGTCGGTGTGATTCAAACTTGGTGTGCGTGTGTGTGTGTGCATACTTGAATAATGCAACGCTGTCTGTGTCCTCCGGATCGGTGTGATTTTTGCTAGCGATTAGGGAAATTTGATGCAATTTTTCCTCCCGTTTTACTCGATGCACACAGCACCGACGCTGTGCGCGGCCTCTTGGTGATATTTCGGTCCCCCGTTTTGGCAAGCGAAAAAAGAGGCCAGCACAAGATCCGAGCTGTGAAGGTTGTTGCCGAGAAACCGAACCTTGTGCGAAGAAAGTGCATGTGTGCGTGTGAAGAAGGGTGGAAATTGGAGGGAAAAAGCGGAAGAGCGGTACAGCTGCATGTACGAAGCCGGCAAACAGCTGGCGGCAGCGTAATGTTGCTTTCGCTATTTCGACCAGATGTGTAATGATGGCACCGGGCGACACAATTGAAGCTTTATCCTAATATCAAACACCAAAAATCGTCACAGGCATTATGACGCCAGGCGTAAACAGGTCCGAAGATTGATATGCGGAGGATAAAAACCTAACCTAGCCCACCACACGAAGGTGTCACGCGTCTAGTGGTGCGCACGGAGCTAGTAAACAAGCGCCGTAACCAGTTACGAACCCGGTTTACCAGACAAGGAATCCAGTTTAATCCAGAGCGCCAGGAAGATGATGAAACGCGGACCTGTAAAGGAGCTTGAAGCATTCCAGTGTAATTAAAAGATAAAAATCTGTGAGGCCGGGTACCGCACTCTCGCGGCGAGCGGAAGGTGTGTGGCTGGTGCCGTAGAGGGGAATGTAAATATTCGTCGTTGGGCTTTTAATCGTACGATGTTATGCTAAATATAGGCGAACACGGTGTGAAAGTGCGGGCCAGTGTATCAACTTGCACAGGGGTGTTCGAGGATATGGATGAAACGAGCGGCCAATTTCCTGATCCAAGGCACCAGTGCTGTAAAAAGGGGGTTGGCAAGACAATCCTTCTCCCAACCAATGTGTACTACGGTAGAAGATTCAACATTTAATTGAAACAGTCATTTCGATGGCTGAAACAATCTCAATGAGCTTGCCAATTACATCTGCGAAAACCCTGTACACACACACACAGGGTATCAGACGAGACACCGCAAACAACAATGACGAGGAGGAACGTCGCGTAAAACATAAAGCGCTTGCATGTGGCAGCGCAACTACACACACTCGCCATTGACACGTATGCAGACCGAACCAGTACACGGCCTCCTTTTGAATCAGGTGCAAGTCCGTTGAACCGACGTCCGCGGCACACGAAGCGACAAGCGTCCCTACCGGTGCGTTCATTCTTGGATTTGCAAAGGGCTTCTGCCCTGCCATTACATGAAACAGGGAGGAATACGTTTCGCGACCTGTTTTTCCCTGCCTTTTTGCGGTGCAAAAGCAATCCACCAGTGCCCAAGCACGTACGTCGAACAGTTAAAGTGCGGCGCAAGGTGACACAACAGGATAGCCAAGGACATGGCGCCTTGGGAATACCGGCGTCGCACACACGCACGTATTACCAACCAGAACCGGTTGAGGGAAGAATTCCTCCTGCTTCTTGTGTGTTTAGCCGCCTGTTTGTTTCGGGTTTCGCGTCGTTAGTAAGGCCGCCACCGTCTTACAGACGCCCTCCCGATCCGCCTCTCTGTCGCTCTGATCGAGCCGTTAACCTTGAAGACGTGAAGTGGTTCTGCATCAGAGATTCACGAGGCCATCTGCTCTCTCACCGTTTTGCCAACACATCAACGAATGGTTTCGATTAAAATGTGTCCAGATGTGAATCTGAAATGAAGCTTTTTTGGCCCCCCTCCCCCACAAAACATTTAAAGTGTGGCTTTATGGCCACTTTATTAGCACGTTTTTCGTAGCGCGCGCATAAATTATTCGTATCGAATAGGCGCGGGCGCACGGACACGAGATGAACCGACAGGTAGATCTTGCGTCAGTGGGTCGGATATCTCACGGAGATGTAAATCTCGATCGCGGTGCGGGTCGAGTGTTTGCTTCTCGGAAGCTTTAATGTTACCGGAAAAAAACAACAGCAACAACGCCACACATATGGGGGGAGGTGTTGTATGCTGGCACAGCTGTCTGCGATGTGCGAGAGAGGGACTGTTGGCAACACTGTAATATTTTTTCTTCTATTCTCATGCTCTATCGATCTTCTTCAAAAGCGAATGTCTTCCTATCGGAATGGAACGGGCCTTACACAGACAGACCGCCAGACAGACAGACAGCCAGGGCACATTTGTAGAGAGAAAAAAAAAGGAACAAGAGATATGCTTACGTCAATATTTGGCGGTCGTAAAGAGGTGCGTTGGCAATTAACGTTGCAGTAGGCCGTGTGATGTGTAAAGTGTTAATTTGACGGAGATTTACTCAACACACCCAGAACGCACGAACCATCCGCCGATGGGAATGGGGTGACTGTAGATTCCTTCGGGATGGACTTTGTGGTGTCCCACTTAATTATCAGGAATGTGCAGGACCTATTCTAGGCTCGCCTGTCGTTAGGCTCACCAATTTTGTTAATACGATTTGAATTCTTACATGCAAACAGCAAGGTCCGACTTTAATGTTTTTTCTAACTTTCTAATTTCAGCTTAATCCAGCCCACAGCTGAGGTCTCTTACCAGGCCGCCTGCAATCGTTTGTCGAACCCTCCTCCCCCCCCAGAAACCGGACCGGTGAAAGATGTCGACCGGCATAGCAGGTACGTTTGGTCTGTTCATTGTTCCGTCCGTTTCGATTACAACCCATGGCACGTTTTTCAAACCGTGTGCTTCTTTTGCCTTGTGTCCCCTCTTAGACATACGGGTTTGAATAAATTATTTGCCCTGCCCGTCTAACCCGAACCCGTTGCATATACCAACAATGGTGACTTTCTTTAACCTCCGCCCATACACAACCGTCTAGTGGGAGAAGAACCTTCCAGAACCAAGTTGCCATGGGGAAAAAAAAAAACGATGCATTGCCGGACAAAACCCGCGGAACTTCGATGTGGGACTGTGAATGTTGCGGGAAACAATTAAGTGTGTGGTGGTGGTCTCTAAACTCTCTTGAATGGGTCAATCGAACTAGATTGTTTCTCTCGCTCGGATGATGAGGAGGGGTTCGTGGCCGTTGCGTCACGGCATATTGGTGGTTGGTGTATGCGTAGGCCGTTCTGGAATGTTGTCGAGCCTCCGGCGTATTGTTTGTTACAATTAATTGAATGTGTGACACCAATAAAGCAAGCGAGCTTCGGAACAACCGTCAACAGCGTTGCTGTTTGTTGCTCGTCGATCGTGTGACGATCGAGCAAATGGGAATTAATTGAATTAAAACCCATTCTTGGTTGACATTGATGTTATGGTTTGGGACGCATTTTGAGAGGCTAACCATGGACCATGTTTCAAAAGTTTGAAGCACGAAGAGATCGGAAAGTCGTTAACAACGGTGCTGGTAATCGGTGCGGGCACAAACCCGCTGGGTAGATTAAGAAGGAGCCCCGGCACATCTTCGAGACACGGAGGTCGCTCAGGTCTAATCAGGATGAACTGTTGTGAGCTTTAGTCGGCTTGTGTGTAACCGAAAGTAAAAGAACTCTTAACCAAGATCAGGCGACCCCGAACACGGGTTATCGTAGGATGACTTTGTTTTTGAACATTTTTTTTTAATTTTATTTCCGTAGACTTCCATTGAAAGGTAGATTCCGCCCTGGGAACACAGCAGCTGTGCTTGTTGGTTGGCGTTTCGGGCGTTCGGAACTTTACTTGCGCGTTTGCGTTGCTATTTATATTGCTGCTGTGCCAAAGGTTGACCCGATGCAAAACTCCGCAAACGACAGAAAAGGTCGCGGGACGTTAAGGTAGCGAAGAGATCACCTTTAATGGGTAGATTAGGGAGAACACGTGACATAACGACACGGCTTTAAATGAGCTGTGGAACGGGCCGTTCCGGCTATTTTTGCAAATCTTGATGTTCCCAATGATGAACCCCCCCCGGTAAAGTGTCCCCCAAAAACGGACGTACGCTTTCCCACGAGTGTTTTCGGGTTAAAATAGAACAAATGGTTTGTCCGTGCGTACACGGTTGCGGTCTACCTTGTCCGTAGCTCAGCTTCGAGGTCACTCTGATAAGCGACACATAACGGCAACGGCAACAGCAATTACGTACGCGGGTACGAAGAGGAACTATTTTTTCAACCGTCCGTCAATCATTCAACTGGGAATGGCGCAAATAGGGTGTGAGAGGTGCCACACGTCATCAACATCGTCGTCGTGTATCTTTTCGTCACTTCCGCACGGTGCCAGTTCCCCTGCGCTGCTACCACCATCTCTGATGTTTCGTCGCAATAAACTAAAGACGATAAGACAACAGCGTTTAATCGGTTCGTGATTAACGTCTTCGCAGCTTAATAAATCCACAAACCGAGCGGCGAGCGGGGAAGAAGGGTTACGCGAAGGTTTATGGCGCAGTATTCCCTCCTTCGTGGTGCTATGGAGCTCTCCCGCTTGGGCTTTGGGCTTTTCCAGCGCAGAGGGACACCTCATTTCTGTACGTAAGAAATTAGCAGGACGTTTTCGTTTTGCACAGGTGTGAATGTACTAATTAGCGCCAGCTTCAAGTCTCATGACTAATGTGGAGCTGACGATGAGCTGTGTTTGAGTTGAGTTCCCGATTTTAATTAATTCTCAAAAACCATCTTCTATTACTGCCAAAATCTGGTAGGAGCTACAGTAACATCAACGAGTTCTCATCGTAGCTATGCTGGAGAAGGGCGCGTTGCAGTGATAAGAACTCGTTGCTACCCACCCCAACACCAACGTGTGGCCACCCTAGCTAAATTGATAACAGTTTCGGTCGAATGCGTGTTTTTATCTGGCTCGTGTGTTGTTTTGCTGTTTCTGCTGCATGCTTGTACGTGCCCGCATGCTGGTAACACGTTGCGAAAACACGACGCCTTTTGGGGGCTGGTCCTGGACAGTGTGAGATGCACTTCGATTCAAGCGTCGTACGCGCTCCGATCAGGTTTAAAGTACACCCATTAAAGAGTAATTGCGAATCGGACGATAGTTGTCGGTTCAATTGCTATTATTGGACCTCAAAGGGTCAAGGGTTGCGATAGACATCAACACGATAGACACAGTACGGACAGTGCCGCCACCGGCTGTTTGCTTTTCCACTAAGCTCGTGGTGCTTTAGAGCAGGCGAAATCATCAACATCATCCGGTCCCATCCACAAATAAATAAGCATGTGCGACGGATGCTTCTGCATGGTCGTCAGGACTGCTGTCTTCAATATTGATTGATGTGTTTATGGTTTGCCGCTGCTGCTGCTGCTGCTATTTGATAAGGATGGGGCTGGCGGAACACGAACGAATGTCGTTGATTTGTAGCTGCTCCTCGGTCACAAATTTAAATGTATGGTAACACGACGGCACAAACTTAACTAACGAGCGATTATTATTGGTGCGCGTGGAATTCGCATGCGGGACGAGTGATGATAGAAAATGAAAGCATCAAGATATCTCGGGCGCGCTTGGTGGGTGTATTGCGGGATGGAAAGTGTTGGACTCTCTGTCTCTCTCTCTCGGTTGGAGGTGTGGCAGAAGTGGCCTTCACCGACGTCAGCAGCAGTGGTAGTGACCACCTTCGGCGGAGGATGATGGGGAAGCCGGCACAGTGACATGTGGCGTATAAATTAACCTAACGAACGAATGACACATGCGGTTGATTGCAAATGACGGGACAATGATGGGGAAAAGCCTGCAACGATGTGTGGTGTCCGTCTGTCCGATTGTATAACAGACGTATCAGATGTAAAATTTAACCATAATCAACCGGTTTTGCGTTACATTGAATCTAAATTGTTTCTCTCTCTCTCTCCTTTCTTGTCGCCGCACTTACAGGATGGATAACATGCCGGCAAGTGCTGAACATTATGGTGATCTTCGGCTTCATGCTGAACTACGCGCTGCGCGTAAACTTCACGATCGCGATCGTGGCGATGACGAAAACGATCGTGAACGTAGCCACCGGTGGGGACAACAGTACCGGGCTGCTGAACGATACGGCAACCACGCTGGCGGAACTGTCCAGCACCACCACCGAATCGTCCGTGATCGATGAGGCGGACAAGTTTGAGTGGGACGCCCGCCAGCAGAACCTTATGCTCGGAAGCTTCTTCTGGGGTTACGTGCTGACGGAGCTGCCGGGTGGCCGCTTGGCGGAGATTATCGGTGGCCGGCGCGTGTTCGGGTACAGCATGCTGTGGGCCAGCTTGCTTACCCTGCTGACGCCACTCGCCTCCAACACGCACTACATTGCGGTGGTAATTTTGCGTGCCGTGCTCGGCTTCTTTCTCGGTGCGTCCTGGCCCGCCATTCACCCGCTGACCGCCGTTTGGATTCCGCCGATGGATCGGTCGAAGTTCATTGCGAATATGATGGCTTCGTCGCTCGGTGCCGCCATTACGATGCCTATCTGTGGGTTCCTGATCGCGACGATCGGATGGCAGAGTGTGTTCTACTTTACCGGCGGGCTCGGTTTGGTGTGGTCGATCGTTTGGTTCCTGGTGGTGTTTGAAACGCCGGCTTCCCATCCACGCATCACGCCCGAGGAGCGGAACGAGATCGAGACGGCCATTAATGCGGCCGGCAAGAAGAAGAAGCCTTCGTACGTGCCGTGGAAGTCGATCATTACCTCACCGCCGGTCTGGGCCATTATTCTTACGCACGGTGCGTCCGTGTTTGGGTTCTTCACCGTCGTGAACCAGCTGCCCACCTACATGAAGTACATTCTGCATTTCAACATTAAGGAGGTAACATACCTTGGCTCGGTCGATTTCTGCAGAGAATCGTGATATTGAAGGGGAGTTTTTTTGTTTTTGTTTTGGGCTTTCTTCCACAGAACGGATTGCTTTCCTCCTTGCCCTACTTTGGAAAGTACGCCATGGCTGTGATTTCATCGCATTTAGCTGATTACCTGAGAAAATCGGGCAAACTGTCGACGACCGCCACCAGAAAGATTTTCACCGCCTTCGGTAAGCTGCCTGCCTTTTAACAGATCCTAACAGCCACTTATTAACGAATGCAACGATTTTGCTCTCTCTCTCTCTCTGCAGCTGTGATGACTCCCGGCTTCTTGATGATCATTCAAGTGTACATGGGAGAGAACCGTTCCTGGGCGGTTGGTATCTTTACGCTGTCGCTCTTCCTGAACGGTGCCGTCACGGCCGGCTACCTCGGCAACGGGCTGGACATTGCGCCCAACTTTTCCGGCACCATCTTCGGTATGGCAAACACGCTGTCCTCGTTCGGTGGTTTCGTATCCGCGTACATGGTTGGTGTGCTCACCAACGACAATGTAAGTGCACTTTCGGTTGTAGGATTCACTCTTACAGATTGTAAATTAAACGTTACCCTTTGCTTCTTTCTCCCACCAGCAAACCTACGGTCAGTGGCAGATCGTGTTCTGGATTCTGGCCGTGGTGTACATTACGGGTTCCTCGGCGTACGTGCTGATGGGTACGGGTGAGCTGCAAGCCTGGAACAATCCGCCGGAGAAGGGTGACGGTAACGGTGAAACGGAGGAAGGTGTCCCGCTTAACCAGCGCGGACAGGCTGCCGTCAAGTAAGAAGGGTGGAAAACGCATAGCGTTTTGAATACCTACAAGCGTGTGCTCTATATTCGGGCGACTGATGCCAAGCAGCGGCAGCAGCAGCAGCAGCAGGCAGGTAAAGCTCGCTTATTAGGGCGCCACATTTGCGTGCTATTTTAAAAAAAGCCACAAACAAAACTAGGAAACATCGACAACAGAATTTCAAACCGTGTGGTTAGGTGCGTGTGTTCCGTAGCAAAGATATTGAAGGACATCAAAATGTGGGGAAGGGAATTTACAGATTTGTCGTAGCATTTAATAACTTATTGTTTTAAAAAAAAAACCACAACCTCTCTAGTAAGGGTGCAGTGAGCTGCTGCGCGAGCGCAAATGCTGTGTTTATAGTATTTTGTAGCAGGTTCACTGTGTTACTCTGTGTTTTAGAAAGGATCGTTTGCCAAGCACCACAGGACCGTTAGCGGTAGGAAAGCACAGGGAGAGGAATGTGAGTGTGAGTGTGTGTGTCCGAAGGCATGTTGTTGGTAGTAGTAGCTGCAGGAAAGCATCTGGTTGATTCAGGGGTTTTGACTTAATTTTATACTGTACAAAAAACAAAATGCGTGTAGAAAAAGCGGAACAGTGTGTGGCAGAGTTTTGGTGAAGCACGCGCGAAAAGGATCCCCCCCCAAGGGAAAGGAGAATGAACAATTTTCATGTTTTAATGAAAATCGAACGAACATGACCGAGAGGGGCGTCCGAAGATGGAGGAGGATTGGCGGTCGGCACTGTGCCCTCCTCCTCGATCGTTTCTCATTCTTCCTTCCCGGCAGGAGAGAGGAACAAACCACAGTGTGCAGTGCACTTCGCGGAACTTTGGCTGCATATGTGTGTGAGAGTGGTGTGCGCTTTTTCGTTTTTTTTTTTTGGAACGGAAAATGTTAACAGAGTAGATTTCGATGAACGTGCCTTTTTACAACACTACCTTCCATAGTGTGGAATGCGAATCTTGTTAATAGCTAGCAGATAGATCAAACCGGCCCAACACATTACTCCTTAACCCACGGAAGAAGACAGACAGCTAGGAAGGGAATCAGTCTACTTAAACTTTTACAGAGACAGACAGACGGTACTTGATATTTTATTTACAACACTTTTTTTCTTGTCTGTGTACCAATAGACATACACACACACCTTAGCGCGTGTACTGATGAACTCATTTTTAAATAGAATGAACAATAAAGACGGTAAATGTTAACGTGGAGAAAAAGGGGGGGCCAACCGTATACCTGAAATTCCCGAAATCCGTACTGGACCCGAATTACGGTGGTGAAAACTTCGAAGATCATCTTCTATTCTTAATCTAAACGCTGATTCTATACTAAACGCTGATGACATGGATATCATTGGTTTGAGGTTCTCCTATAGAAGCTTATCAAAAAATTGAGCGAGCGGTCCCCATAAGGTGCTAGAGTGGAACAGGATCTGAATAATTAATTTACATTCTATATGTTTTTACTTTTTTTAAATTGAGCATTTGAATTATTAATAATTCTTCGCAACACATACAATTTCAACAATTAAATTTAAAATCATTGTACGTCCTTTTTCTGTCCACACACGGTACCCAGTGTGCGGTGCGTCATGGCCCAACCTTGCACGCTTGCTGTTCGCTTTGACAAGTTTGACAGATGCGAAAATGCAATGTGACAGATTTGCGTGAACAAGAATCGACTCTCCGCCAGCCAATAATAAGACCGAGAGTTGTTTTTATCAAAAGTGAACTAGTAGTTTGCAAAGTTAGCATACTTTTTCGACCACTTACCGTATGTGATAGCAACGCGGCGGTTCCACTGTTGCAACAAGCACGATTCGACAAACGGTTCGGGAACGTTAGCGCAGGACCGAGGCAGAGGGAGCAGCACGTACTCTCTGTTTAGCATAATTGGCCCCGAAACAAGTGCAGGCGCCGAACGTACGAAGCGAAACGAAGCGAAGAAGTGTGGAGAAGGTACGATAGGGAGGTTTTGGGATTATTAGAGAAAATTAGAAAATCGCCAGACGGCCAGAGTGCGAACCCTGGGAGCAGCCCATGGCCCGTTATGATTAAAGTTTGATTATAGTGTATCATCATCCACCCCTTGCAGTGGTTGCAGTGGTGATTGTTGCGGGGTTTTTTTTTGCACTAGCGCGCTGGGTGGCACAGCGGACGCGCACACCCATCGGTCTAACGCCCCATATCGGTGCGGTAAGTGCAAATTGCAAGTGCTCGGTGGCGAAATTAGCAAACGCCCGGAAGTGTCCATTTGATAAACGATTCGGTGTTAATTTGTTTTAAGGTTCCATCGAGACAACAGCGACAGCAACAATAACAGCAACAACAGCAGCACCGTAAACCATGGCATCCTTCGATGTGTACGATCGGTCGAGCTGGTACTTCGGTGCGATGTCACGCCAGGACGCGACAGATTTGCTGCTGAACGAGCGCGAAAGCGGCGTGTTTCTGGTGCGCGACAGTACCACGATCGTGGGCGATTTCGTGCTGTGCGTGCGTGAAGATTCGAAAGTGAGTCACTACATCATAAACAAAATACCGAACTCGCCCGACGGCGAGTGCTTCGTGTACCGTATCGGCGATCAAACGTTCGCCGATCTGCCGGACCTGCTGTCGTTCTACAAGCTGCACTATCTCGACACGACGCCCCTGCGGCGACCGATGATCCGCCGGCTGGAGAAGGTAATCGGGAAGTTCGATTTTGACGGTAGCGATCCGGACGATTTGCCGTTCAAGAAGGGCGAAATACTGCACATCATCAGCAAGGACGAGGAGCAATGGTGGACGGCACGGAATGGGCAGGGTCAGACCGGCCAGATACCGGTACCGTACGTGACGCGATACGAGGAAAACATTATCGAGCGGCCCAACTCGGGTGGCGGAGGTGGTGCTGGTGCTGGTGGTGGTCCGGGTGGACATCATCATCATCATCCAGCGGGTGCCGGCGGTGGGCTGCATCATTCGGAAAATTCGAACATTTTCAAATCGAACCTTAACCGACAGCTGCCAGCGTTGGCCCGGGTTAAGCAGGAGCGCGTCCCGAACGCGTACGACGAGACGGCCCTCAAGCTAAGCGTTGGTGACGTTATAAAGGTGCTGAAGACGAACATCAACGGGCAGTGGGAGGGTGAGCTGAAGGGCAAGATTGGCCACTTTCCGTTCACGCACGTCGAGTTTATTGATGAGTGAAGCGGTCGATCGAACGAGCGTTCACTTCGCACAAGCTGTGTTTCTGTTAACCGATGTGTGGTAATTTTCTAAAATAGTTTTTTTTTTATTATTCCGCGTTTCTTTGTGCTGTAAACAGATGCGAACCGGACTTTTTATGATTATGTGTGCTGCTAGTAGCTTATATTTAACATGTACAGCCTTATATATATAGTTTATGTATGTTTCCGTTTCCGGGTAAGCAAAAGAAGGAGGAGAGAGAGATGTGTGTGTGTGTGTGTGTGCACTAGCGCACACATTCCTACGTTCCGAGTCATTCAGTTTAAGTGATTTTAAATACGATTAGAGTAGGCTATGCTTATGTTGCTTTGCGATGCAGTCGGCAAAACAATAATTCCAGAATAGTAAGAGAGGGAGATAGCGCGCGCGAGAGAGAGAAAACGCATGATGAGTAATGATAGTAAAACCCTAGTAGGCATAAAAAGTGGAATATAAACGAAAGGGAAATGCACATTAGCAGAGCCGGCACCACTCCAATGTATAATGTTTAGCCCCCGTACCCCCATTTTGTAGCAGTAGGAAGGAAGAAACAGTTTTATTTACTCTAGCTTTATCATTAAACCATCATTATTATGCAAGTGCCGGATGACGGGGAATCATCGACGTGCAACCCCCACTTCCGGGAAACCTCCCTCGGCAAACGAGCAACAGTCAGCAGGTTAAACACGAATGAAACTCTCTAGCATGTAAGGACGATTTAGTTGGTGACTCTCTCAGGCTCTCAGGCACAGCTAGGTAGCGCGTTTGTTCATGACGAAACGGTAGAAGCAACACAGGAAAGAACCACTAGTAGGTAGGCGAGAATCCAGCAGGACGATGGACCTCAGATGGGTCCATCGAACGAACGGCCCCACCAGCAACCAATTTAGGATGAACGACCGTGGCAAGCCAGGGACGCACGTGGACAGACGGATTAAGATTAAGTTTACGTTACATAGCGTTGATTTTTATATACCAAGACCAATAAGATAGCGGCAGTGAGCAGCTCCGATAGTGGCGTTGAATGCTGGAGTGTCCTTCTTTGGTAGAGTGTAGTGGTAAACGATCCCACCCTCTCGCTAACACAATCGGACTGTGTGGGGATGCAGGCAGATTTTCTATTTCATTTTAGGGTATTTTTTTCCGGATCGTCACTTTTGTTTCCCGCCCATGATCTCTCTCTAGTGCACAGCATCCAAAAATTGATCCGATCGAAGGAGAGCGAGAATTTTGGCGTTTTTGGTTCTAAATTCTCCGATCGCTCAGTCAACGAAGGTTTGCAGTAGAATATTTAAAAAAAGGGATACAGCACACACACCCTTAGCCGTAGTGTGAGTTGTTGTTGAGTGAGAAAACCAAACCACCAAACCACCATCACACCCCGCCCCAAATTCGTAGCGGACCCAAAAACCCGTGTGGTGGCACATTGTAAACACAATTCTAAGGGAATCACGAAGCAATTTATTTTTATAATTATAGGAAAGCGAGTCTAGTAGTGGTGGAAGTAAGGCGAGCAGAATTTCTAAAACCTAGATGAAAGAAACCCCGAGAACTGAACTGGAGGAGCAAGGTTGATGAAACGTGTTTGCGGGTATTGCTAAATGGGAGAAGAGAAGAACCGTCTGCCTAACACGAAATGAACCCCGAGAATGTCCGCACAAAACACTTCTCCCGCAAAGCCAAATATTTGTAACTGGGTCACATCATACCGCGGAACACGTCGAACACCAATAGCTGCTGCATCCAACGATGTGGCAGGAAGAAATGTGCAATAACTAGCTGCAACCTTCGTATCGTAACTAAATAGATTGCGTGGGGTAACAGTAGATAGTATACACCAAAAGAGGGGAGAAAATAAGGCGCAACCTGGCCCAAATAAATCCCTTTTCCGGCGTGGAAATAGTGAAGATGATATAGATAAACAGCACACATGAGGATCGAACTGCTAACCCCCCTGGGAATGCTGAGTATTGAAGACGAGAGCGAGAGCAACAATCGCAATAATAGAACACGTATATATATACACAGACACACATGCATACATATATTTACTCCAAAACCAAGCCTACCAGTTGTTTTCTTCTTCTCGATTCAAAAAGGGAAACAAAAACAATAAAAATAAAACACACTTAATAAACACGCAGAAACAGTGCAGAAATAACACGCATAAAAACAAAACGTTAGCTACAGCAAAAAAAACTACAAAAGGTGAATTAATAAAAACGGAAGCAAAAAAGAGTAAAGTGAAAGTGAAAAAGTGCTATATAAGTAATTAATCATAGTGTGAGAAAAAGAAAAATGGCAAAAGAAAAACGATCGTCAAAATGCAGTTAAACGACGCTGCACAAAAATTATTCAAAACACCGCATTATATGATATGTATATCTCACAGAACGAGTTTTGGGTTGTGTTTGCGATATATATATAAAATGAAAAAAAAAAAAAATGCTATATATATTAGCGTGTAAGCAAAGGGAAAAGTCTCCTGTAAGTTATCCTGAGACGCTCGGACGAAAAAAGGAAAGAAACAGAAAACAACGGCTTAGAGAGAGAAAAAAAGAGAGAAAGTGGAAAACGAAAGGAAAACGAAGGAAAAAGAGGGGAAAACAACCAACATTCTCGAATTTGTATAAAAAAAGAGGCAAACAGCTAAAGTGAAAAAAAAACAACAAACAAACGAAACGAATATATAGTTCTGTATCTGTAACCTTTGCAAGTTTAAATTTGTTTCATTTCTTTCCTTGTTTTTTGTTTATCACTTTTTGGAATAATGTGTACAAAAACAAAAAACAAAACACTTTTTATATAAGTGGTGAAAAAATTCGTTTTTTTTTTACAGTTTTACAACTTTATTAAGGGGACTCTTTTATTTTCTCTTGCTTTTCTCTCTGTGCGGATGTGCGCGTTTCTTCTTTATTACTTTCTTTCTTCCTTATTTACTTTCTTCTTCCGCTTGTTTTTCTTTGTTTTACACTTCCTCTGTAGCTATTTATCTGTTGTGTTTCTTTTGCTTCGATTCCCTCTTTGTTGGTTAACTATTTACATTGGCTGCTTTTACTGTTCCATTTAGTAATTAGCACAAAATTTTACTACCTTTAAGTTAATTCGCCCTTTCTGAATGAACCATGCGTGTGTGAAAAACGGAAAGAAACGAAAAAAAAAAACACATAAAAACCAAAAAACCACACGCAACCACAAAATAGGTTATGCAAATTTAGTACAGAAAAGAAAAAAAGTAAAAAGAAAACGGAAAATTCTCTTTCCCTTTTTTTTTTGGTGAAGCAGAAAACGAAACAAAAGGACGAAAACAAAAATCAAAGCCAAACAAAACGCAAAAACGTCGCAGAACGCAAAATTGCTATATCGCAGCACCGTGCTCCGTGTTCACTAACTAAGTAATTAATTAACAAATTAAATAGCTCCTACAACCGCTCCGACCTTTTTCGAGGTTTTGAATCTACCCCCAGAGGAAGGACAGGTTGGGGAGGATCATTCGTTGCTCGATGAAGTTACGATCGATCTACTATCGGGGGAGGGAGTACCCTTCGCGCAGGAAAATGAGTCATCCGTATCGCACATCGGGTGTGATACGGTTGAAGATTTTCCACGCCGACCGACTTAGGACCCACTTAGTATTTATCTTAGATATTGATTTCTATAACGCATTTTACTTCTCTTGCCTACCCGCTATCTATCGCCTATCGATTTGCGTACCCATTCTGTGCAGCAGCTTCTCTGCTAGCTCGTTAGGAACATTAATCCGTTCTTGGAGTTTGAGGGAGGGAGGGGGGGGATTAAATGAAGGACAGGGAAAGGGAATCGGGGTGTTTGCCAGCAGCTTCATGGAAGACACACGCACACGCAGACTGAGGGAGGAGGTTTCGGTTGTGTCCTGTGTCGGCGCAGCTTCTCCCTAACCTCGTAACAAGAGCCTCTTTCTAGCGACGACGACGGACGACAATTAAACACACGCACGCACACTCACACACTCTAGGGTACATGAATCCTTGCTCCCCCCCCCCCCCCCCCCGAGTCATACAGAGTCCGGTTTTTAGCTAATATATCTAAGCATTTCTTTGGATAGTCTGCTCCTCCTCCGATCATTCGTCCGCTTGGGAATGTTTATTTTTGAGTGTGATTTTAGTACGAACCAAAAAAAAAGGAATCAAACTCTACAGTGCGCCATTATGCCGGGGGATACGGGGAAGGAGAAACTATAATTCGGGGAAAGACTGCATTTAGCCTGCTTCTTGTGCTTCTGTATTTACATCTTCGGTTGATCTTCTTGAAGGGCCGCCCTCCAATGGTTGAGAATGCGGGATGTAAGAAAGTCTGATGAGAAGGTCCTCGTCAACTTCAATCCCGTCCTTCACAAGCATTGCGACAACCCGGATAGAAGAGTGCTTTTCGTCCCTGGTATACACTGACTCGGCTCGCTTACATCTCTTATCGAACTACATCAAACTACGATAGCAATGTATATTACGCATGGGGGGTTTGTTTTTTTTATATCTCATTGTGACTATATTAGCTCTAGCACTCACTCACTCACTCGCTCGCTCTCTCGACTGACCCATTCGGCCCATCACCGTTGTCGTCGCGACCGGAGATTACGGCCGCCAGCTGTGGCTGTGTGATATGTTGAACGCCCGCGAAACCTCGTTGAACGTCCGGAGTTTTTCTTTCTTCGGAGCTGAAATCATCATCCTTTTCCCTGCGCTCATCCACGACCGCCTAGTGAAGGTAGCTCACCACCATCTCGTGGTCCGACCGTTGCTCTGTCATCCCATCGGGTGAGGACCAACCGTGCCCACCGACCACCCGGCCAACCGGTCATTCCTGCTTGATGCTACCGGTGTGCGCCGGATGGTGCGGATGGTGAAGGTGCGGTGCGTAGTGGTGTCCTCCACCGGTACCACCACCGCCACCGCCACCGGACACGGACGAAGGTGAGGATAGGCCTGGGACGAGACTGGCGGGAAACAGTTCCCCGCTGGCGGACGAATGCGTCGGGCTGTCCATACCGTTCGGTGGGTTTATCCGCTTTTCCTTCTGCCGCCGGTTACAGAACCACACCCGCACCACCTCCTTCTCCATGCAGAGGTTGTCCGCCAGGGTGGAGATCTCTTCGCTGGTGGGTTTGCAGTTGACGAGGAACGCCTTTTCCAGCGCAACCCGGACGGAGGTTTCGATCGAGGTGCGCTTCTTGCGCCGTCGGCCCATCGTTTCCGGGGTGGCCATCGTGTTGGAGAGGGCGGCCGGGCTGAAGATGCGCCTGTGAAGGGGGGGACAGAGGGAAATGGGAGCGCGATTAGTGACACTAGTGGAGATTCAAGACTAGATATATTCACTTACCCGCCAGGGTTGGAGATGCTGCTGTCCGCGTCCTCGAGCCACTTCTGCAGCAGCGGCTTTAGCTTGCACATGTTCTTGAAGCTCAGGTTTAGCGCCTCGAACCGGGAGATGGTCGTCTGGGAGAAATCGTTCCCGTACAGCTTGCCCATCGCCAGCCCCACGTCACCCTGCGTAAAGCCCAGCTTTATCCTTCGCTGCTTGAACGTCTTCGCGAACTGTTCCAGCTCCTCCAGATCGGTCGTCTCTTCGGGCGATGGTTCCAGCGCGCGGGGGGCGGCCGAATGTTTCTGGAGCTGAGGTGTGTGGGCACCCGAGCCGGGCGTGGACGGTGTCAGGATGCCACCCACATTCATCTGACTCACGTTGGGAGGTGTTGTTTGGCTCGCGCCTAGCATGGCGCCCGTTTGCGTCGAATGGTGATGCAGTCCCGGGCTGCCGGATGGACTGTGCAGTGGGGAGCTGGTGGCGGTGGCGCCCGGCGTTGGTGTGGAGCTGGTAGGCTTCAGCTGTTGCTGTTTCTGCAGTGCTTGAAGTTGGGCGACCGCTTGCTGGACCTGTTGGAGAGCGGGAGAAGAAAGGGGAGTCGTTTTAGAGGCGTTGTGGGATTGGCCTGGAGTCGATTCTTGAAAAGGAAAAGCCATGCAGAAAAAAAAAACGACGAAGCTGTGTGAAGTGACCTGCATCGATGTTCGAGCAGACGCGCTCTGTCCCTCGCTGATGATAGCAGCAGCAGCAGCAGCAGCAGTATTACCATTCGGCATTGGTTTGCTGCTGGGCGTACAATCACTGCCAGCGCTTTGGGTGGGAAAGTTGAGATTAAGCTGAACCCCCGGACGCGGAAGCATTAACGAGAGAACAAGGTACAAATCGGCTCTAGAAATTCCATACTCTCACTGTTGCTTCTCAAGACTTCTGATAAGAGAGTTTGGTGATACGTACCTGGTTTTGCATGAGGAACGATGCAGCGGCCTGGGCGGTGGCCGCCGCAGTAGCATTCTCGTTCGCACCGACAGCGCTGCCCTGCACCTGGAGCAGCATGTACTGTTGGAGCTGCTGCTGGAGGGATGCTTGCTGAGCTTGGAGCGCTTGCTGCAGCATTCCGATGTCCTGCCCCGAAAGGCCGGCCAGTCCACCCAGACCGAGTTGGTTCTGAAGGAACAGCGAGCTTAGCGGGAGATGGTTCTGAAGGGCGGCGAGGGCAACGCCAAGACCTCCGCCCGGAACAGCACTGGATGCTGGTGGCGATGGGGTCCTTCGTGACGAGTCCGTAATCTGGCGGTTGGAGTGAAGAGAGTTGGAGAGCGTTATTTAAGGTGTTCAGGTGAAGATACAAAGCCCCGCGTACAGTACTTACAAGATTGAGTGGCGTGGTTCGTTCCGGACGCTCGTTTGGAATGGGGCTGCTGAGGTTCTCGCGGTCACTGCCATCGTCACGATCGCTGTCGATGTCGTCTGTATCGGGGGGTAAGGAGAGAGAGAGAGAGAGAGCAACAACACCATTAACAACCCATTTACTGGTTAATGACCTAGTTTTTACTTCTACAAAATAGGAAAGGGAGCACACTTAAGGACACCTCCGGCGCACGAGCCTTTGATAAAGCCCATTCACAGCCGTGAAGAAAGTCACTTCAAGAGGATAAGGATAAGCTTGCTGCTGTTGCACACAAAACCAGGGGTTCCAAATTGCATCATTAAGACGCTCGAATGCAACGAGCCTAAGCACAGGTAACGGCTAACCGAAGTGTTGTTAAGACTTGTCAAGGACACGAGCTATTGTTGGGAGGAAACATCGGTGCTCCATACAAGACTTCTTTCTTGTTAAAAAACGAGGGTTAGTATTTTGGGAAAATCAAAACATTTGTACATTCGGATTGCTGCAGCACTCCCGGCGTTGTGTGCGGACCAATCCGAGAGACCGTTGCGACATGTTGGAAAATATGTCCCCTTTTTCTTTTTGGTGCGCCAGTGTGTGGAACGAAATGCATTTTTTTTTTGTCCTGCTGGTAGGGGTAACGGGTTTCGATCGACACCCCTTTTGTGCAACCCCTTAACAAAAGGAAGACACCCTACGGGAAGGGAGGGAGATTCAATCACATTCTCTCCGTTCGCTCTTCGCTCGCTTGCTATGTGTGATTTTTATTTTCCAAAATGAAGGGGTAAAACAGTGCGATAGTAGAAGAAAAAAAAAAACACATTATAACAAGGGCGTAACAAGCCAACAATATATTACGGCAGCAATCACAGAACACGGAGCGCGCGCGTTAGGCCCAAGTTCAAGGGTGATGATGCGCCGCTTGGTTCGGAAATGACTTTTCATAACGGCCACCAAACGGCACCGTTGCTGTAGGTCAGTGAAGAGAAGAAGAAGTTTTTAGGTACATTCTTGCTGCAGAAGTAGGTCATATTGGTGATGGTGGCCAGAATTGTACACCGGGATTTCCAAATCAGAAATTGCCCTTCGACTTTTTTTTTATTCCCGCAAGCAGCTTAGAGGGTTTCCTTTCTTTCTTGTAGAATTAAAAAACTAAACTCATGATTAGGATATAAGCTCGTCTCTACTGAAGATCAGGTGATTGAGCCAGAACGTCCAGAGATCAATCAGAGGTTTCATAAGGTATGTTGATTTTTCCCCGTTGGTCTCTTTGGCCTCATTAAGGCTTCTTAAGTCCTTCAAACTTCAAAAATTAGATCGAACAACCGTTCATCGTTATTGGTTTTAGACAAAATGCAGCTGAGCAATAAGTCTGCCTTATAACTTGAACCTATTGGTATCCGGGTTGAAGTCAAAGGAAACATCTGTGATCACTGAGAGGTTATCAGCCGTAGACCTCTTTTGAAATTTCTAAGAGACTTCTCTTCTTCCTTGACACTACAATCACGGCCTGTCATTTCATTCTTTCGCCGCGATCACCGGACCATCCCTTTGACTTCACAAATGACTCAAAGTCTCTGTAAACTAACTTACTAGCCAACCTAATTAGAATTCTATTGCATCCTTGAAACTTGAAGCTCAAGTTGAAGATTTCTGAGTTCAAGCTGGAACTGGATACGATAACACTTCCGTACTGATCTTCAAACTATTGGTTGGGAAAATACTGGTTCTCACACTGGATTTTTCTCGACAACAAATCTAGCTTTGTATAGCGATTCGTAGAAAAGAATCCTTTCAGAACACCTCTGTTCTCTGATTCATCTGATTTGGTTCACATTTTGCCTGGAAGTCTTAAGCTTTCTGCTGTAACTTCAGCGTAACTTACGGACCAACATGACCCCGGTCGAAATGAATCAGTAATTACTTAATGTGAATCTTGTACGCCCGATACCCATAAAAACAGTGCAACCGTGAAAAGAAAGTTAACCTCACACTTAACGAAGAACTGACCACAAGCGACGAACCCCGTAGAAAACGATACCCGGCACCCCCTTCGCAGTACCAAACACAGCCGTGTAATAATGATTTATGTAATTAAAAAAAACTACAATAAAAATCAGTTTCAAGTAGTTTCCAAATCCTCACGAGATTTATGGATTTATGCTCTTGCTTTTCTTTCCTAAATTTGCTCTCAAGTGTGAAGGGTTTAAAGTTGAATGGCTTTCGTAAGCCGCGGGGCCCGGGCTGACAGTTGCGATAACGCATCGTGTATCGGACAAATCAATGGTATTGTTTTGTCAATTATCGGAACCGGGTGTTGCGCACGCCGGCGATCGTTTTCCAAAACAACAGCGAATAAGGGCTGCCGGTGGCTGTTATTGCTTCGAAAACCGATCGAGCAGTATCGGGGTGTATAGAAATTAAAAATTACAAACGTGAATTATGGGTTTAACACAACCACGCCAGCAGCAGCAGCACAACCCGTTCGATAGCGATCGGCGGGGTAATTGATTACCGATTGGCAAAGAAATGGCGCAACTGTAGGTTGCAGTGAGCAGTCAGCAACCCGGCGTCACTTGGCTTGGATCGGAAAAGCGAACTGGAAAAGTGATTGATCGGGACCATCTTACTGCCACTATAATAGCTACGAATGGCGTACCCCACGATAGGACCGATACGGTGCAATTAGACGAGGGTGGGACGAAAATTAAATTTGAAAATTTATGACACCCCAAAAATCCGTCACCCTCCGTTTTGGGCAAGCGCAAGAACTATAAAATACAATTAAAAGGGGTAAACGGCAAAAAAAAGGCACAGTTGCAACAAAACTGCAGCAAATTGCATGAAATTTGTATCCTCCTCAAACGTACCGAATGGGAAATGATTGATATTTTCTTCTCTCTCTCTTTTGTAGCTGTTGCTTGTCCCATTCTTCAAGGAAAAAGCAACCCCCGGTTTTGGGTTCGTGACGCGCGCGTCACACATAATGGGCTCGGGAAGGTATAACGGCTGATGACGCCGTGCCTGATAAGCGGTGCTGACAAAGATGGGATGCTTTGTACCGGGGACCACACTCACCACACGTTCTGGAAATGGAGGTCTTGCCATATCGGGACCACCAGAACCGGGAGACCGTCCCGGTCGCGGAATGTCGCCGACTGTTTGCATGTCGCCTCGGCGGGGGCCTTTTTTCTGCTTTCTTGTAATGTGTGGTGGTCAACGGCCAAAGTCCTAGATTTCCAATTCAATCTCGGTTAGCTAAGTAATGCAGATTTGCTCCCGTCGTCTCGACGTGATTGGGGGGCTCTGATAAAGATCTGGTAATGTTATGCAGATGCTTCTTCGCATTCTTGAAGATGACCATGATGTGCGTAGTACGTAAAAATCAGTGAGTGAGTTGAATCTTACTTAAGAAATGAACGATTGAAGGAAGCATGAGTTTGGTCATTGCTTTTTTGTTAAACTACAATAAGGCCAGGCTGTTCCTATTGAATACATTAAAAATACTTAAAAGTGATTCGAATCCAATATGAAAAGGTTAATGAGTTTATAGTCAGTTACTCAGTAAAAGAGTACCTAACTACCAGTGAGGAATCAACTCTATCCAGGCGATCAGATTATCATAAAAAGGCTAAGTAAATAAAACAAAAAGGAAAATGGTAAAAATTAATCAAAAGAGTTGGTAGACAGCATAAAGATTTGAATCTCTAAAGAGTGAATGAATCAATAGAAGAGCTAGTAGTTGTCACTAGGGCAGAACAACAAAGACAACAAGTTAGTAGATGCCATAGAGATTTGAATCCTAAAAGAGTGAATGATTCATTTAAAGAGTTACTATTCATCGCAGCACAATGAGCTCTAAGCTGTGGCTCGAATCCTAATAGAGTGGCTAAATAGGCAAACGAGCTACTAGTCGCCATAGCAATCTCGAACAGTGATTTGAATCTCAATAAAGCGATTAGAAAGCTAAGAGAATGATTAAGTAAGTAGAAGGGCTACTAGTAGCTCAGATAAATGAATCTTATATAGTGATTCAATGCTCAAAACATGTGACTAAGCAGAACTACAAATACTCAAGGATTCTACATTAAAATCTCTGATTTTAGCTTCCTAGTAGTAGACTTACTGATCAACATAGCTGTATAACGATTCAAATTGATTCAAATCTTAAAAGAGTAAATGAATAGGCAAAAGAGTTAGTAGTCGTGCCGTTATTAAAATGCGAAAAATAGCTCTTTTTCCCAAAAGAAAGAATCAAATTATTCTGGCAACTGTTTAGTCTGATCTAAGTCCTTCAAGAGCTATATTAATTCCCAGTCATCAATTATGATTCATATGATATATGTTATGATTCATAGAGGATACCCTTTACAATCCTTCCGCGAATCAAATCTCTTACTGTGGAATAACTGAATCAAATCTCTCGCGTTATGTGAACATACCTTATAGCTTATAATGAAATCCTCTTGTATGAGTTCAATTTTACAGCCACGTTTCAAGTGTCTTTGCCGTAACCATCGTCCTCTTTAATCTACAAGCTTGCAAGAGATCATTTGCCTACCCAATCAGGGCCTTCACCTCACCAAAGGGGTTTTCCCCGAAAACTAGAAAAACAAAAACGCATATCATTTATTATGCAACGGTTGACCGGACGTTTTCCCCAGCTTCCCTACTGTGGCGCCCACCCTGTCCACATTGTTATAAAAGCAAATAAAGCTCGCTTGAGCCGATGATGAAGGTGAAATGTGTATGCAAAAAAAGAAAAAAACCACCATCAGTAGCCAGTGGCCAGCCCGGCTATCCACCAGCATCAAGGTGATGATGAATATTTGATATCGGAAGTATGAATTTTTATTGCAGCATTGATTTTTGCCATGGCCAGCAAAAGAGCTGCACCACGCTCTCATTGATATTCATCACACCGAGCTTTTCGTGGTTCTTCCGACAGTTTTCTAACACAAATCCTGCTGACCGGTGCAGGAGAGCAAAGAGAGAGAGAGAGCCGGTCAGTGAATTTTCTTTTTGCATAAATTTTGAATAATAAACTCACCGCCCGAGAAGTGGGCAATCAAAGTGGGTTCCTCGTGACTCGTGAGTCGACTCCGTGGTCCGGGGAGCGGACCGAGGACCCCATATGTGCAGTGAGCCATAAAATTGTATTGTACGAAGTGTGAAAAGATTTAAATTTTCTTTCCTTCCCACCGTAGCACCGGTATTGGTATGCAAACGGTGGCTGTTCGGTCGAACTCCCCCTGGTAGCTGGACAGTGGCCAGTAGTGGTGGTGCGAATTCTTGCCAGCAGCTGCTACCCTTAAACGGAAGGCCAAAAGGGATGCAAAAATCAACCCCCTTTTTCTCCAGCGATTGACCCTTTTATTCGGCCACTGTGGATTGATCTTTCACGAACGGAGTTACGGAGTCCACAGATGGGTGCAATCACGTGCCCGAAGAATCGGTGGTTGGCTCTACCAAAAATCCCATTAATTTTCTTTAAACTTGACCACGGAATGTGTGTTTGATTGGTGTATGTGTGCGCTCGAACACCCTCTACAAGCATAATCCTATTTCACCACAGGGGACTCCGGGCGATGTTCATTTGATCCTTTCCCGGATGGCACGTGAAAAATTTAAATTTTTTCTCACTCTTCCCGAGCGAGGGTGCTGCGTGTATTTTTTATCCCATTTCAAGGATGAGAAAATGGGAATTTTACATTTTTCACGGTCCAATGAACGTATAGACCAACCAATAGAGTTGTGGTTTCCGGGGGATTCCTGTTGCCTAGGGGCGAAGCATTTTCAATGCCCCTGAGGAAAAATTTTTCACGCCGTTTTTCCAACTCGAAATTGGGTGTCGCAGTGTGTGTGTGTGTGTTGCCGGGATTTTGGGAAGTTCGGGACAACCGTTCTGGAACGCTTCTCACACACACAAACAAGAAAGCAAATTTGCTAATTGGAACATTGGAACCGCCGGTCGCATAAAATCGCCGCTCAAATATAATGAAGAGAAATGATGATCTCCATGTTTTATTGTAATTACAATTATTACAACGGACGCGCACGTCGTGGAAGAGTTCCACGACTCGACGCGATGATGACGGATGGACCCTTTTATTGCTACCGCCGCTTACGTTGGCCAACAGGGCGATACTCTTGTTTCCCAGAACGTTTTAATGCGGTTTTTTGTTTTGCGGAGTCAGGGGTTCTCCCGCGGTCAGGGGTTTCTTTACATTTTATTGCCAATTTATGCAACCTTTCCCCGCAGAAGTTCGTGCGTTCGGAAGCATCGCGAAAATCATTACCGCATCACTATCAGACGCTCGCCGGAGGAGTAAAACCAAAGGGTATCATTTGCAAGAGGAGCAAAACCCGAAGGAAGCTATCAAATCATCCCGGGATTGCAGCAGGGGCAACCAAAGTCGTGATTTTGAAATTTCAATTAAAACGCGCCGTTTTTTGTTTTTTATTGCAATTAAATTACACGCCAGCGCGCCAACAGGAAGCAGACGGCGGGGCTGCGTGAATCAAAGAATCAAAATGGTGGCTCACCATTTTCCTCCGGAGCTGCGAAAAGACATAAATGTGCCGCCTGTGAGTGTGTGTGAGCAAACTCGAGTGATGTGAATTGCACCGGTGAAAATCACGACCCGCGATTGGTTCGGGATATTCAAATTACACACTCCTTTCATTGTTAGAAAAAGGAACCCCACTCCGTTCAACCCTGTCATTACATCATTACAAGCAAAATGGCCACCCTTCTGGTAACCCTCGATTTAAAAAAAAAAAACGGGCGACGAGTAGCTGTTTGATTAGGCTAATTACCCTTCAACAAGTGTGCCCGCTGCGGTACACCCTTTCAACAATAGAGAGGGGTTGAAATTTAAATATTTTGATACGGAGCGCGACACCATAGACCGGCAAGGACGAATTGCGCAGCATCGTCGCAGCACCCTTTCTTTCGAGAGCCACACCGCTAATAAAAAAGGGGTTAAAGGGATACTAATGAATAAATGCATATTTAATGCGTGACCCTTGCGCTTGTTAGGGAGCGAAGGGATGATCTGCGATGTAAATAAAGTGCGTGCCAACAAAAAAAAAAAGACGGGGTTTTTAAGCTTGGTAAGGATATGGGTTAAATGAAGTTGTCCTTATGGCTATGGAAGGATAAATTAACCCTTCTCGGGAGCAATAATGGCAAACACTTTAAAAATTCATTCGCTGGGCCCGGGTTTTTTGCTTCTCGATTATCACCACTTCAATCGCATTAAACTAGTGCACTTTATTACCTGATCGTGGTGCGATCGCACCTTTTAGGGGGGGTTGGAACACCAACAGGTGGTGAATAATTGAGCAAGGGAGGAACGATTATTTAAATATTTAATTAATAATCTCGTTGCAATAGAAAGGGGGAAGGGGGAAAGGCCCGATGTTGTTATGTTGGGCGAGATATTGTCATTGTTAAACAAAACGATTACCAGAGCGTCAGAAAGGAGTCGTACCATCTGCTGAACAGGTGAAACCAGGGCAAATCCTCTTCGAGGAGAAATCCCTTCTTTTTAAAAACTACACGTCCACGGGATGGTAAACATACCATACTTCTTGTGGCTTTTGTTTAGGCACGCGTCCTTTTTTTTTTGGTGTTGGGTTGTGCTCAGGTAGATCCGGTGCGTTAAATGTCAAACCCCAATACTAGTCCTCGACGGAGAGTGAGAGAGAGAGAGAGAGAGAGAGAGAGAGAGAGCCGGCAAAAGTCAAAGATTACGACGCTGAACCCTTTTTTTTTGTTGTTGCTCGGTCCTTCCTGTTGGCACGCGGGAAAAACTTTCGATTTACTGCGGGACATGGCCCAAGGATAACAAACCTTTGTCTGCCACGGATGTCTTTCCTTGTCCTGTCCTGGTAGGTAGGTTGACAGCGAACCAAGGATCGTAAAACTATTAACTAAGTGAGAAAATAAATCTTGATTCCTGAGGTGGTTCGAGTGCGGTGCGACAAGACGGAAAGGTTGGGCACGAGTCAAGCTTGGGATGCTATGCCTAGCTCCTCAAAGTTAGGCCTGAGGACAACAGAGAGCGTTCCTCTTCTACGTTCGTAGAGGTTTAAGTTTTAATCGCTAATTCACCCATCATCTTCAGACGCTTCTGCTGGCGATGTCAGGACCGTTGAGTCCTTTTTTTTGTTGGTAGGGGGACTCGTAGACTCGTGCCGGGAAGGGCCGGGATATTAACATCATCATCACAGGAAAAGGATCGAATCGATCTTCAAGCGTGATATCAAACTCGCTGCTCGTCTCTATTTCCTTTATGTATATATCCTTCCGGTGCGTAATGTCCTTACACACACACACACACACGCGGGTATGATGATGCTAATGAAGTCGAGAGATAATCTTGGTCGTGTGCCAATCGACGATCCCTTACTGCTTTTTTTTTCTCGATGCGTTAGAAAAAAGGGGTAAAAACCCTTCGCGAAAGACAGATTAGGCTAATGAAAAAAAGGGGTTCGGAAAGGGAATCAATTGATTCGTTCGCCGCACTGGCAAACGGCGAACTCTCAACTCCGCCTCGTTTGCGTAAGTAATTTTGGGCACGCGCAACCGTTTGATGCGGGAGGGGGCACGACGACAAAAAACGACGATCAATAACGATCCTTCCTACCTACGCTACTTACCATGCGAACGGGGCGGAGATGGTGATTTTGGTGTTTTTATGCTTAGATCTGGAAATGAAAAAAAAAAATAAAATCGAACGAGAATATTAAAATAGGGTAAAGACTTCATATAAGCAGGAAGGTGTATAAAATAGACCATGTCCTCGTTGCTTGTTTTTTTTTGTTTGCTTCGTTTACAGCCCAACCAACTTTTATGAACATTATTTCGGGCATTCGGGGGCTCGTGAATTATTCACTCGGCGCGTTTTGCAGGAACTTTGCTATTGCAATAAATTAAATCGAGGGGACTGTGGTGGACAACCGCACACTCCCTTAGCTTAGCTTATAGTGTGCACATGTCAATATATTTTCATCTCCAGCATCTTCGCCAGTTCGATTTGCTTTTCCCTTTTGCTTTTTCCTTTTTTATCCACTATATCCAAATGAAGAGGGCCTAATGTGAGGGCAGGACACTCCTGGCGAAGGACGCACGCACGCATAAAAGAATTGAACGGAACACAACACCAGCAAACTTCGGACGAAGAAGTGTTGAATTACCCCAGCAACAGCAGCAGCAGCAGCAGAGGATTCTTGAGGGAGGACCAACAAACACGCACCCAAAAACAAAAAAAGAAAAGGAAAAACACACGGTGCGAAGGTGGACAACCGGTGCGATCTCTCTCGGCGCAGCATCGTACCATCTGCAATCGCTTTTCTTGTGTCCACTGGTGACAGTATTAGGGCGCTATTATTTATACGGCGTGGATGGAAACCGGGCCATCTTACTACGCTGCCTCGGCGACGTGTCCATCGATATTTTATAGGCTTTGCCCGGGGATCTCAGGTCTGGTGCGTTATTGTTCCCAGAGGGATTTTAAAGTTCGGACCGTTCGGAGCCGGTCGCATCATCACCACCATCATCCCCTAATAAATAATTGCGAGGATACTGTCGCCCTTTTGCCACGGTTGCTCCTGCTGTGTCCAGCCAGAGGGTCATTCGACTTCACTTTTTCCCCCTTCCCGATGGTTGGCTTGCGATGGCTTGAGTTGGCGATACGTCCAAATATTTTTATGCAAATTGTGATGTGCGGTTTTGCTGAGGAGGGGTAGGGGGAAACGCGTTAAGCGGCATGACAAATTCGTGGCACCCGGACACCTTTTGACCCTACGCTCGTTAAGGGCACCATCTGTGTGTGTGTGCGTTGCATAAATCGAAGGGATCGAACCGTCCGAACGATGGATTAAAGTTTAATTAATTATCCTTTCCAAGTAGGGAAATGTATGGGAGGTGTCCCAGGCGCCGGTAAAAAAACAGTCTCGATAAGGGACAGTTTGGAATTCGGAAGGTTAAAAAAACGAATTGCCCGTTTTTTTTTCATTGTGAATCCCATTACAGCCGTATAATTCTAGCTAATGCTTTCAAAAGCCAGCAACCCAGCCAACCAGCATCAATGTCGCCGAGGACTCGTGAGGACCATTTGTGAGGAGGACCCGTTGTGCTACTGTTTATGCAAAGTCACGGCAGTGGGAACTCTGTCGCTCTGTGTTGTGCAGAGTTTTTTTTTACAACAAAAAAGCGCATCAGTTATACGCACATTACTGGCCCTTCTGTGTTTGCACAAAATGGCAGTGACAGAGAAAAAAATCATTAAACGCTCTCGCAACTCTCTCTCTCTCTCTCTCTCTCTCTCTCTCTCTCTAGCACACACACTCTGTGGCCGATAATTTATTTATCCAAAACGGCCGTGTACGAGTCCCTAACCGCTTTTCCACCTTTTCTTTAGACCGTTTGCCATTTGAATATTTACCGTAGGAGCTGACGGAGAAAGAAAAACGGACCCCGTTGCCCCGGACGACCGATTTTCCTTAGGTGGCTTCGGTCGATCTTTTGGCATCGGATCTCCTACGGGCAACGGGCGGTCTGCCTAGCCTTTTGTTTATGCAAATAAGCATGTGATTTTGAAACCTTTCTGGCCCCGACTTTCCTCCAACCCGCGGTGTCGGCCAGGTGCATCCGTACGATGCGTGCGGTGTCTACACGATAAGCGTTAAATGAGACCACCGGACCCGGGGACCTCATTCGCACAGCCGGCAAGGTGCAACTGGTTCTTTGCGTCTTTGCGTCTCACTGTTTTTTTTTCTCCTGTGGGACCCAGCCATTTTCCTGCCAGCCGTTTTATTTGCCTAGCTTTGTGCCAAATATAGTTCCACCGCTCCGGTGGCCGGCCCCCTAATGAGCTGCACATTTACATTGGAAATGAGTTTGACGGATGGATGGACACCGACCGCTGGACACTTTGGCCCTGTGTGTGTGTTTGTGTGTGTGTGTCCACATCAAGAAGCATTTAATTTAGCAAGCGTGCTCATTGCCGGTTCTAATCTGCCCCACACCGAAACCGAGAACGATGCTGATACGCTTTGCATGATGGCTTCCTTCTCGGGCGTACAATAATGGACAGGCGATTTCCCACCCCTTTACTTTAAGGAATATCTAGCCCAATTATAGCAACGGCCATTTGGCGCAGGCCGAGGTGCGATTTGCGTTAACCCGCGGACCCATGTTTGCCTCATTAGCCAAATTTAATTAATTGCCATCGTCAATGGGGATGGGGATGAGAGGGGGTAGAAGGGGGGTTTTTTGTAAGGGGGAAGACGAGATGAAATATTTACTTTGTTGGTTGTTCAAAAAATGACGAAGTTAAAAATAACTCCCAACTTCAACAACCGAGAGCGATATCTCGGGAGTTGGCGCTTAGTTCTTATGGTCAGTCTTCTTCGAGTCCTTGAGAAGCAAAAGAAAATGGATGGCCCAATTAGAGTTCTAAAATAAGCGCGCGTTTGGTAATGATTTGCGACGATATTGCCCCCCCCATTAATCAGCCACGATTTATGCCATTTCTTCGCTAAGCCGCACTAAACCACCCAACACCGCGCCCCGAACAGACACACACTTTTGAGTGGATAATTGACTGTAGAAGAGGCTCTTGCAAATACGCCTGATGACGTACTCCGTTACACACGGAGTCATGCCATTCCCGCCGCAATTTGCCCGCACAAAGAAAGGTGAGAAATCCCTTCAACGAGGACGAACCGATCAGTGTGTGTGTGTGTGTGTTTCAAACGCAAATAGTTAGCGCTTTTCCTCACCGTAGTTGCCGTTTTCCACCACGCTCGCTATGCATATGTGCACGCACTCGCGTATAGCCTCCCCACCAGACCGAAGTGCAGCCGTTGCGCCGGGCGAATGCACCGAAGCTTGGTAAGCAAATTTTTGCCCCACCGAGAGCCCCCTCGCTCCCGCCCCGGGTTGAGGCTTTTTTGCTCATTTGTATGTAATTCTTTTTGACTGCAATTAGGCGCTTCAATAATCCTTTTAATGCGCTTCGCAAACCGCGAAGCTCAAGTGAGCCCCTTGAGAGGGGCTTTCTCACCCCCCCGTCTCATGGGTGGAGGATCCTCGAGCACTGGTCGTAATTATTATAATTAAAATAAAGTGAATAATAATTAATTAATGGGTTTTTGCCGTTTTGCACGCTGCACTGCTAATGATGCACCGAACCGGGGGGAGGGTGGTGGTTGGTAGTGGCCAAACGGTTTTTTAAACAATTGGCTGGCGGGGTGCTGTTGTGCCCTGCTTCCCTGTTTGTTTTTTTCTTCTTCTTTTCCACCTGCACGCACCGATTACCGGTGATGCAGGTTGGCACCGGCGGCTGGCACCTCAAAATGCAAACTGCAAGCAAAAATTCACATTTGCGAAATCGAAACGTGCTCAGTTCTGTTTGTGTTGCTTTTGTTGATCCTCAACGAGCGATCGAGTAGATCGAAAAGGGAAAAAAGGGGAAAGAAAAGGGTTCCCAAAAATCTCGCTGCAACTTGTCGAAGGAAAGGTACCTGTGACGCTCATAACGCACAGGAAATAGTTTCCTTGATCGAGAGCAAGCAATTTCGGACGCAGATAAGGATCTCGGTGAAGATCTCCTGCGTCAATAGGAGAGAGAGAGCGAGAGCGGAGTCATCGTCATCGGTGAAGGAAAAGGATTAACGAAAGGGAAATCTGAAGTGGATGAAATTTCATCCTTTCTTCTCCGTGTTGGGCAAATTATTGGGAAAATGTATTCCCGATCAGACGGGAAATTAGATGGATGCAGAAGGAAGGACCAAAGAAGGAACAAAAAAAAACGGCTGAAGTAAAAAATCATGTTCCTGATGCGATAGCGATCTCCACGAACGACGAGGTGATCGCGCTTGCGAGTTGAAAAGCCCCCGATCGATCAATCTCGATTCCTGGGATGGCGAGCAAATTTGCCTAGCAAAACATCACCTCGCTCGAACGGTTTTTTTTTTCGAACGGCTCTGGCATGGAAAATTGTGGGAGAACGCCTGCAGGTGAGTCCTTGGCCAAAAGAAAAAAAAAACATGCCGAGTAAGGACATGAGGCCTTTGGTTTTTTTTTGTGTGAAATGCTTGTGTCGGGCCCGCTTTACCTGTGCTGCCCAGGTTTGGCGAAGGTGAGCCTAAAGTGCAATCGAAACAGGAAGCTCCTAGGACTAGGGAACGATTTTTCATGTCGCTCCAAAAGCAGCACCGAACCCCGAAAATAATAAAACATTCAACCTTCTTCGGGCCTGTTTTTTTTTCCTCTCCTGCCTCAACACCTTGGGTACACCTACCCAAGCGCAGAAAAGAAGAACGAAAAGCTATTGATTTCGGTACAGCTTTCGAGCGGTGCGCTCCAAGGCCGACCGACATGCACTGCCGCGCCATTTCGATGCGAGCGACGAATGCAATAGACGACATTAGAGGAATTGAAGTGAAGCAACAAAAAAAAAAAAGAACCAAAAGCTGGAAAGGTTACGCATATATGTGTCCCCCGGAGTATAAGCTTCCTTTTTCTTGGCTCAAGCAAAAACTGCATTATTTGCGTTTGCATTGATCGGTAATCGATTGTCAGTTGTCTCCCGTGCACGTTCGACAATTAATAGCGTAAAGGTGGAACGGTGTCTGCCCGCCGCATTGTGTTCCGTTGAGGACGATAAATTTTAAGAAGAATGGTATGTAGAGCAGGAAATCTGGCTTTTTTTCGTCTTCTTCTTTTTTGGGTTTTTGGTCGGAAAAAAATAATTGCTGGATAGACGAAAGGAATAATGATGATACTCATGAGAAATTTGTTTAACCAAGTGCTCTTGATTGTACAGGGATTTTTTTTACTGGGGATTAAATGTTCAATCATTAAGAAGGATGAATGGAAATCATCTTGGTAATATGTCTAGCGTAGCGGTAACTCTGGTTATAATTTTAATAGCTTCAGGGATCGTCTATGGCGATCTACAAAATCGTCTCATTTATAATGCATAAAGTCCTTAATTTTGGACAGAAAATTTAGCCATAAAATTATTAAGCTTAAGGCATCTGATCTTGACTAGAAATTTCAACTCCAACCCTAAAAAAAAGTGAGGTTCCTCTTAAAAAGGCATATCGTATTCAATAAATTAAAGTCCACTCTTTCTGGTTCGTCCCTCATATTGGTCCTTAAATAGCTTATTAACAGAGGCTTCCAGAGGTTACAGCTGGTAGGTTAACCCCTCCTGGAAAGATTGCCAGTAAGGTTCTTAAACCTTCTGTCAGCAACTTGCTCTCTTCGGTAAGGTGAATTCTGAACTGGTACCTAAAATTCGTGACGTCAGTAGGTAAAATGCACCCCTATTTGTCGACCCCTTTAAGTCCTAATTTCCACAAGAAGATGCATCTTGTGCATGGAGACATACGGCCTTCTAAATCAAGTCAACCAACTAAATATTCAGAAATAGCTTAAGAACTCTAAAGGCGAATGAGGTTTCCAAGACCCAAAGCGTCTATAAATAATTGAAAAGCTTCAGAACTCAGTCGGTCTAGTTGGAGAGCTCACCAGAATAAAGTACGCGACTGTGCTTTATCATTGAGCTACAATGCGAAATAGCTTAAGCGAGTTGGCTTATGAGTGTAAGCCTCTAGCTCTTTCTATTTTTAGTACATTGTTTTAAAAAAAGAAAAGACTCTTTACCTTAATTTAAACACAAGAATAATGATAATAATCGTAGGGTACATCAGACCCCATGAGCTTGCTCATTTAGTGTACCAGTCAGGCTCACTTCAAGGCCTCGGTGCAATGAGTACTCGAGTGTACAAACAAGTGTCTACTGCTAAAGAACAAGAACCCCTTTTCAAACCCCGGACAAAGCACCACCGCTAACACTTGCTATAAACACATTCAAATCTAGCCCATCTAATCATGCTCTAATCTCCCACTCTGGCTCGCTCACATGACATATTATTTGCATTCGATTGCTGCATGTGTCAACAAACACCACTCGATTATTTTAACTCTCTTATATTCCGATTAACAAACTAGGCCGCACACTGGCTGGCCACTCCAAGCCACAGCAGTTTCATAATCTGCTCCCATAAAGGTGGGATTTTATCGCACTGTTTAGTTTTCTAACTCTGTTCTGCCTCAAGCTGCGCTTCTACTACAACCCTGCCGCCACAATCGGACGACCGGTGCTATCGATATCGGCGGAAGCACCTTATCGGCACGTTCTCTCTCGCTCTCTGTGCTGGCGCTTATCGTACGTCAAGTCATCGGCACTGAAGTCACTAATGAGGAAATGTGTCACGGCTGTGACGACCGACGACTTTCGGTACTTTGGTTGGGCACGGGCAACACTTACATCGTTGGGTGGGGGACGGCGTACGCAGCAGCTCCCGTTTGACCGAGTGATTATTGTTGTCCTCGCGGTCGGCCCGGTGGTCGCGCTGTTCGCGTGCCGTGGCCCAGGAACGGACCTTCGACAGGACCATGCTGGCGACGCCGGTCGGTTGCGGTTCGCTCAGGTGGCTCGAGTTCGATGGTAACAATAGCATATCACAGTGTGCGGTACGGCACCTACGAAGCTTCCGCGGACGTTCCTCGCCGTTTGTCGCAATTTTGTCCTACAGCTTGTGGCCGGCGATACTGGCCAAGATTTAAGATGGCCCAACAAGGGGGGGCGAAGGAGAAAAAAAAATCGGTGGTTTTTTAACACAATCACACACGCACCAATAGGCAGATTGTACTATTTTCCAGTGACACTTGGACGGTACGCTAATCACATCGCGACACAAACAGTTGCGCACCGACAAGGCTTGGACGGATTTGCCGCACCAGTATTCAGCACCGTCGCACGTGATGAAACATCGCACAACGCACACATTCGGTCGAAATGGAAATGGAAAACCACGCACGCACACGGAAGGAACGAAATTGCAGATGCAAGGAAAAATCCGCCAGCAAACACAACCACCAGAATAGATTCTTCACTTCACTCGTTGTGGCACCGGGTTGTTTTTCGCAATTTGCACCATGCACGAACGCGTAAGCTACCAATTTTTGCGGAATTATTCGCCCCGTGCGTGTTCGCAAACACTGGTGCCCACGGTGTGTGTGCTGCTATTTACGAGGAATTATACGCAATGAATGGTACGAAACGCGCACGCATCCGAACTGTTGGAGAGGTAAAAGAGATCTGATTTTTTTTACTACTATCACTATGTTGTTGAACACACGGGCTCGTGTTGGGAGACCACACTCACACTAATACCGCATCGCTTGTCGAGCGAGGTAGAGAGGGAGCGAACCGTCAGCGAGTGTGTGTGCGTGTGCGAGAAGTTTACTGTACAGTATGGAGGGGAAAGAGCATAAATTAAGAGCCACTGTTTGTCTCTTTCACGCTACCGGTGTGCTGAGGTTCCAGCTCCAGCGCTGTTATGTTCGCACTCACACAACCTCAGATGGCGTTGAGTGAGACAGTGTGCGCGTGTAGCGTTTATACGCCGTACACCGTAAAACCCGTAAAAGAGAGTGGGGAAAAATCTTTAAAAAATAGGCGGAGACTATTTAAATTAGTTTAGTTTTTTAGTTTTTTTTTACTTTGCTTCGCTTTTTTGTAAGGCTTTTTGTTTCGGGTTTTTTGTTGCTTATTTATTGTGTGTTTTTTGCGTTGAAAGGGAAGGATCATTTCTTGGGTTTTTGTTTTATTTCTATTTAGTTATATATTTTAAAATAATTTTTTGATTTTTTTTATTTAGATGATTTTTTTAAAAATATAATCAAAATTATTTTCCGCGCAGAATTTATTGAGAAATGATGGGTTTAAAACTCATTTTAAATCGCATTTTAAAATTTTAAAAATCTCAGCTTATCCTCAGAATTCTTCAGGTCTTATTGAACAGGAAAAGCAGCAAATCAGCTTTCCGCAAGAAGTAGCTTAAATTGGTAAGATAAGTTTTTTTTTTATCGCTACTGCACTTCTTTACATCCCCCATCAAGATCCGAACAGGTACGATGGTATGCTCACCGTCCCAATGCGAACCCTTGTCCTTCGACTCGAAAGGGAAATATCGAAGGGTCCTTACAGCTCGGACACAGTCTGAAGAGACTAGCAACACGAAAATAAGACGGAGAACCTCATCGCCAAGAAAAAGTGCGTAACAAATAATCGTCATCAAATGCAATCCTGGAGATTGTCCCTTCGGCTCGGTGTCGCTTTGAATGCGTCCTTTTTTGAAGAGAAACGGTCCAAAAATTGCATAAGGTAATTCGTCGTCTCGTTGCTGCATCCCGACCGATCCTTCTCGCCGTTCCGTTGCGGACGATCCTTCGCACGGGGAAGAGGATTGCATTTTTTTGGCCGTTTTTTTCTGTTTCGATTTCAAAAAATCGTAAAATCAAACAAAAAATCGATGCTGCAATTGGGGTTGCACCTTCGTCGTTGCGTATTGAACTGATTTTTCCTTATTTTTTCCCCGGTTTTTTTGTTGTTGTTGCTTCGCTGGATGCGTTTTGTGCTTCGCTTTTTTCATGTTGTATCGACCACCTTAATCGTGGCATTTTCTTGGATTTGCCGCCGATTTTTTTTGTTGTTGTGCTTCAGAAGTACGATTGTGCACGAACATGCGGCATTTGCAACGAGCGTACACATACTTCTCGGTTGTATGTGTGTGTGTTTTTTTGTTGCTTCTCTCTCTTGGGTGGAAAATCTGCCAAAAAATCTATTCACCGACGAGAAATTCTCACGGTAGCAAATGGGAGGATTTTGATGCTTTTTTAACCCAAAAAATAAAAGCGGAGGAAAACGACCGTTGCGCTGGTATGCAATCGAGCCCGTGTCTTTATGTTACCAACGACGTCGACGACGCCGACTGACGGTTAGACAAGGTGTAGAAAATTGCCAAATTACTTGCCAAGAGGAGCGGGGATGAACCGATACCGAGCCAGCACACACTCTAACGGACAAAATCTGTTGTTTTGGGTTGTCGGGGATCTATTTTTTGCTTTCTTGGTTTTTAGCCCGAAAACGTGAAAAAAAAACATGATCCACCCTTCACGGCGGTGTAATTTGATTTATCGCAAGAGGAACGTTTGTCACCGTTTCGTGCTTGTACCTTGGTTGCAGCGGCACGGTTGTGTGCACTTTAAATATTGATTGAAGCGATCGATACGGGGTAAAGATTTAAATGACAGCCAGCGTATGAGCAGTTGCTGTTTTTTGCGGGAAAAAGTAACGTTTTTCTAATGGAAGTCCAAAGGGGGTTAGGCTCGGTGGGAATTGTTGGGGTTAACAAGCAAGGAAGGATTTATGATTTTTTTTTCGGGCAATTTTTGTCTTTTTTTCAAGAAGTTCGAAAGCCTTTGGGAGAACGGAAAGACACATTTTGTAACGAACTTTGGCGCGGTTTTTTTTTTTCAACCAACCGCCAATAAGCGATGGCTTCGATGTGTGTGAACGTTCGCGAACGTTACGTTCCGGAAGAATGTTTGGCGCCAAATCAGCGGGAAAACCGTTATCCGTTAACGGTTATCTTTGGTAGTTTTTTTTTGTTGCGTGGTTGTGTATTTTCCCGCCAAGTTTTTCCTCACCTCCTCTGACTCTGTCTGCTATAAGATCTTCTAACTATGGGTAGCTATGAGATTAAACAACGTATAGCTTGGTGGATCAAATTTTGCTAAACTGTTGTGCACAAGACGAATTCTATAGAGAGACACCTTTCCAGGCTCTAAGCAAATTAGTTGGCACCTTAGTAATATGGAAAAAAATCGCTCTTTAAAATGTCTAAGGCCTTGTCAAGCCTTAGTCTCGGAATAATTGAAGAAGGTTCTCCAATCGAGGTTTGGCCCTCCAAATTCTATTTATTGGAGAGTTGGAGTTGAAGGGGAGTTGGGAGTCTCTTGCATCAAAGATGGAGAGATATATCCCTGAAGAGCGCAGTCAGAAGTTCGTACTGAGTGATTTCCTTCTGCTGAGACATGAGACCTCAGATTACTCTCCCCAGTTTCTGACGCATTTCCCTATTTATAAAACTGCTGGTTGGATGATACCAAGATCGTTGTCCAGATGTTTATGCATTAGGAAGACGATGTTTTAATACTTGAATCAGGTTGAGGACTACCTAAGCAGTTCTATTTTATCAGTTCTTATGGCAGTTTGAAGTTGGCTAAATGAACGATAGAGAAATATTTCTCTAAAGAGCGCCATCAGAAGTTCGTCCTGGGTGTGTGTCTATAGCTGAGATATGGACGACATCCACATGGAATTTCGACTGGGATCTTCTTCAAAGTTTGGACGATAAAGACTTCAGGTGCTCAGATTATTCTCTTCAGCTTCTGATGCTTTTCACGATCTTACAAGACTGTGTGGTTGGATGATAACAAACTCTGGAGCGATATCTTCACTTGAGTGGGATAAAGCCGATGATCAAGGAATACCCGAGGATTTCCAACTATTTTATTAAGGAATGACTTAGTTCCTCGCCTGTCTTGACCATCTCTTCTTCAAAGCATCAGACAACTACTCAATGCTTTCTACAAATACCTAGCAAAGATATATTAGCCCATGGAAAACTGTACAGCTCGCTAGGACAAAGAGTTACCCCACGAAAAATCGATAAAATTGGGCATTCTTTTTTAATGCATATGCTAATACAACTTCATAGGCATTCAAAGAACAGTCTATTCCTAAACTGCTTTAAACATATTTGCCCCAGTATTTGAACTTGAACTACATTGTAAACCTGATCGAATATTCAAATGGAAGAAAAATATTTAACCTTCCACTGCCACTCGAATACCACCACTCATTGGGTGTACGGGTTTTCCTACCCCAAAAGAAAAGGAAAGGTTCTTTCTTCAATAGTTGCGAAAAAAATGCAAAAATACTCGTTGTCCACTTGCTGCTTCCGGCCAAGGGGTTTCAATCGGCCGGCCCGAAAAAAGGGGGCCGACAATCGAAGTGCGCGTCCGTACAGTTTAGCATAAATACACAAATTTTGCATTAAATTGGACATCGGACACACACACACACACACACAGAGGCACGGGACACCGGATGCAGGCACGGACAACCGCAAACAAGGAGGCGACCCTTTTTTTCTGCTTCTTCGTTCTTCGCTTCGTTTGGGATGCTGTGCGGGACACGCTCCACGCACTCACCACCAGTCAGAATCAATTTATAGCAATTGTGCATGCGATTGAAAGCGTCGGGCCTCCGTCCCGCTCCTCCGGTACAGAATCTATTTCCATCCACCCACCGAAACTTCGATTGGACGTTCGGGAAAACTGTCGGGCTGAAGTTGGTCATGTGTGAGTGTGTTTTCATTTACATAAAATTGGCATCGTTTGGTGAAAGTTTGATGAACTTTTCCTCTCAATTTCGTCCGCAAAAACAAGCACACCGCACGGTATTTGCAATGTAGCAATTACAATTTTCGTTTGCGATTCACGGGTCCTGCCCAGTTTGTTGCCGTCTCCTCGGTCGGCAATGCAAATTGCTCGATCGAAGCAATCGTGGCAGCTCGCTACATAAATCATAAGCGTAATGACAGCGATATTTGGCCATGCCGGAGGCCCAATCTCGAGCACTGTAATAATAAGCAACAGCAATTGCTGCCCTCGTCGTCGTATTGAATCGCTTCTTGCTCGGAGCAAGAATCCGGGAATGCCAGGACCGGGTTCTTCCTTCTCGAGCGCATTAAATGGCGCTTGCGAGTCGAAATCTCCCGGGCAAACGAAAAGAGGAAATGCGTCTTTGTTGCTGGGTAGGCATAAATCGCTAAATACAGATCGTTAGCAAGAGGGAGGAATTAATTAAATTTGCCGTTTTGCGTGGAGGGTTTTCCTTTTGCATACGATTATCGGAGCACCCCCCCCCCCCCTTGCTCTCACGAGCAGGAGAATGCCGGAGCGTCTTTTATCGCCGGACATCTGTCCACTCGCAAGCGAAAGCCCGCCAATCGATAATCGACAGCCCGCTCGGAGTTCCTCAGTCCGTACATTTGTGTGTGTGTGTGTAGATTAGAATATTCATGGAGCTGCTCGACCCATGGCGAAGGAGAAAATGCGTTGGCCATTTGGTTACGGAATCGGGCAAGTTTCTCAAATTAGTTCGAGTGGCTCACCCGGCCTGGAGTGCGCGCGCGAGGCAAGTGCGCGTAAGCCTGGGATTATCGATTGATTATACATTATTTGTATGCAAACGAAGGCCCGCACCGTTAATCCTATGCTTCGGATACCATCAATTAATTTTAATGATATTCCTTTGTACGGCTCCACCTTCCGAACGGTGGAGAAAGGGGCCGCCATTCGTTCGTAGCTAAGCATCTTACGCAGGGATGGCCTGCAGGGCATTAATATTCTTCTTCCCCCCCTTCACCATCCAATCCCCCTCCTCCCGGAAACTCCCAGCAAAGATGAGCCTCCTGGCTTGGGAGGAGAATGATTATGATTATTATTATCATTGCGCGCTGCCTTTCGGTCTTGCTGCCTCCCCCCCCCCCACCAAAAAAGCTAACCGGAAGACCGGGACGCACGCCCGGCCTTGCAGGTTGTTGGTTGGAAAATGTAAATATTTGCAAAATTAAATATATGTCCGAGTGGAACGCACCGGTGCAGCGTACCGGCAGGAATCAATCGGAACCGTTCGCCTTCAGGTTGGCGGGGAGCCGTTTTTCTTTTCTCTTTTCTGCCCTTTTGCCCATTATAATACAATTTTTAGCATCTAATAAATATTCCACCGCCGGTGCCGGTATCTTTTGGGGCAACGCAAAAAAAAAAAAAACGGAGAGCCGCCGCGGCTCGATGCCTATTTCGGAGGTCAAAAGAGATAAACATAAAATTGACCATCAAGCACAGGGGACGCGAACGACGCGGTAGTCCCTTAAAAAGGATATTACTTTGGTGAATGAAGAGCCCACGGACCTGTCCGAAAAGGGGGAGGGAGGGTGGTCGGGGGGCAAAAAAAGATGTAACCAGTTTTGCATTAAAGTGGATTGGAAACAAACGTCTCTGGGTTCGCTTTTCTCCTTTTTGCTCGGTCGGTCTGATCGATTTGAATTCTGTGCCAGTTTTTATTGAGGCTACAAACCGACCCAAGAAGAAGGACGATAAAGGACAAGCGTTTTTAAACGATCTACCTTCAATTTCTGCTCACTGTACGCAACAATATCAATCAATCGAGAGAAAGAGCGAAACCGGGGAGAACCGCTTCGGAAGGCAAGGGGAATGCATTGCCGCGCGTGGATTAGATTTTCCATTTCTATGCAACATCAACATTGGACAAACGCACACTTTGAGAGGAATGTGTTTTTGTGATAGAATGGACAACAAAAACCCTGAGCCTTGCGATTCATGGATTGTGATCGCTTTCCTCCTTTTTTTTGTTGGGTCATGTGTCCTGCCGAAGAAGATAGCTGAGGGTGTGCTGCGTTCTCTTTGATCTTTTCGAATCATCACACACTCTGTTTGAGTTCCATTATGCTGGTTGTCGTACGATTCATTTTACAGGCATAGGCTACAAAACGCTATCCAAACAGCAGCGTTTGCTGTGTGTGTGTAATAAAGAGGTAAAATTCATTGATTTGCTTCCATCCAATCGCGGCGATGCTGAAGCAATCAAATTTGACCATTTTCCAAACCGGCCGGCCGGCATGATGATGTACTTTAGTCGTGGTTGGAAGTTAAAAATTAGATTTTCACCTCCCGCAAGTCGCCGCACACATTTGGTGGAAATTTAAAACCTTTCCCCGTTGGGCGCGCAGTACGAACCCTCGCCCATTTTCGGCAGGACAATTTATCCCGAAATTGGATTCACCTTTTTTTGGTGGAAGGATTCACCACAGCATTAAGCGACCGAGGTCACCGGGCGCGTGCCAAAAGTGCGGTGGTGGACCCTTCGCCGATACGTCAATCGTGGGTGCTAATGTACGATCGATGCCGGGATCGATCGGAATAACCCTGTGATTGTCTCGGGCTGTATCGTTTGGCTGAAAGTGTGCGCGACATTCGATTTAATGGACAGTGTTGTTCCGTTGGTGTGTCCCTCACAGGTATGCTTCCTTCATTGTCTTTCGCCGAAGCCGGCCGACATTGTGCATGGGTGCCGATGGCCGGGTATTGTTGTGGGTGAGCATCCATCGCCGCATCCCTGTGTACAACCGGACTGTGCATATTAAATGTTGCCGTGCAGATGTTGTTTCTCTCATTCAATAAATAAACAAGCGCTTGACCCTTGTCCGACACGGGAACGGCAGGGCCCATGGTCTGCTGCAGGGTGATGGCAAATGGGCAAAAATGGGTGACCCCGAGGGTGTGCATTCGCAGCAGCATACTTTTGCGCCGTTGTTTGAAGCGAACAATCGGAGCACACTTGAAGTGCACACCCTCGCACGGACGCTCCGCAATCACGGGAATCACGCGTAGTCCAGTTCGAGGTCGATCTGTCCGGCAAGCAGTTGGAACGGTGATGAAAAGCAGTGCAAAGAAGCAGTGTGCGGTTTGTTGGGTGTCCTCCCTCACCGGACTGCACCTTTGCGAGCATCCTTTCTGTCCAGATGTCCCAAAGGATGGGTCGCATAGCGAATGCAAGCGAGACAAGCGAGATCCCATGCCCGGCTAATGAGACGAACTGCGCCGACCGGACCAGACGCACGTCCTGCTGCCAGATGATCCCTACCCCGGCACAGCCGCATCCAGCAGTAGGTGATAATATTCATGGTCCGGTCCGTTAAAATATTGCTCTATTATGCTCATCCCGTTCCTTCCGCAGCCTGCATGCTTCAATTTCAACCCCTCGCCAGCAATCGCCACATGCCCTTTTGTCTGGGGCATTTTTCTTTTGATTATGTGGCTGTTCATAATATCATCACCCGGCGGACTTTCTGGAGAGCGCGACAGAGACCAAACAAAACAAAAAAAAAAAATCGATACAATTTATTATGCTTAAGGAACGTGCCCGGCGTCACAGCAGAAAGGACCGTTCGGCACGAGCAGGAAGCAAATGGGTTTTGCTTTATGTACACCATCGTCAATTAAGAAATATATCATCCACTCAGAGGTCACGAGATGGTGTGATGATGTATCCTTTGGGGAAAAGAAGTCTTCTGATATGAGCTTTTTGTGTCCCAGTTGATGCTTGCTATTTGAACTTCTTAACACTTCTTACTATCGAGCACTAACATAGGTAAGAGAATTATTCGCAAGCAATTGAAGAAGACCAAACTTAAGTCACAACACGGAACACGAACTACTGTTGATTGATTTTCCGGATAAATATTTATCTCCCAGTGCGCCACACGTTACACTCACCAGCATCAAACCGTACCAACATTGTGAAAGAGAGGAACCAGGTCGTGATACACAACTGAACGGTGATTTTGCCGACACAGCTCGTTACTGAGTGATGCAAATTGTTGTTTGCGCTGGGCAAGGTGTTCAAACGACTGGCTACTTAACCTGAGCTGATAGAATCAACAGCAGGCGGCTGGAAGATCAACAGCCACAGTGACACGTTACCGCGATCCAGTTGTGTCAACTTGATGGTGCTTTGAGTAATTATGGTATAAAAGGAAGTGCTCGCGGGCAATGCAACTTGCAAAACGTGTTCCCGGAGTTAGCTTAACAATACTGGATTACAAGCATGGAAAAGTTTAAAGGTAGTGTTTTGTGCACAGTGGTGTTAACATTCATGGTAAGTTCTGGTGGTTTTCAAAGCTGAGTGTTAAACAGGAGTTTGCAAAGTGTTCGGAAAGGCAGTGGTTAATTTGTGCTGTTACATTTTGGTTGTATCTTTCACAACAGGTGTTGTCCAGTGTGAGTGCCGGTATTAAAGATGAAATGCGTAACAGTGTGTCGTTCAAGCTAACGGAATTGATAAGAAAACTATTCCCGGTGGATGAAAAAGTGTTGGATAGTCCTTCGAACAGCTTGATACCCAACCTTATCAAGACGATAAAGGATTACATCTTCCCATCAACAACAACTACCACCACTTCAACCACTGAAACAACTGAATCAATAGACACTCAGCAAACAACCCCGCCAGCAACCGACGATCAAACAAATGTTCCCGATGATAAACAACAGCAGGAAGACGAGCAAACAACGACCACTGACGACACAGAAGCATCAACAACCAGTGATGAAATGTCTACCGGAGAGGAGGACGCGACTACTCCAGCAGCCGACGGAGAGACAGAAAGCACGGTGGCTGAGGAAGAGGCCGAGACTACTCCAGCAGCCGACGAAGAGACAGAAAGCACGACAGCTGAGGAAGAAGCCGAGACTACTCCATCAGCCGACGAAGAGACAGAAAGCACGGTGGCTGAAGAAGAGACAGAAAGCACGGCGGCTGAGGAAGAAGCCGAGACTACTCCAGCAGCCGACGAAGAGACAGAAAGCACGGCGGCTGAGGAAGAAGCCGAGACTACTCCAGCAGCCGACGAAGAGACAGAAAGCACGACGGCTGACGAAGAGACAGAAAGCACGGCGGCTGAGGAAGAAGCCGAGACTACTCCAGCAGCCGACGAAGAGACAGAAAGCACGGTGGCCGAAGAGAAAGCCGATACTACTTCAGCAGCCGACGAAGAGACAGAAAGCACGGTGGCCGAAGAGGAAGCCGAGACTACTCCAGCAGCCGACGAAGAGACAGAAAGCACGGTGGCCGAAGAGGAAGCCGAGACTACTTCAGCAGCCGACGAAGAGACAGAAAGCACGGCGGCTGAGGAAGAAGCCGAGACTACTCCAGCAGCCGACGAAGAGACAGAAAGCACGGCGGCTGAGGAAGAAGCCGAGACTACTCCAGCAGCCGACGAAGAGACAGAAAGCACGGTGGCTGAGGAAGAGACAGAAAGCACGGCGGCTGAGGAAGAAGCCGAGACTACTCCAGCAGCCGACGAAGAGACAGAAAGCACGGTGGCTGAGGAAGAAGCCGAGACTACTGCAGCAGCCGACGAAGAGACAGAAAGCACGGCGGCTGAGGAAGAGACAGAAAGCACGGTGGCTGAAGAGGAAGCCGAGACTACTCCAGCAGCCGACGAAGAGACAGAAAGCACGGTGGCCGAAGAGGAAGCCGAGACTACTCCAGCAGCCGACGAAGAGACAGAAAGCACGGCGGCTGAGGAGGAATCCGAGACTACTCCAGCAGCCGACGAAGAGACAGAAAGCACGGCGGCTGAGGAGGAATCCGAGACTACTCCAGCAGCCGACGAAGAGACAGAAAGCACGGCGGCTGAGGAAGAAGCCGAGACTACTCCAGCAGCCGACGAAGAGACAGAAAGCACGGCGGCTGAGGAAGAAGCCGAGACTACTTCAGCAGCCGACGAAGAGACAGAAAGCACGGCGGCTGAAGAAGAGACAGAAAGCACGGTGGCCGAAGAGGAAGCCGAGACTCCTTCAGCAGCCAACGAAGAGACAGAAAGCACGGTGGCTGAGGGAGAAGCCGAGACTACTCCAGCAGCCGATGAAGAGACAGAAAGCACGGCGGCTGAAGAAGAGACAGAAAGCACGGCGGCTGAGGAAGAAGCCGAGACTACTGCAGCAGCCGACGAAGAGACAGAAAGCACGGCGGCTGAGGAAGAGACAGAAAGCACGGTGGCCGAAGAGGAAGCCGAGACTACTCCAGCAGCCGTCGAAGAGACAGAAAGCACAGCGGCTGAGGAAGAGACAGAAAGCACGGTGGCCGAAGAGGAAGCCGAGACTACTTCAGCAGCCACCGAAGAGACAGAAAGCACGGTGGCCGAAGAGGAAGCTGAGACTACTCCAGCAGCCGACGAAGAGACAGAAAGCACGGCGGCTGAGGAAGAGACAGAAAGCACGGTGGCCGAAGAGGAAGCCGAGACTACTTCAGCAGCCACCGAAGAGACAGAAAGCACGGTGGCCGAAGAGGAAGCTGAGACTACTCCAGCAGCCGACGAAGAGACAGAAAGCACGGCGGCTGAGGAAGAGACAGAAAGCACGGTGGCCGAAGAGGAAGCCGAAACTACACCAGCAGCTGACGAAGAGACAGAAAGCACGGTGGCTGAAGAGGAAGCCGAGACTACTCCAGCAGCCGACGAAGAGACAGAAAGCACGGCGGCTGAGGAAGAAGCCGAGACTACTCCAGCAGCCGACGAAGAGACAGAAAGCACGGTGGCCGAAGAGGAAGCCGAGACTACTTCAGCAGCCGACGAAGAGACAGAAAGCACGGCGGCTGAGGAAGAAGCCGAGACTACTCCAGCAGCCGACGAAGAGACAGAAAGCACGGCGGCTGAGGAAGAAGCCGAGACTACTCCAGCAGCCGACGAAGAGACAGAAAGCACGGTGGCTGAGGAAGAAGCCGAGACTACTCCAGCAGCCGACGGAGAGACAGAAAGCACGGCGGCTGAGGAAGAAGCCGAGACTACTCCAGCAGCCGACGAAGAGACAGAAAGCACGGTGGCTGAGGAAGAAGCCGAGACTACTCCAGCAGCCGACGAAGAGACAGAAAGCACGGCGGCTGAGGAAGAGAGAGAAAGCACGGTGGCCGAAGAGGAAGCCGAGACTACTCCAGCAGCCGACGAAGAGACAGAAAGCACGGTGGCTGAAGAAGAGACAGAGAGCACGGCGGCTGAGGAAGAAGCCGAGACTACTCCAGCAGCCGACGGAGAGACAGAAAGCACGGTGGCCGAAGAGGAAGCCGAGACTACTTCAGCAGCCGTCGAAGAGACAGAAAGCACGGCGGCTGAGGAAGAAGCCGAGACTACTCCAGCAGCCGACGAAGAGACAGAAAGCACGGCGGCTGAGGAAGAGACAGAAAGCACGGTGGCCGAAGAGGAAGCCGAGACTACTTCAGCAGCCACCGAAGAGACAGAAAGCACGAAGGCCGAAGAGGAAGCTGAGACTACTCCAGCAGCCGACGAAGAGACAGAAAGCACGGCGGCTGAGGAAGAAACCGAGACTACTCCAGCAGCCGATGAAGAGACAGAAAGCACGGCGGCTGAAGAAGAGACAGAAAGCACGGCGGCTGAGGAAGAAGCCGAGACTACTGCAGCAGCCGACGAAGAGACAGAAAGCACGGCGGCTGAGGAAGAGACTGAAAGCACGGTGGCCGAAGAGGAAGCCGAGACTACTTCAGCAGCCGTCGAAGAGACAGAAAGCACGGCGGCTGAGGAAGAGACAGAAAGCACGGTGGCCGAAGAGGAAGCCGAGACTACTTCAGCAGCCACCGAAGAGACAGAAAGCACGGTGGCTGAGGAAGAGACAGAAAGCACGGTGGCCGAAGAGGAAGTCGAAACTACACCAGCAGCTGACGAAGAGACAGAAAGCACGGTGGCTGAAGAGGAAGCCGAGACTACTCCAGCAGCCGACGAAGAGACAGAAAGCACGGCGGCTGAGGAAGAAGCCGAGACTCCTCCAGCAGCCGACGAAGAGAAAGAAAGCACGGTGGCTGAAGAGGAAGCCGAGACTACTTCAGCAGCCGACGAAGAGACAGAAAGCACGGCGGCTGAGGAAGAAGCCGAGACTACTCCAGCAGCCGACGAAGAGACAGAAAGCACGGCGGCTGAGGAAGAAGCCGAGACTACTCCAGCAGCCGACGAAGAGACAGAAAGCACGGTGGCTGAGGAAGAAGCCGAGACTACTCCAGCAGCCGACGAAGAGACAGAAAGCACGGCGGCTGAGGAAGAAGCCGAGACTACTCCAGCAGCCGACGAAGAGACAGAAAGCACGGTGGCTGAGGAAGAAGCCGAGACTACTGCAGCAGCCGACGAAGAGACAGAAAGCACGGCAGCTGAGGAAGAGAGAGAAAGCACGGTGGCCGAAGAGGAAGCCGAGACTACTCCAGCAGCCGACGAAGAGACAGAAAGCACGGTGGCTGAAGAAGAGACAGAGAGCACGGCGGCTGAGGAAGAAGCCGAGACTACTCCAGCAGCCGACGGAGAGACAGAAAGCACGGCGGCTGAGGAAGAGACAGAAAGCACGGTGGCCGAAGAGGAAGCCGAGACTACTTCAGCAGCCGACGAAGAGACAGAAAGCACGGCGGCTGAGGAAGAAGCCGAGACTACTCCAGCAGCCGACGAAGAGACAGAAAGCACGGCGGCTGAGGAAGAGACAGAGAGCACGGCGGCTGAGGAAGAAGCCGAGACTACTCCAGCAGCCGACGGAGAGACAGAAAGCACGGCGGCTGAGGAAGAGACAGAAAGCACGGTGGCCGAAGAGGAAGCCGAGACTACTCCAGCAGCCGACGGAGAGACAGAAAGCACGGCGGCTGAGGAAGAGACAGAAAGCACGGTGGCCGAAGAGGAAGCCGAGACTACTTCAGCAGCCGACGAAGAGACAGAAAGCACGGTGGCTGAGGAAGAAGCCGAGACTACTGCAGCAGCCGACGGAGAGACAGAAAGCACGGCGGCTGAGGAAGAGACAGAAAGCACGGTGGCCGAAGAGGAAGCCGAGACTACTTCAGCAGCCGTCGAAGAGACAGAAAGCACGGCGGCTGAGGAAGAAGCCGAGACTACTCCAGCAGCCGACGAAGAGACAGAAAGCACGGCGGCTGAGGAAGAAGCCGAGACTACTCCAGCAGCCGACGAAGAGACAGAAAGCACGGCGGCTGAGGAAGAAGCCGAGACTACTCCAGCAGCCGACGAAGAGACAGAAAGCACGGTGGCTGAAGAAGAGACAGAGAGCACGGCGGCTGAGGAAGAAGCCGAGACTACTCCAGCAGCCGACGGAGAGACAGAAAGCACGGCGGCTGAGGAAGAGACAGAAAGCACGGTGGCCGAAGAGGAAGCCGAGACTACTTCAGCAGCCGACGAAGAGACAGAAAGCACGGCGGCTGAGGAAGAAGCCGAGACTACTCCAGCAGCCGACGAAGAGACAGAAAGCACGGCGGCTGAGGAAGAGACAGAGAGCACGGCGGCTGAGGAAGAAGCCGAGACTACTCCAGCAGCCGACGGAGAGACAGAAAGCACGGCGGCTGAGGAAGAGACAGAAAGCACGGTGGCCGAAGAGGAAGCCGAGACTACTTCAGCAGCCGTCGAAGAGACAGAAAGCACGGCGGCTGAGGAAGAAGCCGAGACTACTCCAGCAGCCGACGAAGAGACAGAAAGCACGGTGGCTGAGGAAGAGACAGAAAGCACGGCGGCTGAGGAAGAAGCCGAGACTACTCCAGCAGCCGACGAAGAGACAGAAAGCACGGTGGCTGAAGAAGAGACAGAGAGCACGGCGGCTGAGGAAGAAGCCGAGACTACTCCAGCAGCCGACGGAGAGACAGAAAGCACGGCGGCTGAGGAAGAGACAGAAAGCACGGTGGCCGAAGAGGAAGCCGAGACTACTTCAGCAGCCGACGAAGAGACAGAAAGCACGGCGGCTGAGGAAGAAGCCGAGACTACTCCAGCAGCCGACGAAGAGACAGAAAGCACGGCGGCTGAGGAAGAGACAGAGAGCACGGCGGCTGAGGAAGAAGCCGAGACTACTCCAGCAGCCGACGGAGAGACAGAAAGCACGGCGGCTGAGGAAGAGACAGAAAGCACGGTGGCCGAAGAGGAAGCCGAGACTACTTCAGCAGCCGTCGAAGAGAAAGAAAGCACGGCGGCTGAGGAAGAAGCCGAGACTACTCCAGCAGCCGACGAAGAGACAGAAAGCACGGTGGCCGAAGAGGAAGCCGAGACTACTCCAGCAGCTGACGAAGAGACAGAAAGCACGGCGGCTGAGGAAGAAGCCGAGACTACTCCAGCAGCCGACGAAGAGACAGAAAGCACGGCGGCTGAGGAAGAAGCCGAGACTACTCCAGCAGCCGACGAAGAGACAGAAAGCACGGTGGCCGAAGAGGAAGCCGAGACTACTTCAGCAGCCGACGAAGAGACAGAAAGCACGGTGGCTGAGGGAGAGACAGAAAGCACGGCGGCTGAGGAAGAAGCCGAGACTACTCCAGCAGCCGACGAAGAGACAGAAAGCACGGCGGCTGAGGAAGAAGCCGAGACTACTGCAGCAGCCGACGAAGAGACAGAAAGCACGGTGGCTGAGGAAGAAGCCGAGACTACTCCAGCAGCTGACGAAGAGACAGAAAGCACGGTGGCCGAAGAGGAAGCCGAGACTTCTTCAGCAGCCGACGAAGAGACAGAAAGCACGGCGGCTGAGGAAGAGACAGAAAGCACGGTGGCCGAAGAGGAAGCCGAGACTACTTCAGCAGCCGTCGAAGAGACAGAAAGCACGGCGGCTGAGGAAGAAGCCGAGACTACTCCAGCAGCCGACGAAGAGACAGAAAGCACGACGGCTGACGAAGAGACAGAAAGCACGGTGGCTGAGGAAGAAGCCGAGACTACTGCAGCAGCCGACGAAGAGACAGAAAGCACGGCGGCTGAAGAAGAGACAGAAAGCACGGTGGCCGAAGAGGAAGCCGAGACTACTCCAGCAGCCACCGAAGAGACAGAAAGCACGGTGGCTGAGGAAGAAGCCGAGACTTCTCCAGCAGCCGACGGAGAGACAGAAAGCACGGTGGCCGAAGAGGAAGCCGAGACTACTCCAGCAGCCGACGAAGAGACAGAAAGCACGGTGGCTGAGGAAGAAGCCGAGACTACTCCAGCAGCCGACGAAGAGACAGAAAGCACGGCGGCTGAGGAAGAAGCCGAGACTACTGCAGCAGCCGACGAAGAGACAGAAAGCATGGTGGCTGAGGAAGAAGCCGAGACTACTGCAGCAGCTGACGAAGAGACAGAAAGCACGGTGGCCGAAGAGGAAGCCGAGACTACTCCAGCAGCCGACGAAGAGACAGAAAGCACGGTGGCTGAGGAAGAAGCCGAGACTTCTCCAGCAGCCGACGAAGAGACAGAAAGCACGGTGGCCGAAGAGGAAGCCGAGACTACTGCAGCAGCCGACGAAGACACAGAAAGCACGGTGGCTGAGGAAGAAGCCGAGACTACTCCAGCAGCCGAGGAAGAGACAGAAAGCACGGCGGCTGAGGAAGAAGCCGAGACTACTGCAGCAGCCGACGAAGAGACAGAAAGCACGGTGGCTGAGGAAGAAGCCGAGACTACTGCAGCAGCCGACGAAGAGACAGAAAGCACGGCGGCTGAGGAAGAGACAGAAAGCACGGTGGCCGAAGAGGAAGCCGAGACTACTCCAGCAACCGACGAAGAGACAGAAAGCACGGCGGCCGAAGAGGAAGCCGAGACTACTCCAGCAGCCGACGAAGAGACAGAAAGCACGGTGGCTGAGGAAGAAGCCGAGACTACTCCAGCAGCCGACGAAGAGACAGAAAGCACGGCGGCTGAGGAAGAAGCCGAGACTACTGCAGCAGCCGACGAAGAGACAGAAAGCACGGCAGCTGACGAAGAGACAGAAAGCACGGTGGCCGAAGAGGAAGCCGAGACTACTCCAGCAGCCGACGAAGAGACAGAAAGCACGGCGGCTGAGGAAGAAGCCGAGACTACTCCAGCAGCCGACGAAGAGACAGAAAGCACGGCGGCTGAGGAAGAAGCCGAGACTACTCCAGCATCCGACGAAGAGACAGAAAGCACGGCGGCTGAGGAAGAAGCCGAGACTACTCCAGCAGCTGACGAAGAGACAGAAAGCACGGCGGCTGAGGAAGAAGCCGAGACTACTCCAGCAGCTGACGAAGAGACAGAAAGCACGGTGGCCGAAGAGAAAGCCGAGACTACTCCAGCAGCCGACGAAGAGACAGAAAGCACGGTGGCCGAAGAGGAAGCCGAGACTACTCCAGCAGCCGACGAAGAGACAGAAAGCACGGCGGCTGAGGATGAAGCCGAGACTACTCCAGCAGCCACCGAAGAGACAGAAAGCACGGTGGCTGAGGAAGAAGCCGAGACTACTCCAGCAGCCGACGAAGAGACAGAAAGCACGGCGGCTGAGGAAGAAGCCGAGACTACTCCAGCAGCCGACGAAGAGACAGAAAGCACGGCGGCTGAGGAAGAAGCCGAGACTACTCCAGCAGCTGACGAAGAGACAGAAAGCACGGTGGCCGAAGAGGAAGCCGAGACTACTCCAGCAGCCGACGAAGAGACAGAAAGCACGGTGGCTGAGGAAGAAGCCGAGACTACTCCAGCAGCCGACGAAGAGACAGAAAGCACGGTGGCTGAGGAAGAAGCCGAGACTTCTCCAGCAGCCGACGAAGAGACAGAAAGCACGGCGGCTGAGGAAGAAGCCGAGACTACTCCAGCAGCCGACGAAGAGACAGAAAGCACGGCGGCTGAGGAAGAAGCCGAGACTACTCCAGCAGCTGACGAAGAGACAGAAAGCACGGTGGCCGAAGAGGAAGCCGAGACTACTCCAGCAGCCGACGAAGAGACAGAAAGCACGGTGGCTGACGAAGAGACAGAGAGCACGGTGGCCGAAGAGGAAGCCGAGACTACTCCAGCAACCGACGAAGAGACAGAAAGCACGGCGGCTGAGGAAGAAGCCGAGACTACTCCAGCAGCCGACGAAGAGACAGAAAGCACGGCGGCTGAGGAAGAAGCCGAGACTACTCCAGCAGCCGACGAAGAGACAGAAAGCACGGTGGCCGAAGAGGAAGCCGAGACTACTCCAGCAGCCGACGAAGAGACAGAAAGCACGGTGGCTGAGGAAGAAGCCGAGACTACTCCAGCAGCCGACGAAGAGACAGAAAGCACGTTGGCTGAGGAAGAAGCCGAGACTTCTCCAGCAGCCGACGGAGAGACAGAAAGCACGGCGGCTGACGAAGAGACAGAAAGCACGGTGGCCGAAGAGGAAGCCGAGACTACTCCAGCAGCCGACGAAGAGACAGAAAGCACGGTGGCTGAGGAAGAAGCCGAGACTACTCCAGCAGCCGACGAAGAGACAGAAAGCACGGTGGCTGAGGAAGAAGCCGAGACTTCTCCAGCAGCCGACGAAGAGACAGAAAGCACGGCGGCTGAGGAAGAAGCCGAGACTACTCCAGCAGCCGACGAAGAGACAGAAAGCACGGTGGCTGAGGAAGAAGCCGAGACTACTCCAGCAGCCGACGAAGAGACAGAAAGCACGGCGGCTGAGGAAGAAGCCGAGACTTCTCCAGCAGCCGACGAAGAGACAGAAAGCACGGCGGCTGAGGAAGAAGCCGAGACTACTCCAGCAGCCGACGAAGAGACAGAAAGCACGGTGGCTGAGGAAGAAGCCGAGACTTCTCCAGCAGCCGACGGAGAGACAGAAAGCACGGCGGCTGACGAAGAGACAGAAAGCACGGTGGCCGAAGAGGAAGCCGAGACTACTCCAGCAGCCGACGAAGAGACAGAAAGCACGGTGGCTGAGGAAGAAGCCGAGACTACTCCAGCAGCCGACGAAGAGACAGAAAGCACGGTGGCTGAGGAAGAAGCCGAGACTTCTCCAGCAGCCGACGGAGAGACAGAAAGCACGGCGGCTGACGAAGAGACAGAAAGCACGGTGGCCGAAGAGGAAGCCGAGACTACTCCAGCAGCCGACGAAGAGACAGAAAGCACGGCGGCTGAGGAAGAAGCCGAGACTACTCCAGCAGCCGACGAAGAGACAGAAAGCACGGTGGCTGAGGAAGAAGCCGAGACTTCTCCAGCAGCCGACGGAGAGACAGAAAGCACGGCGGCTGACGAAGAGACAGAAAGCACGGTGGCCGAAGAGGAAGCCGAGACTACTCCAGCAGCCGACGAAGAGACAGAAAGCACGGTGGCTGAGGAAGAAGCCGAGACTACTCCAGCAGCCGACGAAGAGACAGAAAGCACGGTGGCTGAGGAAGAAGCCGAGACTTCTTCAGCAGCCGACGAAGAGACAGAAAGCACGGCGGCTGAGGAAGAAGCCGAGACTACTCCAGCAGCCGACGAAGAGACAGAAAGCACGGCGGCTGAGGAAGAAGCCGAGACTACTCCAGCAGCTGATGAAGAGACAGAAAGCACGGTGGCCGAAGAGGAAGCCGAGACTACTCCAGCAGCCGACGAAGAGACAGAAAGCACGGTGGCCGAAGAGAAAGCCGAGACTACTCCAGCAGCCGACGAAGAGACAGAAAGCACGGCGGCTGAGGAAGAGACAGAAAGCACGGTGGCCGAAGAGGAAGCCGAGGCTACTCCAGCAGCTGACGAAGAGACAGAAAGCACGGCGGCTGAGGAAGAAGCCGAGACAACTCCAGCAGCCGACGAAGAGACAGAAAGCACGGCGGCTGAGGAAGAAGCCAAGACTACTCCAGCAGCCGACGAAGAGACAGAAAGCACGGTGGCCGAAGAGGAAGCCGAGACTACTTCAGCAGCCGACGAAGAGACAGAAAGCACGGCGGCTGAGGAAGAAGCCGAGACTACTCCAGCAGCCGACGAAGAGACAGAAAGCACGGCGGCTGAGGAAGAAGCCGAGACTACTCCAGCAGCCGACGAAGAGACAGAAAGCACGGCGGCTGAGGAAGAAGCTGAGACTACTCCAGCAGCCGACGAAGAGACAGAAAGCACGGTGGCTGACGAAGAGACAGAGAGCACGGTGGCCGAAGAGGAAGCCGAGACTACTCCAGCAACCGCCGACGAAGAAAGAGGAAGCCGAGACTACTTCAGCAGCCGACGAAGAGACAGAAAGCACGGCGGCTGAGGAAGAAGCCGAGACTACTCCAGCAGCCGACGAAGAGACAGAAAGCACGGCGGCTGAGGAAGAAGCCGAGACTACTCCAGCAGCCGACGAAGAGACAGAAAGCACGGCGGCTGAGGAAGAAGCTGAGACTACTCCAGCAGCCGACGAAGAGACAGAAAGCACGGTGGCTGACGAAGAGACAGAGAGCACGGTGGCCGAAGAGGAAGCCGAGACTACTCCAGCAACCGACGAAGAGACAGAAAGCACGGCGGCTGAGGAAGAAGCCGAGACTACTCCAGCAGCCGACGAAGAGACAGAAAGCACGGCGGCTGAGGAAGAAGCCGAGACTACTCCAGCAGCCGACGAAGAGACAGAAAGCACGGTGGCCGAAGAGGAAGCCGAGACTACTCCAGCAGCCGACGAAGAGACAGAAAGCACGGTGGCTGAGGAAGAAGCCGAGACTACTCCAGCAGCCGACGAAGAGACAGAAAGCACGGTGGCTGAGGAAGAAGCCGAGACTTCTCCAGCAGCCGACGGAGAGACAGAAAGCACGGCGGCTGACGAAGAGACAGAAAGCACGGTGGCCGAAGAGGAAGCCGAGACTACTCCAGTAGCCGACGAAGAGACAGAAAGCACGGCGGCTGAAGAGGAAACTGAATCGACCTCAGAAATGCCAACTACAACTGCAGAACCTATCGACGAGTGCATGCAGTACACACCACCGCCTCCGGCACTCAAACACCTGTACGTGAAGCTAAAACCACACTTGAATGTCACCTCTCGGGAACCTACTCCACCCCGCAAGACTTTCCCTAGCTACCGTAAGCTCATTAAAGACATCAACAAGGTCTCTCCTGCATCTGGTTCCTTCAAGCAAAGAATCGAAGGAGTCATCTCCAAGTTCCAGGCGGCAATTAGCGAATCCATTGCCTCGCAGTTACAATTTTTCGAATCCACCCGCATCAACATGCTGTTCCAGTTGAAAAACTTCGTCCAAAAATCGTACAACGCGTTCACCGATCTCGTTGACCAATCGTTCGAGAATAGTGGCGTGTGCACGGGCCGGGCGAAGGAGTGTTGGGACAAGCTGCAGGACGGGCTGCCTCGCTTTATGGACGAGATGAATCAAGAGATCGTGACGTGTGACGACATCTTCAACGCGAACATGGAGAATCCTCGCGGTGTTTCGGTGCGTCAGGTGACGGTGAACCGGATCAGCCAGGAGTTTGGACACATCCAATCGAAATGTCTGGGCAGTGGGCATGGAAACACGCAGACCCTTACCTGTCTGATGAAGAGTGTAAGTAACGCGAGCTGGTATTGAATGAACGCTTCCTGTTCTAATACTGTTAAACGATTGTTGCAGCTTCCTCACTATGTGCCCCGGAGTGCAGCATACTTCAGCAGCCTGCAGAACGTAATCAGCCAAGGAACCAACCTAATGGGATACGTTACAACGATGGCGCAAAGCTGCTATCAGACGGCGTATAGCACACGTACCGAGCAGTTCAACAACGGCATGACGAAGCTGAACCGTTGCGTGCAGGGAGGAAAATCCAACGATGTCGCGCTAAACAAAGAGCTGGACAAATAGGACAAGGGAAAGGTCACCCCCATCAACCCTTCCCCCATCCCCCCCACGCTGCCTTAACATAAGGCGGAAGCTGTTATCATAACGATAATCTTAGTTTAAAAGTAACTCACCGGGGCATGTAAAGAGACTTCAAAAGCACAGCCTTGTGGAAATGGCGATAAAAAGGGAGTGAAAGAAAACCCTTCCGGAATGGATATTTCCGGTATCGAGGAGGGACACATCAACCCTTTTTTTATTTTCGTCGGCTCTCGTCGTGTGTGTGTGTGTGTGTGCGGTGTGTGCCCATAAGATTACCCCTTTTGTTGTTGTGGGTGAGTAGTTTGACCATTTTTTACCGAAAGAAATGGGGTTGCGCGTCGACATGTTTTTGGAAATGTGGCAACCAGTCTGTCCAGGGCGAGAAAAAGGAACCAAGGGAAAATCCTCTGGGAAGGGTTTTACAACGTGTTTATAGTTTATCAATTTACCCGTTCATTACATGCAGTAATGGAATTATAATTCATTATGGATCCCGCTTCGCAGCATGCTACGAGATTTTCACCCTATTCGGGGCCGCTCGGTCCATATGCTTTGGATGTGATAAGAGGCTTTTCTTCCGTGGGTGGACATTCCGTATGGTGCGCAGGATTGTACGAAAGAATGTATGGGACTGCATTAAAATTCCAAACAGGTCCGGGCGAGATGTATGGGACAGCCATTAGTTAAACTCAACTGTATGCTAATCGAACCGGGCAGCACAAAGAACGCAATCGAGGGGGATGGATTGTCGATTGATAAGGTGGACCTAGTGGTGAGCTGAATTTCAAATCCTAGCAAAGACCCCGCTGAAACTCCTTTATCGGAGCCTGATCCTGATGACCCTGATTGCAGTACGACTGGCGATGACATTAAATTCCCCCCAGAACTTAAAGTCCTGCAGGCTAGCCGAATGGAAGAAAAATCGATTTAAATTCAAATCCAGCATCGCCCAAAGTTTACTGCCGGATTGCAATGGACAGGCAAACAACCCGGACAAAACCGGTCAGCCCTAAATCGAATTTGAAGGGTTGATTTACGCTGTGATTGATTCGTAGCCAATTCTTCGTACGTAAGTGGCCCAACCACCGTAACAAGAGACGCAAGCGAGAGAGAGACCAAATGGTTTCGGTGCTCGGTTCCGAATTGGCCTCTCGAGCTGTAGGGTGTGTGAGCAAACATTTACCATATTGGGCTGACAATGAGCGTGTCACCGGTTCTTGGTTCTCCCACCCCCCGGAAGAAATACATAAATCAAATGCAATAAACGTTCGGGCTGTAAAGGTAAAAGCTGGACGTTGGCCAACAACAGGCGGAAGAATGTCTCAATTTTAAGGAAATTATATCCCATTCTCAAAACACCCATTCCGGCCCGAGAATGATCGTTCGAGACCAGCCTGGGGGCCATTAAGCTGAAACATAAGGCCACCCTTTTCCGCTTGGGACGACCATCTTGCCTAGTCGGGTTTGTTCTATCCCGGCAATGATTTAGGAGAGGATAAATTGTGACGACAGCTTGTGTTGACACAACCCCAAAACACGAGTCACTTGAGGCGCCCTGTCCGAACGCCTACCGTACCAAGCGGCTGGTTGGAACAAGGACAATAGTTGTAAGTTTGGAAATGGCGCTCGCTAAGCGCTCTTGTCGAACCTTTCGAATAACCCCAACGTATCTGGTGGAAAAGAAAAGGAAGCAAGCGAAAGGCCACTTACCGGGTGAAGATGACTTGCTGCGTGCCGTTAGGTCCTGCTGCTTCGACTTTGACTGCACATGGTTCGTACCGTCATGGTCCACGCGAGACGCCATTGCACCGAAGCGCAGATCACGCCGCTCAAGATCATCACTGTTCTTGCGCTTGGTTGCGTGCGGTGCTCGATCTTTCGCCCTCCCATCCTCAAGCTCCGAGGCGTCCGAGTCCGAATGCAGCGTCCGCACACCGTGCGGCGACGGATGCTGTCCAGCCTCCCGGTCACGAAACAATTCCAGCTCGGCCCGATTCGCGAACGGTGCTAGATGTGGATGAAGATGGTGAAGATGGTGGTGGTGGTTGGTTGGCTGTGACGGATGATCCCGGCCGTGGTTGTGCGGCATGTGCAGGTCGCGATCGTTTTTCGCTCGGTTCGCATTTAAATTCAGCTCACGCTCAGCGGAATCTCTTTGATGTTGCTGGTGCCTTTGATGTGACGGGACCGCGGCTACCGCGGTGGTGGACGATGCTGTCGCCGAGCTGGGCGCGTGATAGAGATGTGGTTGATGGGAGACGGCAGCCGCTGATCGATGCGGCAAGCCCTGATCGATGGCTGATGATGGCTGCTGCTGTGCTCCCGCTGCATTGCGATAGTACGACGAGCTGGGCGGCGATGAGCGGAACGGCGAGAGCGATAGCTGGGGACGATGCAATGCCGGGCCGGGCAACGTGGGAGACTGGGCGCGGCGATGTTTGGCCGGTTTTTCGTCCTCTTCCCGGTCGTCCATCTCGATGTCGGATTCGTCGCGTTCCTTTTTGATCAGTTGCTGGTGTTGCTGCTGTGATAATGATGCAACGGTCGTTGGAATTATCGATGGCAGGCTGTACGTGGTGGCCGCCGTCGTAGCGGTCTGGGACGCGCTAGGGCTGGAGGTGGAGGAGGTGGCAGTGCTGGTGAGGAGTGGGTTTATCCCCAGCGGGAAAGCGGCGGCCGACGATTCGAGCATGCTACGCTTCAGCAATCCTAGACCGGTGGCGGCGCTGGCGGTGTCCGCGTTCAGCAGGCTCAACCCGGCCGGACTCTGGAGCATCATATCCCGAAGGCTCATCAGGCTGGCCGGATTCAGGTACAGGGGCTGTTGATGGTGCGGGGAGCCGTGCAGTGCCATCGAGGAAACGGGTGGCATCGACATGTTTAGTGGAGGTGGTGCTGCCGTGGACAGAGGCGGCCCAGTGGACACTATCGGAGCTGGCGGTTGCCCAGGAGCCATCGCTATCGGATGATGCCATTGAGCTTCGTTGTTGAGCCAAACTTTACCTGTAGAAAAGGACAAGAGAGAGCCAGAGAGAGAGAGAGAGAGAGAGAGAGAGAGAAGAACCAGAAACAAAAATCAATATCAAGTGCGAGTTTTTCCCCCATTTCAGTGCCTTGTAAGACTGTCGGTGTAACCTGTCCGATCGATATAACCTCGAATTCCATCACCTCAACCGAGCGGGAAGCGTCATCGTCTTGGCAAAAACAAACCCATCGGCCACTTGCTAAAAGGTGACGCCAGCTCATCGTCATCACTATCTTTCCCTTCCATTCAAACAGCGGTAAGAAACGCAACTCGCCGACCGAACGTCATTGACGTGATTAAACCGACCAACCGAAAGGACTACTGCGGCAAGTATCAATCCAGGAACAGGAACGCGTTCGTTTTGTTGTTGTTGCTGTTGTTTCTTCTGCCCTACGCACAAGAGAAAGGCCATCCCACACGGCCTTGCTGCTGTTGCAGCTGTTAATTCGTTTTTCTTCTTGTTGCCCTCTAGTTCATTAATAACGTTCGCCCCAGTTCGTGTCTGGCGTTCGTCTGCGGCTTCTTACTCGCTTTGCTAACAACGCTTTGCTTGAGCGACGCACAGATCGATACCGAAACGGCTTGATGGCGTGTTTGTCCTTCAATTTCTGCACCCGAAATGAGTGAGCAAGGTGATGAACATAGCGCCAAAAAGGATGCGAATTGGTTCGGTTAAAGATTGAACTGAAGTTCTATTGATAAAAATCTACAAACGCATTTTGGTACTTCTCGAGAAAAAATATTAATTCTTGAAATTTTGACGGTGTTTTGGTCCAGGCTCTCCTAGTGGGGGGTTATTGAACTTAAAGAAGTATTTTAGAAATATTATTGATTGAAAATATTCCACCTTTACTTAATATCATCTGTTTCTAGACGATGAATTTGGAAGCGTTTTTCTCAAGAATAGAACTAGACATCATAAATCTCGATTTCTTGAAGACGTTTTTCGACATTCAATAAGCAAAACAGAGATTCTAGAAAGTTTGTTGAGGAGCTGTTATTGAATCAAATAGATCTTCAAGGAATGGCTAAGTTGTCTAATTGCAGCAAAGGTATTTTATAAGCATAATCTTATTAAATATTCCTAATCCTCCAGGAACAGGTGTCTGATCTTACTGGATATATTTTTTCACTTTACTTTATATGCTATATTTAAAAGAATTCTTAATACATGAATTTTTGAGGATGTTTTACCACATTAAAGAGTAAAAATCATGAAAGAGTAGCATGAAAATCACATACAATTTTTCTGGAATTAATTAACGATTCTCCAATTTTAGTAATAATCTCACCCGGACAGCACGCCAGCACACTCATACACGTCTTACAATTAAAGAGTTTTCCGCAGCCAGCATAAAAGGGAGACGGTACACATTAAAGCACCAGCGCTCCAGCATCTTAGCAAAGATTCAGCAAACAGCCAACTTCAAGAAATCCCTCACATCGTGTTCCATCGTTTTTCCCTCCACGCTCCAAAACACACATACCAGCAGCATCGTGTGCACACACACACTTTGTTTCGCTCCCAAAACTCCCAGCGTCCCCATCGCAACCGGTTGGGTGTCAATGGGAAACTATTGCACCGCTGCACGCCTCCTAGCCGTGCAGTCTCGCGGGACTGCTGATGAGTAGTTGGCGGGCAGGCAACAAAGCAGAAATCCTTGCCCACCGGGATGAGAAATTTGCACAGCATCCCTAGACACACACACCCACACAGCCACGAACGAGGAAGAATGCAAGGTTAGGGCAGCAAGAGCAGTACGATGCTTTTGTCGTCATCGTTACGGAGCCGGGGCTACTACTGCTAGGTACTAGGTGATGAAGATGAAAACGGTATCACAAGTGACACTTGACGCTGCTCGACGGAGACGGAGCGCGCTGGGCGAGGAAAATTAGTCTATCGAGCGAAATTGATGAGGTCGATGACTGGTTTGGTCTGTCCGTCGTCACAGTTTTGCATCTCCCGTCGTCGTCGTCGTCGTCTGTCCTTAAGATTTCTTTGGGTGTAATGGGAAGGTTAAAAAATTGGAGGATGTCTAGATTTATCCCGAACGACTAACGAGCGCACTACTTTGTTTGCAACAATTAGCAGCTCTATCAAGAAGCAGCACCGATGGTCGCAACTTTCGCAGACTTGCACCCCGCACTTCAAGCATAAGAAGCTAAAAGGAAAGGACAGCCGAAAACCCTCACCCACCCAGTCATTAAAATCTGCTTCGGACCGATGCGGTGTGCGGTACATAATCAATTTAATTAAAAGTATTTCTTTAGCGACGGATCCGGCTTTTAATGGAAATTGATTTTTACCTATACCCGGATCGATCCGGGATGAAAGGAGACACACACACACTCATCGCCTTATCAGGCGACTGCAGAAGGCGGGCATGTGTGTGGGAATAAAACTTTGGGGTGATTACAGAATTTCATTAGTAACCGAAGTTCGCCCTCGCCCGGGTTTATCCTATTGTTCGCGTGCGTTATCGTCCCTTTTTTTCCTGTGTGTCCATCGTGTGTGTGTGTGTGGAAATGTAAAGTTCCTATTTAAACTACAACCCACCTACAGCCCAACCAAAGGACCCCGACATCCTGGCACATATGGCAAGTCAACCATTTATGTACAGGTTCGCTCTGCATACACATACGAAGTCGTCGACGACGACGACCGTGATAACAATAAAAGTGAACCACCACCCTCTGAGTCCTGAGACCATGTCCTCTCCATGGAACCGGCCGTGTTGTTCGCTGCTTCTGTCTCTCGCGCACACACACAAAAGCACGCTCTCGCGCGCGCTCTCTCTCTCTCTCTCACCCTGGTGCTGTGTGTGAAAAGTTGGCTGTGATGCTGTCGCTGTTTTGCTCGTTATTGCTTTTGAAATGGAAAACTGCGTTGTGACATGCGCGCCATCCATTGGTTGGATCGATAAAGCATCCAGGCACTCGATGCGGGCCGGTCGGTGTTGGGGAGCCGGCCCGCCACAAACATATTTGAATGTCGAGGCAGCATAAACTCGACGCGGGCACACACACACACCAGTGGGTTGCTGCGAATAAAAACGGGGCGGTTTGTCTTTGTCTCTTTTTTGCCTTTTCTCACCCCCCCTCAGTTTTTCTCACACGCATTGCCTGCTGCGAATATATGTGTGCGAGAGAACGATTTTACATATTTCACCTCGATTAGCTTTCGGTTCGGAGTTGGTATGGTAACGGGATTCGCGGCATTCTTTTTTAAACACACACGCCTAAAAAAGGGTGTGAAAACTCGCGCATTTAGGATTGAAAACGAAAAATAAAAGATGGTGAAACGGGTTCACGGGAGTGGTCCTTTTTACCCTTACCGGGTTGTTTGTTGGGTGTGTGCGTGTGTGTGTGTATGCATAGCCCTATTATGTGTGATAGCGCGCTATGTAAATCAATGCACATAACCCGAACACGCAAGGCACAGTAAACCAGGCGCCGCTCGTGTTCGCTGCACGATTATTCAAATTGGATGCCCTACTGAAACGCTTCTGTGTGTGCTTCGTACCTGGGGCTGGATGCTATGTATGTAGTGGTATTTAAAGAATCCTTATCCCACACTTTTTTACGCAAGCGTTTGTGTGTGTGCGTGCGTGTGGAAAACCAAAATCGGATTGGTGAAAATTTTCAAGCCAATCACAAAGTGCTCCCGAACAGCACGGCAGCCGTTGGACGCCTTTTTATGATAAAATATGAAATTGTATATTCTATGTGCTCTGTGTCCGTCCGCTCATTCCACCACGTGCGCGCGGGGCTGGAAAACTCTCGTCCTCCATCCCCCCTCTCCCCCCCGCCCGATACGGGAAGAAATGACCCTTAGGATGGGGAGAAAATCGTGGCCAGGATACGAAATGGAAGAAAATGGAGCTTCTTATAGCTTGGGAGTGCTGGGGAAAATCCCCCAGGGGGAGGAAAGGGGAGAGGATTGGGGAGACACACACACACAAACACACATACGACGAGGCAAGCGTGGAAAAGTTTTTCCATCAGTGGGGTTCTGCCACCGTCTGGGAGGGCGCACGCCAGCAGCAGCAGCAAGGAGGTATGGATGATTTTTATTATTATTTTATACATTATATAAGCCCGCATACATAAAAGAGTAGAAAATGGAAAATTTCATTTGGTCCATTTTTCTTTCGGTTGCTTCGTATCGCCTCCCCCCCCCCTCCCAGGTTCATCTCCTCTTCCTGCCGGGCTCTAACATGGGTACGATCTTGTGTGGCATTTTCTTTCTTTTTCTTTATCGCTACGGACGTTCGTTAGCCTACCCCATGGTGGCTCGCACTCTTCTGGCATGCTTTTCCGGTTCCGGTGAAAAATGTAGCATTTTTCCCAACCCCCCCCCCCCACCTTCCCCCCGCAAAGCAACCTTGTTTGCCTTGCACGGAAACGATGGCATTTGGTCCGGAGGAGTTCGGGTCCTGTTTGTTCACCGGGGTTTTTGTTTAGAACCGTTCTCGGCCGGGCTGACTGGCTGCCCGTGTCGTCCGGGACCTTCTATTTTGCTCATCGCAAATCATCGGACCGACCGAGCGTTGGCGGACTTTTCAAACAAAATCAAATCAATCAACTGTGTATGTGTGGGTGTGCGGGGATCGAGCCGTTTTCCGAGTGATTGTACTGCCATAGGGGTTTCGTTTGCTTCGTTTGTTGTTCGCGGGAAGGAAAGCAAACGTTCGGGCTCCTTGTCACGAACCTGGCGCTACCGCCATTGTTTCCGTGTGCGCTCGTTATTTGTCCAAAATGAAAGTATCAATATTTGATTTTCTAATTTCAATATTTGAACGTTTCATATTTTATGGAATGGCGTGGTACGAGCAACTTGAAGAAAAAAAAACGAGAGGAATTCCTGAAGAGTATGTCCTGATTTCTTGAGAAGAATTAATAAAAGGACCTCTCGCATCAAATAACGTTCGAATGTGGGACCGATAGGCAGTTGTCACCAGAGGTGGGCGATGAAAAAAATGGCGCAAAAGTGAATTTAAAATAAAAAACCAGTACCCTGCAATCTCTCTCTGCTTGATCCAAACACATACGATGCCGTTCAGCAGACAAGCCCGCAACTAATCCACAAAAGTTGCAGAGGTCCCGGACAAGAAAAGGGAAAATCTCCTATCAAATGCCAAATGTCCGTAATTATCTACGGGTTGGTGAGCGTCAAAAATCCCGATTGCCGTTCCGAACAATCGCTACCCTTTCTTGGTGCGCCTTCCCGGGTCCTTCGCGACGTACCTCACCCACGTGACACGTGAATGAAAGGGAAAACTGGGAATGAAAGCTCAATCCTTCACAGGACGCAACCGTGCATTCAAAGGTCGGACGGTATGAAACATCTTGCGCAGATTTCCGTTCCGACTTAAGCGAGATGAAGATTGAAGGAGGAAAACGAAAGCTGGCACGAGCTGGAACCAGAGACTCAATTTCGCCCACCAGCGATCGAACGCAAGGGGTCTCAATCCTTTTTGGGAAGCGTGAATAAAAAACGAGGCTTAGAAAACGTTACCGTAATCGGTGAAAAGAATCGGTGAATTGCGCACCTAAATTCGATCCTTTCTTTGTGTGTCCCCAGCAACAAAACATGGATCTTCTCTGGCAGGATTTTTCCCCCCAAAAAAACAAATCTTTAACATAATATCTTTCTTTGCTCTGCAGACCTAAGCTGACAACCGTACAGTGGCATCTGAAGCAACAAAACGTTCCAAAAATTCGATTTCACTTTTCAGGGATTGCGTGGTTTTTCTGTACGGCTGTATGTAACCTTCAATTACTGCGAAGCTTCATTTTCTTCCTGCAATCGAAAGTGATGCAGCGCACGCGCTAATACAAGCAAAGGATCGTCCTCCACCTTTCGGCTGAAGAAAGGATCATGAAAGGAAAACCCTTTCATCGGTTTTTTGGCGAAGCGTGACAAACCCCTTTTCGTCGTAATGCGGCGAAAAAGGATTGCTGGTGGCAGACGCCCGGACCCTACCCTACCTGGGACTGGAACCCTCAAGCTCCGGATGACTTTGACTAACCACGAGCGCGATCAAGGATCAAATTGCCCTCGTGCCAACGATTCGAAGATGACACACGCTCGGCGGTTGAAACGGCGTGTAAAAGGATCGTGTAATTTATGACCGTTCCTTCGGAGGTTTGGAGGTCCTAACCCTCACAGGATCGATAGAGTAACGGAAGCAGTCGAACGGGTTTTCCGATCGGGTATAATAAAAAGGGATCGATCCTTGGAACCTTCCTTTCTTAACCGATGAATGGCGGGCTTTTCTTCGGGCCGGCATAATGGCGCGCTCGTGCCCGTAACGCAATAAACACACGCGCCCGAGCTCTCTAGCACGTGACAAACTAACGGCTCGCAATGATCCGCAAGCGAAGGGTTACGCATCGCAAGCCGAACCGAAAGCAGAAAACATGCGGTCGATTAGCGATTCAGAGCTGCCTGGTTTTGGCTTCCTCGCCAACGAGGTGGAGTTTGTTAATTGGCCACCGGTCGAAATAAGCAGCCTCCCCCGAACGAAACAAAACTTTTGAACCTCCGATCCGGTAATAATAAATTAAATAAATTTATAACTCCAAAACCATAACGCGCCGCGGAATATTTTCGTGCAGATCGTGTGTCGAACCGGTGGCAGCTCATGCACAACGAACGTTGCTTAAGCAGCCCGGGTACATGTCATAAAGTGACAAGCGTTTGGCGCTTTAGCCAAAGTGACCGAACGGTTTGGTTTGGGGTTTTAACGCTTTTTTTTTTGGCAAACAACCCATCGCTCGCTTATCGCACAGTGAAAGCTTGTGTTTATTAGTACGATTTTTGGACCGCGCAAAACATAAAAACGGCAATGACTAGGCAAGCAGAAGACGGCCCGGCAAACAAAAACACAACGCCGAATACTGCTCACTCTTCAAACACCTGACGTGGGTTAAGTTTTTCGGACGCTTGTGCGATGTGAAATAATTGTACTCATAAAATGGATCCAATGGATGGATTTTTTTGGTGATAAAAACACTTAAGACGATTAGAAAGAAGCTGCCCCGATCCGAAACCGATTGCTCGGAAATAAATTAGCAACTGGTAAGTGCGGTGCGCGAAAGGGAAGAAGATATTCATGAAGGTGCTGGCCCAATCTGATATCTGTCTCATTTGAAGCTGAAACAATTTAAACGGCACATCAATATACGGCACGGGGGCACCCGATCGTTGGCCGAGTGCCGAGTGAACCGTAACCAAAACCGGTACCATCATCATCATTTAATGGAATGGCGTGTACGCACACGGATACAGGCCGTGTATGTTGTGTCCGTTGGCTTATGGACCGTTGTCAAGCAATGAATTTTGATAAGACGCCGGAGTGTGAGTTAGGTAATATCGTGTGCGGTTTTTAATGTCTAGCATAATGGGCTGACTCGTCACAGTGGGACAGTGAGTGATCAAAAAAGGTAGGTGATAATTTTTGTTTTTGGGAAATTGTATTAGTTTCTCTCTCAAACGTCAATAAAGAAGGAACTCAAAATTGTAATGCAGAAGAATTGTCTACGTAAGGTACATAAGGCCCTATGTAAAAACTAGCCATGTTTGTGCTCTCCAGTTGATGAAGTGGGCTTGGGCGTTTACATGAAGAATTGGACTCAGAGTCGTTTGTGCAGTGTATTTCCTTGTTGAAATATTTCTATCCCTTCTTATCCTGTGGATTGTCTAGTTCATCTTCAGAGTCGAGTATGTCCAAAAAGGTTCAATGTAATACACAATTTTTGAAAGATAATTGTTTAATTCCTTTAAATTTTCTTTACATTGAAAGATCAAAATTTATTGTCGTCAAATTAATTAAATATTTTTACAAATAAAAAAGTCCTGGTGAGGCAGTCCGATAACTGAGTGGTCCGGTAACTGCTGGTGTTCTTGCTCTAACGCGACAGCAACGGGTTTTGATTTCGATCTGGTCTTTTTAACCTGACATTAGGTCCGAATATTGGGCTGCATTGTATAAGTCAGTTGAGTAAGTCATTAAAAGAGCATGATCTAAAAGGTCTTTACGTCAAAAAGGAGAAGGAGAACTCCAAAACACATCTAAAAAAAAGAAAGGATTACTCAATGCTATTTTAACCTAAACCTTAAGTGATCCTTGCCATTGAGTTGCCATTGAGTCATCTTAAAGAATGAAGACATTGAGGTTGGTTCAGCTTAAAACCTTTGGAATTAGAGTTATCGTTGGGTAGTTTAGAACAACTCCTTTCAATTAATATAAAACATAGCCCTTTAAATAATCAGGAAAGAACGCTAATAAAAATTGAATTACAACCAATCGCAATACATTTAAAAATCAGTCCATTAAATTTGGAATAAAATCTGGAATTCATACTTAACTATTTGCTTATAAAAACCTATAGCGTACTAGAGAAAACTAAACACTTCCATCCATGTTTGTCCACTCTCAGTCCCAAGGTGCGCCATGTTTTAGCTGCTCCGTTTAGTGATGTTCGAATCGGAAAAAACACGTGCTGTGTTACACCGCATGAATCACACCTTGGCGGCGATAAGAAGAAGGGATGAATCACTTTGTGAGTGTGATTAACAATTATTACCGGATTGTTGTGTGAGACAGAACCTTCTCAGCGAGTAGTGCAGCTCAAGCAGGTGAAAAGTAGCTGAATTGTGATTGTGTTTAATGAGCTTTAAAAGTGTATTAAATCGCGCATTACGGTAACAAACTTCCAACATTTTCGCTCACAGTCGATCGAACCACCAAACCGTTCCACGGCCAATGATGCGTTGCGAAGAAATGCAACCCCATGCGTTTCACTTAACCCTCCACCAACCAAACGGTTACCATACTCGTGTTCGAAAATGACACAAAACGACCATGAAAACTCTCGTCCAACAAAAAAAAACCGAACCTTTCCACCGATAAAAAGCAGCCGGTCGGGCGAGCGAGAGAATTGAATAAAATTTTACAAAATCCACAACACATAAGCGCGCACACCGAGCGGAAAAATAGCGAAACACATACATAGCGTGACAGCATGCGGCCCAAAACCCTCCGGGGGCCGAATGTGGCTGATATTACATAAAACATTTAACCGAACTCTCCGTTGTACCGTTGTCGATGGCGTACATACGACACGCATAAAACCCGCCAGATGAAGGTGAACGATTCCGGCAATCGAAAAACGGATGTGCTTTTTTAAGGGTTGTGTAAAGAAAAAAAGCGATAAATTTTACAGACTACACACCGGTGTAGAACGGGACCAGCCAAAACCAAAAATTGCTTGCAATGCCCGCAGGACACCGTGCGTATGTCCGTGTTTGCTGAATATGCATAGCTGGCTGCTGAATATGCTGTTAGGAAGCTAGCTAGCGCTCTGCGCGTCTGATCGTCGGCGTCGTGGAGGGTTGCACATACCGTTAGCTTCTGTTAAAAATCGAACAAACGAACGAAAATGAAATCCACCGAAAAGATCGGAAAAAATCGAAAAAAGCAAATTAAATTATCCGTCAGATTTAGATAAAATCATCAAAACCTCGATGGAAGAAAAAAAAAACCCCGAAGCGGAAGCATGCTGCATCATGCTCGCGGCGTACACAAAAAAAACCTCCGAAACGAATGCAGAACGATGTGAGTGCGTGCGTGCGAGAGAGAAAAAAAAAACGGCAAGGGGATGAATGCAGTTTCATCCCTTTTTTGGCGTCACTCGGATTCTAAACACATTTTGGCCGACCGGCGGATGCTACCGAAATCGAAAGGCGTGCCGCAGTCACGATGATGCACAAGGCAAATAACTCTCTCTTCTTTCCCGGGCCGGGCGAGACAGGCGGCACACGGTTTGCATCCCGTTAGGCAATGCAATCCACCAACCCCTCTGACGGTGATGCATCAGCTCGCGCACCTAGAATCGGATATCGATCTCTGTTGCACCCGTTCGTGGCGCGCGCGCTCTCTTCCGGAGTCGCCGCTGTACAGATGGCGGACTTTGCTTGTTGTTTGCTTGTCCGCACGCCGTTTTGTTGCTTCCCTCGCTAGTTCGATTTGCAAACCTAAAATACACCGTTACTAGCTACCGTGTCCCGTTATGGCACGACATTAGTAATGCATTAGAATGCAGTTGGGAAGATATTGTCGGCTAGACATATTTATGATTCGCATTCAAAATGGAGTTTACGGGATTGCATTTATTCCGTATGTTCTCAAGTTATAGTTAGAGAAGTTATAGTTCTCTCTAATTTGAGGTCGATCTACACCCACCAAAACACTGGTCCAGAATCCTTCGTAATCGGATAATTTCTGAAGAATTGCAGAGCTGTTCAAGACTTCAGTTTTAGGAGGTTCAACGAGTTTCAAATTAGATCCTGATATTGGTCAGCTAGATTATAAAATTCGAGCCCAACTTTGACCTGAAGGAGCCGTCCATCAAACAATTAAGAATTCATTAGTTTAGTGAGGAAATGTCCATGGAAAGGATGTCGTTGAGGGATATCATTGGTTCTATAGAACTTGGACACCTGGTCGGTGGTAGGTGGTCTTCATACGGGCCCCGTAGAGGAGAGCGACTTTTCAATTACGTGGTATCATTCTGTCTAGTATAACCTAGGAGTAGGTCGTAAGGCCAAGAAGAGAGATAGGGAGGACTTGGACACATTACCGCGAGTCTTCTATTGGTTGAACTCAACTTTGATAAGCTCCCTTTAGATTTTGGGTCAGTCCTCTGTAGATGATATATGTTCAATTAATAATCCTGATTGAGCTATCTCAAGGTAGTTGAGATATTGGGCTATTCACCCCTATATCTCTGGATATCTTGGCTGCTGTCGGTGTTTGACAAGACCATGGAGCTTGATTATGTAGGTCTGACCGCTTGAGTTATAGGTTATACAAATCATTTAAAGGCATGCAGAAGAGATCTAATCGCATTTTTAGTCGGCATTTTATCTTAGGACCTTAATAGTTGTCGATCGAACCTCATATGGACCTATTTTCCATAAAGAGAATTCAGCATCCGGTTATAAGGCCCAAGGTCTAGCGATTCATAGAGGGCATAGGAGCTCATGGATGATTTGACTCTTTGAAAATCACATAAAACCTTCCTATTTCGATTGAAGCTTTAAGAGTAAATATTCCCAAAATCTAAGAAAAAACCTGAAAGGAATGCTTCCGGACAAACCTTTTTCCCAACAAAAGCTCACATAATTAATTTGCTGACCAGTGCAGCCAAAAAATCCCTAAAAAGAAGTCGAGTTCTCAGTCAGCTAGCCCGCTAGCTAAAGTTTCCCACGAGTTGTAAAGATTTTCCGACCGATTTTGCTTCTTTTCTCGGCCTCCATGTCACAATCAACTATTCAACTCAACGCTTTGTGTCACTGCAATGTATATCCCTACGCAATTACTTACATTTTGTGTGTGTATATGTGCTGTTCCCTGGCTGCATTTCTATGCGATCAGTAAAGAAAGCATAGATTGTGTTGTGTTATCCAAAAAAAAAGTCTCAGAATTAAAAACATGCAAAGAAGAGAGGCAGAAAGGTGCATCCGAAAAGGGACATCGGTCGTCCGGTTTCCCGAGTTTTTTTTGCCTACCTGCCTTAACAGCGCTAGGGTAAGGAATTGCATCCCTCCGCAGAGGAATCGGTGCTTAATGATCACTGGACTGCATCTCGGTCCTTTTCCCACTTGTGTGCTGGTAAGAGGGAATGAGATCACGCAATTTGCCTGCATCGGGAGTAAAATCGGAACCTTTTTTCTTCTTCGAACCCAAAACCATCCCACGGTGATGAGCCATCCTGACAATGAGGCACTCCTACGAAGGATAAAAAAAAATCCATCCAAATCCAGCTGATCACACATTCCTACAGCACTTGACAGGACATGCCCAGCCGCCATCTAATGGCACCTCAGTTTTCTAGGCCACGATCGATTGGTGGGGAGGGGGTGTTTCGCTTTCCGTTTCGATTTGCATTTGCAGCCAAGCGATTTAATTATGCAACCTTGCTCGCTTACTACACCCGGGCGGGTTTCAGTTTCGCCACGGCCAAACTAAAACACCTTCGCGCGCTGACCAAGGTACACATTTGGCCCAGGTCAGGTTTGGCTCATTTAACTTCGGGCTTTTCGGGCTGGTTCGCGTGAATGTTTTCATAATTATGATGAAAACAGCCACCCATCATGTGTTTTCCGAGGGGTAGAGAGGAGAGTGCGAAGAGGGGACTTGGCCTGATAGTGATAGGGAAGGCTAGAGGGAGGTGGCGTGAAATATAAAATACGATCACCATGCAATAACTTAACGATGAAACATGTTTGTTTTGTCGTATTTTTGCGTCTTAGGGTGGGCAACAACTCGGCCTCGCGGACGTAACCTGCGAGCGAAAAATATTTTTCCTCCATGCCTTCTACCACCTTGCCGCACTATTCTTCTTCACCACAGCTACAGCTGCCTGAAGCGTTCCGTCCAGCAGCAGCAGCAGCAGGTTGCTCATTAAATTAAAACGCAGATAAACTTAAAGTTAATCACATTTGAATATTACATTGTGTTCGTTTCGTTTAGAAACGCGACATTTGCATTGAGCCCGACGCGAAGGAAGCGCACCGTCATGATGTATGGCGTCCTAAGACCGTTGTGGCTAGGGATTAAAGTTTCCGCTCCCAACTGGAACTAAACGTGGTCGTTAGTTCCAGTGACGTCTGGTCAGTGCATGTAGGCCATCGGCACCGAGGTTCTATTTGCGGGCTTGGAATTTCCCGGGAAAGCACCGTCATCATCATCATCGTGAACGGTTGGTGACTTGAGATGGACACTCAGACAAACAGTTGCGGGGAAATTCGTTACCGAAGCTCGTTGCTACCTATCTGGAAATTAAAATCATATTAGATAACCGTTGAACGACCTCCGACTCATTTGAATGCTTATCCGAACTGTGGGCTTCTGGCTTTCCTGCCCCTATCATCGCTAACCGTGCGCAATATTTACGTTCGCTTGTTTACATTATTAGCTGGTTAAGAGGCAGGTTCCATTTCCACCGGCGTGCGAGGAGGCACTCTTGTCTTGTCCATTCGTTATGCAGGCTTAAGTTTTTCACCTCCAGTTTCACCCCGGAGGGTTTTCGGAGGGTTTGAGCATTAGCGAGCGACCTGTGTGTCTGATTCCTATTAATCAGTGCCGGCGGATTATGCTCCGAGCGGTGTTTGAAGCACGCGCACCAGAACAGATAGCGAGTCATAATTTCCATATGATTAATAATCTGGAGCTGTGCTTATCTGGGGGGGGGGGGGAGGAGAAGAAACAGCCCTTCAATAGACTGACAAGCGTTTGGGGAGCTTGTGGGAGAGTTTGAGAAGCTTTTATCTTATTTTTTGTACGACCTAAAGACGACTTAAAGATGTGCAAATTTCGCTCGTTTTTGTGCGTTACAGATGAGGCTATCTTCTCGAATTTCGGACCCTCCGGTGAACGACTGTGGACGCTTATGCAATCGAGCAGGTCCACGGTTCAAACGCGAAAATGACACGGCGAGAGGACATGGAAAAGCCACAAGCAAAAGCAGTGATTTTTCACCGATGGCTGAGCGTTTTTCCAAGCGCGAAGCGCAAATGTTATTTAAAGTAAGGAGCCGTAACAGCGCACACGGACTCGTGACCTGGGTCCGTCTCGGGACAATCAATTACGACACCTTGCGGTTTGCTTACAGCAGCGTCTGCACGAGCCTGTTTAAGCTTGGCAGCTAAAAATGGCCAGCTGCAAACGATATCGAACGTCTCTCGCACCCTTTACCATTTTAATTGTTTTTGAATAAAATTCAACAGTGAGTAGTTCGGGGTTCGATTGCGCTCCACTTGTAATGGAAATCATTTATCAAAAAACGATGCCCAAATTTATCACCCCGTTGTGCGCTATCTTCGCTTATCGCCCGCTATTGGATCTAATGCTGCCGAAATGTGTTTCTCCTTGCCGAACGATCGTGCACGATCGGGCAAGTTTTAGCAGCTTAATTATCTTATGCAAAAATGTTAAAGCGGCTCATGTTTTTGGGTTGTTTTTCTTCTCAATTTTCTTTAATTTGCCTCTCATCTTGGGAGATCATTTTTCATACCCATTTTTCCCCTATGCAAGGTGCATGCGAAAAAGGAAGCGGATTGAATCGTTGAGCTCCAGCATAGCAGTCTCGACAGCAAATGAATACGCAATTAAACATTAAGCAGCCTTAAACAGGTTAGGCTCATAAATATTATGATTTTCATAACATTTTCCCCCCATCTTTCCTTAGCCGTGAGGCGATCGGAATGGAAAAGAATGGGGGGAACAACGAAAGCTATGTTGTTCCATGACTACATTTTCAAATTTTATGCTAATTTTCCACCTTTTTTTGCTTCTACCTGAAGGTATGTGTGTTTTGAGATGCTTCTTGCTATTTTTACTACGAGTTTCCCGTTACCAAAGCACCATCGCCACCCATTTAAGGCTTCACGTTAAAGGTCTTAATCGAGGTTTTGGGGGTTTTTTGGTTCCTTCCTTCCCTTCGGTTTAACTATTCACCGGTCATCAAACGAACGACTAACGTGGTGGTTAGTGGTGGATTATTATAAACGAATTATTGGTCCGGAAAACGGAAAAGCGCTGTTCATCTGCATGGTCGATGAAGGTACGGCTTACATTAACCCGGGCAGATCGAATTTTGGTGGTGAAATTCAAACACCACCTGGACCGAACGCATTTAAGCGCTAGGGATTAATTTGGAGCAACAAGAAAAAAAAGAGAAGTGGAACTTAATCACTTTATCATTTCGAGCATTAACGGCAAGCATTAATTTCTTTTGTTTCAATCATAATTCGCTCCCCTTGACAGTGTTTAGGTTGGGAAGCGTACCGACCGATTAGCATAATGTATGGGAATGTTACGGGAACGATCCTCCAGACCTGATACCAACGCAACAAACAAACAAGGGTCAAGGGTTAGTGTGTGTGCGGTGCCTCTCGGGAAGGGTGGGTGTGAAAAAACAAAGGACGGAACCAAAGTCTTCTAGTATCGGCGTGTCAAGACATGGTGGCACGCCAGCATGAATTTATGATGTGATTCCACGCGGCAAACGTCCCCCCGAAGGTTCAGGTGAGAATGTGTGTTTTTAATACCATAATCATGTCATGATTTGCCGCGATTTGTTCTGCCTACGTTCCGGGAAGGGAGGGGACTAGAGAAATGTGGGGACACGATACATGATCTTTGAGAGGAAAAAACGTGGAATAGAATGCAATTTTCTCCGACTTACGTGAAGACGGGTAAGCTATTAGCAGCTGCAAGTAGCGCTTGACTCCGATGAGTTTCTTTGGAGTATATGGAGAGATATGGAGAGATCTCCAAGAGGTTTTAAGCTGCGAATTTTTGATTAAACTTCCCTTTTGGAATTAGATTTCCAAGAATATCTTATAAAAATGGCTTAAAGACGTCGTAGATCCCTGAGCACTTCGATGGGTAAATTTGAAAATGGTTGATGGTTGATTTTAGACTTCAGAGACTTTATTATGACTATCCTATTAGAAACTAGACTCTGGATAACCAAGGCAAGACTTTAAGATATTTTAGCAATATCGACTGCATTGAAAATTTAACTTATTATACAACAGTCCATGATCTTTGGTATCATGTTGTTTAAGTTCTGTTAAAATATTACATCATTATTAGTTGATTTGGACAAGCTGTAGTCAAACTAGTCGTGGATGTTCCTGGTGAGCAATGGAAGATTTTGCTGTAAATCTGAGTTTGATTGGTGATAAAATATGCTAGATACGGGATGAAACTTCCTGATGATCGCTTGAAATTCCCTCTAATTTAATAAGATCAGCTTTCTTTCTATCGAGGACATTTTCTATCCAACCAACAGAATTGTGGGACTTATCTTTTTTTTTTTGTCAAACAAACAGACAAATCTTTTTTTTTTGTCTAGGAGTTTTATGCTCGTGAAACTTAAATCCAGGGCTCAGAGCATTCGTATAATTATAAAATCGTCTAAACGATGACAAATGTTTGGGACTAGATACATAGAAGTATACAAAATTCATCGACCATGACTTCGCCGTAGTTGTCTTTGTGTCCAAGCCGTCCATTCACAGATAATGAGCAGTGGACAGTTGCTCTCTCTCTTCTTGGCCTAACGACTTCTTAGGTTATGCCTGCCATTTCTGGCTTACTAGACATAATGATACCACGTAGTTGGATAGTTGGAACGGTCCGGATTGGATTTGAACTATGGTCCTGTCGTATGAAGACTGTATTGTATTGTAGTTCCTACCACCAGGCCGCCTATTTTTTGTCACTCACGAGAATTATTCAATAGAATAATCCACTGTGGAACTTTGCACTCATATAATGGAATCTAGCAAACACTGTAGGGAAATTGGCAATGCGACCTGAAATTTTGTATTTAGCTGTATCAACATCGATCAAAGAGACTCCCAACTGGCATCAGAAGCGCCTGATATAATTGTTTTGGATAAAATTACTCTTGGAAGACTTTACTCAAACATTCTGTAGCTTAAACGGCAAAGTAACTGATCGGCAAGGACCAGAAATTGTTGTGAAAAATATGAAAATTTATTCTTAAGACAACAATAGCTAAAGTGCTTGCTTATTTCCGTAAAGCCGCGAAGGACCAAGTGTAAATATTTTTATATTTTTGCAGGAGAATTCGATGGAATGTAGTGTTTTAATGGCTGTCCAAAGTATGTATACTGATTCGTCAATGCATACGAAAATTAATTTAATGGTCCATCAATGCCTGAGCTACGTATTGCGGCTGCAGCTTCATTCCTGTATGAACATGGGATAGGAATTCATCGAATGGAATCGGTACTTGGCGGAATCTTCAAGGATATACACAAAGGCCCAAAATAATAATCTTAATCCATGCGAGAACGATTTCCCTTCTCGATACACACTCGAAACGCAACGAACACAATGGGAAGAAGCCCATTCTCACTTTACGATGATTCCATCATCCGCGGATCCTTCATTCATAAAAGCGCGCGCTGCTTGGATTCATTAATAATATTTTTCTATGCGTACGTCAAAATTCCGTATCCTGCCGAATGCCCTTTCGGTGGTGCATTTGCGTTGCATTTCCATACCCTTCGAGCGTTGCTGGCAGCCCGGAATGAACCTGAGCGTGGAATTCTTTTACGTTGTTGGGTTAGCGGGACTCATGACGATGTGATGATACACGATACACGCGTAGATTTGGATTGTTCAATACCATCAAACGATACGGAATATGACAGTTGGTGTTATGAGCAGGAAGAGCGGTACTTCAGTCACGGTGGAATGTTGTTGTTTTGTTCTCGATTTTCTTTCCCCATTTTTGTTTCTCCAGGTGAAACAGGGTCCCCGGAGGAAAAAAAAAAGTTCCGCTTTCTCACACATACCTCAATTTGCCTCTCGAATTTCGGGGATGAAAAAACTCATGAAGCATGAGGCGAAAAAAAAATCCAAACCCGGTGTTGCATGATTAATCCCCTTCTTTGCGTACCTTGAAGCATACCAGCGGCAGCGTTTTTCGTGGAAAAGGGCAAAATGGGTAGAAAATGGATTTTTCAACTGATTTTCTCACCAAAAATGCCGATTTTTTTTAGCAAAAAAACAGAATCCGTAAAACTGCATCCCTTTATCCCCCTTTTTTTTGTTGATATTTGCTTTGGTTCTCTTCACCCCTATTGCGGGTCGGTTTTTGGTGTCGTTTGTTGCAAAATGAAACTGAAAAATGTGATATACATTAACTCGTTTGACGGCTGCATCGCCTTCGCCGGGAAAAAAGGTTAGAAAAGTCTGCGAAAAAATGCATTTCCCATCCCATCTAACGAACTGCATTATTATCGATGCTGTAACGGCCATTTTTTACCTTTTTTACACCAAAAACTGCGTCAAATTGAAACCGACCAGTAAAGACAGAAGAAAATAATCGATAAGGATAAAGTGTTCCATGTCGATGCTGCAGTAGCTTGAAGGAAAGATTCTCAAGCGTTTACGCACAAATGCTGTAACCCTCTAGCTTCTTGAGTTGGTTCTTTCTTTAGTTGTTTTTTTTTTCTGGGAGCAAAAAAGGCATTAAACGCCTCTAAACGAAAGTGCGCGCGCTACTGCGCACCTAAATGTGCAACAATTGGAAGCGATTTTTCCCGCTTTCCTGCTCGTAACGGTGTAATGAGTTGGAAAAAGGTGCGTAAGTACGCGCTTCGCAAGACGCTTGGCTTCGTTTCCCGCCCGAAAAGTGCGTTGTAATTTTGTAATACTGTAAATGACACTATAAACCAGGCAAGGAAAACCGTTGAAGATGCCTTTCGCATACACACTCTCTGTGTGTGTCTCTCTCTCTCATGGTGAAGCGTCCATTTGCCATAAAAGTTTATTTTCCGCGTTGATTTTTCCGCGTTTGGTTCCTCCAAAACAAAAAATACCACGCACCGAGCGAACCATCCTGTTGACGGTTTTGACTTGCAGATTGACACAGCTTTTTGGTCGGGAAAAGGTGGCAATGAAAAATGGAAGCCCAGTCCGTTCGGATTTGAATAGAGCGAAAGCACACCGGAAAAGGGCATAAAACTTTGTTTTATTTGGCTTAAGCCATGTTCCTGGTGAGCTGCAAAAGCGAGCCCCTAGCACTAGGGCCATAAAACGGTACGGCCGCTAATAATTAACATAACAACAAATTATTTGAATAAAAAGATTATTAAAAGGACATAAAAGCAAACCGGCTGAAGAAGCGAAGGTGTTTTTGGGAACATTTGAATGTGGTGTGGTGGCCTAGCGGCGAATTCGACCGTGGGGCGATTTTAGAGCATGGGGTTGGGTTGGGTTCGGTCGGGTCAGACAGGTCTGCCGCTTCCTCAGGAGCTTGTAATGACGTTTAATGTCTTAATCGTAAAATAAAGGGTGTAATTGTGGCCGGAACCATCACCATCACCATCACCGGCGGTGGCGCACTGGCTGAGAAATGGACGCGAAAAATGCGCGACTTGATGCGGCTAGAGCTTCCGTACGAGTTGTGGAAGAAAAAAGACTGTTTAACTACCCAAAAAGACAACTGTATGCTATAAAAAAGAGAAAGAATATCATCGAGACACAGGCATGTTCTTGGGCGCCGGCCTGTTTTTTTTTGGGGGGTGCAAAGAATAAATTGAAGTCGTGGTTAAAAGTTTTACGATTATTTAAATTTCTCCGCCTCCCGCCGTACAGGCTCGGTCACGATCGTCCTAACACGCGGGATGAGCCGCGGATAAAGAGCTGTAAGGCGTTTTAATAGATCTTACCACTCACTAAAGCCAGGGTGTTTTTTTTGTTTGGCTGGCAGTCCGCCAGCGAAAGAGCTGTGCTGAAACAGAGCGCGAGCAATAAGCGAAATTTTAAAGCTCGTAAAAAATTAACAAAACCCTACCACGCTGCTGCCGACGCCTCGATGCTTTCGGTATCATTTGTGCACGCGGGAACCAGGAATGAACCTGTTCCCTTTGCTGTTCTTGGTTTTGACCGATTGTAAAATCACTCATCCGACAGTCCATCCCGGGACTGGAACATGTTCACCATAATTAGTGACTACACAGCAACCTGGGTTGTGGGGAGATAAAACCACGCTCCCGAAACTGTCTTTTCGCGGCTGCACTTTTCGAACCGGTGCCATTGACCGACCGGCACCGAATGTGCAACTCATTTGCAGCTGTCATTACGCGAAGATGCACCGCGATACCGCGAGCCGACGCCTCAACTGATTGTATTGGACCAGGGGGGGAGGGGGGGGGGGATTTGAGTGGAAACCCAGTCGGAAGATAACATTACAACAATGGGTTTCGTTTTTGGAGGGAGAGCTTTAGAAAGAACGGATCGTGCGCTGTTATTATTGTTAGAAGGATTTGTCTAATTAAAGGTGAGCAAATCTTTTTTGGTTATTAAAATAAATCATTACCGGTTGGAATCGGAGAAGGAAGTTACAATAGGAATTTTGAACTCTTTTCATCCCAATCTTCTTAGTGGACTTTGTCCAGATTTGACGAACGATGTCTGACGTTTAATATTCGACAATCAACTGGATGCATGATAGTCATGGTTTAACTCTGTTTAAAAATGTTTAAATCCTTCATCATTTTAAACCTTTTTTTGTCTTAGATATAGTTGAAGTCCAGAGTTCTGAAGATCAGAAACTCGAGAAGCAACACTTAAGATTTAGTTAAATATGGAAGAGCTCTCATCCCAATCTAATTTTTGCATAGTAACATCAGAATCCTTGTGGTTCAAAAGGTCCTAGTCACACACCAAGAGTTCAGATAGGTTCCTGCTAAGGATTCTGCTACAAATCTTCACGACAACCTCGAAAGAGCTCTGACCCAATATCTTCAAGTGTGACAAGGTACTCTAAAATTTTACTAACAACTTGACGTTAGATTGGACTTGTTATTGGTAAAGTTCCTTCAAAAATAGTATGTTCTATGTGTTTCGAGATGGGTGGACATCAGGAGCTCCGTCGTCTAGCAGCCTTTAATGTACAGGATACCTTATCTTCCAATAGATCTTAACCTATTAGAGTCTCTCGTCTAAGAAAACTCGTTGTCTAACGGTGTGCGGTATACGGTGGCGAATTTAAAATTCATAGAAATGGGTGAACGTCAGGAATCTCGTCGTCTTAAAGTCCTTAATGTCGAGGGGTTATCTTCCAAGAGGGATTTTCTTCTAAAAGTCTCTCGTTGAGGAGAATTCGTCGTCCAAGGTGTTATATCATCCAAGTGACTTCACGTAAAGGGCTTCGCCTACCAAGAGACCAAAAAATAAGTTGACGCGATCTTATCGTTAAGGTTTCTCGTTTACCAAGAGACCTCGTCCACCAAAAGAATTCGTTTATCAAATGACTTATTAGTCGAAGATCTCTAATACCAGGTCTCCTGGTATCCTGGTAAGATGAAGGCATCTTGTAGTCTAAGGGCACTGGTTACTTCGCCTGCTCCACTACCTCGTCAACCAAAGGAACCCGTCTACCAAATGACTTAATAGTCGAAAGCCTCAACTATTAAAAGACTTCTTAGTGGACGAGGCATCGTCGTCCAAGCTCGCTCATCTAACAATCGACTTTATCGCCGAAGGGGCCCAATATCTGTAGGAAGTCTTATTGTGACTTCTACAGATCTTTAAAAGGGACTAGTGATGGATGAGTACACTCCAGATCTTAATTCTTGTCCATGATGTGTTGTTGAATCGTTTCGTTAAGGCTCTCTATTTGCACAGTCCTTTCATATTAAAATTCTTACAGAGCTTGTACTAAACCAAGTCAGAAATTAATAAACTATGGATAAAAAATCGCTTCTATTTTGTCGGTCAATATTAAGTGCATAATAAATCTTCGCTGATGCAACCATACATACCAAGCTGCCGATTGAACTAAATTATTGCAATAAAGCGCTCTCTTTATCAATGTTATGTCTGCCCTTGTGCATACATTTATATTATCAAATGCTTAATATACCAACAAAACAACATGAACGCACGCTCTCTCTCTCTCGCTCACTCTCTTTCTCTCTGTGCCACAAATCGGAACTGTTCATGCCTTGAACCAAACACAACATGGAAATAGTTTTATTGCTGCCCATCCCCATACCACCATTCGCCCCCTTGTGTTATCGGTGTGTATTACTTAAGCAAAGCTTAAACCATTCACTTACCACGCACACGCATGCAGCATGGTCTGCAAATCATGCAACGGAAACCTCCGAAATGATGTAATCGCATTAAAAACATCGCACGTCTCCTCGATCCTCTTCTCGGTGGCCAGCTCGATATATATTTTTATTAAATAAAAATGGTGCTCGTACACGCACGCATTCAAACGCATAACATGGTTTGAAAAAAACCAACACACCAGAAGGTGTTATGAAAAGGTGGGCGCACCTTTCCCTGGTTGAAACACGATGCAGCAGCAGCAGCAGCAGCAGTTTAAAAGTGTAAATCGCTTAAGATGCACCCGATCGGACGAGTGTCGGCTGCGCCGCTTGTCACTTGCCAGTGAACCGGCGTGCTAATGAAAAGTCTCGCTCGTCAAAACGACAAACGACAACCCACGGCATGTGCCGCGAACCGTGTTGAAGTGAAGGTTTATTTCTTCTGCTGGTCGTAAAATTATTATGATACCATTTCCGCGGCTGACCGGCCGCCCAGTCCGGTCACAGCTCATAATTTTCTCCTAATACAAATATTCAAATCAAGCACAAGATATGTAAACCATGTTACCTTTCGCGGGTTTGATGGGAGGGTATCCGAGGGGGGGGGGGGAAAGAGGAGGTGTGTGTGTGTGTGTGTGTGTGTGTGTGTGGAAGATGATAGAGCACTCCACACCACCTCTTAAGGTCTTGCAGTTTTTCACTAAAAAAAAAAACACTCCACGTTCGACCGTTCGGTTGCGGTCCGCTAAGCGACGAAATAAACAAACCAACTCTACGCACTTGGCGATTATTGTGCAATGTGCAGCCACAGCAAACATTTGCATGAGCGCATCAATTCCAATGAAGTAAACCCCCGTTTCCTCGACTGACTATCATGTTTGCGGGTTTTGGGGGCGCCCGCGGGTAGGATAATTTATGATGGATGATGACGGCGAGTTCGCGCCCAACAGTCAGGCAGCAGCAGCAACAGCTACGGGAAAGGTGATCCATCGCTGTAAAATGCAAATTATACAAAGCTCGAAGCACCCGGCAGCAGTGTTTAATTTTAAAGGGCCGTAAAAAAATTATCCCCGATCATAAGTTCCAGTAATCCTATCCTTCGCTCCAGACCGTGCCAAAGCACCTTCCATTTGCTTGTATTGGGGCGTAATTGTTGGGGTCTCATGGTAGAATAGCACGCCTTATCCAGTTTTCCTTTACAGCTGGAGTTACAGCAGGGATGAGCTTAATGCAACATGACAAGTGCGCAAAAAAAAATTGCCCTTTACCAGCTCAAAGAAGCGTTCCTTTTCTTAGTGGTGGTAGTGGTAGAATCTGTTTACATACCGCTCACCCCCCCCCCCCCCCCCTCTTCAAGTTAGTGTTTGCTTATCTCGGTCACGAACTCGAATGGTCTCATGAGCTCCGACTGCCAGCCAGCCAGGGTCTCCGGGACTGACAAATATGACGTGCTTATTCAAAATACGATACGCACTAATTATTTTGTAAATTTTTTAATATGTATGATGCGCCTTAATGTGGTACGAATTGGGGGGGAGCTACGAGAGGTAGGGGAGAGTCGGGAGGGTGGTGCTCCTTCCTTCGCTGGCCACTTCATTTGGCGATCGCATTTTTCGTCTTGCGGGTCGCCTTTGGGTAGATTTTTATGGACGCGTGCTGTCTTGCGAGCTTTAGGTTGACGCCGCAGCACCCCAATGGGGCTTGTATGTGTGTGTGTTTTTTGTTTCGTTTTACACAACACATTTACCCTGTAACGACCGATTACGACGACCTCGGCACCAAAGGGATGTCTTTTACAGGGGTTGGTTGCCAGTTAGCGAAAGGATGAAAGTGAGCATCGGATGTTATTTTCCAAGGGTGGTATGCGCATGGTTTCGGTCTCGTATCTTTTAAAGGTTGGTATTGGTGTTTGTGAGGTATGGTAATGGATGGTTGGTGAAGGTCTGTTGGTATGCAAAGCAGGGTGTAAAGTTTTAATTAACACCGGTTGTTCGTATGTCCAGTAATATTTCAGCTTACTAGGCCAGCGGTGATGTCATTATTACCATGTCGTTAAGTCAATTTTTTTAAGACAGTGTTCTACACAGCTTCGACTTTCCTTGGACGGCGAAAAAAAATTAAACTTGAACAGATAACTGAATCTATTTAATTCGGATTGAAGCCTACGTTCAAAAGTTTTTTTTTATAAAAATATTTACTTGAGGCCCTGAGCGTCCTTAACAAAATCACCTGATATGGGGGTCATGTCATGTTGTCCTTAAAATATAGCAATCAATTGTTACTGATACCAATTTTAAATATGGAATTATTAGATACGGTCCTTCTCTATAGATTAGTCCAAAAACTCTATTGTTTGTAGCTGAGGTCCGTAGAAGGTCTCTTTGATTGATGACCCTTTCCTCGTTTTGACTGTCCCAACGATTATTAGCCAGGGTCCTATTATAACAGGGCCTACAGCCCTGTTGGTCGGCCAGAGTATGTCTTGTATTAGATTCTTTTCATCGGCTTATAGCAGAGAGAAGATGCTGAAGAACTCGATGCAGCTGTAATCGGTCATCGAAGGTCCTACACTAATCTTCCAAATCTTCAATAACAATCCCTATAGTAATTTGACTATAGTGTCTCAGAATTAGCTGATAGCGCAGTAATCGCATGGAAAGACTTTTAAACAGTTTTTTAAACGTATGTAACTCTCCAAATGCTCTGATCTCTAACGTCCATTGACCCATGCCAGCTGTCGATAAGTTGACAGAGTTCGTCACCTGACTTGGTGTCTTGGCGAGACTTTGGTGAGACAGCAAATCATCAAAACCTGAAACTGAAGCAGATAAATCTTTGGCAAGCTGTTGCAAGATATCGAGGCTAAATAGTATAAACAAATCAAAATAACCCTCAACTGGATCCAACAAAACGTCCCCAAAAACGGGCCCGCAATCCCTAGCCCCTTTTGAATCTTTCATGAGCTCCATCGGTTTTTTCCAGGGCACAATGCAAAACTCCAATGCACTTCAATTGTGATTGTGTGTGCACGCGCGCGCGCAGGTCAACCGCCGTGGCCCGAACGCTGCACAGAAAATATTAAAAGCAGCCCTAATTGAACCGGCTCGATCGATCGCTTTTCGTGAGCTGGGGTAAGCCTTCGATCGGCTCGCCCGAGAGTCCGCGTTTGATCTTTCATGCAAAGAGGCCTCCGTGTGAGTAACGATTTTCCCATCCAGGATTTTTTGACCTCGGGTCGGGCACAGCGACCGGATAAGCGAAACGGCGGGTTCGTTGCTTATGCACGCGTTGTTGTCTTTTCCGTTGTACTCGCTCGCTGTCGTTCTCACGGGCGCGTTCAGCTTCCTCAAATCGGTCTAGAATGTTGGCGGTGGCGCTTAGAAGCTGGTAAACGGTGAACAAAAAAACAAAACGAAAACAAAAGCTAAGAACCGCGCCGAACCGAAAAAAATGAGCACAATCATCTTAATATTGAAATGAAAACAAATTAATTAATCATAGCTGCGTTTGCGCAAAGTCACGAATCAATTTATATATGAAAAGCTGGACGAAGGGAGGGTGGAGGGGGGGTTCATTTGGATGTGGCGTTTTGGGGGGGGGGGGGGGGGGATTACGGGTTGAGGGGTAGGGCTTGTTCGCTCTTGTATGTTTACACAAAAAAAATCTACCGGCTCTATTCGCACCGTGCACCGGTGATCGTGAACGTCGTGGAAGAAAAATTTGCATCTGCAGTCGCCCGAAATGATGGAAATAAATCAGCAAGGGCTTTATCGGTACGGTTATTATGCGCGTATTCTCGTGCCTACCTTTGGGGCAGGCACGCCGTTCTTCACCTCTCATAACTGTAATTTAGTTGAAAAGAAAAAAAAAACGGAAAGCAAAAAGATCGTTTTCTGGTGGTAATTCTCTCAGCTTAACGCCTTCAATCTTGTTTTTTCTTTTTAGCTTTATGTTTTGGAAGTCTTTTCCCTTCCTTCAACTGGAAAGTAAATAGCATCCGGACCTGAATGAAGGTGTGTGTGCTACATAAACACGCACCCAGCGAGAAGGACTCGGACCCACACACACACAGAGACACACCCGAAAAAGAACAGGAAAAAAGTCTGAGAAACTAATTAAAACTTGTTCTCATTCTCAATTTAAGGCTTATACGGTAATTCTTCATTATTCAACCAAGGGTGTTGTTGGGTTTGGTGTGAGTAAGCCCGGGAAAAAGAATTTCCGTACTTATTTGTTGCCTCATTTTTCTTCTCCCAAAAAAAAAAGCTTCTCCTTCGCATGGCTTGCTTTGCTTGAGCGTCTCATTCATTCATCGGTTGCTGCAGTGCTGCCGATGCTGATGATCCTTGTTACTGTTTTTGCACAAATCCTTCTGTACCGGGGCAAGGTTCATCACATCCAATTGCGGTGCGGTCCCGAAATCAACATTCCACTGGTGCAACATTTTAATGCCCCTAACCCCTGTGGGAGGGTACGCGAAAAAAAGGTCACGAAATACAAAGTGAAGATGGGTTGATGTTACGAGTGATACGAAACGTTTTTGAGCAGTGGTTTGTTGTTGTCATAATTACTTGGATCGTTCGATGTTAATTCGCTGCATCTGAATGAGGCTTAAGCGTGTGCGAACATTCCCACACTTTGCTGTCGTAAAACTGACGATTAGATAAGTGGTTTTGCATACTTTCAGGGGTATTTCGTGAACGTTTATTACCCGCTACCAGTCTATTTAACGATCTTGCTTATTTTCATAATTTGAATACAAATCTTTGCTTTGTTAGCATTTGTGGGACGTTCTACAGCCAAAAAAAAAAACCCCATCAATACGATTGATCGATCATTAGCGGTCGGTTTGATAAATTAATTATTATACGCCAAAAGCGTTCCCCCCCCCCCCCCCAAAGCGGACCGAAGCGAGCTAATTACAATATCGTTTGAACTCAATTACCCGACCGAAATGGGCCTGCATTCAGATGACGCATGTTGCGCCCGGTTGTGGTGTGCGACCGCAAATCGGCACTGCCCCTAGCGCCGTGATAGATAAAAGCCGGACGAAAAAGAGAATGCACGGAAATTTGATGAGATTTGCTTAATTATCGCAGCCGGCCTAGAAGTGTGTGGTGGGCCAGTAAAGCCGAAAGAAATTAATCAAATGAAGACATCAAAAGTTTGAGGTCAGTCCGGGCCGTGAGGCCACCCTACGAGAGCTTTCCTTGACAGGACGTTTTCGGAAGGCGCTTAGGCCGGTCCGCAAGTGGCGGGCCTTAAAGGCTTAAAAATTAATCAAAATTTCAATTCAACAAAACGCGCCGGCTAGACAAAGCGCCCCGGCTGGGAGGTGTTCGGGAGTACAAGCCAACCAAATGGGGTCTTAATTATTCATTCGATCGATCGATCGCGGAAACGCTGTGGAACCGAACGTAACCTAAGGGGTTTATTTTAGCCGAAAGCCGCCAGGACGCCTTTAATTACCTGTGGCCTAAATATTCACCTCTCAATACTCAATTTAAATCGCGTTTGTTTAAAGATCTTTTTTGGGAGGTCTTTTTTTGTGCAACGGTAAAAATTCAAAACCGTTTCCTCCTAGAAGGTAGAATTTGAAGAATTTTATTCCGTTGTTATGCTCAGCGCATCAGAATCGCAAACCCTTTTTTTTTCTCTCTCTCTCTCTCTCTCATGCTTCTCTCAATCAAAAACCTCATCCACAAATCCGCAACAGGACACGATGTGTCCTCAAAGGAAAACAAAAAAAAATCGACCAGGTCCGTCGCTTTCGTCACCGGCGGATCACTTTCTTATGCGCATTCGATTGACGGATTTCGGATGAGGTTTTGCCGATGCCGCGCTGCATGTTTGCTTATGAATGTTCTGTGACCTCGAGCTGGTTAAAGCCGCGAAATCGCTACCGCGGTAGGATCAAAAGAATTCTCACCGCTGCGGCTGCTGACGGCGACGACGCGAAACCTGAAGCAACGGGAGTCTAATTATTGCACATGTTGTGTGCGGTGTTTCCGAAAACGGTGTGACCGATTTTGCGGTGCCACCGGATTGCCTGCCGGTCATCCGGGTCCTGCATCTCATAACATCATTTTTCGGCGTGCCGGTCGAATGAATCGTTAAGCATCGGCTCTAGACCGCCAAAAGGACCAAAGTGAAGGTGGTGCGCTTTTTGTGTGTGTGTGTTAACCATGCGGCTATTGTTTCTTGTGGAGCATCAGCAGCAGCGTTTTTTTTGTCGATTCGGGTTTTGTATGCCAAAATGCGCCGAAATGTACCAGCGCAGCTTGGCTTATTTATACGTAAATGTTTTGATTGATTACATTAGCGAGCAGGCAGCCGGCAGATCGGCTTCCTTTCGGCCTGGCCGAGTTGTGTGATCTTTTCCGGGGTTGTGTTCGTTTTTTTGTTGCCTTCCTTCCTCTTGCTCCATGAAAGAGCGAGAACCGTATGCCGTGACACCAATCGAAATGCGTCGGGATTAGAGTGGAGGTCCGGCCGGAAAGATGGCTACCGTTCACCGTGCTAGCGGGAAAAAAGATTAAAAACAAATCAAACTGACGAACGATTTGATGGCGGCGCTCGGCGCGCTCTTTTTTACCGGTGGGTCTGTGGTTGGAATTTTGCCCGATCGAGCAAAGCTCCAGCAATTCCTAACCTCTCCGGAGCACAGGCGAACGAGATGACATTGAGGCACGAAAGCACCACACTATAATTACTATTCAAATCACAATATTTAAATTTGATTTCGTTCTTCCTTCCTGCCAGTGCCATGCAAACACGAAACGAGCATTTGAGCGGGTTGGGAAGGAACGCCATCAAATTACCACGCCACGGTTAGCTTGTCCGATGCCACCAGCGGACCAAATGACAAAATTCCGAATCCCCGATACACCGGGTTGATGCTTAGCCCGTGGCTTTAGGTGATGAGTTGCCCGAGGGTCAAAATCTCGGCCGGCTAGTGCGCTCGAAGCGCCAGGGTTACAATTATAAACACATTACGCACATGCGCCCGGGATGCGGAGGTCGATTACGGTGCTAAAGGACACACCGCTGTTTCTGGTGGCGTTTGTGGCTGCTGTATGAGCTGTTCTCAAACTATTCAGAATGGGAGAAGACTGTGGTTTAAGTGTAGCTGTTTTTTTGTTGGAAAAGTTTGCTTAAACATGAACAAGTTATTGATGGAAAGGGGTTTTCGAACGAAGAAAGATAAAAAAGAGTGATAAATAGCTCAAAAAATATATATTCTCAGGAAGTTGTAAAGGATAAAGTAAATTAATGAAGGATAAAGCAGGGCAGAGAACACTTGACCTCAAATTCCATCAAGAAGTTGATACAAATATTAGTCCTTTACAGGATTTTAACCCATATCATGGAACTCAATCAATCAGGGGAACGCTTTAAATGAATAGTAGAATATTGCAAGTCCGCTTTGGAGCTTTGCAATAATACAATGGAATATTGCAAGCAGTAAGGGGGAAATCGTAATGTGACTGGGGAATGTATTTTTTGTGGATGGAAACCCTGCATTTTTTGGCAGCCGGATGGTCGGCCAAATTCTTGAAAAATCTTAGAATTGTTCTCAAGAAATATGTTTTTCGACAAAAAATTTTAAAAATTCTCAAAATATATGTTCAAACAATTCCAATAAATTGTTTCAACGTTAGGAGCATATAGCCTAAATTTTCAGCGTTTTGTAGAGCAACTAGCGATAAAAGGCAGCATCTTTCGAAACAATTTTACTCTCACGCTCTGCTCAAAGCGCCCGAAAAACTCACCTTCACCTCAAAACAAAACCAAAAAACACCTGATTGACGACGTTTTGTCGTACCATTTACACTTCATCCCCGTCCATCGTTTGCGCTTCATCAGTGGTCGATTGGGTTAGCTCATCAGCGACAGCAGCCGGCGTTGTTTCACTGTTTTGTGTTGTTTTGATTATTCAAATTAAGCTACACGCTTAACCGCCGCTTGGTCGGTCGATCTCATCAACCGCTCACTTTTGTGATTGTGCCGAGCACACATTTAGAATGAACATTTGTGCCATCATTATACACCGGTCTGATGACGATAATTACCATTTGCTGTGAGGCCTAGGCGAAGGCTGAGCAATCGCAAAGCGGCGCAAGTAAATCAAGTCGCTCGGGTTGGAAGAAGCGCATCACCCTCCTCCTGTGCCGCGCCAAAATGGGCGTAATAGTATTGGAGAATTATGAAAATTAAACTTCTACAAAGTGAAGAACTCGTTTCGGCGTGATTATGATAATGGGGTTGTTGTTTTGCGTTGTTGTTGTTGTTGGTGCACTCGCGCCATTATGATGGTGTCATTTATTATATTCAAATGAAAGCACCAGCAAAAATGGATTCGCTCTATCTGCTCGGTAAGATGCGCTCAAATGTTTGCGGCTCACACATAAACAGTCGGTAAAACATCGCGAGCGTGCAATCGTCACCGTCAGCAACGGGTCACACGCCCGGCTTCCCTTTTAATTTCTCATTATTTTAATGCACATTACCGTGTACCAGTACGTACCTCTACAGGCAGCCTGTTACGTTCACCCCGTAAGACATTAGAAACTGACCTCCATAATCGGATGCAGTGTCGTCAGTCGTGGGGCGCGTGTGTAAGATTTCTCAACCTTAAGGGGGGTTGAGCCGCAGAACTCGGTCTCGGGAGGTAATTGTGTTTTTGTATTATTAGATGAGACGACGCAACGAAGGAAGACGCCGTTTTCCGGTGCCCCCAAAAAAGGGGATGTGGGAACGAACGGGTTCAGGTTCTCAGGGTTTCCACCCCAAAAAAAAAAAGGTTTAAAATTAAGATAAACTGTTTTTTAAATTTATCTTCATCCACCATCGAACGCGGCGTCGTACACTCATCGTCCACGATACTCATCTTCATTCGGCGACAACACGAGCCCCAAGGGGTATTAACATTTTTTCGACATTCGACGGTAGCTAGATAGGAGGAGAAGGAGGCAAAGGGCGAAGAAAGAAAAAAAAACGCAACCGAAAACATGATCACGCGCGATCGTTGCGATTAGTGTAAATTCGAAATTTGAAAACAATAGTTTGAAGATCACGTCGAACCTTCGCATTCGCAAGTGAAACGCGGCGACCTAGTCCGAGGGTCACACGCTACGACGAACGAGACGTTATGCAAAAGTTTGCAGGCGCCAATGTGCATGTTGGACTGCAAAGAAACAGGTCTCCGTTTCCGGTCCGAGAACTCATAATGTTCGGGCGGGTTTGCGGGTTTGCCGCAAAACTGTCGTAACACCTCCAACTTTAGCCGCATTTCATTCAAGGAGAAAAGGCATGAATGAATTCCAAACTGGTCCTGCTACTACGGTCCTCCCAACACACACACGCGAGCTTGGTGGCAAGCAAATGCGCCAAAACTGCACCACACAGAAACCGGCCCATTCTGGGAACAAACCAAACGGGAAATGCAGCACGGAAACTGGTCGTTCCCAACCATTCGCCCGACACCCGAGTGCGTTGATTTGTTTTCTCGAAAAGCATAAAACAACAACCGCCGCCGCCAAACAGCGCTTCACGGGTTCGGGAGTGTAATAAATTTAGCGAATTTGATTAGCAAAACTTCATTTTCGAGAAACCGAAAACGGTGGAACGTTCGGGCGGCCGGAGCATTAGGTTCTTGTCGGTTCTGGAAAAAGGCGGACTACCACTCATAAGCGCATAATTATAGGTCGCGAGCAAAACAGCAAATCTCCCAACGAAAAAGAAAGAAAAAAACGGATTCGGAACGAAGGAAGAAAGAAATAAATGGCCCAAAAAATCCCGAAGGTCTTCGAACACCGTCCGAGCGAGGGTTCGTCGCTTATCCGCCGGGAGAGGAGCAAAAGGCACCGCGCGATCGTTGAAGTCTTTCGTTCGGTTTCGGGCCGGGATTGATCGGATCGAAACGCTAATGAGAACAGGAAATGCACATCAGTTTCAATTGCAATTCGTCATGCTGTAGCGTAGGGAAGAGTGGAAAGCGAGCTGAAGGGAAGCGAGGGCACATTATTAATAAAATCACTGAGTGAGAATTCTAAACAACCGACCGATGCATCCCAAAAGGTGCACAACTGTCGATCGCGCGTGATCGTTTGTGATTGATGAGAAACGGCAAACGGTTGTGGTGGATTGCTAATGCCAATGTGATCGAGCATCATAAACACCCGTTTTGGGATTGTTTCGCTGTATGCGAGGCTTTTCCCCTATACCGATCGCGTTGCTGTCATTGTCATTTCATGGAGGGCAAAAATTAACCTCACTAAGAGATGCATAAACGGAAAAGCGGACCTTACATTCATCGCTTTTAATTATTCTTTTCCAGCCCATTTTCCATATTTAACATGACTATTTAAATCCGGAACGATCACGATTGACATCCATTGAGGTTGTTGCGATCAGTTGGAGGTAGCGGGTAGAGACGGACATAATAACCCCGGTGCGGCAATTAATAAATTGATATGTACTTAAGCTTATTAACGATCGCCGTTACTTTAGCTTCGCGCAGCGCAACCGTACGTACTAATTAAAATGTCGTTGAACGGCGTGAGGCCAGGTCGCGCAAGCCCCGTAGGATGGAGCGGAACGGTACGGAATGGAGGAAAAGCATTTCCAATTATACTGTCTACTCTCATCCCCATCCTGTCCTTTCTCCCATCGCTCTCTCTCACTCTCTCTCTCCCACCCATATAAGTGGGAGTGAAAAGTGCAACCTTGACTGCTGCACTTACTGTTGCGTCCAACGCACGGTGCATCTTCCGACCGCCCGCTAAAGAAGACATTCATGTGAGGGATCCGATTGGCGTCGGATTCGGTGGCTCTCACCCGCCCCACGATTGTCATAATGGCTTACTCACTGACGGTGGTGAGCTTCGAAAGCAAATTAAAAGCAGAAAGCAAAACAACCCCCCTTGAACCAAAGCTCGATCCGGAAGCTCCCGGAAAATGGTAAAATGTGCCAAACGAATTAAGATAAGGCGCGTCTGGGAGCGAGAGATGGATGACGGTCTTAGATGGTGGATAAGCAAATTTTCGGGAGACGAGAATTGGAGAATATGTCCCCTTCCCTAGCCCGAGCTCTTGCACGTGATGCACCCGACCGAAACAATCGTCGTATCGTCGACCGGCTTTAAGTGAGTGGGTTTTTCCTCCCCCCCGGGTCCTGCTCGTTCGTTTGACGCTATTCAAATTAAGACCCGAAACCGGTGGTTGTAAAGCTGCATGATTTATGCCACATCTGGGCCGAATCCCTCCATTCGGACGAGCACATAAATGTCTTCATTACAAATTTTGTTCATTATATTTTTACGAGCTCCAAACTCACTTTCGCGGAAATGTCCAGCTGCGAAAGTGGTTCATCTCTGGGGTTCTGTCTCTGTTTTGGAGGCACACACATATTTACATACAACCCCGGTAGAGGCTCGGTTTGTTTTTTTTTCGGTGGTTGACCTAATTAATGAAAGTCATGCTAATTTCACGAGACAATCATCACACCGCGTATGCGCACACGGGCTGTAACGGGTTGGCGTCTATTTGCCCCTAGCCAGTATCGCTTGAGAGCGCTTGTTAACGTCATTTTCAATTTAAAGCGAGAAGGAAAAGGTTACTTAAGAACTTCTTCTTACACACACACACACCTGTCACATATCCCATAATTATCGAATTGTTGAGCTGATATTCCGAAACTTTCTGCAGAGCACAACGATCACCCGGACCGACCGAACGACAGTGAGGTGGTTCCGGGTTTGCGTTTTACCCATTACGGAGCTCTTTTTTTTTAAGGGCAGGAAGGAAGAGGGTACGCAGCGGGCAAGGGGGAACTCATTCGAACGAAACAGAACCCCATCATAACGCAGACGGGGCCTCTGGTCATCCGGTTACGGCCGATCGTACGGAAGACACGAATGCTCACGAGCAAAAAGGCATGAGAAATGTTAATGTCTTGTAGTTGGTTAAGTGGTCCCGAGGGCGCTTATCTGCATGCCCGTGGTCGGTGTTCATCTGGTTCCGGCAGGGCCAGCGGGCGCTCATCAGCATATCCACCCAACCGAAAGGACCACTGGAAATGTAAATCGGCCACCACCCTCCCTTTCATTCCACCCGCAAACGCACTCAAACACACACACCACGAAAAGGGTAGTCAAATGATATGATGTATTAAGACAATCATTCGTAGGCAAAGTCGTCCATCTTTCGGGGCGTGAGCGTTTGTTTTTTTTTGCGAAAGGCAGAACCGCGGTTCCACGTTGCGATTATCATACGAGATCGCGAGATCGGGAGCAGCCCATAATGGCTACACACACACACAAAATGCGAACGAGCCAGTCGAGATAATTTAATTATTTTCGTTCGTGGGTTGTTAATTGCACACTTTATAGGCTTGAGGAAAACTTTCGGTGAGTTCCGATGCAAGATTTCCCGCGTGCTAAACAAATGAGTACAACGGGAATCGTTCCGCCTGTGAGCCAGTGATTTGGAGTGCTGGAGGAAGTTTGTTTTGGTTTATCGCAAATTTTCGCGTTTTTTTAGTTTGCTGTTTGGGAAGGTCATTTTTCACCTGACAGCGGTACCGTTTGCCATGCAGATGTGGGTTTTTTTTAAGTGGTTGGTTCAGAGCAAAAATGGGGATTTTTGGCTCATTTTCATGTTGTTCTGGCATTATTGAACCTTCAATTTTTAATATTATTTTATTTCAACATTGTAAAGATTTTTTTGACAGTTTTATTATTTTTAACTGTTTGTTTACATTGTCCAGTGCTTCTCAAGGCTCATTAAAGAGCTAGTTGAAATGGGAATGACCATTTCAAAATAGAGAAAAAACAGTATCGAAAACAGCAGCTACGCTAAAAAGCGTAGCTATAGCTTAGCTGTAGTAGTGTAGAATAAACCTACACATAAAACAGATACAAAATACAAGCAAAATATTAAAAAAATCTCACGATTAAAAAGAAGTAACGAATAATTACTAGAAGAATCATGAACACGTGTTGAATACCCAGCAGCAAATCCTTGATACAATTTGGTCTTCTTCTTCTTATTTGGCACTACAACCTCGAGAGGTTTCGACCTGCCATTTCTGGCTTTTCTGTGACTTAATTTTACCCGTAAAAAAGTAGTCAGCCTTAAGTACGGGATTCAATTTGGTCATAAATCATAATTTCGTCACCATGACCGTACAGGTTGTTGAGTTGAGTTGAATTAAAGATGAGCATGACCCATCATATCTCAATCATCTTCGTCGATGTCAGCTGATAAGTGATAAGCTCGCCTGTTCTCCATGTAAGGCTGTGTATGCCTGACAACATCAGTGTTCTACCGTAAGTCATCGTAGGCCTCAGCTATTCTAAGTCTTTGTTGCAATATCAGTTGCAATATTTAAAATAATCTACGATCAATGTTCTACACTACTAGCCTGAGAAACCCTGGATACTGTAAACAAACCACTTGGTTTGACATAACTGTTGAAATAGAGTATCACGGTGTTGAAATAGAACAACAAAAAATGATTGTAGTGGTTTTGAAAAATGGTAAAAAGTATGTGAACATGAAAAACTAGGCCACAAAAACCCTGTAAGAACATTTTATTTCTAGATGTACAAAAACAAAACACCGAGCCCTATATAAACGGATGACAGCAAACTACACCGGTGAGATCGTATCGTGTTTATGCACTTTCCGGTGTACAACATCACCTTTCACCATCACCTTGTTTCCCCCCTTCGAAAATAATCCCATTGAACAACATCAACAACACCGAAAAGAACTTATCACGAAAGAACTGTAGATTGCACGTGATCGTGTGTTGTTGCTGGTGCTGCTGCACGTTGATTATTGTAATTCCTTCCCTTTCAAATTGCACTTTGAATAAGGGAATACTCATTACACTGGACGGCATTTCGGCCGGTCCGGCGCACCATAACCGATCGATCAATCGAGCACCGGCTGCTCGATTACGGCGAATCGAGTAAATGAGCGAACGGCGTACACGCGCACACCGAAAACAGCCCCCCCCCCCCCCCCGAAAAGGGAAAACCGGATTATCGTTGGGGCTAAAGAAAGGGAAGGGAGGGGTTTTATTTAATTTTATGATTATAATTTTTGCATAAAACACGTCTTGCGATTTCATTATTGTATTATACGATGGGTGCGCGAGGATATGCCGCAGTTCATTTCCACCGCAGATCGATACCGGTTGCATCGCGGGCCAGATCATCGGAAGGATGGCAACAACATTGCCCCGAACACGAACGAACCAGGCGACGGAACGGAAATAATGATGATGATGATGGAATTATGGATCCATCGTCGTCGTGGTGCACAATCTGCCCAGGTCCCGTGCACTTCCTCCCGTGCACTTCCTCAGGTGCCTTCCCTAGGAACCTGGGACAACATTCAAGGCAAAGCTCTGGCAGATCCTGGGATACGTACGGCGGACGGTTCGCCCATTTGGCCGTCATTTCGTATGCATCCCGTATGCATCCTACCCATGGGATCTCGTACAACGGACGGACGGCGAGCCGTCTATTGTGGATAAAAATATGATTGCAAATTATACCGATCCCGACCCCATCGAGAGGCGCAATCGGTGCACTTCGGTCGCACGGCTGCTCAAAAGGAGGAGTCAAGAAAACCCTTGGCCACAAACCCGGCGAAACGATGCACATGCAAAATAAGAAATGAAACCCACCTTCCGACGGTGAGTCCTGCCTGGGGTGGAGGGGTTCGGCTCGGTGGAGCAGTGTGAGAAATGTGCCGGAAGGCGAAGGCCAACCTTCAACCCAGTGCCTCAAGGCACACTCTCTAGCCGGCAGCGGGCGTTCGTACGCGCGGGATTCTTATGGGAAACGGCGATCGTCTCAACTGGTCGTCGCGATGGTTACGGTGGCTCGGCCCATGCGCTTTTCGATGGCAGGATGGCCATAAATATATACCCTGGTGGCTCTGGTGCATGTTGAGGATCACCGTCAAAGGTCTTCTGTGTGTAAGGGACCAAGCGATTCCCATGCGGTTCCTTGCGCTGCAACAAAAAAAAAACACCGAACAGTTCGTTGCAATCCTTTCTGCCCGGGCCCACAGCTCGGAAACGGACGGATGGGGATGGAAATTAAATTACTAAAAATTACAACCTCAACAGCCTATCTGCATATTAGTAGCAGGTTGGCCTTGTGTCCGGATCCTGATTTGCACGTTCGTCGCTTTTTATTATTCCCTCGCCTCTCTCGTTCGCGCGAGACCGATTTACTGGGCGGCATTAAGGAGAGGCCTTCGTTTTGGGCCGGAAAACAGGGGAGGTACTTGCGCTTATTGCATGCAAACGTGGTGTGTTAGTTTTTGAATATATGCGAAGCCGATGGTGTGTGTGTGTGTGTGTGTGCGAGAGAAATATGTTTTAGGTTATTATTTTTGAACCGTTTTTGGAGTGGAGATTATTGGATTGGAAAATCAACATGACGAATGGATTTCCATTACTAATCTCGCTTAGTACCTCCCCGTGATGGGAGTTGCTCGCGAGCCAGAAAAAGCGTATGCAGCGAGACTGCTTCTGAGAATCACGAATAATTATTTTACTCATTGCAAGTCAGTGTGGGATCACCCGATGCACGGTGGGGCATTAGAAGGATATTTAATTGCTTTAAATCATTCTCACTTTTTCATTTCCATTAAAAAAATTGCAGGGTTTATAATTTAATGAGCATGTATCAAAAGATAGATTTTTAAAATAGATGAAAAGACAATATACAACTATTAATCTAAATAAAAATTATGAAAAAAGTAAACTTAATTTGTATTGGTTGAGTTGAGTTGAGTGAGCGTTAAATTTGGCAAAAATTTTAAATTTTAGCATCTTCAGATTGAATTATTAAATTTCAAGCACGAATTTTATAACAGTTTTTGTTTTTATGTTACAAATTGCTTATTTTTGTTTTCCATCTCATCTCATCATAAACTTTGGATAAATTGCGAACAATCAAAAAATTGAAATAGAAAGATAAGGTGCTACTACCATCTTTTGGGATGGATAAACTTTTTCAAAGTACCGAAAGCAGTAGTTGCACGGAAGACTACTAGGCTGATATTGTAAATTTGTGTGGCACTGTCAATGATGGCTGAGCTAAAGCTAAATCGGTAACGCCCAATAAATAAATTGCTAAACTATTCGTCTCATTACAATCTAAACTGTATTTTAACTGCTAGTTTAATGTCTAACAACCTTTTAAAGCTCGAATATGTTCCAGTTCCACCTGTTTGAGAGGTTTTTGTTTTAGAAAAAAAAATGTTATTTTTGAGAAAATTTCATAATTTTTTTTTTCAAAATTTCTTTTGAGAAATATTTTTCTTTTAATTTGTTTTCAAAAGTTTGCAGCTTGTGGCTTGATAATCTTTCGATAAATTTACTTGAAACATTAGATTATCTCAAATATTTCATTGTTTTGATCTACATATGTCCACCCCTTATCCCATCGTGCATCGGTACGTACGGAACAGGAGCATGACAGCGAGCAAAGGAAACGAAATTAAAAGCCGTTCTCCTTCGTTTGCAAACTCCCAAAAACAAAAACAAAAGCAAGAAAACAACACCGCTGCAGTTCGCGATCTTAAGATGGAAATGAATGCACGAAAGCGCATACTTTGAATGGCTGGAAACCGTGCACAGGAAAAGCGCATAGCTGCGTGAATGAGCAGCGCATCGGCGTGTGGTTTATGTTGTGTGCGAGTGTGTATGTGCGCCAGTATGGTAGAAGCCGGCTACAAAAACTTTATGGGAAACCGGAGGCTCCCTTCCGTACTTCCCGCTTCCCTCCTCCCGTTCCCCGCAGGTGCTTTTGTTCTTGGTGGAGCTCCGTATTCACTCGATCATAATCCGGTCGGTGGATGATGCACAACACGATGCATGCATCCGTCTGGCATCAACCGGGCTCGAAAGAGATAGAGAGAGAGAGATAGAACAGCGAGAGGTAGACACGGTGCACAATAAGCATAATATGATTATAGTTTTTAGCGATCCCTTAGGGCGGAGCTCCCGAATTGTGGATCACATTAAAAGATATGAACTTTATGCTTAGCATCATCGTCCTGCTCCTCTTTTTTTCTCTCTCTCTCAATCAGTCGCTTGCAGGCTGGCTGGACGCCCATTGCCGGATTGGGCAGATTGGTAGATGAGCGCGGTTAAGAAGGAAAAGTGCACGCATAAACCAAAAAACAACATGCAGGAACCCCGGGACAAGAAAGGAATAATGCATCATCATCGTCATCGTCGTCATCTTCCAGGGCACAGATCCCAGAAGTTGCAGCAAACCCATCGACCACTGAGCATCGATTTGAAGCAGCAGCAGCAGCAGCATCGACTAATATGGAAGGCAAATGAATTGCCCCGGCTTTTGCAGCGCGAGATGGCCGCACCCGCCGGTTCAGAGATGATGCATCGTAATTGATGTTGCATTGTTGATTAATATTTTTCGCTTTACCATTTTAGTGATGCGGTGAAATATTAGTTGCTGGCCGTGGATGGTTCACAACCCGGATGGATCCCATCACAAAAAAATGGGTTGAGAGAGAAGGTAGAATTGTTTTTTTTTCCAGCGAAAACTGGTGACCGAGTAGAGCGGTTGGTTGCGCTACTTGGAAATGAAATAAATATCCTAAAAGCGAGAAATTGCAAGAACTAAACCAGGATACCAGGAAGAAATAAAATAAAAAAATCAACAATCTGACACAACCGGAATCTGTCGGGCCCCGGGACAACGCGGGAGTTGATCGTAAATATTGCGGCACGACAAAGGAGGCGCATAAAACAGCTGAAAAGGGCACAAAGAAATAAAGCAACAGAGACAGATAACCGACCCCGGCTGCTGTTGCTGCCAATATTCTAATTTGTACCTGGATTTGGCACCTGAGCCCAACCCGGCCCTGTCTGGGTCCTTGCACTTGCTTGGGAAGCTTGACCACCGAAGCCCTGATCCTTTCTCGTGTCCATTTGCGTTCGTTCCCTCTCTCACTCTCTTTTCTGTATCCTTTTTTTTTGTTGGTTGGCCTTTTGCGCAAACTCGAAGCCGAACGTGGGTCAACAACGAAATTATTGCATTCATCGGCAGCTTGTATTTTTTTATTCTCTCCTCCCTGGAGCCTGGAACGACCCTTCGGAAACGGTTAGCATAGCATCAGATGTGATAATTTGCATTTGTTTCTACCTGAGTGAGTCGGAGGGATGACTTCTTGGGATGCAGTTTTTAACAGCTCCGTGCGATAACTTCGAGAGGATCGCTGAGGATCGCTCGATTACACGATCACTACTAGACAAGGATGCTAGAGCGGACGGGACCTTGTTTTCTGCTTTCAACTACCTTCGCTGTACAGCTAGCCTTGCGAGTTGGACTCGGGCGAAGCATCATTAAGTACCTGTGCACATGATAATTGTCCTTTTCCTGTTCGTTTCCAGAGAAAAATGATAATTTTTATCTTCGGACCTGTCAGAGAGTGTTCCAATTTTCGTAATGCATTTCACTGTGCACTTTGGAGGGGTTTGGGTTTGCACGCCAGATGTCGGATGATTCTTGGAATGTTTTATGGAACCAGCTCTTGGGATGAGCATAAGGTATCCGATTCAAATAGCTGTTCGATCAAGAATGATCTCTGCCATTTTATTCCCCTCTTCTAGTCCTACTTTGCTACACTAAGTCCTCTTTAAATGTGGCGTAAACGAGGTGACAAGTGGCTGCTGCTGCTGGCTACGCAACACATCACTAATGACAATCGCGTTTCGTGTGTGTGTGTGCTTGCCGTCTGTTTAATGTGTCCGAAGCGAAGGATGCAAAGTGCATTGATTGTTGCATTAAGCGGTGTCACCCGCCGCAGGCAATCGCGTGCGCTCGCGTGTGCCTGCTGTCCGGAGCGCCGGCAAACGGACGCGATCCCGTGAAGGAGTAACGATGGTGTGGTGAAGCTTTAAAGTGCAGCAGCTGCCAGAGACGGCGACGATGGCAAGTCGCTTGGGGCTACGTACGAGATGAGAAGACCACACGCCAGCAAACCCGACCCGACCGAGCCGTACCGCACCGAGCGATCGATCGGACGGACGGTGTGGTAAAGTGCATCGAAAAATGAGTTCCCTCCGGCTGTGTGTGTGTGTTTAAGGCATCGTTTAAGGAGTATTTGACAGGCGGAGAGCAAATATTAAGCACAAAATTGAAACGACCTTCCTTACGACGCATTGAGCAACCCGAAGTAAACAGATTTCAATTTCGATCCGTTGCATAAGTTAGCAAGAACGAACCGTTGGAGACACAACTCATAAGGCGCTTATTATAATTTCACGCCCCGTTGCACAATCCAAGTGTCCGCTTGCTCTGGATGGTGTAAGCATTCTAATACTGATCGCAACACAATTACAAACGAAGGCTACGATAGCTACTTGTCGGTGATTAGTTACAGTGAATCAGTTCCACAAGAGAGACTGATTCATATAGCGTGTGTGTGTGTCACAAGCTTGGGCTTAATTTAAAAAAGTGTTCTCACATTTACCCTTGATTATCCGTGACGTGTTTCATCTACCGCTCCATCTAGGGCTTTTGATTTTGAAAGACACTAGCGCGACTCGAACAGAAGCAAAAAAAGACTGGTCACACATCAATAACATTGTTTGTTTCATTTGCTTGGTGGAGGTGAAAATGCTTCCTCCCGTATGGCAAGTTTGTTTGCTCATGTAAATTTAATGCTGCTGTTTAGCTGTGTAATTAAACGGTGCATCAGTAATTAATATTCAATCTCTTTTTTTCTCCCTTCACGTAGCGCGGGCAGGGTTCCTCGGGCTAGTTTCAATTTGTTTATCTAGTTTAAGAGTTATATTTGGGACCAACATGAGTTCTAGATTTTAACGTAGATTGTATGTGTACTTGGGTAAGTGTATCAATTATGGACAAGTTGTATTAAAAATGTTCAACAACAATTCAGATGCGAAACAGTTTCTCATAAAATAACTTTTAATACAATTTTCCTCTTTCGATTTCATTGAGTTTGATTCGAATTAACCGTAAAATTTGTAAATTTTACTAAAATAAAGTCGAATGTGAATTTTACTAAATAATCGAAGCCTTTGCATAATAAATATAGCCTTTATCCTAAGCTCTATCGCTACAATAATTAAAAACTACTAAAACTCTTTTCGAATTGGTTTTTCTTCGGAAATATTCATAAAAAAAAGTTTCTGAAGAATTTCCTTTCAAAATTCTTCTTCTTTCTTGTCACTACAACCTCGAGAGGTCTCGGTCTGCAATTTCTCTCTTTTTTAGTGACTTAATTTTCTTCTTCTTCTTCTTCTTCTTCTTCTTCTTCTTCTTTGGCACTACAACCTCGAAAGGTCTCGGCCTGCCATTTCTGGCTTTCTGTGACTTAATTTTACCCGTAGTAAAGTAATCAGCCCTACATACGTTGAGGCGGTCTGGATGAGATTTGAACCCCGGTCTTGCCGTTAAAATTAAAGTGTATAAAATAATACAAAATGTTAAAAAATAAATGTGAATTAGAAGTGGCACGCGAATTAGAGTCTTATTTTTGACATTTACTCAGTCAGCGCCGCCTAGAGGAATCACGCGGTACCGTCATGACAGCAAGTGTTGGTTTAATGATTTTGACAGCTAGTAGCTTTTACGGAACAATTCCCAACAGCTCTGGGAAACAATGCATTAATTTAGAATAAAAAGACTTGATAGATATTAACAAAAATGAGATGAAACACTCAGTTCGATTACCCACAAAACCCTGTAAGATCTTGCTCATACCTAACTCAAAGCAAAACGCAAACAGGAAACGAACACTTAAAATGCAAAAAATGCAACAATTAAAACGTGCGGTCAGATGCATCGCCCTTTTCACGATCGTGGTACAAATTGTCATTTGAATAAAGGTACAAATTAGAATAACCCGTCTCTTTTCTTACTACCACCAGTCTAGAGAACACCCTGCCTGCTCCCTTCTATTTCTTACGCCAATAAGCGATTCGTCCCATTCATTCAGTAAAAAGGGAATGGCTGGCGGCAAGCCAACGGGCTGAAAGGAAAATGCATGAATGAATACCGCGGTCGATATTAAAGTTCCTCCCTTCGCCGCAAAATCCCGCCTCAGGCAATCGTCGGAGCGCCACCGACAGCAGCAGCAGCAGCGAGGAGGATAATGATGAGCAGATTGAAAACTGATCGATGTGACGGTGCCGCAGCACATATAGCAAACAACAATGTATATTGTAGGCAAAACTTGACGATGACGATCACGGGTGGTTTCCCGATCGACCGTTTGATCGGCTTGATGAAAAGAACAAACACACACCACCACGCGGTGCCTCCCATGTAGGGAGCATTAATCGAAAAATGTAAACAAAAACGGTTGGAGCGCTTCGGCGGGATCTCGGCGGAAAATAAAAGAAGCTGTTTAATTAAAGTGAGAAATATTCATACCGGGGGGTGTGCGTGAACAGGCAACAGAACAGATCGGAACGGAGATTTTCGTGAACCAGATTTTCCGTGTGAACCTACCCGGCGCCAGCTCTTTTTGGGAGGGAGTTGTCCAGGGGGTTTTTCTCCCTCCGTTTTCGCTCCTTGGCGCTCGTATGTGTGTGTGTGTGTGCCGACAAACTACAATTTGAAAATCATCATACGCTTTTTTCTTCTGTCGACGGTTTCGGACAGAAGAAGAAAAATGAATGACGGTGCCGACGAGATGGGATGAATGAAATAGGGAGGCCACTGATGGGAAAAGTCTCGGACACGGCATGTGTACCGGCCTCGGGGTCGATTGAATTAAATCGGAAATGATGTGGAAAAATTTAGCCAATTCTCAGTCACCCACCCATGGCCCGATCTAGTTCATAGTCAAACGAGTGGCCTGGGGTTTTTTTTTTCGCGTCAAAGCAAAACCCGGGGCGCCCCCTCCTCGACGGTTCCTTTGTTAGTCAACCCCAACGCCGGCCGTCGGTTAGCTTCCTGGTGGCGTTCAACCGCTAAAGAAAGCATGAATCAACAGATGACCGGCGGTACATAATGAGTTGAACGAACCATGCAGATTACAATACACCATGACCGTTCGGTTTTCGGCCCCCCTTCTTCCCCTTGTACGAATTGGATCCTCCAACCCTGAAGAATATTAATCTAAATTTTTATTAAATTGGCAATTCATTTGTTTGTGTTAAAGCATAAACATCATCCACCAAATAAGTTGATCGGCTTTTTCCCCCATTGGCGGCTTTCTTTCTTCGAGCCGCGAATTAAACCCGGCAGACAAAGTATCGACACCGCACTGTCGATCCCTGGGCGCGTCAGTCCCAGCATTGATTTACACCCGTTTCGCGTCTGCAAATTAAACACGGCCGCGCCCCATCAGCCTCATCATCCGGCGGCGAAGGAGTGCAGCAATCTTTCACCGACAAAAGCGAGAATCCGGTCACCATTTTCGGGCCGATCGGTCATCGTCAAGGGTGCCGGTGGCGCCTGGGTCTTTTTTTTTTTCTCTCGCTTTGAAGGCCGTGTCCGGGCGACGGATAGAGTCATAAAACTTTGCCTTAAACAACTGTCAAAATATTTATGGGGGGAGAGAGAGAGAGAGAGAGAAGCCACCGTCTTTTTATCATCATGCTCCCCTTCTTCTTCTTCTGATTGTGGTGCAGCAAGAAACGAACCCTTTTCGGCAGGCAGGGTTCGTCGTCTGCTCGCACTCTAATCGGGTGAAATTAAGCTTTCGAATTAAAATCGGACCAGTAAATCATAATTTAAATTAAATGATGCTTTTTATTGTGCGCCGGCAGTAAACATCCATTTGTCAAAACACTTTCCAAGTGGCGCGAATAGTCATCCCGAATATTCGTGCCTCATCATTTCACTTCTTCAGCGAGTGCAAAGCAAGGGTTTGCAGCAAAATCACACCCCGCTTTGTTGCAGATTGTTACAAATTGCAACTTCAAATTAAATAATAAATGAATTCATTAAACTGTGATATTTCTGTGGCACGGCGGATGAGAAGGTGGACGCAACGACAAGGAAATCAACTGCTCAGCGCCACTATCAACACAGTGCAACACAGGCACAATCGAGGTTTTGAAACGTGCCACAACACAGCATCGATCATGTTATTTAGGCCCTTTTTTTGCGTCGCTCTTCCCTTCACACAGCCTCACAGGAGGCGAGTCATCGTCGAAGTATGAGTCAATTTTATTAATTCCCATCGCTTCAAGTCTGCGAGAGAAAGGTGTGATGAACATCGAGGATCGACGCGGACCTTTAGCGGAGGGAAAAGACAGAAAATGGACAAATAATAATCACATTTAATATTCGCTTACAGGCGAAGCTTTGTATCCACACTGTCAACTTGAAGTCTGCTTGAAGGTAGTGAGAGAAAAGGATTTTCTAATGGCAAGGATTATTCGAGCCTCGCTTTCTCGACGCTCTACCATCATGATTATTAAATTTAAATCTTCCCCTAACGCATTATCCATTAAAAAGTGCGCTGAAAAACAAGTTCATTATCTTGTGGACCGAAGGACTTTTCGGTGAGCGAGGCACAACGGCAAACAAAAAAAAACCCTCCAACCAACGCGAGGGCTTAAGCTGGTTGAAAGGATCGACGACGACGGCCGTCCGCTGTCCTGTCCTGCGCCGGGCGAAACAATCGATCGCGATGTTGTGATTAAAAATAATATTCACTCATTCTCTTTATCGCTCCATTCTCCACAGCGGGGAGGGGGTTTTCTTCCCACCGAGCAGTGCATTATTGGTTGTGCTTGCAGCAAAATTATACCTTCGACTACAAAACAATAAGGCGTGTGTGTGTGTGCGTTCATGCACTGTTCACACGCGAGTCGTGTCGCCCTTCTTAACTACAAAAAATCCCAAAACAACCTCCAAAAATCGATCCATGAGACAAGCCGACGATCCGGCGATCGCGCACTGTATGCAGATTATGCTGCGTTCCCTCCGCGACGTAAACATTATCGCATTATTCGCGATAAAGCTTTCGTTCGCGAACATAATGCCCCCCTCCCAGGCGGGTAACATATGACCTCAATATTTTTTTTTTCGGAGATAGTAAGACAACAATTTTCCCACCGAAAATGCGATCCTCCCACGAGCGATCGAGCGCGCGATCCATCCGGTGTAATTGTGTCGTCGTCGTGCTGTCGTGCCCCCGGTGCCGGTTTCCCGGCCTTATCGTGCCGTTCAAATCTTTCGATTTTGCTTTCAATTTTATAATTACTTTCGGCCGATCGGGCGAACACGATCACTGCGCGATGATCACGAGCGAGTTGCGACGATTCAATTTGGGCGCTTTTCTCATCGGACGCTATTTACTTACCGAAGGATTTTTCGCGCCCTTCCGGTTCGGCGGTTTCTGTGAAGGGAAAAGGAAAACGAACTCGATTTAATGGAAGGCAGGAAATATATAGAACGGGTGAGCAAAATCACACATGAAGCAGTGCTGTGCGACCGCGAGCGCGCTCCAGTAATTTGTTTCCTCGTCCAGTCTCCCGCTCTGGGATCCAGATTTGAATCGTATTCACTCCCGGAGGCAAACGAATGCTGGACGCTGCATGCTGCAGGAAGTACCAAATTATCGTAATTATCGTCAACAATACGCCGTGGTGGTAACAACTGGTCCCACGCGCGCGCTCTCTCCTTCAGAAAAAATCTCGTCATCAATGGTGCGCCATTTACGTTTGCGCCATTCGGCATTCCGTACCGACCGTGTTCCGCCTTCCGGACTTCACCCGGGCATCATATTCAAATGGCTGACCGCACGGAATGGGGCCTTTCCGAAAATTATTATTACTATCCCTCTCATTGCCCGTATCAAGATCATCAAGACGCCATGGCTAGCAGGGCTAATCTGCGCCGTGAGAACACAAACAGAAGCAATTTGCTCCGGGCCGTTCTTTTCCATCTCAGATGTCCGCAGCTTCTCGGACATCTATCGTACCTTTCGCGTGCCTCATCCCATCCCAACACCAACCAGCAAAACCAGCCAGTCAGAGATAAATGGTGATGATGATGACTCGAATCAAATTTAAAATTTGAATATTCAACTCCCAGCTGCTTGATGGAGGATCGCGCGCGGAAAAGGGTGGAGGAAGCGCGGCCAAAATTGGAACTCTCCCAAGCCACAGTACAAATGAATTTCTTCGGGCGGGCGGTGAGCTGGGAACTGACCGGGCAAGATTAATACGCTAATTCCCGCACGGTTGATGATGATGCCTGCTACCGCTTCATCGAACACGGTGCCTAATTTCGTTTTGTTGTGGACAAACAGACAAGCTTCCCGAACCCATCGAATAGGTCCGTCCGTCCGTTTGCTGGGCCAGTTGGCAATTATTGGAATTTTACACCTCTAATTTCACGGAAGCTCACAGATTTCATGAGGCTTTTTTTTGTTGTTGGAGTGAGGACTCCCTTCGGTGAGGCGATCGAGATAAAGACCTGCTTCCGAGACTGGTCGCCGCTGCGGGATTACTCGGGCAGGGTGGGAAATAAATAATCACACCCGAAACGTTGTTCGGTGGGAGCAAAAATGGAAATGAAATTAAAATGAATCTGGAGCTGGAAATGATCATCAGTCATTTTTTCTTCTTCGTCCGCCGGGACTCAGACCCTGGTTTTTCGTGGTTTGCAGCCCTCCGTACCCGCGTTGGCGTTGTTAGCGCAAATTAACATACGGCAGGCCAACAGCTTGTACGACATGTTCGGGCAAAGGCGACAAATTAACGACCCCAAAGGAGACAAACCCGACACACCTGAGCGACGTCCGTCGCGAGCGGATCTTATCTTCGATCGAGTTTTCCCATTCGAGCGCGTTTGTAGATTGGCTTGGCGTTACGACGATTCCGAACCGGTGATCAAAACGGAAACATGAGCCCTCCGGTGTGGCACTCGCACCACAATCAGTTGACCGGCGCTTGTTCGGCTTTCGGAAGGGGATCTGGTTTTATGGGCTTGCAGCCCAATTTCTGCCACTCTGTTCTGGTTCAACCAGCTGGATTTGGTGCTCGGAAGCACAAGAAGCTGATCGCTCTCCGCTCGTTTTGGTGAACACAAATTTTTATGCCTGTGTGTGTGTTTTTTTTTCTCGCCGGGGAAGAATGATAAACGACGGCAAAGTGAGAAAAGTGGAATAAAAATTGTCAAATAGTACAAGCAATTATTTTAACCACCGTTCCGTGCCGGCTACGCCAGTGGAAGGAAGCGATAGAAGAAACGGGAAACAATGTCCGCCCGAAGATCGGAGCCCGGAGCCATCTTCCGCGATGAATTTTTTATTACCCCGTTTTCGGTGGACCCGCGTAGGGGGGGGAGACAAATTGCTGGCACTGCTCCGGCATCGGTTCTGAACCTCATTTCAATTTCATTGTCACATGTGCCGAGAAACGCCGAATGCTTCTGTCTTTTCGGTCACATTTCGGAGGTGGTTTTGTTTTTTGGTTGCCTATCAGAAAGGAAAATCCCATCGCGTCATAATTTGAGGCACGAACGAGGTGGATGTGACTCGGTGCCGCTCATTTGAATGTCACCAACGATGACAGGACACAGGGGGTGCTTGCCGGGGTTGAAAACATAATTATGTGACAGCACGAGATCATTATCAGTTGCCGAGGGAAACGGGATAATTACGGATATGTTTTCCTGTTCACATCTCGTCTTTTTGTTGTTGTTGCTGTTTTGTCCTCAAGATCGTCGTAATGACATGCAAAAGTGTCGCAAGAGGCGATCATTTTCGACAGCTTGCCCTAAATTACCTTGCAGAGACACACACACACTGTCAGTGAGGTGTATGATGACTTTAGAAAAGAGGTGCGTGCTTTAATGAATCTAAGGGCTAAGATTTCTTATCTTCTGGAAAACTTCCTGGTCTAAGGGACTTCCTATACCAAGAGACCTCGAGTCGAGTGGTTCTCTTCAAAGGGACTTCATAACATATGAAGTCTCATATGCTAAAAGAGACTTCGAATTTGACGAATCTTGATAGTTCAAACTGTTTTGATCAAGAGAACTCGTTATAAAACTTGAAACTGCGTGCCTTTCAAGTTGGCAAGAGGCTGCATCGTCCAAAAAGCCTCAATTACCAGGATATCAAGTAGCAGATCGAGCAAGAGACTTAGTCATCGATGAGGCTTACTCATCCAATTGGACTTGTCTTGTGAGACAGATTGCATCTCTACATCCTAACCCTTATAACCCTCTAACCTTAGAGCTTCTGAGCCTATTTAGCCAACTATGAGTACTTGTTGTCAAAAAGTCCTCGTCTCCCCATCCTAGTTTACCGAAAGAATTTATAATAAAAGAGGTCTGGCTATTCAAAGAATCCAATTTTTTAAAAGACTTCTCTTTCAGTTGAAGAAAACTATCTACCAAGAGTCCTCGTAGCCGATAAGTTCTCTTTCTTCAAGTTTCGTCTACAAAGAGTCCTAGTAATCGAAAAGGCCTTTTCGTCCACTCAACAAGAGATCGGTTAGTCAAAGGCGTCATCGTCCAAGAAGCCTTGTCTTCCAAGAGCTCTCATTGTCTAAGGGACCCTATTTTCCTACAGACCTATTAGTCAAAGGATCTTTATCTACTAGGGGGCTTCGTCTTCTCAGTCTCAACCCTCAAGAGATGTCTTAGTTAAAGACGCGCTGGAAGAAGCCTCATCTACCAGGCTTTGCCGTCGCCTGGTTCCTCATATAATGAGTCCTCTGAGTAAACTGTTCAAGTATAGGACCTAACTAGTGTTCCAACCGTTATGTCTACACAATTCTAGAGTCACTACTGTCAAAATGACACAAACTATTATTTACTTCGTTAGTAAATTCTCTCAAATGTTTGACAGATATCAGCTAAGAATTTCAGAATTCTTACATGGGTCATCAAACACCCCAACATTTGCAAAAACAAGAACCGATCTGCCAGCAAGATATAAAAGAAACAAGAGATTTTTTAGTTTTACAGAAAAAAAAACACATCAAAACACATTAATTGAAATGTGTATCACAAGGGAAAAAACACAGAACAACACACCGGACAAAAAAACAGTTTACCATTTTTCATTCTCATCCTCGCTTCCGGTCACTGTCTGTGTGGGCTTACCTGGGCACCCCCGAAATCTTTTGCCTGGTCCTATGTAAACTATGCTCATGCAGCACCCCCGGAACACCCAACCAACGAGGGGCAAAAACACATCATTTGATTTACTATCCAGCAGCTGGAAGGAGCATTCGTGTCGGACGAGTCTCAGCGCGCACCTTGACAAACGCTGTAGCGCCACAGCCACCGAAGAGAAGCCGCCGCGAATTAAGGGTAGAGAATTAAGCACCGAAAACGCGATCACCGCAAACGGCACCGGCTTGCCAAAGAGAGCGAGAGAGAGAGCAAGAGAGGCGAGAGACTAAATTAATTTTTATTATTTTTTATTCATTACTTTATTTATTGTTAAGTCATTGTTTCCCCGGGGACTGTGAAGCGTCTGCGAGCGGGTGCATGTTTGCAACCATTCCTCAACCCCTGCTTCCCCACTCTTCTTCTGCCAGACGGCGAGAGGGTGTATGTTTTATCCAACCTGCACCAGCCCAGGGTTGCAGTTATGCATGTTTAACTAGCCATGGTGCATTGCGGATTGCATCGACTGAGACTAAACCGACACCCGTTTGCGGCAACACTTTTGTGTGTGCAAATCGGCCTCCATTCCCGAACGGAACGGCCGGCTGAGGTGTGTGGGTATTTAAATTAACCACCTGCCCTTCCCTCTTGCCCAATGCTCACGCTCCCCCCTTTCCGTATGTAATGTGAGTTAATTATCGTTATTTTTGCTCGGCGGCGCTTTCGCGTCATTTAGCAGGCTCGAGCTGCGGTATGCCGGGTTCTCCGGCTTTTCCGGATAGCTCACGCAGACCCGGGCTGTGGCTATGTGGCGAGAAAGTGTTATGTTTGTTTATAAGACGAGCAGCTAATAATGGTTCGAGCTTCTCCCGGGAACAACCTGGTGGAACGAGGCAGCAAAGAAGAACCAGCAAACGAACCCCCGAAAGAACTTGAACTTCCCGGGCTTCCTTTTCGTTTTCCCCTTTACACTCGCTGTCATAACGATATTTTAATTGCGCCATGACGATGAGCTCGGAGCAGCAGCAGCAGCAGGGCATGCAAATGATATGTTAAGCGAACGTGTGCAGCATACCGTGAACGAGCGCGCTCACAACGCTGGCGGGTCGTGGCCGGTATGAATTTTAAACGGTTTAGATTCGGATCAAAATCTGACACACCTCCTAACGAATGGTAATCTGGGTTCGCGTACAGCACAGCCCCACACGCCGGCTAATTGGGCGCTATCCGGTGTGAGCTTGTGCTGGGGATAAGGTGGAAAAAAGGTTTTCCACTCAAGATAGGAATCAATTTTCGGTTGGTGAAGCTTTATGGGACGACCCGTTCCGTCCAGCAACAGCGGTAAACTTTAACTACCCTCGTCACCTGTCAGTCAGACGAGCGAGTGCGAGGCCGCACAGTGGTGTCCATCACCTGCGCCATGTCATTTCTGCTGTTTTAAATGCAACGATGGAACAGTGTAGGGGGGGGGGGGGGAGTTTTATTGCTCATTTAGCCACCGGAGAATGGAAACCCCGGGACAATAAAGTTTAATAAATCAGAACTGTTACAAATTGCGCAACGTTGCATCGGTGTAGCGAATCGGTTATGTCCTTCCACGGGTACGGGGCAGGACCTTCAATACCACTTGATCCACTTGTTGAAAAATTTCCCACGGCTTCTCTCTCTCTCTCTCTCTCGCTTTCAAATCCCCCATGGCGAATGTGTGTGTGCGTGGAAAACCTCACGCCCGTGTAGCACACGCATTTGGGGCGTGATCCTTGCTTAAACCGTGCCATATACCACGGCTATTTAAATAACAATCATCACCGAGGCGGAGGATAATATATGCACCCCTTTTTCCATTTCTTTCCCCCCCCACTCCTTACCGGTGAGTTTTCAGTGCGTTTCGGGGATTCTTTCCGGGGCGTTCCTTTTCGTGGGGTTGAATTTTCACATCATCAAATCAAATAATAATAAAAGGACGGGGACTGAAACTGCACGGAAGTGTAGAGCTATGTTTGGTACGCGGAAGGAACAACGCATTCCTTTCAAGGTTTTGGGAAGGAAATCGAGAAGTTCTTAGATAAAGCGAGAGGTGGAAGAAAAGAAAAATAATTCAAAAAAGTGTCCCCCTGTTTAGTCACCAGAGGGATAATAAAAAATAGTAACCTGTAGAATGAGCTACAGTGTGTGCCATAACTATAGGAACACACGTTTTTAAAATTTATTTTAAGGATTCATACATATTTAAAATTATTTAATTAGCTTTTTGAACACTTTCTAAATCTACAGAACGGGTTATAAAATATTAGATAAAATTTCATCATTAGATTTTCAAAAAATATCAATCAGTTGAGGGGGTTTTCAGAGTTCTAAAACAAGTTTATTGATCTCAAAAAAATCTTTTCTGTTGTTTTTTGAAGCAATTTTGTACTTGTCGTAAAAGATTTCACTGCCATGGTCTTAAAGTTCTGAAAATGTCCGTCTATCTGGTCGCCCCAAAACTATTGACGGCCTTTTAGCCTCTAGCCTCTAATTGTCTACGCAAACTTGTGTGGACCTCGTATACAAACAGAACTCGTTAACCATAAGGCCTCCAAAGAGTATCATCTATCAAGCGACCTCGTAGTCGAACGGAGCTCGTTGTCCAAAGGATCTTATTGTCTAGGAAGTCATCTTTTAAGAGACCTCCCAACAAAGTCTTATAAAATGAATGACTTCGTAGTGGACAAATTCTGGTCGTCTATCCTTTGTATGACCCAAAAGGCCTCGATATTGAAAAGAATCTGTCTTTCAATAGACTTATCCAATCAAAATACCTCGTAGCCAAGGAAGCCTTCTCTCTCAAGGAGCCTCATCTTGTAGTCGACAAAGCCTAATCCACTAATAGACTTTGTGGTCAAAGAGTCCTAGTCATTCAAACCTGAAGGGATCATAAGTTAAAAAATATATAGCAAAGTCTAAGTTAAACATAACAGAAGATCATTACAGCAGGTGAGATACTCTGAGAATTGAATTTGTCTAGCCAATTAATTTGATTTGGAAAAAAATGTTTGTAAATAATTCTAGAGAGAGAGAGAGAGCGACATTTTCTCATCGCTTATTTTCAAAGTTTTCAAGTAAGAAATAAATTTAACCATTCTATCGGATCACTCTGGGAATGGGAAAAAATGTTTCTAAAAACTGACTTAGGTCTTTGTAGGCATCAAAGTTTATGTCCATCCTTACTCAAAAACCCTTAGCTCGTACAATTATGCCACACACTGTAGATTATACATTCAACCTTGCGTTACAAGCCCACCTAAGGTTGGTGGGACAGACACCGGGCGAGGGACGGCGAGGAACACAACAAGAACATTATTACCTCGATTGCCGTGGGGTAACTTAACATAATAAACGATTTCTCAATTCCGATGATACTTTGCGGGAAAGCAAAGAAAAGAAGAGAAGAAAAAAAACGCAATCACGGCACCCTTTCGGAAGTTGCTAAATAAATCAAAGGGTTGTTTTGCCCCGGTATTTTGCACCCCCTTCCCCCCCCCCCCTCCTCTAGCCAGTAAGTTCTTTCAACATCCTTCTAAGCTGTCCCACTGCACTTGAGAGAAGGGGAAAAAACGAACAGGAAAACACTTACGTGATCTTGAATCGCGCCACGGAACGAGAGTTCCGTTCGAGACTGGCTTAGGGATCTATCACCCCTTTTTTTCGTCGTAGGTGAGTAGAAGTGTCCCGGACATAAAAAAAAACACACACACGCAACAAGCACACAAAAAACACCAGTGTTGCTGACACGAGCCAAACGTCAAACGTCAAGCGAAGGAAAGGGATAGAGACGCTAGGGAATCCCTTTTTTGTCTGTCACCCGGTGGTAAAGGGGTTTTTCGCTGGCAACCCCTAAATGGTGCGAAAGACGGGCGGAAGTCTTTAAGAAAACAAATCCCTAACTTGCCGCTTTGTTCGATGACTTTAAAACGATTATTTGATAGACTCTCGCGCGCACACATGATTTATTTGAAGGAATTTGATAGCCCGGGCACGTGGCTTACAGGACACGGCCCGTACCCGGTAACATGATCGATCGATCGGTTACGGCTTACCTGTCTCTTCCGGCTTTTCGTACGGTGGCGATTCATCTCCACCGTAAAACTGACGGTACAGCGAATGGCGCGACGATGCTTTGAACTTTGACATGCTGAAATCTACCGCACGGTCGGCGGACCTGGAAAGCGCGCCCAGCTGGTCGGCGGTCTGGTTCGGTACGGGTGACGGTGAACGGCGGTGGTGCAGTTGACGGTGGTGACGATGGTGGTCTACGAGGGCCACTCCATGCGAACTTCTCGGAGCAACCAAAAGCGGCATAATCAGGATGCACCACGGACGCGACTCGTTGTCGCGATCGGTTTGCTTTGCTTTGCTACACACACATACAAGCACACGGCACACTCACTTATCACACACCGAAAGGAGGTAATTGTCACACGAGTTTTCGCGCGGCATCATTGATTATTATGATTATGATGAGGACACCACACTTTCCACAGGACACACACACGTCCTCTCGGGTTGGTCCAGCCGTCCAATTAGTGTCGGCTGCGTGAAAGAGAACCCGCTTTTGATGTCTTTACAATTTACTCATTAGCGCTGTGTTTACTGAAGAAAAAAAAAAATGCGAACAAGGTAAAGACACACACACACACAAGACCCGGTAAATAGTAATGAGATCTTCATTTGGTTAATATTTACATCAATCACAATTATAGACATTCGCGATGATATCTCCCTTCCTGCTTCTGAGCTCATTTGCTCCTCAAGAATACACCTGAGGCCAACCGGTACTGCCGAGTGAAAGAGGAGCATAAATTCGTGGCAGGTGACACGGTTACGCGAGTGCTGTCAGCACAGGCCGGTGACCGGTTAATCTGCTCGTCCGTAAGGTCCTTTGCGGCCCACCACGACACACCTGCTGGTTGCCTCTCAGATTGGCATTAGCATACGGGCCTGGCAGTCCACAAAGGCTGGACGCGTGCACAAACGAAGCGCGTAAGCTTCGTCCTTTATCGTGCCGGTCTGATCTTGATGTTCCTTAATTGTTGCGCTTGTTCAGCTTTAACGTTCTCGACCCCTTTTGATACCTATTACACCTTGGAAGGTTAAGAAACACACACACACACGTTGACATACTGACAGAAAAGTGGTGGAAAGGAGAAGGTGAGAGGGCTGGCACCCAGGTCTTACCCGATCGTCGTCCGTCACCCGCTGATAAGCATCGGGGGTCGACGCGACCGTGCCGGCAGAACAGGTTTATTCATCATCGTCAAAGCGTTATCAGCGTTACGTGTACATGGGCTGCACATGTGTCACAATCGAACGCGACTTTATCAGTCGATTTTGTATTCCAATAAACAAATTACCGTCACATCAAACGACGGCGTAAAGGTGATCTAATGAAGGCGCCCGTTCTGCCTTCCTTTTCGCCGGTCTCCCCACAAGAGACGAAAAAAAAAAGGTGTAAAACGCCTTAAGGCGAGCCATTATAAAATTGGGGTGGTAGGGGGAGGGGGGAGGGGGGATGGGGCAACACACCAGCCAGCATGCGTTCGAGAAAATTATCGAAAAACACCCGAGCAGAATTACGATTCGATTACGGCATCCCCGATCATATAATGGGCCTGCTGCATGGCTAGCACACACACACCATACACGTGAACACCTATAAAACGATTTTCAACACCCCGAAAACTAAACAAAAAACCTGGGCCACAAGAACGAAGCTTTTTTTGGGGGGGGGGGGGATACGATCGTGAGAAAACGGAAGAAACGTGTTAGGAAACGTTTTGTGTGTAGATTTTTTCCTTCCAAGCCTTAACTCAACGCCCCACCAAGACCCGTCCATTGGCTGGACTAGACAAGCGGGGGCAGGAGGACGTGGTGCCGGTGACGGCGTTGGTCGGTAAGTGGAGTAAATTTTGCATAAAGAATTAATAATTGATCAATCTAACACACCCGATATTTTGATCACCCTCATCGCCTTCCATCCCCTTCCCTGTTGGCTGGTTCGGAATTTCGAACTTTCGGACGTGAGAAAAATATGATACACCCCGTAGGAAGCAGCTGGAATGGGGGCTTCTCCTCTTGTATAAAATCATTCGCGCCCTATTAATCGATTAGTGCCGCGGTCCTCGCGGTCCACCGCGGTAGTGTTCTTCCCGCCGGGCAGGGACCGGAAATCACCGGAAATCAACGGAACTGCTGTGTCCAATAATTGTGCCACTCTGGCTCTCTCTTTCTCTGTAAGCCATGTTTCTTGTGGCTGGGAATCTTTTTCCCTTCTTTTTTTCCCCCTTTCGAGAATTCTGCTGCTTTCTGGTTCATCACAATTTTCCCTTACTATTTGCCTTCCGGGTCGATCATTTTCGACGAGACGCGAGATTACGGCAATGTTATTAAAACAGTATTGGGCCTATTCTGTTTGGGGAAGTACAAATTTGAGATGAACGATCCTTGGACAGATTGCTGCCGAAAGTTAGACCACTTAGTGGTGGGCCTTAGGGTGTGCTATTCGATCACGCTTCTCAGCTTTCAGTAAATCGTTCTCTAGTGCCCGAGGGATACGGTTGCTGTGGCAGTTAGAGCTTTTGGCATATAATTTGACCATCACTCCAGAATTTAAAGATGTTGAATAAAAGGTAGTTTATAGGAAGATACTTTGCTCAGTAGTCCTTGTTGAGTCGTTGGTGGATAATGCGAATAGAACAGGACTTAAAAATCTTCTTCGAGGGACTCCTGAGTTTTTCGAGGAAGCTGAAGAATATGAGGAGCCTGTATAAACTACTTCAAGGCATTTGGTAGTAAAGTTATTAATACTGATATCGACGCCGTTCTTTTATCAATCTCAGTCTTACTTTTAACTTTCCGCAAAGAAATTTTCCAGAAATCAGGAATGTTGCTGCTTGCAGCCATTTCATCCTTGGAACATCATGGATGATTTTCGTCTAGAGATACTTGTTGTAGAATATAATCAGCATGGCTTTCAGGATATCCCTACTATGAATCTAAAGATTGGCCCAGCAGCAAAAAACAGCTTCAAACTCTTAATTCTTCTTCAGATTCGCTGAATATTGGATATTGGTGCTGGACTAGGGACATCCACAGAGTTCGAAAGAACCTAGAGTCAGGTTACGGTCAGCAACTTTGAATCAATTTGACTTAAGTCAGTTTAAGAAGTCAGTATATTAAAGACATAAAAAATACAATAGCTTCTCCGAAACATTTAAACAAATATAAAACTTATATTCAAAATAGCTTCAAATATTTTAAGAGCATTATCACAAAGCTTTAAGACAAGGAATAATTTTAAAACCATCCTAATATTTGCTCACAATTAGAAGCCTCACCTAAACACCTGGTGAGAATTAATGCAAAGAGGCTCCAGGACTCATGTTAGGGACACGCAATACACGGACACTCAATAGGACGTGTTTTTAATAATGAGTGACAAATGAGTACCATAGTGCAACGCAAAGACCTTACGGATATTCAATGAGTGAAACCGATACTTGCTATTTAAGGTTTCTCTTTCCGATTCAACACTACACCACCTGCAACAACCACGTGGTCCGTGGTGGCATAATTGATGGCAATTATTCTAATTTATAATGTTTCCCGAATTTAATAATTGTTTCCCTGTTACACCGGACATGGGTTCAGATATGTTAATGGTAACAAATTCATTCACAAAAAAGGAGACCCAGTCCCGGGTCTTTTCCAGAATCCAACCGTTTTCTGCTTCGGGAAAGCGCTAGACGACCCGGTCCGGAGGTGAAAATTATGAGCTTTGATCAAAATCGCGGGTCAAACAACGTACACGTTCTTCGGTGTTATGTGTGGCTACGCGTTCTACCACTCTAAACCCTGGGACCTGTACAGACAGCAGAGAAAGAGAGCAAGAGAGACCAAATGGGTGATGATTGGCGTGTTGGCAAGATTGTGGCCTAGCGTTATGGGGATGAATTTATGAATGCGCTGCGTTTTCCCAAGCCATCGTGCAGCAGCGGCAGGTGGGACCTCGCTGTTGAAGTTATTATTTATATGCGTTTAGCGAAGGAAGGATCCCACCCTTACGAGGGTGGAAGAACGTGGAGGAAGACCACCGACGGAACTTCGGAACACCCCGCGGGTTATGGTGTTAATTGAATTAATTATAAAGAGCCCAAACCGACCGACCGACCGACCGACCCCAGGCCCGAGCCAGTCAATAAGTGCATTAATTACAGTATTGAGAGCCAAACCGTATCAACATGATGAGAACATGAGAAGAAAGCAGCACGCCTGTTCTGTTTCCCGTTGTGGGGAGTTTGCTCCAAATTAAAGTGTAGCCCACAGTAGCTAACCGCCTTTTTATTCCCTCAGCGAACCTTCATTTCATGAATTTCGACAGCCAAATTTAGAACTGAACGGGAGCGAAAAGATAAAGATCCTTTCTTGGTAGCTAATCTAAACCGTACACGTACAGATATGGAGCGCGTGATGGAGTTGTTTTTATCATAAAAGCCGTTTCCCAAGCCTAAACTTCTCATTTGTTTTCCTACCCTCGCAAAAGGGCTATGGAAAGTCCTCCTCCAACCCCTGTTTATACTCGCCCAAGCGAAAACAGTTTTAATCCCACCAAACAATCAAACGAATTAATCAATCACCAACCCTCGGCGTGGTGTGATAAGCGTATGCATTCATTGAGTTGCCAATGAGCAGGCGCTTCTTGGCTGCCCTTCCACCCTTCCCATTGCTCCCCTAGGGTGGTCGGGTGGACCAGGATTAGAGCCCATTTAGATAAGCAAAAATCCCCACGGAAAGAAAAAAACCGAAACATAGTCACCATTTCTGCCTCCGGAAGGTCTTCGCGCGTATGCTAAGATGTAGTGTTTGTGTGACGGTGACGAAGCCTCTTGAGGGTTCTTGACCACATTTTTCTTTTTTTGGGGAGGTAGCTAGCTCCGGTTCCGTAGCAAGGTCTTTCCCCCGATGTACTGTCGATAAATCCTATTCGTCAATTCAAGCCTTCGTGCGCGCAGTTTTTACCCCGGGCCAGCAGTAGATTAGATGAGCGAGTTTTTGCTTCTCATTATGACAGTTTTGGGCCAGTGCCACAAAACAATGCACAAATGTTCAAGTCACCAAGGCCCTCATTATGGGGCGTCTTGTGTCAGCAAGCGTCAGTGTTATCACCAAACCGTTGCTCAATGATCCGTGTGTTTTCACGTTCGGCTTATCGTGATCCGACGGTTTCCTATATATGTTTTTCCCCCCAGAGGGTGTGTTTAAAATAGAACTCAATCACATCGTCGTCGGGGAGAGTGATTATGCGCAGGAATAAAGTATGATATGAGTTTTCGCCCTGAAAGAAGGCATATAAGTCTTTTTAGAGATGTTAAGGCCGTTTAAGAATTTCCTAATTTCTATGCGCTACATAAACAATAATTTCATAAATGGCGTCCTAGTTACCCGTTCAATTTGACACTTGACACTTTTAGCAGTTTATTTCAAAACAACTCTAGTTGTCAAGCAAATGTGACAGCCAATGTTGACCAAAATATCCAAGTTATCATTGGATTTCATAGAGACGGTCTTCAAAGTACTCTGAATCTCTCTCGCGGTTGTAGTGCCAAAAAAGCAATACTTCAGATTAAAAATTAGAACGGTTGGTAAGTTTTTCGTTCGGTTATTCGTTTCAATTTTTGGCAGGCAGAATAGAAAAATACGATTAGATAAGTAAGACAAAGTAAAGCAAATCCTGAAATCAGATACAATTCTAGAAAATTTGATAGACGAACGAGCTTGTTGTCATTATTTACCATTTGACGTTTAAGGTTTGACGTAAGACGTTAATTACTGAGGTAATTAAGTGCTTTTTGAGTATTTTTTGATTCATTTTTTAAGCGTAAATTAATTTTGGACGCTTTAAAATGGACTTCTGCGTAATATGACACATCGAATGCTCTAAAAACTTGTTATTCAAGAACTAAAACAAGAGCTCCTTCTACATGTGGAGGATACTCATAGGGTCTAGTACATAAGAAGTCATTACCTTAGGTACTCCAAATCTAATTCTATGAGAGACATAACGCTCGAAAGTCAACAAGACTTCAAATATCCGGATGTCTAAAATCATTTTTATATTACAGATAGGTGTTTTGTGGATTGTTTAATAGATTTTTGTTAATCTTTTTCAGGTCCCCAGGTAGAAAAATGTGAATTCCTTTTTTTTTGAAAACAGAGCATAATAAAAAAGAGCATGGTCTTTTAATACACCTTACAGTCTCTTGCCTGCCACACGATATCCGAAGGCAGAAGTTGAATTTGGTCATCGATTAAAAATTGACAACCTGACTCACATGCACATGGCGGTTTCACACTTTAATTCACACTCTATTCACTGTCACCCGACCTGTCATCTACCTGCCACTGATAACTCCCGATTCCCGAGGGCGATCCGGACACGAGAACCTCTCAAAAGCAGATCACCAATTTCTCCTCCTCCTATGTTTTGTCCTGTCTTACTGATAGATGAATAATGACGACGAAGATGCTTCGAAAAAACCCGTTTGAACTAACCGGAACGCATCGAATTGCGGCCAAATCGAACTCGCGACGAATCAATCTCAAACGCACAAGCTTATCTCTACACACCTGCACAAAAGGGTGGTATTCAAATAAAACCCGCCACCCCTTTTCGATCCGTGTCCTCTCTTCGACCGGACGACTGTCTTGAGGTTGTTGAGCGTACGTTGCCGCTATCACGGCGTAAGATAGGTGATAAGGTCGGGCAATCGGGAAGTTTTAAAAATACTTGTCATTGCAATATCCATCCCAGGGGTTGCTAGTACGTTTATTACACACAGCTCACATGAGGCTCGATTGCCACATCTTAGCAAATTGATTGATTTATACTACGCAGCCGTCGTCACAACGGAAACTATTTATGGATGGCACAAATAACGCGCGCGTTGTTTTGAATTGTTATACCCTTCCACTCACTTACCAGCTAGTGGCGCACTAAAACTCAAGTCTAGGATTGATTAGGATCGCGTCAAAAGTGTGACGATTTGTTTTTTTCGTCCAGACTTTCCAATATCGCCGACACACACACTTACAGGTCCTATTCTTGGCGCAGTACAGATAACCTGGGCGGGCCAATTTGTCATGGCCGTGTACGGTTCGCACGTTTGCGTACAAACCGAACTGTCAAAGATAAGCGTGCAACATTTATCAATTAAAGTTCAATCCATTACATCACTGAAGCCGAGCGCTCCCAACAAGAAAAAGCCTCGGCGACACCGAACTATTCAAATGATAATTCAAATTTTCCCGTCAACTTGACAGCTAACAAGCGAGGTGGTGTGATACGGTTGAAAGAATGTTACAAAATATTCTCCCGCAGCAACCTCCCTCCCCGCCCCCTTCCAAGTGTGACCCTGGCATGTGTAGAAGACCCCGGTAACAAAAAAATCGCTCAAGACACTTGCTGCTTGGTCGATAGGAAATTGAGAGGAAGAGGAAAACCGCGTCACGAACAACCCCATCGGAGCTTGTGCACATACTTGGCGGCAAGAACGTGGCGTATCACATCGATTTACCCAATCGACAGCACCCCGGGGATCGGGGCGATGAGCGGCAATGAGAAGTGTTAAACGTGAGCCAGCGTACCAAGGAAAGCTCTCCCACTGATAAGAGTTTGCCGGCGCACCTTCGAGCCGCACTTTCGACGGCCACCTTCGAAGCAGGAAAACATAATCGATATCAATCGCCAAACCAGGTCGTCGGTGTGTACGTGCGTGTGTGTGAAAGGGGAGACCTTGGTGGGCTTCTTAATCTTCTCCTTCCCATGAAGGGACCGTGAACCACACGGTTGATACGTAAAGACACTTTCAGAGCTCTGATGCTGTAGCTCGGAAGTCTCCAAAAGGGTCCATTGCTCCCAAGATCACGCTCACGAAGCACACGAAGCACAAAAAACAGACATTACACACCGTGGTGTCCAGATGTTTCGACTGCAGGAACTTCCGTCTTAAAGCCACCGGTTTGGCAGCGAAAAAGGCGCACCGTGTAATGAGCACTCGGTGTTTGCGTGCGTGGAAAGGGCGTCCGATGGAAATGACGTCCATTCGATGACGTAGGGATCCCGTCGCTACCCCCATTGCTCAATCGTGCTGGGCCCCCGGGCATTTGCGCGGATTTTTCCTTCTCGCTTCCAGGGCAGCGTCAATCGAAAGGCCGCCGATTGCCTGGAGGCACCACACACCACACTTCGAACGAGTCTCCACCATCGTTTCGCTGTAATTCTGGTCTTTTTTTCGGGGTGTTCTTCCCGTGCTTTTCTTCTCTCTTCGAGAAGAAAGTAGTTACAGTGGCGTGTGGTGTGCCGTCGGTTGATGCTGCCGGGCGAAGCAAGACTTAGACGCAGCTCATCGTAATCATTAGCTTCGGCCTCCTTAAATAGCGCCCCCCAAGCAAACAAAATCACGCTCCGGATATGTTCGAAGCAGCCGACAAGATTGCTGTTACGGTCAGCTCTCGGAATCGGAATTCTAGGGAACCTTTTTTGCTCGGGATGGTAGACAGCAGCAGTAGCCCCACCGGAAGGATTCTGGCAATCATGCGTGACGAAACGATGACGACAAAACCCGCAGAACCGCAATCGATCGAAAGACGGAAGTCAGCTGATGTTCTTGTGTGTGTGGTTGTGTGTATTTCCAGGGCCAAGGATGGGATGTTTCGGGGGCCACCCACCCAGCATCCCGTGTGTGTGTGTGTGTGGGTGTAGCAATTATTGCGGTAGGTTATTTTTCCCCGGAGGTCAATCTTCTTGTTTTTGGGGCGACGAGCGCTCGCAAGATGCTCTCATTAATTACTCTATCCTGGACTGGTGAATGAGCGCCTCGTTGCGGTTAAGCTTTTCTGCGATCGATACGGATACTGAAGTCTTCCAAGTGAGGGGAGACCCGAGAGACACACAACCACAATTATTCCCGGCAAAAAACGTGGTGTTTACGGGGTGAAGCAGGTGACAACACTTGGCAACAGCTGTAAAACAGCTCATCGGCCATTAGGCAGCAGCTCATCACCATTTTAAATGTCACGTCACTCGACTGTGATCTTAACCGTTCAATGCAACAAGCATCAGGCTGTGAAATTCCTACCCGGGAAAATGTTGCTTTGAGCCGCTGCATAAATCAGCCGGACGCCATATTGTCCAGGTCGCGCGAAATAGTTCCCAGCAAATCTTACTTGCGATGTAAACCAGCACCTCTTATCTAACTCTAAAGACGCTAAACAAAACACTTTTAATCGACACAATCATCACTCTGCGAAAGCTCACTCTCTGTACTCGAGATAGCTTCAAAAAAATGAACACCAGAAGAACCACCTTTCCTTAACTGCTCCAACTGGCCGGATGTTTTTTTTTACCGACGGCATTTCACTTCGCCACCAGATAAAGCGTTTTGCACCTCACTTTTACAACGTTTTTTCTCTTCTTCTTCTTTTGCACACTTTTGCTGATTTACTGCGTAGTCATGTATCTGGAAAACGGCAAGTACACTATTTACCAGGGCCGTACAATGGCCGACGGGTCTGTAAATCACACATTTAAATTCCTGGAACACAGCCGGCCGCAAGCTAATCTCTGATCTGACGGTGTAATTCTGGTTGTTTTGAGGGAGGGGGGGGGGGGGCGGCTGCCTTATCACCGAAAAGCACGCCGGACATGATGAAATAAGCACAATCATGCAGGTGCTAGCACACATTTCTATTGTGCAAATCGCTTATCGGAATTACCGGAAGATTTTTTTGGTCGAGGTTAGATTTTTCACTTTGACTTTTTTTTTCCACTTCACTTATTTAATTTATTTTTTTAAAAGGTTTTTCTTTTTATGGAAAGAAAACACATGCAAATGTTATCACACACACATTCAAAACACTATCCCAGTGGGAAGCATACGCCGCACACAGAGCACACGTTACGATCCGACCAGCCGAGATGAGCACCACCGATCTCGTATCCGCTTCCGACTGAGATTGTTGTCAATTCCGGTATTGATACGATGCCCACACGATAGGTCACACACGGTTTTCTCCACGGGTTGCCATCACCCCCTCCCTTTCCCCTTCACCTACCCACCTCTCACCACCTTTAGTCTCTCTGGGCGTACAGAGACTGAGTACGGTGCGCGTCTTTCGGTCGCTGTTACGTGTTCGCGGACCATTTAGTTTTCCGGAAAACCCGGCACGGAACGGATCGTCCCTCAGCGAAAAAGGAAAAAATTGGTTGTCCCCCAACAAAACAAAACAACACCGCGCGCCCACCGGTTGCAGAATATTAAAAGTCGTCGATGATCGTTCAGTTTCAGTTCAATACCGACTGCCCTGGGCTGGAAGATCTGGCGCCCTCGCCCCTGGTCACTTGGAGGGCTGTTTCCATCCCCCCTGATCGGGGCGGGTGGGTGGGGTGCAGGTGCGTGCCCACTGTCCGCGTGTGAGTGTGCGATTTTTTGCTTTTCCTCCGCACACACATGCGAGTACGCGGAATGATAACACACACGCGAATGTTTAGTAGCTTGGTTTGCACGTGTGTGTGTGTGTGCGAGTAAAAGAGACCACCAGAGTTTAGTAGCGCAGACCACCGCACAGGACATCGCATCCTACCGCATCGGGATCCTTTCGATGTTCCTGATGACGCGAAAATCTTCCTGGTGGCGCGGGAAAATCTCACACAGCAGTGTTTTGTTCGTTGACAGCAGCAGCGCCAGCGAGCGAACACGTCGGGCGCCCACAAACCGGCTTACACAAACACGCATATACTAAGCAAAAACAAATCGCGCGGAATCGACACGGAACAATAGCAACACACGAGAGCGAGATAGAGAGCGCGAGAGAGCGAGAGAGAGAGAGCGAACGCTCGAGAACGACATTCGGAAGCTCACACATGCGTTCGTTTGCCTGTTCGGACCGTGGGGCACTAAAGATGCTTTTCCCTTTGGCGGCACATATTGGCCGGTAGGGCAAAAATCGAACCACGTAAGAAAATCGGTCGGTGTGTGCGAAAATTGAGCGTTCGGTGCCCCATCTTTTTCGCGTTACCTTTTTGTTTTTCTTTACGCTTTTTGCTGTTGCTGCTTCCCCAGTTCAGGCCGTGTTGCCGAAAGTAAACAATCGAGCGGCATCCAACAGCACAGCACAACACCAGTGCCCAGATGCAAGTGTATCCAAGTAGCGATCTCGCGTTTTTCCCCTTTCTTGCGCGAGTGTGTGTGTGTGTGTGACCGAGTACGCGCGACTCCACCGCGAGAGAGCGAGAGAGCTTTTCCCGGTTTGCTCTAACTGTTTTATACACACCACTACACACAAGCGCTCACGCTTGCACTGGCGGCACGCTATCAGCATGTGTGCGTGAGTCGCGTTAAGGGGAATCGTTGTTATGATGGATTTTAAAGCCCCACTTCTTCCAAAGGGGTGGTTGCTGTTCGAGAGTGTGTGTGTGTGCGTGTGAGCGCTTCATCGAGGGTTGAAAACTTTCAAACCTCCCCCCACCACCCACAGCGCTTGGGGCGGGAGGTCTTCACTTTAAAACTCCGGCATGCGTATTGGGGCGGGTGAGTGTGTGCGTGCGTATTGTAGAAGTCCACCTTTTTTTCACCTAACAAGGGTGGGGAAGCCTCTACCGTGGGAGAGAGGGGTGCGGGAGGGGGCTAAAAATTTTCCAACTCACCCCCACACAGAGGGAGAGGGTAGCAAAAGCAAAAAAAAAGAGAAGAAAATCATATTCATATTACTGTGCTCCAATCACAGCGAGCCGTCGGGACGGGCGTTGTTGCGGGCTAATGCGCGATATGCGTATGCGCGTTTTATGTTAAACAGATGATAATGAAGCTCTGGCAGCGCCCGGTACGTCAAGCTGTCGGACGGGTCCCGGACTCTCTGACCGTCTCGCTCAAGCACCAACCCAAAAAGGGGTTGGGTTTAACTGATAGGGGGGGGGACTTCATGGGGTGTGTGTGTGTGGATGGAAATTCTACACAACGAATAACAAAGCACAGAAATAAATAATCCTCAGCGTTTCTTTGTGAGACTTCATTTTTCTTTTAAAACCTCGGGATGACGTGTTAGTTCGGGGGTAGGGAAAATCCCATCCTATCCTTCATTTTGTGCGCTGGAAAATCTGGGATTTTTCAAATTGAATTCCCCACGATGAATCCCTCCGACTTAGACTTCAACAGCGATGATTAATTGGGGCAAAACTAAGTCCGCTATTCATTGGAGCCTTCAAGCGTACTTTAAGCACAACCTTTAAGCACAGCATCCGTACATTCCGGCACGAACTTTGGCCTTCGCACAACTTCATCACGCACTCCCGGCATCGGTACCGCCCGGAGCTCCAAACAAAAAGCTCCAAATTAAAGCTAAACCTAGTGGTGGAGCAACCAGGAACGTGTCAGATAAAGCCCGACTGCAGCAATGCTTTATCGATCCGGTGCCGAAACGCCATTGACCTATAATTCCGTGCGCTTCGGTCAGTTTCCGCCGTACGCTGGGGTGAGCTCGGACGACGAAAACGCCCGACACGGGGAAAGAACATTTTATTACTTTTATTAGTTTGCGGGTTTGCTGCGTTTCGTCTCCATATTGGCCGGGTGTTTTTGCCCGAACCGGGGCCTGACTAGCGCTCTTATCCATACACAACCCAGCACCGAGCAGAGAAAGAGGAGCCCGTAAGATTTGGACGGTGGACTCCAAGCGTCCAGACTCATCGGCGTGCGAGGACTTGCCGCATATAGAGAGTTCGGTCATTCATTCGCCACTAACTTCTAATACGGTAGCACCATTTACTACGCGTCCGAGCTACGACTACTACTACTACTACTATCTCCTCCGGACCTGGCCGAACATTGCACCCTCAACCGTCAGGATCTCATTGAAGCTCCCACGCGAGACTGATTCGAATCGGAAGTGTGTACTTTGGGGAACGCAAACACACACCCGCACGCACTCGAAGCCACTGTCCCGCAGTGTAACTGTAAGACTCCACGGCTAACGCACAACAGCACGCAAGTAGTGCTCCAAAATAAGTCTTTCCGGGAGGGGTGTGGGAAATATTTTCGGTGGCATTCGGCAGCTTCGTAGGATGTGTCCAATTGTGCCACGTGACACGTGAAGACGCGTATCGACAGGTGGCTAATGATGAAGGCTCACCGACAAGGTTAAAGGTAACGCTTGGAAGGACCAAAGTTTGTCGCCCAAGATCGCTGAACGATGTGTGGTTACACGTCGGACAGGACACCAAGTAGCGCCTCCTGGTGTCTGGTGTGCGATAGACGTTAATTGACGTATTTTGATAAGAGCACTGTTGACGGCTCCTATTGACCCCTGTCGGTTGGGGAAACATCTCCCGTGAAGCGGGAACTTTGGGTAGAATTTCTTGAAGCTAAAGGACAAAGAGTTTGCTTTAATAATTGTTAGCGAGGTTGATGCATAAAACATCCTACTAAGTACTCTTTTTAAATGTCTTTAACGCACTTTCTTTCCCTCTCTCGGAATCTTCCTGCCAGAAAGCATCCACACTCGTCTGAAGTTAAGCATTATGGCTAATCGTGTTTACGATTATGTTGTTACTCACCATTTCTAATCGTGGTGCGTACCGGAGCTCTTTCGCATGCTCCTCAGAAAGTATTTTTCTGGTTCCTTTGCTCCTTCTCAGTACTGGCAACGACCAAGACAAGGACTATCATCGACCCTTACCCAGTCTCGCTACGGTGTAAGTGGATGGTGTGCGAATGAGATCCGTTTGATTAAATGAATTCACCGGTCAAACGATAATGTTGATTGCATTTTGATCTTGGACTCTACTTGCTACTCCGCTATCTAAAGGGACCACAGAGAGAGAGAAAGAGAGAGAGAGAGGTCGTCCATCTTCCGACTTTGAATGATGCAAAAGCACCATTTCCTGGTGCTCCTTCCCACATACAAACTCACCCAGCACAGCATTCTAAAATTGCTAAAAAGAACCGAAGTGGGCGTGAAAAAATCATATTCCTCAAAGCATTCAAAATTCTCAAACAAAGAGCGAAAGAGAACCGTATGTGTGTCTGTGTGCCTCTATTCCCCCGGAAAGGCCGTGGAAAAAAAACGCTACTAGCAACCAGGAAAGATCTGCTAACGCCTCCCTTTTTGTAAAATTCACATTTCCACACCGTGTATATGATAAGGACGCCGACCAAGTTCCTGGACGGATGTGAGGATTTTATTTTCCCGGCCCGATTTTTCCCAGCGCTGCCTGCCAATCTCGCTTATCAAACACGCTTTTTGAATGTAGTTGAACACAGCGAGAACGCATGGCGTGTGTTGTTTTGTTTGGTGCGATATAAAAAAAAGTATATCTACAAACGAGACCGGCGTAACGGCACAGCACCAGCATAATGTGTCCCGGTTTCGGCCTATCCCGGTTACGACCACCGTCTGTACATACGGCGGGGAGCAGGGCATTACGGGCGTCAGCTATGACGAAGTTTTCCTTCGTCTAACAGGTTTAGAAATTGAAGTGAGGGAGAGAGAGGCACGAACTCAGAGTGTGTCTGTCAGAGCGAGTGAGAGAGAAGGCAGAAAGTCCTTCTCCCCCCTTGATAGTGAGTGTGATAAGGAGCGAATGGAAAACCCGAGCATTAGAGCGAAGAATATAATAAAGAATAATAAAATACTTTCACCCACTCCAGTTTCGGGGGGTGGGAGATTTTCTTTAAAAATAAGACGGACACAAGGACCTTCGGAGTCTCAACCCACATACACCCACACACACTCACACACCAGGGAAGCTTGCAGCTTGGGATTGGAATACTGGAATACATGAATATAAAGTCAGCCACACTGCTCAGGCTCCATCGGAACACTCAAAGCAGCCAAGGAGCAACTGCTCGAGCTCCACTGGAATATGCATGCCCGGCTCGGTATGTATGTCGCTGCTTTAGACTTGCACGACGTTCCATTCGTTATCACGGAGCACCCTTATCGTGTCCTCTCGTGACCGGTCGATATGGTCGGCACCATCAATCGACTTGAGAATGCACATTACGGGCAGCTTGTTTCCATAACTTTAGCATCTCCCCCCAACCGAATGGAAACTTCAACGGTGAATTTCAAACGGTTGGTGAGGTCCGTCGCCCATGCTGAAAGCTCCCACCATTTCAAAAACAGTCAGGTCTTGCCACGACCAGGCAGGAGCTAGTAAGTAGCGAGCTGGAATACATAAGAAGCTAGCAGAAATTGGATGAAAAATGAAAATCGCTCTTCTTTTCGTCTCCCTCTCCGGTATGCCATTTTCTCCATTTTTCACGACAATGCCTAAGCCGTGCTTTTTTAAAACCGTTGCCGAAGCTTTGCCAAGTGAAGCGCACCTGAAGCGGAGCTGATTCTTCCAACCCAACTGTCCGCCCCAACTTGGTAGATCCTCTTGCTTGTGGTCGTGTGTGTGTAGAGCTTTCTAGTTCAGTGCGCAGGTCCACAATACATCCTTCCAGCAGGTCCTCACTGTCTTACCTTACTCACACAGAACCAGTCCAGCAGCGGTAAGGAAAGCATGGACTTGTATTGTATGGCCAGGACATTCCCCACCGAGGTTTGGAGGGTGGCATGCAGGCACATCGGCCATGGGATAATAACATAAATCATAAAAACCTTCATGTACGTAAGTGTTGGTGACGATTCAATTGTCTGCAGCCGCACCGTCTGCAGGACATTTGAAGAAAAGCGAGCAGGGCTTGTTATGTATCAAAAGCGGAGTGCAAAATGACACCATTTTGCAATGAAAAGCGGATTTTTGACTATTTAATTTGAACTATTTAAATTTTTTAGTTCAAATTTAAGTTGTATTATCGCTTTTCTGAGGCCTCATTATTGGAGTGGGAACATAGCAAAAATTCTTATTAATGTCTACGAAACAACATTCAATATCCGGTCTCGCTTCACAGCACCTCTCAGGTCGCTTAATAAACCTCACCAAACTTCTAGCCAAACTCCAGACGCTCCACATCCGAGCGAAGCGTCCAGATTCTCACGATTTTCCCTCACAACAATGATTGTGTCTCGAGGTGTCCGTCTATTCCCAGTGCCGTGTGGCTGTGTGGCTGCAATTGCCCACATTACCTGTGTCAGGAAATAGCCGATGTAATAAAAATAAATAAAGTGCCAACTGTTTTCCCCTTACACAACACCTCATCCTCAGAAGGTCAGCGCTGCAAGGAAGCAGATTCGGTCCGGAATCCGGGCTCTTGGCCAAGAAAGTTGCATCAATGGTAGTTTTGCACCGGACAGACAAGACAACGAAAAAAAGAAAACACCAAACTCCAACCAACTTCCCTTTTACTTTTTCATTTCGATTTTGAAAAACAAAAAAGAGATTTCTACCTTGCAGTGTTACCCGTAACAGCAGCACGAAGCTCGTCCTCATCGACCACAGATGGCTGCAGGCTTGGACGATCGATCGCGTGCTATTATCTGCTGCTGCTGCTGCTGCTACTCGCTGTGGCAATTAACGCTTGATTCACGCTTCTTCGCCCGATTGTCCAGCGAGAATCGTTCCCGCCCAAGGTGGCCCGACACCTCATTCTTGGGCTTTTGGGTACGCGATTCGGAAGGTACCCGAAGCCCTCAAAGGAAAAAAAAAACCATTACCACCTCATCCTTTAGCAAAAGCAAGTCCCTCCCGAGAGGGCTCGTTATGCCATGATCGGCGGACCTGGTCAACGGCGGACGGAACAGTATGATTCTTGTTTTTAAGCCGTAGCCGATCCAACCGATATGATACCAACCGGGCAATGCGTTGCGGTCCAAGTGTCGTATGAATGAACTCGATAGTTCCCACCAAGTAAGTGCAATAACCACGGCAAAACAACAGAACTAATTAAGGAAATAAATATCGGGCTCAGCCGGACGGATATCGCGAATACGGTACCGATCTGCCGACCGGGCGTGTGGATGTGAATCTTACCCGTAGCAGTCCGGGAAACGAAAAGTGCTTCTTCGCATGCAAATCGTTAACTTATGGTGCATTCAACATGGGGCAGGAAAAACCATTTGCCACCCTTAAGTGCACACAAAACACCCAAACGATGCGAAGGCAGCTTCGAGCAGCTCGTCGGAGCGATCACGCGCTACCGATAAACTCAATTATGTCGCTGCCAGACTCACCAGCTCACCATACACATTTTTCGGTGGGAAAATTCAAGTACGACCGGGTTCGCTGCTCGGCCAGACAGCAGACCTTTCGAAACGCGAAGTCACAACGCAGGCAGAGGGAATCTCCCTATTATTATGCTCGCGATCGAACAACTTTCAATGGCTGGCAGTTGCCTGGAACTCCCATATTGCACCATCTGGCTGTGCGATCCGGTCGCAATCGTTAATAATAAAATTATCATGATCCCGTGCGCGATAATACCATCAAACACCGGAGAACAAAGGGAAATCGAAAATAAAATATTGTCAACCGATGGTCCGCATCCTGCGCGTTCCGTTCCTTCCGCCGACCGGCGTGACCTTCCCGGACAAGCGTTTCAATCGAACCGTTACTGGCCCTTTGCGAGAGACCTCACGAGCGTAGGTGTGTTGCGTTTGGGTACAATAATACAAACGCGGCTATCAAGCAGCAGCTAGCAGATGGTCCACCAGCAAAGCATCCCATCGATCGGGACCCCTGCGTTCCCGGAGTTTTGCCTTAGCGTTCTCTCCTTACGCGCATCTTTAATTTTTAAATGGTCCGTTTACTCGCCTTCATCACTTCATCCCTCGATAACTGTTTGGCGCCCTGTGTCACGTTTCGTCGCGTGGACCGACAGCGTTCAGTCCGTTGCGAGATGTGTACATCATTCACACACTAATTATCAGTCACACTGTGACCGAGACGGGACCGAGTCTTTGCACACCAGCGTCTTATCGCGCGTATCTCTGATGGATGCAAATTGGACCACGGCGGCATTCGCTTGCCGTGACAGTCCCCATAAATACTCTCATCCAGCGTGTGTGAGGCGGTTTGTGAATACATTTTCTTGCCAGCATCGGGCAGCAGCATCAAACATGCCGACAGCTTCTGGCGCCTCGGGTTGGTTGGGATGAAACGAATAAATTTATTAATTAATTAATGGTTGGAGCTACGGAGAGGAGTAAGTCATAAGAGGGAATATTTCTTGAGGAGTACTAAGAAATTCTTGACAATTATTTAAATGTTTCATATTTGCTTACGATTTTTCGTGTTTTGCATATTGACATATAGAGGGCTCCACTAAAAAAATATCGCATGCGTTTTTTCACTGGGTAAAGCATTACACTTCAAGATTTTGAAGATCTTTTGGAGGTCTTTTTATCCTTTCTTTTGCGACAACATATCTTTAAAAACGTCCATTTGGAGTATCTTTGGTCAGAACAATCGAGCGTTTGAAGTTTCGTCTGCACTATCCCTAAACGAAGAAGAGGATTCACCTAGTTCGCCGCAATCGCCTGTAGAAAAGCAAGAGCTTAGTATAAGAGGCAAATCTCTTACAGGCATCCTATTTCAGACATTTAAATTTTATCAAATATTGACTAAATAGAATATTGAAGTATATCCGTGAACCAGGGAATAAAAAGCAAGGAATTTCGAGCTCTCGCAGTTCTAGAGTCGACATGCTAATGATTGTCCACCATGCCCAGAATCTTCATCAACATTTAGCTGGATGTAGCTCACTTGAAGGACATCTCGTTATCGTTGACAGAAGATACTCTTAACCTCTCTCAGTAGAAACCAATACACAATTTTCTCAAAAATCTTATCAGTAGGACCTTTTCTAATGGCTATGACATGTACAAAAAAATCGCTAGTCCTCAAGAGAACCTCCAGAGAACTTCAAACATGCTTCCATTGATTTTTGCAACAGTCATCAGATGGAGAGTGTTTTCTGTAGAACCGTACGGGAAGGATAGCCCGTAGTTTTGGTGAAAATTATTTGAAAATAGGATTATGAATAAAATTCAACTCATTGAGTTCTCTGTAGCAGTTTTTTATAATTTTTTTAATGCCTTTCAAAGTTATTCTACTCGGAAGTAAGAGGTAAATGTACCACAAGACACATTAAATGTATATTTTGATACCTCACAACGTAATAAAATAATGCGGAATGTAAACTCGAAATAGAAATAGTTAATAGAAAATTGAGAGAAAATAGAAAATAGAGAAATAGTTAATAAAGAACTATTATAATATACTTACTAAAAACCCATATCACTTCTTCGAGAAGCTCTCTTCCCACCAAGAATTGCATTACGCAGTGTAAATGTAAGTGACAGATATTCTTTTGTCAATTTGAAAACTCCGTTAATTTCGGTTTGCAGTTTGCTCCATGCTCCATGTAGTGTAATAGAATTCAAACACTCACATCGGGATATCTTAACAAATGTAATAGCTAGAGCAACTCATGGACACGTTTTCGTGTTGTACGATATCTCACAAAACTTGTCAGCTGACATATCATTTACATTTCACAGCTTAATCATACGGGCATGAATCACTTCCCATTGTTACGTTCTAATTCACATCCTCCTTATTACGGTGGTGTTCACTTGCTCACAGAACCTGAATCTGAAATTCTAAATAAAGTTATACATTAATTCCACCGCCGACCCAACCGAATCAACATCCACATCCATGGTGGAAAACAATCTGTCAAAAAAACCTCCTGCCCAACACATACGATCACTGAACAGCACATACAGCAACACACACACACATTACAGTAAAAACTGACACACACACACTCAGCTAAGGATGCCTGCCAAAAAAAAGCGCTTCAACCGGCCTACCTTGTTTACACCTTTTGGGTTGCATTTTAATTGCACAAAACCACCCAGTACCGGTACCATACCTTACTTTTCGGTCGGTATTCTTCGCTCCTCTGGCAAAAATATTCCAACCACTTAGCACCTCTTTGCGAACACCCGAAATCGAAATCCCGTACCCGGAGCCGGTACTGGAATTCACTATATGCGCGAAAATATGTTGTCCAAATTTCACCCATCGCTACATCGCTGCCCACTATGGCTTGGTGAGAAGCAGATGGAGGGAGGAGGTCACATTAGAAGGCACCCACATTGAAGTTAACAAAAAAAAAGTATACAAACACTTTGCACGCTTAAAATCAATTGAAACCGAGCTGCCCATTACCACAGAGCGAAGGGTTCGGATGGATGAGCACGGCAGTTTCACCGGGCCGCACTATAAAGGGCGCTCCGTTTTGGAAGGAAAACCACAAGAAGCACAAAATTGGGGATCAAAATTCTTCGCAAGAAACAAAACCGTAAGAGCGGTATCTTTCTCGGCCAGCACACCACACGGGGACAGTTTTGTCGCATCGATTTCAGGCAAAGTATGGCAAGGGCAAGTTCCACGTTTTTCGACTCGTCCAACCTATCGTCCCAGAGCACCACAGATCCCCAACGAGTAGCAGAGGCGCAGCTTTGCAGACTACTGCCTTGCGCCGGCACTAAACGCTTGCGCACACGCGGTCGGTCGTCTTGGAGACAGCGCTGTTGCGCACAATGCAAAATTCTTCGTTTCTCTCTCTTTTGCTTCTGGAAGCAAGGAGCATTTTGGGGAGTTTTTCGGTACGGTATGAAAGTTTCCTTCCCGCTTTTCAGCAACTTAATGCCGTTCATAATTACTCTCCCCTTAAGAGTCTCGTGGTACATTGATCACTTTAATGAATTCGTTGAATTTAAATATCTTCAAAGGAGGTTCGGTATCGGTTTGCCTTGTGAGGGGAATAAGGCTCCCTATTGGAATAGGAACGGAATTGAAGGTCCGTTATCTTGAAATCGTGTCAGCAAACCTGTGTGTGTCGCCTGTCAATCATTAATTGGTGTGTGTGTGTACCCTCTACATAATGGAAACACCAAAAAAACACACCTTTTATGCCAAAAAAAAGTCCAGTAGTAATGTCAGTAATGTTTTAAATTACGATTTGTGGTTTATGAGTGACTTTTTTAAGGAGGGGGGTAGTTGAGCGTGAGCGAGAGAGAAAAGGGAAAACCCGATTTGAAATACTTGACATCTCCCTTCAAAATTCCAATCAGCGTCAACAATTTCTATGTGACGAGCGGTACGAGTGGTACACCTGTCAGCACCAGCCCAAGAGTCTGACCCTACTCGATATCACACTCCGCCCTGACGTGCCTCTGCCACTCCACCCCAATGCTGCGGGGAAGCATGCAGAACTCCCACCAACCCCCCTATCCCGGGAGGATTCAACCTGTGCAGAACGGTTGTACAGAAACGTAAATTGAAAATGAATTATTTCCCAACGTTTTTCCCCGGCTGCGATAAAAGTCCTGCCATCCATAATATGTTTGATTGAACAAACGGTAGTTTGGTTGTTCAATTTCAATTTTCCCTTTCAGCTCCTATTTGACTATCCCGGAAGCGAATCGGGGTAGCGGTACAATATTGTTGTCAATTTGCGGTTTTGTAACCCGCGGGGACTTGACCGATACCGATAAACTGGACGCTACAGAAAACAGGGGGAATAATTTCCAGCAACCAAACAGGCACCATTGAACGTGGTAACTTTAAAACCTCCCTACAAAACCCCCTATGACCGGTTTGGGAAAAAGGTCGATATTGTTTATTAAAATACCAATTTAATTATGAGCGCAGTGAGCCGTAAACTGTGGCGGGAACAGTTTTTTTTTTTGCTGAAAAAAAAACACAAGTTAAACAGATAAAGGAAGGTCCAACACAGCAAAAAAATCATGCATGAAAATCGTGTAAAAACTTCCCCCTTGAGGATACTACCCTGGCAGACGCGCGCATGCAAAATATGTCGCCCAAAAGCGATGCGATCGATATCGGCGATCGGTAACGCCGGGCACCGCTTTGGGGCTGCGAATCCAATGCACAATTTACACGTTCATTAGGGTGGTTTCTCGTGGCGGTATCTTGGCCCGGGGATCATTCGCACACACACACACAATGGACCGAACGGATCGTTTGCTGGTGGTGGCGTGCAAGATCCAAACAAGATGATCGCGTTCGGGTGCGATGATCCTGCCGGGTGGAATCGTGTGGGACACCGTAGAAGAAAAACAAAATGCAGCTAAAAAATATTTGATGCTATCGCGCGAACAAAATTCATGTTGTGAAAATTCTTGCGGTCAAAGATTTGGCCGGAGCAAGGCCCGAGCCATGGAAGTTGAGTGCAAAAAAACAGGGTTGGAAAATGGAAAAGAGAAGCCGATCGGTGAACTATCTGTCTGTTCAAACACGATATTACTCTCACTTTTATTCAAAATAGGTGATTTACTGTAAAAAAAAGGAGTTTTAAACTTTTTTACTCCATTTTTTGCGGTTGGAATAATTTGCTATAAAATACTTTTAATTGTGCTATAAAATTTTAAATTTTTAAATTTTATATCTTTTTATTTGCCGAGTCGGCACTCATTACGCTTGACTTGCAACGCACTTGAAGCGCGGCTCAACGGGCTCACCATAAAATCGAAACCATCATTGCATTTCATTCGTGATTTGAATTGTTTATGTATTATTTGCCAAGACCATTTCCAAGAGAAAGACCCATCCGTTGGCAAATGGCATTCCTTCCCATCTTAACTGGCTGCAATTACAGTCTCCCAACACGCTCCGTTCCGGCTCCAATCGCTCGTACCCGGCATTTGGTGTATTTGGCCAAAGGAATTTCATTGTGTGTGACAGTATGGAAAAAAAAAACGGGAGCCCAAGGTAGAATGCCGGGGGTTTGGGGACGATTTGCAAATTATCCCATCTTTAGCCCGAAGACCACCGCGGGTGTCTCGCACCAAACATGGTATGATTTCGATTGTGGCCGAGCGGCAAAACGCCACAGAACAAATATCCAGATGCAAATAATCCAGCACGATGCGGGTTTTTCGCGCAAGGGACGTGCCGCCCGGTTGATGTCGCTTCTTTAATCAAATATTTTCCAATCAAGCAAAAAAGGGGTCTAATTTGAATATTTCCAACCCTTGCCCCCCTCCTTTCTTTCCCCTTTGTGTCCACCATGCGGGCAGCGCGTTCTATGCCGTAGCATGTTGATTTCAATTTACCCAACGGCTCATCACTGGTACCGGGTCGGTATTTAAATCGGTCGGTTGATTTAAATAAATGACAACGCTAATTACTACAAAACAGCCCGCCAGCCGGCAATGTGTAGCGAGCTAATTGGCCGCCGCATATCGTGGCGCATGGATCGGTTTCGGTACGTTCCAAACGGTGTTATCAAAGCGATTGTGCCGCCTCGGATCGGCAAACTATACGTGGCGTGTGTGTAATTGTTTAATTCACCGCCTGCTTTGCAATACTTGATTCATACATTGTTTTGCTTTGTTATGGCAATGGGGGGCATGTTGGGGATGCATATTTGCCGGGTGAGTTAAGCTGCAATAGTATACAAGGGGTTTATGCTAGTTTGTTAAGAAATAAATGAGCGAAACGTGATCCTAGAAGATGAGTCACAATCAATGCAGATCATGAACGATCAGAGCTATCGCTGAAATCGATCGTTCCACAAACGTTCGTTGCTATAAAGGCTTATGGTTTAGTTCGGTTGCTAAGGGAGTTATCGCAGCACACTCCGAAACTCAATAGAGATCATTTTCGAGTTGTAAGTAGCTCTATTTCTTTATTTCAGACCAATAAAGAGGTCAACTACTTAATTTTAAATTATTTTTGGAAGATTTTAAAAAGCCTCAAGGAATGATTTTCGATTATTTCTACTTAGTGGATGGAGACTACATTCGCTCATATCATGTGAGTGAAGTAAGACATGCATTTTAATTATTTTGAATGACTCAAGTGAGCTTATTTAGTTTTATACCGTGAAGTGTGAGCGGTGATTCGCTCAATAAGGATCGTTTTTGGCTCTGCAACCAATACACTGAGAGTGATGGACAATAAGGCTACGGCACCGGTCTTCATACAGCAAGACCGGGGTCCGAATCCCATCCAACGGTCCGTAGTGTGGACTGACTATCCAACTACGAGGGTATCAGTAAGTCTAGTAAACCAGAAATGTCAGGCATAGTAAGAGTAAGAGGTCTTTAGGCCAATAAGCGAGAGATGTAGATGTAGTCAAACCAACTGTCGGATTATTCAAAAACAAGCAGAATAACTCTGTTTAGTCCGCAAATGTCTTAAATCTTTTTCTTCTGCAGTTTGTTTGGCAGAACAAACCCTAGAGACGTCTCGCCCTACCCTTTTTTGGCTTTGTGTAGCTTGATTTTACCCGTAGCTGGATGGTCAGTCCTGCGTACGGGGAGACGATCTGGATGGGATTTGAACCCTGGTGTAGCCGTTTGAAGACCGTCGCCATGCAAACGTCTTGGCTAAAATATTAAGACCAATTTACATAAAGTGGGACATTTGCTTCTCCAAACCGTGAAATGGAAATCGACTACATATTCAACCACAATCACCTGCCCGAATATTTCACGCTAAAATATGTTTGCAAACATATGTGCAGCACCCCCCACGACCACGACGTCATCCAGCAAACACATTCTACCGAGAATGAAACAATCCGGATGCGGGCAAACATGTTTCAACGCTCGCCCCATGTTCACCCATTCACGTAATAATCCCTCTAACGCTAACTAGCGATGATAACGGCAGTGACACATTTCCTATACATTATGTGCAGGAATCACATCTTCACCAACTGCTGGAGCCACCTCCCCCGGGGCAGTAGTGCTGTTGCGTAAATCGTTCAAGTGTGCAATAAATATCGTCCGGGGGCCCTTGTTGCCGCTTGTCGACGGCTGGCCGATCGCTGGACACACAATCGTCACAATCGCTGTTACATAAAAGCCTGGCACGAGGAGGAATGGGAGGAGGGGGCTGCACACACTCACAGTCCTCTTTGCAAGCAGTTTGCGCACTAAAGACGTCGTTTATGAAAACATAAATCTAATTAATTTTTCACATCTGAAATAAGCGCATACACACACACACAGAAGAGAGCAGCAATACGCGGGCGAATCAATTTACGCTTTCACCCAGGGAAACGGAAGCAACCCTATGCTATGTTTGTGTGAGCGAGTGTGTGTGTGTGTTTGACCCCCGTGGAAGAACCATCTCCCGGAAGGGCAGGTGACGGCAGCATAACGCACCGAAGGCAAAGTTTTTATTGCCGCGAATAATAAGGTTATGATTGTTATAATTAGTCCTTGGCAGTTGTGGACGAATGTGGACACCTCAACCGGACACAGCACCGACCGGGGCCACGCATCGCATCGTTCGCGATCGTTCTATTAATTATGGTAGCTTCACCAAATGACCTGCTAAATTGGATCGTTCAAAACTTACGGAACCGGAGTGTCACGCACCGGGACTTGCGCCCTATCGTGAATCGCCATTCAGCCAATTCGGCCCGTTCGTAATGGTTTTGTTTTCGGCGAACGAGAAACAATATATTCGCTTCCAGGATGCAAAACATCGGAATCCTGAGTGTTTGCCGAAGCTGAAAACCAGTAGTAATCAATCAATGTTGGCAACCTATACTTTAGCTTGGCCGAGCTTGCTCGCGGATCCAGATTTGCCGCTTCCTTCGTGGAATACGAACCACAATAAATCCCTGCTTCGAGGCCACCGTAAAAGGGAGGTTGGTCGATATTCAAATTTTCATTCCAATTTAACCGACCCTTTCTACCAGCAACTGACTTCCGAAGTCCATCACCCAATACGTGGGGCACGGTAGAATGATTTGGCACGAAAGGAGAATCGCATCAACGCAAAATCCTCACCCTGAAGACTTTGGGGTCCAACCTCAAAGGCCGAGCAAAAAAATGTGTACGTCATGGTTCGACAGACAACCGAGAGACCCTTCGGTCCCCATTGTCGCCCCGTTCGGTGGATGTGAATCCGTTTCTGATGGCGCCAAACACGCTTTTGTTTTGTTTGGTTTGGAAGCGAAAAATCAAAGAGACCGGACCGGCACAAAAAATCCCCCGTTTTGCCACGTCATTGGCGACCTTTACGTTCGCTGATTTTTTGCTTCAAGTATATTAAAATCCAATTCGAAATTGTTATTGCCCAAGCGCGTTTGCGGAGAATTGAGGTTTCAAACTGTCCGTAAAAACGGGGAATGCAAATATGAACGCTTGCTTCCCAAAGGAGTCCTCAATCTGGTTGGACTCCTTGCGAGCCTTCCTTCACGGAAGGCCAAACGCCGAATTCCCACGCCTAGAACGACGGAACGACGCCTCGCTTATCGCATGCGGGAATCATTCGCCGCAGCATACTTTGCATCAAAACTTTTGCCCATGCCCGCAGCCGAGTGGCCCCATGCGAAAAACCTCGTGGTCTATAATTAATATGCATTTTAAGGATTATGTTCCATTTAGATTTCCATCTGCCGCGGCATTTTAAGCGGGTTTTTTTGTGGCTGAAGTTTTCTTTGCTTAATTTTTTTTAAACCCACCCCTGAATGCAACACTAGCTAGGTGCCTCTTGGTGGAGAACTCTTTCTGGGAAGACAAATAATTATCTTGCAGCACTGCAGGCTGCAGGCAACTGACTGCGAGCGCGCTTTTACGCTTCCCAGGCAAACCGGCTACCCGGGCAAGTATGTTTAATTAGAACGTCTTGCGTTGTGCAAAGTGTTATAATTATTTTAATGGATCGCTGGGAAGCGCAATAATCGAAGTCAAAGTCCCCGACACCGACAGACGAGAGGATGCACTTTACGCCGGTCGTTCGATGCACCCTTGCTATCGGTTTGATCGATATGAAAAATGCAACGAAATGCACACTGCGAAGGTACGTAATTGATTGTGGCTGTTCGGTTTGGTTCGATTTCGACTTCATTGTTGTGCATTAGCATGGACATTGTTGAGGAACAGCATGGATATGATCGCAAATAGGAGGATCGGCGAGTACACCATTAAAATGTAGGCGACTCTGACGCGTTTTTGTGATCCTACATGCAAGTAGAATTGGCCGGAGTATGATTCTTTGTCCCGTAAATCGTAGCTTAATCACTCTGAAACTGGGCTAGAAGTTGTGTATGCTCCAAACACATTTATGCTCGTAAATCTTCCAATTACAAATATGCTCGTCGTTGCCACATTATTTGTGATAAGGGCATGGACGAATCCAAAATTCTTGGAGATTTCGACTTCGACTCGCCTAGATATGCCTAGATGAGAAAAGAAAGAGTCTTTGGAAGGTCCGGTGCTAGAGTCTTCACACGGCAGGACTGGGGATCAAATCCCATCTTTACTGTTCCCCCGCAGAGCTAAATCGACTATCTAGCTACGTGGTATTAACAAATCTTACTGCCTTACTTATCCGGCGCTACAAGCCTCCAACGCCTTCGTCTGCCAATCAATTATCAATTTTGGCCGTTCTGGCGGATGCATCATCGCCTTCACTCCATCTCAGTGTGGGCCTACCACGTCTCTTCTGTCCGTGTGGACGGCTTAAAAGCACTTTACGGGCTGGATCGTCCGGTGTCATTCTCATGATGTGACCAGCGCACCGGACCCTGGCGAGCCTAATTCGCTCCTCGATCATTCTGATCATCTTCCTCTAGAACTTAGCCGCGTTCTTTGTATAGCGCTTGACCAAAGTTCCTGAAAGCCTCTACCTCTAGATTTGAAATCTTGGTTTCAACACAATATTCAACAGCAACCAGAAGAGAGCAACCTTCTCTTTTTGTCAGTCTCCAGCAAGATTGAAAGGGTTTCCTCATACTGCTCATCTCCGAAGAGTCTGTGGGACAAAATATTTCTGACAGCTTTTGAGATCTCTCGAACATTATCTCCATAGATAACCATTAGCTTTCTTGTACATAAAAGGTATCAAACTTAGCTCCGAGTCTTCCAGTTATTCTTCTTGGTTCAAAATTATTATAATAAGTCAGATGAAAGCGAAAAGAGGTAACTAGAATTTATTACAAATTTTAAGTAAGAAATTAAGTTTAAAAAATCCCAAGTAGTGTAATAAATATTTCAAAGCTAAAGTACACTTTCCAATAAAATAGCGTACGTGAAGGCCTTATCTCTTACACCAATAATTTCTCTTATAAAAATTACATTAAGTGAAGAAGTTTATTGTCAAGAACTGTCATAAGAACGGGACGAAGAAGCGGCAGCAAAAAAAAAGCCCCAGACAACCAGCTACAAGAGAGTTAGCACATCTTTGCACGAAACAAAACACCCCTTCGGATGGCGATCAAGGGGGAGGGGGGGGAGGGGTGTAAATTTGCTATGCAAACACTTGCACTCGGCCGGCACACCACCCCCCCCTCCCCAGTCGAAGTGCAATCATCGCATGGTTTTATTACACCACGGATCATTTAACGGGGAGGTCCCCCAAAACCCGGGTTCGGAAATAAGAGCGACGCCGATTCGGAACATTCTTCGGTTCGCAGCACGCACCACGCTTCTTTCATCCCCGATCGCATGCCACACTCTCATCCATTGCTGCCCCTTTTGCTTGGCACACGGTAGAAAAGCAAACATACAACTTCTTTTTCCTATAGTGGGGGGCAGGCTTTCCCCCTTTGTTTGTACTGTTCCTTCCTATTTCCGGCTCCAAAACATAGCGCTGATAAGACTTACTTACCACTGGGAAGGTGTATGTAAGCTCACTGTATTCCTTATCCATCATCACCACCAAAGGCTGCGCTGTGTGGCTGTGGTGTGTGCGAGATAATGCGCTACATTTGCATGTGCATATACGCTCAGATGCATACATTTTCCAAACGCGTGCACATTTGCTTAATATTCCGATAAATTTCATCATTATCTTTACACTCGCCCCCCTAACCCCCAGAAGACCAAGGTGCGCACCTTCGAAAGTCACAAGTGAGCAGGGTAGAGAACCCAGGCAATTTTCAACTTCTTCGTCTTCATCTTTCACAATCTCCATCAACAACATTATCGTTAAGGTTAAATTATTTGAGTGTGTTTAAAAATGTTCACAGCTGCCAGCACGTATCGGCAGTCGTCGGGCGAGGATTGTCAAGCGACGGATTAATGCACGCTGCAGATGGCCGACCACCACGGAGGCCACCGCGTGGAGACGCGCAATCGGGGACACAATAATTATCTACGCATCGCAAGTATTTCGTTCCAATTCCCATCGTGATCGGATTTATTGAGTCAACTCTGGCGACTCGGCTCGGCGTGCCATACTTCCCTCCTGCGCCCCTCTCTTCACCACCCGGGGGTGTATCAATAACCAGACATAACCGCTACATAAACTGCACTTTGCAGTTCGCTATTTTGCAGTCGTAATTGTGCGTAAATGTTGTGTTGAGCTGGCGAAGAAGCAGAAGCAAGAAAAAAAGCAACTCAACCGGACCTTTGCTGCGTCGGGGTTTTTTTTTTCTCCCACCTGCACCGTTGAAATGTATCGCTTTATAAATGGGGTTTGCCATTGCGATGAAAAGGCTATTCCTTGTGAGCCTACTGCTAATGAAAACAAATCGTACAATAATTATACAACCGCATATTCATCGCTTGTGCCAGTTAATGCAAGCTGTGCCTGTGAATTGCACAGATAAATCACATTTTAGTGTACATTACCACTCCTCGGGGGGGGGGGGGGGGGGTGGAGCGATACTGGAACTTTGTAATTGATTTACTTACCCTCATTAGTCACACTAACTGGGGAGGAAAAAGCCTCGCAAAATAAGCAAACATTTATTAACAAAGCTCGGTGTTTTGATTCCATCGACGTTTGATAACGATCGTGATTTCTGCTCTGCTTTCTTGTCATTTGTGCGCGTTTCCATAGCTACCACACGCGCACAGAAGTCACTCATTTATTTCTTCGCGCTCGCGCTGCTCAAACCTGCTCCTGGCGATGCAATTTGTGCGAACTGGCCCGCTTCTTGGGGTGTAATTATTTATACTCTATTTAAAATAACAGATTCTCAAACCCAACCTTCGTTGACAATGATTTCCGCACCGGTGTGTGTATGTGCGTATGCGTGCGTTGCGTTGCGTGTGTTCCCTCCTTCCTCACAGTGGGATTGGTTCGAAACAATAGTGGACATAGTTGACAGTAAATTCTTATTAGTTAGTCTAGTAGAGTGAGCGAGATCGCCTTCACTATCTATCCTAGTAAAATCTCACAAGGTGTCCTAGAGATGGCAACGGTGCCGGTTTTCATTCGGCAGGACCGGGGTTCAAATTTCATCCGGACCGTTTCCCAGTTGTGAGAATAGAGTATTCAACTACGAGGTATCATTAAGTCTAGTAAGCCAGAAATTGCAGGCAAGACCTAAGAGAGAATTCGTTAAGCCAAGAAGAGAGAGAGAATGATTCCTCGGGTAGTTAAGACGATCTTTGCTAGGTTCCTACAACCTTCAAACGAAGGAATCCTGGTAATACTCTGGCGACTTGTTAGGACCTCAGAAATGGCAACAGGATCTGTTGGACATTGAGGTCCTTTCAATGGCTATTTACTTACGAGGTTTCAGCATTCTGACCTCTGTCCATAGCTGTGGAAGTGTGTGTTAACCACAAAAATTGTTCGACAACTAAGGGACCACTTTCCAGATGTCAAATCAAGGACCAGGTCTCAAAGCACTTTAACCGATAGATCTTAGCCAGAAATGAAAGGCCAAAGCTTCTCAAGATTGTACTGAAAGAAGAAGAGAGAGAAGGCCTCACAGAAAGCTTTTCGAAAACTTTAATGAAAACAAGTTAAAATTAAAGTATTATATTCTTATATGATTTTTATGTGAAGATCCATCCTTGCTCTCCCTTAACTAACGCATTGATAATTATATGAAATAATTGAATCACAACTGAAGTCTACGAGAGTAATGCAGATCATATTAAAAAATATTTTTAAAAGATGTTTCATTGTTAGAGATGCACTGAGGGGCCTCAATATTGAAGGAGAAACATTATATCAAAATCTGGTTTTAAGTTTGGGTGAATAAAAATGTCTTAAACCTTTTTCTTGCATGTCAGAAGTTTTTTTTTCCAAATTCCAGTTTTTAATTTTGAAGCAATTTTTAGCAATTTTCCTGTTCCAAATTAAATTAAATTAAATATTAAAATAAATAAAGAGCCTCTAGAGTAATAGAGCTTTAACTTAACTTTGAAAGCTTTAAATATAGTATCGTTAAAAATAAGGTTAATTGCGACCTCAAATTTGACTCTAGAACAATTCAGCCCACCAACTGCCCAGTGTGCGTTTTGCGTGCAAAAATATAATGTGCCCGACATTATCCGCCGTGGACCGTGTGGACGGCAAAATCTCGCCCCTGCACACCATACATGCGCACAAAACCTGGCGCGGGATAATTAACAATTCAACAAGTTTTTATTCTCTCCCCCCCTATCCCTTCCCCTGTGCTCCCTCATTCCCAACCCATCCCGTCCCCATGTCCCGGGTGTCGCTGGTGACAATCGCTTCCCAAGCAAAACGGCCGCGACACAACGGACGAGACGAGCCGTTGAATGTCATTCCTTTCCGGCTCCCAATCAGGTTCCTTCCATCTTGCACCGTGGCATGTACGGCTCGTTTTCCTTCTGTTTTTTTTCCCCCACTCTCACGATATACAAATGCTCCCGGTATAAAACCACACAACTTAACATGAAATTAAAATATGTGCGCGACAAATAATTTCATAAAATGCTTCGAATGAATTCATACTCATTATCGGCCGGAGACACCGAGCGCGTATCTGTATGCAATCAGTTGCCCCCGATGCACACACACACACATTCGCACACCGGCAGTCCGATTTCCTGTTGCCTTACCGAAGGGAATTCGATTGCTGCGGGAATCGTTTTGCACTGGCGCAGAATTCCAGTTCTAACTTGGCATCCTTCACGCAGTCGGACAGCGCTCTTGATTCCTTCACCGGCCGGCCGGAGACAGCTGCCGACGGACGACATGTATCGCGGCAGCAGATATCATCGCCTCGGGGAAAAACGATCGCCACGGGCAAACCACACACACTCGCCGGCCCAACCATCCCACCGAGCCCCACCGCTGCTGCTCCATCCTGCCTGGGGGCTTAAATGGACAATTCCACAAAAATTATTGCACATATAATTATAATTATCTATCAGTCTCCTTTTTACGCACGGCCGTCACAGACCCGGAGCGAACGTTTAGCGACTGCAGATTACCCTTTAAGCGCGGACTTCTTCGCCCTTTCAGGCAAAGCAAGAGGGGAGAAAAAAACGGCCGGTGCGTCGAAAGCAATTGTAATAATGACCATTATCACACCATTCCGGGACTGACCCCGGTGGAGTTTGGTGGAGATGTGGGAAAATACGGATCGGGAAAAACGACCGTACCATGTACGGTGCAGGATTTAGCTCCCGGTACTCGGGTGGATGCATTTTCTATCGGATACTGAATTTTTGTGCTATTTGTGCCCGATTGATGGCCAACACCGTATCTTATCCGCAAATTTGAACGTTCGTGTAAGACAATCGATAAAATTTCGTATGCGGTTTCGAAAAACAAAACCTCCCTCGGATGCACACCTGGCCCCACCAACCAAAATTTGAGCCGTAAATTAAGTTATTACCATTAGTTTTATTGACTCGTCCTCGAGCCTAGTCTAGCAACGCTAGAGGACGCGCCAAGGAGAAAAAATGAAAGTATAATTCAAGCGCTCATAAATATCAATCGTCCATTACACAAGCGCGCTGCGAGCGAGTATATGGAAGCAAATGAATGAAACGGCAAACCGAAGAGAGAAATCTTAACTGCCCATTTCAATAGGCGACGCACGTTACTTTGGGTAACAATAAATACGGTATAATATATATTAAATAAACGCGAGTATCACCGAGTTGGTGTGGTGTCCATTTTCCACTGGGTATCGCCCAGTCCAGTCCACAGGCTCGAGTTTAATAGGACGAGTTTGATTTCACTTCAGGTGGGTTTTTGGTTTGTCGCTTTTTTTTGCTCCTCCGATTGAAAGTTTTCCGTTTTTTTGCTTTTACTTTGGGAGTTTAGGTTATGTTGGACGGAGCGCGTGCCAAGATGCCGTTGGAATGTATAGTTTATTGGATGACTATTATTGCGTTACGCATCGTGCGCACTATCGGTATGGCAGCTAACAAAAGCAGCAATGAGGACCATAAACGAAGGTTGCAAGTTTGAATTGATAAAACAAACAGAAAACCATTTCAATCTTTTATCTAATCGGGAGTAGTTGTTTGATTTCTAGCTCATCTTCAAAATTAGGTTGGTTTATGCGAGCAAAACGTGTGGATTTTATTACGAGGACTCTCTATGGATTTGTTGGACTTGCTCCCTAGTTAAATTGAACTAAGTGTAAGATTAGCGTAGAAAATTAGGATAGATTGACAGTAAGATAGTAGCGGAAACCCAAATAATCTTGAAATAAAGGACGAAACAAAAAACTGTAGGACCTCGAGACCTTGGACCGCCGACGTTTGAAAAATCAAACTACATTAGTAGCAGAATTACTAGTTTCAGATTTTCTTAGAGCTACGACAGGCCCTGGTTGCTTTCCACGAGGACTGTTTCGTGTAAACCTTTCAAATAGACTCCTCAGATACGAGGCGGCCTCTGGCAAATGCCACTCCTCCTTCTTCTTCTTCCTAGGTACTACTGCAACCTCGAGAGGTGTCGGCCTGCCATTTCTGTAGCAAAGTAGTCAGCCCTGCCGTATTAAGATCGGCGCCGTTATCGCCTCTGCCACCGGAACGCCACTTCTCTCGTAGGATATTGTTGATAAATGCTATACACGCGTCCAACCAACGACTGATTTTGAATTCAATCCTTCGATGCCTCACCATCGTTGGAAGATGGACTATAATCAATAAATAAAAATAAAAATAGTATAAACAATCTTGTCTAACGCCTTCTACGACATACTTGAAGTCTGCTTATATCCTTTTGTCCAAAGAACGACCCCATGCCATAGGATTGCCCTAGATAGTTTCACATAAATTTTAAGATTTTTCTGGTATATTGAATGGCCTAAACTAGTCCTTCAGCCAATGTTTTTCTACAGAAAAATTTAACTGATATACAAACCGATTTTGGAAGGCCAGAAGTCATGATCTACCTCACGATATCCAACATCTTCGGCCATGTTTAAAATTAATACTTTCCTAGTTATTCAACTGCTTTAGACTGATCTGCTTCAAATCAAAAGATACTTCTGTATAATTTCGGCTGTTCATACAAGACCTGATGAGTCGGACACTGGACTTAGTCAGGTGAGGCACTCGGGCCAAGGATCATTAAAAAAATTATTAAAACTTAACCAACATTTTTAATGCGTAAGTTATTTATGTGTCACTTCATTTATCTACCAGTGTGAGCATTTCTTGGAGGTTGAGTACTCAGCAAGTCGTCACTTGTTACCGTTACGTATAAAAAGGCTATGAAAAGCCTTTTAAGTCAACACAATTCTTTGGTGTCTCATTTTTTATGAAAGATTTTCATTAATTTTTAACTATAAATAATAAATATTTTATATCATAGCTTCTAATTCAGAAGACAAGCATGTTTAACAGTGATAATAAATAAACACTCAAACTCATTTTTAAAGCTGCAAAGTTCAACTGTCATAAAAGCGTCACAATCTTCACCAACACCAAATCAAATCACTCCCCGAGCACACTAGGACTCGAGCGAGAGATCATTCTCATGGCCTGCTCAAATCTTCGCGTGAACGAATGAGCACGAACTGCATTGCACATGTTCCTGTCTCTCTCTCTCTCGCTGCAAACCGATGCAAGTGCATCATCATCATCTTCGCGCATCATCTTCTCATCAGCGATGCATCCAATCCGACCGGCCTGCTGCTCATCATCTTCGTCGATGCTCCAAGCTCATATGCAAAGTGAAGCGAAGCGTCATCCAACGTCAGCACAGTAGGCGTGGTTCCCGGCCAGCCCTTCCAGCAGCAACGGATGCTGCGTGACGGATTAGCTTCGGGAAGGGGAGCATTAACGCCACAGAAGAAAAAAAACCGAAACCCCAAAAGGGGAGCTCGGCCACATTTCCCACGGAGCGTACCAGGGCTCAATCATACAATCGAATTAAACAATTAAATAACGATTATCAAATTAGATCGGCTAATGACAATGATGATGATTATAACGCCGGATGGTGATCGCACAAAAATAATTGTAATAAGTTTTGCGCCACCAACAGTCGAAATAAGCAAAAAAAAACCAAGCGGGCTGCCTCCGGTGGGCACCATTTAGGGCCAAAAAGGACATCAAGCGGTTCGTCCTTGGTCTGGCTGTTGGAAGCAGGAAAGTGTGATGATGATGATGGTGACCAATTATGTGAACAAAAACAATAATTTTCATTTTTTTACTCTTTATCTCTCTCGCGCTCTCTGTTTAGGAAAATGCTTTCGGACGTGATGAACTCATCGCGATGAAAAATTGAACCTCAGTGCTTTCGTTTATTTAATTTCACAAAATAAAGACTTCACAGCGCTGTGGTTCTCGCCGGGACGGGGAAACAATTTTCGTTCATTCACTCGATTCGTTTCGCCTTTGCGCCGTTCGGAGGCTTCCTTCCCGAAGGGGGATGAATCGTTGTTGATATTTTAATAAAATACTGCTACTTTTTTATTAATCTAATTAAACCAGCGACAGCGCGTAACATTGGGGCAATAAATCACAAGAGCAGTGGCGATACTATCTTCCACGGCCAAAGGATACATTGTCTTCGCTTCGTGCTGGAACGGTGGAGATAATCGGTCAGCCTTTCGGGGGGTTGTTGAGTGATGTCCTCGGCTACGGACGGAACCAAGCGCATTGTGCCCGTACCCAGTTGCGATTAAATTAGTTTCTTTGCTTTCATTAATTTCAATCATAAATCCACCATCAATCGATATCCATCTAAACTGACTCGCTCCCAGGAACGCTGTCGGACTCTGCAGCTCCGCAATCGTTATACGCCACTTACTCGCCTCCAGATCTGGTTCGGAGTAAAGAGTCCTAAAAGGGGGGGGGGGGGGGGGGGGCAGTTAGTTTGATAAAAATTTAAATTGTTTTCCATTATTTTCCATTCCGCCTTCGCCGGGAACAATGCACAAACGTCACCGAGCATGGAAGTCGATTGTCCACCGATGTGTCGCGCCTGACATCGAACCAAATTAGATCGAATTAAACAAATTTGTGGTAGCAATCGAATTATGGTCACTCGGCACTGCAGGAGGGTGAGAGCGACCAACCGACAGCCACCCTTTTCTTGCAGGTCAGTTAACTCGATCGCACCCCCGCACGCTGGTCAAGCTAGCGCGGGAACTCTGGCGACATCATGCTGTGCCCGGCCGGTACCATATGGCGTGACACGACGCGAGCGGGCCCCGAGCTGGACAAATTAATTTTCGAACGAATTTATAACTGCCATTAGCGAAAGGCGTTCGCTGTCATCGATACCGAGTGAAGTAAGTGACTGTGTGTGTGTGTGGGAAAAGTCATTTCAATTAGAATTTATGTCTTTTATGCTTAATTGTTCACTTTCATTGCTTGCGGATGAAACGGATATGGAAGAGTTGAAAATGGGCAATTGAAACGAACGTTCGGAATTTGGTAACGGCGTCAATCATATCGAGTTTTGCTGCTCCAATGCGTAGGATAAGCTAATTCGGTTTTTAAAGGCAATAATTTACGGGTTGAATTCGTTGAAATAAATTACAATTCATACTATTTAGTTCAATAGCTATAAATTTGTATTTTACCATTCACTATTTGTTATAATTTTTAGTTCTCTCATGAGTTCCTAATTAGGTCTTCTGAGAGAAATATTTAGAAGTATAAAGTGCTAAAAGAACCTCTGTAAAGATCCTAGAATTACTTAGATAAGTCTGCTAGACAACGCTTTTGAAGGCAAATAAGTGTGTCTTGACTAAAACTCTCACAAAACTTGTTTGAAGAATCCTTCGACTGTCAGTTTTGCTAGTGATAAAATAGCAGAAAAATAAGTGTGAACATGGAATTAGTAAAGCTCAATCCGCAGGATGGTGCTTATAAAGGCAATTTTGTTCTCAATTGGAATTTTTGTCGCAATCTGGTAAGAAAACTGGAGTGATCATGGAATCCGCTAGATGGCACTAATGGAGGCAGTAAAAGTGTCTTAACTTAACTCTCACGAGACTTTCTTTCTAATCACAGTCGTCTTTTTGCCCTAGAACGGTAGGAAATCTGAAGTGATCTTAGATTTGTTTAGCTATATCCGCTCGATGGAACTAATGGCGGCAGATGAATACGTCTAAGTACAGATCACAAGACTTTCAAAAGGTATCGTTCGTATCACTGAATGGATATAGCGCAGGAATTATTCAGATTAATCCGCTAGATTGTTGCTAGTGAAGGCTGATGAGTTTGACAGGGCTCGAGCAATCACCTGTCACTTTTGACATATGACTGACAGGCCATCTGTAGTGATCTTGAATTTATTTAGCTAAATCCACTAGATGGCACTAATGATGCCATGAAGTTGTGTAGGTTATAACTTTCAAGGGACTTCAATCTACAAAACGTACAACTGTGATTTTTGCACTTAAAACTGGTGTCTAAAGTCTCCACTAAAACATAAACGCCGAGTAATTTTTTTTAATTAATTTTTTTTGTTGCATTCCAGCCAGACCGTTCTTCATGAATAAAACCAAATTACTTTGTATGCATATAGAAGGACATGGCCTTATTGCTCACTAATTAAATTTTATTTCGAATCCAAGAGAACGCTAAATTCCGCCTGTAGCTTACTCCGAAAATTATTCAAGTCATTAATTATCAGCCAACCAGCTGAAGGGAAAAGTTGGGAATATTCAAGCAGTCTTTATTGACTTCGCAATCTGCAAAGTTATAACGTGGGCAGTAAAATTTGTTCTGCACATTCCACTAGCGCCATATTTATATTTCCTCTTTCAAAATGCAAAGAATGTCATACCTTCTTCCGTTAGAGTCAGTTCTTCTACGATACGCTTACACTATTGCTATTGCTCTTCTGCCGGACAGCAATTTGGCTCTAGTGCAACCATAAATATTGCCCACAAGGAAGCGGTCGCGTACCGATGCAAACCCCGGAGCCAGCGGTTCCAGTGGTCACCTCCGGGGTCGATTCTCCAGAATGCGCAAATCCGAACCATGACGGGGGCATTAATTAATTCAGCAAACGGAATCATTAGCTCGCTTCCCGAAAAACAACTCACACACACAACGCAAGCTGGACGCCACGGAACGCAACCAAAAAACAAACGCCATAAAACCATCCAAAGCTCCAAAAACTCCACGCCAGTAACCGCGGCCAGCGAAGGAAAAAAGTAAGCCCAATAATAACAATTCCCGTGAAAACCGGTAATCATAAACGCCATTTGCCTCCGTTTTCGGAAAAACGAGCCCCCGGCGATAATAATAATACACAGTCGTAAAGAAAGAAATGAAATCATCATTTTTCGCTGAAATTTTTCACTCCCATTCAACGCACGCCTGGAACGGGTTGCCCGGGCGGCGATCCGGTGGCGATCGCTTTTTCGGGACAGATTTCTTTTAATTTATTCCACAACCGTCGACCAAAAAGCCATCGACGCCAGCCAGATGCTGATCCACCTTTTGGGGATGGGCAAGATGGGGTGAAGGGGGTGTTGCAGGTGCAGATTGGGGGGGGGGGGGGGGCAAGTCCGAGTGGAAATATTTAAGCGCCAGTTGCACAAAACGCACAACACCATCCATTTTTTCTGTGTGCGATTCCCGCGAACCAGCGGGAGACCTTCCGACCTGTTCCGACCGGCAATAAGGGGCTGGATCCCATACGAGTGTGTGTGTGTGTGTGTGTGGATCGCCTGTTTTTTGTTGTTGCTCCTTTCAATTCGTTTTCCTCATCCACATGGTGAGAATGAAGCAAAACAGGGGGGCCGACCGGCCAACCTGCTTCTGATCCGGGGTTGGAAAAGCTCAAAGCTCCAAAGATGCGTTTCGGAATGTAGCGAAAAAAAAAGGCGGAAGCGGAATGGGGATTTTTTTCTTCTACTGTTTTGCTCCTCATCCCTTATCGAGACACTAAAGACGGTACGTACCGATAAGCGGCCGATGATAGATCCGTCAACGCGACATGAAATCTATTAATTTACAAGCCTCACTCACTCACTCACACGCATCACGTGTCGTTCGCAATCGCTTTCCATTTGCAAACAACGCCCTTCCCCCTCCCCCCCCCCTCCCTTCCTCCACCTCGATCGATCGGATCACTAATCACCATCTGATGCCGGCCCGCTTCCAATGGAGTGAAAACAAATTCAACCCTTAAATGGGCAACGCAGGCTTTGCCTCTATCGTTCGATTGACAGATTCGTCAGTGTCCCAGGGCCCGATGGCGCTGCCTTAATGTCGGTCCGGTCGGTCGGTTTTTTTCACCTACATGCGCGCGTGTGTGTGTGTGCACAATTCACCACCTAAAAAAGGCATCTGGCACGACGTACGGGCTGGCGTTTTCCCAGCGTGACACTGCCAATGCCGGTGTGAATGCATCCACCGTGCGACGAGTGGTGAGTTTTCTCATATTAATTTATATACTGCATCACCGCGATCTTCAACACTTCGGATGGGTTTAGACGCTGAGGTTACCCTTCTTTATGCCCCTTCCTCACCGCTAGGTGCAGACATAATTTTAGGTGTGCGTTTGTCAACGCGGGAGGGCGGCACACATCAAACGCTGCAACCAACCTAATACGCAAAGCCGCGACCGCGGTCAGAATCCTGACACAATTACACCACGGCACAGTATGCAGCGGCCATCCATGTACGCACCGGGGCTGTATGCATCGCGAATGACTAATTCCTAATGCCCGCTTTCATAATCACCTGGTGCGCCGTCGTCGCCGGACGCAAATTCCAGCAAAATCGGTGAGCGTTGCTTGTGAACGGGGTAGTGGACGCTTACACTGGGTAGAGTTTCTGTCGGGGCTGTTTAATTGTGAAGATAGTTCATAAGGTAACATTACTCTCCTATTAATAATCGCTTTTTCTTAGTATATTTTATTGACTGGCGCCCTCTACCGGAATTGCTTGGTACGAACATGATAGCTAGACGTTCCCTTAAACCATACGTAAAATATTTTTTAAGCTCAAATTGGTTCGAACGCTGGTTTCCTCTAGTATATATATTTGCAACTGTAAATCCTATGAAGTTTTTCCTTCGCATAAGGTTATAATTCTCGTAGATATCCCGCTAGACTTCCCTTTGAGACATGGACTCTGTCTCAAAGTCTCTCCGCCTATATCCTCTATGTACTTAGAGGTACTTTTGGCCCAGTATGTGAGGAAGCAAGGATAATGAAGAACCTACAATGACGAGCTCTAAGAGTCTAATCCAGCCCTCAAAGTCTTCTTAGTCCATCCACATGCCTAATTTGAGATGGAATGCTGTCGTTGTAGAGATATTCACCAGATCGATGTTCGCCGGGATAGTGGACTTCGAGGATTTCTGCAACAGATAAAAAAATAGAATAAAGTAAATTTAAAAGAAATAATTAACTATAACAAGATTTTACAAAGTCCCAAGGTAATACGTTTAATCAAATTGTCGATTTTATAATGCTCCAAACATTTCTGAATTCTGTTCATGATCAAGTGGTCAATTGAAGCTCTTGGTTCTTTAAAGTAGTAAGAACCACCATTCCAGATACGTAGTTTCAATAAGTTTAGTAAGCCATCTTATAGCCAGAACGACCTTTCAGGACTGCTCAAGATAAAGTGGACATTCTATAGCTATTTAATATTCTTGTCGAAATCATTTCACCGAGCGCTAGAAACACTACTGACTTTATAGCAACCCATCTTTATTGCGAAAAATCAGTCACCTTCCACTAAACCTAAGTAAACTTCGCTCTATCCACCTACTCCCAAGTCAGGGTGTATCGGCAGCAACTGGACGCAGTGTCAGCGTGCAACAAAATCCGTTGGACGATTCGTCTCTGTTTTTCCCCATTCATTTTTGTCTCTCAAACCGTACGGGAAAGGACCGGTTTAGTGTGTATGTGCCCGATCGCGATCCGGACCTGTTAGCAAGCATTACTATGGGCAAACAGCGACGGAAAAACGGGGGGGGACCTTTCAGTTTGGTGTAATTATTTAATTATATGCGGTTTCTTTTGATTATACAAAGCCACAACCACACACACACACACGGACCGTCGAAGGGACAAACCTTTTTTTTGGTTTTGTTTTTGGTGATCGGTATGCAGAAAACTGCACACAACACTGGGAATGGACCTGATTCGTGGATAGGTGTAGTAGTAGCTAGTGGCAAATCGATACAGACAACGAAAAAATTGTAGCAAAATTATTCCCTTAAAGCAAACATAACGAACTGAGAAAGGGGGGAAGTGGGTTTTAAATATAGTTTCACAATCTGTCGCATCGATCCCGGACCACATCGATCAGACATTCAAAATTGTTCGCTCCACCGTTTGGGGAATGTCAAGGAAATATGCAAACGCAAGACAAACCGACCGTTTGCCGATCGATCGCAGACAAATCGCAAAAGGGAATGGAACCGATGCAAAGGACAAACGAAACGAAACGAACAAAACAACCCCCCCAAAAAAAATGCACCACAGAGCATCGGACATTCTTGCCGCTGTTGGTCGCCGAAATATGTCGCTTTCGCTTCAAAAACCATCCTCGAAACCGACAACAGCGGAGCAGCATTTTTTTGGTACGCCGCCGGTACGAACTGTGGACCTCCACGGTCAAGAAATTCCTGTCCCGCCGCGGACGGGGATTCTGCCATTCGCTTCCGATTGCTGAGTTAAGCAAACAAAAAAACACAACCCCATTCACAGAAGCTCCAACCGATCGCCGATTGATGAATTCCATTCAAATTTATTCTAAACAGTAGCGGCATCTCGAACAGAAACACAAAAAAACCGCTACATCAAACACTTGGCGAAGCGAAGGTTCGGTTGATTTGATTTGATTTGTTCACACAAAAAGTGAGCCCTTCGGAAATGGGCAGAAGGTCGTCGCGAACAACAAACACCGGTTTTGCCGACCGGATGATTGATTTCTTTTATCGTCCCCAATTCGACCCGCTAGAACGAGGGGAACCATGTGGCTTAGGGCGAATGGAATCTATTCGAGGTGAAGGAAGCAGCTTCAAGAAGGAATTTTTGAGTGCGAGGATATAAAGAAGCAAGCAAGGAATACAGTTAACTCGCTTACGGGAAAGACCTACAATTCGGGGATCATTTATGCAACGTTTGTTTTTCAATTCAATTGGCCAGCAGCAGCGTGGCGAGCGCTAAATTGCTGTTTTACTGCCAACCACTTAAAGGCCCTTTTTTCTAAGGAGACTCGATCACCATAATTATAGCACATTTAGGGGGGGAGAATAATTTTTCAATTGCTGTTCAAACAGGACAGCACTTGCCCCACCAAGCATTGAACAGCAAAAGCGATAAGAGATCAGGCGCATTCGCAAGTGACACAACCGAACAAGCGTCCGGAAACAAACAAGGATCGCACGCTTCGTATTCGGCAAAACGGGCACCATAATTGACAAATAATGATCGGTTCTAACGGGCCCAGCAGGTTAGCACTGGAGGCATACTCAAAACCAGGTGCCAAAATGGCCAGGTTCGAGCAACGCTCACAGCAACCTGTTGGCTGAAAGTAAGCTTGTTAGCGGCTGCATCGATGCACCGAACCGTTAAATGCATACGGCTTAGTGCATAACGGCGATATCAATTAACACGACGCAAATTATGAGCCCGCGAGGCATCGATGCATATTCACCAGGCAACTGAAGATGCATAAAGAGAGCTGTGACAACTCCCCAAGAAGAAATCATCACCTTTGTTAGCCACTGGATGCATTTGCCAAAATAAAAATTATCATTTAAGTTAATTCCACTTTTTTTTCGGTGTCGGGCGAAACCCACAACGACTTAGCAGTGATGTCTTTATAAAGCGAACCCGGTGGGTGTCTTTGCACAGTTGCGTTCTTTCGCTCCATCCCCAAAAACTGCATCTTAACGATTTAAATCCATAATTAAATATAATTGGCTTCACCCGCAGAGCATCACAGTTCGTCCAGCAACAAAACACAACTCGCTGGTGACTATTTGCATGCATTTGCACCATCAACATTTACATTAATTTTTTGCTTCTCTCTCTCTCTCTCTCTCAGATTGTTCTACTTCGCTCGCAAGAGCCGCTTATCGCGATTACGTTTGTGGATTAGTGTAAGTGATATGCACTTCCACAGTTTCGGTTCCGGTCCGGTGCGGCAACCCAAAACGGAGTCCAAAAAGCGTCGTTCGCCACGGTGGATCATATTGTTAGTGCAGTTGCATTTGAATAAAAGCACGATAAACGTCTGTTGGCGCATGTTATTCGTTAATTAATTATCGCACCCACAGGCGAAACAACAGGCGCATCCGCGGTGCTGATAAGGCGACTTATCGGTGGAAGAGCAGTGTGCCCTCTCTTTTCTCTCTAGTGGGATGCTAATCGAGGAAGCATTCTGAGTTGTGTGTGTGCATTGCGCATTTGCGAACGATGCACTGATGTTTGGTGTATTTAACTAATTTACACAACGGAACGTCCAGCAGCTTATCTTTGAAGCCGTTTCAGACTTCTCCCACCGCTAGCTAGCTGTAACGGGCGATGGAGACTCGTTCAAGGAAAGCGAAGAAAACTGTTCCGTTTTTGCGAACGAATTTAAATGGCGTGAGAAAAATGGTACATAAATTGTGCACACACTCAACCCTCGGTTCGGTCGGTCGTTCGGTCCGGGGGGGGGAGCGAGACGGAACCTCACACACACACATCCGGTAGCTTCCAATTTTTCAGTTAACGACCGTATCACCAGACGATACGAAACGGGTTAAAAACCGTTCGATTAGTGGAGAGCATTTTGCCTGTGCGGAAGTCGATGATGGTTGAGGAAGTGTGAGGATCTTGATCTTAGAAATTGTCTTACTTCTAGGTAAGACTCGATTATCAATAGGTGTGATTGATATTCAATAAAACAAATATAGAACTTATCTTTTTTTTACAGGGTTTTTCAGTTGATATTGACAGATGGTACAGGGTTTTTTTTTTGTTGTTGATAAGGCAATAGCATCCATTTTTATGGCAGGCTTCCTAGATGAAATGACAAACAAAGCTAGTTGATATGGAAACGGCTTCAGGTGACAGGGAAATCAAAAACCTTTTATTGTGATGTCCTCAGATGATACTCTCTTGGTAGCCGTTAATCTTGTTACTGTTTCGGTGATTAAGCTGTTTGGGTGTTTGGCTTGACACGGGTCTTACCTTCTTTCACCACACTGATTCCATAGTCGCTAAGTCTAGGAGCGCTCTTGGTGTTTTGAAACGTGTGTCACGTGACTTTTCCGATGCCTGCTGTTTGAAGACTTAGTTCTGTTCAGTGGTCGGATCTGTGCTGGAGTATTGCTCGGTGCACTGGACCCCGTTGACAAGGATCAACATAGGTCGTATGGAGCGGGTGCAGAGGATCGTTCACTAGGTTTGCCCTTCGGAAAACAACTGGTGATCGATCCTCTGCTCTGCCCTGTTACGAGGACGGCTGCTTGGCCTTGCATCTCTTCAAGATCGCCGTACCCTTTCCCAATCATCATTTATTGCCACACTCCTGCTTGATTGTATCGATGCCCCCGCTTTACTTAGCAATATCCCACTATATATTCCCTCCCGTGCTCTTCGTAACAATCCCCCAATTTATATTGCCACACGTCGCACTGCAGTGGGTCTCAAAGAACTCCTCCTTATTGCAATCAAAACGTTCAACTCCTCGTTCCATCATTTTGATTTTAATATTTCCCTGCCTGTTTTTCGATCCCGGTTGTCATCCTCTTCCTAATCTTTCCTGCATTTTCCTATTTTCCCTTTTGCTGCCTTTCTGTCTTTCTGTGTTCCGTTTAGACATAGGTATTATTTTACTGCTTAGGTTAAATATAAGATTACCAGTAAAGCCTAGGTCAAACTGTAGAAATATATATGAAATATGAAATAGAACAAAGTTTAGGAACGGTTTTTGCTTGCTCTCGGATGATTTCACACACAAGCTTTTTAATTATTTTAACACCTAATGTAATTCATTACCATTCTGCCCTAACACAGCCACATTAGCTCATTTAAACCTTAATTTTCCGATTTTTAACCTTAACTACAAAGTGCCCTTTCAAACAACTTTCCAGCCCGATCCCACCACCGACGGTACCATGATTGACTTCGCAAAACGGGGTAATTGAATTAGTTTTCCCGCACCTCGACGCACACGTAGGCCAGCGTTCGGTCTGGGTTTGCAATTATTTTGCAGGATTCGGTCACGTTCGCTCACCAAAACCGTACTAATGTGCTAAGCCCGTCGACCGCGCTTGTTTGGGCCAACCTTCAATCAAACTAATCAATTGCTCCGGGGATTTTATCGTGCAACACCGATCTACTCCACTCTCGGATCGGATCGGATGTCTAATGTCTCATTACCTTTTCTCACGGTTTACATTCGATCACTTGCAAGTGGGGCTCGAACCGTTTATGAGCGGGGCCTGTTCGAGCCGGAGAAGCGAGCGAGTACACGAGCCACCGGTGACCGGTGATAAGAACGTTTCCCTTCAAAACGCACATCCAAGTTTGGGTGACAAACTCGCAGACACCAAAACGGTGACTGCGCTCGCAGAGCATAATTCATTTTTAATTTATCGGCCACGATCGAATGGTGAATTTTATGCTCTCTGCACAGGTGCTCCACCCAATCGCCAAGAATGGAGCTCGGCCCACCGGTACAGCAATCCCGGGCAAGCAAGGTGTGACCGCTGGGCAGTGAATGAGCAGCGAACGGCATGCTCAACCTCTATGGACGTCTGATGATCGTATGATGCATGTTTTATGGAAATGATGAGCCGTACCGTTTTCAATTCGCTAACCAGTCCTGCGCGTCTATGTGCGGTCCGTACCGTGTTCGGGCCAGGTGAATGGATAACGCGAGGCCACACGAAAGCGATATGTTATGATAACCTGCAGGCCGGCAGCCACCACCACACTGCTGCACTCGGTACCCTGTGTGGTTAAACGAGTTCTTGCCAGCCGGGCCACACCAAGTTGAATTTTAAATATCACTCCAAATGGAAAGCAACTAGAAATAAATACATAATTAGCTGTGCGGTTTGTCGTCCGGCGTTCTCCTATGTATCCGCGCATCCCTCGCACTCGCCACTCGAGCACAGATGCATTCGAGGACGAGGACACAGAACGCTTCCATTTCCATTACTGCCATCGCGGCTCCATCTCATAATCTGCTGCTGCTGCTTTTTCTCCACACGCTCCAATGCGGTGCGTTTTAATTTATGTGTCTCCAGCGCTTCCAATCAGCCATCGCTACATCATGGGAATGATTTGAATTCAGTGTCCTCTCGGACAGTGGGACCGGTTTTTTGTCATCCGATCGTGTTCATGTAAAGTGAAATTGCAAATTAAACTGATTTGTATGCAATCATCAATCGACTGCACACACACACGCAAAAGCACACATTCTATCCTGTGCTCGGTGTCTGCACTGTCGAGACGATCGACAGTGCGAGCGATCGAGCGAGGTGTCTGCATTCGGGGTAGGCAGTGTTCTGCAGTGCGATAGCTCGTGATAGCACGATGCCTTTCTCCAGACGCGGACATAATTTATAAGGAAAATTATGCAAATGGTGCAACGCAACGCAGAATGCACCGTTACACCTGAGCTGCAGATGAGTTGCTGCTGAGTTGTTTGTAGATGGAGCGAGATATGGAGCATGGGAAAACGCAGCTTCTTGCACATCATGCGTACAATCGATACAGTGAACGATTGGTTTTCGAATTTTCTTTCAGCTTTACACTTTTCTTACTACGGAAAGCTTGAGAACTATGCTGAACCATACATAAATCATTTCAAAATTTATGAGGTAATTTTTAAGTTTTCCTACAATTTTTTTTTAACAGAATCAGAATAAACTCAGGCTAGTTCTATTACTACCCAGTTTCATAAAGCTTAGTAATTCGCTATCCAATGTCCTGTTTTGTCTCCCGAACTTCAGTAAGAATTGTGGAATTCAGGAGATAAATTCGAACATTTTCAAAGAATATTAACAGCTCTGACTAAGCCTGAAGGAAACTATAGTTCAGGATAAGACAAAAAAAAAGACAAAATCAAATTATTTGTTCGATGTTTTATTAGTAGTATTGAACATTCTTAAGAGCGCCATAAGACAGACAATAAGACAGACAATCACGACAATGCTGCCAAGACCACTTTTTTCCCCAAGGCTGATTAGAACGAACTTAAAGAGGCGAATGAGGTCTGAAAGACTCAAAGCCTCTATGAATAAATGAAATAAAATAGTTAGACTCCCTAGATAGTAAAGTTCTGCAACTCAGTCAAATGCATGCTGTTCAATGCCTTATTAAACTACCTGACATCAGATAAGAAGGGCCTTAAAATCCCTTGTGAAAGATTTGATGTTTTAAGTGCAGGATGAGACATCATCATTTCAGCCAAGTCTGTCAAGCTCAATTTTTTGAAGCCATATTTGTAATACCAAACACTCCAAAAGCTATGAAACAAAATTGGGGAAAAATGGTAAAATTGGAAGGGAACTCGCATAAACACCGTTTCGTTTCATGGAAAATTCCTCAATATTCTTCTTCTTTGTCGCTGTAGAATGTAGTATCTAGAGAAGGGATAGGATTAAGTCTTATCTTGAAGAAATTGATGCCTCTGAACGCACTTTTTATTAAAAATGTGTTGTCTGTACAAACAATTAAGCTTCACCATCACTATGAACCTATGAGCCACTGTGCTCATTCTAAAGTTATGTCCTCAAAATGAAGCTCTCTTCAGGCAGCTCTGTCTTCACTTAGTAGCTTTACAATTGCTAAAAAAATGTTACCATTAGATATATCTACCCTCACCAAGAAGTTCCGCTTTGCTCTCACAAAGTAGCTCTGAATAGCACTAGGTAGCATTGCCCTCATTAGTAAGCTCAGCCCTTACTGATGGCTTTACCCTAGATAGTTCTCTAGGGCCCTCTTCCTATTCTTCGACCTTAATAGACGCAGGGCCGTTAGATGGTCTCAGCTCTCAAAAGTAAAAGCCTTCGCATCCTTCAAACGAGCTTCTGTACGCAACGCCTACCCCATGATTTCTAATAGACCTGGGACTTAAATCTGATTTTTTCAAATCACAGTTTATAGCACCAAACACTGTAAAATCTATGGGGTAGGACCGATAAAAAAGGTATTTTTATGCAGAAGTCTTCATAAGATGCTGTGTGACGTCCTATTTTTCTCCCTTAAATTCCTGAGCACTATGAGAAAATATAATTTGACTGGCAACCTCTTCAAATATTTCTTGTCTTGTAAGTTATTCACATCCTTATTAGACTACCACCGTACACCACTGTATTGCTAAACAATTCCTATCAGTTTACCCTTGTCTTACGTCTTGTTCGATGATTCATAGCGCAGAGCATTCAAAAATTTGCAAGTCAAAAAACAATTTACAGTCAACAATTATGCCCATCAAATTTCGTGCGTGAGCAGCCAACAAAAAACGCACGATCGCAATTGTTGTACAACGAACGCGCAATGCTTCTCCCAATTCGTTTACCGCTCGTAACTGCTCCCCCGTAGCAGGCAAGCAAAATTCTTTGCATGTTAACCAGCCCGAGAATGTAATTCGATCGGAATCGAAAATCAGTAGCGGCCTGGAAAGAAATCATTACCGTACACACCCGATCTCACCTTGCACAGGGAATAAATCTTTCCTTCGTAACACACATGCCCGGACCGTGATCCTCGAAGCATAACATCGTTTCGTGTGCTTTTCGGCTTGTTTTTTTTTCCTTCCCCGAGCGGCCTGTTACAGAGCCCCAGCTATCGATTTCATATTCTAGTTAATATCTTTTAATTCCCACTCAATTCCAAAACGCCATTCTTATGAATTGTTTATGAATGTAACCACTCGAATGGAAAAAAAGGAAAAAGAAGCAATTTTCCCCAAAACCAAATGCCAATGGTTCTTTCGGCGAAATGAAATCGAGCTTTCCTTAATGCAATTAAACCTTCCTGCCGAACGTACGCATTTCCCATTCTGCTTAACTACTTGCTACTCAATTATCGTACCACCCGAAACATGGTTTAAATCATTTTAATTGTGTCAAAACTGTCCGCGGGCCTCCGATCTTACCGGCCCGATCTCGGATGATCGTGACGGCGCCATCCAAACTTCTCACTGGGACTGGGCTGGGCAGGCCACCGACCAATATTTATGATCAACACTGCACACCATGACTAATGCACCTGTTGAAAGCAAATTTTATGTCTTTTTTATGATAAACCAGGCAGGGGCCCTCGGGGCGATCCCGGCAATTAACCCTCACCGGGTCCAGGTTCCATTCACCTGGGTGTAATAAGTCAAACCGTGAATAAGCATCTTTCGATGCGGAGCCCAAGTTCGACTGGTGACAGTTTTTTTTTTTTCTTCCTGCCCTACCGGAAGACGAACCGCAAGAAAATAAGGCCAACCCGTAAGATAAGCATCGGCCGCGCATCTGGTTCCGTTTCTTTCCTCTCCGTTCGGATGGGCCGCGTAGGTGTTGAGCAATGAATTACCGAACTTGTCAGTGAACTTGTCGACAGCCACTGGCCGGTCGGTCTGCCGTCTCATCGTGCCCGGTAATGGGTCATGGATCAGCAGAACCGAGCCCCTCGCACCGCACCGGGAGGGTTTGGGGGAGCGAAAAGTGATGTAATAATTTTTACGATCATCAGTTTTGGAATTTATGAATGAAACTTTCCAAGTTCGGGTGGCTTTTTCCCGGTTTTGTTATTAATTAACGCACCGTTCTAAACACTCTGCCGTGACTGCTATGGTAAACGAACCCTGCATTAGAATAAAGTTTGAAGCGCTCTTTTCCATTAGTGCGAAAAAATAGGCGGCCTGCAAAAGTACTTCCAGCACGACAGTTCACAAGCGAAAGAAAAATATGTTTTTATTGTTTTATTATTCAGAAAACAGATCGAATTTTAATACATTAAGCTTGTCGCTTCAACCGCACAGCTTTTCGGTGCATTAATATTAATTATCTTAACGATCTTTCACCTCGTCTTGTTTGCTGGGTGAAGTCACCGGAGGACTCACATTAGACGTGTTGCTCGACGGTACTGCTTCGTCTCGCCGGGCATGGCAACGTGGAAACATGGAAAGTTTCCGGTTGGCGTCAGGCAACTGCTGTTAATGCTGTGTTAATGTGGTAACCCTTTTTCCCGCAGTAAGCATGTGAAAATTACCCACGTGTGTGTGAGTTTTTTCCTTACCCCCGGACCAGATTGAAGCGATCATCAAGACTCGGGTGAATGAGGAGGAATCTTCAATTGCGAGGTGTGTGCCTGCTTGGATCAAGGATACGAAACCACACCGATTGAACTTAACGATCGATGCACGTGTTCGCCGCCGCCATTTGCCTCTTTCGGACAGATCATTTCAACGGAGGCAGCCACTTGTTTTACAACCTTACGCTTTTTTTTACGGTAATATTCAGTTCCACAGTAAATCACGGTGAATTATTAGGGCTTTCGGACATTGGCGGCCAAGGCAAATAAAATTGGGATGGGTCCGAAAAGCAAAAAAAAAGCTTGGTTCGCCGGTTACTTTGATTATTCAGCAGTCAGGCTAACAGGGCTATCATAATTACCTCGCGGTACGTATACCGGAGATAGCGAAGTTTCGTGCACTGAACCGCCAGCACGTGTGTTCGAATTCGTGTGCGCGAATTGAGCAAGCACCACCTGTTGAATAAAGATCAGCACCACACATTTTTGGAGTGAACCCTTTTTAACCTCGTACGCGTGCAAAAACAAAACCACCGCACTCGGACCAACAATAAAACTAATGGTTTAAATTTTTTCGACTACTCACCGGTTTAAAGTGTTTCCGAGTTTAATTGACGATTTATTAAATAATTAATAGGAGCAAAATGAAAACATCACACGAGGAATGTGAACGACTGCCTCGCTGACGATTTTGCTTCCCATTTTTTCGCCCGCCTGATCCAACAAAGTGCTGTTTTGTTAAGCAAACGTGTGACGCTTGTTTCGGCACCGGGTTAAAGCCACCGGATTGGCGCACCGGTTCGAACCGCACGGTGCGATCAGCGATCATGAACGCGATCAACCGGTCGTTTTTGTTTTTGCTGTCTTCCCCGAGTGAGTACCATTTTACATTATCAACCGATTAGACGAACGTGTACGCTTAACTAGGAAAGCGCATTCTAGCGGATCGTCGATAGGAGTTCGCAACCAAAAAAAAGGCTCACCGAAAAACCCCAGAAGCGACACATAAATTAATTCCTAATGAGCAATAACAATAAGGTTTGGTGAAATTTTTATGTTTCATCATACCACACGTGCCACGTGTGAATATGACCTGTTCCGCGGATGAGAGCGCCCGCCGTTTCTTCTCCAGCTCCATGATCCCGGTGATCGTATGCGAAACAGCAAGCGATTCAAAATGCGTTTTTTTTCTTCAGTGGATGGAATTATAATTTTATTACATCGCCAATAAGCTTCATACCAATGAGGGTTTTTTTTTTCTTCAACCAGCCACGGGCCACAGTGCAGTCAATGCTTGAATTTTCTAACTCGTAACGTCTCGGGCGCTGCCCAGTGTGCTGCATAAATGGTTTTGCCTCTCAGGATGACAGCAATAAATCACGCTTCGTGTACGGTTACGGCTATAATTAAATCAATCCTGGATACGCGTACACACACACACCCATGCACACGGGCACGAAATGGTTAGCCAAATGGTTAATTACATACCAATGGGGCTCCCATTCGCAAAATCAGCGAGTCAAAATTCACATTTTTGAAAACATGGTAAACATATTCAATATTCTTCCCGTGTGCTGCTCTTTCAAATTTCCCTGTGGACATACAGTGGTGGTGGAAACATCACGTTTACCTAATATTTTAAAAAGATTGTGCGTTATGGCAAACCAGCACTAGAGACACTTTTTAACGGCCTGAAGCAATACTACCAATATTATATCATTAAATTTAAAAAAAATATATGATAAAACTCATGTTACATACGGTGGAAAAATAAGGATATCTTTAAATCAATCAATTGCCTCCAATATTGTTTTGCCATTCACATGATATCAGACACCAAATAAAATAACGCAATTCAGAATTAAAGCCTCATCAGTTCTAAAGCGTTTCATGTAATAGGGTTTTCTGTCTTCTGGTATTTGTATAGACTTTAAGGAACCTCACCAGTGGTGGATCATAAATTGAGCAAACTAATCAGGGCCTTGGGAGGGCAATGATAATTTCAGGCACACTATTCATATTGACAGAGTCATATCCTGGTGTAAGCAGGCTGTGGGGTCCTAGAAGTCTAAATCTTTCAGAGGGATCCGAACTCCCTAATCGACCGCTTATAATATCTCCGCTTGGCTTCTGATTCTGGTCCAGTAAGTAGATTGGAGAAATTATGTACCTCCAATATTTAGTATGCTCAGTGACTCCAAGAGGCCAAGTCCAATGAAATATTTTACTAAATCCTCTTAACTTGATGGAGTAGCCAAAAAGCTTTAGATTTTGTTCCTACTACTTTATCATAGAATTTATTGACGCCTCGTCTATTCTCGCTGAAAATTAATTGTACAGACTGCTAGCAGAGTTTTAAGGCCCTACTCTGACATAAGAACTGAATTTAGATAGTCAGAATGCTGGTCCATTGATCAAACTGATCTCTTGGCTGTATTATCAATTCCAAAGTTAGAGTAATTAATCTTAAATTAACAAACGATCACAAAATGTTCTGACTTTTTGACAAAATGTTCTGATTTGCTTATGAAGCTTTTGACATTATGCCCGGTTATCTTAATATTTAATGAATGCATTTTAAATTTTAAATTTAATGATAAATCAAATCAAATTATTCAAGTTTATATCGTTTTGGCCATCTGTCCCTCATTTTTCCCCTTATCTGAATACAACTAAAACGGATTTTATTGTACCCTTATAGTTTCGTCCATCACTGTACGATCGCTTTAACATACAGCAGAAAAAAAATATTGCTGCAAGCAATCCGTTTGCCGTTTTGTTCAGGACATTGCGCTACAACGGCGCCTACCTTGCCCACGTTGCCATTAGCAACGACCTGTCGATCGACGACAAATCGTTCCGAATCGAAAATGCGCACATTTGCACCCGAGGAAAAATGGAGCTAAACGGAGCAACAACAACAAAAACTAAAGGACGCGAATCGTCTGCATTTCGTTACCGATGCCCTACCATTCGGTGAATTTATGTAACGATTTGAATTTTAAATTCCAAACCACCGAAAAACGCAAAAATACGTCACGGCCATGTTTTCGGTGTGTTTGCTGGTAACATTATGTTTCGCTTATGTGTCCGCTTGCTTTGATTTGCAATTCGTTCCCTCTGCTTTGCTTTATTTATTTAAAATGAAAAAGCTATCAATTAACAGATCCTCCTTCGCCGGGTGACAGTTTGGGGCCTGGACCTGCAAATGAGAGAGAAAAAAGGCACAAGTAAAGTACACGATAAGATGATCTGAATATTCATTTCGAGTTGCATTTACACACACACACACACCGATTGTCCGTGGGGATGATGTGAGCTTCTCTTCCTTTGCTTAATTGAAAAGCAACCCAGTAAACCTGGCAATGGCCGATTGCTCTTAGCGAGCCCTCTAAGTGCCCCGGTGAATCATTTTACTTAAAGCCCTGAGCCCACGGTTCTCACCGACCTTTTCAAGCTCTCTCTCTCTCTCTCTCTCTCTCTCTCTCTCTCTCTTTAGTGGGATTCTTTCGGTTTTATGTCCAAGAGCACTCTGTTGAAAAATTTTCATAATTTCAATTAAATATTTAATAACATGTAAAGTAAATTAGTGCAATATTTACCCCGAAAAGGAAGCAGAAGCAACCCGGGTCCAATTCCACGCGGCTACCGATAATGATGCACACGAGCACCTGAAGCGCAACGACGATCGTTGGGCTTAAGGAAACGTTTGATGAACCCTTTTCCCATTTGATGACCTTTCCAAGAGTTTGTGTGTCCGGCGGAATAATTCAATGTAAATATCAAGATAACTTTAATAGCCTTTAATGTTAAGCATGAAAACTCATAAACAAATGCTTTTCTCACCTTTTTCTCGCTCTCCTTCGTTCGCCGCTCGATCTTCGGCTCGACGTGCTTGAATCGAGCCACCGGAAAAGCTTCACGCTCGAGTAGTGGGGACACCAGCACCCAAAAAAAAATAGGTGTCATGTCGGTCGATCGCCCTGGGCCGGCATCCCACCTGTCACAGGCAATCCTTTGCCAGCTTCAAGTCGAGTTTAAGCTCCGCCATCATCATTATCGTCTTCGTGCGTTGCTGAAACGGTTCTGAAAAATTAAGGGTTAGGAAAATATGTAAGCTATGCGTGCAATAAACGAGGCTCTTGCTTCTTTTTTTTTTTGAGTTTTTGGTGATTAAACCGGCAACTTTCGCCACACGAGATTTTGAACACGAAATAAACGGGGAGGATGTTGGATTTTCATTGCAATTCAAGAGGATTATGACCGAAATGAAGGATTAGGAGCGCACTCGCGCTTGGTGTCGTGCATCGTCCAAATGGCTTTCATTTTAATGCCGGGTGCGAAAGTGGCTATGAAACCGTTTATATGCGTGCTGCGTTTTCGTTGGAGTGGGTGATTTTGTGCGGGAAGGGGGTTTGATGTGGTTGTTGTTGTTGTCGTTGTGTTTTTAAGTGTCCTAATCTTCCATCTTCTAACCATAAGCTCGAAACTATTAAATTTACCCCGGAAAACTTTATGCCGCCACGATCGTCCCAACCGTTCCAATTATGGTAAATTTATCAGCAGTGAAACCTGTTAACCTGTCATAAAACTATGGAAGCGTCCGTATAGCGTAAGAATGGCGTGGTTTTTTATGTTTGTCTTTATGAAATGTAGCAAGCTGACGGGCACAAAGATACAGCAAAAACAAATGGCTCCACAGGAAAATTTCAAGCACCTTTTTTGTTAAAAATTTGAAGCATTATTGTTGAAAAATTGTGAAAAAATTATTAATAAAGGAATTTTATTGTTGGACACTGCGACTTATTTCCGTCTTTTTGATAATTTTTGCCTGCTGGACCAAAGCAAGTTATAGCATTTTGAGCCCAAGAAAGACTTAAACGTATATCGTCCAGAGAGTTGTACATCGATTGTAGCAGGTGTAACAGGCCCTTCCAATATTCTCCAGATAATATCGTCTGTTACAAACATGAGTGGTCCTGGATCAAATCCAATTGTGGCATTTTCTCGACACGCAGAACTAGCTATTCAGCTACAGGTTTATCAAGTCAAGGAAGCCAGTTATAGAAGTCTTCTTAGCTTGATAGTAACCTCTTGAGGTTGTAGAGCAACAGAAGAAGAAGGAGTAGATCTATATGATCTATAGATAGTCGATGACCCTTCAATGAATGTCAAGTTTTTATAGGAGTCTATGATTTACTATTCGTTATCAGACCTTCTCTCGCTCTCTTATGATTCTTCGTAGCTCGATTGTTAGTCCTCAGACCACTAGTAACGACATAATAAATGCTCCAACAATATCTCGGACATGCAGTATCTCGGTTCGATATCTAATGAATTCCGAATTTTAAAATGTCTTCCGATATCTTAATCAAAATTAACCAAGCAGGGATCATCATCCTACAATGCTTCAAATTGTGTGGCTTTCAAACATCTAAGGCTTGCCTTTTATCTTGAATGTCCATATCGCAAAATTTGGAACTATTTGAACCACTTTCAATGTTCGATGGCATCTTGAGCAAACCCTTATACAAGAATAAAGTCTAATAACTCGAAGTCTCTGTAAATTTAACCTACCAAAAGCAGGCCTCATTCGTTCCTTCTGTACACCTCTAATAAGCCTTAGCATTATTGTCAAAATGATCCTTTCTTATCTCTCAATTGGCATTAAAGAACTATTTGACTATCAGCAAATACGATCGGGCTGTTCTCTATGAATAAAAAACTATTTGATTATTATGTCCCCTTGTTATCTGTAGAAACGAACGTCTCAATTGACTTGAACGAACATCTTGATTGCTTCCTTTTCCTTATCTTTACCTATTAATATTTTGAATTAAAATTTTTAGTAATTTAAGCTTAGCTTTTGTTAAGAAGATGTCTTCTATTAGGATTATTAACGAAATCTGACATTCATGCCCATAATGTAATACTCTTTTTTAATGCCGGTAAACTTACTTCTAAACCCCATAATTATTACATCTTCAAGGGCGTCGCGTTGTTGTCGTAGTTCAAGAGCCGCTCATAGTACTTATCGCTTATGATGTGCTTTTGCAATCAAATCCTCTAACACTCAAGGTTTTGGGTTTGTGTGTACGTTTATTGTGGGTGAATAATTTATTTATTACTTCTCAGTGCGGCACTGCTCCGTCCCCCCCTTTTTCAATTCAATTCATAGCACTGATACCTTTTAAACCCCCCTATTTTATAGGAATGGGGGCTAGGAAATAAAAATAATACAAGGAAGTCAGCCCTAATCGCGTCAAAATAATTAGCACACCGTGTACGGGTGGTTTGTGTTTGCAGCGATACGCCGATCAACATTTATTATCAATCGACAATCGAACGATGATTGGACACAATCGATCGACAGTTGATAAAAGGTAACAACACGGACACAATCACTTTATCATATCATGGTCACCAAACACCATCTCTCCAACGGTTAGTTTTAAATGAGCAGGGAAACGACCACAAATGACAGTTGAGCGCGCGCATGCACTTGCGTAAATATTACCGACTTGCGTCCTATGTTTGCAGTGCATTTCAGGCGGATTGATCGGGTTGCACCGAAGGCAATTAATAATGCGCCGCATAAAGCAACCGTGCACTGAGCGGGGAGCCATAAATGCAATAAATATTCGCTCCGCCCGTAATCAACCCTCTCGAGTGCGTCGATGGGGACGCAATGATATGAATATTTATTTAGCCTAACGCTCTTACGACGTGCAAATTACTTGAAATCAATATTATTACGCAGTAATTATGATGATTATATTTGCGAACCGTGTCGTGTGTGTGCCATATTTTGAACCTGTTTGTTTGCTGCGCTGTTTTTCTCCACGTGGCTCCGTTACAAACGAGCACGGAGCAGCAAAACATGGCAACAGCGAGGCGCATGAGACCACCGAGCATACCTTCCCCCGGTAAAGCATGATAACGGTACATAAATTAATTAAGTCTTTCCTGTCCACACCACCTGTGCCATTCTGCGAAACTTGTGAAAATCACTGCTACTGGTTGTTGTACACCGGGAGCAAAAACAGCGCCTACCAACACAGCTACATATTCAAAAACAGTCCTGATTGACATTCCACCATAGCGACACAAGGCAATCAAGTAGGCTTTACTAAATTGCATACAAAATCAGGGCAAGTGTGTACCGGGGACACGTGATTTGTGCAGATGAGACTTTCAAAATGGCGTCTCGGTGGGTTGGTATACAAGACCAGGGCAAAAAATCACACACACTAGCAGCAGAAAAAAATGTATTCCAATTGGAATGTATCACCAACGAGATGGGTAGGGCTCGCTTTTAAAATAGCTCAACCTGCTATCATCACATCGATCGCACGAGACACACACACACACGTGCTCTCTCATAATTAAACAGCCAACCCTGGAGCACCGTTCGGCGGGAAGGCAAAAACGGTCGGAGAAAATTATCACCCATCCTCCCGGACGCATCCACCAGTAGCCAGTTTATCGGAGATTCAAAATCCGTTCGCAACGAAAATCAACATGCGCAGCTAGTTTCCCGGATCGAGGTTGCGTCTTCAACACACACACGCGAGGAGCTTTTTGAATATTCAACAGTAGGCGGCGTCTAATCATAAATTCAACCGCGCATTTCTCTTTCCCAAAGCTCGAGTAAAACTATGGCGCCCGGAAAGCAAAGGGTTTGGTTTGTCCCAAAGAATCGACCATTAAGCGTACAAAGCGCAAGTACGCACAATCATTCAACAACAAAAAACCCCGGTACGGTTGATTAAGTTTCCAGTTTTAAAATAAAACTTTAAAAATAAATAAAACAAAGCCGGGGGTGTGGGGGGTTTAATAAATATTGAAAACAGTTCAGCAAACCAATCGACCTCCCCGACAACAACGCCAAGGCACAGCAAACGAGCTAGGGAAAAAGTCATTATCGCTAATTAAATGATTATTAAAAGTCAAAAGAGCTTCGAAAGCTGCAGCTGATTAACGCACATACGCGTTTGTTCGTACACTTCATTCCAGGGTTGGCATTTGACCACGTCTTCGGATGGTAAAACGTGTAATTATCTGATGGAAATCTAATCTAATTACAACCGTCCCATTATCGCCTTCAAAACACAACCCACTTACTATTCTCACCCAGGTTCTGCGAGGGAAAACCGGACACGAAAAAACCTCAACCTCCCCAAAACCTGTTGCTTTCCGAAGACTTCAAACCCCGGGCCCTAGTCCTGGGTGGTTACGTGTACGGAGGCTCGTCTTTGGGGGCCCAACCGGTATCGAATATTTATTTATTCTAGTTCACTATCATCTTGTTATATTTTTATGGGTTATTAATTTGTGACTATTTTCTTCTCTCTCTAGTGTTTTCTTCATCTCTTTTAAGCAGTTTTTTTTGTTGTTGTTGGGGGTAAGAGGTTCCACTTGTTAATTTCATCTTCAACTAAACAAGCTCTTCTTTATACCGATGGAAGGAAAACTTTAGCTAAGAATGTTAATGATACGCACATTGGTTTCTCTCTCTCTCTCTCTCGCTCTCTTGAATTTTTCCAACCTCCCCTCCCCATTTCCCATTCCATAACTTATTTTCTCCCGCCTGCTTAGCCCGTACCAGCCTGCTTTTTGTTTAATATTTCATGTAGACCGTGTGGAGGCCCAATCACTGGTTGCTTTTTAGGTGAGCTGTTTAATTTTTCGTTTATTACCCAAAATGGAAATATGACCGGCAACGGCTCTTGCCAAGGTTTGTAAATGATTCCCTCCGCTTCTTTCGTGCACGATGAATCTGTTTTCGTAATTTTGTACGTGGCTTCAAATTAATTAGGCGACCAGACGTTCCGGAACCACGAGGCTTGTAAAGTGCCTGTTATTTTTTTTTTTGGGAGGAAAAAATGAGTACACATACCCAAACCATGCTATTAAAGCTATTCAAATGCAACCTCCAAACAACATTCACACCTTTAGCAACGCAAGCCCGAGCAGTGCGCTAATGCTAATGGAACATTATCATTCGGGAATAATAACATCACACGAAATATTAGTAAACAACAGTGTTTTTAACGCTTCCGTACGTTGCGACCACTAGAAAAGGGCGACCAGCCCTAAGAAGCTCCCATTCCCGTACCCTATTTGCACCACATTTTCTTTAATTTAATGATGCTTTTTTCTCCCTCTCTTTCCGGTAACAGTAATGTTTTGCCCTTAATTTACCATTAGAAAGTGTGCCCATCGTCGTTCCTTGGGTTAGCTTGGGATCAGCTCGTGCGTTTTGTACTGTTCCCATCATCCCATCCATCCGAGCTACCCATATTCTGTTGATTCCGCCTGTAGCCACTGGATGAAGGCTAAAATAGTTTGGAAGGATACCAAAAACTGAACTAGAACTTGAGTTTTCAATTAGCGATAAGCGATAGGAAGGACTTACATACACATGTTGTGTTGCTGTTCGCTTGTACCTGTCGATCGTACTTTGACATCGTTTGGTGGGGGAACGTGTCCATCGTGCGTTTAAAAATATCGTCAACGTTCCTGCAAAAGACAGTGAGTAGTGAGGCGTGAGATGATTTGGCAATGGTTCAAAAAGCGGCAGGATGTATTAAAATAGGACCAATGGTGAGGGTTTATTTTTAAAGGATGGCGCATCCATCTAGGATTGATGCTTACGGCATTAAACGAGGTTTTACTGTACGGTGATGGTCTGTTTATAGCATTTTCCATCAATATTTCATTTAACTTAAGCTAAGCTAAATTAGGAAATATGACAAATTTTGATTGGAAATAATGCATTTTTCTTCCAATTCAAGATAATTCCAATTATCTTAATTTTTTTCAATCTTTTGACGCTAATCATAAATATTTTTCAACTTTATTTTGAAGCGGCTTTTCGTGCCTAAATTCGTTTGCAACTGGTCTCAAATCAATTGCAGCTTTCATTAAATTTGTTACAGTTAAAGAGGAATTTCCCGCCATTATCATGGGGTTTGATAGCCTCTGCTTCGGCCTAACGACCTCTTAGGTCATGCCTACCATTTCTGGTTTACTAGACTTATTGATACCTCCTGATTGGATTGGACCTACAGCCCTCACTTTGAGGGAACGGCCCAGATGGGATTCGAACACCCGTCACAATCAATCAATCTCTCACAGAGCCACCCTGTGCCAAGTTTTATCTATAATAGCCATATAGAACCTTACGAGTGTATTTAAAACAAATTAATTTAATTTTATTTATAATTTATAATACAAAAAGTCTTCTGAGAAGGTTTTGGTATGTAAAGGAAAAGATCTTTCAATATATAAAGATCCACCACATTATACCTTCAATTGTTATTGATCTGTGTCTCATTTTCCCTCATAAAATTAGCAGCCAATTTCTTCCATAGTGCAGATTCACCGTACCACACACATGCCCGTGCTTATGATGGTCATTACCTTCCCAAATTTCCCCCAAAATAGATAATTTCCCAACACACACACACACACACACACACACATCTTCTTAACTGCACCATACGGTCTAGCATTCCGACGAGAGTTTCTTGATTAGGCCAAAAAAAGAAGAGGGGGGGGGGGGTAACTTTTGTGTCTGCACGCCTCCTCATTGTCCCAGCCCAGGACAGCCAGTCAGCCCGACTAGTCAACGTTTGGCGCACTTGTCCACTCACCCTGAAGAGCAAAGTTTTGAAACCTTTCTTCCTTCAACGACTCCGATAGATACCGGTGGCCGGTCTGTTCCTGCTTGTCCGTAGCAGGATGATATATGCGATGGATGTCTCAATTACCGTACTCTCTCGGCCGTCTGCGTTGCTTACGGATTGCTACGCACAACGAACTCACACATATACGCCCAATTTTGGAGCCGTAAAGCGATCGACTGCACCGGCGGCGAGGACATTCGTACGCTCATTTTCGCCCACCCACCCCACTTTCCAACCCACTCCCGCAGGATGGAGGCGGAAAGAAGGAAAGCGGCCAGATAATTTCACGCTTCGGCGGACGAGTTCTCGATGATGCGAAGACAACCACCATCACCACACCACCGTGCCCGTGGTGGACTGGACAAACTTTCTGATTTATAGAATGGTTCATTAAAATGATTTAATGAGCGATCCTACCGTCCCGCCGGTCCCGGTTTGCCGGAAAACCGGAACGAAGGTACTGCTTGGCATACAAATACGACTGCGCTGCGGGACAGTATTGGCCAGAGCCAGAGCAGTGCGGTGCAAAAACGCAAGGGATGTGACACTGGATCTGGTGCCATTAGTTCCAGACGCCGGCTAGAAATGTTGGAAAACCGATCCCGCCAAACGGTGCGGAGAACAGGGAATTAAATATTCACCAGAACACGTACACGTTGGTCGGCGTACGTTTAATTATAGCTGACCGTGGTTACTGTGTACGCGTTGCCCGAAATGGTTCCCGTTTTTTGGTCCAGCGTTCCAGGAAGTCAGAATCGTAAAATCGAATCGAATCGAAGCTACAATCCTGAACTGGACGTTGTGTATTTGAGGCGATTGCTCCAGGGAATAATCCTTGCATCCAATTTATTCCCTTTCTTCACACGTACTTGTCTGTAAAAATGGTACGAAATCATTTCCATCGCTTATCGACCGCATCCTACGTAAATATTCCTGGAGGAGGAAGGACCACCCCATGCACCAAGACGCCATCAAAATTGCACTTCCGTCCGTTTCCGTTCGTTTTCGCAAACTGACGCCCGAGATTGCGGCACCATTTACTTTACAGCAATCGTCTTCAGGAGCGCGTTCACTCTCATTTCCGGTGGCCGGGAAGCAACGACCACCAGCTACAGTATAGTGCATTGGTTGGATATTTTATGCTACATTTCTTCACTACACGAACGGAGTGAAAATTGACTTCTGCTACACATCCGGAATTTTGGGAGCTGAGGGTGCATTGCTGCTGCTTGTTCGGTTCCCTTTTTGGGAGGGATTCGTGATTTCGATGTGAATTCTACTTCTCGTGGTAGATACGGCTCGCAAACCTTGTGGGCAACGTTATCGTCTTCCTAGTTTGGTTTACTATTAGACGTCTTCTAAACACTAACGCCAAGAGGAGCTTAGGGTATAAAGGGGCGAAATGCTCACAGAATTCTGTTGGAAAAATTATGGCAAACCCGTTAAAGAGGAACAAGATGATTCTATCTATTTACCATTAGATTGGAATCTATTTCTGACCTCGTGAAAATCGTTAGTTTAATAAGCACCTGGCTGCGCTTAAGAAGCTTCGAAGCTTTTGTTGTGTTTAAGCAGCCGTTAAGCAGCTAGCGAACACCAAACCCCTAAGGATTCTTTTTTCATCAAATTTTGCTTTTATTTATCTACAAATACTCATAAACAACCTAAACAACACTTTTCTGAAGGATTTGAAGATTTTAAAACTTCATCTTATTTAGCGCAATACTAAATATCTACGGTGATGAAGGACTCAAGATAAATTAAAATTTTAATTTTAAATTTTTTTTTTTTTTTTAAATTGAGTCCCGTACTTACCATATCGGGTCGGAACATCGGCGTCGTTTTCGCCTTGACCACCGAATCGCTTAATTTTTTTTTTCTAAAACCTGTCTGATGATGAAAATAGAGGACCCGATAAACAGTTAAATGGATTGTTCAGTTCTGCCTATTGGGATTGTGTAAAACTTATACCTTAAATTAATTATGTTATTCTCAATCACCAGCTATTAGCTCCACTTTCCCCTAAGTTCATCAGCTAAGCCGGGTCCCATTTAAGAAGATGCCGATAAAACTCGAACCGAAACCATATCGGTTAGGGCTGAAAAGCGAACACAAATTTAGCACTGTCACTGTCGCAAACGTTAAAACCACAATTTTGCGCCCGATTACGGGCTGCCCTATCGCCTTTACCGTGCGAGATGAGATGTGGAAAACATCGGTGGCGACCGGGAAAAAGTTGTTCCATTCCCAAACGAGACAGTTTACGGGGAATACATTAAGGTTATTAATGAAAACTGTCCCGAATGATCATTTTTCAACCAAACACTCCACAAACGCTCGTCCGCTAGTTCGTTTCTCGCTCGTGTATATTCAAATAGTTTGCTCGGTGGAAAACAGGGGAAAACCCAACGCTAATGTCCTTTTTTCACCTTTTCGAATCCGGTCAGCAAGTGGTGGTCAGTGTGTGACAGCGTGTGAGGATTTTTTTATGATTTGTCATCCCTGTGCACACTTGCACTGAAGCTCAACATTTCATCAGGGACAGCTTAAAAAATCATTTTCCTAACGATTATTGTGATTACAGTTCGTGACATCCCTCGGCGCAACCGAGGACAATCGTTATGAGATGCACAACGACATTTTTGTCGAGTTTCGTATAATTTAGTCATTTTTCTTCCGATTTTCCCCCTTGTAAAGTGTGTCTCAGAAAAAAAAGTATGCGGAAAAAAATGCTCACCCACATGCTCGTGAAAAACCCAGCCCGAGCCGAGAAAAGTCTTCGCTTCGTAAGGCGTGTTTTGACACGCCGCCTTGACCGGGTCTGGGTTCGCTCCCTGCGATAATACACTTTTTATGACACCCGATTATTCACGGCTTTTACTGCCGCTCTGGCCACTCGAGCCGGACGGTGCCCAGATAGGCAGGCGAATATGATTGATTAGATAATGCGCTGGAAGTGGAATCGTTCGAGCCTTACGATGGTTTGTTTTTCCTTTTTCCGGCCCACAGCAGCAACTTTCTCTGCATAACGTAATTGCAAAACAAGACTTGCGCCACAATCGGTTACTGCAAGCGGACGAATCGATTTATCTTTCAGTTAGGCCTCGCGATTGGAAGGAACTCACGCATACGCACGTACGCACACAAATTTTTATAACGGCCATTGCAAAAATTTCATATCCAGTAAGTGAATTAGCGCTGCTGTCAAAAGTGATTTTCATCAATCGGCGCGTACCACACCATTTTCCCAGAGCCTTCGGACAATGAAAAGCCGTAAAGCTGTGTAATCCAAGGTAAAATACATTATTTATCTATCGAGCTCTGAACCAAAGGGATGAGGCAGTCTGGGAGGGGGCACTGGTGGAAAGGAAAAGGGGCTACGTTTGTATTTCAATCATCCATCGAGCTTACGCGGCACTTGAGTTTTATCTATATCTGTAGCTGTATTTGTTTCTCAATTCAAGTGTCTTTGCCGGCCTTCACTCGGCCATCGCGAACTACTACAATGTTTTTTCTTCTTCTTGTATCATCTTGCCATTGATACCGCTAAAGTAATTGATTACGAGCTCGCGAGAGCTATAAACTCCCGTGCTTAACTACTAATGACACATTAAAGTAGTCGAGGAGATTCATATACATCTCTCACTCTTTTGCTCTACTATCTCTCTCTCTCTCTCGCTCTCGCATCTCGAATTTATTAATAGCACCACGATCCAGTACCATAAACCTATTGAAAAGTGGCTCTTAATTAAAAAGAAATCGCTCGCCTCGGTGGCGGTTCAATGATGAAAATGAATTTAAATCGAATTACGATCGAAGCAACAAAACAAAAGAAACAAAAAAAAACACGGCAAACGAAATCAAATAAAACAATTCAACCGACCGGAGAGCAATGCAGGATAAAAACAGCTAGAGCTTAAGGATAATGAGAAAGAAAGAGAAGAGCGGAAAAGAGAAGAGAACAGTACAGGAAACATTCAGCAACAGCAAAAAGACGACCACATAACTTGCGGACAACAGACGTGGAAAATGATAAAATGAAATGAGTAATAATGAAATCGGTTCGACATCGGGACAGTCTGAGTGAGCATTAAGGCAAAAGGTAAATTTACGGTTGATTTTTTATTTTTTTCAGTTAAAAACAGAAATGGCGGCCAGTACCAGATTCGTTAAAGTTCGTCCTCGTAGCCACCACGCCGGTCACAGATAAATGCGACCCCAAGTGGTGGTGGTGATGATGGCAGTGGCAGCGCATTCAATTATTTGTTTCTCACCCACCGGCTGCACCGGTAGGTGGATGATCTTTTTCCTGTTAAATGTTATTCGAATGATTTTGCTGCGTCTTCCTTAAGGTCGGTTGGTCTTCATCCATTAATTCGATACACAATGATCACAAGCGGGTTTTTTTTTAATTTTGCTTTTGTACAAATCGAATGTTTTGTCATTAATATTTTAATTGCAACCGGCTGGCTAACGATGCCGAACCGTGCGATGTGTACCGCGGTACCTTACTAAATAGGTATAAAAAAAGGAACCGACACACATACCCATGCAACAATATTGTAGTCATCGTGGGTGGCTGATTGATCGTAATTATTTGTGGCTCAATTTTTGATTAAGGCAATTTGTACGATTTCTACATTGTTCGAGGGGGTTTGGGGGCCTTTGATGAACCGAGTTGTGACGCAAATGGAGGTCACAGCTAATTGTGATACGGCTATGAAGAAATAGTCGAACAATTTAGATGTTCGATTTTCATAGTAACAAAATGGTGTAAAATTTGAGCATTAAATAATCTATCAGACTCCTCGCAGTATTTTTGGTCCTGTAATGAGCGCTATTTTTAACAGCGACATTGACGCAATGGTGGATTTAACAGTCAATGAGTAAGGAGTCCTCGTTTTCCAGGAAGACATATCGTTCGATGTGCCTTGCCTTTCAAAAGACCTCCTTATGGAAGGTAACTTGTCGCAATGCAAGAAACCTTATCTACCAGAAGTCTTTCAAGCCCAAAAGATATCTTTTTCTAAGAGACTTCGGAATCGAGAGAGACATCGTCGTCCCAGCAACCTCATCTATTTGAAAATCTGGCCGTAAAAGAATCCTCCTTGTTCGAAGATCCTTGTCTTATATAAGACTACCTAAGCCTGGATCTGGTCTGAAAGTCTGGATTTTTGGAGTTTGTTTGGAAGAACCTGTTGAAGAATCTGCTACAATGACAAGTTCTATGAGCAAAATTAGTAGACACTTCAGGCCCCTGTAGGTTGGTCATGTCATGGGAATGGTACCGAACTACCTAAAAATACATGGACTTTTAGTTAGGACTTCCACATGCACGAAGGAAACTTGGTAGGTTCAAATTGATGGAGTGATATGTCGTTGATGCGTGTGTTAGAAGGGTCAGAAAATTTGTCTGACGGACGATCGACCGAGAGAGATGCTAGGACTTCTACAAGTCCTACAAGTTCTTCCTGGACACTATTACCTCGGTCTGCCATTTCTGGCTGTCTGTGACTTGATTTTACCAGTAGCATCTGGGTGGGATGTGAACCCCGGGTGAATCGAGGTCCGTTAGCGCCTCGACCACTTTTGAGCACCAAATCAGCTAGAACCAGTTCAACATAAGCTTACACATCCTCCAGGGTCTCATGTCTCTATATACCCTTCTCATCGTGTCATGTGGCTCTTATTTGAACTAGAGGCCCCTACAAGTTAGGAGAATGGCGCTGCCGTACCTATTTTTACACTAACTTATCTGTAGCCCATTTGACATTCAAGGCTCAGATCTTTGACCTCTTATGGACATAGATTTTTCATCAATTAATATCGGTTGTAATTACCTTCCTTGCTAAAGTCAATTACCGGAAAACTTTAGTTTGCTTACGATACCTGTATAATGAATTTAAATAAGTTATAATACTACCAATTCTATCATAAAAGCTATGGGCATCAAAAGAGAAAGCTTGACAGACAAAGTCTTAATTTCCCCCCATCTCAAAATCACAGCCACCAAAAATCCGTATACTGAACACAACAACAGCGACAAGTCAGCAAAGTCCTGTGTCAAAAATGTTTTGAGGGGTCAATTAAGCCGACCGGATCGGATCCTAGAAACATGGTCGCAAAACATGGTCTCCCGAGGCTAAACCTAAATAAACCACAAGAATTTTCCTGTGGAAAAGTCCATTCTTCCCCCTCGTACAATTTCAGTGCGTAATCAAAATACAATCATTTATCAAACATTTTGTCTGCCCCACCAGCCCACGGTTTCGGGAGGGGGATCCCCTTCCCACTCACTCACCCACCGAATGGCTTTAAACTTTTGTGACTGCTGCCTGGAGGGGAGGCTTATCACTTCACAATGCTTGTGCCTTCGGTATTGTCAACAATTTTGCCATTGCCATTGTTGTTGTTACTTGCCAGCACCCCCCCTGTAAAGGACATCCTATTTTCCATTATTTACTGAAAGCGAAAAGCGAATTTTGAACACACTTTTCCCAACACAGTCAATTCGTCCACCACTCGGAAGTCATCTCCGCTGCGTCCCCTTGCGGCACGTTGTACACAATTCCTTCGGGCCTGATTGTGATGTAATATTTTTTAAGCGGATCGGGGTGGGCAGAGCAAGACTTTTATGTAAACTTTTTATCCGAAATCGTCTTTTCCCTCCCGAGCGAATCACCTATTCCTACATTCCTATTCTGTCCGTACGTCTTGGCTTGGGGAGATAAATAATGCAGCAGTGGATAGCATGTGGAGGCGAAAGGAAAACCCGTCGTTGGAGAGGGGGTAGCAAAGGAGGAAAATTTGCCATAAATAAGTTATAGCGAAAAATGGCAGATAGAAGCAGCAGCAAGAATAGCAGTGTTCGTGTTGTCCACTTTTAAGTACGCATTTTACCGGGATTTTTCCTTTCGCAATGATGGAAGTGCCAAAAAGGGGCCAATTGAGTGGTTCAAACGCCGCGGAAGGAATGAAAGTAAAATCGGTGATCTTAAAGTGATAACACTTAAAGTTTGCCCCTCCCATTTCCACGATAATTTCCATCTCCATTGCTAAATGGCCGGGATCTTAAATGTACTTCTTGCCTGGACCTTCCCCGAAAGAAGCGCAGTTGAAGAAAAATATTTCACAAAAGTGGATCCCGCACTGGTTTTCCTTTTTTTTTTTGGCCAGGAAAATAGGGGGAAAAGAACCTGCTACGGGAGTGTTGGGGAAAATTGCACGGCAAAAAAGGAAAACTTCTCCACAGTTTACGCCAATTCCCAAAATATAAATATAATATATCGCTCTGCTGCTGGGGAGCGGTGTAGGTAGAACGCATTTTCTTCCGCAGTACTTCGTTCACGGTTGGGACTTAGGAAAATTATAACTTTCCTTTACCGCCGCGTACCTCGCCATCAGCCCCCCCCCCCCCCCCCCGCATTTGGTTCCTTCCCTTCAAAAGCGGGCACGATTGATTGCCCGTTGTGCAGAATTTTTGCTCAATTTTCCGTTGGAGCGATTTGTTTCCATTTTCCTATGACCCCGGGACCCCTCCCATAAGACTGAAAGATGCTGCCCATGTCTGGATGTGTGTGTGTGTGTACTTCTAAAGTAAACACAAAATTGCTACCACCATGTAGCGAGAAAGGAAACATAAATAATAAATACAAGTCCCACAACGAACAGCGAAGAATGTTAAAACCACCCTTGGCTACGGTTCTTAGTAAACTGTTGGCCGTTGCTGCTTGCCGAACATGCTATGTTCCGTTCGCTGTTCCCCGTCAGCCTGCCTTTTCTCCTAATACTCAAATACTTACTTGTTTTTTTTTTTGTTTGCACACAGTCACAGTTCCTGCGATGTCCTTGGGTCTTCCGAGATCTCGGGCCGCAACTACAATCTCTTGAGATTTTAAAAACCGAAACATTCAATCCGGAAAACCTAGCCACAGGGCAAGCCGGCATTAGACGCGTGTTTGGACAGTGGACATTTTTTTTTCGCTAGTCCTCCTCTTCTTATCAGTGACCAACAATAACGAGCAGAGGGAAAAACCTCCGTCAAAACTGGCCAAAGAGAACACATCTAGAGCATTTTTTCTATCTTCCGGGGCAAATAACAGGCCCTGGACTGGATGGAAGCCGGAAAGAAAATTATGACAATGTCCACACACGCCACATAACTGAACATATAGATACATAGATCCCTGCGACGACTTATCCTACGTTTTCGACGAATCCCGCGACCAGGTTCAGAGGTTTTCCAATCGGGAAGTGGGCAGTTGTTGATTTTTTCTTGCTCTTTATGTCGTGTCAAAGAACGAGCCTGTTTATTCCATTCACGGTACCATCCGACCGATTTTCCCAGCGGTCAAGCATACATAGGGCACGGGGAAAATTTGCACAGTGGTCCAAACTAAGGCAAACACCTGGACAAGTGTTCCATAGGCAATTTAGGTTAAAAAAAATCTTATGAACAAATTCTAGCTTCCACAACACCATTTTACTAAAAACAAAAATTGACATCCAGATGGCGTCAATTCATGGTTTTTGACAAGCTTCACTTAACAATTTTAATTAACTTAACAGTAAAATTAATCCTTCACCAAATAGAATTTCTGGTTTAGAACCATAAGGTTCTTTATTTATTTGTTGTGCAATGAGAACCTCTTTCAGATGTCCTGAAAAATCTACAAATTTTTCCCACTGTTTTCATCTCATTTTGTAGTATTTTGGGTTAAACAAAAGCAATGTTTCTTCATATACTATAATTAAGAAATTCTTCCCATAAATCCTCCCAGGAAGAAATCTGATGCGATCAAGTCTAGTCAATTTAAGTAAAAGTTCTACGGCAGAAGCGGCTTTTGATGGAAACAGCAGCTCTTTGAAGGTCATTTTCAAATTTATTCTTCTTCTTCTTCTGTGGCACTACAACCTCGAGAGGTCTCGGCCTGCCATTTCTGGCTTTCTGTGACTTAATTTTAACCTTAGAAAAGTAGTCAGCCTTTCGTACGGGGAGGCGGTCTGGATGGGATTTGAACCCCGGCCCTGCCGTGTGAAGACCGGCGCCGCTGTCGCCTCGGCCACCGGACCGCCCCAATTTATTAGTGCCCTGTAAAAAGATTTTGGGGAATTAAAAACATTCCTCAGGCCATGATAGCAAACCAAAAATGACTTCTTGCCATACTTAAAAAAATCGTATAAGCTGTTTTGTATAAATCATTTAAAAATTTACAAAAGGTCCCTTATTTATAAATATTTGAAAATTTATATAATAATTATTAAACTGCGTTAAGCATAATTTTATTAAAAAAAATATTAATAGTAAAATCTATTAAATATAGATAGCACCACATACCACACCTTACTCGCAATAACTCAATTTAGCTTCAACATGTGTTACAAAACTTCTATTCCTCCCAAATGTCCACCGTTAGACCATGGTGCCGGTGTTTCGGAAACGGGATTTTGACTAGAACAACTTGAATGCCTTACACACGTGCCACGCAGGAGGAGAACACACACAGGAACACACAATCGCTTGTTTATTCGTGTGTCCACGTATGCACACGTACACACACACACACCCGTTTGGGGCTCACCCTTGCTAAAAAACACACTCACAACAGCATCCTTCACTTCAGGGAAGGATAATGCCTTTCAATCTTATTTTGTTCTTCACTTGCTTAAAAAATATCCTATTTCCACGACACGGCACAAGGAAAAGTGCTCGAATGTGACCCCTACCAACCCATCCCATCCCACCCCATCCCCCCAAAGCTAAAGGGAAAGAAAGAACCCGAAGGACCAACCACAAAGCAAGAAGGGAAAAGATTTTCCATCTCCTGTGAACACGGACGTTGCGGGAGGGTGTGCGGCGGGCGGGTGGGTTGATGCGTGTGATGAAAATATATTCATCCCTTGAGATGGTGTTAAAAAGAAGAGAAAAGCCATGACCCATCGCTAGGTAGGCACGGGCAGCTAACGGCAGCAACCAACAAAAAAAAAACTGTTCAGCCATTTTTATTCCATTTGAATAAGTAGGCACTTGGCTGCTTTTGGGTGGTGGCGATTGTGGCCATCTTCTTCCATCCGCCCCTCCCCACCCACGTGCGTGCGTTCGTGCGTGCGTGCGTTAGGATGCTTTCTGTGTCGAGCTGTCCGGGTGTTGGGAATGAATAATGCCAACCGTATGGCTATCGCGTTTTTTGGCCCTTCTTCTTCTTCTTCTCAGTTCTAGTCCTTCTGTGCATGCGTTATCCTTTATCAAACACACACACACGAGGCAAGAAAAGGGTCCACTCGGCACAAATTGGATGAAGGATGCTTTTGTTCCATTGGACACCCGGCCGGACAAGAGAAATGTTTTTAGAGATTATTGGATTAGAAAGGATGTTGCCATCGAGGTGGGTGGGTGTTTTTCGGGGCCATATCTTTCCATCCGTACGCATATTTAACGCGCCATGTGCCGTTTTCCCGGTTCGGAAAAATCGATCCACCAGCGGGCGGTCCCACAGTAGACGAACAGCTCGTTTTTTTGCTGTTTAAATCCATCTCAAGAGAGCTGCTTTACTTAAGTACATTCGATCGAATTCGAATTTCACCTGAGATGGGGGACGGTACGAACAATCAAACACTCGATCGGGAAGGGATTAGGAAATGCGTGTTTGGGTGTCCTCACGGACACTAAAGCAAGCCCCTTACAGAAGCTTAACCTGTACCGGCATCTTGAGACGATGTTTTCGATCCGGTGGGACAACAGCTTGACGTTTTTTGTTGCAGCACATCCTCCCATATGCTGGCGTATCGTCCTGCCTGGCAAAATGGAAATAAATCACCCCACTCCCCTCACGGAACAGACACACACACACACACTTGAGAGTCTCGGGAACACCAGTGATTCTTGTTTGCGAATGCCACGCCCCATTCAAATTTTAAAATCCCGACGTGGGGTGAAAAGCAACATAAAAAAACCGGATAATTTATGCTGCCGGCTTCATTTGCAAGGCTCATTGCGGTTGCGTGGCAGAAGGGGATTTTTTTTTGTTGTGGTCGTCGTTGTCGACGTTGTTGTCGGCGACATCCAATCCCTTCGGCATTGGCGCAAATCTGAGAAAGGGTGGAATAAAAAAACCCGAACCACGGAACAGGATTCGCGCCATGAAATGCGGCAGGATGACATGCAACGGCTAGAAGAGAGAGAGACAGGGGAAAAAAAGGAAGGCAAGCAAACAAAAAAAATCGCCTCACAACCGCGCCACAACTTGACGACGAAGAATTTAAATTCCATGCTGAGAGTGGAAAATGAATGCCATTGCGTGGAAGCACAACTGCGCGCGACATACGTATAAATAACGCTGCCCGGCACAAATAAAAACTCACACGAGAGCAAAGCCTTTTATTAGCATTGCGTCGCAACGATTTGCCATGGCAACGGAAGAGCAGTTTTTATGTTGCTCTTGGTGTGCTCCACCTTGCACAAGCAACCTGGCTGATGGCTGATGGTTATGCTCACAATTTATATTATTAAAAACGAACTTAAACTAAGGTGGTGGGTTTTTGCTCTATAGTTTCTATATTCAACAATACAATATCACAATATTTCTGAGTGCATTCTTTCCGGCTCAGTTGTGGAGGAAAAAGTTTAAAACATTGTACCGACGTTACAAAAAAAAACCGCTGCTTTCGGTCCGGTATGGTCGAGCCTTATTAAGGATTCACTTTTTTTTTGTTTCGCTCATTTTTGCGCCCTCCTTAACGATGCTGCTGGAGGAAGTAGCAGCAGCAGTATGATCCCGTTTGCGATCAGATTAATTCTTCAGTCGTGTGTGTGTGTGCGTGAGTGTGTTGTGTTTGCATTACAAAACAAACGCAACGCAACTTCAGAACGCTTTTCCGAAGGCCACTCGCATGTATGTGCTACAGTGCCGCGAACGGAACATCAAACACCTTAAAGATGAACATTTTCTTGGGAACGAATTGTCTCTAATTTGTTTCACAGAAATTATCCTGTGTTCAAGCTTCACATTATGCGATTACCTTCAATTTTTTTATAGATATTGAAGCATATATTCCTATTTTCCCTTTCACAACATTATTTAAAAAAAAAACAATTGCATACCTTTAGGCGTCACTTGCACAATTTGTTTCGTTTGAAGGTTTTTCGGCGATTTTTAAACTTTTTTTTAAGTAATGTTCCAATAATGTTAAAAGACTAAAATTGCTCGTTTTTTAATTATTTTTGCAAACTTTTAAAACACACTCTCCCTATTTTGGATAACATCAGAAATTTCTGTTTCTATCATTATTTAGCAATAATTTTAACGAAGCATTTCTGTTTTTCTTATTCCAATTTATTTTCTTCTTCTTCCTTTGTACTACAGCCTCGAGAGGTCTCCGCCTGCCATTTCTGACTTTACTTGCAGCTACTTAAAACTCTAATTAAAGCTACACAACTCTTGATGAAATTTTGGCAGATTTTTTAATTCATTAAATTTGATTTAATTTTACAATAGTTTAAACTGTCCAAGCTATAGGTTTGGCTTGCAAAAATTGAATTTTTTGTCCATTTCTGCCACTTGGCAACCAATTTTTGGTCAGTTTTTTCAGGATTGGCTCGTATAAAGGTACGTAAAGGCTACTCAAATCGGCACCATAATAAATGTGTTCCAATTTCATTTTGAGCCACTGTCTTTGTATATCCTTGTGTGTGAGTGTGTGAGTCATCGCAAAGCATTGCAAATGTTGTGCGCCTTCATGCGCGCTGGATAATCAACCCGAATGTCTTGCACGGGTGTGACAACCGATTCTGCCCCGGGATGGTTGATCTTGACCGACACTCGGCAGCAGCAAGCAAGAAAACAATTCAGCGAAAGCAAAAACCAAAGGCCCCACCATATTCAACGGGCCGTTGTTTGGGGCAGGACGGCACAACAACAAAAAAAGCAAGCAAAACACCAAACATGCCGCACAATCGGAACTCACCGAGATTCGCACGCGTGCGGCAAAAACGTACAAACGTTCCAGGACAGTCAAATTAGCATTTTTCCTTTGATCCTGTGCCGGCACACAGGAATTGGATTGGAGTTACAGTACGGACTGAGCTGCAACAATTTCTGCAACCGTTTCAAACCAATGACGTATCGTGTCGGTCGGCGTTGGCGGCCCATCCCAGGCTCAAGCCCAGGAAAAAAAGGGGAGGAAAATGTCAGTCTCAAGCTGTTGGGATGAAAGCTGACGGGTACATCTCAGCTTAGAACTAACGCATAATGAGCCTTTTGCGATATACCATCCACACATACACAACACAATTGTCCACAACCCTCGTCAAGTTTGTTTAATTGGAACGGCAAAAACATGGAGCTAGGACTCGTGCAGACACCGAGCACATAATCCTGTCCCACACACTGCCTTGAACGCACGCACCAAACACGCACCGGGCGCAACAAACTACGGTCAGTGGGTGGCTGGCTGGCTGGCTTGCTTGTGTCATTAGCACCGGTTTCCCATAGCAACCGAGCAGCGACGTAAATCATTTATTCAAATATCGCCTGCCTATCCAAACATGTCCGCCTTGCTCCGACGCGAAACCGGACAGGAGCGGGTCGAATAATTCGCATTGTCCTCTGTGTGCCTGTGTGTGTTGTGTTAGCAAAGAAGATGCAGGAAAAAAGAGAAAAGGGAAAAACGGAAAGGAGTTTTATTATTCTATGCGTGGAATACGTCTCCACCATCCGACGATCGGATCGTATCGGCTCCAGTTTCACAACTTGTGGCCCCGTAGTAACATAATGAGCTCCCTCTCTTTCTCTCTCTCTCTCCATCTCCCTCCCTATTTTCTTATCCCTTTCTACAGCTCGGGAAAACTCCATCCTTAATGCGTAAATTCAGCTCGCAACCCATACAGGCTTGGTGCGTCAGCTAGCTTCCCCGGGCTTTTATTTATGTCCATTTCCATATATACATTTTTATTTCATTTCCTTGCAAATTTTTCCCCATGCCCCATATCCCTTCACCTTGTTTTCATCTCTGCTCGTCAGAGGAAGAAAAGCCAGAGCCTTTTTCGCTTAAGACGCACCAGGCAGAAGAAAACGGGGAAGCCGTTAAGTAGCTGCTAGATATTAATGATTTGTTGGCGTTCGTGCGCAACAAAGAAAGAAGAAGGTCGGACAACTACTTGCGTGTGTGTGTGTATGTGTGGCGGTAAAGGTGTGAGAGTGAAATAAAACAAGGAATACCCAACAGGGGGAAGCAACATTCAAATCGCAACATCCTTTCAAGAAGGGCTAGCTAGCTCGTACTCGTACGCGGCCGAAGCCAAAGAATCCATAGCCAAATTTATGATGCCGGAAAAATTCGGAATTTCAGTAATTAATGTGGCATATATTCTCTTCCCTCCCCCACTAGATGGCTTTTGGTGGGAGGGAGAAGAGAACGGGACGTTAGCATAAGACGCCGTTGGCAAGGAAAATAATGAGCACAGAAGGCGAAGGAAAAACACACACGTGAAGGACGAGTACGAGAGCACGTGGCTCGCGTTGCACAGGATTTTGTGCGCGCGTCCGTAGCAACAGCAACAGCAGCAGGTTGCTAGGGTGATTTGCAACCATATAGGTGCAACGATGACAATTGGCTCAGTCGATGAAGGTTTTTCTTCTGGGAAAGGGGGAATTGAAGCACCAACAATGATGCATACGACGTAAAATAATGTTTTTCCTCATTACTTTTTGCTTTACTACGCTTCTTAAAGGATACGCTGCGCTCCATGGCCAGGCTCAGGGATGTCAAACTCGTGGCGCTGACGCTGTCTATGATCTTTAAGCATTTAGCTTCAAGCTAAGATAGATCTTGTATCAGTGTAGACTGTGTCTTAAAGATTGCGCAGACACTGAACGCAAGATAAATTTTTATCGGTTATTTTTGGCAGAATTTGAACAGACCAGTCCCCCTCTAAATTTGTTGCTTATTAAGAATATTTGTTAAAAAAAATACATTTAAAAAAACCACGAGCAGCTTCAACGATATGACCGCAAAGAAAAGGACTTGAAAAGATATTATACGAGGCCCCTTATGAAGTTTGGACCCTCCAAATGATCGAGGCTCTCCGGAATCATCTGCCCAAAAAGCGCCTATTTGTTTAACAATGAACTTTGACCATTTTTATACACGTAAACATAACTTCAATATTTTTTTTTCTATTTCTGACTGGAAAACTTACCATCACCAAAACCATTTTCTCTTATTCCTCCATCAAGATTTGAACTCATGACTGTTGGAGTGCTACAAGCTCCACCACTAATGCTTACGGCTATCGCAACTGCCATGCCAATTTCCGTTCAATAGCCAATATGAATACCAACGTACAGCGTGAAAGCTTTAGCCGTCGTATGAATCTCATTTTTAGAACCAATTTTAACCATGATCATCATATTCTCAGCTCATTTCCTTTTTTTTGCCGTTTGAATGGTGGAAAACAGGTATTACACGGAACGGTTGCAATTTCCTGTTTTATGCCATTCCTTCCCAATATTTTTATATTACTCTACATTATTTGACTCCGGCCGCATCGCCGGACCGTTTTGTCGTTAAAAGGAACATTTTTATTTCCCTACCACCCTACTCATCCGACCGATTGCGTCCCCAGACTATAGGAGTCAGTATTGTCGTGCCGGTCACAATTCAAACGAGCGTTCATTTTCCTTACGGTCTATCGAATTTCCGTTCTGCACGCCGAATGCGCAACCAATCCAGACGTACAAGGACATGATGGTAGCGGTGGTGGTGGTATCCATTACGACCCGAAACGTGAACAGCTTCCTCCGTTCGGGGGGATGGAAAAACAAGCCCCCTCCCCCCCCCCCCTCAATTGGCACAGAACGACGACTACACACTCACTCACACACACAGTGTAACAACTACTATCATCGTATGCTCTTCATTTTTCCCTGCTGTGTGTCTGTGGGGTCTGAGCCATATGTCTGGTGGATGTGATTCGTTCGGTATTGTTTTTCCTTATTGTCGCTGGATGCTAACCACCCACACCGCTTCCCCATTCAACGTGCATGCATTTTCATTTCCCGCACTTTCAGCAAAATTTTCTCAGGCCAATGTTTTTCACTCTCTGATTTGATTGGCTTTGTTATTTTTTCCATTTATGGTAATTGGATCCGGTTTTATCTGTGTCGCTTGTTTACTTTGGAGGCTGAAGGTTTTCGGGGGTGGTAGCCTCGAAAACTCCAAAATACTCTGCCTCTGCCACTAGGTCTCTACTTTCGGACGCTGTTTTTACGCTGCCGCTACCGTTTATCGATAGGCATCGTGGCTCCAAAACCATCCCAGGGCTGATCGTTTTTGCTATTGTTCGTCTGATTGCTGCCATTTTTTTCGCTATCAGTACAACGAATAAACAAATTCCAGCCGAGACAGAGCGCTTACAAGAGCCAAGCATTTACCTCATCTTTGAAACTTCTTGACACTTTTTTTCTAGTTCTAAAAAAACAAAGCGCAATCGCCCTCCGATAGGACATCTAGAAGAAAATTGCAGCACACTTGAATTATCTCTCCCGCCACATCAGAGTTTTGGTGGGCGCTGGTCGCAATAATGTGAGGTCAATTCGAATGCTATATCCCATTATTGCCTAGATTAGTTGATTTCCAACAGTATGCGTGTGTGAGTGTCACCATGCTGTCGCCCCTGTCGAGAGATCCTGCCGGTACGATAAAACGCAAGTGAGCTGGTCCCCGAGCTGGCAGCACCTTGCCACTAAAACGCTGCCTCTTGCTACTGGACCTCCTGTCGATAAAAAATCATGCAAAATAAACACACACCGACCTATACCGAGGGAAAACCACTCCCTGCTGCGACTGGTAAGATAAAGCGTGGACATGCAAACTTTAGCCGCATTTTCCGCCCAAAAAAAGAAACCGATTTTCCCCCAGTTGCTTAAAACGTCCATTTTTTTCCTGGGGAAAGGGCAAACAATTCGCCATCGGGAGAGAGCACACACGAGAAGAAAAAAATCGCCCAACCGGTGGAGGGTGGTGCTTTGGCGATGGTCCTTCGGTTTTCTTCGCCTTCGCCTTTTTTTATCCTTTTCAATTCAATTTGGCTAAAACGTGGCGCGCGTGTGAGCATTAACATTATATTTCAGTCTGATGTTTCGATATTATCCTGCGGGCGCCCTTGCACCATTACCCGCGGTGCGTTCGATTTCTGGTCGATTGCGAAAAATTGCGCCCGACCCAAAGATAACGAGGGTTGTGCGGCGAAAGGGGCCGCTCAAGCGCAATCGTAGAATCGTAAAAGATGAATATAAAAACAATAATAATATTTGATATTAAAATACGAAAAAGAAACACGGCCTCGTAACAAGGGGCGAGCTCGACCACAGCATTTGATCGGTTCGTTAGAAAACAAACGGCCGCATTAGCAGCAGGGTAGACGACTTTCTGTGGGTCGTGCAAATGGAGTTGTCGTCGTGGTGTCATGTGGTGGTGGTTATGCTGTTTTTTTGTGCTGCCCTTTCCAGATCATCCCTGCCAGGGAACCATACCGGAACGAAACCGAAAAACCCAGCGAATGAATAATATTGCCATAACTGGAGCGGCCGAGATTATTGAGCCGTGTATGTGACATCGGGCGGCTGGTTGGCAATGTTTTACGATTACGATTATAATCATCACCAGCGGTAGTGCGAATGCACGCCACTGTCCCCAAGCAAAATCCCGGCCAACATTGTTTGAATACATATTTATCGAGTTCCAGCAACAAAGAGGAAAGGCACGGGCCCGGGAGTCCTTATGGGCCTGTTTTTTTGCGCCCTTAGAATCACCATTACTAAAACTGGCACCCGGAGAGGAAAAAAAGAAGCCATTTCCACAAATGAAACCGCAGCATCCGCAGCATGATGGTGGTCCGGTCGCACATTGGCACGTGCGCTGGCTCTACATTTTTATTTTAATAATGGGCCGCTCACACATTAGCGATAATTGGATACGCGAGTTGGGTGTTCCGGGCGACACGAATGCGCACCTCGTTAGAGTGATGTTCTTATGATGGTCGATGGGGTTTTTTTTTTTGTTTGGTTTGTTGGGGAATTGTGGGAGCCACTGCTAAGAATTCGGAAATAAATGCTGAAAATGCAACCTATATATTTAGCTATATATTTTTTAAAAGGCACATCCAAACCACCTTAAACAAGATGCCGATTCAGCTTGACCGGGGGGATTAGCTTTGCCGGAGCGTCCCAGCGAATGTCCAGGCTCGAATGCTGACGCGAATGCCGAAGAGTTTGGGCAAAGTGGGCAAATAGACGACAAGCAAGCAACCAACATTCGATACCATCTACTACACCCCCCAACCCCCCTCCCACCCCCCCCCCCCCCATCATACACTCCCCACCTTATTCTGCAAGGCATGTTGGGGAGGGTGCGTCAGTCAACAGTTAAATTCATTTTATCGACCATCGGGTTTGATTGACATTTCACATATTCGCTGTCGGTTTCGGCCGTTGATTTCGATTTCGGTTCGCTGGGGGGGGTGTCGGTCGTTTGCCGTCTATTTGCAATCAAAAGCGAACAACGGCTGGACTGGCGGTGGACACTGGCAGGACGACGCGTTTATCGGACAAAACCACCAACGTACCCGCACGCATGATTGCAATTCTTTCTTGGGTGAGTTTGTGTGTGTGTGTGTGTTTTTTTTTTGCTACATTTTCTAGCAGCCGGGAGTAGAATGCGAAAAAGAAACCCATCACACTTCTTCCCTCCCAAGTTCCACCACCCCCAGCTTTGCTTTAACTTAAAGGAGGGCGAGAAGAAAAAAGAGGTCGCTGGAGTTGAATTGATAAAGTTTTTCTTGTTTTTCCAACCGACCCACACCCACATGTCGATCATCCAATTTTTTTTTTTTTGCCCGGTACGCAATTTGTTAATCTGTTTGCAAAAGGCAAGGGAAAACGATGGTTGGAAAATGGCGATCGATTCGGGTTTTCTTTTTTTCTTCGCTTCCCAAACAATCAATTTGGAATTTTGCGTTTGCTTTCCCAATGTTGAGGCTTTTTAATCCTATTCGTTAAAATAGCACACAGTCCGGGAGTTCAATTGTGGCAGGAAAATTGGGATTTTTCTTGATAATAAAAAATGGCAAACGGCATATTAAAATGCTTCCAATCCCCTGGATCAACCAGTAGCCTAGCAACCGGCAGACCACGATGCAACAATGTCACTCCGGCTGTCTATCAAAGCAACCCATCTATCTGTCTATCCGTCTGTCTGTGTCCTGCAAGGCAAAAAATCGGAAAACTGTCAAATCAAGCGAACCCTCCAACCACCACCTCCACCCACAAGAATCGTCTTTAACACACACGAAAAAAGGGGTGAATTTTTGCCGAATCAAACGTCGACCTATGTAAGTGACGTTGCTGCAATTTTGGCAGCTCCAGCGCTATATACCAGTCGCAACCCAAACCCTCGGTTTACAAAAGCCAAAACTCAAATTTCCATTCAGCAAACAAGTGAAGCACAAAACTCTACCAACGTGTGTGTGTGTGTGTGGCGAAAGAAAGAAAAAGGTTTTTCCTGAACCCGATGCAAAAAAAAAGGAAACCTGCACCATCACGACCATCAGCACCGGCGCATGCGCCAGTTCAAATTTAATGTATGAAATAAAATATAATGTATGGAAAATATATGCGCTGAATATATAATGTTGCACACAGGAGCAGCAGCATCCTTCTCCGCACCGGAAGGAAACAGTATACCACACATACACCCGTGCTTTTCGTACACGCGCTCAACCTGTGCCGGGTGCGCGCAGAGCAGACAACACCGTGAGCGCCGGAAGAAAGGAGGAACGGATCATAAAATAAATTGCACACAAAAACCGGACTCAACGGTTGATATGCTCGGTTTCTTCGTACGCGTGATGTTGCTGCTGTCGTCGTCATCATCGGTGTGTCTGTGTGTGCATGAATATGGGATCAACATCACAACACAACCCGAAGGGTTTTCGGCTGGAGTCTGCGGGGCTGAAGGAAGAAAGCAGACACGGGCTGGGGGGGAATTCAGAATAGATTTTCCAAACGAGAGGGTTGCAAGCGCACGGTGAACAACGTTTTGCAAGGGGTGAACAGGACCTCGAACAACACACGTGTGAGCAAGAGAGCTAGAAACGGAGAGAGAGAGAGAGAGAGAGAGAAAAGGAGAAAAATCCTTCACTGACAGCATTCCCCTTTTTTCCATAGCCTTCTTTTCCCTTCCCTTTTTTTGTTGAGAAGTGCAAATATGCGCTTTTCCATCACATGGCATCGAGAGAGAGAGAGAGAGGGAGAGCACATGTCAGAAGCGCGCGCCACAAAACCCTTCGCCTAGCGCCGACCAGAACAAAAGGTATTCGAATGAGGTGCAAACGGTGGCGAAAGGATGTAAACGGATGCAATCTGTGGCATTGACAAAAGCGTTGAGGATGGTGAGGTTAGGGAAGGTGCAATGGGTGTGTGTGTGTGTGTGGCTCGTGGCAACCACCAGTATCCCTTTTTATGCTGTACATAAGCATAACGCGTGAAACACGGAGGGTTAACAAGGACACGCAAACCAAAACCCGTGCCGAGTCCGTTGAACTGAGCCACAGGGTTGTGCGACAGATGCATGGTTAGTCATATGATGATGGGATAATGAGACCGAAACACCCTTTCCACACGACCCGACAATCTGCGCATCGTTGTGTTTTTCGATGCATTTTTTGTATGCTTTGATTTGAATTTTTCCCGAAGTCGATATACAAAATAAAGGATGTATTGGGAAGTTCATTTTCTAACCGCCATTGCAAATCAACCCTTTCTATAAGGGAGCAGTTTTTTTAGACACCCCGAAAAAAAGGGAAGGATTATGGTACGAGCCATTTGAATATAGGCAAATTATGTAAAGACAGTGATTTGACGGCGAAGAAAAACCAGGCGCTGGTTAGGGTGCATTTTAAAATGGCCTTTTCCCGAATGCTTGGTTTCGATTGGTTGAGCCGTTGGGAGTTTGAAGTTTAAAATGGAGATTTGTTGTCTCTTATGTTTACTCATTGATTTCGATTTTAACTAGATTTATTTTTAAATAAACTCGACAAGGGTGGCTAGGTAGTAGATGTGACAGCGGCGCCGGTCCTCACCCGGCAGGGCCAGGGTTCAAGTCTCATCTGGGCCATTCCCTCCATAGTGAGGGCTAATTGTCCATTCTAAGCCCGCAATGGCAGGCATGACCTTACGAGACCCTTAGACTAAGAATGAAGAAGAAGACAACAAGAGACAAGATCAATAATACAATCGAAGGTAGTAGAAGCGCAATTGAGGCGCACATGATAAATGAGGCAGGTATATGCGCACTCAGGGATATAAGTTGACTGGTCGAAGATAATTCCTTTCACTGCAGTATTCAAATTTCAATACTTAATCCGTATCGAAAAAAGTGAAAGCATCTCTGGATGTATCATTATGTTTACCATGGAAGATCCTGTCTTAGCTCTTCGACTGTTCTAGGGCTAGGGATGCTAGGGATGCTAATAAGAACTAGAATCGTCGCTACTAGGCAGTACATATCGACAGGAGATAACGATCCCCTTCTGGGCCGTCTCTCCTTACGTAGGGCTAACTATCTAGCCGCTTGTGGACTCACGTCACGGAAGAGTCAGTAATGGCAGGCCAACAACATCTTGAACTTCTAGAGACAAAGAAGATAAAGAAGAATCGTTAAAGAGGACTATAAGGAGTCTGGGATCATTTAATTGCTCCGTCTATTCCAAATACCCCCAACTTCCTAGTAGAAATGTAATAACATGGCAATGGATTGTTGAATATTGTAAGTTTGTTGTGGATCTTTGAAATCAATGATTCGAATCTTGAATACATTTAGGCGGGGGGATTTTTTCATGCAGGTATGGAATTTTTCCTATCAACTGTGGTTTTGCTGCCGTGTGTTTAGTCCAACCCTGCCAACTTTGTTAAATTGCAAGAAATGTCCTTGAGTTAGTTAATTGAATCACTACGATCAACATTATTTAATTACCAACTACTTAACCCACAGTTAATTGAAAAAATCCAAAGCGGACCTGCAATATTCCACTCCATTATATGGATCGAAAATAATTTCACACATCTTTGGTAGATAAGTGAGTTGAAAATACATACATAAAAATATTCCTTGCTGAAAAATTCATTGGAACACATTTGTGTGTCTATACGAACAATCCTAGTCTACTCCTCCTTGACGCAGTTTATTTATGATCTATTGCCATTCCGTCATGCTTGATCGATTCGTGGACACAAAAAAACCGTAACAATTCTAGCCTGCGAACACACAAAAAAGTACGCCAGAAAACATAAAAATGCTGTGCCTCCGCTGCCACCCAAAAGGACCTCCTACCGACGATCCCGTATTGATTTGTTGCAAAGACCATACATCTTCCGGCTTTTTTTTGTAACCCCACGGTTTTGCTGGTCCAGGAAGGATTCCATTCCAGCTATCTATCCCCCGAGGATACTCCCCGCATACGGAAGGATGCTGATTGCCAGTAAATCCTTACGATGCAAACAAGTCCAAACACCACCGGTGCACAAAAAACAAATGCCGTTCTCGGACAACAGGGAAGTACCACACACAGAAAAATCTGTGTGTGCGCCTCCGGAAAGGAAGAAAATACAAAACCAAAGGGCTCCATAAAATATATATTTATGGTTGAACCAGTCGGCCGGCCGTGTGAGTCACGGCGAAGAAAGGCTCGTCCCATGTGGCAAGCGAGCGAGCGAACGAGGGTTTATACTTTCCATACTAATCGGATGCAAAGCCTTGGGCTAGCAGAACGGAAGCCCCCATTTCGCCTAACGCGAGGCCTTAACGCTGACACGCTCGGCGACGAGGATGGAACTGGCAGCTCTATATCCACCGGGACACCTTTCCACGGGCAAATCACGGGGCCTCGTGCGGTCCGCATTCGTCTATATTTCACATCTTAATGTGACATTTCGATTATTCTATGGGATTTAATGTGTTTTATGGCTCTCTTCACCGGTCCCGGTGCTGGCACCGCAATGGGCACACGCGCTAGGGTCAAGCTAAAGCATCAGAACGGGAATTGGGAAAAAAGTGAAGATCCGTGTTCACCATTTTTTGTTGGAAAGCTATTGGAAAAATGATTATTTGCTAGTGTCGAAATATGAGTGCCCGGCTGCTGGTGCATGCGAATGTACGCTGCTACCCACATTACCGGCCGCATTGTCCGCCAAAAGGGACATTAAAATCATCCTCCTCACGTCTCCTCGGTCACTCAGTGGCAGTGGGCAATAATCTCGAGAGGCTTTCTCTTGAGTGGAGGGCGGCAAAGTTTGCCCCAAGCCATGATCTAATTTCAAGTAAATTCAAATAAATTACCACGGAAAAGCTTACCGAGCCGAAATCCCGTGGCCGAAAACGGAAATAAATCAAATCCTTTTTTGACTCCGTTGCGCTGATCCTCTAACGGAGATTTATGGCGACCGATGGCGTGGGCCGTAGAAGCCAGATCCAGGGTTCAGGAACCTTCGCGTCCGAGTTCACTCTGTTGAATGCTGATAAAGCTCGAAAATCCCCCCCATCACATTTTGAGTATGATTCGGTGGAATTGAGGATTGCGTTTCAGTTCTTTTTTTTTGCTCACGCAAGACATCTCCTAGGACAAAAGAAACTTCAGCCCGCATAACACCCACCGGGGGCACTCAAACAAAATTGGTACAGTGAAGCCCACCACCGCCGCCAGCTCCACAAGTCACCGTCGTACATGATGGATTATTCATCCTTTAACATAATTTTGCACTAAATACACGGTGTCGCCTTTACAGTGTCCACGATAATGCAATGAAAATGAATGAGAAGTAAACATTACAAATAGGACGAAAAGGATTCAGACCGAGAGGGTTCAACGCGGGTCAGACAAGCGGCGGACGGCTTGAAAATTATGATTAATAATCAGTAAATATTGGTAACCGGATCGAGCCGCGCATTCTAGTTTCTACCCGGGTAAGTTACCAAAGTGGACTGAGAATTTGTCCATCTGGCTAACCCTTTTTGGATGGCATGAAGTTGCGTGAATTGGCAAGGCTACCACCCCTGGTGCGATTCATCCCCTCGGATGGATGTAAACACAATCAATCATTACTGGCCATGTGTGCGGCGGGGATGTGTATGTAAATACGTTATGGTGGCCCGGTTGTGTAGGGAAGCAAAGGATGAATAAATCGATAACATCGGGTTGATGCTGGAGAACTTGCCAGAATGAGTTGCTAGAGCCTTATATTCGTCCTGTTCGGGAAGAACATTAGAATTTGTTGCTCCTATTTGATAACTGATATTAACGTCGTTTGTTGTAAGACTTTGAGGCTCCATATTTTCTAGAGTTTTAAACGTTTTACCAATGACGAAGATAAATAAGAAAATTCATATATTTTTCCTAATTCATCTAACAAAATTAATTCAATTTTAATAATTAATTCAAGAGCTAAGGATATTAACACAGCTTAAAACGGTATTAAAAGACGCTTGTTACTAGCCCTAAGTAATATTAAATGAATCCTTCCTGTGAACAGGCTCTAGAATCTCGTTTACTTATGTATCTTCTTGATTTTAACCTTCGATTAAGCAATCGAAACCTAAGATCCAGATCCAGAAACTTAAGATCCGGACGTTAATAGGCCTCAGGAAGGAATGACTTTGACCCTTAGATCATTTTGGGGCCTGTGTACATTCAGTGACAGGATCTTTAGGCAAGATGAGTGTCCTTTTGGTAGACGTGACCCTTTAGGGAACGACGAGATCCCTCAGCAGGAGGACGATGAAACTACTTTGACTACTAGGCCTCTTGGGATATAAAGCCCCTTTGAGCAGGAAGTCTGTTGAAGACTTTCGGTGAGAGGCCTGCTAGTTAAAGGTCATTTCTTTGCCTAAGCACAACAGGATCTGTTACACAACAAGTCCTTTGGACAATGAGACCATATCGACGGACTAGAGCACTCAGTTGGATGAGGCCATTCTTGCCCCTTTGATTTAGTTGTCTCTGCCCTCTATAGACAAGTTCCTTGGATTCTTGGACCATGACTAAGTATCTCGATCAGAGGACAATCTAGAGACATCGACGACAATGTATCTAGAGAGAGATTTGGCTAGAATGTCTATTAAAAACTTTTGACGAAATGCCTCTTAGTACAGATTGAAATGTCTTTTTCTTTTTTCTTTCCTGGCTTAACGACCTATTAGGTCTAGACTTGTTGATACCGCATAGTTGGATATTCAGTCCTTAGTATGGGGGGAACGGCCTAGATGATTGCAATGACTTATGAAGCTTGAACAGCAGGCCTCTTGGTAAGTGAGGCCCCATCTACAATGAGGTCTCTTAGTAGTCCTAGTCCAGTCTTAGTAGGTCCCTGATACACGAGGCTCCAGGTTAAAGATGTCTCTTGAGTATTGAGGCTGGGACAACGAAGCCACATCGACCAGCCATATCTCGTGTTAGCCGACTTCTCGTAGTTCGGCAACTTCTCTTTGGCAAGGTGGTCAGATAGATAAATCATCTCACAAGAAAAATTCCTGGGGCGAAGAAGTCCCTTAGACAGCAACGACCTTGGCGGTCACTTTTAGTAGGTTACTCTCTAAAATCTATGCATTTCTGGAAAGTTTATCCTTATTCCATGCTTGCAAGTTTAGGTAATATCGGCTGCAGAACCATTTATTAAGGCTCCTTAACAGTTTGAATACTATCAAATTTTTGATATGTCACTTGTAGATAAGTCTCAAAAATAATTACTATTTTAAATGGCATAATCATAGATAAGTGGCAAAAAATTCGTAAACTTACATTAGACTGCTTATAGAAAACCTTATAAATTCCTTTTATCATCCTCACAGAACGAAGCAGAGTAATCAGCATTTTCATTTGCAAGTAAGTAACAGGATAAAAATCTATCCTGCTTATCTTATGCATCTTATCTTTTCCACAGATCCCAACAATTCCAGTTTTCACACTTTTAGAATGCTTTGCAGAAGCAAGTGCAAAACCGGAACGCGCATGTGGTGTCCATTTTCATCAGCATACTAATAACACCCGGGATGAAGGACTTCATTCCCTGGCGTAAGGGAAACGAGATAACCGGGTCGGTCCAGCCAGCCGGTGCCGTCCAATCCAATTTACATAGTAATGAGCGTCCGTCCACACGTTCGTCTCATTTCAATAATGGACCCCGTCACCTTACGAACTCCAAGCACTTACGAGCTTGCGGTTCTGGTCCGGGAATAATGAGGTTCGCCCCATTATTATCGCCCATGTCCCGGTCATGCTCATTACCGGGAACGGTGCCCGTGGGCCGAATGCTTTTTCCTCGGGCTTTCCCAACCAAAACTGCTACCGGACGAATCACGTCCGTGTCGAATTGGACGGCTTTGAATTTAAATCCACCCTGTTTTTCTAGCCCACTCTCTCTATCTCCCTCTATCTGCTCTTGTTCGTCCTTTGGTAAATCCTGTTGGCGTGTGTCTTCCCAATCGTGTTGCATAGCAACGTGCTGCTCCCGGAGGCGAGCTGATCTGCCGAGGGTCGAAAACAGGGACGCCACACATGCCTACTACATGCACATAATTTGAACGACATGTTTTTGCTAATGCTTTGAAAAAATAAATACATTTGTGATAAGGTTTCCACGAATCACACACACACACACAACAAAAAAAGGAAGGGACACTCAATCCCCCACGAGAAGCTCGGTTCACTTCAGCTGAAATAGAAAAATAACACACCGAGGTAACGCAACATTTGACGTAAATTCGATTTTGGCGCTTAAAAAATGCATGTTTTTCTTGTTCGGGGTTTTTTTGTTCTCGTCTCAGGATTTCCCCCGACCGGCACATGGCTTTACACATTATTATTTGTAAGCAGTACACTGGAAAGCGAGTTGGAAAATTCCACCGATTGTCATAAATATGAAATACAGCGGGAAAAGGCGATTTTTTTTCCTCACCTCGAATAAAGGGAGATTAAGATGGAAATGCTTTTGCTACCCCCTGGGGTACAACATTTTCCAGTTTTCAGCAGCACTTGCTGGGCAACAATTTTTGAAATTGAAGGGAACGATTTGAGCACACCGAACGAGGTTGACCCTTGGCGGTTTATGATAATAAATCCCGTATTTTTCCTCCGTTTGTGTATTTGCAGCTGGGAAAACTCAATCAGACGAGGGTGGTTTGGTTTTTTGTTTAATTTGTGCAACAATTGTGTAAAGTTGTAAAAATTAGATTTTCCCTCAAAAAGACCGTTCGTAATGAAATGCTTCGAAATTGTTGTGGCTTGTGGTTGGGGCCAATGGGCTCCCTTCCACTAGGGCGTTTCAATGCGAGCAGCGTTTTCTTCGAACGGTTGCGTCGTTCGAGACATTTCACAAGAAAACTCGTAATAAATCAACCAGAACGGCACACAGAAGCTTGAAGAATCGAGGGCCAAATCAAAGTTCCAAATTAATCCAACCCAAATCACTTTTTCATTAACCCGGAGTGTAAGGGACGCGTGGTTCGGAAATTCACATTCCCCCGGACCTGATGGCCACTTGCGTCGCGAGAGAGAGAGAGACAAGGAAACAAACGACAGGAAAATTCGGTTCGATTTGTGGAGAATTTTCATTTCATCGTCGTACGCCAATCAGTGCCCGATTCCACGACATAGGGGGGGGGGGGTGGGGGGGTGGGCTATGGGAGAGACTTTATCAATCGTCCCTTGACTCGAATGTCCAATTTCAAATTCAACTATTAACAGGTAGTCGGTTCAAATAGGATTCTGCTGCCCGAATCGCAGAAGGATCCAATAGCAGAAGAAGCAAAAAATCATCTCCCCTCTCAGTAGCACACAAGTGATTTTTCCCAATTTTCCCGATGCCAGGCTGCTCGCAAAGAGCAATCAATGATGGCGGTTGAGTAGCTAAATAAATTTAACTAACATGGATTTTGCTTTCACATTTTCTTTCTTATTAGAAATTCCATTTCAAGCACCAGCTTCCCATCGTTCACTTCAAACCAATGTCCTCAGGTCCATTTCCTGCCGATGTCGTTTTTTTGTTCGGACACTGCTCCTTGAATACTCCAGCCAGAAAGGTATTGAGATTTTTCACCGAAATCGAGGTGGTCATTTCCTGTTCCTCCAATTACGGCGTAGCATCGTGAGCAGGGAATGTCCAGATTTTTCAGTTTCCCTCCAGACATTCAATCCACAAGCACAACAATGGACAGCAAAACACGACAACGCCTGGATCACATTTCTAATTTCCTAATTACGGAAAAAACTCTAAACCGTGTCCTATCGCCATCCTGCCGACTGTTTTAGGGCTTGTTAAAAAAGACTGACGTGGTTTGTGCCCCGGGAGAAGGATCCGTATTGCCTTTTGCCCCTTATGGCGTACGGCGTTTGACACGGTTCGCTCACCGTTCAAGTGGTTTTGCCGAACCACTCTGGCCACTCTTGGGCATCACTCACTAAGAAGAATTCACTATCGATACGGATTCTGCCAAAAACCAAAAAACCCGATACCAATTTGTCCTACTCCGGTGAGAAATTCAATTTCGATCTCGAGTGCAAAATTTACGGACACGAACCTTTTGAATGATCAAAGCGTAATTAAATTCCTTCGAGAGAACTGCCATATCGTTGCTGATGTGCTCTTCTACCCGCAAGGAAGTTTAAAACTGAAATGATCACTCGCAAAATGTCCGCGTCGAGCACTTGATGGAGCAGCTGTTTTGCATACCATCCACCGGAAACATGCGCATTCGGACGGACGGTTAGTAGGAAAAAAAAGCGACTCACCTCACTGCCCGTAGATATCCAATCACTTCTCCGATTCGTACAAGACTAAATCAACTGCTGGGTCGGCCGATCAGTCTAACCCCTTCATTCTGGACAGGGCCGATTGTTAAAAAACCTTCTACCACACATCCACCATTCTACCGATTGCCTCTAAATGGCGAAAGGATTCTCAGTGCTAGTGCTCAGTGTGCGCGTTATGTACAGCCGGCGTATAGCTGTAGCTTTTACAAACCTAAAAAAACATCAAAGTAACCCTCGCCACGAACCACTCCGGTTGCGTTGCTAACCCCTTTTTCAAACAAAGCATGTAAAAGGATTGGAAAGTTTTAGCATAACACCACCCTACTGCGTACTCACACAGACAGGCTCGTGTGGCACCCTTTTTTTGAGGGAGGAAAAACGCGTTATCTACAGGCCCCGACCGCTATGTACTTCCTCTAGCTCTATATACATCCCTTTTTTTGGTTTGCTTTAAAATTTCATCTCTCCCTTCCACCCCATCTCGAGGCTGATTTAAATATGGAGTTCGATTATGGTTTGTGCAACACGCGCAGCAAGTGCTTCCTATTTGTTTCGTGTCATAGTAGGCGATGGTTGGAAATTCAAAAACCAGCTAACGTACCACGTGCATCCAACCGTTAAATTACCTTTCACATTAGGGCGACAATGTTCTCACTTTCATTTTCTTTCCCTTTTTTGTGTGGGGTGTAACGTGTTTTATGCTTTTTTATTCATCGTTAACATAAACGATTAGCACACAGTTGCGCACGAGTATGATAATCAGGCGTTTGACATGCCGCGAAAGGTGTGAACTATGGAAATGGGTTGATTAATTTCCGGTGTTTGTTGATACAGTGCCACACGGGAGGGAAATCCAGCAACTTGTTGACGTTTAACAATAGGTCTAATTTGAGGGTGATTATGATGGGTCTTATGATGGACGTTTATGATTTTTTATGACGTTTATGACACACCTCTTTCTAGTTTGCTTCTATTTTTATTATAACTTTTCGAATTCTTTTAATCCTTTTTTGCGATCGTCTTCAAGGAGTTTAGTCTAGCCTAGTAATGGTTCTGAACCAAGAAGCCTGCTTTAAGAGACCTAGACCAAGGAGCCTACTCCAAGGCATCTAGTTCAAAGGTCCTAGTCCAGAGGATCTAGTGCAAGGAACCCAATACAAAAGGTCTGCTCGAAGGGGTCTATTCCTATAGACCTTGTCCAAGTGGCTTGCTCAAAGGGGCCTGCACCAAGTGACCTAGTCCAAGAGGCCTATTCTTATAGTCCTAGGGGCCTAGTCGAAGGGGCGTAGTTCAAGGGGCCTTATCCACAGGGCTGCTCCAACGGGTCTAGTCCACAGGGCTGCTCCAAAGGGCCGGGATTCTAATCCCATCCAGACCGTTCCCCCGTAGTGAGGGTTAACTAACCATCTACGTGGTATCATTAAGACTAGTAAGCCAAAAGAGGCAGGCATGACCTTACGAGGTCGTTAGACCTAGAATAGAACAAGCGAGAGAGAGTCCAAGGGGTCTATTCCAAAGGGCCTTTTCAAGGGGGCCTAACCCAAGGCTGCTGCTTCAAGATGTCTACTCTTGGAAGCCTAGTCTAAGAGGCCAAGTCCAACAGACCTTGTACAAAGGGGCTTAGTCCCAGGAGGCCTGCGCCAAAGAGCCTAATTCAACTGGCCTAGTCCAAGGGAATTCCAAGAGCCTGCTCCAAGGGGTCTATTCCAAGAATCCTACAAGATTAGTCCAAAAGGCATGCTCCTGGGGCTATACCAAGGGGCCTAGTCTAAGGGGCCTTGTCCAAGCGGCTTAGTCCAAGAGGCCTACTCCAAGGAATGGAATGTCTTTTTCTAGCAAAATTTGTGAAGCTACCGAGGGGCCTCGACTCCCACATGTTAGCTAGCAGCTGCCATCTCCTCTTTAGAAAAAGCTTTTTGACCCAACACTTATCAGCACTATCTTCCGAACATTTCTTGGGGTGGAGCGTGGAGCACTTCTGGAGAATGAATAAAGAAGAATATTGATTGGGAGCCATACACTGACCCTTACGGAAGCTAGTTAGGAAAATCGAGACCCTGGAGCAATACAAGATCAATCTTTTATAATAATTCTAAGCTCAAGACTAGAGTTCTTTAAACAGCTTAGAGCATAGAACTTAGATCATATTTTTTTAGGAAGCATGTAATACTTAATCTACGAGCAATTTTTAATCAATCATACACCAAAGGAAAATTTTCTATTTTTTTTAAAGTACAAGCTATTCAATTTCATCGTGTCCATCTTTGCGCTTGCTTCACTGTACTGCTAAACTTACGATGTACGTGACCACATCGGGGGAAAGGTATAAGTTTGTTTTTCCCCCTCGATTCCCTCGACGTATGCAAATTGGTGCAAGTGTATGAAAAATAAAACTAAAATAAAAAGCAAACCTTGATAACCCTATAATAGCGAGCAAATTGTTTACACGTGCTGAACGTGAGTGACATTCTTCCGTTTGAGTAGCGAACAGGGTAAATGCTCTCTATCCGTTCAAAGCTAAATGATGCAATTGCTACACCATAACAACGGAATGTGAATCGCATCGTTTGACTCATGTTTTAATCTGGCCGGATATTATGAATCATCACGGCAAGTACTTCACTTCGGCTGCGCATCACAGCAAAATGCCACCTCACCAGCCCAACTGGCGCGATGATGATGTCATGCAGGGTGCAACAAAGGTCGCGACGATAGAACTCATACAATTATGCTTTTTTTTACCACAGTATTTATTTTAAGCGACATAAATGCAATATATCAACATCATATTACTACGTTCCACAACACACGGCGCGCTGCTATACAGCTCAAGTTTTGTAAATGTCCGAGCGTTAAAAAAAAAACCGGGCAGTGGTGCAAGGGATATTGCCCGACTTGCGTATTGGGTGGCGACGAATGACGGTTAAATGCAAACATCTGGCCCCAAATCTGAACCTATGGGGTTCAGTAGTGGGAATGGTTAGTTAATGGTTAGGTTAGCAGCGAGAAACATTTAAAACCTACCGGGACGGATTTCAATCCCGTCCCGTGCCTACAATTTACTGATCACGTATCACGCTACTGTCTGGTAATGTGTGCGCAAGAGAGAATGTGTAAACGCGATAAACTTTTCCGGTAAAAAAGACAACAACGGCAGCCTAAATTCTCCTTATTGGACAGCAGTACTCAGTCACAACACTCAACCCTAACTCTAAAGCTATTTAAATACGAGATGAAACAGGAATGCATCGAGTGGAATGTAGAAGATTCATGAGCATGTTCGTGCTTGCTTTTTGTGTGCTATTCGATTCGCGTTTTTGTTTTTTGCTTTTGGGGAGACGGTCCCAAAAATTTGACTAATATTCGTTTCCTTTCCTCTTCCTAGCGGAGATTGTTGCACCGGGACCCTCCTTACCTACACTACTATACGTCTACTGAGAGCCCTGCTTAAGTACGGTGAAGAGTTGCTCAGTTCTTCGGTTATTTTGTTTGCGCGAAGCCGCAGCACTACTAGCGATGGGGGTGAAATCTAGTTCCGGTGTGTTCCTCCACTACCCTTTGCCTTACAGCTCCGTCGTCATATGGCTGGTGAGGGCCTGCACCCGTTTGGCGTTACAGCTCTTGCACAGTATGTGATCGTCGAGCGGGTAGCAGCCGCGGCCTTCCGCCTCCGACGACAGCACCAGCCCACAATCCTCGCACTTGTAGCAGTTGATGTGGAAGCTACGATCGAGCGCCACCACCCGTACCGTTTCGTCCTCACCCGGTCCGGGCATAATCGGCAGCTTGCAGACACAGCATCGCGGTGCAAACTTTTTGTGGAAATCATCAATACAGTGTATCTGGTTCGTCGCATCCACCGTGAACGGTATACCGTCCAACGATTTGCCGCACACGATGCAGGTGAAGCATTGCGGATGGTACGGTTTGCCGGTGGCGCGAAGAATACGCTCCAGGATCGGCTTCAGACAGACGGAACACTTCTCGAGCGTGTTCAGATAGTCCTCCTTGCAGTACGGTTTCCCATCCAGCCCGTAGAACGGTTTGCCCTGCAGATTGATCTGACACTGGTGGCACGTGAAGCAGGCGATGTGGTAAATCTTGTCCATCGCCGTACAGCCCGTCTTTTCGCCGACCACCCGCTCGCCACACTTGACGCACGTACCGAACGATTCCTGGTCCTGGATCGATTGAACTAACAGATCGGTAAGCGTGTCCACCTCGGCACCCTTGGACATTGCGTTTCCTCCGTGGCCACGGTGCTGCTGCTGCTGGGAGGCGCTCGTTATGATGCTATCGTTCGGGCTGTTGATACCGTGCGAGTTAACGTACGGTGTGTACAGGGAATAGTTCGACCGGCCCGACATCTGACTCGGTGGACGGGGATTGATCGGTTCGTAGATCGATTCGTACGTGGTCGATCCTTGCGAACTCATGCCGTACGTACCGTACAGCGACTGATGGTGCATATTGTTCGCGTAGATTTGACTTCCCGGTGCCATATTACTGTACGTCTGTCCGCCCGGTGCACCAACACCTCCCGCACCGGGTCCCACCATCGTGTACGTCGGCTGTGACTGGCGTCCCATGTGGGGCAGATCCGTTGCCCGCCGTAGCTCGCTGTACGACGAACTGACGGGGCTCGGTGGCGGTGGGAACTCATCATCATTATCCTCCAGGTTGAGTGCGTTCAGTGTCAGCTGCAGCGGCATATCTTGCGGTGGCGGTGGTGGTAATTCTTCCGATATTTGCCGCTGAGGGAACGCCTTCGATGGAGGGTTGTTGCTGTGCATTATGTTACTATAAATCAGTCCCTCGTTACCTTTGCCCACCGGATGGTGCGGTCCACCGGGCAGATTCGAGTACGTGGCGTCCGATGCGTACCCCCCAGCAGCCGCCGACGATGATCCGTACGGTGGTGCTGGCTGTGTGTTTTCGTACACCGTGTTCGTACCACCTCGCTCGTGTTCGGGACCTTGGCCCTGCAGAGATTTGGAGCGGTTCGCTTCGAGCGTACGTTTGTGATGTTCCAGCGCTTCTTTAACGTGCTGCAGCTCGAGGGCATCGTCAAGGGTGACCTTACGGACGCCCAACTTTCCACCCCGACCGCCCGCCGTACCCCCGCCGTTCGCCGCGTTCGTAACGTTTGTGTACGCGTGCTCGTCAAGGGCGGTCGCTTGGCCTTCGAGCACGGTCGAGAACGAGGGTTCACAGTACTGCTTCACGTTGGAACTTTTCGGGACCTGGGGCGGTACCTGTTGCGCGGTACCATTTTTGCGCGGTTTCGGTGGAACGGCTGGACCACTTTTCCGACCGATCATTACCATGCCCGGTATGCCTGCACCGTTCGGGGGGCAATCGGGTAGGCCGGTGCTGTGGTACGGTCGCTGCTGTCCGTTCGATTGCCGGAGCACGGAGTTGTACGCTGGGAACTGTTCCTTCAAATCTTCCATCGTCACTTTCTCCAACCCTTTGTCTGTGAGGTACTGGTTGTGCGAGTCACCAATTTTGTGTGCCGTACCTGTGCCGCACCCCAAAGTTGTTTTTTGCTTTTTCCGTGAGCCCTCTTTTTTCCTTGCGGGATGGTTGTTCTATGTTGCTTTTTCCACACACACACTCAAGAGTTGCCGTACGTTTGCAAAATTGGCGTGTGTCTGACCTTCCACTGGCTGATGATTAATGGCACTTCCGCACTCCGCCAGATAAAGAGCTTGCGTTGGACGGGCTGCGGAGAAAGAAACTGTTTAGCAAAGGGTTTTTTGTGTGTATTTATCAATAAAAGTGGAATTGCTTTTTTCTGTGTGTTTTTTTTTTACCTTCTGCGTCAAGTGCCAAAATGACACCTGATGTGCATACCAAGATGAATAGAAAGCGAGAGAACGAGGTGTGCTTTTATAGCAAACCGAGCTGCGCGATTGAATGACAGCCAAATGTCACAACAAACACATGTTTTGGTGGGTTTGGTTGGTATTGCGCGTTTCGGAAGGTGGTTCGGAACACATTTCGCTTCAGTTAATTCGCTTTCTAGAACAGATAAAACATGGTAAGAATACTCATTTCAATGTGTAATTAGTATTGCTACTAACTGATGCACAATTACACCCTTTGGATGCCTTCAGGGCAATAAAAATCAGCTGAAAAGGTTACAACAACAGCGTGCAGGTTTGCTGCGACGGATGATCAAATCAACCGACAGCCGGCTGAAACCTGCGGACCGTTCCAAAACAGAGTCGAAGAAGAAACGCGACCCCGACGAACCGAAGCTCGTAGAACGACCGCAAGGTAGTTCGGCCATGTTCTTCCAGTACAACACGCAGCTAGGCCCGCCGTACCACGTGCTGATCGATACGAACTTCGTGAACTTTAGCATCAAAAACAAGCTCGACATCATCAAAACCATGATGGACTGTCTGTACGCCAAGTGTATCCCGTACATCACGGACTGTGTGGTGGCTGAGCTGGAAAAGCTTGGACAGAAGTACAAATTGGCGCTGCGCATCATCAAAGATCCACGCTTCGAGCGATTGCACTGTATGCACCGGGGCACGTACGCCGATGACTGTCTGGTGCAGCGTGTCACCCAACACAAATGCTACATCGTGGCCACAAACGATAAGGACCTGAAGCGACGCATCCGCAAAATACCCGGTGTGCCGATTATGAACGTTGCCGTCAATCGATACGTGATCGAACGAATGCCGGACGCTTTCGAACCGTTGACCAAGAAATGATCCAATTTATTACTTTATGTTTTGTTTATTAAGAGAAGAGGCGAATACGAACATTACAAACAAACGGATTAATGCTGTGAATGTGTGTTTTAAATGAATCCGAATCGTATCCGTAAAGGAAATTGTTCCGCGAAGGCGTCGTTTAAGAAGCGGTGAGTGCACTTAAATGCGTGTTGGGTGAGTTAAGAATGAAACGCATTCGTGGGTTAGCGATGCGGCCGGGTGGGTGGTCGCGCCCTTAGGGGTAACAGATAAATACGGTGCTGCAGCTGCTTATTGCATAGTATTCACGATGTCATCGATCTTCAAGATCGAACGGACCGTCTCGGATGCGAGCGTTATCGACGAGATCGACACCAGCAGTGGCTGTACGACGTTCTCGGCCAGGATGTCCGTAATCGCACCCTTGCGCACGTTGATTCCCGCATTCTTTTCTCCCTGTGCGTGACGATTGCGAAGCTCCGTGACGGTGGCAATCGGGTTCAGTCCGGCATTTTCCGCGAGCGTCGAAGGAATCACTTCCAGCGCATTTGCGAACGCACGGAAGCAGTACGCATCGACACCCTGTAGCGTTTGAGCGTAAGCGGCCAGCTGGAGCGCCATCTCAATTTCGGGTGCACCTCCACCGGCGATAAGGGCACGCTTCTTCACCAGACAACGCACCACACAGAGGGCATCGTGGAGGGAACGGTCCGCTTCCTCGAGCACCAGTTTGTTCGAACCGCGCACAACGATCGACACGGTTTGTCCCATGTTCTGAATACCGGTCACTTTGACAAACTTTGTCGAGCCACTGGCAACCTCCTCAACCAGATCAGCGCTCACCATGTTCTCGGCAACGAAATGGTCTAGCGAGGCAATCGGGCGACAGCGTAGCGTTTTGCAAACGAACTCAATGTCCTCACGCTCGATATCCTTCACCACCAATACCTTGATTTTGTCCAGGAAATGTTGGGCAAGATCCGAGACGGCATCGCGAAGGATGGATTTTTGCACCAGAAGAACGTTACAGCCGGACTTTTTGATTTGCTTGACAATGTTCAGGATGTAGGCTCGTTCTTCCTTCAGCACACGGTCCATTGCGGCATAGTCGGACACAATTACGCTGTGATCCATCTGGAAGGACACAAGAAGGGTTTGTTTAGAGGTTAGTCCGTCCGTCTCTTACGAGCCCTCCCACCTAGATACTTACATCAGTTTTCGGTGCAGAGATGCAGAACTGAATCAGACCAATCTTTGCCTTTTCGATACGCTTCGGCCCATTGATGCCGGACGAGCGCTGTGTGAACACAAGCCCATCGATCAGCTCCGTATCCTCGATGGTACCACCAAGGCTGCGGATGATTTTGATGTTCTTCAAATCCACCGATCCGTGGGCGTGTGATTCCGTCACCTTCAGCACCGCATCGACCGCAATCGGTGCCAGCATACTGCTGTGCTGCGAGACAACCTTCGAGTTTAGCGAGGTGGATGCACTCTTCACCAACGATTCACGGTCGTTCAGCTCAACCGGGCGAGCCATTTCGGTCAGAATCTCTACCGCCTTAGCGGAACAACGCTGGAAAGCTTCCGAGATGGCTGTCGGATGGATTCCCATCTGCAGCAACTTTTCGACCGCTTCCAGAAGAGCACCAGCCACTACAACGACCGATGTGGTGCCGTCTCCCGCCTCAACGTCCTGTGCACGGGACAGCTCGACCAGCATCTTGGCGGCCGGATGGATGACGTTCATCTGTTTCAAGATCGTTGCTCCATCGTTGGTGATGGTTACTTCACCGTTAGATGCTTGAATCTGTAGGGAAAGCGAAAACAAATTTGAATCATCCGGAAGAACGGAGAGGTGTCTCGATTACTTACCATCTTGTCCATGCCACGCGGTCCCAAGCTGGTACGGATAGCATCCGAAACGGCTGTAAACGGAAAGCAAACATGAAGACACGGTATGCAACCGGCGTACGGACGTACGGAAGAACATCATATGACTCACAACATTGAGGTTAGGTTTGACAGAAAACAGTAAAATAATCAAAGGAAGCAGTGGAATAGTAACTATGGTTATTTAATGGGGATTAGATGTGTTTTTAAAGTAATTTAATACAAATCACCATCAAAATGGGAGATTAATGGGATTCTGCAGATTATTTGCATAGTTACGGAGCATAGACGGTGCATATTGGTTCTGAACAAAGCAAATGATCTCGATTGACCTCCCGCAAGTGCTGGAATCTAGCTTATTTCCATTCATTCATAAAATTGAATCTCTTCCAACAAAACCGAAGCACGTGAGTCTTTTCCCGTTTTCGCATCAAGTCGCATTTGTGAATTTGCCCGATTCCCCGATATTACACCCACCTTTGGCAGCATTAATGTTGCTCAGGCGGATGTCAGCCGGTTTGCTTTTGTCCTTGTAAGCCTGTCCCTGCGGCTTCATTGCAGCCATATTCGGTTTCACGACCATCCTGGAGCAGTTAATTTCACGTTTCTTAACCAATTGGAACGCAAAACGTAATAATTCAGCGATTAATTCACTGGATCGAAATGTACTGCAGCTAGCACCGACGACGATCTCACCACCAAACGCGTGCGGAACAGAATATTCGTTCCGTTTCCATTGCGTTCCTATAAACGAACGGCTGTCATTGAAGAATCAAAGGAAGAGTGACATTTTCACTCCCGTATTCGGAAATAAACAATTGTACATTGGGTTAAAACTGCGAGAAATCGGTGGCATTGAGAATAGCTATATTTAATATAATTTTCCTCCAAATTAAACATAAAAAGCACTTTAAAAATCAAAAGCATTCCTGGTCGAATTTTTATAGCGCCTATTGCCCATTTTTATAGCACTTCAAATGTCATTTCGGCGGGTGTCACAACAAACAAAAGAAAAAAACAAGGACGCTGTTTGGCCGGAAAGTGTGGTGGAAAACATTCTACTGTTAATCACTAAAATAAAGAACATTAAGCTTGCACGAACGAAATGAATGCCGCTGCAATAAAGCGTCCATCGGACGCACTAGTTCCAGTGACGAATGCGAAGAAATCTCGCACCGATATCGTTGCGTACACGGCCAAAGATAAACAGCTACTGGAGCAGGTACCGAAATCATCTTCCGGATTTGCCGGAGAGTGAATGTTTTGTTTTGGAAAGGTATGTTACTCTGCTTACACCTCTTTATTATAGAATGTTGAGCGAACGTCCGGTTTGTTGGGTCCAATTATGCTGCTTGAGGGTCATGGTGGGGAAATATTTTCTACAGAATTCCACCCGGAAGGAGAGCATCTACTGTCGACCGGATTTGATCGTCAAATTTGTATGTATCGCCGCAACAACGCAAGCAATGGCAGTGTATTCAAACGTATCCCTTGGTTCGTTTTCAGTTCTGTGGAAAGTGTACGACGAGTGTGACAACGTGGGTGTACTGAGTGGCCACTCGGGCGCAGTAATGGAAGCACACTTTTCGCCCGACGGTTCCAACATCTATACGTGCGCCACCGACAAGGTAGTTGGCGTGTGGGACGTACCAACCTGCACCCGCATACGCAAACTGAAGGGACACACACACTTCGTCAACAGTTGCAGCGGTGCACGCCGCGGACCCACACTGATCGTGTCCGGATCGGATGATTCGTCGATCAAAATATGGGACGCCCGGAAAAGGCACGTCGTCAGCACGTTCGACAACGCGTACCAGGTGACGGCTGTGTGCTTTAACGATACAGCCGAACAGGTCGTCTCGGGTGGGATCGATAATGAGATTAAGGTTTGGGATATACGCAAAAAGGAGATTGTGTATCGTCTGCGGGGCCATACGGACACGGTCACGGGGCTGTCGCTGTCGCCGGATGGTTCGTACGTGCTTAGCAATTCGATGGACAACACGTTGCGCATCTGGGACATTCGTCCGTACGTACCGGGCGAGCGATGCGTGAAGGTGTTCACAGGCCATCAGCACAATTTCGAGAAGAATCTGCTACGATGCGCCTGGTCTCCGGATGGGTTGAAGATCAGTGCCGGGTCGGCGGATAGGTTCGTGTACATCTGGGACACAACATCGCGTCGCATTCTGTACAAGCTGCCGGGCCATAATGGTAGCGTGAATGATATCGATTTCCATCCCACGGAACCGATCATCGTGTCGGGCTCGAGCGATAAAACGCTGTACCTCGGCGAGATAGAGGCTTAAGGCCCTGTGTGTCCGTTCTTCAAATATATTCAAAGCAATTTCTCTGCGTCTGAAAAGCTAAATCTATTAGTCTTGAGTGGTTTGATTTATTACTTTTCTTCCGTACATTGTATTTGTATTTGTTGAGTAGAGCATGCTAGGTATCGACGAATGTAAGTTACTGAATGGATCCAAGGTTTGCAGGAAACAAAGAGACATCATAGTAGAGACATGTTCGTTGGTATGTGATGGTAACGAATGCAGCATTCACGCAAAAAGATTAATAATCGGCCCCGCGAACTACCACCCGGTACAAGGGCTGCATTGCACACCAGCACACCCGCCAAATCCGTCCCCCACACACTACCACCTTACGCCTGCTGACTGTTGTTGGGGTACAGTATATCGTAATGCCCCGGACGGTACAACAGATACACGTTCGGTTTAAAACCGTCCGGAAAATCGTGAGCAATCACCTGATCCCCATCGCCCCTATCCATGTACTCCACGCGCACACCCGCATCCAGTGCCGAGCAGATGGCGATAATATGAATGTGGTCCGACTCCTTGTACATCGGTTCCACCTCCTGGTGGCAAAACTCGACAATCGTGATGTTCCCGTCAATGAAGTTCTGATAAAAGTCAGCCTTTTCCTGCAGATGGCTTGAGGTAATCAGCCGCAGATACACCACGACGTAATCCGAGTAGCCCTGCTCGTTGAACAGCTTGTGCAGCTCGCTCAGGGCAGTGGCGGTATCGTCACCCTCCGGCTTTACCTTGTTGATCACCTCCATGAACGTTTCGTAAAAGTCTTCGATCGTAAACGGCGGAAAACCGGCCTCAGTCAAGCGTTCGCGGGATTTGGACGCGTACTCGTAAAACTTTTGGAACTCTTCCTTGTTCAGCACCAAGTACTCCAGGTAAGCGTAGGCAAACGCACGGAAAAAGCAGTTCCCATCGGGGCGGCTGCGCCGGATCGCCCGGTACTTGGAGGAGAGATCTTTAATTTTTGATATGTAGACAGGATCGTCCAGATACTCCTGGTTGAGGCTGGCGATCGGCTGCGACTCACTGACTAGCGGGTTGGAATGAGCAATCTAAAACGGGGTGTTTGAAAACATGAGCATCATCTTCCTTCCACCTCCGCCGGCACCACACACACACAAACACACGTACCTCTTGTTCAATTTCACGCTGCTGTTTGATGATTAGCTCATCCTGATTTTCGTCTGATTTTGCATTTTTGCTGCCGCCGCTGCTGCTACTGCTGCTCTCCGAGTTGCTCATGGCGAACAAGAAGCCCGTGGAGGGAATCTGTATCCCCCTCCTACTTCGCACTGTTGTCTACAAATTAATTCCTATCACGGAATGAACGGCGCCGCAGCCGTTTGATGATACAGCAAGCAGACGACTGCACGAATATAGTACCGGGACAACAGTTACCACCGTTCCAAACTTTGCACAAATATATCCGGGGCTTCAAGCGGCGGACATTTTACCAACAAATACACACAGGGCCCGCAAAATGGTTGTAGAAGAGGTTGGTTGACAGCGCATACATGACAGCGCAGCCCGCAAGCCGGTTCGGTTCATGGCGCCTGTATGCCGGTAGCGGTGGGGGAATTGTATCTGCGTGTTTGGCGAATATTTTGCAACATTTTGCTATTTTTCGAACGCTAAATCATTCTGCTTCGAGGGGAGTTTTCATAATCGAATAGCAATTTGAGGCACTCGCATTATGAACGAACTTTCTACGAGCGCTCGATCAGGCACACTCCTTGGTAGGAACTTTTCTTTAAGGAAAATAAAATATTTTTATTGCATTTTATTCACAACACTGTTTAGTATTCCTTTGATAATCGTATTTAGAATAATTTCAAAGCGCCAAAAAGAAATTAAAATCAATTGCGGCTTATCTCTCGCTTTATGGTGATTCAGTTTGAGTAATATTTCGTATTTATCAACGCAAAACATAAATTGCTTCACGAAATAATGCAAATAAATATTTTATAACCGATTGTACGCATTTTCAGTCGAATAAAATTCGTAAAAACTACAACATTCCAAGCACCAACGAGTTTTTCAAAATAGTATGCGTTTTTAAAACGCAAACTCTGACAGCTACGCAATGGCCGCCACAGGAAAACAACCAAACGTCATCGCAGCGCGCAGGGTTGAAGACGGCACGAACTGTCATGTTCTTTTCCGGTTTGATTCTCAAACGTGTAAGTAGTGTTATTGCCGAGTCGGTTGTTTCTTTTTAGAAAATATCGTGTTAAATAGGTAAACACGTACGGAAATTATCGCTGAACCGAAAGCGGCACCCGTCGGCTGAGTGGAGAAGCCGGAAATGTGCACCATCTTGCAGGAATAGACGTCCTACGGATGTGTTCAAAAATCGTTTACACGAACGAAGCGGCACCCGTGGAGAGTGACGATGGAACGAGCGGCGAGGCGTATCTGTCAGACCCCGAAAGGGAGGTTTACCTCCGGAGTTGGCTGGTGGATGGTGCATTTTGCGTAAACCAGGACGGGTCTCGTGCGTGCTTTCGGTTTCAGTGATGAGAACCGCTCGGATAGTGTTGCCATTGTGCGAGGTGATGTGTATTCGAGCTCGGCTAACTTCGACTGTGTGTATGTGTCTCTGCTCTCGTTCACAGATTAGCTTACAATGAGAACCATCAACTCTAACCAGTCGGTGACCGTCCCGAAGGGGGTATCCCTGAAGGTGAAAAACCGCATCGTGACGGTGAAGGGACCGCGCGGACAGCTCGTGAAAAACTTCCGCCATCTAGCGATCGACGTTTTTAAGGTGCACCGCAAGAAGGTCACGGTGGAGAAGTGGTTCGGTTCGAAGAAGGAGCTGGCGGCCGTCCGTACCGTTTGCTCGCACATCGAGAACATGATTAAAGGTATGTTTGTGCGTTAGTTGGTGTAGTTACTGAGCAGGAAGCAAAAACAAGTGTGGGAAACCCGGCTCTAAATCTCCGCTTGGTTTCGTTTTCCCTTTTCGGCTTGCAGGTGTCACCAAGGGATTCCAGTACAAGATGCGTGCTGTACATGCTCACTTCCCGATCAACTGTGTGATCAGTGAGAACAACTCGTTGGTGGAAATCCGTAACTTCCTGGGCGAGAAGCACATCCGTCGCGTGAAGATGCAGCCGGGCGTGAGCGTGATCAACTCGACCAAGCAGAAGGACGAGCTGATCCTGGAGGGTAATGACATCGAAGCGGTTTCGCTATCCGCCGCCCTCATCCAACAGTCGACGACTGTCCACAACAAGGATATCCGTAAGTTCTTGGACGGTCTGTACGTTTCCGAGAAGACCACAGTGGTACAGGACGAGGAATAAGTTGTAACATTGTTGTAAGCATACGGAATGAAGCAGAAAACAAAGCGTGGTGTGTCCGATGGAAACTAAATCGTACCGTTGTGTTTGTGTGTTTTTTTTTTCGTTTGTCTCTCGCTCGCTTCGCGATCGGTTTGTTTACGTGTCGAGTGAATTTATTTTGTGAAGGAAGGGAACTTGCTATCTAGTTCAAGTTGTCGTTTTTGTAGTGTAATCCAAACAGCGCTTAGAGCGGATCCCATGGTAAAACTGACAAAACACGGCTTACGTGATACCTGGATCGATTTCGGTTCATCGATTCCGCCGTGTGTGTCCATGCCAGCCAAGAAAGTTGACCGAAGAATAACTGGATAAATCAACGAGGACCACGACAAGCCAAGCCAGGTCCAATCCGACTGAAGGAAACTTAGCTTCGGCCTTAAAACATTCCCGATAGGAAATTTCAGTTCACATACCAGCTGATGAACGACATTGGCCTCCGTCTTATAAACGAAGTCTCCTATAACCAGAACCAAAAGGATTTACCGAATGAATGGATGTTGTATGTTCCTGGACAAAAACCCCGATGGACTGGACCGTGCTATCTCGAGAGTTATCGCAGTACTGAACAATTCGTATTTGATCCTATCCCAGAAACGCTTAAAATCCTTGTCTTCGGGTAGATTCACCAAAGCTGTTCAGGATCACGTAGCACGACGAGAACCATTCGATTCTCACCTGAATCTCTGACTGAGACACGAAAACGGACCCTAAAGTCTCTGGAAGGTTATCATGAAAGCGCAGATTTCGACATCCGTGGCACGATTTGAGAAAAATCTTTTCTTTAAAAAAAGACAAGCTAGAAAGCTGCAATTTCATTTGCTTCATAAGCTGACAATGTATTTAGGAGACGACAGCTGGTTTTGCTCTGTAGTACCTGGTTTTATTTACCGGAAAGTCCCGCATATGGGTCGCAAAGGTCCGAATGGGTGTCCACACTTTGGTCCTGCCATTCACACGTGTGCGTAGCTTGCCTCACTATCATCCTTTTGGTAACACAGGTAGCTAGAAGGGGGAAGTGATGATTTATTACCAATCACTAGACATATGTAGGCGCATTCCTTTCCAGACCCGGCTTGGCTGTAATTTTACCACCCTAAATAAACAACCTTTTCCCAAGTTCAATTCGTTCGGTTCGAAACTATTAGAAAAAAAAACCAGATTACGCCATTTTCGAAAATGTCACCAGCAGTCATATTGGATATTGGTTAAATCCGTTTATCGCACTGGTTTTTTGCATTAATCCCCGAGGAAATAATATCATTAAAGCAGAAAAAAATGTTGAAAATACCGATAATTCAATAAAAACAGATTGAAATCCCCATTTTACCTTGTTTTTGTAATTAACCGACAAATCAAAATAACCCATCCGAGTATGTGTCACCCTGTGGCAATGCACAAGCGCTGCATGTGTAGCTGCGAGCTTAGGTTTTCTTTTGACGGTCAGTTTTGACAATTGGCACGCGGCTTCAGGGGGAAAATGCTATAGGCGGCACAAAATAGTGGCTAGCGAATTGGACGCTTTTTTCGCAGAACAAGTTGCATTCCACGATTTTGTGGTCGAAAATCTACCGATAGTGAGCATTTCGGGTGTACATTGTAGGGAAAACGGTGTGTAGATCGTAGTAAGCCGTACGGTATAGACTGTATTGGCAAACTGTACGAAATATAGCTTCCTGTGTGATAAAGGGTTCAGAGAAGCGGCAGGTAAGCCATACGATGTTATTGTCCTCCCAGAGTTCTGTATGCGTGTGCCTTTCCTTTCGCGCAAATTGCTACCGTTAGCAGTTTGTTGGAAGGCGGGATCCCATGCAGCGCGGGGCAAATGTAAATTAATCCGGTGCGCATTTTGTGCTGTGTGTGTGTGTGTGTTTGTTTTTTTTTTTTATTACTAGGCCGCTAAATATGGCGGACGGTAGACGAGATCCTCCGCCGTATGGGCGGGATCGAGTGCGCGGATCGATAGGATCACATTCGCCGTATGAGGGTGGAGGCGGTGGTGTGGGTCGCGGTCGCGGTGGTCCACCCCCGATGCGGGGAGGTTATCCACCGCAAGGCGCAACGTATCATACGCAAGAGGTAAGGTACCGCTTTTCCGTTGCGATGTGTGTATGTAAAGTAAACACATTGTTTTCTGTTTGATTGTAGCGTCGCCCGGCATGGCGCAATCCATCCCCCGGCCCAAGCGATGGGTCACCGTTGCCGAGCACATCTGCCGCCGTTTCGACGCCAGCATTCAGTACAAACGTGCACGAACCACCACCACAGCCGGCTGTTGCGATAGCACCGGCAGCAGCAGGTGGTAGCGGTGCCACCGCACTAATCCGCCAGCATCGTCCAAGTGGTCGAGGACGACGACCCCTGGCGGATACACTGCGCACGCGAGGTCCCGATGCACCGTCGAAGCACGGAACCACTGGGCAACCGCTTCTGTTGCAATCGAACTACTTCAAGCTGCTGAAGCGTGTCGACTGGACGCTGTACCATTACCAGGTCGAGTTTGTCCCGGCGTGTCCCAGCCCGCGGCTAACGCAATCGCTCGTGAACGAACACAAAAAGCTGCTCGGTGGGTTCGTGTTCGATGGCGTTCAGCTCTTTACCGCCTGCAAGCTGTCGAGCGATGAGCTCGTGCTGCACTCCCAGCACGACCGCACCGGGGACAAGTACGAGCTACACATCCAGCGTGTCGCGGTGGTGGACATGACGGACGAAACCGGCCTGCAGGTGTTGAATCTGATCCTGCGACGAGCGATGAACGGGCTAAACCTGCAGCTCGTCGGACGCAATTTGTACGATGCCGCGGCCAAAATTCCGATCCGCGAGTATCACATCGAACTGTGGCCCGGCTATATGACCAGCATCCGGCAGCACGAAAACGATGTGCTGGTGTGCTGCGAAATTGCACACAAAACGATGCGCATGCAGACGTGCTACGATATTCTGCGCGAATGTCAGCGGCACGATCGTAACTTTAAGGACGCGTTTAGGCGGGCCGTACTCGGGTGTGTGGTGCTAACCGGGTACAACAACAAAACGTACACGATTCACGACGTCACGTTCGAAACGACGCCGGAAAGTACGTTCGACACGAAGAATGGGAAGATTTCGTTTATGGAATATTACAAGAACAAGTACAACCTGCGCATCCGGGACGCGTACCAGCCGATGCTGCTGTCACGGGCGAAGAAGAAGGATACACGGTCGGGCGACAGTGAGCTGATGGCACTCGTGCCGGAGCTATGCCAAATGACCGGGCTGACGGATTCAATGCGATCGGATTTCAAGTAAGTTGTGCACTCGATCGCGATCGGGGTCTTTTGGGACGGTTGCAATGATTTCTGTTCCCCCTTTGCATTCTAGAATGATGCGAGCAATGGCAGATCACACCCGTCTGAATCCGGATCGACGAATTGAGCGGTTGGAAACGTTCAACCGGCGTCTGCAAACGTCCCCCGAAAGCCAGGAAGTGCTGAAAGTGTGGCAGATGGAGCTCGATCGTCGTCTCGTCGAGCTGCCGGGCCGGTTGCTTCCACAAGAGATGATCTTCTTCTCCACTACCTCCAAGTAAGTGCTGATTGCCTAGGCCTCGAAAAAAAGAACGTATCGGTCATACCTTTGCTCCGCTCTTTCCAGTGGTGTTCAAGCGGGCGAGAACGCGGACTGGACGGCACACTTCCGCGACAATCCCATGTTTGCGACGGTACGGCTAAGCCGCTGGTATCTCGTCGTCCCCGGTCGGTGTCAGCGTGAGGCGGGCGATTTCCTAAACTGCATGATCACGGCCGCCCGTGGCATGCGGTTCGAAATCAGCAATTGCGAGATGGTCCCCATGCCGGACGATAATCAGAGCACGTACATCCGCACACTGGACGCGATCATCAACAAAGATCCGCAGATGATTATGTGCGTGGTGTCGAACAACAAGTCCGACCGGTACACCGCGATCAAGAAGCGGTGCTGCGTCGATCGTGCAATCCCGACGCAAATTATGGTACAGAAAACGATCACACCGAAGAGCGGCAACGTGCGCACGCTTATGTCCGTCGCCACCAAGGTGGTAATACAGATGAACTGCAAGCTCGGCGGCGTACCGTGGAAGGTGAAGATCCCGCTGAACGGGTTGATGACGATCGGGTTCGACGTGTGTCACGATTCGAAGGATAAGAGCAAATCGTTCGGTGCGATGGTGGCGACGCTCGATCACGACAACCGCGGGACGCCCAAATTTTTCTCCACCGTCAGCCACCACTCGAACGGGGAGGAGATTTCCAACTATCTGCCATTGAACACGGTGAAGGCGTTGAACGAGTATCGGCGCGAGTTTGGTGAGCTACCGAAGCGTATTATCTTCTACCGCGATGGTGTGAGCGACGGCCAGCTGCAGTACATTTACGATCACGAGGTACGATCGTTGGTGGAGAAGCTGGGACAGATCTACAAATCGGCCGGCATCGAGCAGGAGGTGCTGCTAACGTTCTTCATCGTGAACAAGCGCATCAATACGCGGTTCTTCGACCATCGGCTTAACCCGCGGCCGGGCACGGTGGTGGATAATGTGGTGACGCTTCCGCAACGGTGAGTGAGAGATTGAAAGAACTCAAAGTCCGGGGTGTGTATCGCAGCGGTGGCTTAGGCAAGCATCAACCAATCGTTTGTCGCCATATCTTTGTTTTCTTGCTTTTCCCTCATGCCCTTCGCGTGGGTTTCAGCCACTTGACATTTTGGTGGGCCACGTGCAATCGAAACGCACTTGACCCTTGACACTTGATATGCTTTAAGAATGCTTCACAACAATGTGGCCCAAATTCAGAGCTACAGCCCAACAAGCCTCCTAGTCTTCCGATAACTTCCATAGATACTTACTGACGAGTTTTTCCTCTTCTCTTTTCTTCCCCGAAACAGTACCGATTTCTACCTCGTGTCACAGTCCGTGAAGCAGGGCACCGTTTCACCTACCGCGTACAACGTCATCTACGACACGTCCGGGCTGAAGATTGACCATCTGCAAATGCTGTCGTACAAACAGTGCCACCTGTACTATAATTGGTCCGGCACGACGCGTGTACCGGCCGTGTGCCAGTACGCGCACAAGCTGTCCTTCCTAGTAGGCCAATATCTGCACCAGTCGCCTAGCAACATGCTCGAAAAGAAACTTTACTTCCTGTAGCGGGCCGAGCGAGCGTAGCGTACGTGCGTTTTGGTGCGAGAGCGATCTCGCACGGCTACTTTGCCTTCCTTTTGTTTTTTTCCCCCACAGACAAGAGCACAGAAGAGCCAGAGATTTATTAGAGGTGTATAAGATTTGTTTCCGGTTTCTATTTTTTACCTTTTTACTTTATCACCCATAAAACGATGTGCTTCGTCGTTGCAGGGTTTTTCGGGATAGGTAGTTGACAATTTTCCGATGGGAGAAAAATGTTTTCTTTTGGCATTCGATTGAATATTTTGTCAAGTAGTTGAATAGACGCGCCCAGTCTTGACTCGCTGTTTAAGACAGAAAACTTTTGCAATTTAAAAATATTGAATCATATGCCCCGAACAAATTAAATCTCGTTTTCGAAGAAGGTCAGCTATTGAACCCCAGAGATTGTGAGGAGACACACAAGAAAAATGAATCAAACTTAAGTTTTCTACTTTTTTTTCAAAACAATTTTCATTACAAAAACTTTTTTGAAGATGAAATGCATAAATAGTGGTGTAGTGCAAGCGCGCATATTAATGAATCGAATGTACAGCAAGAGATATGGTAGCGTGTGAGACATATTTCGATAAAATAAAATCGAATCGATGGAGGGGAAGAATAAAGATTAGAAATTATTAGATATTGCCCTTTAGCCCTTAGCGAGAAGCCTACGTATTCTTCTTCTTCTTCTTCTTCTTCTTTGGCACTACAACCTCGAGAGGTCTCGGCCTGCCATTTCTGGCTTTCTGTGACTGGATTTTACCCGCAGCAGGGTAGTCAGCCCTGCGTACGGGGAGGCGGTCTGGATTGGATTTGAACCCCGGTCCTGCCGTGTGAAGACCGGCGCCGTTATCGCCTCGGCCACCGGACCGCCCCCCGAAGCCTACGTATAGCAAGAGGTAAATACGTTAATGATCAATACTTTTAAAAAAGATGGTTTATTGAACTAAGTGTACGTTTTAGTGTTTGCTGATGATGATTTATTTCTCTCCTCCTATAACGCTCTTTCTTTCAACTGGTTTAACAACAATTGGGTGGTCGATCTAGGCGCGCTAATGGAAGTGGGGTGTTGCCCCTCCTCTGTGTGTATATTTTGCTACTTCTTTCCTTTCTTTCTAATTCTAAACGGGAGAGATGCATAGGCCCCTAGCTAACAGGTGTGCGAAACTGCGCCAATGAAAAAGAACGAAAACTGTAAAACAAAATTTTGAACAATGATAAAAGGGGAGAAAACGAAAACCCTCCCTGTGTGTTAACTAAACCGCATTGAACGGAAGCTTTTGTTGAACCCTTGTTATAATGTTTTGTTTGACACACACACACAAAAGAACAAAAAAAGAAGGGGGGGGGGGAGGGTACGGGTACGTTGTGGGTGATGTAATTTTCTCCATACAAAATTCTGCTTTACAGCTTCACTAGTCAATCCGCAGCACACACCGCCATCGCTTCCTCCTTCTCCTCGAGCAGCTCCTTCGCCGTCACGTCCAGCTTGCTGCGGGTAAACTCATCGACCGACAAACCCTGCACGATCTTCCACTGCCGGTTTTGGATCTGCACCGGGAACGAAAACACGATGTCCTTCGGCGCACCGTAGCTACCGTCCGAGATGACACCCATCGACACGTACTCGCCGTCGCGCGTACCCGCGAACCAGTCGCGCATATGGTCGCTGGCCGCCTTAGCGGCGGACATGGCGGAAGACATCTTGCGGGCGGCAATAACGGCCGCACCCCGCTTCTGTACCGTTTCCAGGAACTGCTGCTTCAGGAACTCATCGTCAGCAACCGCTTCCGGGACGGTCTTCACCGCGCCTCCGACCTCCACCGAAGCGTTCCGTGCGTCCGGTACCTGGGTAGCGGAATGGTTACCCCAAATGATGACATTCTTCACCTTCGTGATGCCCACACCGAGCCGGCCGGCAATCTGGGCCTGGGCACGGTTCTGATCCAACCGCGTCATGGCGGTAAAGTTCTCCTTCGGGATGGAGGGCGCGTAGTGCGAGCAGACGAGCGCGTTCGTGTTGGCCGGATTGCCCACCACAAGCACTTTCACGTCCTGGCGGGGAAAAACAACAAAAGTGTATCAGAAAAAAATCTCTTATCATATGAACCAACAACAGATGGAGAACGCGTACTCCAGCGCGCGCACTCGTTCGTACCTTCTTGGCGAACTTGTCGAGTGCTTCGCCCTGCACCTTGAAGATTTTCACGTTCGCCGACAGCAGATCCTTACGCTCCATGCCCTGCTTGCGCGGCATTGCACCGACCAGGAACGCAGCATCCACATCCTTGAAGGCGACGGCCGGATCAGCGGTCGGTACGACGCTCACGAGCAGGGGCAGGGCACAATCGTCCAGCTCCATCACGACACCCTCCAGCACACCCATCATCGGTGGAATGTCGAGCAAATGCAGAATCAGGGGCTGGTTCGGTCCGAACACATCACCCTTCGCCACCATGTACAGCAGCGAGTAAGCGATCTGGCCGGCAGCTCCCGTCACGACAACACGGATCGGTTCAGCAGACTGGGAAGAAAGACCCGGGAGGCGAATTAAGAAAGATGTCGTGGTTTTGTTAGTGTAAAGGCGTTAAACTTCAATCAACATAATAATGGAACCTTTGCGCCGGCATCATCGACGAGTGGTTTGTTTATCTCTGTCGCTTTAACATCGCGCCTACTCCGATCACGCACAGGTGTTAATTGAGCGTACACACACAGGCAACTTCGCATCCCAGTTGCCCTTGCACATAAACATTTTCTTGGAGGTGGTTGTTTGATTAATATTCTAATCCCGAGCACCAGATTTATACGGTTGATTAGCAGCAGCTAAAGCCCGAAAAAAACAAAAAGTGAATGGGCGGCTTCGAGCTCATAGGACTGTAGAGTCTGTATACAAACATAACAGCAACACAATAAAACACGGCATAATAGTGTGCGCCGGCGACCGTCCGCGGTCTCTATGACGCGGCAATGACAATCGCGCGAAAGGTTGGAAGACAGTAGAGTGGCACCATACAGGAACCGGCCGGTTGTTTGTGTGTGTGTGTGAGGGCATAAAAAGGTCAAACCAATGACTCGCTGCTGCTCCGTGTGTTGTATTACATAAAGTAATTATTTTCCTTCTTTTCAGCCACAACAAGCGACAAGAAGAGGAGGCCGAGATAAGCAAATTTCGGTGAGCTTCTTCTTAATCTTTCCTACGTCATCACTCGTGTCCGATGAAGTGTGTACCACGGGACAGTTGCTAGTGGGGAATGGGATAGTGAAACAAACACAGCAGCATCCATTATTATCGCGGAAAAGCTGTCGACATGCTCCGTTGTGTGCATCGACCGTAGGGGCCAAAGGCGACCCAAACGACGACGGCTCAACGAATTTTGACAGATAATGTCCATCGGATAAGGAAGGCGTTTGGGAGGGGGGTCGGCCGAAAGTGGGGGGTTTGTGGTGTCTTCTAGATTGCCGGCTCCCGTCTCTGGTTTACACATCGATTAGACACTGACCAACCGGAGGACACCTACCAGTTGACGGCCGAAGGTGACCGTGGGCATTCTTTCTAGCGGAATTTTACCCTGCCCGACGTCATACTGGCAAGTCGTGTGTCAATGGTGGTGCATCGCAATGATGTGCATCGTCATCTTGCGAGCAGGCCATGAAGGGTGTATCGCTTTTTGCCATGGCTACCGGAAGGAAAAACACAGCCGGCTGCTACTTTCATAATTTCCGTTCCTATAGTTTTGTTGGTGATTGAACCATTTTCTTGTTCGCCAGAAAACACGCCATATTCTGCTACACGCTTATCACGTTCGATCGACCGGAATCCGGGGCTGTAAAGTGTAGAGTTTTGCATTGCTTACCATTTTTACAGCAAGTGGCGTTTTTTACAACACGGAAACGATATAAACACACACACGCACGGACACGAATTAACGCACACGCAAACGGTACTGAACGAAGGAACCAATGCAACCAAACTAATGCTGCCGGTGGAACAAAAAAGGAACGCGCCGGGTGGTTTTCCTTTATTTGCACCAGGAAGGAGGAAAAATTGCTCAAAAAAGCAAAAACCGATGCGTATGGGCTAAAATTCGTAGTAAATGCAGCACAACACCACCGTCCGCTCGAACAAACGCGAAATACTTAATGAGTATGGCGAGGCGTGAGATCTAGTGTGGTGGCGCTCTCTCACATTTAGGGTACGGAATGTACTCTCTCCCACTTCGGCGTTTTTCGTTCTCTCTCTCTATCTTGGGAACTAGCTCCAGTTACAGTGATGTAAAGCGCGAAGGTTACACTTGTTACTCCATTGCCTCAGCCTCATTGGTTGTCTCGAAAAAGTAATATTGTCGACCAAAAGACTAAATTCTTAACTAAAACTAGTTGGGGAAAATAAAATGAGATCGGGAAATGAAGAAATCAAACAAGTCTGAGAGAACGCAATGAAAAAGACTAACTTCCCAAAAAAGGTGGAATATTCGAGGATGGAGACCTTTGGATTGTTCGAAGAAAACCAAATCATCAAGGAGCCACTCGATATCTCGAAAATTGAAAGACAAATAATATAGTTAAGCAACGGATCTGCTGGCTTTCGACACCACTTTAAGATTCGGTTTGCTGGGAATGTGAGTCTTGAATCCGGTACAGCACCATGGTACTTAACGCATTAAACACGAAGATAATCCTCGAAAGAACAGATTGCGCAAGTATATAGACGCACGCTCTAGATCGCTCTGGAGAAAAGGCTGGACCATGGTCACCATGACTATGAGCTGCAGCCAATTTTTAGGACATCTAACTACCATGGCGGTCTGGTGGCCGAAGCGATAACGGCACCGGTCTGCACATGGCAGGACCGAGCTTCAAATCCCATCCAGACCGCCTCCCCGAACGCAGGGTTGTCTACTTTGCTACGGGTAAAATCAAATCACAGAAAGTCAGACATGGCAGGCCGAGACCTTTCGTGGTTGTAGTGCCAAGGAAAGTGACTTCTTCTTCCTTGGCACTACAACTTTCCTTTCACGTGAGCCTTATGATCCATTATGCACAAAGCCACTGGTCCTTCATATTGTGGTGGCCACATTATACGTGGGCGCTGTCGTAATTCGAATTCATCCAAAGCCCGGCTACACGCTTCCTCTTTTGTGCTTGTAATCGTACTATGGAGTATATGATCAGGTTCTTGCTCGGTCTCGCACAATCCCAATGTTATCACGGAGCCCCCGACTACCTTAAGGTATCGTCACCCACTTGTCTGCATGTGTCGAATTTACCAACGCAGCCGTTGAGGCGTTTTAACCCGGAAGGTTGGTGGCAGATATATCTGTGCGTGCCTGACTATGAGAAAGCATCTAAACAGAATAAATCGCAGTTGAAAATGTTTAACAATATCATTTAACTTTAAATTAACTTCGTGTTGCGTCCTCTCGGATTATTGAGATTGGTTACGGTCTTCAAACGGCAAGACTCGTATCTGATTTTTTTTCCAAACCATTCCACTTTATGCATGACTGGCTATTTGGAAGGAGATTCTTTACAAGTTTGGCAAATTCCTTCAAACCATGTCGCCTGTGCCTTAGCAATAGACAATCGCTCAGAACAACCTTCAATTTTCGTTAGTTCCATTTATTGTTAAATAATTAGTAACTGTGCCCTTGGTTAGGCAATACAACAGTATAATGGTCAGTCATCAAATATCCTTTTCTTCATCGAAACTGGTCGTGCAGGAAGGGGCTAAAGTCCGAATAGATGCCCCCCCCCACTCACGGCACTCACTTTTCGCTACTGCGTTACCTTAAATTCAGGTAAAAGTTAAGCTAAAGTGTTAAAAATCGTTGAAATAATGATTAATAATTATTAAAAATAATAAATAAATAATAAGTAAATAAATACTAACAATAAAAAGTCTGAAAAATATACCCTTTTGGGTAACTCAGAAGCGAAAAGTGAGTGCCGTGAGTGGGGGGGGGGGGGGGGCATCTATTCAGACTTTAGCCGGAAGGAACGCACTATAGATGCGAGAAAATACGCCTGCGCCTTTTTCTTGCACACCACTGTATTTTACTCTCCCATCTTCTTCCTGTCTGTTATCTCTTCACCCTTGCAAAGTACAAGAGAGCGAATTTTTCTCACCCCCCCCCCCCTCCTCAATCGATGGAAAAATGTGTGTGAGGGAGAGAGAGAGAGAGAGAGATAGAGAAGAACAAAAGATACATCGGTGGAGCATTAATTATGAAACAAGGTGGAAACAACACGCGCTGCTGCTGCGTTGTGCCAGCCATCATATGTGTGTCCATGTAACGAATTCGAAATCGGTATTGTACCATTGGCCACGAAGGGCCCTCTCCACCCCATTGTTATCTCCCGCCGAAGGTAATAAATGTACGCACTTTACGCCACTTGGCCGGCCGATAGCAACAAGCAATAAATGCCGAGAGGTCAAAAAATCATAAGCCATTTTCACATCCATGTGGGAAAAGCGTAACGGAAAAGCGTCACACGTACGTGTGTTTATTTTTAAACTGCAACGAAAACACATCTCACGCCGGTTTCTTTCTAGAGCCGTTTCGTTAGAAAGAAGAAATGTTATTTTAAAAACAAATCACTCAAAACAGCCGTCAATCGTTCACATGTTTTTTTCTTCTGTATGTATTTTATTCATTTTTTTCATTACTTTTTGCCTTACTATCCTCGCATATAATTCGTGTATTATAGGAGCGTTTTTTTGTTGTTGTCTGTTCCTTCGTTTAAGTATAGTGTGGTGTGTTGGTGCAGATTTCTTAAAACGCACGCAAGACTGAGAGTGTGTGTTGTGTGTGTGTGTGTGTGGGGGCGGTTTTAAGATTTTAGTGTGTCAAGTTCTGCCATTTTGTTTTTAATAATCTTTGAATAGAGCTATAATCAATATTCATTTGCTATAATTGTTCCTCAATCATCTATAACATTTTTCCTCTCCTTCTCTCACTCGTTTTCTACGCATTTTCCTTTCCTAACAGTTTTCACACCGCACGAACGTTCCGATCGATCGGTGAGTGTCTGAGTGGATTTCTTCATTTACTATTCCCATCCAACGAATACTAATACATATATATTTATAGAGTGAAGGGGGCGATATTATATTTCTTTTGTTTAAAAATCAAAAACTTCAATTCCACATGCGCCTTTTTTTGTTTGAGGCAAAAGTCGCTTCGCTCACGTCGTTGGTTGCTATTGGTTTCTTTTCCCCACTTTTTTTGGTGTGTGTGAAACAGTGTCGTACATATATACAGAGGAGTTGCGTACAAACACACACACACATACACACGCAGAGAGTAGTATTCGAAACTAGCTACATATTCCGTTACTTATGAATTTAGTAAAGTGGTGTGTAGTGTGTACACTCTATCTTTCGGGGGGGCTCGGCGGCCACAGTACACACGATGAAACCAAACCTTTCCTACTAATGCCTTGGGCAAACAGTGCGCACACACACACTCATACACACGGACACACGCACACACCACACCTCTATTAGATCTAGCTTCTATTCATACGCCACCGCCAGTAGTCAGCTCGCTCGCTGCAGTAGCTTGGTGTAAACGCAATAATTCATAACATTAAATGTAATATAATCAATCACAAAACTCATAGTTAGTAAACCATCATCGTTTCATCTCTGTTCTTACTTTCCATCCTCACCGATCCTTCCATTTCAACCCCTCCGGGCTGGATCATGACCGGTGATCCATTTTTTCACATCAACGATTCTCCCACACGCACACAGTTTTAAGGAGTTAGCAGCAAAAAGTCTAGACTTGTGAGTGTGTGTGTGAGTCGGGAAAACAACAATAATAGTGTGTAGTTCCGGTGGCGGTACAATACACGGGAGTACTTAGAGTGTACAAAACGTAAGAGTGTGTGTGTGTGAGAGAGAGAGAGCGGGGAACTAATTCATCTCTCGGATTAATCCTCGGTTTTTAATCCTAACTATCCTATTTAATGGTGAAATTATTATGTCCTTCAACACACGCACACACACACTTAAAGGAAACACTTTCTTTTGTAGTAGTATTTTTGCTTTTACAACAAGCTTTTGTTGTGTGTATGTATGTGCGCGCGTGTGTGTCCTTCTAATATATCATCTTCTTTTTCTTTTTGTAGCCTGTTGTAGGTTCAGGAGAGGATAGGAAATTGAGTGTAATGATTCAAAATTTCATCTAACCCCTTTTGCTCCCTTCAAAGTGTAGTAGTAGTAGTATCTGATCGTTGCTTAGCTTCGTTTACCGTAGTAACCCTTACAAAAATTACTAAAACACACACGCACACACCTTTGCTTAACACGCACACACACTCTCTCTCTCTATTCATCTTGTTTTTGTCCTATATCTCTCTTTCCCACTCAGTCAGTGTTTGTTCTGCCCGAACAATACAAACAACAGTTTATAACAATTCACACACACTCACACACTCGAACGTGCGCTTTCTCACGCGTGTTTGATTTAGTTCAGATGGAACCCTTTCTCCTTGGTGGCCGTCAGCAAGCGCTCGCGCAGGATCTGTTCGTTCGGATAGTCCGGTAGCTTCAGATAGTGGACGCAGGTGTTGACCGACGGATAGGAACCCTCGCCCGCATCGACCTTCCGGACGACCGTGAGCCGTGGATGTAGGTTCGCCAGTCCACCGGGCGGTAGACTGCTGCAGCCGGTGGTAAACTGAAGGAACGCTTTCCGTTCCGATCCGTTCATGCCCATCAGCACATTAACGAAGCGCAAGAAACCGGGGCTGTGTTTTAAGGGGGGAAGAGTGTTAATGGAGTGAATAAAGTAATTTTGAATCCAAAAGCAAAACATTCAACAAGCAACCAAGAAATGCCCCCACCTTTCCTTCGTGTATCCCAGCTTCGGTTCCGTGTACGTCATGATGTCCTCGCGCGTCCACTCCGGATTCTGCTCACCGCACAGCATCTTCCGTATCTCGTCCGGCGTAAACGCGGCCAACTTGCTCAGCGCAAACACCTCACAGAACCCACGGTGGAATGCGGCCAGCTGCTTCGCGATACCTTCCTGCAGACAGAACGCAATCGTCAGATTGCAGTACTCCTCCACGTTGTTAATCGTCACGTCGATGTTCGCCCCGTTCGGTATCAGATCGGCCGACGCGTAACCGTAGTTTTTCGAGCTCGGCAGATAGCTAAACGTAAGCGCCAGATCGTCCAGCGCCACACAGCCCGTTTTGGTGTTTAGCTTCAGCTCCCCGATCTGCTGCAACTTTTCCTCCGAGCTGAGCGCATCGTTCTGCTCGATGGTTTGCTTCTGCTGTACGAGCTCCTGCAACTCGCGCAAGAACTGATACCGGATCGGATCTATCTCCTGCAGGTTCTCCTGCGACAGTATACCGTCGTACCATGCACCGTCGCTGGTGGCCATCTTCGACTGGTACGAATCGACCAGCAGATCCCGATCGCGATCACTTTCCTCCGACATTAGGGAGGACAGCATTATATCGTCGCTCAGGCCCGACGACTTGCCGAACGGCGGCTGGTTGGGTGAACCGCGCGCAATCGAGCGGCTGTGGCTGAGCAGCTGCAGGAAGCTGTTCGAGAGGGGCAAATCCACCAACCGGTTGTCCTGCAGTACCTTCGCCAGAAACACGCCCAGAAACCAGAAGTAGTTCGACACGTACTCGCAGATATCCGAGTCTTGGGGTAGCGGGGCCGGGAAGAGGCCGGTCGAGCGGCGCACATAGTAGCCGACCGGTTTGCTACCCTCGCCGAGATCTATTTCGTCCTCGATCAGCTTCGGCTGCTCGTCATCGCACAGCCACATGCCGAGATCGCTGCGCTGCAGCTCGGCCGCTACCAGGGCGTAAAATTCGAGCGTCGGCCCAAGACCTGTGCCTTCTTCGCCGACAAACTCTACCTCCAGCACCGACTTCCGGTTGCAGTGGACCTTCATCACCTGCTGGGCCCAATCGAGCAGATTCTCCCCGCGCGGTACCTTCACCCGTTCGTGCTTTAGTCGGCCCACGCGGAACTCCTGCTGGTCGGCATGCCGCGGGCTAAGTCCTGGGGCGCGCTGACGCTCCAAGCTAACGTCCCGCTGGGACTGCAGCCAAACGATGCTGCGCGACGCACCGAACGCGGTACAGCTAAAGTACAGCTGGCGCGTTTCGAACGGGAACAGGAACGGGCAGGTTTGGTTGTACTCTTCGCACCACTTCGGCAAGCTGCCGCTGGACAGGACGAGCGGATCCTGGATCTGCTGCTGCAGCTTGTTCGTGATCTTCTTGCTCATAAACACCTCCGGATTTAGATAGTGCGACTCTGCGTCGGGGATCAAGTTCTTGTCGTTGTTGGACGGGGCGGAACCCAACGACTGGTTGATGCTGTTCAGCTGCGACAGTAGCTGCAGTACGTCCTCGACCGAGCAGTACTGCTGCTGTTGCGTACTGCCACACGCGGCCGATGTCGCTCCACCGGCACTACCAGGGCCGGCACCAGCCACAGACGGCGTTCCCGGAATGGGCGAGCTGGGCGAGAGCGTGGAACCGTGGCTTCGCTGCGAGTACAGTGAAATGATCGGTGTGGCGCGACCTTCCTCGCCACTGCTCAGGTCCTCCTTTCCACCGCCCAACAGCGACGAGGACGAACCAGGGCTAGCCTCGCGGTAGATGATCGTGTACGTCGGTTGCCAAATTTTGCGGAACTTGTCCTGCTTGGGCATCGACGTTTGAAGCATCAGCTCCTGCACCGCACGGAAAATCGTCCAGTCCGGATGCGTCAGATCGACCTCCACATCGTTCACCCCGTTTATGTTCGGACCGCGCAGCACTAGCGAAAGCGTTGGCTGCGGCAGCGAGGAGATTGAGGACGATGGCCCGTGACTTCCTTCCTGCTCCTCCGGTACGGTCACTTTGCCGGATGAGGAGGACGGTTCGGCTGGGTCTACCACCAGCTGGTGCTGTTCCGCCACCCGCCGCCCATTGCCCGGTGGTGCCGGTACATCGAGATCGCTCGTCTGATTAACGTTGGTTTTGCCTGGGCGCGGATCAAACGCCGGAATCAGTGCGGAAAACTGACGCTTCAGCACAAACTCATCGTCCCAGGACTTGCGTTTGCCCGCGGTCGGGAGCCGATTCTCGAACGTACGCTCCTCCATGAAGGACAGCAGATTGCGGGTCACCATCACCTGCAGCAGCGTGTTGCCCACCTCCTCATACTCGTCCTCATTCTCGTCGTCATCGTTTTCGTCCTCGATGTCTTCGTCGTCTTCCAAATCGCCCAGCAGTGTCGGCGCTCGACACTGCTCCAAAAAGTCCTCCAACGATACCTGCTCACTGTCGCTCGAGGTGGACGTGAGGCTCATGGTTAGGGCGGGATTGAGTGGGTTCACCTGTCCCACACCCACCATGTTGTTGGTGTTGCTGGTGTTATTATTGCTACCGCCTCCGTTCCCGCCCGCCTGACCACCGGCCGAAGCATTATTGTTCGAAGCGGAGCTGAACAGGCTCGGATAGCTTTGCGCCGTGCTGAGCAGTCCGGTGTGGGTGGACAGTGCCAACTTCACCAGGCTGGTGACGGAGTTGGGCCCACGGGGGAAAAAGTTGCTATTGTTCTGCAACACTCCACCGACCAACCCCGCACCACCGCTACTACCCCCACCACCACCGCTAATCAGCTGATTGTTGATCGGCATCGTCTGCTGCGAAGAGGAGGTCGACGACGATGGGTTGGCGGCGTTATTGTTTTCGTTATTGTTGCTAGCATTGGTCGCCGAGTTCGATCCACTCGCGGACGTACGGCGACGTGCAATGGCGGCAAACGTTTCCAACAGTCCCGGTGGTGGTGGTGCTGCTCCTGCTGCTTGCGAATCGTTCTGCACCGTCGACGAGCTACTGTCCGCGGGAGGAGGAGGATGATGATGAGCATGGTGATGCTGCTGCTGCTGGTGATGGCTGTGGTGGTGGTGATGAGGCGGATGATTGTTGCTGCCACTGCTCGTAAGATTCGGCACGCTTACACTCATCGGATTGGACGCGGGTACGACGACGGGGACAACGTTCACACCATCGCTTCCGGACACGGTACCGAGCAGACACGGATCCGCATCGGGATCGTCCTGTGACGCACCCAGCACCGTTTCCGCCGATCCAACCACCACGATGTTGTTCTTCAAGTTGTTCGTAGCATCCCGCACACCGGTAGAAGATCCATCCAGCGTGGTCGAGAATTGTTTCGCCTCGTTCAGCACCTTCTTGAACGTGGACGCCGCCCCCCCATTCGACGCACCGGTTGTGTTGTTAAACTTCACGTCAAACTTGTCCGTGGGTGTTTTCGCGCCCGACGAAGCCGACGAGCCGGCTGGATTTGTGCCGGTGCTGGTGCTTGCCACGAAAATGCTGTTTCCGGCCCCAGCTCCGGTTCCACTGGACGGTGGCATCGGGGGGAAAGCAATCTTTACCGATGAAAGCAGATTCGTTTGTGTGAGCAGCTCGGACGAGAGGAAATTGTTCGTGTTGTTGCGCAGCATATCGACACCTTCCCGCATCTTGCCCATCATGTCGAGCCGGGTCTGCAGGTACGATAGGCCGGCCTTACCGCTGGATGCGCTGCTACCGCTGGCAACGCTGCTCGCACCGCTACCACCGCTCGTTAAGTTGATCTTGTTGTTCGTCTCGTTAATGTTGTTCGTTTTGTTGTTTTCCTCCGTCGAGGATGAGGAGGAGGATGAGGACGATGAGCCCATCAGGACGGGAACGCCACCGGATCCACTGCTACCGTTGCCGCTGATGTTGCTCACAAACTGCTGGCCGGAACCGGTCGACGAAGCGCTGCCGCTCTGCCGTACCGGACCATCCGACAGGGACAGATTCTCCGTAATGGTGGCCAGATCCGACACCAGCATGGACGTGCTGCTGTTGATTTGCGACAGGTCCGGGATGTTGTTGCCCCGTTCGCTCAGCGACGAGTGAACCGTCACGGAAACTTCCTGATTGTTACCACCGCCGCCGGCACCGGAAGCTACCACCGACGAGGACAGATCGTTGCTACTGCCCCCACTACCGACCGTTGCCAGATCGGAACGGGCCGACGAGAGGACATTCTCCGTGATCACTTCCACCGCTTGCTTCCAGGAAAGATTATCGGCCGACGTTGCCTGCTCGGTGGAAGCAACCGATGAGCGGTTTTCCGTCGTGGCATCGGGCAAGCTCGGCGTGGAGCTTGATTTCCTGCTCGCCAGCACGTTAAGCGATTTGTCGTAGATTTTTTTCTTGCTCGAAACGGCGCCACCACCCTCACCGTCGCACTGCACGTTGGCGACGGTTGTAAATTGGTTGCCGCTACCGCCCACCGTTGTAACGGAAATGCCACTGTTGTGTAGATCGTACGAGGCAGCAACCAAGCCGTCCACATTCGCCAGCTTCAGATCGTACTTGCCCTCGGCACCCATCCGGTACGAATTGCGCATACCATGGTCCCACTTCACATCGATCCAACCGTTGTGAATCTCCGCGATGACCGTACCTTCGCCGGGCGGATTGCCGTCCTGATCGTCCCAGTGCCAGTCGACACCGCGTACGACGCGCGCCCCATCGGTGATGTACTTCAGCTGGGACCGTATCTGACGACGCTCCTTGCGCAGTTTCGCCTCGTTCTCTTTGGCCGCCGTCTTGTCCATGTCTTCGCACACCGACATCACCTTGCCGTAGATTTCGAACCCGCTCAGACTAAGGTAGTGCGTTTGGCCCGATGCGTTTCGGCCGTTTTGATGGATGCGCACGTGCCGGTAGCCCTGCTGCTCGTCGGCCGGGCAATCAATCGGCCAGGTACAGGTGCTGCCCGGTTCCGCGAGGCTCTTGTCGTCCGTGTGCGTTAGCAGCGTGACCCAATTCAGCCCATCCTTCGACATCTGGAACAGCCAGTTGCGTAGCGCCGAACGGCCGTAACCGCGCGCGTGCCTCAGCGTGTACGCCGTCGGTATAATGAACATTCCCAAATCGATCGCGAACCACGACTTTTTGTTGTCCTTCGTGTGGCAATTCACGCTCACACTGTCGCGCGATAGGATATCTTCCAGCTTGCCGTACGGTAGCTGTTTGCCTTCGCTACTCGTCACCGTTACCAGCCCGTACTGGGCCGGATTAACCCACTCGAGCGTCCTTCCGTTCGTGCCGATGTAGTAGATGATACCGTTTTCGTCGAAATCGTGCCGATGGCGGAACTTCACCGTACCCGGCTTAGCTTCCTTCAGCTTGCGTAGGTACAGGAACGACGAGCGCTCCATATCGTACCACTGCTTGGCGACCATCTTGAGCAGATACTTGTTCAGATGGCCCACGGTTGCCAGCGGTTCCATCTTGAGGTTGCGTCCGGTGCGATCGAACAGTGTCTGCTCGCAGGCGGCACGTTCCAGCCGGAAGCTTAGCTTCTTGGTTAGTATCTGCAGCCCATAGCTACCGCCCGGCGAATCGTACATGTACACCGGCAGCTTCTCGATGCTTTCCAGCACCGCGACCAGCTTCTGCACCAGGATGGCGGCCGTGTTTTTGCCCGTTTTTATTTCCCCTCCGTACATGCACCGCTTGAAGATGGAGAGCCGCTGCTTCTGGTACTTGTTCGCTTTGGAGCGATTCATGCCCAGGTCCCAGTAGTTGGGTGAAAGCACCGCCACGAGCGCTTGCACCAGCCCGGAGCTGTACATTTCGTACGCACTAATCACACCGTCCTCGTTCAGTAGGTGAACGAGTTCGTTCAGTGCGTTATAGAGCTTCTCCTGCCAGCTGACGCTGGCCACAGTGCCACCGCTTGGAGTGAGCTGCTGCGTCGAGCTGGAGACGAGCGCTGCTTTCGATGATGACTGCTGTTCCTCGAGTGCGATCTCAATCTGATGCACAATCTTCGACAGCTTTGCGACGGCTCCGCGCGGTATAGCCTGGGCCGCCTTGAAGTACCGGTTGTACAAATCACGAGCCAATTTATTAAGCTGAAACGAAGATCGGACCGAAAAAGGGGGATTAGTATAAATGTTCTGCAACACAAATACGCTATCGCAAGGGTCACCACACCACAGCTCTTCTCCTAACCTGATATTTCTGTGCCTCGGCCTTGCAGCGCATCTTCTTCTTTTTGGTGTTTATCCAACCGGCGGCAAAGTCTGGTCCCAGTGTCGTTTCGGCGGTGAACGTGTGCTTCGTACCCCGGTTGCTCTCGAAGATGAAGCCCGGCAGTTCGTCCTGCAGGATCGTCACCTGATGGCCCTCGGAATTGTTGATATGTAGTTGATGTTCTTTCTGGCTTTGCAGCACCCAGTTGCCGACCGCTATCCGGGCTAGGCTGGGGGCCGACAGAATTGGCTGTGACACCGTCCCCTGCCGGACGGCGGCTCGGGCACGCTGAAGCTTTTCGAGAAATTCGCCACGGTTTTCTAAAATAGAAAGGTTACGTTAAATTTGATCAACGCTTTAACCAACTATCACCAATCACATTCTGCTTGATGAGCGCGCTATTCACGCTACTTCGCTTGTGTTGCTTTAAAATTACTTCTACGATGCTCTCTCTCTCTCTCACCTTCGCTAGGAGGGACGTTGGGATCTTGGGTGGCTTTGCCCTTGCCTAAAGGTGTGGGAAACCATATGTGTTGCCAAACACGGTTCGGGAATAAAAGGTAGAAGGAGAATAAATTTGTAACCAACAAACAAACAATAGGGCCAGAGATAAGTCCAATCACAAGCGTACACGCGTGTTAATGTAACAGTTGCCCAAGGTTAAAGCGTGCTTACTTTTGTACGATAAGTGTGTCCGTTGCATTTGAAATGAAGCGAGGCAGGATAACGTGTGTGTGTGTGAGACGCTTTAGGAGAGTTAAGGATCATATGCAGCAACAATGAATCACAATTGCATGAGAAGCCAATTTAGTCGCTTTACAGGGTTTCCGAGAAGAACTGACGATGTGCGAGCCATTTCTGGGCAATGGCTAGGATGAAGTAAACAACTGCCAGGTAGAGAACTGACGATCTGTTGCCCTTTCTGGACTATGGCCAAGTTGAACTAGACACAGGCTAGGTTGAAGTGGACGATGGCCAGGTTGAACTGAAATGTCAAATTTGAAACGATTGCTGAAGCGTTCGCAAACGTTTGAGGTACCGCTTAATTTTAAAAAATGACCGGTAAAAACCATATTATTTGTAATCAATTTGTTTAAAGGATATTAATTGAAGAGAACGCTTCAATTGCAACGCAGCTCGTATGTAATTATAAAATTATTATTTACTGCGCTTTGAGCTTTAGAATTTGCAATGGCTTGCTTCAAGCTATTATATTTATTGAACTCACCTAAATTTAGCGTATATTGCTCAATTTTCACTGCACTTGTAGTTTAACTCAAAATATCTCACTGTGATCAGAAAGCGTGGTTTGCTTTGAAAATGTAATGTAGAAATAAACTATTTTCATTACCTGTATAAATTTTGCCTTTTGACTGAAGATGACAGTTGAAGTTTATGTTTATAGTCAATGACTCGGATTCTTTTAACTATTGTTTTGCATATTTTACAGAAAAATAAAAAATACATTGGAAAAGCAAAAACAACATTACAAAAAAATTGTTTTTGAGCATTGAAACATGCTCAAAGCGCAGTAAATAATAATTTTATAATTACATACGAGCTGCGTTGCAATTGAAGCGTTCTCTTCAATTAATATCTTTTAAAAAAATTATTACAAATAATATGGTTTTTACCGGTCATTTTTTAAATATTTTTAAAAATTAAGCGTTACCTCAAACGTTTGCGAACGCTTCAGCAATCGTTTCAAATTTGACATTTCAGTTCAACCTGGCCATCGTCCACTTCAACCTAGCCTGTGTCTAGTTCAACTTGGCCATAGTCTAGAAAGGGTAACACATCGCCAGTTCTGCCTGGCAGTTGTTTACTTCTTCCTAGCCATTGCCCAGAAATGGCTCGCACATCGTTAGTTCTTCTCGGAAACCCTGTATCGCTACGTTTTCAAAGCAACAGTGGAGTAAGAGAGAATAGCGCAGCTGTTAGAAGAATGTGATGCTTTCTGTTTGGTATAGGGCACATCAATTCGCAAGGGTAGCACATGATAGGATAAACGTATCAGTTAATTTCGCAATGGTAAATGATGGTCACACCCTTGTACAATGATCCTAAAAATCGTCCATCGAATTAGGTTCGCCAATCCTTAAAGCCCCTTCACATGGGGGCAGATTAGTCATGGGTTGGGGACCCCTTATCCCCTGTTGCTTCCCACATCTTATCATGTGCTGTTTAACAACCCTGATGCTGGTTGAACCTTCGCATTTGCGTGCCATTTCTACACTTACCCGTGCTATCACTCCCATTCTCCGGACTGCCGCTAGAGTACATCGTCGCCAGCTTACCGTCCAGTATGAACCGGAACCATCCGTTCGAACCGTTCGAAAGCTCGAGCGCGGCCGAATCCGACCACACGTACAAACAGTCCCGCCCGCGGCAAATGCTCCAATCGTGCCAATGGTATGCCTTGCCGTGCAGTATCTCCTTCGCGTCCTCTACGGCCACCGCCGGCGTTGCGCCGCCGGTCACCACTACCGGGCCGCCGGAACCGCTCGCCGTTACCGTAACGGTGGCCGTGCTGGAGGACGCTTCGGTGGCCGCAGCTTTCCCCTCGTCGGATGTCGATTTAATCACCTCATTATTGTCGTTACCCTCGAAGCTGGGCTCACCCATCAGCGCTTGCACCTTGGTGTACACGCCCAACCGGGCGAAATGGTCGAGGAAATCGTTTTGCGTTTTTGACATAAGCTCCTGCACGATCGTAAGCACCACCAGATGGCCATCTTCATCGTCCTGCCGAGGTTTTTTTAAAAGTTAGCAAGAAAACGGATGAATTAGCGCAGATAAAGAACACTTCGGAGGGGGGTTGTTGTTGTAGTAATAAACATTTGGTCCAGTAAGCAAAGAAAGGGAAAACAACACGGACAAGAAAACCAGCACACACACACGCAGCAACATCAACATGCACACGCGCGTCACAGATAGTGGATTGAGGGTGGGGGAGGGGAAAGGAACCAGCCACTTCCGGCCAATACTATATCTTTGCCGAAGAAGAAAAAGCAATAACAACAGAGAGAGAGAGAGAGGATCAATTTTTCACCGATAATCGCATGATTAAAGCAACTGGTCTGATCCCACACCCCGGTTCTGGAATGTTAGGCCGGTCAAGGTTTCAAAGCGCAGCCAGATTTGTTTTTTGTTACAATAGGGACAAGGGGATTCGGGATTCTACACTGCGAATTTTACTTGATCGATATTGCAACACAAAAAGAAACCAAGCTTTTATTTACTTGAATTTTCGATGCGCTTTTGTTACCCGTAAGAGGAAGAGAACTATGAAAATGTTATTAAAAATGCGCTTTGAAGCTAATAGTTAATAACTTCTGGCAAGAACAAAACGTGCAACCTGGCGTTTGTGATTAGCCAGCCAGAATGAATTGCAAACCGGAAAGAATTTCAAATCACAGCTGTTTTTGGCATACGGACACGGGCAGGCAGCGCAATTTTTTTTATATGAAATGTATTATTTTACACATGAACAGATGGTCTATTGGAACTGTATTAAAAAGCAGCGCTCAATTATTGTTTTTACTTTACAGGGTTTCTCGATCGATTGTAAAAGAAAAGCAAGTGCGCGCACTTGGGCATTATATATCAAACTAAAACAGGACAACAACACAGTACGGGTTGCGGGGTTGGGAGAGAGGACTTTATCATTACCGCAATGCTAAGATCTGACCAATTGCTTTGGGTGCGATTACGAGGATTGGTGGTGGTGGTGTCTGTACTATTGTTATTGCTTTCGGAACCGTTCCGTTCCTGTTCCGCGTCCTCGTCCGGGTCGGGGTTTGCTCTTGCCGAGATTGGTGGCGGTGTCAACGGTAGCAGTGGCGGTGGCGGTGGTATTATGTAGCAGCTAGAATTGCGCCGCTGCCGTTTGGCCTGCACAAACTTGCTCAACCGCTCGGCGCAGCCGTGCTTGGTTAGGAGTGTATTATTGCTAACAACGCTAGAACTAGTGCGCGGCCCGGTTAGGATCGGTGGCGGCGGAGGAGGCGAATACGACGACGTTGAGGGTTGCGGCAACGGTGGCCAGCTGTAGCTAATCTGTGGATTGCCAACAACATTCAAAATAGGTTTCAGAAGAAAAAAAAAAACCCCGCTTTAGTATCGGTATCGGAACAGTGAGTCGACACCCCCTCGGGATGGGAATGGGAATGTCGAACGCGGCAAGTGATCGCAGTGGGCGACGATTTTGCGGGGTGAGCGGTCTCTCTTTCGAAGCAGTAGTCGCTGGCGATGGATTGGTAAATGCATGAGGATTTCGACCAGTATTCAACGCAGAAATGGAGCCGATATCCGGTTAAGATTAGAGAACGAATTGAAAAAAAGCACCACATGTTTCGCGAAAGATGGAAGAAGAATCGGTTGAGACGGGCGGTGAAACGAACGAGTGGCGAAGGGGGTTCGCCCTGGAACACCAACACATACCTCATTGTCCAGTACGCTCGCGATGACTTCGACTAGCAGCGTGCCTAAGCTTTGCTCGTAACTTGGTAGACCCTCCGAGGAGCACAGTTTCGAGAGCACTTCCGGTTGAACATACTGGATCATTTTCTTGATAAGTCCTTAAAAAAGTAGAAGCATAAAACCAGGCCATTAAAAACAAACACTTCCTTTCATTTGGGAAACACTTTCACCGGCGAAAGCTTACCTAAGCTAGATCGACGCACACTCGCAAGCATTGTGCTCTGGAAAGTTTTGCAGAATGTTGGTAGGAAAAACTTGAGATACACCGGTGCCATCTCGGGATCGCCCCGCGGTTCGCCCACACCCGTCTCATCACCGCTCTCGCCACACTTCACATCCGACCGGGTCGCTGCCATCATCCATTCGCCCGGCGACTGCAAAATCGATGCCACCTCCCGGTGGCCCTCGTCCGGACGCTCGCGTGCCTTATCGAGTGGCGTTTTACCGTCCTCGTCCCTCAGGTCCGGATTGGCACCGTGCTTCAGCAGCACCTTCGCAATGCCGGGTCGTCCAAAGCAGGCCGCATAGTGCAGGGACGAGCTGCGCTGTCCCTTGTTCACGTCCGCGCCCTTATCACACAGAAACTCCACCATCTCGAGCGTCCCGAAGGCGGACGCCCAGTTGAGCAGCGTTTGGCCCACATCGTCCATGCAGTTCACATCGATGCCGCCGGAATCGATCGACTCGATCAGTGCCTCGGTGTCCTTGCTGCGGATGCAATCGATCAGCTGACGGTGGGTGCGCTCGGTGCTGGAATCGGCACGCCGCACCCGGGGCGCCAGCTGACCTTGCGAACCACCGACGCGCCCGAGCGCCTGCCGGCCCTCGAACAGCAGCAGCAGAATCAGGTCAGCCAATCGCATACAGTCCAGCACGCACCGTTCGTCTCCCTTGAACGCGCGCTCCATCGCTTCGAGCAGATTCGAACGGAGCAGATCGTGCGTGATCGAGGGCGAACCGCGGCACAAGGTTGACAGCAGCGATATGGTGGTGGCGATCGATTGGCTCGACCGGCCCGCTTCCATCGCACCCTGTGCCGTTTTCGGGGCGGACGAGGAAAGCTGCGCGGTTGACGGTGATGATTCCGGGTGGGACGCGGAGTTTGTTCCCAGGCTGGAGGAGATCGTCGCATTGCCGGCACCGCCCCCGCCGGATGAAATCTGTGGACCTCCGGCAGCGTTGCTTAGCCGGTTCAGCAGTTCCTTCACCAGCCCGTACTCGGCGAGCGGGGCAGGATCTACACCCTTGCGCGTGAATCGATCCGCGACCGAGGCGAAACACTTTAGCGCGCCGTCCGCCACCAACGGATCTTCATGTTGCAGCAGCGTGCTCAAACTTTCCACGCACGTTTGCACATTCGCTCCCTGCGGTTCCACCTTGGTGCACAGGCGCGAAACGACGGCCATGGCCGAATGGAGCGTGTCCTTGTGGATCTGCGAACCGCTGTCGCGAATGAACGTGAGCACACAGTTGAGACCGCCGCCCTCAAACACGGCACCCGCCTCCCGCGTGCAGATCAGCTCCAGCACCTTGATGCACTGTTCGGCGAGATCGCGACTGGTACGGCTCTCGAGGTCGGCCACCTCGAGCCGGTTGCAGATTGCACGGATGGCGCCATCGATAGCGACGATCCGGCGGGTACATTCGGAGGACACGTCCAGATAGTACGTGATAGCGCGGGCAGTCACCTCAAGCACATTTTCCGGGGCTAGCTCGTCAAGGAATATTTTACACAGCGCGGGCAGGAACGTTCGTGGTGGACAGCTGCAATTTGAAAGAGGATATAGGCGGTGGTTTGTTAGCATTTGATCGGCCACACGGGTTAGCGTGTGCGAATCCACAGACACTAAGACGACGACACATACCTTTCAAAACATCTATCTACATTGTCGGACATGAGCAGTAGCATGCAGAGCTGCTCTAAAGCAATGAGCTGCATGTCGCGCTCGTCGCCCTGACCCATCGAGAGCCATTCTAAGAGTGTTTCGGGATCGACGTCTCCCATCTGCAAAAGAAAGCGAATCAATGTACATTAGAAATTGTGTGTGTGTGTGTGTTTTTCCCCACCATATCTTTGCTTTGGTTGAATTGCATAAAAAATGGAATGTACAGTTTATAAATAATTTAAGGCAGTTTTGTGTAATCATGCGTGCACTACAACGTGTGGAGAGCGAGACATAATCCACGCATTTGCACATGGCGCAGTTAAAATTATTGACCACAAAATGCAACCATTTCTCCATCGCGCAACTATGACGAAAAGCGCCGTTTGCATGCGGCGCACAAGGCACACACAATTTTCGGTGGGAAGTGAAACTCGCTGTGTCTCGAGCGATCAAGCGTTGTGTAACCGATCAAAGTCAGACACGCGGCAGGCAGGCAGGCAGTCAGCTCCAGTTGGGGGGTGGCGGCCACCAACGAGGAACGCACACACGCGCACGTGAATAATGTGCCATGCAACTGATGGTGGCAGGCTAGTGAAGTGGGCAAAACATAACCGACCGTGCCCTGAGACCGTCCCTTTTGCATAGCTTCAGACACACAGACACACGCGCTACTGAAGTGATTGTTGCTGTTGGTGGTGGTGGTTGGTAGCTGAGGAGGTTGATGTTGCAACAACAAATATGCGCTGCACAAAACGAACGCACCACCACTATGCATCATTTGGAGCGGCCAGGGTATGGTGGCTTGTGTAGGGGACTGCAAATAGGGGGCGCCATCAAGACACGTGCCAATATAAGCTTCCCTTCGCTCACCGTGTTTTTTGTTTGAGCCAGCAGCGGACCAACGCTATTTATATGACAAACATAATCAATATCAACTTCAGAATATGGCTCCTCATTTGATTCTCGCAGCAGGACAGTACCCACACTAGAAAGAAATCTTGCCGAGAAGCGCAATCAAAGAAATCGGGCCGCAAATACATCTTTTACTCGTCGCCGTCCACCAACTTTCGCTGTAATGGAGGTGAACAGCTGGCAAGAAAATAGGACACACGAGGGTAAGTTCTTTGCCGGTGGTAGGTTATCACCATCAGTGTGCCGCTGCTGCCCGAAGGTCAACTACTGCCTTCAGGCTGCGGAGAGCTCGTCGAGTGCGCCCGTTTCGCGCGAGAACGTTTGTTGATCAAACTTTATTGATTTATCACTTACATGAATCATAACGACCCTACTCTGGTGGTGACCGGGCGTAACGTCGTTCGAGTGCCGTGTGTTTGCCCTGCGAATTGTACTACACTTTTGCAGATAGTTGTGTAAGTGACACTGTTAATCTTTTGACTTTCCGAATGTGACCCGAAGGTCTTAGTCTAGTCGAGATACCCGGTGAAAACATGTAGAAGGACGGTGTTTGACTTAAGAAAACAGTTTTAATTCGTGAGACCGTTCTTTATGTGTTTATCTGACTTTAATAGAAAATCTTTGAAAGGCAGCAGTGTTGCCAATCGGCGGGCGGTCCGGTGGCTGAGGTGACAGCGGTGCCGGTCTTCACACGGCAGGGCCTCGGTTCAAATCCCATACAAACCACCTCCCCGTACGTAAGGCTGGCTACTTTACTCCGGGTAAAATTAAGTCACAGAAAGCCAGCAATGGCAGGCCGAGACCTCTCGAGGTTATAGTGCCAAGGAAGAAGAAGAGTGTTGCCAATCAGTCTTAAGCCCATCAACTTTGGAAGTCAATCAACATAATGTAGATGGCAATCTGATGGGTCCAGTAAAAAACCATGTCAGAGCACTCTACTTGTTGGTCCAAGTCTGGTAGGAATTTAAGTAATAAATATGGATCTTTTTTAATAATCATGAATTATGAATCGTAGATCCACGATGTCTGGATCAACGTCGTCAACTACTAGTTCGACCATGTGCTACCTTCTTCCTGGTTTTCGCTCACATTCAGGAAATCTATCAGAACCGCCGCCTTTGAAGAAGATCCTCTGGACATCAGGAATTCTATCAGAACTAGATATGGGAAAGTAACGTTTCTGGTAATTCTGGGAACATGGGGCAATGCCAAGAGCTATTCTAAGAGATTCTTGCTGCCAGAATTTCCTCAACTTCACCTTCAGAAAACCTCAAAATAATTTCAAGTCTTCCATCAAGACACTTTACCCTTATCTGCAAGAAGCTTCACGCGTTGATAATTCATTGTCAGAACTAAAGTTTGAACCCGTACCCATACAACTATTACTCACCTGACAGATTAGGTGCGCAAACAAGCTCAGCCAATGCCAACGTCCGGCTTCTACTAAGCTAGCATGCTACAAGAGTGTGTAATACTTATATGCTTTCCCGTTTTTTCGCAACGAACTTCAAAAAAAATCTGGCCTGATATGTTGGCTCCGGCTCTGCCCTAGTGTTGGCAGTAGTAATCAAGAAATCGCAGTTGAATAAGCCTCTTTGTCGATTTTCCTCAACCGATAGTAAGAGCGCTCGTCGGGTACGTAACATCTTGTCGATGGATGGGTAAGCTACGTAACGCCGCAAGACTTAAGTCAGGTATTAGGCCAAGATAGTCACAGCGCGGAAAAAAAATGAAACATCCAAACCTCGTGGAAAACCGGGTAGGCATCTTGAAATGAAGATACAATTTAGCAACAAACACCGCACACGAAACTGGCAAGAAAACGCACCGAACAATAATTAGTCGATGCATTAATTGCTACTTTCTTGGTGGTTACCTTACTTACCTGTGGTCTGTGTGTTACGAGTGATTGTGAAGCAGCAAAAAAGGAAGGAATTACAGAAAAACAATCTTTTGCCGAAATAAAAAAATGGCAACACTCTATCGTTTCACCAAACCAATAGACCAGAATGGACATCTCGTTTTATTGATGCCCAACCATATATACCATGCACCGCTGGAGATGAGTTTATTACTCTACCAGAAAACGTGCTCAGGAAAGGTTCTACCCAAAGTACGCAATGGCTGGCGCTTGTAATAATTTCAAATGTGTTTCAAATGTATTCCTTACAGCAAGAGCAAGCATTTTCATCAATACGTGAATCCATACATAGTAAATCGACGGATCGAAATCGCTCATCGCAAACGACCTTCGAGAATCAAAATTAGCAAAGAAACGAAACGAAAAAACTCAAAGCCCAACTTCTAAATCGACGGTCAACAACCACCATTGCTGCGAGCCGCAGGGTCACAAACGTTTCCTCCGAAAAATTGCGATCCGATCCCCCCCCAATACGGGTTCCCCACATTTTCCGTTCCGTTTGATCAATACCGGCACGAAAGAAGAAATAGAAACTATCAAGGATTTTGAGGAGGACGAGAGAGCATGGGCTGTAAAGACCGCAGAGACGAACTACACCGGACGATGGATGGTTTGAAAGATGGAAAATAAAACTTCAAGTAACTGTCACAGCGCGCGCCAGTGAGAAGGACCAAGGATTGCCTGACGGCAGGCGAGACAGGCAATAGTTTTTGGTATCGATTTTTGGTTGGCCCTGTCCACCACCACCATCAGAGCTTTATTAAATCAATGAAATGCGGTGTGTGTCATTGGGAATGTAACACCACGCCACCGCTCTCGGTCCGTCCGTAAGCAATTGGTTCGCGGTTTGATCGTTGGCACCGCGCGCAATCAAACCTTGTGTTGGAATAAAATGTGTTGCGCGCCGGTGAAGTTGTGGAGGAAACACCACTCGCTACACTACTGGTGTCTATTTCTAGCTAATGAGATTTAGAGGATCGCTAATCTAACCGGGTGATCTTCTTTATTCTTTTTACAATCGCGTCGCTTAACAGAAGGTATGATTCAGAGACGAATTTGGATCGTGTTTAAAGTTTTCCGCAGTTTTTTTTTTGTTACCTTCAAAATAAAGATGAGTCTTGTTTGTGCAGGGTTTCGCATTTTTTGCAGTTTAAAATGAATATTTATAACTGCCAGAAAAGACATCGTCGTGGGACTCCAGACAACTAGAGTTTAGTAGGTTACGGAAGCATCCCCACGTCTGAGGTCTGAGAAAAATGAGGGCCATCTCCACCCATCATCATCATCCCTACTTCCCATCCTCTCCAACACTGAATGAAGACCGGAGACTTCCGTGTTTGTATCCGTCTCTTCCCGACCGGTTCGAATGCAAACGAAACAGAGCTCAAGAAGAAGCGATTTCATCACCCCGCCTGTTGACTGCATACACTTCAAACAGTCTGAAGGGGGGGACCTTGTCTCTAAAGCTCGTTTCCCTCTCGAGCGTAGTCAACTGCAACTCGGCAGAAGACACACACACACAGCTCTGAATGCATTTCGTGATCATTGACTAGAGGTAGCAAGGTTTACCCCTTTCTTTACATGGCAAAATGTAAACAACAACTCGGCCAGGTCTCTGCGAATTAACAGCGAAAGGCAGATATATGCACCCTGAGGTTGGCCATCTTTCTTCGCACAACACTTCCGGATTTGTAACGGAGCTGCTGTAGGAACGCTGGCAAACGTCCGGAAGAATTGACAAAGCGCACGCACAACAAATCACCAACAAAAACTCCGACGACTTCGCTTCCTGCTTCCAGCCCAGCTTGAAGCAACTCGCAAAGGTAGGAGTCAAAAGCTCAACTCTCTTTGTGCTTGAATGATCTCATAATTTCGGGTAACAGCTCGCGTCCCAGAGAACGTTCACCAAGAGACAGAGAGACCAACCGTGGGGAACCGGGGCCATAAAAAAAGGAAGCTTGGCAGCAACGGATGGCCACAGCTGGTTGCGCTCGAAGAGGTTGAATGTACACAAACTGCCAGATGGAAACAAGGGTAATTTATTAATTCAAACCGCGTCGAGTCACGTTGTTTTGTTGGTTTGTTTTACCTTTTTTTGCTACGCATCATCATTATGAACCGCCTTCCATGTGATCGTCCAGGTTTGGCCAGCCAACCGGCCAGCAAAGTCAGCATGGTTTTCACACACATCGGGACGATGGCAGAAACCCATTTGATGACTAACAACCTTCAATCGTACACCTTGGAGAAAGGGAGGCATAACACAAAAATCTGCACGGCCTGCCCTTTTGACGACCACCACCACCTCCTTCTTCACGGGGAGGGGTTTATTACGGTGGCGCTATAATGAAATAGAATGGGGCCCTTTTTTACCATCGACCTTCGTAGGGAATCTCCTCCACACACAAAAAAAACAACAACAACAACCCCAAGAAAGAAAGATAATGGAGGAGAGCATGGTGGAAAAGAAAGTTGTCCCGGATGAAGTAAACAACGCCACAAAACCACAAGACTGCACACAACCGAGTCACAACACAAATGTAAAGCAAGGCCCTTGTAGAAATTGAGGGTGGAAGGGATGTAGTGTAGGATGGTGCGGTGGTGTCCACCACATGTGGGAGCTTCCTCTAGAAAGCGCGACTTCTTCTTCATCTCTAGTTTTTGCTGTCCAAAACCCGTTCTACTACGCCCGGGGTCGGGAAGAAGGTCGTGATTGTGCAGCAAATCCACCGCGCCATCATCATCATCATGACGGACCATCATGTTGTTACATTAACAGCCCAAGTTCAGTCCACTCTTTTTAGTGGAGTCCCCACAAAATAAGCGCCACCAACCGCGTTCTTCACAGTAGTAGTGGTCTCAAAACGGCGTGGTTTATTCCCCTCCTTTCTTGAGCTCGGCAAAAGTATGCCGTACAGCAGCAGCAGAACACGACCGTTTGCGGTTGGTTGCACACACCACTCCGAGACTCTTGGTGGTGGTGAAGTAGTTCTGAAATTCATGGCCGACAACCCGAAAGGGTAAAGCGTTTTGCATTCGTTGAACGCGATTAAGGGTCACGGAAACGTACGCAGAGGGGGGGTTATCGTGGAGTTGTAGCAGCAGCAGCAGCAGAAAAAGGCAAATAAACGAGTTCTCAGAGACAGAAACGCAATATACCGGTGCGTCTACTCACAAGTAACGCACGACGGTACGGTACGCACCGCAATAAATAATACGCCTTTGATCGGTCTTTGCTATATTGCAGGGGTCTTCAAATTTGGTAGTGCCAGGGTCACAAGGTTTCAACGTACCTTAGATATCTGCAGAGACCAGAAGTGTCCCATGGACCGGAAAGAATTTCTGGGTGAGATATTTAACAGTCTTCAATGAGCATTCAGACGATAGAGTCAGACAAGAATCTAACTGCCTATCTAGATCGCAGTGGTAAAAAGTCAAAACTTCACCGTTTGGAAGATCTCCTGTACTCAGGATTGATCATCCGTCATTGGCTATACAAATTCGAGTGATCTTGTCTCATTACGACAGTATTCTAAGCTAGGAGTCTTCACGACTGGGCCGGGGTTCAAATCCCATTTAGACCGCCTCTCCGCCTACTCCGACTACTTTCTTCTTCTTCTTCTGTGGCACTACAACCTCGAGAGGTCTCGGCCTGCCATTTCTGGCTTTCTGTGACTTAATTTTACCCGTAGAAAAGTAGTCAGCCTTTCGTACGGGGAGGCGGTCTGAATGGGATTTGAACCCCGGCCCTGCCGTGTGAAGACCGGCGCCGCTGTCGCCTCGGCCACCGGACCGCCCCCCGACTACTTTACTACGGGTAAAATGAAGTCACAGAAAGCCAGAAATGACAGGCCGAGACCTCTCGAGGTTGTAGTGCCAAGGAAGAAGAAGAAGGAGTCTTCAAAATATTCACCAGTGATCTGGACTGTTATCTTCGTAGTGCTTTGGCTTAGCAGTTTGTATAATCAACAAGTTCCTTGTGATGTTGGACATCAGATATATTAAATTTGAAGTTTCTTCTGATGTCCTGGGTCAGTATTGTGTGTTGTGTAACTCTTTGCCAAGCTCGGTTAAGCTGTAGTTCAATAAATAAACTACACAAAATATTCTAATTCAAAACCTTAAACATCAGTCGGAAATATTATGAATCAACGGGGCCTAGATTCTTCTTCTTCTTCGGTGGCACTACAACCTCGAGAGGTCTCGGCCTGCCATTTCTGGCTTTCTGTGAATTAATTTTACCCGTAGAAAAGTAGTCAGCCTTTCGTACGGGGAGGCGGTCTGGATGGGATTTGAACCCCGGTCCTGCCGTGTGAAGACCGGCGCCGTTGTCGCCTCGGCCACCGGACCGCCCCAAATTTACTGCCTAGATTACTGTTCAGAAAACCGTCTCGCTTCAATGTATCTTGGCGGCTTAGTAGCTTTTCACTCAAGTTCTTTTGAGGTCTCAAATAACTAAATATATTATTGATATTAATAAGTCATAAGATCTTTAAGTGAAGCAGAAGGGAACTCCTTTCAGTTTGGAGATCCCTGCTATAACAGACCACAACTTAAGCACTACTCTCCCAGGTACTTCCCCAAGTTAAGACCTTCTTCTCACCCACCTCCAGCAAAACAGGTCGGCTCGGCAACTCAACTCGACACACCAGTATTATATTGCGGTGCGAAAAGATGGTCTTATGAGAGAACCACTGCGCCACGGCCAAAAGAATTAACGGTCAGAGAACCGGTGCTGCTGGCTGCAGAGTCCGGTGAAGCTAGGCGCTTGCTGTGTCTTAAAAACGCCAAAACCCACGCATTACACCAAAAGCGGCGCGGCGTGTTTTATTCTTTTACGCAAAAAAAGAACAGTTACATGTACTCGCTCTGCTCCTCAACCCCTCTATGGGTCTCTCTTCCCATGAGTCGTGGCGCTGCTATTGTCTTTTGCGTCGTCGCTAACCGACGACACCGCGTCATAACGACACATTCTCGTCTCGACACTCATTCGGCACCACTAAACGCAAGCGAGCACATTATCGGTGGGGCTCTCGGAGAGCAGCAACTGTTTTGACATTGAATTCTTCAGGACATTCCACCCGCGAAAAGCAACGCGCAGCTGCGGCCACAATTGAAACACGTGTGTGTGTGTCAATGCGCATATGCTGCTTTGCCTTTCCTTGTGCGTTCCGCGCTATAGATTGCGCGAGTCGGTGGTTGGTGCGGTACCGATATGGGTAGATGGATGCCCTTTTCAGATGCCACAACAAAAAACCGCCAATCTCACGTCTACTGATTACAGACCAGCTAACCAACCGACCACAGCAAAAAAAACCTGGCACTGCACACCGTTTGCATCCAGGAAGCGCGCGCGCGTAGTGTTTTGAAATTCGTGAAGCAATCATTTGGACAAATCCGGCGCGCATTCAGATGCTTCCCGCAATGTGCCGCCTTCCACGCATGCTAATGTGCTGCTGTGCACATGCGGGTCGACTTTTAGATTCAGAAATCGCATCCCCAATTTCTTGGCCGGTCTCCTCCATTGCCTTACCATCACCGTTAAGAAACTGTACTTTATACAGTCCCGTGCAGCGCGCTCTCCGGTGCATATTGCGAGAGCTGGTCGAACGTTGATTGCGCATATACATATATTTATTCTTTGCACCACCACGAATGTCTGTGTGTGTGTGTGTCTGTATTGCAGATGAATGCATGCGGTGCTGCGTGATTCTGGTATAAGTAACACCAGTCAAGGGGGAATTGCAACTCGTGTGCAACAGGCTGACTGCTCTGTGCTGTGTGAATGCAGGCCATCAAAATGTAATAGCTGGCAACAGAGAGAAGCACACGCATTTGATACAACAGGCTATAGGTAGAATGCGTTAGCTTACTGGTGCAAACGTTGCATCGGACATTGGACCGTGCAGCAGCAACAGTGGCGGTTAATCCAATTTCCAAAAGATGGTAAACGACGTGCCGCATTGGTGTGCCGCACGTGTTTTAGCCAAGTTCTTCACTGGTCCAATGCCTTCTGATGATGCTAATGAGGGTTGCTACAACAGTACAGCGTATCCAGAGGTTTTGGACACTTGGCCCGATATTTTGGATTACTTCCCGTAGTTCATATAGAAGATCTTAAATACTTTTGGATTTGTCCTTATATGATTTCTCTAATACTGTTGAACTTTTTTAGTTTTTTTAGTTTACGTAATATTTCTTAGACAATTTACCCATTAGTAGATAATTAAGAGGCCCGGATGGGACTTGATCGGGGTCCCTTCGTGTTAGCAAACGACGATGCTACCACTAAACCTCCCCCTGACCATCGCATATAAACTGGCAATACGAATTTTTTGCCATTAGCAAAGGAAGAAACTTACCTTAACACCGCTGTTTGCTGCCCTAGCAGCAACAACTGTTCAAAGCAGCGCGATCCTCGTGTTCGGTTGTGTTGTGTGGGATCGATGCCTTCTGTTGATGCCAGCCGGGGAGGTCGATCGGTCTGGTGTCGCTGGTTGCTACGACTGCCACCAAAAAATTCACACCGCGCTCCTTACGTTCAATTGCTGCCCGCTTATGTCATGTCGCCGGGTGCGTGCGTGTGGTGGAAACAATTTCTCCACACGAAAAGACACACGGTCTATTTTTCTTCCTCTCCCCTTACTGCGGTGCGGTCTAGTGCTTTTACTTCCGTTTTACATTCAATTTAGTGCGATCACCCACACGATATTGGTTTACACTAAAGCTTCCACTATATAGATGGTTAGGTGTTTTTCTTTTTTTTTTTTCTTCTTTAGCAAAACACTTCACTACACTCACTCGCACGCACGTAAATGAAAATATTAACTATAACCACTCCAAACCGAAAGACACCTCGTTGCTCTGATGAGTTTTATACGTTTTTTTGTCGTGTTTTTGGGTGTGTGTGTGTGCAACTCCCTCTGCAAGCGATGTTTCCGATCGTGCTAAAATGACAAGAACACATAAAAAATCAACATTAGTAAGACACACAGGTACAGTTGCGCGAACCCAAACCCGCTAATTACTTCGCCCCCGAAAACTGAACGGAGGAAGCGTAAATTGGTCGGTTTTGACGGGTAGGAATTCGGTGTCCTTCTGGCAAACTGACGACGAGCTCCAAAACGAACGCTGGTTGCTCCGTTAATAAATCGCGTATCGCGCCTCATTTGTGGGAACAATCCCAAAATAGCTCGGCTTGCGAGCATTTTCGTCCACTGTACGCGCGCAAATCCCTTCATTTGCGAGCATCGTTCGCTAGTGTTTCAGGTGTGTGTGTGTGTGTGTTTTTCATTTTGCGACCACTTTACACCCATTTTTCCCGAGGGACTCTACCCAATATCCATACCACTTCTAGCATATGATGTGCTAAGCGTGTTAGGGGGTGGTGGTTGAGAAAAATGCTTATTTTCGTCGCCTCGATATAAACAGTAAACACACGGGGGATGGTGATGAGGATCGCGCAGAGTTTTCGTTTTTGTCCCTCTTCAGGTTATCTTCGCTTCCCTCCCCGTAGACAACAATCAATTACGGCGCATCGAGAGAATCGCCCAAACAATGGGACGATGGTTTGCAATGGTAGGTTGGTGGCCAGAGCATCTCAGAGCTTGTTCCTGAGGATTGTTTTGCTCTTAGCGTATCATATCTCGCATGTGGCATAAGTAGGTCAGACACACGGTGTTGGAAGATGAAACGATGCTCGAACGGAGGGGCCTAGGGCAAGGTATGTTGTTCTACTATGTTTAACCACTCATAATAAAGCGATGCTGCTATGTGGCGCCATTTCACAACCCGCGGTGTGTCTCGGGAGGCGACTTGCTATTGACTTGTGTTTTTACAATGAAAATGATGTGTTTGTTCTGTTACTACACACAATGGAGAACGCATAAGGTTCATGGAGAGCGAAAGATGCATGCGATTTGGAGCATCATCTTTGCCTAGGTAACCGGTTGCTTGTTTTCGATTTCTAATGCTTCACCGTGCATTTATATCAATTTGATTGGATTTCCGAAGCCAAGCCCTATACTACTTCTTCACAAAAAAGGTGTATACTTTTGGGCCTCGCATCCAAAATGCAGTAGAGGCCCTCATCATCATCATCATCATCATCAGAGTGAGCGCCAGCCAAAGGTTAACTTTCGTTTTTTTTTTTCGAGTGTGGCCTTTTCTCTCGTGCCGCTCCACTAACTCGCGGCACAATGCGAAGAGCCGCCGGGAGCCTTTTCCTTCCAATTCCAATTTTCGGTGCTGTTCGAAACCGACAAATCGACAGAGGCCGCTAATAATCGAAACCAAGCCACGGCGGTGGTGGCTGGAGATGGCAACTGGTTGGCTGGCTGGCTGCCTGCCTGCCAAATGAATGAATGAAGGAAAGGTTCGTTCGTGAAATATAATTGCATTGTGTGCGGCCATAAATTGCGGCAGCAGTGTCGGCGGCCCGCAGTGACGTTACGCAATTTGGAAACGTGTATTTTTCCTCTAACGTGTGTTGCGGGCAGCGCTGTATGTGCGCCGGTAATCAACTTCGGTCTGGCCACGGAGGAGCGATTCAGATGTTTTCCTCTGCGCCCGCAAAACAACACCGGAAGCGTGGCAGTTGCGGGTGGCGAGGATTATTCATTCCGTTCGTGTGGTCGTGCGTGATTTCTTTCCTTTCTGCAGCAAACGCACCACTTTCACGAGAAACCGTAACCATCCGGTAGAGTTGATGCTCCTTCCTTCGGTTTTTTTTAGCGGATCCATCATCCAGTCCCCGGCGGTTGGACGAATTGGTCATAACATAGCAGGGGGTGCTGCAGTAGTAGCAGCAGCAGCAGCAGTTCGCCACCAAAACGACCAAACGGCACTGTCGTCGGACAAATGCATATTTTGTTCAATTCACGGTACATTGATTCCAGCAGTGAAAAGATTGTACATGCCGCTCCTCATCTAAGTGGGCCGCAGTCGGAAGGGATTTTGCAACACCGCCGCCGCACGCAATGTTTTGAAACCTTCGCTGGTGTATCATTTTTGTTTTGCGCTTCTTTACACCTAGCCAATAACGGGACGGATCTGAGTCACGGATGTGGGCGAGAGATTAAAAGCGCTCATCATTTCAACACATTTGTTGAACATTTCGTCATTTTCAATGATGATGACTCTTTTTCAACTTGTTATAATTTTCCATGGTTACGGCAAGATACGGGTTCCCGATTTTCCACGGTGTACTTGGTTCGCTTGTTCCGCGTTGCTAAGGATCTTCATGTCGTACGAAACCACATTGATTTTTCACCTTAAATCAAGGAAAAAGTTATACAGTGAATGATGGAAAGCAAGGTATCGATTTTTCCATTGGACTGTCCCTCAGAAAGCGATGGTTGTCCGTGGAGAGGAAAATCAATATTCTATTGTGTGTCAAATCACTTCCAACAGGGCACACATTGGCGAAAGCACCGCGTAACGCCACTGTGTGTTTACGGGCAAACAATCTGCACCAATACCACCTGATACCAACGTAGTTGTTTCGTTGGCAGCGTCGCTGTGGTGTACCGAGCAGCGCGAGCTGGCTGCGGGTGTTGTGTTTCGCCCCGTTTTTTTTTGTTGGCTATTTTCGAAGTAGAAGTTTTCTTTCTATTTTTTGCACGACCGCTTCTGCTGCCGATGGTTTTTCGCCATTTTGATGGCCCGCTGGCGCTGCCGTTGGGAGAATAATCTCAGCAACCTTTGCTGCAGCTGTACAATTGAAAGATCTGTTTTGCACAACGTACACACACAAACACACGCGCGCACACACACCTCCGTGTTTCGACAACAATGACTCAGTGAAAAAGCTGCCCGCTCTCCAACGGGCATTGCGCATGAGAAATGATACAGGCGCGGAACACCGAAGTGGGACAGACCCCGACGGCTGGTTTGTACTTTCCGAGCACACAGCGCTAAACTAAGTCACAGAGGACTTTTATGGCCCTTCAAAAACACACACACACATACACATCGTAACTCGCGGAATAGATCGGTGCAGATAACGACGAAGTGCAGCCAATCGTCACTTTGATACTGTGGCTCTGGCTGCTGCTGTTCCCTGGTATCGTTTTCAGCAGCAGCAGAAGCAGCTGCTTGGATGACGTTTCTGTACGGAATTTGACGCGAGCTGCGCACACTGCGATAGCCGTACAACGATAGGAATTACTTCGCTTTTTTTCTCACTTGTTTTTGTGACCAAAACAGGCACCCAACAGGCTCGCCCCATCTAATCTCTACACTTGGGAGATGATGGATTTAACCGATCTGCTTCTTTTTCTTACGCTTCGCACACCCATAGCACCACACCAACTAAGAAAGAAGCAAAAAAAAGCGAGTGCAGCCCCTTAATCCTACATGCTCCCGCTCTAGCTCTCGCGCTCCCCACCTTGAGCGCGATCTGTTCCCTTCTTTTCTTCGACGCAGAAAGGGGCGATAAAATTAGATCCTGCTTAGAAATGCTCAACAAACACACACACACACAAACATAGGGCGTAAGGGCGAGCGCACACACGTCGGGAAATTATGCAAGCTTTTCACACTCCTTGTGTGTTGGCTGGCTTTTCATTTCGATTCCACGGCACGAGAAAACATCACCACCATCCACATCACTCTTCCCATGTCGTTGTTACCTTTTTTCTACCCCTTGTTTTCGGTGTGAGGTTGTTCCACTCTATATTTTCGCACCTACTGCTTGCCACTGCTACTGCTCCAGAGCTCCACAATTAGTGTGAGAGGTGGTTTATGGGACACAGCGCGGATGAAACATGGGACGAGCAGCTACCAGCTAGCGCGTTTGTGTGTGAATTGGAAGTTAGAAAAATCCCGATCCGCGATGTGCCTCCCACTTCGGATGAAAAAGGAATTATGAAGCATTTTCTACGGAACTGTACGGGGCGCGTTTATAGTGATGGGTTGAAAAGAAAAGCGCACAAGATTGTTATATATGCAGTGAATTGCAAAAATGCAAAATTATATATTTTTGTAACGTTTAATTTCCGTGCTTTTGTCAGTTTGAATCCCAAATAGCGTTCTCAAAATAGTTGTGTATTTTTTCACGAAAAACAGCCCAGTTCTGTCTTCCGGTTTTTGAACAGCTGTGCGTATTGATTCTGAGAACATCTATCAACCTTGCTCATTTCGAAGCAATGGTCGTTTGATTCTGAGCAATGCTTTGACAGCTGTCAGCCTCCAGTTGTTTGGCGCTTGTTGTTCATAATTTTCGCGGAAAGTTTGTCTGGAAAACATATTTGTAAAATCATTTGAACAGGCATATAACTGAAGGAAACGTTGTGAATTTTAGTGTGAAAGCAATTTTACAATTCATTTCTTGCCGTACAGAAAGAAGGTATATTTGGTGGGTTTGAGTTAAAGATGGCAGTCTGCTAACATTGCAACGTTTTTTTTCTATGTGTCGTCGTCTACACCAGGACAGAACAGCTGCAACATAAAAATGGAACAAAAGCAGGATCAGCAGGATACGTCCTACGTCACTATGGCGGATATTTTACAGGAACAGGAAGAGCTGGAAGAAACATCCCGAGCTGTACTCGGTGGTTCGGATGAAAAGAATTGCACCTATTCGAAGGTACGGCATTCAGTGGTGTGGTAATTTTCGGCAGCAACAAATCTATCTCTAATCCGATTGTGGGCGTTTTCCGTAGGGATACGTTGGCCGGCAAGCGCTGTACGCCTGTTTGACCTGTGTGCCGGAAGCTCGAGGCATCGAATCGAAGCGTAGTGGCATCTGTTTGGCTTGTTCGCTGCAGTGCCACGATAACCATGAACTGTTGGAGCTGTACACGAAGCGTAACTTTCGTTGCGATTGTGGTGGCAAACGAATGCCGGAAGTAAAGTGCAAGCTGGAACCAAGAAAGGAGGAGGAAAACAGTCGCAATCGCTATAATCAGAACTTTTCCGGGCTGTACTGCGTCTGTCACCGGCCGTACCCGGATCCGGATGATGATGTGGACGATGAGATGATTCAGTGTGTAGTGTGCGAGGACTGGTACCACATGAGACATCTGGATGTGGAGGAGCCGAAGAGTGCGAAGGATTATGGAGAAATGGTTTGTGGCGGGTGTATGGAAGCAAATCCGTTCCTGAAGCATTACGTCGGTAAGATAGAAGATACCAGCAAAGCGCCGTTGGATGACACGGTTCAGGTGGATGTGACCGGGTTGGATGAATCGAATGTAGCAGCGCCAGACGCCGACCCGGACACGGCGGGCCCGAGTGAACCTAAGCAACGCCGGTTGGATGATTCGACGGTCCCCGCGGATGAGCTACCGAAGGATAAACCAACCGTTTCGTTGGACATTTGCACCATGCCGCCGTTGGACGAGGATGGCGAGAAAGCGTACAAGAAAGGTGCATCGTTTTGGGTGGAAGGTTGGCGAAAGTTCCTCTGCCAGTGTAAAGAGTGCACAGAGCTGTACAAAAAGCATGGCGTTGAGTACTTACTGAACGAAAAGGATACCGTCAAACACTACGAGGAAGTTGGCAAGCAAAAGCACGGCACGGACGGATCGGCGTACGAACAGGGCATGCAAATGTTGGGCCAGCTGGATCGGGTGACGCAGGTTGATATGCTTACCGAGTACAACCGGATGACCAGCAGGTTACGCGAGTTCCTCGATCAGTTCGTAACGAATCAGCAGGTGGTCACGCGGGACGACATCAATGAGTTCTTTGCCACGCTGAACAAAGAGCGCCGTGAGTCGAGTGCGAGCAGTGGTCCCCCACCGTACTTTTGCCGCTGAGCGTTAGTGGTAGAGAGCAAGCAACAGCACATTTCCGTAAACTTTGTCTCATATTAGTATTATCTCGCCTATTATTATTCTCATTCGCCAGCGTTGGCCTACTACTGGAATAAAGTTCATTATTTGTACAAATAAAAAAGCTTTTGCCTTTTGCTGCGCACTCATAAGGTGCAGCAGAATCTGACGAATAAATTGAAGGATAGGACATCTTTATCTTTCACCAGCTCGGGCCAGCAAGTCAGATTAATTTCCTGGAAAATTGCCTAGAGGGAACGGCTGAACATTAGAACGTTTGACTTTTGAAGAATCGACCGTTTGACCCGATGGCTACATACGTACATACGTTGGGCTAAACCGTCCGAGAAACTCTTCAAAAGTTGACCAAGACCCTAGGCATCATGGACATTGAGGATCTTAGGTCTAAGTCAAGCATGTCTGCTACAACCAGACCTAAATCCTGAAAAACACCTTCAGGTTCGTGTTTTCCCTAGAGGATTACTCACTTATCAGGCGCTACAACCGCTTTGCGATCTTGGCCTGCTGCAACAATCCTCGATACCGCTCACGGTTTCGAGCGCCGTCGTCTGCCAATCCGTTATCCCGGCCGTTCTGGCGGGCGCATCAACGCCATCACGCCATCTCAATTTGGGCCGATCACGCCTCCTCTTTCCGTGTGGACAGCCTAAAAGGACTTTATGGGCTGGGTCGTTCGGTGTCATTCTCGTGACGTGACCAGCCCTTCCTTCCTCCTTCGAGGATTATAATTAAGTTTTCCTTGAGGAAAGTCCTCATCTCGTTGTGTAAAAGAGATCTCTGGAGGAGATGGTTCAATAGGAATGCTGATAAGCAGAATTGCTCTGCAGGTTGCTGTGTGTCGACGCATGCACATCCCACCGTCCGCTAAGCTGTTAAATACTCTTTATTGCTTTTCATTCGGTAAAACAAATCCATCCCCGCCGCGATAGATGGTCACACAGATTCAGGAAGCTTCTACGTGTTGTGCCTCTTCACGGAAGACGCGGTACAGCACAGCACTCTCCGGCCTTCTTACATTTGAGCAAACCATAGTGTGTAGATAGAGTTGGCGCTGGGGCCGTTTCTCCTACCGCCCTCTTCTTGCTAGCACCAGCTTCAGCCGCTTTGGTTGTACACCGCCGAGCTTCCGTTGAAGTAAGGATTTCGATCCACATCGTCCGCTCCGTCGCTGCCCACCAGTTGCCCACCGGGACCCGCATTGTGACAGCTGGGCGAGGAGGAGGACGTCCCATTAGGGCCACCGTGATGGCCACCGTGCGTACCACCGAGGGAACCATCCATCCCGGAGCCACCGCTGCACGATTGGCTGGATTGTGCTCCGGACGTCCCGTACGCCATGTTGAAGAGTGCTTCCGGATCGCACACGAACTTGTACACGTACCGCTCGCCGGCCACCTTCTGCATGATGCCCTTCTCGTAGTAGTAGCGAAGACTGCGCGACAGCTTATCGTAGTTCATGGCGGGTCGGTTCTTCTGAATGCCCCACCGGCGGGCAACTTCCTCCGGTTCGACCAGTTTGAACTCCATCCCGCGACCCGTCCACGCGATGCAACCGGCGCTGGATGAAGGTTCATCGAGCAGAGCCACCAAGAATTGCCACAGCTGCAGTGAACCGCGCCGTTGGTGGAGCGTCCCATTTGAGCCATTCGGCTGCAGAGCGCCCAACGGAGATGGGTTCGTAGTTGTGGTGATGCTGGCGATCGAAGCGGACGTTCCACCGGGTCCGGTACAGTAGTCGGTCTCGCTGGAGGTAACGATGTCCGCCGGCTGACGGTACGGGTAGCCTCCACCGACGCTGGACTGATGAAGAAAGGGATCGGTCGCGTGGCCACCATCACCCTGCTGCACACCGTGCGTGCCGATGGCCGCGAGCGAGTGTTGGTGATGTTCGAGGGATGCGGCCGCCGCTACCGCTGCCGACGCCAGATGGGACGTCGAGTCGGGAAAGATGGAGTGCTGCGGTACTAGCTGGGGCGGGGACGACTGCTGAGCGGTCTGCAGCTTGAGCGAGGTGTACAGTGGGTCGGAAAACATGCGCTCCGAGTAGGAATGCCAGGCAGCGGCCGCCGATACTGTAACGAGTGAAAAAGGTTGAAGACTAGTTAATGGAAGCGAATCCGTTGCGAAATGGTTGAACGATGGCTAAAAGGTAGCTGGCAGCTGGACCATGCATATTTAATGTCGCTAATAGAGCGCCCTCGAGGTGGTTCCCTCGTGCGATGGTGGGCTCTGCTGGCGTAACTTAACCCAGCAGCAGCTTACACCTCACGGGAATCACGGGCATCCAGCTCTGGCGGGAACGTAATCGGATTTTCGACCATGGCACACAGGTAAAAGGTGCACTACACCTTGTGGCCGGGCCGAGATTCCGTCGGGATTTCGGGAGAGCGAAACGCTGCACGGTATTGTGTCTATGCTGTGCTCATGCAATTTTAATTCACTGACAGTGTTCTAACGATAATGGCAAGAATGGTGGATTCTTCTTTCTTTTTTCGCCTGGAATTCTGTTACTTCAGACCCCAAAATTAGGGGCGTGCGAGTCCGAAGCGCTGACTTCAATTAGAAGCTGCATTTCATTTATATCAATTATGTAGACAAACAATTAGCTGCTCGTTTTGTGGCGATTCATCCCTGGCAGTCGATACACCCAATTCCCTCCGTTCTTTGTCCCATTAACATTACGGGCTTACATGGCCGTGGTAGACGGGCGCACGGGGGTTTCTTGTTGCAAAATTAATCTCTCCATTGTTTTCGGTTCGACCTCACGCGCCCTAACCCCTTTTTTGGTTGCCGCCGAAGGTGTGTTCCCTCGGGGGTGAAGCTCATTGTTAACATCGGGTCGCGGGACAGGACTAAATGTGTTTGTTGCGTAAACAAGTGGCTCATAAGCGTGCCGGCCAGAAGGATTTAATCGAAGCAGGGAGTTTGTGGAGACCGATCCTAACCGACCTGGAGGAAAGCATGGGGTAGTGTTGCGCTATTTTATGCTTCACTCACTTCACGAGGAAAGGGTTTATTGTTTTTTTGTTTTCCTATCCCCGAAAGGATAAACGATACCTTCGGACGAACTCGGAACGGAATTCCAACTCGTCGATGGAAGGGTGCTAATGCTAATGAAATGTTTGGCCACGCGTACCGGCAACCCCCTTACCGCTTGGGCGGGAGTTTGCTTGGTGAGAAAATCGGGAACACCCACGGTACACCCTCGGGGGTTGTGCGGGAAGTAAAGAAGGGTATGGTTTAATGTAAAATTATGAATAATAAATGGAACGTAATGCTGATACTTTCCAGTCAAGCAAACCGTTGGCCGTTTTCGCACTGGTGGGATGGTAAACGCCAGGGTGTAAAACACGAGTGAAAGGTTAACATTGGAATCTTCATTCATAGAGAGAGAGGTTGGTTTGATTTTGATAAATGACTGGTATCACGCTGGTACAGATTAAATTGGACATTGAAATTTTAAAACAAAACCATTGTTATGGTACACGATATTCATTGATCCAACTCATAGTAAACGATATACTTGTGGTCCCACCAAACGTTGACATCAGCCTTCTTGGCCTCACATTATCTCGCCAAGCGTTCGGTGATAAGCTCACAGCTCATAATAAACGTCTTTTTCAGATTCAGAGTCAGATTTAATAGCCTCCTCTCAGTTCTGGATGAAGACAAACGTATCTAAATTGGGAGAAATTCCAGTGAGAAAACATAAACCTTAATAGCTCCTTCATAACTCCGTAGCTTGGAGCAGAGCCTGGTCAGAGCGTTTATCCCTGTGCTGGTAGAGTCCAGACCAACAGACTTTGCAGCTGATATTGCATGGTACAGTCCATAGCGAAGAAACTCGCTACTTCCCTAAGCAGTGTCCTGTAGGATTTTGTGGACAAACCTCAATCGGGACACAAAAGAGAGTGCTGCAGTTTTAGGTAACTTCTCCACTTAAAATAACACTGTAGCGATGGACGACGTAGCTGGGACTAACAGAATTATCTCACGTTCTTGGGGGCCAGATTTGTGCTAATGCACCTTGTTCTTGGCGCTTGAATGGCGCTTCATGGGTCGAGAACAGCTGAGTGAGGGCTTATGGATGAGGCTTATAGGTGATTGGAAGGCGAAACCTTTCAAGACAAGATCTCTTCAATGAGACTCCTTAATAAATTCCTCTAGGACGAATCCTTCAGACAAGGCCACTGGTGGCCGTCTATTGCATCCACGATTGAACCAGCTACTGCTTTAAACCAAAAAGTCTTTGAAAAGCTACCGAATGCTTCTGAGCTGCGCTCTTGAGGAAGATAGTCAGAACGAAGTACTTGTATATTGGCACACTAGAATAAAGCTTTGGTCACAATAATGGCTCATGATAAGCCCATTGGCTATTAAATTATGGCACTCATCCGTCCACCAGACGTCCACGACTCTATCGAAAGCGAAGCAAACAGTTCACAGTATACGACCCAGCTTAAGTCCCACCATTTAAAAAAAATTGATTGAACCATATTGCCTCTAGCGCAGCTAACCTTTCGATACTTGTAACCACTTGTGTCTCGTCCAATAATCTCCAATACACCATTCCTGTAAACCTCAAATATGCAAATACGATTGTTGCCTTTCAATAACCTCCTAATCGCGAAAGTCAATCAGATTAATCAGAAAAAGAACCCCGCGTTCGGCCGCATTAAACGCGCTGCTCTTCCATCGCTGTACGATTAGAGCGAGAGAGTGAAAACAAAAATTAGATTTTCCTCCTTTTAGTAGGAAAACATTTTTCCATCACGTTCTTTTTTTTTTGTTGCCACAAACAAATCCACAATCCTGCGAGAAGAAGAAGAAATGAAAAACCGCCAACATCGACGATGACACGATCAGCAATGAATATTAATTCACAATTCCTTTCACTCGCTTCGGGCTTCGGGTGGCGTATATACGCAGAAGTGCGATAGGAAAAATTGGAAAAAGAGAAAAAGCAAAATTACCATTTTCTCTACTTCGTCAGATTCTCCAACACATAAACGCACACACGTGGCCGCGGATTTCGCGGAAAAGAACGCGCGCCAAAAGGCGACGAAAACGAAATCCAATTTGATCGTGCATGGTGCGTGTGTAAAGCGAGCACCTGAATGAACCATTAACACAATACACACACACCTTGTCATGTCATCATTTTTTCCACCCAGTTCTACGCTGGATTAAGGAAGATGTCACACTCACCGTGCCGTGCCGTATGTTCGTTACGGCGTCCGGTTCCACCACGGGGAAGGGAACTGTTTGTACAGCTCAGCAAGTCAAGTGTCATTCAAGTGGTTTATTTGTGAAATTTCATCCCTCCCATCGGGAAAGCGGGGGGTGAATTTTCACCCTTGCTAAGAATGCGAGTCGCCTTACTTTTTCCCGGTCGGGCGGTGAGAATTTTAGCGCACAATTAAATTATGTGGCAATTTTGATTCGCGATTATTCATCTGTTGATTGTCGCGCACTGTTGTTCCACCTTTGGCTCGAGGAATTTTCACGCGGAAATCGGGCAAAGAGGAGAGTCGCGAGCGGCAAATGCGGAACCAATTCGGTAGTCAATTTTGGTTACATTTCCGTTGCCACGTTGCCATACAAAAGAGGGACGAGCGTGCCGTGGCCGGTGTAGATTTTTCAAGAAGCTGTTCGCTACTTACCATCGTTCGGTTCGCGCTTCACTAGCTGGGGAGGTGTGGACAGACGGTAGCAGTAGGCGGCCGGATGTGCCGTAGCAGGAGTAGTCGCGAAATCGAAAAATGCCGACCGTTCGTTGCGTATGCCCTTTGTCCCTGGAATAAAAAAAACGGTAGAAGTATGACCAAAGGTACAGCATTCAGAAGTGATAAAATAGATAAGATCTTTGCTGGATAAGATGACAGTACAGGTAAGTCGTTGACAGGGCATCAGGACCCACAGAACACAGGAGAGTGAGAGAGAGAGAGAGCGAGACCAGATTGAACTTCCGCTTCCATACTAAGGAGGCGGTTTTTGTGTTGTCCCCAGGAACTCTATTCTGTTGTGCGAGACAAGGATCGTCCGAAACCTTCGCAGGGGCGATAGCAACAAGGACCTTTCCGTCGGGATGCTGGCAAAAAGGTGGAAGATGACACACTTACAGTGTGCCGCACATACATGCGCTTGTGCCGCCGACAAACGAAGAACCGCCCGCTGTGCCCAAATATTAAAGTTCTTTGTGTAATTTATTCTTTGATTATCTTGGCATGACGGGTAAAGTTGTCGACGGGCAGGACGCTCAGGAGACAGCTTCAATGGAAAACTGTTACGTTACGGTTTCTTTTTCATCTTGCTCGGAACCGAAAGCGTGGTCGAGGTCAAAGAGGGAGAGAGAGAGAGAGATAGTGAGGGCCAAGGAACACATTTTGACGTCATCTTGCTAAATTGTTGGTGATCTTCTGCTGGTGAAAGGTCGTCGGGCAGATCGGTTTAATGTGGGAAAAATGCTAGGAACCGCATTGTTGTGTCATGCAGCGAGAAAGATGTGATTTTTTGTACTTCTTTTTTACTGGAAAGGAATTATTTTTTTCAATTTGAATCAAATAATATGAGTAGTTTTTGGCATTCACATGAGAAACCATAGGAAATAAATCTTAACACAAGGAGATTGCGACGTGATTAGTAAAGCAAGATCATAAATAGCTATGGTAGCCATAGCTATGTAGTACAAATTACAGCAATTTAGGCGTTTTGCTATGCTAGTAGCACTACAAGAGTGGCATCGATTAATAACAATAGAGGGCTACAGTTTCAGAAAAAGATCGAAAAAGCTACAAATACCAAGACAAAACCTATAACCACAATCTTGGGCCAAGAAGAAAAAGCAGAGGTATTTAAAACAATTACAGAAACATGTATAAATTGCGCAAATCAATAACTTCTACATCACTAATTATGCACGAATAGTAAACTTTGTTACGACAATGGTAGGAACCTCCTGCTCCTGATAGTATGCAATGTTTTAATTTAAGCTATCGATAGCTTTTAGAATGCTTTGGGCGAACTCTTTCCTTCTATTTTCTTTTTTTTAGTTTTAAGATACATTGGGCTATCCCTATAAACCAATTAGACTGAATGTCAATTCTTTACTAGGAGGACTCCTGAAAGTATGCAATGACTACTTAATTTTTTTAATTTTTTTATCATGCCGAACATTTAATAGCCTAACGATATTTGATCGCGATGGTATCGTGTGAAATTTTAGTTTATTATACAATGTAAGACAATCATCCTCGTATAATTAACAGTATTTGATTGTTTTGGATGATGTCTGCTGCTCCTGAAAGTATGCAATACCTAACACTGATTTAAAGTTTTGTTTCGGATTCTCTCGGTCCTTTTCTCTCAGTCGCTCACTCGTTTTCTCAATTTTTATTTCCCTATCTAAATTAACTTCCAGTCATGTCAGTCATGTAATGGTTCACTTAGAGACATAGACCGACCACTTAGGGGAATGAGTCCGGATGTGAATCGAAACCCGGTCGTGCTTAATAAAAAAAACCCGGAACCACTATGTAATCTGCCACTTATATACTATAGAGTTTATAGAAATAAAAATAGTCTTCTTCTTTTTCGGTGGCACATCAATCTCGAGAGGTCTCGGCCTGCCATTTTTGGCTTTCTGTGACTTAATTTTACCCATAGCAAAGTAGTCAACCATATGTAATAAAAATAGTAGTGGAGTTTTATGTTCGTTACTCCTGAAAGTATGCAACGACTTGTTGAAGGATCATTATTTGAAAGCTGAATTGGTGGTAGATTATACCAGTTCCCACGCTCTTTTCTGAATATTGTGTATAAATCATAAATATTCTCTCGTTCAAAATTTCCAGAACTCATGCAAGAGGATGGACATTGTTTATACTAACATTATACGAAAAATGCTAAAATAATAAAAATAAGTAGCGGGATCTTTTTTACGATGAATGTACAAAATCTGTTTAACTACTTGCAAAAGAACAGTCCAGTTGCAAATAACGTGCAACAGAGCCTTCCATCTTCGCGGCACAAATAAAGATCATATTGAATCGCTCAGCACCGATAGTCTGCAGCAGCATCCCAAGCAAACCTCGGTTCGATCCTTTATCAATAACCGTTTGTTTATTATTAAGTTTAAAATAACTCACCAAAACCGTATGCGTAAGCGATTGGTAGTTCACAGATTTAATAAGTCCATAGCCTACGGCCGGAGCCTGGCCTGGCCTGGCCGTACGCACACCGCGGCCCACCCACCCTTGTTTGGCTACTGCTGTACTGTTAATTGAATTTGTTTTCGAATAAAATGTGATACACGTGGGCCAGTGCGCGAGGACGTTTGCTTGGGAAGTTAATCATCCGCGTTGAGACGAAAGGGATGCAAGTATTTGCGTTACACAGCGTCCAGGGACGACTTTCCGTCTCATCTCCCCGGGCGTGGGTATCGCAAGCATTCTCGTGTCTGCACAGTCGAGTGTGCCTGAAAGTGTCAATATTTGAGCGCTCTTCCAAACCCAAAAGAGCCAACCACGCCACCGAATTCGGTACCAAGCGAAGAGTATCAAGGTAAATAATTTGCTCTACAACTCGTAGCAACATTATTAACTTTCTCGGGATTTTCATAGGGAAGGAATGAAATGGAGGATTCAGGACGATGCCGCTACTTACCGTGTTCGTGGCGCAATCCGTAACTATCACAACTGTCCTGTATGAAGGTACCGGCGGCTGCTGCCGCTGCTGCTGCTGCTGCCGTCGTCGGTGCCCAGGGAAGATGGCCGGCGATGGTGGCCGGCGGTGATGCGGTCAGGTCCCGTGGATGTGGCCCAGGATGGTGGTGCGGATGGTGGTGATGGTGGTGATGGTGATGGTGGTGCGAATTGAGCCGATACCCGGACCCGATCCGATAGTCCGGATAAAAATCTACCAATAACCCGCGTTGGCGTTGAGTTTCAAGGAAAATTAAATTATGGAGTTAAATCAGTCTTACCGTTTGTCAGGGCCGTGGACGATGAGTTGGTCGTGTGAAACGGATGCGTCACATGCGTTAGCGATGCGTTCGTGAGCGATCCAGCTGGTTCGGGTGAGGATGAGATGGCAGGCTGGTTGTTACTACTGCTGTTGCTGCTTCCATTGCGCTGCTGCTGCTGCTGCTTGCCATTGCCGTGGGACAGTGAAGTTGTGGACCCGTTCGAGACAACACTATTGCTGCCGGTAGTAGAGCCTCCGTCACTGGTGGACGCTGGTAGCGCACCCGAGCTACGATTGTCCAGATTGTGCTGCGAGTGAATCTGATGTTGCTGGTGCTGCTGCTGGTGCTGTTGCTGCTGCTGCTGCTGATCGAGCTGATGTTGCTGGTGAAGATGATGCTGGTGGAGAAGATAATTGGCGGCCACGGACGAAGCCACCGGGGAGGACAGCGACGTGGACAGGAAATCGTTGGTGTGCTGCGATTCCCCGACGGTGGCCGTACCGACGACGAGGGTTGTGCTGGCGCTCGTTCGATTGTCACCCCCGCTGACAGAGAGTATCAGTGCGGCCGCTGTTGAGGTTGAGGCCACACCCGCCCGGTTGGACGACGAGGACGCACCGGTAGAGTCGTGGTCCTGCTGTGAGCGTAATGTAGTCCCAGGCGAGTAGAGACCGGGAACGGGAAAGGAAGCGGCCGGGCCGGGAGAATATTTCAGTCAAACAGTTCAATCAAGGTTATCATTTATCAAAATCTATTCAAGTCAGGCACCACCTGCCGGGGAGGGATTGACGGACCTGGCGGCGGGCTCGGTGAAGTTTTTCCTTCTACTCATCGCATCATTTGTTGGAAATTATGTCAAGTTTTTGTATGCGGTCTTTACACGGTGGTGGCCAAAAGGTAAAAGAAAACCGCCATAAGTCGACGTAATAATGATTATAATATCGTTTGTTTATCCCAGGTCGTGTCTTGCGAGCGGTGAAATCGCGATACAAGCTAGGAGTTGGGTGAACCTGCTTAATGCTTTTGCCCATCCCCCTTGTCACGCGCCACAGGCGAAAGGATCCTTTGCCCGTCTTATGTCGCAAGTCACTGCGGGCGGTCCCTGTGCTTGATAGATCCAGGGCGCCAAGAAAAGAAAGGCCTGCCGAAAACATTAAACGAAAGGCATCTCTAATAGACCAGCTCCAAAATCCGCGGACAAGAACAGACAACTGCAACCAGCAAGCGCCAACATTAGGTTAATCAAATATTTGTCCAATGACATTGCACAGTTCAATTGTGTTAATCGATCTATTCTACTTGCTGCCCGAAGTCATCCGGACCGAGGTCGTTCGTTCCTCGATGATGATGGTGACAGTCCACCTAACCACAAAACCGTTCCCCCCTAAGGAACGATGCTTCATGAAACGTTGATTATAGCAGGAGAAGGGACACACATCGAACTCTAGTTAAACCGTTCGAAGGGAGAGTGAGTGAGTGATTCCCTCTTCAGGGTCGGTAAACAATGACGTTGTCACCAGTTTGTGTTGTTTAGCGACAGTAAAACCCCCAATCGGCACCTGGACCGTGGACACCCATGGGCATGTAACACACACCTTAAGACAATTGTTCTGCGAGGTGTTAACATGGGGCGGGGTGTTTGTTGTCCCTTGCAGACAAACACATCACCCGTGTTGATGGTCAAACACACACACACTGACTCATTAAGTAATTGGCTTCTTTAATGAAGAATCGGCTGAATGGAGGCGCCTGGTGTGTGACGGCTGGAGTCTACATGCATGAAGGTGTTTTTTTGTTTTCTGTCCTTAAGGACAGACACACACGCACACACACACACACACTTCAAGTCTTCCTCAAACGAGGTGTGAAATCTTACAGCGCGCCCGAGGGGGCGTAAAAAGAAGAAATCAGCAGCAACGAAAAAAAAAAATGAAGTGGCAAAATGGAATTTCCCGTGCGTTCGCGAGATTGTGATATCCGCCGCGAGATTGTTTTTGTTTCCGGATCAACCTTCTCGGATGTTGCCACGGACTTGCTGCGGGAAAAATCGATGGGGCAGAGATGTATTCGCGGGTTGGGTGTTTTTTTTTTTTACAATCTGAGCGAGAAAGGCGTTTTCCATTAGGTTGTGAAAGAAAATGGAAAAGCGCGAGATGGATTTCTTGGGAGGGAAATGCAATTAGTTTTAGTGTCAGGGAATAGTTGCAGCAACTAGGTAGGTGTGTTGCTAGTGTTCAGGGATATACAACTGATAGTTGATAAAAAATTCAATTTTATGATATTCTTCCGCGGTTTGGAAAATGTGCAGGTAAAATGTAAAAAGCAAATACTAGCTTAAAGTGTTTTCAGATGAAAACAAAGAATTAAAGCAGTTTTCGAATGTTTTTCCATTTTTTATATCTTTGCTTTAATATAAGTGGTTTTAAACAGTTTTGTCTCTGAACTAATTATTTTCCCTATCATCTCACGTAAAGTTGTTAAAACAGTGCCAAGCCAAGTAATACTTCAATAAATAAATAAAAATCGTATGGATAGACGGTATCTCCAATGTATAGATATATTTTGAAAGGAAAATCGTGATGAAAAAAGACATAAAAAATATAAGTAAAATATGGTATACAAAATCCTTCAAAATTTAAAATACAAAACATGAAACATAAAGACGTTAATATGTTTTAAATACTTCAAATTTCCATTACAATTTGTAACAGTCCATGACTACTCTAATTTTCATATTGATAAATAGAAATAAATATTTTTCATACAAAAGTTCTGAGTTGGACTACAAAATTGGTAGCTCAATGTATAAGAATAATTAGAAAAACATGAGATATAATTAGATGCTAAACATTTTCTTTACGCTCCATCTTTTCACACCTATGTATCACAAAACCCGTATTTATAAGAACATTTAAACCAAAACCTATCTTAATTTTTCAATCATTCACTTTGATGCTGTATGGATTCAGATAGTTAGACAGTAGACATATATTTTTTAATTTTGTTTTGAAATTAAGTAAAGCTCATTCAATGAATGAACTTTTGTAAAGCAAAACATCAATAAATCTAATTACTTTTATTCGCTAAAGTTAGTTAAGTTTTACTTTTAGTGACAAAACACACAGACAGCAATAAGGCCATGTTTGGTCAAAGCAATAAACATTTCGCTTCACTTCTATTGTCTTTCTAGTTTAGTAAAAAAAGAATGAAATTATTCTTAAGCAATAATGTCTTGCAGTTAAAAGAGAAAATCCAGAAAAAAAATAAAAAAATCATTTTCTAGTTCAAATTATATTATGCGATCACGCGAGTTCGATCACATTTGTAGTGCTGCTTTCATGTGGTTTTACTTTATCACATTATATACCAAACTTTGTAATAATTTACAAGCGATAAATAGAACAAGTAATAATAGGAAATTATTGCCATAACTCTAAGAACATATTGTGATTTTAGAATAGCTTCGAGAATAGCAACAGCGACGATGATTGATTGACAGAATATTTGCAAGGAGAACATAAGTAGTAACAAACGTGGAAATAATTTTGGTAACATTTAATCGTGATAAATTTTTAAGCGAACTGTGCTATCGGTATGCTATTTTTTCACAAATTTAGTTTAACGTTTCACTTTGAAGTAAAAGTTTATTATTTTATGAGTAAAAATACAAAAGTTTTCAGAACGATTTATAAAACATTTAGCTAATTATGTCGACTTAGTAATTCTATACAAAAAAATGAAAATTGAAGCTGGAGAATACATCAAAATTAGCAAGAACTTTGATACTACGCGTAAATTTGATTCTCGGATCCGATCGGAGCTGACAATTTGACAAACTAAAAGCTAAAAAAGGTTGATAAAACAAAGAGCAAAATATTAAAAAAAATCACAAAAAAAAACTTAATTTGATAATTCAAACTATCTGTAGAACTATAATGCTTACTAACTAACAAACTCAACAGCTTTGCCAAGCTGTACAGAAGAACATAAACCACCTACATAGGTAGAAAAGCAAACAACCCTTTAAACATCCGTCTTGCGGCCTTCAAATGAAGAACGATAAAAGATTGAAATTAAAACCTTCGAAAAATCGACACCGACTGCCGAATCAATATCATTCGGAGTGCTCAACCCAGTTCCCCCCTTCCCTCCCACTCCTGTGCATCGACTTTCAACTCATCAAACCGGAAGAATCCTGGGACTCTTGGATGCCGTACGATCTGTCTGTGTTCATGTGCGTGTGTGTGTGTGTGTGTGTGTGTGTGTGGGGTTTAAAAAAATGATGATGAGGACGACGAGGACACAGTACATTGAGCCTGAAAATCGATAAATTTGCAACATTTTGTCTACATGGGCTACGCGTTGCAAGGTGTGCCATTTTGCTATTTTCGGTGCACCTTTATCCGAATCCGTTTTGTGAGTCTGTGTGTGTGAGTGTGTTTGGGGTTGCCTGGGAGATTGGTAATACGAGCAAGAGATACACACACACACACACACTGACGTTGCGATGTGTCACTGTCATCGGTGGATCAAGATTCCACCACTTCCGTTGGACTTTGGTACGAAAGTGAATTTAGGCTCTGGAGCATTTGGAGCGGTTGTGGCTTAATGGGGTCCGTTAAAAAACTGGAAGGATGTACGTTAAAATGAGCAACTTACCAAACGCCCTAGCGTCGACTGTATTGGACTAATACTTTGCGCCAGTGCGTTCATCTTTCGCCTTGATGGTGCGAAATCGAGGTGACTTAGTTTTCGCTGCTTCTTGATCACACCACCTAGGGATGCATTTCACCGAGGCTGACTGACTTGCAGAATGACTTATCAATATGGTAAAATCTTTACTTCAAGCACTTTCTCACGCACGCTGACATCTTTGCTTGTTAACTCCGTACAAAGATTTATTTTTTAACAACACTTGGGTAAAAATTCTTCACTTCACTGTGAGCACAGTAGCCATAGCACCGAGCATCCAACCACAACACATAATTTCCCGCAGCACAAGAGATCCGTCAACACACAACAGCTTCGCTACACCACCAATCCACTTCAACGGTAAGCGATGAAATACGGCGAGCGCTGTAGCGCCAAGCAACGCCATGCTTGGGGCTTCAATCACAATTTGCAGGATATGCAAATTTTACAACCCAGCACGGTAGTATGATAAGGATAAAGTGCCTGCATACCGTGCGTACATCTGGGTGCGCGAGCAGGTGAACTGGCTGCAAATTTTACAACCCAGCACGGTAGTATGATAAGGATAAAGTGCCTGCATACCGTGCGTACATCTGGGTGCGCGAGCAGGTGAACTGGCTGGTTGATGATATCCAGCCAGGGAAAAGTGGGCGGTACCATCAGCTTCGCGAGTGAGCGAGCGAGTGAGCAAAAATGCTTGCTTGCGCAACCGTTTTCGGGATGCAAGGTTGCTGTTGGGAGTAGGTCCACCTACTTGTCTTCTCTGTTCTGTCGGGCTCTCGCTGCCAAAGGATAATGCTGGTGGGTCCTTGGACGTTGGAGAACATTTTCCACGCTTACTAAGATCTCTTCTTCAAAACCTTCAGCGCTCTTCAGCAATGCGTGGCTGTGTGATTATGCTGCTGCGATGTGTCCATTGTTTTTCTTTTATTTTGAAATCTTTATACCCCAAAGAGGACGTTGTGCTTTTGGAGCTGATTTTGTGTGTTTAAAGAGCCAAACAAGCTGTTAATAATGTAATCGGAAGGTATTTGCGTCGTGTGGGACGGATCATTTGTTTCGATTGCTTCCACGAATTGCATGCTTTGCAAGTCCACGTGATACGCCTAAAGGTTTGCAATTCGCATTACACAACTGTTTGACCGTTAACACCGAGCTTATAAGGGAGGATTTTAAACGGGGTTTTGCACGTTTTAAGAAGCAAGATTATAGATGATGATGGTACCTTTCCTTCTTGGAAGTATTAGACATGTTTTGGTTACCATATAATTTAAGGGAATGAGATTCTAAAAAAATACCATAAGCACATTAACGCACGCCATTTCCATTCGTGGAAAATGACTAATATAATCGCCAACCTCAACCAACGGTGGTGCTGGTCACAGGGCGAAAGTAAGGTATTTAAATAATTTAGCACTGAAAAGGCACACAAAATTCATTCCAATTTGATGCATAAAATATTAACGCATAAACCTGTGCGCTATTATTTTATTTACCTTTTTCCCTGTAAGCAGCGGTGGCGGTATCTCGTCGTGTTAGGAAGCCCGCAGTCGTTTCATTATCTCGTTTCACTTACTCCAACGGTTAGAGGGACGGCTCATCATCACCTGACCGCACGGACCAGACCAGTTGAGGTTTAGTGTCGAGCTCGGGGGAAAAAAAAAAACATTTTCCCAACCTCTTTTTCTCGTTTTTTGCTCCACAGTTTTGAAAATGGTTTGGATTTGCATATTCGCTCTCCTCCCCGTTTTTGTTGCTGGCACCAGTCAGTCCGTCACTCACTAGTCCACCCCTTAACACCCATCCGTGCTGGTGTATGTTGCTAATTTTTATTACTATTATGTCACCCCGTTTAGTGCGTGGGTGATAATTTTTATGTAATAATGGTTTTAAATGAGCTTCGATGAAATTAATCTCATACACTATGCAGCAGGTCAGCGGTTTAGGTCCGGGCACGGTGAATAATTGAGGCCGGTGATCTAAATTTATGTCCTCGGGCGGTGAACACCACCTGCCGGGTGCTACATGCGGTGCCGTTCATGGGTCACTGGCGATTTCGTGCTGCCGATGATCGATCGACTGCAAGCAGATTGAGCTTTGTCGAGTAGTGTGTTGTGTGTGTGTTGGGGATGGAAATATAAGCCAGAAAATTTAATTTGCACAGCATGTGCGAACTGGACGATTGTTTCATGGTCAACCGTTCCTTCCTCACTGAGTGTTAGTTTGGGGTTTTTGCATCTTTTATGTGGTGAGATGAGCTGGCTGAAAGATTTATGTACGACCTTGAGAGAAAATTATGAAATTGTTATATTATGTACGATAGAACGATTGAATAAACTTTTTTTCAATAGTCGTAGTCTTTTATAGTTTTACATAGTTTATTTAAAATTATGAATCAATTGGACAATTTTCGGCATAAAATTGGAAAAAGCTCCCTTTGTCTTTTCCTGGGAATTCTTGAGATAGCTTAAATTTAAATGTGCCTATCGTATGTTTTTTCTATAGACAAAGCACAAAAATATTGAAAAAAAGTTATCATAATCCGTTTCTAAGAAACTCGATCCAGGGCTGTATTCCCTCAGCAATTCCCTCAGCTCCACTTGATTCAGCAACCGAGCTGGTTATGTTCCGACGAGCGAATTCTTGGTAGGTCAAATGTTCGGCATTCTAATCACTTGCCCCAATATTCGTACCTTACCGGATATGATTACGGTCAGGATATCTGGATCGCCAAACAGCTTCGTCTGGACACGCGTCCATAGAGGACTACTGGAATTTTGAGCATCGCAAGACTTTGGAGAGTCATAGTATATGAAGGAATCAGGTGGTTGTGGCGTTACATGCACAGGTCCCCACGAAGGTCCTCATGGATCTGGAGGACCTCAAACCCCTACCGGATCGTCTCCCGGTGGGCAGGACTGATTATCCAATTATGGGAAAAATAAGTCAAGGAAGCCAGTAATCGATAGTCTAAGACCTCTCAAGGATGTATAGACAAACTAAGCTATTATGCGATGTTACGGTCGTGCTCCACTAGTAGCACTTCTTTTGGAGGCAAGATCGTAGATAGTCAACTGATATTCTGTTTTTCAGTTGGACTCCAATGTGGTTAGAGCTCGAATCTGCACAAGAACACATCGATTCAGCTAACTGGTCCAGTGTCAGAGTACAAGCAGAGGCCTCTTAAGAATTTTGGGACTTCCTCCAAATAATAGAAACTTCCAGGACTGCACAGTCAGCTTGTAGGAAGATCTGTTTCTGTCGGTATGAACGGGTTCCCTCGAAACCTATGTCATTGATTAGTTTGTATGATTCGACCAAGCGTCTGGGGAAACAGAGGACTGAGAGATTCAGCTATGGATGAGCTACAACACGGAAGCCAGTAATGGTAGGCCAAGATTGAGAGAAGCTATTGACGCAGAGCTGACTACTTTGTTACGGGTAAAATCAAGTCAGAGAAAGCCAGAAACGGCAGGCCGAGACCTCTCGAGGTTGAAGTGCCAAGGAAGAAAAAAGTCAATTGTCAATTTATTCTACTCCTGGCAGGATGACGTTTAGGCTACAAAAATTCTTACGATTTACTTTACAGCGACTCCTAGCTCTCGATTGAAACGATTCACGCCCTATGATGTACACCGGCACGTTATCGGTATCTTCCGATCGGTAGATGTTTAATAGATTCGTTATGGCAATTGCTAAACTTAATGTACTAGATATTGTTTGTTTTCCAATATTTCAGTTCGTATTGTAACACAGCTACACGAGCTTCAATTGTGTTGTTTTTCTTTTAAAGAACTAGAGATGACGGTGAAATTCTTATTTGCTTCTTAACCTTAAAGTCTCAATTTGAAGTCCACAAATTTAAAAGAAAAAGTCAAATTTGCAAGCATTAAGAAAATGTTTTTAGGTATGATTCTGTAAAGTATTTTACACTTATTTTTAGATTTTACAGTTTATTTAACATATTTGTGCTACAGGCATAAGCAGCAACAGGTGGCATTGAATTTTCAAAATCAATAAATATATCCCCCATAAATGCTAAACCCATTTATCTGCAATAAAATTTCCACCTCGTCCAAAAAAAGAAATCAAATTCCTTCCAATTGAATTGTTTTCCATTCGCTTCTTCTTTCTAGCCAAATGTTCACCACCTGTGTGCATGCCACCTAACATAACCTCACAAAAAAACCGTTCCGTTACCAAAAAATTTCCCGCGCAAAACCGGTGCATGGCATGCTGCGACTGGAAGGACAAAAACAAAAGCACGTGCTTAGAATTTTCCCCTCCAGTTGAAGGATTCGCGCGCGCAAAGCTAAAGCCTTCCACTGCGCAACCGTGAAGAAGAGTTCGGCTTTTTCCGGTTCGTGTACCATCGGCGTCGTCGTCCTCCTTATGGGTGATTATGGACGAGGATGCTGGAGATGGGATGGGGGATGCTGCACTCCCACCCGTAAAGGGCACCCGGAAACACGACAGACACGACATGGGAAGCTGCGAGCAAACGGTGGCGATATAGAGCATGGTACATAATTAATAAAACAAATAAAGAGCCTATGACGGGTGGTGCACACACACACACACACTCACACATGCGATGCTGCAGTCCGGGTGGACCAGGAAGAAACCACTTCATCGACCACCACCACACCACACTATCGGAAACGCCAGGGTGGGAGAGAAGGCGGGAAAAGTGGGCAAAAATATATGGAACACGAAAAGCGACCAAAGGAGGCTTTGGCACACTCGAACAACCGTGGCCCCACTATGAATCTCCGATGGAATCGAGAGTTGAAGTGTGTTTGGAGGTTCGTTTTTTTCTTTCTTTCTTTTCACCCATTTTCCCCAGCTGTGCAAAAACTGGGAAAACTCCAACGGTATGTCACGGTGGTGGAAAAGTGCCAGCGCTCACTCCACCCCGCTCGGTTTCGACAAATGGATGCCGCGAGCGATGAAGATACGTAGAGTCAGCAGCAGCATCAATAATATACATAAAACGAGGACACGGGAAAAAACAGGGCAAAACACACACACACACATACAAGGAAGCAAAGGGACTAAAACAAAAACTCTGCTTTCCATCAACATCCATCGTGCTTTCATCTTGTCGTTGCGGATAGGAAGGTGGAAAACGTGTTGGTTAGCAACGGCAAGCAGGTGAGGGCCATCTTCCGTATCGAAGTAGCAGCAGCTTTCTCAGTTGCATCCGAGATTCTGACGCGATCGGTCGACTTTCGTGCGGGTGCCGGCAGCCTCCGTGTGTACCTACCGGAATCGGAAGTTTGTACTCGCGTCGAACGTGGCTTACCGTTTGTGTAACCCCGAACCATTCTAACCCCTTTTGTCGGTTTTTTTTGGATGGGACTTGCCGATGGGAAAGGTGTGGAAGTAGAGGTTAGCCACTTTTGGGGCAAACATGGATCTCGCGTCGTACGGCCTGATGTGCTGCTCTTTAAAACTTTGATGAGGATTAATTGCACTTTCACCCCAAAACCCGGCAGTTTTAAAGTATCCTTCCCTCGTTTGGTGTGCTGCTGGTGGGCAAAATATTCGTGTCGTGCCAGTGTGACCTACAGTAATAAGCTCAGGGAAAGGTCCTCGGGAACTTCTCGTCGGCGGGCGTCGTCGCTCTTAAGGGATTGACGGGAAAAAGACTGTGCAATTGTGTTTAAGGGTCAAGAATTCTGTGCTTTCGCTGCCTACCTGTGCCCTCGCTGTGGACTCTTGTGTTTCTAGGTGTGCTTGTGTGTGTGTGTGTCAAAGGTTGGATGTGTCTTTTCCCCCGAGGGGAATTAAGCCGTAGATTGAAATGGAACCGTGGTGCACAACAGCCACTCGGTCGGGTCGGTTCTGCTTCTAATCCTCGGCTAAAGTTCTAGGACTTGCAAAACAGCCGGCGTGGACCGGTGTAACAACCCACACCTAACCCGGGGGTCGGGGGAGAGGGAGAAAAAAAGTATCCAATCAAAACTACAAAACGAGATTCGAAACGGGAAAAAGTGCAAAAAAAAAAACACACAGCCAGGTTGGCATAAAAAGGGAAGCTTCAAGGGAAAAACACAAGCATCCGCAGAGGCTTGCTCTACGGGGCACCAGAATAAGACAGCAACCAGGGAGATGTGTTTGCGCGTTTGATGAGCTTCAGCTTCAAATTCGCCGTCGTTTTTTTTGTGTTTGTTTGATTAATTTGCCCGGAATGCGATTTCGAAAAGAGTTGGCCGAGCAGAGGAGGATAAAAATAGCACCAGAAGTCTGTAGGTCCCGAGGACCCGAGCATGGATTAATGAACCGCTGTTCAATTGGAAGTGATGTGTTCGAATGAGATTGTGTCAGCGATTGCTGTGATTCATTTAACCGTGATCGGGACCAAATTCTATTTCCATTACCGCCGACCCACAAGAGACATCAAGGGTGGAGATTCTCCGCTGCTCCTCAGGATTTCCCGCGCGATTTCGGGAAGATCCTCCAGAGCGAGAAGAGCGCCCCCAAGCGGGCTGCATCTTCGATGGCTTTAATGGGGGAGGCCGCTTCTTTCAAGTGCACTCGAGCTAAATGCATTTAAATTAAAATTCAATTAGAAGGAAACAGTTTCGCCCGTTTGCCAGCCACACATGCATACGTGGCAAAGCGAAGCGCACCGTGTGTCGCCGCACATCAAGTGCAAAATCGATCGAGCATTTCGAAAAAGCCCGACGTTGTGCCACTTCATTCAGGCGCTTTTTGTGTTTGAGCACACACTGTGTGTGATGTTTCCGGGTTTCCGGGTTTTTGCAATTGCGCCAGGGGATCTGCATCTCTCGGCAGGCAACGATGACAGTAGTGGGAGCACTTTGGCACGCTTTAAGAGGTCGTCACGGCACCGTCGTCACACACACCACGCTTTTAACCGTACGGTACGTGTTGAGCTTGGCCTACGGGTTTTGTTGTAAGAGCAAGGACGAGCACAAGGACACGATAACAACGGCGCGCGACACGGTTTGCGCGCCGTTTGCGGCAATTATCCGTGAAGAACAAAGTGAAGCACGCCGCACGGAACGTGTGGTTCGCGGAAGCTTGGATGGAAACCGTTGGATCCGCTTATCCGGTTCTTGGTACTCTAGCTCAAACCGACAATCGACTGCGGGAGCGCGGTTTTCGCTTCGGCACTGGTAGGTCTTGAGGATTTTCTATAAGAAGCGACCGGGGAAAAAGCCCCGTTCTGCTTTGAAGCTTTCCTGATATGGCCTGATGATGATTGACTTGGTGCTTGATGTGAGTCGGAGTTAAAAAAAGGGGAATACTTTTAATAATAATTTTAAATTTTAATGATAAAGCAACAACGAGGAATCGCTTCCTTTTACTCATCCGGGAAGCTCGTACAGTTACAGGGGTTCTCGGATGATTTCAGAAGAGTGACAAGCTTTTCACTCCATTAAGAAAATGGTCTCAGATGATAATACGAAAGAAACACATACTTTTCACAGTACATTGGTCTTGAAGTAGTTTAAATATCTTTTATAAAAGAGGAGAAGTGAACTCTTCTCTAATTTTGTGGAGTTGAGACATCCTGGTAGCTCTACGCTCAGTGAGGGCGAATAGCTAGTATATGACAGCAGCAGTAGTGATGGGTTGTAAGCTTCAGAGCTACTGGGAGACCTTACCTCTAACTCATATTTCACTAGCAGAACGAACTAGGCTTCTTAACCGACCCTTTCAAGGTGGGTAAGTTAGAGAAGACAGGACTTGAAGCCCTCACCTTGAAGCTCTGTCCTCACAAGCCTTCGAAGTCTACGAAGTCTTCGCCTTTATAAGGTAGCTCTTCGTCCTCGCGAGTTAGCTCTTCCCACTCATCGAGCTGTTCACTCTTACGAGGTAGCTCTTCACGCTCTTGGGGTAGCTCTTTGGAATCTTTGAGATCTTTGCCACTGGTGTATTCTAAGCTATCGGGAGACCTCACTTCCGCATGTTAGCGAGCAGCTGGGTAGAGCTAACTTCTCTTTCAAGAAAGCTACTAGGCACAACTCTAGTTTTTAGTGAGGACAGAGCTTCCTACTGATGAAAATGGTTTTCATTCTTCACAAAGCTTCTTAAAAAAGAGGTTCAAAGTGAGGGCAGTTATTAGTGACTCCGTAAAAAAACCTCATCTGGCCTGGCCTGAAATTATGCGCTGCTGTTGCGATATCTACCGAGAACTTTACCATACATTTGATATCGCTCTTAAATCATCCGATGCTCTTGTCATAAAACACGCTACTGTTGCTTGAAATGCTGTTTTTCTTGAGAAATCACCCCTTAGCACTCCTGCAAGTGTACGCGGAGAAAATCAGACCTTCATTCGGTGAGGAGAAAAATAAGAGAAAATATAGTAGCAAACGATGATGGTACTCGAGTTACCGATTCACCTCCAGTTCTCCTTACGTTCTCGGGTCAGCATACTGAGGAGCAGAAAGGGGTGCACTGGAAAGTGTGGGGGGGGGGGAGGGGCAAGAAACAGCACAAGTACTAAACTAGCGGAAAATACCACAACAAAGCCGAACAACAATGATGAAAGACAATTCACTTTTGCAGAACGATTGCGAAAACAACGAACGAACAGAACGGCAGCCGAAAGGGGTGAAAGCTCGAACTGCCCATTCGTTTACCTATTGTGGTCATTGTAATTTACGTCGAGTGCTTTTACCTACCGTGCTTTCGGTCGGTTGCGGTTTTGGTGGTTTTTTTTTTTTGGTTGTTGGAGAAGCTTTCCGTAATCACTTCCCATCGATAGGGATTTATTTTTAAAGCATACTTCGTTGCTTTAAAGTGCATTTTAAAAAATGGGATGATTTGTATTGCAAGCGTTTGTTAATAAGTACCATTTCGATTGAATTTGCTAGCAGCTGCACAAGAAATCAGCTGACAACGAGCATTTCTATCGATTTGTCGTGCGGTTTGCATAGCTGTAGGCGGATTGTTTTAAAATAAATAAAACACAAGCACGCCTGAAGGTATGCAATATGAATGACACAATTACACTTTTTTGTAGGTTCGTTTACAGTTTCAGCCTACCTTATGCCGCGTAAGCTAACCCCCCCACCCCCCTCCCTCCTTCCTACACTTTTGCCTCTCCGGCACGGACAATAACACAATCCGAGTTACACGATCGACACGAAAATTCGTCAAGCAGGCGGTGTACACGAATGGTCGCGAACAATTGCAGGGGATTTATTAAGGAAATAACACCGGACGCGGTACCGAAAGCCGCAAGCCGTGTGTGTGTGTGTGTGTGTGTGTGTGCGGGTTCGCTGGTTGGGTTCTGTTTTGTTTTATTGCGGTGGAGGCCTGTTAGTCGCGTGTTGCAACTGCCATTACAAGGACACGCGCGCGCGTGAGATGATGATGGGGCTGGCAGGCGTACGGCGAATCTCGGTTGCGAAGTTCTCGGGTAAGCAAAACGGAAAGCCAGACCCCCCACTAGCGGGAACGGGAGCGAAACAAAAGAATGAGTAAAGCTTACCGCAGAACCGAGGGAAAAGCCGAGAAACAAAAGCTCCATCTCCCTGCCGTGTAATGGTGAAATGTTTTTCAATAAGCTGGCTGGCCATGACGGAAGGTGTGTGTCGGGCTGCCCGGTGCCTCGAGAATACCTGTACAGCTTGTGGAGGTGTCTGTGGACGTGTGGGGATGGCTTTAATCCGTTCTTGGCCTAGTCCTTGCCGGGGCTGACGGTTTGAAGGATTGGTGTTAACGTGTCAATCATGGCGCAACCGAACAGCTTTAATACCGTTTTTGGGACGTTTAATTGTAGTTGCTTTAGGGCAGTCGCAAGATGGGATTAAATTTAAGGTTTTGTGTTCATCTACAGTATATTAAAACGTTTTTAAAAGTACCTTTCTTTACCTTTCAACTGATGCATGAAAATGGAGTTCTGATCGACTATTGAGACTTTCATTAAAACATGCCATATTCATCCACCCTACGTCGAGACAATAACATCACTCAGAGCACTCTCCGTGGTCCGTTCGCATGTGTTCAGTGTTCGCCTGCGTGTATGCAATGCCGCATTTCTCGGCTTCTCGCACACACGGGCTGCTCTATTGTGTTAGTCACGTATCGGTTGGGATGGAGGTTTTGAGCAAGGGGTTTTTGTACTTTAACCCTCAACCAGTAAAGCTGGCTGGATGGATGGATGGATGGCTGGTCCGTCTCGCGCTCATTCATTCGCTCCCGACCATATCCATTTCCTACGGTACGCTGCAAATGATTCCTGACGTTAGCCCTGCAGGGTTGACTTGCAAAATCGCCGTCTCCCCAGGGCCAAAGGAAATCAACCGTACGAAGGTCATTTCACTTATGCGCTTTCCCCATACAGCCTCACTGTGGATGTCGCTGATGTCGCTTTGCGTGGACAAATCAAGCGAAATCGAGCAAAAGCACCGATAAAACCCTCCGGATGATGCACCCGACAGCGGAGAAGACGGTTGGTGGTGGATAATGGTGGCCTGGCTGATTGGCATATTTGAAGTACTCCGGGTTTAGATGGGACGCTGTGTACGCCCCATTATGCCTACGCTCGAAGCACTTTAGCCCGCTGAATGTTGCTTCAAAATTAATGCCGAAGCCGAAAAACGCACCAAAGCCCGATGACATTCGGATGACAGTCATGGTGCAGAAGCATGGTACGCTTCAAGCAAGGTAAGGCATGGCGACTGTTGGCATGCCAATGGCGCCCAAATCTCATCGCAAAGTTGTCAGACATGGGCTTGGGCTAATAATACACTGCCGGCACAGAGCTGTCCTGCGTATGGTTGCGTACGGAGAAGCTGGTGAAGAAGCTGGCATAAAAGAAAGGATACAACAACAAAAAAATGAAGTATATATACTTGAACTGAGCGCCCCCGTTCTAATGAGGATCATATAACGGTGAAGGATTCTGTGGAATTTATCCATCCTTTCTGGTCGGTGGGAATGTCTTACTCGGAGTGGAAGGTTAATACGGTTATAACAAAATAATAATAGCATTAGCCGCTCAAGATTACTCGGAAGCCCGAATTATGAAGGATGAGTCGGTGCGAACAAGATATGTGTTTGCCCGTACTGCACACACACAATCAATAAGCGAGCCCGAATGTATGCAATACGCATTACAGAACATATAGTTTCGCTCGAAAAACGCCTTTTTGCGCTTCTTATTAGGCGAATTCTTTCCAAATTTCTTTCAACCTTGACCTTGAAATTGGAAAACAAAAATTGAGAACGATGTTTAAAACCTGTTTCACTGTTCTCCATATGTCAATCTAACCTTTTCTTAGGAAGACATTCAAGCTTTCTTTCCTCGTGAAGAAAAGTTTACCCCAAATCTCTCGCTTGGACCCACCGGTATAAGTAAGACATCCAATGCACTTAGGCACCGAAGTGCATCAGTTCGGAATAGTTTTACACGAACAGTTCGAAACTCCCATCACGCTCTCTCCACTTGATTAAGGTTTTGACGGCGTCCGGGAAAGCGTCCAAGTGCTGCCTGCCTGCCCGGGCCCAACTACAACTAATGTATGATTTATGCTTCCCGTGGCAAAATAATCGTTTCTCCGCGTCCACCACTACATCGTTGCCATCGCGTGTACGATGTACGGCACCGAACAGGATCGGGATGCTGTAATCTGGGGGATTTATTTTAAAAATAACTTTCTTGCAAGGCAGAGCCTCACTGTTCAAAGGGAAAACCGATGGCGGCTGGCGGAAGGAGTAGCCAGCGGAGGGCCTGCAAAACTTTTCTTTTGTAAATGGTCCTGTTTGTTCCGAAACGTCGGTCTCCATTGTCCGTTCGGGCGTGGACCAAGCGGACGGGAGAACGGACACTGAAGTTCATCTTAAAAACATGCACCAATAACATTTAGTGTTTCGTTGCTGTTGTCATTCGGTCGGAGCGGAAAGGATAATGGGCAGGATAGGCAGCAGGAGGACTTGAGCCGAGATTCGAACTTTAGCCCGGAGAAGGCCTAGTTTTTTTTGCTGTTGTTGCTGCTCCCTTTAGAATCCTACGTTCCACCGATTTTATTTTGTGCCTCGTGTCCGTGCCTTCCACTACAGATCGGCCACGAAAAGCGCTCTTGAAACGTTCGCCGCACGTGCTGCCTGCTATCGCAAAAGGATAAACCACGTTCGGAGGCGCTTCCGCTCGTTTGCCCTGAGACTGGCGACCAGTCGATGGCAACGGTTTACTACGGGCAGTCGAGAAACGCGTCGTTCAACAGCCGGGCTTGCTGCGATGAGTCGCCGGAAGAGTCGGTTCGTGCCGCTGGCAGTGATGCTGACGCTCGTACTGTTCGACGCACTGCCACGACAGCTGATGGCAAGTGAAAGTGCTGCCAGCCGGAAGTCGGCGCCGAACCAAACGAAAGAGCTAAATCGTAACATTATCAATACGGTGTTCGAACGGACGCGGCCAACCGGGAGCGAGCGACGCGGCCGGGAAGTTACGATACTGGGCCTGTTTGAGCTTAGCGCGAAGGGTGGCGAGGAACGGCGGGAAGGGTTCAGCGAGCTGGCGGCGGCACAGCTGGCCGTGCAGCATATTAACCGCCGCGGGTTGCTGTTGGGCTATAAGCTGAAGCTCATCACCAACGACACGAAGGTAAGTGGATGGGCAATCGGGTGGTTGAAATGGGAAGAAATTATGGACTAAGTACTTTGTACGGCGGCTTGTTACAGTGCGATCCAGGCGTTGGGATTGATCGATTCTTCCACGCGCTCTATACGCACCAGAGCAAGCGCATCATCATGGTGCTCGGTTCCGCGTGCTCGGAAGTTACCGAGAGCCTTGCCAAGGTGGTCCCTTACTGGAACATTCTGCAGGTAAGTGAGTTACCGCACTGTGATTGTGTGCTAAAAGCGCCTAAAGGTATGCAAAACGGTGCTTTTATTAGAACAAAGTTGCATGGCAATAATATTTTGCATACTTTTAGGCGTTTTACAAGTAAGACATATTGAGGATGAAAACGAGTCCATTTATTCACTTTTTGTTTTCTCCTTTGATAGGTCTCGTTCGGTTCCACATCTCCAGCGCTGAGCGATCGGCGGGAGTTCCCCCTGTTCTATCGTACCGTCGCCCCGGACTCCTCGCACCACCCAGCCCGGATAGCGTTTCTGATGCGGTTCGGGTGGGATACGGTGGCTACCTTTTCCCAGAACGAGGAAGGTTACTCGCTGGCGGTGAACGATCTCGTGACGGAGCTCGAGCGGGCAAACATAACGTGTGCTGCCACCATTTCCTTCGCCGAAACTGACTTTAAGGAACACCTGAAGCTGCTGCGGGTATTAATGTAGATCCCCCGACCCCATACCGCCCCCCCCGCCTTGTTCCCCCTCTTTCTATCAGAGCTTGCCCGAAGTCGGAAGGAAAAGTGTTTTCCATTTCCTCGTTTACATACACACTTATCCTCTCACACCACTTGTCTCTCCACTTCAATGTCCCGTTTTCTATCTCTATCTCTCTCTCTCTCTTTCTTTAGTAGTTTTCAGTAGAGTTGTTGTAATTTGCCTCCCCCCCCACCTCAACCACTTCAACCACCTCAACACCACCATACAAACACGATAAAATGCGCTAGGTAAGAACTCGCTGCTCGCAAAACATCGAAACCACATCTTCCCACATCTGTTGTTGCGTACACACACACACACACACACACACACACAGACACTCAGTCATACCCGGCACCTCAATTCCACCTCGTTCTTCAAACTTCTTCATGTATCATCTCCCCTTCACAGCGTAGTTCACAATTCACTGCACTTTTGTGTTCGAATGCGAATCGAAGCTTTCCCCGTGCCCGGTTGCGGAATCGGTTATTATTCCAACGCTAAAGATGTGCCATTTTCTGTCCTGTCTTTTCGCCCCACTCCACGTCCAGGATCGAGACGTACGAGTGATTATCGGGAGCTTTTCGCATGAAATTGCCCCTCAAGTGTTCTGCGAGGTAAGCAAGCAAGCAGGCAGGAGCAAAAAAAAAAACGAAAAGCAGAACAAGCATGAAATCCCAGAGGAGGACCTTTCTCTCTACCACTTGTTTTCCCCGCTTCGGCACCGTGCTTACAGGTCTACAATCTTGGGATGTACGGTGCCGAGTACGCCTGGATACTGCAGGATACGTACATCTCGTCCTGGTGGCTGTCGGAACCGCCGGAGCCCGGAGCCTGCTCCTCCAAAGCACTGCTAACGGCCGTGGAGAACTTAATAATCGTCTCGAGCTACAACAGTATCGTCGGCATGGGTACGGCCCTGAGTGGATTAGTAAGTATTGCGCTCGTCGGTTCGATCGATCGGCACCGATAATCGGTAACCTCACTAATCCGCTCGCTCCAACCGCGGTTGAGCGGTTTGCATGTTTGCTAAGCCTTTATTTGTTTATTGTGCTGAGATGATAAGAGCTGAGGTCGGTTTTGTTTTTTTTTTTTTACATTCCAGACCAACGACATCTTTCTCCAGAAGCTGCGGGAGATGAATGTAACCGGCGCGGTGTCCCAGTTTGCACCCCAAACGTACGATGCCGTGTGGGCGATGGCGCTCGCCCTCCGAGGTGCGGAAAAGTCCTGGTCCCAGATGGTCGCGAATCGGGTGCATCTGGCGGACTACGATTACACGCGGTACGATATTGCGCAGGAACTGCTGCGACAGTTTGATTTGCTAAAGTTTAACGGCATCTCGGGCCCGGTATCGTTCGAGGGTGCGGATCGGATCGGGACGACCTCGTTCCACCAGATACAGCGCGGCCAGCTGGAGATGATTGCGTTCTACTATCCGAAGAACTCGACGCTGGATTTCGGGTGCCGGTACTGTGTGCCGATTGTTTGGGCCGGCGGGCAGGTACCGATAGCGAAGCGGATACTGAAGCTGCGCGTCGACACGATCGATCCGTTGGCGTTCTATACGGTGGTGATCCTGTCGATGGTAGGGATCGGGATTTCGGTGCTCTTTCTGGGGTTGAATCTGCGGTTCCGGAAGTTGAAGTGAGTATCAAGGCTTTTGAAAAGAATTCCAATAGCTTAGGCTCTCTTTTCCTACTTCCAGAGCTATAAAGCTGTCCAGCCCGAAGCTTAGCACCATAACCGTCTGTGGCTGCATTCTCGTGTACACCGCGACGATTCTACTCGGTCTAGACCACTCAACACTGCCCTGGTCAAGCGTCACCTTTTCGACGATCTGTATGGCCCGGATCTACTTCCTATCGGCCGGCTTTTCCCTCGCATTCGGCTCAATGTTTGCCAAAACGTTTCGTGTGTATCGCATCTTCACGCACAGTGCCGGTGGACTTTGTCGGGACAAGATTCTCCGGGACACGCAGCTGATCTCCGTAATAGGAGCGCTGCTTCTGGTGGACGCGTTCGTCGTATCGTTCTGGATGGCAGCCGACCCGATGGAGCGTCATCTGCACAATCTCTCGCTGGAGATAAGTGCCACCGATCGGAGCGTTGTGTTTCTGCCCCAGGTTGAGCTGTGCCGTTCGCGACACTACGAAAGCTGGCTGGGGATGCTGTACGCCTACAAGGGTTTGCTGCTGATCGTCGGTGTGTACATGGCGTGGCAGACGCGCAATGTGAAGATATCGGCACTGAACGATTCGCAGTACATTGGGATCTCGGTTTACAGTGTGGTGATCACGAGTGCTAGTGTGGTGGTACTTGCCAACTTACTCTACGAAAAGGTGACACTGGCATTCATTATCACGGCCGGGTTTGTGTTGGTATCGACGACGGCCACGCTGTGCTTGCTGTTTCTGCCCAAGATAAAGGATATCTTCGAGAAGGGTGAGGTGTACGATCCGATCATCCACAGTATGGGACTAAAGATGGAGTTTAACACGCGTCGGTTCGTGCTGGACGATCGCCGCGAGCTTCAGTTTCGTGTCGAGGTCCAGAATCGTGTGTACCGGAAGGAGCTTGAACTGCTGGATGCGGAAATCGGTCGCCTGGAACGGCTACTCCAAGAACGAACGCCACAAAGCTCGCCCAGGTCCTCGGAACCTAATCTGCAAGAATCGCGATCGTGCTCGATTGCCCGTGCACACGGTTCGAGTGGACTGCCGATGCTGCTGCTCTCGGTACTTCCTCCGATAATTCCGCGTGCCAGTTGGCCCTCGGTAGATCCGATGCTGTCACCCATGAAGCGAAACATTGCCTTCAGCTCCCAGCCAAAGATAGATCCAGCAACGACGGTAGCTCCGGTAAATAGCAGAGACCGTATCATCGCAACCTGCAGTCGAAGTGGTGGCGTTGATGAGCTTCAACCTTCAACCGTCACACCGAACGGAGCAAGTTCCGGTGTGATGGGCAAGATTCGGCACATGTTTACGCCACGGTTGCACAAAACTCCTTCAGCCTCGATGCTTGGTACAGCGGGATCGTCCACCACAGCTATCCGTAAGTCGGCTCTAACGATTTTCAATGAAATCGACACCGAAGACGATCTACCTTTCGCCGTTCCGCAATCGATCTACACGATCAGTAAACCGAAAAGCGAGGAGCTTAATCTAACCGGTTCGGAGCCAAGGGTTAACTTCGTCCTACCACCGGGAACCGGCAGACGACGCTCGTCGATCGTTCAACAGGGTGGCGGTGGTGGAGGTGGAACGGTCCGTGATCGTATCCGTGGATCGCCACGCTTCCCGCATCGTATCTGCCCGCAGACAACGAGCCTTACCGAGCTCGGTATCGAGCGGCCCCGGATCAGCTTTCTCACCGTGAAGAGCTGTGAACAGATCCATGGCAAACCGTGCGAATCGCGCGCCAAATGGAAATCGATGGATTCGTTCTCCAAGAGCGTCGGCTCACAATAACGTAAGCAATCGCCAGAACGGCTTATCAATCGCTCAATGAAGTCGTGAAGCGTCGTCACCGCGTGTACGTACAAGAAATCAGAATCGTGTTCTTGACCTTCTTCTTCTATCCCCCCCCCCCCCCAAAACCGAGAGCTTAAACCACAATAATCGGATGTTTTAACTCGGACCGAACCGCAATATATCTGCGAGCAAGAAAGAAAGCAAACATCCCTAAACCGACAAGCAAATAAATACGCCGCGCAAAGCTACTAGCTCTTGTGTATAAGAAAATGTTTCGTTGTTTCTTCCTTGTTTCAGATTTTTTTGTTGTTGTTGTTTACTTGCCAGTTGGTCATCAGTTTGAAAACGGTCCGCAAAAGGGAAAACTTAACAATCAATAGAGACAAACAAATTGTCGTCAAACACAGCGCCAGGGGTCATTTGATGCTTACGGGCTAGTGGGTCCGAACCTGCAGCTCGGTTCGGTTACGGGAAAAAAAACGGCCTGGCCATCACCACCCGGCCCTAGTTTAAATCGTTGGTGCTGAGTTTTGTAAAGCTGTCGGTCAGGTCCTCGTCGTTGTTGTCGTTCCGATCGGGTTGGCCTTGTCCCTGCTGCATTTGCTGCTGCTGCTGCTGCTGCTGCTGTTGCTGCTGTTGGTTCGCCAAGAGAGCCTTTAGGTTGGAGGCCGAATTTTGCTGGTAATTACCAGACGTCTGCATGGTTGCCACCTGCTCCAGACGGTTCAGCTCCGTCGTGGACAGCGTCCCCAGTACGGACCGTAGCTCGGACGAGTTGAACACCGGATCGAGATTGGCCAGGTCAAGGTTCATAAAGTTCAAATCGGACCCCATCGAGGGTGGGCCCACGGTCGGCTGATTGTTGGCGGGAATCGGGTTCGTGGCGTTCATCGAAAGCATTGCATCGCCGGTCGTCAGCGGTAGAGAGCCAAAGTTACCCAGATTGAAGGACTGCTGCTGGCTGGGCCCATTCTGGTTTTGGAGTGCTATCGGCTGCACCCAACCGTTCGAGGGGCCGGGTAGGGTGGTGTCGAACATGGCGTTCTGTGATGGTGATGCGTTGGTTCCGTAGTTGGTGGTGGCGAACGTACCGAACAGATTGCCCACCGTACCGCCGAGTGTGGTGTAGACGGGTGGCGTCGGTGTTACGTTGCCTGGGTCAAGCGGTGAGATGGGACCACCAAGGCCCGGGGATGGGGTTAGCGTGGCTGGGGATCGATCCGGACCGGGGGAGGTACTTTGAGCGGTGAGCATGCCTTGCTGCATCGGTTGCAGCTGATATTGGTTGGACGGGTTGTGACTGGGTGAGTCTGGAACGAAAGCAGTCGAATTAGGCATGCTACTGACACGTGGAACGAGTAAGGCGAGCTGGGTCTTACCTCCTGGTTCATTTTTAATTTCCTCTTTTGGCATCTGTTGGAATCCACCTGCATTGTGATAGCTGTATAACCCTCCTGTTTGAAGAAGATATATAAGAAATCGTTAATAAAACAATTTCTTAAAATAAAAAAAGTACAAGAAAACATCATGCACAAAATTACAAAAGCAAAAGATTCGAATTAGTAATTAGAGAACCCATTCCAAAAAGAGATTAACAAAGTAATTAGCAAACGAAAGAAAACCAGTTAGCATTAAAAGAAAGCTAAAAGAACTCAAAACCGAAACTATCATAGAAAACACACACTAATCACAAGCCTAAATCAGTTAGCATCTAATGTGAACACAACTCAATGAAGCGTACCTTTGTCGTCGCACAAACACGCACTTACTTTTTGTTGATTAAATCCAATTATAAAGAAACCTAACCTGCAATAGGATAGACCTGAATAGACCTGTTTTTTTCTTGTCCACATAAAACGCTTTTACATTTGCTTGTTTTTGTTTTTCTCATCTTACGTTCACACCGCCCTTTATTGAGGTTATCTTTCATAAAGATTAACAGTATGACTTAGTGGACAGTAAACACACTGCGTTCGCCATCGCTCTGCGATGGCGCGGGAGCATTATTCATTATACAAAGTTCATTACACCCTAGGTAAGTATAGTTATTGTATTTGGGGGTTTTTTCCGCATTTTACTGCAAGAGACTTGTGTTTCGATTAGTGGTACAATTCGCTTCGCTAGTTTTGACCAAGGACCAATGCCAATTCTATTCTACTAAGTATATCGTTCGCCAAATTCACTTGAGTACAGCCAACAATTGAAAGTAAAATATTCCTTTACTATTTTGAAATAAGTACATTGAAACTTTGTTTGTAAAAACATTCAGAGATTCTATATATCTGAGTCAATTCTTCACTACGAAAACAAAAACAAAAAACATGAGGAAAGACACACCGGTTTCCTGATGCTATTTACTAAGTACACGATTGTAAATGTATAAATTCGCTTGTTCGCTTCAAATAGTTCTGCGCCTTACACTTTTGTTTAAATTTTCTGTCAAAAAGTGACAGATATCATGAAGCGATTTTTCTTGTTGTTGGGGTTTTCACTTTAATCCATACAAAAATTCAACAACTGCTGTTGTTGGTTCGTTCATTTCAAAATTTCAAAACCATGCCCGAATCGTGGACATGCGCCCTAGCTCTAACGCCGGTCTCTAACAAATCTCACCAATAGATGGCAATGCTGATTCGAATTTTTTGAAAAATTCGACTTACGCTAACGGTTTTGTGTGTGTATGTGTGAGTGTGTGGTTTTCTCTTCTGTACGTTCGAATGTTAGTTCCTTTCCACCAGCCAATAAACCAATATTTTGTTGTTTTCTCTATATTATTAGTAGTAGTATAGGTACCCAAATTTCAAATTCTACAACCACCGGCAATGACACCAATTCCAATAAGGGAGGACAACAACAACGACAACAATTTTAGGAACCAATGAGCCCATATACGATCGACGGAGACATCCACGGCGAGACTTCTGTTTCGCGCACTGCGGATGTCTACCTTGCCAAAGTGTCAAACAACGGTACAACAATGTTTTTTTTTCTTCTTATGAGTGTGATTAGATTTTTTAAGATCTATTTTCTGTAACATGACGGATGTGGACGGAACATCTCCCCAGATCGAGACGGATAGACAGGACAGAGTGACGAGGACACGTTAACAGACAACGAAGAGATGAGATACTACTAGATTAGTGAAGATATGAAACCATAGTAACCGAAATCGAAAGAGATCAAGTGTACGATGAAGCTGTGAGCGATTTGTTTGTTGAAGTTGTGCGGTGACGTTGAAACCATTACCAAACAAAGAAAAGCCCTGTAGCCCAGAGTTCCAGAAAGGAAAACAAAACCCGCACCAAGGTATGTGGGGAGGATACAAAATCTTGAAGTGTGCTTGTTTGTAGTATGTGCGGGAAAAATGGAAAAAAAACAGCTGTGGTGGCTCCAACAGCGGAGCGTGAAGAAAAACTTACGGGGTAAACCGCTCGTGGACGCACTGTGACCACCGGTCGCGTCAAGCTGCGACAGGTTCGGGATATTGCCCGGTACCACATTGCCCTGTGGTGACTGGCCCCGCATTGGTGCTGCTACCGGTAAAAAGACATTCGAGGAACTCGCTAGCTTCTGCCGCTTTCTTCGCAGTTCGACTATTGGGGTTTTTTTTTGACAGAGCATCAGTTTATCAAGCAGTTTTGGGTGTGCGCGCGCGCGTGTATGTGTTTATGTGGAGAGCGGGATAACCGAAAAGCAAAAAAAAAAAGAACGAGAACAATTACATTAGTACAGCTGTGCCGTGGCAAAGGTAACTATGTTCGCTGATGAGAACGCGGGTAGCGATCGTTGCTATGATATGCTTAAGAAATCGTTGCTCTGGAGTAGCTCCGGGCACAAAAGGGGATCAAAAATAAAGTGTATCAGTTCCTCTCAAACATCACTGTCGGTGACCATCCGTGTTATTTGGCTCTGGTGCTGCAGTTGCTGCTGCTGCTGTTGCTGGTTCTGCGCATACTGTTGGGAGCTGGTGGCCAAAGGACTTGGTTCTACCGGTGCATAGTAGCAGGAAGTTTCATCAAACTCGCTTAGCGCGGCATTCGGTGCGATCGAGGTGTACAGGGCAAAGTGTTCCGCCTCCGTTAGGTCCACGTTCGGGTCCAGCTGCACGCCGTAGTTGCCCTCGACCAGATTCTTTATGCTGCGGGCATCAGCAATCGCGACCAGCTCCAGATTACCGTCCTGAATCGGTACATCCAACTGTAAGGCACTGACCGCTTTACGGTCGAGCGGTGGCAGTGAAGCCGTACTGGCCCGCTCGTACGAGTCATTGCCCGGAAGCGACAGGTGCGTTCCACTGCCACCGTTGCGCGACTGCATACCGCCCGTCGGCCCGTCGCCCTTCAGCGGGATGTAGATGTAATCCGGATTGGCATCTGACGTTGGTCGTCGAGCGCTTACGCTGCTAACGCTTCGAGCAACCGGCTTGCCGGTCTTCCTCTTCTCACCCGACGAATCACGCAGCGATCCCTTCCGTTGCGGTGACTGTCCCTCGCCCCCCTCAAAGTCTACCGTAAGACTCGGCTCTTTGGATGCGTTCTTGCGGTTAAGCGTGTTCGTGCTAGCGGTCAGATCCGATTTGCTCTTCTTGCGTGAAAACAGCTTGGAGAAAAAGCCCGGCTTTTTGTTGCTGTTCTTGGGCAGCGTGCTAAAGTCACCCGCTCCCGTTGCTCCAGCACCCGAAGAACCCTTGGTGGGTGAGCTTGGTGGCGTTGGAGGCAACTTCTTGTTGAGCGGACTATCGGGAGACTTCATGATGATGATCTGATCGGACTGTGGACGTGGTGCCAAACTGCGCATCGAACCCTTGCGTATGATCGTGTTCAGCAGCACCTCGTCGTTGGCATCCAGCGCATTGTTTTCCTTATTCTGAACGCTCGGTTTGGCACGCTTCGGTGGCAATGGGGGTAGCTTTTCCATTTCCTGCGATTCACGCTTCAGCGAGGTTACATCGATGGTGGGCACGTGCAGTGGTTCCACCGCATCGTACACTCCTGCGTCCAGCTTGGCGTGCTCCGGACGTGGAGGTATCGGTGGACCGAGCGTGATCGAGAGTGGGTTCTTGAATGCCCGCTGAAGGCTAGTGTAGGTGGCAGCATCATCAAACACCTCGTCAATGTCCATCGGTTGTCCGCCGGGTGATCCGAGCTGGACGGGCACCGTTTGTTCCAGAGTTTTCAACTCCTGCTCCAGGATCAAATTTTCGCGTCGCAGCTGATGATCGGTGTAGATCTCGTCCAGCTCAGCCACCTGCTCCAACAGCTCTTTCAGCGTTTGATCATCATCCGGCACAGCGGCAGAACCAGCAACAGCAGCCACATCAGCAGCATCAACAGCCGTAAGTCCATTTCCGTTTGTGTCAACATTGTTCACCGTGCCATCGGGCAGATCGAACGAATTAGGCTGATAGACATTGTTGTTAGTGTCGCCGGTGATCATCTGATTGTCCTCGCCGGACGATCCACCACCATCGCCAATGGCGTTTCCATTGTTGGGTGTCACGTTGAATTCGTTTCGTTGTATCCATTCGGTCGTTTTCTGATCGCTGGTTACCGTTTCCGCTACGAACGGTTTGTCCTCCACGTTGGGAGTGTCCAGTACGATCACCTCCTCGGAGCGGGACGGTGCGGGACCATTGATGGGCTTAACCTGCTGCTCCAGGGCCGACCGGTTCGAGCCCTCGAGCAGGATGCGCTTGAAGAGCTGATTCTCGGGCGAATCGGCGTTGGGATTTTTCATGAGTTCACGGTGCAGTGCCGAGAACCGGCGCCTACCTGAGTCTAGCGGTATGAACTGGAAATCGCGAGCATCCGAGTAGGTGTTGTCCGATGGTCGTTCCAGCTGCACGTAAACCTAGAGAACGATATAAAGCGTTCATTAGACCCTTCTTGATCGTCAGGTCGAGTTTTGCGAGCCAAACTTACCCTCACAGGATCACTGATATCGATCGCTTTGTACGGTGGCGTTCGGAAACTGATGGCAACCTGTTTGTGTACATCGGTGTGCGAAAACTCGGCATAGTTCTCCCAGACCGTAATATTGCCCTTCTTCTCAAAGAATCGCACCTTAATATCTTCCTTCACCACCTTCTCGCACAGCAAAATGATCTCCTTGCCACCGGACACGGGCGCACAGCAGTCGCTCAACCGGCAGATAATCAGATCGGACATGGCCTTCTTGTCGTAGATAATGTCCGACACAACCGGTGTGAGCGGTTCCGTAAAGCGTCCTCGCTGTTGCCCTTCTAGAAATACCTGGAAGCACAGACGGACGGCGTTGAGGTCGATCGAACCAGGTTCCTTAGCGTGACCAAATCCAGCTGGAAGAATAAACAAAAACGGAAGAGCATCGAATGAGGACCTCGTGGACGCTGCTCGATCTTGCCACACTTACTTCTGTACGGATCGACCCGAATCTCTTGACGTAAACGAAGTGCCTCCTCGACGTCCTTCTTCTTGACGCACTGAATACCAAGATTGTTGAACGTGTAGCTCATGGTGGTGCTGTTGATCTCCACCGTGCAGACACCCTTCTTGCAGCCCTCCTTACCGACCAGATTGTGCGGATGAGGCTTGTGATCGGGACCTTCCTTGGTGACGCACGACACTACGACGACCGCCCGTCCCCGGTACCCGTGCACCTGTATGCTGGGGAACGTTTTGTGTTCGGCCGTCGTGCTGACGCCCGGAATCGAACCGGCGGAACGTCCTTCGCACTCATAGCGAAACCGTAGCGCCTTCGGATGGGGCTGTTCCGTGATCTCCACGTACGGGCGTTGCGTTGCTACTGGTGGCATCTCTTCGCGTATATCTCTACCGATTACGTGAACTGTTGGATAAATAGACGAGATGGTACAGTTAGCAGAAGGTTCAACAGTAAAGGTGCAACACACGGTTAATGTCAAGTATGCTCAGGACACCAATAGCGCGAACGTCAAAATAGCTACTAGAAGCATCAATTTTTGTGAGGATCTTTTTTACATTAGCTGCCGCACAGTTATTACCTTCCGGTTGGGTTTCGGGGCATGGTTTTTGGATTTGGTTTGGTGGAGATAATGGTTGTTGGGGTGCAATTTCTTGTAGGTTTCCTGCTGACGGTGGTGATGTGATGGTAATGGTTGGAGAGGTAATTTTTCTTGCGGTCTCATCACCCCCACCGTCAGCTATGGAAGCAGTAGATACGGCACTGTTCCGTACAACTATCTCCGGACCATTGTGCACTATTACATTGTACATTCCTGCCAGCGGGGATCGCTTGAGATGATCGAGTTTGTGGAAGAGATTTAGATACTCGTAGTCGGACGATGAGGTAGACGTGTCCGACGATGCAGACGAGTTGTACCGTCGATCATCGGGATGCTCGTCAGCTTTGGGATGGAATTGGGCAGCATCAGTAGACGAGGAGGGTGGATCGTTTCGACGCACCGGGAAGGACATTGGACCGGTTAGTACGAGGCGGAGTCAACTTTAAGCTTAGTACACAAGGATTTGTGAGGATTCCTGTACAAGGGAGGGCAAAACGTAAGTGATACGGACGACCAAAGCAACGTAATGCTGGACAGTTACAAATTTAATTATAGGTTAAGGCGAGGTCAAAATGTGGCCGTGTGTGAGTAAGATTTGCGTTAGACCAACCGAAATGTTGCGATCAGCATTCGATCGGTTCGAAATGGTTCGAGTTTGTTTAATTTGGTACGATGATTTCAAACGTGTGTTTTTCATGCCACTGTTGATTTCCTCTCTGCTTGCAGCTGCCAACAGGGTCGTATCCAAGATCGGCGAGAGTGCGAGAGCAACACCACACGTCTCAACAGCTCTCGTGTACAGAACGTTGGATAGGATAAATGATCCTAAATCCCACTGCAAGAACCTGCATCACTCTCTAAACATCTCTAACACTTTCTATTTCCTTTCCTCAGTTTGATGTGAGCAACGTTTTCTGTTAATCTCTCATCTGGCCGAGAACGGCGGTACAGCCGTATCGTGCGGCTTACCAACCTACCAACGGCACAGGTTTCATGCCGGTGCCTGATTGAATCTGCGGCCTAATGGAGAAATCTATTTTTAAACATTTTCATCACACTATCGAACGCGAGCCAGCTGAAACGCGGCCGAAACGTTTCTGGCCTGCATCAAGGGGCTCTATACACACACACACACACCCGCCACAGGGAGTTGTTGCAGCTTCATGTTACGGACATACGAACGAGACGACTATCCCGGGGCGGCGATAGATAAATATTTTACATCTGCACCACAGTGGGTTAAATTATTTTTAACGAAAATCCGCGTTGGTTAAGGCCGTCTGCTGGAATGGGCGAGATGGCGATCCCGCGCTATATTGGAGTCCGTTGGAACTTACGACACTGGGTGTTTTTTTTTGTTTGAAGAGAAGAATTTGCCTTTTGCTAGTATTACTTTGGGATTTCACTCAGTTAGTAACAAAGATAAAACAGAGATGCTACAGGAAGAATCGCGAGAGCACACTCGATGTCAAGCGTTATCTAAGGTTCTATATTTGAGACCTCAGTCTCAAAGTAGAAACGTCACTTATAATACACAGATTTTGTAGTAAGATTTTTCGGGAGAAAAGAAAGATAGACAGATCACAGCACAGACAAATGGGTAGATTTGGTTTAGTAAAGCAAGTAATAACCGAACCTCACGAATGATCACGAATCGTAATGTCACACACCGGACGTTGGTTCACTTACGACTTGCGGGTACTTGCGTGAGGCGAAAACTGGTACCGCTGGGAAAATGGGATACGGAAAATTTTCCACCACGTACACACACACACACACACACGCAGTCTCAATCTCTCGTTCTCTCACGATCGATGTAGGGATAGGTCACTAGAGACTCTCGCGCTCCCAGAGGAGAACGTGTTCTCTTGCTCAGATTGACTGATCATTTGGCTACTACTCCGCCGTCTTGTGCTCGGAAAATGGACACAAACTGCTATCTTGGTGTGCGTTTCGTTGATGAAAAATGGAAATAAGAAGAAGAAATAGGAAGATCAGAAAAGCGCAACCTAAAGCAACGTGATCTCGCGTGAGGCCACTTAGAAAGGTGAAGAGGTCGTAGAATAATTTGTTGGCCGTGGAGTGAATGTACGTCAGCGATTTCTGCACGAGTAATGGACGTTGTTTGCAATGCTAGTAAATTAAGCAGAAACCTTTTTTTGAATTTCTATACCGATTCTTAAGAACCTCAACTATGTCAGAGCACCTGTCAATCTCTTTTGTTCCCTGGTCGCACAAGATCAATGGCGACCGGATGTAAAGGACGGCCCAGGTGCAGGTGCTTGCGGGTGATGATTTTCACAATTTTCACCGCACGTTCGCACGCGTGAGCTAAAGGAACACGAAACACGTGCGATCGTGCGGCGCTGTCCCGAGACGGTGATCGGACAACATAAAAATAAATTCGTGACATGACAATGATGATGATCATCATCTTCCACGGAGCAGTTGGGCGTCGCGCGTTTCGTCGGAACCGACGGCAGAGTGTCAGCATTTAAAAAATCGGGCGTTGGTTTTTTCGCGAATCTTCACACACACACACACACACACACACACAAGCCGAACTGTTGGTGTTGATATATTTAATGAGGTTGCTAGCTCTCTGGTGCTGGATGTAGACCATTGGCGACCGTAATGCTGCGTAGCAGTTCTGAAAAGTGTTTGCTTTTCATTTTTCATGTCATCGAAGTTTGGGGTGACAGGTGCCGTATGAGTCGCGCTATCGTCTGGTTTCCTCCTCCGCGAATGTGACGCAACGCGGGTTCACAGTGAGTGAGCGGCATGATCATGCAAAAGTAAGACGTCGACGATCATCCGGCGCAATATGGTGGCCACCATAGGAATAAACAGGGTACATGGTACTCGGCGCGCACATCGAGACAGGGTAGACAGACAGACAGTGAGCCGGTGTGTTTTGGTTTCCAAGAATTGTGGCCATAGGGCGGTTTATGTTTTTCGATTTAAACCATGGGATGAGTCATCGGTTGGGTGAGGGGAGCGAATGACATAAAAAAACTTTATGCGAATCGTTAGTTAAGCCGATCGACAAGCTGTTGGGGATGAATAGAACCTTTAAACCCTTTAGCAAATCCACGCAACAAATGATAAAACATTGTCGAGAACTCTTTCGTCGCCCATTAGATCAAGCACAAAATTATCCCAATGACTAATAGCCGGCACCAGCCGGTACTAATTTATTTGGTCGGTCGGTGTGCGCCTGTGACATCGAGCGCCGGACACTGTTACCCCACAATGGGCAGACGAAGGATTGATTACTAGCGCTGAGTGGTGTTAGTCATCCGCGGGAAAACAACGTCCGCCCGGCGAGCAGATAGTAGAGACATCATAAATCAATGTGCACGAAATATAATTACACAAACCGGTCCAAATAAACCACTCAGTTGCGGTGGGCCAAATAGAAGGGTTCCATAAGGTAGGACAAATTATATCTCGCCAAAATTCGCCACCAACTATACCTTCCCGTCTAGCTGCATTGCATCGGCTCAATTGGGCGCATCCGATACGGTCGGAGCGCGGGTGTCAACTGCAAGCTCGTCTAGCCGAAATGCATTTTTCAAAACACACACACGTGGTGACTCGGTCAAGGTCATACGGTTCTGGCGTTCGCGCTCGGTTGTGATTTTTAAGAATGAGAAAGTGAGGGAATTGCATAATAAAAACCGCGACAATACTTACTAATATCATCCAACAGATCACTTTCTCCTAGAATGCCTTCTATTGGTAGATGTGAAACATCTGTAAGAAAATGGGAAGAAAAAGAGAAAGAATGGGGGAAAATAAATTAATGAAAATCGTCTGAATAGGCAGGGCTGGGTGGAAAGTGAGCGAAAGCTTTTGTGTTTGAGGGCATGCCGTCGGATGCCGGTGTGCCAGGCGGAAAAATGAAAACTAAGGCATGTGGGGTCTGTGGACCCCCTACAACGCCTGCAACATTATGGTGATGTGCTGTGTCCCCCTGGTTCGGACGTGGGTAATGATCCACTTCGTTGAAAGTGTGGAATGTTAGGAATTTTCCTTATGCGTCTCCGTCCTTCCCGCCTATCCGAATTCTCCTTTCCCAAGAATGCGTTCGCGTGGAAGTGTGCTGTGTTTTGTTATCGATTGGATTGCAAGTGGTTGTGAAAGTCGTGGTCTGTTTGGAGACCACATAGTGTGGGGAAGGTAAAAGGACCTCAAAAGGTGTTGCAGAGGGAAAAGTTCTAGCACAATTTACTCCCTTCATTTGGTTGGTTCGCGGTAATCAACGGTGTTTCACAGTGCGTGACATAATTATACAAACGGACTGCAATATTGTAACTATTTTAAAAAAATTCTTTGTTTTGGAATTAAATTAAGAATCTAGTATCAAGATGTTTTAAAAACTTGTATAAAAAGTAATTTTTTTTTGATAAATAATATAAAATAATTTCCAAATTTTTTTTGTTCATCTTGTTATGGTGGATTCTAAAACCATATCTTAAAGGGAACTATTACGCTGGGATTTTTTTAGGAAAAAACGTAGTCAAAAAATGTGATTTAAAAATACTAAAATATTAAAAGTCATTTTACAGAGCCATTAGAAGTAATTTAAAATAAAATTTTTAGAGCCATTTTATTCTTAATTATATTTTGAGACAATTATAGGTATTTCTCGGCCAAGTAAAGAGACTTAAAAAAGTTTTTATATATTTTTGTAAATATTGGATAGGGAGTTTAAAAATGGAAAATATTTGAACCACTGCGAAAAAATATGTTAATAATTATGATTCGACAAATTTTTTAGCCAAGTGTCTCAATGTGCGAGCCAATATGCGGATTGAAATATAACAACGTGTGTTATGTCAAAATTTCAAAAAGACCTGTATGAGGACATACATATCTCCATAATCATTTAGCTTAGCTCAACATATTTTAATCAATAAAAACTCCGGTCAAATAGTTATGAAACGCACTGTATATAGCCCCACGCCCACAGACCTCACGAGGTCTCGGCCATCGTAAAGTGTTAGAGAAGTGGAGTGAGTGTGGATTTTTTTTCTTGTTTCGTGTGCTACACCAACGTTTACAGTACCCGACGAATGATGGGTGTGTGGTTAGGATTTGAACAGTCCGATAGAATTTTCTTTGAAATGAAACGCTTTGTTATAGAGTTATGTAGACATACAATACAGCTTAAAGTCAACTACACAGCAAAATGATAGTTTTTTAATGTTTTCCTCTAAGCTTATTCGTACTAGTGTCAAACGGGGCTAGTAACTTAATGGCGGAACCTCATCCGTCGGTTTGTTGACCATCATCTATTTTGCATGGTAACGCGTTATCGATTGAGCTCACTCGCCTAAACGTTCTTTTATCGAGCGGTCGCTCCACACGTCCTTGTCCTTCTGCTCGTGATTTGTGCCAGCTAGGCTTGGTAAGGTGGGCACGTGTAAAGAATATTCCATTCTTCCCTTTCGTAGCAACGACCGGCGAACGAGCCCCTTTTCGGTTATTATCCTGTGTAAGGAAATGGGCAGCATAAGCGTGCAAAGGATCATTATTCAATCGGGCATATCTTTTTTTCATGTAAACCATCATGCCCCAGAAGCATAACAGTCAAGTTTAAGGTTGTGGCAAGGTCGGCTGTGAGCCAACTCTTTAGCTTGCTTTCTTGTTCGAAATCGTTTTCCTTGTTCTTGTACACCCGAACCGCGTCCGATGCGTTACACAAAGGGAATGTGCAAGCAAAAATTCGCTTTCCATCATCGAAGCAAGTGAACATGGGACCTGTTGTTCGGTATTTTAATTACCACAGAGCAACGACAGGACCCGTCGACCATCGGATCGTTGTCCCGGTGTCATCCAGACCACTCCCGGCAAAGGGAAAAGTATGCGCAGAAAATCTGCAACCTGTATAAATCCTGTGTGTGCCCCAGCTCGTCCAGAATTCCAGACTTTTCGCCACAGGAATGTGCACAACCCAGCGGGCGGATGAGTTAATGCACTTTTCCCCGCTTACTACCATCGATGGAGGCGCATGGTGGCAATTGCCACTGCAAGCAACGTTGATGGTGGTGGTGACACTGACGGCGATGGGTTTGTAACGCGCAATTGAACACTTGTCGGGTTGGGGACGGTCGTGCAAAATGCAAACAAAAGAAGCAGAGACAGATCGTGCTGTGCGGACATGATTAATGAGGAGTCACTTATGGAGTGAGCGGTGTCTTCTGCTGTTAATTAGCAGCACCGATCGTTTGGTGACTTCAAAGTGAGCATGTGAACAGGAGCCGTGGCAGATGAAGCATGTGTTGCATCACATAGGTTTTGCATTGCATTGCAAGTTGTTGATTTGTGTGTTTTTTTTTTATTAAAACCTTGTTCTTTGTTCACCCCTGCTGGAGATCTGCGCATAGATCGTGTCGTATTTCCTTGACTTTTCGTCGTACTTCACTGACGCCACGCGCGCGTTCAATAACCCGCCCAAGAATCTCCCCGGCACGTGGCATTGATGGGCAGAAGAGGGATGCATAAAGTGCAAATGCATTTTCGATTTCAACGGATGGTAATAAATTTTTGTGGTCGTAAATCTCGCGTGATGTCCTCCTTCTTCCTCTTGAGGTGGAGCGCGATGGACAAACGGGCAAGAGATATCATCTTCAGTGGTGATGTACTTCCTCGTTGAATAAAACGATCGGGTGAAGATCACTTGATCCTCGCCAACACAGATCCCCCTTGCATTCATCCGTTACAAAGCCGATTTTCCGATCCCGTCCGGCAGAGTAAATCTAATCCATCGGTTCAAGGTTGCAAGGAAATGGCGACAATATTTAAGCACAAGTCGTGCGTACTATTCTCTGTCCGTATTGTGTACTCAGAGCAGCAACCAAGAGAGGAAGCTGTGTGGAAAAAGTGCTATAAATATAGCAACAACGATTGCTACCCTGCTGAGTGATCTTTGCACTGGATGATCTTGATTCCGTGACTATACAAGCACAGACGAGCAGAGTTGCTGCTGTTGCTGCTGTACGGCGATCGCGCATTGTTTGCTAGATGAAAAACGAAACACAAAACTGAAGCGTAATTACTGTGGTCGTTGTTGCTGCGGGGTTTCACGGAAGCGGTCCCAACTATCCAAATAAAAGGAAAAAAAGAATGTAATCACAAACCCCCCCCCTTCAGAACAGATGGAGCGCGATGCCGTACGTACGAACGCAATGGATGCGGTGCAAATGCTGCAAAACCGGTTCAAGAACATTTGCGATGCATCACAGCAAGTGGTCGCCGGGTTTGAAGCAAGTCACTGCCGCAAACGTACGCCGGATGGACAAACAAAACACGCAGCCGGAAGAATCGCGTTCACACTGTCACAGCTTTTGTTGACGGATATTACACGATGGCTGAGACACCAATCTCGCAGATCTTTCTTTCTTGATCGCCACCGTTTAACCAGACATTGAGGAGGACTCTTCTTGGGACTGTTTTTTTCTTCTCTCCGACTGTTCGGACACAGCATCTGACACTGACACTTTTTTTTGTTGTTGTCCGTATGAGACACGAGGCCGGTCGGCGATTAACGGAAGCCGCCTGTGTACAAACAATGGCCGATCACCATCACCGCGGGTGGAGGCTTATGATATTACAATAATAATAAACATTATTGTCATGACAAGTCGGCGCACGCTTGCAATGGATCATCTTCTGTTCTCTTGGTGAAAGCACCCGTTCGCAAGTCACCACCACAGACTATCCCGCAAGGGGTTTGTTTATTTTGTGCATGCATTTTGGTTTATTTTACACGCTCAGCACACTGGATGTTCTGGAGGCGATTGACTTATGGAGTGATGTGCGGATGAAGACGGCGATTGAAACAATTCAATTAGAAGTGTTGACTGACAGTCGTTTTTTTGTGAGCAAAAAGAATGTTGGACTTTGAGTGTACTTTCTTCCGAGATAACGTTTCAAACTATCCAAGTTCCCAGTAAGGATTATGTGACGTTAAAAGCAAACAACGCTATTCAGTCTGCGACTGGATATAATCCACGTCCACGATCACATGCCCCGGTGCTGGCTAACTGTATTAGGGAGCAATTTAGCAAGAAATTCCCCGAGCTACCACCACTGGGGAACCCTTATAGCTCAGGAACCAACCCGCCCGGGTCTGGTTCTCGCTGTGCAAACATCCGACCCGATACGGCGTGTTGACGCTTTCCGTGCGATAACAATCGGTGGCACTATAAGAAAGCCTTTCGCCCACCGCCAAGGCCACACTCGGTGCGAAGACAGGCGGAACGATGGCGCCCGTGCAAGTGCTGTCCGCATTCGTGATGCTACTCACACTCGGTAGTTCGGTGCATTGTAATCCATTTTTCGGCAACAACTATGTGCTTCCACAAGGGGCACGGCTCGCGGGTGCGGCAAACACGGTGGTACGAAATCTGGACGCTGCCCAGACACAGGTGCGCCTTTCTTTGGGCAATCCAACAGCGTCGGAGTTGTTGCGGGCTGGCGCTACGGCGCTGCGAGATTACGTCGGCAATACGACGCTTGTGATGGGACAAATGTTTCGTGAGGTGGCACAGGTTGCAGTGGATCGTTCGACTGCACCGGCGGTAGTTTTCACCAGGCTTTCGTTGGCCGTCCAAGGAGTGTCCGAGTGGAATCGAAACCTGTCCCAATCGCTTGATGTGTTCAAGGTGGCGTTTAACTACGATGATAACTCCAACACGGCTAGCTATATGGAGCACCTGAGAAATTCGTTCCACAAGAACGTTCAAGAACTGTCCGACGTGTTGCAGCGCTTGGGCGATGCGATCCTGTTGGTTGCTGGACAACCACTAAATACGCAGCAGTTTTTGCAAGTAGTGTCTGCGAATGGCACCCTGCAGCAACTGCTGGACGTGGTGGAAGCGACCGTACACCTGTCGGGAGACTATTCGTCGAGTGTGGGCAAACTGGTGGCTGCAGTGCGTGCTGCCAATGACTTCCAAACACGATCGTACTCCTTGCTGCGTACAAATCAGGCTTCGATCAACACCAACGTCGATCGGTACAGTACCGCATCGAATGCATCGTTCTATCGCTTCCTTACCGCGGCCGATTCGCTCTTCACCCATCTTAAAGACACCAATGAAAGTTTCGTCTTCCGATGGCCACTTCTGTTCAGCCCCGCCGTTCAGGATAAGCTGAACCTTCTTAACCATTCGATCGATCATCTAACGTGGAACCTAATGCAGCGCACGGTAAAGGTCGCTCAGAATCTGCAGCGTACAAGTGCGCTCTTCAAGGAGGGCAACAATCCATTGAACTATCTGCGGGAAGAGACGGACCTGTTTGCCCGTGTCATGCTGGACGTTCTGCACGGGGAAAACTACTGTGCGACTGGGTTCGTAACGACGTTTAACACGTTACCACAGCAGGTAGCCACGCTGCTGGCGGGATGTCTGAACGATCAGACGACGCTGGAGAATCAAGGTGCGGGACAGCTTGTGACGCTAGCAAACAGTTTCCTCCGGCCGTACGTTACTGTTATCTACGGGCGGCTTAATATCTGCTTCCAGCAACCGTTCGATAAGATGACGGAATGTTTAGACAACGTGAGTAATGCAATTGTGTGCAGCACATTGTGGTGGAGATGCTCATTAACTCTTGTGTACTTTCAGATCGTTGCGACCATCGACTTTAGAGGGAAGTTCTTCCTGCTGGACCTAGCCAGTCAACTGTTTTTCGAGCAGGTCCAGGAAGAGCTACCGACCTGCAATGACCGTGTGCTGGAGTTTGTTCGGAACTCGGGACTGCGTGAGTCTTGCCAGATCTACAACGCTGTTGCCACGTGATCCATTGGAACCGAAGCATTAACAACGAGACACTACAGTGAGATTCATGATTTATTGAAGCGTTTCAAGGCATTACTTCGTCCAACGATTACGGTAGCGCGTCCGCTTCTTGCTGTAGATGCACATCTCCTGGATGTTGTGGTAGTTCAGGAAGTACCCATTCTGAGCCACACACGAGTTGAAGTTGTGCTGGATCTCACTGTCCACGAACGACTCAACCTGCTTCGCCGCATTATAAATTCTTCCATTCGCCCAATTGTTTTCATATCCATTCTACAAAAAGAAACATAAAACTCTTAAAGAATTCTTCTCCCCCGAAGTGAGTCATTGCCTTACCAACTCCAAACAGTAGTTAAGCTTGCGCGGTGCATAGCGGAAACAGATGTCAAACGCACCGTACGACGCATTGATCGCACCCACCACGTACGTATCGAGCACCTGCGAGATGATCGCGAACGTTTTCTCCTCGTTCGCCGTCTGCTCCGCCAGGCACCCGGTCACGTGGGCCAGGGTAAAGTTCGGGAAGGCCAGTATCTTCTCGATGTACGATTCGGTGCAGTCGTTCGAGAGCATCGGGTCGGACGCAACCTGCACCGCAACCTGCGTCATGTAGCCGATCGGGGCCGTGATCGAGCCGCGCGATTTCCACTGTTCAATGTCACGGTGCTTGTACAGCTTCAGGTTCTCGAAGTTGATCCGTATCTTCTGGATGGTGTTTTCGAGCGCTTTTTTCAGCGCGATAAAGTAGCTGGTGGTGGATTTGGGGAACGTAGCGGTGGGTATTTTCTCTTTCCACCGTCGGTACATATCTTCCTCGTACGTGCGAAGATCGTCTAGCGCTGTGACGATATCTTCCACCTGTGTGAGCGAACCGTTCAGATACGAGTCGATCGATTCGTTAAAACCTTGCTGAGCGGCCAGTGCGCGTGCATTGGTTTCCACTGTCCATGCTTCACCTTTTTCGATAACGTCCGCTAGCCGGAGTACGTTTTCCTGGAGCTTGTCGGTGGCGGCAAAGATGTCATCCACAGCCACGCTCACGTCACGCTGGTCGAACAGAGCCTCGGAGAGGCTGATCGAAGCAATCCGCAGATCGCTGTTTATCGAGCGCATCAGGTTGTGATTGTACATGCTGTAGTCGAGATTCTGGAGCATCGAGATGCTGTTTACCGAATCGTATCCGTTCAGATACCGAATCGTCTCGATCAGTGCGTGCTGTACCGATTCTAGCTCGCGCGTTGTAAAGTCTTTGAATGTGGCCTCGAATCGAGTAGTGACATTCGTAACGTACTCCTGTAGTCCGGCACTGGCAAGCTGCAGATAGTCTACCGTCGGGACGCTCTGTTTGAAACGCTCGATGGCGGCCCGAGCCGTGGACACGTTATCAACAATACCCATGGTAGTGTTTGCCACTTCCTCGTCATCCGCCAGCGGGTTGCTAGATGCGCCGGAAACGGTCGATAAATTGTTGTCACTCAGTAACACCATCACTACCACCGGCAACAGCAACACGACGCGTTGCAAAGCTCCGCAGGGCCGTCGATGCATTTTGCCCCTACCGGGTGGAATTTGTTACACGAAATTTATCGAACAAACACTGAATCACTGTGGATGAGCTGCTTGGATGAGCTCCGGGTTCGGACTGAATAGTGGGCCAGTGCTAGGTTTGGCCGTAAGCCCTTCAACGCTCCCGTCGATATCATCATTACTCGCGTGAAATAAATGCGCTACGTAACAGGCAGCCCCGAGAGAGGCGGTAGGGCCGGAGGTGCGTTTTGCGGGACCAACGCCATTATAATCAGTAGCAATAATAACGACCGGCCCCACCAACAGCCGCCCTGAGCGCTAGACAATTCCTAATCATCGCATCAACACTTTGACCGGTTGAAGGCATTCTGTTCGCCCCCGAGAGAACGAACGCTCTGCGGAATGGGTGTGGAAGCTTTGGATTTGTAGAAACAATAAGGCAACGCTTTCCGACGGAAGGTAATGTAACACATCCGAAACGTTACACCTAAGGGACTGTGGTGTGGGAGATATCACTCGAATTATGGGAGATAAATTTATAGAAATTAAATCTTTCGCAATCTCCCGATATCTCTGACAGCTTCCGATCGGTGGTTTAGAATCAGTTGCGAAAATCGGGATGCACGCAGGGCACGCATGAATAGAAGACGATGATCACCCCTCCTCAGTTGAGGATCGCGTGCGCTAGAACACAATAGTTGATCATTGAGTTGGAATCGTGGTGGTGGTGGTGGTGGTGGTGATATCTCATCCACTGAGAACCGAATGCGGTCAGCAATATTCACATCCAGCAGGTGATGCACTCTGGGCACGGGACATGGGTGAGGTTGCAAGTGGGCACTGGTACTGGTGAAGGGCAAAAGCCAGTGCTCAGTCAAGGTTAGATGTACATTTTATGTAAATTTTGATACACAATATGTATCGTGGAAGAAAATTGAGCAGCAACACATTTTGCTTCAACAGTTGAGAGCATAACCTTAGAGTATGGCAAAGAAGACGGACGTGTTAAGACGTGTCCACACACATTCCTATAGGGGGAGTTTTTTTTTTGGGAGGGTAGAACAGATATTCTGGACCGGCCAATTTAATTGCTTCGTGACATTAGTATTCGGCAAGCGACATTGTTCGGTGCTTTTTATGCTACGGTACTGAATGGATAAAGTTGGGAAGTACCGGCAGTAAAGTGAGCAGTGACAGAAAGATTGTGCGTATTTTAAGGTTTAATGGGTATCGGGTTCGCAAAAGAATGGATACGATTTCGATGGCAGAGAAATCCCCAGAGTTAGCAAGGAAAAATCTGAAGAGTTGAGTCTAAAACGAGTAAGGAAAAGAAGTCTGCAGAATACTTTTTTTTAATGTAATCACAATAGTGCATTCATCTAGAGGCTATTGAACTGACAAAGATTGGACGTAAGATTATTTAAAAGAAATCATTTCTAATCCAAAAGCGATTTGAAATCAAACAATTTTAAGGCTGCACTAAGGTCTTCAGAGAATCATTACGATATCATACTCATTTATGGCAAGATATTTAAAGTACAAATAGAAAAACCAACTCATTTCAGTCTTACTTTGCTGCTTTCGTGAGTTGTCCAAGTTCAAGTTCCTCTCAGTCGGAGGAGAAGCGTTACAAAGCGTTACAATCTTGTCGTCAAATTATTTGCCTCATTCTTCGAGTGATTGGCAGTAGACGAACTGAATAAAATAATTCAATGGCTTATCTTTGTTGACCAGAAGTACTTCGCCACAATATCTTTATTGCGATGATATAAACCAAATCATGATCAACGATTCAGAGCTGCTGATGAGATTATGAGGTTAATCTAAATGATCTTCAATCAGTTGTTTTTCTTGTATTAAAATATTCCAAAATGGGAGTTATGTCATATTGTGCAGTTTTCCCAACATATGTGTGTGTATGAGCGGAAATTATGGGAGTGAGGGCTGGATGGAGATGTAATTATTCAGATCGCCTTAGATATGACTCATGTGGGCTTTTCCTATCATGATAATCTGATGAGTGCGTTTATGGAGTCTCTTCGTGAGCCTAATGAGATCGTGGTGAGCATTAGAATGGTTTTCTCTGTGCCAGATTAAGGCAGTTCGAAAAAAAAAGAATCAAATTTTAGGGAATGAATAGCATAGGCTGATAGTGTCGTGGCCGTTATTATAAACTCTGGATCAATCCGGGCCCAAAGCAAGCATGAAGCTGAAACTGCAATCTTGACTTTGGATGTCAAAGCGGGTAGGATAAGGGATAAGATGCGTAACAATATTGTTTATTGGCACAGTGCTTCTGGTTGTTCTGATTAAACTGAATATAATACAATGATGTAACGTATGTAACGCCTGTGTCCCAAAAGGCGTAGAAGAACCCTTTTGACCTCTCTCTCTCTCTCACTCTCTTGCTTGGTTCGAAAAGGTTATCGAAATGTGATTTTAAAACACTGATAATGCAACCCACCCCCCGATCGCCAGCGGTATGAACCGGGTCGAACCGGTGCATCCTCTACTAAGTGTAACGGTAAGTGACAGAAACTGAAGCGTGCGGAGCGTGACAAAAGTAAGCACAAACCATACCTGCACCGTTGACATAAACATCCATGCTGTTGTGTGTGGTGTGAAATGTATCTATGTTTGTACTCGATAGCCGACGGCCACAAGATTTGCCGAGGTTCCGAAGGATGCAACACTGCAACGCACTCAGACGTCGTGCTGGTGGGCACGTGAATGCACCGCGCGTCCGCTGACAAACACAAACACTTGACCAGCAGCACTTTAATCACACACACACACACACACCGCAAGCGACGAAACGAACAACAACGAATCAATCTGAATGAATACGACCGAAGAACTCCGGGTTGCGTAATGTTTTGGAGTGTTTGTAGGGCGCGCGCGTAAGAAACTTGGCGATTTTAGTCTTTTCACTAGCTGTGTCCTCTATCACATTTAAAAATAATTTAGTTTATTTGTAACGTTTCTCTTCCTGAGACACACTTCCAAATGTCACCATCGTGACTTTGGGCTTGTAGTCTTGATGGCGGATCACACTGAACTAGATTCACAAATCCTGAGAAAGAAAAGAAACACGGATAACGACAAGATAGTTTGTTTGTCTCTCGTTCCAACAAAAAAAAAAAAAACGAATCAAAAATGGCAAAAACATAAACCAAACAAACAAAGTTAGAAATTAAGTCGCTGAAAGCTTTTACGCCCATTGAAGTTGTGGGAGCGTTGATGGGAAGCAAACAACAAAATGCGCACTTGAAAATAACATCGCAAACACAAACACAAGCTTTTACGCACACACCGACACGAGCATGCACACGCGCTAGGTGGAATGAAAACAAACCAATAAACGTGGGAGAGAAGGTGGAACATGATCAAGACAGAAACAACAACTACAAATTAAGCTCTCTGTGGCACGCAACACTGATGAACGAAAAAAAAAAAAAATGATTGGAAAAGGCGATCGAAGCATGGGGAGACTTCGGACACCTTTTTCTTGCGGCTTGGCCTTTCGATTCTGAGCAATGGAAACAGGTTTACCGGTCGGACAGTTTCAATACCATCCCGGACGTACCGAAGACGCACGCAACAAGCGTTAACCAAGAGTATAATGACATCGAGAAAACCCCGAAAATCTAGGTGTAATGTGACGGTAGGAAACGGTAGGCACAACTATTGATGCGTAAAGTGGAAAGCTGCTAAACGTTTTGGACGCGAGCAATAGCGTAAACACTGGCACACCGGGAACACACGGTTGCGAGGCACAACTTTCGCGCTTGGATTAGTTCGACCGAGATCGCTTGGCGTTTGTTCACTCGCCACAAGCCACGAGGCAGAATCCTTATCGCGCAGGCAGCAACACAGACCTCCGCTGCACAGCTTCAAACTTCCAGTTTCCGGCAGTTGGCACTTATCAAACCGGAGCACAAAAATCTGGAGTTAAGCTAAAACCGAATATCCCTATACACGATCACTCGTCCAAGGGACAGTAACTTCCGGAGCAAGCAAGTGTACACGAGGACTCACCGACGCGAAAACACTGAACCGTTCGGTTGCAGGACGAAAAACTGTCTGCCAGTGTCGGTCCGGCTGTCCGGTTGAAAATGGTTGTCGACTGCCGCGTCTCGCAACAAAACAGGCAGACACGCTGTGTGCTTGTGTGTTCTGGATGGCGCGGAACGCTACCGCGCATCGTCCGGGAGAAACAAACGCAAAACATGTGCACACCGCGCCTCTTGTACAACCCTCTTACAACCCTGCGATGGGGGAAGTGGTGTGCCGGTCGGGGCGGGGTTTGAGGCGACGTGACGACGACGACGAGATCATGCAACTGTGCTGCGTTGTGTGCGAGAGAGTGGGAATTAGGGGTGCGCGATTCACCGTGAGTCCGAGTGCACGAGAGCGTGATGATGACGCGGGGTGGTCGATCGCGAACCCGTTCCGGATTCATTGTGTGCGTGTGTCTGTAGGATGGACAGTCGAACGACCCCCTTTGTTGGGGTGGAAGGGTGCATAGAAGGGTGGTAAATCTTGACGGAACGAGTTCCACTAACACAGAGAGATAGCGCGAACGCGTCACAACAACACGCTTCGTACGAGGGATCGCGATCATGTCCAGCTGGTATCGATGAGTTGTGGAGCTGATGACTCTCTCTCTCTCTCTCTCTCTGGACTACCAACTGGAGAAACCGCGGATTTTGAGATTGAAAGGCGGTGGTTTTAATGTCACACGCACACACATTTGTACACACGAGCGATACGAGATCTCGTGGAGATCTCCACCGTTCGCGATCGTGAAGATGCGTGTAGTCCACTTAACGTGTGACGTTTTCTGTGTTTTCTTCCGTTTTGTTGTGCTGCTGTTGTTCTCCCCTATCGGCTCAACTCTCCCCCCCCAATCCCCTTCGCACCATTCTCATCTGCCCCAAAACACGCGATAGCGTCAACGCGTAATCATCACCGGCCGCGGTCCCTCAAAGAGCCCAGTCTCGTGAATGGGAAAATCCTTACGTTTGGGTTTTACCGGGCACACGACGACGGTAACATAAAAACAAAAAGCGGGAAGAGAGCGCGACTGATTAAAAATAAAATGACATCAATGGGAGCCGGGGCAGGGAAACCTCTCACCGGGTTAGGTAGAGGACCTCTGCCATGACTTCCCATCCGCCACACTCTGAACATCTGAACTCTAGGATCGTGCAACTTATGCTCTGTCGCACTGGTTAACCCCTCTAGATGCTGTGATCTCGTGCTGGTTGGTAAGTGTTGTGGGCAATTAATTGAGAGTACCTCGCGCGTGTGTACTGCAAACCGGTCACTAGATGAGCCTCCCTTATGGGAAGGGTGGGGAAGAAGGGGGGATTAAAAGCGCCTCAGGACTGTCGTATTCTTGGAGTGGGAGAGTGCGAATGGCTTAACCGGTTTCGTAGCCGTACCGGTAGGTGTTGGCAGTGTGGGCATTTCCCAAGCTTTTGGACACACCGGGCGCCTGGACCGATAAGGCATTTTATTGATGCGTGATGTTGGTGGTGGTAGGAACGGGACGAATCCTATAAAGGGAAAGTTTGTGTTTGCGGGAAAATTGTGCCACTGACCGATCTCGGGGAGGCATGTGTGTGTGTGTGTGTGTGTGTGTGTGTTTAGAATGTTGGTTTTACCCCTGCGGGTTGGGTTCTGCGGGTTGAGATTAAGTTGTCTTTTGTGGGGAACGCGTGTATTGGTTGTTTTAATGTGGGAATTGAAAGCGAAAGGTGGGAAAATACTGACGCGTGGAAATGAGTGATGCTGGGACGAGTCTCTCGCGAGAGGCTTGAGTTACCGTTGCTGCAGAGCAGTTACGGTGGGTTTGTGGGGTAATTGATTGTCTATTTATTTTTATGGCGATTAGGGCTTACTCATTTTCATGCTCTCTTTTAGCCGCATTAGGGTGACTTAGCAAGTCTTCAAGAAAAATTATAATATAGGGCTAATTTCCGGATTATTGTTGTTTGTCTTCCTTGTGAGATGTTCCAAGTTTAATCGATGCGTTCATTGAGGTTTTTTTCGTTTACACTTTTTTGGGGGATTATTTTCTTAAATTCTGGCTCTTGCTAAGGCTTCAAGTCGTACTTAACTGACCAAGCAAACAAAATCACGAGAATTCTAACCAAACAACCTATTAAACAGACAAAACTCATGGTTGGTTAGTTCAGAGAGACGTCTCCAAAGATTCATTAGACTTCGTGCGTCTCTCAGAAAAAAAGGCTAGAGCGCAGCTAGTTCCGACTTAACAGGTTGCTTGCCAGATATAGATCAAAAACAGGATTTTTGTATTTATTCAATGTTGCACGAGCATCGATATTGACTTAAGGTAATTCCACGAATTCATCTAATATCTTCGAGGTCAACCTCACCATTACGAAATTTCTGCCAACCCCCGTCACGATCGAGTTGCATGTCAGCACGAAGACAGCTCGCAAACACCACGGAAAAATGCGTTGCTGCATGGCAAAGTGTGAATAAGTAAAGCTAAGTTGGGCGGTTAGCTTGGCCCACTGATTCGGTAAGGGTGGTGGAACCCACTAAACGGAAGCGATGATTCATACAATCAAAGTTAGCTTAGGCGGAGAGAGGGCGGAGCGGTTGGGATGGTCCGGAATTTATTACGCCAGCTCAAGATCAAGTGTCGGTGATTGGGATGAAGAAGAAGGCAGCGTGAGTGAGAGAGAGAGGGATGGGGTGCGAAGAGAATTGGCTGCTCAGGAGGTGGTTTGGGTGGTAAATAACATAAATAACGAGGCAATCGATGAGTGCGGGCTTGGGCGAATGTGCAATTTTTTGTTTGTTTGCTATCGTGCTGATTCAAACGGAATATAATTGAAGTAATAGTAATAGAAATCTGCAATCGTGAGAGAAGAAAAACAAGTGACTTACCGCACGAAACACCAAGCGATGAAGAAGCAAAAACTGTTTTCTTGAGGTCTTGCTTTGTTGCTGGTTACTTGCACTCAGTTTATGATGGCAGGATTAATGAAACTTCGGTAGCTGACAGCTAACACACACACACACACATACACTTGTCACTGCACTCGGCACGCACTCTGACATACAAAAAAATCTCTAAACTTCTTGATAACGACACGACTGTTGGTATGGTCCGCGCTCCAGGAATAGTAGCTCCAAAATCGGTCCCTTTTTGTTGTAACTGGAAGTAAATCCGAACAAGAAAACAAACAAAAAAATCCGTTCAAGTCGTGAAAACCGTACTGACCTTCGACGTGGTACGTCAATAAATGTTGGCAATAATTCGGTAAAACCTGCCGACCCACCCCAGCTACCCTGTGCTACCAGACCTCGGGAGGGAACCGCGAGCGAACGAATCAATGATAAGGGAAGCCTGAAATCGTTCATTCAGGTAGCGCCCACCGATTCGCGCTTGATAAGTGGAGGAGGTTCGAGAGCTGGGCAACAGCTTCTAAAGCACCACAGATAAGATACTTGTGGGTTGCGAGCCCCCGGTACAGGTGTGCCTGGTAAGGGGCTTTTGGTTAGACGCTGCACTACGAGCCAACCCGCTACACTGTTGTGTTGCGTTTCGACCAGGTGGGTCTTTTTAGTGTTTTTTTTTTGTGTTTGTTGATTGTTTTTGTGCACGCGGGAAAGTACAAACCCAAACCGTTCCCATATGATGAAACACTCGGTGCATTGCGTTGATGCATCAGCTGCACTCACTACGGCTAGCCCTAGGGCAGAAAACAAAGAACGCGGTGCATATGAGAGGCGTGGAAGGAATAGCAACAGAGGACTAGGAAAAAAAACCCGTTCCGATCGACTAATCGACGGTAATTGTTTTGACAGATGAACCTGCGTGTGTCGCAGGTTTCGACACACAAAACACAAACACACACCCGGTTGACACTAGGCCTCTAAGTCATCTTAATCGACCGTGAATTCCTAACCTGTAAAATGACGCCGTTCGTGACCGACACGACGATCGGAGATCGTCACACAACGAAGACCCTGGGAGCGATATGCGTTCTTTGTTGTTTAAGGTAAAAACAAATTGTCACTCTTCCAAAACACACACTAAACGCGCGATCACTTGTCAAAAGTACGAACACTTTGATGCTTCAATCAATTGCACAAAACACGCACTCTTGGACGTTGCACTTGACAGATAATACGCCTACTAGGATGTTTGGATCTCAGCTGCTGCTGCTGCGAGACTAGGATCCTCTCTGGTTGACGTTTGCAAAGCTTCTGACGGTTCGTCCGGTGTGCGACTGGTCGTCCGCTAGGAAAAGTGCGCTCTAGTGTCCTTCTCGGCAGTGCCGGCCGGTCGGAAAAGCGAGTGGAAATGCTGCCTACACACACAAACACACACACACACACGAACCGTCGACGACGAGGGAAAAAGAAGCAATATAAACAGCAACCGTAACGCCGTACCACACACTGTACTGGTAAGTCTGGCAGGCCCAACGGCGATGGGTTGGAGCGCGCGCGTTTACTCGTCCGAGTCACAATTTACACTCACGCGCGTATATAGGCGAGGAAGGGCCGCAACACACCATACAGCCCGGTTGTTACTAACACTGTGATTGCGAATACTACTACCAACATCACCCAAAGAAAAAAAAACCCACCAACACTACCGCTAGGCGAGCGGATGCTGAAGACAAGTTGGATCTGGAGCTGGCTTGCTCGTGGTAGTAAGTCACAACATGCTACATCCGTGTTTCGCACATCCAATGGATTAAATGTGCGAGACCACCGCCCGCCACCGTACCATCCCTTCACTTCGCGCGGGTCGACGTCGCTGTTGACTATTGGCATCAGTGCTCACATGTGCGTTGGATAGAGAGCGGCCGAATGGTAGTAGGGCTGGTTCGTTTTCTCATTCGAAACCCTACAATACAGCGACCAATACTGATGTGCCTTACTTTATGATGTCATCATATGTTGGCAATACCAGTTTCACACAGTGGAGCACACGCCATGTGGGACACTCACAATAAAAGCAAACAAAAATTACTAATAAGGTAGGATGTTGAAAATTTCAATTTAATTTCCCTCTCTTTTAGAACTTTAATTTAATTTTTTGAGAAGAAAATATTCTATTGTTTACACGCACTTTGCATGCTGTCAGTGCCCCTACCCTCCTACACACACACACACACACACATATCGGTGCTCCGGTTTCATAATACGTTGCCTACTTAGATTCCCATTAGAGAGCGACGCGGGAAAGCGAATTGGGTTGCTGCTGCTGAGGGTGTGTTGTGATTGTCTACCGTACACCGTCGAATGTATGCGTGTGTGTGTGAGCGAGGCGCTTGCGCATCAACAATACAAATTAAATCAACATTCATTCGACGCGCTACCTGTTTACGGGCTACATTTTTGTGGTACGCGGGGCTCGATCCGGAAAATCCAGAACGGGTTCGGACACCCGGTCTTTTCCCGGTGTCTCTTGCCTCTCGTTTCGGGCCGCTAGCCGGATGCATGGATAGATCGAATTATGGTTGAGTTGATGGTAATTGAGACGTGTCGAGTATTGTGAGGCCAAAACAGGAAAAAAACAGAATTGTGAATATTGAGGTATTGAGATGAAGTAGTCCCTGCATTGCATTATTGAACAATTTTCCAGAAAAGTTTGACAGCATAGTTTAAACAAGCTGAGTGACTTAGTTGAGTCAGTTTTATTAGCTGGTTCAAATTTAAACTGTAACTGCCAATCTTAATTAATTGACGGGTAACAAGATCCATTTTATGATGCCCATATCATGGCAGCGGCAGATGAATGAGTCACGCAGTCGGTGTTTAGGGGTAGAGACAATGTGTACTTACGTTGGTGAATCATCTTTACTAGGGGTCACGAGTATCTATTTACTGTCGAAGAGTGAAAGGCCGCGTGGTTTAGTGCAGACAGTTAGGAACCATAGAAAAAAAAATGCTCCGCAGTGCTAGAATTACTTAACAAGAAAACATGAATAATACACCCTTATGTACTCAGGACGCAGGAGTTCCGATCCCTATTGAAAATGATACTTTTGCTACTTAAATGTCCTCTCTTAGTCATACACCGCGAAGTCAGGATATGGCGACACCAAGTGTCGCCAGGAAATTGTCGCGCCAGGATGACTCCTACTCGCGAAGGAGTCACCTTCCCAAGAAACCAAACAAATATGTGAGGTAGTTACCCATTAGTTGCTAGTGTTTAGTATTTAAGTGTACAATATGCTTTGCGTGAGAATTTATGTTGCACCGGAATTCCGATTGCTACTCCCACTTGTGGTTGATTATGCTGCCGGATGACTCATCGCTAAAGGAGCATTCTTTAAAGATTTGCTTGGACGACGAATCCTTTCCAAACAGTGCTCGTAGTCTTTAAAGTGAACGTGAGCTGAGCCGCGTCGCGTTGACATCATACTGGTCCGTGATTGGCTGGTGCCCCTGAGGCAGCATGGTCCGTTGATGGGGTTTTGTTTTTGTTGGTGCGTTCCCAAAAAACGCGCAAGTCCCAACCACGGTCTCGTGTGGACCGCACCAACACAGACGCTTCATTCATGATTTTCCCGCACATCGACCGCTGCGAGAGCGGCGAGCATGTGTGTGTGCCCGCGCGTTCGTTTTGTATGGCCACGAAGTGTTCTGAGCTGAGTCCTGGCTAGTAGACAGGCAGGCAGGCTGGCAAAAGAGTACATAATCCTTGGATGAGTTCTAGGAATTGGAGTTCTGACTAACAGAACCCCCCCGTCCCCCTGGTGAACCTCAATGGAATGGGGAAAATGGAGCTTCGTTCGGTAGCATGGTGCTGAATCACGCAACCTGGTAAAGCTTTTCTCGGTTCCCTCTACGAAGGAAAGTGAGAACTTTTCATCACCATTTCCTTCGTGTCCAAGGGGCTTGGTAAGTTGCCGGTAATTAGGTACATTTTTCAATCGATTTCTTGTCATGCTTAAATCATTAGAATGACGGTGAAATGCATGTGGGAAGAAATGTGCATTTTGGGTCTGCTGCGTCTCACCAGAATGTCCTTCGGAGGACTTTATGACTCCAACGGCAAGTTCCATGGCGATGCAGTTTTCCGAGAATTGAAGCACAAAGTTTTAGTGCTTTGAGCAGAATTTTTGGCAACGGTAAAAGGTTGTCGGAGTTCTACGAATTTGAAACCGGCTACCGAGTGATGCCAGGACACTGATGCGTGTGGCTTGGAATTTTATTGATTTTACATAGAATTATCGCGTGACATTGAACCTGAACCAGCGGCCTGAACAGTTCGGGGCTGGGATTTTCCCGCCGGCCGGCTAGATAATGTTCTTGTTTCCCTGGCAGTGCGGAAGGTGGGTCAAGATATTTCGTGGAATGTTGTTTGCTTTATGCAATTGTTTATGCACAGAAGTTATGTTTTAATCTCTGCGATGAGTATGAGCTTATGGTGGAAATGGATAATGTTCCGAGAAATCGTTAGAATGGCAAAGTGTGCATTAAATGCAATGTATTCTGTTACGATGAACAAATGGAAATTGAGTTTTGAATGAAAAGATTCATTGAGTAGTACTTCGGGCTTAAGACATTTAATCATAAGACTTGTCGTGTTCTTTGTAAGACACTTAAAGGGATTATTAAGACTAGGTTGGAAAAGTTTTGAGTTGATTATTTTTTTAAAACTTTAGTGGTATTTTCAGCTTTTGGGGTTGAACTGTGGGAAGATTTGATAGTTTTCTGATGTATGAATATATGCCCGAATATTGTAAGTCGGTCATGTTAGGTCAATGCTGGCATATTGTCTTATCCTTTTTTTTAATTACGACAGATTTTTTCTTAAAGTAGGAATTGTTATTGATGAACACTCAAGATTCGAACCTTGAAGATGGTTGCTGTACAGAACTTGCTCGTTCTTAAGGGATGTTAACGAAGAAAGCGGCCTCAATTTTCTTACATATACGATATTTTGTGGTCCTCTGGCCAAGGCAATAGCGCAATGGTCTTCACATGGCAGGAATGGAGTTCAACTCCCGTCCAGACTGTTGCTCGATACACAGCACTGACTATCCAGCTAGGGTTATAGTCAAGGGTTGGATAACATTGAATTATGGGAATACAATAATTGAAAATCCATTTAAAATTATTATAGGTTTATTGAATTGTTTTAGTCAAACCTAATTGAACTATCAATGCAATTAAAATCGGTTTATAAATTATTATGGGTCAATTTGAGTTGATTAAAAAATTACGCTAATATCACTGGTAACGAATAACTGGCGTCATTTCGTAGATGCACCCTGTACCTGCAGTGAAACGATTTTGAAATGAAATATTTCACGAAACGAATGAAACTTTTCAAACGAAATTCAAATATTCATTTCAAACGTTACTGCGCTCATCTAAGCGTGGTCTTATTGGATGAAATTTATGTTTTGCATGAGGAATTGTGATATTATCAATAGGACATTAAATAGCAAAACAAGCGCTTAAAATCTTGGTTCCTAATCCGTTCGATTATGCACTAATATTTATTTCACTTTCACTCCATGCGAAACAGTCTACAACGCTTAACACATTTAGTCCGTCGCAGAGAGTGACGCCTAAGAGATTGCGCTCATCTAACAAACTGTATTACTGGTTTGGTTTATCAATTTCCCTCCCCCTCAATCTCATCTCCTTCCGTACCCTTTTTCCCGGCTCCACCGCTTCTATCACGTGCGCACCAATTAGCGCGCACACACAGCACGGGAAAACAGAAAACGTCGACATTTTATTGCTTTCCGCGGATGGCACACGGTGGTCACGCGGGGGGGAAAAAAACACATCAATTCCTCACATCGCATTCGCTGGACAAAAAATTGCATCCCCCTCCCCACTTCCATATCCTTCCAACCCTTCTCTCCTCCTCCGTATAGTCGCAGCAAATGGCTAAGCGCACCGGTGGCAAATTGTTTGTGTGTGTGTGTGTATCTAAGTGTGTGTGTTTACATATCTTTTTACGGCTAGCTGCTTGCATGTATGCTGCTTGCTTAGTGGTGTTCTGGTTTACAAATAAACGACATTTGAAAATCTCACTTCCGATCACGTGTGACACACCATTTTGGGCAATGGTTATCCGAGTGTTAATTTTGGTGGCGCTTTTATACGATGATGATTTGTGTAAAAGTTTCATATTAACTTCCTCCCGTCCGCTGCTTCCAATGCTGGTAACGAAAAGTTCTGTCGAAAACATGTTCCCATCGAATCGAGCCGACCGTCGACTGCATCAATTACACTACTCCGTGTGTGTTAGGCCCTACGAGTGTTGCTTGTTTATATCATATGTTATTGGGCATCGTTTACAGGTTAGGTTAGGATATTTAACATCTAAATTTTGAACTCGAATTAAAAGCTTTTGGTATGTGGGTTTTCACACTATCCGTCACATCTGTACCGCCCATCCTGGTCGCCAGCGAGGGCGCTTGTATTGGTTGTCAAACGAGTATTTGATAAATGTATGCTAAACATGTGTTTTGATATCGCTCTCTTACTGTCTGGAACTGGAATCGAAGTACAATCCGTGGGAAATTAGACCTTTCCCCTTTGTGTCAAATGATCCATCGCTTGTCAAGAACTCCTCCAAAAATCCAAATTTCTCATCGCAAAGTGTTGGAGTGTCGGTAAATTTCTAAATATTAGAATTTTGGGTGTTTGGTTGGTACTAGAAGTAGGTTGGTACACGGCGTTGGCGTTGAGTTAGCTTTTTTTCTTAAGTATCACAGAATCAGCATCTATTTGCTTGTATTCCAGTTCCAGTTACCGAAGGGATCAAACGTGTTTGGACTGTTGTTTTGGGGCGGGCAGTTCAAATTAGTTGAATATTAATCTTATTATTTTATCTCCAAAACTCGCTGGAGCTTCGACCATTGTTCCTTCTGCTCTGCCACCAGCCTAAAGATATGGAATGAATGAGGTTCATGGAGAAATGAATGCCACACTATGCGCTACACGCTTTCGGGCTAAATATTGCTCTCAACGCAACGGCTAAGCACAGCGTAAGCATCGAACGGACACGTACTGGTACTGCAAACATTGGCCCTAAAGGAAGCGCACACCGCTAGCAAGGTGTGTAGCTGTCTGTCAATATGCTCTAGAATCGTTACAAACAAACGCTACTGAAACGCGGGTTGAATTGGTGTCTAAGCTTGTGTGTTTTTACTCTAACCCTTACTCTCGTTCAAACATCACTTCCAAACAACCCAAACTTGCTCCCTCCCACGGGTAAAGGGCAATGGGCCATCCAAGCGCTGGATGGCTGATCGCTGAACCGCGTAAATGCAACTAGAGTAGACAGGAGTTTGGCACAGAGAAAGGTTTGGTATGGGGATTGTGCAGGGATCTTGCGTCTCTTGATCAGATCCTGAAGATGTTTTACCGAATCGAGCGACACAGAAAGGAATGTAGTAGTAGTAGTAGTAGTAGTAGTAGTAATAGTAGTAGGAAGTAGAGACAAATACAACCAAACCCATTTGGCACCAAAGAGTAAAAGAAGTGTACAGAACGGTGCCATTTAGTGTGTGTGTGTCCGGGTGTACCAGCATCACAGCAGGAATGGTTTTAAACCATGCCAAATCCTTCCGTTCCCTCGCTGATGGCGAACATAAGGGCTTTCTCAAAGTGCTCGTAGCTTTCGTAGTCCGGCAAGCAAAGTTGGTTGAAACTGGAATGAGAGATTGGTGAGATTAGTGCTCCTGTAAGATGAGATGACCTTTGCGGTGGTTCCTTACCAAGTGTGAGCTGTAGGAAGATTACCAAATGTGGGAGCTGCAGTTATTTGAAACCTGGGATTCAACTCCTAGCATGAAACAATGAAATCAGACCGCATTAGTTCCGAGAATTCTGGAACAGTTGAGGAAGTCTGGACCTACCTGAAAGCCTCCCGGAGGTAACTGCGAACAACCGGTAGTAAACTGAAGCAGACGAGCCATCTCGGTTTGGGAAAAGTTACCGACAGCGGCCCAAAACCAACCAAGAACACGGCGGAACTCGGCCGAACCTCCGTTTACGATGTGATTCGCCCGGAAGTCGGCGATAGAGTACTCGCCCGTACCACAAAGAAGTAACTGGAAGGAAGATACAACGAATCTCTTAGCCATCCTCACGTACAAGAGAGTGTTACTCCATAGAACCTACCTCCAGCTCGTTCTCATCAAAAATGCTCAACAAATTATCCGGAATGATCCCGTTCAATCCCTTCAGGAAGCTATCGATCTCCTCACGCACATTGTTGCACAGCCGCTGCTGAGCCAACGCGTCCAGGTACTGGTTCTTGGTGGCGTTCGTCACCCTCACCTTCGCCCCGTTCGGGATGAGCTCGACCGTCTTCTGCAGCTGGCCGCTTTGGTCGTACATCTCCTCCACGAAGTACAGCTCCAAATTCTCGCTCGTGTCCAGATCCGTCTCGAGAATGTACTTGATCTTGGACAGATACAGATCGGGATCGTCCTGCTCGAAGTACTTGTAGTGTACGCGAAGCCCAATCAGCTGGGCCAGAAAGGAGCGTGAAAAGCGTGCCCGTACCAGCTGCCGGTAGGTTCCACCGAGCGCCGACTCGTACAGACACTTGCCGACGACCTTGCCCGCAAACTCAAAGTGCTTGAGCTTCAGGTGAGGTGGACGGTTCGGGTTCGGGTGGACCAGTGCCTGGCGTTTGTCGTGGAATGTACAGAAAAGACCACCACGGGGGTCAAATAGGGCACTGCATACCAGCTCGAACCATTCGCGTCTTAAGCCACCCCAATCGATTCCTGCAAGCAGAAGGCATTCTGTGAGTGTCTTGTGGCATTAGACAACTGGTGAGATCGCCTACCTTGCTCTCCTTGGAATGTAACTTCAAAATTGCCACACCAATCCGATACGGAAAAGTTCTTGGTCGCCTTCATGCTCGACTCGAGGATTTTGTCCCGCTGCACCTTCAGCGATAGCTTCTCGTGGTAGTAGTTGGAATGGAACTTGCGTACCTGCAACGAAGGAAGAACAGAGCAAACACTAACATAAGCAGGCAGGCTCCGCTTGTATGGGGTTGCGTACAAGTCGCACTTCGTGGTAGAAGAAGTCTTGCTTGTCTTTGAACGTTTCCGAGCCGCCGATGTTCTTCAGCAGAAAGTGTGTGAAGGTGGCCGCGATGACGTTACGCTCCTTCGATGCCAGCTCGATCTTGGGCTGGCAGCCATCGTCAATGATGAAGATCGCACCGTGGCTGTTGTTCATTTGAATGGTTGATGGTGGAAGAAAATGGAACTGAAAGCGGGACAGCGAGTCGTCGTTAGTGCGGTGGAGATGACCCTCCCCGAGCTACTCATGCACATACCTTAGTGGAAGGACAGAGACGAAACGTTGCGATACGCTTGGGAATGATTTTCAGGATCATCTCCTTAATCGTGACCTGCTTCGGTCCCACGTAGCAAAGCACTTTGCGCGGTTTGGTCCACCGTTGCTGGCCGTAGATGCTGAACAGCTTGGCCTCGTAGCAGATGTTGTGCTTGCGCGACGCAATGTTCTTGTGCACCAGCGTCGTATCACTGCTGCTCAGCACAATAATGTCAAAGTCACCGTTCGGTATCGGGTGCGCCTCGTAGCTTACCACCGCCCGCAGACAGACCGGCTCGGGAAACAGGGCGGTCAGACTAATGCGTGCGTTTACCTTATCGTACGAGAAGGTAACCGCGCTGCCAAACTTATCACTATGATTACCGTAGAGATCGAAGATGTCGATGCTGTACCCCTTGATCGGATCACAGTCCGCCTCAAACTGGCACGTATTGCCGTGCTCATCGCGCGGCTCAATGTGCAGGAAGGTTGGTGCACCGGCACAGCACACCACCGTACTGGCCGGCCGGATAAGTCGCGAGCGCCGTGCATCCATCGGTCCCGGGGCAAAAGTCTTCAGGAACGGACTGCCCGCAATGTGGCTGGACCCGATGAGGACCGAAATTTTGTACTGGCCGGCAGCGCGCACCGTAAACTTAACCTTCGCTATGTTGGCATTGTTCGGATCGGTCGGCGAACCGAGCTCGCTGATCGTGACGATCTTGCGCGTACCCTCGGTAACCTCGACGAAGAACTGATCCGTATCACAGATGGGATATGCCTGACCGTTGCGCTGGTGGAACCGCACGGTAAAGCACATCGTACCGCCGACCCGGGCCGGATCGGTCCAGTCCCAGTGCACCTTGCAGTTCGCCGGCAGCAGATACTTCCCGGTCACGTACTGGAGCAGCGAGTGGCGTGCTTCCGGTGCGAGCGAGGGCTGCGTCATGGCGGCGAGCGTAACGAGACCGGCCACCGACACCGAAACCACCAGCATACCGCCCCACGTCCACGCATCCTGATGCTGGCTCGACTTCACAACCGTGGACCACAGGTCGGCTTTTAAGGCTTCCAGGTTGGCTTTGGAGGTTGGCAGTTTTTGGCGGGCGGTCGACCAGATCGGCCAATCCTTGCCCAGGATCTGGCTGGCCCGGGAATCTTCCAGCCAGTACACATCTTCCAGTGCCGTAACCTCGATGGCAACCAATCTGCAATGGTGGACGTAGTTTATTAGCGAGCTTATAATACCTGGCATCAGCGCAATCGTACCTGGAATAATGATGCTGCAGTCGATGCTCCTTAAGCCACTCGCGAAGTATTAGTTTCTGTTGTAGATTCAAGGCAGCACGCTGAAGACGCTGTTCATCTCCCGGTGGTAGCTCCGGCAGGCGCTCCGGATCTCCGCAGCTCGAGAGCGTCGAGATGCCTGTGCAAGTAGGTCAGTTGGGGGAACAGTTTTGAAAGCGCCATTAGTTGCGTGTGGTTGCTATTTTCAGTGTTATTTATGATACTGCCGGACGGGGAGGTAAACAAATTCCAACCCCCGTACGTATGCAATCCGCATAACAAAGTCATCATTTTAGTGCCAATTAGAAACATTTCCGCTCTCCGGGTGCTCGGTTTCGCACAAAAACACAGAACTAGAAATTGCACAAAATGGCAAAAAGCCCAAAGCGAAGCATGTGAGCATACTGCGATATTGCGCAATGGGCCACGCAACCGTGCTAGGACCGTGTTTGGGGATGCGTAGGAGGACCACCTTCCAAGGGGGCAACGGTTGTTGTGTCGATAACCAGTACTCTCCGTGTCCGTGGAGCTATCATGATGTCGGGGAGTGCGTGCAAACCCCGGGTCAGGAATGTGCGCACGGGGTGATGTTCGCGTGGTGCATATTCCCCACGGGACCGATGCACATGAGCGTGTTTTATGGGTATTACGAAATTTAATTTACGCAAATGAAGCCGTTTCCTCGTCCAAGTTCCTGGGCGGCGTGTAGTTGGGAGCTGCGAACCGTAGCTATTGCATGCAATCGTTAGCAATGCAGTCAGCAGTCGGCAGTCGAGCCCGGTAACCTTTGCCGAAACAGGACACCAAGGCTGCTGCAGGCAGTGCCGCGAGCAAAAGGTGAATAAAATTTAATTTTATTTTTATTGCTCCCCACACACACATACACACTCGCACACAGAAACACATTAATGGACAAACATTGCATACAGCTGTGGGGCGGAAATGGTTGGAAAGTAATAATGGCACCATTATGGGTCCAAAAATTGAGCGATTGTTTATGTCTTCTTCGCCAACCGAAATCGGACGGAGAGGCGGTTGCCACGCACGGTTTCCGGGTTTGCGTGGAAATGAGCGCACGTGGTGGCGGAGTGCACACGTATTAGATGCATACCGGAGCTTAAAATATGAATTTGAAATGGCACGCGTTGCTGCGCGAATAATGTTGGGAATGCCATTGATTGTAGTGAGTCGCGCTGCACTTACGCCAGGCCAACGGCTGTGAAACTAAGTTGCGCAGTAATGGGACCCAATGTATTATGAGCACGTACGCGGAATGTATAATGGTAGCGAAACTATTATTCCCACCATATGGTTCCTGCCCGTGCGAACGCTCGTCAAGGACACCCGGCAGTGTGAGCTGCCCGTGCACTTGCTTTGTTCCCATCGGTGTTTTGAAAAGACGCCCGTTTTCGGTATCAAATTCCGGCATCGATTTCACCAATCGTTTCATACCAATCGAACCGGAACACACACACACACACACGTGGTGGAACCACTCAAACCACTGCATTTATTGCCCTTTTGCCCCCCCCCCCCCCCCTACACCAATCGATGCCGGGCTAATGGTGGTTTTTTTTCTTGGAAAATGGTTTCAAATTTCCGAATCTTTCGTCCTGTCTTTCGGGCGCCGCATTCTTGCAACAGCACGTTAATGGTTAGCCGAAGGGAATACTTAGGCAAAAAGGTTATCATTCCTGTGGAGGACACCCAGGGGCGAACGTCGATCAGGGTCGAAACCCCGGAGGAATGATTGAACGCCAAGTGGTGTACAGATGGACGCCTTTATTTGCTCACGGTTAATGCTCTCTTTTTTTCCCCCCCGGCTGAAGATAACATTTTTCACCGCACAGAAAATAAAGGCTGCACATAACATATTTATGGAAGGAGAAAGTTTTCCATTTCTACCACAACATGATTCGGTTATCGGTTCGATGCTAAAAAGCCACGGTTTAAGAAGGAATTTCTTTTCATACGATGCTCTTTCCTAAGGGGTTGGATTGTTGGGAGTGGGATAAGGAAGAGTTTCAAATCGGAACGGGTAGCATCGGAGCGGTGTTTTGTTATTAAATTTGTATTCTGCATGCTTAATATCGAATCGCTGCGGTGAATGCAGGGTTTGCCAGGTTGGATATGAGGCTGCTGTGCATCTGAAATAGTAAAGAGTTTTATATGCTTGGCTGAGTAAAGGAAGATGAGTGGATCATAATCAGAGAGAGGGCACACGCATCTCGCTAATAACCCGGAAGCGGACCGCTGGCAGATGCGATAGCGGCGCCGGTCTTCACACGGCCTGACCGCGGTTCAAATCCCATCTGGGCAGTTCCCCCATAGTGAAGACTGACTATCCAACTCTGCGGTATCAATAGGTCGTTAGGCCAATAAGAAAGAGAGAGAGAGAGAGAGAGAGAGAGAGAGAGAGAGAGAGGGCAACCTTCAACCAGAGAATTTGGCATGATTTTTTCACTGGGTGAAGTGCGAGAGTTTGAAACTGCTATTATTGTAGGACCGAGATTTAGGGAAAACAAACCCTTAGGCAAACATCAGCAATTAATCAATACAGAATTATAAAGTATACGTATACGTCAAACGTTGAACGCTGGGCCAGGACAATAAATTTTAGCGTTCATTTTTTTCAACATGTCATAGCGCTAGGTCGGAGCCCATCAAAGATATAGCTGAAAATCTGACATATGTTGTATGAACATTGATAAATTGTTATATTTATTAGGAACAATGTCGCTATAAGGGATCAACTTGCACTCTAATTTATCTTAAAATCCACGCAGTTAAAAAAATGTGACCTTATGCTTTATGACCTAGCAAACCCTGTAAAACAAAGCCAGCCAAGCCAGAAAAGCGCACGTGAAGCACAACGGAACTTATTCCGTTCCAACCGCCCGGCATCGGCCATGATGTCGAAGGTTATGGTAGAAAAACAAAAACTTTTTAATTAAACTTGCCCTGTCTGCCATTCTTTTTTTTCTTTCGCGGGCATCGTTTTTGTCTTTATGATAAACTTTTTATGGCAAAACACAGAACACAGAAAAGGAGGAAATTCGATTTCCTTTGCTAGAAAGCGTGCGCCCTGTTTCACGATGAACATTTGAATGCAAAAACCCAAATGACAGCGAGAAGGAAAATTAAGGGGAACAGCCTCACGGGCGAAAAAACGAAACTAAACGGAGGTAATATTGTGTACAGGTGATCTGACGCTCGAATGACATCTTCGTGACTTGTGGACACTTTTCGCGAAAATTCGAGAGAAGAACACTCCTGTCGGGTTTCTGCTGCGAGCAAGCAAAGCAAACCAAACATTGGCACCTTGTGCCATTCCTTCGCGCCAGCAAGTTTGCGTGCCGATGGGAATGTTTTATAAGCAATCGTTTACATCGTTACTCACGCCCGCCCGGGTACGTGTTGAATTGCGAAATGAAGCGCGTGGAATGTGGTATTAAACTTCCAAATACGTATCACCTGATGCGAATGCCGGGGGTTACTTCGTTTGCTGTTGACGAGGATTGTTTCTTTTAATGATTTCGCATCAACCAGTACCGTCACGTCGCTCAATTACAAACACTTCACGAGCGCGATGATGTCCCTTTTGGTTGAGAGTTCAGCTGTCAATGTCAAGGTTATAAGTTTTTTGAAGAAAATGGGTGTCTCTATGGGTTTTGAAACACAGCCAACATGCCAAGCGACTGTAATAGATATCCAAACGGCATGGATCGGAGTTCTTGCAAGGGATACATCCCCATTGGGATCCCTCGAGTGTACTGAACTAATCTTGCGATCGAAGACCCGCCGCGCTTAAATCGACAAACACCTGTATGCACATTTGTCACGCAACAATCTTCCGTGGCTTTGGGCCCTTACATTGCTTTTGGCGGTTAGCTCCTATACTGCGAAGGCTGTTTTGGCAGCGATAGTAATGGCCATCGATTTATGGTCCCCTGGCGGAGTAAATAACGGAGCAAGCTTCCGGGCACGTTCGAGTCAGTGCCAGAGACAACAAGTGCCTCGTAAAGCAGCTTCTTATTGCTCAACGTTTTTCAATCACATAAGTAAAATCGTACCTCTTCACCGAAAGGCGAAGGAATTTCTGTGAAGCTCTCATTATGTGGTTACTTCAATATCTACCAGCTTGAAGACAGTCGGAAAAACTTCCTTAAACCATGCCCACCGCATGGTTGGAGTAATATGGGTTACCAACACAGCTCACGCAAAGCATCAATATACAATCACGCTACTCGACTGATGCAAAAATAAAAAAAGAGCCGCGTAGCAAACCCTCCGATATAAAGAGACCGAAGGTAGCGATGATATGAATCTGGAACTTGTGGCTTAAAATAAGTCCCAACATTCGTTCCGCTCTGTTCGGACGAGCAACGAACAAAAGGGTGGAAGGAAAGCCGCGACGCAACGGAACATCATCGTGACGTGAAGTAATGCCAGTTTTCCAAATAGACACCACCCGTCCGGTTAGCTGCACCAGCGTTTGCTTTCGAGGTCATGAGGTGAACTCAGCTGTACGGTCCGTGTTTGCGCGGCAGTCCGGCAACCGGCGCTAACGATCGGACTCAATGCAACGGGGATTGTTGGCCGTGCTCCCGTCGGCCAGCGTCGTTTCAAGGATGCACCGGTGAAATTGTGCAGTACGATCGTAAAGGTAAACGTCGGGCCAAACTCGCTCCGCGATGGGCGAACGGTGAGGTGTTTAATTCGTTGCAGCTCTGGAAGCCATACACACGACGATTGACTTCGGAGAGCGGGCGATTGGAGGGCTGGCGGACGGTTGCCGGGTGGTTTGGGTATGATTAATTTCAATCAGATTTTCATTCCCCACACCGGTTTTGCAACAAATCCGACTTGATTGACGTTGAATTTTCACGAAGAGCAAACGGCTCCAAGCCCGACGGTACGACGATGGAGTGTTTTTGTTGAGGGTTCTTTATGTATTAAGTATCGATCACTTGTGTGCCGTGCTGCCGGTCGGATTGATTGGGAGTCGAGCTGTGAAGTTTGTTGGGGAAGCAATAGATGGACAGAGCAATCAGATAGATTGATAAGTTGTTTCAATGTTTCAACCCAGCACGATGTTTACTGAATTGCGCTAAAATGTAACAGTTGCTTTGCTCGGAAGTTTATTATACTACACATATCTATATATAGATAGATTGATTTTTAGGGGAAATGTTTTAGATTTTCGTTTTTGGTTTCTATAACCGAAAACGGATTTTTAATTGTGTGGTCTAACTTATGAAGTTTTTGTACGAAATTATAAAATGGTGTTATAATTGCTTAACTTAGATCTCTGCCTAGCAAGACTTTTACGCTTGTGGTTGTCTGGTATCTTTCTCATGACATGGCTAGCCAATCAGAAACTGGCGCATTTAACATACTGCACTAGGAAAGAATAGCTTGCACAGCTCGTCTTTGAAGTCTCGTTTTCCTCCATTGTAATTTAGCATGTACAGGAAAAAGATTCTAGCGATTCCAGGGATTGATGGCCAAGTTTTGTCTGTTGCGTCAAATATTTTTCTAAACAAATCCACGCTCGATGAGATACTTCAGTCAGGGGGCTTGATTCCTGTGCTAGAGTTCTCAAGAACAAATAGAGAGCCAAGGATTAGGATATCTCTAAGGATGCTCCAACATTGACTCAAGAGCCTGGAATTACCCATGATGACATGAACTCACGGATTAGCAATCGACTAGAAGAACCTATGAAATTCTTCAGGAGATCTCAGAACCCAGCCAATAATTTTAGCCTAAAAGGTATCTTCTTCTTCTTCTTAGCTTAAGGACCTGTTTGGCCAAGTTGGCTCACAATGGGAGAACGGCTTGGGCAGGGTTTGATCCCCGGTTCTGCCGTGTGAGCTTTCAGACTGTATCGGGATTTAAGGATGGTTTATAGGATTTGATGTATAATATCTCAAATTCTCAATGTTCTTAGCCTTGAAGACTTGAAGGTCTAGTATAGATTTGAACTCAAACTCATGCGTTAAAGCTGTGTTGTAACAGGTCTACTATCAAGGTATACTTCTTCAGGGAGATTAGGTTGCTAATGGTAGGATTAGCCTGTACTTTGAATTAGTAAAATGGTTGAACAACTTACTGGGAAAAAATCTAGGATTATATCTTTAACTAAGAATTTATTTCAAGGAATTGTACAAAGAAATTGTTCATAAAATTCAAAATGACCGTTATCAAGCCAATAAAACTCAATCTACTATGCCTTTGCGATACCGCCCAACAGTTTAGCATAGCATGCTGGCATGCTATTTCTTGCATGTTCGACAACCGATTGCATAATTTCAAATCCCAACTGCATTCGTTCCTCTGTTTACACCTTAACGCAGGGTGCAAAATTTGTCCAGCATCTATGTCCCTCCAGACGCTCAACGCTAGTAAAGCTTCAATTATTCCTTTCAATGGTACCAAAGCCAAACCGATCGTTTCCTTACAAAAAACCCCGAGAAGCTTTGCCAACTGTCCACTCTGCTCAACGGTGTCGATGGGGCGTTGAACAAACCGGCCCATCTCGCACGAGGTGTGCTTTTTGGCAGTGGCTCAAAATCCGGCCGAAGCATTTATCCCCCCCCCCACCCGGAAAAACGACAGTTTGATCAGATTCAACGTCCATCAGGCGGCTTCGTCAGCTCGGGGGCTCACCACTTGGCAGACGTGATTGGCCGGTGTTTAGAAGACGTTCGGAAAGCCAAAAACGAAAACCAAACCACCGCCCCAGTTACGCCATGTTACGGTTGGTTTTCAACAAACGGTCGAAAAGCTTCGTGTTGTGTGGTTTGAATATTTTACAAAATCTCGCCTCGTTCCGTCGATGTTTGGGTGGGAAAAAGCGACAGCAGCACACATATCGGTTTCCCGATTCCCGGCTCTCGCACTAATCTTACCCATTGCAGTGGTGGTGTTTTTTTGTTGAGGATGCTTTTTTGGTTGACTGCCAATCGAGCGAAAAACGAATTGAAGACTTTTACCGCAACGGAACGTAGCCAGATGGGCTAGAAAAGTGATACACGAAACAGCTGCATTTGGATTGCGGCTAGGGGTTGGGGGAATCCAGGCGAAGTGAAGCATCGATCGTGGTGAACTTTCCCGATGCGGCACTATCGATGACGAGTGGACTGGGTGGTGGGAGTGATTCTGGCCCACTGTTTTGCAGGTGGTTACCAATTGTATTTGAGGAGAAAAATCAATCAAAGAGCATTAAAAATGGGGGAAGATATAAGATATTGAAGGTCAGAAGGCTTCCTTGCTTCGGTTTCTAGTTCTAACTCTAATTGCAGTTGCAGCTGTGCGATATACCTCGAGCTGAAGATAGTGAGACAAGATGCCGTCACGGTTAAATATTTGAATTCGCCAAACATCATCACCGCGCCGTGATGAGTGGCATCACGCCACTTGCACAGTAGAAGTAGCGATAAGAAGCAAGCTTCTACTCGGTGGGCTCAAAATAGCGTTGTTAATATTGTCACAAGTGTTGTGTCCATATCAAAACGGGGCATGATATTATAATATGATGAAACACTGTACACTGGCTACATTGATTGAAGTTTTCGGGTGACTGCAATGCGGAAAAGTTCGTTGATAAAACCGGTGGAGCTATCGATAGTGTGCCCGGGTATTGCTCCTCACAAATTATATTATAGGGCAATCATTTAAATTGGTATGGATGAGAGCATTAAAAGCGGACACTCTTTCCTGCTTTTTCCTTCTAGCTTTCAGACGCATGCACATTTGATTATGGACGATGTGTGTGTGTGTGTGTGTGACCTTGGTGAAGGGTCGCCTACCAGAGTCGGATGGCTCTCGATGCTTAATTAAGCGGCCTTCTACAATTTGCATAAATACAACCCCACACACTGCTCACCGAGGGTGGCATCCAAACGATGATGGTTCTTTAGTCCTTCTGTTTTTTTTCCTGGCTGGTGAATTCCAACAGCAGATTATGATAGAGAGTGTGTACGGCTGAAGGCTTCAGTGTCAGTGGTTCGTGAATATGTATGGGAACGCTCCCTATCGTACGGGGTCCCTCGAGGCGTCAAATGGTCCTTTGTGGTTGTGTGATGTCGCTGCTGACGAGTGAGTCCGGTACCTCCTAAAACCTTCCGCCGAAGCTGACAGCAGCGTGTGCGTTTGGTTTAGGGTGACTTCTTTTCTTTCTCTTTTCCATATAGAATACATTCGTGCTCGTAAAGTGAAGCGAGAGCTAATAACGTATCTTATCTAATGCATATAAATCGAATAGTTTTTTTTCGGGGTGGGATTGGTTGTACCAGTCACACGGAAAGGGGGGGGGGGAAAACAGTCCAACTAGAATGAACCTTTAACCTTTTGAGAAGCGAAATGGTTCGGTTTTTATGGTTTACTCCGATGAGTTGAGGGCAAATATACAAAAGTAACAAAAACGAAAAACGAACGAAACAAACAAAAAGCAAAACGCATAAAATGGATCGACGCCATCGTGGCTAGACAGGACTGCGCGAGTTTTCCCTGAGCGCGGGAAGCACTGTCGATCAGAATAAGCGAATGGAATGCCCGCTAAGCAAACTGAACCGACATTAACTTGAGCAATATACGAGCTTAAGCAACAAATCTCCAAAAATAAGTTTTGGTGACAATTTACCGTCCCTCGGAGGTAGTGATGGGTCCTTTGGAAAGCACCCACGGTACCATTTCGGATCCGGCCGGTTGAATTCCGGTTATGAATCCGATGAAAAGGAATCACCGGTTCTACGCGGAACCGTTCGGAACCATCGGAATCATTGGAACCATCGGAATCGTAGAAACCGCCTGGAATCGTCCGGAACCATCGAAATCGTTTGGAACCGTCGAAACCATTCAAATCGTTCGGAAATGTCATCGGAATCGTTCGAACGTTCATAATCATCCGGAATCGTTGAAACCATCGGAATCGTCCAAGCTGGTGGAACCGTCTGGAACCGTCGAAACCAATCGTCAGAACCGTTGGAATCGGTGGAATCGTCCGGAACCGTAAAATAGAATCTTAGTCGTCCAGAATTAGAGAGAAGGAGCTAACCTTTGATAAATTTCCAACATTTTTAAAAGTTTCTATAGGTTGATAATTTTGACGACGATTCTGACGGTTCCGGACGGTTTGTTTGAGCCTACTTTTTGGAACTCCGATTCCGATTGGGTAAAATTATCCCGAACCAATTCAGCCTTTTTGCCAGTTATGCCCATCTCCACTCTGAAGGAAATAAAATCCCTAAATTCGCTTCCTTTGCCACAAGGATATTGACAAACACGCGGAGGATAAAGCAGGGGAAACAAACAAACATAAATTCTTCCGAGCTTTGCATTCCAACGCATCAAAGTTTGTTTTATGACGACTCAGGAGTCGCTATGTCTGTTGGGAACGCGGCCACCATCAGCGCCCAAGTTCTATTTGTTTGGCCCTGCTGAATCGATACATGGGACGTGTCAACAGCAGAAAGGGACGCTTCATCGAAGACGTCACGTCAGTGGAGCTAATAAATCGATATGAGTACCGATTGTGATGTACAGAGCTATTGGCAGCTTTAAAGCTTCCGTTTTTTTTGTCGCCTTCAAGCTATAATTTAATCGTCTCGATTTGAAACGTTTTGTAGTGAGCTTAATTGGTGTGTAATAAGCATACACGCGTGGTGTTAAAAAGAAAATTGAAATTAATATGTACTGGATGATGATGATTGGGGACATTTTTCATCGTAGTTGGTGCGTGCTTGAGTGCCATTCCATTTTAATGGGTTCGGTATTTAAGAGCTATGACATTTGAATTGATGAACTTGCTTCTTTGGAGTTTTTTGTGTGTGTGTGTGAGTTACCAATTTTATTTTTGCTCTCTCGTCCGGGGAAAGAAAAAGCCCTTCAACGGAGAGGTGATTGTACATTTCCACCAATTAGAGCAATTTGAATAATTCATTTCCTGCATCATTTCTTCGTCGTCGGCGTCGTGATACCGTCATGGGGTTCCCTTTTGTCTGTTACCCCTTTTGGAGGAGCCCGGTACCACCATTACCATTTTCCATTCCAAACGGATGCAAATCATTAAACTTTGCCCTTAACGTTGAACCGCGTGCTAGCGGTGAAAACAATTACTGCCGGGCGTGAAAGGCCCCAAAACGGGCCAGAGCCGGTATGGGTATAAAGCACCACACTAGCCTTGCGTGCGGTGTAAATGGGCTACACGATTCTGCTAAGGAGGGGAACCCTTTTTCTTCGTTGCCAGCTAGCAGCACGATTTCTTACAATTCCTTTTTTGTGTGTGCATTCTTTTGTATTTTTCTCACCCCCACCAACCCCTCACCCCTCCACCAAAAAAACTTGTTCGAGACTTGTTGAGCCATTGAGCTTTTCTTTGATTTTTCGAGCCTTATTTCTTTAATTTGGTTGGTGTGAAAATAAACAAAAGCTAATTTCATCAACACGCCCGTACGCTGTTCCGGAAGCCGGATAAAGGGGCTACGGTTTTTTGATCTGTAGTTCGCCAGTTTTCCCGAGCCAGCCCGAGCAAGGGAGGTTTGCCAGTGGGGTTGGATAAAGATTATTTGTTTATTCATCAACACCTGCCCCGGGGTAGAGAAGTGAAAGCGGACGCTTGGTCGGTGGAGACGCCTGGTCGATGGAGGCGCCTGGTGAGTGATGAAATTTTTGTGATTTTCATACCTTTCGGCACGTGGCACGTCGTCGGTGCAAACACGAAATGGAAGCAAAGCGTGTGCACCTTCTTACCCCAAACCATCAGCAGCTCGTTATTAATACGGTATGAATCATAAATGTGTGAAACGGTCGGCTGGAAGCGCTTGCTGTAAGCTTGTCTGGCTGGCTGGCTGGCAGACGGGATGCGATGTTGGGTTTCTTTTTTTCTCTCTCTTTTGCAGGAACGCGTTCTAAGCCTTTTACCTCGTGACAAAAGTGGGAACAGGGCTGCGCTGGGCGCATTACATATGCCCGATCATAACCTGTAAACTGCTTATTAATGTGGTCGAACGAACGAAAGGGATCCGATGATGCAGCAGAACGTAAAGCACAAGCGGATAGCTTTTGAAAAATTAAATTTGCTACCAAAGGGGAAAAAAATCTCCCCACTCATCGATGGGGAAAGTGTTGGAAAATTGATTTTTTTCCCATTGTATTAGCTGGCTACTCCATTGTGTGTGTGTGGTATAATAAAAGGTTGGACCTCACAGTAAATTTACTGTCTTTTTTCAACCAGCGGCCACAATGTCTGTGACGTTGAATAATTAATAGAGACAGAGTTGACCGATATTCATTACATGCCTTATATAGCAGACCGGCAGTGACGCGACCCAGCCGACCTATGCCCTTTACAGGCAATGGTGTAACGACTATTATGGCTGTACGAGGCTGACTGGCGAAGCATGGGGTTGTGTTTTTTTTTGTTTTCCCTGGTATCACCGCTCAATCCGGAAGCTAGGAATGAGTTAAAAAATGGCTCCCAATCAAAGGAAGGCCGGCCGTGAGGTTCTAAACACACGCAGAAAGAAATACTTCCTACTTCCAGGGAAGAATCATTCCGTGAGCATAATCCATTTGCCAGACCGAGGAGTGCGGAGACTGGCACAATGATAATGATGGGTCCGGTGGAAGCAAATGCGCCACAAAGTCTGGCCGAGCTTAATGGAACGGCGTGCGGGGCCATTGTGCTTACCCCGTTCCGGGCGACCTGAGCGGTAGTGTGCGGTAGTCCGCTGAAGGTCATCTTGTGATAATCAGAAAAAGCCCAACCTTGGCAAATTGGAAGTGTAAAGCGGAAGTTGAAGAACGAAGACGAAGAGTGGTTGTGTGTTTGTGGGTAGTTTATCAAGGAACATATTTTATTCTTATCTTTCCCGTTCTGGTTCCTCGAGGTTTTCCTCAGCGCTTTTTTTTCTCTTTCTCCACCACAGTGTTCAATCGAACGGTTGCATAACTTTGCGAAGAGCTTTTGCTGATAGCGAAAGATTTTATGCTGATAGAAAGAAAGAAAAAAAAAATCACGGCAAGCAGGAGGAACAAAAATCTGACTGAGATTCTTCGACAGCGAGCCAAACATTCATGATTGGAAAGCAACAAAATCTGTTCGTAAGGAGGAAAAAACAGCGAGCGAGAACGCATTATTGATCGTCCGATTGGTCGCGTTACGTATCAGAAAGAAGCAACGCAACAGAGAAAAAATGGCCCAAAACATTTCAGGCTCAGCCATCCCACTTTGCCATCTTCCGGGCGACGACGACGACGACGCTTCTTATCCTAGGTGTCAAAAGCGCTTTGGCAAACGAACACGTGAAGACTGTTTATGCAAAATTTATGTCCCAAATTTGTTTATGCTTGATTTCTTTTGTCGAAAACATTCAACGCTGCTGCGAGTGGGGTTTTTTTTTGCGTGACGAGAGAGCACCCCAGCAGTACTGGTCGCAATAAATTTTATTAGTCCAAATATTCGTGCTTCGTCCTCCTGCTTGATGACTGGGAAACGGACAAAACCACCTTGCTGGAGCTCGAACAATTTCGTACCACCCCGGGATTTGGGGATGATTTATGGGCCAAACTATTTCATACCCCATAAGCAGTGGTGGACAGGTTCGCGTGAGTATCTACGGCTCGAGGAAGCCGGAAAGAATAAGCGCCCTGTCACACCGCGAACACAATACGGGTGCAGCTTGATTGTGTGCATTCTGGGTAGCTCAAATCAGTGTGGTGCAGAAGCTGGTGCTCCCGAAAAGCGCACGATAAATATTGCGGAAAATACGCCTCACGTACTGACCATTTGTTTTCATATTGAAGACACACGGCGATTTTGTAGTGTCTGGGATTTTTTGCTGAGATTGAGGCTCCTTGAGATATAGCTGAAAAACATCTAAAAACAAGGTTATAATCCTGATTGCATGGTTTAGAGCGTTTTTGGAAAGTTAAGCGCCTTGAAGTATGCAATCTGTATCACTGGATTCTCTTTTACAGGGTTTGCCAGTTTAGATACAATAAATATAAGGCTTAGATCGCCTAGAGCGTGTGATACATTCAAAATGCTTATTGTTTTAATCATGAAGACACTTACTGTACCAAATCAGTCACCTGGTCTTAACTTAAAAAGCTTAAAAGCCAAGCGTTTCATTATCCATAGATAACGAATAACCCCTGGTCATGCGGTACGTAATTTTGCACACACGCCGAAATAAAGTCCAGCTATTTTTACGACACCTCTTACGATGTACTTGGCGTGGCCTAGAAAAACCAGAAATATCTCAGTTTCAAAATTAACATCCGGTCATAATGGCTGTCGGGGTGCAATTTTCACCATGCTTTATTGCAGGGCCTAAAATACAGGCGCAAACGTCGCGCCTTCAAATTGCTCTTATCAGCCCTGTTTGGATCTCGCAGTGATACTGCGCTTTTAACGGACGAAAAGAAACCCAAAAACAAAACCAGGAAAACTCTACCATCATAAAACAACGCTCACAACATCCGCTAATAGTAACACCGGACGCTTATACCAAGCAAAGACTCGAGCGACATACGGCATACAGCTAACTGATGAAGAGGTAACAGCAAAGCAAACTCGAGCTCCATGAAGCTGGTGTGCCACACACACAAGCGGTAGAGCGAACGACCAGTATTTTCATAACCCAAACAAAGTGCAATTAAACATGAATAGAGCTGAAGGATAACAGAGGCCGGATGCGCTAAGGATACGCTCCCTGTGCTGGGAATTCAAACCGAACGCCAACGCCAGGTGGTGCAGGACCTTTTTCCAATTATCTCTCTACATGTCGCTAGCAGTAGCTCCGGCACACTAATAGTGTAACTCCGGCACTCCGGTGGTACATGATGCACTCGTTTGCATGTGTCGACTCGGCACACAGGGCAGGGATAGACAGGCATAAAAAGGAGCAATCTACTCCACATGACCGGTGAGTGAGCAAAAGGACACTCTTTTAGGCTTTTCAAAAGCGGACCCAGACCAGGCCACAATGGGTAATACGATAAAAAAATAGGTGTCCAAGCGACAACCGCCGGCATGGTAGCGGAAGTTCTCCGTCACCGAGCAGGATATGGGAATATGTAAAACAGGACTAAAGGCCCGTTGGTCGTTGTTCGTTTGCCGGCAACGGGGAACAAGCCGGCCTGACGGATTACCTGTTCTGGTTGAAAAGTGGTAGCACAGGAAGGGGGATAGGGACAGGGCGTGCGTGGTTGGTCCAATTCAAACCAGTGAGTGGTTAAAAGATTATCGCAATTTGTTTCTGAACATCCTCATTCCAGAAGGACGAGTCTGAGTTGCCATTGGACACAGTGGCAAGTTTTGTGGTGCAGGTGCTATCAACGTGTGTCCATTTTTCAATTAGAAAAGCGAACAAACCCACCATCATCCGTGCCCGGTGGGGGAGAGTAAGTGCCCATATAAATCAAAGACACTTCACATCTTGGTGCGAGGTTATTTCACCTTCATTTCAGGTTCATGTCACAAAATGAAACAGGAAAAAAACAGGAAAGGAAATGGAAAGTGAAAACAAATCACACACCCAACACACCAAGGTACAAATCAGTAAATAAATAGCAATAAATTCCCTTTTTGCTTTGGTAAATAAACAATTGCTGCTTGCTGGGGTGAACTCGTAGTACCCGTGGTACGACGTCCAGTACGGCGTGTTTCATAACGCATCGTTTTGTGGGGCTGATCGTGCGGGAATGTTTACAAAATTAATCGCATTCAGTTTTGGTTTGGCTTTCCCCCTTTAACGGCTGTGATCTGACGCAGTGTACGGTGGTGGTGGTGAAAGATTCAGTTGATGATTCCACATGACTCATAAGCGAGTCTCACTGGGCGTAGGGTTTTTGGTTGTGTTCTGCTGATGCTACTGCTGCTATTAAAGAGTAATTTCCAGCTCGTTTGCAGATGTGTGGAATGTGTTTGATGTTTCGATCGTACGAATTGTATCCGTTTCGACAAGGGAAAATGTTGGCATCGGGCCAACTGTCTTATATAAGACGAGTTGTTATTGTTGTGGAGAAAAGCTTGGTGGGACCGTGACAGAATTGTTTATTATGAGCTGATCTAGTACATTGATACGTAACGGAATATTATGTTGAATTATGTAATGGTTTAATGATGTATCTGTACTATTTATGCTATTTTTTTTCAATGTACTGGATCCTTAAGCATTCTTTAACAAGAGTGTTGCATACTTTCAGGCGTTATGCATTCGAAACATTGAAGAACGATGGAGATATAAGTAATATAGTAACTGGTGATAGGACATGGCTTCTGATGATGATTTGGAAGGTGACCTTGAAACCTTGAGCGGATGAGACTTTTACCAGAGGCGCACAGGTTTCAGCGGAACATCAGATCATGATCTCTACTAGTATCTGAAGCTCATTGCTGGCCTTTTGCATAACAGAATTAACTAGGCCAGCAGTGTCGAGATATTTTGATCGATTCTGGCAATTTCATATGCAACAACGGACGATCCATATCGAATAGGACAAGATTGCATTATACTGAACCTTTGGTCTTTTCTTGTTGAGGGGATGAGTATGGCCAGCAGCAGTAGAACACCTCTGAATATTGTAGAATTATTAGCTCAAACAGCAATAACAGGTGATCCTTAACCATAGACTCCAGCAGTGGCAATAGTGACAGTTTTGGAGCAATATCTTAGTTATCTTAAATAATCTGGTAGGCGTAGTTCCTGAACGCCTCATAGGGGTTTTAGTCTGTAAAACTTCGACAGTACTCAAGAGGCCTTATGATTTTCTAGCTCAGATTTCCTCCATTGTAAAGAACTTTTCTGTTTTTATATCTTAAAGTATACAATTATACTCTTTCAGCAATATCTTACTCAGAAAAAAGAGGTTTAAATCAGTCTCGGCAAATAAAATAAAACATTGCATACTTTCAGGCGTTGTGTATTCAGAGCACAGCCCATATACTCATTAATAACAAACACGATTTATCAACACAACAAACACGGAAGTAATATTAGCCCACAAACAACAAATACCTACCAGACGAAGCAGACACCGAATGACGGATGTTGGTAAAGGCAATCGAGTTGATTTCCGATTCCGGAGCCCACATGTTGTACATGTTGGCTTTGTGCGTTCCTTAAGCACTAGAGCTATCACAACAGCAAAAGCACACACTCACACCGATATTTTGAGCGAATAATTTGTTGTCTCACACGATCACACGCGAACGCTCGTACGGTCGTTTGCGCGAAATACAATACAAATGTGCTTCTTGTGCTTCTATGCATTCACCGAACTTATCGCATATTATTGGCATATATAGGGTGATTGGAGGCGTTTGAATAATATGGCCACGCTACTCCCTAGTGCTCCACCGGTAACAATGCACTGTTTATTAAAGCTTTCGATTGCGGCACGACCACCGACCGCTGGCGGTGGATGGTCTGACGATGGCGCTGTTGACAATACGCAGCTAGGCACCTTGACATTGTCCGACGGCACACGCGGCTCGGCAACAGCGACCGACTCCAGCAAACACCCGTACCTACTGCACCGCCTGTTTGATCACTCTTATCACACTGCGAAAAATGGATGTTGATTTTCGACTTAGGCCGCCGGGATGTGGTTGGATGTGGTGTCTTTGTCGCACGTTGGCCGCCTCACCACACACTTATTCGTTCGATTACTGGCCCCGGGGCTGCTCCCGGGAAGCGAAAAATTGGGCTACGCGAGGTTGCAAAATTGTTTGAACACTAATTGTTTCCGTGCGGTGGACATGGGCCACCCACTTGGTGTGTTTGCTTTGAATTGACAGGTTGACTTTCGTTTTGTTCCAGGTTTGTTGTTGGTTTGTTGTTGATCTAGGCTAGGATCTTGCTAAAGTAATGAGATTGGGGATTTAGTCGGGTATGCTATGGTGGTTAAGCTGAGAAAGCAATCGTTTTAGACAGGGTTTAGCAACTGGTTTGAACCGGTAAAGTCTAGACCCAAAGAATTGTTTTTCAGAACACTTTCGAGGGAACTTCAAATTCCTACCCTCCAGTCTATTAAGCCAAGAAAAGATGTTTAGCAATTGCGCCTTAAGGTATGCAATTAAAAACTTTTTAAGGAATTTTAATTTTTTTTTTTATTGTTTTCTACATGTCAAACTGCGCCAGAACGAATCTAAGGTTGCTCTTCCCTGGCACCGTATTCCAAACAGAGAGTCCAGTTATTGTGGTGCAATACGTAATAACCGCTCGTTAGCTTTATCGTTTGCAGCTGTGAACGCTACTACCTACTTTAAACGCATTAATATGATTCATAGCTAGAGCTCTAACTATATTCTCTGTAAACCGTAAACAGGAATGATTCAAAGCAATTACGGACTTAAACACCATTAACTAAAGCACTTCTGCTCCAAAAAAGTCCTCCAAAAAGTCGTGGAGCGAAGGTTAGCACCTAACCTTTTCCCCGTAATTGAACACCCTGTGTGTGTGCATTGTGTAATGCAGGTTTCTGCCCGGGGCCGTCTGATGTGTCGTTGGCAGTAGTTCAAAATTTCCGTTCCACCACTTAAAGTCGCGCCGAAAAGGCAATGGAGAGCAGCGTATTCACCGAAAACACGTGTTGAAGTAGTTGCTTATCATGCGGGACGGCGGTGATTTATCGCCGTAAACTTAAAACGCTTTCGAGAGAAATTTGCTGCAGATGTGAATTTTCCATTTCCAATCGCTTATCGCATATTACAGTTGAACTGTTTGCACGGGCAGCTTTCACCCTGAAAAGCTGATTCAATCAGAACAGTGAGGTGGATAAATTGATTGAATTTATCGCGAAAAACGAACAAAGAAAAAAGGAGCAACGCAACGTAACGTTTATCAGGGGATGATTTTTGGACAAGATTATCAGAGTTAGAAGAAGAGGACAAAAACTGTGATTTGTCTCTGTCAAATGAGATGGAAAGCACCATCAGCACCATCAAGCGCTCGCGTGGTAAATGAGATGGAAAGCAAGTGCTGTCATTAGCAAAAATGGGTAGTGGCGAAAGCGCTGACGAAGACATTTGTGGAATGGATTGTTGGGGGTAAAAAGATAACTACCAGGAGAAAAAAAAGTAGCAGAAAAATGTCAAATAAAAGTACATCGAAATGGTCAAGGTCAAGGCATTCGATTACTTTTTAGAGTGATGAGCAGGAAATCATTTATGGAATACGGAGCCAATCATCATCAAATCAATCAGATTGCTCATCTAATCGCAAACAGTACTTCAAAAACGACTGATCTGTCTTTGTCAGCTTTCCACGCCTAATGTCCCTACCCATTGGTCCCAAACTACACCGTTTGACGAAATGATGAAAGGACAAACAACGGTTGATTGACAGCTGCGAGTACCCCGGTGGCTAAATGTCATTGCCGCGTGAATCCCTCCGTCTGGGGGGAAAAAGCAGGATAGTAGCCGAAAAGTGTGTGTTATCAAATGTTAGGAGTCGAGCGGTTTTTCTTTTTGGCACCAGGCACAGTCGGAAGGAAGCGGCTAAAGGGAAATCACCATTCAGCGAACGCGTGACTTGACTCGCGCGTGGATGTGATTTTTCCGCCCTGCTCCAAAAGATCATCTCGCCCGAGGACAGGAAGGATTGGCCTCTAACGATCAATCAAAGTCCGTCAGACTAGCAGGCAGAAAAGTCGAGGACAGTGTGAGGTATACACCCCGTTTCGCACACACACACACATTGACACAATTGTGTGTGTGTGTGGGGAGGAAAACAAATAAACCTAAATGGAGGTTTAGTTTTGCGAATAGCAGGAACATTTTCTTTACACCGTTTGTTTGTCTTTTTCCCCACCCCTTTGTTGTGCCATTTTGCGGCAAGACAAGATATTTCACCATCGAGCGCGTGAAGAAGAGGTATTGATTTCTCGTTTTGTTTTGGGCGAGCGAGCCATTACAGCACTCTGGCTTCTTGACTTCATCTCAAGCGAGCGATATTCAATTTCTTCCACTGTGCTGTATTTAGCGCTATCTTGTGTCTTGGTGAAGGTAAAAACCTTTCACTACACAACCACCGGGGCAACCACAGGGGAGGAAATGGCCGATGAAAAAAGAACCTCCAAAAATCTGAATCTCAGCAGGCTTAGGCATCATATTGCTGACCCATGGCTAGAAGACACACCGAACGCCCGTAGAATGTGTTGTGTACGCAAGACGCGATACACAATGCGTCGTCGTCATTTGTTCTCGGTTCAACCGCTCTCTCTGTGTGTGGGGTTGAACACCGAACACACAAACCACCTCGAACCCACCCCGAAGGAAAAAGAAAAACCGCTGCGTTACTGCAGTGTGTGGCGTTGAATGAAATTTTCTCCCAAATCTTTGAGAAGCACAATCGAGTTTTCCTTGCGTTTTTTTTTATCATCGGCGCGTCACCACCGTTTGAAACGGCGTGGATGAATGGAACAAAGGCAAGCAAATTTACGCAAGTGTGCGAAACGGTGTCGCCTTTTGTGTTGTGTTTGTAGTGGTACTGAGTAAACAACACGGTGGTTGGTCATATCACAACGTGGAAATTGAATACGAAAGACGTGGGGAACAACCTCAAGCTCGCCAGCGTTATTGTTGTTTGATTTGTTTGGGGATGTTGAAAGCAACGGCTACTGAGATAATTTTAGTTGTCATTCGCGGTGACGTTTGTAACGTAAGCTGGTGTAGGATGAATTTGCTGCTTATCTGACTTCAAACGTTGGTCCCAGTGGCACTCTCACACCAAGTCTTATAGATAAGCAGTTTTTATGAAAAAATATTTCGGTCCTCTTCAAGATTTTAATATCTTCAGGTGTCACACACACACAACTCACGTTCTTCTACACATACGCAACTTCACGCACAACAATTGCACTTCAATCGCTTCAATCTCACATCTCCATTAAGCATCCGGACACTTGCACACGAAGAACACACGCATTTTGTTTTGCTTCTTCCGGTTCATTCACTTCAAAGTCATTCTCTCTACAGAAGTAGGTACGCGACTCTTCTTTTCCGGATGGGGATCAACAAAAAGGATGTCGGGACAGCAGGATAAAACTCTGAAGACACGCGGACTCCTCTTGCTGTTCAATCACCACGAAAGGCACAATAGACACTGTGGGAAATCCACTCCAGAAAAACGTTGGAGTCCCAAAAAACGGGAGATGATAAGGGTTCCCCTGGACAGGGATACGAGTCAAAAGGATGCGGTCCGCGTTGACTGCGTCGATGGGAACAAGAACAGTCGAGCGGCTGTCATCCTTTTGATCTTGACACTCTTGAACGAACACTTTCCACACACTAAAAGAGAGCTTAGTAGGCTGAGGGAAAACAGTGTCTGCCAGGGTACAGAGAGTGAGAGAGAGAGAGAGAGCAAGCACGAGCGAGCGTATATTTTGCTAGGGCCTCTGCAGTCACCACACGCACATATTGGCGTTTGTTTGTTTGCACCGCTTGTTTTACCTCGTTTTACTGGTGTAAGGTCGGAAAGAAAAAAAAAACACACGGAAAAGCGGTGCAACCAGGAAACGGAGATCAAATATCACACGCACGCACCAGGGGGATAACGGATCCGACAGCAAACAGAAGAAAAAAAACCGAGGATGATGTTGGCCGAACGAAGTAGGGCGGAACAAGGGTGTTGGAAGGAAGGTTGTGGAACAAACAAAAAAACAAGGCTTTGGACTGAATGGAGTTAGACTGGGCTGGAGGATGTGTTGCGATCTTCCAGGAGGTCGTGCTCCGTATCGGACGAACGACTTACAACGAATGAGATGCCGGAGTCGAGAGAAGTTCAGGGTAGCTTCTGTTCTTTCGCTGCGAGCACCGGCCATGGCCCTTCTTGGTGCGCCACCAACTATCTCCCGGTCCCGTCGCGATGCGACCATCTCGGCCGCGATGCGATATCTCTGGTTGCGTTGCGTTTTTTTTGGAGCGTACCCCAACGAGTATGGCGTTTCGAGGGAGAGCGAGCGAGCTGGGTTGTACCCGAGATGGGGGCAAGATAAAGCGGGAGAGCAACAGTGGTGAGAGACACATGCGCGTGGCAACGGAATGCGGTGAGAAACATGTGAGAATTCGGAACAATCATATGACGGGTGGGTCGAAAAGTTTATGTTGCGCGACGGTAGCGACATTGGAGGCATACAGAAATCCATTTTTCAAGAAATAAATTCTCACAAATATTATTCGGCAACCCGATTGTTTAAATTTAAGTTCAAATTCAGTTCCTTTTTTTATTTTGCTCAAGTTTAGAAGATTAGTAGTAAAAAAGAAATATACAAAAATATAAGTGTAATGACAAAAGGCTTTCAGTTTAATTCAACCAAAGTACATGTTATAAAGCTGACTTGTTTGTACTGGTAACAGAATACAAAAGTTCAGTAATATTACAGGCAGAGGCAATAATGATGAGAAATGGTTGTTTTTTCTACGTCCGAACACGTAAAACCTTTTTGGGGGCTAAAAGAGAAAACGTGCCTTGAAGCAGCGTATCTGCTGATTAAGAGCGACAATGTGGTGGCATGGAACTTTAAAGCTCTTTTATCAGCTCTATCATGTAGATAACCGTTTTATGTTTTTAAAGTGATTTTCAGAACACGAGGATACGAGGATTCCTTTAAATAGCAAGTAAAAGGAAGTTTTATTAACTTTAACTAAAATTAGAATACAAACTACCGACATTGTTTGATTTCAATAAGGCCTAGCTAGTGGTCTTAACATTAGCACTTACGAGCGACCTTTATCCAGACTCTGTTATCAGAAAACCTGTCATGTTCATCAACCCGGTGCTCCGGTGAAACACGACGGTACAGAACTTCACTTTAATTTATGTTCTACACCCCGCCCAGGTGCAAGATAAGCAGCACACGTTGACCTGTTTCGACCGATCAGAGCCACATGTTCATGCGCTTCTCTGTAGCCTCTCGGGGGGAATGTCTGGACACAAATGGACATGTCTGATAAGGCTGCAATCTTCTTTTTTTGCAACATCGAAACTACAGGTCATGGAAATGGTGACGAAGATCTAGAACGATGTCATACACATCGCTTTAATTTACTGTACTCGTGCCTAGCCGGAACATAAATCGTGCATTTGATACGATTTCACGAATGAGTTAGTGTGCTTTAGTTTGTGTGAGGAGAGCCACACAGCAAACTCGTCCGGGAAACCGGGAAATATCGGAGGGGGATTTTGTAAACAAATCGATGTCACCCATAGCTCTCCTTCCCCGCCCCGGGAATCCGTAGCATGCGCATTGACCTGTGAACATTGCTAATGGCAACCCTGCTACCAGCCAACAACAGGTACCGGGGGTGAATTGGGCGAAATGATTTATAGTAGAACCTGGCCTCTAAAGCACTCAATTCTATTTCGAGAGCGTTGAACCATGCAAAACGGATGCTCCAGGTGGATCGAAAGCCGGCGGAGGCGGCGAACGTTTTAACCTAATTGAATTATCCACACGAAATGGAAGCTTTCCCGGGGGTTCGCGATTTCGGCAAGAATCGGACGGGCCCTATCGGGAAAAAAACTTTTGGGTGATGAAAATGGATCCGATACACGAAAACTTACCTCTGTCACGGAAGAGTTGTTTGTATTTGCCCAGCTGATTGTGATCGAGCCACTCGTCCACGATGGTTGGGGTGTGCCGTTGCTGTGTCCCGTACGAGCCCGCCGACGGATTGGCGGACGCGGACGACGGTCCCAGACGTCCAGCGCCTGGGTAGGATGCGAAAATTTCATAATCCGCAGCATTCGCATTAAACCAGCCGTTCCAAATGCACAGCACCAGCTTCGACAGCGAGATGGTAAACGTCAAACTAAGCACAACCGCTACGAGAATTTTGATGCAACGCACCAGCATACTTTGATTGCGCGGACCAACGCAACGTTCAACAGCACGTACACACAGACAAACACACACACACGCACGCGACACACGATTACCGCATCAATCTTTTCCCCAAAAAGTCGAAATGAGGAAAGCGTTCACGAAAAGGGTTTACACGTCCTCACGTACACGCGCGACGCACGCAACAGACACAAGCGCAGCTTTGAAGTCTTCTTTTTGGAGGAGCTTCCCACTACATCCTGCTGTTGTTGTTTGGTTGTTTGCTGCTAAACACAATCGTTTCACCATACTGAAATCAGTGCCACGATTTCGCCATTTTGCCTGTCAACCGAGTCACCCCCGTTTGCTTCGAGCCGCCAACCTTTTTCCCGGCCTGGTAGGGCTCACCGTTCCCTGACGCACTGAACGTTCGCCCCCGTCTCGTTTTTTTTTGTAAGCAAGATGTGTTAGGCAACGATACTCACAGTAGGCCACGAGAGAGCACACTCCGGTGTTATTATCCCTCCGGGGTTTTTTTTTTCATCTGCTGAGGTCGAGTTTTCCCTCGCCAGCACAGTGAGAGCGAGTTTTCCGGCGAGCAGGCGAATGGGTTTGCGTTTGCAAACAATAGCACGTGGTGGAAATGTGAAATAGGAAACGCTATGCGCGATTTTCCTGGTGAGAATGTTTGCTCTTGCGCGCTCTCTCGCTCTCAGAACTCTCTTTTGGGCTTGAAGGAATATGTGGATTCTGGATAGGGCAGGAAGGTGGTCAGAAAGATGACAGTTTGTGTAACAAAATTTGTTTTACAATTTGGTATTAGGAAGAATAATTATTGAAAAAGCTGTTCTCAAAAAACAAGCGTTGCTGAGTAAGAAGGTATTTTGTTTGGTGGCATTTCTTTTCAATTGAAATAGGTTCAATACAGGGTTTTCGAGATGAACTAGAACTACTCGAGCTGTTTCTGGACTCTGTTCAAAATAAACTGAGTAATGGTTAGAACTGGACAAAAATCGAGCCATGTTTTAAAAAGTGTAAAAAAGCTCAGCCAGTTGGTAGATGCAACACGGCAGGACCGAGGTTCAAATCTCATCTGGGCCATTCCCCCATAATGAGGGCTGACACTTCTAATTATGCAGCAACAATTAGTCTAGTAAGCCAGAAATGGCACCCATGACCTAAGAGGTCGTTATGCCAAGAAAGAAGAGGAAGAAGAAGAAAAGATTGTCATCCAGTTCATCCTGAGCGATGGTGCGATTCAGATTTATCAGTAAATTGTTCACTTATTCTTGAGCAGAATCTAGAAAAGAAGAGTGCTTCTTGAGCGTTGTCTACTGTCGGTTCTATCGGTAAATTTGTACAATAATTTACAAAAAAATAAATTTCCCCTTAAGTGAAGTAAAAATATGGCTCGAACATTACTAGTTCATCCTGGAAATTATTTATATTTTCAACAAAATATGCTGGCTGTAATAAGAAATAAATATATTTCCTATACTTTTATAAGAAACAAACAAAACAAAATTTATTGCAGTTTTGAGCAGAATAAATAATGTTCCAGCCATTACTGGACACAGATCAAAATTGGATGGATAATTTACAGAAAATGATTGACGATTTTTGACGTCATTACCCCGTTGGGGCAGTACTGCGGTGTCTGAGGTAACAGGGGCGCGCCGAGGGAGAAGAAGACGGACTATCAACTTTATTTTGGAGTTGTGAAAGTGAGAAATGGTCCTATCCAATCAGAAATTGCTTGAACATGACTAGTTCATTTTGGCAACCCTGTATCAAAAAGGTCCAAATGTTTTTCGTAAATTGATGTAAAATTAATAAAAGCACTTGGATATTCAAATAGTTTGAACCAGGTTTAAGATAAATTTTCCAATGTTTATTACTGCATACTCAAATACTTCAACTACCTTCAAACCGGCATTTTTCAACCGTCAAAAGCTTTCCGATCAAAGTTTGAAAGTTTCAATTCAAATTTGAAATATTTCAAGCTTAGGACAGAATATCCTTTTTCATTACTCGATTGCGTATTCCATGAAGGATTTCTTTCAAATTTCAACGGACAAAAATCACTCTAATCACCATTTTGAATGTTAGGGAGAGATATCCAGTTTATTCCAGTGCGTATGAACTTCGGGTTGTCATTTTGCGTGCTTTGTATCGTTTATCCAATCGTTCGGAATCATCCTGCATTCCGTGCTGCATTATGGTCCGGACAGCGTTTACAGATAGGTAAGGGGAGAGTACGCCGAGTAGGTGGCAGCAGCCGGGGCGTAGGCAGAGTAGGCAGCCGGCACATAGGCACCCGAGCTGTAGACTGTGGCAGCGGCCGGGGCAGCGTACGCGTTGTACGCACTGTACGCCGTCGGGGTGTAGAGGAACTGCGGCTTGGGAGCGGCGAAGACGGCGGCAATGAGGGCCAGAACAACGATCACCTGTGGGCAGGAATAAGTGTTATTTTCTTCTCCATCGTTCTTACCGATCGCTTCCTCGCCGGTACTTACGTATTTGAACATGTTGAGAGGTTTGGTGTTTGTTTTGGGAGCTTTCGAACGAGCGAGCGCTGGATGCGTTTGGTTGGTAGTCTTGCGTTTGACTGATGCTTTCGGAAGGATTTCGTTGCCTTTTTATACCTGGCATCGCGGTACCATTCGATCCGCTGCGTACGTGTGTCGAAGCGAAGAGTATGTCCTTTTGCATTGTTCCCGTGTTCCCGTGCGATCGGGAACACATGAGCGCTAAGACACCGGAGATGTCTTAGAACCAGTTTTTGGCTGTTGACTGGATCATCCGTTTGCCTCTACCATGCCTATCCATTAATAACTGGTCTGTCGTTCGATGAGGGGGCTTGCTCTCTGAGCTCCCGATCCGGCCGTTATTGTGGGCGAACGGTACAATGGGGCAATAAGTAAAAAGCTTTAAAGAACAAATTTTAAGAACGTTGCGGGCGAGTTGGTACGGACATGCGAGATAGACCAACCCGGTGGCTGGATCATGCAGGATCGTATGTTGATTTTTTTTATAGTCTCCATACGTACAGAGCGTGAAAGATCAACGGTCGGCGGGCAGTGTAAAAGATAAGTTTTAAAGTTCAAGGGCAAGATTCCTTTTTTGAGACCAGCCCTATCGGGTGGCGGATGGGATGGGATGAGGTTTTAGCCAGGCGAACGGTAATTGGAGCAGAGTGAAGAGTAAACGGCGGTGGTGGTGGTGGTTAATACTCGAGTCATGTGCTGTTTAGAATGTTGTGGAGAGAAAAGGATTATCGGTACATATTAAGCTAATGGAATTAAAGCGGATTTAAATGGCGTTGAAGATTTACACCTTTCGGAATAGGTAAAATTAATGAGAATTAGTTCTGAAAGGTTCACATATTGCTGCAGGGTTACCATTTTTAACAGCTCAGAATCCGTCCCTGATTGTGAATTATGGGGCGATTTTTTGCTAATTTCTCAGTTATATAGGGTTGGAGCAAGATTCTATTTTATGATTTCAAAGTTTCTCAACAGAAATGTGTTATTCGATTATCTATTTACTACATTTTTCTAAGTGATGTAAACGTTCCATTATATGGATCGAAACCCTCAATTTTAGGCGCATTATATGAAAATGTCAGTGAATTGGGGCGACTTGGTAGTGGAGACCACAACAGCACCGGTCTTCATACGGCAGGACCGGGGTTCAAATTACTTCCGGACCATTTCGACTGTAGTGGACCTGACTAATCCAACTATGCGGAAACAATAAGTCTAGTAAACCAGACATGGCAGGCATGGCCCAAGAGGGGTCGATATGCAAGTGTTGGTGATGCTGAACATTCACACGTCAAGAACGGGTATCGAATCCCTACTGTACCATTACCTCTTTTCATTCCGTGGACTGGCTATCCTTTTATATAGTATTCATAAGCCTTAATATACAATCTATCAAATAACGGCCTGTAGGTCAAAAAGAAGAAGAAGAAGTACTTACGCGATGCTTTGTGGAAATCTATTCAGTAAAAAATCAAAATTTTGCATAATATAATATGAGCAACTATAATTTTAAATACTACTGTCTAGCTGTGGGTAAAATCAAGTTAAGGAAGCCAGAAAAGGTAGGCCGAAAGCTCAAGAGGTTGTAAAGCAAACGAAGAAGAGAATGTTAATAAAAGAGAAGAGAATCAGGTCTAATAAATGACTGACTTAAGAATTCTATAATTTTTTTGCAAGCGATAATGTCAGATTGATTAAGTAGCTAATGTTTTAAAAGTCATAACAATTTTTATTGAAAACCGTCATAAGTGGTAGCTCAAAGCTTAACGGAAAATTAAGAGAAAGTGTAATAAAACTGAAATTGAAAAATCATTAAACAGTTTGATATTGCCTAATTTAGATTACAAATTATAATAAAAAACTTAGTACAATGTTTGCTATCAGTTTATGGTTTGAGATGATCACAATAAGTTGTAGATTGTTGCATATTGTTTTTTGCTGGAATCGCCCGTTGTTTTAATTTTGTGAACGGTTGCTTTATGACTAAAAAAAAGAAACACTGTAAAATGCTTTTTAGTTTTTCATAATAAAAAATATAGAAAAATGTTCAAACTCTATAAAAAAAAGCGTAATCCGGTAAAAGAACAGTTACTTGATCTGCTGATAGTCGCTTGTTCGGTTCGGTGAATTTCGGATGTTACTTTTTATAGTTTAAAGGTGTCTAAGTTTAACATCCTAAATTGGTTAGTATAATCTTCTTCTTCTTCCTTGGCACTTCAACCTCGAGAGCCTGCCATTTCTGGCTTTCTGTGGCTTGATTCTACCCGTAGCAAGGTAGTCAGCCCTGCGGTGGGATTTGAACCCTGGTCCTGCCATTTGAAGACCGGCACCATTATCGCTTCGGCCACTGGACTGCTTAGTTATACTAAGTGAAGCAAGTTTGGTATAAATTTTGTTTTAAATTGTCTACCAAGACCAATATCATTGTAATATGTTGTACATTCGTTAATGCATGGTTTAACACAACTAAAGACAGACAAGAGAAACATGTAACCCTCTAAAAGAAAAATCTTACTCAGAACTCCTAGAATAAATCCAATGAAGTGAAAACAAGCAACGCCCATCAACAGTAACAATCGGTTGAATCGTTTTTGTCAACACACAGAATCATCGCAAAAAAGCGAGTTGCTCCGCAGCTAATGCGAGCTGCCCGGTAACTTAATAGCCGGCCGATCTAAATCTTACTCAATCGGAAGAGATCAAAACCTGATCAAGATGTAGCAGCAAGTACCATCCAACGCGAGAGTGTAATGAACCATGCAAAGCTCCATCCATTCGTTTGTTTATTTAACCCCCTGGGACTGGTTTCGGACCGTGTGTGTGTCATCGTGGGGTCTGTTTATCGGAACCAGTTCGCTCCTGAAGTGGTTGTACAGGCTGGAAGAAGTTCCTTAAGGCATAGAACCGTTCGTGTGCTATATAAACCTCAGTGGAGCCTGGGCTTTAGTATCAGTTTTTGTGCAGCTTCCAGCAGTGAAACAACACACAAACCTCAAAAACCCCAAACTTCAAGATGTTCAAATACGTGAGTTTGAAGTGGAACTTTCCTTGGTAGAAACGAGATGATTCTAGCTCAACTTCTTATCCGATCCTCACACTCTAGATTGTTGTCCTGATGGCTCTGATTGCCGCCGTGTTTGCCGCACCGAAGCCACAGTTCCTGTATGCACCGGCGTCCTACAGCTACAGCGAAAGCTACCGTCAGCCAGCGGCCACGGTTTACTCCAACGCTGCCTACAGTCCGATCGCTTACACCGCCTCGTATGCTGCTCCTACCGTGTACAGTGCACCCTATCCGGCCGCCTACGTGTACTGAGCACCCGATTGACAAAGCAGGACCCCTGACGAGATCTCCGAACCGGATGCGGCCTGTGAGGACCACAGCACCAGAAGTGCCCTCCATGCGCCCAGCCACAGCAAGCAAACGAGTGAAACAACAAACAGTCTAATAAAAATGGCTTCATTTCGGTATTAAAATTAGTCACGGTTTGCTGTTGCCTTAGCTTACGATTCTAGAACGATTTCCGATTCCGAGTGTGGGGGTTTGATGGTGTAATCGCGATCGACACCATTGACGTCGCCCGGTTTGCTATGTACGCCACGTCGTGATTGATGGGTTGATTTGTATTCACTCTACAGCGGTGTCCAGCGTCCGAAATTGCTTGTGCGCTGATCCGAATTCAGCTTACCCAGCGACGAATTCTGCAAGCGTACAGATCGTTCAAGTGCAAGGTCGAACTGCGAAGAACCTTCGCGATCAGCTGCAATCGCGTCAGGTAAACGGGTGCACGCTCGCCCTCACGAAGGCGTTCCTGTAAAGTAGTTCACATTTAGCAAGTTCAGAGCAGTTTTTGCTGTTGTCCCCTTCTCTTTCGGATAGGAGTTGAGTTGGTGCGCGCGACGCTCATATATAAACGCCGTCGTTGCATTCAACAGTTGACAGAATCACAAAAGACAATCAACAAGCAAGTGCTGTTGGTTTGGTAGTCTTGTTTTGTTTGGTTGAATTTATTACTTCGCTCGTCCACTGTTCTCGTTCCGTTTAATTTGTTTCTTTTTTATTTACGTTTCATTTACTTTAATCGCTAGTTGATTTTTCGGCTCCCCTTTTTTCTCACTTTCTCTTGTTTTTACCTTACGGTTTACAACTTTCACTTTCGTATGTGTGTGTGTGTGGTGATTATTATTTTTCAATGACGGGTTTAGCTTCTCCGACTCGCCTCATTCATTTGTTTGGTTTTTGTCGTTTTGTCCATCTTGTTTTTCTTCATTTTTACAAATTCTAAGTTTTTTGTTTTCTTTTTTCTCGTTTAGTTATCGCCATTTTTCCTTCTTTTTTCTCTTCTCGATAAGTCTTGTTGATTTAGTTGTGTTTGTTTTTCTCTTTAATTCGTTTTACATCTTATAACATAGTTTTGTTTTTTATTTCTGTCGTTTTTTCACTTGTTTTTTTTTCGTTTACCACTACTGTTATGATGATTACCGGGAGAAGGACAAGTTAGTGAGTGTGTGTGTGTGTGTGTGTGTGTGTGTGTGTGATTTGTATCCTCTAAATGCTGTTTCGAGTTCTATTTTGTTGTGGTGTTTGTTATCTTTTTATCAGTTTTTTTTTCGTACTAGTAATGTGAAATTGGCACAAATGATAAAAAATACTCAACTCATAATTGGCCATCTCTACGCTCATAATCTGGGGCTTCGACATCGGGCAACAGATTGACGATATCTTTGTCACAATCAATCAAACAAGTAGCACACCCACTGATTGCTTCAATCCCTTACGCTTTTGATTGTTTCATAATTTGTTGCATTGATGATGGGGAACACAGGGGGACAGCCATAGTGACAAAGGGGAGGGGGGGGAGGAGTTTTGGTTTAATGGGTACCTCCTCGAGCGCTGGCGTCATATTGTTGGTGATAATAATTTTAATTACTAGCAATTAACAAGCACCGACTCGCTGTGGGAACTGTGGGGTGGTAGTCCGACCACCCTTTTTTTGTTTTGTCTTTTTTACGTTTTATTTTGCTCTCGATTCATACACCAACCACCACGATCACCACCGACAACAAAATTGCCATAGTATTGATCCTGTGTTGGAGAGGGAGCGTTCGTTTGAGGATGAATAATTAAATTAACTCTTGCGTGCCTGTTTTGATGGGACCGAAGGGTGGTTGCCGGTGGAAAGATCATTCCACAGTAATTGAAAACCTTTTTTTTGTATGTTCGCTTCATTCATTTGACCTCTCTCTTTCGCTCCGTCTACTTATACCGGTTCAATTCAATTCCCTACTAGCCGCTCACAGTGGCAGCCCTGTCCGGCCATCGTTCGATGAGTTATGGTTGATTTAATCCAAATTTTATTTACTCATAATTAACCATCCACGATAGTAGCAGTAGCAGCCGGTTGGAGTACTAGGGTGCAGCGAAAAGATAATGATACCGAAATCGGATTAAAGCAATAGGAAATGGGAGCAAAAAATAACCCTTGAGACCCCTAGTGCAGCTAAATTATTTTATCCAGCCTGACAGAGTCGATGATCGATGTCCTTTACGATTAAATGAAGTGATTGTTTCAATCTGATTTGTGAATAAGGGGTGATTTAAGAGGCTATTCGTTTTATTCACAACTAATTAAAAAACGAAAAGCACCTTTTCAGAAATGCATAGGCGTAGGCGAAGCTCTTTACTAGTCGATTTCAAATACAGCTCGATTCGTAGCACCAAATTATCATTCTAATTGAATACTTTTTTTCTGAATACTCAATCAAAATGGTTCATCAGTACGGAAAGGAAAACGCAACCATTGGAATTGCAAAATCGTTCAATATACTTTAGATTCAAATTTACATACACCTATACATACATTCATTTGTTGGAAACACACGGCCTTATACATACAGCTCACACGTTTAACGGATTCGCCAAAACATCCAGCCAAGACCAGTAATGGAAGCAAAACGGAGCTTACACGATAATCATTTCGACTATGGCACTAATTATTCACAGCGTAGAGTATTTAAAGACTGATCTTGTACACACAAAAACACACTCACAAAACATACATCCACGTACAGGCACAAAACCCGAAGGGGAAGGTTTTTCTGTGTTTGCATTTCTGTGTACAGCGCGTGAAAAACGTAATTATTTGAAAGGAAAACCATATGAAAAAATGAGACAAAACACACACGGGCGTACGAGGATGTTGATAGCCCCGCACGGTTTGGGAGGCTCGATCGTAATGAATAAATCATTCGTATGGCGATTGTGAGAGAGGTGGAAAGCGATGGGAAGCAAAGAACCTGACCTCCCATCGAAAACCGGAAACGAAACGACGGTTGCACGGCGTTGTTTATGTATGCGAACGGATGCATATGGTTCGCCTCGTTTGTTTGTTGGTATTTCACCTTGTGGGTTTTCACGATAAAAAAGGAATAAATGAACAATGAGATAAAAAAGTACCCAAAATAAAGAAATGAAAACTGGCAGGGAGTTTTCATTTTATTAACGTAAAACGCTTTTCCATAAAATAATTGCATACATTCTGGCTTGTTAACATTTGAAAGCTCTTTCTTAGTAATCAGAATGCATCAGAATTAAATCTTTAAACCAAGAAAGTAGGCGCTGGCAACAGAGAAGAGTTTCAAAATTGCATACATTTAGGAGCCTATAACCAAAAATAGTTGCATACCTTTAGAAATAAATTGCGTAAGATGACATGGTAATTCAAGGCAAAAATTATAAGAATTGCATTATTTTCAAGCCGTTCTCATATGAATACATCAAGGTGATGTTAAATCAAGAAGATCGTTCTTAAATGTTTTTTTAATGAAACATTAATATTTTGATTTCTGTTACAATTTTTTTTTGATTGGTAATACTTGAGGCTCTTTGTTCGAAAAAATGCATAATTTAAGGCGATTTGAAGATAAAACTCATTGAAACGGGTTGCAACGAAATAGAGTGAGATAGAGTGGATTTTCAAGGCTCTAAAAAAAATCTTTTTACAAATTGCATACTGTCAGGCGTATTAAAAGTGAAAATCGCTTTATGCAACACCTTTGTTTTTTTGCAACACCACACTCAAACTTAAGCAGATTTTGCTTGTTACGCTTGTTGTTAAGAATTTTTAATAAGCCTGCCAACAGCGCCACCCGACGGGCTCGGTTGTACCTGGTAAAATAAAGCAAAATGATAAATAAATTAATAGCCACTCGTTTCGTTTGGTTCCCGTGCATACGCTACATGCTATTATTCGCAACTATAACATCCTTTCGCTTTAGATACCGGCCAACCGGGTCGGGTGTTCAATCAGAACAAAAAAATAATGGGAAAACAGAGGGAGAGAGGAAAACAACACCGAAATAAGATAAAAATACACACAAAAACATAACGATTCACCAAAGCGGAAACTGGGCCGCTCGGTGTGGTTGTTGCTTTTTCCGGCTTCCGTTGCAAGCCATTTCCAATTCGTTTGCTGTTCAATATTCTGCTCGGTCTGGTCGAGCCAGCGTCTGGTCGGTTGTTGTTGGTCAAATCAATTGGATCTGTTGGAGCAGAGACCGATTTTAAGCGGCGTTCTGGGAGCGGCTTTCTCTCACACACCCTCCGAGGGATTGTGTGGTTAGTTGGAAATGGTTTTTAATCGCGATATTCAATTTTGTACTGCCCATTTTTATTTTTATTTGCTAAAACGAAAAGCACACAACCGATGGGTATGGAAAATACAGAAAAAGCGAAAGGCAAATCATACAAACGAAGGTCGTAAGTTTACCCAGCGCAGCACCGTATGGTTTGTCGGCTCGTTTTTGGGTTGTTTGGTCGGTCCGGAATCGCCGGCTTTCTATCTGGCAGCTGTTTCTTTTGCTGAAGGATTTAATTTAAATTTTCTACCCCACTCCAAGACGGGAGACCATCATCACAAGATCACAAACAGATCACCCGACCCGAAAGGAATATAATAAATTATGATGATGATAGCAACGATCATCATCGCATCTCGCACGATGGTCATGCCGGTCGAGCTCACTTTGAACTTTAATCTTCGTGGGTTGGAATGAGGTAAAAAAACCACTCCCCATCCAAGAAGATGGCCGTTGCGATGCTTAACATGATAATGCAAATTATCTTATCAGTGGCAGGGTTATGCGTCGAGAGAGCTTTCGTTGCTCATCGTGAACGCCGATGACGTGCAAACGACCTGCTGCAAGCGACAACCGATTCAACGAAAGTTTGTCATTTCGTGATGCATTTTTCCCGAGCTCACTTTAAGGGTGCCAGAGAAGGGAAAAAGGGAGCAAAAAAGGGGGATGAAAATTATGGAAAGAAAATTTTAATTTAAACTTTATGAACGCGCGTGTCAGCGTACGAAGCGTTGCGCGATCTTGCCCGATGACGCGTTGCTCGTTCGGAACGCGCGCTCTGTTTAAACAATAGCCCATTTTTAAAAAATACTGATGCACTTAAGCTGGGTAACAAGAAGAGAAAAGGGGAAAGTGAAATAACAACACACCCTTCTGATCAATTTATAATTTGGAATTTCCTGCCGCTTTTTTATAGCAAGCACAAGAAACCGGGCAGAACAAAATTGGGTTTATTTAATAAGTGAAATGCAATTATTATATCACTGGCAGGTTAAAGGGAGCAAAAGGGCTTTCGGGAGGGGTTTTTTTTGTTGTTATTCGGCAGCACCAGGGCGAAATGCACTTTTTCTGTTAGCAAAAATTACTGGGGCGAGTAAATAAATGTGTGGCTGGTTGGCTGGCCGCTTCGTATGAATTTACTATTTTCGTTCCATTTCGTGTCCATTTCGCTCAGGGGGAGTTTGTTTCCCAATTTCCCTCGCGATGCTCGTTTCTGTTTTTAAAGAGTCACAATGAATTTTGAATGATTTATTCTCGTTTTCATGTGCTGTTCCTTCGTTTTTTTCAGGTTCGTTTTGCATGCATTGAATGAACGACAGGAGCGTTGCTTGTATGCTGTTGGGCGACAAGGGAAAAGACGCACACACACACACACTCACTCGATTCTAGGATTCGTTTCCTAGAAGTCGTTTGATGTCGTTTGGTTGTTATTTAGAGTGGGGGAAAAAACTGAAAATCTACATAAAAAACACCCCAAAAAAAAAGCTACCAACATCAATCTCCATATGATGGTTTGATGGTGGTGGCCAAACAAAACAAAAAAATCACCCAGGACGTGTGCAGGTGTGCATCGTTCTCCTTGAAACATTCATCGCCATGCTGCTTACTTTTTTTAAAACTACAAAACTATCCCTAACCGTGCCATCCAATGATAACAGCGAGCCGTTGTTTATGAGCGAGGTTTCTTCTTTGATAAGGGAATAGCGAGCGCAGAACATGAATGCAGATCAGGCGGATTTTTGCTGTTTCCTCGTTCCGTTTTCGTGTTAGACTTTTTAAATTTATTCATCACCAAAGTGGGTTTTGGGAAAATTAAACTCGACTTTGAAGGCGTGCTCGGCAAAACAACACACCAAAGATGGAAATGTGTCAACGAAGTGCAAAATTCGACTGTCCGGGAAGGAACAGAAACATTTGGGGCGACATAGAAACATGGGAAGCAAAAATAAAGCGCTCCACACACACACCGTTCCACTCCCAAAACCGTGGCGCGGTATGAATTGAAACCTCTTTTTTTTATCTAGTTAATTGCATCTGCAAAGTACTCTCGGTTGGTGCTGCACAGATTGCGCCCAGTCACTGTGTGCTTGCTTCGCGTTCACCAACTGCAATCGGACTGCACTGCAACGAATTGCAACAAGGCGGCATTGAAAGACGGTCGAAGGATTAGATACTTGCCGCGGCATTTCTTGCGGAGAACTTTAGCAAGAAGCTAAACCTGATTGTCAGGAAACTTACTTTACGCTCAAGTCTGCTTCCCTCGTCATCAGGTAACAACAAACCCGGTGCGCTAGTGTCTGTAGGGATTATATGTGTCGCGATAGTTTCGAACCGGTCTTCGTCGCTCTCTTTCTCTCTGTTCAAACAACGCTTATCCGCTGCCAAAAAATCTTGAGCTCAGCCTGCAGCACGTTGTCCTCTAATGAGTTGATTCCGGTGGAAGAAAATTGGGCCCCAAATAAAAGAGGGAATAAAAAACACAGAAGAGGGTCAAGAATTTAATAAACGAATCACATTTTGAAGGATAATTGAGTAAAGCTGGAGTTAAAGCTATCCCCAACCTGCCTGATTTTTATTCCTCTTCGCTCTTCTCTTTACCAAGATGGGCCAGAGGACCAGGTCAGCAAGGGAGACGAGGGATGTGACCGTTTGCAATAATATAGCGAGTTTAATGTTATTTTGCGGGCGTTTTGCCCGCTTTCAACGGCGGTTAGTGTTCACTGTTGACGCTGTACTCCGTTTAGCTCGTTTATAATAGCTCGTTGAAGGGGTTGAGAAATTTGAACGTCTTTTCTTGTTCGGTTTATAAACAACAGATATCAAAAACACAACAGGCCATAACTATCTTTCTTCTAGCTAGGAGCTCAATTCTTCTAGTAACGTTTCGCTTACATACACGCACTCACACACATACACGATCAGTTTTTCCCCGTCTGCACATACTCCTCTCTGCAGGGTGTCGTCGCACAGTGCTTTCGCTATTCAAAATGTACACATAAAAACATACGGAAGATTGCCTTTTCAATATCGCTAATCTACTAAGGGATCGGTTTCTTTGGCTATTTAGGATGTATGGGTGTGTTTGTATGGTGTGGTTTGGTGTTGTTCAGTGCACGGTAGTGTGTTTTATGTTGTCCCAGGAGACCGCTTTGCTGAAGCAATCTAGTAAGCATTGAGAAAAGGAAAAAATCATAACAAGACTAGTGTTTTTATGCAAATTGCAGGACTTTAGGCGTAGTACAGGGTTATGTAAATCGCAATGCTTTTATCCATTACAAATCTCAAATAAACCAGATCAATAGTTGAAGTTGCTTACTCGGGATAAGGTGCCCTTTCACGGTTTGGAAAAGGAAATGTCTCCACACCATCGTGAATTGAGTATTAATTTTTGTAATTTAGTTTTAAGCAATACAGGCCAGGCCGTTCTTCAAAAATAATAATGGAAGTTTCAAGTAAGCAGTTTAAGTAAGGATCATCAAAATAAAAAATGCGTAAACTAAATTCATGTGTTCAAGTAAGAGTCTAAAGCTGTTGACCTTGAGATCGTCTAAAATGAAACCAATGTGAACCACAGTATGTTAAACTCTATTGCACAAACCCTGCACTTATGTATTGCATACTTTAAGGCGTTTCGAATGTGCTTTTTTCGTAGAAAATCAAATCAATGCAAACTATTCGCACACCAAAGTGCCACTAGCCATAGAAACTTGCACAGACACAATAAAAAAACCGCCTGTTCCTTTTTATGACCTTTTCAACAGCTTGTTTTGCCCGCTTTACACAAAGCCCGCCTCGTCAAAGTGTATGAAGTGTACCTGTACGTGCGTGTGTGTGCCAATATGGAATGCGATTCTCGTGACGATGATGATGCTGCGCTGTTGTAGAGACCCACACATACGCCTTTTCTCTCAATTCCTATTTTATCCTTGGGCGATGCATTCGTCCAGAGTTTCTTCTACGAACGATTTTCACAAGTTCGCAGACTTCATCATGGAAGTAGTACGACCGTCACCACGAGGCACCAAACAAACGAGTCTAATTTCCGTAAAGTGACACTAAAAAAACTTTTCTCATCATTTCCCCTCGACGTACCGATCGATCATTCGCATCGGTAGCGCTGCGTGTTGTTTTGCTGGCATGTCACCGGCCATTACGAAACTGGCGCGGAAGTTTCTCTTACCGTTCGTGTGAGTGCTTGCCAATTTCTCCTACCTTGTTTAATTTCCCGCCCGGGGGCCCGCGCCACGAGTATCGCGAGATGTGTCCACGCCATATGCTTCACTTTTAGAACCTATTTAGGATTTATCTATTTCGTTCGCTTCTTTTTGCTTTTGGGGATGGGGAACGGTAGGAGCGTGGGGGAACCGGATGCCGGTGACCTAGAATCGAGCCTTCGCTAGGTCGACGAATCGGTGATGCGTGATGGATAGGGCCGCCGGGAGCGCCACGGCCAAGAACCAAACGAACTTGAAGCACACGTCGGTAGGTTTCGCGTGCGCCATCGGACCGCTGGACCCACTCGTACCGTGCGGCTGCAGCGGATGGGTCGAGAATTCCTTCACCTCGGTCCAGTCGCTGAGGCCGGCCGCGTTACGGGCCGCCACCCGGATGAGGTACTTGGTGTCGGGTATGAGCTGTACCAGCAGATACGTTGCACCGTCGGCCACGTCGAAGTCACGTCGGCTCGCCCGGTCCCACGAGCGGGACTTTAAGTATTCGTCCGTGGGCATCAGCTCGAACCGGTACCCGATGACGGTGGTCGGATCGGGCGGAATGTCATGGGATTTGGTCGCACCGACGTCGATGTCGAGCGTGTCCGAGTTGACACCGCGTAGCTGAAACTGTACGCCCGCATACGGTAGCCCAGAACCGGGAGTGAAAAGAAAATGTCACGTCACGTTGCAATGTGTGTTTGGGCCAATGGTGGCCAAACAGCCACTACTCACCAGACTCGGCGGATCGGGTTTGGTGCCCTCCTTCAGGTGGATCTCCTGCGTAACGGTGCCGAGCTCGTTTTTGGCCTCACACTTGTACTTGCCGAATATGCTGCTGGTTTTTATCATGATCTGGAAACGGTTGCAGGAAAGTGGAAAATGGTAAAGCATTCCTGCCATGATGTCTTAGGTTTTTGCTCAGCCAGCACGCGCGTTACCTGCAGCATCGACACATGGCGCCCGTTGTAGATGATGTGGCTTTTCGGGGTGAGCTTTTTATTGTTGGCCGACCAGCTAAAGTTGGCTGGCGGTTCGGCCGTCGCCTCACACGTAAGATTAACCACACCACCAACATACCCGTACGCGTCCGTTACGGATGGTTTCCAGGCCGGTAGGTACGGTTTATCTGGAATTGAGAAAAGAAACGAGGAATTTCTTTGAATCGAACCAAGGGTTCTCTACCGTGCTTCAACCATGCGCACGTACGTTTGATGTTGAGCCGAATCGTCTTCTCCTCGAAGCTGCTACCGGTGGCCGAGATCTGGAACGCTTTGCACGTGTACTCGCCACTATCGTTCTGGACCACCTTCTTGATGGACATTCCGTCGGCCAGCTTGCTGTAGCGTCCATTGTTCGAAACTGTGTTTGTGTTAACAGGGTGCAAAGTGAAGCGAATTTAAATAAAGATCTCTCTCCGGAGGGTCCGGAACAATCAAATTGTTGTTAGCATTCAAATTATATGCTAATGAGCGGATGGTGAGTGTGTGTGTGTGAGCTGGGCTTGAGTTTCGATAGCGATCGATAGCAATGTCAAGGCGACATTGAAAGGTGTGAATGTGAATTTGCATTATGCGGTTATCCTTTTCGTCCGAAACGGGGACAAACAAGCTGAAAATGAACAATTGGCTTCCAATATCGTAATTTAATGTCATGCGTATTGCATGCCTTCGAGGCGCATAATTTAACCTCGAAGCAGAAAAGCGCCTAAAACTATGCAATCGGAAATGCGATTGCGGAAAGTGACTTTATTGAAGCCTTTTTTTGTTTTGTTTCTCCAATGGCGACTTCGGTGAGATGTTTTTGCCCCTCCCGGAATGGAGACGCCCGGTGTTTGTGCCCGATGTTTACACTTTTGTTCGTCAAGCGCAACTGCTGTAATTAGCTTTTCGTTTCTCACCTTCACCAATGCAAACGTCATCGAGACTAATGAGTTTTTTCTTCGTTACTTGCTACCACCCCGGCAATAACAGTAGCAAAAACCGTACATCCGAAACCGGCACCGAAGTGGTTCCGCGTTACGGGTAAAAAGCGGAATCTCGACAGGAATCACTTCTCGCGGGAAGTTGCGGCGGACGACGGAGGCACGCTGCGGGATGACTTTTTGTTTTTGCTATATTAAATGTGCAAAAGCCCGCTGGTAGCCGAAAGCCATTGAAGCGTGGAAGTTTTTCTTCCGGGCGTGTGGGTGGTTCTAGTTCTAGTTTCTTCCCGGCAAGTGGCGCTTCTTTGTGCTCCTTCCCTCCGCTTCTTATCGGATGGAGTATTTTGTTTGTATGTTTTATTTATCGCTCCACTGTTCCGCTCTGGTGAACGATGGCCGGGATTGGGTAGCGGGCAGCAGTTTCGCTCGCGCTGTAACAATTAATTTGAGGCACAACTTCTGACGCTTCCAGCGCCCGGAGGGGTGGAACGCCCGGTTGACTCGTGATGCGATTTATGTGGTTTATCGTTTCCTTGCCCCAAGATCCAGTCTTTCGAGCTCTAAAAGCGAGCCCGGCGCGAGATAGTTGGCCGCGTTGGTAAGTTGCTGTTGTTGTTGGCAGTGAAAAGTTGTTTAGCAGCCACGGTACGGTGTGCTTGTGGGCAAAGAAACAGTTGCGGTTTGCTGACTTCCTGCGCGATATTCCGCGGCTTTTGTAGGTAGGGAGCTTCTGGATTGGTTTTTCGGTGATGGAAACTGTAGCCTTTTCGAATAAGCGAACGCGCACAAACACACGCCCGGGAAGGTTGGCTTGCTTGCTTAAGTAGTTAGCCGAGTGTTGTTGTTTCACCGGGTTGCATCATTATCAGGCGAGGATATCTAAACAAGCAGCTATTGCTTCGAGTTTCAAGCGTGTGCGCGAAAAGTTTGGAGCATTCATTTAAATTCCTTAACAGCAGTTGCCGTGCATTGTTATGGGGTGTGTATGTAGCCATTGGTAGTGTGTGGTAGGTAGAAGAAAAAGTTTCTTAAAATGAATTCAAATAGACAATGTAGCAACATTGAGCAATTTTGTATCCTTTTTTCCGAAATCAACCATAAAGAAATGGAAAATTAGTATGATGATGTTAAATTGCATAAATTCAGGCGTATACAATTGAAATTGATGCTTTACTTGTTTTGCCGCTATTTAAACGTTTTTTCGTGTTCTTTTTTCTATGTTAAATATATTGTCGTGATTTTATTTAACTCCTATAGCTAATTTTTTCCAATTTTTTACTTCGACTAGTACTATTATTATTAACTATTACTTTTGACAATTTTATGATGTGTAACCATGACAAAATTTGGACAGAAAATGTGCAATTTTGTTATTTTTTCGCAATTTAGTTTTGCTCCAAACTCATCAAACCATTTCTTCATTACCAACTCAGTCGAAAATCTCTGTTTTAGAGTTTTTATACTATAAGATGGTTTAAAATTAATGCGCAGAGTTTTTTAGAACTTTGTCAGGCAACAAGATGCATAGCTTATTTTTTAAGTAGGTCAAAAAAGTTGATAAAATACAAAAAAAGGGTACAATACTCGTCTGAATTTCATTTTAAAATACTAGGAATGATGACATAAATAACACACGTCAAAATTGCATACATTTAGGCGTGAATTAATCAAATTCAGTCTAGTTGAACTAGCGTAGTTAGAATATGCAATCTATTACAATAAAACGTTCCATCTTTAGACCAAACTTATCACACAAATTACATATTCTAAATAGTAAATATCTTAAATTTAAAATATATTTGCAATACTCTTCAATCTGTGGTTAAGTTATTCAGAATCAGGAATATGGCAATGTTTTATAGATTTATTTTATTAAAAAAAGTGCAATGCGTACATTCACTGACGATTGCATACATTTAGGGGGAAACGCAATCTGAGCAGAACCGATTCTGTACGATTTATTTGAACCATACTCACGTGTTCTATTTATTTACATAAAAAGTCCATCTCCCTCCTCCTTTCTAAGCTCTTTTCAAACGCATAAAACAATCGATAAAAAGAGTGCCCACAATAGCTCACATACACACCCGCACACCTCTTTTCTAAATTGAAAAGAAAACTATGAAAACCACCACAAAGCGCTGACAAAAAGCTTCTATCAATGGGAACCCCCGTTTTGCTGCTGCTGCTGCTGCTGTTGTGTCCCATCCCAGGCGCCCGTGCATTGTGTGGCTGTTGTGTGTGCCGTGCCTGATGCACTCACTTTTACACAGCATTCAATTTCAATTGCCATGGCATAGAAGAGAACTTGTTGGGATAAAATCCCTTTTATGAATCATTTGCTGTTAAGAAATCTGTTCCACGTCGATGATGGCAGTGTTTTTTTTTGCACTTGGTAATGCTGGGAAATCGGCACTCGGGAAGTGCACGTAGCCTAACAGGGGGGAAAAAAATGCCCGCCCCATCATGGGGCAAAAGCTTTTAAAATCGTTGCCCCGTCAACGCGTACGATGGCGCAGCGCGTGCAATATGGTACAAGACATCGTTCGTCGTTGTGCCATCAGCAAACGAAACAATGCATGCTTCTTCACCATAATCATTGTCGTGCTCTCGCTCGCTCGGGGGTCTCGGTAGCTCTCGGTTCAAGGGTGCCAATGACAAGTAGACGGTGTAAAAGATGGCCATCATGCTACCGAAGCAATGAGGAGACATAAATTCTGCCACACTCTGCACGCCATCCTACACTCCGCAAGGTGAGCGATCAGGTGAGCGAGAACTTTGAAAGCTTTCGGTGTGGGTAGAGATGGGGAGCAAAAAAAAAAGCGAGCATAAAAATCGTTTCGTTGGATACACAGTGGCACAATGCTTCATCCGGCAGCGCTTTGCGTTGATGAGGTATGAGGGTGAAATGGCAATGAAGAGTGAAATGTAGCGCTGAACTTACAGAACAGAGGTTGCCCGTTAAAGTACCAGGATACGGACGGTTCCGGATGTCCCTTTACCTCGCAGCGGATGGTTGCGTCCTTATCTTCGACGGCCGTTTGCACCGTGCTTGTATCCCGGAAGGAAATGGGTTCTGTGGGAGTGCAACAGCAAAAGAAAAAAAAACAAGGAGTGAGATAGAGAGAGAGCGTGCCGGAACATCGTTACACACACGCCGTTATCCTTCACGGGGTCATTTTTCTTATCCCTTACCGTAAACGATCATTTTAAAGGATTTTCGCTGCGCCGGAACGGTCACCCGACCGTCGGTTGCTGTGGTCGTCCCGTCCACGTCCACCTCGCACGTCCAGTTGCCCTGGTCGGTTCGGGCGATCGCTTCGAATATCAGCGACAGCGAATCACCCTTGTCTTCGATGTGCACGCGGCCCTTGGTTTCGCTAATGACGACATTTTTCGGATTTCGCCACTTTAGCTTCACTTCCTGGTTCGTGTGGCTGCAGGTGACCATGCGCGACTGGTCGACGAAGTGGGCCATCTCTTCCTCCGGTGCTAGCCGCAGCGTTTCGGCTACCGGGGCCGCCGTCCGCTTGGAGATTTGTTGATTGCCATTAATGGAGGATGCTGCTGGATGGGATAAGAGATGGAGATGTGGGGGGGGGGGGGCAAAGAAAAACAGGATTTATTATAAAATACCAACAACCGGAGTCCAATAAATTTTGAGTCACATTGGGTGATTCAGGCAGAAGCTTGTTTAACCGTACTTAGAAACGTCTGTCCCCAAGCACATGAATCATCTCTGGCCATCGTGCCCGCTGCTCACCCGATTAATTGTGTCAATTACTGGGCGACCAACTGTAGTCGGTTATGGGTGAATGTTTTTTTCTTTTTGGTACGAAAGACAGTGAGAGAGATTAATTTGCCGTCGGGGAGTTTATGTGTGTGTGTGGGTTGTACCGTTTTTCTGTGGAATGACATTTTCGCCCGCCTCAGTTCTTTCTAAACTAAACGCCTGCAGCCGGATGACCTTTGGGGTTAGCGCGCGTTCTACGGCAGGTCCCCGGTGGGACTTGTGTTAATGACGCACAACCTAAGTCGACAGGCATCTGATGAAGAGTGACAAATAAGGTGCTAAGAGGTGAAATGTGTTTTTAAAGCAGCTTTGATAGACTACGCCTACAGGTATGCAATCTGGATAGCACAATACCGATGATAATAATAATATTGCGAAAATGCTTTGTCATTGTACTGATGTTGATGTTCATAACATCTGAAGCTCCGAGGTGGACTCTTTAAAGACCATCTGCTATGAATTAAACAAGATGTTGGTCTACAGTGTACACACTGGCATCATTTGTTTGAGGCTCTCCTGTGAAACAGTAGCTTTATAGTAAATCGAGCATCCTTCCCAAAAGTTTGTGTTGTAGATAAACGGGACAAAAACTATCAAATAAAACTATTCACTATTTTTCAAGAAACTAATAACTTTACAATTAAACTGATTTACGCAGAGATGACGTTTAGTTAGGAGGTCACACCATTGAAATAATCCAGAACTACAATTATCATCGGCCAAAAATCAGCAATGACAACAGTATAGATGTTGAATACAAAGGTTTTGGTTGCCGACCAATTACTCAAAACACCGGTCGCTATGACAGAAGCTGTGGCTGTACAGAATATATAAGAGATTGTCTACGTCTCCAAGACAAGTTAGTCTGCAAAAAACCGAATTTTCGACAGTCGTATCTTAAATCAGATTCGTCAGGCTCTAATGGACTGGACACGTCATCAGAATGACATCGGACGACCTAGCACGTAAAATTGTTTAAGGTATTCCACATAGAAAGAGAATGCAATGATGTGTTATCTAGGCCTGTTTGGGTATTGGAATTGCAGACGACGGCCCTAGACGCGAAACGGTTGAAGCGCCCAAAGCATAAGTAGCCCATGATACACTTCTTGAAGTGGCTCAGTGGCTTTGTACCAGCGGAACCTGTTGGTAACACCAAGAGACAAGCATCGATTCCCGTCCAGATTCGTTTGACTAATCAAAAAAAAAAAAAAAAAAAAAAATAATCAAAAAATAGAGAAGCGAGAAAAAAAAATACTCCAAGCGCCATAAAGTATGCAATCCGCATAACATGAAGCTTATGGTTAAAATTAATCTATAAATAAAGCTTGTTTTCTTTAGAAATTGCAAGTTAAATAAACTGAACCAAGCTTGTCTCTTGTGTTTGATTAAAAAGGAACAAAAAAGGAGAATAAATTTAAATGCAAACATTAAAATGAAACAAAACGGATTCATTAGGATTTTCTTCCTCTTAATTCAGCAAACACCGTCCCACTGCGACCGTAATGGGAAAACACTCATCAACACGAAGCACAAATAATCACCCGATAATAATCAACAATCAGTGGTTCGATTGTTCGAGTCGGTTCGAACGGTTCAAGTGATCATCATCATCATGATGGCCGAAATGGATACTGTGTAAATATGATTGTGGTGCGCATTGGTATCGGTGGTGTCGCAATTGAAAGGCGTACCACATTAAATAATCCTAGGGCATTGTGATTGTGGTGGTGCCTGACACACAACTGCCCCTCCCCCACAAAAAAGAACGGGATGGAGGTGGAAAAACCACGACGGGGGCTATAATATAAGCGCGTATTAATATATGTATTTGTTTAACTAAACATTGTGGCGTATTCCATGCAAATATAATGGAAAATCGAATCAGATTTAATTTGTATTGATTGTGTATGTATTGCGGATTTGGCCAATCACAATGGATAAACAGTAAACGATTATACGGGCTACCGTTCGTGACCTACCGTTATCAATGGGATCAGAAGCACAAAGTGAAAAGTTGGGTTGGGTTTTGAAAATTGGTTCGCTTCTATTCCAGCTTATGATTGTTGAGCTTGCAACGACTTATCTGACGTTATCGCGCCGAAGAGCTTTTGTGTAATGTAGGATTGATTTAATTTAAAATCATCGTCATCATCATCTGCTTGCACTTCCGCACAACAGTGCTTTTTGAACACCACTTTCAAATCGAACTGGGAACTGTGTTGCTGTGGGTTTGAATTTATGGATAGCAGCCAGCAAAACAACGAATCGTAATTAATTGTTTAACGGCTTCCGAACGGCGTGTGTTAGTGGTGAAAACAGGGCATAATGTGGTATAATGGACTACTGTGGTTGAACGTACAGCGAAAATTCCTGTAAATGTGTATCTCTCCAGCACCATCTCTCGCACACACACCGAACATGATAGGAACAGACGATCTATAAATTACATTCAACCGCACTGACCACTGCGTGAATGGTGAAGCCCGTAAAGAGGGCACGAAGACGATGGCGAACGCCTTTTCGATTCCTTAAGAAGCATGGGATTTATTTGCGGCACCGGTGGAACGGATCGGAACGATTGTGTTTGGCAAGGAGGGAAGGATGTTGTTACGAAACAGTGCAATTGCATACATCGCAACGTAACGGTTGCCCTTTGGATGGGCCAAAGAATGAGGGGCCATTACGAGGCACATTAGGCGAGCGGCAAGGAAATGACCGTGCCAACCAATTCACCTTGTTGTGTGTGTGTGTGTGTGTGTGTGTGAAGAAACCTACCAAAAAGGGGCCTAGCAGGCTTTATTAAGCTCTTAGAACATGTAGCGCCTTGCGGTATGCAATCTGCAGGACATGCTTGCTTAGCTAGCTCGTACGAGAATGCCTTCTGGGTGATCTTCGACCAAACCGAACGTGTACGAGATCGCAACTATTTGTTAGCGTCATGTTGTAGGGAAATTAATAACTGCCTAGAACCGTGTTGTAAATTTATCCTTCCCAGTGTGGTGACCCTTTACAGTGCCAAGCTTTCACTGATGTGAACCCCGGAAATGAAGTAGACCGTTTCCGAAAGAAAACCCCGATTCCTTGGGAGGAAAAGGTAGACGACGTTACGATTGCACGCCCTTTAAAGCTCGCCCCTCATGATGGTTGCAATCAATCAAGGCTTTGGGTGAATAGGGCGCTAAAAGTCTGTGTGGCTGTGTGTGTGTGCGTGTGGTGTTAAGCTGACGAGGCGTAAAAATGAAGCTGTTTCGAGGCGACCACTCGAGCAAAAACCCGCATAAGTTTCGTTCCGATTTATCACCCGCTCGCTGTCAGTTTTTTGATAAATGTGTGCAAGATCATGAAAAGTAGATCGACCGGGACCTGTGTGTGTGTGTGTGTGGGATGAGTGGAAATAGAACGCTCCGGAGGCAGCTTTGAAAGTAGATATGTGGTTTCGGTGGAGGTCCCCGCTCGGTGGAGCTCAATCCAACAGAAATAGTGCTGCTGCGGTGTGTCACAGAAACTGCTTATTCACTCCTTACGGTCGTAATTCGACCAGAAACAGTTCGCCAGAACAGAAACTGTCGAGAATGTCGTGCCGCGAACGGGAGACGATTACTTGCAACATGAACCACACGGAAAGGTTAGGAATGAACGCATTACGGAGCACACGGTACGGAATGAAGATTGACTTGTTATCACCAAGTCGTGTCGGTGCCTGCCGGTGAAGGCTACAGCATGAAGGCGAACTAGAGGGATGAGATTCAATTTTCGGATTTGTTCAGAAGTAGTTTGCATACGGCGACGACGTAGCGTCCTTGCGTGTGCGCCACGGCGGTTTTGCTGAACCAGTCGACACACAAGTGACAGCTTGCTTTGATTAGCGATGGATGTAATCAAAGTTGGCCTGCTTCTGTGGAGCTGTCCGGGAGGGGGGGGGGGGGGCATCTATACATAGACAGGGCGTTCTTTTGATGTTCCGGAGCTAGGTATGGATGGAAGGATGAAGGAGCAAGAACTTCTCGTTCAAGGTTTCGTGCTTCCGGAGGACACATTTGCATCTACGCTTGGTGTGCTTCAGCGGGAGCTCAGAGCTTGTGCGTGGAAAGCAGCTTGTCAGCAAAGGGTTTGCAGAGCTAAGCGAGAAAATCCGCAATACATCCCGATTAGAATGTCCTCAGTCCGCGACAATCCCCACCAGGATAATTACCACAGTAATCAGTATGTTTGTAGCACTGCATATTATGCCCGTACCGCTCATCGATGACTCGCCGTACGGTTCACTGCACATTGTCACAATAATAATCATTCCATTCAATGAACTTCACCACCCTGAGGGAGGGGGAGTTGGAAAATGTGGAAACTTTGACGCATTCTATCATGGGGACTGATAGCAGTTTCATGGAGGAATACTGCGTGAAGATCTAGTATCCATCGCCTGAAGGAATGTTAAAACATTTCACTGTGATTGACGTATCCCGAGGAACAGTCTTCGACAGTCGCACTCTCGCTCTTTCTCTCACACTTTCCCTCGATAGCATGCAATTTGAGATGATGAGCTCTTCAGATGCAGCTCACACACATACACACACACACACACACACATTCGATCATCAAAAGGATCTTTCACCGCATCCGCTCGAGCGATTGGAACAATGTGAAAGTTGTTTTGTTATGGGTTTTGCATACTTTACGGCGCGCCGTTCTCAACGTACGCGTTTTCCACCCGCACGGCTGTCAAATGGATCGTTCAAGAAAGCGGTGGAGTGTTCCGTATGTTCTCGAATGCTGAAACTCGAACGTTGAGGTAGGCCCGCTCAGGTGGTTGGCCGTGTTGGAAATAGTTGGAAATTTTTAATAAATTCTTCCAAACTACCGCCATTCGGCGATGTAATTGGACAGAGGCTTTATGCGGGGGGGCACGTAAACTTTTCACCTCGTCCATCCATTAGGGATGGAACGAGAAAAACACTCACAAGAGAGTCTACCAGGTAAAGCGACGTACGTGGACGCGAAGAAAATGGGAGAAAAAGAACGGAAAAAATGCAAAGTTTCTCATAATCTTTCACAAGCACATATTACAGAACTTTTGGCCCTCGGTTCGTGTTGACCCATGGGAGGGGAAAAGGTGAATATTTGGGTGCGGAGCCGGATGGTTTTTCATTTCATTTTCTGTTTTTCTTTTCAAGCAGTATTTTTTAAGATAATTTTCTTTCGGCGAAATTTCTGCTGCTGAGCTTACTAAATTTCTGCTGCTGAGCTGAGCTTAGTTCGTTGCGAGGTTATCGTACCTTACTTTCCAGCTTACTTGAGCGCGAGGAAAAACTTCACTCTTTTATCGAGTGCCCGAAATGAGCTTATTTATTGGAACTTGTATTTATCCAACAAACCATCGAAGAGCGTTCGGAAACAGCACAAATATGGTGCATAAGTGCCCGGTCTGTCTCATCCCGCCCTCAATATGGCACAATTTAATCAGCTGTTTTTCGTCGTGGAAATAGGAGCTTTTTTTTGCTGCTCGCAGCACAGTACTGCGGCACTGTTTTTGGCAGCTTCGGACCGGCTTGCAACCACTATTTATCACCGGTGTGGGGATAGTATGGAATAGCGCTCGGTTCGACACTTCGGACTGCACTTTCTCACAGTGCACGCCGGTTGATGTCGGCGTTCCAAATGGTAAAGTTTTTCCTGTTTTTTCTCCCACGAATCTCACGATTCTTAAATTTATTTTCCATCTGTTTTGAAGCTTTTTTCTGCACGCAAACAGAAAAAAACTGACCAGGAACTGTGAGAAAAACTTTTTTGATTAATTCCGATTCTGCTCCATTGCATGGGTGGGGATGGTTTTAAATATTTAACTGTCCTGTCTCGACAGGCGTTCCCCTCTCTCTCTCTATCCATCTATCGTTTGTCGTCTTCTGGTCACTCCCGAAATCACCGGCAAAGAAAAGTGATGTATTTACACAACAAAACCCCAATTCTTTTGATCTAACGCTCGCCGGTCACCGGAGCTGGTGGAAAAATCTGGCTGGCTGCTACTCCGGTGGTCAATGTTTTCCAGTCGCTTCAGAACTAGTGATGCTTCTTTTTTTTTGCTGTTAAACTCAACCAGAACTAAACCAGAATAAATGTGACCAAATTTGGGAATTGTGCCTGTCGTGTTTACAGTGTGGCTTTCATACCGAACGAGACCAGGCGAGAACGTGGACCGGGCGGTCGTGGTCGAAAGTTTTATCGCCGTTTGCATTGCATCGGTTACAGGGTGGTAAAAGGGGGGGAGGGCGAGGAGGTTGGTCATTTTGGCTACCGCGTTTTAGTATCGTAAGCCGGAAGTTTTTGGCCCAAAATCCTGAACTGGACTGGTGATGAATAAATAATCGTTTAGTTTTATGTGTTTGTCCGTTTTTTTCTCTCTCTCTCACACTCGTTCCAAGGCTGACCGAGCGCTCTCGTTCCGGATGCCCTTTTTGTGTGTGGCAAGTGTGTGTTGAGGTAGGTCATAAGTGAGTTGGGGAAGTGTATGTGAAAAGGCAAGCTTTCCAGCAGCAGTTCGTAGAGTAGAGTTAGAGTTTCTGGCTGAAAGGGTAATTGGGATTGATAGTAGCAAGATAAATGTTTCTCTAATGGATACATACACTGCTCAACAAACACTCACACATACAGAGATTCTTGTGAAGAATGCACTGGGGAGAAAGGACCTTGCATAAGCTGACAGCTCAGCTGCCCTCACCCGGTACATATTAAACAGGAACCGAAGTGCAGGAACCGTTTAGCTGTAACTATCGTGCACACATTAATTTCCGGATTTAAGCAATAGCGGAGTTGATCGAGGATTTTGCGGTAGGAGCTGGGTGTGAGAGAGGGAGAGAAAAACATTCACTTCCCAGGATAGAGGATCCCTTTTTTGTGGCCCAACACACACACTCACCGACTCTTATAATTCATCCCAAACCATACATGGCACGGAAAGCAACGGACGAGGCAAAATTTATGTCGAACCCGCGCCAAGCGCTTGTAGAACAAGGGGCTTGGGCGTATTAAAAATTCATTCCCGAATCATGCATTTCTGCAGGAGCCCGTTTGGACTGGCCATGAATCAGCAATGAGTCGGTGGGTCGGTTTGATTCTAATGGCTGTAAATCATGGGATAAATGTGGGCCACCAGTCCGACCGAGACAAACGGAGATAAAACCGTGCCGAGGCTGGAATTTAAATGTACCACACAAAGCGACAAAGTGCGGTCGTTAGGATCGCTTAGTATCGAAAATTGTTGCAGCACTGTGGAAAAACTGTTAGAAAAAGGGAAAAATACACAACGAGTCGAAAGATTCGGGGATGATGCGTAAAAAAAAGGTGTAATCTACGATTGAAGGACGTGTGCGTCATTTTCTCTTTCTCTTCGCTCCACTCTACCGGGAGCGTCTAAGCTTCGGTACGACACATGAAGGATGTCGTTTCATCACAATCCCGACTCGATGCAGGGAGCATACTCCTACCGGTTCTACCGGTACGGAAATAGGCCGTTATCAATCATGAGTGATGGGTTGGCAGAAGGAAAAACTAGAAACATTTTTGCACGTGGAATGGGGTCGCTGGATCGGCATTGAATGATCGGGTGAATTATTTGAGGTTGTTAATCAATTTCCGCTTCCGTAGATGCCTTATCGTGCATGCAGGCAAACGTTCGTGGGGTTGAAGGATATATTTAAACGATGTATCGCTTCGTTTAACTCTCTTATTGCTTGTTGATTGTATTTTGGAGAAAGATATTTTTATAGCAACCTTTTTTTTATAGCAAACAATTATATGAGATATTTTTAAACCCGAAGGGTTATCAATCATACCGTAGCAAGACGGTACGATTTCGCGGAACACCCGATTGGAACCACCCGTCGTCTCGTGCGCATCAAGCAAATGTATGCCGGTTGGATGTATTCCGCGAAGCTCAATGCAATAACACGAAACCCGTCCGTAATCAAATGTTTAGATTAAGTGAAGCGAGTGCGCAGCTCTTAGCGTACAGTGATTTTGCCTGCTCCGATTCCTTAGAAGCTGATACTGTACATAAAAGAATTGCTGCTGACGCAATACACGGTTCGAAGAGTTATGGAATGTATGTGCTATGAAGTAGATTTACTTGGAAAACGTTCTTTCTTGCAGTTGATCGAAACCTTCTGCACAATCTGATGAGAGCTCTATAGTAAACAATTGCACCAATCGCATCACGCACAGTCACACACACACACGAATCACAATCACATTATTGTTTATCAGTTATTTTTCTAGCTACCGGCCTTTGATCCCTGATGACTTCTAGCTTTGTATAACTGGAAGTAAACTCCAGGTTGTCGTAAAAAGAATCGATATTAAATGCTTTTAAAATAATTTATTTAATGGAATTTATTATAAGAAGGCGAGAGAGAGGGAGGGTGGGAGGGAGAGAGACAGAAAGAGAGAGAGAGAGACAGAAAGAGAGATATAAGAACTACACAGTTTCGAATCATGCGATGGAACTTTAGAATCGCCTCAGGAAATGCTTCAAATGGGTAATGATGTATTGCAGCCTCCTTGCGGAAAGGTTGTCAAACATCTAATGATGCATACTTATTCTTCCTCTTTTTTTCTAACTACAACTTCGAAAGCCTTCCATTTCTAGCCCTCTGTGACTTGATTTTAGCAAGACAGTAGCAAAGTAGTCAAGCCCTGCGTACGGGCAGGCGGTCCGGATGGGATTTGAACCCCGGTCTTGCCGTGTCAGCGCTTTTGTCGCCTCTGCCACCGAAGCTCTCCATGCAGATGCATAGAGACAGTAGAAATTTGCAATGCGACAATGGATTTTTGAAATTAGAATTTGCTGAAAAGTGTTTGATCCAACACTGCCAAACAGTAAAAAATAAAAACGTCATTAGATGGATGGTTTACGTCACCACGCTTTAACGTTAACGTTCGGATGGGTTCAACACGTAAATTTGAAGGAAATGTTGGAAATGTTGTTGTGATTACAAAGTTCCACAGCCAAGTTTCAAAGTTTTCCAAAACTGATTAGACATTATTCCATTGTATGATTGCAATATTCCACTATCCAGTTGCAACAATCGAATTAACATGCGAAATGATGCAGATGTTTTATTATATTATTTAAAACCTTGTCCTGTTGTAATATAACATGTTCTGAAGATTGAGCAAGATGACAACGTCGTTCTTTGGAAAAAAAACTGATGATATATCGGTAATTATTACTAATGACGTTTTGATGCTTCATTGGTTTCTTCAACATTCTATTTCATATAATGTATAAAAACTAATAACCATCTGTATGACACGCCTTTTCAGAACGGGGATAATTATTAAACTGGATTTGCCACGAGATTTTTTTTCCGAGGGCTTACAGCAGCCTTCCCATCTTATGAGAAAAACTTTGTTGGTGAGTGATTGTCCTTTTTTGTGTTTTGTGAAAGTAAAACAGTATCAGGTATCACGGTTCTTTATAAATCTTATTCATTTTAATGATCGATCCCTTCTTTTATGGTTTTACTACAGGGAGAGGTCTCTTGACTTACAGTTTTAGCCTTTTTTGATGTTGTTAATGACGTGAGCAAGTAAACTTAAGACACGATATTGACAAAGGTTGATCTAAACAAACCTATTCTTAACTGGTTTCTATGCAACATCCGAATAGAAACCGAATAGGAACCATGTTCAGTTAACAGGAAAAGAATCCTAGAGATTTGATTTGTATTCGTAACCGGTGAAATTTCACTAAGAATGATTTATCAACTTGGAAAGGTAAAATATTTTCCAAGAATTAATTCTACCTAATTCATACAACAGATTTCTAGATAAATTCAATTCTTAGAAGGCAGAACATTGCTTGTAATTTAATTTTAATAAAATTCTGTTTGAAATCGAGCCCCAAGCATCCACTCTCTTAACTTGGCTTGCGGTCTGAAGAACAAAACAGCTGCGAAACCTCTTCCAAGGCAAATAAAAGCAATGCGACGATCATTTGAATCGCAGTAAAAAAAGCATGAGGAATGATTGCCACCCAAAAAGTGCGAAAGGGTGTACACCGATGATGCATCATAAAGAAGTGTTTCCGTTCCAGTGCCAGCTGCAACGGCGCAAGGGTGCGTCTGCCTTTGTTACACGCTATGATCATCTAGAACGGTGCACCACGACACCGAAAAGTGCGCACACACACACACACTGCACCAAGAATAGAACATAAAATTCCATCCATGGGGTGGCTTGGTGCAATCACCAAATCGCGATGGTGTCTGTTTCGCACAAAGAATCGCGTGCCATGGCCATGACCGCAAACACACTCGCACTCCATAGACTGGAGCGTCGTGCGTGACAATTTCGTGACAGTTTTGCTCCCTCGCAAAGGTGGAAAAATCGCGACCAACGCGACCATATGTTGTCGCGTGTCTCGACAGTTCCATTCATCTTCCTGTCACTACTTTCGATACGCGGCAATGCGATTAGTGCGTTCCGGTTCCGTTTTTTTTATAGCACCATAATACCACAGTGACCTTGAGCGATTCGCGGGCAAAGTTTAGTTTTAAAACAGGAGCTCGCAACATCTGCTTATCCGGCTGTTGTTTTGTTCAGCTTCTGGTATTCCTTCCACGACGAGCTCTCGAAAGGGCACCACGCGACAACACCATATGCCACATAACACTGGATGGAACATTTCCGGAGCCGAAGCAATCCAATTAGCCTGTTGGAGGGACGATGACTTTGGCGTGTGGTTTGGAACACTCGCGACCATTTGTGTGACCCACGACGGTACGATCTTCGCGACGCAGCTCCTCGGCAAACACTCACCAGCAATAAGAAGCAGGAAATTGAATCCAAAGTGCATCCGAGTCATGGTAATCCGGGGAGTAATCATTGTCGCTGCTCGGTTCACACTGCAGGCACACAACGGGCTGCTATAATCCAGACGTAGGCCGTTGTTTCACTGACTCACTGATCTCACTTGGCTGGTGGTGGTGTAATTGGGCGGTGGTAAAGCCTTCACTGCATGGTTGTTTGTTTTGTTTTGCACTTGCGAAAAACTTTTTGGAACCACAGACACGTTACAGGATCAACTTGGTTGCCATAACACACAAGAGAGAGAGAAAAAACCTCACACTCATAGAATTATAGCGAACGCTTTGGAAAACGTGGCTCCCGGTTAATTGGATTATATTCGATTATCGAATCGTCCTACTCGGTAAAACCTTTGCTGTAAGGGACACAAGCACGCACACACACACACACACGAAGGAATTGTAGACACCACTTCCTACTCAAACCGATTGTGTCACCCGATCGATGGATTTGTTTCACTTCAAATTTTGGCACGACTGACGCGTGGTTCAATAACCGGAGGACCCCACCTCAGACACTGGCACGACACTCAAGACACAGCACACTGCCAAGATGCACCCAGCACTCGCGTTAATTAGTGAACGAGCATCACGGCACGAACTATCACTCGTCACTCCAAAGGCCAGCCTAGACTAGCTAAGCGACTGGAACCAGACCGCACCGGACCGACCCACACTTGTCGAAATAAATTGAATTATCGTTTCGAGACGCGCCTGGAACTCGACAGTGAGGTAATTTTGCTCACCATCAATCTTCAAACGCTTGAAGCCTTGAAGCACCCGGACGCTTCACTTTAGAGCCGGCCGATTTGTGATGATCGCGCTCGAACCCACCCCCTCTTGCCGGAATCGGTTGAATTTTATTCGATCAATCAATGTATACCACCCGCACACCCGAGACTACACTTTCCACCACCTAACCTTTGACCCGGTCCCCTTGCCCTCGCTCGCTTATTTCACCCAGCTCTCTTTGCCCGTGACACTTTTGATTAGAAAATCGACTGGACACGATCGCGTGTTGCTGCGCTTCCGTATGAGTGTGTTTTTTTGTTGTTGTTGTTGTGGTTTCTGCTTCGCCCACTTCCTATTGCACCAAGCTTGCAACGAGACGACACTCCGCACGCGATTGAATACGGTCGCCGCAGTGAAAGGGCCACCATCCGCTCGAGAACCGTTCCCGATTGAGGGGTTTTGCGAGACGATGAACATAAACACCCGAACCGGGTCCGGGTGGCGTTAAATGAACGCGACTGCGTTGGATGGATGAACGCTTCGGCCGTTCATCGGCAGTGGATGAATTGCACGTGCAATCGTCATCTGGTTTGCCGATTTCAACAAAACCGGATTTTACATTCCAGCCAAGAAGCGGGATCAAAAGCGCTCGAATGTGCTCCACAAAATTACATAATCATTATCTTTGGTACATCGAACTCTGTGGCCTGTGGGTGTCATCTAAAGGGAGCTGCTCTTCTTTTTTCGCACTCGGAACCTCGAGATGTACCAGGCACGAGATTAGAATAATAATACCTCCGGAAGGTTTTGTTCGAGTGACAAAACACATCAGCGTGTATTTTTGTTCCATCTTCCATCGCTGGTGGGATCTCTGGTTAGGTCCGTCAGAGTAGGGGTTTTGCAATTAAAAGCTTTGAGGACTTTAAGGAAGTGCTGGAGTGCTCGAGTATTAGGGGGGGGGGGGGGGAGAGGGGACAAAACACACAAGTGACAGAGATTGAATTTCTATCATTTTAATTACAATCCCGGAGAGCCGGTATTGCTGATCGCCGATGTGTCCGAAGCCTTTGATGGTTGGCAATTAAAATCGTCTGTTCTTATGCATGGCGAGCTTTGCGCCGAATGCTTCACCGTCTTTGCATCCGTCTCGATGCAGAGATTGAAAAGTTGTTCACTGATAACTTCGATAACGGCGTGGAGCTTGAAGTGGGTCCAACTTTTCGGCGATGTCAGCTTCAGCGCTTCGGAAACTTCTCTGAAGACACACGCATGTGATGTGGCGCCATCAAGACGATCCTCTACTGTCCCACGAGACAAAGCGACAGAGAGAGAGAGGAGCTCTTCCCCTCCCCAGTTTCTATGAGTAACTTACTGACAGGTGTCCTTTTTTTCGGGGTTGTGTTCAGCTGTAGTAGCTTTTATCATCCTTCATGTTCTACAAGGGAAGTTTCCTGTTTTTTCTTGCTGTCCGTTGGCAGAAATTACGATGAAACAGTGTGTAGATGTCACAAGTGTGCGTCACACGGAACAATGCTTTGAGTTTCTTTTCTTGCTTTATTCCACACACAAGTGGAGACCCACGCGATAACGATGATGGACGTTAATCGTGCACGAAGTTATAATAATTCCCTACAACTGCTGCGTTTGTTTTCTGTTGCGTGCGTGTGTGTGTGTGTGCGCGTTTGCTTGTAAGTGTGTTTGTGTTGTCCTTTCTCACCAGACTAGGCGGTAAAGACAGTTTTGCTGCCCTCTCCAACGCCCCACGAGGTAGGTCGAGATCATTGTTGACTTCCAGGGGCCCTTTTTTTAGCTGAGCTTGTTCTACACAAACACATTGCGTTTCTTCTTCTCTTGCTCTATTTATCTAGCCCCACCTTAACACTGTAACAACCGCAGCACAACAGCAGCAAGGAATTGAAGTGCGGTGTTTTAATGAACCTTTTTTTTTTTGGGCCGTTTAGAGGGCTCACGGTTTGTCTTGTGTTTTCTTGATGGCATTAAAGGTGTGGAGTGTATGCAAACAGTACTGTCCTCAAATTAGGGCCAAATGGGCGGGTGGGGGACGTTAATGTCTTCTAGGGAATGTTGACGCTACTTCTTGGGAACGTAATGCTTGGCCTTGCATAAAACGACTCGGTGGACAAAAATTTGAGGTTTTTAGCCGTTAAAAACAGCTTGAAATAATGATTCGCATTTCAAATTGCATACTTTCAGGCTAATATCTAAGAAAGCGCCTGAAGGTATGCAATTCAACAATTTCTCTAGAATCTCGCTTGTCACCTGGGAGATTTTCCCGTTGCATCGAAGCAGTGCACTCATCATGACTGTATCGCAAAAACTTTCCCCACTCGTGTGTGGAGCTTCGTCATCAACTTTCCTGCAAACGGGATGACAACTGTCGAACTGATGCAGTAGTATGTCCAGGAAGTGTCAAAGGGTGGTCGGAGAACAGCAGCGGACAGCACGGAGACACACATAGACGTCCGAGATAGGCGAGCAATTAGTGTGTGCTTTCGAAACGTTTCGAAAACCCCATCTCACCCCAAAACCCCATAGTTTCGCCAAAGAAGCGCATTGTTCTCGCCAGTGCAAGAAACTTTGGAACTGTGTGTATGGCGCGGTTTCCAGTTCTTTGCCAGTGTTCCAGCAATACTGTTTCCCGGAAGGCAGCAATCCTTTCACGTTCGCCGGCACACATCGCTCTGGTTTTCTCGGGTGGAAGACGCTTTTAACTGGCGAACGTTCACTTATCATCGTCTCCGCAGATACATCATACGGCGGTGCCTCGTTGCTACTGGCGCTCCGGTTCTTCCGCACATCACCGAGCACTATCCTGTTGGTCGTCAGCGTGTATGCAAAAGTGACGGTGTGAGTGTTTGAGCGAAAATAGAACGCGGCTGCGAAGCAGCAGTGAAAGATTACGCGGGTGCTGCCCATTGAAAAGAACTATCGCCAGCAGCTCGGCACTGGCTCTGGTGGCGAGTGGTGTAGTTTTCATTGAGATAACTGTAAATTATTAAGCATCGCTTACGTTCACCCCCGGTGGTGGTGGATGGAGTATTGTTTTCAAGTTTTTGCTTTGCCACCATCGGAGGACTTCCTTGTGGATGAGCGACGTGTTCGTGTTCATGGTCGACCACCCTGGAACAGCAGGAGCCTTGCTTACACGAGATGATGCCATACGTGTGTGTGTGTGTGTGTTGGCTGGAGTTGCTGAAACAAAAGATAACGAAAGTCACGTAACGCAAATGAAACCGAACTGAGGAGTTCTACCGGCGAGGAGTCCTACGGGAACTGTTCCAATTCTTTCGTAGCCAGCAAAAGCGATCTTTCGTCTCCATTGTGCGTGTGGTTCTTTGCCACCGCAGTTCCAGTTACAATTGATGGTGTGTATTTTTGCGATTCTTCTGTGCTGGATGAAGCTTAAAGATATCCGACACCCGGCTCGGGTGTGCAAGTAGACGTAGTGATCAAATTTATTCGGTACGCTCATGGGTCCTCCGAAATCGTGAGGCTGCGATAGCATTAACTAAACCGATTTGGGTTTTGAGGTCAAACGCAGCTGAAAAACCGATGGCCTTTTGCTACCGTTCCCTACAGTCTATATTTTTGCTTTATTTTTCATGCAACGTTCAGCATCCTCCGATGGTGGTGGTAGGTAAGCATATTTGTGCATTTGCGCTACGATGCTTCCTGGTAGCGTAGTCCATCCGGACGACTCGAACGCGACTCGACGTAGCGTTCGTGCGTCAATGCACCATACCGCTCGCTAGGGCTGGCGTGCAAAAGGAAAACCATTTTGCTGAAAATTGGATAATAAATTGAGCGACACAAATCAAATTTAGATACACGGAAAATTTGATCAGGAAAAGTGAGTAAATTCCAGCCAGAAAGGAAGCGCGCGGAAGTGTTGGAAAATGGCACCGAAAGCACGGGGGTTGGAAAATTCTTGATATGTGTGGCGCACTATTTGAGAATGGGAAGGAAAGGATCGACGAAGAGGAAAAAAAGGGGGTGCATATTCCATTCCCTGGCTTTTACCACCCATTCTTCCTTTCGGTGTGGGGAAAATGGGGTGTATCGGGTCGATATTGCGGGAATAGATGATCAATATTTTAAAAAATCAATTTTACACAAATCTTACTCTTCCATTTGCGTTTTGCAGTTCAAAACACGGAAGACGTGGCGTCAACCCGATGCTGGGTGGGTGGGGTAAAACGTACTCCAAACGTCAACCCGTTTCAAGAAAGCACAAGATGCTATCCGGCGAGTGGTTACCATGGTTGCCAGATGGTTGCCGTGTGTTTGATTTTCCCAACGGGGGAAAAATCACACAGGTAAGCAAGCAAGCAAGCAATCGTTCGATCGTAGCAACCCTGTTGCAGCAGGTGGGCCATTGTGTGTGTGTGTGTGTGTGATGACGACGGTTCAATCTGTTCGGATGGCTGCGGAACAGGTGGTTTGAAAAACCGGGGCCATCCGTAACTGCTTTATGGATCGTTTGAGTGTACTTTACCCGGCTGCCAAAGGTGTTTCATAAAGGAAGCATTACACTCCGAGCAAATAAGGTGATGACGTCACGTTAGTAAATATTGTGGTTTGAAGTGGTAGCAACTGGATGGAATTAAAATGCATTGCATAATTTGCGGCGTTTTACTCACAGTGAGTGTTAAACGTATTCGCTTAGCTGCATATTTTAACTTAAAATCGAGAGTTTTGCAGTTCATCGCAATATAGTTCGCATTGCATACATTCCGGCGACAAAGTAATCAATCCATTGCAAGCACCCTAAAGATATGCAATTTGCATCACCACTAACACGAGCTTGTTAGTTGCCGTCAGAGCAGTAGCAGTAGAATCTGTCAACGGAGCACCGAAGTAAATAATGCAAAAGTTTTAATGAATGAAAGTTAGTGGACACAGATAAATGTAAGCTGTAAGTTTTTTCGCCGGCGTTATCAGCTAAATGAGTCGATCTAAATCCCGAAAACTTATCACTATCCACCGATCACTGATGCATACGGAATGGAAAGTTTTTCCCAGTGTCTTGCCTCGGTTTCAGTGCCGTTCTGTACCGGGAAACTGTTCCAACTTCAAGCAAAAGAAAGTGTAAATGGACATTTAGCCAACATGGAAGATTCAGCGGCAAAACGGGGAGGCAAAAAGGAAAGTTTTATCCTCATCCGCCTAGAATCGCTTTTGTCGCATCTGCTTAATGTTTTCCGTTATTTGTTCCAACTGGGCAGCAAGAAAGCACAAACTTTCCAACGTCCAATTCAATCGGATCCCGGGGTTGCGTGTCGGGCGCAGTGGAGAAAGTGCATCACTGCAATGGTACGATTATTTATTATCATTTTACAGATGAATTGAATCTGTACTTTATGTGAATATCCTTACGACCTTTATGGTGCGAGCAAAAAAGGACGAACAAATAGGACGAGCAAGAATGTTTCACACTGCGAAAGATGCTGAAAGAGAACAGTCGTGATAGGATGTGGCAGCCAGAAAAGGAGCGACAAATTGTCGCTCGCAACAAACTTCCCTTTTTTCGGGGTCGAAAAAGAAACCACACACAAACACACGGACAGCAAACTGCTTCCGGGGTCACTGGCAAACTCCGAAACAACCGCAAGAAATAGAAACATTTTTGGGGGTTCTCGTGTACAAGGGTAAAGTTTTTCGAGCGGCGGCAAAACTTTTAATCTGATCGGAAGTTTGCAGGCGCACAGAATGTTCATTTCTGTGCCCAGCCCAAGCAGTGCGCTGGGTGTCAGTTGTGTGTTCAACCCGGTGTTTTCCCTGGTGTGTGGCACTTTCCTCCAAAAAAGACGACCTACAAAATCATATACAAAAAAACGGCGACATGTACGAATCAATCGATAAATTAGAACGAAGCAACATTGTGTACTGTTTCGTGATGCACTTTTATTGGTTCCGAGGGTGGGTTGGGAACTGGCGTGGCGTGTCGCTCCGTGGGGACAGGCATAGGGTTGGGAGGGAAATTAGTGGCAGCCAGTGTGCGTGTGAGCAAATGAAATGAAGACAAGCTGTAAATTAGTGTACTAATGAAGTCATTGAAATGGAAATGTGGGAGCCCCAAAAAAACGAAGGCACGTGGGAAAGAAATAAGTATGGCATTGGTACCCATTAGATTCTCGTGTTTTCTCTCTCTTTCTTTCGCATTGTATATTTCATTTTTTTGTGTTTATGTGTTCTATGCTGTGTTTTCATCCATTCTTTTCATAATGAGCATAGTGGATAAGGAAGCACAGATTTCGACATAAAATTATTTTTGAATCTTTTGGTCGTTTAAAACGGTTTGCGGCTCAGCCTACGATTCTAGAAGCTTGGGATTGGCTTTTAGACTGAATTACAAAAGTTTCATTTTCAGATAACTGTAAGGCAGCATGCGTCATTGAACTAAGTTTTGTGAGGCGTAAAGTCAAATATTGTTATACTTGCTTTTAAAATTATACGTAATAAATTTAGCAAATTAAGACAACCATTAGCAATTTTCGCAGACTCTATTGATGACAATTTTTTTTAGTAACACAATGAATATTTTTTAATTATTTCGTCCGTTAAAATAAAAATTAAGACACTAATGGGCACGCATAATGGAGACGCCTAGTATATGGAGGTGCCTAGTGTATGGAGACGCCTGGTTGTTTATAAATTCTGAATATATTATAGAATTGATCGAAAAAAAGCAATATTTCTTTAAATCTATTTAACTAACACAACATGCCAGTGTGATTTGTTCTGCAATTTGTCTCAATAAATAAACAAAAAGAATAGTTTCGACACATTGAGGAGCAGTTGAGTGTTGAGTTGAGTTGAGTTAAGTTGAGCAACTTCTAACTTCATATCTTTTATCGTCACACAAACCATTATATTTTTTATAATATTTTCTCATTTTTTCACCCCCAATCCAACCATATTGTTTATTATTAAAACCTCACCTTTAAACCATGGAAACCCTACAGTAGCAAGATTGTAATTTGTTAGCATTTTGCCAGTTCAAAACTATAGTTTTGATGAAAAATTAAGTAATAATTCTACACCGACTTAGCAACTTTTCCCCACGTTAAACGCCCACAGTGAAATGTGCCTGATAGATGGATGAATGGTAATGGACACTACATTTTTTGTTCCTCCATGTACATGTACGGTGTGTGTCCCTCGGGTGATACCGTGCCCCATTTGTGTGTGTTTGTGGCAGGAGCACCAGCAGTAGCAGTTCGTGCAATCAAAAGAGACCGACTGTTCGGAACAAAACCATACACGACCATTAAACCCATGGGTCTATGTGTTTTTCGGGAGTGCTTTTGAAGCATCCTTTTTAAGCAATGATTCATATCGTCCCTTTTTTTGCGGTATATTTGTGAGTGTTGTGAGCTTCGACGGAACTGGATGCCTCCACGCACTAGCACGTTTAGTTTTTTTTTTATAATGTTTTACGAGCTACAGCTCTTTTCGGGCATCAAATGATAAAAATCATACAAAATTTTCGCAAACAGCGTTGTACACGTTTGATTGAAATTCCAGCCAATGTTAGCCGGGCAGCTTGCGGCAATTTTTGTCCGAACAAGATTGAGCGCAATTTAACGTTCTATGAATATTTTCACCGAAAACATCCCGGCATGCATATAGATGGGCGGAGTTCGAGTGGAAGGGTTGGAGATCGAATCGATTCACAAAAAACAACTAAATGCATTGCCGTTGTTGTGGTGTAAAATTGCATTCAATTTGAAGAATAAACTCATTAAATCCTCGCTTCAGTTTGTGTGTGTGTGTGTGTGTGAAGTGGCCTCGTTCTATGTTTCGCGTAGACGAAAAAAGTGGAAAATCTAAACACTGATGGCCGTCACCAGCAGTGTTCGGAGCGCATATCGATTGTGCATTTTTGTGACGTGGTGAATGCGGAACACGAAAAACTAGAGCCTGCACAAACACGGACTCCGAAATTTTCAACCGGACCACCGGGTTTTCCCGAAACGAAAGCTGATCAAACAATGTGACCGATATTTTTGAATGCGTCGTATTGCCAAGTGGAGCCTTTAGCAGGGAGGCGAAGAAAAGAAAAACCACGTCCACTTCATGATTGCATTTCGCGACAACGAGCTTCCGGATTGTTTGACTTTTCTTTCAACAGTGGTGCGCTTTTTACGATCCTGCTTGTCGGTCCGATGTTAACTTCATCGTTTACACGTTCCCGAGTTTTCAGAAGCAGGTGCAGAATGTGTTTTTTTTTTGGTGCACTTTTCTCTGTGCATCGGAAACTGTCCACTTGGATGACATTTCGCTCCTTTATGCCTGCAGCCTACCGACTTCTGGTTCGGGCCAGTGTAGCGAAGGGAACACTTTCGGGCACGAAATTCGGGCGTGATGATGTGATGATGTGACAAATGGATTCATCAACGCTATCGGACATGGCCGGATGTCTGTCGTCGGTGTCGCTGGGCTGGGAATTGGTAGGCACAAAAAAAGACACCTCCATCTCACCCTCTGAGCACACTTCAGAGAGTGTGCACATCGACGAGGGATTTGCGATGATCAATTCATGAGAATTGTTGCAATATGTGAGTGATATTGATGAAGGTCGACATCGGTGGTGGTTCGGTGCGACTTTCTTTCGCAAGAACGGCCGAACGTGGGGCCCTTGGTTTTGGCTCATTGAAATGCATTGAATGTGGCAATGCTCCATTGGGCGACCAAACGGTTCACCGTTCGTGACTATCGTGTCGAAAGGCTTCCGCGAGAGAGAGAGAGGGATAGAGAGAGAGAAGGAGAGAAACAGCACACACATACACTTCGTGGCCTTGGGTAACGCTTCTTTACTAGTGGGCTGACGACGAGCAGACTGACACACATCCATACGGTTTGCAATCGACCTTTCGAGCACCCGCGCTGTGTGGAATCACACTTTGAATCGTGATAATCTTGCCTCATGTGCACTTCCAACTGAATTAGAACACATTCCCTGAACGCGTGCAGCAGCAAGGCGAGTGTATTTAAATTCCACCCCCTTTTAGTTTTTATCGCTTGAAGTGTCGACTTTGCAGAGGTGAATGTGAATGAATAGTTTTCCCACCTGAAAGTCTCATTAACAGAGTCTTAAATGTATTAAAATAGAATTTAGCTCAAAATAATGCTAAGAATTTCGATCTAGTATGAACATTTGAAATTTAAATTGAAAATGCCTAAAGTTATGCATTTCGCATCTCAAGCTCTTGCTCAAGGCCTGCTTTGGTTGCTTGTGATCATTCCGAAGCGTGTGATAATGGTTGGATTAATATTTGCACGCTCGCTCTATCGATTTGAACCACAATAAACGTCTCGAACTACAATTATGGCCTTCGACTCGCATAATCCTCGCCTGTGCCATAACCGCAAACACCTCAAAACGCAGCACGCAACCGTACACATATGGCACGAATAGCGCTGGGTGTGTGATTGTTTTGAATTTTGTAGAGTCAACATAAGCACACACGCACGCACACCAAGAAGAAGTGTGGTGAACCACACACGCACACACACGCACACATACGCGTGGCATAACAACAGGTTGGAGAGTTCCAACAGCCTTCGACACATCCACTTGGTTTGGGGGAGAGTAATGCATTAATTTTCTAATTTATATTCATCCCATAGTTCAAAAGTTCGGCTTAGGATTGCAAACTTTTGGGGTAAACGAGGGAAGGGGAGGGGGTTGGGATGGGAAAACTCGGCAAAGATTTCCACTCCAGTGAAGCCATTCCGTGCTGCCAAAGCGGGTTTCTTTTGCGGGTGTGTTAATGAGAAGCATTTTCGACTTCATCAGCTTCTGTTTCGGGTAATCCGTGTCGAAGTGCCTCCACCGAGGAATAGCTCCAAGAAAGGAGTTGACGATGTGGCTCTGAAGAGGGGCTTATGAGGCGATACATCATCCCTTCTCGTAGCTACCACCCGCTCCTGCTAGCTTGAAGCCGTCGAGTTTCGGCAGTGAAAACTGACAAAATGACAGATCGGGGAATAATATAACACCGACCTTACTTGCGACGCTGTCTGATTTCGGCAACTGGAGCTGATTTCATTCATATTGATGAGCGCGATTTGGGAGGGCGAGGCAGCTCATTTGGGAGGCTCTAAGTCCCACCTCGTAAGCCTAGCGTAGTTCCCTATTTTGCTAGCCCCTACTCTTTACATACGACTCACTGGTTCGCGAATTGCTGCCTACGGAACCTTCGGGCTCTAAGAGTAATGACTCGAAACAGTCAAGTTCAGTTGTTGAGAAGGCAAAACTTTTCACCACTCCAGGTCCGACCATCCGACCACAACTTTAGCTATTATTCGTTGTTGGGGAGGACAAGAAGCTTGTTCCTTCCCCAACAAAAAAAATCTGTGGACTTCCAGAATCTGAAGTTGTGGGGAAACACACGCGGCGAGCGCTCGTGTAATCTCTTTCGTTGATGAGTTTTTAACCAGTTGGGTGGATTGACCGGGAAGCTATCGATGTCACTCATAATTCAGCTTCAAAGCAGTGCACACACAGGACGTAAAAGCGACAGCGGTTCGGTTCGGGCTTGCTGTAAAACTCGGTCTGCGATCCTCGAAGAAAGCTTTGCTGGCACTTGCCAGTAAGAAGAGGAAAGTCAAAAGCAACCGACGGAAGCACGGGTAGCAGCAGTAGAATCGAGACCCAAACGCACCAATCCAGCACCAAATCCCGTTGGCCATCGCAAAAGCGATAACAAGTGTGCTAAATCTTTCCACGCGAATTGGCACCGTTTCAAGACCGACGCTGGCGAAACCCCTTCCATTGGCAGTTTCCCATTGCTGGCAGTTTGTGCTCGATCGTCTTACTGTGAGCTGTTCCGCGTTATTGCAGAAGCTCGGTTTTATGGTGGACGCGAAAGCGACCCATGGCGATGGTCGTGGTAAAAAATGTTTCCATTTTTCAAGCGCTTTATCGAGTGGATCGAGTGTCAGTCAGTATGGAAGCCGGGAGCGAGTGCACTTCGGAAAGGAGAGAGTCGTTCGAATCGTTTGCTATTTTCCCTGTACGGAGGACCCTATCGACAAGCAGCTTAAGAGCTGTGGAAGAGAAGCTTCTAATAAGAGCATTAAATTGCACACATTTAGGGGCTATTGAAAATTTTATCTAAGTAAAATGTTAAAATGCGCCCAAAAGTATGCAATCTATTTTACAATTGTTTTTAAATACCTAATTTTAGGAAAAAAGTAAGCTTGATAAACCCTTTTTAACAGCTTTTGAATCGCTCGCAACAAGTTTGTACGCGGGATCGTCTTTCTTCGAAGAATTCCACCACGGTTTCCGAACGCCCGTGCAGTGAGTGAAGCAATATCCTCTCTCGCCCACCAGCTACCAAGGACTTTCTGTGTCTTCTCGTGCAAGCGCGCTGGACGAAGGATTTTGTAATTGCCATCTATTTGTTCTACTTACTGTAGATTTAACAGCAAACAACCGCTCCACCCTCTGGACATCCTCGAGGGGGCGTGTGTGTGGGCATTCGATGGAAAAACGCTGGGAAAAAGTTAATTCAAATACTCCCCGGGTGACGTTTGCGTTCTTTGTGTCAATTTATCAACGAATCAATGCAGCAGTTCAATTGGCTTGGAACAAATTGGGCCACCTACACTTTTCTCTCTAGCTAGCTGTGTGAGAGATAAAGTTTGGGTAAATATTTTTCACTGGTTTATTTTACAACTTTTAAGAATGAAAGAAAAACACATAATTGAATGCGGCATTTTATCGAAAACAAATTCTTCCACCCTTCACAATCAAATCCACCTTCCTTCCACTCCATCTAGATTTAAATTCGTGGAAAATAGGAAAATTGATTGTAATCAAATTAATTGAGTGGGTTGGCTCGATGTCGGTCATGCTTTATTTCTGGGAAGTCCCACCTCTGTGCCCTTTTGACAACCCGAAACCACCCACCCTCCCCTCCAAAAAACAACTGGAGCTCGAGTACACAAGGAAAGTGATACTTTACATTCCGGGCACGCGGCACCGCGTGGTAATTGTTTGTTCGCTGATGATGGATTTCAAACCGAGCGGGTGACCTGGGATGGGTGGTTATTTTTCGATGTATCCATTTCGATCATGGTTTACCCGTTTCGGAAAGCACTTACACTTCCGTGCTCTAAACAGTAACAATTACTTACTTAAATATTAAAGCCGTCAGCTGGGAGTCGAATGCAGCGGCAGGCAGACAGGGGCTGGGACAGATAGATTGCTATCGGGTCGATAATAATTACAGTAATGTTACGCTAAGTAATGATAGATACCTTCCAGATACAGGGGAAGACACAGACAGGTACAGAAAGTCGGTAAGCCATTGTGATGCTTATCGACCTTCAGTTGGGCATTGTAGCACTCAGCACGATCTGATACTTTAATCGAATCCCTCCGACAAAGCCAGAGACATGTTTAGCATACACACACACACACCCACATTACCTCACCCGGTCAAGGACTACTTTCTGTGATCCTTTTGCCTTGCATCGCAAACCATCTAAACCTCCCCGCCGTCGAATCGAGATCTGGCAACCGGCCAACTATTCTCATACCGGACCACCGGAGAAAGTATTTTACAAAATCCAGAAAGCACACAGAAACACACCTTTAGCGATCACGTCTTGTGGGCCGGCGTTCGGTTGTGCCACAGCTCCCGAAGGCATCGTGTGGTGTGGCTTGGAAAAGTTTAGCTCCAATACCCTTTGTGGTTGTTGGTGGAGCCGCACGCTGCACGGTCGAACAATGCGTCGGCTTTAGAGTTTTCAAATAGGCCCACCGGTGCACAGTGTGGGCAGCGCAGAACACAAAAAGCAAACCTTAATTTTTGTAATTTTCTTTGAATAGTTTGAAGGATTCAGTATTAATTTCCAAGCAAAAAACTTTATAGGAGCTAGGGGTACAGTTTGACCCAGACCGCCTCCAATGCCTCAATACTTTGATTTTCCTCTCAAATGTCCCCTCATTGTCCCGATGCGAGACCACTGTGCGAGAACATATTTTATGTATTAATACCCTGTGTATTGTACACATGCAAACACATGCACAACAAAAGCTTGAATTGGAGTTGTTTTCCCTCCCGGGGTGAGCTTATCCCGGGGCGGGTAGCCGTGAGCTTAGGGGAAGGTGACGCACAGCAGTTGGAGTTCGTTTTAAGCTCATTGTTGCCAAAAAGGTCCGCAGGCTATCCAAGCATGGGTAGATGTGTGTATGCGTACGCTTATCGTCTGCAGTTTATTCGAACTCGAATGACCTCTTCGAATGTGTTGCAATGCAATTTACTTAACTCGGGCCCCGGTTCAACTGCATGCAGATGCAGGACAATCTTAGCCCCGGAACCATCGCTATCCGAGCCGTTAGACTGTATCTGAGTGTTGTTTGTCTTTTTTTTCTTCTTGTTCTTCCTTTGCCTAGGGAAATGGGCTAGCATGCTAGCTCGTGCTGGAAGATACAGTTCCATATAGCGCAAGAAATGCTTCTCACCAGAGACACCCTCTTGTTGACACCGTTGTTCGTAAACTGTAACTGAAAGGCTGGTTTCGGAATGAGTTGCAGTTGCCTGGGTTGACACACGACGAGCAGCTGTTGACGAGATGGCAGACGGTATCGTGCTATGATCTGTTAAAATGCAATAAAATAAGGCCTTTGCAATGGGAACGAGATGAGCACCGAATGAATATGCAGTGGGAGAAAAAGGCAAGTTTTTGATAGGCTGATATGATGATAAGTGACGCCGAGTACAGATAGCTTGTGGTGGAATTTATAATTTAATTAAAATGTGTTTGGACGGATCACAGCATCCAAATCCAACGCACCGAAGGATGAGCTCACAGCCAGAGAAAACAGAAGCAAAAAGCCCTCCAGCTTACATGCTCCAGAAATTTGCAACACTTTTTCCCTAGGCCAAGCCGTGTGATATTTTTGCACATTATACCTTATGGTTTTCTGGCGTGCAAACTATGAGCACTCCGTCCTGTTCCGGCTGCTAGTAGTAAAAAGTCATCCGCCGGGTCGGGGTTTCTAGTCGTATCTAAACCAAACCTCTCCCATACCGGGGCATGGTATGGCATGACACGAGCAGCTACGCAATGGTGCCAATTGTGCCAGGGCGTACGAAAAACACGGGCAGTCCTCGTCGCCGAAAAACCAGGGCCAAGAACTAAGGGGGCAGCAACACGTGAATCGACAGATCGTCGCCAGAGGTTGGTGGTGGTTGCGGTACGATGACGGTGGGAATTAAAAAGTGACGAGAATATGTGCTACACAGAGCATGTGATCCTAAAGTGTCAGTGTGTTGGTTGCCTCATGAATGCTCATTGCAACGTCCCAACGCATAGCGGGAAGTCAAGTATGGTGCGTCCTAGGCCATGCAAGGTTCAGGGGTTTTTCTTTTCACAGCACTTTCCAGCCACAAGCACAAGTGTGTGAGTGTGATGTGGTCGGCAGGTTGGGCCGTGATGAGATGGGATGAAAATTTGTCATATCAGCTCCCAACGTCAGGGTGCCGTGTTGGGACACAGTAACCCGGTTCCAGTAAATCTTCTCCGGGTTTCCCCGAGATAGGACACACATTTTACAGTCCGTACGACATTGTACACATTTCGTACGCAATTTCGGTATGACACGCGTGGTGAAGCAAAAACGTCCGGACCTTGGCTAGAAATCATACATCCTGTTCGAACTGGAGCGACTGCACTTTCGACCGAGGACATCGAAACCTCGGGACCCAATTTTCGCATTCGAATTGATTCGGTGCAATATCCGGCACACCATGAAAGTGTCACCGGGCTTCGGGGCAATCTTGTGATTTGTGTCGTACTTTATTAAAACCGTTACCGTTACGCGCCACCAGGCGTCTCCATCGAGTTGGGGCACGTGCGTCGGGGACGATTATGAGCGATCGGTAGACAGGATAAGGGGGGCATAATATAATGTAAAACACATGCACATACACAGTGGTGTGTACTGTGTACTCATAATAACGCTTCCTGTTCCAGTGTACTGCTCGGCTTTGATTCACTACTGGCCGCATGAACTGGACTCGCAAAAGTGAAGCAAAAACAGTGGAACTCTAATTGTGAAATCCAATATAAAACATGAATTGAATGGGTGAGAGAGCGAAAAAAATACCACAGCATACTGACCGTCTAACGCAAATCGGTTCCTATTTCATTGCCGCAATTCAATTCCTTTTTTTTACCTTGTTTTCTAACCAGAACCACAAGTGCCAAACAGAATAGCAACAAAAAAAACTGTAACTAAACGATGCAAAACTGCACACTCAACTTAATAATAGTGTGGCGGAGGGACGGAAAAAAATAGTCGACAGATAATAATAATAATAATAAAACCACCCAACGATCGATTCGTTGTTCGATAGCCCGGCAACTGCATCAAACGATTGTGTCTGGATGCCCCCTGAAGCAATAGAACCGATTTATTTGTTCCCCTTCCCACGGTTTCACCGGTGAATGGGATCAATTAATGGAGGCAGCGTACTCGGTATGGTAGCTGATACAAAAAAAATACATAAAACGTGAAACCTCCCTAAAGTGCGTATCCGGGAAACTTTCAATTGCTAGCGGAAATTCGATATGATCATGTGAACGGGGTTTGAACGGGTCGGCAATAGGTCAAATGGGTTGTTTCATAAAAAAAGTGCTAGAAATCGGACAAATAATGCACGCTGGCATGATGGGATTGGGTGGTGATAGAACTATAAAATAATTTTCTGCAATCGGTTTGTACTTGTGAAAAACCGTAGCCATGCCATGGTTGAAGCGATTGATTGATTTAAGCGATGGTAATAAAATTATAATCAATGAATTGCAGGCTGTTGAGTTTTATTATATTAACTCTAATTTGTTTAGATTTTCATTAATCCATATAATCAGTATTTTAATGATATTTATGAATAATTTACAATTTTCTTATGGTGTCCGTTTAAAAATGATTTTCTATGCGTGTAAGAAACAGTCTGTTTAAAAAAATGAATGTTGTTGGACACTTTATAGGGCTCCAAACGATCTGTCAGTTGGAAAGCAAAGGAACACGAGAAAGAAGAAAGAGGAAAGATCGGAAAAAGGGAGGTCGCGCCTACCCGACGGGAATCAGGAGGATCAGTCTGGAAACGAAGTTGAAACGACGAACAAGTGTACTAATTTTTTGATTTCTCTCTGCATTAAAGATTTCTTAAAAATTCAACCGCGTTTCAACAAATGTAAATATATGAATATGAAAAGCAAATATGAATGCGATACTGGCCAAAGGCCATAGGAAAACGTTAAAAATATTTGAAATATACCCTAAACGCAATTTAATTGCTGACTATTGTTCTGGCTCTTACGATTTAAAATTTATTCGTTATTTTAAAAATTAAAACACTATCAGAACTTAAATAATGTACACAAAAAACCAAAAATATTCGAACCTCAAAGAAAATGAATGTTCAAAGGGTGTTCATGAAGAATTCATTCCTCGTGAACCACTCGCTTTGTGCGCCTGCGTAGAAACGTCCTCCATCCCACGGTTCATCACGAGTTCATCCCTCGACGATTCATCTTGACGAAACGGCTGGCCGATGATGAGAAATCAACAAGAGAATGCAACGTTGTAAGACGAATCCCAATTCCTAATCCGTACCCAATTGCCCATAAAGGTTGGCTTACTGCTGTCAATGCCGGAGAGTAATTGATAATGATGGAACGCCGTTTGATCCGTGGTGCAATTTATGAATGAAAGTCTACCAGTACTTACACAATAAAGCATAACATCACCCAAACTGGGAACGCTGGGAGATCCGTTGGTTTGGTGGGCTGTGAAGCAACTCGTCCTTGCCAAAACAGCATGCCGGTCGGCGCCAAACTGTCGGCCGCACGCCGACACTGTAGGATACGCCTTTCCGTTCCGCCACGACACGAAAGCGTTCGCGACTTCCTGCGGGTAAAGGACAAACAAGGCACAGACAAAGTGGAAAATCGTTACGAGAATAACGGCGAAATATGAGTAATCGACCTTCATCGAGGATGGTAAGAGAGAGAGAGAGAGAGAAGGGGAGATGGGTGGGAAGCTGCAGATGGCGACGGAATGGCCACTGATTGTTGTTGCCCGGGCGAAGGCAAACTTCCTTCCCACTGTTGATTCCATTACAAGCACTGCTAGCCGCGACCGGGATCGAAGTGGAGCAAAATCGAATCACACCACGGGGTAAGAGCGCACTAGAATAGATGCGCTGCCATTGCCACCGATATTGCTCCACGCCATCGCTGGAGTGGACTGAAGTCGGGTAGTAGGATCAATGATGATTAAAACGATCGAACTCTCTCTCTCTCCCTCTTTCTACCCTTGGACCCTTGGTCATTTGGTCTGTTTGCTATACCATTCTCGGCCCGGTCTGTGTGGGCTGTGAGACGGTCCAATGAGAGATGATAGATGATGTTGTGTAAATAATGAAACACGAAACCGTAGGTCACTTTTCCCGGGAAGAAAAGTTGAGCATCGCCATCGAGCGATTTGGTAGAATTCGAAGGGCCTTTGTGCTCTCATCCGAGGTCACCCGACGGTTTGGGCGAGGGTCTGCTTGGAGTCAATATCCTCTAAAATATAATGCACCTAATCCTCTGAAACCTGGGTGGAAGCGGGAACCCCTAGTGGACAGCAGCGAGGAATGGGAATGTCAAAATGATGAGGTTTTCCTGGGAATTTTTAAGATAGAAAAGGTGCGCACCGGTGATGATAGCATCTTACCATTAATAATGAGCACCGAAGGGTTTCGGGTTAAACCGGTCAGTTAAAACGTATGGATGTGCATTAATAATTGAGCGTGAGCTTTCGGTTTTAATACTAAATTTGAAATGTGTGATACTATGGGCAGGGTGTCACCAGACTCAAGTTCTCTGTAAAACTTTTCCAATATGCTGTAAAATCGTTGATCGGTTTGCGGAGGGTATCGTTGTTTATGGTAGCTATTTTCGTAAGCCGTTCTGAAAAAAGGGTTTCGAGTTGACTGAGGCAACACAGCAAAAGGTCAACGGTGATGAGGGACGGTTGCTTTATAATGAAGCAAAAATACCACCTAAATGGCTTCCAGGAAAAAGGACATTTGTGCTGGACGGTTTAAGATGAGGAATGAAACTTTTTGAATCCAAATCAAACATGTTTAAATTCTATTTTTAGAAATAAAAAAAAATAAAAAAAAATTAAAATATTGGTGGATTTACTGTTCCAAAATGATACAATAAAATATTATTAGTAATTGAATGATTTTTCAGCTTCATTTCATCGATTTGGAAAGGAATTATAGGATACCTTTACTTTATTTTAAAAACAAATAAAACAAGTCATTCAAACCAAGTATAGCATAGAATGCTGACAGCTGTCACAATGGCAAAAGGAAGAAGTAATGACAGGACATAACTTCGCTTTCTATCTTGATAGTGGTTCAAAGAGTACATAAATGATGGTAAGTAAACAATGGTTATGTACAATGTACATACAATTAAAGAAATGGAATTGTAGAATCCCTTAGGGAAATGTTTCAAATTGAAGGGTGCAAAATTACAAGAACGTTGTGGAGCCTTGCAGTCATTTAATGGAGCCATGGATACAGTAAGGGTGAAATTTCAAAGTGAATGTTTAACTTTGCAAAACATGAAAATTGGTTGAAAAAAAAATAGTTTCTTCATCTTCTACTTCTTTGGCAATTCAACCTCGAAAGGTCTCGGCCTGCCATTTTTGGCTTTCTGAGGCTTAATTTTACCCGCAACTGGACAGATAGTCCTAAGTACCAGAAGCCGGTCCGGATGGATTTTAAAACCTGGTCCTGCCGTGTGAAGACCACTTTCGCCTTGGCTACCGGAAGGCAATGACAATTTATTACTTTGGAAATATTATAGTATGGCAACAGAAGAAAAATCCAAACTTTTATGAATATTTATTTATTTATAATTTAAATATGACGGCTTGACTCCGTTTTGTCCTTTATTTTTGATTATGTTAATATTTTAAATAAATAATTCAAGTAAAGTATATCCCTTATATTCTTCGCGGCAAAATTAACAAAAGAGTTAGAAATGCATTTCAACTCCACTAAGTTCAAGCCAAAGTCATTGACAGCTGTCAAGCAAATGAATGACATATTTAACATAATTGTTAGTGTAAGCCTCAATAAATAAAAATCAGTTTAAGCTAAGAACTAACATCATTATTTAAATTAAATTAAAAAAAAATGCTTGTAAAGTTTTTGTCAACCACAGTGTTTGAAAGGACGCATCGCAATAGTGTGCTGGCTCTGTTTATCTTCCTCACGTAGCAGTGCGTCAGTTATCTGTTGACAAAATATGTAACGCTTCCTGATTGATAACGCCTATTTGTCTATGTTACGATCTTTGTTTTTTCATTCCCACTCTCGATAAGTTTCATTTTTCGAGAGCTTTTTTTCACGCTCTAAGCCAAACCTGAAGATTTGTTTCCATCCTTCCACGGCTGGAGCGTGAACGAACCAACGCAAGGGCCAATGTGCATTCACACCGGCCGGATGAGTAGAGTATCATTTATTTCTGCCTATAGTAGTGCTCTGTGCTTTTTTTATCCTCATCGCCCTGCAATTTTACACGACCCACGACCGCACGACGACGGGGAAGCAATTTAACACGCGACCTAACAATGGAGTAAGACATGCTAAACTTGTACTATCCCAACCGGCACAACAATCTTTCGGCACTTGGTTAAGGTGGGATGCAGCGGACCGGGATCTGTTTAGAGGACTCCCATCTTAAACTCCCAAATTGAATTTGTTCATTCTCATTTTTCGGGTGCAGTGGCAGACCCACCCGACACATCTGAACCGAAAAGGAACCCCATTTTCGCCGTCTTCCGGTGGAACAAAACAAGGTAGAACACAAGGTGTGGTATGGGGGAAAAAAACCGGTGTGGCCGCTTTCCTGTGGTTTTCCGTCGTATGGCAATGCGCGAGTGAGAAACTATAAACTGGCAGCTGTAAATTGAAATTTATTTCACTCTTTTGAACAGCGGCGCAAAACTTCATTTGACGCAGTCAGTCGCTCGGCGAAAGGAGCGGCCCGCCAGCGGCGCCATACTGCGCTTTCCAGCTTCCTGCGGGTGTTGCCGGGTGGGGAAAGGAAGGAAGCAAGTTGGGGTGAAATAACCGGCAGCACCATCAATGGCGACGGCCGGCAATGGAAAAAGCCGGAGACGCGGTCGGTGCGTCGGTTCCGTGGCTCGTAATTTATGATAAACAACAATCGAATGAACTTTTGTGTGCGCGATACAGCGCCGGAACGTGGGAATTTATAAACTTATTTAAAATGCAGCACATTTATTTGCACATCCTACTGGAAGCGATCTGGGAAGCTCATTTTAATGCTGAAGCTTACACGACAAGCTTAGGCAAACTCGACCGCATTTCAACACGTAAGCAGTGGCAATAAACGGGGGCAGAAAGAGAGAGAAAAAAAACGCGTCGAAGCCATTGCGACTACACTTTGGCAACTACTTTTTGGAATAATAAATGAAACCCTTCATGCTGGTAGTCCCACTATGTACAACGGGTCTGGGAAGGATTATGCACAGTGTTGCACCGATGCGTATTGTAGCGGAGCAAAAGCATTTCAACGTGTTGGGTTACAACATTTCCGCCATAACACAAAGTTTTAAACAGCTGAACCGAACCGAGGTTGCTTTCGTATAAAACTCGGATTGAATAATTGATTGGTTTAATTGAATTTTCATAACATCACATGTGGACCACTTTTTTGTTGTTGCTGTTGCTTGTAACGGTCGGAGCGAGCGTCCAATCAACAATCGATCACAGCTAGCCGTTACAAGGTGCAGCAAAGTTTATCGGTCGATATTGTGTGCCGTTGCTACCGTACCGTGTGGTCCAAGTAGCTCAGTATCCATTGGCAACTTGACTGCACATCGTTTGAAAAGTTTCTCACCGTCCGGGTTTGAACGCAGCACAGAGGGTTTGAATAAGTCAAGCGATTTTTGTTTCTCGGTCTCTTTCTCTCTCTCGTTCTTTCGGTTTTCCTTGCATGCCAAGCGAAGGGTTAACTTTGTGCAGGCAAAAACCTCGAAGCGATAATGTGGGAATGTGATGGATGTGAAGCGATGAAGATGAAGTGTAGCGCGCCATTTTACTGCACCGACGGGTATCAAGTTCGCCGGGGCCAGTGTTGTGGCATCGGACAAGCGCATAACGAGACTTGTGATAGGTGTTTGCCGTTTGCCCGGGCTCGTCCCGTCCCGTTGATGGTCTTGTTTTAAGTAAACAGATGCAGCTGTTAAGAATATGCTCAAAACAGACTGCCTGTCTAGCGAAGCTGCATAACTTTAACGGGTGGGGGTTTATTGGTAGAGAAAATTGTTTCTAGGAATGGATATCTGTATATTATAAAACCGAAGCAGATCATCGTACTGCAGTGGGCTGTATTAAATGTATTATAATATTATAATAGAAAAATTAATCCCCTAAAAGTATGCAATTATTTAGACAAGATTTTCTTTTGTGATGCATTCAAAAATTGTGTGTAATCATTTAACAAAGCAAACCCTTAAAATGCAAGACATGGCAGTCAGGTTAATAGTATAAAAGTTTTATATTTCACTTCGAAACGAATAAAACTCGCATAAAAAAACATTTTTCCTTTAAATTCTCATTAAACCAACAGAATATCAACTCCTGAATGTATGCAATTCTCTATTCTAACCGACACACTGCACCGTTGCCAGAATGCAATTTGACCGATGCAATCGATAGCGTGCTTGACTTTCTTAGCGTCTTTCCAGTAGTTATTCGCTGAAAACCCACTTGACAAACACCCTTCTGCAGCACTGAAGGATCATTTTAAGCGAAGCATTAGTTTACCTAATTTATTCAAAAACATCCATGTTCCGGCATCACTTCCCGAAGCGCAGGCACTATTTTTCGCCCGAGTGAGTGACTGACTCTTGAACTACTAGGGGGAAAGTTTTCCCATTTTTTCTCTCTCTGCGCACGAATTTGCATCATCCCTGTTATCATGCCGATTGGATTGGACAGGATAAAGTTGTTGAAATGATAAATTAAATCTCCACTCCAAGCAAACACACACTCACAAACACAAACCTGTTAGTGCTAGTAGTGCTGGTTGTTGATGTGCTGTGAATCGGTTCACCGGGTTTGGTGTGTTTGCTGTTGCTTGCCAAAACCAAAAGTCAACCCCAAGCGATGATGCTTAGCTGGCGATTGAAAAGTTGTTTGAAAAGTGATTTTAATTTGCTGCTTGCGTTGGTGTTGTCAGCTGTCGGTAGTGTAGAGTTTTGGAGTGTTTTTTTTTTTTTGTTTACAAACTTTCTTTGTGCTTAGAAAGTGTCAAACTTTTAAGGTGACGATGTATTGGGAGGGAAGTTTTTCGGTGTGAACGAACGAACGGGTTTGTGTGTATTGATTCGTGGAAGGCGTCGGGATGTTGGGATTTGCATACCTTCAGACGCGTAATTAAGGTGGAAGCTCTACCATGGTGCCTGATGGTGCCGGTGCATGCACAGCGAACGAAAGTTCGATATTGCTATTTTCGTTGCACAATAGATTGCTTACACAGTGTGATGCGGGGGTGGGGGTGGAAACACCGACTAATCACTCCACCTAAATTATTCAGCCATTCAGGAGGATCCGAGCGATAAAAAGGGTGCGGGGGAGCTCGGGAGTATGTGAGGCCTATCATTTATTTCCTTCCTTACTGTATGCGCTGCTCCAGTTCGTGGTAACCGTACAAGGCTAATTATTATAGTGTTTGGCTACAACGAGCGTCCGGTGCACAACCGAACGGCAGTGCGAAAGGTGAGCTGTGAAATGAATTCCAATTAATCATGCCTCATGGGGTGGCCTGAATGTTGGATAGGGCAAATGAATGTCTTTCAATTCGTTCGAATCAACACGGACAATAAAGGGCGTCAGCTGTTGTTCGAAGAAGGTTCTGATGTGTAGCCTCTATAGGTCATGGCTTTAAGCTTATTTCGCGATAGCAAAATAAGGCATCACGCTGTTCAGCTTTCAAAATTTAAAGTCTCCAATGATTTACCTTCACACACACGGCAATTCTGTGCAGTGACGGCCAAGACTAATTGCACCGGCAAGAACTCTCTCCCGCTCTCGCTCCCGAGGGAGACATCGAACCTCCTAAAAGCTTCGATGGATTAGTCAACGCTTCCGCGGGAAACAGATCTCCAGTTTCCAATTTCCACCTCTTCGCCCCCAGCTAGCCACCAGATTCCGGCACACACTCCTGAGTCAATCCCCCCCGTTGGTATGACCTGATCAAACCTGAGGCCCAATTAGGCGTTGCCGGAAATGTTGCTAAAGTTAGTCGGTACTCGGTAAGTACTCGGCCGGGCAGATAGTTAACCTGCCGTGACTCTGGGGAGAGCTCACCGAACCAGGACCGGAGCCATTAGTCGATCTAAATAAGGCTTAAAATATTCATTTCAATCCCCCCCCACCCAACAAGCATCTGGGTGGCAGCTGGGTACTCCTACAGTACTCCGGATGCTGGAATATTTAAAGTACGAGGTACTTTTTCCCTGGGTACGAAGATATGATGAATTGGGGTCGATTGTTTTCGGCGCTGCATTGTTGAGGGCGTTGTGAGGAATAGTGATGGGTGTTAAAATTTGTGTATAGATAATAGATGTGTGTGTGTGTGCGGCTTTCAGGTGCATTCTCAGTCGTTGAGTGCCGACCGACCGGTTGGAGGTGGGATGCAAATTAGTTTATGTATTTACGCTCGTTAGCGATACGCAAACAGTACACCTTACCCTAAATCGCGTGCTCAAACACGCCCGGAAGTGCTCGCAGGAGGAAGTACTTGACTTGGCAGTTGGAGTAGACGCTAGCCGGTAGATGCGAGCGTCGGTCGCAGATTTCGGTTCAACCGTGGGAAACTTCTTGCCCGTGAAAATCGGGCGTGAAAAGCGTTAGAAATGCATGCTATCATTAGCGCTTCAGATGTGTTGGAGGTTAGCTCGTTCTATGCGTGTGTGTGTGTGTGTGCGACGGTGCTTAATGACAAGCATCTGACAACACTTTGAAACAGCTGAAATAAATCAAATTTGCATTCATTATCCTTCCATCCTGAGGTTTTGAAGTACTCGAGGCTTGAACCTGCTTGGAGTTGGGTCTAGGTTCGGTAGGTCCAGGTGAAGAACCCTGGAGGAAGCGTCCTGGAAGGCAGTAATGAAATAAGCAGTATGGACCACTGATTCTCCGCTTCAAAGGATGAGGGAAGCCATCCCGCTAAAGCAAAGCATCCCGGCCAGCAACTTAAAGCTGTCCGTGTCAGGTGTCTGGAAAAGGAATCCCGGGGGTTTGTGAAGCATTATTTTCGGCAAGTTGCACGCGCGATTTCAACGCTTTGTTTTATGTCTGACTGATTGTGTTTTAAATTTCCAAAGTTCAGTTCAATTAGTGAAACTCTCTCTCTCCCGTCTGCCTGTTGCACGGTGCTGTGTTTGTGTGAGATTTTTGCGGTGAGAACCCATTAGCTGATTAGTTGTGAAAGCAGTAAGGTGAGTGAAATATTTTCGCTACCCATCATCATCATCATCATCACCGTGCGTGCGATGTTATTGATTTCTTGGAGCTCGTTCATACTGTTTGCGAAACTGGAGGAAAAAGTGGGTTTTACAAGTTATCGCACCAAATTTTCTACCCTCCATAGTGAGAACCCAGTGTGTGGATGGGCTCGAGAGTACGTGGAATTCGTTTTATGCTTGGTGCAATAAGAGAAGAATACTGAAACAACGCACTCATGCCGGCTAGGCAAGGTTAGAGAAGGCTTGACGGTTAACCTGATGAAATGTAAATTATTGTATGTGTTCGATCAGTTCACTGGCAAAGCCATCCTGCCCATCGCGCATCGTGTGTTTGAAGTGAGCTATGGTCGTGCAAGAAGTCGGCTCATCGGAAAGGCTAAGTGATGGATCATGCTGCATCATGTGCTGCTATCGCCATGTGACAAGCAAAAGCGAGCCATATACGGCTGATGTACTATCTCCTGTATGCTCGTCGTTCGGCTGCACAGGGAGCAGCATTCGCAAACGAGGAAAACGATCGACCTATCGGTACTGCATCGGCCCTGGGTTGCATTTTATATTCCCTCTATGTCTGTGCTGGGCGGATGTTGTGTGATTTTTGCGGCGTGTCGAGCCTCTCGGTATAGCCTTCGCTGTAATTTCCCGGAATACTCTCAACAAAAACCAGTGTTTGGTCCGTGTGCTGTGTAACGAGTCTTCGATGGTAGGCGCAGATGGGAAAATTGCTTAGTGCAGTACGTTATCGTATTTGTTGCTTGCCAAGGTGATCAACATTTGCACGGAATTGGTGCATGGTTTTTAATTATGGGCATCGTTTCCGGAAATCTTATGTTTGTTAACGTTATTGCTAGGTGATGTGTGCCTGATGCAAGCCCGGTTATGGCTTTTAGCTTTCAGGATTGTATCTTACTCCATTTAGCTTGTTTTAGTAGAAGGTTAACAAGCTGTTAAAATGACTAGAACTAGTTGCAAGGTGCTTTCGAAGGAGAAAGTAACTTACATTGCACTTACAACGATATAAAACAAGGTTAAAAGCTATTAAAACAATGAAAATAGGCTAAATCTATTGAAGTTATGCATAAAACACTTTAATTATAGGCGAAATTAAGAGGTCGTTATAAAGACTCAATAAAGGCATACATTCAGGCGCTTAAGAAAAAGCCTGAAATACAATGACAGAAATTGTTATAATCCTTTTTTTGTCGTTAAAACTCACAGAGTAAAATTAAAGTTTATTAAAAAATACTTATAAAAATAAAAATACGTGAGACGCCTAAACTTATACTCTGCACACAACAAGCTTGTGAAAATAATGATTATTTAGTATTGATAGTATATTCTAAGGTTTGTTAGTCTCGAATTAAATCGAAATAAGTTTTTGGATTACTAAACAAGTCGAAACGTGCTGTTAGAAACATCTAAAGTCTCTAATTTGGCCAAAAGCTTTGTGTAGCATACATTGAGGCGTATCGAGAGCTGAAATCACCTAAAGTTAGCCTATGCTTCAGCGTTTCGGATATATTTTAATATGTTTGTGCATACTTTGAAGCGTGTCGCAGTTGCATTACATTTCACCGCCTCAAGTTCTTCTGTTTCGATGTCAATCATACTTTGTTGCAAGTAGTCTAACAGCAGTTTTCGTCAGCATTGCCTGAGCACACTTAGGAGTGCCTAAAGCTTAACAACAATAGCCTAGTGGATGGGTAGAATTTTCGATGCATTAAATTTACACTCAAAATCAGTGGAAATCAAATTTGTAAACCACATCAAAATCGTAGCAGAAGTGCCGGATCCCCGGAGCTTGCCTTCCACTTGCTTCACCGCTCGTTTGTAGCAGCGATTGACAATTACAGTTTTAATTAAACATTTCCATGTTATCCGACCGGTTTTCCCGGGGACACGGGTAAAAAGGGGGTCGGTGCGTCGGTATTTGTGCCCCGTTCGGGAAGTGTTGTACCATCCAACCGTACCATAAGCTCGAAACGCAGGCCCAGCTCGTCGGGTGCTTGCGTGCCTGCCGAGCGCTTCGAACTTTCACAACCATGGCTGTGCCTGCCTTTTTTTTTCTCCCTCGTTTTGTGTGGTCGTCTTGTCGATGGTGCTGCTGCTGCTGCTGCGATCAACCCAAAGGATGAGCCTTTTTGCTGGTGCAATGGAATTAGGAAGGCAGAAACGCCAGGACTACGAAACAATGATACAATCTGGTCAGGGATGCGCCGTGTGGTAGGGAAGGCTGGAGAGGAACTGTATGTTTGTTGGTCATGTTTTTGCATAGTTGTAGCTTGATAACTAACCCCATCATCCGTCCTGGAGCTTGGCGCACTGGCACACCGACTGGTGCGCTTAGCGGAAGTGGATATGAATTTGTAAAATAAAAACCCAAACAATACCTTCCCGGGAAAGGAATCGGCTGAACCGTCGTTCCCAGCACACATACACAGCGAGCGAGAGAGAGTTCACGTTCCATCATGTATCGTTGGCTTAGTTTCAATTAACATGGAAATGAAGTACTGGTAGTACGAGTGGCAACCGTATCCCCTTGTTTTTCTCCCATTTACTCGAATGCGGAACGATTATCTGCGCTGCTGTCCGCTTCCATCTCGATGTTCGAGCCACAACGAGCCAGCGAATCGAACATTTACTTCCAAACCGCGTCAGCGAGCGACGATTTTCGGGCTCTCGGAGCGCGTGGAAAACTTTAAGAATCCTCGATTGGATGGCAGAAGACAATAATGCAGCTTTGCAGGCGCTTTCTTTACCGATCGCGGTGTTTTTTTGTTTTTTCGTACTCACGTACGCGCGCAAGTTTGATGAGGGATTTGGTTGCGAAGAAAACTTTCGCGCGGAATCAAATGGGATAAAAATCGCAACTTTGTGACTGCTAATGGTGTTTGATGATGGCTGCTGATAGAAGGAACAGTGACAGCTTAGTGGCTAAAAGGTTTAGTTGTACACTCGTCGCAACAGTGTGAAGTAGGAGTAGGAAACGTTGAGCAGCTTTTGAAACATTTCCAGCGTCATCGGGTACACGTTGCCCACCTTTATCTGCGAGAAAGAGAGGTGTAAAGTGTTTAAAAATACATTTTTCATCACTTTCAAACCGAAAAAACGCAGTCAACTGCAGTTTTGAACAGAAAATTGCATACCTTTAGGCGTTCCTCAGAAAACAGTTAAGAAAAACGGCTAAAGGTATGCAATGTTTGCATTTTTCTTCGTACAGCACACTTAAAGCTTACCGACATCGGTCGCTGAGCACGTGCAATGATGAGAACCAGCTTCTTGCGGATGGGTTCATCATAGTCTGGCCAGGCCCCGTTGTAAATCGCATCGCCAATACCGAGACTCTGGAAAACAAACGCCAACCATTCAACCGGGCGCTTGTAAAGCATACAAAGCGATACCGCATACCTGTTCCAGCACTTCGTTCGCATGCCAGTAGAAGGCAAACATCTGCGAGAGTATCATGAAGATGTACGATCCAATCATTATCATCTGCGCCAACTGATTGCTCTATCGAGAGTCGGAATGAAATATCCCAAAACTGAGTGTGATGTGTCTGTACGCGAGCTACGCGTGGTGCAGAAACTTACGATGCTAAGCAGAAACAGCAGCGCGCACAGCATCATCCCGAACGACAAAAACTCGAGCAAACACAGATGGGTGACGAGCGAGTTAAGATCCTGCACGTATCTGCAGGGGAGAGCAGCGAGGATTAATGACCCTTCCAGCGCACCGGGTCAATCCCGGTCGGGCAGACTTACTGGATGATTTGTTTGTGATACTTTAGACACTCCTTCAGCTCGGCGAACAGTGTGCCCGGGCTGCGGCCGGCGACCGCCGTATCCAGCTGCAGTCGTCCGAGCCGCTGCTTCAGTGCCGCTATCTGCACGAGCGCGAACAGCGTGCAGGTCGCGTAGAAGCTGGTGAACGGGATGTACATACAGCAGGCCGGGAAGGTAAGGTAAACCTGCAGGACAAACAGCACCTCGTAGGTCGGTGTGGCGAGTACGTCCACGCCCGGCACGGTGACGCCGTACGGAAGGCCGCGCCCGGGCACAAACAGAGGATAGGTCACAAAGCACGCACTAATGAACGCGCCCAGCCACAGGTTCGATATCGATAGCATCCTTCCACGGCGCGTGTATCGCTCGAGCACGGGTCGAATTTCGTCATTTTTCTACCGTTGAAGGCGAGTCCAATGCAAACAGAGAAAGGCGAAAAAAAAACCACCATAATTTCGTCACTAATGGTAAACAAAGACAAAACGCCGGTGGTGAGTTGCTTACCTCGAGCAGCTTATACTCTGCGGCAACGCCTTCGAAAAACGTCTCAAATTTCCGTCGATTGATCACGAGAAACGAGGTGCGCAGCTGTCCAGGAAACATCCGGTGCCATTATTAGTTTTCGGAAGAAATGTACCCAACAGCAACACATGATATGGTGATATACCATGGAGAGAGAGAGAGAGGGACGTATTCGCAACAAATACACCACTTACGACAAGGTTAAAGTACAGCACGGTAAAGTATCCGTTGATAATGAGCTCGCTCATGTCGCCCCAGGACGAGTACAGCTTCAAGAACTGGAACACATTCAGTACGGCGACGGGGATGCAACCGACCAGAAACCGGGATAACCGCGGACGCCGCAAATACGACCAGAACAGCCACACTTTTACGTTGACGCCAATTATCGGGCACTCTTCGATCAGCATTTTCGTGTGCGACGCGGGTTTTCCGGTCGGCGTTCGCGCAGCCAAGCAGCTTTCCACGTACGTTCCTCGGAGTATTTATAAGACCACCGTCGGGGCGTTGGTTCTCTAGAGTTACCCCCAGGGGGGGTGGAGTTTTTCGGGGGGAACGATTGGACGAAATTGATTATAATCAAATAAATTGAGTACCGTGACTTTTTGAGCAAATGATAGGCTTGACTGACCACGGGCGCTTCGGTTGCGCTGACCCTTGGCCGTTTCGCCGGATGGGAAAACGAGCAGTTGGGATTTTAAAACTTGATTTCTGTGCGGCATTCAACTGATTTTAGGGTGTAGGAAATTGTATCAGCATTTATCGATAGCTCATTACGTTCTTGAGGTTTCGAGACATTTTGTTGTGGTCCTTTAAGGTCGAGCAATGGCAGCTATTACCCGGAGGATGTGTGCCATCCGGAGTTCGGAATCCAACACAAAACCTCTCCCTCTCTCTCTCTCTCTCTCTTTCTCGCTCAGTCATCAGTCGAGTGTGTAGGGACCAACTCACATCACAACAGCCAAAAGGGAATAAGGTCTAAACCGGGCTCGCCGAGGCGGAAGCATAGGAATGAACCTCGATGCCGGAAATGCATTCAATGCAGGAGCCTGCGGTGAAGCATTCGTTTTTATTTCGGTCACTGGTAGAATAGAAAGAACACCAGGACACACACACACACACGGAAAAAAGCCGGGAACAACGAAGAAACGACACGAAAACGCCATGTGTTTGTTCAATTGAGGCTCTTTTTTTGTTGCAGGTCACCGGGGCGACGGGCAGATCCGGCGGCGTTCTGGGAGCAGCAACGTCAGGACAAACACCGAGTGGGCATGTTCAGATTCGGCCGTGTTTCTGCACCGAGCTCCATTCACTCTAGTATGGCAATGTGACTTTCGGCTCCATTCATTCGGAACTGTACAGTGGAGTGGTAGTCGATGCAGAACTGGACCGGAGAAAAAAAAAACCGGCTGCATACAGGAAGAAGGAAGCCTAAAATCTCATTTTGGAGTGGTGCCAGTAGCGTGTGGTTGAAGAACAGCGGGATAGAAGTAGGCAAGACGTACACCAACCAATTTTTGTTTTTCCTTCACCAGTTCTTTCCTTTTAGAGATGCTCCAAAAAACTGCAACTCTACTCTCGCGCTCTCATGCCCGTTTGGAGTGGTGGCGATCGGCAGCAGACCTCCATAAACCGGGCCAACGATTCTTTCCTCCGAATCTTTTGACTTTGTTCGGTATGTGTGTGTTTCATTTTCCCTCGCGAAACCACCAAACCCGGTTGCTGGCCCGATTGCTCATGTGAGGTTGGCTGTCGTGCCGGATTCAAAACCATTCAATTCAAATTACGGCCCACCATATATGCATCCCGGTGCAGTGCTTGGTTTGCCCGCCGGCACTGCAGCTCGGGCGCTCGGTTGGAGTGGAGTTGATTTTCATATCCCAATAAATTATCGTTCGTCTGCCAGTTTTTCCGCCCCCCGAGGGTAGCAACTGGAGTGCAGCTTCACCAAGGCGAGATAAGGGCGGAAGTAGCATATTGGAAATTTATGAGGCACACGAAGAGTGCAAGCGGATGAGGCAGACTGGGGCGTTTACTTGTGTGTGATGCAACATTCTTTACAATCATTAAATCATATGTATAAAATTGAGAGAAAGCGAATCATGCTCGGTGCCTGGGCACCTATTTTTGTGAGCGAATGTGTGTCAGTAGCAGTAAGTACTGTAAGGAAGGCCCTTAATTTGGTGTGCTCGTATGTGGATGGTTCTATGAATGGTTGTTGTGAACAGCAATAAGACGAAAAGTCGTAACGAATAGAGCAAGAAACATAATTGCGTGAACGTATAGTTACACTTTAACCTCGAAAGCTGGTAGGTGGGCTGTTCCGTGGGTGTTGTGCGCCAGAAAGTATGCAATATTTTGTTAAAATAACATTTTCTGGGCCATGCCAGTGTGACATTTTTGGTAAGGGTCATTTGGCAAACTATGAGGGTTGTTGGGTCGTTTCGAGTGATGTAAATGATTGCATACCTTCAGGCGTTTGTGTCGGAAGCGAAAGAAAGCAAATCCTCGCCATGCTGCTTATTTGTTATGAATCTATTTTTAAGATTAATTCACCAAAGAATTCAACTCAAGCCGATATTGGAGTAGTTTTGTTGGCTCTAAACTGGTGGTTTGAAGCAATTTTTATTATATTTTTTTAATGACAAATTCAATGGAAAAGTGAGTTGATGACGATTTTCTTTGTCGTATTGGCTTAACGATCTTTTAGGTCATGCTAGACTTATTGATACCACCTTATACGGAAGGACAGTCCGAATGGGATTTTAACTCCGATGATGAGTTAAATGCTTTAAACTAGCTAACTGAGAAGCGCTATCAGGAGTGAGTTAATCTGAAGTTAGGAGTATAAGCTCTCTAGTACTGCATTTACTTTAATGCACTTTCAAAATTAATCTCTTAGCCTTACGGTTCTTACACTAACGTAAACAAAATTTAAAAACATACATTTAACTAACCCTGTGACAAGGCTACACAATAATCTAAATGAAGGAAGCCCTCTATTTGTTACGTTTAGAACTAGCTCTACCGAATACACAACAAATGACGAAAAAGGGGTTAGTATTTAATAGCTTTAACAAATTTTGTTAAATTTGATAAGATTCTAAAATTTGATAGCTCAGACATCTGATTGTAAAATAAGGTCAGCAGGAATATGTTTTTCTGAACAGACCTTGATTTACCTAAACAAAATCGAATTACATGCTGCCGCTGTGAGGCGCAATCGGTCAAGTACCGCTCCAAAGCGCTTCTCTCTTTCCTTTGCAGCGATAAGCCATTACATCGAAAGGAAAATGGAATGATAATTCAATAACATCGATTACCCTGAAATGGATTACGGTAATTAAACTGCTTGCATTCGCGGTAGGAAACAAACACCGATAAACCAAATACACAACAAAACGAACGGCAAACAGAACGATCGAAACCCTCATTCGGATCATTCGACGCCCGTTTAATGTTTCCTTCCGCAACAAAACTACTCAAAACCCATGCACGGATTAATTATAAATCCAATTGCATAACTCAACCACCAGAAAAGCTGGCAACAAAACTTCTAACATTCCACACCTATCGGAAAAGGTGTGCCACACCGAACGGCTCGCCGAGTACGTGTATGTGCTTTTGCAAAAAGTCCAGTCGCGTGCAGGATGTGTGTAGCTGCTCCATAATTAATTACAGTGCGTTGGCGCTCGGGGTTCCGGGGCAGTCGTGCCATTCGTGCTGCAATTCGAACCCTGCCACACTACTAATCGGTTGTTAGTTTATTTGTTGATTCAAATTTAATGAAACTTCTAATGGGCAGGTGAAATTGAGCGTACCGCTCCAAACTGGCGTGCCGTTCGTGACGATGGTGCCGCTGCTACTGCTCCTGTTGCTTCCAGTAGCCACTGTTGGCGCGGAGCGTCGATCCAACAGGCAGGAAGTTTTCATAAATTTATAAATTATGCATCCACCCCACAGGCAACGCGTTCCTTCTGCGCTCGCTCGTTGGGTGAAGCGTATTTGTTCCGCTAGCTTTTTGAAACTTATTTCCGAGCGGACCGTGGCTGATGGTAGCGACTGGCTGCATATTGTATGAGCCGAATTTAGTGAAACAGTTGTCGGTGGCTTAGTGCGGCGATTGATAAAACATTGATTTGTTCAACCGAACTTATGGGAGGGAATCCCCATTTCAATGTCGGGCTTAGCTGTAAACGATCCGTTTTCGCGTGCCGTTCTTCATCTCATCGCCAATCCCACTTGATTGCAATGATCGCCATTAGCGAGGAGCTTTAAGCGGGTAAGCTTTCTTCATCGCACGTCTCTTTAAAAACTCCAAGCGCATGCAAATTAACGCACAGGAAGTAGCAGGCCGGGAGTTCCCCCCCTTTCCGCCAAATTTAATTGTCCATCATACACCGTGAACTGTAATTTGATTAGCAGTACCACTTTCGCACCAGCACGCCAAAATGCAATTTGCATTCCAACCGACAGAGAGGCAGAGACACCACCTCGAAAGGTTTCCTCGAAATGGAAATGGTATTTCAGAGCGCAAGCTTTGCGCTTTCACACCCCAAAAAGGACCAACTTTTCCAATATACGTGTGGCAAGTTTGAGTTCCACAACACCCAGCCCGGTGGGTCGTGGGCACGTGTATGTGTGTGTGGGTGAAGCGATTGCTTGCCGCGATGCCTCATTTCATGCGTGCGACGAAGTGGGTCCGTAATTTGTGTTAGCAAAAGTTTGGCACGTGCAGCTCGAGGACAGGACAATCTTACCGAGCGAGAATATTAGTAGTTTGTCTTGTAATTCCACTTTCATCTCTCAGAACTTGGAACAGTGAGAGTTCGAGAGCGAAATTTCCCAGGAATGGAGTGGAAACTTATTAAAAGCGACTTACAAAGCACATTGAAACCTAGGGCAAATGATTCCATTGCATACTTGTAGGCGTATTTCGACAATTTCCCCACGCAAGAGAAATGTCCCTGAATGTATGCAATCCATATAGTAACACTGGATCAATTCTGTATTGAAAGCTCGATAACAGCATTCTAGCGCACTCTAACGAATCCGCTGTCTCCCGGGGTACTTCTAACCCGGGGTCGAGATGATCATGTATGCTCGTATGGGGTCGCGTTCCAACACCCCGTAAAGGTGATCATTTGCCCTACGTGCACGTACTTTTACACCGTGCAGTTTCCTTTGCGGACCGAACTTCAAATAGCACCTTGCCCGGGAGTTTCCATCACTGCTGATAGACCGGGTCGAAAAGTTTAGCTCGCTGGTGCATCGAAACTCCAAAAGTTCACTTTATTTCGTTAAAAGTTTCATGATTGTTTCGTGCATTCCCGCACGCGATGGATGCATCCGCTCAGCACAATCTCAGCTGTGTGATTCCGAAATTCACAATGCACAGTAAAGTTGTGTAGCAATTTACAACGGATCAAGGCGGGGCGATCCGGCGGCTTGGGTTAACTTTTTCCCAATCCCTATCTTCGCCCAGCAATCAAACTGTCGGTGTAACAAAACCACTCGGAGAAACAAAGCGCGAAGCGCAAAACCTTTTCGGTGTGTTATATGTATATTTCGCTGCTAACCAGAACGCCCCCCAAATCGCTGAGAGCGGTTTGTCGCACAAAGTGCAAACTCTTCAATCGATACGCGAAGAAATGCAATCAATCAGTGGAATGCACTTTCTTTGCTCGATTCTTCTCAGGAGCCCCCAAGTGCCATTACAGTTGTTCTCTTTGATGAAAAGAATTCTACCGGTCTGATTACAAATGAGATAGAACCGTGTGGAATGGGATAAGAACGGCTTGGTTAAGGAGCGTTTTTTTGTTCCTCTTTGCTTCCTCGACCGAAAATCACAACTTAATACTAGTGTACTGCAGCACTGCGATTGAAAACCCGTACCAGAGAAAGCTGTCATCACCGCATGTGCAACCAAGCTGTCCAGCTGAGACTGGGGTTTTCTTCTACCTTTCCCTACCTCAAATTCAGTCTACTCGTTAAGATGAAAGAGGAGAGAACGATCTAGAGCGTCAACCACAAACGAGTGGAAAGAAATACCAGCACCACACAGACTTGGTGGATGCTGCCTAGAGACCGATAGCAATGTTGCCGCTATTGATTTCCAACCCATTTCCAATAGAATAACGATTCAAAACGTTGATGGCAGGATACTTACCACAGCTGGAAACAGTTGGCAACACTGGTATTGATGGGTGGTGGTTTGCGGGACCGAGATTTGATAGGTCAAAACCCGTTGGTGGGTGATGAAATCGAGCGAGAAACGGAAACCAGAAACATGCCGCTCGTGGTACTGTTCGGCCCGTGTGCTACAAGGACGTACGTACGTACGTACGTACACATAATGAGATTATTTAGAGGGTTTTTCTGGGTCTTGCAAAGTGACCAGTTGTACCGGTACCCGGACGGAGTTTGACCAAGCATTAGCATGACCATGAGTACTTCGCTTAATGTTGTGCCTCAGTTTTGGGCGAATCGTTTGGGAAGCGAGCAGGTTTTTTGTTCTTTGTGTGTGTGGTTAGTTTTATAACCGTTCGGAATGTAGGTTGATGGTGAACGATGAAAACAAAGAAAGCAGAGTTGATTTAATAAAGTATTGTGTTTGATTTTTCCATGGTCCTCTAACGGAGAGAGAATATCAAAGTTTCGGATTGCTTGTATGCGGATTGCATAGCTTTAGGCGGATTGTATTGCCCGTTGTTCAGTTTGGTAGTTGTGAGCAGTTTCTTTTGTCAAATATTGACTCAAATGTACCAATGTTTTTTTTAAATATAATTTCTTACATTTTTTCACGTGTAGCGTATCTTATTTTTAAATGAACACCAGCAACAATTCTGTGTAATAAAATGAGTAATAAAAAGACTCTGTGTTGGGACATTTTTTGAAGTCGCACACAAATAGCATATGAGTAATTGAGCTTCACTGTTGTAAAGTAGATGAGAATTCCATTGAACAACTGAACTATACGACCACGCTGCTACACATACTCTGATCTCGACTCTAGACAATTTTTCCGAATAACATCAAATCGGCTGTAATTCCTGTGAAAAATAAACGCTTTTGGATTTCTGTAAATAGCCCAATAAAATTCGGCGTAAACAAGCAGTAAAGAGCGCTAAGCAAAATATGGTATCGGTTTACAATCGTTTCGAAGGTATGGCTTATTGAAAAGCTGATAAATTTGTTATTTTAATTTGATGCGAGCGTGATTTGATGCGAGTTTAATTTGATGGGCGTGATATGCTCATGTTTTTTGCTGATGATAGATTGAAGCTTTGTTGAGCTTTTTTCCATTTTAGTATAAAAATTTGTAGATGCATGAATCTGAAAATATTTTTGAAAACTGTATTCAGGCGTTCAAACGTTTACCATTTGAATAATGCACTCAAGCCAATCAACAGATAAAGCGCCTAAAGGTATGCAATTTTGAAAGCAAGATTTGCGTTACACCCATTTTATCAGCTTTATTCCTTTCAATTAAAAGCAGCATGTTACATTCTGAACAAATCAAATGTTATGAAAGTAAAGGCCCTGATTTTATTAACCACAACCTGTAACGTTTAGCTACTACCCTGCACATTTTACAAACAATTCCAATCCAATTTATTTGCAATTGCATTTTTCGACCTATCCCAACCGGGACAAAAAAAAAACAAAAACCACGAGAAAGCTTCTTGTTTGCACTCAAAAATGCTCCACATAAAACATGAACCGCCCGTCGCAGAATACATATGTAGTCGTTGCATCAAAATCCATCAAACGTTATCATCGCGAGAACTCGTTGCTGGCTGGCTGTCGAATAAAAACAACATCGATTGGGAAAACAGAGGACGGCTGACACAAAAAAAAAGCTGGCCTGCATATATGGCTCATGTTTTGCGGTTGTATGACTTGATCCTCGAAGGGATAAGCCTGCAACACAAAAACAATCGGTGGGCCAGTTTGCAATCAACTATTCATGCGCACTATCCCGGTCGGCTTCTTTCGCCTCCCCATTCTGCCGAACGTATTGGTAAATCTACCAGCGCAACAGTAGTTCCACATTTTTGGGGCCGATTCCATGATTTGCCCGCGGCATCGCGACGACAGTGCGGCGAGGGCTTTGCAAATGAAAAAAAGGGCCGGGAGATCCTTCAAAACTCCCCATCCTGCCTGGCCGTTCGGTGTTTCGTTCTCGTTTGCTAATTGTTTGGAAGCACATTCAACTATACCGCAAACATGTCACCCTTGTTGTGTGTGTGTGTGCGCGCTTTTTGTCGCATGTTTTGTTCACTAGTGGTTTAAAAGAACTCAAGGCTTGTTTTTTATATTATTATTCCACAGATGTGTCGAGCGACCGTGTAGGAGTGGGTAACGCTATGGTGGTACATTTTGCGGTTCCAATGCATAATCTATGTGTTGGCGTGCAGAGCGCGAAATATTGTGACATGAATAGTGACGATGGAAGACGCGATCCGTCCCGTGTGCGATGGGGTAATGTGCCGTGGGAAAAAATGATCTCCAAATCAGATTTATTCGTTGCCGAGTTGGTACGTCGGGCAGCGTCAACCATGTTCGACGTGATGTAGTTTTTGGTGTAGTCTGCAGATGGAGATGGATGCTCCTGTCCGGTTTGCAGCAATCCGTTAGGGAGCATCGGTGGAACGTGCCCGGGAGTTGGCGCATGTCTGTGGGGTTGGAAGTAAAAGCATCTGGGTGAAAGGGTTTTATGTTGGTTGATTTAACCTAGTCAATGGTTTGTGTTCACGTAAAATTGTTGATGTGCATTTTCAGTTGCAGTTGATGTTTAGATTTGTTCAGATGGACGTAAATTTCATTGATGATTGTTTTTTTTTGTGGATGAATGTGTTTTTCAGATAAAAAAGGTAAAATAAGTTAAATATCCATGCAGCTCTCTTTCGTACACAAATTTAATCCTAATCGCGCCTAAATATAAGCAATACAATGTTTTCTTCTCACTGATCACTCTACAAGCGTAACACAACTTTTTTATTGCATACTTTCAGGCACAGTTTACTTAATCCCGAGTTAAGAATAAATAAGAACTAAGCTGTGCCTCGCCGTTCAATAAAACACGTCCAAGGGGACCCGTCTTAAAGAGCCTGTTCGAAAATTAAGAAAGTTCGAAAACTATTTCTCTTTTTTAAGAAGCCTTTTTTGGCTACGGGAAGGTCTTGTAGTTCAGGAGCATCGCCGTCGTTGTCCAATGATCCTTGCTCAAGAAGTCTTGTATAATGTTTCTGCTTCCAGGTCCAGGAAACATCGTCTATTGAACTTTAATAAATGAACAAAAGCGAAGGGACTTCGTCTAAGAAATCTAATCGAAGTGACATCGTCCATGAGCTTCATGTTATCTAGCCTACGAAGAGCGGGATAACTAGGCCAAAGGATTTGGTCAAAGTCTCTCTAAAGCCCACCAAGAATTGTGCAAATTTCCTACGAAGGGGACCAGACGTTCAGGATCCTCGTTTTCAAAGAAATCCGTTGTAAGAAACATGGTGAAAATACTAAAGGACTCCACTCAAACGATCGCGTCCATGAATCCATGGCGAAGGGGCCTCGTCCTTGAACCCTGTTTTGAAATGCATTACCTAAAAATAGGATCTATCATCGTCGTTCATTGTCCAAATAAACTCATGAACTGGGGCCACAGATGTAAGCATCGCTTCTCCTCCTCTTTACCTCCCTACCTCGCTGCAGCCGAACCAATTAAATTAATTGATCATGTGATTTGCATACCTTCAGGCGTTTCATTTCATAAAAGTCAACTCAATTTTTTTAAAAGGCAGAACAATATTATGAAAATTTGTCAGAGTCAAATTGTCCATTCTTACTCTTTCTACAAATGTTCTCTTCAATGAGATTCAAAAACGACTCCTCAAAATGTACTCAAACACGCCCTTCAATCGCTACTTAACATGAACTCACCTTTCTCACAACGCGAAGCCACCCTTATACACCGTTACTAATGTACTCAGGTACTGAACGATACTCCGGACCAAAAACGTAGCTCGCATTGGTGAAAAACGATGTCACAATGTGATGGCACGTAGACCTCCTCCACACCGGCGGTCAGGGCGGGCCAGGGAGCAATCATAATATTATGGATTATTGCCGGCACTTAACATCAACTGACGTTGGTCAGATGCATCTGGATTGGATGCAACTGGTTATGAGCTAATGCTCAGCTCCGTTTGAAGTGGTCACGTTTCCAGCGGCGACTAGAATACTGCAGTCCGGACAGAAAGACAGACACACACACACACTCCATGCACGGAGTGCGAGAGAGCGTGCCGGGACTTTATGCTTCGGATTTCGTACGTGTCGGACGAATGTGTGCACGGCAGTACTTCCTGCGTCCAATGAACCGAATGCCTGTGGAGTAAGAACCGATGTCGAGCGCAGTGTGCACATCGTGTATCATTCAAAAGCTGACACAAACGCACAACTGAATTGTGTTACTTTGATATTGTGAATTTCATAAATTGTGTTATGATGCCGGAGTGCCGGGCGATGGAATGCGAGATGAAAGTTGGGCTGCTCCGGTCCTTGTTACGAATTCACTCGGTTCGACGGTAAACAGTAAACTTTTGATGAGTGGAACCAACCAAAAAATAAAATAAAAACCCTCCCAGCTCGACATTCTCCACAGGAGAAAAGTTTAATTAATATTGCACTTTGGTGGCTGTTAGTGTGCAGCAGTTTCCTTTTCTGCACTTTAACTGGCGTAGCGAGAACGTAACTTTCAGCATAAAAATTTTAAGGATACATTTCGCCTGTTTCTCGTGCACTTCCCTCTCACTCTGTTAAATACAATGAAGCATATTTTACAGTGTTTCCTCGGTGAAAGTAACATAATAGATTTTTTCCATTCCCACTTCTACGGTTTCATGCAAAGAAGCTCGTTTTGGGCGGGGGGAAAAGCGGCCAAAAATTCAATTAAAAATGCGCCCTTACAGACGTAGTAAATGATTACACCAATTCGTTCACTGCTCGAAAGCAATGCAATCAATAAAGTGAGCTCCCGAGAAAGAAAGAAAAAAAGCGAATCCATACCACCAATTGTTAGAATATATTGTAACGTTCTTCCCATCCGCTCGGATGAATAGACGAAGAAGCCATAAGTAGTGCAAGGCTAGTACGAGATGCATCGGAATGTTTTGTGTCTGTATGAGTTTGTGTGTGTGTGTGTGTAAGTTGGCCGAATCGACAATATGTACGCTCGATTGGAATTCCAATTGATGTCGGAATAGTTTTTTGGCGTCTGATCCCATCTCCATTGCAACGAATTCATGGGAATCTTTAGCTGCTGCGAGATCGGAAAAGAAGTGTACCATCCACCAAGGCCATTGCACTGTCTGAGAAAATTGCCAAGAAAATCACGAATATGTCTGGTGAGTTGCGTTGTGAAAAGTGGCACCAAATTGCGCCACGGTTGCATTGGCGTACTGGCGTCATTTAATCTGTTACGTTAGTGCTGTGTGGAAGGGTCGTCGTCGGTTTTGAATTTAAGACCATCAAAGAATGCTTTAGGTCGATTTACGTTTTACCTTTCACGAGGTTTTGTTCCTTTTTCCCTTCCCCACTCACACACACACAGGTGCATGCTTTAGGAGGTTCATTTATCATTATCTTCCGAAGAGTGGAAAAAGCGTAAAAGATGTTTTAATCCCCGACAAGTGCATTTGAGTTTTATTTTATTTTCCTTTTTTTGACCAATTTTTTGTTTCAACTTTTCATTATGAGCTAAAAGATCATCGTTTTAGCGTAAAATATCGCGAAAGAAGCTAAAACAAACGTTCAAATAGCAACGAGAAAATAATGTGTAATGCGCATTGCATACTTTCGGGCTGATTTCGATTCATCGTTCGAAAGGCGCCCAAAGTTATGAAATTTTCGTTCAAAAAACTTGCTACCTTAACGGATTCATTTCAAAAGGCAATCTTAGAGGGATTTCTGCTATCCACGCTCGTCAACCATCGTTTAGTGAGTGTTTCAAGGGCCCAAAAAAATAATCCACCCCTTAAAAAAACGCATAAAAAGCTTTTCCACCCACAGAAATAGTTTTAAAAAAAAATGGCAAAGATTTTCTTTTGTTTCAAAGTAAAATAATTTCATTTCCTTGCTCGCTCGCACTTCCATTTTCTTCTCACCCTTTGCGCTTTAAGCGGTGGTAGTAGTGTTTAGTTCATTCTTGTTTTCTTCTTCTTCTTTTCTACCGCAACGCAGCGGTGTGCGCGCCATCGTTCCCCCGGCGTAGCGTTCGGTGCACCGAGGTTGGAAAGAAAAGAGCAATTAATAGATACTGACGAGGTTGGTTTTTCACAGATGAACTGGTTCAGGGTTGGAGGGTTGTTCTTCGCTTTTTTTTGCTCTCTCTCTCTCGCTCCTTCCTGTTAGTTTGACTGCTGCCACTGCTGCAGGAAATTACTAAGTGAACGAACGGTACCGGCACTCGTTCGTGGAGCTCTTTATGTGCTTTTCAATTTTCCCGCCAGGTTTTTTTTTTAGTTTTCTTCTCGTCCATGTGGTTGTGCTCTGTGAATCGGAGAGGGTAAAGCACGGAGAGCTGAACGTACATTTCCACCAGCTTTAAGTACAATTAACTGTTCCTGCCCGGAAGCCAATCGCTAAAGGGATGCTGGTCCGTGTGTAATGGAAATGAAACAAAAAAAAACCAAGGTTCATTTCGCAACTGCACCGTACTCAAATGAGCCCATCTGTTCCGATAACTCTTCTTTGATGCCTTGACAAGGTGCAATGTAAAATGGTTCGCCAGTGTGAAACAATGACAGCGTCAAGCACGATGCTGAATGATTCATTTGATGAGGAGAATCTAGCAAAGTAAGTGGCCGAGTGGACAACATTCAAATTCATTGCGTAATGTCAGTTCTGATTGTCCTGCTTTGGTTTGGACTAGCAAACAGATCACGTACTTCCATAACGATCCTCTTATCGTCCAAAGAAGAGATAACATTAATATCATCTTTTTCGCTTCTTATTTGCCTTTCAAAATAGCATTCACACAGGGGCCGATTGTCCGGACAGCTTCTGTCTGTGTTCGGGCATTCGTTTGATGCCCTTTCAGCATGTGTGCTGTGCATTTTTCTCAACCAGAAGCAGGGCAGCAGTATATTTCAAATTATTGTTATCTTGTACGACGGCACGTACCAATGCGTTCGGGCGGTTTTTGGTTGTGTTGCCCAAAAACTTGTAAACCTGCCACTCTGAAAAGAAACGGAAGGAACTGGAACAGTCACCCATGTGTGTAATCAGCAACTCAACAAGTGACTTTCAAAGGATTTGCATACAAGCCACCTCTGTATCGCTGGCTCTGTACTGCTTCTTCTGTCGGATGAAATCTCTAGCCTGTCATGCTGAGTACCGGAGCTGAGAGTGCGTCACATCACAAGATGTTCGTCCGAAGAACCAGGGACGTCCAGGGAAGCACCGACACACACACACATGTGTTGTTCGGGTGTGGTTTTGTGCAGGCGTCAAACCGACCGGGACCTGCACTGAAGGACATTGTTGTCACTTAGCATAAATAACTGGAGCTGAAGAGGAGCCTGGATCGAGCATATCAGCCCCTTGTCAGTGGCACATGTACATATCAGACAACCGTTTCAAGGCACACAATGGCACTGCACTTCTCACACAGACATACACACACACACAATCGGTAGCAAGGCCACTGTCCTTGTCCGTTTTCTTGAAGATGATGTACAGTCATTACGTCCCCGAGACGTGCGACGTGGTATTCATCCGGGCAACTTCACAGACAACACCCCGAGCCCCAAGCGCGTTAACATTGTCCTGCATGCATTTGTGCAAGTTTGAATCGGAATCCTTTCATGCCCCATAAAATTGTGCCTTTTAATCGATTTAATTCGTCATCGCCGTTCGATGCTTTTGAAGCAGGCTTGATAAGTGATGAAGAATTTTCCCCATTTCCGCATCCAGATCTATCAGCTACATTGTATCGATTTTAATCGTTTTCTCGAATCGAAACATTTCAACGGAATTGAAAGTAAGTGTCTTTCTTGTCTAGGAAACACTAGGACACACCGGAGCTGCTGAGGAGGAGTTGGGATAGCTTCATTTGCCTTTTAAATTATTACCAATAAACACATCCGTTTTCCATTTGGAGCGAATGGGCTTTTGGCCTAGATACATCTGATACGGTTATAAAGCTAGTGTCTCAAAAACTGGCAAGGATGAAGGTTGCATAAATTACTCACGCCTTTCCTCGAGCTGGCTTTGCGGCGAGAACCCCGGTATACTGCAGCTGGCGCGTTGCATGTCGAACCGAGTAGATGTTCTCCTTTCTTAGCGTTCAGCTCCGTGTTCATCCAGATGAACATCGTTCACCCGAAGTTTCAAAAGCGTTCATGATATCCGCTCAGCTCCGAGAGACGCGCCGTCGGTTTATTTGCCTACCGTATCGCCGTGGACGGGGAAAACATTTTATGTTTGATTTTTACGACACATGACCCAACTGTCTTGGTGTGTACGAGCGCCGTTTTTTTATGTTGCTGTCTTACCCATCAGCAAACAGCTGGCAAAGATTGCGCTGTCCCAAACGGTCAACAGACGACACACGACAAGGAAAGGACCGTAATCGAGCTAATTAACGCTTTCTTGGACGAAATTCGAATTAGATCATCCTTCTTCGCTGTGGGGCATTTTTTTTCGCCTGACGGTGCATTGCAATCTTCGCCCCGGCCTTTACTGGGCCAGTGGGCAGTTAATTGAACATCTTGTCAACAAGAGCCGAGCCGGCTCCATCTGTGACGGGTCATTGGGAAGACCTTTTTTTCTCTGCTCACCCTCCTCTATCTTTCCGGGTTTCCCTCTGCGAAATTGATTTAATTAAGAAGAATAAGATTCAAATTGGATTCACTGTTCGATGCAACCACAGTGGGCCCAACGCCTCGATCCGATCTGTTTCCAATCAAGGACCGCCCGGGCATCTCCGGCCCATTAATCCCCGTGTGCCCGATGTATGTGGGTCGTGGCGTCCAATATCCCCGATGCAAAGAAAATCTGCAAACAAGATGAGCCTGCTATTGTGGGGGAAGCGAGAAGAAGAAGAATAAAACAACAGAAGAGCGCCAAGCAAACCATCGCACCAACCGCAGCTAGTTTGGAACGGCCGGACGACCGACAGACAGCGGATAAAGTCAACCTTCTGGCGCCGACATGGCGTCAACAACTGTGGCGCACGACCGTAGCAGACAGCGGAGCAAGAACCCATCCAACGGTGGAAGAAAATCAGCACCACCAAACACACACACACACCAGAGCGCTGTCCTTTTTTTCTGTGGTGACACTTGCACTCGGCGAAAGTGTAAAAAGCCTCCCGCGTACGAAATCTAGTGGGGGAGGGGGGAAAGGGTGAGTGACAGGAAAATATGAATGATAGCTGTTTGCGGGCGGTTGACAGTTTGATACCTCCGTGGAATGGAGCCCTTTTTTCTCTTGTTTTTGGTTCAATGTGTTTGTGTGAGCTTTCCGCAATCACTCTCTTCAACGGTCGCGGCTTATCATCCATGGTGGGAAGTTATCTGAGGTTGAAGTTGACCGATGGTGGTGGGATGGTGGAGGATGAAATGGAGAGGGTGGCGTTGCAGGGTTTACAGTTTGAGTTTGAAACTTTTAATTAAAACAGAAGTAAAATAAAACTGATTAAAACATATGACCAATAGCTGATCTATGTTGCAGAGGGCATTGCCTAACTGAGGGCGCAATGAAATGGATATAATAAATGTGCGATTGAATTGAGTTTTGTCTATTTTTTTTTATTTTAACAATTCAACAATAACAGAAATTGAAGAAACAAGCGTACGCTTTTACATTGCCTGCATGCGACAGAAGCAGATTATGTCGCCTAAAGGTATGCAATTATAATATTTACGATCATGTTGTATTTAAAGCAATTAAGTTTTTTAAACTATAAAAGAGGTTTTAGACAAATTTAAAATGCGTTTTAATGCTTACTAAATAACATCATCAAATTTTATGCTCAATTCTGTAGCAATTCTGACAAATGACGGATGAAATTGAAACCTAATCGTGCAAAAGTGTTAACGTGGCTATGATACCGATACTCTACGAATTAACTTGTTCTGTTAGACTTGGCCGATATTCTTGGGAAATTTGGAATGCCATTGCATCAATTCATTAACATTACCAATAACTTTAATTTATTGTTACTTTGCTGATGGACATACATCAAAAATTGTTAAAATAAAGTAGCACCTGGATTTTTTAACTACTAATACATTACTTATTATTATCTCTTATATTGTACAGTCAAAAGAGAACCAAAAGAAGAAGAAGACAAGAGAAGTAAAAAGAATGTTTGAAACAACAGGATAAAAAGAAAATTGCATACGTCTAGGCGCTTACAGATGAAATAAAAATCAGTAGTAAGCCATGAAGTATATTTACGTGTTTAAACGGATAATTGAATTAGTAGCTGAGATTTGCTGGGAATCATATGTTGATTTATTATGTTGAATTAAACTATTAACTGAAAAAGCCAGGACAGAAAACCCTTTTTATTATATAAAACGATATCACAATTATTAACAACCAAGAACCAAAAATCGCCTTGCTTTTCTTGCCTTGATGTGACAGGGCGATTTTTACCGGCGTGAGGCTATATTTATGTAATTCTTGATGCTTCTCTTTAATCCTTTCGTCCTGTTATTCTTTTTTTCTTCTACCCAGCCCTCCCAAACCATTACTCATCAAATGCGTACACCGGGAAGATTCTTTTGATTCCCGTCCGGTAGTTGGTTGGCTGGGCTGGGCGTAGTGATTTCCGCGTGATCCGCCAATCGATTCTTTGTGGCTCGTTTGTGGCCGTTAATCAATGGGGTTAGATACATATACACACACACGCTCACGCACCATACCGGCAGCACCAGTTTGTTCCCCAGAACGTGCCCGGAATTTGGGCGAGCAAACACGGCCTTGTTTCGCCATTCGTCCAATCAAGCGTTTTTAGATAGATATTCCCTGGGTGCTTTTTTCTCTCTTGCGCGTTGTTTGCACGAACCGTATGAGCGAGCTTTATGGAGAAATATTTATCAAATCACACACACACACACCGATCCGCCCGCTTACCAACCAGCCGTGTCCTGTAATGGGCTCGGTCGTCCGAAGGATGAGCAAACTCCGAGGAGGCGTTATTTTTGCGTAACTGTAAAATTAATTTCTCACGGGCAAGAGGGTACGGGGTTGGGAAGGCGGAGATGGTGGTAGTGGCAGCTACCGAAATGCTAACGATCTCTCTCCTCGATTTCAACCCAGCTTTGGGGGGGCAAGTTTAGCCAAGCGGTGGAAGAGACTCGCGGTGGTTTATCAGTGAACTTCCAATTAATTATAGTTAAACAGTGGTACCGCAGCTCAAAACACCGGGTCACGCGAAGCGGCACGTTTGTAATGGTCAACAGAGTCGAGCGAGGTGAGGCCTGCGTAGCGTGGAAACGTTTTGGTTGAATTTGTACAGCCGTGTCTTCCCACAGACCCACACCGATGATGCTGAACCAGCTGCTGCTGCTGGTTCATTGGTACGATTTGAAAAACCTCGAATCTCCCAAAGCGTACCATTATTGACGTTATCGGACGTCACCTCTCGCGTGACCATCTGCAGACCACCAAGGCCGTTCCAAGGGCGACACATGTTTTTCACCATTCAAATACCGGATCAGAGAGTCGAAGAGAGCGAGCGGAAGTCCTCTGTTTATAAACCATCAGCTTTGCGCGCAGTCCCATCATAAGCATCACAAAACAAGCTGTCAGCAGTGTGCAACCCCCCACACACACGCATGTATCCCTTCCATACGCCACATGGGAGCGAGGGGTGCGCCTAAAAACTTCCCAATCACCGGCGTTCGATCTTGTGTCCGCGAACAAATAATGAACTTTGAAGCACCCGATTCCCGAAAAGTGCACAAATATTTCGTCCATCTCGCGGGCAAAGTTTGTTTTGTTCGCCGGGAGGCTGGGTCGTTAGCGAACAGCGCGAATTTGTGTAGCACGCTACACAAACACAACCATCGTCCATTATCAACCTTCGATCCCTTTTTCTGTTTTGCGCTGACCCAGTACCAGTCATGTCGGTTTATACAAGCGAAGCCCGCCTTCTGGGATGGGGATGCTGGCTTACAACCACCTGTGCTGTCCAAGAGCTTTTGACAAATTGCACAAAAATTCAATACACTCGGCGGCCGGCCGGCTACCCTTTTCGTCGAGGGTAGGAAAATGGTTGCACTTTGCTTACCCTGCGAGGGCAGAGTAATGGTCGCGTGCAGGAAACAAGGGTCGTAGCAATAAATTAACAAAATTATCATATCGTACACGATATCGTACGCGAGAGTTGGACGTTCCATTGTGTACGATTTTTGGGGAGGTTTTATAGCAGGGTTGTGTGTGTGTGAGGGCTTTCGAACCGATGCCCGGTGTAACAACAATGGGGAATTGTGGCCATTGATTTTGTGTTGTTTTCACCGGGTGACAACGCTGTAAACAGACGAGAATAAGCTTTCATTTAAGAAAGTTTGATTGGAAAATTGCATAACTTTAGGGGTTTCGTTGCTAGTGTTACAGTGATGGACAAGATGATTAGAGCACGTCAATATTTGGACTTTAAACTAATGAGCTCGGTACTTATAACATGTTAAAGCATTTAACAATATGGCAAAAGTATCGGCAACATGTTGGCTGTCAGTCGCAATTTTGTATCCGTTTAGAAGCCTTCAATACACTACCAAACACTAAAATCGAAATCAAAGGATCTTAGAAAATAGGACAATCAGAGAAAATCATTGCTTTGAACACTTATTTTCAGTTTTGTTTTGGTGATTTCTTGTCTTGACTATATAAAGGGAAAATTATATGCAAAATAGCATACCTTGAGGCGCTTTGATACAAGTGTTTGAAAAATACGCTGCTATGACTATTATTTTAAGTTTTTAAGATTGAAAACAGTTAGAAGGAGAACAATTTTCGTTAGCCGATTTTTAATATATACAACTTTTAAAATCTAAGGTTTGCTAAATAGCATACATTTAGGCGCAGTCAACTTAAAATGTTATACTATTCTGTATACGATAATGCCCTAAAGTTATGCAATCCAACGCACATCCTATAATCCCTTTCAAACTCTCCGTTGCACCTTATTTGTCTCCTTTAAACAGGTTTACCAGCATGCACTAGTGTATCTTGCATGATGGGTTACAGCATCCTCGTGCCGGAACATGGTTCCGAACTGATAGTACCCGTGTCCAGTGTTTAATTCTACCCCGTAATGGTTTTTGCTGTTTTGTTTTCACTGTCCATTTTGTCCTCGCCACGCCACGGTTCCAGCGTGAGCCGCCCATCCGCACCCGTCCATCGATTTTCCTCCATCGCCTATCAAAACAGTGTGTCAGTGTGTCGTCGTCGACGTCGTTGCCGTTGTGCCAGCGGATAGATGTGTTGCTCTGTGCACGCTGCTCAATAAAACCGACTCCGCGTAATGAACACGATGTCTGTACGCGTAAAAGCACTTTCCGGCGATGGGAATGAAAATGTGCCGCAAACCCCTCCTACACGGCACATCGCATCCCGCCTCCCCGTGAGTGTGTGTGTGTGTGTGTGTGTGTGTGTGTGTGTGTGTGTGTGTGTGTGTGTGTGTGTGTGTGTGTGTGTGTGTGTGTGTGTGTAAATGTTTATGTGTTTAGCTGAAAAACACGAAACGGAGGAAAAAAACAGAACCTCACCACCGGAGCAGCAATGACAGGTTGTCGGTTGAATTCAGTCAGCCAGGCAAGGCAGTTGCGCTCGTTCGTTCGTTGTGCTTTATTTCACGATTTGACAGCATAGCACAAACCCACGACCACTTCCACGACTTGACGACACGTTGCGTTCTGTGGGTGCGTTCTGTGTGCTCCCGCTTCCTTTAGGCTAATGAGTGGAATCCTTCACACAGCCGGATGTGCCGGATGTTTGACGCGCGTATGAGACGAAACGCAACAACCGTTTCCGCCTGTTTTCGGCGAAACATACAATTAGTTAATTTACCCAGCGGGACTCAGGGACGCAACCCGGGGCTGGGAGTGTGATGGGAGAAGTTGTTGAAAAAGTTTCTTTTTCCACCCCGGTTGGCCGCTGACTGATTTCGTCGAGTTTTGTGGCTGTGACAGTGGCAGGCTTGGCGCTGTGGGAATCATTTTAAAGCGAATGGCTGGGGATGGGATGCTGATTGTTTGCTATCATTTGATAATCAACATTTGCAGCATCTGGCATTCGAGTGGAGAAGGAAATTTTTTGGATGATTTCGTGAAAGCGTATTAGGTGGTTTTAGAATGAAAATATGTTTTTACATAAATATTTATATATATTTATATGGCTAGCATTTTCAAACTAGTAAAACGATAAAAGGCCAAATTTGTGAAGCACATCGCGTGACTGTAGGCGCTTCACCTTACCACACATGTTTACATTCCGCCTTAAAGTATGCAAGCCGCCACGCTTCACCGGTTAAAAGCAACCCTTATACTCGTTAATCATGATTCGCTCGCTTTTCGAAAGGCGTGGTAATTATGAACTTAATTAGGGAAAACATTGGACCTGAGCTGATGACGTTAAAGATGGTTGGATCATAATTCTAGATGGGGAGATATTCACACGCAGACAACGCCCTGGAGGTTTCGATCATATTAGTTTGTGAATTACTAAAAGCTTCAGGAAGAAGAGCATGAAGAGGTGATGTGCAGGTGATTCGAAGGGTGAATTATTACTAGATAAAACTGAATGATCCAGGAAGGTTGAGCTAGAACCAAATTTGAATATAGTTCCCGAGTGTCTTCGTAAATGGTTCAACTGCATGGAGTTCGAAGGTCGAATTGGTTAGCCCTTCGATTCTTGGATCTCTGGTTAAGCTTCGGATCAGGTGTCAAGCTGCTCTTGACTACCAATTAAGGTTCATCCGTTCCTTTTCTTAAACCTACTGTAACTTCAATACTTTTTGGGATGTTCTTCCCCTTTGTCAATATATCATACTCTGGTTGAACTTAAATTCATTGAACCTATGCAATTTCCCAATCAAACTCTATGGAAAGATCCTCTATTTGTTCTGGAGTGTTAATAATATTAGACCATCCATTAGAGAAAGAAAAGCTTAAAAAATTAGTAGTTTAATAGCAATCGTCTTTTAACTAACTTTCAAACTTAATAACAGACAATAAATTTAAGAAAATTGAAATGCTCAACCAGCTATGCCTTCCTATCTTCGAAAATACTTGACTAAGTACAGTACTGTACATACTTATGTTTATTCTACTTTGAATTTTGGACTGACAATCTCCTTCTCAGCTTCTAAAAAGTATCAGCCAACATTATCCAGTTCAGATTGAGCCTAATATCTCCCACGATAAACCCACGATGTAATGAAAAGTGAAATAGTTTTTAATAATTGCATACGCGCAGGCGTTTGATCCCACTGGAGAGCAATTTCAATATCACACACACTCACACAAATTGATACATTGTATGGATGAATCTAGTTCTTTCTTCACCATTTCAAAAAGCATTCAATGTTGCAACATTCCCCGTTTCCCAAACGTTAGCCTCTGTGCAACAATTTACACCCGGTGCGTATGAAATCGTTTCCCCATTTCACAGAAGATCCACCAGTCCACTTCAACAGCTTCAGCTCTCGGACGACTAACAAACAGCTCGAAAAGAGTTAAAAATCAAGAATCTAATTTGATTCCCCGTCAGCGCTGGTTATAAACCAGCATCCGGACGAGAGAAAAGCACCACTCCACACCTTCCGGTTCCAGGTTTTACGAGAGAACCGGGGGAACGGATTTTATGCCAAACCATAAAAAAACGCCGCCAGCAGTACCCTCACGGACGCTGGTGGTGGTGCTGGGCATTGCGTTGCGCTCGGTCCAATTTTACATTTGTTCCCGCTTCATCACGCTGGCCACACGATTCGGCGCTACATCAAATGGGTGGAATGGTGTGAATAAAATACGGTTTCGGATGGGTGTAATTCCGATTTCCCAGCTGGAAGTCGTACCCGAGCTTTGGAACCAGCTGTCAAGCATTTTGAAGTCCGCCAGTAAATGTGGTCGGAGGACTGTGTTTTGAGCCACGCTCCAAAACCCTGGCGACAAGCGAAGGCTCCATATTTCATGTTTAACGACAGCTGAAAGAAATAATCCACGGTCGCTCATTCGAGCACGGGCCCACGTGGTAACACCGGAAGCTGCGTCATCCGACGTCAGTACGTCTAGACGTAGACCGCTCTCGAAATTCGCTTGCCCAATTATTACGGCGTGAAACTATTTTAATTAAAAGTAAATTGCACCTTTTTTTTACAAACTACTAAACAACAAGCTAAATAAATGTTTTAGCAACAAGCTTTTACATAGCAAGACACAGCTTTTTCCTTCACTTCGAAAACTATTTCCTTTTCCGAGAAAAGAATACCCGACCGTAGCAAAAGTTTTCTTTCCTATGGTTTCAAAAGATTGACCCCGGCAGCGCAACGAGAGAAACCTTAAGCTCGATACAATTCCCGATGTCGTTTAGTGCCGTGCGTTCACGCTTCCGATGGATGGTCTTGCGATGGAATGGAGTTGAACACGGCCACCACTTCCATTAGCACGGAAGCGTGGTTTGGGAGATGAAGTAAATTAAGGAGTGAAACTTTTCAAACCAACTATCCATTTTCCGGCTTATGCCTTTCAAGCACGAAACTGCACCGGGATCTTTACTTACCGGTCACTCACGATCATCACCGTCATCCTGATCAACGGTTAGGAGTCATGGGAAGAAGTGCCACTCCTTCACTTTGGACGGTCGACAATTTCGAGTTTAATAATTGAAGTTTAGTTGAAGTATGTGCGGTGACGCACGGTGGGAATTGGTCGGGAGAAAAGGGCAATAATCAGGAGTCAGGAAATTGAAATTTTGCAAAATTTGATATCAAAGAAGGAATTATTTTGGATCTTCATACTCTGTAGAGTCTGAGAAATAAGGTGAGTGTCAAAAATATGCAGAAACATCTAGTTTATTTGTTTGTACTCATTTCAGCTAATATTACACACTTAGATTAATTCTTTACTATACTGTATTACTAATTAATAATACATGCTATGCAGATTGCCTACTCGTAGGCGCAACCTGTAACGGATTCAATACTTATTTTAAATTCATGTACTCCGAATGCAATGAATGCAAGTTACTAAACGTAATCCAAATTTGAAATGAACCTTCAGATAATCATCATAAATCAGCGTTGATCAGATGAAATAAGGGGATCTAAATAAAGCTAGCTTTTAAATCAGCTCATCTAAGCTACGAAGCTCAGGCCAGCACTAGAAAAAATGTTCTCCTAACTTTAATTTATCTAAACTATCTCAGCATCATCATCAGTGTTCGTAACTGTTCAAAATTTGAAGAATATATTAAGCTCAATGAAAGGAAACTTATGGTGCGGTCCGGTGGTCGAGGTGACAGCGGCGCCGGTCTTTACACGGCTGGACCGGGGTTCAAATCCCAGCCGGACCGTTCCCCCATAGTGAGGACTGACACTCCAAATACGTGGTATCATTAAGTCTAATAAGCCAGGAAAGGCTGGCATGACCTTAAAAAGTCGTTAGGCCAAGAAGAGAGAGAGAGAGAGAGAGAAAGAGAGAGAAAGAAAAGAAAGAAAAACCAATGATGAGCTTTGTAGAAACAGTAGAAAGACTGATAAGACTTGTTTCTGGAGTCTAAATAATTCCAAATTAAAAAACTGGTCAAAAGAAACCATATAAACTATTTAAATTTGAATTGATCACACTAGCAGAAAGGTCCAAGAATGTATTTAGCCTTGATTTTGGCCTGAACATTCATTCGTAATTTCCCACCGTACCGCATGGTACGGCACCCGAAGCAAGAGTACCGCGTAGCTTAACCGAACAAGCGTTCCAAGAATCCTTACCGAGTTTTGTGATCTCCGATGCCGCGTGGTTACATTTAATGCTGGGTTGGGATTTGGATTTTTCTCTGCTCCATTAATGACCAATGCTGTCCAACTTCCTTTACCAGCTTGATTTTGGTACGAAAGCTCTCTTTGTGTGTGTGTATGTGAGTTAATTGCTTATACCCGGTGGAATTTGCGGCAAGAATCTGGAAGCATAATATTAAGCAATGCTTTGGTATGCTTTGATGTCGGACAAGCAACGGATAATAAAAAGCGCCATCACATTAATCGATCAGATTGACATTCCTAACGTTCTCTTTCTCTGTCACCCGCATTCACACACACACACTCTCTCTCGCTCTTTTTTCGCACCCAACACACCGATTGGATTGGATGATGTTAACTCGTTGTGGCATCGGTTCGATAATGACATCAACGCTTCACTAGCAACGCTCGAAGCACGCTACGATTGACTTTTTAAATTTGAATTGCAGCGATACGGGCGCTATCGGGGTGTTGCAATTCGATATCGAAATTATAATTCCGACGTATTGCAGCAGATAGGGTAGGTAATCGCAGCACGGGTGAAAAATGCATTTCCCTTGTGCACTGAAACACGATAAACATGCGCTGGGGAATAATTTCACACAAATAAAAGTGTTTCGTAGTGTGGCGCAGTTCCGGGCATCCGCGTTTGCGTACGGTTCATTGAGCATAAGCGCGCGTTCGAATGCGTGCGATGCTGTGAGTGTTGCAGCTTGATAATTGTAATCCGAATACCATCATTATACCGAGGGCCCTCCACACCTACATAATGCAGAGGAAAAATTGTAATTTTCATTGATTGGTGCACTTGCACCACTTTGCCCGAAAACTACCGAAACCGACCGATTGCAATCGTTTGAAGCGCGCGAATTTATGCTGCGGTTCTAAATGCATCAGTGCAGAGGAACGCCGAGAACAACAACAACAAAAAAGCTGATGCATTCCCAGGTGGGTGCAATTCAATGTTCCTTTATTGCTTTTATGTGTGCTGTGCTGGAGAAAATTGCAAAAAGGCAAATAATTGAATTTCGCACCATGCTAATCGATTCCCGAGTTGACGGTCCCAATAGAGGAGCGTCGGTAGCTCGCCTTTAGAAGCATATTCCCACCATTTGCTATTCACTAGTGGTAGAAGAAAAGTGTTTTCCACTTTTAGAAACGTGTCGTTTTGTCCCGCCACAAGGTGCCTTTCTTTTCTGCTTGCATTGGATTTTCTCACGTCCAAATATGTATTAACCACACCCGTTCTGAGTGACGTTAATTGTTGGCTTTCGCCGCGTAAAACTATAACACGTCAAGGGACCGGGACCGGGTGTTAAAACCGACAAAACAGAAACCGTTTAAGGTGCGATGAGGTGCGAAGGACAATCGGAAAACGACCCAGGAGACAAATTTATTGCCAGTTTAAAAAGTTTAAAAAATTGTAATACAAATTGCATACTTTCAGGCGAAATTTGAATTATGGAGCCTGGAAGGATTGAATTTTTGACTAACCTTTAACGATTTTTTTTATTTTTAACGAGCTTTATTCTGAGTTCATGACCTATGAATTTGGTTAGTCCCTCACTAACTAGCTACATTTTTGGAAAATGGATGGGCAAACATTTTTTCGAATTACATGATAGCCTCAACAACCATAGCTCAAACTCTAAGAACATAATATCCCGACATAATAACTGGACGATTTTCTCCGTAGCCAGGACTTTTTCGATTCTTAGTTTACTTGATGAGTCTTCACTGTTTTGCGTATTTTTGAACCTCAAAACCAGGCAACCTCCTCGCCGCAGTATTGAATATCCACGGGTAAAATAAAGAGTCCCCCGTCATCATCTTAAGGGACTGCTTGATTGAACTGTCATGGTCGAGAGCTGGATTGCACTGACCCTCCGCTTTTTTTGGGTAGATTCGTCGAATGTGCGTGTTATCAATATCAAACCGGACTAGAAGGACTCTAAGTTACAATAAATGTGGGCCCTCAATGAAATAAATAAAGCTTTAAATTGTGAGCAAGGGAACGACAGATAAAAGTTTTTACCGATTTTGGACCAAAAATGGCTGCTTTTTATGTTGTATGAATGTACTAGTTAATGATTTAGCTTCCCCCAATATCTGTTCTAGTATCAAACCACTTTCCACGTAACGCCCTACAGTATTCTATCGCCTTATCTAAATAACCTTCTTGGGGCCTTGTTAAGATAAAGGTCATCATTTTTACCAAACTTGTCACATGGGAACTCTATACGCCACCGCAGGAAAAAATAGTATAATGGAGCTTGACACTGGAAACCACCAATTATCGAATAAGGATACCGTGTATAAGCGGACTTTCGAGACACCATTCCCTGTTCGTGAACATGCTACCTTGCCCGAGTAGGGGGTCCACGGTAATTGGTCTACCGTATCCCTTGTGTAGCGAATCATTTCGTGATATCACGAGGAGCGTTTTTTTTCCCCTTGTCTTTGCCGTTCACAAGCAGCGCCAGAGTAGGAAGCAGAACACAAAGCTCGAGCCCCTCTCGCCGTACTCCACATGCAACCGTGGCGAAGGTTTAATTCCTGCTTTCATCTAATTCATTAGCGCGAAACATGAGCGTGAAATATCCCGTCCCAAGCACAAGAGTTTAAACGATGCTCCTGAGAGGTGTACACCCTGGTCAGTCGGCCGTCCCGGGAACACTCGCGCCTTTTTAAAACGATGATGAATTTTTCATTGCTCCACCCGGCCTCCAAACCGTAGGACAGTGTGGGCGTTAGCAACAAAGAGAGGCGAAGGGGATAGAAAATTTGGTTTAAAAGCAGTCGGACCGAACACTTTCGGCATCATTCCCTAAGTGGTTTTTAATAACTTCATTCGTTCGAAGCGTTTTGTGTGTGAATCCCCCTGGTTCCGGGTTTGGAAATGGAAATTCTTGACTGTCCGCTGCTGTCGGTGAATGTGCGCGTTTGGCGCTTTTGGTCATTTGTGCTGGTGCACAACTGGAGACGCTACATCAGCATCATCCCGGTGACGCTGCTGAACGTGTTCATGTTTGCCGATCTGTACCGGGCCTGGGGCAACATCGAGGAGGTCATTATTAATGCCTATTTTGCGGTACTCTACTTCAACGCTGTGGTAAGTGCATTGATTCCCCCGGTGTGGCGCACTGTGTGGTTCGAGATCGGGTTGATTAATTTGTGGCTTTTGTGGTTCTCGCAATCTGCTTTCCGGGCCGATGTTTGGCGCGCGCGATAGCTGCGAACACTTATACTTGTTTATAATCGAGATAAGTACGAGCGCTTTCTGGCCGGAGCCGCTGGCGTGTATGAAGAAATATGCGTAAGTTATATGAACGAAACTAGATGTATCACCTTCGATTGCATACCTTTAGGCGTAGTGGTAATAGAATTGCATACCTTCGGGGACTTTCGAAGGGAAAGCTTGCAAAAAAACACAAATCAATCGGTGTTAACCCTCAATTTAAGCAATTCTTTGTATAAATTATCATAAATGCAATTCCAAAATTCCATTTAGGCTCTCAACGACGACGTGATCACCAAGCTAGTGACAACGTACACCAAACGGGCGCGCTTCCTATCAATCTCCAACCTTGCGCTCGGTGCCTTCATTAGTGGCTGCTTTGTAATTTATCCACTTTTTACCGGCCAGCGTGGACTACCGTACGGCATGTTTATACCGGGCGTGAACAACTTTGACTCGCCCCAGTATGAAATAATTTACCTCACCCAGCTGGTGCTTACCTTTCCGGGCTGCTGTATGTACATTCCTTACACGAGCTTTTTCACCTCGAGCACACTGTTCGGGTTGGTGCAGATAAAAACGTTGCAGCATCAGCTGAGAAACTTTCGGTCGGAGAATTTGCACGAAACGACGAGCACCCTCAATCGGAAGCTGCAGAAGCTGATCGAGGACCATAAGCGGATTATTCGGTGGGGAAAGGATATGGTAATGATGACATGGTAGCTGTTTGATACCGATGTCTTTACTCTTTAAGGTATGTGCAGGACCTAAACGATCTGGTGACTTACATCTGTCTGATAGAGTTCCTCTCGTTCGGCCTAATGCTCTGTGCTCTGCTTTTCCTGCTAAACATTGTAAGGAGCACTTCTCTCGAAGGATTGAGACCTATATATGAAATTGAATTTATTCTTCCAGATAAGTGTGATGGCTCAGATCGTCATCGTCGGTGCGTATATCTTCATGATTCTCACGCAAATATTCGCCTTCTACTGGCACTCGAACGAGGTGCGTGAGGAAAGCATGGCTATAGCTGAGGCATCCTACAGTGGACCGTGGCTCAATGTGGATAATGCTATTAAAAAGAAGCTGCTGCTCATAACGATTCGCGCACAGCGACCTCTTGAGGTACGTTTCAACGTTGTATTCTCCATAATCGCAATTGTATTTAGAACTCCTTCCTACAGATCACCGTTGGCAACGTTTATCCGATGACGCTGGAAATGTTTCAATCGCTGCTGAACGCTTCCTATTCATACTTTACACTCCTCCGAAGGGTGTACAATTAAGCGGATGATGATGACAAGAGCTGCTCAAGCATGTAACACAAACGTACGCACACAACGACACCTTGCTCATAATGTTCTCCCGTAGTTCGCTTCGTGCTACTGTAAAACACGAATCAAAAGACTAAAAGCCACCAAATCGTGATAAATCATCCCTCTGGCTCATCATCATCATCACACCAGCGGGGTTCACCGAGAGGGTGTGTTAAATTTGAAACCCGGGGGTACGAAAAGTTGGCCAAACTTTGCTCTTAATCTGGTAAACCAAGTGCTCCTAGTAAGGCGTTGATTACGTGATACGATTATTGTTTGGAAAGACACTTTTCGCCCCAAAGACCGGTGTCTCAGGATCGTTTCGATTGTTCGCACACACACACACACACCGCACTAAGGATGGAAACTTTTTAATGGAATGGGGTGTGGATAAACCGAAGAGCGGGAATGAAACGTCACTGTCACAGCGCACAGTTCTTTTAATTACACTCTTTGCCAATGTTCGTAAGATGGTTCGGTGAGCGAGTGACTTTGTGGGAAGTTTGGATTTTTTTTTCTCGAGAGGTATGTAGTTTGCCAATTAAGACTTTTAATGATGTTCAGCACACACTCAAAGTGTGTGACCAAAAGTGATTATTTTGGCGTCAATTTCGAATGAGAGATGTTTCAAAAAGTATTTTTTAGAAAACATCTTGCTTCCAACAGCTTTCAACAGATTTATACGATTTTATTCGAAGTATAATTTTTCTTGTGATTTAAAGACTACTTCTGTTGTGCCTGCCATATGATGGCTCACTCAATACTTAGAGTGGATAATAGACCGAAGGTCGAAGATGTGAATAGCACAATAATTAATACAACAAAAATGTAAAATAACTGGTCTCTAAGCAGCCGATGATTCGCCAGCAAAATTGCTCAATTTGTATTGAAATATTTCAAACTGCCCGAAGTAAAAGGATTTTATAGCATGCTAAATGATTTTTGGAATGAAATATTTCAACCTAGGGATGTTTTTGCCTTGCGAAGAGTTTTTTTTTGTTGCAAATACCATATCAATAACACTAATAATCACCTAGTTAAACACAAGATACTTGTCTTTGATGCATAGTTGCCAGTAATTCACTGATTAATGTTGACTATGCCATGTTGAAAGGTGTAGAGTGCGTTGATTTTGCTACACTTTGATGAAAGTTGGTAAATAAAAGTTTAACACAAATTTATCTGTTACTTAATTAGTTTTATTATAAAGAGTTTACACAGCCAATCAGTCATTGTAAAGCAACTGAATTTTTTTTAGCCAAATTCACATTGCCACTGAAAACTTGTAATTTGGCATTCTGAATCTGAAAATGGTATAACAAAGATTTAATCGATCAAACAAAGTAAGTTGTTTGGCCAGATATTTTTGCTTACTAGATGGAAATAAGGAGAAATTGAGTTCTCTCATCGTAAGAGAATCGAAAAATGAAATGAATGAAATGAAAAAATGAAAAATGAGAGGGAATCGAAAGAGCAATGAAAATGAAGCAATGAAAATTGAGAGAGAAATTAGACCGAAATGGGAGAGAAATGAGAGAGAATCAAAATAAAAAATAATAGAAAAATCGAAAGGATATGAAGAGCGAAATGGGAAAGAATTTAAAGACAATTGACAAATAATCGAGACAGAAATGGGAGAGAATCGAGAGAAAAATGAGACGGGATCGAGAGAAAAATGACAGAGAATCAAGAAAAAATTGAGCGAAAATCGAGAGACAAATGGCTGGGAATATAGAGATAATCGAGCGAGAATCGAGAGAGAAATAAAAATGACTCGAGAAAAAAAAACACGAGGGAGATGAGAAAGAACCGGGAGGAATTTTTCTCTCAATTCTCTAACATTTCTTTCTCGATTTTCTCTCTAATTTCTCACTCGATTATCTCTCGATATCTGTCATTTTTCTTTCGATTTTCTCTCTAACTTTTCTCTCATTTCCATCTCATTTCTTTCTCCATTTGTCTCTCATTTCTCTCTGATGTTGCTATCAATTCTCTCTCGAATCTTTCTCATTGCTTTCTCGATTTTCGATTGATGCTCTGTAGTTTTTCTCTTGATTCATTCTTTTTTCTCTTTCTCTCTCAATTACTATTTTATCTCATTTCTCTTCTATGACTCTCTCGACTTTCTTTCATTTCTTTCTCATCTTTCTCTAAATTTTCTCTGTCTTTCACTCGATACTCTCCCATTTCTCTCTCATTTCACTCTCGATTCTCTTCCAATTTTGTCTCGATTTCTCCACATTTCTCTCTAGTTTCTAAAACTTACCGGCCAAAAAACTTATTTTGTTTGACGGATTCGTTGTGGAGATTCAGGATGCTAATCAATCTGTACTTTGCTGCTTCTTGGGCAACTCACCATTGTCCAGGTCTACACTCCTCCAACCACGCACGATTGAAATCAATCTCCTTGCTTGTTATGCTCCTCTCGCGTAATTAGCACCCACCACTTGAAGATAGCAAGAGCATTGAAGACGCCAAGTGAATAAATTTCACATAATAAAAATGGACTTGTTAATAAAACAATCACACAACTTCACACCATTTTCACTGAACTATTTTGATGCGGTGGAATTGTATTGACCGATAAGCTTTTTTCGTCTGACAATGAAAGAAACATTTTCAAATATACTTACCTCGTTCTCGCTCTGATCTTCAACCATAGTGCATTTTTATAACCTCGTTCTCGCTCTGATCTTCAACCATAGTGCATTTTTATAACACCTTCCTACGATACAGAATTTACATTTCAATATCAATTTAAATACGCAACAGTTAATTTGTAATGTAAATTATAACGTTATAAAGCGTTCTCAAGCAGTGTTCTCAATTGAAGAGAACTTGTTGGGGTGTTCTTTTCGGGTCATAAGATCAACAGTACTGTAGTGGTTACCAACTTATTAATCTTTAACGCTACCGAAGGATTGCCAGACACAACCGGTGTAGTGTAGACAAAACAAATAGAGGGTTGAAAATTGGGTTACCAAGGGTTTGAAGAATCATTACCGGCCGACAGTTGATATCTTCATTTTCATGCTTCAGTCTAACAGTTCTAGCCCATTTGTTAGGTTGTCTAAAGATGGATGCACTGGACTGTCCGCTGCTGTCGGTGAATGTGCGCGTTTGGCGCTTTTGGTCATTTGTGCTGGTGCACAACTGGAGACGCTACATCAGCATCATCCCGGTGACGCTGCTGAACGTGTTCATGTTTGCCGATCTGTACCGGGCCTGGGGCAACATCGAGGAGGTCATTATTAATGCCTATTTTGCGGTACTCTACTTCAATGCTGTGGTAAGTGCACTGATTTCTTCTGATTAAAACTTGTTCCCTGACAATGGTTCTATTTGTGCGTGGATAGCTACGAACACTCATACTTGTTTACAATCGGAAGAAGTATGAGCACTTCCTAAGTGAGGCAGCAAAGATTTACGAAGAAATAAAGGTAAGTGTGATTCATTTTCCTAAAATTATTCGTTCATCATCCAGCACATGAAACTCTTTCCAGGACCACAAAGACGAAACCATCTGTAAGATAATGAACATGTACACCAAGCGAGCCCGTGGCCTCTCCATTGCTAACCTAATGCTTGGAGCAGTGATTAGCAGCTGCTTTGTAGTGTATCCGCTCTTTACCGGACAGAGAAGGCTTCCGTATGGCATGTTCATACCGGGTATAAGCATCTTCGACACGCCACTGTATGAAATATCTTACATCGCACAGGCCGTTCTTACCTTTCCCGGGTGCTGTATGCATGTCCCGTATACTAGCTTCTTCGCCTCCGGTACACTGCTAGGAATGATCCAGATCAAAACGCTTCAGTATCGGCTAAAGAATTTTAAATCACTTATTTCGGAAAGCGATGAAAAAGATATTAAAAGAAGGCTCCATAAGCTGATCGAAGATCACTTGCGCATAATTCGGTAGGGGTGCATTATTTGATGAAGTTCAGACGGCGGGGAACAACGCTCGTTTCTTTATCTATTTTTAGATTCGTAAAAGACATCAACGATCTGGTGACTTACATCTGTCTGATCGAGTTCCTATCGTTCGGATTAATTCTGTGTGCATTGCTGTTTCTGCTCAACGTCGTAAGTTGTCCATTTTACCAACATACCAAGGATTATTAAATTACTTTTTTCCTGCTCTTTTCCTCAGATTAACAATATGGCGCAGGTAGTGATTGTGGTAGCGTATATCTTCACAATGCTCGCCCAAATATTTGCCTTCTACTGGCACTCGAATGAGATACGGGAGGAAAGCATGAAAATTGCCGAAGCAGCATACAGTGGCCCATGGGTGGATGTGGAAAACTCCATAAAAAAGAAGCTGCTGCTTATCATAATACGCGCGCAAAGACCACTTGAGGTGAGCTTAAGGAAGCGAAACATAATATTATTTCTAATGGGTTATTTTGTTTCTAGATAACCGTCGGTAACCTGTATCCGATGACGTTGGAAATGTTTCAGTCGCTTCTGAACGCATCCTATTCGTATTTTACTATCCTTAGAAGACTGTACAGCTAAACAGGATTCTTTAGCGGCCAAGTTTAATAAATTTTAACCTTTGATAATAGTGTTTTGTGCGATGATGTAATATTTAAAAGAATAAAACATACTTACGTGGATGTTTTGTTTAAATTTCATTACGATTCAAACAATTGATGAATAGCACCTATGAAAGTAAACGGCAATTCAAATCCCAAATTGCATGAAAGATTATTTATAGCGCTACGAAGGCTTGCATGAAACCGTTTCCTTTAAGTTGTGAAATATTTCACCGAAACATTTCACCAAGCTGAAAAACGTTTCTCAACAAACACCATGCGTCTCCATTGACGTTTTTTTCTTCGTTTATTTTTAAATTTCTCAACCGAATTTATTAGCAGAAACACAAAGAAATAAACCAAGAAATCAATTGCATCTTGTATTATCAAAAAACAATACGTTTATTCCAATATTCACTTCAGACATACGCGCTCGCTTCGCCCTTTCGCTTCTTGCTCATGTCGTACAAGAGGGGTTTACTAGGTTTCGAATGTGCCTGTGTGTACGGGTATGCATGGGCTCTCATCAGCTTCAAACTAAGTACGGCACACACACTCACACCGATGTGTTTTTTTATTGATGGGAAATGGGAGATTATTGTTTAATCTAGACAAGTATCGTACAATCCAGTGGGATGGGTGCATATCCATATTACCATCTCCTATTTACCGAGCTAGTGTCCCTTATTACCGATAGAAAGGTGTAAAAAAGACTAACAAACAAAGAAAAAATCGGGACCGATAAGTACATAGCTTTTGGGGGAAGTTGCCTTTAATTGCCACGCTTTGATAGCCCGCCGTATCTAGTCTATACAATAAATATTTCGTGTCGTGTGCCCACCCTTTTCTTCTCTCTATCTTATAACGCTAAATAATATTTCTAGTGGGGGTAAAAAAAACTTGTCTAAAAAGGTACCACCACGGTCCGAGCCGCGTAATCTAAAACAAATAAAACTAATATTCCCCCTTCACAAGATGGCCACTGACGCTCACAATGTTTGTACAACGTGTAGAAAGAGGGTAAATCATTCCCATCTATGGCTGTTGGTGGATTGGATGTGGACATTTTGGCACAAAACAAAGATACAAAATAAGAATAAAAAAAACCTATCCAAAACCCACTAAACTTAAGCGACTGTGGCACATTATTGTATTGGTTGCTACATCCTACCCTTCGACCGTTTGCTGGCAAACAAAATGGCATTTTTATGTAAATTATTTTATTTATCGGGCCGACTTATAAGTGCACACTCACACTGATTGTCTGGCCTTTTTTCTGCTACGAGCTTATTATTACTTTTTTTACAAGCAACTTAACTTTCTGATCGAACGAATAAAAGGACTGAGGATACAGAAGGAACAGTGGTGTCTGCCGGGGTTGTGAAATAACGAAAAACAAAAATCATTTGCACTATCACCTGGAATGTCCTAGGACAGCGTAATTGTGTTGGGAGAGAGAATGAGAGAGAGATAACGAGCGAGAGCGGGGGATAGTAGTTCTCGCTCGTTTTAGTATGCTCTCCATATTCTATGAGTCTGCCTATATACAAAGACCTGTGCCTACTTGATGTCTGTGTGTTCTCTTTCTTCTCGGTAAGTACTGATGCTCTCTCTCTCTCTCTCCTTCTTCAGTTTGCATCAAAACATTCACAAACACATCTAGCAACACATGCACAACACACCGAACTCGCTGTCACTAAGTCACTAAGGGTTACTACGCTAACACCTCTATTGCGCTAGCTGCTGCCGCTTCATCTAGGATGACAATTATTATTAAGTTCCACACATTTCTTCGTACATTTGAGCTACAGAATATTCAAAAAATCTAAATAAAAAAAAAGATCTATCCCTAAACACGACATGCCTTTTCTGTTTCTTTTCGCTCTCCTCGTAAACCAAAGCTCAATCTCAAACCCACACTCACACACATTCGCGAAACAAATAAACAAAGAAAAAATACATTTATGGCACATCTCTTCCACGTCATCTTCTCGCTTGCACATGTCCCTTTTGTTTTTGTTTTTTGTTTACCATTCAAATGCGAAAACTATAGCGGGTTTTTTGGGGTATTGAATGCACAAATTACAAATAAATAAACGCTTCGCCCTTCGCCTACCGATTATAACAAACAAAACACTTGTGTACAGCAATAAATAGCAATAAATCCAGCGTCTACTCCTCCACCGGCAGACGTGCCTCCAGGAAGTGGAAGATCTCCTTGTACTCCTTGACGCGCGCAATCATCAGTGGCGTTAGCTTCTTGTGGTTGGTCGGGTTCGTCTTGGCGCGATACTTGTCCACCAGCAGCTTCACGATGTTGATATGGTTGTGCTGTGTCGCCACGTACAGTAGCGTGTTCCCGTACGCATCCTGCTCGTTCGCATTGAACTGATAGTGTTCCAGCAGATAGTCCAGTATTTCCTCATGGTTTTCCTGCACCAGATACAGCAGCACCGGTGGATCACTGTTCCGCAACCGCTCGATGCTGGCACCATTGTTGAGCAGTATCTTCACGATCGTAATGTTGTTGCTAACGACCGCCCGGATGAGTGGCGTTTCGCCGTGATAGTTAAGCTCGTCGACCGAACATTTGTGATCGAGCAGAAGCTGCACCAGCCGCACATTACCACGCTGAACGGCTAGATGAAGGGGTGTCATGCCGGATCGGTTTTTCGCATTAATGTGCGCACCGTGCCGGATAAGATCGCGCGCCATCTCGTACTCGTCCCGCTCCACACACAGATGCAGCGCCGTCTGACAGAACTCGTCCCGGTGGTTGACGTGCTTCACACCACGGCCGATCAGCAGACGCACAATGTCGGGCGAGTGTGCGTACACCGCGTTTATGAAGCACAGTGGCGCACTGTTCACGTCCACGCCGCGCCGCAACAGCAGCTCCAGCATGCGGATGTTCCGATTCCGTATCGCCATGTTTATGGGCTGAAAGTCCGAGCTAAGCGGATTACCGATCGTCGCCTCGTGCCGGAACAAACATCTCGCCAGCTTCACGTTGTTGGTGTACATTGCGAACGCGAGTGCGTTAAGCCCGTACTCACCGCACGTGTCCGTGTTCGCTCCACCCTGCTCTAGCAAGACTCGTGCCGATCGAATGTACCCCTCCTTGCAGGCAATGTTAAGCGGGCTGTTCTTCACCAGATTGCTGTTGTTCACGATCTTGCGTAGGCCCGGTATCGTGAGCAGATAGCGCAGGATACGACTTCGATCGAACCCGGCCGCCACGTGCAGAACGTTGTTACAGTTGGAGTAGATGCGTGTCGGATCTACCTTGCAGTCCTCTATCAGATATCGCAACACATCCTCATTATCGTACTCGATCGCTCGATGCAGTAGACACAGCTCGCTGGAGAAAGCTGTCAGATCGGTGCCCGAATCGATCGTCCGTTGAACGATGGTGCGTGGATTGCCGTACTGAATCATCCAGAACACTGGGAGCTTTTCATCCTCACTCATCACATTCAGATCCATCCCGGTGGCTACCAACACCCGAACGATCTCGATCAGGTTCAATCTTGCTGCTAGATTCAGTGCTGAGTACTTCATGCTGCAGAGAGCGTTAATCTGCTCAAGTGACATCCTTCCGAGCAGATCCTCAATGGCGGGCCGATTGCCTGCATTCACTAGCTTCTGCAAGATCGTCATCCCGTTCGCATCCGTACGGCTCCAATCGAACTCAGCACCCAGCTCACCGAGTAGTTGCTGCACAAACCGATGATCGTCCGAGTTCACGAACAGATGCAGCTGGTCGTATGCGTTGAAGCGATCGAGATACTTCCGGAACAGCCGCACATCACCCTGGAACATGCACAGATACAGCACCAGCGTGTGACGATCGTCATCCTTCATCTGCTCCAACGGTTCCACCACAAAGTGTGACTTGGTAGTGCGTCGCAGCAGGTACCGCAACAGCTCCTGTCGTGCACCGCTGCACGTCCGCAGGTCAGCCTCTGTCAGCAGATCGATCATCGCCCGGAAGTCACCGGCAATGGCACAATCAATTAAACCGTAATGACACATCTCGTTGGGCATCAACGACCCGAACCGTTTGCCACCGATCACGGCACCGTCGTGCCGTACCTGCCGCCGTAACGCGGACAGCTCCATCTCACCTGTCCGTACCGATTCGTACAGGGTGCGTTGCTGTTCGACCCACTGCAGGCGGGTGGCGAATTTGTCCGCGTAACACGAACCGGTCGGTTTCGGTTTGGTGAAGTGTCGTCCATCCGGTCGCGCACCGTACAGCTCGTACGGATGGTGCTTGAAGACGATCGCGTTCAGGAAGATGGTAGCGTTTGACTTGAGCGTGAGACATTCGAGCACCAACGATTCGCGTCCGCCTGCTAGGAAGGTTTTAAGGGTGTGGCCACTCAGGACGGCCGAACTGCTCTGCAACGTATGCCAACGGTTTGGGCCGATAACGTTCACGGAGGAAAGGATTTCGAGCAGTTCTAGGAGACCGTATTCCAGTGCGAACTGAACAACGGGCGGAAGTTCATCGAGCACGTCGCACAAAGTCTGCACATCAGTACATTCAAACTTCTCCAGAATTTCCACCAAATCGTTCACCTTTGAGTCGAACAGTTCCTGCAGCATTTCCTCGTCACTTTCCCGTCGGGCGTGAAGCTCGGCCTCGTCTAGCGGAGTTCCTTTCGTGCGGAAAAACTCTTCCAGCGTGTGGTTGCGTTGCTGCAGCAGAAAGATGTTCCCGTAGTACGCTCGGCTCAGCTTCTCATGCAACTGCTGGAATTCTTCATCGTTCAACGTTGGTGCGTTCACCTCCTTCAACAGCTTGCGGGTATACTTCTGATATCGATTCACCTCCAACGAAGAACGCTCGCGCTCACACCGCACCGGACTAACGCCAAACAGACGGTCGGGATCCATCAGGCACTGAAGCTCCTCCAGATGCCGAACCACCTTCAGCGTGTCCTCGTTCTCGCTAATACTGCTGTACGGTCGAAGAAGCTCCTTCAGCGCAAGGTTCGCATCGGAGATCGAGATCGACCGGGAGATGTCGTACTTCTGGTAGCTCTGGTGCAGATACGAATGCAGCAACCTTCGCACACACCCATAATCCGGATTCGCTTTCAACGCCCGGTAAACGATCGCAAAGTTGGAGAGGGTTACCCGCAGCCGCGTCTGGTGGTACTGCATGTGATAGAACCGGAAGTGAATGTTTTTCTCGATAAACGACAGCAGCTTCAGCTCGTTCGACATTCCGATGTACATCTTCTTCAGCTCGTGCACGATCCGGGCCGTCTCCTTCTCGTCGTAGAACATGTGCTCGAACTTTATGTGACTGAGCGTGTGGAGATTGTGCTCCCCAACGTACCGGGCGTACGATTTCAGCTGGCCCGTGTTGCGCAACCGATACGCCGTCCCGAGGAACGTTTTGTACGCCTCTATCAGCTGGATGTTGATGACGTACAGACAGAACCGATAGACCGCTTTCAACCGTTCCTGTACACCTTTCACCTGTTCGCCTGTGAGTGCCGTGCTGAGAAAGTATTTGCCCACGGTACAACGGGCCGAAAATGTTTCCCGATGATCGTGGACTTCCGTCGGGGTCGTTGAGGACAGTGGTGATAGTACGTGATCCAGCCAGCTGCTCAACAAGCGGGCAAAGCTGGTCTGGTGCTGGTGCGATTCCTTCCCAGCATCGCCAACGTACTGCATCACGCGCTGGATCGCCATCAGACAGAGTGTCGCGTTCGAACGATCGTCCAGATCGATGACGAGCGCGTTCTCGACGTAGTACGCAATGCGCTTCACCGTGTGCATCTGCCAAAGCTGCTCATACGTACGCCGAATCTGGCCGAACACGATGCGATGCCGACGCCGTACCGTCCTTGCCAACGGGGAGCCTTGCAGTTCGCGCGCACCCAGCTCCTTCTCGAGCAGCTTCGTCTTGTTGCGGCTCAGCTCGTCCAACCGGCGGGCCCGAATCTTGGCCAACAGTTCGCGCCTGCTCGCCACGTACGCCACCTGTCGCTTCGGGAGGCGGAGCTTCGGATGGTATCGGTGCCAAAGTTGTCCGACCGCCGACGGCCGCCACTCGTCGCCGGCCTCACCCCGCAGATAGTGGACATAGTCCGCTACACCCCATTTGGTGTCGCGTTCCAGAACGCCTTCCTGCAGTGCGGTCAGTTCGCGCCGACCGAGCTCCGTCAGTATCAGTGCGTGGTCCGATGGCTGTAGTGGGCCGGTGGAAGTCGCGATGCGCTGCAAATCCTCGCTGGCCCGCCGTCTCCGAGCGACGTACTGTGACAGCTTCTGTTCGCGAATGCACACGATGAGATCGAGCAACAGCTGCGGTGTCCACTGAAACGATCGATCTGATCGTACCGCGCGCGGTACCGAACAGTCGCCCCTTGGGACCAGCGTCCCAAGTTCTTCGCTTACGGCACGCAGAAACGTCACGAGCATGTTCTTGTTCAGCACCAGCTTGTATATCTCGAACCCAACGCTCTTCTCCACGATGGACAGGAACACACCGCACAGATAGCTAAGCTCACCGAGCGGAAGCATCTTCAGCAGCTTCCAGTCGGAACGGGCACAACATTCCACCCCGTCCAGATAGTACAGACTCTCGCAGATAGCCCGCAGCCGCACCACAAACTCATCGTCCAGATCGTTCAGGTTGTCGGGATCGTACCGCTCGGTCAAGTATTTGGTATAGCTTCGCACTAACTCTATGCGCCTATCAGCCTCTGTTTCGCCCGTGCTGCTCTGCACCTTCCCGTCGGCCTTCCGCTTCGAGCTTGCGCCACCGGCCGCCCCGAGCCGTCGCTGTCGGGCAACACTGGCTTCGATCCCACCCTGCTGCTCCTCGTAGCTGTGCGCGATCAGTTCGTACTCGAGGAAGACGCGCATCGACCGCTCGATCGTTACTCCCTTCACGCTCAGCTCATCCAGCAGCCCGGCGTACAGTTTCATCTTCGTGTGGATGTCAAAGGCTCGCTTTTCGAGGAAAATCTTCAACAGCTCTACCGATCCTCGCTGGATGAGTCGCCGAAGGGCTTGCTCGTCCGGAACGCCGTCCAGCTCCTTACAGAGAGCAAACTCAGCCACATAATGGGACCCGTTGTCGAGCGCCAGTTCCGCCGGTGTTAGATCGGCATGATTGCGAAGATCACAGTCGGACCCCGCATCGATCAGTAGCTCGATTAGGCGCGTCTTATTGTGTTTGGCGGTGGTTGCTAGATGGAGCGCACTGTTTCCATCGCGCGCCGGATCTTGGTAGTCTAGATCTAGGTCAGGGCTTTCGAGTGCAGCCCGGACCGCTTCGTACTGGCCACTCTGAATTGCCTCCAGGAAGGACTCCATATTAGAACTTTCTTTTGTGTGGTTGCTATGCGCGAAAAAAAAACCCGATCGTGCGCTCTCCTTCTAAGTCATCCCCGGTTGCTACGCTTCAGATGACGCTCTGCAATGTACGGGAAGAAAAGAGGGGGAAAGAATGCTTCAGGACAATGAAAACCGCACACGCACAGATTGAATAAAGAGGACGCTAATTGCTAATTGAAAACAAGAAACCCATCCCAGTCTCCTCTTGTTTTGCTCATTTCCGCTCAATAACTCACCGGCATCGTGTGCCGCGTTCGGTTTCGCAATTGTAATCCCGCACTGCCAGCTATTTTTAATAATGTCAACGAACTGGGAACACTTCTCGTTCGCTTGCTCCCGGTCGATCCAGCTAAGCCGGAGAGGAGGCTAAGCCCTCCCAGGCAACGGATTTTCATTCAAGCAGCAGCATTAGCCATTCATTCACATTCGTCCTGCATCCATCGCAGCGACGTTGCACCCATTAAGCATCAAAAATTAAATTCCCCCCTCGCAGACCGGTCACCCCACAGCCGCTGCGCTGCGTGTCACCCAAGAGCGGCGACGGCTGACAGGGCAGCTCCCGAGCATGTATCATAAGACGCATGACATGCGGAAACTTTACCCCAAAACCTTTCGGTCCCCCAAAAACGACAAGCCGGGACTGGGGCTGACGAACGGCTGGAAAATCAACGCACTTCATCATCGTTTTCCACGCTTTACGCACATTTCGCAACATGCCGCGGGTTGCATGGGCCCAAAATATTCGACCGTACTAACGAGTGCCGGCGCAGCGCTGGTTCCAAATCGACGGGCGAACGCCCGGGAGAACCTCGCGCAGAACTCGCCTTGTGGACTGTGTGGGGTGTGCAGCATTTGGGGCAACACCATGCACGGCAGCATAACTGTACCGGTTGTAAATATAGCCTTCCAATCGTTGGTCCACGCTCGACTGTGGCTTTGTACGTGTGTGTGTGTGGCTGTTGGTTTGTTCGAATGAGTAGGAAGCCAGCGGTACGAATACGGTGACTGAACCATATCAATGAATGAAGCAGAAGTGGAGTTGAATGAATATTCCGCACGACGGCGCAGTCCTCCCCGTTTGTTCGGCCATAACCCTGCGCATGCAAACACAAATTCTTCTGCTCCATCAGCAGCGAATTTTTCATTTTTGGTCTGGTGTGTTTGCTTACGGCAATGTACTGTAGGTTGGGATAGGGACAGGATGCCTTATCTTAAAAGCGAGCGTTTTAATGCTTAAGGAAGAAAATTACTTTAATTGGAGTATAATAACACAAACGGAGAAAACATTTTTCTTCCGGGGTGCTAAACCTCGAGTGGGCTTTGGCCTGCCATTCCCTGGCCTCCTTCATTTTACTAGAAGCAGGATAATCAGTTTTCATGGCAAAAAACATTACAGGCATAAAAAATCTGGGCGATCCGGTGGCAGAGGCGATGACGCGGCAGTCTTCACGCGGCAGGACCAGGGTTCAAATCCCATCCCCTCGTACGTAGGGTTGACTTCTTTTTTACTACGAGTAAAATCAAGTCACAGAAAGTCAGAAATGGCTGGCCGAGGAGACCTCTTGTGGTTGTAGTGCCAAGGAAGAAGAAGAAGTCAAATTTCTGTAACCTTTTTATCATTTTTTTAAAGTTTTTTGTTACTGAAATCAGTACAGCTTTTTAATGAGATATTAAAATATGCTCTCAGTATACTCTTTGAAATATAAAACTATTCTATTGACATAAACTAATGTTTTAATAAAAAATATTAAACCTCACTCTTACTCACAGGTTGTGAATCAATTATAAAATGCATCAATCAAATAGGCTTCTAATGAAATTTGCCTCATCGTACAGCATTTCTAGTAGACTTTCGTTGCATTTTCTAAACACTCTAGATATAGGTCTTCTTCTTCTTTCTTGACCTAACAACCTCCTTAAGCCGCACTTACCCGAGCGCTGAAAGGACGTGTACAATATCAACGGCTACTATGAGAATATCATCTGAGGATATCAAAATAAAAGGTATTTTATTACCCTGTCATACGAAGCCGTTTCCATATCAACTAGCTTTGTTTGCCATTTCATCGAAGGAGCCTGCCATAAAAATGGATGATATTGCCTAATCAAATGAAAAGCCCTGTATGCCCACATTGAGTCTCACGTACATATTAAATAGCTTCAAAGTCCCATCAAACATTATCCGCCTTCTCGCAGGCCCTGAATTTCCTTAAGCAGCGTTAGAGTTTCATTTATTATTATCATTATTCGAGAACTTGTACCTAACAATACCCTTTATTCTGATACAAGTCCTATCTGCATGAAATGTTACCCAACATTGTTTAAACAACTTTCAAAAATGGTGCAAAAAAATACAAAAGAACCTTCGAAAACAAGACTAAAAAACAATCCATACCTCTTGTTCCCAACAATAAGAACCTTTTCACGGGGCTACAGTTCCTACGGTACGGTTGTTATTGGAACACTTCTTCAAAAATAACACACGAAAACGGTTTCAGTATTTTCGAGTTCTATTTGTTCTAAGCCATGCCCACCGACGATGCTACGATGCCGAGGTGAGTGAAATGAGGAACTCTACCTTCTACCATCACTGCGCAACGGTTCGGTAAACTAACTTCCAGCATCCATCCATTAGCTCGGCTCTTTCTGCAACTGTCACCTGTCAAGTAGGTAAACTAAACAACGGTTCCCGACAAACGCCGTCAGCCCTTTGCACGAAACAAAGGTCCGCCCCGGCCCTGCCGAGTGTCCGATGTTCACTTGCACTTTGCACAAGTGAGCATCAGCTTCGGTCTGTTTAATGTTCTCGACAACGCAATTTCGTTCCTCACGACGACGACGACGACGATGTCGGCGATGGGCCCTTACGCGTTACAAAATCTTTGGCCAGAAGAACCCTGACCATTCTTGGGGACGAGAACAACGCCGCGAGCGAACGACGCTACAGAAACATCTGTTTTATTTAAACTCATTTACTCCCCGAAAAATATTTCCGGTCTTTCTCTCGTTGCCACACACGCGTGTGTGTTCTTGGGACATCACAACGCAGCGGCGGCGGCGGCGGCATCATGGTGCGCTTTTGCTGTTGTCTTCACCCGACACGATACTGTCGCCTGGAGGACATTTACATTCGTTTACATGTTCATAATCACCCTTCACGAGATCGGCTGCCGGCGTTTGCCACCTCCGCAACGTCGGGATTATGGTGGCCATTGTGCTCACGGAATGGAATGCCGGGTAGAACAATAGCGGCCAGTGTCGTGAATCGAGTGCGCGTTCTCGATGATGACTCCACACGCCAAGACGACGGCGGATATGATCTTGCTTTCGGTTTTTTTTTTTTTCTTCTTCGCTCTCCCCCGAATGGTAACACTTTCCCGCCGCATGTCGCGTTACGTCATGTGGCCACACACACACGCACGCGCCTTTTCTTCTTTATGAAGACACAGGCAGCTTCTTGATCAACCCCCATCAAGACGCAGCAAGGGAACAGAGAATTGTTTGGAAAATAGTATAAAAGAACACCACAACACACTGCTCTTGGAGACAGTCTCTTCGCTCGAATTGATGGCCGTGATGGGGACTCGAATATGGAGCGCGATGCGTGCGATGGCGGATGCGTTTCACAACCTTAGACCGCAGAAGACGCTCAGCAGAATATAATAATAATCAACACATTGTTTAAGACGAGGCGACGATGATGGTGAGGATGGCCATCCGCCGCTGCCGCGTTTTGATCTTATCCACACAGCCAGCACATGCAAAAAGACCTCGCCGGGACTCACGCAAACACCCCGCCCAATGGACGTCCGGACAACGGAGCGTGTTCTGACAAATGGTGTGTTTTCGATCCGCCGAACCCATCAAAAGGGGTAGTTTTGCTATCAAACCGCGATGTTTATCTATCCGCCATTCCGAGGAGGGGGAGGGTCGTGGTGCCAAAACAATGGTTCGTGTGTTTTGGTTTTTTGCCTCGTTGGCCTAACGATACTTGTACGGACATTTGTATTTTGTCCCGTCTCGACAACTGAAGCTTTGATCGTGCTTTGAAATAACATTGCCACAAACATGGGTTTTATTGTAGCGAGTGATGTTTTCAGATCAAACAAGAACCCACCAGGAATGTTGGATAATTATTTAAACTAATCTTTGTAGCACTTCAAAAGGTGTTAGTCTCACAACAACGCTTAGTCTTGCCCTTCTTTTTGATGTTAGAAAAACTATTTATAAGTAAGTTTGTTTTAAGAACTCTCTTAGGACTTGATTAACTTCAAACGATACTCACGATCTGCTCATCACACACCAAGAAGGCCTCTGGATATATTGAAATTGAATCTAATTAACCCTTCCGATGGGTCCGATACGTTCCACCAAACGATGATTCCGACGGCAACTCTCCGGACACGGGGATTAATTTCCGCTCTATCTTCCACTGGACACTGTTCCGACCACAAACCACCACACCTTGGTGCACATTCTCATAAGCATCACAGCACCGCACCGTAATCGTAATCAAATCGTGGTTACCAGCACCTAAAGGCATCACCCAAAAGGTGTTTGGGGCTCGGGAAACTGTAAGCCTTCCTTACACCTCTTCGGACACTTTTCCGGAAGAGTTATCCTTAATGGGCGATTTAGGTGGCCCCCGCACCGCCAATCACGAGCCACTCAATCACAGCTGTGGACCACAAAACGGTCAACACTGGATGACACTGGTCCGGTGACGCTGGGACAGGAAATCGATTCACTCGGTTTATTGCAACAAATTGCCGGACCGGACACGACTCCTGGTGCCGCTGCTAATGCTCGCATCACATCTTCACTCACCGTCACCACCGTGTGTGCTGCTCAGTTATCGATGGTCAATTGGTTTTCGATCATTTGCAGCACCGTACAATCTCGCACACAGACTCGCACACTGCACTTGGGGCGTGGGAAAGCAATTGACTGCTTCAGGAAGATAGCCGAGACACAGCACTCGGACACACAATTAGCACGAATTTATGAATATTCCACAAATTATGGGCGATGCGATTAACACCATTTGAGCTGATGATGATTCATGCTGACTGGATTGAATTGCATCTTCGCTGCCCTCGGTGGTGGGTGATGGCACTGTGCAAGTCTTTCTCCCGATCCCGACACTACCCTAGGATGGCAAACACTGGAAGAATTGCATGGGACACGGCGTACGGAAACAACTACGAGCGGCCTTTCGTTTCGCGGAGCCTCGGTGGTATGCGCGCGCGCGCACTCTCACGATCGTACTGAACGTGTGGATCGCGCGGTTCAAGTTGCATCGCAGCATCCCCGACCATGAGCTGATCTCTGGCTGGCGTGAGAGATGTTCGAGAGCGAGAGAGACAGCTAGAGCGTGGATGCATCGCGTGAGATTGGAGAGAGGACCATCCAACAGTGAGAGAGGGACTCGCAACTCATCAAACAAAACCAGATCTTCCCTGAGTCTCCCCTCGTTCCAGCTTCCATTCACCACTCCCCCGAAAGGGAGCACGCGAGCTACCAAAACAACACCGAGAAATGCAGTTGTGTTGTGCACAGCACCTGTAGCACGTCACCGCCTTCTGAAGACCCCGAGAAGGGGTTCTTCAGCAAAAAGGGTGCCCAAGGTTGGGTAGGCGGAGGGCGCTTGGGTACATCGGCTTAGATCGGTCCACCGATCGACACACACACACACACACACACACCGTACGGTATTGTGAATCGTTGGTCGGTTGTCTTTGCAAATGCGCTTGTTTTCTTCTTGTACCCCAACTACAACAACTACCCCGGGCTTCAGTTTGCCTATGTCGCTCACCGTACGCAGCCTTAGTAGATCGAATTCCTCTTTGTTCTTCTCGCCGTTCGCAGGTCGCTGCCTGCCTGCCTGCTCCCGGATAATCCGATAAATTGCAATTCAAATGGGCAGCGAAGACGCCACACCGCATGCCGCATGCGAAACATGGAACAAAAGTAAATTAATTTACGCTGGGTTGCGAAGAAAGAGGGCAAAAACACCTTGGGCTTTCGTACGATGGGGATGAGCGAGTGTGGTTGGGGTATTAATATTGTTCCCTTTTACTTACTTGGACCAACAATGGTTAATTACCCCTTTTTTTCACCGATGAACGAGCAGGACTTGGGGTTTGAAGAAAAGTATTTCCATTCTTTCGGAGGCCGACATTCGACTGGGTTTTTGTCTAGGCATATGGCTGTCTAGGCCATTTGTTGCAAGAAAAACGGTTGTGTGTTGATACAATGTTGTATCTTGCTTCGTTAGGGTAATAAATCAATAAACCACTTCAGTAGCCATTAATAATATTCATTTTTGCTTCCACGAGCTTCTAATTGTGGTATAGAGTTGTGGGGGACTGGGTAGAAGTCTGGAGCCTAACTTGGAGCATCATATACGAGGTGAAAAATGCACTAGTTTTACCTGAAGATTATCCACTTTGTCTTGAGCAGTGTCCAGAAATTCCTCGAATATTTCTTGTTTATCCAGGATTCGCTGTATAGTTTTGTATTTTAATTTCTTGCTAGTGCGTACATCCGTTTGATGGTCTTGATTTGTTGCAGGACTTCATTATGTCCCTCAAGATCTAGGGCTGGTAAATGCATCAACACATGCATAGAAACTCAACATGGACTGTCAGTGGAGATGGTCTAAAAATGCTTGACAGTCTGGCATCATTCTTAAGGCAGAACCACCGCCAACGAGGCTTTTTCTCCTTGCACCTTGAGAATTTCTGTCTGTAAAATGTTATCGGAAAATCAAAACTTGAAAAGTAGATCTGATTGCAATACTATTCATCTTTAAACATCTTCTTGGCTTAACGACCTGATAGGTCATGCCAGCTATTAAATGGCTGACTAGACTTATTGATACCATCTTTTTGGATAGTCAGCCCACACTAGGGGGGAACAGTCCAGATGGGATTCGATCTCCTTCTCCTAACGATCTGAGATATATTGAAATTAAAAGTTGATGATTTCAAATTCGTTACACTTTTATCTTCGTCTTAGTTATTTCAATTGATGGATCATATGTCTGGATAATGCTCAACATTCTTCCAGCCCTGCATCGTCTTTAGTTCTACAGCAATGCCACTTCTCAATTTTAAATGTCTAACACGATTGATCGAAAGACTCGGCAGAGAAAGTACCAAAGCCGCTTTACAGAATTCCCCTAACTGTATGCTTAATTCCATTAACTGATTGCAAAGATACTCGAAGGGCTTGCAATGTTTAATGAACTGTTTGAAACATTTCTTCAGGTGATTTCCATCTGCTAGAGATATTTGGGCAGGATTCCTTCTGGTTAAATATTATCTCTCTTAACGCCATGCTTATAATTAATGTTACTTAAGATCACTTCATGATCCCTTCTCCACATCATATAGAGATCTCTTCCAGTAGCTTCCAAGCCATCCATTCCTTACTTGCCTCATTAGACCAGCGACTTATTGTTACAAAACCTCGGGCATGAGGAAACTTTCCCAACACACACTAAAAAAAAACTCCTTAGCTCCACTCCAAACTGCACCAGCCCCATGATTGGGATGTCGCGTTCAATTATTGCCCTTGTTAAGATGAACATGTCGCTGCTCCCATTCCAAAACAAGGGTTCCCAGCATCGCCACAAACCACAAAAGCCACCCAAACCAACGGTGGCCCCGCACATCGCCCCGCACGTTAGATAACTCGCAGACGCGCTCGCGATAAACATCACGAACCGCGCACGGGAAAGCCCAAATATGCACAAATGCAACAATCGCATCGCAATCGACCGAACCGGGTACCGCTGGCCATGTACAAAGTGGTCCATCAAGACCATTATCTACGTTGGTGCGCGACGACGACGGCGGCGGTTTCGGATTGCATCTATCTGGCATGCAGCTGCGAAACCAAATCGTCCGGGGGTTTGATATTTTTGCCATTGCAAAATCGGTCACCCTATTCATAAAACTGTCTCCGAGAGTGCGATTGCACTCGTTTGCCATTATTTGTGCACCCGGGTTGCAGGTGCACACCGGCGTCGGTTGCAGGTGCACACCAGCCAGACCAAGATGGAGCTTTCGGGTCGAGACGACGAAGGCAACAACAAAAAGCTACCGAACAATTTTACGAACAAATTCGTAAAAAGCTTCTGGTTAACAACTGTCCCGATCGGGGGGCGGATTTTTTTTTTTTTTGCTCCAACTCCAATGCGATGATGCAATTGTTTTGCCTTAAAGCTAGCTAAACCTAACACGCTTCTTTGCCTACGTTGTACGGTGAGCTAGGGCCTGCTGGGGCCACTCACCACCATCATCATTCCATCATTGCGGTTCGGTGTCGGTGTATGTGCGGGAGCCTTTTTAATAGCTTTATTTTCACCCTTTCTTCCCGCAACAGGCCTGGAGCGATGACGACGACGAGCGCTAGCTCCAGCACGAAAACAATGTCCACCCGGACGCGTCCAACGCATCCTACCACGGCCGCGAATGCATTTTTTACAGGTTTCTCCTTGTACGGCTAGGGAAGGGGGACCCAACACCACCCAACAGCGGTTGGGCTTTCTCTTCCAGCAGTCACTCTCCCGGTCACTCTTTTATGGTTTCTCTCTAATGTTCGCGGATTGTCTCTAGGAAGCAAAACCCGACGCCTGGGACGGGAATTGCATTTTTCCAGTGCAGTTTTCGCTCGCTTATCCCGGACATGCACGCACATATTATTCCGCCACCTCCGGGACGCCCCCCCCCCTTCGCTTGGCTTGACAGCAATATCAGCCCCCCACCTCTTTTGCACCCCTAACCGACTCCTTCACCGCCTTTCTTACTCCATCCAGCACGATAAGATCTAGATATGTATTATGTTCCCGTTTGTTTCGTCCGACCATCATCTTGGACCCAAGCGTGGCCCAAGCGATATAGAAATGCGTGTCTTCCCTTCTCCCTCCCATTTTCCCCTTTCCGCACACCAAACCGGGGCACCATTTGCAGTGCGATAAACAACGCAGCCGGACACCGCGAACCGACGGCCACGAAGAAGCGTTTGTTGCGCATCGCTCTACGCCGCTTCTGATCTGCGCGATCTGCTGAACGATCGTACAAAACAATAATCATCATAACGACAACCTCACCACCCACCCTCTCTCACCCAGCTGCTGATAATAATAATAACAATAATAATAATCCCACCTTCGCGAGAGAACGAACGAACCTTCGAATGGAGCCTGCATCGAAGCTAGGAAGAAAATTATGGAAAATCGTTACCGACAGACAGAGTTCCCCCGTAAACCTCTCAGCCAACAGGGGGTTTCTCTTCTAGCGCAGCATTGGAATCCCGCACGAGCCCTTGCATTTGGCGGAGTTTGGCCAATGGGGCTTTGGTGCTGGCGTTCGTTTCGGCTGCACGCTATCGGGCAGCGGTGTTTTCAACTCCTTTTTCAGGTCACCGAACACCTGAAAAACCGTGAAGACCTGTCCCATCGGTTTGGTGGGCACCATAACAGGTACGTACAGCGTCGAGCAGCCAAAGCAGCCTTTTTCACTTGCGCTGTGCAGCTTACCAAAGTCGGTCCCAAAGTCCAAAGTGTCGGTGCAAGTTTCGCGACTACGTTCCCCGGCCAGCCGCACAGAAAACTTTCTCTTTCCATTGGGGCGAATAATTTTCGTTGTTTAGGATTTTACTATTCATATGTAATTATGGTTTTAATTGAGACCACGATCCGGGGGGTGGGGGGGCGTGCGATGGGTTGAAAACAACCCCCCTGAGCGTTGTCTTGACACGGCCATTTTGCGAAACGCATCGTATCGACCCACTGGCAGGCAGATATGCAGTTCGTGACGATACATTCGTGGTGCATAAACAAATTAACCAACAGACACCGGGACACAGCTGGACGGAAAGCTAGGACGCTGGGCCACGATCGAGCGACCGAGCGTGAGGTGAGTGACGGAAACGGTATTGATTACGCGACATGTTTGTGGTCCGGTATGTGCGGAAGCCCTGCCTCGACCGTTTGTTGTCTTTCATTACTCCGCGCGAGCGTGGTTGTTGCTAGCCCCGGAGGGCTGCCGGTCTGCTGCGGCCATTTGTCTTCGGTACGCGCAATTGTCGCGGTAGATGGAGACGAAGACAACGTCTCCACAACAACAACAACAGCATCTGCGAGCTAGGAACCTGAGGTGAGGTGATAGATATCGTTTCCGGCTTCAGATCTACGCAACAACCGCTCATTATCCTGCCAGCTCGATAGGAAAACGAGCGGCCCGATGACGAAGGTGCGCTTGTAACGAGCAAATGATGCACACGCACTACACCTCATCAATACCTTAGCTTTCTTTGTTTGTAGCTTTGCTTGATGAGGCAAATAATTTTATCTAGTTTTTTCATTCAAATATTACAGAGCTTCTCTGGGAATTTAAGAGAGCACTTAGCTTTATCACTTTCTTATTGGTAGTTGTTTCGTATAAGGCCCTCTAGTTCAAACAATCAGTGTCAAATCCCACCCAGCAAGCCCTCTACACGTACGCAAGCCCGACTATCCAGCTAAACCAAGCAAGATAATCTGAGAAATTAGACTCTGATCTTGAAACACATTTCTGGCTACGGTTCAGGATGTGGTGGAATATTTTGAGATAAAACTGGAATCTGTGGCAATAATTCGATTTTCTTTAATTTTAAATATATTGTGAATCTACGCTCTCAAGAAGCCAAATGTATTACCACTCAGTCGGGAGAAACCTCAACGATTAGTTACCACCTTGCGATGGATTCGTCTCAGACATGGACGATGACGAGTATTGAACAGCCTATCATGCCAATCGCCTTTCTGGCAGATACTCGGACTTGATTGACCCTTGACCTAAGTTTCAGAACTATAATATCGCACAGCTATAAAGCCATGATTTTCTGATCAATTGCTGTTGAATTAAATGAGAGCCATCAACCTTCCCGGAAGGATAGAATATGTTCCTTATTATATTGTTCCGTATTTCTCCCGTCTTTCTCGAGGAGTGAGCAGATGTTGTAAAACCCGTAGCAGTTGTAATTGGATGTTATACTGAGCCCAGCTATAGCCAATTTTATTGCACAAGGATAATACTCCAAGTACGATCACCTTTTCAATTGTAGTTCCTCGGTTATTTAAGTTATGGAACCTCCAGATCAATTGATAACTGCTATAATATTTTAAGTGGGCATCATCTCCAGCACACAAGGCCTTGGAATAAAAATTCTCTCTTGTCATAAGCTTGTCATTCAATAAAACTATGGCTTTCATGCTAGATCCTCGGGAATTACGGGTCTAATTACAAAAATTGATATTTTTTACAAACCACCGTCTATAAGAGCTAAGTATTTGAGTAGTTTTCAATAACGCAACCAGCTAAAATTATTCTCCCCCTTTTAAGACAACTAATTTCCCTTAATTAACCACATCTCCTTCGAGAGTTACTTAAGACAACCTTTAAGGGTTCACACACGAGCCATGTCCATTCACCGCATCCGGGGAAGATGCAACCATCGATGAAGTTCGACACGACGGTCCAAAACGCACCACTGAAACCACCACCGGCAGACAACGATCGGCATCAGTAGGTTGGATGGATGGAAGAAAAACAGGCGCACAGAAAGAAATACAGCATTCGCATGCGCACCGGAGGCCTCTGCTGCTGCGATATGCAAAATACTTTCGCAAACGACCGATCCCCGACTCCCAGCCCCGGTGCACCGCGGGTGACTGCAACGGCACGCAGATTTTGCAGCCGCATCGAACAACAAAAGAATTTTATTCTCCTTCCCGTCCGTCCGTCCGTTTGCGCTCGGAGTCACACTCGCGCTGCCGAGCGTTAAAGCGATACGGTGCCATAAAACAAAAATAAATGATAGCGAATGGGTAACGGGCTTCGGTCGGTCTTGTCCGTCGTCCCTTTCCGAGTGGTCCGACAGAATTAGCTGGTTTGAAACGGTGTCCGTCAGGTGACCACTGCTGCTGCTGCTGCTGCTGCCACCGGTGAGGTGTCCCGGGAAATAGAGAGATGAGACCTAAGACAGTAAATTCAACCGAACGCATTGCACTGGAAATGGTTGGGTTTTGCGCACACACAGTGACAGTGCAGAGCTGTCCGAGCTGGGCAGGTCCCATTGCACGGCTCCAGAGATCCAGTTCCAGTGTCCTGGCCCGCCTCGAGCCCGAACAGTTTAAGCAAAATTGAGTGCGAAAAGATAAAACGCTCTGCACTCGGTTCGGTCGGTGCATCCAGCATCCATCCGCAAGGCGCGCAAGTGTTGCAGGTGATCACTTCAACGCACCCCTCCCGGGCTTCCCGTCCCAGGAGGCTCCAGTCCGTGGGCCACTGCACAGAGCTCCGGTGTGCATTTGTGCCTTTTATAAATAGATAATCATTTCGCTGTAAACGGGATTATTTCATGACATGACGATGGATTAGATCCTACTCGATAAAGCATGTTGTTGGCGTGTTGTTGTTCGAGGTCCGGGTTGTCTTCCCGCACCACCCCCGTCACCACCACACATTCCACAGGCAGAAAGGGCTGACACTCTTCACGCAATGTTTGCTGCCGTTGCATACCCGAAGGCCCCCTTATGCAGATACGCAACCCTCTCAACGCGCTGGTGTGGACGCTAATGGACGACGCGGGTCCGATGCACGGACCCATCCGCTCCGCCCAAGCTTACGCGGTGCCAGCTAATGAGAACGAACATTTGGAAATACGTGCATCGTTCGTTCACCAGCGCACTGGTTGCGAACTGGTTGCGGAAATGCAAAGCACGGCTCCGCGTGTGCTTATGCCGTTATCGTTGGTTTGATCCAGTGGAGCGGGCAGAGCGAAAAAAAAAGGTCGAGTGAAGCAGGAAGAAAATCCGATTTCTTTTCTAAGTCATCGATCACTCAGAATTCTCCATCAGGGGCGATAGGGGCTTAAGTGGTACAATGTTTGCTCGAATGATTTTATTCATTGAATTGAATTTTGCAACAATGAAGCATGTTTCACGGTGTGCATTTGAAACAGGCTATGCTCAAAGTGAGTAGAGGACAGAGTTTTCTGAGCAGAGGTGAGTAGTTGTATGGGTTTTGGAGCCTAAAGGTAGGCAATCATCATTTCATATGCATTATTTTTTATTTTGGATTTTATTAAATTTTTGAATTTAAATTTTCATTCAAATTTAGAACAAAGATTTTGAAAATAAATTTGATACCCGAGAGATACCTGCAAGAGCAGAGTTTCGACCTGACTACCTACTGAGTGCTAAAGACGATCGCTTACCAACTTACGTGCCAGATAAACCATAGGTAGATAAATCCCCAATATGTGCATCGCACGCTCTAGGATTTGGAATTCTAATCACTCCACCCATCCATTCCGTATAAGGGAGCTACGAAACACCCAACCGCACTTAGACCGGACAGCATTCAATACTGTCAATGTTAAGCTTCCATCGCATCTACCCATCTCGTTTGCAGGCGGATAATTTCACCTCCCTGTGCTAGTGCAGTTAAAAACAAAGCATCCGCCCGCCCGATCGTGATGTGAAAAATCATTCATCTGTCCACGGCAGTTTCCCAGCTACCGCAACACAAACCCCCCCACCCGGCGTGACAGTGAACCGTGCATTGGCGAAATTTTCTTTCAACTGTCAACCATCGTAACCGCCGCCGCCCCTCGGTTAATTTATTTCACGGAAATAGGAAACGACAATGCATCGCGAAGCGTCTTACGGTACGGGGGCCGGTGCTCATCCATAGCCGTGCCCGTCATCCTCTTATCGGGGAGTTGGGTTAATAATTGAGTCAAGTCACCGTTTCGGACGAGCGATTCTTCGTGCGCTGCCGTGCGATTAAACCTGCGCTCATCTACACCACCCGATCATGATGAGTCGATCGGTCGGCTCTCGAGTCCAGATCGTTGCCGGTAGTCGGATTTGCATACCCGCAATTCTCCCGGGCCAAGAATCCATAATCGCCAACAGGAACAAAGAATGGGCGATGGACCCCACTCTTTCGCTGAACCGAACGGCGGTTGCTTCCCGGGAAGGCCTTTCCCAGACCAGTGCTGCCGGTAGCTCGATGCCGGGTCGGCATCGATCCTTTGAAGTTGATTTTCCGCCCGCTTACGGTCTGACAATTCCTTCGCTCACTGCTGACGGGAATGGATCTTTTTGAGGGGGAAAGATTTTTCCGCCCAGCACTACTAGCACAGTGTCACCGCTTTGTTTCCATACCGCCATTAATCGATCCGAATGGATCAGGCATCATCCCCCTGGGGAGGGGGGGGGGGAGAGAAGCCATGTGACGATCATGTGGGAAACCCTTTCCGGGATCGCCCAACCGACGATCCACCAACTACCTTCAACTGCTTCAATTAAATTCAATTCAATTATTGAATGATGAATGCAACGTATTGTGTGTTTTTATTATAATTTACCTCGTCGGTTTGTTGTCTTCTTCTTTCAACTGTTTTTCTTCCGCCTTTTTTTTTGAGTATAATTGGAAACATGATGTATCAATGTTTTACGGCCATACATATGTCCATTAGGGTGAAGCGCAACAACAACAAAAAAGCGCGCGCACAAGATTTTAACCACCACCCCACCACGATTCCCACCCCATTTGGCGGCTTTCGTGGCCTTTGAGCCCGTTTTCCTCGCTGCAGGCTCGAACAATCAAGTGCAATCGTGCACACATCGAGGGACCCGGACCCGACAGGAAGCATTCCGTCTTCGTACAGCGGCCGGTTCGATCGATCGATCGAGCAGCCCTCACCGATACCGGATAGTCCCCGGAGTTGTATGCTGCACCGAACGCTTAAATTATTGTTATCATTTGTTTTGTAACTCTGCTCGGGGCAGGAAAATGGGGGTTCAGGGAGTTCAGTAGTGTGCGTTCACCGGTGCAACGATCCACTTCATCACACCTTCGTCGGGATTGTTGCAGCGTGATTGTTTACAATTTCAATTGCCGATACAGAAACCCGCACTCACACACATACACTCGGCTCACGAAATCTGTCCCCGTGTCGCTAGTTAAACAATCGAACGAACACCCTCTCATGTTCTCCGTTCCTCCTCCCCCCCCCCTCCCCACAAGGGGCGGCATTTTTTCCTCTGATTTTCCACAATATTTATGTTGTACGACGGTGTGACGTCACGCGCGCTCTCGAAACCGCCGCCAAACGGCTTGCGTTGAACGATTTAGGAGCGGTCGCGGCCAGCACCAGTCCAGAAGGGACGACATCAACGCGGAGCGAAAGACATTGTTTATTGTGTACCTTTCTGCCGCTTTTCCCAGCCTCTCGCTCTCTGGCGCGCGCAAAGTGCCCATGACTCCTCCCAGCAATTGACAATCGCGGATAAAGTCCCCATGCTGGGACTCCCGTTTTTCGCCGATCGGACCGCGCGATCGGACGGCGGCATCCTTTGTGGTTGCTCTCGTTTAGCAGGTCCGCCCGTGCCACCCTCAATTCCCGGTTCCCATGCCCACGGTGCGGTCTCCAGGGGGTTTGGCCCGGTATAGAATTGATGGCACCATACAAATGGTGACATTCGACGGAAGAATGGAATTGATAGGATTAATTTTTAAACACTTATAATTGCGCACCGCCTTCACGTTTATCAATTCAATGTCCAGGCCGGAGGGAAGGGATCGGGGATAGGGTAGAACGCTTAAGCGGGCTTGCACTACAACCCGATTTGCATTCGGGATTGATGTGCACGAGGGTTAAGAGTTATGGGCGCCCGTCAGAAGTCGCTCTTTTTCACCGGCCAACTATTAACTAGGGATTGATTTTCTCCAACTTCAAACAAGAAGAGCCAAACCGTTCAATATGGTTTAATTAAATAGAGGCTATAATGCTTCACTACAAATCGCTTGAACTGCTTGGTGCTTAGTGTGCGAAACAAATGGCACATTCTTTCGCTGCCTTTCTACTCATCGCGATGAAAAAGCGTGCCATTTAACTGGGCGAGAATGCACTCAATTGAAAGCTGGACGTTCGGGCGGAGTATCGTTTTGCCTCGCAGCACTATACTAATGTACACGCCGTCTGCCACCAGGCGTTTTGTGCCATTTATCCGAATGCAAAAATATTGTACACACTCAAACACACACACCCGTAAGGTAAGGTCTGACAGAGCGTACAATCATTCACTCCACAATTCCATTTGCACGCGAGAATAGATCAATCTAAGTCATCTAACATCCATCTCGCGTACGGTCTGCCCCTGCCGTACCTCACCACTTACCCGATACTGTATGCAGTTCTTGCAACCGTTCCTACCCGAAGTGATGTTGGCCCGATCCTTCAGCTACGATGATGGGTGCTGTGAATGATAGACGTAGAAAAATGGACATGCTTTAGAACGGGAGGATCCAGCTTCAGCATCAGTAACAACGGAACGGAAATGATTAAGATAATTCTTAAAACAAACAGCATCGTTTCGTCCTCCGGTTTCATTCTGCCCCGTCTCTGTTCCCCCCCTCCCTTCTTTCTTCCCCACCGAGTCTCGCGATGCAAAGCGTGGAGCCTTCCGCAGCAACAATTATGAGGTCATAAAAGATTACCAACCAGTCAGGACAGGGTTGGCTCATTAATCAAAGTGCCAAGGCACACTAGGCACTAGCTGTCTGCCACAGTCGGGATCACTACACTAGAGAAGTACCGAGTCGTGTAATGTTTTTGTGAGAAAAGGGGCTTTATACAATTTAAGTGCAAAATATTATAACGATGCAAGTCTCGGGTGCGCGAGCTAAATGAAAATAGCCCAACCATATAAAACAAAGCATTGAGCGGGCAAGGACTAGGATATGCAACCAGGAAACCAGCAACACCAGCTTCGCTTTGTCTGGGAATTAGAAAAGATGCTCCCTAGTGGTTCACGCACGCCATTCTACGTGCGCCAGGGATTTTTCTACCGAGTTTTGCATCACTCTGCGGGGCCAATGCAATTCTTTTGCCATCGGGCATTCGCCTGAGGGATACGGTACGGGTGTCTCTTCCCCCTCTGCTCCTCCCCTCTAACCTCCTCACGGGAGTTGTGAGATGATGTTGTAAGCGCTAGAGATGAGCCCGATGGTCCGTGCGCTGCCGCGGTGAAAGTACGCTACCAGTACCCCTAACGATCGAAAGGAACCCCCATACAAAATAAACGACTTTTCGATGCATTTCCTTCGCCATCTTTGTTTTTTCGCTTGCTTTTTATTTGTAGCTGCATCAGCAGCAGCAGCAGCAGCAACGTTTATCGCTTTCATGTTGGAACGTTTGCACGCTATAATGTGCCCGGTGGGCAATGGTACGATGGGAGGACAGGGTATACACTTGGTGTAATTTTGCTGTTTGGTTTTTTTTTTTTTAGATATATTGTTTATGCCCCGAGGGCTTAAGAAAAGGTTTCTGTCCAGTCCAGATATAATGTGGGTTGGCAAAAGCAAAACAAACACACAAACGCTGGTTGTTGGTTTTTGATGCAACAAGCAAATGTCGCGTGTGTCATTTATATAAATTTTGCGTTGTGACAGTTGTCTATTTCCCAAGACGGTAAGCTGCGTGACATAAGTGAGGTATTGAGAGGGAAAATTTCATACTTCATACATCGCCTCATGAAAAAATACTAAAAAAAATTAAATCATTTGACACTTATTCGAGAGGAATCTGTAGATAAAAATCCATCTGAAATCTCCTCATACATCAATAAGCTGTGTACTGAGTCGAAGCTCCAGAAGATATACAATGGGTCTTTTAAAGCACCATTTACTTGTTCAGAGCTCGTTAAGATTATTGAAAAAATGTCTGAGCATCATGTACTCTAATAAAATATCTTTTTTATATTAAGACAACAGAAGTGTGAATAATCCAGATATGGCGTTATAATAGTAACATATGATAATCCATAAAGCCATATGATTTGGTCGTACAGATACGGTCGATGCTCAACGACCAAGAGTAGTTATATTATCATAAAATATACGAAAAATCTACAGATAATTTTGATTGATCATAAAGTAAAGCTCAAGCTGCAAAACAGCTGAAACACTCTTCTGTGTTCGAAGAAACGTTTATATTGAAGTAACGTTAACATCATATTAGTCGTGAATATTGGTACTCGACAATGCTGATTCTTTGGAGAAGCCGTATGAAGCTGTTTAGCTGCTGTTAAAGCAGACAATGGATGTCCAATCGACTGCTCAATTACTTTACCATCAATAGTGATAGACGATTGGCTAAGGAGTGAAGGACAAAAATTTTAGGTACATTCATAATGAAATAAATTTAGAGTCTATAACGACAAAGCCATAGTATACGTGATATTTAAAGAACAAGCAATAATTTTCATAACCTGGCTAATTTAAAGGGGGAAACTTTGCTGGAGCGTTTGAGGTGCAAAATCACCGAAAGAGTCCATATTTGAAAGAGACGAGAGTGCCGATTCACATGCACCGCGTCACACAATAAAAAAGACGATGGCAAAATTGAGCATGCATTGGGTTTCGAATTGTTTCTTCATCCAGCCAATTCTTCAAATTTAATCACCAGACATTACCACATATCCTGGTTAGAAAGACAATAAGTATTAATTATTACTTAGTAAGCGTCTGACCAGCAATTTAAAAATGGTTTGAGATTGAAGACAAATCGATATTAAAATGGAGGTATTGCATACACTTGATGATGGAATTGAATATTGTAAAAAAATTGTATTGTAAATAAAATTGTTGTTGCTATCCAAAGTATCCTGGAGTTCAAATCGATCCTCTCGACCATTGTAGAGATGGGGATTATTTATCTCATCAAATGTTATTGCATACTTTCAGGCTCACTAGGCTATAAGGCTTTCAGGTTATAAAAAGAAAAATTCGAATTGTTGTTCGATTACTAAACTAGACTAACAAACTATTAACTATCAGTTATCTATACTTTAGTATGCGATGCATTGCATTTTTTTCTACGCTTTAGTGTATAAAATATACCATACTAACCCTAGTCTAGGAAAACAATCTACCGCTAAGACATTTCTTGAGGCAAAACGGTCTCCACTTAAATCCCATTTAAGCATTAAAAATGCACCACCGAACCAGCGTTCGCTCGCTCGCTACAAAAGGAACCGTTTTAATAATTCAATCTGCCCTACATAACAGCAACGCAGCCGCGCAACAAACATACCCTTCCTGGCAAATACTTCCATTGTTGGCTGTTTTAACAACGACAACAACAAGCCCGACGCACCGCCGCACCAAACCCATTATGTCGAACAAAACAACAACCACCGATGGATTGGAATTTTCCATCCCCCTTGCCACTATCCCTTGCACCCCCCTTTGCTCCTTGCTTTCGGTGAGAAAAAGGGAAAACGTTTTCCTCTTTCACCCTTCTCCGCTATGGGGAGGAAAATGCGACCGCGATGCAACCGCGAACCGAAACGCATCCAATTGTGTCGCCGGACGGACCCGGACGATCGTCGAAGTGAATGGCCGTACGTGTGCAAACTGGTTTCTTGGACCGCGGAACCTTAGTGTGTGTGTGTGTGTGTGTGTGGTTTGCCAAGCAATTATTCACACCGATTCCGACTGGACCTGAACACCGCTCGATCGGTCGATTGTTTGCCTCATCGACACAACGCCATCACAGCGACTAATTTTAAATGCTGTCGGGCGATGGTGGAAAAGCTTTTTTTCCTTTTCACGAAATGCAATAACACTCTAAACTCGCTCTTCGATTATAATAAAAGCTTCCATCGCATTATCCACCGAAGAAGATGAACGGAGTACCAGTCACCCGGGTACTCCTCACTCCGGCCGTTGATTAAACGCAACGCAGCGGCGCTAATAAAACGGGGGCCCCGTTAGCTTTGGCCGTGCACCTTGCACCACTAGAGCACAGGTTACGTTATCTATTTCGCATTTTCCAAACGGACCGGCAAACGCACACACACACGCACGGTCCGATCGTTTGAGCGAACGATAAATTTAATTACTCCCAGCGTAAGTAAATTTCATTTGCACCGACCCCGATCCCGGCTGTTTCTGCGAAAGGTTGTTTAATTAAAACCGCGAGCTGCCTGCCTCGACGACACTGGGGCGGAAAAATGTTTGTCGACCGGAATCGGGCGTCCGGGCGTCCGTGCCATTCGAACGGACGACAATAATAATGAAAAACGGCTCCGCAAGCTTAAAACTGCAGCGGCTCGTTCCGTTCGTTGTGGAAAAAGGTTAGTGCATTTGTTTTATTTTACCGTAGCGGGATTCACTCCCTGGCGTCTAATTTACGTGTGCGGTGCTCACACACACACCCCCCTAAAGGGGTGGAGGAAGTTCAGAGGAGGGAAGGGAAAACAAGTTTTTCATTAATGCGCTGCAGGTTCTGGAAAATGTTCGCATCGCTCGTTTAAATACGCATTATAAAGCCGAAGCATAGTTCCGCCGCGTGTTAAGTGCGAGGCCCTGCTGCTGCAGCTACTACCTGTCCGACTGGCGACTGGCAGTCACGAAATCTGTTTTCAAACGCTTCAAAGTCCGGCTAAAGAGAACAGGCAACAAGAAAGGGGGGGAAACAAAACCGGAGCATCACCACCAACATCCAGGGGCTGGGATTTAGTTTCCCAACCGCATTGGCGAGTTCGAAACGCAACGCGTTTTCTAATCCCTTTTGCCCGGTCCGGCGATTGAATGGTCACTTAACTGTTTGTGAACCATTATTTCCAACCCATTGCCGGGCAAAAGTCGTCCCGGGGTTTTTGTCGACCAGCTTCAAGTGCAAGAACTAGGCAAAAATCAACACAGATAAAAACCAATTTAGCATCCTCCAACAGAGCAAGAGGGTTGTGACCTGGTGGGTTGCGAAGAGTTTGCCGGAACATCCTACCAACCTCACCCGAAGAAAACCGACGTGCTCCGAGTGGAATAATAAAGAAACTAAAATAATTAAAATATTTTTCCCTCTCTTTCTCTCTCTCTCTTTGGTGTTCGTTTTGCACCATTCCTAGCGCAACCATCCGCGTGCACTGATAACTGCAATGCTGCTAGGAAGCAGGTGAACTGCAACTGCGGTGAGAGAATAGAGCAGAGCAAGAAGGCCGAGAATGAGCTGTGTTGCTCAAGTCACCGGGAAACAAAACCGGGTTTTGCTGCCCAGTTTCGACACACGACATACGTACAATTATAAATGATCGCTGCACTGGAACATCTTTCTTTTCCCTTGTGCTCCCACCCTCCAGGAGTTCGCCTCATTTACACTACTACAGATCAAAATCCACTCAGGGAGCTCAGGGTTGCTGTGGAGTGGTTGCGAGAGATTATCGCAAATCCTGTACGCCCAAAGATTTATTTCACATGAACGATTTTATCTTATAAGTGGTACGTTTTATCTGTATCTGCGCGTACCCGCGTGTAGCCCTCGGTTTTGTTTTGCAGCATCAGTCCCTTGCTTGAGTCGTCTATTTGCCCTAACAAACGCATACCGCAGCATAATTGCAGGGTTTCTTATATGTAAACGGAATTTTTTAATCCTCGAAAGGATTCCTTTCAGTAAGCTCGTTTCCATGGTAATTAATTTAACTTTCATCACGTTTTATATCAACAATTCCGTCAAACCAAGCCGATTGTTTAAATTTTCATAATTTTGAGCCTATGATGGCTTCAGCTAGATTTTGTATTTTTTTTTTATCAGCCGAAAAGATTTTGGCTCTCCTTACAAAACTACGTGTCAAATTCGATTTTTTGAAACGAATTTTTTTGAATTAAAATAGATCGTTAAATAATATTATAAAATAAATAAATATAATAAATAATATAATAAAATACTCTGACAGATAATCGTAAAAATCCTTCATAATTAAATCAATATGACAATACGGCGCAAGCCGTCGTGTTAAAAATGTAGATAAATAATTAAACCAATATTTACAAACGCATCGGCAACATCTATACTTTTAATCGTATTTTTTTTATTTAATTTCGTCATTCATATTTAAATTACGATCATATTAAAGTATAGTTTTGTTGCGATAAATTAAAAAATGTTTAATAAATATTCTAATTTTGTTGCATCGAAGTCAAATTAATATCCTTTTTTTATTTTCTCAAGTATTTTGGGGGAAGAATTTCATCAGCACGTCAACAACAAAACGGATTTCTTAATTGCTATGACTATTTCGTTTTCACTAGATTTTGCAATTAATTATCCAAACTAAATCTGCGAAAAAAACGATCTTATTTCGCTGTTTTGCACTGTATCCATGGAAACGAAATATTTATTGGACGTTGAAGTAGCCTATTTGATAGTTGAAAAATGCAGTTAACATACTAAAACAAACCGAAAACCCCTGCAATACGGTACTACTTCTGCCACTACCATTTCTAATTAGTTTTTAACCAATTTGCTAGGAACACTTTCTCAAAACCATCTCTTTTTCTTCGTGACCTTCTTCAGACAACAGAAATCTTAGGCACTCCTGCAGCTACTTCCTAAGGTGCGTGTCCAGCGTTCGCGTTGCGTTTTCCGCACGCTAATTTTTACCGAGGTGCAAAATAGAAAACCCCGCGCGAACGCCAAACCGGCCAGACAAAGCCAACAACTCCCACGGGCATCCTGTCGGGAATGGAACGGGACCTGGCGCGTTTTGCAGGGAGCACAGGAAGGCGTAGGACGACGGCCGGTACCTAGCGCATCCAATCCACCGCTAGAGCCCCGACCGACCGTAATCGAGCGTACATTGTTACAACAAATGGTTGGAGAAACAATAAATTTAAAGCAACGGCACGAACTGCCGACCCGGCGAGCCAGGGAACGGGCCCAGCGGTTTGGTGCAAAACGAGAAAACAACTTTTCTTTCCGTTTTGACATTCGAGTCCGTATTCGGTCCCATAAGCATAATGCCGTTTTTTTCTTGCTGGAGGAGAGCGAGGGATGGGAGGATCGTCCCTTCTCTCCCTCCTTCTCCTCTCCTTCGGGATGATGTTTTTCCTTCCCATACAAGGGAAGATCTGGCATCTGGTGCATCTTGTCAGCTTTGTTGTTGCGTATCCAGCGTGCGTTTGCCAGGGGGGATTCTGCATTCTGTGCAGCGCACCTTCGCGCTGATCCACTTGTCATCGGGAGGCCGGGCTGTGTAAAATTGCTGGCGGGAAATAAATGAATGCAGGTTGAAGCCTCCGGGGGCCATTGCCGTTTTCTGCAATACGGTAGGCCGAGAGGCTCGCGTCGCTCACAATCCACAATTGTCCATTCAAATATCTCGCTAGTGCGTGCGTGCGTGCGTGTCCGCTGTCTTTTGTGTTTTGTGTTGTCAGGTTGCTGTTTGTTTGGTGGCTGGCTGCCCACCAAACCAGTCGGAACCAGCAGAAAACGGCATCAGTAATTTCGCCGATCCGGGGCTCAGCTAACGGTGATGGAATGTTTTTGCTAATCAAATCATTTCCATTAGCCATCAGCCGCGTAAGAATGGGACAGTTTTCCGACCGACGCTGGGAGGCGAATGAACACAAAATAATTGCCCTCGCTTCGCTTTCCCCACTGTTCACCCGAGTGTTCCGTTGCCTCCCGGTCCTCGGACTAGTACGAGCTCATTATTTACTTCTAGAGGGGAACTATTTTTAAAACGACGCCCGATCGGTTTGCTGATCAGTTGGATAGGTTGCAACGAAATTGTCAACCCTCAGCATCACGCTCCGTCCGTAAAATCTTTTAGCGCCTGATCCGTTGTCTCAAAGCTCGCTCGTGCTCCCATTCCAGTTCATTCGTCGAAGGGATTAATTTCAAACTCCAAATCCTCACCCTGCGCTTTGGACGCGCGCACCGCAATAGAAGTACGCGGGTTACGAGGGACGAGAGACCGGGTGGACCTGGTTGGTCAGACATTGGTGCAGGAGTAAAATGAAACCTGTACGGTGTCATCCGTTATCGCAAAAAGTGGAGAACAATATCTCTTCGCCGGTGCAGGAATAAATCACTTACCGGTGGAGGGATAGTCCCATCTCGCATGTGGATCGTAAAAATCGGCGAACCAAGGGGGGGGGGGGGGGGGGAAGGGAGGGACACGTTACAGGGAACGAATGTGGAATGAGAGCGTAATTCAAAAAGTATCAAGAATGTTGTGTAGAAACATAAAACAAAATGCAGAGCATCGCACGCTTGCTTTTTTTCTGCCTCTTTTGCTTTCCGTGGCCAAACGCTTTAAAACACGTTTCCCCAGGGTGGATGGGCATGGTTCGGAATGGGGGCCGGGAAGTTGAGAAAGGGCAGTGATGCTGACCGGGTACAACTAGGCGCACTCACGGAAAGCTGAAGGATTGCGCACCAATAAACCTTTGATGGGGCATGGTGCAGAAAGGGGAAGATTTACGCTGGAGATACATTTTAAAGTTGGAAGATTTGGAGTTGGAAGACGAAATTTTTAATACAAAAATGTTCATTTTGATAGTCTACATACTCTGTACTCTAGAATCTGTTCAGGAACATTCTGACCGTTGTCATAGTAATCAAGGCACCGATATACACCTAGAGGGCAGTTGGTCTAAAGTCTGCATAGTTATTAATACAATCAGACTTGACCAGTAACTCAGGCAACTGTTTTAGCCCACAAATGTCAAAAGTCAGCTTAACTAAAGTATCATGATTAGTAGCTTTGCTGGGAAACTGACAGCATTGGCAGCATCCTAATCTTACTGAAAGACTGGTTCATGTAAGCATTACCATTGGACACATACCAATTTTAAAAGGATCGTTCTCCACCTACCTTGATCCGGCAAGGGTTTAAGGTAATCAAATCAAAGCTCTTTATGCACAAGATGCTTGGTCTCATCCGCGTTTTCCACCCTTTCCACCCAACCCTCTTCTCTGTATTCGTGTATGTGTGTACGCGTTTGATTGTTCTGCAAAGCAGATAAGCTACTAGCGAGAAAGGTGACCCGGCGATCCGGTCCCTTGAGCGAACGGAACGATTACCCGGTCCGCCCGGTAAGCGAAAGTCCGCCCGAGACGCCATCACGCGGGAACAGGTTGGTCACTTGACCGGATCCGCAAACGACGTAAATCTTTGGCAGCAAATCTTTGTCGCGCCCCGGTTTGCTGTCGTCGTCCTGGTTCCGAATTCGGATTCGGAACTGGCGGCGTGATGTTGATAAGCGGTCGGTGCAAGTGCGGCAACTGTGCAGACACTCCGGACTGCACATTCCAGCGCGTTTGCAAGAGTGATGTTCCAGAGAGTCGGTGATGTTGCGATGCCGATCGGGACGGTTGTAGGATTTTGAACGCACGATTCCCCTTGATTGCTCATTACTAGACGAGCGACCAGGGGTTGAGGAGGACCGTAACAAAAGGTTCTAGGCTAGGCTGTGGGGCGCTCGCCCGGTGAGCAGTCCTCCGTGAATCCCGCCGATGCGGTCCTCATGCGATTGCGAATCGCTCCAACAAGAAGCCCCGGACGGACCGGCGACTGCGAGGCAAATAAGATCGAGCATTACATAAATAATGTAAACATACACATTAATCAATTAAAAACCGAAGCGTATGCGAGAACCCAAATGGCGCACTTGGGGATGATGGCATCCCCCCCCCCCTCCCTTACTACCCTACTTCTCCTCATCATCCCCCGCCCCCCCACACCAGAGATGGGGAGAGGAAATAAATTATTTCACCGTTCAAAACAGGCGAAAATTAAAAGCCCTCTGTGCGCGTGGTTCGTGCCATCAGGCGAGGACAAACTGGGCGACGAATGGGTCTTTCGCCTTTCGTGCGCCTTCGTTGGCAGTCAAATGATATCTCTCGGATCTTCTGCTCTACCCCACACCGTACGAGGACACACACACACACATATCTTCACATCGTGCTTTGTTGCCCATTCGCAGTCGATGTTTGGGAGGGAAAAAAGGGAGTCGATGGATCGAATGGTCTGCAGTCCAGCTGAAGTCATTATCCTACGCCTCATTGTGTCCCTGACCGGACAACGGGAGGGTTCCATGATATATTGTAACATGCACTCAGCTTAAGCGGATGCTTTAATCGACTGCGTTAAACATGATCCGCATTCGCAACTCCATTTCATTAAGGAAATCCCACAAAAACTGGATGAGCTCTGTGATAATTGCAATCCCAGATCGGCCTTTGTTTGAGCTCAGGATTATGTTTGAGCTAAAACTTCGCAAAAATCAAACAACAAATCGCTACTACCCCTAATGCTCAAGTGCTCCATTTCGAATTGATTTCCCTATTTGCTCCACTTGATCGTTTCCCCGTTCGAAACAATCGTGTCCGGGTGGGTATGTGTGCCAAATCATTACTTCAAGTGGCCTCGGTACATGCCATTACAACGCTTCACCATCGTGTCGAGTGAGTTTGCCAAAAAATCTCCCCCCCCCCCCCCACGAACAAACCCGAACCTTCCGAGCGGGATGTTGAAATATGCTAAATAAATATTACCACCCTCACGTGCATACATACAACCTGGAGCTATGTGTGTGTGTGTGTGTGCGGCATCCAATCCAACAGCCCGAACAGCATCAGCATCTCGCTTCTCTCTAAGCGATGTAATGCAACGGCCTTGCAAGGAAGAATGCATGTTTGCTCCACTGCATCCGTTCCCGTTGTGCTTGCTCGTTCGCGTGCTCTCTCTCTCGCTCTTTCTCTCTTTCTATCTCTCTTTCTCTTTCCCTGTTTGCTTTACTACTTCCCGTGCGCGCTGTTCCGTTCTGCTCCCGCTCTCGGATTCACTTTTCTACACCTGTTTTCCGAATAGCTTTGCGAGCATTGCTCTTGTATTTTCCTTTTTTTTTGCAACCGATTTTCTTTCTTTCTCTTCCAGATTGGTTGGAGTTGGTTTTCTTTGCTTTATGTGTTGTGTTTTATGTAGGGAGTGGGATGCTTTTCCATACTTTTATGTTTCTTTTGCAAGTTTAAGTTTTCTTTCATGATAATACAGCTGAATTGCTTTACTTATATAACATAGTAATAATTTAGCAAGAATATTTTAAATTTCCAACATATTAAAATAAGGGATTAACTCTGCTTCACCAATACTAAGTACAATGTTTTCCCCCTAGTTGATTGCATCCCACCATTGCAAGAAGCAAATATAAGTCCAAGCTTGCTCCATCCAGGACATCTTCCGACAGTATTCCTGCACATAGGTTCCATTCCTTCCGTCCCGAAAAGACTCCGACACCCAAAACCCACACAACGGTACGCTTATGTACAGCGAACCTTCAAAAGCGTTCCAGTCGTGCGAAGAACCCGAACACATTGAGTTCTTTCAAGCATAATGCACTTTCTCTGTGTGTGGGGGTTCTGCATCGGGTGCGAACGAACCCGTTGGATGCAATTGTCATCAGTCCTGCCGTCGTTTCCCGGTTTTCCACACTCCATCCTCCGTCTATGTATCACCACTGCCAACTCTCACCAAGCCCCTTCTTATTTGATGAGAGCTGGGAGAGAGAGAGAGATCGTGAGAGAGAATTATCCCTTTTCAGGGGAAACCCCTAGCTCACTTTCTCTCTCTCTCTCTCTCTCTCTCTCTCTCTCGTGAGCTTTTCCATTTTCCCCAACGAAGCCAGCTAGCCCACTGTTTGTCCTGCTCTTGTAGAAATGGTTTTCCATCGGCTCTCTCTCAGCACGCTCCCCAACCCGACCCCGATCGTATTGTGCCATTTTCATAATACAATCCCCATTGTAAACAACAAAACACGAGGGCCGCGAGGAAGCTGGAGGATCGTGTGATCTCTTTCTGAACCCAAAGCCGGACGAAACAGCACGATTTTCCCCCCGGTGAGGGGAAAATTCTTTGGCTGACAATTCTTTTCCATTCTTTTCTGCTCGCGAATCTGCTTTTCGGTTGATGTCTGGAGGGGAGTAGGGGGGGAGAAATGGAGATAAGGAGAGGGGGAGGAGGTCTACATTACCCCACCACACGTACTCCCTCGCACCGGAAACAGTCCACCCCCTATAATTCGCCATCCCATTCCCACTTTCACGATGTTTTACTCACTTACTAAGAAAACAGGCAGGCAGGCAGGCGGGAAGGAAAGGCAAATTTTCTGCCGCTGATGGAAAATATGATTTTGTTACATTTTCCAGCGATGGCTGAATAGTTCCAAGATCTATCGCAGGCAAGGACTTTTTTTCAATTGCAAATGTCGGAAGCAATGTCAGGGGGGGGGGGGGGGGGGAGGTGCCCTCATGTAGTGATTTGATGGCTTTCCCAGGAACACGAACAGGTTGCCTCGATACGGCTGATGAGCTGCTGTTTACATTCTAACATCACTGACGACAGAACATCCCCTGCAAACGTCAAACCTTTCATGTGGAACGGAACATTTTCATCATTTAATTTGCATTCCGTGTCCGATTCCCGGCAGTACTACTTTCTTGCGTCAATCGATAGTACAATTGCTAGATGTATGTATGTTGCCAGCTACAGCGACCAAGATTTCCTGATACCCCTTTCAGGGAAAACATTGTCCGAAGGCAAGGTGAAGCAAAGCAACAACATCATCTCCCCTGTTGCCTATCGCGCCTTCAAACGAGCTGGTCTTCCCGCAACTTTATTGCAATCGCAGCAATAACAGGTAACGGCCAGAACCGCCTGCCAGCGAAAAAAAACGCTACGCCGTCAATGATAAAGTGGTCAACTTAACAAAACTAACGATCATCCAAAACAGCGTTGCGAAGCAGACAACGGCGACGGACGGCCGTCTTGCACAACATGGAGACGCACGGTGGCTAGCTTCGCGTGGTTTGGCCAAGTGCGTTCCACCGCACACCAGCGAAAATGTGGATGCTTGCGCAAAAATATATTATTCCAGTTTTCATTCACGCCGGTCGGTTTAGCCTAGCCCCATCTCCTGTCCCTCGCCAACCATCGAGAAGAAGCCATCGAGGAAGCAGGCCACCTCGAGGCGACATGTGACCAGTCGGGAGGGAGGGAGCAAACCATTCACGATACACGAATACCGGACGAGCGCTCGGAACGGTACCAAGCGGCCTGAAAAACTAAACACTAAACCCACCGAAAAGAGAAACTCATTTCCACCGAGGCGTACATCATTGCGCGACGCAATCGCCGCCGCAAGAGATTAGCGTACGGGACGACCGGTGCAGTTGTGCGACAAGCCAGCGAGGCAAAGCTTAAAACTTGCGCAGATAAAAACAAATAGCAATACCAATAACAATAATGCTAATATGTAATGAAGCAAATGTTTAAAAAATCGTCGCTAATCAGACAAAAAACCGGGTGGGGCGGGGGGGGGACGGAGGCAGCGGGTCGCAGCCTGTAGAGTAGAGGAAAGCTGGGCGAAGGAAACGACGACTCTGCACTACATCAGAGCGTACATAAAACCTGTCGCAGCATTTTAGCTTCAGCGCGACCGATAGGCCAAACTGTTATTAGCACCAGCTTTAAAGAACTGGCCCATGTGTGTGTGTGTGTGTGTGTGTGTGGGGGGAGTTTTTTTTTTCGGACGATCCGAGCCTTGGTAGGTGCTCCAATGAGAGCAACATGAGGCACCAAGTCAAACGCACCAAAACGACGCGAGGCACTTATTTTCATTTTTATTGCCATTTTTTATGGGACCCTCCGTTCGCCTGTCAAAGGCCCGTCCTCCAACTCTCCCCCCCTCCCCCCGTCCGCGCCTCCCCATCTCTCCTACGTCCTTCTTAGTTTTGCGTGCCACCCGGACCCAACCCGGGCTGGAGCCCGGTACACACGCAAAGCAGCGTGTTTTGCGGGCGCACCAGCTCGTTCTCTTTCTGCTGGCTGCTCGATGTCTCGATAATCTCGAAGTGCTTCTCGACCGGTGCTCCTCGAAGCGCTGTCGTGATACGGACCCCATGTAGCCGTGGTTGGTTGGTATCCGCTAAAGAAGAGGAACCTCCTCCCCAAGTCCAGCACACCAAGGAGAAGGCACTGAGGGGGGAGAAAAGTCCGGTAAGATTGTGAATAGATTTCTTCACTAAATGTCCACAATCAGCGCTCGGCCAGACGACCCGCGCCATTCGCAAAATGAGGAAAAACCTTTGAGACAGTGTTCATCAGGGAACGGTCGATGCTGAACGAGCCCACGAAACCCACGAATATTATGCTGACCGAGGGAGGGAGCGAGGGTCCGGTCGGCGGAAACAGAACAACAAACGGCCTGCAGGTGAGGTGATGGTGACCACAAACCGGTGCGACCGGCACAGACCTACAGATATCATCCAAACTCCATGATTTCAATGCGAGTGATGATGCGGTTGGGGAGGGGAGGGGAACCCGTGCGGGCGCCCCGGCAATGCTGGGCCAAAGTAATGAGCTATCACATTAACTATGCGTTTAATATGAAGCGAGTAAATTGCGACATCCATCTCCTTACTTATGAAGCAATAAAAGTGTACGTGAAGACATTTTCGCAACTCGCCCCGTCTGCCTGTCCGCCTGATGGGAGTTTTAACGCGCGGGCCACTAATCGGCACATTGCTAAATAAATTGTGCTGGCTGTATGACGGTGACAATACAACGCTGTTTTTTGTTGCGAAAATAAAATCGGGCTGAACTTTGTTCTACGCAGAGGTTGGGATTGGGATTGGGATTCGTAAGACACATTGATGAGTCGGTTGCTATAAAACAGGGAGTTTAGGGGAGCTTTACTTATTGTTAGTAGCATGATACCGAAAACGGTTCTTAATAGTAAGCAGATATCTAACTCCCTGGGTAATAATGTGACAACGATGAGGTTGACACTAACATCCATGGTGTTGTGCTGTAATTGCCATAAAAAGCGACCCAAGTACCTGGATGCTGATATCTATTACACTTACTTCGACTTGCGGAGTGTTTGTGGAGCTTGCCGATGAATTTATGGCTCAGGCTTCGGATTGCTGGACGCTTCGATTGCAACCCAAATACAATGAATGGTACAAGTTTCGATTGCTCTACGAGAACGGTACAATATCCCATCAGGTCTCATCTTCCGGACTGAGGACTGATTATCCAGCGTTGGATTCTTAGTAGGGAGAATATCTTCGGATACACCTCAAGATCAGGTTGTGCTCTGCAGAACATACAATCGATAAATCAGCTCTAACTGAGATCAAATCAAGTAGGCTATGTCTCAATTGTTTTGACTTAGTTCTCTTCTTCTATGGCCTAACGACCTCTTAGGTCATGCCTGCCATTTCTGGCTTACTAGACTTAATGATACCACATCTTTTGCATCTTCCACCGGGTCGCCCGTTTGAATTAGTTAACTTGGTCCAATAACTTGGTTAGGTCCTCGGGAGAGTCGAAGTTCTTGTTTCCTTCCCAAACTGAAAATAATAGATAGGTCATCCGCAGAAAAAAAAAACATAAGCCCTCACACACAATCGACTGCTCCGTAAGCCTTATCGCTTCATCGCACTCCAACCGGAATCCCATCTCGCGAAGGGCACGACTGGACGGCTGGATAATGTTTCATTAGCTACGACCATGTCCCCGTGAGCCAAATGGGCCCTCCAACCGCTGGCTGGCTGGGATGGATGTTGATGGCTGGTAGCATAATTAAAACACCTCAATCTCTAACGGGGTTCCGCCCGTCGCACACAGTCGACGTTGGCGTGTGTGCTATAAAAAAAAAATTAGTTCTCGTAACGCTTTTTCGCCCCAGCCACACACGCTTGTACACGCTTGTCTTTGATCGTAATATTTTTTTTATTATTTACCCCAAGCCACCCTATCCAAACCCCGTCTTATGGAAGGCTAAAAACCTTAGAAACTTATCTCGTCTTTTGTATTATCATTTCATTTCCTTTCGACCTGTACTACCCTTAAAAAGTGTTTGCTACATTCCGCAAAATGGTCCACACCGTACGAACACACGGGCCATTTGGCTGATTGAATGGACAATCAGGCTTGTAAGAGCATGAGGAAGGAGTGAGGACACACAAAAATCCATAAACGGACAAATGAAGCGAAGCTTCAAAAACGCAGAGCGCAGTAACAAAATTTAAGACAAAAGCAATGGAAGAGGGACAAAAAAGCACACACACACACACACCCTGGTGCGACGATCGTGTGGTACACGTTCCATTAAAACGCGCTTGCCTTGCGCTCTTGGCGTTCCACATCTAAGCGCAGAAAACGCGATAGAAGGCACACATATGAAGGCAAAACGTTTAAAACAAAGAATTTAATTATGTTGACATTCGTCGGTTTTTTGTTTCACTCCCGATCACTCTCTCTCTCTCTCTCTCCCTCTCGCGTGCTCTTTGCATTGTGTTATCGCTTCAGTCTCCAGCGGTCACGTCACCAGCGCTGGCAGGCTCTTGGCGCTGTGGAGAGTTCATGCTTGCCTGTCGATTGTGCTCTTAATAAACGTTTCTTGCGTTCTCGGGTGCGTTTTTGTACGAACCGTTGGATGCGTGTTTTTATTATTATTCTCCTTCCCTCCATCCCCAACCCCCTCAACCCCTTCCCGCAAGCCATTCTCACAAGGGCTCATCTTACTGCGATCGACATCGTGGCGGCCTTAGAGATGCCTCTACCCGTTGCAGCAGAAGCCGGACGAGCAAGTCCGGGGCCTTCCTTAATGGTTGAGCCTCAAAACGGATTAAGGGTTCGGCTGAGTGGCAGGTTGCCCTGGTTGGAGGCAGCGTGTTTGCAAAAAAAAACACCCCGAATGAGATGCACCCAATGCGTCCCGGGTGCATTGACGCCGTGCGTCGCTGGAATGCTGCGCGCGAAATGAGCGAAAGACAAAAGGCACAACAATCATAATACGCGAGGAAGAATTAAAAACAAGTTCATAACAAATAATGTGTAGCCGGTTCGGAGGAGCGCAGTCTCGCTCTCTCTCTCTCTCTCTCTCTCTCTCTCGCTGCTTCGCTTTGGATGCAACCATTCCTGGACGGATGGAGGCTGGTTGGCTGGCGGGCGAGATGCGAAACCTCCAGATGAAGATCGAAATCATCTTCGGTCTGCTTATCTTCGCGCTGGATGGAAGAATGTGGCAAAGCTGAAGCAGCGATGGTGCAGCAGCATGCAGACTCATTATGCAGCCATTGCTTAAGTCAATCCATCTTCTATCGGCAATGTGCAGCAGCGGATAACTTGCAGTTTGAAGTGTTTTAAGCGCATCCAGCGTGTTTTTATTAACTTCCGCACAAAAAAGAGTGCGAAAACCCCTGTCCCACTGTTCGCTCGTGATATTTGCTTGCAATGTAGCACCTAAAACCCGCCCCATTTTGCTAACGATGATCGTGGCAGATCGTAGCAAAGCTCCCAAACCAACAGTCGCCCAACAAGTCAACAAAGTACTATTAATCACTTCTATTTTCTTCCGATTTTCCGCTCCTGCGACGTTTTCCCCCCGACCGCGAAACGCCTGCCAATCGGTGAAACGTCGAACGTGAGAAAAACGACGGCTTAGGTTCCTTCCCCATCCCCGCCCCACAAAAACCGGATCGGGAAACGTAACGCAGAAGAAAAAGGGCTGCAGAAAACGAACGAAACATCCTCCCACCCTTTTTTTAGGGTGGGAAGGAAGGTATTGGCTGCGTCTGGTGCGAGCATGAAACATGATCTTTGCTGGTTCGCTGGCTTCACGAGACGATTTCCGAACCCGGGGTGCTTGCCGGTGTGTTGCCTTTGCGTGTCCATTTTGGGGTGCATCAAAGTGGCCCGTCCGCCTTTCCTGCCACGGAGGTCGGTTTCGCGGGCGTTTAGGTGTTAAACGTCACCGCACAGGAAAATGCGAACCAAAAAACGAAGTTCAAACGGGATGGGGATCAATAAACGTGTCCCGGGGGTGAGAGAAATAGAGAGAAAAAGAGAGCGAGAGAGCTGGGTGGTTTGAAATATTACTTCCATTATGGAGATACCTTTCACTGCTAGTTAAGCGCGAATGGGGGACCTGTCAGACCTGGGGACCCACATGCAGTACCGCCGTCAGGTCCCGGAAACGTTCGCCAAAGACAATACGCGCTTCAGACGCGTGATAATGAACTGTTTTGCTCAGAGTGTCTGAAATTCCTTCCCCGCGCAAGTCGCTCCTCTCGAGCGAGCTCAGTAAATTGTGAGCGCGCTTCTTCAAAGCATCCTTACCGACCGGGCTCGTCGCTGCTGCTGATCAATTACTGCCCATTGTAAAGGTGAAGCTTGGTAAACAAATTGTTACCGCTTTTCTCGAACTCGGTAGAATATCATTTTTCTACCGCCCGAGCGGGGCGAGTGCGCGTATGTTTTCGGCGTTCCCTTTGTTGGTTTTCCCCCCAGCGGGCTGTTAAAGTTTATCCACTCGCGCCCGCCTGATGAACAACTACTCTCGCCGGTACTGGTAAATGAAATCAATCACACGCTCACAGCACCCGTGTGTGATGGGTTCTCTTCACACTTTTCGCCCACTAAAAGTCCACCCGCCCCTCCCGGCTTACCTCATGCCGCAAGGCTCACCGTCGCGCTCTAGCACAACTGATCAGTGAACGATCGATGGCAGGGAAAAGTACTTTCTCCACCCTCTTCCAGAAGCACCTCCAGAAGCTCGGTTCAAACCTTCCGTCTGTGTGCCGGGAGGTTATAATTTATGATCGTACCAGTTTTCCACCGCACCGTGTGGCCACACACCGCACTAGACTCGCCAGTCATTTCATGCACCATCACAGCCTGTCCCACTGGTCCATCATTCATTCCTTCGTTCCCGAAGAGGGACGCGTCGGCTCAGTTCACTCGACACGATTCATCTGTCCGTTTATCCATCCGTATTTTCCCCGGGAGGGCGTTCGAAGCTGGAAAGTCGTTTTCCAAGTTCTCCCCCCCCCTTCACTCCCCTCCCTTCCTTCCTCCACCCTCGTGTTCTCGTGCTTCTTGGCCCTTGTCTTGGCTCCTCACAATACGATATTTTCCACTTTTAATTGCCTGTTACATCATATTTTTATTCGGCTTCCGTACGAGATCTGCTCCCCAGCTTCCTCTCTCTCTCTCTCTCTCTCTCTCTCTCTCTCTCTCTCCCAATACACCTCTCCCCTGGTGTTGATCTGCTGCTCGTGAAAACCAATCTTCACGCCCGGCCCGGGTATTCTAATTCGGTATTGCGCAAACAGTGCGGTCGATGCTAGCCAACAAAGTGATGCCGTTCCGTCATTATTTTACCGAAAACCCCCCGGGGCTCTCACTCTCCCTCTCTCTCTCTATGCGTCTTGCTCCCCTTGGGCCACCGCAGAAACCAAAGCCGCACACAATAACGGGCACCCGGGTCCCACTTCGATCATCGGAGATCTTTCGATCACAGTCCACCAGATCCAGATCTGGTTTTCTCCATTCTTTTCCCTCCTTTCGGTGTACGGTTCTCTCTCGCCACAGTTCTTTCACCGTGCGTGCACCTTACAGGTTACGGAAAGGTTGCAACATCACCGAACGTCCCCCTTTGCGATCGGTTGCATCGAACGACGCAACCCTCCATCATGCCGATCAGGAATACCCCGGTCGACGGAAAACATAACATTTAACGGTTAGTGAAAATTGATTGTTTGGAAACATAAAACAGTCAGTCTCGTGGCGCGCGTTTGTGTGGAGGAGCTTTATAATTTTGCCACACTTTCCACCGGTGTGCGTGTGTGTATGGGAGTTATTCTTTTCGCCTTTCCCTTTCCATCCCGGGTGGGTTGGCAAAGGTGGGTGCGATGATGAAGAGAAGCACATTATAAGGCAGCAATAACAACAACCGCGCCGTTTGCGCGAAAGATCACAAGAACACGGCTCCCCGGTCATCCCGAGTCCCGGTGGATCCAGCACACCAATAAGTGGATCCAACCATGCTAACCCCCAAGCGGAAGTACGAAACGCTCCGTAAAACTTCAAACCTTACGACCCCAAAATGCACTCACCCGTAGTATGGTGGGGAGGGAGTTCCCTTGAACAGTCGCTACTCCCGAACTGCAAAACAATTCCATAAAAACAACCAAAACAACAACGGCATGGAAAGTAGAAGGAAGGGCGTGTGGGCGAGGCGAGCGAAAGGGGTGAAAAAGTTTTGTTTATAATACGACCCGATAGAGTCCGTAAATAGAAACTACTACTACTGCTGCTGCCAGATAGAGAGTTCCGCGCTGAAGGGCCGATCGTTTGAAGATGCACACCTCCTTACTGATGACGGCTCGTACGGGAGATCACCAGGCGCGAAGTGCGGTGGGAAAGAGCGCGCTGGAGTGTCTTATGACATATATTTTCCAGAGCAAATATTGTTGTTTTCATTCCCGCTCCCAGTGGAGAGAAATTTTATCCGCCAAGAATTCAAGACTTCAAACAAAAGCGGCACCGACGTGACAATGAAGTGTGTTGATTGGGATGAAAGAAAGATCTGGGATTATTTTCCATTTATTGTTTCTAATAGAGGTTGTTGTTTAACTTTCGCTAATGTTTTGTTGATAGCAATGTTGATGATTTTTTTTTTGTTGCTGCATTTCTTCAGACAAAACATCCGGGCGATTGTACCGGAATTATCAATTTGATTAAAAAAGATCGAAAATGTACATTGAGCAAGAGTAAGTAATCGATGACGCTCAGCATGAACAATAGGTCCTATCGATCAGCTTTAGGAATATTATCATGAAAATGGTTTGCGGGCAGTAGTTCTCATATTGAGAACGGCGCTTTAATTGCTAATTTGTTTCTTAACTGGTTCTCGCAAATAAAAAGATTTTTAGACTGAAATATGGGTCTCTGAAGGTTTTAAAGACGGATAAAAAATACCATTGTTGATCTTAAAATACTTATACATCAAACTCTTGTGGGTTGGAAGAGAAGCGTTACCAAGCGTTAAGTGTCAACTGTTACACATTTAAATCCTTTATGGACATCTACATCTTTTTAAACTTACTTATTTGTAAATCCGATATGAATCCGAGCATGCCCGGGGTAAGGCAATTCCACGGAGGAAACATCCTGTGCTTATTGTACGACATCAGCATAAGGAGTAGTGATAATACGGCTATCAATAATTAAAAAATATGTATACCGTGTTCATCACTTCTTTGACCATACTACAGTCTGAGGAAGCTTCTCCACTCTAAATACTTGTCGCTACGAACGAAGCTCGGACTGTACAGAACATTTAGAGTCCTAGTACACACATACGCCTCTGAGACATGGACTCTGTCCAAAACTGTCGAAGCCCTCTTAGCCGCGTTCGAGAGGAAGATGCTCAGAAGGATTTTTAGGTGTGGAAGGACAATGACGGATTCGTGCAGCGAATTAGACTCGACAGGCTCCGGTGGGCTGATCACGTCATGAGAATGACACCGGACGACCCAGCCCGTAAAGTCCGTTTAGGCCGTTCACACGGACAGAGGAGGCGTGTTAGGCCCAAATTGAGATGGAGTGATGGCGTTGATGCTTCCGCCAGAACGGCCGGGATAACGGATTGGCAGACGACGGAGCTAAACCGTGAACGGTATCGAGGATTGTTGCAGCAGGCCAAGACCGCAAAGCGGTTGTATAGTGTAGATAAGAAAAGAGTTCTTGCCATTAGGAAATTAAATTCAAGACAGCATTCCAGTCAGAATAATTGTAGAATGACGTAATGGAAAATAGCATGATGCAAGTGCAAGCGTCTCAACTATTCGTTGAACATCGAAGACTGAGAGCCTTCGGAGAGTCTCGGGGAGTCATCAGAGCTTCTCCCAGAGCTCGATCAATATCCTGTCACACAACGATTATTAAAAGAAGAGAGATAGTGACAGAGAACTACGGATGAAGTATAAAAACCACTGAAGAGTAAGGTTCGACCAGATGTGTCCGGAATACAAATTATCACAGGAAGCATTCTACATTATTCAAATATGTCTCTCAAATGTCACGGTGGACCAAAAAAAGGACTGAAGGATTAACCTTTGAATGAGTGGAATTGCACTGGACATTTTATAAGAAAGATGCCAGAGGACCTACCCTCTAGTCTATTGAGACACGAATGCGGATCAATAATTTAATGTCAAATAGCGTAATACCATGATAAATTCAAATTTGTACTAAGAAGATTTACAAAATATTCCTCTTAGCCTTAAATTTAATTAATAGTAATTAAATTGATCTCCTTCTTCTCTCATCATTCGTCCGACATGAAAGAAGAGCATAAAGACACGACGATTTAACGCAAATTCCACCACAAACACCACGTTCAAATTACACACTGCAACCCCCGAAGACCAATCCATCCAACACATTCAAATGAACATTCCGCGACCATGCTAATTTCCCGCCCGAATCCCGCCACACTCACACAACATGCACAACAAATAATATGGCGACTAATAAAAGTGTGGCAAGAAAGACAATGTGTGCAGTTTGCTGGCCAAAAAACTTCTTCCCCTAACAAAATACTTTCCGCGAACGCATAAAACGGTCGTAAAAACGGTGCCGGGGCGCAAACGTGTTCGATCAAACGAAATGGAAATGGGAATTAAAGTTGACGTTCTAAAACTTTTCCTCTTTAGCTTTCGATGTGGTCAATCGCCGCACTGGTGGCAACAGGAATCGCTGCACGTCCGTTTCGTTCCCCCGACACGGGCGGTATGATAGCGATAATGGCAATGATCATAAAAACGTGAACAAATTTTCCCCCTGTTTCGCCCCGAACGCAGACAGATCGAAAGCGTTACTTTTATTCCGTTCCATTCCGATCCGAGGCTGCTTTCGATCCATCCATGGTGCTATCATTCCCTTTCTTTTATGTGTGTGACATGCTAATCGAGGATGGAGTTTTTTTTTAATTGTTGGAGGTCTCGGAGGGTCTCATACAATTAAAACTGCGTTTGTTGCGCAACGTACCTCATTCATGAAAGCCTTCCAGTGTGCTGCAGACTCTAGGCTTTATATCTCACACGATGCAACACAGCTCAGAGCTAAAAATCTGGCAATCCAAAGTTAAGGTGACAATGTTTTACAACGCTCCCAAACCACCATGAAGAGTGAAACCTCGGGTTTTTGGAACGGTTTTGGGCTTTAATTGCCCTCAACCCCTTCCCGTTGGATGCAGCAGCAAGTGCCGATACTTAACGACCAGCTCGTTCCCGTACCGAGGACATAGGGGAGGTGGAAAAAAAATGCAAACTGACTTTTTTACGATATTCACACGCGTTGCAACGTCTCGCGCTGGTCTGCTGGGTGATGCTTTGATGTGAAGTTTGGAACCTTCCTTCCACCAGCGAACCCCTTTGCAGAGTGTCCCAAAATGGCGACGCTCTTAAATTGTCCTCACTGTAATTTATGTAAATTTTCACCCATTCTCAGGACCCGGTCCCCCAGCCAAAACGTTGCACTAAACGGCGCGGGCTTTAAAAATCGTTTTAATTAGGGTTAAAGGGTTTCGATTAGTGAAGTCCCAAAGCATGAGGGAGGACTCTTTTCGCATTCGCTTCTCCCACACCGGCTGCAAAACTTTCATCCGATAACGAGCATCCGAAATAATAAAATACCGCTTCGTACCGCCTAAATGGCTGCAATCGCGTTGCTACACAGTGCGCCCTTGGATGATAAGGCCACCTCCAATGCAACTCGATTCGCTCAGCGTCTACGCACATGCGAAATATTCTAAAAAATTGCTTTGTTTTGGTTTTTGTTTTGTTTTCCGATGCTCTCGCTCTTCGAAAAAAAGCCACTTCTTGTGGAGAATAAAAATCGATAAACAGCGGCGTGTCGCGTGTCCCTTCTTGCTAGACTATTCAAACCGCCCCGCGACTATTGCAACAGCCTGCAGGCAATGTTGGGTATTTCAGTCCCGGCACCCATTCAAACCTACCGACCATCATCCCGAGTACGCCGACGCACTCAAGTACGCCGTACCGAGCAGAGGGCGAGACCAGTGGACGAACGAAGATTGAAGAATTGAACGAGATGAAAACATAATCGGGATCGACGGGCACAACAGAAGCAGGCAACAGCAACAGTACAACAAAAAAAGTTCTACCATCGTGCGGGAAAAGCGGGTCGGGAAAAATGAAAATGAAAATTGTATGAAACCGAAAAGTGAACGACGTCGACCCCCGGTCCATACGGGACACACACACACACACACACACACACACACACACACCGGTGAATAAAACGAACAGCGGAAAACAACATTACAACAGAAAGGAGACTGATGCTGCTGCTGCTGCTGATGATGATGTTTTCGAAAAGCATTATCAGAGGGCGTTGGGCGTAAAGTGTGGACCGGATGGCCACATCCAACACACACACACACACACACAGAGCTAGCCGAGTCCTTCCCTCCGGAATTCTGAACGGAAAACCGATAAGAAGGCACGGAAATGGAAATGAAAAATGAGGAAAAACAGATAACCGTAAATTATTGGGGTAAATGGAAATGGATTACGGGTGGCGCGGTGCGTACAGCAACCTGCCGATGGCCATCGCGCGGACGGACGGACAGGTGCAAAAGTGCTCTCGTGCTTTCCCTCTCTCTCTCTTTCTTCGTAGCATCAATTCCAACGCCCAATGGGGAGGAAAATCGACTCCCAACCCATCAAAGGTAAAAAAAGTAAAAGGAAAAACACACGTATCGGTTTAGGCTGGATGGGGTCGGTTGATAAGGGAGTATGGATAATGGAGTTCCAGAGTCAGCATAAATAAATTCGCACACGCATGTCTAGGCGTGTTTAGGTTGAAATGTTGAAGCAAGCTAGCCGACTCCTCTGAAGTCCTCGAGCAGGGTTTGATGCCGTACCATAAAGATGATTGGATTTGCACGAAAACAGTTGTGACCAGGCAGACAGACAGCACCGAGCGCTCGGTACGCGAATCCGGTGCTGGTAACAGTGAACAGCCACACTGGGTCGAGGGAATCAATTTTAATATAGAGAGCAAAAAGACCACACAAACGAAAGCGTTTTTTAGATTAAAACCGTGCCAGTGAGCTCTTCTAAAAACACGTGCAGAAAGCATTATTACGCCACTATCTGTTGTTTTTCGTTTTTCAGTCAATTTTTTTTTTTTTTTTTGCTAATCCCCATGTCCATTTGGGATTAAAAATGGGGCTTGTCAGATGCGCTTGATGCGGACACCCGAGCCGCACAAGAACAAAACGTTGTGAAATTAAAATAATACATTCTCCTCATAATTTCACGTCCTGTTGGGCTCTGATCTGATTATCGGAGGCTGCCAGCAACTGCTTATCAACCATTGTTAATCACGTGTCGGTAGAATTCGTTCCTCCGAAATGCTTCCTCACCCAAATCATGTGAGTTTGTTTTTCTGAGCATTTAGAAGCTTCAGCCGTTCCAATTTTTTTATATTATCACTTTATGATTATGATAACGACCGAAACAGCCGGATGGGGAGTGAGTGATGGTTTTTGCTGTCTGTTGGGGCGAACAGTTGGTGCTGAATATTGTCGTGTTAACCGTCTGTTACTTTTTTGCTTCTCCCGATTCTACTTCGAAATAGAACTGACCTTATGAGTGCCACCCGAATCGCCGACCTTGCACAAACCAATTGTTGATTATAGGGAGTATCTTCATTTCTTGTGTTATTTAGCTAAGTTTTTGTTTTGCTGTGTAAAACACCAGAGTCCTTATATTACCACTCACCACTGGTACGAATTCCGCCTCGATTATCTTCCACGTACAACCGCTTTAGTAGTTCCAATTTCCCGGCGGGTTCTTCTCGTCTCGCACAGTGCTTCACAATTCTTCGTTTATTGACACGTTTATTCACCACTCTTTCTGTACGCCTTTAACAAATTTAACTGTATGCGTATGTATTCCACTCCACTCAAACATCTTTTTCCCAGAGGACTCAGATTTGCACTAGTTTTTGCTGGACAAGTTAAAAACTCACTCCCTGCTTTATCGTACGCTTCACATTGTCCAGTCCCAGACACTTGTCACTAGATTCACATCACATCCATTACTTGAACTGCCCGCCATTCCCTACGGAAGCTCCGAAAGGCTCCCAAGGCTCCCAAGCACAATGCGTTTTCGACACACTTTGCGTGTTCGCGAACCGACGCGTCCACAGACACATACACGCGGATTGGATGGACCTGGTGGACCTGGACGTCCGCTTTATCCGATGTTAGCCACCAGCGCGCAGTGCAAACCAAGTGGAACTCCACCAGCGGATGCGAAAAGAGAAGGCTGAATGGCAAAACGGAATCGCGCGTACACCGCGTTCCAAACGTGGGAATGTGTAGCTCTCCCGAACTCTCCCGGCTCTGGTGTGCGTATCGGAGAGGGCCTGATGCTCTCTCCGATTTTAAGGGCGCACTTGCTACTTGGATGATGGGATGCTGCTGCGTTCACTACGCACAGTGACTGCATGGACGGGGTGACGACGAGGGAAGTGCAAGGAAAATCCTTATCCGTCTGTGTTCGTCCCCACCTCCCACCCTATCCCTCCCTCACCCAAGCTCATTACAACTCACCACAGCGGAACGGAGATTCGTCGGGAGCGAGTGAATCGCGGGTTTTGATAATAGCAAACAATAACATTCATCTCACTGTTTCAAGAAAATTTCTCTCTCATAATCACTCCTGTTCTAGCTCTCTCACTCGCTCGCTCTCACTCATTTTCACCCACCCCGAAACAAGGGACAAATCGCTTTCCATTCTTCCGCTAGCGCGAGCAGTCGGCGGTATTGTGCGCGAGCGAGATGAAACCATGTCCGCGCTCGGTGGGATAGATTTCCCAACAATTGCCATTTTCCCACCACCACCGCAACACACACGTACAACTGCTGTTCGAGCGAGAGGGGTTGATTTCAATTTTCTAATTCCCATTGTGTGCGTGTGACTGAGGGAGAGCAAGCGAGCGAGCGAGCGAGAGAGAATGTGAGAGGGAGACGGAACACAAAATGTTCAGCAGCGGGATATATCTGGAGGCGGAAAAATGGGAAGAAGAAACTGCACTGCACTTCGTTTGCGTCTTAATGTACAGGATCAAACCGGCCGTAGCAGATGGGACGGTAGCTTGGGTACATGTGAGGTGATTCCCGTCTTGGCATGTACTTATTTTCCTTTTTCATCCCCTTTTTTTGCTGTTTAATCATGCACGTATCATTGCATCCCTAAACGGTCAAAGAACTTAAGTAGAGAGAGAGAGAGGTTTTTAAAGGAAAGAATATTGTTATCTTAAGAAGCAATCCCTTTTTTAATTCATTTCACATGCTTGGAAAGTATGTCCCTTTTTCTCTTCCTTTTTTCATCATTTTAATGTCATTTCATTGTGAGGTTAGATCCCCCGGTTATCTCTTCTCACAAGTAACGTTACAAGATGCGTTACTCATGTAACGCTTGTGTTTCTTGTGAGCACTCCTCGTTAGAGACAGAAAAAAGGGGTTGGCAAATACACATTTTCCCCAATTTTCACTTCCGGCAACTCGAGTAATAAGCGCGGCGAAAGATGAGCTGAACAATTTCTTGACAAAACAGTTTAAAATTCGTAGTTCGGAGTGAGCAGATCGATTCTCGTTCGTTCGTTGTTGTTTGTTGTTTTCATCCGCAGTTGTAAGTGGAATTACCCGAGACTCCCCCAAATGATCTCCACATCCAGAAAGACGACGATGGAAGTAGCAGCAGTAGTAGTCTTGTGCGGAAAATCGTTTGATGATTGACGGAGAAAGAACACCGACCATCACCAGAGGGAAAATCCCGAGACCACTCGAATGGGAATACTTCGCTACCCAGCTACACTAAACGGGGGGAGTTGGGGGATGAACCATGAAGATCATCGAGGAGGGTGCCGAGGGTGAAGAGGAGGAATTGTTAGCATAACAACACCCGGTACATAATCAGTGGCGGACTTCTTTTTGACGAGCTCGAAATGATTGTTTACATCCACGCAATCGACACGCCGAATACAGTTTCTTGTGCCGAAGGGAATGGGAAAACCTTGGTGGGAGGGAGAAGCAAAAGAGGGGGTCGGAATGAAAGATGGAAGCAAATCACAGCACCGACATGGTCGTCGTCGTCTTACCGACCAGGCATGAGACAATCTGGAATTTGATTCGTTTTCTGAAGTCGATTTTGAAGTCTGTCAATTGATGTAACAACATCAGGCGCGCGAAATGGGAACCGCGGGAGGAGGGGGGGGGGGAAATGAAGGAAAATTCATTTCCCGAATGGTGATGATGGTGAAGTCAAAGTAAATAACACAATACAAACAACGCCAATAGGCACTAATAATTCGTTACGTTACGATGCTATTTATTTTTGTTTGGCAACATTCACCAAACCGGCAGGCAAACAAAGCGCGAGCACCTTGATTCCTTCGCCTTTCCAGGAAGTTGCTAAACCTCTCTCTCTCTCTCGTCTCAAAAAGTGTCCTAAAGCAAAGGAAAAGCGCGTGGAAAACAATTTACAACATGAAAGACGGTAACGGCAATGCCTTAAGGTCATATGCACAACGCGTTGATCCTCCACTTCCTAGGGTTTGGATTAATGTTTACGATCGAACAGTTTACAGTCGTGCGAAGGTAATCGTCTTGCCGTGGGACACTTGTACTCTTGTCCCTGTCCCATCTTGGTTAAATACTGCTTAATTGCCATTTTACTTCTTCACGGTAACTATAAAACGAAAAAAACACAAACCAGTTCATAGCAGTGCATCTTGTTTTGGGAATGGAACAAATCACCTACTCGGAACGGTCACATTAACGTCTTCATCGGTTGGTAATAAAACTAAGTCTTCGGAGATGTGTCTTAAACCGTGACAAAGGGAACGCGAGAACTTATGTTACGTTTGATGGGCCCGAATAGATCCATAACAGTTCACCCTGATCTTTGTGCATTCACGGTCACGTTTACGGGGAAGCAAATGTTTCGTTTTTAATATTTATTGAATAGTTTTAAGGATTGTGTAGGAGCACTAATACTTATTAATCTGTTATTAACGAGAAGTGAATTTCGAGTTAAAAAAGAAAGTACTACCAAGGTTCTCTAACCCTATATTAATGTGCACAATTACTTATAAATTAATAAAAGCTTTAATCGCTAACAAAATAGCATACATTTAGGCGTTTGATCTTTAAAATCACAATCAGATTGGCATATTTTTAACTATGCTGTATAAAACTCAGAGAGATTAGAAAAAACTACGAAATCCATTTTTTCATCCGAAAGACTGGTACTCTCTTAAGCAATAAATAAACTAAAACTGTTCTTTTAACGCTTTACAGTTTAAAAATTTATATTGAGCTGAGATTGAGGAATTGAACTTATGAGGAAAATTTTTGGATAGCATTTGAACTCTGGTCTGGATGGCATTTGAACTCTGGTCCAATCGTGTGAGGACCGTCGTTGCTGTCTCCTCGGCCACCGGACCGTCCCAAACTGTAGTACTTTTAGCTAATGTTCCTTCCTCTTCCTCGTTATTGGCTGCTCAATCTTGTCCAGCATTCTCTTCCTCGGAATCCCTTTTTTTGTAAATTTCTGACTATCCTGGATTCAGTAAATTCGGACCAACTTCCTTCCTTGGCACTACAACCTCTAGAGGTCTCGGCCTGCCATTACTGGCTTTCTGTCACTTAATTTTACCCGCAGTAAAGCAGTCATCCCTACGTACGGGACCAATTACACTCCGAAAATTGACTTCTCTTTCGATCGCCTCTTCTCCAGATAAATTAAATATTTATGTTGAGTAGAGCCCTCTACCGGAATTATGCGGTACTGCTATGACAGCTTAGGATGGTACTATAATGCGGACGGTATTATTTGCAGATGAGGAAGACTTCCTTTGATCACTGATAGTGAACAGCACCTCAGATATCAGATAATTTTAGGTTTGTCGTCTATCATTAATTCATCATAATTTGTCTTTCTAATGACACTCCAAGGATCTAAAAATTCCTACAAAGATTTCCTTTCTTATTTCACGTACACTACTTGAGTACTATTAAGTAAACTGCTACTTATATTAAGCTATCAATTCTAATGCGATCCATTTTTCAATAGTATAATTCTATCTCCCATTTCCCAACTACCAAATTACACCATTAATTAGTGGACCAACTCAAATTACCCCTTTCACAGTACACTAACTACCAGTAAATGTCTACTCATCCCTTTTCTCCATTCCAACATCCACTCCAGACATCTCAAACAATCGTACCACCAACGATTGACTCCATCCCAGCCCACCCGCTCGGACACAATTCATCCACAGCTTAGACAGGCTGTCAAATCCATCATAGCCGCCCAGTAAGAGACACTAAACATCGCGAACCGGTCACTCAAAAATGAAAACCCCATGGAAAGCTGCTTTGAACAAGGAAAATCTCACTCACTCCTCTCCCTCCCAATGTTTTGGTGATCGTATGTGTGCGTGTGTGCGTGTGTGTGATCGTGGAAGATTTATTTCCAACTCTCCTTTTCCCTTTAATCTCTCGTGCGCGAATGTTTTGTTCTCAACAACAACAGCAACCACGGAACCCGAGCCCCTCCCTTCACCCCCCCCCCCCTTGGCCACTGGGGTGGTTATGGAAAATATATTTACTTAAGTAGATTGATTATAACAATAAATTAAGTTTATTTCGGACCGTGTAACTAGCGGGTTTGAGTTGTGTTTCGGCTCACCGGTCCGCAGCGTTCACGATCGCATCGCCGGTATCCGTACCGTGCTTCCCCACACTTGGGTTTTCCACGTTGCTCCGCCCGGGTGCCTCTTTACGCAATGCTGTACACTGGCTTCATTCATCCCGAGCCGTATGCGTACGATCGCAGCAGATCCAATGTCCAGGGGGCGTGAGTGTTCACAGAGTGGGCACCCCCAAAGCGAGTCAGTGCGGGCTCACTATTTCCACAAGAAAAGATTTATTTGTTTCTGTCCGTGTTGCGTTCGAAGGTGCGGAACTATGGGTTCGGTTGTTTAATCATGCCGGATTACGGGCGAGAATTTCGAGCTGACTCCGGCCGTCCGCCCGCCCGCCCCTTGTGTTGATTTGTGTTGTTTGCCAAGATTAATGGAAATATGAATAGCTCTGTTCAGTGTTGTCTGTTTGATCTTCTATTCTGCTGCTGCCATGTCTATTCCCGCTTGCTATTGAGCGAGTTGCATTCGCACAAAGTGATTTTGCTAGCGCGGCGAACATCCAACAAGAAGGCGCATGTAGTTATTTCGCCGCTGATAGATTTGTTGCTCGTTTTCGAAATCTTCACGCGAACGCTTGAACGAGCTGCGCGCATTTGAAGCTGCCACCGTCAGTACATCATTTCATGGGGGGGGGGTTGTTTTTCCCCTCAAGTTTTTCCTCTAAACAATCGATGTGCTCTGCCATTTCCAGTTATTCTTTGGCCTCGTTTTCTGTGCCCGTAGAAAAAAAGCACTTAATACACTAGCATCTCTCGCTCACAGCCCATTACATATTAATAGCTAAGCGTTTTCCCAATAATTTACTACCTGCGCTGCGTGAGTAGTCGAATATCGTATCCGGGGGTTTCGATCACAACGCGAATTAGCAGATGTGTGTGACAACATAATCATCTTCATCCATCGCGCCCGCGTAATCCACGGGCCGCTTAGGCACGGATTTTCTACTCAGTTTTAACCCTTCAACTAACGCTCCCCAAACGCTCTATCGCTACATTCCATCGGCTGTTCACGGCGCTGTTCCTGTCCCACCTACATCCCACCTTGGCGAACATCCTCTTTTACTCCGTGTTTTTTTTTTCTTCTTCCTGCCAACCACCCGTAAAAACCCCTAAATTTTCACAACGTGTTTTCCAATAGTAAGTAAATTAAATTCACCTGTTTGCCAGCCACACTCCATCATCGGCCGAACAACATACGGAACATAAACCATCCTCGTTCGGAGTGCGGACCCGTCGCAGCTGACGTGCTTATGTTTTCCCACCCATGATCCCACCACCCTCCGTGTCTTTTGGGTGGGGAAGGTTGGAAAAATAGTCCAACCCCTGTGTCACCCAATCGGAAAAGGGGAAAACAGCGAAAGTGTCAGCAACGCGCTCCGACCGTATTGTTCCATGTTGTTCGCTTGTAATTTTGAGCGATACGTCTAATAAACATAGCGTATTGCGCTGGCATAAATCAACCAAGCAAGCAAACGGGTGCGGGTTTTTAATGTAGTTCTTCGTTTTCGGGCGGGGAGGATTGTGTTTCATCGTGTCATCCGTCATAAAACGGTTCGGTGGAACGATTTTTGTGTTTTTTGTGTTGCATTCCTGCAGTGTTTTTCTCCCTCATTTAGAGGATCAAGAGAAACGTTACCTTTTAATTGTTGCATACAATAACGTCTTTTCGGGCATCACGTAACGTCGTTTGCGTCAATAAAACAGTCGTCTTGGAATATTTAGGGAACATCATACATGCTATTAAATCTGTATAACCTTTACAATAAAGAACAAGTGAACTTGGAATGGCGATAAAAATGCAACTGAGATAGGTATCTCAATGACTTTCATTTTACGATCTTCCCAGGTAACCCTTCTGCAATTACGTTACACCTTCATCATGGCTGTCTTTAAAATGGATGATCTTATTTTAAGGTATTTCCAAGCCTCTAGATGTAAAATATTTTGACAACATCCTTCGAAAGAGATTTGCCCAAAAACCATCTCGTCCTCGTCAATTTCTGCTGCAATAATAGAGTTTAACATCATAGTTCGGCCTACAAACGCGACCGCGACGGGCGACCCGGTGGCAGATGTGACAGCGATGCCGGTCTTCACACGGCAGGACCGGGGTTCAAATCTCATCTGGGCCATTCCCCCATAGTGAGGACTATGGCATGGAGGCCAGGATTGACCTAAGAGGTCATTAAGCTAAGAAAGAAGAAGAAAGAAGAAAGGCAATTAAAAAAGGCTATAAAATAGCCAGTTCATTGTGAAAGCAGATAAACTTAAAACTGATCACATAGCCGATATCATCTTCGAAAAATAACCAAATAAGTTGTACACAAACTATTATTATTAAATTAACATTTATTTTAAAAAAGTCCCAAAAATTTTGAACTAATAAACTTATTTGACAAATATAACTTAAGATACGTCTGGATGAAACGTCCTGTATTTATATCATCTGGTTTTACTTATAATTATATATATTACGAGGTGTATTACATAATGTGAAAATTATGATAACGGATGCAACGAAATGAGCAAATGAGGTCTCAAAGACCCAAAGCCTCTATAGATAAATGATATAAAAAAGGATGCAACGAAACGGTAACGCTTCTCTCGATCGCCAATATAGGGAGGCGAGCACTGCATAAGGGGACGATTATAATATTTAATCTAATAAATGAATAATAAAGAATAAAATAATAGAGGTTTTTTATTCCTTTTTTAACTTTTGAGCGGACGATTACAAAAAAAAACTTATAAAATTGAGAACAATTCTAAATTTAATCAGAGATTCAACAAAAGAGTTAAATAAAATTCACTTCACCAATAAAACATCCACCCTATGAACCGTTGCTAAGCAGCGCGATCTATTCCATCGCCTCCACGTGAGTACAACAAAAAAAATTCTCCCCGATCCTCCGATCCCACCAAACAAGAAGAAGAAAAATCCTCCCTCCCAGTCCAGGACGGTGCGCAAGCACATTGTGGTGAGAAAACATGCATTAATAACGAAATATGTTTATGGCCCACGGGGTGCTGAAATAAACGAAAGAGTTAAAATTTCAAACAAGCACACGCATGCACCTTCCTTCCATCCGTCCCACACGCCACACCGATCGGGCAGGACTACGATCTCGCGCGCGTGAGAGAGCAGCCCCATCATAATAATATTGAATAAATTTCAAATGAACAGATTAATTTTTTATCGCCTCGACTCACCGGGCCGTGTTCGTGTCCGTCAACCACTTTGCAGCTGTGGAGGAGTCGATCACACACACACACACACACACATCGGCCCAAAGAGAAAGATAAAACAACAAACACAAAATTAAAGATCGCTTTTCTTCCGCAGCTTCGACGTGTACGAAGAGGAGGAAAAGCGTTTTTCCAACACGCGGCACGCGCTCGCTTATTTCGAAAAAGGGGTAGTGGAAAACCTTCTCCCCAAGAAGGAGGGAGGAGGAGGGGGGGGAGGTGGCTATGGGTAGAAGGAACCCATAAATGTCATAAAGTTATTAAGAGCAGTAGCACTCACTCGAACGACTCGCATATCGCATCGTATCGAAGTGTTTCACTGTCCGGGCAGCGGTCCGAAAACAAAATAGCTGGCCATTTTCCATTTGCTGTTTTTCCAGGGCTATTATTCATCCGTCGATTTAGGCGGTGGTCGGTCGGTCGGATGGGTGATTTTTTTTTACCATCACCATCGCCAGATTCAGCCTGTTGTGTTCCGTGTGCCGTGCATCGATTGCTTCATCATCCGAGCGACCATGGCCCTTGTTTTCCGGCCGGCTGCTTTGGTTTTGTTTTGATTTTTTTCCCAGGGACCCGGGCGATTGCGATTGCGTCAATGTCGCTCGATCCGGTCGAAGCGAACGCGTATAAAGCATTAAAATACGACCAATTTTTCAACCTGTCCCGAAAGGTGGAATGTCATTATTTCGTCGTTCGGCCGGAATAGTAAAAAAAAAAAGATTATTAAATTTAGCTGTCGAAAGAATTTCTTCATTCTTGTTTCGAGCGGTTCGGGCGACACTTCACTGCTTCGTTTTGTTTTGCTCGTGCGAACCCATTTCGACTCAATATTGTCGCTTAAAATAGTGGATCTTCCAACACACGCGTCATTTGATTCCGCTTCCATGGGTGTTGTTTTCGGGCGAAAGAGTTTAAAATTTATTTCCGCTATTAAATGCTACTGACGACACCTCGCTTCCGAGTTTTCCACACACGCTCTCGATCTCTCTCCAACACACACACGTGGAACGATCAGCGTGCTGGAGTGATTTTCCCAACCTCTCGGTCGGTCGTTTTTCTTCCCAAAGCCCCCACCATCGACCGGTGTACCGGACGGTTTGGCAGTTCATAACGAGCCAAATCAACATCATCCCGCGTGACTTTGTCGTCGAGTCGAGTCGAGTGGCCGCCTTCAGTCACGGTTACTACGCCGCACTGCTAGCCGGTCCGCTGCCGAATGTGACCATTTCGAAATGCGTACAGCCCGACGGCTTCCTGGAGGTACTTCAAGCTCAATGATGCGTTTATGCGTTTATGTTACGAATACCGTGCCGTGGTTGTTCCGGGAAGGCCTGTCCTGGCTGAGACTGGTGGCGAGGGATGGAGGGCAATGATTTAGTGAGCGGAAACGACTGCTCGCACGCTGCAAAACGTGGTTCGTTGATTTGAATGGAACGGTGTCCGGTGTCCAACCCGATGAGAAGGGGATGAATAACAATCGAGGATTTTTCGCGAACAGCTGGTCCACGGTGGTGGTGCTATTGGTTAATTTAAATGATTTATTGTTGTTTATTTCGATTTTCGAGGGTAAACATTAAACATAATTCTAGATTATAAGATAAAAATAACGTAGATATTATCTCCTTTATGAGATTGTAATCATCAACATTCAATATATTATCGTTTTCCGCGACAAAAATAGAGAACTGCGAAAACTGTACAAAGAGGATAATAATTTAGGGCAAATTTTCGATTACTTCAAGCTTTTATTTTTACTAAAAAAAGACCAGTTGGAATAGAACCTTCAATTTAATTTCATTTTTAACAGTCTTTGCAGTAAGCGTTTCTAGAGGTATTCAGTGAACCTTTCCTTCAGTAAGAAGATTTACCCCTCTTAGGTCCCAGAGTTCCAAGGGACAGAGGACACTTTCTCTGATGCTCGTTCACAGATTTTTGGAGCAAAGAGACAGTGCAGTTTCATGAGACATGGATTGACCTTCGCTCGTTCTGTTAAAGCCTAAACTGCATCTCTTCAAAGACATGCTGCTTCTAAACCCTAGAGTTAGTTCAAGGGATAGGTTTAAGTACCTTGTCAAGGCCACACTATAGGCCATAGAAAAGAGGCGAATGAAGTCTCAAAGACCCAAAGCCTCTATAAATAAACGAAAAAAAAACTATAGGCCATAGGATTAATCGAGTTTGACCTAAGCTTATCTACTCAAGTTTTAGGACTTTGAAAATCAACTTTTCAGGAAGTCCAAGAAACTATGGCTGAATCCGCTCTTTTTAACTAACCGCTGCAATCAATTGGAAGCTGTTGTAGCTCAGCTTGTTGTAGCTGTACTTGAAATGGCTTTAACTCGATTGATTGCCAACATAGGAAACAGTGGTAAGGTTCTAAAGTAGTTGGCAGTAGAGTACTATGAGTTCTAAGAGTTCTAAACTCCAAATATGCGATATCGAAGAAGAATTTTTGGTGTGGCTCTGCTGGCTTCTTTGACTTGATTGTACCCTTTTGATTAGAACTAGATAGTCAGTCCTGTGTACGAAGAAACGATCCAGATAGGATTTGATACCCGTTTCTGCCGTTTGAAGAGCGAGACGGCTATCGCTCCACCGAAACGCACCATCGATCAAGAATCCTAATGACCCACGGTTGAAGCACGGTGCATTATATAGTTAGTCAGTGATTCAAATGACATCCGCTAGAATCGAATGGAGGCTGTTATACTAGACAACGCAAGCCAGGACAAGGCTTAAAAACATAACTCACAACTGTTTTTGATAGCAGGATATCAGATATTATTATCCAGGTTAGTCCAGGTAGACCATCAAAGTACTGGTCCTGAGTAAATTAGAACTGCGAGCCGAAGAAATGATGCATATGTCTAACCAATGATCCATCACTCCTCCAAGGCTTAAATCATTTGGCCATTCAGGTATTCCAAAAAGGCTCATTAGGCTACGAAGAACACATTCCTTTCTTGATAATGACTTGGGAATCCCCTGCAGATTTAGCTCAATAACCTACACTAACTTGACTTAATGGCACCGCGTTAGTTCCGGGAAAAAAGAGAGTGCAGACACTCCTTCAACTGTCTTACAAGAGACAGAGGCATTTAATGACCGAAGTATTTATTTAATTCGAGACTGACTTCCTGATACCATGATGCTGAGCAAATTTATTAATAGATATTAAATTTTACGAACTAACCTATTAAATCTATCAATAAACAACAAACCCAACTCGAACCTTCTGATTCGTCCGTAAAACCCTCTCTAATTTGTCACCATTATTAATCACTGTCACTAGCGACAGCAATTAGTGCTTTCTTCTGCTTTTTTCTTCTTCGAATTGAAATTTAAACTCCTTCTAGCGCCAACAAACTGGAAGCAAATAGTACAATGCACTTCGCAAGGAGTTACATGTTTTTCCCGCTGCCCCTTTTCCGTCCCAAATGCCACTCGAAAACAAACCCATCCGCACCGGAGGGCAGCAAACAATTTCATATCTCCTCACGGAAACCAATCCCGATGGCAATGTTTCCTTTTTGACGTGCTCGAGTCACAACCACAGCACCGGTAAAGTTGCGCGTTCCCGGACGACGACTGACAGATGAGACAGTTCGTGTTCCGGGATGGATGGAACATCCTTCCCCAAAACCGGACCGGGGTAGCAGGCGGCCGGAGAAAAATTATTCACGTAATTAAAATATTTTACTCGCTGGAAATAATTAGAAGGAGTTAGTGCTGCTACGCTAAATACTTCCGCGTCACGGGTCCGCGGTTTTTGATGTGAACGAGCCGTCACACCTTCCGCGAGATCGATGTCGGCATATCGCAGGCAGCAGCAGGAGCGGGAAAAAACACACACACACAACCTCACCGCTCACCCTGTTCCTGTTCCGTTCGAACCGTGCGGGCGTACGGGATCGTGTTGTTCGTGTCGTTAGGGCACACTCTTTATCATAAAATACCATCGCGCAAGATATTGCGCGCGTAATGGCGGGCGGGGAGGAAAAAAATAAAAGCCGTACGATTGCACTTCCAATTTCAGGTGCATCCCGTACGATCCCGAAACCGGGCGCAATAGAAAGTGAAGCTAAAAAGTGCACAACGTCACCATCAATGCCGAATGCAGCAGAGTGGGGCTTTTGATGCTCTGCTCCGTTTTGCATCGGCTTTTTTGTGGTGTGTCTGTGCGCCGTGTTTCTTCTTGCTTTTTTTTGCTTGCTGGCTTGCCTGCCTCTTTCCGAACGATTACGTGTAATTTAGTGTGCTCGGCGTGAATGAAACCCTGACGCAATAGGGGATCGTTTGTAATAATCGCTTTCGGAGCATGGACCGGGGGAAAAACAGACCGGAGCAAGAGCGGGGAACGCACCTAGCCAAGGATGTCGCGAGAAGGGGGAAAAGAAAATAAAGCGAACCGTTTAATTAGAGAAGAGAACGCGGGACAACACTTTTCCGGGCGCACATCAGATCAGAGCGTTACTTGGTTGGGTTCACTTTCTTCTTTCGATTGTATCAGCTAACAGTTGCGGTTCGTTTGCAGGGTTTTTTTTCTTGTGGAATATATATTATATTTTGTACATGAAAAGGCGGGTTTGCGTTATAATAAGGATTCCAAATTTTAGTGACTCTTTCGGACCTCAACGGTCTCTTGCTTCCTTCCTAATTATTAGTTGTCTATAACTTTACTACATTACATAATCAATGTAGTATATTTACTTTTTTATATCATCAAGGAATATCCCACAAGTAGAAAATATACATAAAAAACGTCAAGAAGAAAGATAGTGCTTATTGAAAAAAGTCCCCAAGACTAGAAGACGTGCAGTAGGTCTAAATTTGGATGAATCATTTCTTCTTTTCAGTTCGAAAACGTCTGAAGTGTTGATTTTAACAGTCTTCTGCGCCTCTGAAGCTGTTGTGCTCGCTCTAATATAATATCCTAATATCCTCAGATTATTCTGCGCTCTTAGCTTAATTTATTTACTAAGTAACTCTGACACTTCAACCCCTTCGCTGTCTTGGCCTGCTGCTGTTACAATTCTCGATACCGGTCAAGATCCAGCGCTTTCGTCTGGCAATCCATCATCCCGGCCGTTCCGGTGAATACATCAGCGTCATCACTCCATCTTAAATTGAGCCTGCCACGCCTCCTCTGTCCATGTGGACAGTCTGAAGATCGTCCGGTGTCATTCTCATGACGTGACCAGCCCACCGGAGCCTGACGAGTGTGATTAGCTGCACGATGGTGAGATCATCGTACAACTCATAGCGCTCGTCATTGTAGCGGCCCCTCCATTGTCCCTCCACACATCCTGAGTATCTTCCTCTCGAACGCGGCTAAGAGGGCTTCGTCAGTTTTGGACAGAGTCCATGTTTCAGAGGCGTGTGTGAGTACTGGGACAATAAATGTTCTGTACAGTCCCAGCTTTGTCCGTAGCGACAGGTATTTCTTCTTCTTCTTCTTCGGTGGCACTACAACCTCGAAAGGTCTTGGCCTGCCATTTCTGGCTTTCTGTGACTGGTTTTACCCGTAGCAAAGTAGTCAGCCCTGCGTACGGGGAGGCGGTCTGGATGGGATTTGAACCCCGGTCCTGCCGTGTGAAGACCTGCGCCGCTGTTGCCTCAGCCACCGAACCGCCCCAGCGACAGGTATTTAGAGTGGAGAAATTTCCTCTGGCTGTAGTATGACCGGTTGGCAGCCAGCACCCTTGAGCGTAACTCAACATCAATGTTGTTGTCGGTGCTGAATTTTGACCCCAGATAGGGGAAGCTAGGGGAACGGCACCGTTGTTGCCTCTCCCAACGAGCCGCCCTAAAAAAACTCTAGACCTAGACCAAAATAATTTGACAACTTAAAGCAACAAAAATCGTTCAAAGGGATGATAACATATTTTATCAACATTAATTACATTTATCAAACAATTCTAATTGCCCGAAAAAAAACATTTAAAAAAAAACTGACCAAAAGCGTGACAACAAGCCCTGCCTTATAATCTCCATCTTCTTAAGGCGAGTGCCAAAAAAGTGTCTTTGCCATTCCGGGGACACTCCTGCACAAGCAAAAACAAAACAAAACTCTCACCCCGAAACATCCTAATTGAAACGTTATTAATCGTGCACAAATGAGCAAACATCAACAAACTATCACAACACAGTCTCACCATCTCACCATCGCCCGCGATCACGATCAGACAACGGTTCTGCATGATCACCGGTTTTTGCTGACGACCGAAGCATGATGCTGCTAATGTGGCGTCCGCACATCGTAAACAAAAGAAACATTGTACCGCCGCCGCATTGTGTGTACTTGGGTTTGTATTTGTACGGGCCGATACGCGCCGATCTCCCACCATGGAACCACCACGTCAGGAAGCTGTTGATTTCGTCATCGCCAGCGGCAGCATCATCATCAAGTCATCGTTCACTTGTCCAATCACCGACCCACCCACCCCGGCATTCCATTCAAAAAAGAGCCCCCGTCGATGTGTGGCTTTGTGTGCGCTTGTGTGCGATACCATCTAATGAAACTGCTTTTCCTTTCTGGCACTGTTCGGCATCCCGGCGGCACTCGCTTTTCTTTTCCCGCTTTGTTTCTTTTGAGAAAACAGACCATTCATGCGAAAGCACCGAGCCCCATCCCGATTCGCTTTCCCCTTGCTGGCAGCATCCCGGTTTCTTTTCTTTTCTTTTCTTCGGGGGTTTTTGTTTTCATTCTTCCCGTTTTTTTTTTGCGTTGTCGTTGTTGCTTCTTTTATTCCGGTGAAAGATTTTCCGCCAACAGTGAATGGTGGCCCCAACCTTCGTCCTTTCCCACAAAGCGACCACAACAAAAGAGTGGTGAATGAAAAGCGAATGGGGCGAATGGTTGCCGCTACCAGACAAAACACCACATAATACAAAATAGCACACGGCGAAGAGAGCGGAAAATCCCAACCCCGGAATGGAAAAGAACAACATAATTCGTTGCGAACGACCGCGAACATTCGTACAGGAGGCGCCGCGGAACCATAAAACCCCCGGGTTTCCTCCCATAAACAGGTTCCGCTCTTGGCAGTCTTTGCCAAAGGCGTTTGGGGGGGGGGGGGGGGCGTTGGTCTTTGAAATCCGATGAGCTTGCCAGTCTGCCGAGGACAAACCAGAAGGCGCCTCCGTCTCTCGTACAACCAACTTCCGGAGTGGAGACTTCCATCACCGGTCTGATCTCCGTGTGATCTCGCTTAAGAGAAAAGAATCGTCTGCTTTGCAACATCTTTCCGTTCGAGTGATAAATTCAGAACGGAAGCTGGCGGGTTTTCCTTTCTGTTTTGTTTTTCTGTGAAGGAACAATGATTTTTCTATCACTTCCGGCCCGGCTTGCTGTCATCGTTTCGACAAAAACGGCCGAGTGCAGACAATTTAATGAGTCTCGGCGATTATATTATACTGCGATGTTTTACGATCGTGTCTTCGATGTGCCGGTTCTTTTTTTGTAAGTAGTTTTTGTTGTATTTGTTGTAAATCTGCTCTCAAGCCCCTGTTATTGTTTTACGATCGCGATGGAACAAGTGTGCTCTTGCGTGTGAAAAGAAGTGAAGGGCAATCGAACTCATCTTTTACAGTGTGTCACGACGAAGATGGGACAGTCAGGTGATGGATATACTAATCACCATCATTAAAATTTGTTCAACTTGATTTTATGGTACTTACAATCTCCGGTAAAAACTGCTCTGTAAGGCTTCTGAAAGCAACTCCGACGAAGTAAACTCATTAAACCCATGGGCTTCTCCTTTCCGACAATTTGCCTATCGTCTATTGGATAATGTCTGCTAGATACAGACAAGATATTATAAAGATGCCGTTTGATAGGGAATAGCAATGGCTGTTTATGGTATCTTTCCTCATCTATAGAAGGACTAAATTGACTAACCGTAAAAATAATCTACTTCTATTAAATTCAAACATCATCTAATTACACGAAAATTATCTAAAATTTTATCATAATATTTCGGTCGAAACTGTTTGTAGAAAAAGGACCTGGAACCTAAACAGGGAAGAATTTATTTGCTAGGTCTTGGTATCATTCTATATGTTTCAACTGAGACTTGAAATATTATTGCTAACTTTACAAAGACTTTCACAATTTTTTTGTTTTTTTTTCATTTTTTCCAAGAAAATTAATTACTCATGCTCATGCTACACTTATCTAGGTATATTCTTCATACTATTTTACTTCTATGATTCAAAAACTTCCAGAGGTGCTGGCCTGTTATTTTTTTTTTACTTGACTTACCCATGTCCATATATTCAGTTTAGCCTATGGGGAGACAGTACGGGATTCCATTCTCGACCGTTTAGTGATTTCACATGCCGTGCCATCGAATTGCTACCGGGCGCACGCTTTGAGCTTCTACTGCTCAACAGAACACCTTAAAATAATGCGACTTGTTAAGAGTTTCTACTACTACGAAAGCCAGTAATAGTAAAAGTTGCTGCAGAAGTCCTCGCCACCTATCGATACCAATTAAATATCCCGTCCGTTCTGACGGACGCATCAACGCCATCACTCTATCTCAGTTTGGACCTCCCACGGTCATCCTCTGTCTATGTGCATTTAATCGGAAGCATCGAACTAATTTTAAGAGTGTCCCATTTAAGATGAGATCAACTGTACTTGATGGTTCAAGGTGAAAAACACACACACTTCACTAGCACTTTTAAAGCAAACCGCTTTAATTCCACTTCCTGGCACGAGGTAAAAACCTCATCGTGTTTAAATAAAACTATCAATTTTCTAATTTGTTGTGCCAATAAACGAAGCTCCCCGAATCTCGGTCACTTCACGTCGAAGATCGAAACGGTGTGTCGTTTGCCTTAATTCAATCCGCTACTACTCACACAGCTGTGTATACACACGCGCATAGGCCCGAGTCGCTCCCATGACGACACCGTTGACGCTTGCTCTAATTTATGGAACAAGCATCGGCTTCATAGCGAAAACCCTTCCCAACCAATCCCAACCCAGCAACTGTGTCCTTTTATTTCATGGCTTTCTTCGACGATGTTTCACCGTGACATGCATATAATGAGCGTTTGAATTATTATTTGGTGTCATAATTACTCCGTCAAAGCGCAATAAACAAACCAACCGTCTCATCTTCCCTTTCTTTCTTACTCACCCGAACCACCCGGCTGTGGGACGGAACGTGTCCTTGCCCAGTTTATGAGCTATCGGAAACACAATCCCTACTAACTGGTTTGGGGACGCCGTGACAGGAAAACGTCAATCCCGAACCCGAACCACAGGGTGATTCGTTCGAAGGTGGTGCATCATGCACGGTTAGCAGCATTGTGATGATTGATGGGCGATGGGTGAATCGTACCGGCAAACCCGTATCGGAAGCATCTGGTAGTGCGCCAACGCCGTTACAATCGAGCTGCTCGACCTTATCGCCACCATTCGCATACTTGGCACCCAATCCATTGCCGGTCATTTATTAATCCGCCCGAGCACACCTGAGGACAGCGAGAGGTTTCCACTCAGGAAATGAAGGACGGATCCGTACAGTGGCAAAGGCGTACAACTCAGTTTCCTGAGTTTGTGCTTCTTTCTTGTAATCAACAACACCACCAAGACGTCCATTACCGAACACCAAGAAAGAAATGGCCGGAAACAATCACTCCTTCTCAGCGTCTGACAGCTCTGGTACAGGCTCCGGTTGCTCCAATAGTATTTATAATATAGTCCAGTTCAGTGCCCCAGACGCAGGCAGAAGACTTTCACAGTTCCTCACAAAGACGTCATCAACCATCGATAACGTCCCGCACGGTTGGATGCACAGGATTATCGGAAATTGGGAAACCTAAGTGGCCGTCCGGATTCCGGGCTTCTAGCGAACCGTCCCGCACACAACCATTTTCTTCAACCACCCGCTCAGTAACGTCCAGAGTAGTAATTATCTTAATGAATCCCTTCTTCGTTCGGATGGAATAATAAAAAAGGAAGAACGAATCGACCAACACAACAACAACAAAAAACCCCCGACAGGACCTAAACGGCCCTGTTTCAACTGGCCTCCGCAATAATAATGTTGCTGTGTGTGGTGCTTGAGAAAACATCTGCCCCAGCAATACATAAAACTAAACACACACATATAGTATCCCCCCGGACTCCCCTCTGGCGGGGAAGTCGGTGGCGGAGACGGTGCGAGGAATCCTTTCTACTTTATTAATCTCATATCTCTACAAAGCACGGTAAAAGCGGAGGAGTTTTTGACGCTTGTGCTGTGCAGTTGTTCTAGCCCTGGCCACACTCTCTGACCCTCCGGACAACCCTTTTCGCTGTAGGCACACATACACATCGTGTCAAAAAGGGGCCACACACATACACACATTGGTGAGCTTGCCTGGCACACACACACACACCCACACAAGCGCCCCAGCATAAATGGTAGGAAAAGTTCCGAGCGTCTAAACACAAATACATCCCGAAAACAAATAAAAATCGTTGATAAATAATTCATCTGTACAAATACCTTATGCTCGTACATCCAGAAAACTCCTTTCTCCGAATCCGACCCACCCACCACCCGAACTTCAAGGGTCTCGGTCGTTCGGTCTTTTCGTAATCTCCTGCCGAACGACTTCCCATGCGCTGATGTACCCCCTCCACCAGCTTTTCCTACCCCGGTACGCTTGTTGGACGCTTCTATTTCTCTAGCTCACATGTACACAGTGCCATGGGATGGTGCTGCCACACATGCATGCACAACGCTTCCACAGCTTCCAATCCGTAGTAGCCGATCTCATCCCAGTAGCCCTAAAGTAAACCATCCGTTTATGCTGCTTTGCTGCTGTTTTTGTTCTCTCATTATTATCCTCTCAACTTCAAACCCACACACACACACGCACATCCAAAACCGAGTCCGGGATTTTTCTCTTTTTTCCTTAATCTATTACCTTGGTGAAAGAGGAAAAAAAGGAAGAAAGGGACAACCTTGGTGGGAGCTCTTGCGTGCTAGTACACTGTGCACAAAAGCTCTCTTTGTCGGTTGCAAAACCTCGCGCCATCACCATGACAAACACGAGCATGTGCCAGCATCATGACAACGTACTTTGGAATGTTGTTGGAGGTTTTGTTTTTTTTTTTGTGGGGTGTGGGAGTTCTAGCTCTCGACCCGAATCGCTCGAGTCCCAGGTGACAACAGTCTTGTTGGACGAGACCAGTAAATTCCAGTAAAAGAGATCCTTACTAGACGAAATGTACTACGTTGTACACTACGTGATGTGTGATGAGGATTACATACTTTTAGGCGATTTTTATTCGAGTTTACTAATCTCCATGTTTGGTTGATGACTAAATTAGGAATCTTTTTGACCAGTTAAAGAGGTTGGGATCTGCCTAAAGAAGCACCTGTCTTTGTCTTAGACGATGAAACTTCTTATGAGAACGAGGTATCAGGACGGCAATGTCCTATAACGACAAGGTGTTTTAGTATATGATGCCCTTAATAAAGGCAGCCGCTTGCGTGAGGTCTCTTGTACAAATTCCTTGGCCAAATCTCTTCGGACAAGGCACCTCGAATAAAGCTTCTTAAACGAGGTCTCTTGACCAAGGATACTTGGATGAGGTTCTTAGTATGAGGACCCTTGAGCGGAACTTCTTGTTCGAGATGCCTCAAACGCGACTCCTTAAGCAAGACTCTTTGAACGAGGTTCATTCAATAAAGTTCTTGGGCGAGACTCCTTCAATGGCGCTACTCGGAAAACTTCCTTAACTAAGGCTCTATAGAAGAAGCCATTTGGCTTCCAGCCAGCCACTCCTTCAGCAAGATTATTAGGACGAGTGTTCTTGGACGAGATTACATGGATTTACAAACATGGATTCCCTTGGATAAGGTTTCCTAGATAAGACGCCTTTAACGAGACTTCTTGAACGTGGACAAGGCTGCTTGGAAAAGATGTCTTGAACAAGACTGCTTGGGAGAAGCGACCTAGACGGATTCCTTGATAAAGTCTTCTTGGTTAGACGAAGCTCTTTAATCTAGGCTACTTGGATCGCGACTACTTGGACGAAGCCCTTCGGGCAAGACTCCTTGGACGATAATAACCTGTACTGCAATATAAGGCAAAAACATCTTGCAATCAAAAACATGACCGATTACGAAATTCTTCTGAATCACAACCTTAACAAATCGCTAGTTCCAGCTTATCTATCCTCACATTTTAGGACACGCCGCCTGGGCCAACCCTCGGAAAACTCACTCGAGAGAAAATGGAACAAACGGAAGCAGTGTTTTCAGCCGTGTTTCCACTCCCTGCGAGGACGATGACGAGCACACGCCCGACCGGTCCCCCGGCGCGAACGTACGGGAGCTCACCGTGTGTACCGAAGATGCTGCCGAGACATGTACCCGTCCGGGGTAAGCGACACATTCATACACCGTTGCAATCGGAGCGAGCTTTGTGTATTGTTGATTTTACCGTGGCCATCTCGTTCCCGCACACGGGAGCCGATTTTCCTTTCACAAAACCATGTTTTCCTTACCAACGGAACTCACACACAGACGCAGGCCGGTGGACGGTTTTTGTACATAAGCAACTAACAAACGAACGAACGAAATAAGCTTTGCGGAACTCTCCGGCTCGCTCGCACTCTCTCTCTCTGTCTCTCGCTGGTGCAAGGATACGCGGAGACTTTGGGAAGGGACTATGGAAAAGGCAACAATTCCTGGCACGGTCGTGTTGCTCGCCGTGTACCGTAAGAACCCCAAGTACAAGAGCTTCAAAGGAAAATGTATTGTAGACGGCAGTACCTCCTCCTCCTGTACTCCATTTCACCATTTCTTCAGGGACCAATGTGTGTGTGCTCGTGTTTGTCTTTCTCCTCGGCATCCAAAACCCTAGCGAAACAGAGCACGAACACGAAATACACGGCGGGGTTTTGTGCTGCGCGTCGTTGTCTGTTGATCGTTGGCATCACCCAGCATCTGTGGGTGTGTTGGGGATGTTCGTCGTTTGCGCCGGTTTGCCCGAACTGGTGCAAGTTTGTCTAAGGGCTCCTCCCAGGGTGGAACTCCCTGCGGCATGTGGCCGATGCAGCCCACATCACTCACACACATCTCACCCATTTCCTCCGAGCATTGCCGAGACGGAAGTTTTTCGCATGCATGAATTTTCTTTTATTTGATGTTTGTTTTTTCCTGCTCTGCCCGTTCCGCTCGCACAGGCTTCTTTTGTGCAATCGTGCTGCGTGTCGAAAAGGATCTGTTTGAATGTCCCGACCACTGCGAGAGTCCCGGAAAGGATACAATTAATTAGAAAACCCAAACCCAAACAACCTTTCGGCTGTACACTGATTCCATCGTCCGGATATTCCGATGATGGGTGAGCGTGATGAAAGAATCGCGGAACCGAAAAAGGGACGCCGGAGTTTGACGAGAACAAGAGGTATTATAAATAATCCCATCGTTGTTTTATGCTGAACGCAGACGGTTGTCTCGTACACGTCAAGGAACCACGGCTAGGGTAACGCATCCTCAGAAAACCGTTCGGTCGTGACGCGTGGAACACAAGCGGTGAGCGGAATTGTCACAATCAAAGAGATTTGTTTCGTCTTTCGAAACGAAGATCAAAACAAGACTTTCGTCCTTGGTGTATGGGGGGAATGGGGGGGGGGGGGGTGGGGAGAGAGGGGGGAGTAAAAAGACAAAGTCTACCAAAGGCAAAGTTTTTGGCAATTATAGTCGGTCCCTTCCGAAGCTGAGCTCTGCTTTGTGCGAGATAAGGAATTATGTCTCGATCTCTGTCTTCTCCTAGGTTTTCATTTCTTAAGATCCCTCCATCACTCCAAAGATTTGCCTATTCCTCGCCTCTCCGGCCCGACCCACATTGGAGCGCTCGAAAATGGCCAAAAGAATTTGATTAATCGCATCGGACACGCCGCATGATATCTAAACGCTTTAATTATCCTGCACTGCACTGATTGCAATTTATGCAGTGTGAACGTGGTCTGGGTCGTGGTCGTCGTCCAGGAAGTCCCCCGTACCCCACCTCTGTCTCCCCCACCCCGGATCGATTGAATGGACGCGTTGAAAGAGGGCACCCGTCGACGGGAAATCACGGAAGACAAACCGTTCGACGGCAAAGATTCGGCCATTCGCCATTCATAATTCACAGTCCGCTTGAACCGGAAATGTCATTTAATTACCTACGCGCATCGGGACGCAACGGCATCGGCCTGCACGCAGGCACGCACGATCCGTTCCGTGACACGCCGCCGTTAGGTTCACGCGCAGCGAGCGAACAGCCGAGCTTCCCGGTGCGACATGTAATGTTTTGATGTACAGATCGTCTAATTTTTCATACCGCAACGTACCGCGGCTCGGGGCCGACACTTTCGGCCTTTTGTGACTGGGACGAAAGAAGGGGGTTCTTGCTTGGAGCTAATCCACCTAAGATGAGAAAGTATTGGGGGAGTTGTCTCCGGAGAAAGTTTATATTTATTGGAAAGAATGAAGATTGCTAATACCTTAGCATTAGCTATAATACAAAGACGCAAGGGTATGAGATTAAAATTATAAAATTAATAAATAGAAGTAAAGAAGCTTCGAATTAGTTGATTGAAAATAGGTATCTATAACAATTTCAAGGTATCTACAAAAATTAAATAGACAAATAGGTTCTATACTAAAACGGTGAGATAAGAAGAAGAAGAAAAAGAGAGAAAAAGAGAGAGTAAGATAGAGAGGCATAAATCATCGTGTTCGGCCAAATATTATCAACAAATACTTGTTCTTCTAGATCACATTTAAAAGGTTTTATCAACAAACCTAGCACTTCAGTATTATTGGAAAATGAGTCAAAATTATGGTAAAACCTCTAAATTATTTTTCCTAAAAGTGCTAAGTGCTAAAGATTCTTAAACAAACCTCTCTTTCTGCTTCTAAAACGACTGGATTTTTTTAACACTTAAAATGTAACGCTTTGTAACGCTTCTGCTTCCATTTACTAAAAACTATCTTCTAAAGTATACAGTCGGACGATTCTAACGTATTCTAACGATAGTTAAACAGTTATTAATCCTTGAAACACTGGGATATGCAGCTAATAAACTACTACTATACTACTATACTATAAATCTGAGGAAAACATCGTAGTTTACTTTCTTTAACTGTCTTAGTACATTAGTCGACAATGATAATTCTCTGTACTATCAGGCCTCCATCTAGTTAGGAATTTAGTAGGAATCTAGTTAAATAAACAATACATATATTCTTTATTCAACTCTTCATGAATAGGGCCGACTTAGTAAATCTAGAGTCTACTTAGCGATGGAATGAATGTATTGATGCGTCCACTATAAAGGACACTTTATCCTAGAAAAAATGAGCTGACAGCGGTACTCTACAGTGAGCGCTATCTTATGCTGCAAGTCTAGACCATGAAGACCGATTATTGCCCATCCTTTAGGGGTCCTTAACGCCGGAAAGTAACAGGTTAGTAACAGTTAGTACAAATGAAATTAAAATCTAGAAAAAAACTTCTTCTTCCTAGGCACTACAACCTCGAAGGGTTTCATCCTGCCGTTCCTGGCTTTCTGTGAAGCGGTCTGGAGTGAATTTCAACGCCAGTCCTGCCTTGTAAAGACCGGTGCCCACCGATAATACAGATCCGATAAACTGATGTCCATCCATGTCCATCCATGCTTAAGTTTCTAAGTATATCAGTAAATCAATTTCTGTAAATTAGTAGTCAAGCGACTTCTACTAGCTGTCCCTAGGCGCAATCCCCCCATTTCACAATACTTTTCCATTGCAATGCGTAAGTGCACTCAATCTGCTTGCCTTCTAAATATGTCGCCCAGCCACATCCATCCCCAATGCTAACCAACGGCTGGCTGGCTGGCTGGCCGGTTTGGTTTCGCTGGTGTAATTCATTCATCTGCTCCATCCCGTGGCGAAAAATCGCGTGTCACATTTCGCCAGTCCGCGACGATCGTACAGGAAGAACATGCAGCCAACCCCTTTTGCCCGGCGAGCCAGCGGTCTAACCCGATTGTCCCGATATTGGAACATCGCGGCGTGTTATTTCATCGGCTATCCCATCCATCTCGCTCGCAAGATCCCCCCCCCCCCCCACCCATCTGTGGGGGTATCCAGTCCAATGACGCAATAGAGAGAGAGAGAGAGCGATCATGGCGGGGATTTTCGCCACCGTCGTATGCTAGGGTGAAAGAATTAATGTGATATTTTTAATTGGAACACGAGCTAAATATAAAACCCACTGTCCACACCTGTTCCTAATTTCCTGTTTCTGCACAATCCACAATCGAATGTGAATCCCGACGATGGTTTGCCCCTGGTGATGATGCTGGTGATGGTTTGACTAATGTGTGGAAGAGTGCAGCGCTTCAAACGAAAGTGCTGGTACTTGCGCTCTAATTAATGGTCGGAATAAAAGCCCTTCTAGCTAGGCTTCTAGCTCTAGCCTAACTAACTCACTGGACCACCGCTTGGCTACTGGATATGAAAGCTTTCTGAGCGATTTATATCAATTACCCCGCACGCAAATCTAACGTGCGAGAGCTTATCTTGCTCTTGAGCGGAAAACGCCCATCCTTTTAAGGGTCCTTAGCGCAATCGCATCCCGCACCCATTATCTGGCCGGGACGACCAGTTCCGATGCACCGGCGAAACCTGCAGCTCGGGCGCAGCCATTATCGCAGGTGCAATCTTCACGTGCATCAGAACCGGGGGATGGATTTCTGTTGTTAACTGACCGTATGGGAGAACCCAGCCCAGCCCGTTCTAACGGTCGTAGTGCTCTTTGCTCCACGGCAATTACTATCTCGATTGCTTGCCATACAATCAATCGCTTTCTTCTCTTTTTACTTCTCTTTTTTTTGTTGTGGAACGAAACGGAACACAATGATTGTTTTAAAAGTGTGGTTAATAGTGCACTGGAGCTAGTTACCGTGCTCTTGGAGAGGGTCGTGGTTGATGATAACGCGACCGGGCGATGATGCTCTTGGACCAGCGGCTCGTGAACCGCTTGTTAGTAAACACGCGCTGTAACACATTGTTGCGGGCTGCGCTGGGTTGGGCGTTGCTGGTACAATGTAGAATAAGTGCTGTAGTCGCGTAGACAGCATGATTCAGAATAAAATCCTAAATTCTATCCATTTTTTCTACTACCAATATAACAAGCGTCATTTTTCTAGATGAGAAGCTTGCGTTCCACTATTTATTTGCTTTGAAAAGCATCACACACATACACCTATCCAGCTTTATTTGCTCATTCGAATTGCAGTCTCCGGGACCCATTCTGCAAGGCCCGACAGGCGTTTTTGCTTTTATCCTACCTCTTCCCTTCTCATCCGTTTTTCCTTTTTATCTCTCAGGCACAATGCAACTGCTTGACCGTCCATCGTACGGGAAAAAAGCTTCTGCCCGGTGAAGGAAAATCTTCAATAGGGATGTTTTTTCTCGTAACAAAACTCAAGGCACCAAGGCTCGATTGCTTTATATTCAGTGCAAGTCGTGTGGTAAAGATGCTTCTACACGGCTGAAAACTATTAAGTATAAAGTGACTTGATATAGAAAAGATTGTTTTATTTAAATATTTTTTAACATAAAAATCAGTTATTATTAACTTAGTTCTAAGATAATGTAAGCTATTTAAATGATGTAAATAAGCATAAACATGCAACAGTTCATGCAATTATGTGGTTGATTAAGAAGTGTTACATGGCGTTACAATCCAGCTATCAAAAATCTGCTTCGACTCTATGGCTCCAATAAGTAGCATTAAAAAATCAAACTGAAGTAAAGGTGAAGAGTAAATCCGTCTACACCTGTATAGAATATCCTAGACTAACAACTTGCTCGCTATGTTTGAGACGAGAGTGCTCGTTGAAAATACATTTTGGTCACCAAGTGCGTCGCAGATCGAAGAGACGCTTAACTGCATGAGCAGGAACTTTAAGATTTTTTGGAAAATCCTCAATCGGAGGGCCTCATCCAATCATTCACAACGTAGGATTCTTTTTACATGTAGTAAGTAACCAAAAAAAATTAAATAGAGTTCGTTTAAAAAATTTAAGTGTCTTAATTTAAAAAAAAACGTTATAATAACGCTTAAATCAATCTGCATTCGTCTGATTTAGTCTGAATGACGGCCAGGTGGTGCATGCGACAGCGGCACCGGTTCTTCACATGGCAAGACCGGGGTTCAAATCCCATATGAGCCATTCCCTCATGGGTGAGCACTGGCTATCCAACTATGCAGTATCCAATAAGTCTAGTAAGCCAGGAATGGCAGCCATGACCTAATAGGTCGTTAGGCCAAGAAAGAAGAAGATTCGTCTGATTTAGCAGATTTTTTCAACGCTTGTTTATATTTTGCATTTATAAATATGAAAGTAAATTCCATATATAAGCAAAGTGTTCCTAACCAATAAAAAAAGCAAAGCGTTACAAAGCGTTACCTTCCTACTGTCAACACCTCCGGATACTGCTACTAGCTGTCAAAAGTGACATTTTACCAAGCCTGATTCAAACATCCTGCCATGTAAAAGCATCCTAAAATTGCTTTTATTTCCTTCCAATTGTCAAGCATCCAATTTTAATGGAAAAAGTTACCCTTCACTAACAACAAATTGCTGCTCAACAAAAAACAAAAAAAAGGAAACAACAATTAAAATCGAACAAATAGCGGGGCTTCATTGATATCCACCCCAAAAAAAAGCCAACAGGAAACAAGCACCATCGCACCGAAAACTGCATTCAACAGCGAAAATGAGCTTTTGCCGTTCATTATCTTTTTCCGCTCGTAGGGCACACTGTCAGCGTTTCCACTGCTATGTGTCTGCGCTCGGAAAGCATCCCGAAAATGCAACGATCCCTCTAAAAGAATAAAAAAGCAAATACACACAACAGCCATCCCACACACACACACACAAACACGAACAAAAGGCGGGCGAAAAGCTCGACGGGGCCACGATCGGAGGCAAGCGAGTCAGCCAGATGCATTGTACAGTGAGCAGGCTCTTCCACGCCAGCCACCCAGCTTTCCAAGGCCCTTTATTCCGGTGCGCTTGCTTGTATGCGCGTGTTGTCGTCGTCGGCAGCAATACCATCGTCTACTCAAACCCCGGCACACCTCGGCAGGGAGGTTGTTGGATCAAGAAAAACTGGGAAAATGGCTTTGTGTGCAGCAGCCATAGTGCCGGAGTGTGTATCGCGCGACCTCCCCATTCTTATATTCCCTAGCTCACTCTCTCTCGCTCTCTCGCTCTCTCTTTATGTTGGCCGTGAGCTGCACAAAAGCGAACTCGGCACATACAACAGAGGCAGCGAGCGAGGATAACAGGCATCGGCAGCATCGCACACAATCCTGCTCCTTTTCTCTGGTGTTTTGTTCGGGCAAGTCGGATCCGGTGCACCCGGGATAGCCACACAACAGCATCGTTGTACCATAAACACACCACCCAATCCCACTGCTGCACCGTGGTTCGAAGGACACGGACCAACCAGCATCCGCCGGTCGTTGTAGTGCGAGCCGTTGTCGGCTCCTGGATCCTGGACACGGCACCACAACTCTAGCGCACACGAACAAAACCGGGAAAACACGCACACACAAGAGAACCAGAGAGGGTGGAAGCTGCGGAAAACTGGGGGAGGGAGGGAAACTGGCCCGGAAAAGAGAAATAACATCGGAGCGTTTATTTTCATTACAATTCAATGTGTATACAAGGGACCCCCGGAATACGGTAGTAGCAGTAGTGGTAGCGTCCCGGGGGTAGAGTTGCTGTTGGTGTAGCTCAAGTTTTTCAACCCACCCCTTCATCCCTCTTTTTCTACACTCGCGCCCTTCCTACCCTTCAGTTGGTTCCACTCCAATGGCACAACGTCTCCACAACTGGAATGGAATAACCTTTTATCCTCGCCAAACATCATCTCGTTGCTCTCGATTCTCGGGAGGGAGGTCGGGAGGGACTAGCGTAGAGGACGGGGGCAGCATCCGGCCGCTTTCCTTCACCTCCACCCTTGAGAAGCTGATGAATGCACAAAACCCGAGACTGAATCCGAATCATGGCGTGAGTCCTAGCGAGACTTTCAGTTCAGAATCGAACAGCAACCATAGGAGAAAAGGACGCTAGAGCGCTAGAGTGTGTGTGAGAGAGAGAGCTACAAGAGTGAGAGGATCGCAGTAAGCGATGAAGGTGGTGATGGGCGACTGTTGGAAAAACACATACACACACATACACACACAAAATCAATAATTCCCTTTTATTCAGCGTTCAGCGTTGTGCTTTGTGCTTGTTGTTGCTTGTTGCTGCTGCTGCTGCTGCTTGTATTGGAGAGCGAATCCCAAAGCACATGAATGCCACGATAATCAACCCTCCTCCTCCTCCTACTTCTCCCTCTTTCCCCCTCCTTTCCCTCACCCCTTTCTCTCTCGCTCCATCTCTTTCTCGCTTTGGAGTCATTTGATTTCCGGGAAAATGGAGAGTAGCAGCAGCAGCAGCAGCAATCCTCAGCACTAGGGGCACACAATGCCACAGGACTGCCGAGGAACCGGTCACACATACAGTGGAGACCAGTGTCTGTGCGCCTGTTGAGCGCACCAGGCGCACCGCTTGCCTCCTGGCCGACGCTGTTTAGACAATGTTGTCTCAATGCGCGCGTTTTTCCCGCGTCCGCATCCCGCGCGAGTGCATTCCCCCCATCACTATGGCGTGTGGCAGTGTTGCCAGCCGTGTTTGCCGACCGTGATTCCGTGAGGGCGAAATCCAGTTCCTTTCAGGGTTTCGGAGTAAATGTTATTGATTTTCCCTTCCACGTGCAGGCTGCTGCACGCTGCTGATGCGTGTGTTCTGGAAGGTGGTTGTCCCTTTACCCGTCCCTCCCTTCAAGACCCCTCCCAAACAAGCTGTCAGTGCAGTACAAGTTGGGAAGTACACACGGCATCCTCTGAGCATGTAGATGTTTTGGGGCGTGGTTGGTTGTTCTTTCACGTCCCATACAACTGCCGGCTGGTGGCTACACACACAATTGATGTCGTTACCCACGGCCACGTCCCAGGGACATGTGCGAGATGCATCCCGGTGGCAGCAGGGCCGCAATAAATAGGGAGAGCACTCACTTTTGGTGCTTCTTTCCATTATTTCTTTTCGAGCAGCTATTGCAGTCCTGGGAGCTTTTCCGGAAACCCCAAGATGTAATGTATTGAATTGTGCACATACGACTTCTGCATACAATACGCACACACACGCTCATGAAAACTAATGCTTTGCTTGGCAAAGTTCTTCAGGGTTATTATTTTATTCATTCGCTAAACCTTCCACAAAAAAAAAATAACCACACACGCTTGCAGGGAAGAAACTATCGAATTCCCTGGAGAAATGCATTCCAAAGGTACTACGTCCGGGAATGGAAAAGTCGACAAAAAAAAAACACTCACACGAAAACCACACATTTGTACTTCATCTTGATCATGCAATATTAACGTCTGCCGAAGTGCCGGATATTGGGACGGATTTCTACACGGAATGGGAAATTATTTCCTTTTTTTTATGTTCCCGGTTTTTTTTCTCAACTACTCCGTTTACCAGTGCAAATCCTGCCAATGCAAACAGTTTTGCCTCTTATCGACACTTTTGATTCGCGCTTCGCTGTACTTAAGCAAAAGAAGCACCGCAAAGAAGGTGATTAAAGGCAGCACATTGCATACATTCGGGCGCGTGTTTTTTGTGCGCGTACTGCAATCTTTCGGATTTTTTTAAGCCTTTCGTGAGGGTTTTTTCCCCCCCCCCCCGACAAATCCTTTCTATATTGAATAGTTTTCATTCAGTGCAGCTCGGGGGTTGGAATAGCAAAAATGCGCGATTTGAATATTGGTGACGATAGCCCCTTCCCACGTACAGGAAGTGATTAATATATTGTCAAACCCCCGATGGCAGCCCCGTGGAGCAGCAGCATGTTGTCATGGCACCACACAAAGATAGGTCTCCCGGACCGCTGCCCGAATCGAAACACACACACAACCACACGTCAGATAAATGTTTCTAATTCGATTAAAAATAGATTTCAACGCGCATCCTTTCTCGCATGCTGGGTTGACTTTCGTCAGCCCGGGTCCTCCTCCAACGGTTCAGCTGTTACTCCTGATTGAATGAATCAAACCCTTTCTATCATTTTCCCCACCCACCATCCCCCACCCCCCTCTGCGCCCACCCCACCCACATCTCCCGGGATGCAATAGTTTGCGACCAAAAGAAATGATTAATAATAGAATTCATTTTTCGCACACCGTCACAGAGTCAGCCCGGCATCAGCAGGCAGCCATCTCCTAGGAAGTGCCGAATGCATGGAACAACGAGTGCAATTCTAACAAAGTGCGGCTTATTCACCCGGCGGCGCAATTCTTTTTGAGGGTGAAATGGAGGGGGGGGGCGAAGTTGGCAGGTTCCATTGCCTATTTTTAGTTTAGGGAACAAACTCCCTGCTTGGAATCACTCGCGTGACAGTGGTGTGTGACAGTGCACGCGCAGTTTATGCATCGCAATCGCTCCCTTTCCCCTTTCCCTTTTGCCAGCTTTTTTGATGAATGAAAGTGAACTGAACACCGAAAAGGGACGAACCAGCACAACCCAGGGCCACACAAAAACGTCGATCATAAGATTTCATGAGGTTTTTCAATGGAGTTGACGTTTCCCCAAATGTGGGAAGTGAAGAAGTGGGGAGGGTGTAAATTATGCTAACGGGCAACTGGCTGACGTTCATTACCTTGCTTTACCTTCCATTAAAGTCGTTCCGCGTTAAGAAGATCTCGGCGAGTTGGAGCGTGAACGGCCTACCTCAACATTGTTGAAAATGGGCGGGTGAAATCGTTAGCGCACGTGCTCTTGGTGTCGTTTGTAAATTCCTTAAATATTTTCATACTTTCAATAAATCACTTATTGTTAATAATTCGCTTTAAATTTGCAATAATTTGCTTTTGCAGTGCGTAGTTAAAATACTAAACGCGCGAGGTTCTGATTCATTATTTTGAAAAGGAATTTCAAATTTGTAACGGTTTTTACTCGTGCGTAACGCACATGTAACGCCATTGGAAATGTAACGCGTGTTAAATATTTCAAGCAGCGCCATCTAGCGGAATGTAATGGAAGCTCGCCAACACCGAACGAGCGACTTTTGAACCAACAGTAGAACTTTCTTCCAAAATCTTCCGTTTCTTTTAAAAATAGATTTAAAAAAACGAATCACTCAACAAATATTACCATACTTTTGTGTATATATTCGAACATGTTTAGTTTATGGGTTCGCTTTTTTGCTTCCCCTTTTATCGCTATACAAACAGTGTTCCATCAGTAGAAGAAACCCGGAAGCCTGCACACTTCCGGGTTGTGAGATATGTTTAGGTATGTTTTTTTGTTTGTTTGTTTGTAAAATAACAGCATCGTATCGATACCAAATATTAACCACCTACAACAATACGTTCTACAGCACTATTACCTGCGGTGTACACCTTTGTGCACTTTCGTTTACTGTTGGGCGATAATCGTTGGACACTGCGCAACGCAATAAACCTCCCCTAGTTTTGTATATAGATAACATCCAACAGTGAAATGCAAACATCGACCTGTTCAGCTATTTGTAAAGACAGTCCTCTTTTTATCTTTCTTTTTTTTCTTTTTGGCATCGTTGGCACTATTTGTGGCGGTAAACAATCTAACTGGTTGGAAAGAAAGTGTCCCACGAAAGGGGTACATAGAAGATGGATGGGATTTTGAACGGGAGTTGGTTTCTACTCGCCTGCAGGGGTTTTCCTTTTTCTCCGTGGTTAATACTTTTCCATTGACTAACCTTCTCTCTGCGCTTTCTCATCAATATTGTTAAAATAACCATCATAAAGTACATCTAAAAACAATAAGAATAGTCTTACACACATTCACACACACACACGTAGACGACGAATAAACATTCATGGGACACTACACGCCACATGCAAACAACACAGCCTCCATCGAAAAAACCGGAATGAGCCTCTCTGCAGAGGGCGAATTTTCATGCTAAGGAAGAGCCTTTCCCCTGCCCAACAACCCTGGCTTTCTCCTCTGCTCACTCGAACAACGGTTCCGTGTCGCTTTGGGTCGGTGTACCGTCGAGCACGCGGTTCAAGTACCGGTTACGGATCGCTTCCGGATCGTTGCTGCGTCGATCACGCTCCTGCTGGCTATCCGTCATGTCGCCGGACGATCCCTGACCACCGGACATGTGCTGCAAGCTGTAAAGCATAAACATAAAGCCAGTGTGAATGCATTATCTAGCGCATGGCAAGGTTATTTATCGTACGTTTTGCTAGCATAAAGCGAGCGTGCAGCTGGGCTCATGTTAAGCAGACCGTCATTGCTTGCGTCATACAACCAGATAACGATGGTGGCCAGTAGGGAAACTGTAAAACGAATATAAACAAGCATTTTCAGTTTGGATCAGCTTTGTTTCCATTGGAGATCATTCTTACCGATAAGCCATCCGATGAAGAAGATTTCAAGCATAAAGTATCCACCCTTGTCGACGATCATGCCCGATATCATCGAGATTACGGCCAGTCCGAGGTTTTGCACCGATTGGCAGCTGTTGGGACAGAAACCAAGCGGTCAATACACAACCCAAAAAAGGGAGGAAATTCCACACCACACTTACATGCCGTACGCCGTTCCGAGCTGATACTCCGGCACAATCAGCGCCACCAGCGGCCACAAGCTGGAGGCCAGCATCGAGTACGCCAAGCCCATCGTAATCATACCGATGTACGGATTCAGATAGCTAAAGGCAAGCATTCCGTGTGCGACGATCGTCACCAGCACGGACACAAACACCCACAGCACATTGCGCCCGGTACGGTCGACCAGCAGCCCAAACAGTGGGCTCGCCACCGCAGCAATAATGTACACGATCGAGTTGACCGTGTTAGCATCTTCCGACGAGAAATCAAACTTGCGCATAAAAAACACCTTCCCGAGGGCGATGAATGGAAAGATGGCCACGTAGTACGCGACACAGATTACCGTCACCATCCAGAACGAAACCTTGAACGTACGCACATCGGACAGTTTGGCCACTTCGCCACCGGGGGCCGCATCGTTGCGCTTCAGAATGCGGGCCGCCCGGCGATCCATCCAGCCCAGAATGAGGGCACAGATCATCGACATGACGCAGGTCAGTGTGGCAAGCAGCAGCACCACGCCCGTACACATGTGGCCCTGATAGCCAAGGCTCTTCACGTATTTGTAGATCGGCACCATGACGAGGAAGTTAACCGTGCTGCCGACGCGGGCAAACGAAAGCTGCAACCCAAACACCATGTTCAGCTCCTTGCCCTTGAACCACAGCACCGCGTAGCTGTTCTGCGCCACTGCGAGCGATTCCGCTCCAATGCTGTAATGGTAAGCGCGATAAAGAGAGTGAGAGATGCAGGGCGCACAAAAAAAGTGGTTGCATTTTTCGGGGTTGATGCACCCAAACCTGATCCTACCCAAACATGAACCGTCCGACGATCATAAGCCAGAACAGATTGATAGTGGCGCCCATCGCGAAGATCAGCTGCCCAATCAGTAGAATAAACATGTAGATGATCGTACCGAGCCGGATGCCAAACACGCGATCCATCAAGAAGCCACCGATGAAGCAGAGGATCACGTTGGGCCACGAGTAGATCGAGTACAGCATCACGAACTGGGTGGTGGTGAGATTCAGATCCGATTTGAACGTATCTTGCAGTGCGCCCGGATTATCGTAACAGAAGTACGAACCTACCGACGAAGAGCAAGGGATGATGCGTTAATGAATGGGAAAGAGCAAAGGTTTGGGCGCCTCGGCTTCTGCACGAGATCCTCTGCTCGACACACATTCCCGCGTCTTGCGCGTTAGTTTTGACAGGCCCTTATCTACTGTGCGGCGGGCAACGCGTACATACGGTGCGCGTAATCGCGTAGCGTACCGCGTCAGCTGTGAAGAATCGGGGTCGGAGAGCAAAAAATTACGGGCGTAAAATTGCAACGCTTACCGAAACCGACCAGACACATCAAGATAAGGGCCTGGAAGCGATGCAGAAACGAGGACGGGTTACAGCACGCGCTCGCACCGCACCCGGTCAGCCGCTCGGTCAGCTCGTCGTCATCGCTCGTGCGGCCAGCTAGGCGGGCCAGCGAACCGCCGACCGCAGCCGTCGGCTCGTCCGTGTCCGTGTCCGGCTGCAGGATGGGACGGCGCGCTTCATCTTCGTCGTACTGGCGAGGCATACTCTGAAGTCCACCCCGATCAGGCTACGCAATCTGATCGATCTGGAACGAAACGGAACGAACAAAGAGAATGCGGGTGAGTCAAACCGACGACCCACATGCATTACCGCGTACAATAACTATCTAAACGCCCCGTTTGCTACTGGTCAGCAATTAACACACAAATTCACACGTACTTTAGGCAAGAAAACTGTCCCATGGGAATGAGGACACTCGCAACTTACCTTCTTTTTTTCGTTCTTGCTGTACGTGAAAGTTGTATCGATTGTTTATTGCAAGTGCAAACAATAAAGGCTTCTGCCAACAGGTCACACAGCGAACAACCGCAGGCACAATCACAGCACGATCTCGAACCTATTCAATAACACTTTCCGTTCGGTCCTATCGCGCTGACGATTACATAGGTCTTTACAGACACGGAACTCGAACAAAACTCTGCTGGTTTGTTCCGTTCTATTGGACACGGCCGATTGATTTGCCCGGCCCTCCTAACTATCGGACCACTATTTTCCACCACAATTTTTGCGAAACTGTGATGTTTGTGGGTGGGTGTGTGTGCGATGAATAATCACAACAAACTATTCGCCATAACAAAAGCCGTTTATACTACCGGATCTACTTGGGTTTGACCATATGGAAGGCTTTTTCGATGAGATTTTGTTGCTATGGGTGTAGTTTTTATGGACTGGTCTTTTAAATTGTAATGAGAAGTACTTTATAAATGCCTTAATATAAGATTTAGGGTGATTTTCTTTAAATTATAACGATTTGTTGCAGTTTCGGAAATTTGACAGTTCATTTGACAGCTCGCCTTGAATTGAACGGTAAAGGCCCATTCACACACGATTATTCTGTAAACAGCATTTTTGTTTTGTTTTATAAGCCTAATTTGCCAGACTAATTTTAATTTTCTCTTATTTTAATCATTTCTTCAAGCTCTTTACACAAATTTGGTTGACCGTAGAATAACATAAACAACATCTCCGCAGCCCCCGGAAACCCCACTCGGTGTGTATATGGTCCTTCACCTTTGTTGATGTTGTTGACGTCAAAACATACGTGTCGTGCAACGTCGTCGGTGCTGCCCGCAGAACGATTGTTTTGGGAGGAAAATTCGTTCCGTTTCGACCCCGGACACCAGCAGAATGGCCGACCTGAAGCGTGATCTCGACGAGTACCTGCTGTTGCAGGAAAATCAGAAGAAAAACTTTAAGATAGAGATGCCCAAAATGCCATCCCTGCCTACGCCCGACCTGGTTGGAAAGCTGTTCGGCCGCAACCAGGAACCGGAGGCAAACAGTTGGCTAAAGGATACGCAGGACACTTGTTGCCCAAAGCTGGTAAGGATCGGATTCTACCCGGCCAGTGAGTGCATTCCGGACTGTGATCCTATTCCCTCCCTTGTGTTTCAGTCTCGTATCCAGCGGATAGTAGGATTCGTCACATGCATGGGTCTTGGCATTTTCTGCATGATCGTGTCCACCTTCTACATACCCGTGCTGATACTGAAGGCGAGAAAGTTTGCTCTCCTGTACACACTTGGCAGTGTCTTTTTCATCATGAGGTAAGTCGCCCAATGCAACTAAAGCATGTGTGTAATCAAAACCATTCGTTCCGTTTTGTAGCTTTTCATTCCTGAGCGGCTTCGGTGCAATGTTCCGACAGATGTTCTCCCGCGAACGGGTCGCAATGTCGATCAGCTACACCTGCTGCCTGACCGCCACACTCTACTTCGCCATGGTTGCACAAAGTACCGCCCTGACGGTACTGTTTGCCGTCGCCCAGATCATTACGCTGCTGTGGATGATACTGGCCGCCATTCCGGGCGGTATGAGTGGGGTGAAATTCTTCGGCAGCATGTTCCGAAGTTCCGTTTCTAGCACATTACCCGTTTAGAGAGAGGAACAGTAATACACAAAAACCGAACAGGTGGAAAACGGTGAAAGCAAATGTGCAAGTGTGATATCATGTTAGTTGTAGCGTGCGTAAGCCAGAGATTACAATTACGACTAGGTTAAAAAAAGTGCGGACCGGTCTTAGAGGTGATCACAGCCAACAAGATCCGTTTACTTTCTGAGGCTGCGAGCCTAACTACTAAAGTATTTTTCCACTAAACCCGTACAACAAATAAACTTAACAGGAATACAGAATATCAAGCTGAGCTGTTCGTGTGTTGAGATTCCTTTAGCCTTTTAAATAAAAAGATATAGAAATTCATTTTACCTACAAAAATGCATAAATTGGACAATAAAAACATTTTAACCAACAACAAACAATCAGTCGTTTCAATTAAAATCCGAAACCAGCAGTCAGTCTGGCAACACTGCCCGCTGACATTCGCGTTTGACAGCTGTTTGATGGTAAATAAAACAGGGATTAGCAAAAAAAAAGGACCAATCAAAACCACGAAAGCGAAAGTCGCGATTGTTTTGGTGCTGCTTCACAAGTGAGCAGGAGCAATTTGTCTCCATCTGTGATTTAGTGAAAAATGCGCCACTAAGCGTTACTTCCGCCCGGGCGCCAGGAGGTTGGGAGTGTGTGAGCGTGCGCGAGTGTGAAGCACCGAAAGCGGTAAAGTTCTAACTCCACCCAAACGCAACCACACCACAACGACGACGTCGACCAGGAGGACAAAGACAAGGGCTAGGAGGGCTTTCCAGTCCAGAGCGATGGAGTGTGACGATGCGGCCGTCGAACGCCAGAAGCTAGTGTCGAACGATGAGGAGGACGATCAGAACACCATCACGAACCTTTCCTCGAGCGGGCAGGCCAAATCCGTACAGACGCCCATCTCACCCGTTCTGAGCAACAAGGTGCGTCATGCTCGCGCGCGTACTGCCTGCCTTCCGCTTATCAGCACTGGCTGAATCGCTCGTCAACTGTTTTAATCTATCCGCTGGTGTCCTTGATTGGTTTGTTCCATGTTCCGTTGTAGCTGTTTTCCAGCGGCGAAACTAGCCGAAGCCAAAACTCTACCAGCTACTCCCTCGGGAAAGGGCTCGCGAACGATGCACCGCTGGCCGCAAAAGTCAACTACGTTAACGAACGCAAAGCGCAGGATACAAAGCCGAAGGCGAAGAAAATCCAACGAGGTACGTTCCCCCCCATCGTCCGTCCGGATCTTTCGAAATGTAAATCAATCCTAGCAAACAATGCTGCGCTTGTACACACGCACACACGCACACACTCATACACACGCTGTGCATTATCGATTAGGCTCCTGGTAGGGGGTGTTTGCATATGCTCTTGTTGTTTGCTTTTTGTTCCATGTGAATTTAGTTGTGTTTCTTTTCTTTTTTTTCTTTAGTACGTTACCTGCTTGATTTTTATTCTTGTTTTTGTTTTGTTTTTCTTCTCTCTCTCTCTCTCTTCTTCCTTTTCATATAATTTTATTGCTCCCGTTTTGGTTCGAATATCGGTTTCCCCTACCTCTACCACCACCCGTCCCCTCGTGCGCCCGTCCGTCCGTTTCCGTTTTGCTCGTCCGTGTAATCCGTGTGTGGCTTGCTGGTTACGGTCATCCCCGCCAGAGCTCACACCGACCGGTGGTATTCCGATCACCACTACTACCACCAATACCAACACAAACACCATCACCACTGCCACCGCGGTTGGCACAGCCTCCTCTTCCAGCACTAGTAGCAATCTCCCGGACGGGCCGATCGCCGCACCACCGTCGGTGACCGTTCCGCATGCCGGCAGCGTACCGCGCCAGCTCCAATCTCCGCCACCACAGTACCAACGCCCGAAACCGCCGGACTCGTTGCCCTCGGCAACTAGCAGCGGTGTTGGGGGTGCCGGTAGCGGTGGTGGTGGTGGTGGTGGCGGCGGAAGCGGTGCTACCAAACTGCGCCACCCACCGAGTGTGAATCCTGTGTCGTCTGCCTCGGGCAGCTCCATAACGCTCAATGCAAAATCGCACAATTTCTCATCCCGTCCACTAAAGCACCATTCTTTTATATCAGAGGTACCCGACGTGCGGCACATGGAGCGAGCGCTACTAGGATTGCTGGAGGATTTCCATTCCGGCAAGCTGAAAGCTTTCGGTAAGTTTGGTGCAAAGATCCGGAAGAAACGATTTCATTTATTCAAACTTTCTCATCGACTTTTAGGTTCCGGCTGTACGATGGAGCAGATGACGAGCATCCGCGAGCAGCAGGAAAGTTTGGCCAAACTACACTTTGACCTCGGCACAGAAGCATTTACCGGTGGCAGCAATAATCCGAACACCGACAACGAGCTGCAAGCGCAAAGCAATATGAAGAAGCTGGTGCACAAGCTGGAACAGCTGTCCTTCTCGATCGAGAAGCTTCATTCGAGCAATGTGGAAAAGTAGAGCCACCGCGGCTCGGATGTGTGGACCGAGACTGACCTTAACGACGGCGTTGTTAGTCTTTAACCGAATTAGGATAAAACTACTGTGGTAGCGGGAAAATCCAGGAGGCTGTATTACGAACGGGAAAATCGTAACATAGCAACGGCGCAACCAGAGGGACAGAGCGAGAGAGAAGATAATTTTACGATGCGAATGAATAATGTTTTGTACATTTTGGGAATAAAACCACAAATTTTATGTTACTCGGGTTTCCATCACTGTCCTCCACGGTCCAACCAACCACTAGTATCACAACGGTGTGTGTGTGTGTGTGTGTGCCTTAGGCCTTCTTCTTGGCGAATCCGAGATCGTACACCATCTTGAAGATGCCCAGCAGACCGACACCGCACAGCGCCACGGTAATGCCGAACAGGGCACGGTCGGCCGGTCCACCCTTGAGGAAGACGGGCAGCTCGTTCTTCGCCTGGAACGTAATCATCTTCTTACGTAACGATTCCGGCAGCTTGTCCGAGATCATGACCGGCGGTTCTGGATGGTGACCCATGGTGTTGAACTGGTGGTTCTTGACTCTGGAACGAAACGGGCGGAGGAAATCTCTCGTTAAGATTAGATTCGTTCAAAGGCGTCCGTTCGATTTTCCGAGCGTGCAAAAAATTATGCAATCCATTAATGGCGCACACCTAAGCGCTTCACTAACTGATTTCACGCACATGGTTTTATAAAGTTCACCACGGAGCTTATCACGCTTCCTGCCCAACAACACCAGTGCAGACGAATCGGTTTCGCTTACCTGAATCCTGCAGTCTAGCAAACAATCTAGCTGAACTAGTTCTTCCTGCACGCAGAACGCTGATGAAATGGATCTGCTAAATTCACGAACCTTTTACCCCCTCGCGGGCCGAAGGCAAGACACCGCAGGGCTGGTGGAAGAGTAGGCTGGTTGGCGTTGGCAACCGCGCTCGTTGACGATCGTCGTGGCTTACTTCGGTGCAACGGTAACTGTCAAATGGGAGAAGAAAAAAAATCAACTCAGCTGTGCAAGAGTGGATAATTATTTTTAGCGCGCCAAAATGCACTCACCGATTGGGATGCAACGATGCCAGATGTGCATTGCAAAAGCGGTGTACACGGAGAGCAATTGCACTTTGGAAGTAATGCAAAAAAATGTGTTTCTTTTCAAACAATCGATATACAAATCGGTGTGATGTGATGTGAAGTGCTAGTGTTTGATGTGAAGCAGATGTTGCCCGCGTGCTGGAGTAATATGTTTGTGAACTAATGAAGGTCTTTACAATAACTTGGCAAGCCATCAAGAGTAATAGCCCTCAGTGTCGAGCACGTTTACTGTTGACTCACTTACCTAGACATCCTTTCCAGAATTAAAGTTGGTCAAAAAGACAAGTCATTTTAGCCTTATAATGCCATATATTGAATAAAACAAGTATTTGTGACAACTGGACCTTAAACTAGCATTTTAGGGACTCTGACTGTTTCCTTACCAAAGTTAAGGTCTCAATGTATCGAAAGCCTTCCAGCCAACTGCTTCACTAACGCAATAGTCGCTCAACAATGGAACACCACCTGGCACAACCTAGACCGCTCCACACAACTCCGTCCCACCAAGCACAACACAGCTCCTTGAGACGAACCCGATTCCCAGCCACATCCCTTTCCCGGCTTCGCATCGGTCACACCCGCGTGACATATTCCTACCTTCTCGACAGGTCCAGTCCACCACTTGGCAGCAGCTGTGGCGTCAACTTTACCGTCCGTCACATCCTTACCGATTGCCATGGATACACACTACACACCGAGTCACCTGCCAACTAGATACCGATCTCGCTATCATACTATCACCGGACAAGCGACAGCAAAACCGACTCATCCGCACATTCTACGCATCAACAACCTGTACTGAAGGAGATTTAAATTAATAGCGCAATAGCTTTACCATAACACGAGCCATAGTCTCAATAGTTAAGCCATACTCGCAATAGTTGAGACCCAAAGCCTCTATAAAAAAAACGAAATTAAAAAAATGCATCCAGTCATTCTCCCGCGATTCTTGGAACAATGAGCATTGAGAGTCTTCCCGGCTGTAGGAGAATCTCCAGCATTCCTATTACGGAATTCTTCAGATTCCTTCCTGATTTTTCCAACGATATATCCCTCGGATTAAAAAATACTGCTGTTTTTATTTTAAACAAAAAGAGGCTTCTGTTAAATAGTTTAGCCTAGGACCATTTAAAAAATGGTGGTCGAATAAAAACCGCTACTTTTACGAAGCCTCGGCGATTATCTTCCCTTGAAAGCCCTAAAGATAAACAAAGTAAAATGTCTGGTGCAGTTAGAGTTAGAGTCTAAAGGTGATCCTGTCAGTCTTTGGCTGGAACTGCTAGATGCCAATGTCCTGCTCATGAAAGCTCATTATCGCAAGGACCTTTGTTTTTAGCTCCCTAGCATATTTGAACCCCAGGATTTAAGCCCCGATTTGCAATCGTCCACTGCAATTTACGATCAGAGAATTCTACCCTTGCTGCTCTGCTCCTTATCCAGAAGAACCCGTATCGGTTATGCTCAGTGACCAGCAAGTACCTCACCATCCGAATAAGTTGATCGTGGCGGGAAATGATGTGCAATGAAGTGTTCAAACATTGTGATCCGAATCCTTCTTCTTCTTCTTCTTCCTTGGCACTACAACCTCGATAGGTCTCAGCCTGCCATTTCTGGCTTTCGGTGACTTAATTTTACCCGTAGTAAAGTAGTCAGCCTTACAGACGGGGAGGGGGAGGCATTCTGGATGGGATTTGAACCCCGGCCCTGCCGTGTGAAGACCGGACCACCCCTCTGGTCATCCAAATGATCACAAAAAGATCCTATAAATAAATCAATTAAATTCATATCCTTCAAAGTTAACCCGGAATTGGTCTGAAAAATCCACGGCCATCGCAATGTCTACAACCCGCCATCCCTTTTTCGGAATCTCTGGTCCTCTGGACCAGCCCCCGCGTGCCAAAAACTACATGCGTTGTTAGGATTTTTTACATAAAATATATTTCTGTTAAATTAAATATTGTTTTATGTATGTATGTACGTGTATATATATATATGTATATATTAAGATAATTTTGTTTTGCTTCGTTTTTTTTTCTTCATTTATATGTATATATATATACTTAATGTCCACTTTCAACATATAATCATCTTTTTGTATTTTCATCCATTTTCTTCCAGTTTTCCCCCGTCCGCTTCCTTCCTTCCTTGCCGTTTATCCATTTTCCCCACCTTATGTTTACATTGTTTTGTTTGTTTTGTATGGGTTTATATTTTTTGGGTGTATGTGTGTGTGTGTTTCTGTGTAGTATTTACTTCACCTTTTTTTCTTTATGCGTGTTTGTCGTTCCTCTTCATCCCTCGTTCCGTCTCTCGGTAGTAATTGTTACACATTACACACATTGCGCTTGTAGCTTGGTAGTAGTAATAGTAATATATAGTTGGCTGCAGTGCGATAACGTGTCCTCTGGTGGTTGTCCGGTTGTCCAGCTTCGGTTCGAATTTGATTTTACCTACAGCACATAAGCAAACACCGGTCGGCTGCGCATGTTTTTTTTTTGTTTTGTTTTTTGTTTGCTCAAAGCCCCACATCCGTTTTGTGTTGTGTTGCCTTACACCCTAAATCCCGTGTTCCTCTATAACCCTTCTTCTGCGGATAATCATTTCCTTCTTTCGTTTTTTTTTTGTTCACAATCACAATCCCACCCACAAAAAAGGACATTCACAATGTCGCACTCGCTCTCTCTCTTTCGCGCAAAAAAAACAATCAAACAAAAATTCACTTTGTACAAACCATCTGCTCCCCCACAATGACCCAACATACTCACCCCTTCCTATCGGAGGGCGGATGAGAGCTTTCATTCACTTCGGCGCAACATTAGTGGTTACATTCATTCAATTTAATTTTTTTTCCTATTCGTATATTGCCTACATTCGTTTCTTCCTTTCCCGTTACCACATCATCAAAAGCGTGCTTGTTTCGTTTCCTTTTGTTGTTGTGTTTTCTTTTGTTTTCATATTATTTTCCTACCCCACGCACGGTAAAGTAAAAAAGTTAAATAGTTTTAAAATAGTACTAAAAAAAAAACGAAAAAAAAACTCAGGATTGCAATTGATAGTTGGGTTGGGTTGTAGTTGTAGTAGTAGTGGTGGTAGGTAGTACATACTGCTAAAAAAAAAAGTTGAGATAAAAATATGCATATTAAAAATGATCAATCAAATCAAATTAATCCGCGTTTCAGCGCCTGCTTGTAGTACGCGGCCACCCCGCCCCTTCCTCTCCGACCGCCACGACCCATCGTCCCTGGAAGCACGTGCCTTGTCAATTGTTGTCACGATCATTCTTGCTTCAAGTTGCTTATCTAATGCATTCAACTATCCTTCTTCCGCTAGCGAATATTGTTCGTGTCCCTTCCCCCACCCGTGCTAACAAATTGCATACAATCCCTTTTTGCACTTACACACACACACACACGCAGGAGCGCGCGCGCCACACTCCTTCAATTCATTGCACACTCAACGTAAACAAACTTTAACAAGACGGTTCTCTCGCTCGCTCACGTTCTCTCTCCTCTCACAGGTCCAATTAACAAGCTTTGCTATAATCAATTCGTTCTAAATACCCTCTAAAAACCCCCGATCTAGTAGCGGTAGCAGTGCATTGCTCTACCTATCCCCTAGCGCAACCCTAGCCAGTCCTTTTTGCTGCACGTGTGTGTGTGTGTGCGTGTCGAACGCTCCTATAATAGCAGGGGTGCTCAAATCATCCTCATCACCGTCGTAAGTAGAAACCTGATCTCATCCTGTCCCGCGTATAGAGCCGTTGGTGGCGGGTGTAGTAGTAGTTGCGGTATAGTGTTGTGGTAGTATATTAGCATTAGCAGCAGCAGTTCTTTAAAATTTTGAAGGATTTTTCTTTGTAGCTTTTTCCCTATTTTTTCTCTTTAGCCAGCCGTTTCGCAGAAACAATGCCATATCATGAAAATCATACCCTCCCGGAAAAGGAAAAATTATGCGCGCATTTTTTGTTTAATATTTACAATTTTTGTGTTTTCTTAACCAAAAAAAAACTAAAACCGAAACGATAACTAATTTTGGACTCTTTCTTTTCCTTCCTTTTCATTTACACACTGTTTTGTTTTTTTTTTGTTCTCATTTTCTTTTGCTAATAGTGTTTTTCTTCTTTTTGTTTCTTGTTAGGCGCCACATCATCATGCAGTATTACAATATCCACAAATAGATGATATTTTGTTTTGTTTCTTCCTTCTTTTTTTTTGTTGTTGTTGTTACCTAAACACCATCCATTTACATTTTCATACACTTATTAACACAAACATGCACACATACACATTTTCGATTCTTTTTTTTCTTCGTTTTTTGCGTTTGTTCATGGGGGGGGGGGGGGGGGTTTGATAGCAGTCTCTTATAAATGTGATTGCGGTTGTGCTAACCTGCTTAAAAAAGTGATGGACATTTAACAATGCGTTTGATGCCTTCTGTGTCCCCCTGTGTGGTATACAGTGTTGCCACAGAACCAAGTTGCGTTGCGTGGTTTCTGGTTAAATGCCAGCTATTTTCGCTATCCCCTTTTTTTCTTCGTCTATTTAAATTCCAATTAATTAAAGCCATTCTTTTCCAGTTGTTTTTCTTGCGTTTGTTTTTTTTTTATCATCTTTCTTCCTTTCTTCTCACACATGTTCCATCTAGTTAGTTGACTGGAATATACCAAAAAGCATACATATGTGTATAAAAAAATATTCTTCTTTATCGCCTATAACGTAGAAATGAAATAATTTACCATACGCACACACACACATACACACACACACAAACAAAAAAATGCACCATTTTGATTGTTGGAACAGTGTGTTGGAATTCAAGTAGTATAACCCGCCTTTTGTGTCAGTGTCAAAATACCTATCATATAAGGAGCCTAAAGTAAGCAATACGGCCAGGCCGTTCTTTATGAATAAAAAAAAAAAAAAGGAGCCTAAAGTATAAACTAAAAAAAAAAGTAGAACAAAACTAAAAACAGGCTTTAAAGCCGACCAGCATATTGATCCGAACGAAAACAAAAAAAAATAATAATAAAATTGCACATCATTTCTTGCACAAAACACAGATGACTCGTTCACTTCTTCACTACCAAAAACGAACAATAGAACAATAAATCGAAAATGCGTCTGTGCATCACTACTGTTTGCCAGTAGAAAGTGGGGGGGGGGGGGGGGGAAGGATGGAGAGTGGGCAGAGTGAGCGGTAGGGCAGGAGGTCCCCGCCATCTAAGGGTTCTCTTTTTGTCTAGGGATCTCATCGTTCAAGATGGCTATCTTCCCTGTGAGCTCCTAGTGTAAAGGAGTTCACCCTCAAAGGGACGAGGATCTGCCAGGAGATGTAGCTGTCGAAAGGACCCCCGTCATCCAAAGCTTCATCGACCTGGGACTTCAGAATCGAAGCGTCAGACAAGGCTCCCATCATCTAAAATGAGGAATCTTGTCTTCCAGGCCTCATCTTCTAGGTTTCAACAGTCATGTCCAGAGTTATTCCCCAACACAGACCGCCTCAAGTCTAGACTCATCCCTGGGTCCCATTATTTGTCCCATTAGAGGGGGAAGCTAGTGCGACAAAGCACACCTTGTCGTATTATGGAAGACAAGTCCTATCGAGCCTTCAACAAAATGGGACTGAAATCAGACAGCGAGAAGGAGAAACAGAGAGAGAGAGAGAGAGAGAGATGAATAGTACATAAACGGAGCTTAAGTACACGTTGGTTCCCTCAAAGATTCGTGGCGCTCTTTTTGGGTGCTTCTTATTTGCTTCTGAATCGGGAAGGATGGGATGGTTTGTTTTGATTTTCTTTTCTTTTCTTTTTTTGTACAAAATTTACTAACACACTAAAATAACGCAATTTTGATGCGGAGGTAAAACAGAAAAATACACAATCGTTTCTTATATGCTCATACATGGAATGCATGGTTCGTTCCGGATTTTTTGTTTTGTTTTTTTCGGTGGTTGGACCCTATGGAAGAAAGTGTTTTTACCCGTTCGTTGACCCTTTTTCGGTATGTAAAGGGTGAGAAATGAGGAAGAAGAAAGAAGAGTGTAGTAGGGCTTCTTTAAGGATGGCATGGACATTTCGGCTAAGGACAACGCTGGGTTTTTGGGGCGCTGTGCGTGTATGGGTACGATCTAGCCCAGTAACGTACTATTACAGTGTTCACATACATGCGTTGGGAGAGCGTTAGACAGTAAGGATCAACCCGGGTGTTTCCACATACACTTATGCGCTATTGGAAATTGTTGGAGAGATTATTATCGGGATAACGATGCATCCTGGCAGGTCCGCTTGAGACCGAGTGAGTGTTTAAAGGATTTGCTTAATCTTTTTTTTTGCACTGCACAAACCCCCAAAAAATAAAATAAAAACACTGCTCATTTCATCTGCTATGCAGTTGTAGACAAATACGCGCACACACACACAGATACGCCCGATGGGACGCTTCACGGCGGATCTCTACTACCATTAATAATACTTGTTTTGTGTTTCTTCTTCCGCATCTTCCTTGTCATTGATTGGTTGTGCAGCACCACGCGCGCGCACACACAACGGGTAGAATGTGTATTGATGTATGGGTGATTGTTGCAGGATAAACTGCAGAGCAAAACGGAACGACTATAGGCATTGGGGCATAGTAGTGGGTAGTAGTGGGTAGTAGAGTAGTAGTAGTAATCGTACTAGTAGGTAGCTGTGTACTGTAACACCGAAAACAAGCCCAAGCACACGCAATATAACGCTATATATATATGTGTGTATATCCCCCCGTACGAAACAAACACAAATTAATCCGCTAATAAGGCCAATAAACAATATAGCAAATGTAACAGTAGCAGCAGGATCGGGAGCGCGATCCATTCTCTTATGTGTGTGTGTGTGTGTGTGTGTTGGCTGATATCTATATCTAAATGGATATTACATTGATCGTGTTGTTGCTCGCTGTTTGATTAGCTATTATATCGCTGCATCGCGTGCAGTTTCCTTCCCCCATTTACATTGTTTAAACATTGTTTTTGCGCACTCACCAATCATAAATACAGGACACAGGAAGGAATGCGGCGGGCCGAGAAGTGTCGTGATCGGCTCCGGTATCGGACGTTTGGAAAAAGCTTCATCTAAACAGTTTAGCTTTCGAGGAGTTGTATGCGCGTGTGTGTGTGAGACACTGAATGTTTTGAGTCCGCGGTAATTTAACCAACGGAGTGTGGATGTTCTTGTCTTCTCTTCTGGAATTTCGTTCATGTGTTTTTTTGTTGTTGTGTGCAATTGCTCTTCTCTCTTGCTCTCCATTGTCCCCTTTGCTGTGGTGGTTTTGTGTGTATGATGGTGCTTTCGTGTTGTTTAATGCAACATACATGTTTTGATTGTTTGTGAGTAGACTTATAATTGCGTTTAAAAAGTATCGGTTAGTGCGCACTTTCACATGATTTTTCTCTTTTTGTTGTTTTGTATTCTTTTTGTTTGTTTGTTCTGTGTATATTTTATATCAATAATCATTTTTATATACGGCCCCGTTGCACTGTTGTAACGTTTTTCATGCTTTGTGGCAAGCATGGGCGCTTCCGTGGATGGTGCGCCTTGGGGGTGGGTAGGGCCATGTGTTAGCTACGTTCGTTAGACATATGAAGCGACGATATCCCTGCGGCGGACAGACAACAGCACGACAACATCAAGAGGACAGCACAATGACACAGCGGAGCGTTCGCTTTCGCAAAAATGGGGAAGAGAGAGAGAGTGTGCGTGTGTGCGTGTGTGTATACATGTCTGCCGTCTGCTTTACTTCAGAAAAGCGGCCACAATGATGGACAGTAGGAAGAGCGCCGCCACACACACGACCGCTTTGCTCGAGTCGGGTTCGAAGAATTTCTGCAACTGTTGCAGCGTGGTGGACGCGACCGATTCACTGCGCGACCCATGATGATGTCCATCCGCGTCCGGACCGTACCCGTTCGTGCCGGCCAGTAGCGCACCGGCCGACGATTTGGTCAGCACCAACTCACCCCGACTGTTAACCACGTTGCCCTGGAACATGGTGCGTCCGTCGACATCATCCGCCCCGGCACCGTGGCCCGATCGGCCCGCGTTCGCGCTCGATCGGGGCACGTTCGCGGCCAGATGGTGGTTCAGCACCGGTGAAAACGGTCCGTTCACGTGCTCACCGTTCTGGCGCACACGTACCGGGCATACCTTGAATGCGTAGCTGACGCCATGCTGCAGATTGTGCACGGTAAATCGCGTTTCGGGTCCACGGTAGGCCTAGAAAGCAAACAAAACAAAAACACACAATTATACACGAGGATTCTTGTCGAATGACCCAACGCGCAGCTCACCTGTTGAAATTCTTGGTCCCTAGCTTTGGCCATCTGCAGTATGTACTCGATCGGATCGACGAACGGATTGTTGCGGCTCGTCTGCCACTCGATCGTGACCGATCCGTGCCGGGCAGAATCGGCATTCGACGAACCAGCGGCACTCGCCGGGTGATCAACGCATACGCGTGGCACCTTAATGCTGTTCGGTGCGGCCACCGCCGTCGTGAAGGTAAAGCCGTCCGAAAACTCGCCCCGGCCGGCGTGCCGCGTCTCGACACATATCCGGAAGGTGTACGCGGTCAGCTCGTTCAACCGCATCACCTTGCACGTGTTGCGCGTTCCGGTGTACACGTTGTGGAACTCACCGGTGCGACGGTTTTCCATCTCGACGTAGTAACGCGCCAGATCGATATTTTTGCCCTCGCCCCACCGAAGCTTCAGATGCGCGTAGCCAGCCTGAGCGCATTCCAGCTTGGGTGGTTTGGGCGGTAGTGGAGATGTGGTGAATTTGATGTAGCTTGAGAACGGTCCCGCACCGATACTGTTCACCGCCTGTATGCGCAGCTTGTACGTCGTTTCCGGGTGCAGATCGCTGATCAGCAGCATGTTGCTGCTACTCGCCGTACGACCGCCGGCCGTTGCCGCCGAACCACCTGAGTGCGATTTGCCGTTGCTCTTGGTGGAGTGTGCTGGACTGCCCGCGGCCGATGCTGCCAGTTTGCCTAATTTGCTATCTACTAAATTCGCTGCAGCGGCCGTTGCTGCGGTCGCCTTGTTCGATGGTTCGTCTTCTGCGTCGGTCGACGCCGCACTGCCGACGGATGCTTCCTCCTCCTCTTCCTCCTCCTCGTCGTACTCGTCGTCGTATTCGGCGGCACCGGCGGCGGCGGCGGCGGCTGGGTTGTGGTGCTGGTGGTTGTGGTGGTACCCGGCAGCCGTGTGTTCGGGCGAGGTAGCTGCGATTGCGGCCGCACTGGCACTGTGAGCGTCCGTCGTGATCAACCGATCGCCACACTCGATGTTGTACTGCGTCACCGGCGACCCGTTATCATGCGGCGTCTGCCAGCTTATAAGTATACTCTTGGCCGTGACCTTCGGTCCACCGACGGTCGGTGCGTTCGGGGCGGCTGCCGGCATCTGCTGGCTGATCGATACCGAGTACCGGGAGCAGCCGGCCGCATTCAGCGCGCACACCCGGAAGTGGTACCGCGAGTGGGGATGTAGATTGCGCACGTCGGCGGACCGATGGGCGCCACGGTACACCGTCTGGTAGTTGGCATCACTGCTGCTGCTGGTCGTGGTGGTGGTGGTGGTGGTGTTGGTGTCCGACGAAGCGACGGACGACACGTTGGAATCGGCACTGGATTGAAGAATGTATTCGCTGATCGGCGACCCGTTGCTGTGCGGCTCGGCCCACATCACAGTTAAATGCGTTGGCGATTTGAGGACGATCGACAGATCGCGCGGTGATTCGGGCGGAGCGGCCCCAGCAGTGAAGGTGAACTCTTCCGACCACGGGCCGGCACCGATGCGGTTCAGTGCTCGCACCTGCACGGTGTACTGCTCGCCCGGTAGCAAATCCTTCGCGACGCAGAACATATCCTTACCACGGTACACGGCACTGCGCACCTTCGTGCTAACCGACTCAACCTCCATCTCGTACTCTAGCACAGGCGAACCACCGTTGTAGTCGGGCTTGTCCCAGCCCAAGCAAGCCGCGTACGGCGTCGGCGGTGACTTGCAGTAGGCTTTCTGCGGTGGTCCAGGCGCAACCGGTTCCGTCGTTACGAGACACGGCTCGGAAAAGGTGCTAATACCGCCAGGGCCTTCGCACAGCACCCGGATCTGGTAAGCCGTACCGGGGTTAAGCCGTTCAATCGTTGCTTCCGACTCTTTGCCACTGTAGACGCGATCGTACGACGCACCGGAGCTGATTTCCAGATGGTAGAGAGCGATCTCAGCCCCGCCCGTATCGTGCGGTGGATCCCACTTTACCCGGAATCCGTTCGCGTGGACCTTTCCCTTCACCTGTGGTTTTGCAGGCCGGCCCGGACAGGTTGGTAGCGTCCGGAACACAACCTCCTCGCTCCACGGACCCCGTCCGTTATCGTTTTCGGCCCTTAATCTAAACTGGAATGTTGACGCACGCCGCAACCCGATGCACTCGTACAGCGTATCGACGCCGTTGTAGATGTTCCGATACCCGTACCCCTGGTCGTCGTTCATCTGGAGCGTGTACTCCTCGCACGGTGATCGGCGCTGCCAGGCCAGCTTCAGCGTGGTAGCCGTCGCGTGTCGCAACGTTGGTGGACAGGGTTGGGCCGGCGCGTTTCCTACGGTGCTGAACTTCACCACATCCGAGTAGCCGCTGCGACCGTACTCATTCACCGCCGATAACCGGAACACGTAGTACGTCGACGGTTGTAGCTTGTTCAGCTGGAACTGCTTACCCTTCGTTTTGCACACCTCCACAAACTCGTAGCTCAAATGTTGCTGCATCGATTGTTGCTGCTGCTGCTGCTGCTGTTGCTGCTGCTGTTGCTGCGACGAATGGTGCACCGCCGAGCCGGCACTCTTGCCATTATCGCACTCCAGCACGTAGTGTATGATGTGCGACCCATTGTCGGCCGGTGCGTTCCAGCGCAGCTGCAGCGAGTTCTTGGTACGAGCTAGTAGCTTTGGCGGTGGCGGCACATCCGGTTCGCAACCGGGCGTATTGAACACCGTCGGTTCCGTCGGTGAACCGTGCAGCTGGTCCAGGTAGACCTGCAATCGCACCGTATACTCCTGGCCCGGTCGCAAATCCTGCACCTTGCACGACAGCGACGAACCCTTGAAAATGCTCTTATACTTGTTCTCCTTGCCGTGATCGCTCAGCAGCACCTCGTAGCGCAGATCCTGCACGTTGAACGGTAGCGGTTCCAAGGCACCGGGGATGGGTGGCGGCGGGACGACCGGGACGGGCCCGCCCGGTATCACCGGGGGCGGCACCTGTACCGGGACCGGGGTCGGCGGTGACCATTGGAGTAGTGCCGTGCGGGGCGTTATTTCGGTAACCTGCGGCGACGGTACCGAGCTCAGGTGGTCCACTATGATGGACTGCGTGTTGTCGTCCTCCTCGTCCGGTGCGCTGGACGTTTCCTCCTCGGAGGTCGCCAACGGGGTGGTAATCACAACGGCTGCCGTCCCGTTGCGGTGGTTCATGTGATTAGGCAGCAGATGGTGTTGGGGGCCGTGCTGCTGGGCTTTCCTAGCACCGCCGCCCCCACTCCCATTCAGTTCGGCATGCTTTCGTGGGGAATTGATCGGCGTCGTTGCAGATGCGTCTAAAATGGAAAGAGAAAAAAGAGGAAAATTTTAATAGCACCTAGTTCACTTAATTCGATTTATCGTCGCATCCGGCCAGATTCTTACTCAATTCCCGCTGCTTCTGGTCCAGCTTTCGATGCAGTTTCGAGTGCTGCCGCTGGGCTCGCTCGTCCTTATGGTAGCTGGTGTTCGTGTGCGGTGGCGACGGTGAGTGTGGCACGTTTCCTTGCGGTGTGTGAAGCCCATGGTTACCGCCGACACCAGCTCCGGCACCCGTTCCACCGTTCGCTCCAATCAGCTGCGGTGGATACATTTGCGGCGCACCGGCACCGGGTCCTGCCGGGTAGCTGGCGGCGATCGGGTTGAAAAATGGTGCCGTCGTACCATTTATCTGTAACAACGAGGAATAGTAAAATAAAAATCAGCATTATATAACACACACACACACGGCTATAAAGCACTACAATAAACCAATTCCGATTTGTTGCTCCATTACATCCCATACCGTAAGCACTATTTTTGCCACGGTGGCAGGTTTCCGTGACGGTTCCATTACGGATAGTAGAACAGTGGTTTTACAATCTCAATAACAATATCAAACTAAACACACCGAAACATGAACCAGCAGAAAAGAAAATAAATCTAATGCCTTTTTTTCTATATGTTCGATATCATACGATTGATAGGGAGTTTTTTTTTCCTGTTCACGGCACAGATGACACGTCAATAGAGTAAATGCGTCTGTGGCTCGCGGTATAGACGGTACGGACTAAATGCACAACATGTTACTCTATCTTCTCCACCAGAAAAATGCTTTCTCTCTCTCTCTCTCTTTCTCGCTCCCTATCGCTACACTCGACAGGTTGCCCTTTTCAGACCAGAGCGCACTATAGGAAGGCGGCGGACAAAAATTAATAATTCGACAGCTCTACATTTTTACAGGTTGTTGCGACATTAATGTAATAATGCGGCATTAATGTTTTAATGTAGGTCGTCTATTGCTTGTTGACAACTTATTTTTGAACGATTCCCATCCAGCAAGATCCATCTGTAGAAATGGTTGTCATATTTCGGTTATGATCTTTGTGACTGGAGGCGCCTAGTACTTGAACGAGAGTTAATGTTACTCCATTTTTGATCTATAAAAGTACATTGTATCCTGGAGTGTTTTGGAGGATTTCCATACATCTTTGGTTTCTTCCCGAGGTTTTTTTACAGCTTTCAAAATATTTCATAAAACATAAATAGTTTTAAAATTTTTTAAAGCGTTTCCAAAAATATGTTGGAGGACCTAGAAACCAAAAAAAAATACCAACGAAAAATTATTACGTTGGAAACCACCGTTTGAAAAACCTCGTGATGAAACCAAAAATACATGAGCCAGCGTAAAAGAAATCATGTTAGAGCACCAGCAAAACACGATGGGATCTCTCTTTAAGGATTGTAGTGCTGCATTTCCAAATCATAAAAATTGTGTAAAACTCTCGCACTCACTTTAAGCACATTTTTCTCAAACAAAACCTCAACAAAAAATATAGTTTTTTCAACCTGCCAGATTGTTCCCCACCCATCCCCATAGTGAAATGCGCGCTTGTCAGTCATTAGCCTCAAATAGGTTGTTTCAGGTGGCCCATAAATGCAACAACAGCACACCATAAACCACATGCATACACACGCACGCACACCGTGCATAACAAGCATTCGGAAGGGACAAACAGTAACAGCGGCCCCAGCCAGACCAGACGATGGCAAATCGCCACGTAAGCGCCTTAATTTGTGTCCAATCGCACACTCTGCTGACGATTCGCCATTCTATTGGCCCGGTCAGTATATACTGCCCCGTTCGTGGCGTAACGTACGTGGCAGGCTGATAATCGAAATACAGGGGACCACCAGAAAAAAAATAACGCCAAATAACCCCAGAGGCCGGGGTGCTGTGTGTGTGTGAGTGTGTTATCAACCCCTCTCTTTCCACACCCCCCTAAAAACCCGAGTACTCTACGCCGGTGTGTTATCTTACAACCGGCAACAAAAACATGCCACATACATTAGAGTTTGGGCGACGTCAAAAACCTTGGACTAGGCTTGGAGGCTTGGCGTTGGTGTTTGCCGTCGCAGTTACGTCCGTTTGAACGCAACGAAGGGGGTTCAAGGAGCGTTAATAGCAACAATGCGAGATGAAATTGCTTTCCGACAGGAAGTAGCGTCTCAGGCGAAGATTTGTGACCAACGGCGGAACAACGGGCTTACAGAGGCGTCCTCTGCTCTCCTATCTAGAGTCACACTCAAGCCACACCGGGGGTTTATATGGCTGCAACCGGTGATGGTGATGATGACGAGGTGAGAAGGTGGCTTCGGGGTTTGTTTACTTCAACTTCTTGAATGACTGTCTACGACGCTTGGCCCATTCCGCTTGTTGTCCACTGATTGTTGTTGTGTTGTTACTCAATCTTCACCACCCCCGAAAGGTACGTTGTTGTCCGCGTGTTTGCACTAGATAAGACATACATCATCTTTTGAGCGAGCAGGGTTGGTTTGCGAGATGCGGGTTGTGTTTTTATTTTTAAAGCCCCGAAATCCTTTTCTTGGAACGCTCTCTCCGCAAAAGCATTTCAAGTGCAGGGTTCAGAGCTGGCTCAACTTTCGGAATCCTGAGGCATCATGGGCAGAGGAGATAGAATGTTGTGCGTGGAGTGTGGAGATTAATTTAGCACGCGATTGCTGTCGATTCTACGAAGCGGAACCTTCCAAGGGTGGGCTGATGATAAAACTGGCCACGCCAAGCTATAATTCGTGGCCCATTTGCTGGTGCTTTCAACCTCCGGTGTCCAACCACCACCGCGCGCGCGCGCACATGGGCGACAAATGGGCGACGGCGGAAGTAGATAAACTTGCCCCGATACCAGCCCCAACATTACAAGCCAGCGCGCGCACGTGATGGAGGACTAGAAGTAGTGGTGGCGCGTGTTGAGCGGAAACATGGGTTAGCAAATTAGTTCCAGTAGTTTTTCTGTGTTTGAAAGTACCACTCTTCCAACCCGAGAACGCTTCAAGCTTTTAGCGCTTTTAACTATTTGCGCGGGAGGCGATCGACGAGCGAAGACGGGAGAGTGAAAAAAACAGGCCAAAACCAGCACAAAACATTCAGCGACCCATAAACATGAAAAAGGCATCGCCGTCACCAATCGCAAAACCACCCCCGGCCTGGTAGCAGAAGGCCAATAACCTAATCCCAAAATTGCACACTGACATGACCACGCACGCAGGTTGTGTGGTTGTGTGCGGGTGGCTGAGGGCATAGGGTACCCTAACACAAAAAAAAAAAATCGAGAGCAACAAGAATGCGATCAAATGACGCTGCAATTTCCCTGCCACGCACAAGGCTTCGGGGCGCTGCATAGACTCCACTCTGCCGTTGACCAGGTGGTTCAGCATTTTGTCACCCGAATTTTAATTTCAGATCAATTGTCTCTTTCGGTTTGTTTGGTGGTTGCACAACATAAAAGCTCTCTCTCTCTCTCTCTGTTTTTTTTTTCTCCTGAATGCGATTTTATCCGGTTGGACTAGTACAAAGCCCACGCCACAGGAAGGCAGGGTGACAAACGCAATTTTGGCGTTTCTTCAACCGCGGCAACCGGATGTATGCCACTCACGGTGGTTCATCCACTCACGATCTCCCCGGTGTGGATCCGGTTCCTACAGTTTAAATTTTGCACACAACGCATCACCAACTTCAAGGGTGCGCTGGTGATGATGATGATGATGATGATGATGGGAAGTCAATTAAAAATCTCCAAAAACACAAACAAAACGCATCCTCCTATGTAGCTTCTCTACCGGAACTAGACACGTTTTGGTGTGGCCAGTTCGGAGGCCATGCTTTGATGCTTCGTCCATTCGATACGACCTTGAGAGTGTGAAGCCACACACAAGGTGCAATTCGGCACAAACGCACTAAGCTCGGGTCGGTCGATCAGGCGAAAACTGCGCAATAGGTCGACACCGCGGCTCGCTCGCGAAACATTCATCAGCATTGACATTTTGCATTTGGATGCTTCTCTTCAGCGCTTGGCGAAGGTTTTCAGCTCCACAAGGGTGGAGAGGACCGACGACTTCCCCCCTTACCAGGACAGGGGGCGTCGTTTTTGCTTGCTATTGTTTCAAATTTTTTGGGGTTAATCGCGTTTGGAGTTTTCATGTGTGCGTTAATCTCGACAAGAGCTGCTGGTGGGATTAAGTAACCTTGTGACTTTCGCTTTGCGTTTAAGCCACACACGCTTGTTGACATTTGGTGAAGTCTCATCAGGGGGGGGCCTAAAACTTCAACTTCTGACCTCTCGCCTCTCTCTCTCTTGCTCTGCATGACTGATATTTCATCATTTCTCTTCCAGCCATCATGTGGTTCCATACAGATGGCCCCGAAAAACACAGCCTCTTCTTGCAGTTGTTGCCCACCGAAATGCGCACCATCATAAACCGAGCGAGCGAAGGTTCGGTGGCGCTGTTGGTGCGCCATCATGTTCGACAACGCAGCGGCGCGACATCCATCATTACGTGGTGCAGCAGGAATGAAGAGAGAAGTACAACAACAACAACAAAAAAGTCGGCCGAGTGTGTTCTTTTCATTGCGCCAATGATGGGCACCAATTACGCGTACATCAACGCCGATGCGCGACAATGTAGTTGCGCTGTAGCGTAACCCGTGGGCGCTCGTCTGTTGAAGCGATAGACAGCTGCGCTCACTTGTGTGTGGTGGTTGCTGCACACGCTCAGCAATTCCGCCCGTTGTCGATTATAATTGTTCATATTTTTTCCAACCCCCATTTCTACCCCTTTGCTCCCCCCTAGTACTCTCCTCCGCTGCATCTGAGGGTGGTCATGGTGAGACCATTTTTAAATCGACGCCTAATACTACACATCAATATGAGACAGTGAGGGCAGAGTGCTGGAGGAGGAAGAGGTGGTGTGTCTCTTGCTCTGGCGTTGCTCATTACGCTTGATATATTTTCCAACAATCACAACACCAAGCGAAAGGCGAGGCGAAAAGGGGAGGGAACAGAGCAAAAACACCCTTGTGTTCCGGCATCTGGACGCGGCGCAAATGGCGTGCGCACGTAGTACATGAGCATGCATGCCCTGCCGGGCCCGTTCCAATCATAATCTGATCAAATCCGGAAGCAACACTTCCTCCTCCTCCTTCTTCTTCCGACGACCTTCCGAGCGGGATGCGGACTAGAAATAGAGCCGAGAAAACGCAACGCGCGCGCATTTAGCGATATACACTTTTCCACGTTCATATCCCTTGGACCGGGAGCAGGGGGGGAGAGCGCTGGTGTGGCACACACAAGGGCCAGCCAACACATCCAGATCCCGTTAGTAGTGGCAAACTACCAGCAAGCTACGACCAACAGATTCCAAATTCCCACCAATCGAATATTCGATTTCTTCGTTTCGTCAAGCTTTGTTTCCTGCTTCCGTTAGAGTTCCGATTTCCCACAAACTCGCTCAGCCGATACAAACTATCCCGGAACGCTTTACTTGGTATTTAGTGGTAGTAGTAGTATGAGGCATTGTGTTTCTAAAAGTATACAAACAAAAATATTAGTTAACGGACAACTTCCCTATACACTCACAGCACAGCTCAGATTCACCGGGGACATCACCACCGGTTGCGGCTTTGCTGTGTGATCGGGATAATAATATATACGCCATCCCCATCCCCATCATCATAAAACTGTATATTTTTGCCCATTTTTATGACCATTTTTAACCGCACGATCATTTAAACCGACCGGACCGTGTAATGGGCGCGGATTCCTTGGTCTCTCCGCATGTTTGGTCAGCAATCTTTTCGCCATATTTTTTTTTTCTTCGCCGCTGCTGTTGTTTAATGGTAAAAGAGGTTTAATTAGTTTGCCGTCTGCCAGCACCTTCATCAACCGAGAATTAAAAAGCGGCAGGATTGATTTGCGCTGTGGTCTCTCTTCTTTTGCTTTTGAGCCAATCGCGCAGAAAATCGCCGCCGCACATATAGCATGCGGAAATCATTAGCCTTGTGGGGCGCCGGGGTCGTGTCCGAGTGTCTCTGCATGCTCTACATAGATACATATGTGGAGGGCGTTTTTATACGTCCGACACGACTTTTACGACTCCCCGGACTGACCAGTCCAAAATGTCCGACTCTGGATCGTCAGTCAGACTATAAAGCCAAGAGCGCCCTCAAGAAGCCTAAAGCGTCAGTCAGGTTGATGCAGTTTTCCATCCGGTGGTCCGGTTTTTGTTGTTTCTTTTACTGCTGCCAACCTCACCAGCGGGGAGGGAACCTCGCTGGAACTGTGTTCTAAGTATAGCTTGCGATACACATTAACAGTCGTTCTTTGAAATGCCATTCATCGACGCACCGGCGCGGAACATACGTGGTCTACGGTATACTACTTGTGCTTTCCACTTGTGCTAACTGCTGGAGAAAACATGCATATTATTACGGGTTTTTCTTTGCAATGCTACATTCGACCAATTCCAGAGCGCAAAAGAATGGATTTAATTGATGAGTAATAGTACCCCCCACTTGTACAACTTCTTGAACGTTTGGCGCACAAGAAACACGCACTCCACGCGCTCGATCGCGTCTATTTAGCAAGCATCAAGCGGAATATACATATCTTTGCGAGCGTTAATAGCGTGTCCCGGAGCTTAAACTCGCCCTCCCGGAACAGCGGAACACGGCAGGCGATGCTGGACCGGGCGATACTGAACGTGCCACAAATTAGCAACAAATCAGCGCGTACACCTTTTTACGCTTGCTGGTGCCGGTTTGAGAAATGTGTGAATTTCCAGGCGAATACGTTAGCACCGGCTATTTATTGTAGCTCTTAGCGGGATGCCGAGGCATCCGAACCGTCCCGCCCTGCTGCTGGTGCTGGAGATGAGTCATCCCGACGCACAATCTGGACAGCAGCAGTCCAGGGTGAAGATTTTTGCTTGCTGCTAACTACATACTTCCGGTAAGTGTGTGCGGCGCGCGCTCGAACTACTTACAAATGCTGACGGATGCAGATGATGCTGGACATTGCCTTGCCGGAGTGGTTGGGGCGGCTGGGTGGAAAGGATGACGTGTCGCAGCGTGCCGTTTTCGTCCACTATCTGCTGCATCATGTGGCCGTGAGGTACCTGCATCGGCATCGCCATCGGGGGCGTCCCGTTCTGCGACACCATTGGCAGTGTGACGGGACCTGAAAGAAATGTTGGAGAAGAAAACGCATTAGATTAGGATATATGGACGAGACTTTTTGGCTAATGATTTCTGGATAACTTCGAACTCCGGATAGGTGGGCCAAACTCCCGCCTTATTAAATCGCCATCATGCTCGAGGGGCACATCACACAAAGAGCGAACGAACACGCCATTGCATTTTGTTTACGCTTCGCTTTCCAACACCATCCTCTCCTGCGTTAAGATAAACGGACCTTTCTTCCCTGGTTTTGCGTGGTTTTGCAGTGATCTGTAAGTCTGTGTAAAATCGATTCTTAAAATATCCCACACCCAATACATTGACGCGGTGTTGGTAGGTAGGTCGCGGATCCGTGTGACCTGATTTCCCACTCGGTTCGAGATTAAGATGCGCGAACTCCGCACTCCCATTCCTATCTATCTCACACCCCACCCCTGCTCGGAATTGTTATTTACGTATGCACTTTTAAAACAACTCTCCACGGCATACTGGACACGAACAAGATATTACTGAAGAAAGGAGGTTTGTAAAATAAAACAAACCATCAAGCCGGCCGCGTGTATGTGCGTATGTGTGTACTTTGTGGCGCAGGTCAGACATTCCAGGACATACACCATGTCTCGGCTGTACTCCGGCTCCGGATGGCGATCCACCGTTCGGTTAATGCCCTCGCGAGAAGCCAATTGGAGGCAAATAAACATACTGCCGTCAACTCTGCGTGGACACTCCTCCTCCTCCTCCTCCTCCCTGTCTTCTCTCGATCTCTGTACGTTCGCGACGTCCGAAATCACGAGTACTAATTTTCTGTTCAGCTGATGACGAACACTTCACCCGGATGGAGGAGGATGAAGGGCGCAGTGGTGAAAAAGTGCAGAGGAAACAAAGAAAACACACCGGTACCGTTGCTCAACAAAGCCGAAAATGCGTACCGTCCGTCCTCTTCAGTTCCAATGCAAAGTAGCGAAACCAGGCGAAGCACACAAAAAACACAACAAAAAAACCGGATGGAGTCAAAAAATCTGCGCCGTTTGCGTCTTCTTCGATCGTAGGACCGTTCGCGCCGGTGGCTTAAAGCAAGTCGATGGTTTATTTGTTCTGTTCTGCTACTTGGCCCTACAGCATAACAAAGAGATACTGGCTGTGGCGAGGGAAATAAGGTCACATATAATATTAACTCAACGCCATTAGATAAAAGAGTGATTGGATAATTACATTAAGAACTGTTTTTTGCATCGGAACTTTATATTAATTACTTTTTTGCATTTGGGTTATTGTTATGGCTTTTATCCGAATAACCTTGAAGTTGTCTTAATATATTATGATTGCAATTAACCAGCAATGATCAATGACTAGTCAGCAGCCATGACCGGCATTGACTTATGCATAGCACAAGTTTAGTTAGCCATTATATGATCGGCATGACATAGAAGTCAATTGATATTGAGGAATTGAGAAAACAACTAATTATTTCAAGAATTGTCAGCAAAATGCCAAGTTAATACATTATTATGTCTAAAATTAATTATGGAGTAATTATTGTGTGAGCATAGGCCTGATTGAGATCAAACAATTTTTCCCAGTTCAAGTTCTTCTTCTTTGGCACTAGAACCGCGAGAGGTCTCTGTCTGCGAATTCTAGGCTTTATTTCATCCTAAGTACGGGAATTCTTGATCTTCTTTTAAACCTAAACAAAAAACCTTCCTCTAACATCCTCAGGAGTCCTTGGACTTGGTCATTCAATGGATTCCTTGAAATATTTTCACAAATTCTATTAAATAAATTATGTATGAACTATCTACATTCGCTTCGCTTCAGAATAAAACTCATCTTCATTTGGCACTGCGAGCAACATTGAGAACATTGTTGATTTGCTTGACTAGACCCTATAACATAGCTCGACTTTATGTCAAAACACTGCATAGCCAGTCTTGCATAAAAAAGATACAATTTATAACATGAAAGCTTGAAGTTCAAATGCTTGGCCTTACTTCACTGACCACCACTGTACATATGATCTTAAAAGATCAGACAAAAAACGATGCATCAAAAGATTTAAAATTTTAGCTATTTTAGGTTAACAAAATATTCAAGCAATAATTATTTTCATTTGCATTTGCCCCCGTGCTTTTTCCTTCGCTGCACCGTAGCAATATACTCAATATCGACATCTCCAGTTCCATTTCTCCAAACACGTCTAGCCGGTCACAAAAACATAAACTGTCCTTGGAAATATTCCCATGGTCGGGATTTGATGACACTCCCGGCCCAATCCCAGGTTCGCACCCTGGGAGGGTTTTGCGATGGGTTGGGAAACAGAAAACCACTCGCACACATACGTACGGTTGGCGGGCTTGGGAATATCAACAACGCGACGCTAATTGACACTAATGCTGGTCGGTCGGGTCGGGTCGGTCGACTCGTACGTCTGAAGTTCTCCCCGTCCCGCACATTTTCCCACTGCAGACTAACAGATCGACAGATGGAGATTGTTTCGGACACGCTTTCTTCGACTGGGTATTCTGAAAACGTGACCGGCAGAATTGATGAACGATTTTTCACAGCTTCACCAGCACCACCATAGAGGGGGCGCGAAGGCAAATTAGACTATGATACGGGTTTTATCGATGCACTTTTAACTGGCTATTGATGTCGTCCAAAATGCATAGATTGGTAATTTATTGCTGATTTTATGAGCTTAATACACACCGAACAGGGTATATGGGGAGCTGATGCTCATTTTTCATATTCTATTGCTTTACAAAGCTGTTGTCGTCTAACCGAGCTGACCAGCAGCTAAGCAACGCAATCCAAATCTGCCGGGAATAATGAGCAACGCAAAAAAAAGGTGAGGTCCGCTTCTGTCTTTTCTCCAAACAATAAACTCCGCTCTCGACCGATGGCAACCGGTGATATGGGGTGGTCAACGAAATGGTTCAAACCCCCCTCTCGGTTGGGCGGTGATCAACCGCAGCCACACCGCGTCTCTTCTTGCATCTAGTTATGTGAAGCTAGCCGCACTGTTGGGCGGCAACACCGACCGAGAAGCGAGAGACTGTGTACCAGGGCCAGACCAGACGGTCATTAATATTTCGTGTTTATATACATAGACAATTCTCCCTCTTGCTTCACCTCCAAACCACCAGACCTCCTTACTAGACGCTCCAGACACAAACCCCCCACCATACGAGGTCGTATTCTCCAGAGACTACCGAAGCGCGCGCGCGTGTATGGCACAGGGTGGCGAACGGAAAAATATTTCGGTATAACGATGCGTACCCTGGCTGCACAATCGACCCTCTGTGGTGCTGCTAGCTGATGCTTTCGACCAAACCTTCTCCCCACACACACACACACACACACACTCAGCGGGAGCGCAAAATAGCGCTAGAGCATGCATTTTCTGCTCCCCGTTCAAGGGTCTCCTTACTACTTCACACCCCATCTATGCTCCACAGTTCCTCTGCAACTCGCACACACAAACATGGCTCCAGTTTCCAAGCGCCACCCAAACACCGCCCGAACGGTGGAGGAACGAAGACGAGCAAGCGCCGTGGTGGAGGAAGAAAGGAAAAAACGAGCATAACTAATCAAGGTCATTATTTGCACAGAGTACAATCAACCCATTGGCGTGTGATGCTAAGGCGCCCCGACCTTAGCCTCCACATTCCGCGCACCCATCTTTTGCGAAGAGGTTTAGAATTGAGTGGGGGATAGAAAATGAGAGAAAAATACCCCCAAAGAATCAACCTCCCTGGTGCTCACCCCACCCCGTCCCTGCGCCAAGTCCTGGGTACTTCTTGGAGGCGACGTGCCTTGGAGCTTCTTCTTGGACACACTCCATTCGCTCATCCCGTGCGGTGGTGGAGAACCAGTTTTGAAGTTCTTCACCTTTCTTCGAGCTCCCCTCCCATCTTCTCCCTCGTACCTTCCCCTCATTCGCTCGATCCCTTTTAGCGTGTCCGGTGCTGCCCAGCTGAGCAGAAAAGCGAACGGTGGTCGCTCCAGAAAAAAAGGGTGGCGTTACCACCAACACGCAACAGCGCAACAAAAACCGGTCAAGAGAGAGAGAATCTGGATCTTCTTTGACTTCAGTGTGTCTTGCTGCAAACACTTCGTAAAAAGTAAGGACGTTCAGTGTCCAGAAAGAAAGGCATCGATGAATAAAAATCAAAGAAAACAAAATCTCGATAAAAATAAGGGCAACACAGGGAGTGGGAGATGTTGGGACGAGAAAACTCACCTCCCCGAAAATCATATGTAGTGATTGCCTTTCTTCACATACCAAAAGGGAACTACACACACGCACACGTAGAGCGCTTCATCATCATCAGTACCGTCGTCATCAGCCGTTGGTTTGCAGCTTCTTTACAAGCACGGACCTTTCACGTTGTTGGTTGTTGCCCCCCACATCCCGTCTCTACCTCCACAACCCCTCCTTGTTCGACGCAACGCCACCTTCAGACGTCGAAAGGAGAGGCGAGGAGATTCCAAATTCCATTCTCCAAAAAATCGAACTCCCGTTCTAAAGGGCGTTCGGCATACTTCGGTGGCCACCCTTTTCTGAATGGTGGTGTTCGTGCAATCATGATACGAGATACGGACACACACGCACACACACACCAACCGACCGAGTCTTTGCGCGCATGATATGCGATGATCTTCATCTTTTCATCTCTTCTTCACATCCGACCTTTCATCATATGATAAACAATAATAAGTGAATTCCCGTTACCTAGCGACGAACCCCACCCCGTCGTCTCCTTGCCAACATTTTCCTGCCCGACGTCTACCGGTGGCTAATGTAATGTGTTCTTACGTTGTTGGGGCATCCCTTTTCCTTTCTCCCGATGCGATGCGCTTTCCTCTGTTTGGGGAGCGTTTTCTTTTTTGCTTGATATCTTCTCCTCAAGTCTAGCCGCTCGGTGGAGGTGAAAGAATATTGTGGAGAAGAGAATGGGGGGCGAGGGGCGAAGACTAAATTTGGCGGTGTGCCTTTTTGCCGCCCCGTTCTATTGCGTTCTTTACCAACGAAGAACGGAAAATTCGTGGCACAGTAAGCACCATCTTCGGGAGAGCTTTGTTATGTTTCGATCGATAAAACGGAACATGATAGTGAGGTTATGTGTGTGAGAAGAATGCTCCTAATAAATCGACACGAAATATGGGTCGGTGTTTAAATGCATTAAATAACCCCCTCCATTAAACTTGGGAGTTAAATTCTGGAAATCAATAACTTCTTGTATCCCGCAAGTCGCAAGCCTCCGACGGCTGCTGCTGCTGAGCTAGTTTAAAGTTCAAGTCACTACAGCGAGGACACGGAATGCTAGCAGAAAAAGAAGAAGATTGAAAAATGATCACTTCGGCGAAACATAACCACTGCACTAGACGTCTGGTTGATACTAAACCACAACTTTATGGATATATTTCACATGACCTCCTGATAAATGCATTTGCCCTGTAGATGGCTATAAAGTGTGGAAATTCGGGGTACCCATTGCACCGTTTGGGTTGCTCCGCATCTAAAACCCGAAGAAACCCAAACGATGTTGAAACGGTCGGTTTACGATCGCGACCACCGCGAGACGATGCAGAGCGATAGCTAGCTGCAGTATATCCTTTAACTGGGGGCGAGAGTTTCGACATAGGTTCTACGGAGTGGAGTGCATTTGCACTGTGTGTGGTTCTTCTGCTGGAGTTCGTGATGTGTTACACAATTTGTGTGCAATGGTCTGGTGCCGCTGCTGCTGTGGTAAAAAAGGGGTGTAAAAATGTCTCGTCTCGGCGAAAGAGAGATCAAGCGGTTCAATACGACATCTTTCGAGATTGTTGAAGAATCATGTTCATTCACCAGAATGCGAAGGTTAAATGAGTTTACATTACACATAAAATTACACAAAACATGTGATTTCTCCATCATCACAGAACATCAAACAGCTGGGAAACGGAATAAATTTGGGAAACAAAGAGCAACTTCAAATTTTGGAGTAAGTTGTTCGTCTAATTTCGACCTTACGATGTTCTACGACGCACGATCGCGGACTTCTCGGCCCCAATGTACCAGTGGAGGAGAATAAAGAAGCACCGGAGCACAGTAAGCACAGCATTTGGCCACGAAAAGAAGTTTGTCTTCAAACCATCTAAAAAACCATCATCATCATCGTCAGTGAACGGCAGAGACGAACATCTCATGTGGTAAGAAGATGTGAATTCTTCACCTTCTCACACATCCTCTCTTTCACTTGCAAAAAAAAAACCCGACCGATCCTCCCCATATTCCTTCAAGAGTAAGTCAAACGAGTTTTCGATTCGATATCCACCAGAGTCACACAGAGGGAAAATCGATGGCCAATCCGCGAACCACAAGACAAACGGAATCGACCGCGACCATCAGCAGGCAGGCGTGCTGGGCGTGCGGACGAAACGGATGCACGAAACGACCTTTAATGATAAATACGTGCGCCAGTAGTGTTGGTGGTGGTTGGACGGTGTGATTCCCTTTCGCCCAGGCAGGTTCGTCCTCGACATCATCTTCCAATCTCCGTTATTGCTCGCCGGGATTCTGCGAATCGCGGGGTGTTTCGCGGCTTAAAACTTGTGCCCTTCCCACCTAGAAGACCAGAACAGTCGTCTCTCCTACTTCCACAGAGACCCAACGGTTTCTCCCAACGGTTGGCAGACTGAGGAAGGTGGCCACGAACCACATTCTACGAGTTCGCGAGTTTTGCACGCGATTTGCTCTCCACCAGGGGGGGAAAAAGGTGGAATGGCGGACGACTACTTTGAGCGATCATCCAGGCAATTCCACTCGCTCCGTTACTGACGATGATGCTGACGACGATGACAAAGAAAACCGGCCACAGAAAAAGAGCCACATCAACATCGCGAAGCAGAGAAACAAAAACTCGCGAAAAGCCCTCCACCTCCCAACCTGGGCCGGCGGTTGCGGTCTCCCTGCCTTCGCAAACTATTCACCGCAATCCCATCACTTAACCTCACGAGTCACTCGCTCGAGACCGTCCAACACAACGACAAACACAGCGCATCCCCCCCCCCCCCGACGAAGAGCCACACACAACCAGTTTCGAGTCATTCCGGATTGCTCTCTCGCGGTGGTTGCTGGGCCTTTCCAGTAATCTGCCATCCTCCACAAACCCACCACCCACAACCATACCCCACCCGTAGTTCAACGCGCCGCAATGCAACGTGTGTGTTGGGAGAATGGATCCAAGATTCGTAGACGTGTCACGACGACGACACCAACCACACCGAAGAGCGCGTCACACACGCATACAGAGCTGCTTCAATTCCCCTATATTGATGCTATGCTTATCATTAGACAGTTTCGAGAGATATTGCTTCTTTACCATTTACTGATACTATTCGAAGAACTATTTCCTATACTAAAAAATGGATGACATCAGCTGCAACAACTTAGTAGCAATAGCCCCGATTGGCAATTACACTATTCACTTAAAAGCCACTTTAATTTGACGAGAACAACGCTTTGTTCTTAAAGTGTCCAACAAATAAAACGCAAATTAATAGCGCTGCTGTGTGCTTAACAAGTCGTTAAAAGTGTGTCGTGCTCAGCGGCTTACCGACGAACCTGCAAGCTGCAGTCGACGAACTTCACAACCATAAAATGTGCATACCACCATTCCACTGTAGCCTGCACAATGTAGCTGTACGCACAGCGCTTTAAGTTGCAATTTTAGTACAACAATGGAGGATGCATTATTGTTGAGAAGATAAAACACGAAATAAAAAAAAAAACACACAAACAACGTTTAATTTAAATAAATATAAATCAAAGTTTTCCCAAGACCTTCTCCTACCCTATCCCCTGCTAGCATCCCCTGCCTGGCCTGCCTGTCTGGCTAACCTTTCGCGAAGAAGGTTAATTGACGGAAATGGTAGAGGTTAATCCGCTTTTTTGCATTCGTTTTCCGGTGTGCAGCAGCAGCATTCTGTCTCTTCTCGGTTGTGATGTTTCTTCTTCGTGTTTTTAATTATTCGCGTCAGAACGCATCCACCGACACAGGAAGGCACTCTTAAAATTCGCACCCATTAAACATTAAAAGTCTCTCCCAATCATAACAAACCACAACTCTTTAATTGTGCAGTTCGGGAAAAAGAAACATCCTCATCGTGTGCCGCCATGTTTTCTGAGAATTATTTGCTCAGTTTTAGACCCCAATATATTCTCGTCAAGCCATGGGGAAACAATGTACGGAAATATTGGTTGGATGCATGTGGAAATTGCATCCGCGGGCTTCGTCCGTTTGATGGGTCATTTAAAGATAATTAAAACTCCTCCAAGAGTCCTCGGCATCCGATCCAGCAAAAAACTAAAAAAAACGAGTTCTCGGGTTCTAAGGTACAGCATTGACGCACTGTTCTGGAAATTCCACAGTCGCACAGTACTCTGAAGAAGATGTGCTGTATCATAATATTTACACTTCAAGATTGAAAAACCTAGCCAATCCAGCCAAAGCCACAGCCAAACAAACAAACGAACACGGTTGATATGGTGGACACGCAAACTGTGCCACGAATTATTAGTTATTGTTGATGCTGTTGCACGGTTGTGTGTTTGTAAAACCGATTGCTGGAAACAGTTGCATTAATCGGAATCGAAGTTCATATGCCAGTTCAGTTGCAACACTTCGAGGTGGCCACAGGTCAATTGCAAAATCGGTGATTACACTCGACAAAACAATAATCAATCGCACAGGTTCGCCAGGGGTTTGCAATGGTTTGTTTTGGAGTTAGTAGAAGTACATGAAAATTACAGTGTGAAGAATTTCGCAAACTACGAGTATGAAATGTGTTAAATTTTCTATACAAGCTGTAGAGAATGCGATTCCAGCCTCTGAATCTTAAGCAACAGATCGAACAAATGTCAGGCCAATTGTTTTTTTATGTTAGAAAACCCTTAAACATCAGAATACCTATTCTGTTGGAAGAATATGCTAAACCCACTGCGAATTTCATTAAGGCAAGACATCCCAAGATATAAACTAGGTGCTTCGAAAATGCTCGATCGTTTAATTTGATCATTGTAGCTGAATGTTGCTAGGACCTCTGGACTTTTCCTCCAAACGCATGAATCCATCTAATAATGTCAAGGATAGGCAGAAATGGCAACCCAAGACCTTATACCCAAGAAGTTATATTGCCAATAAAGAAAAAGAAGAAGAACCCAGATAATCTTCTTGGTGTGAAATATTCTTAATACATTTTCGTATTGACTCAAGCTGAGATGAGAGACCTTAACGGGCTCATGACATTTAAAACTCCTTTGAATAGGACTAGATGTCAAGCCCCTGCCAACGATTCTAATATCTTAATAACTCCAGCAGAGAAAATACTAGACTGCCAACCCCTGGACACTAGTAGATTCCAACGAAGAAACTCAAACCGAGCGATATCAGTCGATGGCGGAGTTGTTGATGTTGCTCTTTGCCGTATCAAGGGTCACAACACATCCCATCTTCCATTCATCAGAATCCCAACGTAGTGAACCGCGAGGATGATGTCCGGTTGTGTTGATAGTGCGTGCCTGCTAAGAATTTTGACGCATCATTGTTTACTACTTCGTCCCTGCCGAAGACCGGTACGATCGCTTACCGTATTCACTATGCACCGGACACATATGCTGAGCCGGAGGCGGTGATCCATAGTCCGGATGTGGATAGTAGTACGAGTGGTCGGAATAGTACTCGCCGGCGTACGGTCCCGCCGCGATAAAGATGCCTCCACCGGCCGGTCCACCATGGCCACCGTTCTCACCGTGCGGTGCCGGCGTCAGGTGAACGTGTGGTTGCCCCGGAAGCGGTGCCGGCAGTGGTCGTACGTACTGGATCACATCGTACCCGTGGCCGGCCGCATTTGCTCCTGCATTGCCATGACCAGCGCCACCACCTGCACCGCCACCGCCGCTCGCACTACTCACCGATACCGGTGAGTGTTGCTGCGAGGAGGGCGACGGCTGCTGGGACACTGGCTGACCATCGGAGGCCGACGACAGCGAGGAAGTCGATGAGGTTGGCGTCTGTGCTTGGCTGAGGTGATGGTGGCTGTTCAGGTGGTGGTTGGTCGACTCCGGCGAAGTGGACACCGCCCGTCGAACCATGATGGATGGCGGAAAACTCTGCCGCGACACTACCCAAGGCGACGTCGTTTCGAGTGCAGGTGGAGGTCCCAAAGGAAGACAAAGACGATGCAATCAACCTGCTCCTCCTTCTCGTCCGCTTGTTCGTATCCTTCTGATGGTGGGTGACGAATTACTTTTGAAGCCTGCTGCTACGCACTTTCACCCAAAACAAACTTCAGCTTCCACCACACTCACACTCATACACTCAGTTTCACTGAAATGCTGCTTGCGCTTGGCCAGAGATATGTAGGCCCCCCCCTTCCGGTGTGCGCCGCCTTCACGAACAGCGCAGCACAACAGGCACTACCGTATATTGCTCTTTATCAACTCTCTTCTTTTCCGAGCTCCGGTTCCACCACTCGCGAAGGAATTCACTTTTTGGCCGGTGGACACCGCACCGCACTCACTTCAACACACTTTCTCCCCTATCTGCCTACTCGTTCTCTATTGCCACGAGCAAAGTGCGTTTGCAGTTAGGTTTCACATGACGCTAGCCGGAAGTAGATACTGTAGGACGCACACACTCATTAGGCACTGTACGGCTGCTGCTGCTACTGATGATACTCAGATAAACGGAGCTTGAACACGACGACTGCAAATGGAAAATGAACTTCATTCCCTTGTTTTCCGTACACCCGGGCCGCTCTATACGATCGATCACACACACACGCGCGCGCATACAACATTCGCATCACAAATATATGCTTGACCGACGACGACGACGACGCCGCCACCACCAACAGTCAACTTCCGTTTCGTAAAGGCACGACGCGGCCTGCCAGACGCGGAAATGGCCTCTGTTTCTGTTTCTCTGTCTCCGGCTACACCCTCGGACTGGTTCCCGTGTCGGAAAGGATGCATATCTATCTATCGTTACGCTCAGACGGCATCAATCTGCCGAATTTATCACCCGTGTCGGACATTTCGTGCGGAATGTGTGGTGTGGTTGTTTGTGCGGAATAGAGTAGAGAGCGCGATTTGAAACGAAAATGCAGCTTGATTTTCCCCTCACAAGTTTAAAAATTCGTAACCAAACATACTTCAAAACAGAAACACAACACTGTTCTCAAAGTTGTAGACAGAGAAAGACACAATTTGCAAGCGAAGAAACATCTCAGCTACCAGAAGCGTACCAAGAGGACGGACTACACTACAGCAGCACTTGACTCAATTTATCTCACTTGAAGCAAACCACGATCAACAAGACATCAAGACATCCTACTCTCCCTACAGTCGAGAAACGTCCCGAAAACGTCAGCAGCTCATCGCCCTTTTCGTCGATCATCATCATCATCTTCAACCGGAGATCTTCGGCTCGGCGAGAACATTCAATTGACGTCTTGGCTTCTAGCATCTTCGCCTCTTGGCATCACTTGGAGCCCCATATCATTCTAGACAGCACGGGATAAGATTCATCACCCTAAACTAACCCCCTCTATTCACAGCAACTTCCTCGTTCAAAAAAAAAAAAAAGAATTGAAGGTAATCCATCAACGTTCACCAGAGTTTGACGGCCAGATTGTAGCAAATCAAGACGCAACACGCTTCACTCTCTAACCTCCTTGATTAAAGCAAATCTTTCCAAACCGCGTGAGGAACTAGCTCAACACCCGGAGTCCCGAAAATAGAAATTCCATCATCAGGCCACAACAAAATGTCACTTCCGTTTTCGTCCGTACATGAGGCACTTTTTGATAAGACGCTTTTCGGTCAGTCGATATCGGACCACTTCCCGGACTGTCGTCGAACCGTGCTCGCTACATTCCACTAGACAACACACAAACATTCCAAGTGTAAAAGAAAAGAGGACCCAACATTAAATTGCTAGCCATGAGCCAAACGTATTGTGTGCGTTCTGCGCTATGAACTGTGTGTTGTGGCTGACTCTCTCGGGGTTGGTAATTTATTTAATCATAGTCTCTGGTGCGTCCAAAACACTGCAAGCCGGACGCACGAACGGAGCGAGGCAGTACGGTGGAAATGGGAAAGGTTTCCTTCGTTGTTGCAAAAATTGTCATTATGCGTCGTCGTGTAGCTGTTGCTAACGTTTTACTTCTTGCCGGTTCGGTGACTTCGGTCTCCTCCTTCTTCACTCTTTCTTCCAGGGCCGTTCAAAGGCTCCTTCCTTTCCCGGGGCCCAACAGTTTTGCAAGCCCTTCTCTGCACCCACAAATCGGGTTGAAGCTTTTGATTAGGAATACTGATATTGTTTCCGCGGCAGTTTTCACGCAGGAAGTTGTGGTAGGACCACCTACCACGGGTGAGCGGAGTTTTCCGTTCCCGTGTCTCGGTTTACCCAGACGCCGCGCAGCACCATCTCCAGATTGTTGGCAGGGTGGCGAACAAAGGATCGAAACAGCCGCGACAGTTGCAGTCACCAGCGCGCCATGCAGACGTCATCGACTCCAAGGCTCTAGGCAACCCCTAGCAACTAGCAAAACTAGCTGCGTTCACTGTTGGGGTTTCTTTCTCTTCCACTTATTATCTTCATTTGACTCGGGCAGTCCAGCTTCCCCACCCCGACCGGGAGGGGGAGTGAGTAAATCAAAAGGGAAGACCAAAAAGACCTCCACCACGAGAAAGGCTGCTGCTCGGCGACTGTGGGGGGTTTTGCCCTGTTTCTGGGCGAAGGGTTTTTCGCCGTTGCGTTTGCTAGCGCACCAGTATCATTATTGTACGTTCCAAAGTGCAAACTGCACCACGCCACCATTCACCCCCACGAAGCGAGCCGATGGGTACAATAATAGTTCCGAGGCTCCTTTAACTGTGGAGGAGCTGGCTTTGAGACCTTTTTCTTCGTTTGTATGTTGCTGCTGCTGCATCGTCAACCCCCAATCTACATCTCTCTCTCTCTCTCTCTCTCTCTCTCTCTCTCTACTTCTCTTCAATTACGATTTTGAATGAAAGGAATGTGCCGATCTTGCAGAAAGCAAAAAAGAGCAACCAACCGACACACACACTACGCGGGAAACCAACTCGCGAAACTAGGCCGCACACACGCATATGCTCTGCCGTATGCAGTGGCTCCGTATGCAACAACAACAAAAAAACCGGGCACGCAAAAGGGTGCTTTGGTCTTTGGCATAGCTTGGTATGCTTTTGCACCACCACCACCACACAACCAACCACACACCTATTAAGCTGCCTCTAGTTGCATCCATCCACAGCAACAACTTCCAACTTTCCTTCCTATCTTCACCGGACGACCATAACAACGCTTGCTCACACTCATCTCACTTGCATTTTTTTGTTTTACCGTCCACAAAAGCCTCCCGCAATATTCGTGTAAGCCACCGTCGCGTTCGGCGAGTAAAATACTTAAAACGTGGCAACATTAATCAAACAGTACACATACACACACACACACATAATCACAAAAGAATGTGCAACACGTACAGTGCGAGAGAGGTCGAGCGAGAGAGGAGAACGGGCTCCAAACGCACGTACGACGCACATACACACAAGTTGCATGGTATGCTGGAGCGCGACACTTGGGACCCCCCCCCCCCTTCCCCCAGACCCACCCTCCTAAAACTACCCCCCCGAAAGACCCCAAACTCAACCACACACTTCTGAAGCCACGGCTACACACCATCTGTGTCTTTTGCACGACCATTGTGGACTGGAGACGACTCGGGAAACCACCGACTCTCGACCGCGGTCTCATCGTCAGCGAGTGAGAAGAATCGCGCTCACTGCCATCCGCGAATGCTATGCCCACGCATCCATATAGATATGCGAGACATGCAGAGAGCATGTACCCTCGTTTCCACTGGTGTGCTCACTAGCCAGCCAAGCCACAGCCAGCCAACCAGACATCAGGCATAATGTTGACGCTTGCGATGGTGGTGGTGCGGAAAGGAAATTAACTTAACATGAAGTCCCCCAACAAACAACTTCGCGAATTGCACTGCGTTTTTTTTTTGTTTTTGGAAAGCCAACAATCACAACAACTTCAAAAGCTCTCGCTACTTTTAACCAAAATACCACCCCCCCCCCCCCCTTCTGGCATAGTTAAAAGCTCCCGGAGCTACGAGTTTGTTTGTTTGTTTATGGTGAGCACACACACACACACACAACTGTTTATCTCATATTTGTGGTTTTTGTGATGCAGTTTTTCCTTCGCATCTTCCTTCACTTCTTGTTTTTTAAACGCATTCCAACGAAATCCATTTTCTTTTCCCCCCCTGTCACTGCGAGAGCTTTTTGCCACCCCCTACCCCCATAGCACATCCATCTCGCGTGTGTTTGTGTGTCTCTGGTAATGGACAAAAAATCGCAACAGTTACGTGGCAGCCAGCGCGTTTGTATCTCTCGCCACTCTCGATCGAGACACAGCGGTGGTGGGTTGGCATTGGTTGGCGGCACTGTGAAGCAAAAGCTCGAAAGAAAACCACGGAAAGGAGGACTTGGCGAAATCTTGAGCCAGCGAGCCAACCCAACCACTTCCCGACCACCTCCCCAACCCAGCTGGAGGAACGGATGGAGTTTATTGAACTCGACATGCTCTCCTCCGGTGTCTTGGACCGTCTTTTATAGCGTCTTACATCGACTAAGCTCCCTGTCTCGCTCTCGCTCGCTCTCTCTCTTTCTCCCTCTGTAATGTCTGGTTCGCTGTACATAGCACATATCGCGATGTGGAGCTTTTCTTCACTTGTTTTTTTTTTTTATTTCGGTGAGCGCGTTGTTATTACTTCGTCAGGGAATCAGCAAAGAAAAAAAAACTGCTGACCGACTTAATCCGTTGTGCTTTAAAATGCAAATACAAACCAAAAAAGAGAGAGAGAGAGAGAGAGGGAGACAGTGTACCAATATAATTGGCAGAAACTGATTGATTGTGTGGTAATATTTTACTTGAGCATATATTGCAGAATGTCTTCAAGAAGTAGCAAAAACGCTTTCCTTTGACAATGTTTCAGAATTCATTCATAACTCCTATCTCTGTAGCCCCTGTGTGCGTGTGTGTTGAGGGGCCTATGTCCACAACGCTAGTTGAGAATGAAGATAAGCATGACACGCAGAGGCTCTGTTTGATTCTCACTCTTCGTGTCAATTTTCCGCACAACCAAACAACCCCCCACCCACCTCACTCACTTCGCACATTCCAGCGATATTGCGCGATCGCACACAACTACAGGCAAAAAGCGCAGCTTGCAGTTCCACACAGACACACACACACTCTTAACCAATAGATCTCGTTCTTCTCATTATACCTGGCTGTGCAACGACTCTCTTGCAAACCCTCTATTTTAAGGGTTGATTAACGACCAACTATTGAACCACCAAACAAACTTTAAGCCTTCACTATACCGGGGCACTCATATACAGAGAGAGAGAGAGACCCAGAGAGTCATTTATACACGCAAGCACTTTTATCCAACACACACGCACACACGCTGAGCACTATTATCGTGATTCATAAAATCGCGATCGCGAGCTAACAAAACAACTAAACTAGTACAAGAAAACATGATCACAATGATGCTGATGACGATGGTGAGGATCACCGACTCCAAACCACGAACCCAACAACAACCGAATCCCATCATTGTCGCAATATCCATCCCTACCCCCTGTGAGCATACCACCTCCTCCTTCGGCAGTGGGACCGTCGTCTCTCGAAGGGAAAATTTGCATGAATGACTTCGATTTAATAAGAAAATTGGTTAAGAAAGGAACACAACACAATGAAGCAAACGGAACACAGCCTGCAGCCACCCATTGCTTCATCTCTCCTCGCCATCCGCAAGCTGCACCAATCTTTAAATGCCAACATTCACTACACCAAGACACATGCACACCGAGAGAGAGAGAGAGAGAGACAGAGACCACGCTAGAGGGAACCCGCTGGAGCGAGCATAAATTGCTCTGGCAGACCAACCACCCTCTGTGCCCACCCACCGGGCCATCCATGGCGGGGGGGGGCGGCTTAACACAACAATAGAGCGGCACAACAAGCGTATAGAAGGGCCTGAATGGTGTAAGTCATAATTTCACAACCTGAACATTGGAGGCACACAGCACAACATCGGCGGTAAAAGAAGTAACAGCAGCTACAAAACGGCACAGCACGGAACGTTTTTGCTTCCCTCTCACTTGCACACACACACACCCTCCCCGCCTTGTTCCTCACAACCCTCCACAAACCCTTAACGCGGACAATCTCTTTTTTTTCTAGTATCTTCTGCAAAACGCAGAAAACTAGCTTTAAGCCTCGCCATTTTGCGCGAGTTGTGTGGATTGTTCGCGGAACCTAACCATGAAGAGACTCCTGTTCCGAGTGAAATGACGTCCTCGTAGTACAATTCCGAGAAAATCGCTTCCAAAAATACTTTTCCAAGTGCTGACTGCGTACATTAAAAGCACTAAACCACAGACGACGGCACGCGCTCTATCATTCGCTGGAGGACATCAGCGCGCACACCATGTGTGTGGCTGATACCCTTTTTGACCACACGACACGGATCTTTAACCTTCCCGATGGAAGGCGCTGCAGCATCCTTCCTGCTTTGGTTCTTATCACTTTGGCGGTAGCCCCCCCCCTGCCTTTCAGCTTCGGGTGTTTTGATGTGGACGGAAAAACCCAAAATTCCAATCACCCTCTCTAGCGAGAGAAGATCTCGGCGGTACGTTCGAGAGATCGCGGCAATGTGCCGCCAAGTGCCACGAATACGGAATCCACGGTTTTCGTGGTGGGAGTTTGGTGAGGAGGTACGAGATCGAACTCACGGTCTCTCACGTCCGATTCGCGGGATGCTTCAAAGGGGGTAGAGAGCGAGTGTCACGTTGTCCACACACACACATTCGCTCTCAAGCGCTTTTTTGTGTGGAGATCGCTTGGAGATCAACTTCACAGTTATTTCTATTGATCTTCTGTGGGCAAGGAAGCTGTTGGATCTCTGTTTGATATAATCCCAAGATCGAGATTCGGTAGGTAATTAAATGCTCGTGCAAAGTTCAAATCTCCGACGATCTCTCCCTGCTTTTGAGGCGACAAAACTAAATCCCCGCCAGCCTGTAACAACACTGGAAAACCCGAACACGAATCATCAGTCAGGCGGATAATGTTAACAGCCATGTACACAGAGTATTTTTCCACCCGAACAGCAACAGCGGCCAAAGTGCTCCTCTTCTCGCATTCGGCATCTGGATAAACATCCGCGTTTCCACACCTCGTTATTTGTCATCGCAAAACAGAGAGAGAATAAGCGCCGAATGGAGGCAGTGCTATGAATGACACAGCCGAGTTTTGGCTCATTGGGTGGCCAAAACTGCTGTCAAGTTTGATAACCTCTGAATCAATAAATAGTGTTACTATTGTGTGGAAGTAGTCCAGCATGAGAGACTTTCGAGTACAGGTGTTTATGCTGTACGTCTCAGCTTCGTACAGACAAAGTTCATTTTTGAGTCATGAGTCTAGATATTGGATTGAATGAACAAAACCCGAACTAAAATTAATATTCAAATATACTAACGAACTAATCTATGAATTCGATGATGCTCACTGCAATATATCTACACGATCACTCTAATCGAGGATCGCTTTGTAAAATATGCAACGAAAGCCTTGACATTTCATGTCAATCTGCCAACAATACAGCTTACTGACGTTGGCGAAAAGAAATAGGAATAGGAAAAATAATCCAACAGTCTGATGATTCATCGATTTGCCTAAGCAAATCGAGTAGAGTCACGTTTTGCCATAACATTTGCAATTTTTAAACAACGATTTCAAGCTCTTTTCAAGGAAAAGATGTAAGGCTACAGCTACAATCACCAAAAGTCTAGGCAAAATGACAACCTAAACTAACGCTTTGCTTTGGCTGTCAATCAGTACAGTTATTAATTTCTACTAAATTACTGTAGAAACATAAATTTTGCCCTAAGTTGTATTTTACCTGAGCTGTACAAGGCTACTTTCGTTGAGCTTGCAAATTCGACAAAGTCCTACGAGAAGCGTTACTAAGCGTTACAAGGAAAACTCCATCAATTTGCTCATTTTTTGGTAAACATCAGAAATGACGCTTTGACGAGCAGATGGAGCATTGTGATTGTGACTCAATATCTCTGAAGCAAGATTGACATTATGCAGTCTGCCACATCAGCAATCGCTGACGATTGCCACAAGCAGCAAAAGTGACTTTAAAGATAAAAAAAACACACACACACACGTCCCAAATAAAGCCAACTGTGTGTATATTCACAAACCTTGTGATTTATGTTTTGTTTTCTGCTCTTCCTTGCATATCCTTCTCTGTTTGACAGTTTTTTTTTCTTAGAAATTATTCCTTTTCTCTAGTCTCACATAGCTCAGGAGCCAGATTCTGTTTCTTATCTTCCTTTCCTAACACTCATCTCCTTTTAGCATTTCCCGCTTTTCCGGCTTGACATCGTTTCCCGTCTGCACCGCACCTTACTTTTCCTTCCTCCCCTTCCACTTCACAGCGGGACGTTAGCCACACACAACTACACACGTTCGGAAGTATGGATCTGCTTTCACATCCCGTGCCGTTGTTGATGATGTGGTGGAGATGCACTTGTGTACATCCATACACACATGCACCGTGGGGAGTGGGGAGACGGGTGTGTGTGTGTGTGAGCAAGAGGGAGAGAGAGAGAGAGATAAGTGAACGAGAGCCTGCTTCTTTACTGTTCAAGAGGGAAAACTTCATTTTCAGCCACTCTGCGTCTTCATCTTCCGTACGCTGAGTCGCACAAGATGGGAAAACTCTGTGCATGTAAACCTCGCCTCATCTCGATTCCCATCTTCCCGCCCCGTGTATAAGAAGGGTGGACGCACCCCTACTTAAGACGAAAAAGAAGAAAACGCACGCACACACACATACAAAAAGATGGGAGGTCAACTTCCTGACAAGTGTGTGCTACTACTACTGCTGCTGCTTGTGGTGGCAAATGAAGGAAAAATGGCAAAACAGCAACTAAACAAAAAACGCGATCACTTAAAAAAAAACACAGTAAAACTGCTGTGGCCATTGCTTTTCCACGTCTCCAAGTCTGCAAGTGGCGCTATTGGTGTGTGTGTGTGTGTGTGTGTGTGGCGAGCGTCTGCGATTTTTTATTATTTCACGGGGGAATGCACTCAACCCCGTCGCTTTTGGGAAACGGGGCGGGAAGAAGGCTTGGAGGATTGGGTAGGAGGGAGGTCGAATGTATTTATGCACAGCGGCCAATGTGTTTCACCCCCTTTTCGGTACCAGCGAAAACGAAAGTTCGACGCATTCGATCGATGGTGAGCTCCAGTTCCATTTGGACCGATATATATATACACCTAGTGGTCTACATTCCAAAACAGACAGACAGAGCCTCGTACCAGCACTCCAACTCCGCCATCCTCTACCATATACCTCAAGATTCGGGCCAGAGCTTCGAAACCTCCTCCAATAAGCACAATAATTGTTGCAATTATCCATCGGCCTCCTCTCTGTTGGCTCTTGCTTTTCTTATGCGCTTGTTGATGTGGTAAGGACAGACACACTGGGAGTTACGGTGATACCCCGGGTCGAGGAGAAGATGAAGGAGATCGATGATTCTTCTCATTGGCAAACGGCGATTGGGTTCCACAACAAGGGGGCTTCCACCAATGATTAGTCCAATTTACAATTAGAGAGACGGAGGGCATGAACAAACTCTTGGCGTGGAATGATAATCACATGCACACGGGACGACGGGGGGTTTAGAAGCTTTCGTGGAGTCTTCTTGGAGACGCGATGCAGGGAGGAGTGGATCAAGAAAGAAAAAAAAAAACAGAAACGAGGCCAAATCTTCGCGGTGGAGCACTATCATGCAACTTGAACTTCACAGAGAGAGAGTACAGAGACATTTGAAGTTGCCCTTTTGCACTATATACGGACACAGTTGTTGGGCACACTGTCTTGGACACACTCGGTGGGAATGATGATCGCCGGAGGAGATCTTCAACAAGTGCAACGCACGCACTTGGAACAACTTGGCGACTGATCACAACTTCAAGATTTCCTTTCACTCAAACACACCTCTCGAACATAAGATATTAGAACTTTCTGAAACGCACTATTTTCCAAACAATTTTCCGTTTGTTTTCCTTCACAATTAACCCACCCCTTTTAAGGGCACAGGGAAGCGTGTAAGCACAGAGCACTCTCTGTGAGCTCGGTGGCGTCTGGGACTATAGAGGAGTAAAAATCAGATCGACTACGCGTATACAACACACAACACAGCTCGTACGACGACGACTGCTGGACCCCGTTTGTGCCACGACGCCAGGGCACATACACTGCACACACAATCGGCGGAAGCTAATTTCTCGCCCTCTCACTCTCGCTCTCTTTCTCTCTCTATCTAGTATACACTTCTCTCACAGTATGCCGCGAGATGGCTGCCGCCAGCTCAACACACAACTGGACTGGTCTGGACTGATCGTTTGCTCCAACAGGCCGCGGCGCGCGCCGCGTTTGTCGCGACGACCCAGTACTACACTCTGTGCGTGTGTGTGCAATGCGAGCGAACGCGCGCACGCCCCGTCCGACCCAAACCCAAAGGGGAGGGAGGACTGTGAACCGATCGCGCATTCGGAATAGCTCCACGCATACCACCAGCAACGGCGAGGGTTGTTGGGAAATCTGGGTAGGTGACTACACTAACTGCACTGGTAGTGGTCCATCTCTACACCCCACTCGCACACAAGGTCTCCATCGTTGTGGTAGTAATAATGGAGCATCGTCATCAACCCCCTCACACACAACAAAGCAGTTATGCGGCGCGACACTATCATCATTTCGTCATTCACCGTGATGATGATTGCGGATGTACACACTACACGGTGTACCACCACTAAACATCACCAACTAACACTAGCTCGCTCACTGTACGTTCCCCGTTCGCCCTCTCTGCAAGATGCGTTGACACGCTTCGGACTCTTCTGCAGTTGATGTTGATGGAATGTTGTTGTGGAATTGTGAACACAGAGACACACTAACTGACACAAAACTAACCTTCTGTTTTTCCTACTTGTGCTCACCAAAATTCAACAGTGGAAGTTATGTTTGTTATTCCAACTTTTTTACAACAAACGCTGAGCGTCGTTGGGATCGCACAACCGGACCGCGTTTAGTTCCACGAGCTGTGTGTGTGTTTTCGTGCGCACGTCACTCGCAACTACGGGTCCGCTGCGTGAGCGGATCACCCCTAAGGGTGGTTGGCCACTTTCCAATCCTGCCCTCCTACCTCCGTCCGTCCGTCTGTCTTCACCCTCGAATATCTCTTCTACGCTTGTGAGGCCGAGACTCACCCAAACAAAAATGTTGCGGCCCGCCCGGAAGAACGCACAGGAGAAAGTGAGACGGCAAAGAACTGTTGGATTTATGCGGGGTGAGAGAAAAGCTCTCACGCCTTGGTGAGATGATGATGATGATGGTTAGTTTCGGATCTCACATCACAGGGTCTCGGATGGGAGAATTCGTCACGGACATGAACTTTTGGTTGGAACGTGGACATGGCACGTACAACCGGCCCAGGGAGATTATGCCACGACGGCTGCATGCCACTACGAAACTGTGAGCTACAACAGAGTGGTGAGAGAGAGAGCGTGTACATACCGCCGATGAGAAAGAGAACCCTCCCAACATAATACAAACACACACAAGCAGAGTTTTATGCTCAGCGAAGAATTTTATGCTCGCTTTCGAAGCGACGTGTGCGTGTGAGGCTTACAAAGGTTAGTGTGCACGCACACACACACACACAACCACACACACTCGCCGCACGCACTTAAGCGACTTGGGCTGCATGTGGTGGTGATCTTCTCGGCAACAATGATGATCGTCTTCTCTCGGTATGCGCCTAGCCGCATTCTCCAGCGATACAGTCACTTCCTGTATAGGAGTAACACGTTCAGGTTGCTTCCCTCCAACTATCTCGCTCATCAACCCATTGCATACTTTCATCATCATCGTCATCATCTAAGTCATCCAAGTCATCATCACCGCGATAGTCCCCGTTAGCTGCACCAGAAGAACTCTGTTACTTGTGCGTTGTTCCTAAGCAATGTTTATGTAGCCCAGCACCATTGAACCTTCTGTGTATGTTCTGTGTCGCCATCATCAAAAGGAATGGGCAAACAGATCTCCATTCTCGCCACTGACAAATGAGTAACATAATTCGTTTGGCAACAAAGCTCTTTAGAGGGAACAATTAAAAATATAATTGTCGCAAAAGGTGTTGTTGTTGCTCCCCTTTGGCCCGGACGGCGTGTCCAGAGAATCCCTTCTCGGAGGGGAAAAGAAATAGTTCATTTGATTTGTGTTTCACTCGCCGCGTGAGGGTAGCTTTCTCCCCCGGCCTGCTTGTTTTATGCTGCACTACTGCACCGAAACTACTTGCGAGAAGACTAATTGACTCGAACTCAATTAGACGGAATAATCACTTGCGACCGGCAAACGGAAGGTCGGCGCGCGCACTTGGCAAAGTCGTTGTGCGTCGTTGTTGCTGAGCTTCACAGGGCGAGCGAGAGAGAGAGAGAGTTACAGAACAGTGGTGTGCATATGTGGTTGTGTGTATGCATGTTGCAACACACGGAGAGCTGCGTATGATGTCAGCTTATGTCTCGAACCGTTGCTACTGCTGCATTCCAGTGCAATGAATCGGCTGGAACCGATATACAATACGTTGCTGCTGTCAACCCCCCCAACACAGCTCCAGTTTCCTTGAGCCCCAGCCGGCAACGAACTATCACCACACAACCAAGCAGCGGTTTGGCAGAGCGTTAGGTGGTACCGGAAAGTCCAGAAATTGAGGCTCCCTACTCCGAACGACTCTCCAAGACCTGGGGGGAGAAGGACGATGTGGGCAAATTCTTAAGAGGGATGACACCATCTCTTTAAAGAGTTCAATCGACGACGAAAGAGACTTGCATGTGCAACCACTTGTGCAATCGGAGCGCGAACAACCACAAACCAGATTCCTACCCCTCCCTTCTTCCCGCTGCACATCGCTCCTCTATCTCTTCTTCGCCTTCGCGATGAAAGACCGTAACAAAGACCAATTGACCGGCACCGAACCGAACAGATCCGGAACACGACAGCACACCATACAACACCACGATGATGATGATGCATACACAATGCAGTAAATCAAGCAAGAAGAAGTTGGCCGTCTCACTTTAGCTACCGCGATACTTTCGGGGTTCCTACCCCGCCATTCATCCTCCACCAACACCATCCCCCACCCTTTCCTAATGCTGGCTTTCCAGAGCAAACAGATGCGATACACTGTTGTATATCGCTAACTGCATTTAGAGCACGCGTCCGCGTCCAAACCACCCACTAACCATCGCCATGTTCCGAGTAATACCAACGGCATCGACGATGACCACGGGAGTAGCGATGCCACTGCTCCAGACCGTTTGCTCCATACGTGCGCTCGGGATGCAATCACCAAGATGCGCTCTTGTGCACCGACCGAAGTACTGCTCCCGAAAAAACGAAGACACCAGAGAATGGTGGACCTCGCCCTCAGGGTGGGAAGGTTTAGTTACTTGGAGTTTTGTAACGACAGTGAAGCCAGTGGAAAACTTTTATTATCACCAACAAACACAACTGCCAGTAATGGGAGCGCCATTACAAACACCACTAAAGGAGAGGAGAAAAAAAAAGCATGGCGTAGCAGCAATAACGCGCACAAACCGCTTCAACACTACCCAGGGTCTTTGGGGACATTAAAACCTTCGATGGTCGCTTCGCCGGTTTCTTGGGCGAAGGCAACGCCGCCCCTTCCCCTCTATCAATTGACAGTTTTACTATAAAAATGTACTTTTTTTACTGTGCGCAAATTGTAATGACACAGCTACAGTCGTCCAAGGATCCAACCAAGAACCCGGAAATGCATGCGACTGGGGAACACTTGCCACACCGCAACAGAAAGCTCTCAAGCAGTAGCTCTGATCGTGTCCTTGAAAGGCATTGGAAACAATGTTGTTTGCGCCGCGGAGAAGAATTTTATTACATTCCAACGACCAGCACAACGCAACCCAGCAAGCAGTTACTGGAACTGGTGTGCCACATCTTTCCCCATTGCGAAGTAACGCCGATCGAAAACAAACAGGCATACATAATTGAGAAACAGAAAATGAGGCTAAGAAGAGCTAATGCTCGGTTTCCGCTTTTCACGTTTCTCCGTTTGCCCTTAGCTTAAATAATCCCCGCACTCGAAATCTTCCACACTTGATCGGAATTTCGAGGGAAAAGCCTCACATCCAGGAGGACACATTTTTGGGGTCATCTTTGCTCGGAGGCACGATGTGGCTTCTCCCTCTTTCAAACGAACTCGCGACATGAAATTCAGCATCCAATTTTTATGTTTCCACTTATCATTCATCCCCCTTCCTGGACCATCATAGCCACCAGTGTAGGGATAAAGAGAGCAACAATCGCAGTAACACATCACAACGCCAAAAGTGTTGCTGTCGTTGTGCCTGTCAACGACCGGTCTGGTCCATTGGTGGTTGGTGGGGACATTGTAGCCGCGTTGTCAGCTTGTCGTCACGCAAACGTCACGGTACAACACACAGGGGATGTACACGTTTGAGGATAGTTTTGCAAAATTTGGAACGAAATCCATGTTCGCGACCGAGAAGCTGAAGAGCGCTGATATATGCTGTGATAGTACGGGCACTTCATTTTTAGTACACTTGCCACACGCTCACACCAGAGTAGAAACGGCGCCGCATCGCCACGACCACGACGAAGGATCCAGATGCAAAAGGAGCAAAACTGGGAGGCGAAGCGAAAGGATGCATTAAAGAATCACTAACGAAGTACCGACCGGCCTTAAGCCTCTCGTGACAGAGTGGTGCTTTTGCTGCGGCAAGGTAAAACGTCTTAACGTTGGGCGGGTGCAGCCAGCAGCCGCATGTTCCTCGTCGACACTAACAACCAGAACCACACAGACATACTGGGCTGCAGCGCGCTTTTAGACGACAAGCACGAAAAGCTCGTTCAAAACCCGCTGTCCGGGAGGTCGTTCATCACGATAGCACTCATATTTCAACGTGCACTTCTGGCGCCTCTCTCTCTCTCTCTCTCACATGCATGTTCCAGCATACGGGAAAAAGGATGTCAAACTGCATGTTGTTCACCCCCGTCCGCCCGTATCCAGCCGGAGGGAAATGTAATGGACAAGTGCAAGCAATATGAACACCTTCCACCTCCTAACGACTAACGTTCAATTTTATCGGTACCCCATAGGTAGGGCGCAAGTTCGTTCGGCCCACTTTTGAAAGTACATTTAAACTATATTCGCACATACAGTGTTAGCTTATTTTGGTGGTGAGTCTTTTGGCAGCACGAAAACAGGTGTTTTGCCTAAAATATCCAGCGTACGTCACGCACCACCACCATGACCACAGCTTCCTCCTCGCCTAAATGCTTTCAACGACACCATTTAGCATGTGAATGTCTCTTACCGCGGGCAGGAACACGGCAGCTTGCACAAGAAAGCCGAGAACTTGAGGCATCCCTCTTTAAGAGAACATTACCGCGGAAAGTTCGTGACGTGGAAACTTAATATTTTGATGGGTTCAGTTCAGTTCGTGCTATAGCTGCCTTAGCTGACGCCAGTTTGCCGGTTAGCTGCCTTCCTGGTGTTACCATCAGCTATTAGTGGCCTTGCTAACTTCTTCTCGGTGGTGGAGTAGAGCTTCAATCTTGAATCAACTTTTGCTCCCACTTGTTTTATCGAGAGGAAAATTGATCCCTCTGAAAGCACATCATTATGCTCCGGTATTGGATAAAAGTTAAGGACGATGTCCATAGCATTCTGTGCTGTATAACTCCAAGGTTTTGGAGACTGGGAGTAATAACGATCAATAATAATACATTTCTTTTATAATATTTTACGGCTATATGATGCTCTCTGTGTTAAGAAGGGACTCCGATGTAGGTCGTAGTTACAGGACCTGCCGGTCATAAAATCGTAAGGGTTAGATGAAAGATATGGGATGAGTTGAATAGTGGATGAGTCTATGTGGTCTAGGTTCGATTGTCGGTTTGGATATTCGATTTAATCATGTAGTCCGATCGGTTGAACTCAATATTAATATTCGACGCTGAGAAATTGAAGTCATAGCCAACAATGGCGGGACACCCAATATTCACGAAGATTGTAGACACAGATTGATCATCCTATTCTTGATGAGATCAGAATCGTTGTATGATCTTTGACGTATAAGATCTAACTCAAAGGGACAAGATTCCTTGGGAATCCTTGGGTTTATTGCTCAATACACTTAGGTCCTTGAAAGCCTTTCGAAAGAATTGTCTACCTAATAATGTTATTTGGCTACAAAGAAGTGGTGAGTAATTCTAACACTATTATACACAGAACATAACCTAGTAAACCTTAAGATATTCTACAGATTTTCGAAAAAAAAGTCGACCAAGTTAACTGACCTGAGCTGGCTAACTCTCGACTCCAATTTTTATGCATCCAATCCCCCTTTTCTAGCCAGCCATCAACCAGATCAGTCTCCCAGATTGGCGAAATGAGACACCATCTTTGTCCGGGCTTGTTAGCCACTAACCCTCCCCACGTAGACGCCATGGGAACGTTAACCTTCTACCTACTGCTGCTGCACCACCATCAAACACACAATAATTACATTTTTTATGAGCATCTTCCTGCCAGCTGAAACTGCACACTGCTGCACTTTTACAGCTCACGTGCATGTAGAGTCCAGGGCGGTTTACAATCCTCATTTCTCGTAGTCAAAGAAAACAACAACAAAAAAACCCGACCAACAAAACGATGTTTTATTTCCGCAAGGAAACAAGACGACCGAAAAAAAGGAATTCGCAACACCGTACCCATGTACGAAGCAATCTTTACGATTCTCGCCCGGAGGTTCCACCTTCGCGAGCTGCTTTGCCACATTCCCAGCTTTAATGCCCAGAACGCAATGATGAGTGCATTCAAAATTGCCGCTCCGAGTCTCACTGCCCGACTCAGAGACGCCTCCCCCTCCCGTCAGTCCCATCCAGTCAAGCCAGTCGGCGCAGTCGTTTTGTTGTCTGGCCGGCGTGCACAGAAATATAGGATGCACACACATACACACCGAGTAACTTGCCAAAAGGGAAGCAACCACCAACTAACCGGCAACTTGCCTCGCGCCACGAGGAGAAGGAGAAGGATGTTGACAAGGATCATCGCTCTTTTCACAGCGACCATCATCATCAAATAGGAGAAACCCTTTTGCGCAAAATAAGCTTTTGAGCGTTAACAGTGCCGAAGAAGACGGCGGCTCTGCCCAGCCCTGCTCTGTGGTCCATCATGCCGCCAGTGCCGCCGTTGCGTACAGCACAACAGTAACTTACGATTTATGGCCCATAAAAGACATGGCCGTGGCGCATATTCTCTATTCCATCCGAAGTGCGGACGACCACCGGGAGGAAGTCGAGTGGCACAGATTATCGTCTCCATGTCTCCCCTGGCGCTCGCGCTTCTTCGTGGATGCCGCCATGCAATATTCATCCGGATGGCTTTTGTGTGTATCGACCCGGCCCCGGTCCGGCCTACCCCGGGGAAGAAAAGATTGCAACAAGTTGCCCGTTCTTAATTTTCGAACGGCACCAGCGTCTCCGAGGCCGCCGATGAAGAGAGCAAATGCGGCATTTTATGCTCACAGGCGGCAGTCGTCGTGCCTTCGGGTTCACAGGCGCAACGATTTTATTACGATCAGATTTATTGCACCACGGGTTATGGCGTGGCATCGGGAACCGAGCTTTGCGATCTCGCGATCGTACAGCAGCGTCGTTCCTCCATCAGCCGCAACCTTCCATCAGGTTTCATCGATGAATATTTTATTGATCGAGTTAAAATCGATTTCATTTCCCGCTGGAAATTCCCGGCCCGGCCGGGCAAATTCACTAGAGAAGTGGCAGTTTTGGGATACATCATCCCAAACACGTACGCCACCGCCACCAGATGTATCGATAACAATTGCATTCTGGCAGTTGATTCAACCTTCTCCGTGCACGCGCGCACCACGATCCAGTGATCATCGTCCCGCCATTGTCGCCGGGTTCGAATGGCGGAGCGCGATTTGAATAGGAACCGAAGGTCAAATTCATTAATGGTTTAGTTCAACAAATTAAGCTTCGGCCTCTTGTTGCCGTTTGGCCACGCACTGCTACTAGGTGACTTCTTCTGCCTTGTTGCAGCTATGCTCATCTTTCCATCAACAGCCAGCCAAGTGTCTGTCGACGTCAGCAATCGTATCCTTCTTCCGTGTCCGGGTGTTGGTGCTGGTCGTGTATTCAGTTACCATTTCTCTCCATCTCGCACCCTCTCTCAACACTACACAATCCATCACCGGCGTATCGATATCCGAGCTCCGGGTCTCTAAAGGGCCAATTTATCAGCTCATCGAGTTACACGCCTCACGATAAAAGGCTTCGCTTTGTGCACGATTGCACGAGATATCGGGGTTGGCTATACGGTATTGGATCATTCATGCACGGGCAGACCGTACGGTCTGTGTAATGTGGCTATTCCCAATTGATTTCCAGCTGGCTGGTTGGTGTGGTTCGGCCTTATCGGGCGTTGGTTGCAACAAGAGAGTAAACATATTGCACACATATCCCGGGCACGATGATGACGCACAGTCCAGACACCGGATTCAGGGTCATCTGGTCGCGCCGTATGCTAAAACATGCTCTTCGGAAGCTCTGGGGAGCTCTGGAAACTGTCAACCAGGACGGGACGGTTGATCGAAATCGATCGCAAACAGTGTTGATAGTCCGGATAAAACTGTGTGGAAGGAAGTACCGGGCGCGTGAGGCACATTGTTTACCCAATCACGTATCCCACACACCGCAATTCCACGCTTCCGAGCGAGCAAATAGTCAACCAGAAGTTCCCGATCTGTGCAAACGCTTTGCATACGCTTGGTTATATCGCCTTTTTGCACCCCCCGGGTTCATCCGATTTTGCATAAACATATTCCATCGCACATCAGTGATCCTTACAGGCGCCGGAAATAATGGATTAAATTTGTACCCCCTCTAACCTTCTCCAAATGACCGCGAAACACACACACACGCACGGTGTGAAACGCAAAAGCATCCAAAAACACCGGCTCCGGCAGGCGTATTGTGTGCTGCGCTCATCGGCGCACGACGGCGAACGAGCCTCGTGATCCGGACGAGCTGGTGGACATCGGTGAGGTGACTTTCGGGTGTCACTAGCCACGTTACCGCCTGCTCAAGAACTAACCGGGTTCGACGGACGACGAAGACAGGAGGACCGAGAGACCGATTTGAAAATCAAATTTATCACCTTTCTGCGCCCCATCATCAAGAGAAGTAACCTGCCGCTGCTGGGTCCGGAGCCTCGGAGTTACGACCTGTTCGCATAATTTCCATCCCATACCGTAATCCTGCTTCTGTCACTCTCCACCGCGCTCGTTGAGATCGAGGAACAGATTTTAATTCGTGGCATAATTTTTCCCACAATATCAAGCCTTTGTGGACAAGTGGACTCTAGCAAGGGTAAAGTGACCTTTTGTCTACGTTCTAAAGCGAGAAGAGAAGTACCTCTGTCAAGACTTGGAGAAGACTTGTGAATTCTACCAGTAGTTGAGTTTATCAAACTTTGGCAAACATTTATCCATGGACAGAAGAAACTAGCAACCAGGCTTCTCATTGGCTGACCCCCGGGGCACACCCAGTATGTCTCTTTTCGTCTCGGAATAATCTATTAAAATTCATTACTCCCCACAACTTTTTAGTTAAACGTTTGATCCTGGTGCCGGATTAGAGGACGCCCGAAACCATTAATAATCGTTTCTCACCCCATTCCCCAAAGGAACGGTCCTACCCGGGGTTCAAAAAGCTGTGTGAATTTAGATTGACGCAAATTGTCACCACAGTTTCTCTTCCTTTTTTTTGCCTTCAATATTTCCGGTAACAACAAGGGTTGTTTCATCGGTTTCGAGTGGGCGAAAAGGGAGGGAAACTTCTGCTTCGGGTGGAAGGGTAAAAACATAAAACAATTAAGCGTTGGTGATGCGTTGGCGGTGTTCCCCCTGGTGTGGTAGCACCTGGTCGGTAGGTGGTTCATGTCGCCACCAATAAAACCACGGTGCCTTGGAGAACCATCAAACAACGATTATCAGCCACTAACGATTGGTAAAAGTTATCTTGCCCGTTGTTTTTTCCCTCTTTTTGGGGGACAGCGATTGCTGATGCTTACGCACCTAACGAATTGACGATTGGACGACCCTTTTCCCTGCCCAGCCGCGTATATTTAAGTATGCGACAAGTGTGTTCGCCTAGCCCGGGCTTTTCATCATGCGTTTGACTAAACTCGATGCAGCAAAGATGTCGATTTATCAACCTATCCGGCGATGCATTTTAATTTCTAACCCAAAAAAAAAGAAGCAAATAATGGAGGAATCGTTTCACTTACCTCGAATAGTTTCCCGATTGCCTGCGATCTGGAACGTGACCGCTACCCCGGGCCGTACGTGAAACAGGACAACGTGCTCCGACGGTGGCGTATGGGCCGGACAGAATGGACGTGTTTCTAGCTCGAACCCGGGCCCGAAATGGAACACCGGCTCGACCATTGGCCACCCGGCGGCTGCGGCGGCCGCAGCGGCAGCGGCTGCTGGATTGTGCGTGGTGTGGGTCGCCGTCGATGCGACGACCGCTGCCGCCGCTGCTGCATTCGCCGGCATCCGTTGGCCGGCCGTTGCCGGTATACCGTTGATCAGCTGATGATGGTGATGGTGATGGATGTGGTGCATCGATTGAATCCTCTGATGTTGTAGCGTCGGTTGGTTCACCTTTAGGCCTCCGGAAGCTGCCACCCCCGCTCCGCTGCTCGGTGCAAGCGTTAGAATTGGCTGCTGTGCCTGGCTGGTGGCAACCGTCTGTACCGCAACGGTTCCATTGCCAGCACCACTACAAACTGTCCCCGGGCCGGTGCCGGTCGTGACGCAACTGTTCAGCGAACCACCGGTGGCCATGGCGACTGCATTACGGGCCGTAGGAGCTACCACCGCGATGGCGGCCGATGTTGCCGTTTTCGTCACCACGATACCACCCGACGTGCCGACACCGATCGGTGGTTCTGTGGCCATCTGTATCTGCACCCGGCGATGCTTCTTGACCGTAGTGCCGATCGGATAGTAGGCGGTTGCGTGTGCTGCCGTTGCAGCTGCCGTTAGCGGAGGTGGGAAGCTGAATAGTGGTTGCTGCTGTTGCTGCTGCTGTTGCTGTGATTGCTGATGCTGCTGCTGCTGCTGCTGCTGCTGCTGAAGCTGCACGGGATGGGCTTGCAGGAGATGATGGTGATGATGGTGTTGATGATGCGGCGGCTGAGCCTGGATCAGCACCTGCGTGGTGGCGGAGGATGAGGCGGAGGCGGAGCAGGACAGCGCCACCGTAGACGGTTGGTGGATGATCTCCTTCGGGCACTGGGGCTTCTGCTGCTGCTGCTGGGAAGCGGTCGATAATAGTGGTGCCTTTACCATCGAAAATCTGGTTTTGCGGATGGCACCTGCTCTACCGTCACACTCCGTGATTTATTCCGTTTGTTCAAACCGTAACGATCGAAAAAAGGGGGGGGAAATGGCGCGCCTCGGAATGGCGGATCGCGGAATGTCTGTTTGTTTTTTCTTTACACAAGGATACACTCACTCACACGTACACATTCACACTCGTTCACAGTTCGGGATGTCGCGGATATATCTAGCAAATTTGACACGTGTCTCGACGAGACCAAACAACCGGCAGCATGGGCGCCTACTTCCAGCGCGAAACCAAGCTTAACTGGGGCTGTGGTGCGCGCGCGAGCTCATAAACTCGAGACCGACGCAGCCTCTCGCTCGCACTCGTTCTCTTTCTCTAATTACAGCGCAATTCATTGGAGGTGGGGGGGCGACGGGAACACGCCAAACCACGGCCAGATAAATTCATCAATCGGTCCAGCAGTGCCGCCGCCACAAACACTTGCACAACACTGACGTGGCCGATGACGCGCGATTTGGCAGCGAGGGGGTTTCGTAGCGCACTAACAGCTGTCGGTAACGATTGCACACCCGTCAAAGGACATGCCCACCGATCCTTGCGCACCACTTATCACGTACGCAAATATGCTTTATCTATTTGCTTCTTTGGCACCTTGCGGTAAAGGATCACACCGAGAGACACGTGGACGCGCGCAATAAAGGACGACTTTGTTGCAACAAGTTCTCTCTCTCTCTCTTTCTCTCGATATCTCGATATATCCGCGCGAGTTTATGCGGCTTGGTATCGTTGGCGTGGTGACGACATCCGTGCGGTCTATTATTTCTTGGGACACTTCACACAGTGCCAATGCAAATACTTGTGTTGTGTTTTCTCGAGTTGTGTGGTCTGGTGGTTTGGTGTTTCTGCAAAGAAAACGGAACTTCAATTAGTTACTACAAGGAGGATGATGGCACCGACCGACAACACTATACTCAGCACACAAGGGACAGATAGCGGAACAACCAGCACCGGACAAGCTAGTTGTAGAGGGTGTGCTTTTGGCAAACAGGCAATTTCTTCCTATCCCGAATCTCCCGTCCAATCTGTTTGTGTGTGTGTGTGTGGTTTCGGTCAGCGAATGGAAAGGAACAAATTGCGTTTCTCCGCTCCACGCCGGGTACTGTGGAATGTAGTCAGGCTCTTATCGCACTTTTATGCGACAACTCCCCTTTTTCCCCCTGCATAGCACCCAATTTCTACTCTCCGCTTCGACCAGGAACTTGGGCGTATGATTTATAGGATCGAATGCCTGCTCCGTATCGGAGCGGGAACAGTGTACGTGCATCAGCTGCCGACTACTCCCGGAATCACCCCCGGATGTGACGTCGGCGGTGCGTGTTTGTGTGTGTGTGCTCGCGCTATTTTTATCCCCGAGTGCAGGCAGGCATGAGGCGCATGAGATATTACACCAAATTTGACCCACGCAAATCGTGCAATAACAATCAGGCGAGCCACTTCCTCGGGGTGAGATGATCTATGACGTGGCGTCGATAGGCGCGACGTGTCATCCAGCTAAACACACACACAAACAACACAAATCGGCCGATATTGTCGCTTCGATGGCTTCAAGCAGACCGTGCAGTGTTAACCTTCTCAATGAATCAATGAATTTATTCACACGTCACCGGTCCCCGATGTGCGTCACGCGGATAAGGAACGGATTCTCCGGAAATTTTTGCATTGCCTTTCACCCTAACTAATCTACTTATCAATGCCAATGTGGAAAAGCGGTGTAGTAAATGTGCCACGTATTCTATACATTGTAGCGCTGCACATCATAATCAACAAAGCGGAAGGGTCAACCAAACGAAGAAGAATAAGGCGCCAACGGGTTTTGGGGTAGATTGGGTTTTTAAAGTCCGAAAGCGATTCGGCCCAACGCCAAACGTAAACGTAAACAATTAAATGTTTGTATCAACGTGATGGCCCATTTTCGATGTGCTTTTCCCTTATCTAATCACAACTGACCGCAAAAACAAGCAATCTTTCAACACGGTAGGTTCAACAAACGCCTGCGATGGGGTAGGACCTGGCGGGATGGGGGAGGGTGGGGGAATTACCCGATCCCTATTATCTCATCGCTTGTAATAAATATACTATTATAAAGGAGGAAAATGAAATCCGTTTCAATCGAAGAAACGCGTGAAAACAACAAAAGACTGTTCAACTGTCTGCGTATGCGAACCGCCATTCATTGTAAGGGCAGCCACATGCCATGGATAGACAGTGGAGCATTTTTATCTACCTTGAAGTATAACAGACGATTCCCTATTTGATGCATAAGCAGAATCTCTGGAACATGTATCAAGGATCCCCCCTTTTTTGTCGGGGAGTTAAGTTTTACATATGATGTTGATAGTTCCACACGCACAATTGCGAGAGAGACAAGAACCGTGTTTCGGGATTCGATCTCACGACCATCCTTATTCTCTCTCTCCCATTTTTAGAACACGAGAGTGCGTCGTGCCGCATCGCATTACACCATCCGGTGTGTTACGGTTCCGGTGCGTTCGAATTGCAATATCAAGCTCATCCGACAACGACCAGCCTGGGTATCGGGTGTTGTGTTTCGAGGAAGGATTAAAGCAGCGTACAAGCAATGGAATGGATGAAATCCTACAAATATACAACGGATCGAGACTGTGTGTGTACTTATCCACACCAAGGTATTAAGAGTAATTTTCCACCAATTCGACATTTCCATTTTTGCGCTATATTAAACGCAACTATTTTTTTTTTTTTGAGAGGGTTGGGGGAACACATTTAATACCATTATTTATGTATCCAAATCAGGCCCACTGGGGTGAGCGTTTGCGGGGCACGGCTTCGGTTTTCCGCTTTTGTTCCTTCCGCGCGCGCGATTTTCGCTGCGACACGGCCCCTAGACCATCGACATCGTAATAGCGATAGCATATGGTAACGACACTGATTAATAATCCACACTTGGCTAATGCATTAACACGCTAGGCCGTTCTGCTGGGCTCGAGGGTTTTTTTGTGGATACATCTACAGGCAGACTGGGGGAAACAAGCATAGCAACCACCGCAAGAAGCCGGCATGGCACACACAACAAGCGCACTCAATCACGTTCCTTCGGTTTCGCATTCCGGCAGCTTGTTCTGCCACTAAGTGTCTTTCGCCCGGCCCCAGGAACGCGTATGATTGATTGGATATTCGAGCTTCTTCAATGTCTGTTTCCCGGCTTCACCGAGAAACTTCACCCATTTGTACATGGTTGGTTCAGCAGCCTTGAAATAGAGCAAAGTAGCCCCTGATTATCGTTGTCGCCGCGTTTCCAGGGACGTACATATTGCGCATCAACATGTCGCCGCGATGCACCGAGAAAACGGGGAAAATGAAATCAGCTGGAATCCTGACCGAGTATCCCTGCCAACCAACCATACGCCCTGCTGCAACTGCGTGTGGCTGCGCACAGCTTCGTCTCGAGTCTAGGGTTTGGTCCTTTCGCTACACCTACACCCACCGACGCAGCATCACTTTCTTCCTCATCCTTTTTCTACCACGACTGGGCGGCTCTCATAGGTGAGAGTTTGGTTCACGTTGCAGCAGCAACCTTGGACTTGCAGCAGCCGTGCAATTTTATGCAATTTATGTAACGCCCAACCCATCATCATTCGGCCGATGAGATTGGGAATGGCAGTTCTTCGAATTGTAGAAACTGGGGACCGGATAAGGCTGTGGATTTCTGCCATATGTCAAGCTGCGACTTCCAGATGTCCCCCGTAAGTAGTGCCGGTGTTGCATATGCACCAAACCCAGTGCACTGCACAATCTGCTAACGACACGGCCAAGAATAAGACATCCTCTCAATCCTGCACACACACACACATTTTCACCAACACACTGACAGCTTGTGCACGCCGAAGGACATTCGCGAAACGATGGTAATCTTCACCTCCAACCAGGCACATCATAGCAACCGCGAAACGCAAGCACAGGGAAAATGCATTTTCTTTACACAGAAAATCCCCCACTAATCCTAGCCCACACAGCAGGCTCTGGTAATAGCAGGCGGAGGTTCCGGAAATTCCTCGAATGACTCACACGCAACGACCGCTAATATGCTGTGCTCGGGGGACGGAGACGATAGCTCTCGCTCGACACACACATCTATTGCCGAGATTGGAAAATCTGCTGTTGGGGCCCTTATTGCCACGCCAATATTGTCGTCGCCGCCGCCGCACAGCCGCATAAACACAGTCAAACACATGCGCATCCCTTATCGTCTGCTGCCCGGTGGAGCTCCGGTGGATCGGTCGTACCCGTACGGGAAATTCGCTCTTGCCGCACACAGCCTCTTGCCACTGGGGTAGTTTTTTTTTGGTGTATGGCCGTTTCCTTCTCTCACCACACTTAGCCACACATCGGTTGCTCATGCTCTCTCTCTTTGCAAGGGAAAGATAAATGCAAATAATTCCGGGAATGCCGCTGCTTTTGACAGATGGATGCTTTTGTTGTTACAATTCGCGGAAGGACTTTTGCGTGGGTCCGCGGGCAAGGGAGGAATAGGCCGGGACAGTTTGGGTGCAGCAAGTGCAGAGGGAAAAAGTGCATTTCCAGCTGGCAGAAGCACCGATGTGATTAATTATAAGCTTCCATCGGCGCAGTAAAGTTGGTTCCAGTCAGCACCGCCCAATACGGTGGGGCAACTTTTAAAGAAGATTTTCCAGAAAAAAGGATCAAATACACCTTTTTCCTTGTGATTTTCGCACAGCACAGTTTCACAACACGGACCAATGAAACCCTTTTCCAGCAAATCGCCCGCTAGCCCTATTAGCCCTTTTGCGAGAAACGCCCTCGCGCTCACATATGGAACACATGCACGTACAGTTGCGAATTTTCACCAAGGTCCCCAAGTAGGCTACGATGCAAACATACACGCACACACACTCACACGCTTTTCGCATCCTAACCATTGCATCACATTATGGCACGTCCGTTCCAGGAACGAACTGCATCGTTGGTATTGCCAAAGGATAGTAACAAAAAAACACACAGGGACACACCCGGAAAAAAACACACACGCACCCCGGATACACTCTGGCAGATTGCAGTTTTCACTCAATCACCACCGACCGACCGACACACGGACGCCCGGCACTGTTGTTAGCGTTGGCGTCTTCTGTATGCATTTTCCCGATACCATATTTTCACCGTTTTACTTACATCAATTCACATCAATCAACGCTCGCTCTGTCTACACGGCTGGTAGCAAACACTGTACTGGACCGACATCTTCGCTATTTATTTAGCACTGACTGAACGCATTCGCGCACACACACACAAACGCACATACACACTTACACACGCGATGAACAGATTTTACGCCGAATTTTCACCAATTTTCACCTACTTTTCTTGCACATTTTCTTCCCGAACGCGTTTGACGCTCCCAGATAGCGAAATCAGACCCGGTTTGACATTTGGTCGTGCTTTTTCCCAAGCTGTCAAGCGTGGCCCGGACAGTGGGCGTACCTTTTCATTTATATTTTTAACAAAATCGGTTGAATTTGAAATATAAATTCGACACAAAAATAGGATAAATGATGAATACCACACCGTATTTATGATTAATTTTTAATTCTGATTTAAACTTTGAATTGAAGCCTACTACAAATCAGAAATAAAAAAGCAAAAATCCATTTATAAGCAGAATGCCTACCGAGCTTCGGATTGACCAACCCGCGTTGCTATATTTTTCATTGGGCCACAACTATAACGTTTATGTTGCATAGTTGGATTCTTCTTGTAGTTGCACTTATTGTTCCAATTGGAATTATATTTTTTTACGTTTTTATTTTCAAGTGAACGTCTACGCCAACCCCTTTCCACAGAATTATTAATTAGTTGGTGCATTTTAACAAAAACACGATAGAGCTTTTCTCATTTGATAATGAAATTAATACAATACAAGATTGCCTTGGGACGCAGCACATCTTGCGTATATAAACCTTTAACGGTTTCGTCTCAAATATTTGAAAAGGATTATTTTTTTGAAACTTTTATACGTTTCACCAACTTTTCATTGTTACTTTTTTTATGCACGCTATTGTGCACAATAATTACAAATGTAAATTTTCCAGGAAATTGTGTTCACGAGGCCTGAGTGTGTCCTGTCGTCATCACACTACAATCATCGATCATTACATTGCAGCTGTAATATCATAGACGACCGTGACTCTATAAGGTTCTTGTTAGGCACCTGTAAGGTTCCAGTTACTGCACGGGTCCTTGTACTACGAGACCCTTCGAGAAGTGGTGGCCTGGAATAAGAGACGCTTGGACGACAAGGTCTTTTGATAGACGAGAGTCTAGCCGTACTTTCTACAACAATCCCATAATCTCTATCGAGATACTGATTGTAAGGATTGCTTTGTCCACTTACAATGAGTCATCATCATCACATCCGCCAAAGAACGCAAGCGTCTATCTGAAAGGACATCTGCTCCAAAGTTCGTTATCACCGAACCAGCAGCGAACGATAAACTTTGGTTTATCGTACTATCAACTGCATCAATCAAAATGTGCAATCCATGTAACAGGCACGCTGTAACAATAAACCAACTGTTTACAGCATTCGCTACCAATGGAGGTGGGGATTCACACGGTGTTGGTGTGCGTGGCCACCAAGTCAAATACTACCAACCAAAGCCATGTCGTTCACTTATCGGTTTTTCGCGATAACATGGATGGTGGCGCGATAACGGCTTAAATAAATACCCCTTTACATCGAGTGCCTACCATTCAGTACTTGAAGACTTTCCATCGTACACTAACGATCGACAGGCAGTGTGACAATCGTTTTGATCGAATCTAAATCGGAAAAGTTTGTGCTCAAAAACTCAAGACTCAAGATGCGTGTGCTAAGCGTTGCTGTTCTGCTGCTGGTCGCCTCGGTGGCTCTACTCGTCCCGGAAACTAACGCAGCAAGAAGCTACAATGGAATGTGTGCCTGTCCGAAGATTTACCTGCCCGTCTGTGGAAGCGATTCGGAAACGTACGCAAACACCTGCCTGTTCCGGTGCAAGGCTGAAAGCTCGTACGGCAAATCGATTCGCTTGCGGATCCTGCACAAAGGAGATTGTGACACGAAGGACCCGGTGCACATCCCGGAACAGATCCCCTTTGAATGAGCTGCAGGAGCTGGAAAAACGACTACAAAAATCGATTGATCTTATTAAAATTGTACAACCAAAAGCGAAAGGAACTCTTATGTGATGTTGAATAAAAAAGATTTTAAGTTTAAGTAAGGACAAAACGCATGAAAGTATTGGTAAATTAATTGAGGAATAAAAAAAATGCTCTGATCGTCTCTTATCAGCAGATTCGTTTCAAAGCACTCGCAAGAGTAATTGACCATAGCCAAAGTGTTATTGATTGTGATTCATTAGATTTTCACAACAATCTAAAGAGTATTGAAGCGTGACTAAATGTCCTCCAGATGAGTGTTCTATCACCAAGCGATTAGCGTTCGCAAATAAGACCATGACCGTCGTCTAAACAATAACAGGAATAGGGTTTCTACTTGTAAAACGGATCGCACCATGGAACTAACTCACTCCAGTTTTTTTGCTCTTATTACGCATCCATTTAACCGTAAATTTTAAAAATAGATCTCACCCAAGAAGCGAGTCTCCACCAGCGAACTCCGCTCGTGCCAGTAATAATAAACACTTGCCCATTGATAGCGCTTCTTGCAGTTCGCACCGTGGACCATCTCCGTCCATTCCATTAACCTTCGACACATGACCTCATCTTCCATGCTACGAAAACGGAGGGTCCAAAATTAAATGGTCCAACAATAGCGCCAGCATATCCCTCCATATCATAAGGGTGGCGAGGGATTCTGGCCAACCAGCATGACCTTGGTTGTGCTGAGCAGAAGCTCCCAATCATAGCAAATTTCATCCAACATCATCCTCTCGAGACAGTGGGATGCTGCACGGGCGGTTGCGAGAAAGGTTCAGCCCACGTGTCTTTATTTATGTATCGATTTTTCGCGACTTTTCCCTCTCCCCCCGACTCGCGAAGGGCTCCGGTCGGCGGTGTGGTTCATTCAGAAGGGGCGTAAAAATGACGTAGTACCACCGAAATAATGTAGAAAAACTTCCAAAAGGGGAAAATGTTAAGGCAATCGGGAACCGATCAGAGAATTTCAACATAATTCAACACCAGCTGCGACTAAATACGAAAAGAATGAAAAGAAAGCACGAAGAAGGCCAAAGACAACAAGCTCCAAAAAACGGTTTGATGATGAATTTTTAAATTGAAACGGTTAAAATGAGTCTCACTCTCAATTTTAAAGTGGCATTTGAAAGTTGACTCTCTTTCTCTCCCAACTTTGGTGGCGATGGTGGTTCATGCGGTTATGGGATGAAAGAGACGCATATTGTTACGAATGGAGTGCGTGCTGTTCACACCTATGGTAATGGAAGTGTTCATGATCAGCATGCACTTGTTCAACCCTCCTAGGGGTAGTAGTTGTATTGTAGCAGCATTATAGTCAGTTCTGTTTTCCCCCCTATGTTTTTTAGTAAAAGAACATTTAAGAAGAAATCCTTTAAAAAATTCTACCCAAAATGTGTACCTAGTAAACTTGTTTAGATTTCTTCAAAATAATTTGAATTGTAAGATAGAAATTTGAATATTTTTGTTTTTGATAAAATACTCCATAGAAATGAGCCATATAAACCGGAGAAATCATTTTAAAAAGACATTGTACAACAGTTTACCCTTACTGAGAGGGTTTATACTTAAGCTCGAAAGAAAGATGATAAATAATTTTCTCTTTTTTTATTTATAAAGAACGGCCTGGCCGTATTGCTTAAATTAGTTTCACATTTTATAATTCTTTAATTTGCAGAGAAAGTTATCAGATGCGCCTAAGTATTTAATTCAAGCAGTTTAAAATGGAAAGAAATGGATCAGGAATGGTATCATGTCACATCCGAAGCGTTCGCATATCCTATCAGGATTTACTATCCAACTACGGGACAACTTAAAATCATGGAAGTGAGAAGTGGCACGGCAAAATTTTCTGTGTTCAGAAGAAGAAGAATGAAAGAGAAGAAGAAACAAATTAAAATAAAATAAAAGAATAAAATATTAACATAAGTTGAAAGATAATAAAAAAATTAAGAGAACAAGCTAAAACGGAAATACATGAAAGAGTAAAGCAAGTTTTTCCGGGGCTATAGAGTGTAGAAAGAGAAGAGAAAAATAAACAAAAGGAAATGAAAAAAGGAAAAAAAAAGCAATGGAATAGAAAAAAGAGTAAACTGTAAAAAGTAAAGGAAGGTTTATTTTAAAACCTGAAGAGAACAAGAAGAATAGATAACAGGGGTTGAATTTCAAATAAAAAAAATGTAGAAGTAGAAGAAGAAGAATAAAGAGAAGAAAAATAAATAGGACATCAAAACAGAAAAGCAAACAAAAAAGTCTAAGAACACAAAAGGAATAAATTACGATTTCGTTTGGAAATCTTACGAGCCAAAGAAGAAAAGAAAGAAGAAAAAAATCTGGAAAAATTGTCGGAATATTTTTGTTAATTAATTGTTGTTTATATTTTCTGCAACAAACGTTTAAAATATTTCTTGCAGTTTTAATAAAACTTCACGCACTGTACCACATCCAGTACTGGGTTGGAGAGAACTCGCATGGAAACTACAACTCGATGAACGCCGCGTACATTTCTCTCCCGTCGGGCAACCGAAACGGTCGCGCGTGTTCGTTCGCAAAGCGCCTTCGTTTACTTCCACACAAAAACCGTGTTGTCGCAGGTCGTTCGGTCGGTTTTCGGTCGATTGCTGAAGTGTTTGTGAAGCTCCCGTACGAAAGAAAAGGATATTAAAGTTGTGCTTACGACAAAACAAAAAAGAGAAACACCTGCTGTAACACGTAATTGCGCTAGAGAATAAAAAAACCGACAGGGAGTTCTCTGACGCAGAGTCCTTGAGGCAGCATAGCATTATTATTGCGCGTTTGGTCAACCGTTGTCAACCGTTTGTGCTCTTGAGTTGTCCTTGCGGTGTGTGAAGCTTTTGTAAGAAAGCAGCCTCGACCATGTCAGCCGATGCGGAACTATCGTCCATCCTGAACCGCCGCCAGCAGATCAACGAAGCGCTGGACAATGGGCAGGCGGTAAAGCCCACGTTCAAAGTGGTCAACATCTACACCGAGTTTCACGAGTTCTCGCGGAAGGAAATCAAGGACTACCAGGCCACCTTCACCAAGTGAGTATTGAGAGCGAAAGGAACCGAACATGCGTGCGCGAAAGAGGGAGCGAGCGAGAGGCCGGATGGATGTAAAAGGTTCATGGCCCGCACAACACATGTGTGTGTGCAGAGGTCATCTCCTGGGTACGAATCGACCACCTTCTTCACGGTGGATGCTGTGCTGCTTAGAACGTAGGAACTGGTTTTTAGGCTCCGATACCAACCTCGGCGGGCAGTTCTCGCGAGCGAAAAGGATGCATTCCGATGCATTTCGGGGTGCGCAAAACAAAACAAAAAACGAGAGCAGCACAACAAAGGCCCTGGTCCGGTGCCCAGGGCGAATTGATTTCGCTCTCGGACAAACTGCAATCGACGAACGGACGAGCAAAAGCAACGCCAAAATACACCACCGGACACAGATCCTACAACGATGGACACTGATGATAATGACGACGAATGGCCGCATGTGCATCAGCGTGGTGGCCCCTGGAAGCGAGATTATTGTTTTTGTTTTCATCTCGCATTTCCTTCACGTACCAATAATCGCCTCGATTCTGTAGGAGCTGTTTTACCTTGCCAGTGTCACAGTTCAAAGCACCCAGCAGCCTCCCCCCAACAGCTGCACCACGTGGTGTCATTCCAGTTGAATCGATGGAAACAACGAAAACGTTTGATTATGCTAGTCAAACCCTCCCTTCGTTGATCCCAACGTCAATAAGCGATGCCAGCCAGCCAGCCAGACAGACCGATCTGCATGTACGAATCTCTCTTTGTGCGATTTACATCTGTTATGCAGATCGGTGGAAAGGTTAACGACACATGTGTGGTTGCGCCAACGCACACAATGTGACAGACAGGGCTCGGGAATGGGGTGGGGGTTTTAGCTCCCGATGGCGAGAGAGAAATCACAATGTCTGAGCCACCGACAATGTCATGTGAAAATTAACCTACATTTTGCAAACCGATCCCACACCGAACTGGCGCATGGCTGGTGTGGCTGCTGGGCCTTTAAAGCAGCGGGTTTTCCGTGTGTGTGGCCAATAGAGATGCAAGATTTAGGCGATGAGCTGCATTTGGGGAAGCATCATAATCTCTCACCTACATATTTTATGCTGGTGTGTGATGAAGATGGGAAAACAAGATGTAATTGATGCGATGTTGTAATCGGTTTCAATGTTTGGCTCTTTGCATTCAAGTTGAGGTCATGCAGAACGCATTTAAGCGTTATTTGGAGCTTCCGAATTAAATTGTCCTTAAAGACCAATAAGTCAATCAAGTCTGTTAGGACTTCTTCAGAATATTCTTTAGGGGTTGGGCGATTTGCAAATTTTCTCAACCCTGTTTCAAATTCTCAAGCTGAGTTTCAGGGAAATTTAATTAAAATTTTCAAATATAGAACGACTGGCATTTCATATTAAAGCAGCAGCATTTAAGGGTCCTGCCATGCCTTCTCTTGAGCATAAAAAGTAAGGCTCTTAATCCAAAGAGATTGATTAGGTCTTTTCAGCATATTTGATGGGCCACGAATGTTAGAAAATGTCTCCACTTGGTCCACTTCCACTCCACTCAAAATTGAATTGAAAATAAACCCCAAGAGGTCTTGCTTGACCTGCCATTAAAGGCTTCCCCTTACTCAAATTACTTACAGCTGGATCATCCGTTCGGGTTCCCCGATCATAAATGACACCAGTTTCGATTAAAACTCAATCATCCGCATCGTAGGCCAAACCCACCGTGGGTTTACTGTATTGACTGGATTAAGGGTCAAGATATTCAATTCGAAAAATTAAATTCACCTAAAGTCTTATGAGAACTTAAGCATCTTATTTTGTATCCTCTTTTAAGAAAAAGTGAAGAGAAATATCATAAAATGACTGCGCTGCCTTATGCCCAAAGGTTGTTTGGTGTAATTATTATTACGTGAGCTACTTTAGGAGTGGAAGCTACACGTTTGGTCCTCTCCAAAGTAGTGCCTCTACCAGATTATTTAATTGGCTGTATCATTGGATCAGAGGAGGATCAACATAGGAGCGGAAGGAGCGGCCGCTCGGGGCGTCGTCGGTCAGGGGGGCCTCATCGGTGAGGGAAATCCTGTTGTTTCCGTCTAATATTACTGTTAAACTGCATTGGATTAATTTACTTTTTTCTTGGCCACCCACGAGACTCTTGAAGATCTCCTTCCATTGAAAGTAGCTTGGAAGTTGCCACTAATTCCGTCCAGAAACTCCTCGTTATTTATCTCAACCCTGTAACCTCAAGTTAATGAGCATAAGTTCTAACGAGCTATACCGACAATACTGTTTGACCGACTGGTTTATGATAGAGAGCAACAACTCTGCCAACTCTGTTCCCGAAAGTGACATTTTGAAAGGTGACAAAATGAAGATACTTATCTCTAGCACATCACTCCATCCACTACATAACCACCACCACCACTATATCTCACTAATGAAATCGCAATCTTATCACACACGATACATCATACGGAAGTTGCATGAGCATGTGTGGAATAGTTTTGCTTTCCCTACCAACGCCACTGCCTCGGTTTGTTGTTTCTTCCTATCAAACAGGTCGGTGCCGTGAGTGAGTCTTTTCGCACCTCAACTGCACGATCAGCTTGCACAAACAAAACAGAAAACCCCTCGGAAGCCGACTGATCGATGGTTCCGGTGAAATCTGACCCTCAACCGGTGACAATTCATTCCATTTGTCGCTCGTTTGGGGAAGGGCTCGTTTCCACACCGTGCCGTCCACAGAATGGTGGTGACCTTCAGCCCAATCTAGAACCACCCGCTCCCTCCGCTGGACATACTCTCCCTCCGCGATCCGCTTGTACGCTCGTTGGTACGATCATCAAATGTGTATTGCGCGATCGTGCGACAATTAATCCACCGCCGCACCAGCAGCAACATAAGTCGCGACAGGTAGGGGGTAAGGCCGCCTAGCGCTCTGGTCGCTCGGCTTGGGGGATAGCGTATTTTTACCTCACGATCACGATCGCTCTGGAACGTTCTGGTAGTGGTGTTTTATCATCCAGAAGCCAACTAAATTTAACTTCCAACGCTGTGTGTTCCTGTGTGTTCCTGTGTGCCTTCCAGCCAGCAAGTAGTAGATATGGGTTTGTTGGAAGATAATAGATAACTTGCCACTCTCACTCTCCTCGCTGGGATGGATCCCTCGCAAACAACATTACGCACAATGCGTCACATTCTGTCGCTCGTATGGAGAGATCGTCTAGGGAAGGCGGCCAAACTGTTTAAATGTTTGCTTTTAGCAGGTAAATGGCCGGCTAGCGCTCGGCTTGGCGTGCGACGTAACTTGATCCCGAGTCCCAGCTGGAGCTGTGCTCAAATATCAAAGAACCACGTGGGCCACTCGTTCTGGTTGCTTATGTTACGCCATTATTTTTTTTTTCTTTTGGGTGGAAATAATGGAATACAAGTGACTCAAGGGTCTGTCCCTGTAACGCAACGGTGCATTGCACGGTGCCCTCGTGCTTGAAGACGTACGCGTTTCGCGCGCGCTCGAGAATTGCATCAAGTCTTCCCCTATGCTGCCTGTGTGTGTTATGACTTTGATGCACTCAATCTGAAGAAAAAAAGGGGTGGAAAAACACATATCAATACGGTCATTTTCCATTAAAGTTCGGTCTTGGTTTGTGCAACGGTATCTAGAGCACGTACTTGAAACGTTTTTGTTCGATTCCATTCCGATACCCCCTGCTTCGGTGGAGCCCCGTATCAGCAGCCTTGGGCAGCACTCGGTGGCAAGCTGTTCTTCGACCCCGGGGCCCGTCCGTTCCAAGTTGTTGAAGACGCAATCGATTAACTAACAGATTGAGGAGTCGCATCGATTGTGCATTGATCGAGATCCCCCCCCCCCCCCCCCCCAATGAATGCATATGTGCATATACGGCTTATTGCGCAAACGCGCCAACCGCAAAAACCACGGTTTGATTTTATTTCCAGCAGCACCAAGTGCCCGTTCCAGCACCGGCACCGTCGGCTGGGATCAAATATTGTGACCTTTGGGGAACAATGTGTAATTTCCCTGCTCGTTGCTAGATACACTACCCGAAAGGCCACCAGCATTGACCTCGAGGTGTGAAAACGTGAGTCGAAAATCAGTGCAGGAAGCCCCACCGCGGCAGCACTGTTGGGCAAAAGGGACACACTTAATTAAATTTAAAGCGGCGTCGCCGATGGGACCTTGCGGGAGATTCTGGACTGCGGTTTGCCTTCTTTTTTTTTTTTTGGTCTGCCGTTGTCGCTTATGTCGCGAGGGCCGGATCGATTGCTGCACCGCATTACATCACACGGGTAACGCACCCGGGGCAAGCTGGCAGTTGCCGCCGCCCGTGTGCCACCGATGCTAACTCCGAATCTGCTACGCATTCGGTGTTGCCTTGTTTGGTTGGGAGGCTCACTTTTGCCTTCCTGCTTGCGAATGGGCCAGGTATATAGCACGATCGCTTTTCATCGTTTTACACCCGCTGCACCGCTCGCTCCACCGAGGGTTAGAAAAGTGAGCAATAAAGCAAGGTGAATTTAATGATCGCTTCCATGCCGAATTTTCTCTCCCACACACACACTCTTTAAAGGGGGGTGATAAATGTAGGTCGGGGTGGACTAGTGTGGGGGTTAGTACGGGGGTTTTTACTATCGATTTCTACTGGGTACGGGGTTGAGTACGGAAGAAGCTAATGCACTAGTCGTCAGAGGTCGACAATCGGATGTGTTATGTTCGGGAGCTGAGTAAACTAAAATGAAGTTGATTGTTTGGTGTTTGGTCTCGCGACATGAATAGCTCTTATAGCGTTAGTGAGAGGGAATTCATGATTGGTGACTTATGAGCAGCTCAGGAAGCAGTTACAATACACATCCACCAGTACACTACATTTGTATGGTATTGATTGTTTGGTGTTTGCTTGCATGACGTAACCTGGCCTATTAAAGTCTTACCAGCAACACCAAACGTTGGCTAAATCAAGTTAAATCAGTTTGTCTTATGACCGAAGTGAGATCTTCTGGGGTGTCAGTCACATAAATCGAAGATATTCCAATGTACCATATTGCTTGGTGCTTCCCCCGGATGACTTAACCAAACATAAGTGAGCATAAGTCGCCAAGCAAACTTTAGTTCGAGTTTGAACACTTATCACTATCTTAGGGCCAGTCAAACTTTGTTTTGTGTTATTAATACTTAATTACGTATCCGGCGCTCCAACCGCTTCGGGGTCTTACCCTGCTGCAACAATCCTCGATACCTTCGTCGGCCAATCCTATATTCCGGTCGTTCTAGCGGGCGCATCAACGTCATTATTCCATCTCATTTTGGGCCTACCATGCCACCTCTGTCCGTGTGGACGGTCATGCGGTGTCATTCTCATGACTTGACCAGCCCTCTGGAGCCTGGTGAGTCTGGTGAGATCATCGTACAACTCGTAGAGCTCGTCATTGTTGCGGCTCCTCCATTTTTATTCCACACATACGGGGCTCTAAAATCCTTCTGAGCATCTTTCTCTCGAACGCGGCTAAGAGGGTTTCGTCAGTTTTGGACAGAGTCCATGTCTCACAGGCGTTTATGAGTACTGGGACTATAATAATTTGTATGATTCTTAGGACTTAATTAGTTACTCTGAAGATAGCCTCAGTTAATTAAATAAAATGGTTGCCTATAAGAAATACATTTGATAAATTTCTCAAGAATTTGAAGTTAAATTGTGGTTTGAGCTAAAAAATCATCTACAACGTTGATTGTAACAAAAAACTGTTATGACTAAAAAACTCTTCTGGATGTTCTTTTTTAACAATCTGGAAATTGCCTCTTATAAGTACAAGATAAATATTTGAAAGCGTCATAGGTCCACCCTTTAAGGTTAAACGGCCTTAATTTGCTGACCACTGCACCATATAGACCCTTCAGATTGTAGGCCGTCAATGGCCTTACGGCGGTGCATCAACCGGAAAGAGAAATTCGTGTGTGTGTGTGGAGAGAAGGTCATGTACTAAAACTAACCACCAGACTAAGTTAAAAGCCTTAAAAAAGGGAACATCATCTCACCTCAATCTATCATCCAGCGTAAGAGAGGGAGAGAGACTAATGTATGTACATTAGGTCTGAACTACTGAACTACCTACTAAGCCACCTAGTCAGAGACAGACTAGCCGACCGTAGATCGCCAGACGCGCATCGCAAAAAGGGAAAAGATGGTTAAATCACTGGGAGGGCAGCATCCGCCGCTACAGCATAATTTCCCGCCTGACGAATGTATGGATGCCCACCATAGCGTGTGCGTTGAAAGTGAAATTCCACTGCTTGCTGCCAAACTCTCTACGCAGCCAGATGGATCTCATCTCATCTCGTTTAATCGAAAGATGATACACCGTGCGAGGATTTAGTGATCTTAACGGTGGCGATCGACATTAGCGAAGGAAGCGCTAATGGTAAATGCTATGGAGGTTTAAGCGTAACCGTTGACCACATCGTCATCTTCGCAGTGGGACAATTTTTACGACCAATTTCTACGGAGGAACCCCCCCCCCCCTCCCGGGGGGGATGATCATCTCCCTAAAGCGGAGGTTCATTAGAGTTTTGGGAATGGTTAGAATTCTCCCGAAACACGAGCTTAGTCAACGCATATGTTTCTCTCTCTCGCACCACTTGTTTATCCAGCTTTAAATCCTGGTCATGGCACCAGGCCGCGGCAATATCATACGTCGGTCGTAAACCGTATTGAAGCAACTACAAGGGCGGTACGAATGATTCATACATTCGCCACGAGGTACCTCTAATTAATAGTAGCCGGGTTTGCTGTTTACCTTCAGCTGCGTCCGCGTGCTAGAGACGGACGGTCGGTGCGAGCGCCGGAGGAAGTTTCAATATTCAAATCAACGTGGCGCATTATAAAACTCCCCCATCCCCCCATCATTTTTGGTTCGTTATCATGTGCACGGTTGTTGCGGTGACGAATGCGTACACGAATCGTAAGCAATGGAGGAAAGGACCAGTTTAGTGCAAGCCGCGCGCCTAGTGCAGAAACATACGAGTAGTACGTTGATGGGTAATTGTCGGGCAACAACTGCAACAAGGAACTCGGAGCCGATTGAATCATCCGACCGAAGAAGGGGACTGTATGCTTACGTGTGCAGTTCGTACATAGTACCAAGTCGAAAGTACTCCAACAGAAGGAAGCGATGGAGTGATATCCCACATCGCCCCATTACGCATTACCCCTAACGATGCCTAACGATTCCTGGTGCGATGGTTGGTCCAACCAACCAAGAACCGCAATCAGCTACTACCCGGCAGCCGGCAACCCTTCGCTTTGTTCTTGCGAATTGCGGCAGCGATAGGGAGAGTCGCGACTCTTGATGATAACATCATAAAACAATATCAAACACGGTCTGGCATGGTTATTACTTCATTGTCGCAATGACTCATTCGGCGTGTGTATCCTTGCTGTTTGGCTGGATTGGCCGTTAAAAAAAAAACGGTCACCATTCGAACGACGAACGAACGTCCATACGAAAACCGGACCGATTTTCTTCTTCCGCGTTCCGCCTTCTTCGGGGGAGGCGTTTGCTGTGGCTTGAGAATGGTTAGCCAGCGCTGAACCGGTTGTGTCACCCGGCTATCCCGCCAGTCAATCTTAATTTCTTCTACTGTTGGTGTTGTTGTGTGCTGTGGTGAGACAGAAAGACAGACGGAAAAGACCGATCGTGTACGTTTGCTGCTGGCTGACGGGTTGGAAGTTGATCGGTCGATTACATATCTAAAAGACGCCCTCCAGAGCTCAGGAACCGACGTCAGCAAACCGAGATTTGCAAATTGTGTAACGGCCTGATGTTTGGCACATTCCGCTGGTGAGGGTGATTCGCTATCACCCATCAAAACAAAAACCTTCATTTGCCGCACTTTCCAAACTGTCGATCGAGCGACACACGGGAGTAGGAAAGGAAGGGCCACCAAGCCCTTTCTCCCCAAAGGCCGCTGCCTTTGATGCTTCATTTTGGGCGTGGGATCTGGGACTTGCTCCGGTGCTTGCTTGCTCGCTTCCTGTCACTACGATGTGAGAACTTCACTTGTCGCTCGGTGGCTGACGGACACTATCGGACATGGAGGGAGGTTCACCACTTCCCAACCGGGGACCATGATTAGATATGCAAGTACGGCGTGTGCAGCTAGCACGTACACAGCTGCCGCTGCTGCACTTCAGCAATTGCAGACCGCACTGCCTTAGGGCCTCGGCTGTTTGTTTCTTTGTCCCTTTGCTACCCATAATGCTTCCAACAACGGACCAACGGTCAACGGTCAGCAGAGTTGCGAGCGTCCCTTTCGGGGTTCACCGTTGCTTTCTTTTCAAACTTTCTTCATTTCCGTTCCGTCACGTGGCCGTGTATTCAAATTGTCCAGCCAAACCGTTTTCTCTCCCTCTCTTGCTTGCCGCTGGAACAATTATTCAATCATCAAGCCTGACCGGTTGGACCGTGCGGACGATCGATCGATCAGCACCACCGATCCTACGCGCTGTCCCATACGGCGCATACCAATTATGAAACCGTTTCGGCCATCGTAACCTTAAACGGGTTGCGCTTCCTTCGGTCCGATTAGCCCGGGTTGCAATTTTACCGGAACGGGACGGGACCAAACCCCCGCTTATGTTGTTACCGGCGGTGCGTTGTTTAGCATTAATGTCATGGCGTCGCGCTGGTCGAATGCATCTATGTATGTGACTCTAATACGAACGATTCCCGGCCGATCGTCGGATGCGTTGCGTAAAGATTTGTCTTCCCATCGTCCATCCATCCATCGGTTGGTCGTGAAAGTGGCGTGGTATTATTCGCTCCTGTGGAAGGTTTTTAGCGCATCACCCGTCCCACGAGCATGGTGGTGGGCCGTTGAAATCGAATTCGAAATTGGCTTCAATACCACCATACAAATGCGCGTATTTTCGATCGGTCGTTTAATCGGATGCGGATCACAGGTCGGAGCGTCGTATGTGTGACCGTTAAATTGAGCAATAAATTCGTGCGTGAGAGCCACGAATTTCCATCTAGCATCGATTCGAGGGTAAACTGCGGCCTGGTCAATCGAATGGTGAGGACAGTTAGTGCGGAGGTTTAAAGAGGCTTTTTCTTTTTCTTTTTTGGGAATCGGAAGTCAAGCGTGAGGGGTCGAGCGTCTTCGGGTGATTGAGCATCGTGGGAAGTTGGAAAGGGATCGGGTCCCAACTTCATCACCCGCGGATAACCAATTTCGCTAGTGGAGCTCATAAGAACTGATGTCTCATAAGTCCCACCCCAGTGGTAGTGAAAATAGCAATAGCATCTCTTCAGGAATGATTATAGTAGAGGTGCTTCAAGTTGATGAACGTTTTAACAATTTCCTAGACGCTCTCTTCTTGTCCTGTTATTAGATCAAGACTGCCATTTCTGGCTTACTAAACTCAGATAGATAGACAGTTCTCACTACGGAGGTGACGGTCCAGATGGGATTTGATCTCTGCTCCCGTCGTTTGAAGACCGGCTCACCATCGGGCTGCCTGAAGCTTCCTAGAGCTGACATTGAACATCACTGGTTCATGATTATCTCATGATCATCTCTCATAATTAGATGAAAATTGGAAGATTCTAGAGAAACGAGACTAGGGATCCTAACTTGCTGATAAACTGTGACAGTTACGGAGCACTAGAGAAGTTTGGACAAGGATTTAATTGAAATCTTTTTCTTCTCTACAGCAGCACCATCGTGGATGCCTTCTGGGAACTGTCTATAAATTATGAAGCTTAATGAGGAATAATCTCCATTTATCTGGATCAATAATAGCGCTATTACAGCTTGATTCCAGTTTCTACACATCGAGTGATTATAATTGCTATACCTCAGACGAAGGTCTAAATGCATTTTAGAAAGGAGCCTAGGAAGTTCTTCTTCCCCCTTCATCTGGCCTTATCTGGCTTCATCTTCCTCTTTCATCTTCTAGGAGCATATAACAAGTGATGGATAGGTCGACCCGAACATGCCGTATCCGAATTTGAAGTTCTTCGAGGGACGAGCTCGACTCCGGGTCGATCCGTGAAAAGAGTCGTATGACCCATCTCTCTAGCAGATACCTATGACGATATGACAACCCTATCAATTATAACCTATATCTCAACCTGATTGAGTAAAAGTAGCCGATGTAGAACACACCAACAGAAAGTGCCAATTCGGGAGGTAAACCGCGGTGTTCGGAATTCGCTACATCCACAATCATAAACGAAAGACAGAGAATTGAGCAACGCTATCTATTCTTAAACCGTATGACTCCATCCGATCACCTGACACTTAAACGCGGCTGCTTACTAACGTCCTCGAGCACAGTTATAAAGACAAGTTTCAAGATGGCTACCTGTTTGGAATGATTCATCCACTGATTTCGTCACCTGTTAAACGACTTGACAAATATAAGTTCCTCCTTAGAACACTCATCTCCAACCTTACATTCGTCAAACAAACAAACAACGCATTTCATTTCTTGTAAGGCAAAAGTGCATTCAGCAACAATATCGACAGCGATAATGCTACTTCCGGTAATCGGTCGTACGGGGACAGCAGCAGCAGCAGAATGTCACAAAACGGTGACCAACCGTAAAGCGTTCGCAGGGAAGGAACTGCGCACGGTAGACGCACTCGGTGGTGCGTCCATCACCCCACCGTTCGGAACAATGTCGGAAGTTGTTCATCCATAGTTCCGTCCGTTAGGGAGAGGATGGGGAGGGGGGGGGGGGGCATAGCACATAATCATAGCGACACAACGAAATCAACATAACGAGCCAAACATTAAGAGGTTCCCCATTCGGAGATTAGTCAAGGTCCCCCCCTCTTCCACGCTGCCAGTTGGAGTTCTACGCGTTTAATTTAGATTATGTTCTGTCCAATTAAACCGAACGATTCTGATCGGCAAAACGTTTGGGTGCCATTAAAATTTGGGGAACAGGTTTCTGATTGTGGCCTGACGATGTCCAGAGGTGCATTGGAGATACTCTGGGCGATATGGATCTCCCCGGGGATGGGAATTCCTTTAGAAGTTTAGATCACATAACAACAGGTTGGCAGTGGACGTAAGGTGCAAGGGAGCGAGAAAAAGCGTTACGTCACCTTCCTCTACAATTCCCGCCAGGCAAGGTTACTTCACCGATTGTCGCGCGAGCTGTATGAGTCAGCCGGATGATACAAAAGAGGCAGGCAAAAGGTGGTAAAAGCTCCGGTAAATACCAAAGCCCTGGGACAGGATTTACGGCTCATTCACGAGCTCATGACGCCCGGGCTCGGTTGAATGGCCACGGTCCACGATCGATGCACGCTTTTGCTTCAGTTAGCAGATTTGTTTTTCACACCCAGCACCACCACCACGAATAAACAAACAGCAGGTGACACGCTCTGTGCGTGAGTGTGACCGGTATTTATTTTTTTGCGGCACGATTAGGGCACACGCCTCACAATAAACACTTGTGTTGTATTTCAACACACCAAGCCAGCGATAAATGTGCCCCGAACCTGCGCCGCGGCTGGAGCGCGCGAAGAATTTCTTCACGCAAAACAAAAAATGGAAATTCCACGGTGACATTCTATCGCACACACACACATGTGTGTGTTTATTGATGCAGTCTTAACGAACTCCAAGCGGTTTGGGTCGCCACGGTATGGGACGGCAGTAAAGTGATATCGTGCGGACATTGTCGTCCATAAAGCATGGCGCTGGACGATGACTGCCCGATTTATATTCAAATCTCGTCCACAGCGAAGACATACGTTGGGGCCGTGTTGAATGTGGAAAAAAAAAGAAACAACTAACCTGGTGTCCTTGTTTGTTTGCCCCCGTCTTCCTCTAGGTACGATGTCGGCAACGATGGATATCTGGATCTGGCCGAGCTGAAGATTATGATGGAAAAGCTGGGCGCACCGCAGACCCATCTCGGCCTGAAGGGTATGATCGCGGAGGTGGACGAAGACAAGGATGGCAAGATTTCGTTCCGCGAGTTTTTGCTCATCTACCGGTAAGTAATTGATGGACAGCTTCGTACACCTACACGCGCCAATATTCACCTTAGAAATGGCCTATCAAGACTTCAGGAAAACTGAGACGGGAGTGACTCTGAGCATGACTGTTGGAAAAAAATTTACTATAAAACGATAAGGAGAAGCTGGACAAAAAAGTCCCTCGCGATTACAAGGTCTATTGGTAGGTGAAGCTTGGACGACGAGGACTCTTGGACTACGAGGTCTCTTTTAGCTTTTAGCTAGAGCGTAAGTTGCAGATATGACTAGGTGAAAAGGTGAGGATGAGGAATTTTCGGTTAGGAGATCGCTAGTACTACGATGCCAAATAACCGAAGAGACCTCTTGACGAGAGCTCGTGGCAGTTGAGGTGTTGTTAGATGTGGTCCATTCAGATGACGATGTCTCTGGACAGCGCACACTTCTTAATAAAAGATACCCCTTCGACTTAGATTTCCAATAGTTAGTGAGGCTCTTTGAGATCTACAGGTCTCTTGATAGATGTAAGAATCTCTCAATGAAGAGGCTCTTCAGATGTCGAGATCTCTTGGTAGACAACTGGCATCGGACTTCTTCTACAACAAGGTAGCTGGGATTTCAATAGTGAAGACTCTTCGATTACGAGGTCTCTTGATAGTTGAGGCCCTTTCGTCTGCTTGTTCTAATAGTAAATGAGGCCCTTTTCGACGAGAATCTTGCTAAAGAAAACTTCCTCTACTACGAAACTGTTTGGACGAAACGGTCATTACGACAACTTCGAGAATTCTTGCTAGACGAAGAGCTTCAAAAGACCTAGACAAGATCAGGCACTTTGAACGAAGATTGCTCATCATTTGCTTTATCTCTCTCTATCCCCTGCAGCAAAGCACGTGCCGGTGAGCTCATTTCCGACTCCGGACTCGGCCAGCTAGCCCGCCTGACGGAGATCAACGTCGATGAGGTCGGTGTCGGGGGAGCGAAGAACTTCTTCGAGGCCAAGATCGAACAGCAGCTACGAACGAACAAGTTCCACGACGAGATCCGGCAGGAGCAGGAGGAACGCCGCCGCATGGAGGAAGAGCGTATCCTGCGACGACAACAGTTCCAACAGCGGGCAGCCGTTTTCCAGTAGAGCACCGATGGCAAAGCTCTATAAATATTTTAATGTACGTGTGTTTTTGTGTGTGTGTATAAAGGAAGAACATTAATTTAGAGTGTTATTAGGGGAAGGAGAAAAGGACAAAGGCAAAACCTACCTGCTACAATAAGCTGATCAAACATGAAAAAATGGATGAGGATTTTTAAATGGCTTGCTTGTACTATCGTTTAAGTTGCCACAAGTAGCATCAGAAGTGTCATTTTGTGGTTCCGCCGGACTTAAACCCCGCGGGACCACGTTTTCCTCCCGCTGCACATTAAGCACCTGTTCTTAGATGTATTATTAGATATCCTGTTCCTGTTCACAAAAAATAAATCATTAAATCTGACAACAGCAGCAATTGCAAAGAGCGATCTTTCCGTCCAGTAAAAAAATGGACGCAGATGCGCCAGGAATGGACCACAGAATGAAACGGCATGGATTTGAAAAACACAACAAACGCTCCCTAGTCAATCTTCATCACCGGGTTATTGACCGTAAATCATCCACACAAAAAACAGTAGCGAGATAGGGCAGGTTGTTAGTAGATCAATCTGAAGCAGGACAAGCATGTTGATATAGAAAGGACTTGACGATGATGATCATGATCGCCTGCCGGCTGGTGGACTCAATCTCAGATGGAAGATATATTTTTGATAAAGTAGAGAATTTGTGGGAAAAGTGGTAGGGTTTTTAAAAAAAACACAGGGTTCGGGATGAATAGGACACGGGAAGGTTTAAAGGTTAGTTACGGACAAAAGCAAACACTGGGGGATCTACTGCGTAAATGTGTTTTAGATGTTTAACAAGCTGTTACTAATAAAAACAGATAGATTGTACTGTAATGCGTGTTACCTTTGCTGATGTGGAGGACTTGTTTCTTTCGAACCCGAAACGGAAGAATACGCCACCTTCAATGGTTCAACTTTTCGCGTCTTTATTCCACTCTCCTTGCTGACTAGCATGCCGAAACGAATGCCGCCGGATCATTCAACCGCGAGTGTCTGCATCGCGTCATATCAGCCTTCAGCGCGTACCCATGACCACAGGTTGGACACTGGAACGGTTTTATCTTCATGTGGATAGCTCGCACGTGCTGGCTAAGGCCACACTTCCGCTTAAACACCTTCGGACACTGTTTGCAGTTGTACTGGCGTAGCTCCGAGTGGGTAAGCTGATGCTGCCATAGGTGCGATGGGCCGGAGAAGCATTTGCCACACTTTTCGCATATGTATGCCTTCGTTCCGGTGTGGATCGGTTCGTGCACCTTTAGCCCACTGTACGATTGGAACATTTTGTTGCAGGTTGGGCAGACGTAAAGGAGATGGTTAGCTGTTGTAGTGGCTGGTGCGGGTACATTGACCGGCTTCATAGTATCACACGCCGCAGGGAGATCTTCCTTTTCGGGTTCCGATTCAGAATTTGGAATGGGAGCGATGGCACCATTCCCACAGGATGCAATCTGCAGATGTTTCTTCAGATCAAACAGCTTATCGAAGATTCTGAAGCATACACCACACTTGTGGTTCCACTGTTCCGGGGGTCGATGGGTAGATAGGTGGCGCCGTAAGTTGGACGCATTCGCGTACGATCTATCACACAACGGACAGGCATTCTTCTCCGCGGAAGCTTCTCCTCGATCGCTCTCGCCATCCACAGCTATCCGACGATGTTTCGCTATTGCTAGCATCATCTTCCATTTAAGTCGCTTCCGCTTGGCGATTCTTTTCGCACACAAACACATATGGACCCGTGCTTTGCCCCAGGTGCAGAATTTACGATGACAAAAGGTACAGCTTAGGGAAAGTTTCCTGCGCCCGGAACACTCCCATGCCTGATGGTACAACATGCTCCGGTGGCGGGTAAACTGTCGACCACAAACCTTACACGACCACTGGGTGGTCACTTTCCTTACCGGCAACACTGGTTCATGCTTTTGTGGCGTTGGAATGCTCTCTGTCGAAAGGAACCATTGCGCACTCCCGACAGCGGTGATGTCGTGGAAAATCTCATCCTTATTATCATCCGCTTGTATGGGCAGCTTGGTGTAGCTGTGCTCCTCCAGCGTGTTAATGAAAAGAAACTTTTCCGGCAGATAATAGTCATCCTGTTCCGTGTCCAGTTCCGCCGTGTTTTCCACCTTCAGGCTGCTAACGAACTGTGTCGAGTAGGCGCTGGATGCTGTTGGTGGCTGTGCCGAAAAGCCATCCGGTGCCGTTGCTGTGGTAACCGATGGCAGTGTAATTTCGTACGGCTGTACTTCTGTCACGGTGGTGCTCGTAATGTCCACGATCGGTGGGTAAAGGTTCACAATTTCAAGGATTTCACAATTTTTAGCAGATTCACGCGTCTGTTGCTTCATCAGTGAGGTAGTAGTGGTGGTGGCTGATCCACCGCCATTCTCTTGTCCGGCGTTATTGAAAAGAAAAATTCTATTTGGGTCACCCGACACCGCCTGGTTCTTAACGATCATCGGCCTTTCGCTCGATTCCTCGGCCGGCAAATAATCCTTCTGCCTTGCCGCACTGTTGATCGCATTTTCAACCTTTTCCTCCTTAATGTTTAGGCTCGCAATAGGTTCCTGCTTAATGTTCATCGGTTTGCCCGCACTCGCTGCTGGAAAAGCACTTTCGGGGATGAACGGCGCTAAGGGTTGCTGCTGTGCAAAACGATGCTCCAGATCGGACTGGGCCCGCAGCACACTGTCACTAAACTTGGAAAATCCACTCACCACTTTCGAACAGTGGAGACAGATTTTGCGTGGTAAATTCGGTAGCTCCAGATTAACGAACGGCAGATACTTTCTTACCACGTCTTCCGATTGGACGAGATCACACAGCAGGCTATCGGCGGCACGGCTGAAAATGACTCCACAGATCCGACAGGTAATGTCCACCAGTTGAATATCAGCTTCAAACTCTTCCACGCTTTCCGATGTTATCACAGGACAGAGCGAATCATTCGGCGGGTTGTTTTCCTGCTCGTCGGGTTGGTAATCGAACTCGTGGCGCACAGGAGGAAACCCGGTAACGTCGGGCCAAACCGTTTCGTAGGATATAACCGGCAGGGAGAGATCTCTCGACTGGATCTTGGTAGTGGTGGGTCGAACGGAAGGAACAGCCGTTGCGAGTAGTATCTTCCGGGAGGCACATCCCTTAAAATCGGAGGGCAGAAAGTGTCTACTGCAAAGGGCGCTCCATTTCGTCGGGTGCCAGTTTTCATCGCGTCCGGTAAACTGAATCCATTGTTTGAGAAGCTCAGGAGATCTTAGCGGGAATCTACGTGTAAGATGGAGAGCAGACATTAGATAGTAGAAACGTGATATACGAGTGGAAAACTTACTTGTGGAAGGATACATCGTCATTATGGGTGTATTTTAAATCACAATCGGGTATAACACAGGATGCTGGCATTTTGGACTCTGGCACTCTCAAAACACTGCCTTAATCGTTACAAAAAGTGGCCATTTTACGAGATTTCACTTGATAATCGGCTATATACAGCCACCATTGTGTTGTAAGTATGTTATTTGATATGTAATAATTATATTTTTGCTTGATTTCAGCAATTTTATCACGGATTTCCTATGTAAAGAACTACTTTGTGCAAAGCTGGTTTGTTTATGTTTTCACAACACTTGCTCACGCACACCACTGAATACAATTCTGTCAAACTTCGTGGACTGATGACACTTCGGCAATCTTCGGGCTGGTATAAAGACGATCTGTCATTATGCCAGTTAAAAATATCATGAAAATAACCGTTAAGAATAACGAAATCAATAGAAAACCGTTTTCATTCCTCTTTTCGACTAAAAACATTTAATTTTCTCATTTTTTAAGTATTTTGGAGCATAAGGAACACTTTATTAGAAATTATCTTTCCATACAGAATAGAGCAACACCAATGGGGAGAATGGGTTTTTATCCTTATTTTACAATTGAATATACAGATTGTTCCGAACCATTGCATTAAAAAAGAAATGGAATTCACGCCAATTCCTAAACAGACAATAACGATTGATAAGATGTCGATTGCAAGAATTATTGCCCCCACAGTGAGAAAGGAAAACAAACGGTTCGGTTTTATATATTTAAAATCTTCGTCCACGCGTATCCTATTGCTATCTAACGAGCTTGCTTGTTTTCGCTCCCCTGCCGCCAAAAAGGGTGTCTCTACTAACAAACGCTATATGCGCGATTCTTTTAGTCCATCAAAAAGTTTAGTTAACTTTGTCCAACAACTACCAGCACCAACCAAGCTAAGGTTTCGCAAAAAATATATATCACCACGTGTCTCCCTTTTCCTTTCCGTAGCTTTATCTTAACATCTTCAGCGCGCTACTTGCAACACATGCCGCAAAACGATCGTCTAACGAAAAAACCTATCTATGACGGGGGGGTAATCGTTGAAGGCCGCACAAGATTAGGCTTTCGAAATGGTTTGTTGGAAAACGGAAACGGACCCCCCCCCCACCCCCGGAAAAAAAATACATTTCAAACACGCACGTTTGCTTTAACATGGAGCATAGAACCCATTCGATGTACCTTTCTCGTTACACTGTTTATCCGCGTTCCGAAGGGTTTTTGGTATGATTAATTGACGCATTTCGTCGAGCGCACTACAGGCCACACAACCGCTTGCCACGCGTTTAAATACATTGCAAAGAGAAAAAAGATCTAAACTACCATCTGTCTAAATGCTGTTTTTGTTTGTTTGTTTGCTAAATGGCCTTACTTAACAATCGTAGGCTTTGATTTTCCTTTGGTTTTGTCTTATCACATTAACATACACGTTGTGTGCCTGTTTTGTATTTTTTTGCCAACCGCGGCACAGGCGACGGCAAAGGCCCGGGGATGGATGGATGGATGGTTGGACAGACGCACATCACACATACATACACATACACAGTCCCAGTGAGAGTAAGGTACGAGCAAAACATACACACACACACACACACAAACACTAGAGAACCACAACCCACATGCGCCACCAACAGTTCCACTGCATTGCTTGCCTTTCTCACATTGCAGCACGGAGTTCTACACGAGCACACCACAGCTTGCAGTGCGTCCGTCGATCCATCAGTCGGTCCACTCTTCGACCGTGTCCTCGTCCTCGAACAGCTCACTGTCGGTCGAGTCCGAGTGTCAGCTGTGGCCGGCAATGCGTGCCTGTATGATGGCTCCCTTCGGCGGGCGTGGAACGCGAATCGTGGTCGTCTTCGTGGTGGACACGCTGGTAATGAGCGTCGTTTGGCCGCTGCCGGGTCGATCCAGACACAGGCAGCACCAGGTATCGCATCGGATGAATAGGAAGAGTCCTGTTGGAGAAAGAAAAACGGTCGTGGATGAGATGTGCAAAGCAACTTGGACGTGTCTCGTATTCGTAGAAGTCATAGTGGGCGGGAAGATGTCAGACAGACAGGACTCCCAAATGGAAAACTAACAGCAGCTATTCAGGGCTCTTTGCTGCCCTCCAAGGACCTGTGCCAGTAAGATGGACATCCAGAACTCAGAAGTGTAAACTTTAGGGACCATCTTCTATGAGTGAATCCAAATTCTGGTGACTCTCGCATGTTCGCCAAAAGTGATTTACAGATAGGTGATCGCAAAGTTGAAGTCGTTCTAAGCTTCACCTATCTTGGGTCAACGGTCTGCACCAATCCAGCATAGATGTTGAGATACTGGAATTGCCACACTACATCCCAAGGAGGAAGCTAGGACATAAGGAATGTTTACAGTCTAAAACTCTCATACAATTTTGAGACATGAATTATGTCCAAAACTGACGAATTAAGCTCAATAAGAGCGAATTAGGCTAGAATTGGCTCCTCAGATCATTTAGATCGGTCACGTCAAGTGAATGACACCAGAAGATCAAGCCCGTAAAGTCTATTTCGGTTATCCAGATGAAAAGAGGAATAGACTAGACTTCCAGACTCACACTGAACGGGACGCCCTAATAAGCAAATAATATATCACACTCACCTGCTAGAAACCAGAGCAGCAACGCTGGCCACGACTGAGCAAACGAAGCCGAGAAAAGGATGAACGAAGCGAGCACCGTTACCACGCACGTCATCATGGCTGGCGCTGTCGGTGAGGAACTCGTTTGATGGTACCTCGGAAATAGTAGCAGAATCGTTGCTGGAATGAAAACCACTGCAAGCACGGACACGGTTTGAGTATTCCGCGCCCTAAACTTTCACACACACACTCACACGCTTACCATTCACGCCGGCAATGATCATGATCGTATCCCACAGCATCAATCCGGACGCCGTTATCACGCTGCCCAGCACGATCAGCACGATGAATATGATGGCCAGATACCAGCTGTTCGCTGTCGGCAGCCGTAACGTATCCCCGTCGGATGTGTACCCGGCCGTCGAGACGGTCACCTTCTGCCGGTACTCATCCACAATCGCATCGATATCGGTCGAACTATCCTCACTGTCCATGTTTTCCGGTTTGGCCAGCGCAATACACTCAATGTCGGAGATTTGGTCCGACAGGACCGTTGACTCCACGGTGCTCGGTGGGCTGTGCGGTGGTCCTTTCGGTGAGGATGGTTCACCGAGCAGCAGCCACTCGCGCTCATGTTCCTCCCGATTGAACCCGTTCGTGTGGGACATGTGCGCACCCCGACTCCCTGGTAGCATGTGATGGGCTAGAGCGGCTTTGGTGGTGTTGCAAAAGTTGGACGATTTAAAGCACCAAAGACTCGATCGACGTCCGGTCCGAAGACCGTTGCTCGCGTTCGATGCGCCACCGGAAGCAGTGGACGTGGGTTTACCCGTGTTCAACCGACTGTACCCAAGGCTTGACTCATCTGCGAACGATACAAACCGAACGGTACAGCTATTCGATCAGTGTGTCAGTTGCCATTAAACCTCTGAGCCTGAGCGGAAAACGAACATTAGTGGGAACCGTACCCTTACAGCTACTTACTTTGCTGCTCGAGATAATGGGGCCGGAAGGGTAGGTACAGGAAGTGGAAAGATCTCAGCAACGTGGCCAGCACATTGCTGGCCGCCAGGATGTACGTGAGATTCTCGAGCGGACAGGCGAACGCGAGCATAGCGCACAAACTGCCGCCGGTAAAGATTGTCAGCGTCGGGCTACCGCTGTCCCGATTTTCGTACCCGATCTGTTTCGCCAGGATGCGCCAGTCCGAGGTCGTTAGCTGCACGATTTGGGTGTACATCTCGGGGAACAGTTCGAGCAGGGCGCCGGAACAGGTGAGCACGAGCAGACAGGCGACGGCCGGGATTAGCTTGTGAAAGTCCTTCAGCTCCAGGATGGAAAGGATGGGGACGGCTTCGTAGTCGTGGCTGGAACTGGGTGGCAGCAGTCGAAGCGGAAGACAAGATGGAGAGAGAGAGAACGTTTCCGGTTAATTGAAATCAAACGACACGAGCTTGTCTCAATTTGCTGCGTCACAAAATTTATCACCCGTAACACCGGTGAGGATACGGCACGAGGTTCGGGGGGAGGGCAACAAATCGGAACTAACCTGAATTTTATCAGCATCGTTAAGCACGCACCGACTAGTTCGCTCGATAGTAACACTAGCAGGATAACGACCAATCCCAGGAGACGTTTGATGTAATTACCGTTTAGTAAATCGTTCGAGTAAGTGAACGTTGACAGTGCCGTCCCGGAAAGGAGCTGTTGATAGTAGGTCCAAAAAAGGGAGGAACAAAATACAACGAAAACTTCATTAGCTAGCCATTCTTTCCTCCATCACGATAAGAGGACGCTCAGGGTGACAAACCCTGACCCATCGACCCAGCTCGAGCTTTAAACGTTCGCTTTAATTCTCACTTACCCCAACGACACCCTTCGGAAGGATCGGCTCGGTACGGAACAGGGCCGGATTGCCGCGCAACCCCGTCATGATGACAATCAGTGTGCCGACGAGCAGGACGCCCGCCATCATCAGGCAGCCGAAGATTCGGGTATTCTCCAACCCCAGCATAAACATCCCGGTTACGATGAAGATGACTACCACACCGATTACGTCCGGCCAGGGTTCGTTGGCGGGTGAGTTACGGCCTTGAGTTGAGGATAAGAAGGGTAAGGATAAGAAGCGGTACGAGACGAAATTAACATCTTGCTTCCGAGCGTGTGCAGTTTGTAATGAAAATATCCCTAGCGAGTGATTAAAAATTCTCACACGCATAAAGGAAACTGTAACAGACTCCTTTTTTCCATGCTAAAATATCATGTTTACAACAAACAGAAGTTAATTAAATATCAGCACCCTTTACAGTATCTATTTGGGTGAGATTTAGCAGTGCATAGCGCCTAAAGGTATGCAAATCTAGGAACAGAAGCATAGTACATGATAGCGCCTAAAGGTATGCAAACGGAGCTACAAATACTAGAAATTGAGTTTCTTTTGAATTCTTCTTCTTTTTCTTTGACACTACAGCCTCAAGAGGTCTCGGCCTGCCGATTCTGGCTTTCTGTGACTTAGTGTTACCCGTAGTAAAGTAGTCAACCCTACGTACGGGGAGGCGGTTTGGATGGGATTTGAAGCCCGGTCCTGCCGTGTGAAGACCGGCGCCACTGTCGCCTCGGCCACAGGGCCGCCTCTTTTGAATTCAAACAGTTAAAAAAATTGTCCATTAGAAACAGAAATTAATTGATCGCCAGCACCCCTTAAGTTTCTTTAAATTCGAATGAATAAACATTATATTTTTGAGTCCAAATGAAGTAACAAAGGTTAGGATTTGTGTTTCTTTTGAATTAAAATAGGCAAACGGTTGTTCATAAAAACTTATTTACGTCTACAAAAAACAAAGGTTGATTTAATACCAGCTCACTTTTAGGTATCTTCTAGCGCAACATTCAGAAGCTCATAGCGCCTGAAGGTAAGCAATCGATTTGTTTCATCTTTCAAATTAAAATAGTTAGAAAAATAATTGACTTTTACAACAAACAATAGCTAATTGAACACCTGCACCCTCTTAAGTAACTCCTTGGGCGACATTAAGCAAAGCATAGCGCCTAAAGGTATGCAAATCGAGTGATAAAAGCTTGTTCGTTTGATTTTAAATTGTTAAAAAACATTTTCTACTTCTAAACAGCATATCCCCCGTTTCTTTGTGTCCTTTCGAAGAAATTGCTAATTAATTGCTCGTGGAAAAGCTTCATCAAGCTTTCCTCTAATGATTGTCGCAGTGCGCGATAAAAAAAAGAAACCGAGATTACTCGCCCTCTCACACACAGAGAATTAATTGCCTCAATCAGTTTCAATGCTGTGTGTTGTTTATGTTGTATTTGTTTTCTGCCGCTTAACGTTCATCCTTTTCCATTAGGGGTGTAATTTTGTGTAAAAGAGATTAACCCCGTAATCATCTGATGATGTTACAAATCTCTTGAGAAAATGCCACACCAGGCAGGGCCCCGTTGGACCTGAGGAGCTGGCGTTGCTATGGCAAACGCTCGGAGCGCTTTGTAGCGCGTCTTGTAAACAAAGCATCCCCCAAGAGACAGGATGTTTGCTTTGTTTTGCTTTCGAAAGCTATTAACAGGGCAATTTCTGTCATGCAGAAGTCAACCACCGCCTGAAGGTATGCAACACTGAGAACCAATTGGATGAGAGCTTGTTTTTCCGGGTTTTAATCACACGTGAACCACTTCGAAATGCTCTGTTGCTTTAAGTAGGCGCTCTCAGCGGCAAGTTGGTTTAAAAGTTTGTTCACTCCGCATGTTATGAAATCACAAAATAATTTTCCGCTGTTCATCTCGAGCTCTCAGGGTTGGTGGGTAAAATCTGAGCAACGTGGAAAGTGAAATATTTATCTTCCTCTCCTCTTGTGCAAAATTTCATTATAACGCAATCATTGTTAAACCGGCATTAAACCGTTTACCGCACACATCTTCCAGACACACGCTGTTCTCGGCAATTTATCATGCTCCGAAGCGCTGGGACGACTCGATTTCTCACGCCCAGGAGATATGGTTTTGACACGGACATACTTATAAGGACACACAGACACAAGGACACACTTACCTAAAATATACATCCGCGCCAGCCCGCCGGTCATGGCGTCGAGGCACGAGCTTAGCGTTCGCACCAGCACGGCACAGGCCGAGAACAGGGCCAATATGTCCATCCACTTGGCGAGAAACAGACAGAAGAAGTCGACCCGGTGCGTGGTGCGAATGTAGGAGATCTGTAGCGATTTGATGCCCGATTTGCACGTTCCTGGGGGCGGGCGAAGAGAAATGTATACAGTGGAGGTAAATGCCGTGTGTGTTTGCCCAAGCAGCGTGTGAGTGAGTGAGTAAGTGATCCTTCACTACTTACCAGCGAATGCGGCATACAGGGCTGCCAGCGCCATCCCTATCATCAGCCCGGGTCCGCCCGCCTCATTGTACGCAATCAGATGCGTTAGGATGAGCGTCCCCACCATCCATCGGCTGCCGGTGCCACTGACGACGCACTCGAAAACATTCGCCATCCAAAAGCTGCCGTTAGAGATTGTGGAAAACGAATCACATCGAGAGGAAAATATGTTTTAAAGCATTTTTCGATCCCACTTCACGGTCCCCTACGGCGCCTTGGCTTTTCTTTGGGGGCTCTTTAAGGGCTTTAAATGGATGTGAAGTGATGGTATGCGGGACGTGAAATGTGCTGACGAGCAGGATCGGTTTACGCGCCAGTAGCACCTATACAGCACGAACCATGTTTTGCATGTTGGCAAAGGTTGTTTGATGTAAACCGAACCTTCGATGGAATGGGTAGGTAGCAGAAAAGGGCAACCATTCCCGGCAACAACCGGGACACGGCCCACCAACCACGGTATCGAATGTCAGAAGACGAATTTGCGTCGTCAGACGTTGTGAGTGGTCTTGGTGGGTAATGAATTCAAAGTACCAACGTGCGATCGGTTCAAGAACCAATGGAACCCTGGCGGCTCAAGTGACGAACCGTAAGGTTTGTTTTGCTTTTTTAATGTGCTTGTTGATTGATTTAAGGTAAACAAAAGTTGATGGCGATGCTGGGGATTAACATTCGCTTTAACCTTTCTAGAGTCGAAGGCGAAGAAATAAGTTTGTCGTTGATAACTTTTTGCAGTTTCTAGTATGAAACAAGAGCATTGGAGGATAGCATAAGCCTTTTTTCTAGAATACATCCTACTGATTGAGCCTGAAGGTATGCAATTTGAGCTATAAATTCTTCTCGTTCAAGATGTTCCCAACAGTTGAAAGAATCCATTGCATTTTTTCTAAATGTCATCAAAATTAGTTGATGGTGAAGTAGATTGAAGTTTAAATTTAATTCTTGGAAACAGTCTTTCGATGGGTCGTGAAACATCACAGCTATACTCCTAAATGTATGCAATGTTTTTTGAATGTTTTCCACTGATCAATTATACTGCTAGCGATCGTACTAATTTGTCCCAAGATATAGAATTAAACTAAATACCGAACTGATTGCACACTTTTAGGAGTAAAAAGCAAATTAAAATTAAGAATATTCGGCTACCCAATGGAATAGCTGAAGCGGGGTTATTGGTACCAAGTTCTGGAGATTACGTATCACAAAGAATAATTTAAGATGTAGAAAACGAAAAAGAAAACCACAACTTATTAGCCTGAAAGTATACCACTCGGGAAGAAATTTCTTCACCTTAAAATTTAGATAAACTGTTAAGACTTTAAATTTGCTGTAGAATCGAATTTCAAATACTATTTTTAAATATTTTAAGTTAAAAAATATTAATTAATATATATTTAAGTTAAAAAATTGAGTTTAAGTCAAATTACGTTTAAGGAGTTGATTGAAGCACTCCAAGCTCGTGGAAATCAGTCTTCTCATCGATGGATGGCGCTGTTTCATATGAAGACGCCTACATGTATGCAATCTTATTTTTAACTTTAGAAGTAATCATATGAGCAGAGTGGGCTTGGCTCGCCATTTGGCTCGCCTCATACTTGCCGGGCCGGGATTGCATACTACCAGGGGCTATGAGCGCACTTTATTCACAAAGAATGCTATTTTAAATTTAAAAGACACAATTTTTAAACACAGATGTTCTTTTAAATATAAAAACACTTCGTCCACAAAATCGTCCAGTCATGTGCGCTACTGATGTTTTGCCCTTTGCTTCTAAAAACAAAAACCCCTTCCCGCGACGACCCTAAACAAAAAAATCGATCGTTTCTCCTTTACCGTGCAAAACAACAAATCCTTTGGGCCCCAAAGCCCAACCCCCAATAAATCTGCGCCGCTTGCTTTTATTTCACGCAAATGTATCGTATTAAAATTAGAGCTCGTAATTCGTACCCCGAACAGGCAGCACCCAGTAATGCCTTTTTCTTCGCTAATGAGCTCGGGCACGAAACCACCACCAGCGGGGTTTGTGTGTGTGTGTTTGCCGCATGCGAAATGCTTTTGTTGTGTCCTTCGGTGAAGGGAAAATTGTTTGTGAAAAACCATTCGTCACCGGGACCTGCCTCGGACGGGGCCAAAAAGTTGCGCTCCTCGCACAAGCATGCTGCTGGAGTTGCTTCGGTAGTGACTTTCCGTTTCCGTTGGCCAGCACTCGATATTTTTACCGAATCCCGTGGCTCGTCAACAGCATTGACAACATAATTAGAAATGTTTCTTTTACGAAGGTGGTACGGTGCACAACAAGTGAAGGTTGTGCACAGGTTGCTTGCAACAAATTCGGCAACAGTTTGGCCTCGCTTTTGGGTGGTACGAGTTTTGATGGTTCAATGACAGGCAACGGTTGTAATGCGCCCCGGTAACAGCATACATCGGACGGAAAGGATACAAAAACGACTGAAGGCCTGCTCACGTTGTGGGAAAGGATCTGTAACAAGTTGCTTCTGCAGGTGGCGATTGACTTATGCTTTCGTGTGCCACATGGGGCTATTGTGAGAAAAGCGAATTATGATAAATAACTACAAGGCCGGTACAGAGCATCTGGAGACGTAAAATGAATAATGGTGGTCCTCCGGCTTTTTTTTTCTCACACTGTCGCTTTTTTGTGACATTTTACTACCTCAAATCATGCTTAGTCATCGGTAAAGGCAAACTATATAATTCGTTCCGATGAACAAATTGCCCTAAAAGTATGCAAACCGTACAAAAAAAAGACACTTCCCAAGCTACCATAAACGTTTTGTTATCGGTACGCACGCCTGAAGGTATGCAATGTATTTTGCCAATCGTCCACTCGACCCGGCAAAGATTCTCTCCCGAGTCATTGACTGACCCGTTAGCAAAACGAAACAAAAAGCACCTTTAAACGATGTCTACCCTTCTTTGCCCGCTTAAAAAAAGGGTCATAAAAATACTGTGCGATAGCATACTTGCAGGCGTTTGGCCACTGCACAGTGCTATCAAGTGCGTCCTTTTTTAACTGTTCGTATATCATCGTTATCTTGGACGATCTTCTGGGGTAGCATTCTTTGTCACAAGACGCAAGAAGCAAAAGAAAGGATGTCTTTCGCTCAGGCTTCTGTACGATGCTATCAACGAGGAGAAGCAATAATAGACGGAAAAGTGAGAAGTAACTTCCCATTTTAGTGTAAGAGGAATAATGGAATGATCCCCGAGACAAGTGCCTAAATGTATGCAAACTGCACGACAGAAAATAAATCCTTGTAAGGATATTTGATAGACTAAACGGAACTTCCATTAGCTGGCTGTTGAGTGTATACTCGACCAAGCAGCGGAGGCCCGGACCGTAACGCCGTTACTCGGTCCTGTCAACGGATGACAGCGATCGACGTGCCATGCGGTTCATCCTTCGTGTTCGGGCTTCGGGACCGATCGGCCTCTTTCTTGATCCAGCCGCTGCCGAGACAGGACGCGTTAGACGAGCGAAGTTTTAGCGTGTGTGTGTGTGTGCGTGTGTAATAAGTGTAATAAGTGTAATGTAATAAATAAGTTTTAATTTGTTGTAAACCGCAATCGTCCGCGTACCGGCATCATTGTCTCCCCCGATATCACCAACATAAAAGTGGCGACGAGGAAATTTGGTAAAAAAAAGTGATACACACGCAGAGCAACAATTCCTTCCTCACGCAAACGCCGTCGTACGGACTCATCGATGGAGGAAGAGCAGCGCCGTCTCTCGCAGCAGTTCGAAACCCCGGGTACTGCGTTACTACAACCCGGATACGGCCAACCGCTCCCGTCAAACGCTCCAGCGGTCGAGCAGCAGGGATCTCAAGCGTCCTCGGTACATTTTTCGCCATCGCTATCATCAGCGCCCACAAGCCTTCATCCGCCATCGCTCGCTCCAGCCGCTTCGATGCAGCACCCGCCATCGCTACCAGGCGTGTCACAAAACGGTGAGCCAACAATGTATCAAATAATGCAGCACCCGCCATCGCTACCAGGCGTGTCACAAAACGGTGAGCCAACAATGTATCAAATAATGCAGCTTCTACGCCAATTAATGACAAAAATTGAGCAACAGCCGCCAGCATCACTGCCCACAAACGCATCGCAGCTACCAGTAGTGCATCCGCCAAGTGCATCACAGCAGCAACCACTAGTATCGGAAATCGCGTCGCAACCGCAGCAGCAGCATCGGTCAGCTCCAGCCAATCCGGAGCAAATCCTGGACTCGCTGGCGAGAAACATCACCGAATTCCGCTTCGAGGCTGAAGCCGGTCTAACGTTCGAGGCGTGGTACTCGCGCTACGAGGATCTGTTCGTCAGTGATGCAGCCAGGATTGACGATGCGGCCAAGGTACGAATGCTTATGCGGAAGCTAGGATCAATGGAGCATGAGAGGTACGTGAATTACATTTTACCCCGTAATCCCCGCGATTTAACATTTGAGGCTACCGTGGAAAAATTGAAGGCCATTTTCGGCAAGGCAGAATCCCTTTTAACTAAACGCTACAAATGCATGCAAATCGTCAAAACGAAAGCTGAGGATTTTTTGGCCTACGCATGTCGAGTCAATCGGGCATGTGTTGATTTTGAGCTGAACCGCATGGGTGAAGAACAGCTCAAGTGTCTGATTTTTGTATGTGGGCTGAAAGAAGACACGGATAGAGATTTTCGGGTAAAGCTGCTCTCGCGTATCGAGGAACATGCTGAAATCACCCTCGAGCAATTATCGGCGGAGTGTAGTCGTCTGGTGGCATTAAAGAAGCAAAATGCGATGATCATTGGAGAAAAAGAGGAGCGAGTGTTGGCAATTCAAAATGGCGCGCGCCGTAGCCATCATGGGTTTCGCGGCAAAGGATTGCGCTCGCGTCCCATACATCGTGATGACCGGTCGGGAAAACCAAGTAACCCTTGTTGGTTCTGTGGAGCTTTGCATTGGGTGAAGGATTGTCCGCATACTAACCATAAGTGTCGTGAATGCGGTGAAGTTGGTCATCTGGAGGAACGCTGCCGCAAGCAGAAGCATCGCGCTGGCCGAAAGTTTTATCGCCCAACGCGATTTGCTAAAACCGTCACGGTGTGCAGCGTACGGGCTAGTCGCAAGTTTGTGGAAGTTTCCATCAATGGAGTTGGCATCCGGTTGCAGCTAGATACGGGTTCAGATATATCGGTCATAGGTCGTTCAGCGTGGGAGAAAGTAGGGAAGCCGTCATTGGTGCAGCCTACCGTTTGCGCAAAGACTGCCTCTAATGAGAGGCTGGAGCTACTTGGCGAGTTTAGAGCAGAGGTTGCCATTTGTAATGCTACCAAGCCGGCGATCATCCGTGTGGCTCAAGTCGATTTATTGTTACTGGGAGCAGACTTGATTGACCTTTTTGCTCTTAGCTCCGTTCCAATGGATGTGTTTTGCGCCAAAGTTTCGACGACCGCACAGATTCCCAAGGAATTGCAGAGCCGTTTTCCGGAAGTTTTTCGTGGCACAGGGCTTTGCACGAAAGCGCAGATCAAGCTGCAGCTTAAGGATAATTGCCGTCCGGTGTTCCGCCCGAAGCGACCGGTTGCATACGCAATGCAGGCTACAGTAGAGGAAGAGCTCGATCGCCTGGTCCAGATGAATGTGATCACACCTGTTGATTACTCGGAATGGGCGACACCAATAGTCGTCGTACGCAAAAGCAGTGGAGCTATTCGAATCTGCGGCGATTATTCGACGGGGTTGAACGATGCGTTGCGTCCGCATGAATATCCGTTACCGCTCCCCGATGATATTTTTGCAAGATTGGCCCATTGCAAATTTTTTAGCAAAGTGGATTTGTCAGACGCATTTTTGCAAGTTGAGATTGAAGAGCGTTACAGGCCCCTTTTAACGATCAACACGCATCGAGGTCTTTACCTTTACAATCGTCTGCCTCCTGGATTAAAGGTTGCGTCAGCCGCGTTCCAGCAGATAATGGATGCGATGCTCGCCGGATTGTGTTACACTTCTGGCTATCTGGACGACGTTGTTGTCGGGGGAAGAACTGAAGAAGAGCACGATGAAAATCTCAACAAGGTGCTTCAGCGTATTAAAGAATTTGGGTTTACTATCAAAGCTGAGAAGTGTGCTTTTAAGACGCATCAGATAGAGTACCTCGGGCACATAATTGATCGTACTGGCCTTAGACCAAATCCAAAGAAAATTGATGCTATTGTAAACCTACCAGCTCCATCAAATGTGAATGAAGTCCGCTCGTTTTTGGGTGCCATTAATTACTACGGAAAATTTGTGCCTAACATGCGGAATTTGAGATACCCCCTGGATAACTTGTTGAAAGATGGCAATCAGTTTGTATGGACGAAGCAGTGCGGAGAGGCCTTCAGAAAGTTCAAGGAAATATTAAAGTCTGATCTGCTTCTGACACATTATGACCCTACGGCTGAAATCATAGTAGCCGCAGACGCCTCATCGGTTGGGCTCGGAGCCACCATTAGCCACAAGTTTCCGGATGGATCAATAAAGGTGGTGCAGCACGCGTCACGGGCTCTAACGAAAGCAGAAGAGGGGTACAGCCAGATTGACCGCGAAGGACTGGCTATCATCTTTGCAGTAACCCGATTCCACAAGATGCTTTATGGCAGGCATTTCCGCCTCCAAACCGACCACAAGCCATTGCTGCGCATCTTTGGATCAAAAAAGGGAATTCCTGTGTATACTGCCAACCGGCTGCAGCGGTTCGCTCTAGCGCTGCAGCTATACGACTTCGAAATCGAGTACATACCCACGGATAAATTCGGCAATGCAGACCTGCTGTCGCGGCTCATCAGCAAGCACGCGAAACCGGAGCAGGAGTACATGATCGCGAAGAAGTTGCAGCAGCTACGAAAAAGGACCCTCTACTGCGCGAAGTGTACCGCTACGTCCAATCGGGTTGGCCAGGCAAGGTCAGTTATGGTGCGGAATTGGCCCAATTCCACAACAGAAGGGAAGCACTGACGACCGTTGGCGACTGTATCCTCTTCGGAGAGAGGATTGTGATTCCCGCAGCTTTGCAGCAGAGATGCCTTAGACAGCTTCATCAAGGGCATCCGGGCATCCAGCGAATGAAGGCGATTGCACGCAGTTTCGTGTATTGGCCATCATTGGACAGCGACATCGCCGATCGAGTTGCTTCATGCGAAGCATGCCAGGCTGCGGCGAAATCACCACCATCCCAGATACCATCATGTTGGCCGAAGCCACCTGGGCCTTGGCACCGCGTACACATCGATTACGCTGGACCTGTGGAGGGAGCCTATTTCCTGATTGCGGTAGATGCCTACTCCAAGTGGCCGGAAATCATTAAAACTTCCAACGGCCAGGCAGAGCGATTTGTGGATACCTTCAAGCGATCACTGAAGAAAATACGGGCGAGGAACGTGTCCCTTGAAGAGGCCCTGGACTTGTTTCTTCTCACGTATCGCTCAACACCAAATCCTGCTTTGGACCAGCGCACACCAGCCGAAGTGATGTTTGGAAGAACGACCAGGACAATTCATCATCTATTGCGCCCTCCTGCAGCATCGGAGTCTACAGCGAAGGATGACTTTCGTGAATACCAGCCTGGTGATTTAGTGTATGCCAAGGTGTATCGGGCAAACTCTTGGAATTGGATAGCAGGGAGGATTGCTCGCAGAATTGGCAACGTCATGTACGAGGTTGTGTCGCACGACCAGAGAAGACTTCGGCGTCATGTGAATCAGCTCCGCCGCCGTGTCGCTAGCTCATCAGAACGGAACGAGATGGATCAGCACCAATTTCCCCTTAGTTTACTTTTAGATGAGATGAGTTTGACGTCTCGTCAGCAGTCGCCGTCCGCTTCGCTGCCAACGGAGCCAGCCTCATCTTCAGCAGCACCGGCGCTGACAGGGGTTCAGCGAGCACCGGCATCATCGCCAGCATCATCCGTGCAACCGGAGGTACAACGAGCGGCTTCGTCTAGTGGCAGCAGCAACACCCAGCAGACACAGCTACCACGACGATCTTCTAGGACTAGAAGACTGCCTCGTAGGTTCAGCGCGTATCGGCTGAATTAAAAGGGGGAGGTGTTGAGTGTATACTCGACCAAGCAGCGGAGGCCCGGACCGTAACGCCGTTACTCGGTCCTGTCAACGGATGACAGCGATCGACGTGCCATGCGGTTCATCCTTCGTGTTCGGGCTTCGGGACCGATCGGCCTCTTTCTTGATCCAGCCGCTGCCGAGACAGGACGCGTTAGACGAGCGAAGTTTTAGCGTGTGTGTGTGTGTGCGTGTGTAATAAGTGTAATAAGTGTAATGTAATAAATAAGTTTTAATTTGTTGTAAACCGCAATCGTCCGCGTACCGGCATCATTGTCTCCCCCGATATCACCAACATAAAACTGGCTAAGCTTCATTGTGAGTTTTCAGTCAAAAAGTCCTTCGTAAAGTGCTGTTAGAACTTAAATTACACAAACAACCTATCAACAGCCCGACTACTACTAAAACATCTTTCCAAAGTACTTAACATAAACTTCCCCAAGACACCAAACCTCTTCCGAGAAGCAAGTTCCGTGGCAGCGAACAGAGCAGTCCTGAAGCGTGACACAAGCACCTCCTTCTGCTCCTCTTCCATGCCCATCCGTAAGTGTAAGCTCCGATCACGTAACTCTTCAGCCACCCTGGGGCCAGGGAGAGCCCGGAGAAAGCTTTAACCGAAGACTATCCGCCAGTTCCCCGCGTGTTTAGTATAGGGAAGGGAAAGAAAATAGCAAAAGCAACAGCAACAAAAAAAAAACACAACATTGCCTTCTTCAACCCTGACTCTTCCACGGTTCTCTCCCTCGGTCCCGTCCGGAGTGACCGTGGCCACATACGCCGAAAATCGATCGATAAAGATTATAGTAGTTTGCCGTGCGGCAGCTTAGCCATTTTCCTGTACACGTGTGTGTGTCTGTGTGAGTGAAACAACATATTTCGCATTAAGAAAATAAGTTCCATTGTTTCCAGTATTTCGGCACTTTTGGCCTTGTTTTGTTGTGATGGTTACCTACGATAAGAGCTTTGATAATGGCTTATTCAGGTGCTGTAAAGCTTTCGTACGGAAATCGCTTCACACTCGCAACTGTCGTCTTTACCAAACAATTGCACCAAAATCAACCATCAACAATTAATCAATCCGCGTGATTGTTCATCCTCGACCATGTTCCACTCTATTGATCGCCCCGGGTTGCCCCGGACTTATCATCGCCAATGTTAATCTCTAGTGCAAACTGAACGATATCGTGCCACAAGCCACACCACGATACGGTACGGTTTGCTGATTGCTGACCGCCTTTTCCCACCCCGAAACGGGTTCGAAACGTGGGGTCCGGACCGTCTACGGTCGGCAAATGGTGGGGCAAAAGCTGACGACGACACGGTAAAAATCACGTACCAATCACGGCCCGATTGATGGGATTTTGTTGTTGTCGTTGCTCTGTCCGTCCGCTTCGCAGGTTCTCTTCCGCCGTGGAAGCGGCGCAGTGTGGCCTAATTGTCGCTCGAACACGTCTCGGGGGCGGGGGAAACGATCAAACACTTCTTGAGGACATATATATATATCGGCCAAAGGTGATGGACAATCAATAGCGCTACTCGAGGCCTTCCCCGTGGGGTATGGGGTTCGGAACGGAACCACTGACGTTCTTTGTTGTGTCCGCCTGTTGGAAGTGTTTCACTCACCGTGGTTACGTGGATGACGCGAGAGGAAAAACAGCTTCACTCGGGTACACCGGCACAACCGTGAACTTTTGAGACCAGCTTGAGTTCTTTACGGATGAAAAGAACCCGCACCCAGGCGGGGGGGGTGGATGGGTTCTGGTCGTTGTTGCCTAATGCACCACAGCACTAGGTGTGAGGAGGAGAGAAACTCCGCACGGATTTCCCGTACGTGGTGTGGTGGACCGACCACGCTTCGACGCGCTGTCTCGATACGAACTGAAAGGCGTTTTATGTCGGTGGTGGCCGTAGCGACCGCCCCGAGCCGGAGGACATTATCCTTCGTTCGTTTGTTATGAATTCGCCATAGGAGAAACGTACGGTGGACGTTCGGGTGTACGATCGGATGCAGTTGCGCAGTGACCATGTCGGAATCGGATGGCCATACAATCGCTTGTCCCCACGCATGCATGCCTAGTAGTTGACCAAATTTTGAGCTTGCTGAGGAAAAACCGCAGATTGTCGCGTGTACGACGAACAGTGTAATTAATGCCATGTTTGGTAGCGGATCGGTTGCGATACAAATGTGTCGCTTGGGAATTTAATTTACGTTGCGGACATCTGCCGATGCAGTCTGTGCGCCTGGTGGAGAATGGAGAAATATTCTTGCAGTACGTTTTGTGGATGGGAAAGGCGATAAGATAAGCGATGTGGTTTGTTTAGTTTGATTGGAGGTGTTTCGGGTATACGGTGGGTAATGAGCCGCGGAGCAATACGCTCATCGGGACGTTATGTTGGAATAAAAAAGGCGATTGATGTTCAAAGTGCTCGAAGTATTTGATACACATCACCTCATCCTAACCCTACAGTCTCGATACCTTTACTGATCATATGAAGGGTCTAAAAGGACTTCAGAGGGATGGTTGCCCGGTGTCATTCTATAGACATGACAACAATTATGATTTTTCCAGCTGATCGTTCTTTGTCCACTGCAAAAACATGCCTCCTAAACTGTTTTAGAGGATTTTTGGATCTACTACTCCCTTTGCTGTTCGAGTAGATGGATTAAAGACTTCACGGACTGAGCCATTTGATATTATTCTCGTGACATGACCAATCCACATCACACGAGAGCCTGCCAGAGTCTAGTGAGAGATACTCCAGATTGTCCTTCCTTACTTACAGGGATTCTCTCCCATAGTCCACGTCTTACTGGCTTAAGCAAGTAGATAATGCTTTTTAAACGACAAGGCCTCTTGGTAGAAGGGGTCGCTTGTAGGAGGCCATTGGAATTAGGAAAGATTTGGGAAAAGCACTCTTACTTACTTGATAGTGTACAGCTTTCTCACCAGCCAGCTTGTTTTCTCGCACCTGCGGCAAATGGCGACAGACCGGAAAGAGACCGGAAATTAAATTAAGCCAATATATTTTCAGCTTCACGACTTCGTGACACCCCCCACTCCCCCCCTGCCACTACTATTCCTCCTCGAATGTGCCAACTCGTGCTACCAGCATGGAATTTTCGGTTAAGTTGTCCAGCTTGGCATTGAACAGTATGTCCGATATTAGCTTCTGTGCGATCGTCCTTTGCCGTTCGTCTAACGCTTCCATTTCGAGCGCCGTGTAGGTTGCGTATGCGGCCGTTTTTGTAGGAATGTGCGCCATGCTGAAACCACCCGGAAGCTGGTCTTTGCTGACGTTTTGATCATGTCTCGGCTCATCGACACCGGTGCTGCTGGTCGTCGGGGCTGGTAGAATGACTTGCTCTATGACCGTTTCCTCTAGCACCTCCATGATGTCATAATCCTGCTCGTGCTCATTATGTACCAAGCTTCTGGGATCGCGTGGATGTATCTGGCATGGAAGAAATTGTATTTAAAATAGTTTTTTTCTCCCCCGACGACTTTGTCTTTCTGACAATTGTTACCTGTGCTGACTGGTGAGCGCCGCCACCGTCGATGGAACCATGCCCTTGATCAACGTGTTGCTTGGGCTGTGGATTTAAATCTATGATCTGAAAAAAAAAGATAAGATGGGAACAGTTTGTTATTTACGCCCTTAGCATCGAATGGAAGTCGAGCAGTCGAATACCTCTAGCTTGATAGGCTCCGGTAGTTCTGCATTCTGTACGGACTGCAGCTCAATGAGTGCACCACCCTTATACTCATACTCTCCGTCCGATTCATGGACCGAGATTAATTCTTCCACGCCGTGCTGCTCTCCACTCTCGTCGTACATTTTCTCAATGAATTCCTCCTGGCTGTGGTAACCGCTTACGATTTCAACGTCGTCTTCCACGAACACGTCGGAATGTTTGTATCGAAGATGTCTGGCCAAACTGGAGGTTGTGTATTGGTAGGTAATGCTTCTGTCACAGTGCCGGCATCGTGCCTTTTTATCCGGTTCCTTCACGTAATGGCTCCATATGCGTTGGCCCAGCATGTGCGGCTGTTGGCAAACCAGAAACAAAAATCGTGATAGAGATAAAAACCTGTTTTAAGGACAATTCAACTACACAATTGCCTACCCGCGGTGTGACTTGATCCTGTAAGGAAGGATGCTTTCTTCGAATGTGCCGTCTCAAATTGGTGAAGGTTGATTTCTCCAGCGACATCATCTGGCCGCACATTAAACATTTTGCTTTCGCACCCGTGGGTTGCTTTTTGAAGAAGGACCACAAATTCGATCGCTGCGCCGGCATCCTGTAAATAAAAGGACAGTAACATGTAAATCGGAACAAGTGCGGGCCCACTACACAGAGCTGTGTTGACGGATCGGAACAGTCGGTTCTTTCGGTTCCGTAGGTAGGTTCCGCAAACCGTTCGGTCCAACCACCGGCAACACAAAACTTAACATAACCGAAATTGTGTTTCACACAACGTCTGCAATGCAAAGTTATCCCAAAAATTGCAATTAATGTTGCGCAAATATGAGCAAAACCTTGCTGAATACGTATTGTTTATGTTTTCACAGATGCGCTAGAATCGACGCTAACGGAAGACGAAAATTTGATCCTTTATCCTTAAGCAAACTGAAGCCTTATGCTGCAATAGGTACCTTGTATAGTTTAGATTCCTGTTTCTGCAACCAAATTCACTTGAATCTCTTTTTTCAATAACTTTTGGAAGGAAAACGGCTTAAAACGATTCAATTGTTTTGCGCGAATTGGCTGGTTTCTTCTAGTTCTTCTTGAATGTCAAACACTTCTTCGTTTACCTCGTTTGACAGATCGTTTCGCACAAGGTATATACAAACAAGATAGCCTAGAAGGAAAAAGAAATACTATCCGATCTCCGAAAGAAAATTGGGAAAAGTTTTTCAAAAATACGTCAATTCGGCTTGGGAAATTGGCTGTTGAGGTACATATGAATTTGCTATTCTTTATTCTTAATAAATACCTTTAAAATTGATCCTACACCCGCACGTACTTATACCATGTGTCTACGTGCACGTGCGCTACAAGTTCGGCGAAGCAAGGTTCATTTTCACCAGAATCATGGAGTGTTCGGTCAAATGTTCTAGCTTAGCGTAAAACAGCACGTCCGCAATCAGCTTTTCCGCAATGATCCTCTGCCTGGACTGTACGCTGTCGAGCTCTAGTGCGATATTCGTTGCGTAAGCGGCCGTCCTTACGCTAACGTTTTGTAACCCGTGCAGGAAATTTTGCGACCCGCCAGCCAAACCATCTTCACTGCTGTGCGTTGGCTCGCTTTGTGTCGTGTCATTTTGGTGGCCGAATTCGATCGTAGACTCGTGTGACGGTTGTGCGGTCTCTTGATTCGGCTGGTCGTACATATTACTCGTCATCTGGCTGGAACTGTTCGTTTCGAGACACTCGATATCCTGGAGGGAAGAAATTCAATATTAATGGACACGTCACAGCTAAAATTTGCGCTGTATCTTACAACATTCTGATGCAGGTCGGCATCGTGAACAATCTCTTCAATAACTTCTTGGCTATCCTCGTTCAGCTTAGGGTCCGGATCGATTTGTTCGTACTGGAACGATAAGGGGGGTTATTTTTTCTCCTCAATCGGCACAACCGGATCCTTATCGACTTACTTCAATTTTCACCGAGTCCGACCCATCATCAGCCCCCATCAGTTCGATCGAACTCAGCTCCAGCTCTTCCGAGTCATGCAGCGAAGCTGATGCTTTGAACGATTCTTCAATCTCGTCGTCCAGGGACTGTGATTCTTGATACATTCGGATCCCGTCTGACCGAATGTACTCCAGCTGGTTCTCCAACGGTATCAAGGGATGTTTCGATTTCATGTGTCGCATCAGATTGCAGACTATATTGTTCGGGCAGCTCAGAGATACGTTACAGTAGGAACATTTGGCTTTTCCTCCCGCTTCTTTCTCAAAGTGGTGCCACACATAATGGCCCGGTTGTTGCAGAGCTTTCTAACATAAATAAAGACAAATGTAAATATATTCAAAGGGTAATATAATTATTGGCAAGCAGTAGGACACAGAGTACTTACAATATTTTCCGCCTCTCTTTTCAACAAACTCGCATGTTTCCGCCTTAGGTGGCGGGACAGATTGGAGAAGGTTGATTTTTCGTAGCTTATTATTTGTCCACAGTACAGGCATTTTCCCTTCTTTGCTTCCACATCGTTGGTGAAATAAAGCCACACCATGGCATTCGCTCGCAAACCTTTCGGCATGATCGGCATTCGGGGGCTCGGAAGATCTGCAAAAAGTAAAACAGTAGCTTAATTAACGGCATTTGTGATAATCGTTTAAATTTTTGTATGGGTGCTTGTTCCCATCCGCGCACCAAACCATCCGCAGATGGAACGCTCCTGTATGGAACGGATTATAATCGCTCTTGTTTTGGTGCTGTGCACAGAAGTCCATCAAAACGAAAACCGCGGCCGAAGGGGACAGTTGTCCCAGAGACGCGGTTGTAAAGTTCAAGCACGAAAGATTCTACCCATTGTAGCTAACGATACACGCACTCTGAATTGTGTATTTTGGAGAGGTTTAGGTGGAGATAAGTGCTACAAAAAAGCATCCTAACAACCTAATACCTCGCAATAGTTCCAGTATCAAACGAGCCTACGTACCAGGTGCGATGCTGGGGCACTTTACACCTCCGGAAGTTTCTTGTGTGAGCTATTCCCAATGCGAATAGCAATTAAAGTACTTATTCTCGTTCAGTAAAATATTTTCACGGATAATTAGACCGTACAGACGCTGCAAACGATGCGGAACGCTTCAGCTATTCGTTGTACACCACCGTACCGAAGGCTGGAAATTCCAAACTCCGGGTTACCATGGACAGAGGTACAAACACGAAACCGAATACTTTACTAAAAAGTGCAAATTAGACGGCAGAAGATTGGTTAATTTTAACCAATTTATTACCAAACTTTGGCAAACGAAAAGTAAACTTTCGCCATTTATGATTTGGCTGGGTGACATCCGTCGCGCACAAGGTGCTTAAAGATAAGGTGGCCATCCTGATGTAAATGGAGGATTTGAATATTTATGAAACGTTTGCAAAATGTTTATAGAACCAATCGTATGTAGTTCAGCAGAGAGTTTAAAATAGCACATTTTACATATAATTCCATCCACGAATTTATCGAGGATTGCTATTTTTCTAGCATCGAATTCCAAAAAGAATTTTGCCAGAGTTCAAATTTCAATCCAGCTTGAGTTTGTTTATACCCCAGAGTTGAGATCGATTCAACATGTTTGAAGCTGATTTTTTTCACACAGAGAAATGTGTTTCATCGTTTGATCCGATTGAGAGTAAAATTATATTAAATTACTTTCCTTTTATCATCAAACATTCCTATAAAACTAGTTAAATTTATAAAATAAGTTACAACATCTAATGACATTCCTCATGGATGTTCCATCTCGCTCGATCGCTCCGGCGATGTTTACAAACAATCCGGCATTCGTTACGGCGCACGTGCATCTTCACAGCACAAAATGTTCAAATTTACCTTCCAAGTAGAACCGGATGAAGAAATAGCTTCAGCAGCATTAAAGGGTAAAGCTTTATCAACCGTTCAATGAAGTAAATACAACTTAAACCATTTCTCCTTAGATGAGGAAACAAAGCAAGCACCCGATGCGAATGGTACCAGTACCGTCGAAAAGGAAACACCGGAAGTATATCCCTGCGAGGAGCTTACCTTCGACCCTAGCAGCCTCTCCAATAAAACTGCAATCAACCCGGACGTAACGAGCACCTTTCAACCGGCACCCGATTGTTCGATCGAGTACCTGAACCAACTTGCACTGCTCGATGAAACGTTTACCGACGATATAGTGACGGCCGAATCGGACCATTCCGATCTGGTTCCGAACCGGTACGAGGGTGGTCTGAAGGTGTGGGAGTGTACGTACGATTTGGGACAATTTTTAGCCACATCCGACGAGCGAAAGGCGGAACTGCACGGGAAGAAGGTGCTGGATCTTGGCTGTGGTGCGGGCATCCTTGGCATCGAAGCGCTTCTATTCGGTTCCAGCTGTGTGCACTTTCAAGATTATGTATGCCGATGATTGCTTCCCTTGCGCCGTTTTACATCCATTTACAAAGAAAGTGAATGTACTCCCATTCTTTCACAGAACAAAGATGTACTGACGAAGCTTACGATGGTAAACTACGACCTGAACTGCCGCACGACGAACGAAACGGAAGCGGAAGCAAAAGAACCCCCGACCGCGCAGGTCAAATTCTTCTCCGGTGATTGGGGAAGTTTTACCGACCAGTACCAACACAAGTACGACCTAATACTTACCTCGGAGACGATATATTCCACCGACAATTACACCAAACTGTTGGAACTGTTTGACCGGAAGCTGGAACCAGAAGGAGTTGTGTATCCTTTTTCATCAAATTTCTTTCCTTTTTCCCATTTCGAATGTTTTCCGTCTTTTCGTATTTTTCCTTAACATTCCAATTTCGCTTTAGCTATTTAGCAGCCAAAACGTACTATTTCGGTGTTGGCGGTGGTGTTCGGCTGTTCGAGCAAGCGATCGACACAGACGGAAGATTCCAGCACAAAGTCGTGTGGAAGTGTGAAACCGGTGTAAAGCGTGAAATTGTTCGTATGACCCGGAAGTAGTAAGTTCGTTATTGCTCACACATGGTTCTGTAAAGAGTGTATACAAGAGATGCCACACAGTCTGTTTTTGAAAGATATATTTAAAATATATACTCTACTAATATGTCGTAAATTTAAGTGTATTTTGTTTTGTGTGTTTGTTTTTAAGAAGTAGTGTTGTTTTTGCCCTTAGCTTGTTTTCCTATTTTTGCATTCCTCCCTTCCTTTTGCGTCCTTTCCCCGGTTTCCGGTTTTCTCCCACTCGTCATAAAAGTCATAAAAGTAGATAATCTTAACAGATTTAATTAGCTCTCTTGGTATGTTGTTTTTACTCTCGTTTGTTTTTTTTACGTGTGTTCTATCATTCTTTCTCCTTTTCTCTATTTAGTGGGGTTTCTTAAATTCCATCTTGTGATGATTTTGTATACTGTTTAGTGGTGGATTTTCTATACTCATTTGCTATACTCTTTTAACAAACAAAAATGAATTCATTACTTAAAACCTTTTCCTGTGTTTTTCTTACTCTTTCGTACTATGTGCCTTCTGCTTGCCTTCTTATTTTACCCTTGTGCCTTTCTTTCTTTTGCTGGTGCTGGTTTTTTTTTTTGGGGCTTGGGGTCTAGTTATGCATTCCTGTGTTGCAGATGGGATACATCGGAGATAGGTATGGGTTTCCATTTACACAAACACACACACACATCGATTGGATTAGCCAAAAGAACAGTTATTGAGATTTTTACTACTTTTTGTTTGTTTGGTTTTGTATGTTTTGTTGTTATCCATTTACTAAGCTGTTTTTTTTGTTGGTGTGTTCATCCTTTGCTAAGGACATTCTATTACCCATTTAACACTGATAAGCCTCTGTATGTGTGTGAGTGATTTTTTTTAAATTCTGCGTCGTGTGTGATTTCTAAAGCGACAAATACTGATTTTTCTGACACACACACACACAGACAAACACGTACACACACATGAACATGCATTTCCACAAACACCTAGGCAGAAGAAGAAGGGCGCCTGTATGTGGCACGCGCCCCCAGGGCAAGGATCACAAGAGTGATTGCACAGAGCACAGAGTATCGAGACGAGGACTCCTCCGGAAATTTTTTTTTCCAAATAAAATGTTAGCCATCGGTAAGCGACCCGGAATCGTTCCCGAACGAACTCGACTCCGGGTCGTGCCGTGTAAAGTGTCGCATGACCCATCAGCATTCCACATACTATTTTCTTATTTAAAGAAAAAAAGAGAGAGAAGAAAGTTCCAATTTCAAGAGCACGTAAAAAAACGAAGAGCGCCAGTTTAGCTAGTTATGCTTGGTATCTTTTGGGAATGTTGTTAACTTTGGTATCGATTTAACTTTACTTTTTTGTTTTGCTTCTGGCCATAGATCTCTCCCCGCTTCCTTCGTCCGCCGGGACGTTACGGAGGTGACGGCGGGGGGATCTAAGTATATCTTCCCGGGAGGGGTAAGGGGGAAGGAAGAACGAGTTGTTGGTGGAGTGGATAAAACAACTAAAAGCTAACGCCATCCTCTTACCATCTAAGTTTTGTCTGTCCTGTCGGTCTGTCCGTTGGTTATGAATAGGGGGGGGTTGCGTTCGTCTAAAGGGTCGTAAAAATGGTCGTTTTAGCTCCCACCCGCGATTGCACTTATTCACGACTACTACTACTACTACCACTACTAATATTAAAGTTCACAAAACAAACAAACAAAAAAAAAAAACGTGGGATAAATTTTTGTCCTAATTTTTCTACTTCAGCTACTAGTCAGCAGTTTTTCCCCCGTTTCGTTTTTTAGTACACATACGTTGCTCCAACAAACACACCGCGAGTTGGCGAGTGTGAGTGTGGGATAAATACGTTTCAGAAAGGCAGTTGAGGTTTTGATTTGTGTTTTAGTTTTTCACTTCTTTTCTCTACATCCATTGGAAAATACTATCATTCGTGTGTCCGATTCGGGTGGTGAAGCCGGATGTCCGAGCAAAAAGGATTGTAAAGTCGAAAAATTCTTATCCTTTCATTAAAAAACACACACACACACACCCGGCGACGGCGGTTTGCGCCATCAAAAACTGGGGGGAGCGGGTGGAGTTGGTTGTGTTTTCCGCACTATGCTACTAAACTTACGAAAGAAAAACTTAGCGCGAAGAGATGCACTCGGGGTCCCAAGCAGGGTGGGAAGCAGCTTCTACGCTGTTTAATAGCTTACGAGTAGGCTTGAAGTAGTAAGTCGAAGAAGATCGATCGCTTCTCCCTTTACGGTTTGTGTATGATCAGTCCACAGCTCCTAAAGCTCATTCTTCCTGCTGTCTCTCTTCTGTCCAAAGTGAACCCGTTTTAAGAGAACCTGTTTTTCTTTGCAACACACTCACACACACGTTGTGTTTCCTCTGGCCAGATTACTAGTTCTACACATCACTACTTCTACTACCGGTACAAGCGTGTGGTTAGGGGAAAAATTGCGAAAAAGTCCGAACATTTGAACTTGAAAGACGATCGTCACAAGAGAGTGTTGGATGTTGTTGATATCCCCATCTACAAGATTATCGTTTTTTCCCGATTTGCTGGAAGTTATCGGTCCAAGGACCTCAGAACCATGGTAGGATAATATCCTGAAAGACGCACGCAGCACTCGATATCTGAGGACTCCATTCGAGGTTCTAGGTACCTTTAGTGCCGCGTCTTGAGAATTAGGGACCTGCACGGCTAGGGAATAGAATTTCAATACCTCAAATTTGCGCAACTGTTCCTACCACACGCCATACCGTCTGTGCTTCTAACTCTACTGCTAACCCGCAAGGATACGCACCTTACGTTTAGCGGCTTAAACTTATCTATCAGAACAGGTAAACAAACCAACAGCTTGTCTACCTGTTTGTAAGATTGCATTATTGCACATGAAAACATAGTGTGTGTGTTAAGTTGCTTAAAGTCGCATTCCTTCCCTTTTTTTTACTTATTTATCTCTCTCTCCCCTCGCAACTACCCTAAACGATCAGCATAGAGTTATCATATTATCTGTTTGATTATTTGGTTTTATCTCTTTAGCAAATATTGTGCCTCCGATCCTGATGCACCCCCCTTTCGCCTGCTCTGCTGGTTATTTCTAAATGGTAATTGACACATACACCACACAGCAGCGCGTTACTACCTGGGTCTTTGCAGACTCATGATGAGTTTGAAACATGGACACCGAAACAGGCGAGTGGGCGTGAGTGGTCCTATCGTAATGCACTGGAGTGCAGTGAGAAAAAAAGGCGACATCTCATCATTATGTACATAGGTCTCGTGAGGGAGGCGAGCTGTTCATACCACCTCATCGCTATCTCTATATCCTGCTTACTAAACTATGAAGTAAATACTTTCGTTTTCGTTCCACCTACTGCTCCAAAACCTATTCACACCTATACACGATCGCGGGGTCTCAAGATCGCCGACCTATCGACCGTGGAAAGAAAATGAGCTCCTCTAACAGTACAGACTGAAGAAATAAATATAGAACACACGAATGCCCCCCCGGGGCGGGTCGATTTTCCTTTTCGGTCGCAACGAGAAGATTCAATTCGCAGCAGAATCATTACACGGATCAACGTGTATAACCCTAGCTACTTAAGGGGAGTACTCGCGCGCATAGATAAAGAAAAGTAACAAAATATTGTAGAACAAACAAAACAAACCATACACACTGTACACGAGCGAAACGGCTTCTTAAGCGGTAAGGAAACTAAAAGACTAACACTCGATCGGTTGTCGTTCCGCACACTTCTGCTTGCGAATCCTTCCGTTCCTGCGATTTAGATCGGATCGGCTACGGCGGTCGGTAAGCATTCCTTCAGGAGATCGCGCAACCGGAGGATCTCCTTGCCGGCGGCAGCCAGGTCACCCTGTAGCGATAATTCACGTTCACGTAGACGCTTGATGTCACGTTGGCAGGTCTAAGGGACGGGGAATTAGACTTGTTAGCCGAAGGCCATCCTCAGATCATCGTATCTTCACCTCCCATACTTACCACATTCTGCCGAAGGAGATCCAATTTATCACATTTCAGGCGCGTTATCTCTTGCCGCATACCTTCCACCTGCTGGAGCGTTTCCTGCACCAGCACACCGCTCTGACCCTGCGCCCCCGCGCTCGCCGTCGATCCCGTTCCGGAGCTAGCACTGCCCCCACTGTTCCGCAGTTCCCGTGCGTTGCCTCCGTCGATCGTAACGCTTGCACCGCTAATGCTTACACTCACCACACTACCACCGCCGTTCGTCGAGCCCGTACCGTCCAGACAGAGCGAGCAGGCCTTGGTGGTGGCATCGGCCGAAGACATCGATTCCAGGCCCGTATCGCTGTCGATGTACGTCGCGCCAGCATCTACCGTTGGGAGAAAAACTTTAAATCATAAATACAAAAACAAAACAAAACCAAAGGAACGCAACAAAAACATGGACAAAATGGAACTCGGTTAGTATACTACGGAATGGCTAAGCTTACGAAAGGGGAGTTAGGTCGTTCGGAGGGACGGGGTCTGCAACACAACACACTTACCCATCGGATCGAGATCAACGCTGTTGAGGCTGGAATCGTCACTGGTTTCGGACATGGCCACCGGGCCATTATTGTTGTTGCCAGCCGCATTGGCGTTACCGGCGCCATTGCTGTTCGTGTTGCTGTTCGCGTGGTTCTTTCCGATCGTATTGTTGTTGTTGTTGTTCGGGGCGTTGCTATTGTTGTTGTTCGTGAGGGTCGGGTTGAGGGAGCATCGGGAGGTGATGTCCGGCGAGGATGCAACCGAATCGTTGGGTGATTTGCGCGACCCGGTTGTACTGCTCTTTGACAGTGATCGTCCAATCTATCAGGAAACAAGAGGAATCGTCCATTAGCAACTCCTCCTGGTCAAACTAGCTAGCTCGATCGAATACTTACATTGACAGCTCCTCCAGGACCGCATGGCATATCCGACACGAGGCTGGAACCGTCCTTGGACTTTTTCATCGAGTTGTGATGTTTGCTGCCGGCATCGACACTACCCGCACCCGCACTACCATTATTCGTTGGATCCGAATTCTGCGATCGTAACCTTGCGTTTAGTGCCTTCTTTACCGTATCGATAAACCGAGAACCGGTAAAGCCACCCTCCGATTTGGGTGTTTCCGGAGTTGGCGATGTGGGCACACCGCCCGGTCCACCGACCACATCCACACCGAGAAAATCGCGTGTCTTCTCCTTCAGCTCATCGACGAGATTCTGCAACAGCGAGGAGCGGGTACGCAGCTCAAGCTGTGCAAACTTATCCGCCTTGTAGCACGCATTCTCCGCGTTAATCAACTTCGTCAGCAGGAACTCCTTCAGCTCGGGACCCTTCTTGAAGACGGACGGTTGGGGTAGCGTCGGGCCGAAGAACGGCACATCGTCCCGTGCCGTGACCGATATCTTGTACCGACAGTTGGGCGTGTTCGGTTCGATCGGTTGTACCACGATGAACGCGTGCAGGAAATGGCTCGCGATCATCGCCGGTGAGAAGGGTGTGTTCTCCTCCTGGAACACGATCGCCACGATGTCGTTGCCGATGTGCCGTTTGCGCTGGAGCTGCTGTGGATCGGCCTCGGTGTACGGGAGCAGTGTCGAGACGTGGAACATGATCTCACGCTCCTTGAACACGTCGTACACGGCCGTATCACCGGTGTGACCGTTCTGGATGTCAAGTCCACCGCGGTAACCCTTATGATCGCGCAGTCGGATCCGTTGCCCTAGCACGTCCAGGAACTCGTCGAACGCTGGGGTCGTTTCACTGTTACAGAACAGTTCCTCCTCCGTCGTCTGGCCAAACCGTTGGTACAGTACGCCGAACTTAAAGTTCGTCACGAGCACATGCTCATCGTAGCTGGCGATCAGTGCGGACGCTTTCGGGCACACCACCGGCGTCACCGTATCGACGTTGATCTGTTCGTTCAGCAACCGTGCCATCTTGATCGGGGACGGACTGCTGCCCAAACACGAGGCCGGTATCAGCTCGTGCATCGTCCCGGTACGCAGCCGCAACAGTATCCGGATGTGTTCCTGGTTCGCGACATTTTCCGACTTGATCGACAGCAGCACCGGACCGAGCTGCTCATCGTGCCCGACCAGGTTGGAGTGTTCGCGCGCGATAAAGAACCGCCGATAGCATTTGGCCGTGTCGTCCGATTCGATCTTTCCCACGCGCCAGGTCGTATGGGCCGGCACCTCATACGAAGCGTCATGATCCGTACCGTCCACCCAGTAGCCGCCACTGTTCGGCACGACAATCATTGGATGGGGGGCCGGTTTGCTGAGCGCGTCCTCTAGCAGCCGCTGTACCGGCGGCACGGTCGAGATGATCGAGGACGACTGCGAGCTGACCGAGGACTGCGACTGATACTGTGGGTGCTGTTGCTGATGGTGGTGCAGGCTGCCGTTGCCACCGGTGCTGTGGTGCAGATGGACGCTCGAGCTGTTCGACAGCAGGTGCGGTGAGGCCGGTGTCGAGTTCGAGTTCGAGTGCGGATTCGACGACATGCTGTTCGAGTGGCGCAGCAGTGATCGCGTGTTGCCACCACCTATCGACTGGGGCATTTGTACGGTAAGGTTGTTTGTCGACTCATTGGCGCTGTGCGGGTTCGCGATCCGCTCGTCGGCGCTGCGCGTATTCTGCGGAAACGAGGCAATACGTGAAAGAATCGATTAAACGGATGCTCAGGGTTTGTTTGCGTTCCAAGATAAATCAATGCAGGTTCATAGAGGGTGTGTGAATCAAAGACCGGTTACCGGAGAGTGGGTGTATGTATAGGGTGGCCTTATTTGCATCGCAGTCGTTTCGCGGAACAGGTGGACCAGAAGTTGGGGCGTTGATTACATGTGGCCCCCGACAAGAAGGCCACTCTCGCGGTCGCGGTCCCTCTCGATATTAACTTCCAATTACTTTTATCGATTCGTTACCCCCGGTTAATACCGTTAAACGGGCAAATCGTGGCAAATGATCTTACGCCACATCCCAGGGAGGACCGTCACAGCCATCTGTCAATCAAACCGATCCGAGGGTATCTCTCGCTACCGGTGTCACTCGGTAATGGTTTTCGGGCTAAAGACTTCCCATCGGCAAAAAGTCACATCCTACGCAATCGGCCCGGCTGGCGCAGATCGACACGGTTGCTTTCGAATCGCAGGTTGCGTGCGGTATATTTACGGACGTCTTCGACTTACGGTGCTGGTCATTATACAAACCGTCGCTAATAGGTTTCGCAAACAATTTGAAGTTGAACAAGGAACAACAAAGTAGAAATAATCTCTCACTCTTACGAAAGATGTGCCTTGTTTTTGGGAGGTAATTTAGCTGGATGAGAGAATCGGGAAAGTATTTCCCCCACTAACTGATGTCGGGTATAAGCTTCCAAATGTGACACACCAAGAAACGAAAAACGAGGACACACGGGTGTTGAATTCTTGCGACGCTAAATGGCAACCAGAAGGTGCGAGACCGGAAGAGGTGCTAACTGAAACATATTATTACATCCAGGCACAGGCACCGAGATCGTGCAAATCATCATAATGGCTGGACGATCTTCTTAACGAGAAAATGAAACACAGGAAGTCGTCGTCGTCGTCGTCTTTGCAGTGTATGGTGACAAATTTATGGACAGCGAACTAAAAAAACCCCCCGTTCGCCCGTCATCGTCATCGCTGGAAACTGCACAGAAGAATCACATTCACAACAGTTTGGCTGGGCACGTCTGACCGGGGTCGTAATTTCCAATGCACTCACCAAGCGCAACACTTGACGGTGCACTTCCAGGAACCCTCTTAATGAGCTTGTCGAGAACGAGAGAGAGAGAGTGCGTACAGCAGTGGCAATATGATACGGAAAACATTCTGGCTAGATATCACGACCCACGGTGATCTTTGGCAGCCACCACGAACGAACGAGAGCGCCTCCACAAACGAGAAAATCCATCGAAAGTCACGTCCTACCCATAACAGGGAAGTTAATTTCCCGATCCCGATGTGTGTCCCTGTGGGTAAATACGGCTTGCGTAATCTGGCTATGACTAATCACATTTCTTCGGCGAGCTGAATTTAGGGCTTCTTGTTGTTCAACTGGAATCCAGAATATTGTCCTGGTTTTATAGCAGAAGGCCGGTCGAATTTACGGTCAAGCAGTTCGCTAGCAGTAATCGTAATGCATATCAGAACCGAAAAGGGATGATGATGTACGTACACACGCGACTTCAATGACCGGGCTTTACGCGGTTCAAGGATTTTTTCCGGAACACCGGAAGAAGGTCACAGCCCCGGGTTGGAGGGAGGAAAAAAACTGGGATGTAGAAAAATCGACGACGATAAAGTAAATTATCGTGTGACACCGTCGTCATCATTAACGAACGCTTGAACTCTCCGGCTCTGCCTCGCCACGGATATCCTGCCGCTGTTTAAGGCCCGTTAATCAGCGCTGTACGTAATACGCTTTTGATAAGCTGCCCGGTGGTAAGTTGCCGTTTTGGTTGAGCGATCGATCAGCGTCGCTTCGTATGTGTGTCTCCCGTGTGGCCTCGAACCCCCCGAAGAACGGACCCAAAACGAGCAAACAATAACTACTGACCGCTGGTGAATTGCCTTGGTCCAACTCGCGTATTATCGACCGTTGGATGAGGGATGAATTATTCAGATCCGCAAGCAAGGTAATTCGCTCCAGGGACCCAGACGACCCAGTCCTGGTGGCGTCTACGCTAGGATTTGGGAATGAATTTTTCAAGCCCCGGTATAGTGTAATAATAAATCCATTAAGAGAAAATACGACCTCACGGGCGCTGGGTGACATAAAACACAAAGTAAGCAAAGCAGAACCGAGATTTTTACAGGCAAAAAGAAAATAGAACACCATCAAACACCCAGACAAATGTTTCGAGAACCTTAAAGGACTCGCCGTTTAAACAAACAGTGGTGGCGCTGCTCCTTGGACTTCCACTACGTGGTTCAGTTGTCCATTTGTTTTAATGTAGTCAACGGTGGCACATTTTTGTTTGTGGGTAATCGCACGCCAAAACATTTGTGGCGCTGTGGACTGGACAATAAAGCAATGTGAAATAGTCTCCGGTTTCCGTGGGGCACGCCATCGGCCGATTCGCTATGATCGATGGCAGGATGGCGTAATAAAATGGGGGAGTGCGAGATTATAATTTATTCCGGATTAGTGACAACTGCGGGAAGTCTAGCTAATCCAGAGTGGGTAAATAGTAGCTAGACTGCTAGTGGACGCAGAGCAGTCAAACACCACCGATTGGAGGAGAGAAAAATTGACTTGGAGTACTCTATACTTCTAGACTCTGCACCTAGAATCAATGAAGGTGTGAACTCGTATCTGATATGTAATTGTCAAGAATCGCTGTTAAAGAATGAGCAAATTCTCTCGAGCATGTGATGCCCCCTGTGTAGCTCAGCATTTATAAGGGCAAATAGCACGAACTTTGGGAGGGAAGAGCTATCTGGTGAAGACTTGGCTCTGCCTAATCAGAACGGAGCATCCAGGTGAGAGTAGATCTTCTTTGTAAGAAGTAATCGTAAGACAAGAGCCTCATATAGATCATCATAATGAGGACAGAACTCCAAAGTATAGGAGAGATTTTCATGGGAGATCGCTCAGAACCCTCAGGTAATTGTGGTGAAGTCTCAAGCTCCCTACTCAACCCTAGTTTACGCCATTAGGCTAACGATTCCTTGAAGAAATGACAGTCTGTCTCCGAACTGGCTCTGAGACCTCAGTTTATTGAGGCGAGTCCACTACTCTTCTCTAGTTTAGACCAACAGAATTAGGACTTCAAGAAATTCTAGGACTTGATGTTGATGTTTGCCACCACTGCCTCCACCAACACTACAAAGTTGACATAGGCGGGAAAGCATTTTATACCGCATAAACACTACCCTCACGTTAGCCAGACATTAGGTTCGCTTCCGTGGACCCCCAGCAAAAACTCAACCCGACCGTAACTATCTCCCAAAAACGAACCTGCGATAGTAGGTAGCGCTCGGTTTTGCAATTGTTTATGTAAATCGTCCGCCATTTTTTTTTGCTGCTACCCACTACCCAACACCAAAAAGGAAAACAGACCAGAGTTTTACATGAGGAAAAGGAAAATACCTCGCCGTCCATTGCGCAGTTTTGATTACACCGCGAACGAGACGCGGAAAAGTAAGAAGTGTGGAGCTTTGCCCTAGCTTGGTGTGCGATAAGTTTTAAACGGTGTGTGAAAATGTGCAACCACTACCGCCGTCGTCGCAGACGTCCTCGTCACGCCACAGTAAGAAAATAAAAGCCCTCGACCACACACCACCTCAACTGATTAGCAAGCTCCTCACGAGCGTGTTGATGAGCGGTCCAGGTGGAAAGGAAAAAATGGAACCTGACGCTGGAACGCTAGCGCAAAGAACACGGAACAGCCTGATAGCGTCTTGGCAAAGGGAAAGCGGGGAAAACAAATTAAAAGAATAGTCCGGATTGGTCTCTACTGTCTCAGGTGCAGGGTGCTTCTACCCGTCCCAGCTTTTCCCTACTGCAGTCGTACTTGATTTTAAATGTCCGACTGAACGGCTGATTCTTCCTCCTGGACCGGGGTCCAGAGCTCACCGGACCATGGCAAGTGGTTTAACAGAAGTAATTATAAAATCATACTCCTTCCCATCATCATCATCATCATCATTCGTCGTCCGTTACGGTGCGGTGTGCTTTCTGGACCGTGATATTGCAGGTTTTCGCATTAAATCGTCCGTTCTATGCATCGGCCTCTGAATATGCAGTTTCCAGCCAGAGACTTCCGAAAACAAAGCAAAGAAGAAAGGGCTTTTCATTTTCACGTGGAAGCAAGCAAAAAGGGTTCGCTTCTAATAAAAGGGACGCGCGCGGTACAGCAATTAATCAGCAGAAGCTAAACAACGCAAAAGATCGTCCAAGCGCGATAGTATGTGAGGCCCTACGATGCAGCACACCGTTCCCGAAGGGAAGCTAGCGATGTAGAAGCGTTTTCTTTTTCTTAGGAAACGCGGCGGACGATGAAGACGAGCTCGGCGAACCGTGACACTGACGGTGAAGGGCAACCGATCGACCATCGGTCATCCCTGCTGGGAACGAACGATTGCAGCACGATTGCCACACAATTGCCACCGATCTGCATAATCATAATTGAATGTGGGAAAGCAACATCCACCGGCTGTGCCGGTACAAAATTAATGCGTAGCGCTTTTCCTCTGCGGTGACCACGGCGAAGCCTTGCGTGGTGCCCGGTGAGAAAAGTTATGTTTTCGGTTCGCTGAGCAAAGCTGTCCGATGGACGGGAGAATGTTCAGGGAAGATGTTCTTCTTGCCACTTCAACAACTCCACTCAGGCGGCTCGGGACATTCTTTCGGAGGCGAATAAACTTATCGCCACAGGAACTGCACGGAGGAAACAGTTCTTTCGCATTCTAAATATAGTGTCCATCCAGGGCTGTTTGACTCTTGTTGGGGGACGGATATGGATATTCCTCTAAACGCCAATAGGAAACGTCATCATCACTGTGGTAACAGAGACCCCGCACACGGTGTGACTGTCCGTCGTAAATAATATTTTTTAAACGAAAATAACAACCAGCGAATTTGGCGAACCACCGGCACGCAGGAGAATTGCAATTTTGTTCCTCGCTCCAAAAATAAACACACCAAAGAGCGTGTAAAATATGCATCAAATTTAACGGTTTGATGAAAAATGACAACCAGACACTAGGCAGCCGGGCAAAGCGTATTGCATTTTCGCTGCGGCAGTACAGGAAACGGTCGAGTCACGCGGTTAAAGCGATGCTCGAATTTATAGTTGAAGTTCAATTCCGGGGTGATAGTATTTTTTGAACTTATAATAAATCATCGAGCAATTATAGAGCAGTGAAGAGAGAACGGCAGGACCGGGGTTCAAATCCCATCCCCCATCCAGACCGCCTCGCAGAGCTGACTACTTTGCTACGGGTAAAATCAAGTCATAGGAAGCCAGAAATGGCAGGCCGAGAGCTCTCGAGGTTGTAGTGCCAAATAAGAAGTAGAAGAGAGATCAGAAAACTTCTCCAGAGGTAGTTGAGCATCACCAAACCCCAAAAATGCCATAACGCAGGAAAAGATATATTTCAGCAAGAATAGCTACACTAAGAGTGTAGAGAGACATGCATAAAGCTAGATATAAGCTTAGAATATATACTCAGGAATTATGGCATAACTTCTTCGGACAACAGCAAAACTAATCTTCCGAATAGATACTATATTGTCTTGACTGTTTTATTGGAATCCTTATAGTAGTTCAACCTTTAATCGTCAAAACTCATACAAAGAGGGCCTGTAGACTTCAATGAGGAACCAGAGCCATGGCGAGCTCTACAAATCCCACCATGTTTCAGCGTATTAGAATCTCAAAACTGCGGTGGGCTAGTCATGTCATGCGAATGGCACCGGACGACCCATCTCGTAAAGTCCTTTTAGGCCTTTATATGGCTGAGATTTTTATTTATTTACAGCGATCATTACTTTATTTTTGGTTTATTTATTTATATTTCTAGTTAGACGGCTTGACGCCGTATTGACAATTTTTTCGTTTTGGTTTATGATAAACTTTAAATTTAAAATCTGATTATCTTCCAGCACCGCGTAACTTGGGAGTTTTCTGTATAGATCTCGCCTTCCTACTGGTGCGCGATTTTTAACACACCGTCAATACACGGTTCACTGATCAACCACGAAAAAAAGTGGAATTTCTTCCACACCTGTAAATGTAATAATCCTTCCAAAAACAAAAAAAAAAAAGATGCATTTTAACAGTTTGTTAATATTGACGTCTCTATGGTGAAGGGACGTCAAAACCAAAAAAAGGCACGAACCTGCCACAACACCACCAAACGATTGTAACGTAAAATGTTTGATTAATGGATTCGGAAGGTAACCGCCGTTAGAACGTCCCTGCTTATTTTTGTGTTGGTCCCTGGAACATACTTGCCTTCGGAAGTGCCTACCGATGTTTCCTTCCTAACGAGGCCAAACAGAAACACACACACACACACACACACACACACACACACACACACACACACACACACACACACACAACCACCATATCCCTTTCCACGCCATATTCCAGCCATGCATATTTATCCTTCATCATGCATTTCTCCTCCTTTCTACATGGTCCGTTGTCCTTGTGCGCTTGTCCCATACCCCCGGACTAGAAGTCCCATTTCCGGCGACGGGATGTCGGAGTTGTACGAGGAATTAATTTCTCTATTCCCACGTTCACCACCCGCCCCTACAGACCCCGTGTTCGTTTGAAGTGGTTTTGCTGTCGGGAGATATTATTGCCAACTTCCGGGGGCGCAATTTTTTTTTTGTCTCTTCTGCCACCGACACCAACCTAGGGATGGATATATGGTAATGCCGGTAGGTCAAACAATGCAGGGGAAAACTGATCCGCTGAAGCTCTACCCAATACCTGTGGCACCCGTGTGTCATCTTTAGGGGTTGAGCGGTTCCCACATGTGCTAGGAAGGGAGTGTACAGCGAGGCACTGGCTGCACACATTTTCCGGTCCTCAAGCAATAAACTTCCACACGAAAAAATCACGAGCGTTCTTGTAGTTCGAGGGCCCACGGAGCCCATGTAGCGGGCGGCTGGCATGTACGTGACCGGATTGCAGGATATAAGATCAAGCGTGCGATTCTGAGCGTCTCGACGCCGCGTGGGATATGGGTAGGACGTTTGCGGACGTGCGGATGGCAATTCATTCTGCAACACGCACCAGAAGCCAGCAGTGAGGTGCGGTGGTAGCTTTTTGGCAAAGGATTGGTGGTATCAATATTAATGCACCCGCATGGCGGCGATTTGTGTGTTGCTGGTGCGTTTGTGATGTATTTTAAAGAAGAACAAACTAGCGAGTTGAAGATAAGAGGATTCTCCTGCAGGAAAGGAGAGGACTTTCCTTCCCTTGATGCCAATTTGTCCATCCGAATGGTACAAGCGATTAGATCACCCTGCTGTCCTGCTTTAGGATTTTTTGTTGCTCTCCAAAACCCCACCATCAGTATGAGTGGTAATGGGTGGGTGGTAACGGTGTGGAACCAAGCTACGCCAGGTCTGTGTGGCCTGGATATCTGGTTGGTGGCCTTAAAATTAGGTCGACCAGAGCAATTTGTTCTGTTCCAACGGAAACGTGTGCTCGACAACGGTTTGTTGCACCATTAGCACACGGTGCACTTTCCCCACCCAAATGACAACCCACCAGACCGACCGTGTGGGACACGACAGGCAAATGAGCATCAGACCCGACCCCCGTTGCACGACCCTCGTGCGGAGAACATCATGGAGATCAGGCTTGGAGATTTATAACACACGACTGCATGTTGCAGAAAGAAGGGACACCCACTGCACTGGAGCACCCGGACCGGAGAAGATTTTTATTCCAGCTTTACCGCTCCTCACTCATAACTTTCGTGCCTTGTGAGATATTAAAATGAGTAGAAGATGAAAATGCCATAACGAGCGGACGACCCGTTTTTTTTGCATAAGCCAGCGTCGCGACGACCCTGCTACATCTTTCCGCCGCTATGCAGATATAGATGGGTGGGACAATTTACGAGCCTAGATCAAAATCGCACCGAGCGAATGCTATTATAAGCGACCAGTGCCGAGCAGAAAACAGTCGAGCATCGGCCGGTCGGTGCAAAACTAATTTATCAACAACCAAACTGCAACACAAAAGACGAAACTGGGTTGGCCGCTGGAGAAGACCGTGTTCGTTGGGACGATCCCCCCAAGAAAATGATAGTTTAGTTGGTCGGTGATTAGTGTGCGCTAAGGTCATCGCAACTGTTTTACCGTACCGAGATACTGAGGCCCATGGAGGTGGATTGTCATTATGTGTGTATCTTCAGAGGTCTCGTCGTGTCTTCGCTATTGTGTGATCGCAACCGAAAAACTTCTGCAACTCGCCGCCAAAATGTCGCAAGCTCCGAGAACAACGGGGTCGTAATTAAGTTATGTCAGATCGACGGCTCCACCTCGACCGTTGGGGTTGGGCACCATTCTTGCCAGAAGTCTTGGAAGTCTCTTCATCGTCCCTGAACACGGACAGTGGTCCCGCAGAAAGGTGATGCGTTTTCTCTGGGGTTTCGCGCTCGGGCGTTGTGGCGGTAACCTGTGTGGCGTGGCCAACGAAGCGTGCTTCCTTTGAGCGCGGGGATGTCGGCTTCATCGTTAATCATCGTCGCTGGATGTCGCTTGCGTGTGTGTGTGTACTTGTCTGTTTTACTTTGTACATCGGCGGGTCGTCGTCATCCATCCACGATCGGGCGATCGTCCGCGGGTCGTCCTGTCCGATCGGTGGTGGTGTAGGCAGCGCGTGCGTACGCGTTTTTGCGTTGGATGCTTATTTATTACGTTTGCCATCTTTTCAATCTACACACAACGTGCCCTGTCGGGGGACCCTTGCCGGGTTAGAAAACTGTGGGCCTTTTTTGCAATCGTTTTTCTTTTCGCCGTATATGGATCGATGGAGATAGATTCAATACACGAATGAAATGTGTTATCGGACTAGGACAACGGGCCCGCAAAAAGCGGCTTGATTAAAGGCTTGTAAAGGAATAAGTTAATACGACTATATTGTCTAGCGTTACTAAGCGTTACTTGTTGAGGGTTTTAGAGACTTGAAGAATAGCTACAGCTTCCTCTTTCTAAAGCAATTAAATAATAAATTTAGAGGTTCTCCTGAGTTGAAAAATGAGCTATAAGCAGACTAACAAAAGAAGCGTTACTAAGCGTTACTTTTGCAATGAGGAACTTCCCTCAGCTCTAATTCTTCAATGTAATATTGTCCATGATTATTAAAGACCTATTTACAAACACGCTTTTATAAATCCTGCTCCCACAGGGAGTCCTGATAATCTCACTCATTCAGGCCTCCCCAACAACGTACCCCCGGGGGATCATAATCATGGTCACTTGTACAAGTTAAAACCAAAACACACCCCACTTCAATAGCAAATTTACGATCATTTTTTAGCCGCTGGGCCAGTCCGGAGTTTGTTTCCTTCCATGGCGGCGCTTACATAAACGCGCGGTCGGACCTGAACTTGAACGCATCGAACCGAAGCGGGACGGCTAGTGCAAAGAGAGTGTTTTGAAGGCGGAAAATCGAAGTTCTCGCTTTCCGTTGCGCTGTGTTGCTGTTGTTGCTGTTGTTTCCAGGTCGTTTTTTTTTTCGTCGGTACTATGTTTTGTTGGTGGTTTGCTGTTGCTACCAAACACCACAAGTTCCTTCGGGCATGCACATCCACATCCCCGCGTCCGGTCGGTCGTTCGGCTACATAAATTTGTCTACCCATTTCCCTCCTTCTTTGTAGCAAAAGTTTGGAAGTTTGTTAACCGAAAACAGGGGTGGAAAACATCAACAGTCAAAAGTGCAGCAACTGCACTCGAACCGTGCGCGTGTGTGTGTTTTTTCCGGTTCGTCTGGAACCTGACGAAGCTGGCGTTCGCTTTTTCGCTGCAAGTGTATTTTCAACCGCGTAACTTAAACATCTTCCACCCGAAAGTCTGTGCCGTGGCAATTTCTGGTTTAAAACCGTCGTGTGAGTGAGTGAGTGAATTGTCTAAAGGTAAACAGAACTCAGAACACCCGGCCACAGTTTTCGGTAGGCTTTTCTGCCATTTTGGAAAAGCACACGTGAACCGATTACGGTGTGGAACCACCACAAACGGCAAAAACTGGTTGCGCAATGAGTTGTGTTGGAACCACATACACGTAAGGAGGACCCACTTGAAGAGGACCCCGAGCAGGTTGGGTGTGTGTGTGGTTGCGCTTGATGCACACGAGTTGCAACGACTGTACTCCTCTTCAGTGGATAAGAAACCGCAAACGGGAGGTTTCCTGTTTCGCTTGCTAAACGGATTCGCCCCGTGTTGTCGCAGTCGCCGATCCTTGAGACTTCCGGGCAAAGTTGACGCTGAACAGGGAACGGTGAGGACACTCCTTCAACAGCGTTGACAGTGATGTGGTGTGGGAAGCGAGATATGTGGCCTCGATGCATCCGCTCATTCGACTGCTTTTATCAACGTGTCAACAAGGGCGATTGATTTATTGATGCATGCGAGAACCGGCGGGTGCGAGGATAACAGGCAGCACGTGTTATGTTGCTGGGTTCTGGGGGTTCTTTCGCTATCACACGCCCTTATGCTTATACTTTGCACCCACCTTTGGCTGGTGAAGAAGTTCGCACTCACGCCGCAACCAGCGACAGTGTGTAAACAGTTTACAAAGCAAACAATTGGCACGGTTCCAGCGGCGATCGACGAGGTGTGTCAATCGACCGTTACCACCTTCGCAGGGTGCCCTTAAATTAAATCAAACCTTCATCCCTGCTGCCCGAATGACGCCATCGAGTCGTACCCCTCGAGCCGAAACGTCATATTGTGGCCACGGTGGGGCGTATTGGCGCAATTCCCATTTTTCGCTTAACTTAACGTGACATAGTGCCGCCGGTGTGGCCACAGCGTGTGGTACTGCTGGTGGCGTCGATCGGACGTGATCGACATGGTGCCCTTTCGACGCGTTAGACGATATTCTCGGTAAAAATTCTCTATTTCGGGGGCAGGGGTTGAGCTGATGATGGACACGTTTCAGAACTGTTCCCCATTTTACACCCTCGTCAAGAAGTTTTGGGAGGGCCCTTTCGGGAGCGGGAACGCCGAGAGTTGCCACCGAAACCGAAGTTTATTGACTAGCTTCGAAAGGAGTGAACGCACACCTTGCCACACACCACGGGTTTCGTTATTCACACTGTGCGTTTGTGTTTGATATACTTTCCATTTCTATAAATAACTTGAAGATCGCCGTCCGGATCCACCTCCCGATATTCCGAGGACCTCTCGTAGTGAGATGACCCTGTTTTTTTTTTTTTTTGAAGCGCTTACCACTACCTGGTGATGCGGTCTTTGCCCTGAGCGCTGATGTCCGTGGCAAATGAGCAGCTGTGATTATGGAGGACCAATTCCGGAGGACACTTTGACACGGTGAGAGAAGTTCCCGGCCCCATAGTTATTTTTAACGTGATTCGGAAGCGTTCACAAATTTAAAGCCACTGATGGCATCATTACTTTTTTTCTCGAGGGAGAAGTTGCATGCAAATAGTCTCACCCGATATGGTGGAGGGGAGGTTGCTTCATCGACGGGCAGTAGCAGACAAAACATTTCCTCTTGAACCTCCTCCGCCGCTTACGTGGAAACCTCACATCACATCAAGATGATGGATTAATGGCGGCAACATTCAAACGCACCAGCAGCTCACTAGACGTGTCGGTGACTCTATCGGTGTGGCCCTTCTTTCTACCGTGTGTGGCGTGTGATTGATTACGAACCGCATTTCATCATCATCATCGGTGTGTGTATGTCCGTTGTTGTACTTCCTCCTCGATATCCCATCGTGCTGCCATCGGGCGAAGTTGTTCGAGTGGTTCCGTAGGTAGGAATCGGTTCAAAGCTCGCCCTATCACCATCTCAGTCAGCTGCTCCATTAGTGTTGCCGGGTATTTTGCGAGGACCCTGTGTCATCGGTTGGGTCGCCCGCAGCACGAGTGCCCCCCCGAGAGATTGGGTGGTTCATCATCATCGTTAAAAATAAAACATAAGGGATCCGGAGTGTCCCGACTAACCCTCCGACTCGAGACCACCCTCGAGCACTGATATTTTAGCCCGAGACTCAAGCGACAAACGGCAACGCGATAAGTTCCGATGGGCTTTTTTGTTGTAGGAACGCCACTCTTATCACAATTCGCTGTTGCTGTTACGAATTTAAATACTTTCTTTGAGGCCCTGGATTTTCGCAATCACGTATTGCGCCTACGGATGTACTGGAACTAATCGGAACCAACGCCGTCTAATTCTTGTTTTTTGTTTTGGATGTCTGTCGAGTCGAAACTTCAAGTTTATGATACAGAGCAGAGAGGGCACCCTGCGTTTTGATAACCTCGGGCATGTCACTTTAACTCTGGTCACAAACTGGCACTGGCCATCTGTGTTCTAGAAACCGGAAGTGGAACCAATGTTTTGATTGGATCGGGGCAAACCTCACCATATGGCACCGCACATCAAAGACACGATTACGGTTTCCCGATAGAGAATGGTGGGGGGGAAAGGCGAAGGTTGCATTACTCACCAATTTGCTTACCTTCCCTGCACATTATGAGTTCATTAGTGAGGCAAGCGTGGAACTATTACTTCCAATAGTTGGATTAGTTCACCGGAACCTAGTTACGTCAGCTACGCCAGAAGTACGGTGAATGCATCCATCGATAAAACGGGTCATTAGTGTGAAGTAAGCTGTGGGTTGAAACTACCAGCAGAACTGACAGCGAAGGATGACATTCAGCAACTATAAAAAGAACTTCAAGAACACCGACCGATTCCGACAGGTTGGTTATTGGACCAATCATTCTTAACCTTAAGAATATTGCTCCTGATAGCGGTAAGAACCTTCGGCAAGGTGAGAGAAAACAAGTTGAAGGCTTTCTGGCTATCCCACCTGCAAACCTCACTAACCTTCTAGCGAGAACGAGTTCTATGACACTACCACCCGGTGAAACAATTATTCTGCCCAAAATAAAACCAAAAAGCGAGCTTATCGTTTACCGAGTTCTACACTTCCGGCCATCGTTCATGTTCCCGTTATTGTATGACGCCTGTCACCAATTTTTGTTGTCCAAGCGAATCGATTTTTGTTTTTGCTGTACCGAAAAACCAAGGCCAAAAATGGGATCCCTGGACGTTCCGTTTCGGTTGGTTTTTTGGGGGACGGGAAGGTGGGAAGCTCGTTAAAGTCATTTGCGGTCGTCAACATTACGTAATGTAACTATAATTACACCCATCATCACACACACACACACACTACACCATACTGTTCGGCATTGGTTTTCCGCAAACACTACGTTGTAGCGCGATGATGATGATGATGGTCATGATCAACCACACTACTTCCCGCATCGGGAAGTATGTGTGTGTGTGTGTGTGTGAGGAGGAACTCTCCAAAAAATGCTCGTGGACACTTTCACAACTAATTGGAAACCCATACCACCCCCCCGGGGGTGACTCGGATTGTCCCGCTTCCCCAAGCTGTGTGGCACACATCAAACCACGGCCAGACAAACAGGGGAGGTCCGTGTTTGGACATCTTTCAAAAATAGAAGAGTTACTCCGGTTGTGAGTTGGCCGGCTGGCTACCACTCGGTGTAGTAATGCCAAGGGGAGACCATTGTTTGTTTGAGTTGCAATTAGCAACACAACCGAGGGATACACATATGCGACAGCGGCGAGCCCCGTCTGTGAAAAAGCGGGTGGCCGATTAGATGATGATACAGTTGTGGCGCTATTTTTAGACAAAAGAAGTGCACACACTACACACCTTCGCTAGCTGGCAGCACCAGCTAGCAAGTTGGACAAGTCGCGATGGCCGCGTGAAGCGAATTTAATTGTTTCCAGCTAGTACGACGATTCGCGTGCACAATGTGTTTTCGGGGAGGGCCCTTTCTCTCGTCGAGCTGACTCCCATAGTGCTTCGGTTTTCCCATAGTGCACACAACAATGGAAAGTTGATGGTTACCACCCGTCTGCCCTAACATCCACCCAAGCCACTGTGCACGATTGGAGAGATGAAAATTGGCGAAGAGCATTTAGCTCATCGATCCATTATGCTTTATTGCAGGTGATGCCACCAGTCGACTCCTTCAACACACTCGGGCACCTCAACCCCATCATAACCATCATCATTAGCTCGATCAAAAGCAGTGCTGCGAACAAAATCCTCCTCTCCACCCCTCGAGCTCATTACCCGGGGGGCCGTACATAATTAAGGGTGCGTTTATTTTTCCATATGCACACTCTGTTAGGCCTGCTCGACAACTACTGCTACTACGGAGTCCCCCCCCATCACTACTTATGCCATCCACCGACCCCGCTTTCTCCAAGCGCTCCTCCTCTGCACGGTCGTGTTATGTAAAAGGGAAAAGCGTGGATCATCTTCCTTCACACTACACGCAGATATAGGAGGGTGCGGGTGCGCGAATCACTGTGGCGGCATGCAGCTGTAACCGCATATCCACCCGAGTGTACCGGCATGCGAAACGTTCATCTTCTCCACAAGTGATGTCGTTTCGGTTTCATTTGCTGCGAGTCACACACACACACACACCCGCCGTGAACTATTGCACCATTATCTGTGCAGTGTTTTTTTCTGATCTGATGCCCCAACCCCGCAAGAGTAATGTGACTTGCGTGGGGAGGATCATCATTCTCAAGACGCAGTGCCGCCGAGTTCTCATCTTTCACCGTGCGGTAATTGTGCACAAAGCTGTGCGAATGGCATTTAACTGTGGCAAAGGTGCATAAGACGATCTTGTGGCTGTACAATGGTTGCCTTATTACGCGAAAATGTGGAGCGCGGGTTTTTCTTTGCAGTTAAAGACTTCTCACTACCCTAAAGTAACTTGGACCATTTCTCCAAAGCAGTCCAATGGAAGAAACCACAATACGTCAGCTGGTGCGATACTTGTATTTCCGCAATACTTTCTCGAGTCTCCCCAACTCTATCGCTCATCCCTCATGTAATGGTTTGGAAAGCTGCAAAACCTATACGAGCCCAACGAGAACAGGTCCGCTCCCTCGGTCGGCTTCAAAATGGGAAACAAAAGTCACGTCCGGAACGGTAGTAGTTGCACCGTGCTGCACCTCCCGAGCTCCGGAAGCAAAGAATGTCTCTTCGAAGGTTTACAAAAAAAAACCCAAAAAAAAATCCAATGAAGTGCATCTCTCTGTCACAGAGGACTTATTGCCCTGCCGATCTTCTTGTTGACGGAAATTCGTTTTTTCCCCGCTTTGGATGTTCCGCTCTCACGGTTGTTCAAAACTGATTTGAAATTGAATTTATTTTTCAGATCCAATTTCGATGCACTCCCGCTCCTCCATCATCATAACATCCTTGTGTGTTCCAGCTTTTTGCTACACACACACACACACACACACACATACACACACACAGTTGGGCCGGAAGGTTTTGGACCGAATTTATTGCAAAACGCCGTGGCAACGGACCGAAATTGTTTTATTCATTCCGCAAACAAACGCGACGTTTTGTGTGTCGGACAACCGAAAATGTGCGATTCCGGTACACGAACGGGGTTATTGTTGGCGGCACACGCTGTTGCATAAATTAAGGGACATAATGCCATCGCTTCACTCCACTGTTTTGTGTTTTGTGCTCCAGTATGCATGGCCCTGTTGGAGGCGCCACGTTATACAAGAATACTTCCCTTCCGAAACATGGCCACTTGTGCTCACTTGTAATAGGGGGTGGGGAAATGGGTGTGGGTGAGGGGGGTTAAGGAGCTTACTTACAATGCAAACCATTCGAGTTTTTGTGCCCGTGCTCACGGTACGCACCTGTAATGGAAGAAAAAGAAGGAGAGAAAAACAGCCTTGTTTTAGTAGTCCGATCATATAAACAAGAAAAACACTTAACAAAAAAAAAAACAGGAACTCGCTTCACTTTCTATCAGCGTCCGCTCTTTGGAGGCAACTAATTTCGTGTACTGCCCGCCGATTGTTCGTACTCTTGGTAGCGCTTGGTTAGTTGCGTTACCGAGTCTCGTAGTAGTACGCCGAATTTCACTGCACAATTCTTCATACAATAATTTTAAGGGAGCAGTTTGTAGTGTTTGTTTCTTCTTTCTTTCAATTTGTTTTATTTTCCCATCCTCGTCTTAGTTTAAGCACGGAAAATTTAATTAACCCCATTTTTGGCGGAAGCGTGCGCCGCACACACATGCGGGCCGGTTAGAGTAATTTTCGATTTAACGCGTTAGAAGAAAATGTACCACACTTTCTTTCGAATCATCAACACCAAGATCGGAGGCAATCGGGCCGCCAGGCAGTTGGCACAAATTACTCATCTCTTCGACATTTTAATGAACCCCTGGTCTGCAACCCTGATGATCCGGAGAAAGAGCTAATCATTAACCCAGAGGCGCGACTACCACATTGTGGCCAAGATTTTGGAATCCCCCGTTTGTTTTTTCCCCCCTCTCGTCAGAGGGAAAGCGGTTGAGTTTGGGCGCGAATCCCTTGTTTTAAAACCACGCTCTCTATCGTAGAGACGAAACATCTGAGCTTTCCTGCGTGTGTGCCCGTCTTGACCGGGTTTTTTTGTTTCGTGTTGGGAAATTGATTTCCGTCTTTCAAACGATGTCAGTGGTGAAGAAGCGACATCGAAGATGGGACACAACTAACCCATTAAGTACCACGGGAAAATGAAGGATGAGACAGAAGGGTTTCGGGAAGCTTGTTGACGACATACAGTTGTGGCCATTAGAATAAGATCACCTAATTTTGTAGAACTGCAAACATAATATGTTGAGATTTCCAAGCATCCATCAAGAAATCGATTTCGATTCTTAAAAAGTAATTCCAAATGAAGTTCCAGTAAGCACAATCCTTCCTAGATAGGCGGATGAAGCCTCTTGGAGGCCCGGAGTATAATGAAACTTGGAGGCCTCTAACACGTCGAATCTGCTGACTGGGCCAGAGTCAGATGCCAAGCGGAGAATCCTATACGTCCCCTAAGGGAGTTCGGAGCCCACTAAATGAACTAGGCGCGCAGAACACCACAACCTGTTTTAAATTAAGACTGAATGAGGGGCGGTCCGGTGACCGAGGCGACAGCGGCGCCGGTCTTCACACAGCAGGGCCGGGGTTCAAATCCCATCCAGACCGCCTCCCCGTACTTAAGGCTGACTACTTTTCTACGGGTAAAATTAAGTCACAGAAAGCCAGAAATGGCAGGCCGAGACCTCTCGAGGTTGTAGTGCCAAAGAAGAAGAAGAATGAGGTTGAAGCCCCGTATAAAATAGCTTGGGGCCTTAAACATCTGCTTAATATGCTTATACTAAGATCCGCCATAGTTTGCAATGGTGGGCATCTCACCGTCCAATAAATTGCCGTGGTTTCAAAATAATTACTAAGTACTGGCAATGTGCTTCTCCGATTCTGATTTTGTCATCCTGTGGCAAAAATATTCAAAATGTCTAGCCCTAAATCAGCAATCATACTTCTAAGATCACTTATTAAATTTAAAATATTTTATACAAAATTCCCATTTTAAATGGTTTAATCTATCATAAGAGTCGAAAGTAGTATTTTCAAAATATAAGTATTGGAGTGACCTTAGCTTTTTGCCCACCCCTGTACTTTGTCCGATAGATTCGAATTTTCTACATCACTTTTCCCTAATGGCTCTCTCTCTCTCTCTCTCTCTCTCTCTCTCTCTTGCCGTCTTGGCGCTTCCAGAATTAAAAGGGTCAATCAATGATTGTGGAAGCGAGATTTTCGCAAAAGCAGCATTTATGGTGATTCGTTTGTCGATCAAGTGTTGTTTGCTCCCAAACACAAGCACACACACACACACACAGAAGAGCAAGAGTGCAGCATCAGCAACGATCGAAGTCCACTTTTTGGAGTTCATCAACGGGTTGCAACAGTTTTAATTAAAGGGCACCGCTACGGGCTGGATACTGCACCCTGGGGTGTTATTTTTTTTAGTGCTGATGCTGGTGTGGCATTATTTTGTTGCTGAAATCTTTCGCTCTCTGCATCGTTTAAAAAAGGTTTAAATTGCAATGGAATAAATTGGCGCTATTGTGTGTTGGAGCGCACGTGCCCGTGTGCTCGTGGGACACACAAAAACAGGGAGTTTGATGATGGACCGAACAAAGAAAGAAAAATAAAAACAGATTGATTTGAGAGCTGACCCATCCATCACGAGCTTCTCGCCCTTTCGTCAATGTTTACATTCGGTACTGTGCCGACAGAAAGAGCGCTAAAAATGGAAAGCCGATTTTCCGCTGCCAGAAATCACCTAAAATCGCTTCTGATGGTTCGATTGATTGATTCGTTTTCGAGGGGGGGGGGGAGGGGGAGGGGGGGATGGTCAACGAAGGTCAGAAGGGCTCGACGGTGTGTTTGGCAAGAGAGTCAAAAAACGCCATGTGACATCACACAACTGTTGTTGCACCACACATACACCAGTTCGTGATGAAGCCATCAAACCCAAATGTTGGCCCGCTGCCCCCATCCTCCGACCAAAATCCCATTTGCATCGCAGAACGATTTTCCACCGAGAAAAGCGAAAATTCGTGAGAATAGTGGCCGGCTGCTGGTGTGCCCACATACGGTTGGCATGCTGGCAGCTGGCTGGAACGAGTTAATTGCCCACAGCACAAAGAACGCCTCCACCAACGTGCATACGGAATAAGCTTCACAAAACCCCGGGCACAGGGCACTGGGCAAAATAGATTCTGTTCCAGCGCGAAAGCCCATCACGTTCACGGAGCGTCGTGTGATCGTTTGTTTGTTTGATGCTCGCGTTGTACTTCACGTGAATAAAATATATCGCCGAAACCATGCGCGCGCGCGCCGTGAGCCGGAGACAGAATGCATCATTCCGACGGTATAGAAGCACGAACGAACAACTGCTCACGTTCCGATGGATAGAAAACACCCTTCGAAAAATGCAAAGGATTAAATGAAAATAAAAAAATAAAAACCAAGCCATCCAACAAACAAATCAATTGCCCTCAACCTACTTCGGCTAGCTAGTGTGTGAGTGCAGTGTTTACACCCTCACTCACTCCATATTAGGGGGCGGATTTTTTTCTGCCCTTTTCAACGAAACGAAACGAAAAAAAATCAATCCATGCTGCACCACATTTCGGCACAAAAGCTGCAAACAACTCAGCTCCGGTGGGTGGGTGAGTCGCATTTTTCATTATAATTCAATTAAAATCGTGCTTCGACTGTTAACCGCCAGGCTTTCGCAGGCCAACCAACCTAGTGTCATTTACGTGACGTCAATCGGGGGACGTAGTGGTGTGGGTAGGGCAACGCAACGCAACAAAAAAACAACACTCCAAAACGTGCGTACAAATTCATTCCAGGCCTTTGTCCATAACTCATCGCAAATGCAAACGCGCGTACGCAAATCACACACCAACATACTGAGTAATGGTGAATGGAAGACTTCGCATGGTAGTGCTTCATCGAAGCTGAAATACTAATCCGATCATGGAGGGGTTTGGCTCGGTGGAATCCGTCTAAAATAAATGGGATTTCATCCACACAACACATCATCATCGTATGGGGCCTTCAATATCGCCTCTCGCTTTACGATCGAGAGGGACAGCGATTATGTCCCAGCGCCCTAGAAGAAGGAAATCCTATTTCCCTAAATTGTCACGCACTCGAAGCGGGGCTTTTTTTTTCTTCCGTCATTCTCCTACATCTGCACGTGTTTGTGACGAATTGACAATACGGCTATACCATTTACAGGGGTTTGTGGATGATTTTGATAGAATAAAGCCACATTGGATTACGGTCAACTGTCAGTAAAAAAGCTATTACCTCTTACATAAGGTTCGCAGTTGATTTCACAATTGCAGCACTTAAATTTGAACAGTCAGTTGAGCTACTTAAAAGAGATATGTAACGGTGGTATATAAACGTACCACAGGCTTGCTCTTATACCCTTATTTACTCTTCTCTTTATGGTAATATAGGTGAAACGGATATGCCCAAAATGAGTCCAACAAATTTTGTGTTCTTTTCGTAAAGTTAAAACACAATCAATTTTCTGATTTATGGAATGATATCCTTGTTGTTCAAAGATATTCAACTAAGCTTTAAACAAAAACACATGTTGATACGTTTAATATCGACACCAATACTTCAAAATTTTACAAAATAAGGTGCTATTATTCGTTTGAATGTCATTGTACATCGCTGAAGTTTCACTAACGACTGTATTAAATTAAGTGCTCAAATTGTGATATCATCTGACAACGTTGTCATAATAAAGATGATGGCTTATTCTGTTTCCCTAATAACGGCTCCTTTCGCCCAGAATTTAGTTCTGAAAACCCCTGCAATAAACTTACCCGAAAAACGTTGGAATGTTAATGTCCCCCCCGGTACGTACGCTTCGCAATGCCGGAATTCTTCGCATAGCTCCGGCTGAAGGGAATTCAGAGTGACATTTCCTTCCAGTAATTGTTACGAACTCCACACGAACACACTCAATAAAAATAAATCCAATATGCATGACCACCGTAGCACTCGATGCGAAATTAACTCGAAATGATGAAAATTACATTAGGCCCGTTCTCACGAAGCTTTCAACTGGTGTCTAACTCATCTCGCTCCGCACACACGCCTGGTGGTGTATCTGTTTACAACCGATTCACAGATTGGTGCAGACAACACACGAAAACGCCAGCAAAAAAAAAAGAAGCGAAATATCAACAACAAATGCTTTCGTTTTTCACGCCCAGCACGCCACATTAGCGGTTCGGGAAAGGAATTTGCGAAGTTGCATGATGAACTGCTGGCCTCCCCCCCCAACCCAGTCAGCAGTAGACGAAATGTCACTTTCTCGCCATGGCGTCATCGGCGATCGTGAAGAAGAAAGTTTCACTTTTCTCGCCAACCCCCGGTTTAATCGCGTGCGGAGGAGATTCACTCGTCACCGCCTCCCCCCACACACACAATGAACCGGCCGGGTGGTGGTCACACTGTCACTTTCGATTTGTTTCCACCCGGCCAGCACAGAAAAAAAGAAACCATTTTTGCGATTGTCTAGCTCGCCGGCTCAACAATGGAGACAAATCGTCGTTTGTCGTCGGTCGGAGTCGCGCTCCCGGTCCCTACCTTTCAAGCATAATTTTTGACCACTTTTGTTTCAATAGGCAAAAACGGCGATTGCGATTTGCTCATGTTTTTCATCCCACCATCCCCGTGTGTCAATTGTATCTCAGGTTTGTATCCGGGAGACCCGGGGGTGAAGATTAATGAGCTACAATTAAAAGTCGAGATTTATTGGCGCAGATAAGCACAATAATGCACAAAAGGCCGCAAACAACACCATACAAAAGGTGCCCGATTAGAATGGGAGAGTTGCTACAAATTTTGCTCCACCATCTCATCCCCTTCGCGGGGGTTTGAACAATGGGCAGCGATGACTATGAAAAAGCGAACGGGTCGCGAAATGACGATGGCGAAACTACGTGGTGGAAAACTCACCCTGTGTGCGCACCCTTTTTCCGAGAGAGAGAGAGAGAGAGAAAGAGAGGGCCGCCACCGCTGCCTCGTTTTATCTGTCACTTTAAACAAATAAAGATCACGCCCAGAGCACTTTTATCTGGGTGGACACAAACATTCAGGTTGGTCAGTTTCTTCCCTGATGTATTGTAGCGATTTTAGTGGTGATTGACGTGGAGCAAGGAAAAAGTGGAGTAAGTGACGAGGAAAGCTATTTCGAAGTCACACTTTGAAGATTGAAGCAAAATCAACATCACTACATCGGAATGTGAGTCTAGCCAGGCTAGCCTAGCTTGGGCGAGAGCATTTATCTACAATCATCATGAGCACGCTTGACTTGACTCGATTGGTTAGCGCAGATGGGGTGGTGTTAAATTAAATCTTCCTCCCGTCAAATTAAAGTCAGCAAATGAGGGATCAGGTTCCCATATTTTCGGACGCCAGAGTAAATAATTTTAACAGCTTCAACGGCGACGATCTAGTTGGTGCGCGATCGCGCTCGAGTATAAACAATTTCCCGTCAGAGGGCGCTAGTGACGTCTGACGAGATGCGTTTAGTGGTCTCACTAATGACTCATTGCAGTTTATCACGTAATATACGACGGATAATGGGAGTTTTGTTCCAATTTAGATCCGTTTAGAGCGATTGTACAAGCGAAACTCTTCAAAATGCGTGCGCGATGTTAATTTTATGTGACAGAAAAAAAGCGAAACTAAAATGTTGCATCCAGCAAAACCGCAATGCATTCCATTGTGCCGCACCTCCGACGATGACGTTGCCATCTGTGTGGAATATAAATTACTATTTGCTACCGATTCCTAGACGCACTTGTGTAGTAACGCACAACGTGGGCCTCTCCTGTGCGGACCCAAGTTTTTGCATATTAATTAGCGAGACAGGGTGGCGTCGGCGACAACCTGTGGTACAAAATGGTGGTGTCAGTGTAACAAAGAGCGGTATTCTCGCAACAACAGTTCACAACAATCCTTCGCTTATACTAATCAACTCATCTGATCCGACTTTTATACCCTATGAGTTGTTTTTTTTTTGCTGAGCATCATTTTCTCCTCTAATCATCCCCATTATCAACACTCCAAAGCCCGGTGGGTGGGCAAAATAAAATGATAAGAAATTTCCCCAACCAACTCCCTCCCTTGGTGTAGTAGTTAACCTTCAACCGAGTGGAGCTGATCGTCATCGGCTGCAAAGTGTTGACCGTGGGGAGGTCATTTCGAAACTACAACGCGCGTTTCGCTGTCACTTGCCCGTGACCGTACGAGCGAAGCTTCGGACAAGTGGTGATTCACTCAGATCGATTGTTCGACAAGAGTGGGGTCATAAAATGCCATTAGCATTAGGCACACCGGCGTTTGGTGGTGGGATATTAAATATTTCTCAACTCACTCTCAAACGTTCCTGGATCGCCTGGACCCAAATAGCTATTTCGCACCGGATTGCGCATCGTGGCGGTGGTAAAGTAGTTAGAGCGTCCACTAACCTTCAGCTCATTTAACATTGGCATAAAATGAATCTCATCAATTCGATTGAATCGTCTTCAAACGTAGGAACGAAGGGAGTGGCGCAATTACTCAACCCAATAATGTCGGACATATATGACAGATAGCAAAAAAAAAGGTACGAGAAGCTCCATCATATGTCCAACAAGATGGATGTCTTTCCGGACACGTTTTATATTCCAACATGAAGTGGATGGTTTTGTTTTTTGCTGTTGCTCTTACCCACTCGTCTACTACCGTTGAAAGGTGAATTTCATTTCAGAACTCACCACCTTTAGTACCTGTCCGATGTTCAGTTTAAGTTTTAAAACATGCACGCAATGAAGCGCAAAAATAAAGAATTCATCTGGAGAAGTAAGAAGTTGTAATGTGTTGAATTAAACTAAAAACACCATCACGGTGGTTAAGCAGCGCTGGGTAATCGCGCCATTTTGTACATTATCAAGTCAGTGTTATAACAATAAAAACCGGAAGCTAAGAAGGTGAGAAGAAGACTAAGGAGATCAAAAAAGGTATCCTAAAAGTACAAGCTAATGAGCACTCATATGGCGATCAATAAAAAAACGAGGTTTAGAATAGCCTGACAAGCTCAGAACAAGCTGGAGAACGTCGTAATATGCTTCATAAAAGTTGCCATAAAACCTCACCACCAATCGGAATCTCATAGCTCTTCCGCAATAGTTTATGATTAAGTCGCCTTACTCTCCAATACCTCTCTCTCTCTCTCTCTCTCGCGGTTTTCTTTCCCGAAAAAACCATTGAACAGGGAAATTACTAGAAAGCTGTTTGTCTGCCGGGCCTTCTTTCACCACCCTCGAGAGTCGTGTGATTGTCGCGTTTCGATAGCTTTTCTCGAGCTAATATGCATAAGAGGCAAAAGGAAGCCAACCCGCCGTATCAGATTCAGCATAGAGAGCTGAGCCCTTCCAATATTTCCCAACCTCCCCCCCGCCGTGCTTAATGCTTTGATGAACAAATGTGCGATGACTGCTGATAATCTAATAAATTCATCGCCACCGTTTTGCTAGGCGGCTGTGCATGGGAGAGTGTTGAAGCGTTTCGAAGCGTCTGTCAGATCGCCCAAGATGTCTTATTAGTGTCTGCTCACTCTGCTCCACTCTTTTTTGTCGAACCGTTTCCACACAACACCACAACTGGGGAAAAGGGAAACCCAATTTGTCGAATCTTAATTTATTATCACATCGTAACGTGCGCGAGGTGTGAAAGCGATCGGCGATGATCGTCGTTCCACTCCACGGGTGAGTCGATCGAACGTGTGAAGCAATGGGTGAAAGAAAATCGTCATCAACGGTGGGGTCCTCCAATATTGTGGTTCAGAGTTCCAGCGTAAACAGTTGCCAACCCATGTTGACTTGCTTTGCGCTACAATAACATAAGCCGATCGATCGATCGCTGTTCCCGCCGCCCGTTGGAAGACATTTTATTACCCAACACCAGATACTTTGTCGTGTAAGCTCAAATAAAATGTAGAGTAAATAAAATACCGTCCACCGGGAAGTCTGTTGCCCAGTTCCCGCCAGTAGTTCCCTGACTAGCAGCCACTATTAAGCAGCCCGACCCAGCAAGGAAAACAAGCGGTTCTTTTTAGCATGTGAGCGCGCGCTCCACGTTCCCAGATCGAGATCTAATACGTTCGAACGGAATATGAACGGTAAGCATGGCGGTAGCCCACAGACAGACAGGGAAATAAACGGTGTCTTTTCTTTAGCTTCCTCTTGGACTCAATAGTTCCCGCGGTTTCTCCGACCGGGAGGGAGCGAGGAACCTCAACGTTCCCGTTGGCATTAGGTCAGTTTAACGGAGGTTTTTGTTTTGCTTTCTTCGCCGGACGCGCCGAGCCCTATTACTCGAGATTTCCCGAGTCCCGATGGTTTCCGACTGATCGATTTTCTTGCTCAGCTGGGAAGTTAAAAACAACGCACCCGAACGACAACAACATAGGGTATAAAGCCCCTGAAGGAGGACGGTGGTTGACCAGCGAAAAGAAGGTACCAAAAAATTGATTACCCAACCGTGATCGTGATTTTGCTGATTTGCTTGTAAATTACGACTTCTCCTCTGGGTCCGAGATCGAGTACCGATCGCTGTTCTTGACGGGTTTTTTTTCCGTTTCTTCCGAGTACTTCGCCCAGCTTCCGAAAAACGTGCTCCACTCGTGCTCCGGGGAGGCATATTATGGCTTGAATCGTATTAGGGTGCGCACTCCGTGATTTGTGGCGGATGGTCGAGGAGGTGATGTTGCTTTCACCAACGATCACGCTAAAATTACCGCGAAAGTACCCCTTTTCGATTTGCGGATTTACCGTTTTGCCTAGAGTAGCGAGGCCTCACAGCAGACCCAGTGGGATTAGCGGTGTAGAGATTTCCGTCGGCAGAGGAAAAAGGTCTATCTTCCAACGATGAAATATCCATCCATCAGTGCTGCTCGTGGTGGCTTATGATCGCGGCTTAAAAAACAAGCGGGTAGTCTAGCTTGCTGGCTGATGCTTTTCCAGCTAATTTGTGCTCGCTAGTCTCGGCAAACCCGGTTCACACATGAAGATCATTTCTCATACACGTCGATCATTCTCCGCTTCACTCGCATCAGGCGAGTTCCCGAGGGTTCGCGGTGGGCCAGAGATCCCTTGCTAAATGGGCACTTAATCGACCAAGAAAATGATTCCACGCGCGCTGGTTGCAATAATATATCTTGAGCTCCACTAGCAGTACCGTTTCGGCAAGATTTTACTCCATTAGAAGAAGATGCATCTTCCATTTGCTACCTTCTTTAACTTTAAGACTTCAACTAGGGAACCTCGATTAGCGCCCTTAATCGTGATAAGCTCGTTAGTTAAATAATCTAACGCCCTTTCGCCCAATTCTTCTAACACCACTTCCCGGCGAGGAAAAAATGAGGCCGCCCGTTTTTTTTTTGTTGTGTGCTCATCATTGTAATTGGAAAATTTAACAAACTTGGAAACCGCTTTTAAAGGAGTGCGCACACAATCGACCAAGTTCCGCATTGCTTTCGGCTGCCTTCGGGGGCTCCAACATTGCCGCACAATGCGGCAAAAAGCCCGACCATGTTACATCTAACATATTATAAGCGGACGGTAACGTCTATGTTACGACGCCAGCGCCACAACAGTAGCAGACGGATTCGTTTCCGATCACGTCGAAAAAATGGATGGCATTCAACCCTTCGGTATCGAGCGCTAGGTACTACACAGCACTGCCGATTGTGTTGAAGCAGTTGCAAATAGGGACACACATACGCACCAACACAAAAAAAAGGGTGAAGATAGACACCACTCAGACTCTTCTTCAGGGGAGGGTTTGATACACACACGCGCATGCAATAATAATGTAAATATGCAGACAAATGGTCGCGCGTGTACAGGGTGCGCGTTACCGAAGCGCAACGGATGTATGCGTCTGCGCGTTGCATATCCGCAGCAACACCGAGGGATCAAGGATTCCTCCACCGTGTTGTGATTAACTTCTGGCTGCTTTGGTGTGCTAATAAAACAATTGAATTACTTCTACGGTACGGTCCTCTTAAAGGGGACCGGCCAGGGGAGGAGTTCGGTGGTGAGGAGAGGTTCTTTCGCCCACACAACACAAAAGGCAACAAAAAATCTAATGATAGTTATAGAGAGTCCCCAAAGGCCATAATTTTAGTACCTCGCACTTTGATTGACACCAAAATCTGCGTGCCCAGGGTAGACACGGATATGTTCGTTTGGAGTTTATTTATGTGTGTGTGTGTGTGTGTGGTTGATATTTATGATGATTACCGCGCGAGGAATAGCAATCGCGAGCTAGTGCGAGCTCAACAAGCGCGCCTTCAAGACTACGAGACATCAGCGTTGAGCGTTCGCGCGGCCTGAGAAGAACAAACGACGTTATTCATAGAGGGCGCCGCTTCTTGGACTAGGAGTTCTTCGTGGTCTTCACCATCGTGGAGTGGTGAATGTACACATACAAAAACCTTCCAGCAGTAAATATGTCAAAAGTATAAGCCCCTCATTTGTTCCAAGCCAAGTGTTTAATGCTCTTCTGGCTCGATCACGGCCCGACTCCACAACACACCCACGGCTTTTCAATTCCTATGCTGCAAAGCAGAAGAATTGTGGCGCCCGCCTCTTGGGTCTCAGCTGGGTCGTGGGCTGCAAAGTCAGGCCATTTTACTACCTACCGGCACTCGATACTTCTTGCGGGCATTTTGGGAGGACTGCTCAATTTGTCGCCTCTAGCGTTTACACAATTGCATCTCGCGTAGCGTTTGGAGAATTGAAAAGAAGCCCCCCCGCGATTCCATTTTGTCCATTACGCCCTTAAACGGTGCCCGATTTCGAGTAAACCTCGATTGCTAAATAAGATGCGCCATCCTTCCTGCTTACTCCTCCATTAATCGATGGAAATGATGTGGATAATGGGGTGGGACATAATAAAAAAAAAGTCGTGCACCACGGGGGTGGGAGACCGACCAACCGAAAGCCTTCTAGATTTCGCTTTTAATGGCACCCAATTAAGGCAAATTGCTCGTCTTTCAGCCTTCACAGCTCGATCGGGTAAGTGCTGGATGCCGCACACCATCGCTGGCTGTTGTGGTCGTGCAACATAAATCATGCAGCACATTCAAATAGATTGAGCAACGCGTCCCCAGGAACGCGGTCCACTTTCGGTGCCTGCTAAACCTCCGAAAAACAATCCATCCGATGCACATTGTTTCGCGCTGGAGACAATATGTCCGGACGGGGTTCGTTGGTCGACGGGCCTGAAGACGCCTGGCCGCGTCCAATTATTGGCAATGACTTTGTCTTCCCGCTTGCTTCTTCCTGGCGAGATTTTCGTGAGCCTTTGCCGGTGCTGCGCCCTGGCTGTCGCCAATATATCACTGCCAAGTCACGACAGGCAGGCAGGGTTCAAGGGCCATCTGTTGCAAACCCGATCGAATGACCATGGAGGCGATCCTGTTTATGGTCTCTCTCGGCCGCATCACCGTTTGGCGTAACGCGGAAATTTATATTCATATCATTTTATTACGACGCTTTTTTACCATATGCTTGATTTTGGGTGAGCCTCACCGCTATCGATGATCGTCGTCGCCTTCCGTCGTGATGCCTATGTCTCTCAGTCAGTTTGTGCCCTCTCCGTGATTTGCTCGAACGTGATACATTCAGAAGCGGATCAATGGGCGGCTTTTCATGTGCACTGGTAAGTTGTTTGTTTGAAAACAAGAACCATAATTTTCCCCATTGCATCATTTATGCGCATTTTCCCCCAAGGCCAAAAATGGGGAGTGCACTGAGCGGTCGTTGGTCGTAGAAGAGAGACTCGGCGTATAGAAGCAAAGTGGGTATTACTATTTGCTGCATGAAATTTAAACCCGCCCAAGAACGGGTCAACCACGGGCTTTGGTGGTAAGGGAGCACATGAGGAGAGGACGTGAAGAATCGTGGCAGGGGGATGAAAAAGGCACACTGAAAGAAAAACCCCACGGCGTATGATGTATTAAATGGTATCAGTTTGCAAATCAGCGCCAGGCCCGGTGGCACGGACCGGAAAACGCACCCACCCACACACACAATTAACCATTGTTGCTACAAACCGACCCAATCCACCTCCACTTGGTTTGGGGGTGGTGTTGACGTGAGGGCAAAAATTTAACAACAGACTCCCCGGTACCGACTACCGTGGCTTGCGTGTGAAGCTCGCCCGCTTCAAGCGCACCGCGAATGGTGAACTGGGTGGAACGACGATTTGGTCGCACTTAACACGTGTTTGTGATCTGTGCGCTGGAGCGACTACTGTTTCACACACACGCACACGCGCACAATTACAGGAAAATTAATAGGCAAAACGCGTAGAATGCCACCCGAACGAGTTAACCTTACCCATTTAGCGGTGGCACAACGGTGCGACCGCTGCTGACGTGCGCTGCGAGAAGTTGGAAGCCGTTTTATTTACATTTACAGCTGAGAGAAGAAACGAACAGGAACACACACACACGAAACAAAAAAATAAAGGTTCGCAGTTTCAACCCCCCAAGTGTGTTGCTTTGTACGCGGAGTTGTGTGGTCGGTTCGCGAGATCGCCGATCCGAACCGTACACACACTTGAGAGTTTGAGGTTGGAGCTTGTTGAGCTTTTTTTTCTTCTGCTGCCACCTCGATGTACATACGTCAGTGTGCGTTGAAGCTGTGCTTACAGCTCATCGGCACACATTTGCATCGCATGACAACGAACGCAGGAATGTGTGACCGGGCAAATGATAACTTCAACTGTAAATAATCTGAGGCCCCGTTCAATAGACACACAGCTTGGCTGTTTCGCGCTGTGCTGTGAGTGACTGGATTGATTTGCCATACAATTTCTGCACCATACGATCGCAAATGCTCAGCAGCAACGGCAAAAAGCCATGAGAGTTCGATCGAGATTGCCCTACGGATAACAATTACCGCCAACAACTCCCAGGCTGGACCAGAACACTGGTCATAGAAAATATAATCCATAAACAAGCACAGCACAGGATCGGTTTTCCGTTGCTTTCCTTCCACATATCCGACACACAGCCGTATAAAAATGACAAGGATTAGTTTTCCCTACGGGGGTGTTCCCTCCGTTTCCAGCTGTTTCCTTCCCAAGAAAACCGAAAATCCCATGTGGAAGTTGTAAAGAGCGCCATCCCAGGCGCATACAAATCAAACATCGTAAAACACCGGCTCTATTCATCTCACTCTCTCTCTCGTTCGCTTCCAATATTCCAGTGTACTTTCGCATCTCTCAAGGACCACGGGACACATCGATGGTGTTGATCCCAAGGATAATGGGCGCCGGCGGGAGAGAGAGAAAAAAAGGGCACGTCCCAAGCAGGCGCGAGATTGCGAAGAAAGAAACACGAGAGTATTGCCTTCGTCGAACTGTGTGGACAAGCAGCTTTGGCTCGGCTTAACAGGATCAGCTGAATTGGAGCTGCTGAAGTCACCGGATTGGAACCAACAATGAGTACCCCTGTGGGAGAGATAGGAGCAGAAAAAACACAGCATTCTGCCCGAAAGGGCAACAGAATCGGTGCGGTAAGCTGATGGGCTCCATAAAAGTAGCTTCGGCCAAGGGAAGAGTTATCGTATAGGCTGGCTGCTGTTTCTGATGCTCTTTACTCTGCCTGCTGAAGCCACGAATACAACAGCGCACAACGTGCCAAATCGAGCGGGCGAGCAAATGTAGGCTAAACGTCATTTCCATTTTCGGCCCGTGCAAGCCTCGTTGGCCTCGACACTCGCCGAAGGAAGAAACCCCGCTCGAGAGCACGAAACGGAATGGGGTAAGGTTTCCATGAAATTAAAAACCCGACAAAAACACGTCCAAGAGGCGTCACATTCGCTGGGTGCCTGAGAGCAAGGCAAGGCTCAGGGCTTAGAAGAGTGTTGGTAGAGAACGGGCCAAAAACGCAAAACCCTTGCCCACATAACCGTGATCTACGCCTCGCAGAAGTAACATACACACACACACATTGGACATTATTCTACAAGACGCAGTCACGATCCGCTGATCCGCTCGTCAAGAGGCGTGCGCAACCGGTTTTTGTACCGGGAGGGTTGGTTGACATTTTGGCGCTGTTCGCGCCGTATTCGTCGTGACACCGTGTACAGAGAGGGGTCGCTACGGTGTAGAACTTCACCAGCAGCGAGCCATTATGGAACGGACATTTGAGCATACTGCACCGTAAAGCCACCCCAAAAACCACCTGATCGGAGATGTGTATGCGATTCGATGTGACCACACGATCACCACCCATTATGCTACGACGGATGCGGATGAAGCATTGACACAGATATCGGGTCGGGTCCAGGAAACCACAAACCAAGCCGATTGACATAGAGTCACCATAGGCAGGTGAGGATTGCTAGTCGGTCTTCTCCACAAAAAAGGGCCAGGAAGTGAAAGCCAGGAACTGGTATCGCACGCACCGTCGTTAGTAGCTTTCCCCCTGTACGAGCTGTTTTTGTGTGTCACATACCACATAACGCCACACAAAAGGGCATCAATCAGATCAACCCGGCTGGAGCATCATTCCCATTTCGGCGGCACAAAACCTTGGCACGACGCCGTTACTTTTCCCCGTCGACCTGATTTGCATGCGGGTTTCCTAACGAAACAAGCAAACAACCAGCTAGACGGAGTTCCTATTTTCCAACAGAAGCAGCCCATGAAGACATTAAGATATGCCGAAACTTTACAGGCCCCATTCGACGCGTACGACAAACCAATTAGGAATTGCTGCGATGAAACGAAACAACCATCACCTAACGACTCCTGAGAAAATGGACAAAGTTCTAACAGCTGGCATGGCCGTGTTCCCCCGGCTGCGGGGTTGAAAGCAGTTTGAGAAATTGAGAAAGAGAAAGAAAAGTTTAGCTATCTCCATGTCCCTTTTTTAAGTTCTGTGGGGATCCTCCCGGCACCGGAAGAGGTACTCCATTGGGCAGGTGTGAGAGGCGACACACCGTGTGGTAACTGTCGGACACGGAAGTGTGGACATATTTGTTGTTCTCGTTCGTAGTCTTTCTCCTACAAATACATAATAATGCTGAACAAACAAAGACGCGGACGACCGGTACGGAACTACTAGCGACCATCACCACCATCACAACAGCTGCCACATATGTTGTACCGGCAGGCATTAAGGGACGCGTTCAACTTCGCTTCAGTGTGGGAGCAGACCGGAGCGGAGCAATTGAAGGCATAAAAAAAGGGCAGGGAACCTCTCTTTCGGGTCTTCCCAGGTTTTCCTTCGTTCTACCCGACGACTGTAAGTTCCCACCAGTGTAAGCATCGTTGTCGCTCCTATCATTTAACGCCTCAGCTATCATCTCCCCGTAATCTTTGTTGACGCCACTTTAAGAAGCTTTACTGGTCTGTACGTGTGAGTGTGACTGTGCTTCTCTATCGGTTTTTGATGGGCCGAATTAGCATCGGCAGAAGGTGTCCCGAAATGGAAGGCATCGCCCGCATTATCGCTTCTCTCCGCATGATAAGCAGCGGACGGACCACGTCTGCGGGAAGCGGCTTAAAATGCCTCAAAAGGACTCTTTTACGTTTAGCTCGCAGGCTCGGACCAAATAAACCGCCGGCAAGAAGCGCACATCACCATTTGCGACACCTTCGACACCGTCTTATTACCACCCTCTTTGAGCGGCGTTTTTGTTTTGGCACACTTCCGTCATCACGGTTGTTGGCCCACGTCCACATCGCTCTGGCTCATGCTCGGTGACGACCATTCGGGCTGGCAGGCCGTCTCGAAGTGGGCTGTGGAAGGTAAATTAAACCGAAAATTTGCTAAACATCATCAGCTCGTCAACGTGCGTTCGAGCGCGTTCGAGGCTCTTTTTTTTTGTTGGTGGCATCGTTTTGCTTGGCACGTTCCACTCCCCATCACCGACAGACGGACATCTGCTTCGATCGGGATTTATGAAAACGAAAGCAACAAACCAAAAAAAAAACGACAGCTTTTAAAGTCCGCACGAGGTCGCGTGCCTCTCGCCTCACGGGCCACCTAATGGAATGCCGCCACCACGCAAACAGCCGAGCGCATCTTCACATCCTTGCCTGCAAGTGGCTACCATCCTCCTTCATCATCCGTCGCCGTCGTCATTAGGCGAGTTAATTGCGTGTACGACGATGCCACTATTAAAACGTCCGTGAGTTTGGCAACTCTTTCGCATCGCTAAGCTATCGAGCCGCACAACCAATGTGAAGAAAGTCCTGCCCCCCCGCCTGCCTTTCTGCCTTTCCTTACCTCGATTCGTCCACCATGATTACTGCTGTGGTGATGCAGCTGGTTGTTGTTGCCGTTGGTAGTGACACTGCTAGTGCCAACACCACCGCTGGCCGAGCTTATGCTGCTGGTAATGTTGCCATTGTTGTTGTTGTTGTTGTTGTTGTTATTGTTGCTGCTCGTGATCGAGCTTCTGCTCCCGGGCAGATCGCGCCACCGGAGGACCCCCATGACCGCTTGTCGCACCCACCGGCGCTCACCGCCTTCGCTTTGGAAGGCCACCGTGTTGTTGGGCTGCGTGGTGTGAGCGATGCTTTGTTGGTGGGCCTGTTTTGCCGGCCCCCGATACGGATAACGGACGGACAGACGGGCCCCCCCTATAAACGTCCCCGTTTGGCGCACATTTGGGGATATTATAGCTTGAGGACTCTCTTTTTTTTTCGATCTCGTTACAGATCGTAACTTCAAGCTTCAAGAAGTCGTGTTTTTAATTCACTTTTTACACAACCCTGCCAACACCTTTAGAAACCTTGAGAACTGGACGACCGGGGAGGGGCTTACGTTACGCCTGTAACGTTAAGCAGCAGCACCAAGCCCAATTTCCTGAAGGTAGGGTGGTCTAATTCGCTTTGGTGTGAGACGGTTCAATCAGCAGCTTGCACTGGACATTTGGACATTCGTCTCAGACACTAACAACGCTCAGGCACTACACCAAAACACCATATACACACTTTTGCACTAGAGATTGACCTGCAAGGAGCGGGATGCGGGGTTAGAGGGAGGCAGCGAAGGGGGGGGGGGGGATCAATTTTTGGATGTAATTACACATTCAATGCCACACGCGCTTCGTTTGCATTGTTTTGCACCGATCAAGATGGTGGTCCATGGTTCTTTCAACATTCAAATTGCTCTCAAACACTTAACGGCTCGAGAAGGTCAACGGTTGAGAGGGATTTGAATGTTGAAAGGCTGCAACAATTCCGAATTACATTTCCAGCCTTCCACACTACACTCAGTGACACATGCTCAAGTAAGTTCCAACTTAAAGCAGGCACCAGTCTTCATGTCCTCATCCCTATCGTAAAGTGAATATCTATGTACACGGTTCGTTTGCTGCAGGGCTACAGGGCGATCCCTTCGCTATATTCCTCAGGATTCCGGCGCGCAATCATCCACCCAAGCAGCAGCACAAAGCAGCAGCAGCGGTGGGAGAGCATTCGAGCGATGACTCATCGGCACCACTGTTGCCATGAGCAGGAAGGAATCCTTCGAGTTGTAATCCACTTTCCCCTTTCCCCGGGGTGCGAGACAGACGCACCAAACACATCCATCAGTCGGTCCTCCTTATCCCAAAAAAGCGGGAAGGATAATAGCAACAGGAATGCGCAGGGTGTCTCGCTTTCCCTTTCGGCAGTCTGTGACTACCACAGGGGAGGGCAGCGCTTTTGCTTTCAAACTGTTTGCAGTAAACTGTTTGCCTGTGCGAAATGTGCTGCTCTTAGTCAGTGTAAACTGGACTTTCACACACTGTGGACACAACAGCACTCTCGGGTACACAGACACGAAGTGTGATGGAAGGGATTATTTGCTTCCCAATATGCTTTTACTGATATGGAGAGCAGAGTTAAACTAACCGCTTTCACTGCCAGGCGAGTCCTACAAGTGATTTAACTTTTGGGGAGTATTCAGAGTGTTTTGAGCCTTCATCAATTAATTGGTCTATTGATGGAGAGATCTACAACTCAATAACGATTCTTCTTCATGTGATGTTGTTAGAGGCTGAAGTCCAGATATTCCTGATCATTTCACACCGAAAAATGGGACACTGAAAGGCTTTCCAAAAGAAAAAAGCATTAATGTTCATCTTTTGATGGGATTTCGTTCGACCTGAAGACTCGGGAATGCCTGAGCAACAAAAAACACACATGAGCACACACACGCACGTGGATAAAAAAAACCCATTCAACGGAAACACAGACGTCGTACCCGGTTGACATACTGACCACATCGTTCGGTATCATTATCTGCTTAACGACAAAAATTAATCACTGGTCCACTTTTTCCCTTTGCCCAAAGAAACCGCTTCACGGTGGTGTGTTTGAATGCAACAAATGATGCTGTGTTTCTTTTTTGCTTCACGTTCAAGACACAACCGGGACAAGCCTTTCAGGGAAGTGTTGGGAGGCGATATAACGGGTCAGGTGAATTCACCAGGGTTTCGACCGGGACGAAAGGTCGGGGTCTTGGTCATGAAGACTTCACCAAAACCGACACAATCACTTTCAATTACACTTTCTTCTCCGGTCTTGGAGGGGTCGTGTTGTTGTTTGCGACCGGCATCATCACGACGCACATTATCTTGTCATTCCACCACACCGGCCCGAGAGATCGGGTCGGTAAGGCGAGCTGCCACAACAACTCCACCAAACGTTGCGCACTCATTAGCCACACACACACACACACCTAAACCAGCCAAAGGGAAGCACGTCATGCGTCTGGTTGTTGTCGGGGGTTTTTTTTTCCCCGTTTTGCACACTGTTGTTTGAACTTCAGCTGTTTGCTGATGCGGGGGGGATTAGTGGTGGATGCTGTTTTCGGCTCAACATCCACGCACATCATTCGCACACGACGCGAAACAAGCGCGCACACACAGAAAAATACACACCATAGGAGGGCGTTCTGTAGAGGGTTTGTTGCACTAGCAGAGATCGCAAGTGATCGCGCGTACTACTACTACACCGCAGCGATGCGTTTCTTTGCTTGAACGCGTAAAAATAACACACTCGGGGAGGGGACACACGCAACAACCGCCAAGACGGTACACGCACGTTTTTGGACGACACGAGCGCCACAACACGAGCCGCGAGCAGCGCAACACAGCACACGTCCGCTTGCTTTAGGGGATGAAAGAGAATTGAGCGTCGTGAGTGCGCTCGAACCGGGCTTATGCTTCGATTCAGCTATGCTGCCGTGGTGCACAATGGGAAAAAACGCAATGCAATGAAGGGTAGAAAAAGGAGCCTAGTGTTTTAGGTTTTATGTACCAACAAGCAACTTTGGCATAAAATGAAGCCATTTTTATTTCATTTATTTATTTATTTAAAGTATGACGGCTAGAGAAGCCATTTTAAGTCACGGATTTAAATTATAATGTAACGTTTTATACAAATAATACATGGACAAATATTTTTGCAGTTCTAAAAACATCAAATATTTCGTATAAAACCTCATTTATATTTATTTTAGTATAAAGCCTTTATGAAAATGCGATATATATATTTTTTTATTTACCTTCATCATAACAATCATAATTTTTTTATTAAAACAAATATTACCAGTCCGTTAATATTTAATAAAAAATATCAATTTGCTTTACATAAAAAATAGCTATTTTGTTTTAATTTTCCTCTTTTGATTTGATCTCTCTATAGATAAAACGTTGTTATTCTTTACTATATACTTTAAGTTTACTGTAGACAAGACATTTAACTTTTTTTTTATTCATAATGAACGGCCTGGCCGTATTGCTAAGACATTTAACATATCATTTATACTTTTTACTTTCTAAATAAAATTTCTAAACAACTTGGCTTTAATTTCTTATTCCATATCGAAATAAAATTGATTTTCTTAAAGTATTAGTTTAATATAACAACAAATTTATAGCTAATGCAGCACACAGCAATCTCAAAGCCAAGCAAGTTGAACAGGATCATAAAATCAGATAAATTTGGCCTTTACTTTTGGTCATTAACTTATAAAACTTCTTAACCGTTTCCGGTCGGTGTAAAGCCATTTTTTTACATTTCCGATGGAGTTTAAAATTGTTTAAATGCAATTACAAGAACTACATAAGATAATATTTTTCTCTCACTTCAAAATTCGTCGATGGCCGTTAATTATTTATTTTTTATTTATTTATTAACACGGTTATAGAGATAATTCAGAAAGAGAAATAAAACATTTTAATGATATAGATTATTTTGAAAAAAATATTGTACTTATTTTTTAAGAAAAAGTGCTATACTACATTTAAACTGATGTAAATATTCCATTGCATTTTAAATCATTTCTTTTTTCATCCATAGTGCAGCTCTCTCTGTCGGCTCCTCAAGAGATTCAACTTCTCTCTCAGTTTCCTTTCGACTCTCGCGTACAAAGTTCATCTCCCGCGAATGCAACACACAACTCGTGTGCGAGCGGGAGCAGCGAAAGGAGCGAAATCCGTATCTCAACATCATTCGAAAATCATTTCCAAATATTCACCGTAATTTTCCATCTGTAGGCATTTAAAGTGGAAGGTTTTTTTTTGTGTGTGTTTTGGTTCCTTCCTAACAGATACCTCAACACTACCCTTAAAACACACACCAGCTGGCAAATAGTTAATACTCGCTGTAGACGACCTGGGCGGGTTGGGCGTGTGGAACAGGCAACCGGCGTTATAGAGCGTTAGCTAATGCAGGTTCGGCTGCATGGCAATGCACTTTACTGTCGATGCACAAAAACCTCCCCACCTCAGGGTGTGCACCCGCCGTCATCGATGGGACCCGTGTCTCGACCGAGCGGCCGGTAAAATGCGCGAGTGCGAATAAACGTGTCGACAGCTCACGGCCAGTACGATGCAATGCACATCTTCTGCACCCTGCGTTCGGTTTTGCGCCGTGGAAATTCTTTTGAAAAATTCTCTCCCTAAAAAACCACTGTGACGGCAGCAGCAGGTCTACAGGCAAGGTGTGCACACAAAAAAAAAAGGTAAAACGGAAAACTTTCGTCCTGTGAGAAGGTTCTTTCCGAACCGTGGTTGTGATGTGTGAGTACGAAGGAGATTAATGTACTTCCATCCGGTAAAACCACGGCAAAGCACACCCGCAAAGCACCAGATGCGGATGGTTTGCATGTGCATGTGCCAGTTTGCCGGGTTTTGAGTCGGGCCGGAACATGTGGCCAGCAAAACCCCAACCAACCGATCCATCCAGCACATGATCGAAGAAGCCTTTTGCTAATGACAGGCGCATTATTGCCCTTTCCGCTGTGCACACACACCTGCACTGGGGTGGCAGCAAGAATGCCGGATGCGCCGGACGGTGCCGTGTCCGGGTCGGTCCTCGTGACGGCATCACAGTCTGGAACGACTCCCCCCATATAGACACACACGCACACACACATGTCTCGTGCTTGTGTGTGTGTGTGTGGAACTGCACGCAAGGAGCGAAAGTACATAAAGTGAATGAATTATTGAAATGAAGCACAAACCGACGCACACACACACCCACATTTTGGGGTGGTTTGAAGCCACCCGGGTGGGTGGGATGACTTGGTATGCAAAATGGAAGGCGTCACACGTACACGATTCGTCGACGCAAAAACCGCTGCGACATATGTTGGCCGGTTATATGCGGCGCGACGGATGGATGCATCCATTTCCGGGGTGAGAGAAATGGTCGATGCACAAAACAAAAAAAAAATCTATTGCGAAATGGAAAAGAAACTCCACCGAAGGTAGACGGATTTATCTGATAACCTTACAGTATCGGCAACACCTTCCGGAAAAAGCGATAGAACTAAGGGTTTCCTGGAGGGTCGGACGCCGTCGTCTGCAAGAATAATTTACCCAACTTACCCACACTAAACGTTCATATTGTGTCTTTGTTCTTGAAGTGTTCCCCATCCTCTGTGTGGCGTTCGCTCGTTTTGCGACTCAATAAAAATCGTCAATCCTTCAAGAACTCACCTGGAAATAAAAAAAAAAGACAGCCAGCTATTAGTTAAGAATTCATCTAGCACATTAAAAAATCGAATAAAAACCCCAAGAACGCTGAAACACACAACACAAGTTCGTTAAATAATTCATAGCGATCCAAACCCGGCCCAACTAGGCACATTACTGGAGGGTGGATGATGAATCATCGATCAGCAGTTCCGTCAGCCGATTGAACGAACCGTCGCTTTTGCTAATCTTTTCCTTGACTTTAACTCATGCGAAAAAGCTGGGCCTCGCATGTCCCATCCTACCACGAAGTCGCGCCACCACCACCACCACCGATGGCTTCCAGAAAAGGAAAGACAGCTGTCAAACTATTTAGAAGAACGGACAAAAAAAAAACTAAAGGAATAATGTGAAAGCAATGACGCTCAACTACGAGCGAGTTTGAACCGCGAAGAACATTCATCAAACTCGAGTCAGAGGAAGGACCACAACAAAAAACTACACACGTCAAAGGTGTGGTAGCATGGCCTAGTAGCAAATAGACGAGAGGCTTAATGAACAATCGTTGCTTTCGGATTGGTGGAGCAGCGCAGGCGAAGTAGAGTTCTTGACGGTGGGGCATGAAAATCAAATAAAAGTATAACCCCTTCCGAGTGATAGACAGCTGTGGCACTGTGGGGCCGGCCACCATGGGCCGTGGGCGACAGAGAAGACGGGGTCACCACCAGCAAGCACCAAGCTGAGAACGGAGTCTCCTCTGTCGCTTTTCTTGCGGGAGAGGGACATAATTTCTTTCTTTAAAAATTCCTCCCTCCCAACGGTCAGCGTACAATAAGAGCTCGCTCACCATCTGTGGGCAAATCTGTGCCGCAATCTAAAAATTGAAACGTACGCCCGAGTCCGGCACGACAAAAGGGCAGACTCTATCCGAAAGTAATCTATTTCACGGAAGTTACCGGAGCACGCGGCATATTAAAAACATTGTCGCGGTAGAGTTGGAGTGTGAACCCTCCGGGCAAGATAATCCATTTCATTCAACCGGTCCCAAAACTTGGCCCCGTTGGCACGTATTAATCTTGTTTGTAAAAGAACATGTACGCAATGGAAGTGTGGTTTTTTGAGTGCGTGTGTCATGTTTGCTGTGGTGGCGACATTGGCCTCCGCTTTCGGCATGTGGGATACAGAACATGGTTCCCGTAGGAAGTCTGCCTCGCTCCAATCGAGTGGAGATGGTGTAGACCGACACCGGAAAAGGTTATAAGCCACCATCAAGCCGGGAGACTAGAGGACCAGAGGAGTAGGTTTTGTTTGAAGTTGTGCGTGGCGTTTGCTCGGTGGTGGGAAATTAGGTCCCCAGCTCTAAAAGAGTTATCCAGCTATCTGTAGATCTAATATCTAGCAGTTTGGGATTACATGGGAGTGTACAAACATTGGTGCCGCCACGCCACGCGAAAGAAGTTCCGCGTTCTTCTTCTTTCTACTGCAGCACACCCGAGCGACCACGAAATGACGTAAGCGTTAGTGTCAACTTTGGCCTCTTCCAAGCCGATCGCTTGTACTCCTCCATGGCGCTTGTTCTAAATTCCACTGCACTACACACACTCATCATCCATCCAGCACCCCGTCTCTGGTGTTTTCGAACGGGAAGGAGGAACTGTGCCATCGTGAACTACTATTAGAAAATACGCTCCACAGCAGCAGCAGCCATACCCCGGCGAGACGTATCAGGTCGGAATGGATATGGAAGTCGTCGTGATCTCCTAAAAATAGCTCCACTGCTTTGGAGCATCAAGAGCAACACGACTGCAACGGAGCTCCTCGGCTGAGGGACGTCGCATGACTTCCAACAGTCCGAGGTCTCTAGGAAAAAAGAGGGGTTGAGTGCGGACGACGTGTTGCGAAACGTGTTGTTATTTCGTTCTTCGACAAACCTTGTCCAACCAGTGGTGCATCTCGTTAAAACCCGGGGAGTGTGCGCGCGCGGTTCTACAGTGTCCTCAATACGGGTGTGATTTAAGTGAAGTGATCTACCAATGCTGGAAGTGGATGGAACCAATTCGTTTAGGAATTCTGTCGATCGTCGCAAGTGCTATATTTACTTCCAATTTGTTTTCCTCGCCACACACTCTAGCGGCGGACAGCGAGAAAGGGTATCGTGAATCATCAGAGTATCATGGTATCTCGTCCGTAAGTCGGCCATCAGCACACACACACGGCCACCCGACCCGACATCGATTATTTTAATTAAAAAGTATCAAATTTGTTTGGTGCGTTTGGCTCTAATTGCTTGCGCCATCGACCGTTTGTGTCTAGACGCACATGTGTCCGAACCCTCCCGTCGTGGCTCGTGCCGTCAAGATTCGCCAGTTGGTTCACAGAGGGAGAGCACGGGACACAACCACTGTCAATATACATATCTAGCGAAAGGGAAGGAAACCAGTGGCCCACACAGCATGACACTTTCGGGCGGATCAAATATCGTGCAAATGAATCATCACAGCAGCAGGGAGGCCTCCTCCAACAGGATCCCAGATGACACTAACCACCCTCTGCTGTATCTTGCCAGACTTGCCCCATCGACACCTGCCGCCGTAGAAACTGTTGTTGTTGTACGGTATCTTCTGCCAACAAAACCACCGCGGTCCGTATGGTGCGCCGATCGGATCACATTTCTAACCTGCTGACCGGGCGCCTGTAACATCAAACCGCAGGATGATGATGATACCCACAGCTCCAGATGCGTTGATAGAATCTTCACTATTCTAATAACCGTTTTGCTTCACAATCAGCCACTCATCGGGATGTTTTAACTCGCGCAGAGATGGTCGCCGTGTCCGGTCGGTCGGCAATCAAACTAAAACTTTTCTTTTTGCGCACGAGATGTTCTTCAAAGTGAGGGTAATCTCATCTTCACGATATCCAGCACTAACGTTGGAGTTGAGGAGAAAACTCTTTTCCGGTGAAGCAAATTCGGTGGTGGAACAAATGGTGGTCTGTGTATCACTTGTTCTTAAAGTTTACAGTACATCTGGGATTCTGTTGTGGCGGATCTTCAGAATAGCTTTTCAAGGAATTTTGTGGTGAAAGAGGAATAGTAGTTCCTCAAAGGTAAGCAGTTGGAAAGTTCAACCATCTTTAATACAATATTGTTCTTCCTTCGAAAAGATCTCAAATTATGGAACCTTCCAAATCCTTTTTAACTCCTAGATTCTCAAGATCGTCAATGCTTTCACGGTACTGCAGTTCATATCTTCTTCAATTACTAGCTAGTATTAACAATTACTTAGAAATGACATACCTTCGGCTATCTTTTTTTTTTAAATTAGCTGCCTTTGGGGCTTCCATCATCAGGAGGCATCACAGTATATTGCTTGAACTTTAAGGTTTTATTGCAGAAACTCGCAGAATAGCTTAGCCAGTTTTCTGAATTCTTCATTCAAAATTATTCAATAAAACTATTATTGCTATTATGGGGCGGTCCAACACGCCGGTCTTCACTTGGCAGGACCAAGGTTCAAATACACGCAGCACTGACTATCCAGTCACAGAAAGCCAGAAATGGCAGGCGGAGACCTCTCGAGGTTGTACTGCCAAGATAGAAGAAGAAGAAGAAATTCTTCGTACAGACGAAATTATATCAAATAATATAAATCCTTTTTTGCTTCTAAAATCTCATAGTCAAAACTTTCGAGGTACTGCAGTTCAAATGTTCTTCAATTATTGGACAGTAATAAATACAACTTACAACTGAGATAACCCTTGGCAATCAACCTAAAAACCATATGTCTTTGAGGCTTCTATCATTAGGAGGCATCACAGTTTATCTCTTGAGCTCTCTCGCTCTCTCTTTTTGATCTAACGACCTCCTAAGGTCCCATGCCTGCAATGTCTGGCTCACTAGACTTAATGATACCACAGAGTTGGATAGATAGTCTTCACTGCGGAAGAACGGTACGGATGGGATTTGAAACCTGTTGCGGCCGTATGAAGACAGACGCCGTTGTCGTCTCTACCACCGGACCATCTCCTTGAGATTTATCCTTTTTAATGGGTATTCTTCGTTTGAGTCTATTACTGCTCATATATCTTTGTGTCCTATATCTCCTATCTGTATACTTGAAGGGTCTTTACAGGGTAATTTGTCCGGTATGATTCTCATGACGTGACTAGCTCATGATAGCACGCGCAGTTAATGCTCTGTCTTATGGTTATTTTTTTTATACTTAAAGCTTCTCTATAACTCCTAAGCCTATTGGATAGAGGTTTGGCTCGAATGAGTTTGTAGGCGAGATTTGTCTTCTCGGATGATACACCTCAGAAAGCGCATCATTCCAGCTAAAATCATAATCAAAAGCATCGAAATTTCAAAAATCATTACTTCAAAATTAAGTGTGCTACCGCTCGCTTGAACAACTGTTCGAACAACAACCGCAGGGTACCCGGTGTCGATACCCAAATCCCCAAATCGGAAAGGTAAAGCCAACCCACAGAAAAAGGCCCCTTCCTTCAACCGGCGGCACACTTGGGCCGATCAATTCATTTTCGGAAGGAAAGGTACGAAAGGCCCGCAACCATCTGTTAGCCAGCGTTGTACGGCTGGCTGGCTGGCTGGCTTCGGTACACCACCGGAAAATAACGAGGAAGTATGCACCGAAAAATTGTGCTTTTTTGCCTGCTTTCGCATGTGTTTTATTGGATTTCGCTGCTTTTTTTTTGTTTTGTCTGTCCAACATTACCGCGAGGAAAGCGTCCGGCAGTGATCGAAAATCTACCGTTTTCATTGGTTTGGGTCCAAGCATTAAGACGGACACGGAAGGAAGGAGCGGCTCTGGATGGAATGGTGAGTGGTGTTTTTCGGGGTGTTTTGTTGCTACCATAGGAAAATGCCAGCACAATTTATGCAATCAAGCTACCGGTAGCAGCTACCAGACCAAACGCGTACCTCAACGCGGTACAGCAGGTGCTGGTTCTCGATCGGCGATACCCATTATGATGTAAGATCACTTATGCGCCGGGTGGAATGGGTGGAATGGTGGCAAACAAAACAGGAAAAACCAATTCAACCGATGCAATACAGTTCGAATTTTCTTTCCTCCAATCATCATCATCATCGGCAGCAGGCACCAGCGTCTACCGTCGCTCGGCAGTAGCTTCATTGTTCAAGCTCAAAGGCAAGCTTTGAAAAGTAAACAGTAAAGCGATCGTCCGATGAAGAGGAAAATAATCTGCCACACCAAACACTTCCTTCCCCTCAAAAAAAAAAAAGGGGGGGTTGCTTACCCGACCGGCAGAGAGATTCAAATACCCCCTAGATACCGGGTTGGGTTCAAGATGACCAGAAGCCCATCGTCCCGTTAGACGCGATACTTCCTCGCCTGACCAATATATAAATATCAAAAACCAATTTCGCTGGCGAAACTACAGCTCGGGACGGGAAAATGATGAGCTTCGTGATATTGGCAAAACGATTCCCCAAGAGCTAGTGGGCGGGTTCCGAAGGTCTTTAAACCCTTTTGTTCCCTCAGCAGCCACCGCACAACAAAAAAGGGGAACCACTATCGGGCGGGAGGCCATTAACACCGACGAAACAGTGCGCTCGGCGCAACTCAACCGTACGTCCGGTTTCTTTTTTCCTCCCAAACTTGATTCACGAAAAATTTTTCACGTTGCCATTTTCAGAAAAGCCGGGGGGCTCATTCTTTTCTCGACGCCATCATCATCACGTGCCACAACACTGTGGCGCTCGTTCCGTGTTCTGATTCGTTTCAAGGCGAGACATAGAAAAATACCCGCCCGCCGAAGAGATACGGTCGCATTGTTCTTACGCATTCATCCGCGTTTATGTTTCGTTCGTCGTTTGGGGGTGTTTGGTGGCGAAAATGCGTGTCCCGTAGAAGGGCAGAAGATTAGACGACGGCTAGAAAACAGTAAGAGCAAACCACCTGTAAGGTCTCTACGATCTGATTCCTCTTTTGGGCAGGAAAACAAGCAAACGGAAACAATGTTCTCAACACATCACAGAGTGTTAAGGTTGGCTATATAGAATCTCTTCCCCTGGAGTTCATTGGAGATCTTTGTCAACAGGTGGCTGCCTTAAAACGACGAAAAACTGTTGTAATTCTAAGGGGCGATTGGCGGTGACTCTCACAGCCAGTCACGATCTGGAAAGGGCTTACACTGCTCTTAAGAGGGAGAGCGAACAAAGTGAACCCCCCTTGTGTAACACATACCGTTTGCCTTTCATATCGCACCCAGCTAAAGCAAAGCCAAACAAACAAACAAAAAAAAGGAACTGATGTGTGGTGACCTACATTTCGGGCTTCAAACTCTCAATTTCGTTTTCGATTCACTGATTGCTTCTAAATGTGTGCGCCTGTCATCTTGCTTTAAAAGCCACTTTTCTCTTTTCTTCCTTGTTTGTGTCTTCAAAGCGCGGTCACTTTTACTTAACAACAACAACAAAAAAACTCCCCCGAGAGTTAGTCAAACATAAAACATCTACTTTTCGTTGCGGTTTTATCCGCTTTGCAACAATATTGTTTATTGCAGCGGGGATTTTTTTTTCTGCGCTGATGCTTCTTTTCTATCGCTCGGTTCAATGTTGCAGCTAGCGGTGATGTGAAACAAAAGTGAAAAATGAAGAAATTTATCAAAACATCAGAAGGAAAAAAGCGTGTGCACGTTAGGTGAGTAAGCAAAAAAAAAAAAGAAGGTAAAAACATCCGGCGGTATGTATGTAAAACAGAAACATTAGCAGCAATTAGATGAGAAAGAGATGAGCAGAAAAGAAAGATAGAAGAAAAAAAAACCATGATGAACAAAACATGGCAATGAAAAGTAGAAAAATAGAAGCAAAACGAAAGAGTGAAAGAGAAAAAGAAGAAAAAGAAAAATGAGCTAATGCAAGTTCGTGAGCAGAGTAGCAGAAAATGAAGCAGAATTCAAATCAACCAACCAACGAACGAACGAACAGAGTTTAAAAACAAATCTTCAGATCGGCGGATCGGGTTGCTTTCTCGGTTGGCAAGCGAAGAGCTAGAAAGATGTCAGAACGAAAGAAAAACATAAGATGTGTTTTTCCTCCAGGGGTTTTCCGAGCTCTGCGTTTGAAGTCTACCGAGCAGGAAAAAGGAAATCAAAGCTCAATACTATCCACTTACTTCCAAAGAGTTAAATTAATTAGAAAGAAAGGTAGTTTTTCCTCTTCATTTTGCTGCACTTTCTGCGAGTATTTTAGTGTTAAAACGAATTTCCTAATAACAGTCTTTGGAGAGAGAAAAGCCCTCTTTATGTGAGCAATAACTTTAACCCCTAAATGGCGATAAATTTAATCACAACAAGCCGTGTTAAACGGTGCGTCCATCATAATGGTCCGGTTTTTTATTATGATGGCCGTTGATTTTGCATAAATATGGGATGGCTCCCCAGCTGGAAAGGGTCTTGACACCCGAGTGACTTCAGAGGTCACTCCAGCCTTTCATTAGCACACGAAAGCTGGTGGTGGTTGGGGCAGCATCTTTCGCGGACGGAGATCAAAAAAAGCGTTAAATTCACTCTGTGATTGCTTTTCTCCCACCCATATAGTCTCAGGGCAGCGGAGTCGCAGCCCGATGGGACACTGGTGGCGTTGGTGGTAGAGACGAAAGCAGAAATAGAAATTTAATCTTCATTTCATAAACTTTACAAAGAGAGAGAAAAAAACATGGCGAGAAACAAATCGCTTCCATCGGGGAGTATAAAGTATGCAGTTTAGTGGAGGCGGCTCGAGTAGTAGTGGCGTGAGTAATTGCGGGTTTAACATTCAAAAAAAAAAATGCAAGAAGTGAACAGATGTCTCCGGATGTCACTGAATAAACTTACTGGAGCAAGATAACAGCAAAAGGAGAGAGAAAAAAACCCCCGAAACAACGAAGCAAATGGTAATTCCTTTAAAAAAGCTTACGTAGTGATGTTCTCCACACCAAAAATTGTATTTAACCCTCTTGGGACATCAGGAACTCCTAAGAGGTACGGCTAGGGGGCCTGCAAACACTGGACTGGCAAACGTAGGCAGTACCATCTATTTAATTCAATTAACATAGATTTTTCTTCTTTCCCACCGCGGTTGCCATTGCGGTTTGTTGGATGTATGCACACCTTCCTCTGAGTCTGACCGCAGCGAGCCGCAATGGCGTCGTCGGTCGGTTTTATGCATTCCGATCGCAAGACGCTCCCCCCATTGCGGGAACAGGCAGCTCTCTCTAGTGAAAGATTTGCCTTGGCGGCACAGACCATTTTTCGGCGAACCAAAAAGGGGAGAGTAAAGTATGCAAATTGAGGGCTTACTCTGCTGAAGCGAAGCGGTTGGGCTTTCCTCACCGTGAAAGTCTACGCCACCAGCAACTTCGCCTGCAGAACCTGGTTTCTTGGTGGTTCCTGATGGCCCTCGTGGTTCAGGAAGGAGGAAGACACACACACACATGATGGTGAGTTGGCCGTGCCTCCACACGCTGCTTCTCCCGAATAATTGACGTTTCATGCCGATGCACAAGGGTACGAGGCCGAAATAGGCTTCACACTTCGATAGGCGCCCACCACACTAGCACAGTTTCTGGGTGTTTCGGGCACCTTAACAATCGAGTCACCCCACTCGTCTTTGGCTTTCCTTTATCATGCATATCGGAGGGGAGAACACTGAAGGCGCTTTATGGTTGTTGCACGCTTGCGAGGCGGGAAGCTCATAATTAGCTCGGGGTGCATTGGAAGGTAACACAGTTCTGAAGTATCGAGCGACGCCGTTCCGTGACACGGTACCCGATTTTTCCACGAGGAAGAGGAAATGACCATGGATTTATTGTACGCCAAAGTACCGCCGTGTATGTGAAGAAAAGAAGCCCGTCCACGAATGGGCGTTGCAATTAAACACAAAAGCCAACGCCAACACTCTTCTTTGTGACGCCGAGGGGTCCTAACAATTCTACTCCCAGGGCATGCTTCTTTCCCACCAACAAACACCTTTCCTCGGTTCCTCAGGGGGGGAACACTTGTCTGCTGGCGTTCTTATGTTCACCCTTACCTTTCGAACCGGTTCCGGTACAATTACTTCTCACCTAGCCAAGGTGACCCCCCTTCGTCAACTTTTTTCGCTGAGTGCTGATAAGCTTCTCGTTTTAACGCCAACTCATTCGCATCGGTTGGTCGAGCACATATCGTGCTGACCCTTTTCATTATTCAAATTCAAACGTAACCGTTAATGGTGACGGTTGTAATGCAGATAGTGGCTGCAGGGTCACCGTTTGTAATGGGCTTTCCGGGCGCAAAAAAACAAAGAACTTTGTTTGGGGCTGTTAGAAATGGGGACAAACTTTGGGAAGAGTTGTTGGAGGTGAACTGGTCTAAATTCTGAGCCTAGGTGGGCTTATACAATTTTCTTTAAATTTCTATACAAATTGTTATATTTCTGAATTTAAATTTTAAAGTTGCATTGTTCTGCAAAATCAAAAGAGATGCAAAACACAGATATCGAAATGAAAAACAGGTATTAGCCATATGGATAGGGTAATGGGCCGCAATTAACTTTAATGGAGGAAAATCGTTCACTCAATCGTATTGATCGTAATTTACACCAGCGGAAGAAGAACTCTGCACGTGTTCAAACGATTATTTTGCGTTCGTGTGTGAGCAATTTGAAATGATTCTACATACAACGCACTATAAAGTATTGAAAATGGGGTTTAAGTCTCAAAAAAAACGCTTGTTTCCAGATATATTCTACGAAAATCTATCAACAGACGTTTGGACTTGCTCTGTCAGACGTTTGATGCACGAGTGCTTGAAACAATACCAAGGCTGCTACCGTTTTTTTTTCTCATGTACCGAAGAACAGAATGCACAGAATACCTCGAGTGACCGTAGCCGTTCGTTGGTCTCCGGCTGGGGTTAGTTTGATTCGCTGCAACGGTTTTTAACCTTCCCCCCTACTGGATGGCGATGGGGTTTTCAAACATAACGCTCGCTGAATGGCAGGTGCATGATGAATGTATTCTTGGTCGGAACACGACCAAAGAAAGCAGCATGGGAAACAATGGAAGCATCCGACATAAATACATCACAGCACAGAAGTGGTGTAGCAGTGTAAAGACTGACCCGGTACGATTGTAAAACGATGATAAGATTGGGAGAGAAAAGTTACCATCATCAGAAGATCGGTGCTGCTTGATGGTTACGGATAAATTAAGACTAAAGCTTGCTATTCTCGCTTGCTGGGACACACAGAGACACAAGCCGGGTGTTGACGAAGTCACTGTGGGACGGAAAGCAGTGAAAAGCGTATGATTTTCGATTAGACGTGGTTACGTTTTATGAAGCGCGGCAAAAGGCAGATAGGAAAGATGCATATCTGCATGGTGGAATTTGTGTTTTTAAGCAACTGTTTTTATTTTATATGAGAGTGGTGTGAATGAACTCATGAAAAACTGTTTATGTTTTTAGTTGACTATCGCTGTAAAGATAAAATCTAGTTCAAAACCATGTAAAATTTTTCAAAGATGAAATTTTCAAAAAGAAATTTAGCAAAAAAAAATGCAAAAACGGAAGAAAATTGAAAATTTCCGAAAAATAGCAAACGGGAAGAAAATTACAGGAGAGTAAAATCCAAAGCTTTGAGTGAGCTTTGAGCTTCAAAGAAAAGACATGTTTCGTTTTTTCACCGCTCGATGGCGCTCTTCAAACGAAGCACAGCTTTCTTTTCCCACCAACTGTAGCGCTACCGTACGATGTATTGAAAGTATGCAATGCTTAGAGCGCCTCGCATACAGTTTTACGCCTGGTGGTATGCAATACGCAAAGCGCTGTACTTTGGACCACGCTCTCGTATGAAAATGAAATAATTACAAAATGAACGTTAAACATTTTTACTGATGATCTCAATGATTTAAATTTGTTTTTCTGCAATTAGGACTAAAAAAGCTACAAAGTTATGTCTTCCATAGGTCTTTAGTATAAAAAACAGGCTTAAACCGGTAAAAGTTTAGTGTGAAATAAATTACCCTAGGGGACAAAATCCGGACAAAAACCGATAGTCATCATATAAACATCATCTCTTAATCAAATATGATGACAAATTAGGCTATTTCAGTTACTTTTTAATCTCCCGAACAGAAGCCGCCGGAAAACTCTACCACCCATGACCTCAACCAATAAAATTTTTGGTCAGCGGTATTTCTTCTCTCTCTCTCTCCAGCTGTGTCATTTCGGTCGATCCCAGTGGGTTAAGGGTGAATGATTTGTCAAACCATTTCCAACAACCGAGAGGACAAAAAACAAACCTGGATGAACAGTCCGATTTTTGTGGCGTCACGGCCATCATCATTCAGATATCAAACATTGAATGATCGTCTATTTGAAGTTCAATCAACTGACAGTAGCTCCGGGAATAGGAGGCAGGACCTCCGACCGAGCGTAGCGAAACCAAACTACTAACCACCACAACGGGTGAGTGAGGGTTTTTTTTTTGGGAAAACAAAAATCGCCACATCACGCTTATTTACCCGATGATGGCAAACGTCCATCCATTGCCCATTGGTAATTAAATATATTAACACACACACACACAAAAATCATTCGCATCAAACACAGTAGGGTTTTGAAGGGCTTTGTCCGCGCGCGTGTTGGTTCATTAAACTTATCATCACACAGGGGAAAGGGAGTTCCCGGGCTGTGGGACTCCTCCTCGATATTACAAGTCGAAAAACTTTGAAATACGATATCTCCCGAACGGTTTGGCGAGGATGTCGTCTTCTCCTGCTGGGGTGTGTGTGTTTCGGCCCAGCACGCGCCACACTGTTTTTCGGACGGTGGAAAATTATGATGGACACTTTTGAATTTTCTCTACCCGTCGACCAAATACCACCAAATACTAAACAACCAGTGGTGGTGTTGAAGCAAAGAAGAACAAAAAAAAACGCAAGAACTGGGGTTAAATTTGAGCGCTAACCGGGTGCGTCTCGTTTTCAAAAAGCCAGCCAGTGAAAAGGTAGCCTTTGCAATGGGAAAAGCAGAAAATCCCATTAACCGTGTATCATCATTTTCATTACCCTTCTCGCTGTGTTCGGTGGCTTTTTGTTCCGAAAAACTCCCCGACCAAGGAACAAACAGCCACCACCACCACCACGCACAGCGAAGGGAATGAATGTTGCCGCTGTGATGTGAAAAGGATCTCGAGGAAAAACTGTTTAACCCCTTTTTTCCCCTGTCGGTCGTGGTGGGGTGTTGGTCGTTTTTTTTTCTACGTCTCGGTACAATCGGATAATTTTTTTCGTCGTGCCAAAAACTATCGAACCCAGTGTGGACCCAGAAAACACATCGGAAACAGGGGTCGCCGGTTGCCAATGTGTCCTGTTTCAAACGTACGCGAAACATAAGAAGTTTTCTTTAAACTTCTCTACACACGGTTTTGATTTATCTCGAATGTGTGTGTGCTAGTGTGCCATTTTTTTTGCTACTCGCACTCAGTACTCGAAAGCCGGCCCAATTATCAGCTCACGTCCAAACATTTCGACTGTGCGTGAGCCGTACTGATCATGTTCCGGCGTTTGATCCCTCTTCCGAACGATGATTGGAAAGTATGGTTTTTTTTTAAATTGAAATTTTATATACAATAAAGGTTTTTTTCTTCACTTTCGAATGGTAACAAAAAAGTGGACCGATTCTGTTTGCTTTGAAAAATGCCACCGCCGATGTGTACTTGAGCGTTCGATGACGCAAAACGCCACCACCGGAACGTCACTTCCCGAGCGATAGCAAAAGGGTTACGGGGACTAGGGCAGTAGTAGGGAGGGGATTGCCAGGAGTAAGGGAGGGGATAAAATTATTATCAAAAATTAAAACGCGAAAAAAGATCCGGTTCGTTGTATGTTTTTCTGTTTTTTTTTCTGCTGGACTGTCGATAGTGCCAGAAGCGCGCAATGATTTACCGGAAGCAACCCCATTGGGGTTTTTATTATTAGGAAAACTATTGTTTTGGAAGGTGATTCATACACAAAAAAAACGGGACTTCTTTGTCGTTGGCATGTCATTTTAAGGTTCGGTTGTTTATGAGTTTTTCCTCATTGTTTTGTTTTTCTTTTTTTCTGCTGTGCGTGCTACTTGGCCTACACCAGGTTTAATTGTAATTAATTCCGGTTTTGATAACGACTAGGAATATCGTACGATGCCCATTGAAGGTAATAACAAAGTCAATGCCGATTGCCATCTGTCCCTTTTGGCGTAATGGAGGGTACTTTCGAAGGATAAGCCACATGTCACAGGGTCGTTGTAAGGTCTTTGGCTACTGAGTTTAACGGATAAAGGATGCGAATGGACAAAGACTAATTTCTGGAGGCAATTAATTTGAAGCTACCGATGATAGATGAATGGGCTATGCTATTGAATGAATCCTACATTCAAGAAGCACATGCTTAGACCCTTGAACAGTTAACTAGGACCTTACGTATCGCTTTCATACCAATAAATGCTCGCGTAGTTTTAGTTTTTTGTAGACTTCAACGATCAATTGCTACTTCTTCTTGGCTCCAGAATGACTCGATCAGATCCTCCGATAGAGGTTTGTCCAATCAAATTCCTTAAGCTTTTACTGAGGTCCTTTGGAAGTCTCTTCCACCGCCGATGCGCTCTCTGAGACCCTAGTTTGTCAATCTTATCCAGGATATTATTGGCCGTTTATATAGATTATCCGATCTCTGTCTAGGTCCAAGATTCACTACGATAACAACATCAGATAATAGATCCTAAGAATTACTCATCAAATTTTGCGGCCATTATCCCATTAGAAGAAAAGGAGAATCTGTCACCTGAGAGACGAATGAGGGGAAAGGGTTCAAAGATCACGCTGTAATATATTATTATTAGATCACATACGACTAATCCAACTTCATCATTTTTTTAAGCATACGGTTACTCCATTGAGACTACTACTTACAACAGTTCGAGCTTTATATCCTCCATAAATAACCCTAACTGCACAAACCAAAAAAAGACCCAAGCACCTCTTGTAACAGATCATCGCTATTATGGCTCACAAAGAAGCTCCCATAAAAGTTATCCAGTTAACGATGCCCCTTGCCCGGTTAGCATACAACCGTCAGCCATTTATGAGAGATTGTAGATTGAATTTGATGTTTAATCGTAATAAAACCTTCAAACATTTCCCGCAACACTCATAATCCTGCCTAACTTATTGCACGATAATCATCCACCGACGCAAAGCTTCCTTCAGTCTCTTCCTGCTTACCGAGTACCGGCAGTAAAAGGTGATCTGTCTCGCGGCGCATCATCTCCGATGTCATCCATCCAACGCACCGAGAGACGCGGTTTTTTTTCGCGATACACGATACTGCACCCAAATTACAAAATTAAACCACACCAAACACAACCCAATTTGGGCCAGTAAACGTATCGGGTATCGTACGACGATCAGCCAAAACAGAAGTCGTACCGGCGGCCCAAACACGGTCAAGAGTGTCAAGGGTGTGCGCTGCTGTTGTTGTACTGTGTGAGGTAAGAGCTGATGTCCTCTTCGCCTTAGGTGTCTGTTTTACCGATGTTCACAAAACATGAGCCCGCAACAATTCCCGCCCCGGTGGAAATGGCAAGGACACACTGTTTGCTATGGTATTTATCGTTCGTGGAGGAGGTTCTTTTTATTTGACGCAAAACACGCAGTTATGAATATTAAATTAATCTTCATTGCTGCTACTATGCAGGTCCTAACTATTACGGATGTGCAATTCGGAAGATGCAGCGTAAACAAAATGGAGAGGGAAAGAACCTAAGGAAACCCCTTCACCACAGCAAACAGCAATAATCCACTGAGCAGCAGCGTCCATTAGGGCAATTGAAATTTTACAATCCAATAAGTGCAATCAAGGAGTCACATTTGGGAAACGGTTAAGAACCGGATGGGACACAAAACCCGTCCCATGTGCAGGAACGTGTCCGTTGCAGTGCTCAGGTTGTCAGGGCTGTCTTCGGGACTGTTCCGAACCGACCGGTTAAGAAGATGCAGATGAAAGCAGCACTGAATGCCGACTGGTCGCCGTCGTCGTCGTGGTTTGACCTCCGACACACTGTGTCGCCCGGTCAGTTGTGTGTTAAAAGGGACGGCACGAATAGCCCCGGAGGACCAGAGGGCTCGGTAGGAATCGGAGGCAAAAGGTAGTAAATCTTTTGCCTGAAACAATAAATCTTAAGTCGTCGCACTTTGGAGGACACACACACACACACACACACCCCGGGGGCTCGGCCGAGAAGGCGACGCGTGTAGGTAATTTAGCAGATTAACCAACGCAAATGGACGAGAAGAGTACGAACGGAAATAGGCGATGGTAATTATAAAACCGATTGCACGGTGAGGTTTCTGCTTCCTGCTGGAGGACCTGCAGCCCACCGCTGATTAACCGTAGCAATACTTCTAGCAATATGATTATCCTTTCTAGATGTATTTTTGGGGGGGAAATTGTTTTTCTATCACCTTCTCTTCCGTCTTCGGAGTAGCTATTCAACGCCACTCGTGTTTTCTCTCTCTCTCTCTCTCTCTCTCTGCTCTTCATCTGAACTTATGATTTGTTAGTTTTACCGGGGAAAGTGTCCTCGCAGTGGTTGCCTCGTTTTCCTCCATCGATCATTGTTGCGCCGTGTTGCGACGATTCGTGCCGGTTTCTGACGGATGGTGATGATGAAGCCATTATTCATGCGATTGGGAACCACTCGCACCCTTCGCGGTTCCCTTGTTTTAAACGGTGCAAAGCGGAACCTCGGTAATTCTGAAGCCACGTGATGTGAACTGACCTCGGACGGACCCTGGGCCCCGTAACCGTTTAATGAATTCGTATTAGAATTACGATAACCGAGAAGAGAGACATCGAGTTCGTTGCATTCTACTACACTTACTGGTGACATAGACGACTTACAGAACATTAACAACCCCACCGTGGACAGCGCCAGAGAGAGAGAGGGAGGGATCCGAGAACAATCAAAAACAAATCCACAAATCCACTCTCAATTGATTGTTTGCACGGTTTTCCGTGTCTCCCTTCGGTTCCACGCTTCGGTAGCAATGTTAAGCCCTACAGGAGGAGGATGCGGTCAATAAAAGGAAATTGGCGAAAAAGGACATCCACCAGGGATCACAATTAAATCGATCATCTGGCCCTGTTCGGACAGATGCGCGCACGCGTGTGTGTGTGTGTGCACCCGCCGCCAAAAGCTGTTAATTGTCCCAAATTCCGGAAAAGCGTCAGGGTAAAAGCGAAACAAAGAGAAACGAGGTTTGGACATTATTGCTTGTCCTTGGGCTAATGGTCTAGCCGTTGTGCTACGGCTTGTTGTAGACCGGGATGTGTCATAAATTGTGCCACCACTCTACTTCTCTTCCTTGATGTTCGTTAGCTTGCCGTTGCAGGCAATTTAAATCCTGGTGAGGACGCAACGGAAGAACGGTTGTGCAAACTAGACCAGAACAGGAAAAAGACGCAGTTCTGGACGAGGTGATCGGCCGCGTGTTTTGCCTTAATCGGTTCCAGCGAGATAAACTTCCGAGATCAATTAAAGAGCCATCAGGATCGCTGGCTCCCGATCCAACCACTGGAACCAATAATAGACACTGACGTGTGCATCTTTTCCCGCAACGTTGTTGGCATCAGGTCTCTCTGTAATTATGGTCTATTTTTCTTCCCCTTCTAACGATCGCGCGTTCCATATCGATCGGAGCAACACAGGGTAGCCGAAGCAGATCTTCGGTTTGAGACATTTATCATCACCTCATCAAGTAGGTTACAGCGGCGATCCCTGGAAGAAGATGTGAACCCCGTAAGTACCGATATGTCACCGCACATGTCCTTTGGGATCCTTTCTTAGCGCGCGCACACCGGGCCACACGAGCCACGTACGTGTGGTGATGATCGTTTGACACTTCATTTCACTCAATGTCAATGGGCGTGAACATGGGACGAAAGAAAAAACGCTACACAACCCACCATTTTGACACGGGAGTCAATCGTTACAACACTGCGTCATAATGGCCCGCGCCTTCTCGGCGTTAGAGACCGGGCCTGTTGCTGTGAAGGTCCTAAAGTGCGAGTTCCGGACTTCTCGCAACACCGGAGGCAATGAAGTGTCGACGTGTCGTGCTTTTATGTTTGCCAGATGTTGAAAGGCCGTGCGTATGTGCACCCCCCCACAGGATTCTTAAGCGGCGCACCCGATCTACCCGCAAGCCGATGGGTGGCATATTGTTGACGTGCATACGCAATGCGTTTTTTTTCTTTCCTTTACATCTCCGCTGCTTGAGTTATTTCTTCGAGGCGCTTTACGCAGTCTGTTGGCGGTGGATTTAAAGAACTCGCACCCGTTTTTTTTTCTTCTCCTTCTTGGACGAGATATTGAGTACCTCCTGCCGGAAGATTATGAGTTTTTGATCGGTTTCGAAGCGTATTCTTGTTTTGTTTGGTCTCCCTTTTCGGGGTGTGACCAGCTTATGTTGGTGAGCTTACACGTAAGCGGAAAGCCCACAGAGAGCAAAAAAAAAAAACCAGAGCGTGAACCGGCGGGCGAGGTGTTACATTTTCTATTATTCTTGGCTCAAGGCTAATGAATCGTTAACCAACAATTGGAGCAATCGGGGAGAGGTTGTTTTCATCCTACTACTTTTTTATGCCTTAAGGCATTTATTTTGACATCTGTTTTAGGGGATTCCGGTGTGTTTTTGTGCGTTCGTCGTCTTTTAATTCCTCTTACGTTTTTGTTTATTCGACCGACACTTACTACTGCGTTTTTTGGGATAACATGTCGGTGATCATTTATCATGAAACAAGGTCAGGCCCTTCTCCCTGCCGGAGGAGATGGTGCCTCAAAATTTCTTCCCTTTCGAGGCGCGACCATTCGTGCCATCAATAATCGTGGATGGCCCGTAAAAATCTCACCAACAGCAAAACAGTTTGTAACGGATTTTTCACTCTCCGCCATAAAACTGGCCCCGAACAAACACTCATACTTCAGTGTGAGTGGATCGGGCACCCGCAAAATCCCGCCAGCTATAGTGTCTCTCGGAACGAAAACAAAACGACACACCGGTTGCCAGCGCCGGCATCGATGAGTGGGAACAACCCCTTTTGGTGCAGCCGAGAGAAAAACTGCATCCCAAAGGCACACACACACACACACGCGGGGTGGATGAGGAATTTGGGAACAAAAATCGACACATCGAGAGGAGAGGAGTCGTAAAATTTTATGACTGTTTTTTTGAAAAACAACACCGTTCCTCGAGGGTCGTTTGGAACAGTTTCAATAAGCGTTCCGAACGTGCGGTCCCTGACGACAGCTCCAGCGCTGGTAGTTTATCAATCGCGGCACGCACCCGGCTAGCCGGCTTTTGAGTCAATTTAGAAATATGAAAACAATTTGAAAAATTTTAATCCTTCCACCCTGGACACCCCGCAAGCCCTGGGGTTTATGACTCTTTATGACACCATCGCCATCGTTCCCCGTTGCCATGCCGACAGACACGACACTGGTCGCAGCTGTTCGAGCGACTTGCACTTCTTTGTGCACGGTGCGCAATTGTAAAGCCATCACAAATCAAAGCTCTTGAATTGCATGCGCGTTCAACACGAACTGAACACAAATTATCCATTCCCAATTCCTGGCATGCGCGACGCGAAAGGTTAAACCGTTTTGAGGAAAATTTATTTCCCCTCTCACGACATGGGTTGGCTAGGGAACGCGTGTTTCCACGCGTGGTTTTTCCGTCCGGGAAGAGCAGATTTATGGATTTATGGAGCCCAAGCGGTCTTCTTGCCTGTGCGAGCTCACGCTTATGCCGCCACCAACGCGACTAGTATTCCCGGCCCGATTATGCCCGAGAGAGTGGAACGAATGCGAAGAAAAAGGTGGAAGCGGACATTGCATGACCGTCCGTTTGCCGAATGTGGCTTCCGATCCATCTTCCGGAACAGGTGGGAACATATTTCCACCGGTTCCCTCTCCCAAAGCTCCTCCCTAACCTAATTTCACCTTCTCGCCTTCGTTCGAGTGGCAGCAATTCAATCAAAAATGATAAACGGGGCACACGGGCAAGCAAGCAAAAAAAAAAGTTCACGGGAATTGGTGTCTCGGTTTTGCGTGCTCGTGGTCTCTTCCGTTGTTGTTTGAGTGAAGATATATTAAATAGGACCGTTTTGCTTAATAAAGACTGCAAAAGAAGCTGTTACATGTGTAATTTTGGTGTTATTTTATTGTGATTGCATACCTTCAGGCGCTTTTTAAATAAAAGATTAGTAAACGTTCGCCTAAATTTATGTAATTTATTTTATAAATTTAACATCGCAACAAGACAGACAAGCAGCAGACAAGAAAAGACTTCTGCTTCTTTATTGCAACTCGTATCCAGCAAGGAAAACACACACCCATAAGGACGCGTAAGGGCACAATCACGATTACGGCTTGGTAAAGACAATTTACCACGGCAACCACGGCAGCGTTGGCGTTTGCCGTCGTTTGTCTGGTGAAGAAAAATTGGAAAATGTGATCGTTTATATTCTCATCACCGTGTCGCCGAGAAGCCAGCCACAGCACACACACACACAATGCTGGCGGTGCTTGCCGTTACCATCATTTATCAATCGTTCCATCGTTCATCTGCGCCCACCCGCTCACACACGCTGTATCGTTTATTGAATTTTCCGCCAAATAAATAAAAAAGGGAAAAGAAAAGCGCTCTACAGGTTGGGAAAACCCCCCCACTGCCAGGTAGCAAGAAAAACACATAACGACAATCGGCAGCTCTGCACAACACATCCTCCCAACAACAACAACAACAAAAAAACCCTCCTCGGGAAGCACCTTCCAATATGCTTAGTCATGGAGAAAATTGGAGATTCCTTGGAGTGTCGCAACCCCGTTGCTGTTGGCTCGAGAGCATGTTGGTAAGAAATATTGCCGGCATAACGGGGTGCTCGCTCGCTTTCGTGTTCAATGGACGTATTTTAAAAGCACCTTCCGAACACAAGAAAGCTTGCAGTACTTCGCAATACCACAAAAACCACCAAAATAGAATAAATCCACTCAGAAGACTCTCTCGTGGACCTTTTTCGTTTTCTGAGCGCTTCTAATCCGATTTCAACTCAGCTGCTGCTAATCACCCTTAAACTTACTTCCCTTTCGGGGGTTTTTCGGAAAATAATCCTTTTCCCTTGCCGCCGGACGGCTCAGTATCGATTTCAAACGAGACAAGCTGTGGTTCCTCCCGATTGCAACAGATTGCTCGACACGATGGATTGTAAAACCGGAGCGCTTCCGTTTCGTACGATATCGCTCGGCGGAAACTGTTCCGAAATGAGGTTAGCGAACCGATTTATCCTTCCCCACCCAGCCCGGCAAGGTGGAGTGGGGGGAGAGAAACGAAGTGTTCCAACAGTAGCCAAATCTGACCAAAGTGAGCCTCGCGAGTGGTGCTGCCACCATTCGATTGACATTGAAATATGCGGTGGAGCACATCTCATTGGGCACGCACGCGCCTTCATATCGGAAAATAAAAAGCTACTCGAAAAAAACAGGTCTGGGTGCGACCTTACCATAGATCCCGCGTCTCGGCATGCATTTGTGTTTGCCTTGAGCTATATAAAACCAACAAAACAAATGTTTTTCGAGACCTGGTCTGCGGCCATCGAAAGGTGCGAAGTTTGTTGGAAGGAAAAAGAGCAACAGCAGCATATTATAAAACTCGAATGCGTTTCCTTTCTTCCTATTCGCTTTTCACGCACCGCTGGGCTTGTGCCATGTTGAGACATTGAACCGAGGCGCGCGCTCGCCTGTCCGCCGAACCGTGGCTTCTAAAACCCCTCAACTTTAAATCAATGTCAGCCGAAGGTACATCTCGGCTAAATGAAAACTATCAGTGTGCAACACGAAACTTAACAACATCGCGTTTATCGCTTTACGATTGTGGGTACATGCGCCTCAAACCCCGGGAGGGTTTTATGAGGTACAAGGAACGGCGCGCGATGCTTGTCCTGATTTCCTACAAGGAACGACCGGATCATCGATCAGTGGACGGGACTGGCAAGTGCGCAGCCTATACTGCTCGAGGTTATGCTCGAGGACGGCGTTGAGACCCCGCTCTAGAATCAGAATCATCAGACATCAGTCGTAATACGAATCATAGCGTAGTGTTCGATTCTCCAAATAGAATTCTGAGAATAAATTATAGATATCCAGTATGTTGATCACTCCAGGTCCAGGTCTATCAGAGATGTTATTTGGACTCAGAATCTTATTCAATGTCCAATGACCAGACTTTGATAGATACAGCATTTAATATTCCAGAGTTGAAGTTATCGCAATATTTCTGATCGACCTAAAGGAGCTTATGGTGAAGTTGTTCAACAATTCCTCGAGCTCTCACCGAACCTGTCCTACTCTTTTTTTATCGTACACACCAGAGTTCTAGAGCATGGCCTCCAGGGGAAAAGGGCACACGTGTAACGTCTTTAGCCGGTTACTGCTACACCTCATTAGGCAAAAGCGTATAATCGTACCCCAAGACGATGGCGACACAGAAAACACACGACCGATAACAGGCACACAAGGATAAGACAACTTTACAGCCGGAACCCAGTAAACCGCCATCGACAGTCGCATGTCATAAATGCACATTCGTTAAATAGTTCAGCCAGGCGCACTGAACCGCAACAACGAACAACTACTCGAAGGTCGCAAAACACTTGCTGGTGGTGACCAATTTCAACTTGGCTCGTGCCGGCGGTCATCGCGTGTCCTCACTATCACGTTGGAAAGAAAGTGGAAGTAAACTTCTTATAACCTAGCGACCGATCAAGTGTGCATAGCCATAAACCGTCAAATTGTGCAACCTCGAGTTGCACCATATTTTCATAAACGAATATGCAAGCTGCAACACGACGCCGATGACGTTCCGTTATTCCCTCCATTAAAAAGTGTGGCGCACGTGAGTGAATAAATTACGGAGCTCGTCCCTGGTTGCTCCTTCCCATCTGCAAGGGATCTCTTCGTGCACGTTCTTCTTGATGCGACCGAAAAATAATTAAAAACGTATAACTTTCAAGTGGCGGAAAGGCTTAACCATAATAATTCGAACCGAAAACGGTCGAGGGTGAAGATGGAGAGCACGCGTGGGGAGAAAAGAAAAGGGGGATAGACGCACCTGTGTGAAGTACGATGGTAGTACGCAGCGCTGGTCATCCAGACGCGAGCTTTGGACGCGTTCGAGCAGTTCGAACAGGTCGTGTGTTGCGCCGCGCAACCGATCCGGGCTCGTGGTGGCGCTCTTGCTGCTCGGCGCAGTGGTGGTCGCGGACAGACCATTCTGTTTCGCGTTTGCCGCTGCCGTCGTCCACCCGCCCATATGTTGACGCCTGTTGGAAAAGGAAAAGGAAAAACGGTGAGTCAATTACAGCAGCAGTAGCGCGTTTAATGTGATATTAATTATGTTTTATCTACGCTGGTCACAACTAAAACCGCCACCATCTTCCGAACTAGACTTCGGACGAACTCTACAGCACCCTCCTTTTCGGTAGACGAATGTCACAAGCCGGCAGAAAGCATCCTTCACGTTTTCCCAAGCGTTTTAAACTGGCAATGATTGATCGTGTTTATTGTCGCTTTCGTTTGGCTCTGACGTCCCTCCACCCAAAGCATGCCTCAGATGACTAATTGATGCCGCTTCAACGACGAGTTGTCTCGTGGTGGTCACTCGATCGGGCTGCCAGTAAACTGGTTCCAATTTGAACAACTGACCGCTGCTGCTGTTCAGTTCTGTCGATCATTATTACATCTACATCCGAAAGACCCACCCCAAAACGGTCGCGGTTGCTGTCGGCCGGTATCGGATTAGAACAAATTAATTTAATCGCGTCCAAGTTCGGGCAGCAGCCGTTTGCTGACAACCTTAACTGGTTGGCCACACACACACACACAACCGAAGTGGGTGCCACGATTAATGATCATTTACCGATGCTGATTAATTGTTACACATGCCGTGGAGTTGTTCGATTGTTTGGGAGACGCGAGTCGGTAAGAAAAATGAAATGGCCACTCGCGTATCACGTTACTGCGCGCGGTCCGCAAAAGGCAGCAAACCGGGATGCAACTAGATGCAACAAAATGCGACTTTAATTGGACGACGATGATGTATGGGATGGCGTCGGTTTCAGCCAGAGGACAGATCGAGATCGAGGGAGGAACTCTAGGACTCCTAGCCCAACTAGCCGCTTGATTGATGATGTTTTGATAAGAAGCAACAGGCGGTAGCAAGTCCACACAGTAGTATTGTAGCTCTGAGAGAATTAATTTTAATAAAGCGCACATAAATAATGAGGGTGTAATAAATTTAAATCTAGCTGCTAAATGCTAAATATCAATTTCCAACGCCAAGACTTACGATCTCCAATCGGACAACAAAGGTTACAACAAATCAAACTGTGTTATTGTAATGTTCATGGTCCAAAGTGAGTGACCACTTCAACTAGCGATGAAAAAAAAGCCGTTTTTAATACGGAAAATCCGTTAATCCCTCTTAAGCATTCATTATCGAAGGTGTAATAAAGTTCAAAAACTCGATCCTTGATACCATACCCTTCGGATGCAGATCCGGATGAGCAGGACACATGCACACACACACTCTCTCTCTCTCTCTCTCTCTCTCTCTCTCCCTCACAGAACTCAAGTATCATCGAGTAAATCCTGTTCAAATTAAGTCCAGCTCTAGAGTCCAGTGCTAGACCAGGCCAGTGCTTGACAGACCCCAAAAAGAATAGCAGGACAAAGAGGAAATAGCACTCGAGCGGGAACAACACACAGCCAGGGCTGTTTATTATTGTTGATGTTGCTGCTGTCAGTTGTGCTAAGTGTGTGTGCTCCTATGTGTCTAGGTGTGTGTGATTTATTCATAATCAACATAAGAGTGCGCGACGATGACAAAATGATTTATGCAGCGTATTCACCGTTGCATCCGGACCACCCTTTTTTAGCTGTTCTGAGTCCTGTGAAGGACATTCAGCATGGAAACGTGTGCCTGTGTGTGTATGTATGTGTCCGATTTGCTGGTGTGTAAGCCAGTTGTAATGCTCGTAAGTGAGCATCCCCCTTTTCGATGCTCACCCCGTCCGAGGTCCGAGAGCATGTACGACGGAAAAAAAATCCGCTTCGCCCCTACTTTAACGGAACGGGGTGGTTTCGATGCAAATAGATCATTTTGTGTTTGAAAGCAAACACAGGGAAACAATTTTCATAATCACCAACACCATATTGCAATGCTTGAAGCACGTGTTGTGGGGCCCGCTCGGCGAACGTTTGGTCAAAATAGGGAAAACGGCAAAGTGAGCATCGAAATATGATCACCCGTCAGTCCCTGCTGCAGGACGAAGCAGCCTTCCGACGCACACCGAAATGGCTAATGAAATTCAATTCATCCCGGAACCGAAATCATAACCCTTTTTTCTGCCACCGCGTGCTGTGAGGTTTGAAACAAAAGGGGGAGGGTGCGGGGGCTTGGGAGGTGGAAAGCTTTTTATTTCTGTGCCGTTGTCCTTGTTAACCCGGAAACACTGACACAAACTGGCTAGCATTCCGGGAAATTTTCCAACCGAACGTTTTTTGGACGGGTACAATGTTCCGACACAGCCCATTTCGGCCTCACTCGGGAAGTGGGCATGTCGGCGCAAACGGTGCCCAGTATCCATTCTTCGGACAGGTCGGTTTGATGTTGGTTTATGGGCAGGGGTTACCAGAGTGCTCTCAGCTTCATTCCACCAGGTATGGGGCGCGCACTCGACCAAGATCATCTGCATATTTTGAATTGCACTCTTCGGTGGTGCGCCTCCGACTTGTATTCCATACTAACGCTCCACAGCTCCTATCGCTCTCATCGCCCGCCGGAACCCACTTGAATGCAGCATCATTTTGCTTCATCGCATTTCACCGTGACCATTGGCCGGTTCTGGGGGGGGGGGGGGTTCTTCACCGGAAACAAGAAGGTGGGCGGAACATTTCCTAGATTCTCTTCGCTCCATTCATTCGTACGCACCCGGGACGCGTCCGTGTTCGTTGTGCACTGTTGCATAACAACCGGGTCAGTCTGGATTCCGAGGTCCGATTTATCAGCCCCACACGGGAGTCGAGTCGGTGGTGCCGCCTTCCTAATGGGAGCCTGGGAATATTCAAATATGTTTCACCCAGCTTCACCGACTGACAAGCGGTACGGTGGTTAGCAGCAATGCATCTGACAGGCGGCTCGAGCAGAATACGGACGCTTGTTCCAGGTGTGTGTGTGTGTCCATCCCTTTAACCCCTCGTTGATACCGGAAGTGTACGGTCACTTGCTCACTTTTACGGTATGTGCAAAATTTATCTCAACCCCTTTTTTTATGGAGTTTTGCTCTTCTTGCAATACATGCACAACACCCATCGGGTGGTGGTGTTGACTGAAGCGGTGGGCTTTGACATTATCCGCACTGAATCATTGTAGCGCGATTGCAACCCTCCCGGAAGGTGTTACCGCCACGCCATAATGTTGATCAAACAAATGCAAGCAAACATCGTAAAATATTTGCCTAAATAGAATTGTTTTCGGGCTGAAGTGTGCATCTTACTAGTGGTTGGATTGCATTGTACGCGTTTTGGGGTTGCAAATGAATTCTGCAAACAGCAATTCCCATAAAACGTAAAATATGATTGAATTTTTAGCATAAATTAGTAATTTAGGAAGAAATAAATTAAGGCGTAGTTCCCTGGTTCCGGTTCGCCTCTCGTTACCCTTCTGTGCTCTTGACATTACCTACCAGGACCTCCGAGATTGCCCTGTCCCTGTGAGAAGGGGTGTTCAGCCACAACCTCTCCCAATTTGCATTCTGATGTACGTTCCGTTTTTTTCCGAAATGAACTTTTTAATTTCTACTGATCCAATCTAAACACCATCTCGGATCGGTCTCTGGATGACACGACCCGGAGCCTCTCACGACCCTCTCAACTCGGGTCGGGTGTACGGCCGAGCGAGGGGTGCTGTCCCATTTGCTAACTGTTTTGCATAAATCTAATGTGCCCACCCGGAATGTATGCAACAATGCGTATCGCACACGTTACACGCAACACGGTACCCGAATGCAGTGAACTGTGTGTACGATTCTTTTGGCAGGCTTAATTTAAACAAACGCATTGAAATGTATGCACTTAAGCAAACAACACCCGTAACATTGCGGACTGTGTGTGTGTGTGTGTCTGTTTTGGGATGTTCCAGTCGAATGGTGTAACAGATCAATTTCTAGATAAATATGCCACAAGTAGCATTAAATTAGCTAACCTTTATGGTTTGAGGAAGGATTAGACGGCAGTACGATTTGACTTTTAATTGTTTTATTAAAGTTAAGGATTTTTATATATGACCATGGACACCATGGACAAAATTATGGAAGAGCCCAATTAGACTTGTAGGTTTTTAAATATTTTGGTAATGATTTTCATTATAAAATATTTAAATATTTTTTTAGAAATTCGTGCACTACTGCTCTTAATTCCTTTATGAGTCCTTTATGAATTAACCATAAAAAAATAAAAAAAATCATATCTTGTACACATCAAACCACCATAAAACAAAACATTAATTCTCTTCATCCAGTGTCTGTTCAATTTGTCGAATCTCCTTCCTTCCCTATTGCGCAGAATTATTCGTTTTTTTTCTCTCTCTCGCTGTGGCCAGCTTAAGGTCGCTTAGAACGAATTAAGCCTCCACAACTACCTTTGCCACCCGGTGGGAGGTGGTGTGATGAAATGTTCCAAACCAATCCGAGATAATCTCTTCATTCTATCTATTCTTTGACCGTCAATCCAAACACCGGGTGCTGATGAGTTCATCCCCGGCGCACCCGACTGGCCGATTTTCATAGCCAGTTGCTGGAAGGGATCAGCGCCGTTTTTAATACACACGCAGCAAAAGTATTAGGATTTACACTCATCACCCCATCATCAGCCCGCTTGTGCGAGGACTAGCCGACGAGCGCACGCTTCTACATCCGACCGAACGTGTTCGCCCTCGAACCCGTTGAATGAGGTTCAGTCGTTACGGTTGGGTGAACAGATTGAAACGTAACGCGTAACGTTACAGCGCCGATCGTACAGCTTGTTCACCAATTGATGATGACGCGCGCGCACGCACGCTCGAGCCGTCGTGGCCTCGAAGATGCGATGCGAGGTTATGTGCCATCGATTGTTGTTGTGCAGTTTGATTTTAATTTAATTATTTTTACGCTAGCACAGGCAGCGATGTGCGGTGCCGGTTGCCGCGGTTCTAACCGGTGGTATAAGAAAAGCGGGGTTTGTAACAAGGCAGCGATCAAGGGTGCTTCCAGCAGAAAAAAAAGATGTCTTCCGGTGTTCCGGGTGCGATGGGAGAAGAGGATTTTTCTTCTTGTAATCGTTAGTACGAGAAAAAAAAACGACGTTAAAACTGCGACGTTTCATCCCACATCGTTTCAGTGCGGATCATCTTACAGGGGTTTTCAGTTGATAAAGCATATCACCTACTCTTGATGATATATCTTGACCAAATGAGTCATAAATTGTAGCACATTTTAACACAACAATAAGTGTGCCATGACCGGTTAAATACTGAATTTTTGAAAGAAGCAAACGAACAAATCCATCTTCAGGAATCACAGCTTGTATATCTTCTAGTTCGACGAGGCGTTTGTGATTGTTGTGTATTGAAGCGATCCTTTATCGCATTTTTTTACAGTAAAGTCTTCTTCATGCTTTCATACTTCCGAGCTTAGCATTTGAATAGGACAAACGTTTGGTTTTTGGTGAGCCATACTTTAGCCATAAAATCTACCTCCGTTGCTATAAGAGTTATAGAATCTTTCCTATATCAACTGAAACACCCTGCAAACTACCGATCATAATGGGCATGTGTGGGAAGGGAAGAAAAATCAATAATTCAATCTTGTTTGCAGATCGCGATACACGTCAAAGGTTACACATCGCACCATGAAGCTTCTGACCTGGTTTAAACACACGCACACAAACATCCGCGGAGCGCAATTAACAACGCAAAGTAAACACTAAATCAATGCTAACGTATATGACCTTCTCGTGGGGGTTACGATCGAGCAAAAAAAACCGATGCATCAACCATTTGAAATACAAATTAAAGTGCAGTAAGAAAACGATCCGATGCGGAGGAAATGACCGTCCGCCACACGAAAGGATAATAATTAAAATCAATCCCAATGCCATAAAACAATGATTGTCCAGGGTCAAAGTGGCGCTTAAACTCTGGCCTGATGCGAGGCTTGTAAATAGTTCCTTCGCTTGCACTAGGCGAGCGATGCGAAGCAAAACATTTACAATTGCAACTAGAGGCACACTGATTATGGGATGGGATTAGAAGGAAGAGAGATGATCATTATTTATTTACCAACATAAAAACCGACCGGGTTGTTTTGATTCCCATGATAGGTCCCTTCTATCTGGGGCTCCTCTAGCTTCTAACGAGAATCGATGGGTGTGTGTGTAAACATTTTGCAGAAAAGGAAAATCAATTTACCATTAACTATCCACGGCCGAAGACGATGGCGTAACGATCATCAAACATCAAAAGGAATATGCGGATACGGATGATATAAACAAATCCTTGCGGTTTGTCCTAGCCTTTCCCATCGTTTCCCCTTGATGCATCGTTGCATCAAAGGACCAAACACATCATACACCACAAAGCAACAAGATGCATCATTATATCGGACGACCGTTGCATCGTCTTCCACGCTCATTCTCCTCCAGTTCTCCCAGCGGGAGGCTGTGTTTTTGCATAATAGTTCATAAACCCGCACGATAATAACAATAAAAATTCGACACAACATATCGATCGTGTAATAACGGCTTACCACCGGCGGGTCGGTACCTTCCACGGAAAGCAAATTGCGGGTTCTCCGACCATTCTTCTCCCGCTTAATGATGGTAACGTCTTACCGTCACCGGTTCATCAACGAAGGGTGACACCGAACGGGCAGAAGGAGAACGAGAAGAAATCGTCCCCTTGTTCGTCAACCTGAGAAGAATTCATGCCATTTCCATCATTTATCACCTGTACCTCATAAACGTCCTGCAAAAACGTTGGAAGCAAATCGCATCGCGGTCCTCCCCGAACTGGAAAACCCTTCAATGGTATAATAAGCCTCTTTTCCGCATCCCTTTCTAGCCTCGCGTACCGAATCCTTTCCGCGCATGCAAAACAACAATAAAGTGGTGAATTGTGTTTTGGGCTTTTCTTCGAGCTCAAGCCATCCCAGTTCCGCGGCGGGGTACCTTACACAAATACGCATGTGGGCTTTTAAAGAAAAGTCTCAAGGAGAAAGCGTAATTGTTTCACTTTCTGGCTGTACTGCGGCAGGACTTCATCACAAGAAAAGTGCCATTGTTGCGACACGGGAAGTTGACTTCCTTTCTTTTCTTTATCCTCAGCCGGGGGTCCGGGATTTAAGGCCGAGAAAAAAAGGGTGATCGTTTTCCATAATCGTGGGTAATGATTTTCCTGGTTAACAAATACCGAGCGCATGCATGATTTGGTCTAGATCGTCTAGCTCATCGCCCTCCTGCTCGTCAAGAAAAGCTGGGCAGGGTTGTGTCGTAAAATATTAAATCTAAACGTCGGGAGGGGGGACGGACCACATAAAGTTTAGCGTTTTAATGCTTCCTCGACAGTTGTGAACTTCAACAATGTACGGGTCTTTATGAGTAGTTCCAGCAATTAAATATTTCACACTCATAAAATGTTTCGTCATGAGCCTTATGCTTGCTTTACGAGCAGGTCCGACTTTACGAGGCCCTCGGCTGCCAAATTCTGGAAGTGCGAAAAACAGGCCGTCCTGTGGCTGGCAAAATGTTGGTCCACCTTCCGCATATAATCACAGTAAATCATTCACGCACAAGACGGCATTCCGAACCCGGCAGGAATGTGCCAACACATTGCATTCTTCCGCAATTCGCACAGCTGACCACCGGACCGACATCAGTTCCCGTTTTTGGGTTTCCTCCTCCGAGCTGCCCAATTATCCGAGTCCGAGCCCCGGCGAAGAAGAAGAAGAAACTTGGCCCAGTGAGAGAAGGCTAGCAGTCGGGGTAGCCAAAACAAAACCGAAATAGCCACCAAAAGAATGGGAACCGGAGCCAGAGAAAAATCATAAATCAAGATCTTTTAATAGCTCTGTAATAACAATGACTACGCACATATCCTCCTCCTCCTTCTGCGGGCCTTTTTCTTCCCTTCCCTCTTCGCAAAAACCCGGAAAACGAGGGAAGGAAATATACAAAGCAGCGCGTCCGACCAAATTTCCCACCGTGTGGCAACAATTTCACGGTACGCAACTCGCCAACTCGCCCGGTCGAAAGAACGCTTCCACCAAGATTAAGAGACAGTTCTTGGCTGTTTCTGCACGCGAGATTTGAATATCGGGCCGGTGGCCAAACCAAGGGGGAAAACCCGAAACAAAAAAACGAAAGCCCCGAAAAACAACTTTCACTAACCGATTTTCGGTCGCTCTGTGTGTGTGTGTGCTTTAGAGAAAGAATTTCTTTTTTTTCCCCCTATTAAGTTTCCGTGAGGTTTTCTTCGCGGGTTTCTCTCCATTCTTCAATTGTGTGTGCCACGCAGTTTATCGCGCATTTTTCACGGCGCCCTTGTTTAATACGTACCGGGGAATGGGGGAAAAAAAGGGGTGAATTTTCGCTCGGCGCCCCGGAACCACCGAAAAACGCAGTTCCCAAACGCGCATTCTTGTCAACGCATATGCTGCGCGCGCGTGATTTGCATTGTTTAAGGGAAAAAATTGTTTCCTAGGTAAAAGAAATGCTTCAAGAAGGGTTCTTCTTGTGAGGGGAAAGAAAAGGGCCATTTTAATAATTCTCGTTCTCGCGACGCTAATCGTGGAACAAGTTCCTTGCTCAATTTAAAAAAAAAATGCACCCCAACTGCTTTCGTCAATCAACCACTTACTGTTGCGTCTTGGTCGAAGTTGCGCTGTCCGCTACCCAAAGCCTCCCTCTTTGACAGACATTTTCCCTTAAATTTTCTTACCAATCAAAAACAACAACGGGAAGGGAAAGTTGTTTTCACGATGGGAAATTTGTTTTTCTTGACCGGATTGCATTTTTTCGCTCTCCTCGTAAGTGCCATCAATCGACGTTTCTCCTTTTGGCAGTCTGTGTCCGGTTTTTTTTTTTGCGATTTCCTAGGGGACAAAGACCCCTTAATCTTAATCTCTCGGTGCTGCTGCGCCCTTCAGATGACCATTTGAAGTTTGCTGGTTTAAAGCCGAGGGACCCGATGTACGATTTGAGCTTCCGAACGTCGGCGCATCGGATCACAGGCAACGGAATCGCCCTTGAAAGAGTCGCCGTCAGGAGTCCTCGATTCGTTTTCGGAGAACAAATCGATAAGTCATCCCCGCACAAGGCCTTTTCGGTTGGTTTTTTTGTTGTAGAAAATCCATTTTTCTTGCCGATGGACGTTTCCCTAAACGTGTCTTGGTAGCCAGCCGGGCGAGCGAAAGGCAAAAGTCAAGTGTCACTCTTGAAAAAAACGGTTACGCTATTGCCGGCCGCGTTTGCAACCACCAGCATAATTTGCGTGAGAAAATCTTCTCCGCGACGTTCAAGTTCGCTGTCGAACGATGTTTTATGGGTTTATTTTTGTATTTTTTAAGATGAAATAAAAACAGGACGAACAAAAGCGTTCCAAGGGCTTCCGGAAAGAAAGTTTGACATTTTGCAATGACGAAGTGTACTCAAGGACTCGAGGCCGAGACCGTCGGGGTGAGCAATGATGCAAATTTTGCGCACAGTCATTTTAATGGTGATTCTGGTTTAATGTGGTTTTAACATTTAGCATACACTTTGTCAATCAATTTTTACGACGCTTTTCCGGTTATTCCCCGGAATGGGCAACGAACAGAAGCAAATTAGCAAAATCCATTTTTCTTGGTCCTACAAGATTGCACCGAGACGTAGCGACATTAAAAAACTTCAAATTGCAGGGTTTGCTAGCTCTATTTTTAGGTAATTTTTAACTTGCGTTGAACTCGCCTGAAACTCGCCTTAAAGGCAAGGAAACAGTTTGTAAAGAAGATCTCTCAGATCTCTTTTTGATACGAGATGGATATCTGTCTTTCTACCCCTTTTGTACTGTCAATCGTTCGAGATGATTTCGGGAGAGCTGTTGTAGTTGAAAAAGTCCTTTGCAAAGATGAAAAATGCTCCCAACGGTTCTAAAATTAGCCTAAAAGCCCTGCAAACCACTTCCTAGTTGAAAAATGTTAACCGATTTACATTTTAACAGTTCCGCAAATTAAAACCCAAACCCACCCTCCAGAAAGTGTCTGTTATTGGCCGGAAATCAATTTTACCCCTTTTTGCCGTGACATCCTTGCCGCCTTCCTCGAAGGAAACCATCATTTTCTCTCGCTCTCGACTAGGATATCCTCCTGGTCCTGTGGTTGTGATGACGCAAACCGTACCAAAAAAACCCTCCAATTCCCAAAGGGTAATTTCGATTTTGTGGAGCAGAGTCCGTTTGAGGCGTAATTGCAGTTGCGTTTAGCTTGGTTTTTTTTTTAAACAAATTCGGAAAACAACATTAAGGCAGAAAAAGTGACAGAAAAAGGACGGACTGTTTGCTGTGCAACCCCCGCAGGGAAGAAAGCGGATCCCGGAACGTAAGGGACAAGAAAGAAGTCAGCGTTTTGCACACAATGCACACACCCGAGCAAACCCTCGAAACAACCGGCTCAAGACGATCATTTTGGTTCACCGCAGGACAACGGCTTTCTCTCCTTTCCAGGCCCGAAAGCCCGGAAGGGTTTTTTAATCGCTCTCTTGGGGTGCTACTGGCATCACCTTTTTTGCTCTGCGGGGTTAGTGCTGGCCAACGCTGGAAAGTCTCTTGAAGGCGTTTCCCATCGATATTGCACACTTCCTTCTGCCAGGTGTCGTCCGTCCTTCCGGGTGCTTCCCTAGTACCGCCGTTCACGGGGTGTGATGGAAAAATAATGATCGATTTTTTTTCTGTTTGCCGTTCTGCGTTCCGATGTTTCTCATTTTCTTTAATGAGGTTTCGATTTTTTTTTTGTTGGTGGACGGCTTCCGAAACTCCTTCGACTTCTGTACCGGTGTCTGTGTGTGTGTGTCCCTAAGGAGTTGGGATTCGCTTTTTTTGCCTTTCCTCTGCCCCCCCGTGGTGTGATCCTGTTAAGGCAACCGATGCCCAAGCTGATTCTGAGCTTCGGAGGTTCTCACCGGGTGGGGCAAACACAAAAACGCAGCAGAAGTTTATCCTTCGCCCATCCGGGAAGTATCCCGATGCCTTCAATTTCATGAAAATGTGCTTTTGATGACTTCGTCTTGGCGTGGGAATCGCCACAGCCCGCCGATAGTCCGGGTTCTAAAACTCGCCAAAGCTGGTAACATTCTGTCTACCAGCCACACCACAGCAAGCAAGCAAAGCAAAAAGCGGATCACCATTCAAAGTCCACAAAGATAACCTTTCCGGGCATGCACAGCACAGCAGAACAGAGTGTGTACCTAGGAGACGGTTTTTCCGGTCTCGGTGGTCGACGGGGGTTTTGTTTGTCTCCCGTCCACACTGCTGCCCGATTGAATAGATTTCCGCAACTACATCCCGCGCATCGGGCGCACCAATTTTGGTCAGCCGTGGGCCCATACCTGTGTACCGCTCCTTCCACCATTCCAAAGGTTTTACGAGTCTCGATGTGCAATTTGAGTGAATGCTGATTAGTTTGCTTCCGGTCAAGCGCGGTTGTCACACCTTGCTACACAATCGAATGACGGCATAGGTTCGTACCGTTACCGTCAAGCACACCGAGAGCTTGGCCATTTTTGGCACTGTCAAGGTTCCGCATTCGTTTGGCACAGAAATAGGGAAATTGCGGGAATAAATCTACGCCAAACAGCAAACGGTAACGTCCACTGTTTTGCGCAATTGTGCAACATTGTATGACGACCGCCTCCTGCTGCGTGAACGTCCCTTCTCTTTTCTTTTTTCGGTGGGATGAAATATTTCATCCCTCCCTCCGATGGACAGCAATAACCATTATAATTACCCGGCCTCAGCAAGAAGCACGTACGGAGATTTAATTAAACCATCTATTCATAATCGAACCGTGCACGGTGAAACTTTGACAGCCAAATATGTCTCAATTCTAGTGATAACCACGCGAGATTGCTAACGGTGTGATCGCGGTTGCTCAATTTTAGTTCCGAAAAGCGCTAACGCTTCGATTGCTGTTAGATTCCTGGAGCACGGTATCGACACCGGTGTCGTCTACCGGTGTTCGCCCTTCGGTTTCGTCGGAAGCTTTCATCCGTGTGTGTTCCAGATGACTTCGGCACAATGTAACCACAGAGGACGTGTGTACACATCGTTTTGATTTTGGAACGGACGAGAATACGAGAATTCTCTCCACGGGGCCCTTTGCACGTTGCATCGGGTGTGCAGATAGACGGACACATTGACACTCGATGCCTTGAAGCCACATCGAGCTTCCGTGCTGAACGGTTCGTTCGTTCGGTTGGTTGCGTTTTTTGCGAGTCAGATTTCCTGGTTCTTGCAACTTCAAACAGACAATGCTCACCTTTCGAGACTTTGATGCTACATTTTCACGGCGTACAACTTTGAGACCCCCGTTCGATAGAGTTCTCTGTCGAAATTACATGCCCCTAGGGTGTCCCATCTCCAGCGCTCGATAGGTTTTCCCATCCCGATGTCCCAAAAAAAACCGCGCGACTTACGAGGGCTTTGTTTGTTTTGTATCGCACGTATCCAGCCATTTTTGTGAGGGCTCACACCGGGCGAAGGGGACCGATGCATCTAGATTAGTTTACGCGTGGGTTCCAACCGAAAACCGTGGGGTCTTTCGTCCAAAAAGCCCCCGGGATGGTGTAGGATGGAACGATGGCACCACCCTGCAAGCACTGAAATTTGATTCCGAACGCGTTTCAATCGCTAGTCGCCGACGCTCCGACTCATCAACCGCGACGCCATTAGTGCGCACGCACGCCCAACCCACTCCTGGAAGAGCCGTCCCATCTTCTTCGACAGTCTGACAACAACCGTTTAGTGACCACCTACAATCATCCCACGGCATCAGGTAGGCAAACAAGCACACACACACACACACACACACACACCTCTCTCAACATGATCTTGGAAGAATTAGAATTTTTAATTTCCTTCTAGATTCTAGACCAAGGTTCTTCCACGAGCTTCTCTCCCGGCCAAGACAAAGCTTTGCTAATTTTGGGAATAAATACCTCCGGCGAGGGCACAACCAGTAGCAGCTCGAGCCACCAAACACTTTCACCCCGGAGGTCTTAATGCGCTACGGAGGAGGAGGACGTTTTTTGGTGAGTCAAGCCGAAAACCGCTCACCACCAAACCTGCGCGTGGATCGGGCGGTCGCTAATAAATTCGCGTCCCTCCAATGTAAGGTCCCAGGCACCGGCAGAAAATGAAGACATTGGAGGATTCCTGCCCGGCAATCCGCCACGACTTCAATGCTTCCCTCGCTCGCTTAGCATACTAATTGGATGGTAATTAGTGTCTCCGAGTCGCTCCCTTCTCGCTGCGGATGGTAAATTGTTTTACCTTAATTAGCTCCGAACGAAAAGGTGACGCGCCGATGGCCGCGCGGAACACGGAGCGCGCGCGCGCGAATCAAAACCGTTCGGGATGGATGGATTCGGGGACGGTTTCTAGGAAAGCGCTCCGGTAGCTTTGGCAAATAAAACAAAACAAAAACCACCACCGCGTGCTACTACGTGCCAGTGATTAATTCCTTCGGGTCTCGGAACACGTCTCCGCTTCGGGAGACCACCAGAAAAGTGGTTGGCACCGAACCCCATTGTGTGTATTTTTTTCACCCCCTCGGTTCGGAAGTAGAATTTGCTTCTTTTGGAAATTGAATACCCCAACCGAATGGTTGGTGCTGAATTCCCCGAAGTGTTTATTTGCATTCTCACACGCTCAATTTGCCGACGGGAGGTCGGTAGCCCATCAGCAGCAGCAGCGTCACCCTCGTTGAGGACCAATCCGCGGGACTTGAATCTTCTTTCGCGTCCGACGGCGCATCATCGTGGTCACTTAGCCGCACCATATAAATCATGATGTGTCCCGCGATGCAACGCCGAATCCATTCGGTCATTCTTGAAGAGGGTAATTTTCTTTTCTTCCTCCCCTTACCAAGGGTGTGGTCCAGCTTTCTTCCCAACCATCGCGACCGTTATTGTTCTCGCTCGGGTGAGGTGAAATACTTTAAGCCGCGAATTTAAACCACCACGAACGTGAAGGGATTCACCCGGGAACCGGTAAAGACAAACAGCAAATGGCCCATAATCCCTGACCCTGTTCTTCCAATTCTGTCCATTCATCCAAGCAGCAAACCGTAGTCCAGAATGGGACACGAAAAAGAACCCACAGCGAGAATGGCTGCGCCCATTTGTTTCAATTACAACCCAAAATTTGTACCTCGTTTGCGGATTGTCGTTTCTTGACCTGGTCCTTGGTCGCTGTGCCCGATCAGTGGTCAGTTGTGACCCCTTTTGCTTGCTAATCCTCAGATCAAGCGGGTTACGTACCGGTGCCGACCGCAGCCGGCCTTTTCCCATCATTTGTGTCCCTCTGTCGGTCATCGTCGCAAAACCGCCCGAATGTATGCAACCCGTTGCATCGAAAGAGCTCGCTTTAGCTAACGCTTCATTTTAGAGAGGAAAGTTTTAATTTACACCAACTAAAAAACAAAAAGCCCCTCAAAAACTAGCCACTAACGCAACGAAGCGCACACCCAGCGATGGTTCGTTCGTTCGTACGGCTCAGCCTCATTGTGAATGCGCCCACCGAACCGCTTGATTGCGGCAGATCGGAACGGATTTGGAACGGAACGCAACTGAACGTAACACACGCACGCACGGTTCGTTTGTAAATCAACCGGTTATTTGTTTATGATTGTCACGTGTGTAAAGTGATCCAAAGCGGCGAACCAGTACAGCATAAGCTCACTACAATGCTGGTTCTCTGGTTGGTTTTATTTCAAGCCCATCCATTGCATCCGTAATGCAGCCGAAATGCTTAATGTTCTAAAGCGCTTTCCGATTGAATTGCTGCCAAACCAAAAACAAAAATCGCCCGCAACAATACCCATCCCTCTCGGCGTGGGTTCCTTCCGAGGATTGAGGTGTTAAACATGAATAAAACAGAAAGCGATACTTCTCTGTTACTGTCCAGAGTACCATGTCTCGGCAAAAAACATCATTCGAAAACATTTCAATCCGACCGGTTCGCACAATGTGGTAATGCGATATTGTTTGCTTTCAATTACGGTTCTATTATTTCAATAAACACGTTCCTTTGGAAGCGACAACAACGAAAAAAAGGATTTACCTTTCGCGCTCGCATCCACCGAATGTTGTTCTACCGGCCCTTTTATTTTCTAGCCCGGTTGTCAATATTTATGCGATTTGTAACAGGATTGGGTTGTGGTTAGGTTTTCAGTCACCAAAAAAAAAAAACGTAGGTCCCAAAAAATGCTCCCAGAATTTCATGGTCACCATTTAGACATTAGCTGAGTATAGCAGCGGAGTAGGTTGCGAAAAGGAAAATCCCAAAACAACACTACCGCCTCACGCCGCCCGGTGGCGGAAAATCCTCTTTCAAGCTTCGTTGGCAATGGCTTTGAGCTCTCTGGAAAAAAAAACCTCCGGAGCGAAGGGGTAAAAAGCTAAACAAAAATATGCAAATTGAAAACGATACTCTCTGAACGACCCTGCCAGTGTGCCCCGCGCGATCCCAAACTTGGCTTGATGAAGCTGTCCGAATGGATCGCGTGCTCCGAAAGTGCAACCGAAAGTGCAGCTGGTCCCCCGGGAGCGCTCTTGTACGCGCGTGCTAAGAGCGCTCTTGTGCGCTAATGTTTACGGAAATCGTGGGTTTCGAGTGCCGCCTGCAACCAGCAACCATGTTTGAATGCAGCTTCGAGAGCCCTGAATTAAGGCGCCAATTATTGTTTAATAAAGGAGCCACGCTGCCCACTATAAATCGGAAACCTATCGAAATTAAAGATGCCCTACAGTTGAAAATTATAGGGTAAATAAATCAATTCGAGTGCATTTCGGCGTAGCGCTCTGGGACACGGCGCCACTCCATTTTTACCGAAACTATTTCGTACTCTTTCGTGATCGAGTGGCCAAACACTCGAAAAGCAATTGGTTCGCGCGCGTTTCCCGCCGTGCTGTGTGGCTCGTGTGTAACTTGGTCGCCTCATGAACACTGCTGCGAATTGCTGCGAAACTCCTCACGCAAAGTCTCATGCGAATTGGAATTGTGCATGGATTCGGTTTTATCGTCGCTTTGGTTTTTTGGGTGAGTTGTTAAAATTGACGTCCACGCAAAACAAAAACGAGGAACAAAAATTGAGTAACACTCATCTTTCTTTCGATGCGAAACGATTAGGTTTTTTGTTGTTGTCCCACGTGGGTAAAAAAGGAAATGATTAAAGTAAGGGGGAACCAACAAAAAAAAACTTCAATGGCATTTTTTTCGAAAGAAATAATCGAACAAAACTAGCGCTTTAATAGATGTTGCTTTGGCAATTTGTTGGTGATTTAGTACATCGTGGTGAGATGAGTTTACGGCTCGTAAAAAATAAGCAGTTGCTTCGGTGGTGAAGGTGTCAATCACTTTACGCGCCACCACAGAGACACGGGACAGCAACCACACAACAAACGAGATGCGCACGATTTGCCTAAAGCTAGTTAAATAATTGATTTTTTTATCGTACCGCTGCCTAGGTGACCGCTACGCAATAGGCAACGCAGAGCTGTGGTGCGTGATGAGAGTGATTTGCCGAATGTGAATTGGGCATTGCGTTGGCCTTATTAAAGGATGACGAAACTACCCGCTTTGGTGGAAATCGCGCTTTTCACTAGTCACCGAGTCGAAGATCGGACTCTGTTTGCGCACGGCCACAATACGTCGATCAACCGGCAATCGGCAAGCCACCTGAATCACACCTGTGGCTGTCATAAAGTCATCATAAAAAGACTTCATTTACTTCGCTCGCCCTTAGAAAGGCAACAACACAGAAGCCTGAGCTTCCTTCTAACCGTCCTCTTAATCACCATCAATTACAGGCCCTGCTCTCCGGTAAAATAAGCGGAACACGTTTTACCACTGAAGTCCTGCCCGTCCTGTGTTCCAATGTTTTATGCTGCGCTAATGTCCCATCGTTTGACAGTTTTCGGTGATCTAATGAACGGGCAAAATAGAGAGAGAGAGAGAGAGACATCAACGCACCACTACTGCACGGAAAGGACACACCTTGAAGAGATCCCGATCATAGTCTGTGGACTCTGAGAAGCCACCTGAGCGCTGTAAGCGACGAACCTTTTTTTTTGTTTTGGGCGTTCTCCACTTTCTTTCTCAACGATCGAGGGCTCAGTTCGGCGCACGCAGTTCCGATTGGAATTTATTTATTACCATTCGTCGCCCATTTAATAACGGAAAATATTGACTACCGAGACTCGACGATGCTTTCGTTTCCCAATTAATAACCGCAATTAAAATAGTTTCCCTCTGTTTTGAGAGATTGCAGCGGTCCTCTGATCGTCCTATGAGAATATTTATGTGCCTACATTCCTATTCCACGCTTGCCAAGCGATACGTTGTCATCAGAATGCGGAGAGAAGGCAAAAAAAAACACACAAAACTAGAAAAACTAGAACACACTGAAATATATCCATCCATGCCAAACGGGCACGCTGCCGCTAGAGTTACTGATACTCATAAAGAAAAAACGTGATAGAAAGCAAGCATAACAACCGTAACGATAATTATCGTAGAATAAAAACCACGTAATTACTTCGCTGCTGCTACGCAAATCATTTCTGCGGTCACGTTTCGGGGTGCGCCTACTCGCGGTGGTTCGCGGTTTAGGCTTTCGCTGCCCAAGCACACACACCGCTACGCCACGGTTCCGGTTCCGATTTTGCCGTTATCGAAATTAGAATTATGTGCCCAGAGCTATTCCATCTCGCCGCAGAGGTGCATTACCGATTTTCCCGAGGCGTGCGCGCATTTCCCCCTTTTTGCGTGCTGCGTGCCAATGGCAGGATAATTGCCGATAATAGGGTTTGAATTCAAATGATATGACATTTGATATCTCCGAATGCCCTCCCTTCTTTTTATCACGCGGGGGGGTGTTCCGGATATCCGAGACATCCAAATGACACACTCGGATGGCAGAAATGTACATGAAACAACACCCATCGCGATACTCGATACCCGCGGGGTTCGATACTGCTCGGTCGAGCATTGGAGTTGGGCGAATAATCGATCCCTGCAATTTACTCTAGTTCAAAATGCAACCAGTCACACACACACATACACATAGACGGAAAATTCGATTCGACACCGATTTGCATCGCACCCCGTGACTCCCAGGAAAGGGGATGAATGTCCGATATACGGTTTGGGAGTAGTGGCAGCCTCATCCGACCTCGACCGTGTGTGACAAAACGGAAGAAGCAGCGCCATTACGTGGACGTCAATGGATGCGCAATTGACTGATGGGTTTTTGGGACAGGTCGCGCGTAACGATCGGTCGGGTTTAGCCGAAAGGGTGGTTGTTGAGCTGAAAATTATGCAAACAGCTACCACACGCCAGATTTCGGTGTGTGTGCGTGTGACAGTCGAGCGTGTATAACATGTGTAATCGCTTTATTGATAATTCAGCCACATGGAATTGAGGGGATTGAGCCAGGCGGACTTGGGGGCAACGGGCAGGAAGCAAATGAGCACCCTAAATGTAATGCGAGAGCGACGCTAAGATTCGATCGGATGTTATTTACGGGTCCGAAAGTCATCCTAGACGGGAGTCCGACCCCGTCCGTCTATGATGACTTTGACAAGTGATCCATGGAAGATGTTTAATTGATCGATCGCCGGCTTCAGGTATTGGAAAACGGTTCCCTCTATGCTTGGTCGCTTGGGCTAGGGATTTGATTTGTTTGTGTAAGAGCTTATGGATGGATGCTTGTAGTTTGTTTTTCGTCTTTTTTTTGTTGCAGATATAGTAACCATTGTCTATGTTTTTACAATTAATCACACAAAAAAAGGAGAAGCAATAACGAATTTATTATCGAAGAAACGAAAGGGATTAAAATGTGATACCGCTGATAAGTTCGCCTTTAAATCTAACATTTTACACACCGCTTCTGGGCCATCATCATCATCATCTTATCAGCCAAAATTTGCCAACAGAAAGCCAAAACATATTAGTGACCGTTCGTGATGTGCGATTGTGAGGTTTTATTTTCGGTTGAGCTAAAGACGCTAACCAACAACAGTGCTGACCACTGATAACGTGCTCAGGCACTTCGATGTTTCCTGCCCAACGTCGGCTAATGAGGACGGGGGCTTGCTCGTAAGATTATTCTTAACTGCACTCAACCGTTTCGGGATTAAATCAATCTCGCTGCAAGCTTCACCGGAAAGCGAACATTAAACACGCAGATCGGGCTAAAGAGAGAAGGAAAAAAACGTGCTTGCAGACACGTTAAAAAACCCGCTTTCTTAAATGCACTCACAATCACGCCACCAAGAGCAAGCGTACGCACAAGAACTTCTTTCCCCGGGTTCGAAGAATCTTACCCGAATGCAGTTGGCTGCATAACCGCAGCGAAGAAATATGGTCAAAATATTACAATTTCACTCCGGCAGCACTCCCTGCTACTTGCCGTGCTCAGCAGATGTGGCGCGAAAGGCTTCCAAACTATTCAAGGAATGCCATTGCGATTATTTTCTCCCTTCACTGGTATCACTTTTATTTCCCCGCGAGCGAAATTGGTTAAGGGGAAGTATCTCTGTAGGTATCGGGAAAAAAACGGGAATTCAAATCCGAACTCGCCGGCCCTCTCTCAGGGGGCCGTCATCACAGACTCGAAACCGGTTGTTCCTTAAGAAAAAGATGACACACTAATGGACGCTGGCAGCAGCTGTTTGGGAGGGTGGACCAGTGATGCTGTTGCCCTTGTTCCTTGGAGGACGATTTCGGCAGGAATGTGCTTAAAAACACACCGGAGACACACCGAGAGCTACTTCCCGCCCGAAAAAAAACTCACTCTCTTACAAAGATGTGTTGCGGTTCGGGAGGGAGGGCTCAGTTTTCGTGATCTAATTTCAACCGATACATCATCATTATGTTTATGCCTGTTAGCAAAATGAGTCTCGGAAGAGACCAGAAGAAACATACATCCAGCGGGAGGGAAAAAAAAGAAGAATCCGTGTTTCGGAACACGTACGTACCGGGAATGGTTTAATTGGACTAGTTTTCGGCTGGTCCGGTCCTGACCGCGAGCGATACGATCGACACCCGGAGAATGTAGGTCTTACACACACACACACCATTGTTGCCAATAAAATCTCCAGCAATCCGGTGATCCAAAAATTTTCTCCCCGCCACAAAAAAACAAAAACAAACTTCAGCAGGAACAGGATGATCCTGTTATGTTGTAAAAGTTTGCCTTTTCTTTTCGTTCCGCCCGATCACGCGGGTGCGGGATCAATTCGAACACCGGCCATTACGATCATTATTGACAGTTAGATCCGAGCAGCAGCTTCTAGCAGCAATCAAAGCAATCGCGATCATTAATATCTCTGTGCATCGATACTACTACCATCACTTCCTGGTCGGGCGTGTGCGTCACACACGGCCAGCAGCCACTTACACGTTTGATGCTTAAAAGCGAGCGTGCACAAGTGCATCGATTTATTGAACGGTTTCCGGTGAAGAGGGTTTTTTGCTTGGTAAACCACTCTGTGTACGTACGTTGGATGTAGGTTAGCGTCTTAACCTCCATATGTGTTCGCGCTGCCTAATTTCTCAAGAGTTCCCGAAGAAATGGAGCTCCCAAATTACGGCCGCACCGAAACAACTTAGACCCACTGAAGAGCCTATTGACCAGATTTTACGAGTGGACCCCACCTCCACGCGAAGATCATAATTCTTTTCCATCACTTCGTTTTATCATTTCCGTCCACCCGCTTCGCAGCGTCCGGAAATGGTTGCTTATAAACAAACGGTGCAGCAAACGTACGCCAACACACACTCCATGCGCTCGGCGTGGTAACAGCTGGCTGGCCATACCGACAAACCGCTAATCTGACAATGATCTCCCTCCGGAGCGAGCACGGGCACGTGTGTGTTTGCTTCACCATCCCGGCATCGGTCTGTCTGCACAGAGATTTCAAAGACGTTAAGAGCTCACACACGCAGTTCGCGTTCGCGATCGTGTAGATTTGTTTAGCATCGAAAATTCCCTCACCCAAACCGGGTTGAGCATGTGGTACAGTGAGCGTAACGAGCTCGTGAAGTCATCTTGGAAGGTACCTGGCCGTACCTGACTCATCATTAGCAAACGATCGTTTCGGACACTTGACTGACTTGCTGACTTGCTAGGAATTCTGTGTACGTAGACGCGGGGGGGAGAAACTTCCCGATGATGCTCCGAACTGATAGTGAATAAGCGAGAATAAAAGACTGACTTTGTCAGTCAGGAACACGCGCCTTCCGGACCCTGACGAAACGCTCTAATTACAATCCTGCCAAAAACCGACTCCTAATGTCCATACTGTTCACCAGTACAGTGTCCAGACGATTCATTTGATGCGCTCTGGGAAGAGGGATAGAGGGTGGTTGAAGTATGTCAACGGTTCTTTTCCCACTCTCGGTTTGTTGTCCGGAAACGACAAAATTATGTGTCTTGCCGCGTCGCATCAGTTCCTTCGCCGAGCGGCGTCTCCGAGGTCAGGGAGAACTCTGGACGTGATATATGCCGGGACGGGTTGCCCAAGCAGAACGAAGACTGTCGCAGGACCGGGAGGTGTAATACAACTCTTTTCAGAAATGAAAATCCCCCTGGTCCACGTCACGCTCGGACGGCGTAAAAGGGAAGCGCAACAAGCAGTGTCCCAACAGGGTGTAATTATAACGACCGAAAAGGGTACGGTGGTGCGCCCTCGTCGAGTGGACGAAATCTTTACATACGTACGTGCGTTTAACCTGCACCCGGATGTATTTGCTGTTGGGTCGCATCGCCTGAGTTTCACATAACTCATCACACCAGGTTAATCAAAGTCCAGGTTCCGAAAATGACACTATCAATCGGTTCAATCTGTTCCAACGACCACCGTCGGAAGAAGTGGCTGAAGAAGACGTTTTCGGTGCGTGGAACTTTCGTTCCCTTCTACTGCTTTCACCACGCGCGATAGAAGTGACAGAAGACGTCGATCCCAGTTCTTAGATCCCTTTCCAAAAGCCGAGTCACAGAGAAGCGCACGGAGCGCCTTTCTTCGCTAGACTGTTTATCTACAGTCGTTGTCGCTGTCTGCTTGGATTTCTACCAAGCATTCTAGCACTTTGAGGCTCACCCCTTATGCAATCGGCATCGGTATTGTATGCAGGCACATGGGGTGCATTAGCATTGTAGCTAACGCAGGCAGAACCAAATTTATGGCCAGTTTCTTCTCACCTTCTAGCGGACAGCGACAAAAAAGGCCTAAGAAATTGGAGAAACAAGAAAAAAATTCTAGCCGTCAGCGGAAGTTGCTGCAGTTCTCTCACTAGCGCTGAGACCTCACCAGAAAACTAGAACTGACTTCCAGCAGCACCTATTCGCCACTAACACTCTTAGCACCTCTTTAAATCCACCAAGACCGGTTGTGATTCCGATTCTCTTGGTGCTCCTATCCATTTCAATGCCCTCACGGTATCTACAATTCGTCTCAGTAGATTATTATCTCGAAAAAACACAGAAGTTAGTTGTTTCTTTTCTAAAGCACATCAGTTTCTGACGAACACTAGGGTTGGGCGAGACTACGCAATGAATGTTTTATGATGCGCATTACAAAGAATATGCGCTTCCGAGACATCACCAGAAAACCACTTTTAACCCGTACAACATCTCACAACCTTCAACAAAAAAAGAGGACCCAGGATAAGCATATTTATTAGATTACATCCCATTTTCAAAAGTAACATGTTACGTTAGTCCAACTTCGAAGAAAATCAACTCGCTTATTGTGCTGCTGCTGATGCTTCAGTTTCATTTCCATTCTAACGAGCTTCTTGTTTGACGGGTGGCGAAGCGAAGACACAAGAAACAAAACCTACAACCCATTAAACACCACACAACAAACGACCCTTCGGGAAAGGGAATGTTTTGTCACGGGAATGGCACTTTTCGTATCCGAAAAAAAAACCACCAAAACATGGCCAGAGACCTTAACACAAAACCCCGCCAGAAGGTGGTGTCCATCTCCATCAGCAGTCTGATCGCGCCAGAAGAGAAAGTCCGCAAACCGTTATCGCGCTGCCTCCGGAGTTGGTGTTTGTGATTGCGAGTTATTTCTGGTCTCGGCTGTTCTATTTTTTATGCTCACAGCTCCCCTTCTCAAACACACACGCACACACAGAATCGCTTCATTATCATATGCAGTCGGCTTCGTAACATTATCAATTCAAAAGTGCGCACGTTCTTTCGTTGGAAAACTGAAGAATTTATGACGCGCACACAAAACGATTCAACCTTTTTACGACTGCGAAATGGGCTTCAAGACCGCTGCCACATGTCTCGTCCGGAACCGGCACCAACGCATGTTCGCGGATGTACCTTCGTGCATTACTCTGCCGACTGTGCGTCTTCCCAGTGCTCTGCCAGAGCTACCCCGGATTGATGTTTATTCACAACACCAAGCACGCCTTTTCATTCATTGCATCTCATGGAACCAGCCAGCAGCAGACTCGTAACGTACACGTGTTTTCGTATGATTTGTTTGACTCGAACTATTGAATGAAACCGAGCAGCTCGGTGCTAGGCTAGCCCATTTCCGTTATCGATTAAGTGCTGCCCCCGACCGGCGGGAGGGAACCGCGTGTGGTGTGGGACCGGTGGGGGCACAACTGTTTTGCTAACCCCATCTCCGCGCGAACTGCAAGCAAATGCAATGCAGATGTGTTACTTCAACTCGGACGTGCAGTCGGAGGGCCATAACCATCACATGTGGTATGGGGAGGGCATCGCTTTGATATGCTTACCGGGACCGGGATGGAATAGAATAAAAGTGAATCCCATCCGGTTTTGGACCGCGGGTCTGATTCATCCAACAGCAGCAGCACAAAATGAAGGCGAAAATGATATGCTTCATACGTGAGAGCATGATGGGTTCGTCTGCAAGCGCGAATAGATTTACGCAACTCCGATCGGAGTTTCGTCAACGCTTGGCCTTTGATGTAACACCGCCGCTAGTCGAGCGCAGGCAGGTCCAATGGCTGTTTTGAAAAGAAATTAGTCTTCCAACAAAACTTCGCCCAAATGCGTGACGTTATGAGCTATTTTGTGAGCTGGTGGAGAGCTGATAATTATAACAATTTTGCGATTGCCATCGGTGCCAAACACAATCGATGTGGCCTCGCATTATCTCATCTCCCGGTGTTGCTCTGTGACACACCAGCAATCTTGCACGCACACTACCCACACCAAGCCCACCCACTGGACAATCCCAACCGAATGACATCATCGCCGCAAACCCATTTTAGCGTAACTTGCGACAGTTGCAATCCTCTGTCCGGTGTGCAACTCCGGGTGTGGAATGTCTCCGCCGCCATTCGATCAAGGCGATTGACTTAATCATACTGCATTTAATGAATCTGCTCGTTCGCATTCGGCCGGGGTGTTTCTGGCTGGAGGGTGTTCCATTGATCTACCCGTCGGCTTCACAGGTTGGTACGCTTAAATCATCCTCCCTTCAACGTTGCCACTTGGCGAAGGGGAGGAATTTTCATTGGAACGCACCACGAAGGAGAGGTTGTGTGTGTGGATTTGAATTTAATGAATCGAACGTCTAATTATCGCAAGGCTTTGAATTGTATTGCGCTGGTGGGGCAATATAAGGGACGCCCTATGTGTTGCTCTGAATAACACAATTTATGATGCTAAAACAGTATGATGTTTACAGTACTTCACGTTGATGTGGCCATCTAGATGACGTTACTTTCAACAACTCTTGTGTGAAGTCGCAGATTTGATAGATCCAGTATTTCACACAAAAAGGACCCGGATGTCGAAGCCCATCCGGAAGAGTCCTCTACTTATGGACCTCAGAATCTAGAAATCTATAAATTTCAGGTTAGGTACTTCTAAGGTTCTTCAGAGAGCTTCTGGAGATCTACCGAAGTTCCAGAACCAACCCTAACTGTATCAAAAAATCCGCTCCCGAGACCATCGTGTGCCAGACCACCATTTAGCACCAAATTGTGTATCCCGTTGCTTCCCATGATTGCACCAGCTCGGATGGTGGAAATTTAAGAACACAAGTGCTACAATAATTTGCGTGGAATAGTAAAAAAAAACACCCCGCAATTGCAAGGCACGTACCAGCGGCAGCAAAGAAACCCGCTAGCCACTCATTTCCGTGGTGTACGGGCGAATATTTTATTCGGATCATCCGCTGAAAACCTCCTACACACGTACGTACCAACATTCCATCGGAGTGCTGGTGCGGCTCCGGATTGCGAAAGCTAATGCCGCCGGTCCGTTACGGTGCTACCGGTGCAATGCGCGTCGTAAAAAGACTGTGCATTAATTAGCACATCCACCATCCGAGGGGGGGGGGGGGGGGGGGGAACACCGATCAAACCTCCCGATCACACGGGTGTGAGTGGTGGATTACGGAGGTTTGCGACCAGCGCAAGGACGAAAAGCAATTACTAACCTTAATCCCGATGTAATCACCAGGTCAGGTGAGTCCCCCATTGGCATCTAACAGAAGCAAGGATGTGATCGAAGGTGAATGCGATACACACCACCGTCGGTTCGCTCTCTCTCTCTCTCTCTCTCTCTCTCTCTCTCTCTCTCTCTCTCTCTCTCTCTCTCTCTCTCTCTCTGGCGTCCTGCCTTCTAATCGAATCCCGCCGGTAGCGATGAGGGAAATTAATGTAACTCACAGCATGCGTTCCCCGTATCCTGCCAGGAAACACTGGACCGGAAAATGGGACACTTTTGTTTGATGCAATTTTTCCTACTTTCCCCTTCGGTGTAACCCCCACCTGTGGAGAGCTTCCCCGGCTGCTAGGTGGCAAGTGAGCAAGGTGGCACTCTCCCTTTCTAGCTAGCCAGCAGGATGAAGCAGGCAAATGTCTTTCCATGTTCACACCTCACAGCGACAAATGGGCCTGCCGGAACGAAACGGAAGTAATAAACATCAACGATCGGTTCAAAGGCAGGAACTGTAAGGCTCGGGAGAGCGAACAAAAAAACACACATACACACTGCTCACTGCTGGTGTGCGTTCGAAAGAGTCCCATGTCGATCGTAAATTTCGACCCATCGATGCATGTAGAAGAAGCCGGAGTGAGAGAAAAAATATATTGTCGCCCCGGCAGGCGATAAAAATCTATTCATTTGCACCATTGCATCCTGGCCCGCTTGCTTAAAACACGGTATTGTCACCCTGCTGCTGCTGCTGCCAACGGCTGCTCTATCAGGCCTCTGATAGGCACCGATCATTGCACAGTTAATGCTTCTATCCCATTTTCCGTCCAGCCAATAGCCGGGCTGTCAGAAGCAGCAAACGGTAGAGTGAACTGTCTATCTTTCCTATTCCATTCCAAACGGGAGAGCTCGAACAAGCTGTTACAGGACACTCGAAGCGAAGCGCATGGAAACATAAAAACGAAACAAATGGAGTTTTGTATCCGATCTCCATGCCTGGCAGGCTGCCACGACAGCAATTAGTCAAATATGAATGCACGCCACCCGATCAGGGTGTCCTTATTTTACGACTCCGGGAACCGAGAAATCGCGTCAAGAAAACCAAACGGAAATCCGTGAAATGGAATTCGTGATACTCGGATAAGAGCACTACTCCGACACACAACAAAAAGCCCTTCAATATGTCTCTGGCGCGGAAAAGCGCCCATTCTCGATTTATGAAGTGTTGATTACTTTGGACTGTAATTAATTACCCCCACAGTGTCCGGAACCGACCGGGTGTTTTTTGTGTGCTTGTGGAATAGGGACGCTGAAGTTTCTGAATGTCCTCCTGACGCCCTCGTCCCCACAAAATATATCCCAAGTGTTCGATTAATGAAGTTGACAGAAACACTTCACACGGTTGACTTTAGCCGCCGGTTCGGTCGGTTTGATTAATGATCTTTGTCTAGGCTTCATTTCGGGCAACTGTTGCACGACCGATCCACCGGACGTGATTCCCGGACCCCCCTTCCCACCATTCTGCTGGCAATGTCCAGGAAACCAGTGCTTGCTCCAACCATTGTGCGGAGCAGTGCTCCGATGGTGACAAATTTATTAAACTACCACAATAATGTACGACTGCTGCTGTTCCCCTCTTGCGCTTTCACAGTCCAAGAACTCAAAGCAGCAAATCAACGATCGGTTGGTTTCCCCCTTTCGCTCGGTTCGATGCATTTCTTAGGGTAGGTCGGAATTTTTATACACACAATGAGAAATGGCCCACCGGTTTTGCACATTAGCGTTTGAGCTTCTGTTTCGCTGCGTGTGTCGTAAGTGCTCGCCAACCTGTCTGGTGCGGTTAGAGATCGATTTCGTTCGTGGTGGATGCGAACTAGCAGCTTAGGCATCTCTCGTGGCCTCGGAAACCTACGAGCTCCGTCCATTCTTGGACTGCTCCCGAACAATGACGTCTCGTGTCGCGTGGGAAGCTGGGCCCCCGGGGACTTCGGTGCAGATGCAACTCGGTGCAGTTGGTCTCACTATCTCTCTCCCTCCCTCCCATAGGTGTTCACTCAATGGCGAAAACACAAAGCCACCGCAGAAAAAACGTTGAATGGCGCATGAAAAATGGCGCTGTAGATAAGTTTTCATAAATTATAAGCTAAATCACACACGAGCTTTTGCAAACGGACCGCGACCGGACGCACTCAACTGGCACACACACACACACATATGCCCCCTTCCCCGTCTTGAGCTCCCTCACCAATCTCACAGTCGGGTGTAGGTGTTTGGTAATGGTGCATATTGCAGCCGGAGCAATTCTTAACACCTTGCTTCTCCCTCCCCTCCGCCTGCCTGGTTGACGCATTGTGGCTGCTTCCACCGGTGAAAGGAGATTGCGTGGCGCTCACCGGGGACGACATTAATTGGCACCGAACGGTAGAAAAAGGAGGCACTCTGAAATGTGTGTTTTATTGGCCGATAAACACAAAGCAGCATGCCACCGGAGTGAGTACATACTGCCAGCCCACAACACCGTCGATCTGTCAAGGATGGGAGAGTAGTTTTGGTTTTTAAATAAGAGCAACCCGCATAATGGAAGGTGATTGCACCCTTGGGAACCAGACAGTGATAAGACACCTCACCCTTCGGACAGCGCTCTCAACTCATTAGGATATTGATGTCATCATCATATGGAAAGTTAAATGGACCGATACTTCATACCATCGAGTGTCCGAATGGCGTATAAATACTTTTTATAATTAGCTTCCCTCCGTATCCTCTCCTTCCTATTGCCACCTCAGATCAAATCTGTTTTCCTGAGGCACCAGCAGTTCAACAGTCGCCAAATGTGTCTACCATCTTCGCGGTTCGCTGATTCGGATCCGTCCAACGCCCCATGGAGTAGTAGTAGCCGAGTTGGAGTGAAAAGTAAAGAAACGCCTGACGGTTTGGCGGTGTAAATCTTGCGAAATGTGTTTTTATGTCTGCACCATTACTTCGTTTAGGCTTGGAAATGATGATGATGATCGGTAGTGAGGGAGTATATTCAACCCCCTCGGTGACCGTCACCGCTACCAAAGAGACGTCGCCCTCCCAAAAACCGTCAAAATAAAAAGAAACCTGTAAAATCGTCCACTGACAGATAATGATCTGCTTGGCTCCAAGAGCTCCATACGTTTGTTTGCAATGGTGGTTTCGGGAGGCCCGCTGTTATATCTACAGCTGAGCGGAGTAGGTGTTGCTCAGCGGAAAAATTTCTGCTCTGTTTTTATCCGCTTTCATCGGCGTGAATGATGCACCAAATTTAGCGCAACGCGATCGTGGCATTAACTTCACGCGCCAAAAAAGCCCTGAGCCACACACGGCGATTACTTCACAACGGCGCTAGAAAGTGAACGCAAACGACGCGGGAGTCGGTTGGGTGCATGCAAGACACATAAACCACTTCTTACGATCATCAACCCCAACCAGCATAATATTGGAATGATCGCGAATAAAGCAAAGAGGATATGTTGAACGTTGTAAACAAATGCCTAAAAACACATCACAACACTAAATTTTGTTGACAAACTGGATGTAAATGAGAAGCGAAACACTACCCGAAAAGGCTTTCCTTAAATGATCAATTAGATGCAATAAAAACTTCAGATAAAGCATCAATTCCCCGCCAAAAGCGGATGACGATAATGAGGTAGTTATTTGAGACCCGGGTTCCTCAACAAAAGCGGAGATAGCTTTGATGACAACCTACAATACAGTTAATGCTACAACGGATGCAGGCAACGTCTACACTACTGGCAACTCTACAGAAACTCTGGAGATTTCTACAGGACTCTACAGGACCGACGACACTACGGACCAGCATCGGTGTCCTTCTTCCAAGCATTACAATCGGGGTGGAAGTTGCCGCCACAACCAGCAAAGCGCCTACGACGACCGATCACTACTTGATTGACGAAAAAGAGGGTTAATTGTACATACAGCACGCGTTTCATGTACCTCTTGCGAGCGACCAGGCTGTACGATTCCCGGTGCCCAGCCGTGAGGTACTTCATTCTGTCGTCCGTGGACGGTGGTATGGGGCTGTAAAAATGATGATACTGCGGCGGATGCTGCTGCTGATGCGGTCCTGCGTTAGCCCTTCCTGCCTCTCGCAGTCGGCGGCGCCAGCGACGCTGACCAAGGCTGGCCGGTGCCGGGGCCGGTCCTCCGGAGGGCGCCGGAAGGGTAACCAGTCCGATCGTGACGTCGCTAATGATGATGCCGTATGGAGACGCTCACACCCCGAAACCGTGATGCAGATGGATGGATGGATGAGGTAAAAGCACGCCGATAAGATGGCACACGTGCGCGACACTTATCTGACACACAGGCGGTGGTGGTCCCACACTCAAGGGTGAAAGTGAGAAGATGTGTTTACGAGTTTATGACTTTCGATAGTGATTCTATCACGGTACTGTGGTTCGTTTTAATCGTTTCTTCGAAGGGTTTGTCGTGTTCGAGCGATCGCATTGATTGAACCTTAGGTATGTAGCACTGTCATACACCGACACAGCACAGAAGGGATTTGGTCGAGTCAGGCAAAGCGAAGTACGGTACGGTAAACGTCATAGCAAACGTCTGACCGGTGAGTCACATGGGTGATGCGTTAGTAGTGAAGCAGTTGCGCAAAAAGCGAAAGCCCCCAAAGCGCAGGATGAATCAATGCTTGCCCGTTAGCTTATCAAACTCTGGCCACTTCCGTGGACCAATCACGTACACACACACACACATAATCATTCAATAGACTCACTCACTAGACAAACTCTGCCGCTTCCCGGGAGATCGTCGATCGCCGGATCGAATTCTACCCTCAATCCGTCACTTTGTGCGATCGGTTATGTGTTTTTTTTTTCTTCTTTCGTTCGACAGCTCTTGCCTCTTCGGGCGTTCGTGGTTGTGGGCTATGGTGGCCGTTCTTTGCTCTGGATTCTGTTGCTGTTGGTGCAGGCAGGTTTTCATAAGTCACCGTTCAAAATTGAACGGCGTGTTGCTTCACCTGTCGTCGTCCGGTGCACACACACACATACACAAACACACCAACACACACACACGATTCAGCGACGCGTCTGGCGTGTTGAGCGGGCGAAAGAAAAGCCACCGCAATCGCAATCGTCTCACGCGCCCCGTGAGACAGTATCGATTTTATCGACGACTAAATGCTTACGCGAATCGACCGCACAAATTGGAACGTCGTTCACGTGGACGACCAAAAACGCACACACACACACTGCTTTTCACCACACAAGTACAACACTGTTCGCACCCACAACACTCGACGTTACCCGCAGAAACGTCTTGAAAGGGTTGGCCTGCATTAAAACACGCACGCAGTTAGATGCGCGGCCACTCGTAGTAGTTAGTGGTGCGGTTTACGGGTTTGTTGTGTTTTGCCTTATTTCGATGAAGTCGACTAAAACAGGTGGTATAGTAGAGCTGCTAGTGGCTCAGCTCACCAAAACCCAAAACACGAGCCGGGGGGAAACACGGCAACACATCCACATGGCTCGGAGCTTTTCATCGGAGGTCCCCCACAGGCCGGGGTGGACAAAAATCGCGAATCACACGGCCACAGCGGTACACACACAGAAGATGCAAACCACACACCACACTTCGGCGCAAGTGTTTCTTGCGTTGCGCAGGCAGGCGCAGGCGGGCTTGTACGTGATCTCGATAGAAAACGAATAAGGGGTACGGAGTGCGTTACGAATTCAACTGTAGCGCTATTCACTGCACCACTTGGTACCAAACACACACGCACACGCACACTTGTTTTGTTTGCGACTTGGTGACGATGAGCAAATTATCAAACTGGTCACTGTCTGCGGGCACGACACGTTCTTCCTTATTATCCGACGGTACGTACGGCGAATGCAGAGTACAAGTGTCACCGGGCTGGTGAGCTGGTTTCAAAATTCCGACCAAAGTGACGTCGTGCACAAACTCGATTACGCACAGGCGCGAACGCAACTTCAAGTAAAACCGACGCACGCACGTACGGTCCGCTCCCTTCGACGCTTGCAATGCGAATGAACGGTGAAGCAGGCTTTTGGAAGAACTCGCCGCACCGAGAGGGGATGAAATGAAAATGCACCCGTAGCGTAGCGAACGGCTCATCCGGTGATGAATGCAGAGAGCGCAGCATGAACGGCGTCATGAGTGAATTCATTCATGCGGTTTGTTTTATTCAGAAGAAGGACAGCATGGCTGGATTGCTTTTAATGTATGTTTTGTAACGAACAAATTTGGTTTGATGGAATTGCAAGTAAAAAATATCTGTTTCGTTTTTAATTTTATGTTGCGAAGCTACCTCTAGGAGCTTTAAAAGGTTTATCAAAATACATATTGAACGTTACAATACATAAACAGCTGCAAAGCTGACTTCAACAATTTTTAGTTGAGTAATTGCCTTATGCAAAATTTTGAGAAATAAATAATCTTGATTTAACATTATTACAAAAATAGTAATAAAATAAGACAAAACCTTAGATAAATCGGAGAAAATTTTACATGTCTAAGTTTAATAATTTCCTTATGGATAATTCAGAAAGTTCTTCAAAGAAATAAGGATTCTTAGTTTAATATTATTTAAAAATTATTTAAAAAGTAGGACCGTAGTATTAACCAGCGCCAACATGCCATAACGAACCTTCAAACCCACGTGTGCGATGTTAGGGGTTCGACACCTTTGCCACCGGTCGACCCGGTGAATGAACACACAAGTGCACGCGAATGAACCAGCAACCGGTTTTTGGGTTGCGCGATCGAATGTTTTGATAAAATGCTTTGATGGTGTGCAATGATACTAAACTTAAGTGATATTTTAATTAAGTTTTAATTAGTTTTTTGCCCCCAATCTGAGATTTATAGGGGGTGTTTGAAATTATGTTACTGCCAAATTGAACATTTATTTGTGCCGTCAGAATCAATGGCTAGGGAGTAGGGAAGAAACTGCATTGCTCATAGCGATTTGGTTGACGGTTTATTTTTTTTAATAAACCAGATAAAACTACAGCATAATACCGAATAATTTTGAATGAATCGAAGCTTCATTCACATTGAATGAATCACTCTTAAGGCCTTGTCAGCTATTCTGATTAGTTTTACACTTGTTGTATCTCTCGTTTGCTTAAGAAAATAATAAAACTCCTTTTAAAAGATACCTGCCTTATCGTGAAATAAATCACGCAAATAGCAATTATCACGAGAGCCGCTCAGAAGCACCGAAACCAACTGCCACAGGTAACAAATTGCCGCCAGCAGCGTGCCGGCATCAGTGCAGCGCAATCCGTACTATGGCCGGTGGTTAATCCTCGGGGGAAATCACGTTGCACTCGTTAGAATCGAAAATTAATCTTTTCTCATTTCTGCCTCGTTTTTTTTTTGGTAGCAAAACATCCCTTTTTTAACCCAAAAACCGTTCCCCTAAGTCTCTCTAAGGCTAACCCTCTAAGCCACACACACATCTATTTCCGATCGAGCGTGCCGAGAGCAAAACAATTGCTTCCAAATTATCGTCCTATCCAGCAAATGACAAAAAACCAACAAATCAACAGCAAATCGTCGTTCTAGCGGAAGGATGACGTGCGGAAACAAAGAGCTCACAACCACGTGTGCTGTGGAGAGAAAGCCCACAATCCCTTTACCGGCGCTCTCGAAAGTGCGTGCCCTGCACCCCATCATTCACGGGCTCGGGCTGTCGCAGCAATTGGCTGTGAGATGTTTGCGCACGAATTAAGTGTTTCGGGGCGGCTTTTCGATCGATGATGAGCTCTAGGGGGCTTTTTTTTGTTTGTTTCGATGGAAAATGGTGAAAAACAGTGGAATTAATTGCTGTCGGTAAGCGCACGAGGTTCAAACGGAAGTAGCGATGAAGATTCACCACGAAAAACGAAAATTTTCCCGAGACCCAGGGCGAGACCGTTGGACGGGCGGGAAAAGTGAAACGATCATCAGCAGTTCATAAATAGCAATTTTCGATCACCGGTCAGAGGGATTCGCGGCACACCGATCGCTGCAGAGATCTCGTCTCGACCGACCGCCGGGCCCGAGCATCGTGGACGCGTTGATGATGGAAATCTTCGGAAGCGATCGAAAACGGCGGCATCCTACGACCAAACACGTGTTGCACATCTTGATCAATCTCGCTGCGGGCGGTCGGAGGCGGTTCCGATCGGCAGAAGGTAAGTGAGAGTGAATGATGAAAGATCAATCTCGTGATGCGAAAGTAAGAGTAGTGGTGGCGCGGACATTAAATCTCCGGACGGTCGAGGAAGCTTTTCAAGGGGGCCGAACACCTGCCGTGTGGACGTGTGTGATGGCGCGCTTGTCGGAAGATGCTTTCTACTCGTTCGGGAAAATGGTGATCAATCCGGTTGGTGCGTATGTAAATCGATCGGCCAGGGTTCAAGTTTTCCCCTGCCTAACGGGGGCATTTATGGTGTGTTAGGCACAAAACGAAGAACATAATTACACCCGGTGGAAAATGAAAAAGGGAAAACTGCTACTGCTGGGAGATGACCTGCCACACTCCCCGGGAGTTGGGCAGGGCTCAACTGCTGACTGGTTTAGGTCTGCAAAAAAATGAAGGTTGAATGTTCCACATCAAAACAACGCTATTGTTGAGGAGCTCCCAAAAGAAATTCTACCAACTTTTCTCATCTTAACACTCTTGAAATAAATTCCAGCGCCACTTTTAACCTTCAGATGTCCTGTAAGATGTAGAACACAAAAATCTTGCACTTTTTCGCACCAAAAGTTTTCGCACATTCACATCTGGCTCCCTGAGGGCAGAACGCGCCCGAGATGCGCTGCTCCAACAGTCCAGAGCAAGTTCAATCACCAACGCTGTGATGGGTGAAGAAAGTTGAGCAATTATCATAAATTTACTGCTCCTCTTCCACTGCTGGGGCGGGGTGGCGCATAAACTGGACCGTATTTTGCGTATGTTCATCGGCCGATTCGCACCATCATCCATGCGCGTGCACATTATTGCTGCAAAATCCATCATCAAACATTAATCCCCGCCTGCTTCTTCCTGCTGTCCGGCTCTGCGGTCCCTGCGGGTATATGGAGGTGTGTCTGTCTGTGTAAGTCTGAAGACCGCTTGTCTCGGGTGTATGGTCGTGAAGATGACGTGTTGTTATTATCGTTTCCTATACCCACGTAGCCACGTATGTCTGGGACATGTCGTGCACACAACAGCATAAACTGTACGACGACCTCATCATCAATCGCGCCCTAATCACGATACCCGGCCCGCAGTAGCGAGCACGACCGTCGCCAGTAGACGACGGTGCCCTTCAGCGATACCTCGAAATGGACGAAATTAATTTCTAATGAAGGGTTTGCTTTAACGCTCTCTGTGTTTTTTGCCGATTTTTCCGAAGAGTTTCCATCATACACCGGAACGCGTCTGACCACACGAGCAAATGGGAAGTAAACATTCCAGCGTAGGAAAAATCTCTCGCTCTCCTTGTTCTCCTGTAGTGTGCGAAGTTTTCGCCTCCAGGAAGCATCGGCCAAAAATCAACAACACTCCAAACACAAACACGCTGTTGTATGTGTGCACGCTGAACAAACTCACCACTTCCTTGCGGCTATCCGTGCTGTGGATGTCGTCACGGGACCACCACCGCCAGTCCAGACCGGGAGGTTTGGGGAAAAGGCACCTGCCGATGAATTTTGCTGTCTATTTGTCTTGACGGCATGCAATGCACCATCGGTTTATGTGAGTGAAGTGCGGCTGGTGTGCTTTTGCTAGAACTTCGACACACTTCGTACACTGGGTCCAGGTTCTATGGAGTCACCCTGACTCATTTTGCACTAAACCTTCCGGTCAAAACTGATGTTAGGATTCGTCAGAACTACTCAGAGGCTCTATTAATGAAGACGGTCTAAAACGACTTCACAAGCTTGATTGTCCGGTGTCTTCCTTATGACATGAGCAGCTCACCAGAGCCTGGCGATGTGAAATCGATGCACTATTACTATTATTATGCAGGATCCATTGTACGAGGCCTGACTCCTTCTAAGAATCCTGGTTCCTAAGAGCCTTGCCGGGTCCAGGCCGGGTGGTAGATGCGTCAGCGACCGGGGTTGAAACCTTATCTGAGCCGTTCCCCCACAGTGAGGACTGTATATCTATGTGGTATCAATATGTCTCCAATAATAGTCCAGTAATAGCAGGCATGGCCTTGGGAGGTCGTTCGCCTCCCAAGATAGATATCCCAGAAGATAGCGCCTTCTCAACTAACGAACAGCTTATAGAATATGAATTTTCTATTGCACTAAACCTTTAAGTTCCTTGGCCTTTCAACTCAGAATTCCTCGAATTGCATAACTTGGTTTTCATAAAATCAAGTCTAATACTGGTGATGAACATTTGTTGAAGACCGATGTCCAGACTCCTCCGAACCATTCAGCGGATCTGTTCAAGTAGGTCCAAAAACACTTTACAGGCTTTGATTGTCCGGTGCCCTTTCTCATGACATGACTAGCTCACAGGATTTTGGTTATTCAACATCACTCTCCCAGTAAGACGGTCATTGTACAGCTCATAGGGCTCGGCAATGGGCACAAGATTTGTTGGGATGTCCATAAAATCATAATATTTTTGCCATCAAAAGGCTTCAAATTTTTTGTCTATTTCTTGGACATGACCTAAGCGAACTGGCTCTTATTGGCCACTTTTCTATAACTCAATCAAGTATATCTATAGCACCTGGAGGCACTGTAAACACCAAGGTCCGGAAATAAATTCACTTCCACAACAGCAAACAAAAAAAAAGTAACGCAATGCAACAGCCGGAAAGAACAGGAACTCAATTTAGAAGAACCAAGAAGCAACAAAACACAATATAAAACATTCACCGCAAAACGAATGTATGCAGCGGCACACAGACCCCGGGCACGTCGTCATTCCATAGGTCGCGCGGTTCTGCGAGTGCTTTGTTGACCATATTTTCCGTCTAAACGTCCATATCCGTCTGCCATATCTGCGGTCTGCATAGGGAAGTCGGGAAAAACAAAAAACCCTTACGTCACCACGCTGCGTGCCGGATATGTGTGTGTGTGCCGATGGTGTGTGGCTGAGGGGAGGTTATAGTTTATGGTACCCGTGTATGGAAATTGCACGTCGCTTGTGGTCAGTTTTAGATCTAACAAATTATTCTCCCCGCTTGTGGTTGGATTTGCAATTGGAAATAAAGACAAAGCAAGTATCCAAATCGTTGCGAGTGTTAGCGCATTGCGTTAATCAAAAACTTTACGACAGGTTTAATTAATTAGAGGAAACATCATTAAACGTTTTGCTGGCCCGGTGTACACCCGCCGAGTATATTAACGCCCAATCGATGGGAAATAAATTATTGGAAGCTTTATCACGTACTTACTCAAACAGGACTGATACGGGGGAGCGGAAGTAGATATTGCCCAAACCACCTCCAAAACGGAAAAGTTGCCCACCATCACCACCACCGAAGGCACGGTAAAATTTGTTACGAAACTTAGCCAAACCACAATTGGCCGGAGCCGGCAGCAGGAACCGGCCTAAGACACAGAGAAGCTATTCCACTTCAACCAGACAGTCTATGGTAGTTCTAACGACAGTTTTGTTGGTTAAGAAAGTTTCCATCAAGACGTTCCGCTTTCCACCTCCCACCAATAATGCTACTCCAGGAAAAACTAGTACTCAAACGACCCGATAACAAAGATTATGTTATAGGAAGCGTGTGTCTTCCTCTGCCGGGGGACGTACGAAGCAAAAGGGGATGTTGTTAATAACTTTTAATGATCCCAGAAGGGATCGTTTGGTTTTCGATTTTCCGTGCCAAAGTTTTTAGCACGCACTTGCAACTTGATGATTGAATTCTGCAGTGTGCTTCTTACAGATACTTCAACGCCATGACGCAACTGACAGCTAAAATCAAAATAAACAAGTCACCATCGAGATCAGACCACACACACACTCGTACACGGAGGTGCGTTCAATTAAGGCACTTAATAAGCCATTACCATAAGATTATTTGCCGAAGATCTTGACAGTGGATAGATAAAATTGATTCCGAAAGGTGCTCTGTCACCCATAAAAACTGTCCACATCTCTATAAAAGAGCTCGAAAAACACACATCGTACATCGTAGCGGACCTTGAGTAAACATTTGGATTGGGTCGTAAAAAGTTAGGACTCTCCAATCCATGTTTTAGCTTCGGAAGCTGTCCTGCTCGAGAGGATCAAGATTACCAGCACCAGACAAACAAGGGCCAAAAACGAACCGGAGGGCCGGTGGAAAATGATTTAGTGTGCAAAAAACAAATGCGCCCGGGCTAGGCATCCCTTCCAGTCCGCTTTCTCTTACTTTCGCCCAAACTCCCTGTTTTATTGGCCGTTTGCCAAAAAAAAATCTTCTTCGGTTCGGTTCTGGGCAATTTTAGATAATGCTATTATTACACGCTACTTTTCCGCGGCAAACGGTCCGGGATGGGCTCACCAAAAAAAAAAGGTGCAAAATACATCTCTCAAGGCCCAGAATGACGCCAGCAATTCTACTAACTAGAACTCACCCAATCGGTGAACGGAGGAACACAGCGATAGGAGAAAAGAGACACATAATCAATAAATTACTATTCATCGATTTCATGAAGCGTGTTACGACTGCGTGTTGCCAACACACAGGCACAAAGTCGAGGCATCGAGGCGACTCTGTCACGTTTTGATTCCACACCAATAGGGCAAAAAAAAAACCTTCAGCAGACGCACGATTTTTCCCGTTGTTCTATCGACGCAGTTTTTTTTTTGGGTTGCCCTGTTACCCTTCGAAGGGCCCGTCAGCAAACAAGGCTTTAGCCCCGGGACGCGCAGCCGAAGTTCAGGAGGTACACCTCAGCAATTGCGCAAAATTTGTCCCGCATTCTAGCAGGTCGTCGCGATAACGGGATGCTCATCACAACCCCTCAGAGGGGCGCCATTGGGCATTCCCAATCAGTCCCACGTATGACCACACGGGTTTTTTGTTTGGCTACTACTAACAAGACAAAGCCGTTCAGGTAATGTCCAACGGAAGGAGCGAGAGCGCAAAAAACGAAACCCATCCCTTCGGCCGTGGAGGTCACCATCCGTGTGTTTTGATCCGAAGGTCTAGTGGTTTTTCGGGAACCCCTCTCTAATCCAATTGTTTTTACCCCCGGGCTTGTTGGCTGTTTTTCTCTCTCTCTCTCTCTCTCTGGTCTTCTTTCGCTATATTTCACCGTTTGCTAGCAATTAATGCGCACTATTGTTTTGCTATTTCATGCCCCACCACACATGCGCCGGCCACCGGGTTTGGTTTATCACCAACCGGCCCAGGAAGACAAACAGCTCACGGTCCGGAGGTCCGCCGGCAGCAACAGCCCACCACATATCGATCTGAAGGGTCAGGGTCTAGCGAGTGTGTGTGTTTCTATTCTCGGACCGATTCCGATCCCGTTTTATGGTCATTTGCAACAGTTGATTGAATATTGCGTACGCTTACGCAAATGTGCCGAGCGAGCGTGCGCGTCTTCCACAAACAAACACTATTTTATATCGAGGCAAAGCGCAGTTAATAATGAGCACAATCAAGAGCCGATGCGCAAACCTACCCCAGGGGGAGAATTGATTGGGGGGAGGGTGTCGTTCTTTGGAAACGAACCCCCGGAATCCACTCAGCCAAATCCAAAAAATCTATCGACTTGGCGAGAGAGAGAGAGAGCAACGGATTTGGGGGTAGTGCGTCGGTGCGAGGGTTAATGGCGTTTACGTGTGTCAGGACGTCATTCTTGTGCAGATGTCGAAAGGAAAGGCTCCGCACCACATATGGACGGCAAAACACACGACGGGCCACGGTAATTTATAAAATTAATTTAGTTAAACTAAATGAATGAGCATTGTTTGTGTGCTCCGGCGTTGCTGCTGCTGCTGCTGCTGCTGCTAACGGACTCTTGCTCGGGAGCTCGATATTTATTAGTCGATTAGCGCCGTACACCCACCAGGAAAGGCACGGGAACGGATACAGCTACCCAGATTAACCTTTACCGGCAACCCGAACAATCAGCCGGCCGTTTAGCGTCACATTGTTGTTTCTGAACTTTCGTCCGGAAATTGAATTTTACCAACCGATAATCGTGCCCTGGCGATTAGCAAAGTTCAAATTGCACCAAACTGGGAACTCGGTAGAATACCCTTGGTTTCTTGTTGGTGGAAAAGGTTTCATTTCCCCCTTGGTTCCTTGCAGAAATCAGGTCATTCTCCCAGAACGGAAGCTGACGGAAGATAAATCAATACAATGCTTGCTACCCTTTTCAATGCACAATCGAACGGAGTTAGCACTTTATCGTTTGTTTTTACCCAAAAAACAACAGCCCACCCCGGCTCTGGACTTCGTTGCATCAGAAGCTCAATTCGATTTGAGTTTGAAAACGAGACAATGAGGCTCTCGAAGCAACTTCGCCCGGGGGAACTCTGGGAACTTTTCACCAACTCCAACCATCCTGAGTATGGCCGCAGGCTTTTCCGGGAAGAACGAAAAACAGTCGCATCGCGCATGCCTCCGTACGTCCCGGGGTGGACCTGTTGCACCGGGACCTCGGTACTCAAGAAGTTACTTTCCCTTGTCTTGTTAAAAAGGGAGTCGAGACATTGCAACCGGAGAACACTGGAGAACGCGTTGAGGACTCGGTGCTCGGTGCATGCTCTCGGGTTGCCCGCAGTGGTTGGTGGTGGTTGAAGATCGCATGGAAAGATGCACTTTCTAGCATTTGTGTCTTGAAAACCTCAAACACTGCATGCACCGATGCTCAAAGAAAACTCATCTCCAAGGATGAATTATGGGAAACTTTAAATGCAGAATGCGTAACATTTCTCGCAGTTTAAATGCTTCCAAACAAAGTGGTTAATCGCGCTGGAAAAAACCTTATTGTTCCCGCTCCCCAAAAACCTGGCAAGAGTTTTCGGCCAAATGGGAGTTGGAATTGCAAATCATTTTACCAGACCAGACCGTTTAATTCCATTGAAAACAACATTCAACCCCAGAAGTCAAGCGTTTCAACTGTGTGTTGCAGTAGAAATGGAGGAATTCTAGAGAAAAAAGGAGTGTAGAAGCATAAAGTTGGATCCTTTTTGTAGAAAGTTTTCCCCGGTTACAGCGAAAGTCACCAAAGTACCGGCCAAGGAGACCAAGGAGACAGTTTGTGTCTTTTCCTTTCATAACTTTGTTTCGATGAAAAGCATCTTAAGGCTTGGACCCGGTTTTTTTGCTGACCCGGGCTCACATCACTTCGTTAGTAAAATGAAGCATTTTTTTAAGGAAATATGATGATTTTTTAGTGATAATTTGAAAGAAGAGTTTAAATGTTCACAGAAGGCCCACTCGATGTTTCGAGGGAATCATTTCCTTAAAGCTCCGTGTTCCAGTTTTTTCTTCACGCCTTGAAACATTCAAAGCGACAAAACTAGGCATTTGTCGGGATGGAGATGCTGTTTTGCGCCAATTTTTTGCTAGCCTGCCCCTACCGCGGCGACAACATTTTTCTGCTAACAAGTTTCCTTCCGGCATCGGGGAGGGGGGGTTTCTTTTCCCAAGAAAAAGAGACTTTTTCTCTCAACTCTCTTTCTGCCCATCACAACTCGCTGTACGTGAACATCATCATCTACATCTTCATTGAAACGGTTTTCCATCCTTCATTTCATTCTTGAAAGGAGAAAAAAATACTCCGGCAGCTCCGCCGTCTGGGCGTAGTTCTTTTCTTCATTTCCATACAGATTCTTCCAAAACCCCCGTCGCATGCTAACTCGCCCGACGGTACCGTTCTGAGTGCTTCCTGTGTGATAAAGGAACACAGAGGCTGGTAGAATGGTAGGATGGAGATTTTTTTTCCTAGTGAGTCCTTACTCCAAGAAACAGACCAAAAAAAAACCCGGGACCACGGTGACGTATGCCTATTCAACTTCGGAAGATGCGGGAACACGAATAAGCGGTGGATAAAAAAAACAAGTAAGGCAGGCAAGCAGGAGAGATGTGATGAACTATTTGTACTAGAAGAAAACGGCAGTCGAGAGGAATGAAAAAAAAAAACGAACCCTTACCGAGAAGCTTCAGAGGGTTTGGCGAGAAGACCGTAGATGAACCCAGGAGTCAGTTGGCTGAGTCGTTTAATGACGATTAAAGTTTGTACACACACACTCACACGTTTTTTTTCTTCTCCGCCGACGAGTGTATGTCTGCTGCTCGTCCTTTCTTTTTACCACACTCCATTATCCACTCCACAGAACGGGGTAGGCAACCCCCCTGAAGGTGTCCGCGATGTGCTCGCGGTGACTGTGGTTTAGTGTGTAGCACCTTTTTATCGTAGAACAAAATCTTTTTTCCTTCGCGGCATAAATCTCGAGATCTCTCACGGAAGGCATCGTAGAAGTATGGGCAAGTAAAAAAAAAAAACAGATATTCCTGTCATCATAAAACTAGTCTAAGGATGTCTTTTTTTTGCGCTTCGGTAACACAGGTTTTTTGCCGCCTCCCGAGCTGTGGTAGCGCACAAGCCTTAAAGCAAACACCGGCAGGCGAGGACAACGGACACAACAAAAAAAAAGCAGAAGTTATTGCTGTGCTTTACAACCGTTAAATGAGTCCCCAAGGTGTCATTAACAAGTTGTTCTTGTTGCTGATGTTTATTACTTTCCATTTTTACATGCTACGATGTTCGTAGACCAAACACTTGAATATTTAATAATGCTGCGCCCCAAAATGCAGCATTAATTTGCTCGGGAACCGCTGATGAAAATATCAGCGCACGTTATATTATATTTCTCGCGATCTTTTCTCCGCTAACGACATGCTAATAGAATCGTCTGGAGAGAGCTAGAAGAAGCTAGACAAAAAAAAGGGCGGCCTAATAAAAGCATTAAGTACCAGCAGTAACGATGTGGGAAACGAAGCAGCAAGGCAATGCAAAACTTGAGTACGAGAGTGCGACTATTTTTGGGTGCTACAGGACGTCGCATGTATTTTCGGAAAGGAATATTATGCTTCATTAAAGCCCGAACCATTTTGTAATGAGATTTGCCACGCGGGAAAACGGCATACGGTTGCTTCACAAGGACATGATGGAAATGGTTTGTTCCTCGAGGACACTTCCCGAAGAGATGGCGTAATATTCAAATGCATGTAACAGATACTTTTCACCTCTCGTTCATTACGGACGGTACGGCGAAAGTACGTGGACGATATATTATTGCTTGCCCTTGTATCATCACCGTCAAACATCATCAACACAACACGTGCAGCCATGCGTATATCCTTTCCCGTACAGCGGAAGTCCTGTGCTGTGGCCGGGAACACGGATCCACCCATACCGTATGTTACACTTTCCAACCCGGACCACACCAACCTATCGCAAGGACCGCCAATTTAAAAATATGTTAATTCCACCGACGAAAGGGTTACCCCAGGAACGGTTATTAAGGTGAGAAGAAGTGAGACCTTGCCCGGATCGCATAAATCGGATATCTCGCGGTGATTGTTTTGTGCCAGTGCCAGTATGCATACACACTCGAGTGCACACCAACCAACAAAAAAAGGAAGCGTACCTCCTTCAATCCTTTTGCATCTATCAAAACACCAAACAACCGAAAACCGTTTGTGATCCTTCCGGTATTTTGGGTAACATTTGTGCGGGGAAAAAAGCAAACATTTGTTCTGATTGCTTCGGGGCGTGCCGCACACTCGTCCCGGACACGCGGATTGTCCCGGAGGATGATCGCTTACGGTCCCAGGGAGGGAGGGAGATAGAGGTTGCACCGTGAAAGGTGAAATGTAACAAATTTTTATTGACGGTGTTTAATTTCATTGCAGCGGCATCCGCTTCTTTTTTTTTTTGTTGATATCCCAGATCGGATACTGTACGCAACGAAGGGAACGTTAGGTTAAAAGTATCCTTTCGATATGAATCCAGGGAAGAACAATTGAGCTAGCGATCCTTGGAGGAAGATATTTGTAGTCTCAGTTAAGTAGGTCTTAGATATTGCAAGAGCATCTACTAAAAGAAATGTATGACAATTATCTGTTGTAGCTTTATAAACATCTTTTAATTAGCACTACATAATACCTAAATGTTTAATCTGACATAAGCCATTATCCAGATATGCTAAAATATAGGAATCAATCTACAATAGCACTAAAATCAAACCATCATTGAAGTGACGACTGACTCGAAGTCATTTTAAACCAAAAACCTCATATTATCATTTTTGGTAGTCAGGACACATTGTAAGTCAACATAGCTTAAATAAATTTAATAAGCCATCATTTATACCCGGCATGACCAAGCAGAGAGTTAATGGCAAACAAGGTCCGTATTTTTTATCTTCAAACGACAGAAACAGATATCAAATCCCAACCAGACAATCCATCTAGGTATGGCTAAAATTAACTTCAGATAAATAGAATTGACAGACCTAAGCCCTTCAAATTTGCAGTGGCAAAGACAAAGATAGGAGGAGATTATTAAGAAAATTAAATCAAATCATTAAGTGTGGTATTAATGTACTTGAAGAATAATTAAATGCATTTAATTAGCAAAATATAAATCGTTCACTCCGATCCGATCGCTGAACATTTGCTCATCCCTGGCTCAACCCTTTCCGCATGAGCTCCGGTACGCTGATCTGCTGCATTCCGATTGCCTACCGCTCGGGGGCATTCAGTCCTACATCAAAACCTACCGGAAAACCGCGTGTATACCTGGCGCAAATAGTTGGCGGTTAGAAGGCGTACTACACGCGCTGTAACGGTACCGTCTTCAAATGTTTGTTGTTGTTATGATGGGTTTACGATTCATCGCCCCAGCATCGTCGCTTTGAATTTTACGTTATACACCCCCGGGCGATCGACTCTGCGTGTTGCCGCCTATCAGGGGCAAAACCCAGCAACCGAGCGAACGCACCGCGAACGCACAGACACACCATTTCGCACCGCTAATGAGCAACGCTGCGTGAGAGCCGCGCGCCACGAGCTCGCGCCACGATTTTCGTCCAGCTGTGGCGAAAAACCACACGCCCGGAACGATTGGTCGTGGAAAACGGCCTTCGGGCGAAGATTGTTGCTTTTTGGTGGTGGTCTGCACAGGTGTGTACACGGCGGACCAGACCGCGCCGATGACACGCTGAAGTCGTACAACTGAACCTGCAAATGATTGGCCGTTGTCGTTCATTTCATTTCCTCTTCATCTGTTTTGGTCACAGCTTCACCATTTGGCTGATTTTGTTAGCACAAGCAGTGCGGCCAAATTTGTCTCGTCGGTTTGTTTCGTCGACAACAAAGTGGCGCGTAAGCATCCACAATTACGCCCTTCTTACGGTGTTTGTTCCGTTCTTCCACTTCCAACGCGGCATAGCTACCGTCAACGAGCTTCAATGTAAATTCCTGAACGTGGTTTATTTTTGTGCTTCTCTCTTTTGCGGGCCCTTCGCCGCTATCGAACAGACGGCGCGTTCCGGAAGAGTAGCCCCCCGGAAAGGCTACTGGAATGACGGTACCGTTCGTGGAGTACTTCATTGACCACAATGCGACCACCACCTACCTCCCTTAAGCCTTTCCAATACAACGGCCACACTTCTAAATAAGCGTTGACGGCTGTGGCGCATTAGTAGGTCAGAACCGGTCACTACCACGGCTTTATGATGTCATAAATTCACACTGGGACTGCTTGACTCGTTTGCACGGGTGGAGCAAAGTAGCCGAGGTGAGTCTCTGCTTCATAAATCTCGACTCCAATGATGACGGAAATTACAATAAATACATGGAGTGATGGATTCTTTTGCTGCGAACGAGCCATTGATCGCCTCTTCGTCAACTATCCCTCGTAACGATGTGTTTTTACTGCTAGAATCATTTTTAACTGGACTACTAGTGAGCAGTCCGCATGTTCTAGGATGACGGCTTGTCCTACCATACGCAGCTGAGCTATTCATCTTCATCTTCAGGTAATTCGAGTCACTAACCTCTCCACAAAGCTAAAACGAAAAAGAAACATACCTGCAACGAAACAAGAAGAAAAAAAAACACATTTTGTTAGTGAAATTCACTCGGGACTTATTAGCAATTGATGGACGTCTTACGCAGTTACATTTATGTCCAAATTTCTCTTCCCTCTTCTGGTTAAATAACATACAATTGAGTGTAACTAAATGCTACTCCGTTTCGTGCTTCAACATTTCGTGATCCTCGACCAAAGCTAACCTGCTGCCATTTGAAATGCGTTAAAAATAACGATCATCCAACTAGCGAACATTAACCAAACCAAACGAGTGCTGCTCGTGAAGGATTTCGGTCCGGGTTTGCGCTAATGCATCACCTTCCTTCAAAGCGGTCACGAAACTTTCATTCCAACTCGTCAGATGCGTTTGTTTCGAAAACATAATAATAGACGAACCGAACGAATGTGTACGAGCCTCGAACTAAGCCCCAACAGGCAACAGCTACCTATAAGTGCGGTACCCACGAGTAAAAAGTTCAACCTCGGTGTACACTCCAAACAGTTCGGTTTTACATTTAGGCCATTATGGAAATTGAGGTTACAGCAAAGCCTTGGGTCAGTTCGACCAAACACCTTCAATCGGATGAGCATAGCACCCCAGATGGTATGTTTGAAAAAGATGAGGATCATTTTAAAAAGTGACCGCCCCAGCTTCTCGTATCGTGCCAGTAGACGGTAAGACGGTAGCTAATTAAGCCGCGCGATCAAAAACCTGACGAGGCGATTGAAGACCTCGATACCGTTTCCGATGGCTCAGAGAGAGAGAGAGTGCGCCATGTGAACGAAACACAACGAAGAAAAAAGGAAAGCACCTTTCCATACGCCAAGCTGGTCACAATGCCAATGTCAGTGCAGAATACTAATGGGCCATTCTTGAGTTGGTGAGTTGAGGCGCGCTTTTTCTGAGGCCCTCTTTTAGACGAAATTCCACAAACACGTGTTATTCATTTTCGCGCCAGCGACGAAAAGAGTGTCAACTTGCGTCTCGTTAGTGGCACATGCTCAAAACAAACAACAGTCGGCTCGCATTTGCACACGAAAACAAGTCACATGAGAGATGAAACCCTGTTTTGGATGAAACCGGGGAGGAAGACCATGTTTGGGACATTAGAATGTGTTGTCTGATCGCGTTCAACGGACAATAGACGATTGTTTCTGTATGATGACCTACAATAGGAGTTCTTTCTCCCTGACAAAGAGGCAGCCTTTGTGTCTTACTTTCAAGATAAACATAAGGCCCCTTTTTTATTGGAGAGAAATTCTTCACCTCCTTAGAATGCAACCGGATACAACACTCTGTCAACGTGTCTCACCCTTACAAAATATGAATTCCCAGTTCATTGACAGAGAACACAACCAACTTCTGTGTATGTTTGTTGTTAATTTCAGAAGGCAAGCCGTAAAAAAAATCCTCAACACTAGAGAGCCATCGTGAAAGGACACTTAACCATCTGGGCTGTGTGAGTGAGTCGCAAAAAACATTGGCAACATATGTGTGTTCAATTGTGACGCGCAAGGTCTTCAAAAATCTGTCAAAGGCATGACGACGCGCGACAAGCGAAAGCCAAACCCCCTGATCGGACGATCGGATCAGGCACGGCAACAAAATTTGCATACGAATCCGGGTACCAATGTTGCTGTCGCCACCACCAAACACAATGCCAATGACACATAGCGAAGTGCATTGGGAGTGGGTTCGGACGAACAGGGTAAGGTAGACGTCAAATGGCGAAAGTGTTACAAATAGAAAAAGCGCGAGACCGTTGCCTCGGCTTCGTATCACCACTGTTGCCAATATCTCTGCTGTATGTACACCACAGCGCCACTTTTGATCCGATTTAACATCCGATCAGGAAGCAGTTATAAAAGCAACAAAAAACACGAGGGGTTTACATCCGCACAACCGGAAGGAAGCTTCCAATCGTGTTCGCAGCATCGTGCAGCGTGGCAAGGGTAGAATCCGTGCGGGGATGATTGCGAAAAAATATCAATCATAACTGGAGTAAACCAAAAATCGGTGAAATGTGCATATGCTTGGACCAGTGAGGATTCGGCATCCGTAGCAAATGGGGCGGATTGATGTGGCGAATTTGAGCAGGATTTGAATCCTTTTTTTTGTTGTTGTAGGTCCGGAGATGTGTGGAGGACATCCACAATAATAAAAAAAATCCCCGGAATAGGAAAGTTGGTGACATCCTAGGGGGTTTTGGGCTCAGCAAAAAGAGGGTTTAGACATTTGTTTGACATGAAGCTTATATGAATAACAATCGGCCGGAATGGGTGGGGGGAAGGGTTGGAAAGGAAGTGATCAATCTAATTCTCTGTCTCGATTTGGATTAAAGAGAATAAATTTGCAACTTCGTTTTTTCGCAAGTGATGTCTCTGAAGAGAAGTCTTGAGGACACAGATAGACCATTATCGCTACCTCGGTGACACAGAAAACACGTCCTCTTCTTTTGGACGATGTTAAAGATCTATTTGTTTCTTAGCATGTACACTAACAACGTACCGTTTTGTGTGAGTGTTTGTTGCCGCTATTAGATTGGACAGTTTTGCAGCATTTAACAACACCCAAACACAATGAGCTCGGCTGTGCTGTGGCGGTAAAACGTTCACGCGACATTCACATTCGGTCGAAACCTTGAAAGTTCAACCATGACCATTTTGTAAGTGCCGAAAAACGGTAGAAGAAACCTTTTTCAGCTGTGGCGGAAATCGATGCCTAAGAAGGAGGACTGTGACTTCTTGCCTGTGAGCTCAAAATGCCTCACAGCACAAAACATCCTCAAAAAAATTTAAAAAAAAACCCTTCCCTTTTACTGTGGAGCTTGACCGAACAATCGAAAACATTGTTGTCTGTTGGTGTGGCGGGGTCTGCCGGTGCTGACAGTACATTTAACACCCAAACCCGAATTGGAGACGCCCTTCACGGATTCACGGAGCGTGTGGTGTATCGGTTGGATGAGATCTAATTTGGGTAATCGTCGGCAACTCCCGTCGGTTAGCTTGTCTCAGATCAGCTGCTCGTAGCTACTGATGCGATACTCAGCCGTGTATCTCATCCGATCCGGTTACGTGCACAGAAACTCATGAATGAACGTCCCCCTCACCCTCCTGTTGTCCCTTGTTTGTCCCCCTCCACCCCTTCGTGGAGTGTAGAACTCTCTTGTAATCATAAATCCGTTTCAATATGCTCATCGTCATCCAATGTTTTGATGGTGCCGGCCGAGGATGATTGACGTAATGAGCCTGAAACGACAAACGGCTTGATAACGATGCCTTCAGAGATTCTCTCACACACAGGCACACAAACAAAGATTGAGTTAAGACATCGTAGCCGAGTTAAGCTGATCTCGCATCGAAGACGACATCGCAGCATGGGCTAAAAGACGACAACGCAGAACGGCATCGAGCATCGAGAATCTGCAACGCAGCAGAATGCACCGAGCAAAGCGATGACGACGAAGACGCCGAGCAACGCGACACTGGCCACGCGCAGACAGCTCCAGAAAAGGACACCGCTGCACGTGGAGAGCCAACGTGGCCAAACCGTGGGAACCATCGTGGGTTCCCGACAGTAGGGCACAAGCTGGGCGATGATAAATCAGTTGTAATTAGGAGTTCGAAACGATAAGTCGAGTTGTAAAATTATCTCTAGGTTTAATAAAATTTTTTTTATGACCAAACGGTTATAAGAAAGTTTAACTGGCGCCCGAATAGGGACCTTTGGTGAGGAAAACCCAAGTGTTGTGAAGTGCAGTAACCGCGTTAGTGCTTGAGTTACGCCGACATAGACATTCGGAAGTCTATCCCGATCGCCTGTGAAAAGTGAAAACAAACTGATGTGCAGTGAACTTTAGTGACTGCGTTAGTGCTAGTGTCACAAGTGCATAGTGCAGAAGTTATCGAACACTTTAGGCAGCCGTGCGAGTTGGTACCAGAGTAGCCGATAGTTGCCAGCAACAGTCTATCGGAGGAAAAGGATTCTGCCGCCGCACCGAGAAGGAAGACATCACCAAAGGATTCCAAAACCAGCCCCGTCAGAGGAGGTGAAGAAAATCAGCCCCGTCAGAGGAGGTGAAGAAAGCCAGCCCCGTCAGAGGAGGTGAAGAAAACCAGCCCCGTCAGAGGAGGTGAAGGAAACAGCCCCGTAAGTGGAGGTGAACAATGCAACTGTTAATGTAAGTAATAATATTAAACATATTCACATCCGATAAAAGTGAGTGACAAAATCCGTGAAAATCGTGTGTCGGTATACGTGTCGATTAGTGTAATTCGAAATTTTGAAGTGAAATTCGTGAAAAAGTTAGGAGATTAGTCAAACTGGAGGAATTAGTCCAATCACTACGACAATTCTCAGTTTCAATAAAAGAGAAAGATAACGAAGGAAAAGAGAGTAATTACGAAATGGAGGCATTGATCAACAGAATCGCAGCCCTAGAGGCACGATTAGAAGAGAACAATATAACGGACGATTATAGAGATCCTCCACTATTTTTCGTAAAAAAGGACGGCAGCGCCATAAACCCGGAGACTTTCGAGAAGATCCCAGGTTTGGTGAAAGACCTTCCCGTTTTTTGTGGAGATCCAAGCGAACTCAACAGCTGGATCAGCGACGTTGATGGATTGATCAGGTTATACGAAACTACTCCTGGTCATACAGAAGAACAGCAAAATAAATACCATATGGTATGCAAGTTTGTTCGACGAAAGATTAGAGGAGAAGCTAACGATGCGTTAGTCGCATCGAACGTAGGGATCAACTGGAATAACATAAGGAGAACGCTTATCACATACTATGGAGAGAAACGCGACTTGGAGACGCTCGATTTCCAACTAATGAGCGCACACCAAAAGAGTCGATCTTTAGAGACGTACTACGATGAAATAAATAGACTGCTTTCGCTAATTGCGAATCAGATAAAAACGGATAGCAGATTTGCCCACCCAGAAGCCTCAAAAGCAATGATAGAGACGTACAATAAAAAGGCAATAGATGCGTTTATCAGAGGTCTAGATGGAGACGTATACAAATTCATAAGAAACTACGAACCGACTTCTCTAGCAGCAGCATACAGCTACTGCATAACATTCCAGAATTTGGAATGTAGAAAATTACTAACAAGACCAAGACAGGTAAACACACCCCCATCAGCACCAAGGAACCTAATACCACTCCCAACTCCCCATCCACCACCACGAGTATTTCAAAACCACCAAAGACCATTTATGACAAACAACACAAGACCACATTTTGGAATCAACCAGCCATTCCAGAATCATGCAAGAAATTTCCAGCGTCCAGCTTTTTATCAACCAAATCAGACACGACCAATATTTCAACGATCAAATTTTAACCGACCCAATTTCATGCAACATACGAACCAATTCCGCGGACCAGAACCGATGGAAGTTGACCATTCAATTAGGTCACAACAAATTAATTACGCGAATAGGCCCAATTCATCCAATGTAAGGCCTATGAAAAGACAACGAGCTTTCAACATAGAAACATTTCCGCAAGAAGGAAATCCATATGAAGACGAAACTGAAAGTCAGGCGTCATATGAACGATACATGAGAAATGTAGAGAAACAGGAGAAAACAAACAACACTTCATGTACAGCAGAACTAAATTTTTTAGAATGAAGTCTGCTTTGCCCTATTTTATATATCATGGTAAAGCAGGACAACAGATAAAAATTTTAATTGACACAGGATCCAATAAGAATTTCATAAACCCAAAACATGCGAAAATCTCACATGACGTAACGAAACCTTTTATCGTATCATCAGTAGGAGGAGACTTGCTTGTCACGAAATATTCACAAGCTAAAATATTTGCCCCTTATTCCGATGTAAATGTAAAATTTTATCATCTACAAGGACTGAAAACTTTCGATGCCATTATTGGTTACGATACCATCAAAGAAATGGGAGCATTCATAGATGCCAAAAGAGATTACTTTATTATAAAAGATAAAATAATACCTCTCTTACTATACCCGTTACAGGAAATTAACAGGATCGAAATAAGAGATCAACATCTTAACAACCAAGAAAAAGGAAAATTACATTCATTCCTTAACAAGTTTCAAGATTTATTTCAGCCACCTGACGAGAAATTACCATTTACAACAAAGGTTGAAGCAACCATATCTACGGATGACACCGAACCAGTTTACTGTAAGTCATACCCATACCCCTTGTCTCTCAAACATGAAGTGGAGACACAGATAAAAAAATTACTAAACAATGGTATAATTCGACCATCCCGCTCACCATATAACTCACCTGTTTGGATTGTACCCAAAAAGGCTGATGCATCTAACGAAAAAAAGTATCGACTTGTGATCGATTATAGGAAACTAAACTTAAAAACTAAGAGTGATAGATATCCTATTCCAGACACGTCAACAGTTCTTTCGAATTTAGGAAACAATAAGTATTATACCACACTTGATTTAGCATCAGGCTTTCATCAAATTCGTTTGACAGAAAAAGATATCGAAAAAACCGCTTTTTCAATTAACAATGGGAAATATGAATTTTTACGACTACCTTTCGGTCTAAAGAATGCACCTTCTATATTTCAGAGGGTCATGGATGATGTTCTAAGGGAACATATCGGAAAAATCTGTCATGTCTACATCGACGATATAATAGTCTTTGGAAAGACATTTGATGAACATTTGAAAAATTTGGAAATTGTTTTGAACACATTACGCGAAGCCAATTTTAAAATACAACCAGACAAATCAGAATTTTTAAGAACTGAAGTTGAATTCTTAGGATTCATTGTCTCAGAACATGGTCTGAAACCAAATGAGAAAAAAATTCAAAGCATACAAAAATATCCCGAACCTAAAACTATCCGAGAGCTTAGAGCATTTCTAGGACTCTCCGGCTACTATAGAAGATTTGTTAAAAATTATGCTGCTCTAGCAAAACCTCTAACAAAACTCTTAAGAGGAGAGGATGGCCAAGGCCACTGTAAAATTACAAAAAATCAATCAAAAAATTTTCCGATTAAATTTGACGAAGACGCCACTCGCGCATTTAAAACTCTCAAGGAAATTTTATCATCCGAAGACGTTTTAGCGTACCCCGATTTTGATCATGGTTTTATATTAACCACAGACGCGTCCGACAAAGCAATCGGAGGTGTTTTATCACAAAAAATCAATGGTATTGAAAAACCAATAACGTTCATATCCAGAACATTATCGAAAACGGAAGAAAACTATGCTACCAACGAGAAGGAAATGCTTGCTATAGTTTGGGCTTTACATTCCTTGCGCAATTACATATATGGTGCAAAAATAACAATACTAACAGATCACCAACCTTTAACATATGCAATGTCGCCAAAAAATAACAATGCGAAACTAAAACGATGGAAAGCGTTCATCGAGGAACATAATTATGAGTTACGCTACAAACCTGGAAAAACTAACGTTGTAGCGGATGCGCTATCAAGAATCCAAATTAATTCTCTAACACCAACACAACATTCCGCTGATGATGATAGCAGTGAATATATACTGTCTACTGAAGCCCCCATTAACGCTTTTCATAACCAACTAATATTTAAAACAACTAACAATTCGTCCTATGAAATGATGACGCCGTTTCCAAAATTTAAAAGGCATATTTTTTGTGAACCAGAATTTACTAACCAATATTTAACAGACAAACTAAAAAGATTCCTCAATCCTAACATTATTAACGGTATACTAACCGATGAAGTAACTATGGGTCTTATTCAAGAAGTGTATAAAAATTTATTCAATCCGAAAACAATGCGATGTAGATTTTCTCAAATACAAGTTGAAGATTTAACAAATGAAGAAAAACAACTAGACGAAATTAAAAACATTCATAATTTTGCACATAGAAATTCGAAAGAGAATTCATTACAATGCATTAAAAGATTTTATTTCCCAACGATGAGAAAAGTAATAGAGTCATTTGTAAAAAATTGCGAAATTTGCAAAATGGAAAAGTATGATAGGAAACCACAACAATTTATACCAATAAAGACTCCAATCCCCAGATATCCAGGTGAAATTGTTCACATTGACATATTTGCGTATAACTCAAACTTGCTGTACCTTTCATCAGTAGATAAATTTTCCAAATATCTCAAAGTAAGATTCATCAAATCAAAATCTATTGCAGATATAAAAGAAGTAATGCAAGAACTTTTATATGATTGGAATTTACCAAAACATATCGTAATTGATAACGAATGCACATTTGTTTCAAATGTCATAGAGCAAATGATTAAAAATCTAGGTATATCTATTTTTAAAACTCCCGTAAATCGTTCAGAAACAAACGGTCAAATCGAAAGATGCCATTCAACAATTCGTGAGATAGGCAGGTGTATCAAGGCACTAAACCCAGAAATCACAGATAAAAATTTAGTGCAACAGGCTGTATACAAATACAACAACACCATTCATTCGTTTACGAAAGAGACCCCCAAAAACGTATATATCGGAGAACAATCGGAAGAAATGTCGTTTAGAGACAGAGCGTTATTAAGAGAAAAACTTGATAAAAAAATTATAAAACTATTCGAAGAGAAAAATGAAAAGATGAAAGATAAGAAATATAAAGACTATGAACCAAATCAATATGCGTACGAAAAGAGGAAAACAAACAATAAACGAGATAGTCGTTTCAATATGTACAATCCTTATCGCTATTTCATCGATAGAATCGAGTAAAATTAAGATACATAATGTAACAAATGATCCATTAGCCATAATACCGATAGGGAAAGCTAAAGTACAAATTGGGTACATTAGAACAATTCATCCAATAGATTTAGCCGATATCAACGAAACAATAGAGAAAACATTGCTAGATAGTCCAAATGGAATTTTTACTGAACCTATCGACAATTTAATTAGAATAAAAGCTAGCATGCTACAGGACACTTTGGCGAAAATCAAACCATTTGTGAAAAGGCAAAAACGATGGGACACGATAGGTAAAGTTTGGAAATGGATCGCCGGAACTCCTGACGCCGACGACCTACATGTCATTAACTCCACAATGAACTCCCTGATAGCAGAAAGCAACAAACAAATAATAATCAACCAAGGTTTCAACGACAGGCTGAAACAAATAACTGATGTCGCTAACCAAGTCGTAAATATCGAGAACGAACGCTATGAGTCATACCAAGTAGAAAATCGAAAACTTATTCTACTTCCCAACATAAATATGTTACAAGAAAAATTGGATGTCATAGAAGACGCTATACTGTTAGCTAAACACGGGATTCCGAGCAGTAAGCTACTATCCCTTGAGGATCTGACCTCAATAGAACAGTTCCTTGAAAAGAATAACATTAAATACAACACACCGGAAGAATTGCTAAGGCAATCAACTGCCCAAGTTGCAGTAAATGAAACTCATATACTATACATGCTAAAGTTCCCCAAACTATCTCCAAAAATCTACGAATACGACTATATCGATTCGATAATACAACACGATGCACGTATAATCGTCACACAGAACTATATATTACAAAATCAAACCCACGTATATTCCATGGCAGAGAAGTGCCAACAACAAGAAGACGTTTATATATGTCCGCAAATCGGCATACAACAACCCACAACATGCATTCAACAAATTGTGAAAAGAGAAGATTCACAATGTGACTACGAAAAGATTTATAGCCAAGGCTTCATAAAAAGAATCAAAGAAGACACAATACTAATCAATGACGTCATAGCAGAAATCGCATCAAACTGCAGCAAAATGAACCAAGTACTGAACGGTTCCTACGTCATACAATTCGAAAATTGTAACATCATCATTAATGGAGAAATTTATTCAAACAATGAAGTCACCATTCCTGGTAAACCATTTAAGTCAACAACAGGAATTAACATTGACAAAGGCGAAATCAAACATAGACCGCCTCTTCAACTGATACAAAACCTCACAATAGAACACAGAGAAAAGCTAAAAAGTATCAACCTACAAAACGACTCCTTGAGATGGAAATTTAACATATTTGGAGGAACATTTGCGTTAATATGCATATGCGCATGTATAATATTTCTATTCTTCCAATTCAAGAGAACTACAGTAAAAATAGACATGACTCAAGCGAAACAACTCGAAACCTTTGTCAGCCGACCTATCTCGTTCCACGCAGCAGCGAGACTTTGAGGGCAAAGTCACTTAAGAGGGGAGGAGTTAAGACATCGTAGCCGAGTTAAGCTGATCTCGCATCGAAGACGACATCGCAGCATGGGCTAAAAGACGACAACGCAGAACGGCATCGAGCATCGAGAATCTGCAACGCAGCAGAATGCACCGAGCAAAGCGATGACGACGAAGACGCCGAGCAACGCGACACTGGCCACGCGCAGACAGCTCCAGAAAAGGACACCGCTGCACGTGGAGAGCCAACGTGGCCAAACCGTGGGAACCATCGTGGGTTCCCGACAGTAGGGCACAAGCTGGGCGATGATAAATCAGTTGTAATTAGGAGTTCGAAACGATAAGTCGAGTTGTAAAATTATCTCTAGGTTTAATAAAATTTTTTTTATGACCAAACGGTTATAAGAAAGTTTAACTATTGTTTTTCTTAAAGAATGTGTGTTGAGGTTCCATCACAACAGGCACGTTGTTCTGTGTGTTTGCCATTTCGACAGTGACAGTGAAATCGTAACTCCAGTAGTGATGCAACCGGGTGTAATTAAGCTTTCCTCTAAACATTTCCCCGAAAGCCACCGCCACAAATTAATTTTACTTACACACCATACCTTTTTCCATAGAAAAATCGGATTACAATCAGCTTAAAACCATCCCAGCCAGTAAAACATCTATCCCAAACGCGTGGTTTTAGCTAATTCGCTGAAGGAAATATGGCGTCTTTATGAGTGATTTATACGCTTTTATGCCTTTTCTCCACTTGTGTCTTCCTACTCATACTGGTATGGTGCATATAAATAGAAACCCCCTTCGCGAAGAAGTAGTCGCAGTGGTAGGCACTCGAATAAATTGCTTTATGTGTTTTGACTGCTTTAAAACGCCCAAGTCTCGCCAAGCTATCAACGATCGATCGTTTGTATCGATTTTGGATGAAGGAAAATTACACCAAGCGATGAGTCTGTCCCACAACAACTAGAAGCTCCCATTTGGGGGAGCAAAACGCATTACTTCACGCTTTAGTACGTTACGGATATGGGTCCGATATAAATCCTCCAACCAAAAAAGAAAAATCCCTTCTTCGCCTGTAGTTATCCCGTCCAAAGAGGTCCAAATCAAAAAAGTCTGCAACGATCAAGGAATCAGCAATGATGTCAGTTTCGTCAGTTTTTGCTCTCGCCCATAGTATCAATCACCGACAGCAATCGCACGCTAACCATATTGGCACGCAACGGGACAACATTAAATTTATCATTGGGCCGATCGTAAATTGCTTCGATGCGAATTAGCTGCGAATCGCGCGTACGCGAAGAATCCAAGGCATCGGCGAACAGAGCAACCCAATTTAGAGATTTATTTTGGATAGCCCCCTTATGCCTCAGTTCTTCCGGCGGAGAATTGTGAAAATATTAAACGAGATTGTTAAAGAATTGGTGGGTTAAAAATGGAGGCCGATGCAATTTTCGAGCGCCCAATTTAGATCCAGGCGCGCTAACTGTCTATTCTTAACCCCAATTCGGCGGGAGGAAAAGTTCTCTTCTCTAGCTTCTCAGCAAGCAAAATTGGCGTTACAGTTGTACTGTACCGAACGATTGGTAGAAATATGTTGCTCGCTGCTACTTCTTTGCCGCGCGAACGAGCCTTTGCCCAATCGCTCGTTAACAAAACGGGGGGTGAGGAAAAATAATGACGTTTGCAAAAGCGACTCAATATAATTACGTTTGTTAGGCGTAAATAACACACAAAAAAAAACAGAAGCATTTCCCAATAGCGCAGAGCGTGCCTGCCAGTGAAAAACGCTTTTCAAAGATGAAAAAAGTAACTCCCATACTTCTTCTCTTCCCACGTATCCACCGTTCCTTGGAACAAAAAAGATTCTAGTGAAAGAAACATTCGAGCTGGGGATTTCGCCAGCAAGCATGTCCGCATTATGAGAAATCCCAGCAAACACGACGAATACGATGGTGGTGCTGATTTTTTGTTGCTTTTTTCCCTCTCCGGTTCCTTGCTGACCATGGTAAGATGGCAGTTTTCGCAGGCTAACATCACCGGCCGGACGCCCTCCTTTTTCTCACCGCTGGTTCTTCCCGGGGTGAGATTTCATTTTCCACTCGTGAGCTCCTCCTTCGGTTTGGTGGCAGGTTTTCCGAGAGGGATTTAAATTATTCATAGGTCCTTTATGGTTTCACCGATGTGCCGCGTGTGTATGTAAAGGATCCCGAGGATCCTGGGGATCAAAACACAAGGCTCGTGTATCTATCGTCTCTCCGGTGCCGGCCGGAGAATCCGGAGATGTCCTGCCGGGAATGCGATGGTATCCCGAGATTAGCCAAGGGTTTGATATGCAAATTTAAGGCACTTCCGGTGTTGGGTTGTTGCGCTTAAGAAATATAGGAAAACCGATACGGAATGATACGTTTGGTCGGTGATCCATTTTCACTCACCATCACCGGAATGGATGGTACCGGAAGCTGAAACATATTAGCAAAACCCGGCGCTACCTTGCCAGACAGACTTTGGATCCAGTTTTCGAGGAGCAAGGCAAGACTGATGTCCGGGAGATCAGGAGATGTCTGGTGAATGTCGCGTAATGTGAGGACAAGCCGGGAACCGGACGCGAATTTGCATGTTGCTCATATTTGCGCACGGTAACGCCTCTTCAAAATTGAATACCGGATGCGGCCAATCTTTAACGGTTTTCTGTGCAAAGCCTTCAAAGCCTTGATGTCGCGATCTAGCCCATCAAACTAGGAAGCGGAGCAAGCAAATCCTTTTTGCGCGTTTTCATAAATATTTAACATAATTTAGAGTCGGTTTGCACGGCACAAGGACACACGCGAAATAGGACCAGATTCTTCACTTGTACTTCGTGTTGAGTGCGAGAGAGTTTCACACACACACACGAGAATGAAAGAGTGCCCCCATAGGGTGTCAAGTGGGTAAATGGTAGCTTTACAACGCCAGCACTACCTAATGTCCCTAACCCCTTTTTCTGTTCGTTGCCCATGTTCCCTGGCTGAGGAACGGCATCCTTTCCGGCTGTCCCGTGTAGCGTTCTCTAATGACTCTGATTATTGTCGAGTGTCCATCGTGTACGCCATACTGTGCGCCCGATGCTCACCCCGGGCGGCTGGAATCCCTTTTCCCACTCTCTCTCTTTCGGACCCTTTCCACGACCCTTCTACCGGCGTCCTTCCGGTGTGCAACACAACCGCAATACATATGCGTGCACACGAGAACAGTTTTCCCTCGGCAGCATACGGTAACGCTTACCGGCTAGAACGCGAAAAATTGTGTATTAAAAATTCAAGTGCCGCTCGAGTGCATTCCAAATGCACCGACCAATCCGTCACCGTAAAAAAAACCGGAGCTTCTGCACGAGAACAGTTTTCCCGTGTTAGGCAGCAGCTCCCATCGGAGGACCATCGCGGAAACGTTCCGTTCCATCCATTCTTGAGTCATTGTTTGGAAACATTTATCGGCTTCATGCAGCTTTAGATTGCGAGTGTTTCGAGGCGAATTGCACCGCGACGACGACGATGATGATTTCCCCACAGAACACATATGGAGGTGGAAGAGCTACCCCGAAACCTTCTTATCAAAACATTGTAGTAAATTCTTATCGATGTTTAGAGCTTTAACAGCACAGCAACTACACGTTAAAACAACATACCTTCATATCAACATGTTGATGCCGATAGCGGTCAAGTAAATTTGCAATTTAACAGTCACGTTTTCCACACAACCGACTAAGCCTTCTCTTGGACCAGGGACCAGCAGGCAGGTAGACAAGCGGAGCGAGGTGGCGTGGGGAAAACATTTTCCGCTCCAGTTACCGATGCCGGCCCGACGAAGGGTTCAAGAATTCCGGCTTCAAATTTCACTCGACCCTCATACGTTTTTTCTTTTGCGAAAAGGTCAGCCTTACAGCAAAAAGTTGCAGTTGAATTGCGGTCGAATAGTTCCTTTCAGGGGAAAAATCTATCGTAACACGTGACTAATTGGCATGCCCTTTTTTTGGGGGGGGGGGGGGGGGGGTTTGTTTGCCTGGCAGAACAGAAGCAAACAGTTACGGTAACGAGTCTGTATCTTCTTCAGGTGGCAGCATAAGGCAGTGGTGCATGTGGTGCAATAGCTTTCTTCACTTTCCTTGTACGTTTGTAGCCCACCTCCATTCATGAGCACATATCGTCTGGTGTTTTGTATCCCATTTGTTGCATCGTTTGGATCGGAGACTAAATACAGAAGCACCCTTCGTCCGGGGGTTTTTCTCTTCTCCGGATCTCCCTTAGCACCCGACGCATGCAACTGTTGCTCGGATGTACATTTTTAATTCAATTACAACTTGTTTAACGACGCCCGAGCTGCGTCACAGGGTACGTAGCGCGAGGAAAACAATGTGCTTTAATCCGCGTATTAACATCATTTTGCCGTGAGTGCGCGCGTAAGCCCAACGACCAACCCCTTTTCTATGCGTTGGCGAATCTCGCCTATCGTGAGATAGGCGATAGTGGCTAACTATGCTGGGGCTCTGGACTGTTTTATCCATGTTTCGATCCTTCTGCACGCACGTACGCACGCGATATCGTGATTTGTAAGCAGTTTGTTGCCTAGTTTGTCGTGTTTTTTGTTTTTGCTCTCCGTTACGTTCCGATATGGGGCGGGTTTTAGGTGGACGCGTTCACACATCAAGCGAATCGATGTTGTCGGATGCAATTTTGCAACCTAACTGATTTGATTAATTGCTTCCGTTTACCGCTGGTTTTGTTTAGCAGCGAAAAAAAACAAAACAGCGGTAAACCAGTGGCAATGATAGTGTGTTGTGCATCATTTCAAACATGATTTATGATGTTTTAGAGAAAGATAAAAGAACGGTTAATGTTATGTTATTTCTCTTGCTGTTTTCTAATTGTCTTATTATTTTTGCGTCAATCCATGCTTTATTATAGTTCTTTATTGTTTTCTCATTGTTTTTATCTATCACTTGTTTTATCTGTTTATTTTTTTTTGTTATTTTATTCGCCTTTTAATTATTTTATAAAGTTATTATTTTATTTCATTTTATTTATTTTTTTATTGCTGTATTTACAAAAGTGATGTATGTTAGTATTTTATTAATTATTTTAGCTACGTTAATTTTTATTTAATTATTTATACTTTTGTTCGTGTTTCTATGTATTTAATTTTATTTTTTGTATTATGCACGTCATTTTTTTATTGTCTTTCTGTTTCTGTTCTCTTTTTTCTTCTTTTTTCAACCTTTTTTTATCAACCTTCATTTTTTTGCTTTTATCTCTTTGTTTTAATTTTTTTAATTTCTAGTTTGATTTTTTTATAATTATAACCAATTCACATTTAATATTTTATAACCAATTCACATTTAATATTGTGTTTTCAGTTTTTTTTTATTTTATGTCTTTATCATTTTAACTAATTTTTTTAAACTCCTGATGATTAATACCCAAATTTCACACCACAGTTTATTTCCTAAACTCTCAAAAAAACCACAGCTTGCCGTGTAACTACCACTCCTTCAAAAACCACTCGCATTTTATCGCCAAACAACATCTCTTTAGTGAAGCGTAACTTTTACTTTTAAAATACGACCGATGGCTATTAATTGTACTTGCGATAAGACTTCAAACAAGCACGGCCAAAGCAAAACATTCCCCCGGACGGGAGGGTTCACAGACAGTTCTTCAGTGCAACCGAATCTGGCACGAGCCCTATTTGCACTACTAACATCCGGATCCGCAGCTTGTTCGGCCAAAACGACCGATGGGATGTTGCAGATAATTGATTTATCTAGTTTTCCCAATCCCTCGATCGGGAAAAGGGAACGAGCTCCTGTTGTGCCCATTATGTTTTCCCCGTCTATCCCACCGTACTACGTTCACCACCTTTTTGCATATGCGAAATAAGGTGCATCCCTTGCCAAAAAAATAAAATACGTTCTCCCTCCAAGCGAACGATAATTATCGATCTTTTCGCATGTACGACAGAGCGCGTGATCGATCAATAATCGGATGGCTAACGAACGTCACCGAAGGGTCGCTCTGGGGGAAGGAGGGAACTGGGGAAAATTGCATGAGGCTTTTTCTTTAATATTTACACACTCACACATAAATCCCGCCACCCATCGGGCTGGCGTACATTTGCACCAAACTGCACTATCATTGAGCGACAATCAATTGTGAGGATTATTTTGCATCGTTTTCGACCTTGCGTGTGTGTGTGTCTGTTTAGAATCATTTTTTGCACCAGAGGACATCATTTGTTTAAAGGTAGTTCAGGTAGATGCATTCTTTTGCTAGATAGAAAAAGATGTTCAGCAAAAGAGGGTGGGAAAAATTATGCCATCATTATCTGAGGTTTAGGGTGCGAAAAGAATGGTAACGGTTATGTAGCAAATAATTAACAACATAATTTACTGCTTTTTTAGAATTTTTGCAATGTAGAAGGAAACTAAAGGAATAACGTCAGAAAACGATTAGACGGAACCTGTCAAAGTTATAACGATGATATGAATAATTCATTTGCTGACAGGTGCTCTTTCCGACGTCCGTCTGGTGTCGGTCTGAATTACTTCATCGTTCTCCTTGACTAGTCCTGAGCCAATCAATTATTGGCTAACGCACGTTAGTCCTTACCACAACCCCACCAGTCCTACTGTGAATTACACGTTAAATCACAACAACAGCACAATTACCCTTAAATGCCTTCACAAAAAACCATGATTTGCTCCTAGCCCGTAACCTGGAAGAAATTACGGACGTACGGACCCCTAACGAACCATTTGGCCCCGGTAACTGATGCTCACAGTTCCAAATAACTCATCGATCTCGATGCCGTATGCTCCTTAAAGGCTTTCCACCCTGCTCACGTACCGAACCCTAAGATATCCTGTTCTAAGATCATCGTTAATTGGCACACCGAAAACACGGCTCGGAAGGTACATGTGCGACTAGATAAAAATGGCGGCACACCAGTTCCACTAGGAAGAAGCGCCCATTAAGACGAATCTCGATAATTAGATTTGGTACCAAACTTTCCGTTCAGCTCCGGCACGACCTCTTGGAAGAACCGGGTGACCAAACGCAATGAACCAAATAAAAACTGCTTGCCGCCGAAAACTCGTCAAAACTTTTGCCTTCCCCTTTCTTGGCGAACGGATAACGACGACCGGCGTTGAGGTTAAAGTTAAATAAGTATGTTGGGGTTCGGTTTTTTGTTTGTGCGATTGGTTCGGTACCTCTTCAATCATCGATAGTTGGAGAGTGATGTTGAGAAACTTTCCGTACCACGAGGATCATCGAGGGTTCGAGGGTCAAAAAGGAAGGAAAAACAGTATACTGCTGTTTGATAAGAGCGTACGTGTATGTGTCTGAAGCTACTACTGCTCAGTGGATGGACAAAAACATATTTACTTTACCTAACTCGAAACCTAACTGTATGGCGAACCCGTGTGGATAAGCGGAAACATTATCACAACTATTCGAGTCACATTCCGTACGGCGTTGGCCAGCGTGAGGAGTTTTACTTTCCAAAAGTAATTTCAAGTAGTTTATGGATGCAATAAAAGTTCGCCCTTGGAGCACAATAGCGTACGAACGGTTTTGCCTTGGAACTTTGACTGAAAACCTCCGATGCAGACAGTGAGTGTCTTTTCCTTTGCCGATACCACGCGCAAACAACAATAATCAAAGTTAATTAAAATTCTACTTCATCACCCTCGGTGCTCACTACCCGCAAGCAATGGGTGCAATAAATGCATTGAATGCGTTGCGATCAACCCCATCAACCCCCGCTCGGTGTCGCTCGGTAACAATTCTTTCCTGCATCTTAAACGGATCGCGATCGCAAACTAATATCCCACCCCGGGACTGGCTCGGTTTCTGCTTTCCGCAGCTCAGCTCTTGCTGGTCAAGATGGGGGTGTCTTGCGCCTTGGTGATATACCACCCCCCTCCCCCCCCAACAGTATCGACAGTATGATCGCACGCTGTCACACACACAAGCTTTCAAACGGGTGGTTTTGAGGAACAATTGTTCGCATTCTTTTCCGTGGCGCATTTGTGGAATGTCTCGGGACCGTTTTTTTTTTCTTTTCTTTAGAGGGGTTGCGACTCACCCCCTCTCTCTCTCTCGCTGACTGGGGTGGTTTGTACTGGTTTGTGGTGTCGGTGGTCGACACAAGTGATCGATTGTGCATTCTTACACCGCCAATTACGGAAGGTGTAGTGATTGACTGGCTGGTTGCTAACGAGTAACTGTGGTGCCGTAAGACAAACGAAAGTTGTTTTGTATGGGTTGATCTTTACCCAAATGGGATGGGTCGTAACACTCTGGATTGCTAGAATCGAGTGAGCGTTCCAGCATGGCAGTGAGAGTCCACATATCAAGTGCATCAATGTTTGTAGGTTAACAAGGGCTTCAAACAATATGGATACAACTCCCATCGATTGGTCCGAATCTAAACCTTAGGGGCAGAGAGTTCTCGACTCCGATAAAATAATTCAGTATACTCAAGTCCAAGTCCGAGCCTAGGGTTTTGGAAACCCGGTAGGTTCATCGAGTCCTCATCAAAGCGCTCACGACTCCGACCTATTGCTGTAGTGAGTCTAAATCCAAGTATGCTGCTAATCGTATTCCATGGAACCCTACCTTTGGAAATCGCGACACTTTCTCGGTCCAATTCAGGCTGGGTGATGGGAAAGTTCCGAATAAAGAAACGGAAAGGAACTGGGTTCTTTTGAAAAAGGAACGAATCGGAATTGAGCTAGGTTCTTTTGGGAAAAGTAACAGAACGGAACTAGCAGATTAATTGGAATGGTACTGTGGTATACAATTGTCTAGTAAAGGGGCAGGTTCTTCACGTTTTGTATGGTTCTTTCCTTTCACTAGGTTCATTTATTTTATCAGGTTCGTTCTTTTCGTCAAGTTCCTTTTCCATGCACCTGCTAGGTTCAAAATTTCAAACATAGTCCTTATATTTCCTTTTGAGGTTCATTCCGGATCGCGCATCACAAAATCAGTGTCTTAATTTCAGACACACACTCACTGTTAGGACTTGTTCTACCAACTCTGTAACTCGAAGGACCATTTCGTAACATTTCGTTGATCTCACTGAAGTCCTCGAATAGGTCTCCGAACATCATCGCATAGGACTCCGAATTTTATTAAGACAATTGTAGATTCTATCAATTTTTTAATATCGCGAACTAGCGTCGGAGGTCCATGGAAGCTGGACTTCCTTAACGAACCGTGATATATGATGAGGAAGATCTGCATGACGCTCAAATCTTGCATATTTGGCTCTACTCCTCCCTTTATTACTTAAAAATCAATTCATCAAGAGTATCGAGAGCGTGAAGTGCGGTTGCACTACTTTTCCACACCAAAAAACCCATTCCATTGATGATCGACAAACTCATCAAACTCCATCTCATAAGACTATCGATCGGCGAGCGCCCTATGTAAGCGAACCTCTTTCTTTTAGCTTAATTTACATCCAAATCAGGTCAGGTGAAAGAAGTTCCGCTACCATCCCTAAACACTACATCCAACCCGGTATAAATCAGCATTCGAGCCGAAGTTTGATGAGCGCGCGATTGATCAGCCATTTTTTAGTTTTTGCGAAGCATCAAACCGTCGTTTCCATGGTCCATAATTTTCCACGTGCTATTTTTCGCGGATAATTCATTGTGTTCCAAAAGGGCCACGATAATTGCCAGTGTGAAGCATAACGCACCTCTCTCTATGTATAGGGTTGACTAGTCCGGTTTCATCCTTACCCTGCCCAAGTGCCTTACCACGCGCCAAGAGTAATGAAAGGTTTCCGTTGTGCTGGTGGTTGTTGTTTGGTGGTGCAGAATTCCTAATGTGCGCCTAATTATAGACGCACGTAATCGCTGCGGCAAACGACTTTCGTGTGTGCTCACATGCGTAAATACAAGTCTCGAGTAAATTTTCACTCACTCGCGCACGAGGAAATATCAGGCGCGTTTTGGCAGGTTCATTTGTGATGCGGCTTATTTCCTCTTTCGTTTTGCAGATCCGGCCACCTTCCGGCAGGTTGGCTTAATGGTGTATAATGACCGAGTTAACACTCCAAAATCACCTGCTTACGCCTAAATGCAGAAATTAACGCACAAGAAATCAAATGAAAATCCGAACAAACGAATCTCCCCCATTCGCACAGCAATTACAAAAATAACTTCACCGGCGGTAATTGCAGTTTATGATTGCAGTACTGGAAGCAATCGATGCTCGCTCGAACACCGGACGATCAATGAACCAATATTTATAACACAAATGTCAATCAGCCACTCCGGGAAGGTCACCTGTGTATCTCCTCGTTTGCTCACTCGACAAGAACATCAGCGTACAGCGAGCCTTAAGGTGAGTAAGGCTGGCTCACGGGAATAGACTTTTCCAACGGCTCCGACGATACGAACGGACATTTGGAACAAAATTTACACTTCTGCAAATTCAATCAACACTAATCCATCTCCGTTTCCTCGTGCCAGTCCGGCCAGACTATGCCCCCGTGTGTAAAGTTACCAGACCAACCCAGACCTTCAGACATTGAAACTGGATACAAACGAAGTACACCTGCGAGCGATAGCACATCCCCATGCGTCACATTCAATCCCGGCGCCTTGATTGATGTAAAAGCTCCCGTCCGTCCGGATTCTTCTCGATTCGTCCCCGGCTTTTGTGCGAGATTGCAGAACGGTGCAAATCTAATCACATCTGTAGCACAACACCGATCTGGCTGCTCGAGCAGACGTGCACCACGTACGTTACACGGCGAGAGGGTCAGGGCTCTAATCGAGCGGACAGACACCACCACCATTGCAGCACTGGCACATCATGACCCACATTCAATTGCCAACGCCGCCCCCGGTCGATTAATCCGACTCGCGTATGCATGTCGTCGTTTGTTAGGAATCATTTAATTTTTGTTCCATATTTTAAATAATCCATAGCCGTTCGGAATCCGTACGACCGACGTCCGGTACGGCTGGACAAATGTAATTGGAAAAGCAATTGAATGTGTCTCTGAGCCGGCGAGAGCTCTTGCAGCAACCTCGTGACGATAGTGACGCTTGTACGGATGCAGTACACGCCACCCCCCGGACAAGATTCTCCACGAGCTCGAAAGTCGCGGAATGGGAATTGGAAATTGATTTGATTGCACGATTGCATTCTTCCTCTGCTGCTGAGATCTGCTCGCCACACTGCAGATGACTTTTGCCGTCTGCCAATGCCAAGTCCCAAAGTCCAAGAAATCCAGCAGATCGCTTTGAACGCCGCTCTAGCCGGTCATCGTTAGAACCAGGCGTCCGGACAGTCTGTGTGATCTCTTGCTTCCCGTTTTTGAGGGTGATTTCATAATTCCAAATTAATTCAATTGCAGCCTAGAGCATCCAGTCCATCCTAGTGATGAGTGTACCAGTCGAGGGCACCAAGCAGAAAATTTTCCCTAGAAGCCAAACCAATTCATGATGCTTTTCTGTCGCTATTGCATCGATTCGATTGAGCACATGATAGACACACGGTGCTTAAGAGGATTTTTTTAAAAAATCATTGAACCTGATTCCCTGGATGCTCGCAGCATCATCATTATCCTGGCATGTCACCCTGGCGGATTTAATTGTACTCTTCTACCGCGAATTTCAAACAGCAAATATAATTTGTTTGAAAAATCAAAGAGAATTAAATTGGCTTTCGCAAACTACGACAGAGAAAAAAAAATCTTCCCTACATCAAATAGCCTGCGTGATTCATTAATTACGAGACTCCGCTGCATGCCATGGACAATCGTCGCTGTAACAATTGCGAAACAATTCGTTTCAAATTTGCACCGAGCAATGATTAATGGGAATGGGATGAATTTTTAGTAATTTAATTTGATACCTTTTACACACGGTCGAACTCTCGTAAAACCCATCTCGAACGACGATGATGATGATGGTGGTGACGACGACGGCGACGACTATCGACGCCACCCCGTGTTTTCCAAGGTCGTCCCGGCAAATTCATTTGTCGCGAAGCTGCCGCTGTCTGTCTCTGTGTGTTTCGCTTGGCACAAGATTAATGGATACGGCGATGGAGTCAGATGAAAAATAGACTTTGTTGACGTCTCGACCGTCTGATGCTCTTTCTCTCTCTCTCTCTAGATCCGGTGTGATGTTTTTCGCGGCCCAACACAGAACGGATTGGCGTCAGGATGGACGAAGGCAAGACTTTATTCTGGACAGCCAAATAATCTCTATTTCTTGTATTGCGCAATTAATGCAACCTTTCGCTTTTTCTAAAACACATTGTTGGATTATCCAGGTCTTCCCCGGCAACCTTGCAACCTTTCGCTTTTTCTAAAACACATTGTTGGATTATCCAGGTCTTCCCCGGGTTTTCAAGCACACATTAGGCATCGGCTACCAAACCCGAAACCCTTCAAATCGACCGTTGATAATGATTTCTATGTTCTATTGACACACGAGACAGCAGCAGCAGCCAGCTTGCGGTGTGATACTTCGTACATTAAATTATGCGCGGCCTCTTAATGAAATAATGAACGACATAAAACCGTCACCGTCACAGGTCGCGCTCATCAACGCCGCGCCGTCCGTCGAACAACAATAGACATTCATTTGCATATGTGAAACCATACACCGCCGGAAACCCATCATCCTGCTGCTCGAAAAACGAAACAGTTTAAAAAAGGGTGGAGTATGTTTGGGTCGAGCGGACAGGACACAGGCAGCGGTGAAACGATACAAACCAACGGGCGTGTGCCTTCGATTTGTCGGATGCATCACCTCACTCGATGTGCGTGTGCCACAATGCAGATGCAGCCGAACGAAAGGGAAAACAATATGCTTTGAAGCTGCATATTTGTGCTCGGGTGTGGAACGCAAATCTCGTCACCGTCCTCCGCCTGTGTTAGACCCTGGAAAAGGACATCCGCTCGTAGAAAGGGGTGAATTTTTAAAGTTAAAGGCGCGATACGGATGAACCACCCGGGCCCCGACATCAGAGTGTGTGTGCGCTAGTGCAGTGTAATATTAAAATCAAATTCGTCATATCACTCACATGTCGGAAGCGTACACCAAAAAAAAACTCAGGAAAATCCTCGCAAGGGAAAGGGATGCTAGGAAGCAAACGGCGTACAGCGCGAAAAACAATTGAGATTGATTTAACTTTAACGAATGCCGTAATCAATCAAACTGGTCGTACATCCAGCTTTAAATTTTCCAACCGTGGAAAGGAAAAAACGGCTTTGAACAGCACACCAAAACCCGGTCAATGGCACAAGACCTCGGTCGGGACAGAATGGGACGGTGTCGTTTGGAGAGACAACAAGCATAAAATTGTTTGTTTCCGCCGCAATCGCTCATTCTGCTTTGCCCACCCTTACACGGCCCGTGCGATTGTCAAATGTCAAACTGCACCACTTCAGGGTTACTTTCCACTTCATTATGGAATCGAGCGGACCACACCACAAAGGAGAAGAATGAATGAGAGAACCGGCAACAGCAAAAAAATGAGAATTGATTGTCACCAAAAAGGTGCAACAGCAGCATTTTTACCCATCCTTCCGCGTCTAAATCGAGAGCAATGACGCCTGCTATCCTTTCACAGAGGAAAATGTAGGACTCCTGCTGGAGCTGTGTTACGGGGCAAAACAGTGTATTAAAAATAGACAAAAACCTCGCTGGCTACTCTCGTGCACGGACGCTTGTTTTACTTGCTTGGGCCAAATGCTTTCGAGTGCCCTCGATCTCATCTTGTCCCATTGTCTGGTCGTAAATTTATCCCATTTTGATACCGGAACCGAACGGAACCAGCAACCAAAAAAAAAAGAAGCAACCTCTCGGGAACCACTCGTACCCAGGACAAACGATGATGTATCGAGTCGAAACGGAACGGTGCTCCTTACGTGAGGCACGTGTCAATTTTACATCCAGTTTATGACAGTTGTGTTGTTTCCCCTAGGTAACGGTCGAAGTGCGGTCCATTCCATCAGTACCGGACAAAACGGAAAATTGAGGAGATGGCGAGAGTGAGAGCCATTCGTTCCATTTTATGCGTCCCGTAACTTGGCAACTAACCGTAACGCAAATTGCAGCAACGATGCAGTGATGTGCAGTTTGAACGTGTACGCATCATCCACCACCGACCGTACCTTGTGTATGTTCAATAGCCAATTTGGCCCCGAAAAACTGGCCTGGATGTTTTGATGCAGCGAAAGAAGATCAGGGCCACGAGTGCATCGGTGTTTTTTGCACCGGTCACCGCAATCCATTTTTGGGGACAGAGACAGATTCCAGACGAACGGGCACTGACAGGTCTTCAGGTGCGGGAGACATATTCAATCTGGAACGATTCTGGCGAATGAAGCGTTGGATGTATGCTTGCTTCTATTTGAACTCCATTATGGAAGGATTTAGTGGAGATGCGTTTTCGTAGTTGTAGAGCAACTAGACTAATAAAACCCAGAGTTTAGAGGGCTTTTAGAACTAGACGACCAAGTTTGAAGATACGCAGTTCTAACTACAAATGTATACATCAAACATGCTGGCACCAAAATCTCAAGGCCGTGTATGGTCATCCTTTCTATCGTGAACGAACAAGTTTTATCATCATCATCACCACTCTATACTGTCTGTCTCTGTAACCGGTTCCGGTGCTAATTTCACGCCCAGTATCATAAAAGTACGGCGCTTTTTGCTGGTCTCACCCGGCAACAACCACTCTGTGACCGGCGCCGTTGACCGGGAGCAGAGATTTGATTCGAAAAGTTTTTCAGTTTATTTCCAGCAGTGAAGTTGGCGCATTTGGTGCCATTCCGAGGTGATGATGAACTCGAGCAGGCGAGTTATGGCTGCTCGTCACTGCACCGATGGCAAGTGACAGTAAATTAACACCAATGGTCAGCTCGTGACATCGTCAGCATATTATCGGAGGGTCTGTCTCTAGCTCTCGCTCTGTTGTGCAAACAGACGCACTTGAAGAGCGCTTGATGTCGTTGTACCCCATATGGAGTGTGTCTTTGGGATGGATGGCGGATAGAAGGAACAGACCGGGAGGAATGATAGAATGCAGATGTGCGAAATAGTTAAGGCTTTTATCGGTAGGTTTGCTTGTTTTTGAAACCGAGCTCTTTATAATCGTCTTAGTGACAGATAAAGAGTGAATTGTTTGGACTGGGCAGATAATAATGACCAGATGCGCCAACTGAGGCTGGAGAATGGATAAGGAAGAGATTTTATTTTTTTTAAGAGCCTGGTATAAAATCTACCGGTAGTGTAGGATGTCTTGCATAGTTAATGGGATCCATAAAGGTAAAATGACCGTTTTTGGTGTCAACTGCCCAATGACAAGTTTACTTACTTACTTATCAGGCGCTACAACCGCTTTGCGGTCTTGGCCTGCTGCAACAATCCTCGATACCGCTCACGGTTCAGCGCCGTCGTCTGCCAATCCGTTATCCCGGCCGTTCTGGCGGACGCATCAACGCCATCACTCCATCTCAATTTGGGCCTACCACGCCTCCTCTGTCCTTGTAGACGGCCTAAAAGGACTTTACGGGCTGGGTCGTCCGGTGTCATTCTCATGACGTGACCAGCCCACCGGAGCCTGGCGAGTCTAATGCGCTGTACGATAGTGAGATCATCATACAGCTCGTAGAGCTCGTCGTTGTAGCGGCTCCTCCATTGTCCTTCCACACATACGGGGCCAAAAATCCTTCTGAGCATCTTCCTCTCGAACGCGGCTAAGAGGGCTTCGTCAGTTTTGGACAGAGTCCATGTCTCAGAGGCGTATGTGAGTACTGGGACTATAAAAGTTCTGTACAGTCCCAGCTTCGTCCGTCGCGACAGGTATTTAGAGTGGAGAAGTTTCCTCAGGCTGTAGTATGACCGGTTGGCAGCCAGCACCCGTGCGCGTAACTCAACATCAATGTTGTTGTCGGTGCTGACTTTTGACCCCAGATAGGTGAAGTTTTGGACGACTTCGAAGGTGCGGCAATGACAAGTTTACCTGATCGGTATTAAGCCTCAGATATTACTAAAATGTTTCACTGAAGTCGGTTAAATTTTTCAATTTTCTTACTTCAAACGTCATAAAATCCAATGATATTGAGAGTGATCCCAAGGCCTCAAATTATAGACATGACTCAAATGGATGGCATACCTCATCATATGTGCAGCAAATTTTCCCGAATGTATGCAACTCATTGCAAGAAAAGGTCTTATTAATCTAAAAGCTCTCAAGAAATCCTTGGTGGCGAAGATTTCTTTCAAAACAAATTAATGTTTGATCAGGTCAAGTTTAAATATGATCAGGTAAAACTAATCAATCTTGAAGATAAAATTATTCTCCTTCTTCCTCCTTGGCAACCTTGAGAGGTTGGGGCCTGAAATATATGGCTTTCTGTGACTTGATTTGACCCATAGCAAATTAGTAACAGCCCTGCGTACGGGAAGGCGGCCTGGAAGGGATTTGAACCCCGGTCCTGCCGAGTGAAGACCAGCGCCGCAGTCGCTTCAGCCACCGACTCGCCCTCGATAATATGATTAACTCACACCAAAATCCCTGGTCATTCACTGAATAGAAGAAGTCGCCTAAAGGTATGCAATCTGCTTAACGCTATTACCTTTTGATGAGGTATAGAACGGAAAGGCCTTCAAAGGGTTGTCTTAAACCGTACAATCTATTTGGTTGAATTCTCCCAGCATCAATACCGCAGCCTGAACACCACTAGCCTTGTAATTAAATTAACTCTGAACTAGCCATCTCTGATTATTCTCTGATTTCTACCCATCATCCTTGTTATCTTAAAAAGCTCGCCTTTTTACTGCACACTCCGCGGCACACTTCACCTCTAACTAAGCCCCCAATTAATTCATCTCACCCAACTCACCCTTGCACCCTTGTTGCTGTACTGCCGCCAGAATGGAGAAATTATTTATTTGGGCCAGTGCAAAACCACAAATCTGGGTAAAAACAAAAGTGCCGCAGCTGTATAGCGCAACCACTAGCCACGATTAACCTCATCTAGCTCCATCCCTGCGTGAATAAGGGTGTGTGTGTGTGTGTGTGTGTGTGTATGAAGGCGAAAGGTAGTAGTAAACAAATTAATTTCCCGCAAAGCTCTCACTACTCGCCGCTTCATTTCACGGCCATCATAAAGCTCGACCAATGGTTAATTCTCACGCTGGCCACACGGCGGCGGTCAAAAAACCGAGCGCGAAAATCACCGTCACAGAGTCGATGGGGGAAAATTATGGTAATGCCCCGTTTTCGTTGCGCTTTTCGTTGGCCGGAAGAAATCTATGCTAATCTCGTGTAACACACATCGTTTTTTCTTTGTTGAGAGACTGATGCTCATAGACAAAACCATCCTTCGGGGAACTTCCTTCCTGTACCGCTCGCTCACTCTTGCTCGCTTCGGAAACTTCCCCGTAAGTTCATTTGATCTGGATTCGAGGTCGGTTGATCAGCAGCAGCAGCTAAAAACACTATCAGCGCAACCCCCTGGCGTGAAGATTTCCACCCCGGGGCGAACTGTGGCGCGCGCGCGCGCTCGGTCGCTTGCCAAAGCACACACTATGCCCCCGGGGGTTGTTTTGGCCTGCATTTGTGATGGATTTTTCTCTTTTTTTTGCCGTTTCCTTTTCCATCTCTCCGTGGCGGACTGACAATCGGGCGAGGGCTAAACGTTTCCTGTCATCGGTGTCAGCGGCACGTCAATTCGCCACTCGCCGCATGTGGTCTATGAATTATCACAAAATTTCATTCCCCATCAACCACACCAGACCGCCACAGTGTTTAACCCCGAGGCTGCGCCCAACCACCCATCATTTAAGCGCGGTTTTCCACGGCAGATCCGTGAAATGATGAGACAAAGTGCAACGGCCACCTCAACGGACAAATGTATCAAACCCGGCCCGGTTCGCTCGGATGCATCGCATCCAATTACAATTATTCGCATTTGTTCATTTTGTGGCCAGTGAAAAATACACGAATCGCGCGTCATCCCTTTTTGCCGGTCAATGGATGCGACCGAGAGGAGGTGCTCACTAATGCACCGCAGAACGAATAGCGGAGACGGGAAACAAAAGTATATCGCTGCGTCCCCCCATCAAGGTTCGTCTCTTGCGCGGGGCTTATACACGATCAACGTGGCGTGAAAAATGAGTCAGCGACATCATCCAACTGGTAGGGCTTGCCGTGCGTGCGGGAATCGTGAAGTGCATTTTCCTAACCGTCATCAGAAAGTAACTCTCGGCGATGGACACAAATGCATTGCGGAGATAGGAGGAGGGGATGCACCCGACCAATGTCGCCATTGTCTGAAGGACGCCAGCAGTTTAATCATCATTAGGACCACATATGGCTGCACAACAGCGCATCGGGGCGGCATTAGAAAGCGCAAATGGGCGTAATTGAGTAATTGAGGCCTACTTTGCACTGTGCAACAATGAAAGTCGGATGCAGGCAGCAGAACAAACTGTACCACGAAACCGTACAAGCCAACGAACAACAATCGTAACAATCAACAATGCTCTCTGTCTTCAGGACCAGAGCAGAGCCAGACGTATCTCACCTGGCTTAAACCGGAAATTGGTGTAACATCTTGCCAATAATGCACGGCTCATCAAATATCGATTCGAGGAAGTAATTCTTTCCAAACAAAAGACCCCGACCCCGATCTCTATTAACTGTGCCATATTGCTTAACCTAATTTGAGGTCCAGACACCCGGTGGCGTTAGGATATGGTTCCTTACAATAGCAACCCTTTAATGCCGGCCACCCCTCGTTCGCGGCAAAAGCACCCTCGAAAAAGGATTCTCAATTATGTTGTAAGAGACGTTTCACGCCTAGGATACCTTCGCCACTCCTTGGAAGTAGGAAGTCTTGAGTGGTCCTGAACGAATAATTCTTAATTTCCTACGGGACTCAGGAGGAAAGAAGGAGAACAACGACAAAAAAAAAACCCCAAGCAACCGCAACCATTTGACGATGGTAATGCTGTGTCCCGAGCAGTCCTGCCACAGCATGGTACGGCACACGGGACACAAGCTAGACGTTGACTGGTGGTAATGAAAATTTACGACACTGGCGCAACTGTTAAACCATCACAGCATGGTGTGTCTCTCGGCACACCGTATGGGTGCAACACCGGCGCGGTGCAGCACCGTGTAGCAGTTAATGAGAAAGTATCTTCCTTAAGACAATACAAAAACGCCATCTCAAGCAGCCCGTTCAGCAAAACCGCCCGGGGGGTAAGGTAACTTCTGGAGCGTGTTAATAACGCCTAGTCAGGCGGAACGGACGAACGAACGGCCACGAACTGCAGCGATCGGACGTTTCCGGTTCACCAAGTTCGGTGATGAGCGAATGTCACATTTTCGATACATACGGTGTTGGACCGCACACCATCAAGCCATCGAAGCGAACGCCCGGATATCGGCAGTAATAATGGCGCGTATTGCAGGAGCAAACGGAGGAGTGATTCGGTGGACCGAATCGGTGTGCCAATTAAAGAACTCATTCTCCACCCGCCCGAAATTTCTTGGACGTTGGCAAATAAAAATCGGTCTTATTGCGTGCCGTTGAACCTGGGAAGATTTGTGGAATAAGAAGGTCATCCAATGGTTCCGTACGGATAATGAATGATCGTTGGCAAATGAAGAGAACTCCTTCACAAATGTAGCACACAGCCTTCACAAATGTCTCAATGTCCTCGTTCTAGAGATGCACGCCAATCCATCATTTTGTTTATTTCGCTTAGCTATTTATGGTTTCTCGTTCTCCCTAGGGTCGTCGGTTTACATCGAGCGGAGCTCCCGGAACACTAATCAGAATTATTTACGCTGCTCCTGATGTCTATAATCTTCGCGAAACACGAGAGTGACCTTGATTATCTCCTGATGCCTCTCTGCCGCTCGCTATGTTTTAGCTGTACTTGTTAGCATCGACATTGCGATTTAATGGCCTTCATGACCGACAGGCTCCATCAAAGGCAAAGATTCCCGATCGCTACTTTTACCCCCAAACAGTGTGTCCACTGCCTTGGCCACAGCCCCGGGAGAAGATGAAGCGTACATCCGCGATTTAACGATCTCATCTCGAATTCTAATTACTGCCCACGGTTTGATTGTGCGACAACAACACCGAACAACACGCTATTTGTACATTTCTCCATGGCTTTTTCCCCCCCAAAACTTCCTTCGATCGTGGGAGACCCGTCCACCAAATTCGCAAACGGATTGAGCCCCTGTGTGAGGTACCGGGCGACACTTCAAACGCGAACATCATTCAACGGCATCAACTTCCGATCGAAAGGCACGTGAAGAAACGAGTGTTTTTGGTTCGTGACAGTAGCGAGGCAACGGGCTTTTCCTACGACCACGACTTTCATTTTCTTCGACCCCCCCCCCCCGCTAAAAAGAGCATAATCTATAGCACGTTAATGACATATGGCCCCCCGCCGTCTGGGAGCACGAGCTTACCATCCGTAACAGCTACCGTGTGTTGTGGCGTTATGAGTTCCTCTTTCGGGATTTAATCGACGGTGAAGGTACAACACCAACGAAAAAAAAAGCAAATCACTCCACCAGCGGGAAACTGATGCGATGACGAAACGGAGCAGTCTAGGCGCTTGTTTCCCTTGCTGGTAGAGAAGCAGCATAACCACTTATCAAGCACTAACTTTAATCGTGATTGTCTTTGGCACTCCAGCAGCACTCCTGTTTGCTTTCTTCTTCCGCAAAAGACGCTCGCTGCCTGAAGGGTCGTAATTAAACTATATCCAAGCCACGACTTCATTCGAAAAGCAGCTAGCAGCACCGTAAAGATCGTCTTCGGCCATGGCTCCCGCTGAAGCTGTTCCAGAAAAGGTGAGCGCAAAATGATGCCCGCTCCAGTATGCAGTGCTCGAAAGAAAGTGAAGCACTTTCTTTGCCGTGCTTACCCAGCAGTGGAATAGGAGTAAGTGGGAAGCTTTTTTCGTTGATCTTCTCTCCACAAAAAAAACCGCTATTCCCACCGTCCATCTCCTAATCGATCGGTTATTTTGGTTGGGAGATTTCGAAGGAAGGTTTCTTTTTCCCTGCGCGTATGATCGTGACTAATCGATCGTACTGCAACAAAAACGCGCACCGACGATGGTCGGGAGGGAGCATCGTAACGTAAAATCTATGCTACGAAATCGAAATTCGTTTACCTACGTACGATTTCGTTTTCGTACCACAAATACGGTACGGCGTTTTGCTGGAGTGCTATAAATCGCGGCGGTGAAAAGCGTGGAAAATTTATTTTTCTTCATACACTTTTACCCCGCGTGCGATCGGGTTCGAGAGAGGTGTATAATCTTATCTAAACTGTTTGCGTTTTATTTTCTATGTTTCTTTCAACACGTGAAATATGGAATGATAAGTTTCCCAGCCGGCGTGTATTCTCGTTTTCCTTCGCTTGCCAATCCAATTTTATCTTTGACTGAAAGGCGTACACAGATGAAAACCACATCCAAACGTTGCTTCCCATCCAATTCCCTATCGCACTCCATCAATCTAACATAGCATCACAACTCCGTTCGATTATTGATCTCCACACAGCATAAAAAGATAAAATCGATTGTGAAAAATCACTGCACACCACACACATCCCGGGCACCAGTGCATCCGATTATGGTTTTTCGGACCGGCGCTCAAAAAAAAATGGGAACACGAAAATCGAAGGCATATGCCATTCGCAACCGGGGAGGGTAGAAACCGAAATAGCGAAATCGTTTTCGCCTCCCGTTTTCGGAATCATGCTAAGCGCTCATGGTCCCACTACCGAAACGAGGTTGACCGCAAACAACTTCCAACCGCATGATGGCTTTGTTTGTGGAACTCGTTACCATCCGCTCGCTAGCGGGCCAGGGACGGGACGAAAATAAAAATCAATCGACAATTCTCTGGATGGGTATGAGGCTTGTGCCTTTAAAATCACAATAAGTTAGCTATTAAAATTGGAGAAAATTCTACTTTTAACTGTCTAAATTCCGACGCATAAGACTTTGTTTGATAAGTGGTTAAAGAACATAATTTTTAATTAAAATTCTGCTTGTGTTTCTAAGATAGCAATATGGCCAGGCCGTTCGTATGGATAAAAAGGATTGTCCAGATGATTTTACAAGAATAAAATTTTAGTGAATGGTCAGCTTTCATACATGAGTGACCGTTGCAGATGATATCACAACTGTAAAGCTTTATTTTAAATAACTCTTAGGGTAGCTTCAGCGAAGTACAATTGTGTATAAATTTAATGTGTATAAACGTAAGAATTTTTTAATTAATTCTAATCGTCGTATATAATTCCGAGCTGTTGAGGTTTTTTATTTAAAAAGAAACAAAATATATACAAATTTAATACATCTCCCAATAACTTTATAGACTAGTGTTACGTGCTTTTATGAACCTGCTGTAATTTGTGTGTGAAATTATGTGCCGTAATTATGATAACATGTGACAACGATATCTTCAAAGTGAATGCATCTGAAATCAACTACTACTGTTATGCTATCATGTGACGCCATTGTCTTAAATGCTGATACATAGTTTAAAATATTCTGAAAACCTACTTTTAGCCACATTTTATCCTCCACCGCCCCATAGTGCCCATCGCCACTGTGACTCATCATCGAGTGTCTTCACTGATAGACGCTCAAGTGCCAAGTGCTATAAAAGGTGCTTCAATTGCGAAAACCCTACACCACCCCGATGCGCCTGATATGGAAAGCAGGTGCGGTGTGGTGTGCACACACCCTTCAACCCACAAATGCACCACCGCAAAAGGGGAGCGAAGCAAAAAAAATATTTTAATCAATTACCGATAATGATCTTCCACAGCGCAACCCTTTTACGTCGGGCGTTTTTTGACTAATTGCTGGTGACCATTTCATTTTTTTTGGCGCCATATTTAAACGGTTCCACAAAAGGGAGACGCCCTTCCAATGAGTGGTGCATTGTGTAATTGAGTTGTGTGGCAGTACGAATGTCGGTCATGTACCAGAGGTTAGAGCTACCGGAAAGGATGACAGTAACAACCTTCTTTTTCTTCCATTTTAAAGAGCGCCAGAGAGCCCTTAAACGATAAGATTGTACCGGACCGTGTCAAAATCACGGGTGAGCTAAGAGCGTTCACATCGATTTAGTAACCGCCTGTCCGTACGTGGGACCTGGGGCGAGAAAAGTAGAACGAAAGACGATAAAGACCGGAAAAAGCGACCCGCATCGGCCGGCGTCCCCAATATCCGGAGGGGATAGGGAAATGAGGTAGGCCACAATTTCACCCCATCAACCATCATTATGGGCTTTTCACCTTTTATTGGCAGTGGATGCTAGATCCCCCGTAACGGTGGGATGGGATAATTCGCATAAAGCTCGCAACATTCAAATCGCTTTTCTTCTGTGGAACCTCAACATTAGAGCTCTTATAGCACAGAATTGGGGAAAAGAATTTTATAGCACCTCGATTTCGCACTAGAGAGAAAAGCAAGGCCTGTGACGCAATGAGAAAATCCCAACACACCCGGACCATATTTCGCAAAACACTCCCTCTCGGTTTTAGGTATAATGAAATAGCACGCTGATTGTTGATTGTACCGGCCCATGTGAACGAACGAGGTTTAGTTTAGTGAATTTTCCAGGTCGTTCAATTCGCGCATTACAGCATAGCACCGGCGAAGCGCAATTCGCTGTCGCATATATATTAAACGGTACCCCCGTTTATGATCCCCGTCTGTCTTGAGACGGGACCTGCCTGGCGAACGAAGGTCCGTTACGACGGTCGGGCGCATAATCTTGGGAAGGTTACCATTATGTTAAGCGTCACTTTACATTATTGTCTATTTTCGTTTGGTACAAACGCCCGTCTCCCGTGTATCATAATTTGAGTGGCCTACCATAAATCATGCAAAAAAGTCGGCGTCCAAAGAGACCGCTTGAAGTGATAGATTGATCTGTCCCGGGCCGTTCTTCGGTGCAGAATTCTTAGCCATTACCTCACCACCCAGGTGACCCCAATTCTTGCGAGTCGACGATTCCCACCATCAAGCGATCGTAATTGTCGCCCAACAAAGCGACATAATGAATTCGGGGTGTTAAAATGTGTGAACTATTTGCTGGCGATTGGTGGTGATGATTGTTTTAAAAGTGACATCCATCGAAACTGTGTCTCGGAAAAGTGAAACTTTCAAACGACAATACGACACACAACCAGCTCCATACCAGTCTAGTTTGGGGCCAGCTGGATACCATAATAAACCGTACTGTATTGAGCTGCTGTTTGCAATTACTCGCTCACTTTCATAATCTGGCTAACCTCGGTCCGGGGCGTACCCCGCCAACATCGAATTTTGGTCGAAACGTCGTCACGTCCCACCAAGCGCCATGCATACAAAGGCCTCCTTCGTCCCTTCTTTCCACTTCGACTTCACCACACTTCAATTGCCATTGTAGCTTGAAATGAAAACAAACAAACGGTCTTTCCGACCACGATGCGCAATACGCATCCAATCTCTTCTAGCGTTCCAAAAGGCCTGCAGGTTCGTGTGCATCCCTTAAATCCCCTCTGCTGCCTCAACGACCAAGCGTCATTACCGACCCAAACACTTTCCCTCCCGAGCGAGGCGTGATCGTGTGTGATTTTCCACCCATTTTGTGGCTGGGAAAATCGATGGCCCACCGATAAATTCTAGCTGCACACAGAACAGAAAATAAATAAAGTAGAGGCAATGTCCGTGAGCTTACTGCAGTGACGCCAGCAATAAGAAAGCAATTGCGCCGTTGAGAGGATGAGAATCTTGGTGCTCGGGGGGAGTGCAACTTTTCGAAACCAACAAAGTGCATTCGTTTCGATGGGGCGAATCGTGCCGCGTTCCACTTCATTCGACACGGTGCTCGGGAGATGGAAAGAATTTACCAAAGTGCACTAGGCGCAGAGTTCTAGACGCCGAAAAGATATTGGGAGAAAGAGTGGAAAACCTTCCCCCCCCCCCCCCCCCCCAATTAGAATCTTGAAGTTCTATTTTCTGCCGCTGGTAACTGTACCAACGCTTCCAACAACTTTTCCAAGTGACCGTGAGTGACCGTTATCGGCTCGGTTGAAGTACTTTGCTTCTAGCATCCAAAAAGCAAACCCCGGATGAAAATGTATGCCAAGCAACAGTTTGGAAAATACAACAAAAAACACACCCTTTCCCGACGAAGCTGCTTCTTGTGCCGTGAAGCTATCAACGTCTACTCCCCTTTTTTTTTCCACAACTCCATTCTCACCAGCCGGGATTATGGAGTTCCGAGGTTCTGCGGGGGACACCAGTTGCCGCAGCAATATGAAAGCGTAAATGATGATGGGAGGGAAGAAAAATAAATAAATTTCCCTATGGGGTATCGCACAACCCCGTCGAATCGAAAATCAATGCCCGGCGCTATTCCCTACTGGTCGGGAGGAAGAAGACAAACTCCCTCCCGGCACTAAAAGCGAGAAGACGTCCGATAGATCGGTTTTTCGTGGGGGAATGGAAAAAGCATGGCTAACAAAAACATCGACTAGTTGCTGTCTCGGTTTTAGCTTCTTTTTTTGTTGTTGTTGGGATGGAGGTTCTCCAATAAATATGTTCATAATAAACACACATATAAACACACAGTTGCCAGACGCCGGTCGCGTCAGAGACTTCCGATATTCCGATGCCACGCTCAGCGCAAACATATGTTTGCTGTTATCTTGCCGGTTTGCTTTTCCGAAATCGAAGTTTTCCATCTTCGTACGGCTTGGTAGGGCGGGAACTTCCCACACAGTCTCTCGTCCATGCGGAAGAACTGTTTGGGAGAAAACTGCATCAAATTCGAAGCATTTGCCATACTGTTATCGACGGTCATCTACGATATCCCTGGAGGAGTTCTAGCTCGCACAGACACGCAATTCCCTTCTAGCTCTCTATTTTCTGTGATGTCTTCCACATAACTTCGATTGCTTCCGAAGCAGCACCCACCGAGCAGGGTCGTTCATTATGCGCTTTAATAGCTAACACATGAGAGACAAGAAGCAGGGACATAATAAATATTTAACTTGACCAAACGACGACGCACTGGGGCGTTGCATCGTGCTGTTGCAACCTCGAATCCTCGAAAAAGATGGCTGAAGGGTTCACGTTTTGTTTGTTTTTTTGTTGAAAGGCAAGATAAAGGCAGGCAGTGCATCGGAAAACCTCTTCTCTTAAACCACACAGCAGGAGGCAATCCTTGATGCTCATGATGGCCAGCAGCATGGTGAAGGATATACGACCACGTTCCGTAAAGGATAAAGGCACACCACCAACGAATAAACAAACAATCCGTTTCTGCGAAACGTGAGTTTGATTTCTCACACTGGCCACCATTCGCTCGACACACTGTTGCCCTTGCACTATATATTTTTCTTATCTTTAAAAGTAAATAAATTTAAGTTCGCCATCATTCGCTGAGGGGCGGCGGGCCGCGTGACTGCCGATAAACAAACGGACTGCTCGCTTATAGCCTGATCAGCAAGCAGCCGTGCGTTTGTTGTGGTGTAGGCAAATTTCGCAAACTGTTTACAAAATATCGGCACTGCCCATCCAAGGTTTTTCCCGGCGATCGAATATCGTTCCGGACAGTGGAAGAAGCTAATAGAAATCGATGCTCCAAACGTACCCGCTCGATGACGTAGTGCGTGAATAAATATTTTTGTAAACCGAGGGAGCAATTCCTGAGGAGAAATCCTCGTTATCCCTGCCTTGATCCACCCAGCAACGGGTGTGGAAACTATGTAGCTTTCCCCTTCTAGGGGGGAGGCACTAGTTTGGAGGTTCGACCAGGCAACATACTCCTGATGACGTCAATGTGGTGTAGCTTACCTACTCTACTGAGTTTGATGAATTACCCGGTCACTCATTGTTTGGCAATTTTTGACAAGGGTACAATCAAAGCTCGTCTCCATGCTGCGTGCTGCTAACCACACACCACCAGTTAACTAGCCCCAACAACACGACCCGAAGATCTCAACTAATCTGGGCTGTATCGAAAAAGGAAAATCGGGTGAAGCGATGGGTTGGGTATCCCTTTAAAACATTCCCACCATCCCCAACCCACAGCTATCGAGCACGGTACAGTACAACCGAGATCGGAAGGTTGAAAGATCGAAGAAAGTCCCATGCCCTTTTAGTTAAACGGAAGCAACGGAATGGAACCTTCGACCCGGGTAGGGAGGGATTAAGAACCGTACCGGGTGGGGGAGCGCACGGACGAAGGATGCTTGCTTTGTTGCGGACAGAAATGGGTGGTTTTCCCACTTCCTTCCGCCCGGGCTAAAACGATAACCGTGTGCTGCGCGAACGGCAACAGGAAAATGCTGGCGAAAAATTCTTGCCTCGCACGACCGACGCGAAGAGACTGGCTGTACATGGTGCTGCCGCTGTTCGCTTCTTTGCTTATGCTGATTTGTAGGTGAATAATAAATAATGTTTCGGGATCGGGAAAACCGACAGCAAAGAAAAAAAAAAGTTTTCATCAGCCGGCAACAACAGCATGTTGGAAGCCTTAAAAATGAAGCTTGAGGCTTGCTTGTGGCTCGAATGTAGTCTCGAATCTTTAATCATGGGAATATTATGCTATTTTGGGCGGCATGAAATTCGCTGGATTTGAAAATTTTCTTCCTTCTTTGGGGGGGGGGGGGGGGGGGCATTAAAAACATGATAAGCTGGGTTGGGTGGGTGGGTTTTACAAGCCTTGGAAAGTACAGGCATAATGGGTTAAATAATTATGAGCTAATAAATTTCATCGACAAGCACCTCGTTGAGAGGATATTGTGTTTTTTCAGGAAGGGGGAATAATAATCATTAGAATTTGCATCTCGTGAAGGAAATTGACTGTTTTTTCTTGTGGTGGAATTGTGTTAAATTGACTTTAAGATATAGCGAGCTTTGGATGATAAGGCACATTCCATTATTTAAAAACATGAACCTAAGCTAAACGTTTTATTGATGGTTACGGCATTACAGAATAAAATGTGGAATTTGAAATTTATTTCGAGCGATCCGGTGGTCGAAGCGACAGCAGCGTCGATCCACACACGATAGGACCTGAGCACAAATCGCATCGAAACCGCCTCCCTGTACGCTCTGCTATTCTATTCTATTCTGCTACTGGTAAAATTTGGTCAGAGGGAGCCAACAATGGCAGGCACTGAGCATTTTGGAGCTTCGAGATGCAAATAAGACGAAGGGGCGGAATTTGTTCTATTGGGCAATTGCTTATATTTTTTGTCAATTCAGAGCAATGTAAACCTTGAAGGATTTTTTTACCAATCCCATGTTTCAGCCTTCCAATAATTCTGTGTGACATAATTGATGAGAAGCTCTTTTAAATTAATATTTTATTTGGTTGGGGTGCCATTACTGGCTTCTTTGACTTAGTTTCACCCTGATCTAGATAGTCCGCCCACCTGAAGGACAGCGGAGGAGACGTGACAACGAAGAGCTCTACCAGTACTCTACGGTGATCTCACCATCATACAGCAAATTAGACCTGCCAGATTCTGGTGACCTGGTCATGTCATGAGAATGGTACCGGACAACACAACCCGTTAAGTCCTTATATACCGTCTTCTTAACCATCGAACCAGTTGTAGTGCCGAATAGTTTAGTAAGCAAGTAAGACTGTTAGTCCTGAGTACGAGGACCGTATCCAGAATGCGAACAGAATTCGAAGTCTTTAATAATTCACATGCTAATCCAAGCGCACTTCTAAAAGCAACACCTTGACGTTCCTGAGACAGAAGCAAACTTTATTGTAAAAAAATACTAGGCAAAGAGGTATATTATCCAATATTGATTATAGAAGATGATCGAGAAAAGCTAGAGTAATAAGAACGAAAAAGGTCTTAAAGATAGGACACTCCAAATCAGAATTCAACAAAGGACCCAAAAGCACAATCTATGACATACGGCTCAAGATAGTCAATATCAACGATATTCAAGTCAGAAGTACTAAGCTTAAGCATCATTGGATAATGCAAATCTCCAAATAAGTTAACCTTCACATGAAAATGATAAGATGAAGCAGAAATCCAACAATATCTTAATAGTATTAATTCTTTAATTACCTTAAAATACAATTTACTTACTTAATAACATAGAACAAATAGAAGGAAAATTTCTCGCTTACAGTTTTTCCTATTTTTATTTACTTCTAACATCTTGCTCACGAGTACAACCAGCCATCGCAAACCATGATTACGTTTATTACTGCAATTTGCCAATCTGTTAGAATATCATGTTTTTTTATAACCAACTCAACGCCTGATTTCATCATTCTATTTACAATTCGAAATCCTAGTTCATTAGCCTGACTGCTCGGTCTCAAGACTTCCTGCCGAGCACAATAATACATTTGTTTTCCTGTTCTTATGATGATGATGCTGCTGCTGACGAGATGGCGAGATGATGCGACCAAATAAAATTAAAACCACAAACAAATCGTGTTGAACGAATCGATCACACGGCCCAACCACCTGCCGCGTATGATTGAAACGTTTCACGACCGTTCGACTTGCTTCTTTTTTTTCTCGCTGCCATCCAAACCCGTCACAACGAAAATAATGTTCATCTGTACGCGTTTATCGTGACCATCTGATCGAATAACCGCCACCATGGTGATAACGGGTGGTGGTGAAATTGATTTTTGGCACCACTGTGCCAATAAGTCTGATTCGCTTAGAAGTGGATGGTTAGGGGGTGGTGAAACCGGAGCCGGAGAGAGCAAAAGCGGAAAAATTAAATAAAACACAACAACGACAGATAAACACACTTGCCGGAGCTTGATGGAATCTTGCTTGGGGGGCGGCCTCCCATCTTGCTGACACTTGCTGTTGTTGGCCCCGGGATGCCAGCTTTACTGTTCGCAGAATAGCGGGGCGATTTTCAAACGGTAAAACCGCCAAAACACCGGGCGGTGCAGGGAATGACGAGGTCGATGCAGGAGCGCAAACAAAACAAACCCCACTGAGGCCCACAACCGAATTCGTGTGTCAAGTTCGATCGGACAACCTCCGGATTATGTTTATTTTCCATCATTCTCGTTTGGGCTGAATGTATGTGTGGGGATGCGAACCGATCGCAGAGAGCTTCCACTAGCAGCGTCACCTGATCGTGGAAAGGAATGTAGAGGGCAAAAAAGGATGATCTAATCCATCGCTAGCTGTGACAGTAACCCAACTCGCGCCATTCGGTAGCTGACAGGTTACACTGGCCACAAAACCCGCCTTGTCAATCAACAATGTCGGAATGTTTCGGGGGAGATTCACGGTCAATACAAACCAGGCTCTCCTCGGTGAGGCTCCGGAAAAGTCTAAAGCTAATGGATTAATCTCGTCAAACCACTCTGTTTCACGCCTATCGGTAGGAAGGTGGCTAGCAAAAATACCAAATCTATTTGATTTGATCACATCAACCAACGAGTTGTCGAGATTGGCCCTGCTATCTCGCGTGGTTTTTAACTATATATAAACCACATTAGGACTTTGTATCCCAAGGGGATGAACAACCCATTACGCCCAACTTGGGGAGGAGGTTCATTTACTATTTGCGAACTAATGCCCACCAAACACGCCGATCAGTGTTCCGCCGACGATCGATGTTCGACGAATTTAGTTCATTACCCCCCGATCGTCGTAGACCGCAGCCGATTGACGTACTGAGCAGTTAAGCAGGGTGTAGATTAAAATAACTATAGAGGGTAATAATTATGTATTTAACTGCACCCCACGCCTTACGGCGTTGGAGTTTTTAAAACCCCCTCCGAAGCTCTTGCACACCTTGCCAATCATTACTAGGCGGCTTTCTCTTTCCGCCTACCAACCAACCCCCTCGCAAACAGGCAAAGGAGATTATTTTTCCGTGTAAAGCACGAAATTTGCCATCGGTTTTGGGTTATTGCACCTCAGTCGTGAAACTGTTGGCTGTGTGAAACGGATAAACATATCGATGCCAGGGTGCTGGTGTATTTGAGACAGGAGAAAACTACTTTACAGCGTTACTGTGGTCAGTAGGGATATTTTTCACCTCGAAATGGGACAGTTGGGAACAGCAATGGGAAGGAGAGGTCGTCTTCGGCGAATCAGCAGATTTAATGGACCTAGAAGTCTTGACGCGAAGTATTCGGGGATCGGTAGGATAATAATTGATTCCAGGATTTGAAGAATCGATTAGTAACGTTCAAGCATTTTCACGGTTCTTCAAGAAGAAAAGGTATATTTTCAGTCCGAGCTGCCTTATCTTTCATGGTTCTTAATACCCTTCGTCATTGGAGTCATGAAATTGGAATGGTAGACATCCTGGACCCTGGACATCCTGGACCCTGGAATGTTGAAGTCTTTACATAGTTTCGACAGGTGAACAAATTTTTCCACTAGAATTGCTTCAAGATTTAAATTTAAGATGCGATCACCTTGACTGAATCAGGACAAACAACGAAAGTATTGGATATTTGTTTTAGAAGACTCGTCCAAGGAGTTGATAGTAACAGACATCCATCCTGAATTCTTCTGTATCCAAGCGGATTGCTAAACTCTTCAAGATTTCTGTTTAGGTCTTCTCCATCAAGGTAACATCCCTCAACGGATCTTCTATGGAATCTGTTCCCTACGGGTGAGGATTCATCTGTTCTCTTCCACTACTCTGAGGGCATTCTGGATCTGATGTATATCTTACTACAGATATCTTCTTAATCTTGGAAGTCTTAGGCAAGGACTCTCGCGCATATATTGCTACAAAATTTGTAAAAAGCAAGGTTTCTGAGCTGTGGTCTAGAAATCTATCAAAAAGAGAGACGAAAACCCCAAAAATAGTCAAACTTACCCTTGTGGTGATAAGCGTGCGCTACGGTTAAGACTGCGCGTTTCATCGTCCGCTCCGGCCGACGGTGAACCTTTCGATGTGGCACCGATCGGGCTCAGATTGGCGCTGCCGGGCGTGGAGCTAGGTGCCAGCTGCCCACCGGGTGATAGGGCACCGCTAACACCACCACCCCGCTGCTGCCCATTACCGTGCCGCTGTTGATCATCGTCGTCGATTACGTTCTCGTTCGTCACGATCTGTTCGAGCATTTGTATTTTCAACATTTTCACAGGTGAATTTTCTATTCTTTTTCCTCCGTCTGAAGATTCTTTTCCCCACCCACAATTTATTCCCTTTTTTTTCTTCACACGTTTTGGAACACTTCAATCAATCATCTGATGGTATGGATTTATGACGCTGCAAACCGGGACACACACTCACTCATAAACACCAATTGATTTTTCACACCACCATGCGTTAATTTTCTTCCTCGTTTTATCCCCCACGGGGGGTACATACACTCATCGATACGGACAAATACACGTGCCTGAACCAAACAAAAAAAACAACAACACGCCCAAAAAAGAGCATAGATTAGTAATAAGAGGTTTTGGGTCGCACAATAAGACCGGATTAATTTTCACGAACGTCAACCCATACACACACACTCACACAGATACATCAAATTTTCAGCCAATTTTCCCCACACTTAACGAGGACGGTTCGAACTGATTTTCTTTTTCCATCCCATGCCACACAAAAAAGCACCTTAATAAGATCGTGTCGGCACAGCGCACAGGTAAGTGACACACAGAACGACGACACCTTGGACGGTTTCTTTCTTCGCACTTCGCACAATTACATACCGACACGTGTGTGCTCACCCAAATGGCTGTGTGTGTGCGTTTCACACCCTACTCCACCTGATGCTTTTTGGGAGGGGAGGGGGGGTTCGAATTTTCCCGACGTTCGATACCCATCCAAACGCATCCGTTTCACATTCGTCTTCGGTGTGCGGGGTGTGCATTAATTATTGTTATTGCACTTTCATTTCACGAGCGGTTCGTGGCTGTAACGCGTTGCGTATTGGCGGCGCTAGTGTGATTGCGTTACGCAGTAAAAGCGTAGTTCCCTGGCAAAGGACACACACACCGGTCTCTCTTGCAATGATGATGTCTTACGACGGTGGTGAAGTGGATAATCGCCGGCAAATTTTTACTCCATCTCAATTCAGGGGGCGACCTTCCACGCGTAATGCACCAGCCACCAGGGGGTGGAAAAAACACCGGAAGCACACCGATCCTTGTTTGACTCCGTCCATTGGCCGTGATCGCTAAAAAGAAAAGAACGCATCGAAAGCTTATTATTATCGTTGGCAGTGAAATCAGCTTACGAAATTACTTCAAATTGAGCTATAAATTTCAATTTAAGCACACGCACACAATGAATTAGGCCTGATCAGTGAGCGATAAATCAATCTCGAAACAAAACAAAAACCAAACCAGATCATTGAGGCCACCTTACGGAGGGGAAATGAGATAAATCTGTGCTGTGCTTACACACAAACGCTAGAGAGCTCCCGCTACAGTTAGTTTAGATTATCTGATTGGGAACTTTCCTTCAAACCAATGAAACGTATTATGAAGATAAGTGTGTTACGATTTTCGTCTCTAAGAAAAAAATTTCGATGCTTTTGTAAGCTGCAACTTTCTAACCAACACCAGGCCCACCGAGCCGCAATAAATCGATCTCGGACGTGTGCTGACCGAACCACGTGAGAGCTGGATGGTATTAACAAGGGTGTCTTCTCCCACAACACTGGAGGATCGCCACCATCATCATCATCATCGATTTCACACCCTTTTCGGTGGACAATTCAATACGACACGTCTCTTTTCGTCTCAGACCGTGTTGCGGTGAACATAGACCGGTACGCCAGCGATCCATCATATCTAGTCCGTCCAGTTCCGCCTTCGCCTTTAGGGGGGGAATCTCATCGAAAAACGCGCCGGAACTCCTCTGCCTTTTTTGTTTTGAAAAGGTGCGCAACAGTGTTTGGTCGCAAAACATTTCAACTTTTGGTAGACGCACCCACACACAGGTAGATAGCCACAGCCAAAGAAGTGGCAGGAAAACGCGTTTCACGCATCGGCAGTATCGAAAGTAACGCTCATAAATTATCTGCCCGTTGTTACAAATACACGTACCAGTCCAGCACACACCCCATTCATAGACGATCGCCCCCCCGAAAACCCCGGGCTAAAGATGGGTGCGACGATCGACGTCTTCTAGACGTGAAAAAGAGCCTTCAAGAAACCAGCACAGCACTTGTGGCTTGATAAGACACACCATGGAAAGCAATTTGTTGCCCAATTCGCTTCGTGTGATAACGACGCCTGAGAAGACGATTCTAAGTCGCTTCGCAAACATTCGCACACCGTTCGTCTAATCTAATTTGCAACAACAAAAGCAAGCTCTGACGCTGTTTGTTTAACTGATTTAGTGGTGGCGTAGCGCACGCCATCTCTATTATGCCTCCTCCTCCGAGCATTAATTCCCAAGCAAAATAAACACAAGTTTAACAAATCACCATCATCATTCTCGCACGGATGCGATTCGCTTGACCATCGCTGCTTCCCAAGACAGACGACGCACAGACAGGAAAGAGGCTTGTTTTTGGGGACGATCGCCATCTCATAAAACCCACGCCTTCCGAAAACACCTTCGCCCGGCGAGATCTAGTTTAATGGCGGCGAAGGGTTTCGGGCGATCGTGGGACCGAAACGGCACGGGGAGCCGGGTGTTGCAAACCGTTTTACAACGGTCAGTCCATCTCCATCTGATTAGTGCGTTGTTCGGTGGTTATGTTTTACATGGAACGGAGCGGTTCAATCGCCGAGACACCAGCAATATTCCACCCACCCAAGCTGGGCCTCAAGGTGTGACTTCTTTCTTCGTTTTTCGCCCAACCCACCCGCTATCCGTATCTAATTTCAACCAGCCAAGCAAAATCTGGCGCCAAAGAAGCAACATCAACATCGTCCACGATTCGGCGCTTCTCCTCGCGTGCCTCAATGTCACCCGATGGATTGACGCGTCATCGGCATAGAAACTTGCAGCAAATTAGCACTAGCAAAAAGAGATCGACCCGACCCGATGGGGTGTCGGCAATAATATCGCATCAGACAGCAAAGAAATCGGCCCGGTTTCTGTGTTCACTATTATGATTGCAGCATTACGCGATCGACGTTCGCCAAGAGATTGATGCGTCTGGTTTTCGGCGCATCTTTGACGGCTGGACGAAAATGTTTGATGGTTTATTGATGTTGGCGGTTTTCGGACTCCCCCCCAAAAAAAAAAACGGCCGCACGACCTGCTCTGTTTACTGCTTCAAGAGGCAATATTATGTTTGATGGGAAAATCGGGCAAGGCCTGTTGCGTCCAACAACTTCACCAAGATCGCGCGATAAAATGGGTCAAGGTTTTGCTTTTGAATTCTTCAATTTTCGGTTCATCTATTTAGATCAGTTTGTTTTGAAAAGAGACGAATTGGACGGTGTATCTCGATCAAGCAAACCCAACAGTTCTTTTTTCGTTTATCTCTGTCGTATCTAAAAACACGAGTTCTTTGAATTCTGCGGACGGTAATAAAAGGGAAATTCTTCTTGGAAGCAATTTTCCGACGGTAAACTCGTAACAATATTTTTTCCTATTTGTAATTCATGGTTAGACAAGCACGCCAGGAGAAACCTGCAGTTCCTGGAAGTACTCGGTCATGAAGTATGCAGCCCTGGCACCTTCATCCTAACGGGCGTATGCCGTACTTCATTAGAATTAGTGGATTGCGAAATGGTGGTCCAATTTTTAACCTCACAACTGTTCTTCAGTTTTTCAGTACCATTGCCATCTCCTTTCACCTATCCTTAAATCGTACATTTAATCCGCAACAAACAAAACACGCTGTGTGTACTGGCTGGCCATCTTCCCACAGAGTTAAAAACACATTTAAAAAAACACACACACAGGAGATCAGCTCACGAGCGATGAGGATTTTTGGTCGTACGCTTTGTGTCCAGGTACGCGTGTACCGCAAGCGAACTTAACTGCCCAATCAGTCTGCTACCGACAGGAGAATGCAATTTGCTTCTCCATTTTTTTTTTTTTGCTCCTGCCGGCGAGGAAAAGCTTCCGCTTCCGTTTTAATCCCAATGTTTTATGTGTGCTTCTTGTTTTTTCTTTGCTCGTCCACTCTCACTCCCACTGAGAGCTTATCATCCTAAAAACAATTGAAAACTCCAGCCACCTGGCAAGGATTTGCTTGCCCAGGTCCTGGGTGAAGTCAACGGCTCTTGGCTTCCGTTGTCCTCGGCACCCTGTCTCTCTCTCTCTCTCTCTCTCTCGCGCTCATGGCACACTGAGTCGTCCAACCTACCACTGGGATCTAATTTAAAATTAATTAAGCAATCCATCCGCCACCGTTCGCACTGACTGCTTGACGTCACCGACCCTCACCAACACTTTTCCTGGGGTTGCGTTCCCGCTTTGTTGGACGCGTGTTTTTGATGCCGATGGGGCAAAGGTCACATCCTGTCGCAATCTCCCAACCGTCCCCGCTACTTGTCTGCGGCTTAGTACCTTCCTGCCCACCCGAACCGCCGTCGTACTAACCGTTCCAACATTAACGCCATTTTGTTGTTGCTGCGGAGATGGAACGGGCCAGCATTTGGATGTGGACATTTTCAGAGGTTTTCGCAATGAATACGGCCTTGAGCTGCAACCACCCAGAATGACGTGCAATGCTGCAACTTCAGCAAGAGAGAGCGGGAGAACACCCCAACGCAACAACTCCCTAACAACATTACATTGTGTCCGTTTTGTTCGCGATGTCACTGACGAGCGATGTTCTAAGCGGTACCGAGGGACGCGGTTGGCTTGGCTGTACGGGCGCCTAACCGCAACGACACCACGATTACCATTACGCCTGTCAGAACGGTTGGAGTTGAAGTTGTACACAGAATTGCCCCCTGTTTTTTTCGCGCCCGGTCGTCCCCCCCTAAGTACGAGCCTGACCCGCAAACAAACGCAAATTACCGTTGATTTATGCTTCAATTGTCTAAACCGCAAATAAAACTTGCGCCTTCCGCGCGAAAACGATGAACCTAACCATAAACACGGTTTATGACAGTTTCTCACACGTTTGGATGTGTGTGAAAAATTAACTACAGGGAAAGGTCCCACGCCGGGTATAATTTTTGAAGGATGCTAAGCCCGGACTAATTTATGAGTCCAATAAATATCTTACGGAGAGGATACAAGATCGCGCTATCGCTAAGGGGAGCAACCTTCCATTTTTCTAATCAATTTACTTTCCATTTTACTGGTGCTGCTCGCTCCTACCCCCTGAGGCATTTTAAATCGTTTTGTGATTTAACGCTAATAGCGATCAAATTAAACGTCATCGCCGGAGACTGGACCATTAAACTATTACAATCGCTCGCTTGCGTCAGTGGTGACATTTAAGAACCCTCTAGCAGGTATCCTTGCCACAAGCTGGATGTGCTTCGCCACCGCTCGTTTGGTGGAAGCAACAAATTATGGGTACGTGTGAACATTAGTCACACATTCCCTTGTCTGTTCACCGAAGCAGGAATCGATCAGCGTAACGATCGTAATCCGGACTGACTGCCCTACCCTACCCAAGAAGGTACCAAGGACGCGCTTCGAATCCGAACGACAAAATTGGACCCACCAGCGTAGTAGCCGACCACCGCATAGAATTCCATTATTTTCAATCATTCGCACCACCAACCGGAGCGGGTTTCGGGGGCGCACTTGGAGCTTCGGATTAATGATGTGCATTATTAGGTCTCGCCGTACAGCGCCATGTGTGCTTTTCTACAGCAGCACTCCGTGGCCACTTTTGTGCGGGGCCGTGGGTGGTTCGAATTTTCTTGTGCTTTAATTTTCGAAATCCAAATTACTTCTTACCAATCGCGCGGGTACGGTTTCGCAGGGCCGTACATATTTCATCGTCGAAAGACGAAGTAAGGAAAGAAAGAAAAAAACAACGCGACTCAAACACACACCGAACCAAATTCATCCGTTGGCCATCGTTTGAAATCGTGCCAGCCCCAACCGACCTTACCAACTCTTGTGTGTGTTTGAAGGCATTGCGCGTTCTTGTTTCTCTTTTTTTTGGGTTAGGTTGGTGGGTCCGACGGCATCCACCAGTTCCGTACCCGTGTGTGTTTGTTTTGGTGCGCATGCAGAATAGCGACGGCCATATCGCGCGCGGTTCGCGAAACGTGCGTGCTTTTTTAAGGCGCGAAGAAGCGTGCTCCAAAATTTTTAAAGCTATAAGCGCGCGGTTTGGTGTGGCATCCACGGGTGCAACAAGTTGGTGGCAGGCAGTCGCGCGGTGTGGCTATGCGAGACTATTAAAACTCAAACAAACCCTGCCGGAATGGAGACGTTCGACGGACGGTTCGAGGAGCTGCGTGGAAAGAAGTAACAAAAAGAGCATTAGCTTGAGGTGTTGGAAACTTTGGTGAAACTTTTGTTTATAATCATCAGCCTACCGCACTGGTCCGGCCCGCTTGCCTGCCATCGTACCGTACGCCATATGCTCTTTGATAACCGAAAACACCATACCGTCTCGTATTTACAGTACCGATCGATGGATTGAGCTATCCACCGCACTGTACACCCCGCCACACTTAGCTATCTAATGCAACTCCATCCACATCGACATAAAAACATAGCTACGGCGGTGATAGACTGAAGAAAATAATTAAAAGTGATTATATATAAATCAATAGGGCGAGAGACTCCTACAGCCGAACCGCACAAATCAATCCACTTGAGGCGTGAAGTCTATATAGCGGATAGTTCACCGCTTGTTACTGCGCTGTTTGTCGAACACAATTACGTGGGGAGTATGTTTTTCGAGGGCAATGCGGATCGTCTAAAAGGCCCCGATAGCTCTTAACCGGGGGGTTTGCGTCGAGGAGTGATCGAGCTGAAGTAATGGTTTTTAGATAGAAAGTTCAAATGCTTCCAGCAAACCGGCAGATCAATTATTTTGTAGTTTGGTTTTCTTGATAAGTAGTCAAATTATAAGCAAAAAAACACAAATGAACCAGTTGAACCAGTTGAAAATAAATGAAACATAAGTTGATATCACAACTGGATCAGATGATATGCCAATCTAATCAGTTGATATCCCAAAATAAAATTAAAAAATACAATCCAATTGGTTTCAGATTTAATGTAGCAATTATAAATTGTAGTAAAATATATTAATTAACTAAATTGACAGTTGATATCGTAAATGCAGCACTCAATATGGCACTTCTATGGATATAGCAAGTTATCCCTTAGATAGCAATAAAACAAAGCTAAATAAAGCAATATAAATAAAAATGTTATAATATCATAGGACTATTCCAGTTATAATGAAACAAAAATGATATTTTAAAACATAATCCACGTATTAAATCATTAATCCACCATGTTACGATTGACACTTGCAATATCAAATGAGACGGTTTTTGAGACCGCGAGAGGAAAAAAGCAACCGAGTACCGATCAATTTACGCAATTCATTACCAATTCCAACAAGACGAATGGTTTTTAAATTGGATTCGGAGAGTTGCACTCGTCCCAAGCCAGTATATCCCAGTATCCCCATACATTGGCAGCCACATACTGGGGTTTGGCGAGCGGTAAAACACATTTCCCAAAAACCTCTACCGATCTAAGGGGGGTTTTTCTTTCGTTTTTTGTCTCACTCCCCAACAAAATGCTATCAAGCGATGCGATTTCCCAGAATTATCCTGGCAACGGCTCCGACCAACCAACCGACCAAGCATCCACCAAGGATATTAAAGCCGAATGTTCTTTTCATTCTACCGATTTCCAAGAACTAGGACACTTGCGCTCCTCCACCGGTTACCCGCGTACCCGTGTCGGTGATTCGCTAACGACGTTATCGAGCTGCGGACGGTGCGAAAGATGTCTAGCACAAATTGAAAGTGAACTTTCTGCCCGGGTACAGCAGCAACAGCAGCAGCAGCTCATCATTCCTGCGACGCCCGAAATCGATCCGACACCTGGCAAACGTTCGAAGACTAAAAAGAAGAAAGAAAAAAAACAGACCGATGGCAACTAAATTGAGAACGACATTTTGCTAGGATAATGCGGACGAGCTACCCCTATGCTTCCCCGTGGGAGCAGGTTGTACCGTGTTGGGATAGGTTTAAAATTTCCAATCAATTTTTCCATCACGATGTTTGCGTGTGTGCGTTCGTGTTTTTTTTCTTTCTCGAAGCTTCCTGGCACACTATTAAGGACACTTTATCGTCTTGCATCGAGTTTTAATCATCCGAACTTATGATGCGCTTCCATGTCTTCCTGGTTCATCAAAGCTCCCTCAAGAGCGACTGGGGGAGACTGGTACGCCCATAACAACAGCCTCATAAAACGCCTCCATTTACTCGCTTTTCAATAATGGTCTGGTATTTCTGGTTGCTTAATATTGTGCGTTTTAATGAGTGTCGACGGCTCTCGGCGCGTCAAACAACACCCGCAGAGAAAACTGTGTTTCCTGTCTGTAGGCTTCCCCGGGCACCAGCCAGGGAAATGTGGGACAACCAATTGTGGAGAACAACGACAAGTTTTGCAGACGAAAAGTGACACCAACGAGGGGGGGAAAGATGATGATCGCTCAAAAACCCCAACAAAATTGAGGAAAGTAGAAAAACGAGACCATCCAACCGAGCAGTGATGGACGTAAAGGCAAACCCGGTCCGGTGTGGAAGATATGGAAAACAATCATGTTTACAAACAATTTAACACGCACTACATTTCTTAAACTGCATCCCAAGCTGCAGCCCCCCGCGAAACGAAAGGGAAGGTGGTTTGGTGAAGTTTGCAGGAGTGTGCCGTCTGCCGAGAGGGCCCGGGTGTCGTTGTCATCTCGTCGTCATGAATAGCTAAAATGCAGTTTTATGCTGCACTTCCTACGCCATTTTGCAGTTGCACTTGCCCCATCGTATATCCACAGCTCAGGCGGAGGAGTGCAAGATAATAAACCTTAAGCTATAGTGCACCAGCACATTCCGAGCTGGTGTGCCTTGGGTGGAACCGACTCTCCATTTTATGTATGCAAAAGCGCACGAATGCCAACGCATTACAGCGAATATCTGGGCACTGTCGCACTGACTTTTATTAAGCAAACACCGATGGATACGCCAGCATTCTTCGCTCGTTCGTTCGGCACCGAGCAGTGGTTGGTGATGGTGGTTATGCATCACATGCGTACATCTCCGAAGCATGGCACGAGATGGAACCATCTTCATAAAGTCGATGTGGTTTATGCTAAAAAGGCTACACGATCCGTTACCGGAAATGAAATCGTCAAATTCTTCTTCGCTTCCAGAGCATCCATCCCAGAGCCCGTATCGATGACAGAAGGATGTATGGCAGACAACCGGGGATTCGTTTTTTTGCTTTTTGGGTCGTCTGCTATCGCTTCCGTACGAACTGAACCCTATCCGGGGGCGGCTTATTGATGTTGTGCAGCACACGTTGACTTGGCTGACACGAGCTTGGGAGTAAAAATAGGCGTTTCGTGGTTTTTCGAAGCCAGGGAAAAATATCAGTTCAAAGACATGACGACCACCTCCTGACGATTGTTACACGAGGGAACGAGCTTGTGTAATATAGCGCTCACAACCAATCACCAATCATCGGTTGATGATCGTAAAACAATAATCAAGACAAACGTCACGCTCCACTGGTTGTGTCTTCAAAATTATGTAAAAAAAAAAAACCAGACGATCCTTTTCCTCTTGCGCTGCTGCCCCATGGATTGATGTGTAAAGTAGCAAGAGGGCGAAAAAACCATCCAATCTGATTGTGCACCAAACTGTAATGCAACATTTAGCGCACACCAAATGACATCGATTGTGCAATCGGCACAGCAGTTTGCAGCGAGGGCGATGAATTATTTATTCCCAAACGCGATTGTCGCTAAAGCATCCAGAACGCGAACTCGATTCTGGAGCATTGAACATTGGAATTGTAAAGGCAAACCCCCCGAACCACTATCACTCTGGGGCGTTCAATTCCCTTACGCGTTCCGCGTGAAGCGCATCGAAATTGGCTCTGTGGTAGCTTCTCTCAATCTCTTATCACGGAAACATGACTCAATGTAAAACATGCGGACCGGAGACAAGTATGCGCGACGAGCTGCAAGATTAAACCGAGCTCGGGTTGGGGACAAAAAAACTAATGGGTTGATTTCTTCGTAAATTGACTTGTAAATAGCGACATTCTTTAGGGCTTCTTTTTTCTGTAGCGAATAGTTATAAGAAGGCGTTTCTCGAAGCAGTTGGACTAGTTTTGCGTGCTGATAGGATGCCGAAGAGTCGGATTGAGATATTGCTTGTCTTCAAATGGAACATGCGGCAAGTTATTGGGAAAAGCACCAAGAAAAATAGCATCTCTTGCTGTCCTTATTGGAAGATTTAACTGAGCTATGTCTGAACGCGCTATCCTAATTCCCAATGATCTGTGTCAATATTAGCTGACGCTTGAAATATTACAATTCGTTCGGTAATACGACCAATCCCTTCAATATCTCATTCGCGCGCCAACGACTTCCTAGCACAAGCTGACCATCATTTTTTTAACTGCCTATCACATCGCCAACCACTTTTTCAACGAGAACTTCTTACTGACCTTCCGAAGGGCGCGTGCTTCCGCGGAACGTGAAGCCTCACGGACAGCAAATGTGGCATAACGCACGCGTTCGCTTTTACCAAACAACCGTCAATTCGTTAAACGAGCCATTTTCGCTGGCAGGTACTTTTCATTCCTACTTTTTTAATGGCCAAAATCGTACGAAACGAGGAAACGCTTGACGGTGACTTCTTCGGACCCGAGGAAATATATACCAACGCGTACTCGGACGTGCTCGTTAGCGTGTGCTGAACACCGGCCATGCGGACGCATTTCGCACGCCATGTTACTTAATTTTCTTTAAAAAAAATGATTTTCCTTGAATGTTTATCCCTTTTTCGCTGTGCCGCATGCCTGCAAAAACGCAATAGAAAACCGGCCCTCGTTCTAGAGCGCAATGGAAGCTAAAAACAGAAGCAAAAAAAAATCAAATCATGTCCACATTTTTCAACTTCAGCTTGACAGCTAGAGGAGCTAGACGTTCGCACTAGCTCCACCACTAACGGAATCGTCCCAAGTGTTAACGAGTGCTCAGCTAAAACGCCTTTTCTGCCTTCTGGAAACCATATGCGCCAACGGGCGGCCGTTTTTTATTTCGGCGAGCCTCTCCCCACGGGAAATGTTTAGCTGGGCGCATAAATTAATATCGGAATGGAATTGTTAAAATCTGAAATATGCTCCCGGACTGACGGACCACTCTGCCTTCCTTTTTCTCTCTCTCTCTCTCTGCCGCGTGTGTTTATTTCCTGCAAGCGATCCGCCACTTCTTCACACGGCACGGCTACGCTATCAATGTCAATAGCCTGCTCCCTTGGAGGCTTTCCAACCGACTTGAATTAATTTTTGACACTTGACTGCACCGTTTCATGCAAATTGACTGTAAGTGAGTGGTGTAGCACTTTCAACTAACTGCAACGTGACGACGACGACTACGACTTCGACTTGGCCAGCCAGAGGGGTTTTTCAAGTGCGCGAGAAACCGATTGAAGTGAAAGGACTTGAGGGAAAAGCATCGGTACGGTTCGGTGTCGTTCCATTTCTTCTGCGTCCCGCAATATTGACCCTTCTTCTAAGGGTCTGTTTTACTTCCCCGGACTTCGAGTGTCATCCTCCGTAAATGGCTCAAGAGCGAGCACGGAAGTAGAGCATTTTTGGGGTGGTAAAAAGACACCGACGACGATCCTAATAAAACATGATACTTTATCGCTTCCGACCGTTTGATGTCAGTGTTTAGAGTCGCTCGTGGGGTCAGCTGTACGGCGGGACATCTTCATCGACGAGCGGCCCGCCATCCATCGATCCATTGACACTGGATAGGGACGGACACGGCTGCTGGACGCTTCCGTAAAAATGTGTCAAATATCGAACTGACCCCGTTTTCGTTTACTTTCGTTTGAAATTACGGTGCCGGGCGAGATTTCCAAAATCGAGAGCCCCGTTCGGGGAGGAGACCTTTTAAAAACGTCAATCCAAACAAACGAACCTGAGGGTAGCAGCAGCAGCAGCAGCACCAGCAGCATCATGAATTCTGCGTCGAAAGCAAACCGGAATGAATTTGCTTTTAGCGCTAATCAATTATTCACAATCGACCGCTTAAATCAAGCGCAACCCGAAACGGGCGTTAGGCTTGCCGACCGACCGACCGGGTCCTCACCTCCATTTCCCTCCGGGTTGTCATCGACGATACGACGAACTTCCGCTATTCCACGGTTCAGCGGGAATTTTAACGCGGGTCCCCACAACACACCCAGACCATTCTCTCAGGCTGGATTGATAACGGGCGGCAAAAGCATGAATACTTCGTCGCATCATCAGCCACCACACCCGTTCGAACGCGGATGGTGCCTCTTTCCCCATTATCTCGAGGCTCGTTGGATTAACGGGTTATCATCTCCGGACGGGTATCATCATGCGTATCGCATCACAATCATTTCCTCTGTGGCCCGGGCAGACCGAACTAGTGAGAGTGAGGAGAGGTCTTCTTGCTCAGGCTTGGACATGAAGCTCACTATAGAGGCCCGCCGATCGCTGGCCCCAAATCCGATTCCTGCACACGGTTCCTGCAGCTACACCAAACACGGAAGACGGAAGAAAGATTATTGATTTTTGAAGGCAATTTAATTATATCTCTACCCATTCTGCGCTGGCCCCTTTGAGCTTGGAAGCGTGTGCGTGTTTTTTTTCGGACATGCTCATCAACCGCTCAGCGAACATGTACTGATCATCGTCCGCTGTTTTTGGGAAAATGGGTTCAACATGGGAAAAAAACTGGACGCCGAATGGGAAGTGAGAGATGCTCCGTTGCTTCCGTCCATTGAATTTCCCCAGTCTCAATCAGCGTCATCCGTGTTTGGAAGCTGATTAAATAATTATCTCTCAAATATTTGGGAGTCTCGTACCACACTCGGCAAAAATAGTGCGATCGGTACCAATCGAACTTTGAAACTGAAGCACACGACAGGACCGGTATCAAATCCCTTCTGGACCTTGCTCGTGTGTGCAATACTGACTATCGAGCTACGGGAAAATCAAATCAAGGAAGCCGGGCTTGACAGATCCAGAGCACTATATAGTTTGAGGTTAGAGTATAAATCAAGGCTTCACTGGATGTATCATTCTGACGCCTACTTTGCCAATTCTTCGACATTCGGTTGTCAAGCGCTTCTGTTCCAATCCAATTACACTTCTATCCAGGTGCAGTAATCTCCTGAGCACAGATAAATTTTACCACACCACAGCTGTAAAAAGCAAACATTATTACAAGCGCTGCAATGTTTTCTTGTTCCATTACCTTGAAAATGCGTGCACCCGTCGCAGCTAACCTTTGCAGACGACACTGGCCCTGGAAAACAGTGACGCCCGAAAAAACACGCTGATTGAAGCTGAACCCCCCGCTTGTTGCTGTTGTTGCTGTTAATCTGGGGCTGGGAAAGCAAACTCCCCTGTTTGGACACCGAGGTCACTGTCACCGGTCACACACGCACGCACGCACGGGAGCTCCACTAATTGCTGCAACCCCGGGACAGGGTGACGAGACTGGTCCGCGTCCGCGGTTCTTCCGGATCGGAATGACAGCGCAATCACAACACACACAGCGTCATCCTCCACAATCCACACGTTACAACATCCAGCTGAACACACGCAGCGAATACACGCGGGAGATTCTTTTCTCCAGGTAAGTAACAGGGAACACTGATAAACCACCAGCAAGGCCGCGGCAACGCATACTACTAGGCAGGCCAATTTCACTTACACTTTCCCGCGGGAGATGCTTGTACGCACGGGCAAAAAAAAACACCCGCACTGTGTCGCTATGCTACATCCCATGGCTACTGGGATGTTTTTTTTTTCGTTTGCTTATCCGCACACACTGTTTTGCGATCGGTTTGTGCGTTTCGGGGTAAAGAACCACGCACACTTGGATTACTCCGATACGCCGTCTGCTAGGCCAACATGGCACAAGGCTAGAACAAAACACACACTGCACGGGCTGTACAAGGATGCGGCAACCAACTGTTGCCTTCTACTACTTTACTTGATTAGTTGCTGGTAATATGCCGAACACGGTTTGTAGCACTTTCACATACACGCACACGGTGGCTCACACGCATTTACACACCTCTGTACACTGCTGCTACTGCTGCACTGGACGCATAATTATCCTTACACAATTGACACAACTATTCCACAACACACTCTTTTATTTCTTGCACGTTATCACTAAAGCGCCATCACGAAATGAGACGTGAAGACGTTGCCGTCGTCCGGAAAATAGCAGCAGCACAGCCGTTCGCGCCAAGACCTGCCGCAAGCAACGTGCTCACTCCTACGCTTTTGTTTAGAAAATGTGCGTGAATTTGCTCTCCGGATTGCTTGACACGCTGTGATTTCTCCGATGGGCAGAGGTCGGCAACCGGTTTGCGTTGTTGCTCGGGTGGGGAAGAATTGATTGAAAAGGGGTTTTTTTTCGACTTACAGTTCCTACTAATTTGTTAGAATAACATTTTTTAATGTTAGTAAGTGATACAAAAAAAATACTTAATTTTTATGTTATAAGTTTAAGGCTTCGAACTCTATAAATGGGATTACTTACAGCAGTTAGAATTTTGATTCCCCTTCTTCATCATCTAATAATTCTCGCTTTTGCTTTTAAAATGAGCCTGTCTGCATTTTACATAATTTTTACATCATTTCTTGCTGTCCTCCCACCTGCTTGCCAACCACTGCCTCAACGAACCCGCACGCACAAGTGTTATCTCCGTACATCTCACTCACTCCTACCGCAAACTATCGTGCAACATACCAACATGTGCTCGCTCTCTCTCGCTCTTTTTCACTCCAAAGCACGAACGTTGGCGCTTGTTGCTTTGCACTGGATTCCTTCGCTCAGCTGAGAGTTTGGTTGGCTTTCGCTGCACTTTCGGGCTGCATCCGAACGCGCGAGAAGCACCCCCAACATGCCGTTTTTGTTGTTGTTGCACCCTTGTTAGTGTGTGTGTGTGTAAGGGGGAGCATAACTGTACGTGTGCTCCAAATTGTGCTCTCTCTCTCTTAGGTGGAGATCTCGCGCTCTTTTCTTTCCCGGCCCGGGGGAGGAATTTGAAAATAAACTTAACCTAAAACGTGCGTACGGCTGCTGGCCGTTACTTTCGTTTTAAAATTTAAAGCATTTTATCATTTTTGGGGAATGGTGTAATGTTGATTAAGTTTTTACTAATAAAATAAAGTATTAAATACCTTCAGTGGTTTTATATTATTTCCTAAATCAAATCTACTACCTTCTAGAAATTATTAATGAAGTGCGAGTAACTGAAGTTGGTGATATTTAAAATAAAAAATCTTCAAAAAATCTACACTTAAGTTTTTATTATACACTTAAGTAAGTAATTGTGAAAAAAATACTTTTCAAAATATTTCAATATTACAAAAACTAAAGCTACCTTAATTATCTTTTACAGGCATTACACCCGCATCACGATCTTGGCATTCTGCAGACCTCCACAATACTGCTGAAGGTTCATGCCAACTTCTGGCAATACAATATCCCGACCATTTAGGAAGACCCATCAATGCCTTCCCTCCGTCCCAGTTCGGGTGTACCAAGCCTCTTCTGTCTTTTTAGGCCTTTAAGAGATGGGCCGTCCGTTGTCATTGTCATGGCATGACTAGCCCACCGGAGCCTGGCAAGTCTCAAGTTCGTAGAGCTCGCCATTGTAGCGACTCCTTAATTGTACTTCCACACATACCGGGCAAGTATCCCTCTGATCATCTTCCTCTCGAATGCAGCCAAGAGGAATACGTCAATTTGGGACAAAGTAAATTGCCCAGCGGCGTACGTGAGTAGTGGGACTGTAAATGTTCTATACTGTCCCCCGGTTATCTGAGATGACCGATTGGCAGCCAGCACTCTTGCGGGCAGCTCAATATCTATGTTCTTATCTTTGCCAACTTTTGATCCCAGATAGGTGAAATTTTGGATGACTTCAAGAATCTTCTTAGCCTTCAACATGATATACACAGGACAGACTATTCAGCCATGGGCAGCCGAGGCAACCTGCCTAAAGCAAAGGAAAAAAAATTGCCTGCTAAACACATCAAAAGTTATTATCAACCACTCGAATGCATCACAATTTCTCACAATTCCAATCTCAGCCCACAGCTCCATATTCCCTAGCGATGCTTAACTCTCCATCTTAATGTCTCTGTTACCTAAAGAACTCACTCCCGATTCCCGACGTGCATCATTAATCGACCGAATGCATCATGCCCGCACGAGTGGCTTCCACAAAACCACAGCTCCCCCAAAACAAACTGCACCCGTAGCTTGCTCACCGCGAGAAGGCAGACACGCGTTACGCGACAGATTCCACGTGCCACACTGATTTAGCATAATTTCCCATACGTTCCCAGCGCTGGCGTGGCTTGCGAAACCGTGCACTAGCTAAAACGAATCTCACCGTGTACAATGTTACCGCGGGTGGGCGCTTAGTATAAGTGGAGTATGAAATATGGTTTTTGTGAAGCATGAGAATCTGCAGCCCGCTAAGGGTCCGCAGAGTGTAGGAAGCGTGCCCAGCCCAAATAAACATCGTATGGACCGCGTGCGTTACGATCGATGCGATCAACGGGCATGCAAGATCGGGCTCGGGAAAAGCGACCAGCAAGGCAGAAAGAAAGCGATCTTGCGATTAAGTGTGTGTGTGATTTTATGCAACCAAATTGCCCTCTTGCTATTAGGAGGGGAGAAGATGGGATAACGATGACCCGACCAGCATTGGAAAGTGTTGCGATCTATGTGCGCATCACTATCAGCTGCTGCTGTTGGTGGCAAAATGGTTAATGAAGCGATCGGCGTCGGCGAGAGTTAATTACTCTCGCTCGTTTTGCCGTCGGGAAATGAGCCACACGCTCGTCGGTGTCGTTTTGGGGGTCCAGTTGTTGTTACATACAGCAGCAGCATCCTTAACGAGCCATCCGTCCGGTTAACTTCAGCCGACTCGGAAGTGGGAAAACGACACCCATTAGCCCATCGCGCCACTGTCTGCATTTTCGTTTCGGGCGGTGTTAAGCAATCGCTTTTTTTTCATTATGACAATCGAAAATGCATTAGACATCCATATAGGCACACCACAACGGACCGTAACATGTAAATGAAAAGCGTACAATTTGTTGAAACTCGGCGTGTGGAAAAGTGAAATGCTGGTGACATAAAAAAAACTCTCCCCAACCATACATAAAACGGCTTCTGGCTTCAATCATTCATTTCCGTTGTCGCACACCGTCGAATGTGTGAATAGGGCTTTATCATAGGATGCATTAAAAAAAAGCACGACTGCTCTCGTTGATTGCATGTGCATGAGGCTTTAGGAAATTAAACGATCCGATAGAAGCAAAAAAAAAACACTCCCGAACATGACATCTTTCATCAAATTATGATTTTCCGATGAACTGTCTGTTTTTACCAACTTTTTTTTTCCCCCTGTGTCTGGTGACAGCTTCGAGCTTCCTCCCCATTTGGCCCGCGTGCTCAACTACGCCCGGGAGATGTTTCATTCGGTGTGATCAAAATATTTTCTTCGACGCGCCGTGTCTCGATCATCCCTTGTCATTTAAAACCACCCCTTACCGGTCCTAAGCATAGGCGCCCCTGGGCCCTCTTTTTACGTTGCTTGTTTCTCAACTACCTGAGGAGTGAAGAAAAAATTGGAAAACGGTACCAATCTGGCAATGCGCGCGCACACACACGGGTATTCATCCGGAAGCGAAGCGATAATGAAAACTGGGACAGCGAGATAAACATCTGTCGCACACTTTTTCCGTACGACACAGTACGGCATCGCGCGGCATAAGCGCGGAATTATGCTACAATCGACCGTGTCTACCTATCTTGCCGGTATCTACAAAACAACGCGTTGGGCAACAACAACGGCCCGAAAGAAAGACAGCCAGACAGCCAGCTCGAAATATAAATGGGTATCCCCCACCCAAAAGAAAGGTAAACCTTGGCCACATGGGAAATGATAGAACATAAATCATAATTTAGCACACACACGCACACGTATGAGCCGCCCGTACGATTAAAGGGTAGACACACTCACACACACGGGCAGGCACGAAAGCTAGGCTGTAACCCATTTCGAAATTGGCATTACAGGACCTTTTGCGCTTTCACGTGCTGGTCGCTAATAAACGAGAGCATTTTTGGTCGCTTATTCCTCTTTTTGACCCTGTTACTTATGCTTTAAATTGGTTTTATTTCGATATACTCTTATAGGGGTTTCTTTCTTTCTAATAAATGCTTCTTAACGTACCAAATATTTTTTTAAGAAAAAAATCTATAAGCAACTTCTATAAAAAGGTATCTAAAGATCTATGATCCAGCTCAGATCGTCCACCCTGGTTAAGGGTAGGTTGGGCTAGGGAGGAGAAAAAATTTAATAGCTAAACCTAATAATAATTTCACCTGGAATGTGCGGAAGTCTTTGCAACATGTTAATTAAATTCAAAATTGCACCTTGACAGTATTGAACGCTGGCGTCTCGAAGTCAGCAATCAACTAGTACTAGGAAAGATTCTGTTAACTGAAAATTCGGTAATCACAGTCCAGATGCACCCCACTTTCTTCCATATCCTTTGAGGATTGTTGAACTCCTTGATGCTTTCTGTTTGCGTACAGTTCACAGTACAGTTGGTATCATGATCTCACTGTCGTACAGCAAATAAGCCTCGCGAGGGAGATGAGCTTATCATGTCATGAGAATGGTACCCGGCCGACCCAGCGCATATAGTCTTTTAAGGACCGAGGACCCCATGATAAGTCGAAAATTTGATGGAGTTGAAGACGTTGATACGTTCATCAGAAAGACAGGGATATCGGGTTGGAAGGTCCTTAGATAAATTAGTAAGAGAGGTATTGAAAAGCAAGTGTGAAAGAAAAGCCTTTAAAGACACTTTAAAAACTAGTCTATTCTCTGGCCACATTCCTAAGGGAAGCTTCAAAGTTGGAATTCTTGAATGTCTTAAGACCTGTGTCCTTGACCCAGCCTTAGGTTTCAATGCAACAAGCACACTTTGTCACAAAAATTGATGAAGCATATTCATCTTCTTTTTGGTCTAACGACCTCGAGAGATCTCAGGTCTTCCATTTCTGGCTTTCTGTAACTTGATTTTACCCATAGCTAGGTAGTCAGCTCTGCATACGGGGAAGCGATCTGGGTGAGATTCGAACCCCGGTCATGCCTGAAGCATGAAGCATATGCAGCAACACGAAAATGAGTCCTTTACTAAATATAAGTTTATATCCGTAATTGATTACTCTCTGCATCCAATTTTAGTCATACGATCTAGAAGCTTTCTACACAAAATACTGCAACCCAGTTTTAGACCATTTTTTCACGCTTTCAGAGCCTATCAGCTATCAGCTGATAATCCGTCTAGGCTAAAGAATTGTTGGAGAAGGTTCTCCGATAAAAGATTTCCAAAAAGACACCGAGGAGGTTGTGTGGTAGTATCCATTTTCGTATGGACAGTCTTAGATATGAACGGCAAGTTTCATGTAACAATGTCTAGAGAATTTTTAACAGTATTAACTGGTCCTTTGAACCCTAGGTATAAGAGTTATCCCAAAAAAGAAATTAGGCAATTAAGCCTCAGTTGTTCCTTCGATTTCAGTTGGCCAGCATCTGTCCGCAACAGGTTATTTTTTTGTCTATAAGTAAGAAGATGCTATTAACCTCGAAGCAGTTGTACTCGGCCATCAGCATGTGCCTCACTATTTTAAGGATATTGTAGATCCTTCCCAGTTTTGGCCATAGATGCTCCAATCAACTAATCTGTCAGAGCTGCAATTTATTGACTACACTTAATTGATATGATAAAAAAAGATGGCGGATCTCTAAAACACAGGGTTATAAAATGAATTTGGGATAAAACAAAATCAGAAATAACTCCCCTTTAATTTTCAAACATGCATTTAGTTTTGCTTTATTTCGATATCAGAAGATGCCGGTTAGAGCGAAGAGAAAATTGCTTTCAGTAACAATATATTAAATTCTCAAACATCATCATGGTGTCATATGGGGCGATTTAATCGTTAAGCCTGTATTATCTGTCCCTTCGTGTTTCCTTTCCTTTTTTTAATTGTTTTGTATTTTGTCTATACTTTCCGCCTCCTTTATCTCTGTTCTGCTTTGCTATAAGGAATCATAATGCTTTTTCGCATGTTTTGTTTTGGATAATATTTCGATTAGTTATTATTTACTTTTATTGTTTTCCTTTGTTTTTTTAGGTTCCGTTTTACGTCACACCTTGTACAAATGGCACAGCAAGTTTTGCTTTTCAGTAGCTCTTTTTTCCCTTTTTCCTATGTTAACCAGCTTCTAATGGAGTGATAATGGCGTAATTGATAGCTTTACATACCGCACAGCCACATGCAGGTATGCTTCATATGTGTTTCTCTCTCTCTCTCTCTCTCTCTCTCTCTCTCTCTCTCTCGCTTGCTTACTAGTTTCCTATGATAACAAGTAACAGTAGTAGTGGTAGATGTAGTAGACAGATTTTGTATTGCCGGCATGCGTGTCGTGCCGCGAGGGTGTGTGTGCGCGCTCACTTACTATTTATCAACCCTAATTGGTTCCGAGGGCCGCCATATTGACTTAAATTAGTTCCGACGACGCGCGAAACAATACGCACACGCACATCCGGTCTTTTAGGGCAGTTTAGTGTCTACAGGGAATGGCACTCATCTAGTTGTGTTTACAAACAAAAACAAATACAAACACACTCCATTTTGAGAAAAAAAAAAATTGGAAGCTTAAAGTGATAAGAGGATGTGTTGGATGGGGAGAATTGGGGAGGATGGACAGTTTAGCAACCCTGCTTAATCATCAGGTTGGCAAAGCGGAACACCTTCAACCAGCTGAAACATCCGTAGAATCCTCTCTCCCGGATGGATTGGACGGTGGCAGCTACCACCGCCTGTACCGCCGTTCCCCCGTTGCCACCAGCTTCGGTCGATGGATCCTGCCCCGAGGGCTCATTACCACCGGCACCAGCACCCTGCTGGTGTTTCGGCGTGGCCGCATTGCTGTCGGTGCTTTTGTCCGCAGATATTTTTGGCGACGTCATGCTAACTCCCGGCTGTGTGGGGAAGTCCTTCTCGATTGCTAGTTTTGCTTATGTAAGCCTGACAGGCACGAAGCGACCGCACGCAAGGACACACTCGTAGATGAGACAGACGCTCGATGGTTCCCGGTTTCCTGTTGAAGCGAAAAGAGACAGTGAGGGAATATTAATCAATATTCTTATCCGTTTTTTTTGTGGGTGCATTTTTTATTTTTGGAGAGGTTTAGTTCAAGGATACTGTTGCGTTTTCTTGTTTGAATTAGGCAAAAAAATAGTTTGGAGCACTTTCTTACACGAGAAGCAATAGAATCCGATACACAACACCGTCCGGACGATACTGATGCTACCTCACACAACAAACGTACCTTAGATATATGCTCTGGGGCTCTGGCGCACAGATACTGATGCACTTTCCCCCACGAAAAGGGCACACTGTTGACGTTGTTGACGGGGCGCTAATCTGTCCAGCACCACGGCCTTATGTAACCAAAAACACGGTACGGGACGCCACTTGCTGCTCGACGGTCCCGACGGTCGCTCACTTTAGATAAGACTCGATAATTGGTGGCCCGCTAGAAGATAGTTGTGTCGCCTCTGTTTCGGTTACTTGAAAAAGCTGACTCGCTGCAAGCCAAGTTTGGTCCAACAAAACACCACGACCGTCAGTAGCCGAGAGTCAAGAACGAACCGCGGCAGAGAACTAGTTGCGGACCTAGGAATAAAAACCCTTTGGCCAGCGAAAAACAACAAACCACACGCACACGAGAGCTAGAGAGCGCGAGAAACCATTCGGTGCCCTTAGAACTGGGGCAGTACCGAGACTCGCTCGTGCCAAACGGCGCGCAAGAAACGTGAGAGAGGTCAAGGTTCCGGAGTCGGGCACGAAACTCGTCCACCATCAACATTGGCCCGATTGCGTTAGTCTCTCGCGGCAAATAAGAAGCTAGGATACTAGAGGGATAGGTGGGGGGGGGGATGCGGCCAGGGAGGATAATCGAAAACAAACCAGAAACAATCCCCTAACGCTCCCAACGGTGTGCATTACAGCGGAATTGAAGCGCGCGCTTGCGCGTCACGTGCTACCGCCGGGAATGGATGATTTACGGATCAAGCCGTACCGCGAGAGACGCTGTGACGATGATGTAAGCGTGAGAAGGGTCTCTCTGCAAAGAAACCATGGGGGGCTATAAATAAGTGGAAGCACAGCTTCTCCAGCTGATTGATCGATCGGTTGGCGTAGGCTGTCTTGGGCTGCCGTTGCATACCATCACTTGCTCCGGTTTACTTTGGCTGTTCGGTTAAATGTACGTTTATTCCATTGCGTCCAGTGTTACAGCTAATTTACGAGCAACACCTAATACAGCTGCTAATTATATCGTTTTTTTAAAGGGCCGCTAATAATAATTTAATCGCTTCTTTTCGAAAGAAACGCGTCGCAAGCGTTTAATCACAATGCTGCACCCACACTCTACAGACTAGCCAGGGGAAAAGGTCCATTAAAAGGTAGTAGTTTCAATAACTCACAATCTATCCCTCCCTTATCTCCGTCTTTAGCTTTTCAATTTTCAACGGTAGCAGCGTTATGATTTCCCTGCAAACACCCAACTCCTGCCCAAACAGTGGCCTCATCCGTTCGTCCTGACAGCAGGCAACGAACCGATTATAGTAAAACAGACTGTTTTCCGTGTTCTTCAGCTTCAGCCGCTTGTCGGGCGTTATGATGCGATAGTACAGCCGTCCGATGTGGAAGTAAGCGTACAGTATCGGTTGCATCTCGTCCTCGCTAATGCCGTCCGGAAGGTCCAGCGTGTCGAGATCGATTTTGTACGATTCGATGAATTTCTTAAAGTTTCTTATGCTTTTCTCGCACAGATGATTAATTTTGTTGAGTGCGTGCGGTGTTGGGTGATCGTTCGGCTGCTTATCATCCAGCTGGCCCAGCTTCACGTTCAGCATGTTCGAGTAGGTCAGCCCCAGCTCGTACCAAGCTTCCCTGGAAAAGAAGAAAAAGGGAGGTTTTATAATCTGTTCCTACTATTCCTGTAAGTTCCTCTGCTTACCTGCAAATCGTTTGATAGTAGGTTGCATTTAGTATTTCAACAATCTCCTCCAGCCGATCCGCACCCCGCTTGTACAGCTTGCACTGGTTACCATCGTCCTCCTCGAAGAATGCCAAATGTTTGTACAGCGAGGCGATGTCCTGCAGAATTTTCGCGTACTGTGAAGCTTCCGTTTCCTTCGTGTAGTATTCCTTCGCCTTGTTTAGCCACGAAAGCGAGTTCAGCATGACGAGCTTCGCGTCGTCAAACGTGAGACAAAACTCGTCCGTCACCTGCCCTTCGTAAGCGGCCAGATCGAGCCCAGTGAAACGGGTCACCTTTTTCACCGGTGTTAGCGGTGCGTCGCGCGTTCCATCCTCGTTCGGTTCATCGTCCGCGCTGAGCCGTTCCTTCGAGGTGGCAAGAATGTGCAGCCCGTACTTGGCCCAGCACCGTCCAACGTCCGCCATACGGTAGCGTAGGATTTCCTCCTTTTCGGCCCGATCCGTTGGATTGGCGGCCTTTTCCACCACTTCCGTTTCGTACCGGTTCAGCATGAAGGTGCTAGCTGCGAGGAGATGTCTCGCTTGGGTGAGATGATTTTTCGGGAAGTAAAACTGCGAAAGCGTAACAGCATTCAGGGCCCAATCCACATGCTCGTACTCGTTGTACTCTAGCTGGCGCTGAAGCGTCATGTGGCAGTACTGTGCCGAGTCGGCTAAATTATCCAAAAAACCAAACACTTGCGCCAGATAGTAAAGCGTGAGCGTATGGTTCGATTCGAGCAACTTCAAGCCCTTCCCCTTCTCGACCTCCTCCTTCGTACCGAACAGATCGGCCATCGTAAGCGGTTCACGGTCGAGCTCCTTCGTTTCGAAATACACATCCTTTGCCTGATCCAAATACTGCTTCGATTCGACAAAGTTCGACTGATTGCATGCCATGATGCCGAGTTGGTTGAGTATTTCGATGCGCACATTGATGGCCGGTTCCTTCTCGTGGTCCTTCGCGATCAGTTCGAGTGCCTCCTTTAGCAACACCTCGCCACGCGGTTCCTCTACGAAGATCGTAATTTTGGCAATATCCTTCAGGATGTTTGCATGAATGCAACGAACCGTTGTGGCCACTTCACTGTCCGGTTCGAGCGCTTCGCTGAGAGTTTTCACCTTTCGCAGCGCACTGCTTAGGACGTCCCGGGCGATGTAATGCGAACGGAACGGTTCCGTCGGTGGATCATTTTTGCTTTCCTCGTCGATGTAGCGATGCGCCTTTTCGTAGTCTTCCCGGATGTCGGAAAGATTTTCTTTGGTAATTTTCATCCCTGCGAGAAAACTCTGGATTTATGTTGCTGCGCGGCGAAGAAAAACAGCGAACGTGCAGTGAAAGGAGGTAACAAACATTGATTTTGTTGTTGTGGGGATATTTTGCGTGACAGCTCCCAGTGCTGCACAGTGGTTTGGAACTAGTTAAAACAAAGGATTTTTATATTTAATTAAAAAAACGGATGAAAGAAAATGTTGAGCTGATGGAAAATATTCAAAACTTTTAACTATTCAACACGAATCGCTTTTCATGAAAAATCAATTTAACTCCCTATTGAGCATACCGCTTCAAGCACGTGTAGATGCTGCTTGATTGCAAAATGCTCGCGTTCTGTCAAAATCATGACCCACGCACACTCCCACCGTGCACCAGCCATCCAGCTGTCAAACCTTTCCTCGTGCCATTTGGACCTTTTGCTTTTGTTCTTTTTCGAAATCCCGTGGCGATTGCACGCGTTTGCCCCTGTTCGCTTGGGTTGAAAATTTTCCCTGCCTGTAAACCGCGCTTTTCGTAAGTATGGGGTTAAAAGTGTTGGGCGTATTTTTAGAATTTCCACCCGATCGCGAACCTAAAGAAAAGCAAAGAAAGACGATTGTTTTGATGCGGTCTAGTGAGTTTTATTAGCGGGCTGTGCTGAGCTGCGTCCGAATCGAAGTCAATCATTAGTACTTGAGCCACGGTGTGGTTAGCGTTTTTTCTCCGAAGCACACGCAGGTACAGAGCGCGCTTTGAGGATGGGAATAGCATTCGGCGGTGGCACCGTGGCCAATTTTCGGGACGTGTGTAGTGATTTGGATCCGCTTTGTTCGATTTTCACCGTGGTGACCTAGTTTTCTGTGGTGCAGGTGGTTTTGGTGCCACGATGGTTGCTGAGATCGAAAGAGGACGTTTTTCGCGAACTTACGTAATGCGCGTGTTACCATGCCCTGCATTGATGAAATCCCTTGTGTCAATGTGATGTGGATTCCTAGGGGTTTGCTTGTTGCCAGCACGAGCTGTGCGATAACGAGCATTTCGTCTAGTTCTTGAAACTATTCGTCACCATGACGACAAGAATAGGATGTTGGTTTGTGGTGGGGATAAGAATTTAGAACCACAATTACATCACACGTGAAAGGTCATTACGTCACGTTTGATTAAAAAGGGTCAGAGTGCGGGTGGAACGGAAGGGTGGGTGACCTTGGTGCGAGAAGGTCTCGAGCAGGAATTAACACTCCCGCGATCTTGGGGAAGCGGTATGATAACGAACGCTCGTGTAAATCACCTGATTATCGGCTGTGTGGCGAAATGCGTCTGCACAGTTGCATAATGTGCTGCAATCATGTTCACGTGATAAAGTTGAGTTCGATTGCTCCTTAGTTATAATTGTTCTGTTTGTTTTTTTTTTTGCTCTTTCCTTTTCCCCTATACAACAACAGTCAAACCTTTAATCAACAATGGGTGTCCCAGCTGGTGATGTTGAGAAGGGCAAGAAGCTGTTCGTTCAGCGATGCGCCCAGTGCCACACTGTCGAGGCTGGCGGTAAGCACAAGGTTGGCCCGAACCTGCACGGTCTGTTCGGTCGCAAGACTGGCCAGGCGGCCGGTTTCAGCTACACCGATGCCAACAAGGCCAAGGGAATCACCTGGAACGAGGACACGCTGTTCGAGTATCTGGAAAACCCGAAGAAGTACATCCCCGGCACGAAGATGGTGTTCGCCGGTCTGAAGAAGCCCCAGGAGCGTGGCGATCTGATCGCCTACCTGAAGTCCGCTACCAAGTAAATGGGTAGCGTCCGGGGGTTTACTGTAAGACGGGTATCTGTGTCCTAGATTCAGCCAAAACCACTGCTACAGATAGACAGCAAGACAGAGATACAGACACACACACAGCAGCTCCTACAGCGAATGCCTGTAAAATCGCTAAATCGAATGTTTGGCCATCAGAACCGCAACAGATAGACAGAGAAAGATAGAGTAACATGCATGCTCGAAGCGTCACAGCAGCATCCTTCGGCATAACTCCCCCCAACACGATTAGGACAATGTCTATGTAAATCTATTTAATTTAATTTATGCTAGAATTAAAATAGTCTGACAAATTCGTTTTAATCGATCGCCGGGTAACTACTGTGTATTCGAGTGAGCGACAGGACGATTGTGCTATCGGTTGGACGCGCTTCGATCGGAACAGTGCGGAAAGGAAATCCAAACCCCATTTTTGGTTTGTGGGTTATCGGTGCGTGTGGATGGTGCGGTTCATTTCTATGTGGATCCGTTTTAGTTCAATGCAGAAATCGAACGTGTAGTATTATCACTATCAAAGAGGAATGTCTTTAACCCAACGGCTAAGGTGTGACGCTGAATAAAAAACACGGAAACCAACATGATGGTAGCATTTTCCTTTGTTATTGATGGAGAAATTGAGATATGGGAAGGGATTCGTTCCGGGTGATGAGGTTCAATTTGAAGAGTTCAACAGAATAGCGAGATTTTAATCTTGGCTGTTGGAAGAAAATAGGGTAAATATCGAACACGGATAATCGAGAACGGCGATTCGTTATTCAACTTTCTTTTCAGCCACCACCCTGTGCCGGAATGTTGACCCTTTTTGTGCTTTGTTTTATGAGCATACAGTTTAAAATTGAAAATAAAGACTTTGAACATAATTTATTAAAAGTTAGTTAAGAGTACACCAAGAAAAATCTACTTTACTTATGAGATTACGATTCAACACTGGTTCGATCATGGAGTATAAACGGCATTTGAATAAAATGTCACAGCACAGTGGGAATTGCCCAATCCAATATTGATTTTAAATTTGTGCAAATTCTAATTTTATTAATGAATAGAAGATCAAAATGAAAAATAAGACCATTATAAAATGAAAAACATGAAAACGGCTTCAAATTTCGTTCGTCCAGCAATGTTTCATATAATTCCAAGCGAGGAATGAATTGTTTTTATTTGAACATTATTTAGCGCAGCTGTCATCGAAGCTGACGTGAGGCCAAACCCGCTGTGCGCCAGTGAGAGTGCAGAAGCAGCGGAAAATCGATTTTTATCCTTAATCTAAACGGAAGAAAACCCGATTTGCGTAAGAAAAGCAGCAGTCAGCAAACCGTGCCACCGTTTGCAAACAACGCCCAGCAATCGACCAACCCGTATCGGTGCGGGCTTTCCACGGGTGCAAGTTGCAGCGGGTTTTCATAGCCTGCAAAACAGAGGAGGAGGTAAGCAGCAAGAGAGCGCTCGTCATCATCGGAATCGGGGCTACGAAAAGCGTCATCATTCGTCACCACTCGCCAGTATACGACCATCGCCAGTGCCAGCGGCAATAGCAGCAATAGTGGCCAGCAGCAGCAACGACAAAAGTAGGCGGCGGCGAATCCTATCCGTTTGTCGTTCGTGCCATCGGCGATGGAAAAGCGAAGAGAAATTTTTCTGGGCGTCAATCGCAGCCGATAGTGTAATTATGGCGTGGTGTAACGGGCGTTGTTGACGCACAAGGGCTCGACATCATTTGCATTCGCGAAGTGAAATCCCAGCGCGGGGAGTTGCCCGGTCCGGAACTTGCGGGCGCCACCGTTATCTTGGGAATAGGGCGATCTTTCCGACGGGCCGCTGAGGAGGTTTATCGGAAGAGTGGTGCATTGTTCGAGGAACAAAAGGGGAGAGGGGGGGGGGGGGGATTCGAGGTGCACGGAGCTAAAAGACAGTGCGAATGGATGTTGAAAGGGAAGAAAGCTAGTAGCCGATCCAGCCAGCTTCAATGGCGGTGTCCGTGGCAACGTTCTTGCCTACGCGAGAAGAATCTGCACCAGAAGCAGCGTGTGTTATTGTTATCAGATAATTGAATTAAATTCTTCTCGTGCGGCTAGAAGTTGGGCGCTTCGTTAACTGCAGCGCCGCTATGCTGGGTATTAACGCGAGAGAGAGCAAAAGAGGCGGACCCCGAGAGTAGCATACGTAAGAAAACGTACGTGATTGATATGATGTGCTGTGTGGTGTATAGGGCAGTGCGGGCGCGTACATGCTCTGGAAACGACGATAACTGACCTCAGGATGTTGGGGACTGAACTGACCGACTAGTGGGCAGCTGCGATGTGGAATAAGCCAGCGGGCTGATAAATCACATTTTCTGCTGCTGCTGCTGCTGCTGCTTATTGGCAGTGATGAAGATTGTGCTCTTGAATTTTACACCGTCCCTTCTTTACACATCGTTGTAATACATGTCTTTTTCTCCATTTTTTTACAGGGAGTTGTGTTGCTAAGGGTAAATGGTGAGGTGATTGCTAGTTGAAGAAATATCTGTTTCCATAAAAATAAAGCCTGCTTGTGGGTAGGCAGGCGACATCTCGCATCTCGAGCGGTGTACTGCAATTGACGGAGACAGAGAGCAACGGTTCTGGTCGACGACGTGGTCGTTTCCGGTCGCGCGGGTAAAGAGACAAGTGCGTTGATTGTGCGTACGACGAAAACAAACGGGTGGTGGTAATTTTCGAGCCGTTGTTGTACTGCACACGATAGAGAAAGAGAGAGAGTGAGTGTGTGAAGAACACAGTACGCGATTTGTATCATCATCCGCATCCAAGATGGCACCGGTACGTGGGGATGGAATGCGCGGTCTAGCCGTGTTTATATCGGACATCAGAAATTGTAAGTCGATATCTTCGCCTTCTCCGGTGATTGAATCCTGGTAACTTACATTCGGTGTAAATCGGCAGGCAAAAGCAAAGAGGCGGAAATCAAGCGCATCAACAAGGAGCTGGCCAACATTCGGAGCAAATTCAAAGGCGATAAAACGCTGGACGGATACCAGAAGAAGAAGTACGTCTGCAAGCTGCTGTTTATCTTTCTGCTGGGCCATGACATCGATTTCGGTCACATGGAGGCGGTTAATTTGCTTTCCTCCAACAAATACTCGGAGAAACAAATCGTGAGTATAGAGAGCGAGAGAGAGTCCCGTTTACTTGGATGTGAATGTTTTCCTTCGTGCGTCGCACTTTTCCAGGGCTATCTGTTCATTTCGGTGCTGGTCAACACGAACAGCGATCTGATTAAACTCATCATCCAAAGCATCAAGAACGATCTGCAGTCGCGGAATCCGATCCACGTGAACCTAGCGCTGCAGTGCATCGCCAACATCGGCAGCCGGGATATGGCGGAAGCGTTCTCGAACGAAATCCCGAAGCTGCTCGTGTCGGGCGACACGATGGATGTGGTGAAGCAATCGGCCGCCCTCTGCCTGTTGCGCTTGTTCCGCACCTGTCCGGACATTATCCCGGGCGGTGAGTGGACGAGCCGGATCATTCATCTGCTGAACGATCAGCATATGGGGGTGGTAACGGCGGCGACCAGTTTGATCGATGCGCTGGTGAAGAAAAACCCGGAAGAGTACAAGGGATGCGTCAGCCTGGCCGTGTCGCGCCTGTCCCGCATCGTAACCGCGTCCTATACCGATCTGCAGGACTACACGTACTACTTCGTGCCGGCACCGTGGCTGTCGGTGAAGCTGTTGCGTCTGCTGCAAAACTATAACCCACCGACGGAAGATCCGGGCGTGCGGGGCCGGCTGAACGAGTGCTTGGAAACGATTCTGAACAAGGCGCAGGAGCCGCCCAAGAGCAAGAAGGTGCAGCACTCGAACGCGAAGAATGCGGTCCTGTTCGAGGCGATCAATCTGATCATACACAACGACAGCGAGCCGAGTTTGTTGGTGCGCGCGTGCAACCAGCTCGGCCAGTTCCTGAGCAACCGCGAAACGAACCTGCGCTACCTGGCGCTGGAATCGATGTGCCATCTGGCAACGTCCGAGTTTTCGCACGAAGCCGTCAAGAAGCACCAGGAGGTGGTGATACTGTCGATGAAGATGGAGAAGGATGTGTCGGTGCGCCAGCAGGCGGTCGATCTGCTGTACGCGATGTGCGATCGCTCGAACGCGGAAGAGATCGTGCAGGAGATGCTCAACTATCTCGAAACGGCCGATTACTCGATCCGCGAGGAGATGGTGCTGAAGGTCGCGATACTGGCCGAAAAGTATGCGACCGATTACACGTGGTACGTGGATGTGATTCTGAACCTGATTCGAATTGCGGGCGATTACGTGTCGGAAGAGGTGTGGTACCGGGTGATCCAGATCGTGATCAATCGCGAAGAGGTGCAGGGTTACGCGGCAAAGACCGTGTTCGAAGCGCTGCAAGCGCCTGCCTGCCACGAGAACATGGTCAAAGTGGGTGGTTACATACTGGGCGAGTTTGGAAATTTAATTGCCGGCGATTCACGTTCGGCACCGATGGTACAGTTTAAGCTGCTGCACTCCAAGTATCACCTGTGCTCGTCGATGACACGGGCACTGCTGCTGTCGACGTACATCAAGTTTATCAACCTGTTCCCGGAGATCCGGGGCACCATCCAGGACGTGTTCCGGCAGCACAGCAATCTGCGGTCGGCCGATGCCGAGTTGCAGCAGCGGGCGAGCGAGTACCTGCAGCTCAGCATTGTCGCTTCCACCGACGTGTTGGCGACCGTGCTGGAGGAGATGCCCTCGTTCCCGGAGCGCGAAAGCTCCATACTGGCGGTGCTGAAGAAGAAGAAACCGGGCCGGGTGCCGGAGAATGCGGAGATACGCGACAGCAAGAGCCCGGTACCGAACAGTCATAACAATGCTCACAACAATGCTCAAACCAATCACACTTCCAGGTGGGTGTAATCCAGCAAACTAAGGTTTTTTTTTTGCTTTTAAAAGGATAATTGGAATTTTACCCCTTTTTCGGTAGTGCAAACAACGCAAATGCTAGTTCCGATTTGCTCGGACTAAGCACTCCACCGGCCAGCCAGTCTGGCACGCTGATCGACGTGCTGGGCGACATCTACAGCACAGCCAACGGTAACAGCAGTGTGGTTAATAATTCCAAAAAGTAAGTCAAAGGTCTCGCCAATATGCCAAAAAAAGAAAACTAAATCCGGCTTCTCTCGCTTCAGATTCGTTTTCAAAAACAATGGTGTCCTGTTCGAGAACGATCTGCTCCAGATCGGCGTCAAGAGTGAGTTCCGCCAGAACCTTGGCCGGCTGGGCCTGTACTACGGTAACAAAACGCAAACGGCACTGCAAAACTTCGTACCCACCCTGCAGTGGTCGGCCGAGGATGCGCTTAAGCTGAACGTGCAGATAAAGGCGGTAGAACCGACGCTCGAGGCGGGCGCCCAAATACAGCAGCTGCTCACGGCCGAGTGTATCGATCACTATCTCGGCGCACCGTCGATCATCATCTCGTTCCGGGTGAGCGGTGGTGCGCAGCAAAAAATTACCGTCAACCTTCCGCTGACGATCAACAAGTTCTTCGAGCCGACCGAGATGAACGCGGAATCGTTCTTTGCCCGGTGGAGAAATCTTGGCGGGTAAGCTGTGGGAAGGGTGTTTGGAAGACGCAGACGCAAACAACTCGATTGAATACATTTTTTTGCATTCTTGCTACAGTGAGCAACAACGGGCGCAACGGGTGTTTAAGGCACAGCAACCGCTCGATTTGCCTGGCGCACGCAACAAGCTGACCGGGTTCGGTATGCAACTGCTGGACAGCATCGATCCCAACCCGGACAATATGGTTTGTGCGGGAATTATTCATACGCAGGCGCACAAGGTGGGCTGCCTGCTGCGTTTGGAGCCGAATAAGCAGGCACAGGTTAGTACATTCATCATGAACAACAAAATTGGGCTAAAGAGTAGAACGGGCCTACAAGTTGCATGGAACACACTCGCATGCAAGCTATTCGTGGAAGTGCACAGTGGAATGAGCACTTGACGAGATAGGACAAAATGATTTAAACTCACAGTAAGATGTGTACATAAATTATGTAAAACATTTTCATTTGGCGTGGTAAAATGTAGTTATCGTTATTATATAATTTTCTGAAAAGTTTCATATTAAATTGTGAATAATTAACTATTTTTTTATTAAGTCATGAATTGTTATAAATGCTTAAAGTTACTATTTTATCTAGTTTTTGTAAGCCTATTCTACTCCTTAGCCAAAAATTGTCCTAAGAAAGTAAAAAAAATACTATTTAGTCCAAATTTGTGTGGTAAAGTATGTGAATTAAATTTTTCAATTTCATTTTCCCTCTTTCTAGATGTTCCGCTTGACTATACGATCCAGTTTAGAGGCAGTGACGCAAGAAATATGCGATCTTTTGGTGGATCAGTTTTAAATCTAATCCCCCTCCCCCTCGAGCATAATATTGTCGTATATCCTCCTATGGTAAGAGAGAAAGAGACAGAGAGAGAGAATCGTACTTGGTCCCCATTGACGGAAGGTAATAAGAGTTGGGAGCCTTGTCCCGGCATCGTATCGTTGCGCGAATCTGATGGACGTTGGAGATATTATGCATGGTGGTGCCCAAGGCATAGCTGCACCGTGCGCATGGTAGTATTTGCATCGATATGTGTGTGTGTGTGTGCGTGTAAAGTATATATACATATACAGCTTGATGGTCAGTAAAACGAGGTGTGAATAATGCCATAAGCACTAGTTGAATCTTTACCCGGGAGGCAACACATGACAAGGAACTCCAATGAACTTTATCCAACTCTACCTGCCGAGAGAGAGAGAGAGAGGGAGGTATGAGTTACAGCAGGCTATCTTGTTCACTATATGTTAAACATGTTCTATGAGAGGAAGAAGATCTGTTTTTGTGTGTGTGTGTGTATGGTACATAGGAAAAAAATATGTACCGTCACAATCTACTTGGACTGGATTAATTCGAAAGCCAAAGCTTCCGGGGAAGTACCAACATCACGGATATCGTGTTATCCCTAAGCTTCCTGAAATGGTGTCCCCCCCCCCACTAAAAACGTGTATCGACCATTGAAATGAAAGGATAATAGACAACGAGATCGAGAGAGAGAGAGCGTAAAAAAATAAACTATTAAAGCAAAACCTTATATAAATATCCTATTTGAAGTAAACAAAGCTAAACTTAATCAGAACACAGTGTTGAGGTGGATTTGCTTTACTTGAAACTTGATGAGAGAGAGAGAGAGAGAGAGAGAGAGAGTGAGAGAGGCGATTAGGTGAGATAGAGATAGAGACCAGATGACAACAGGAGACACAAGCAGTAATCTCATTCTCAATGTTTAGGAAGGGCGAATAAATGACAAAACAACACACCCTTAGTTTAGGAAACTGTTTTTTCGTTGTTCCATACGACTGCGAGACAGGAAAGCAAAGTTAGACTCACTATTCCACAGTTGTATTTGCGAAGCATCGAAAAGTCGAAAAATTATTATTGTTTCTGAAGAGGACCACCAGATCGCGATTAGGTAAATCGTACGCACCTCTAAATGTAGATAAATCCACTTCTCAAAAAGGGCGGAACATCATACACAGTCAGGCACACACTACTAGCGCGACCACGTGCTGCAGCTGGTCGGACGGAAAGAGCGCAGCGTTCTTAGCTTAAATATATGTTCCAGTATAATATCCTCGTAGGTGGGAAGCAAAAAAGCGAAAGGGGTAGTAGTAGTAGTAGTAGAAAGCGAGAGTGTATTCGAGCGTACGCTAGCAAGCATCATGGCACTGTTAAGCTGCACAAAACAACAAGGTCCTCCCAAACTGGCTTGCTGCTTGTAATCGGTGAAATTTCTCCCACGATTTTCCATCCGCGTATAAATGGCCGTGCAATAGGGGCAGCAAGTGGTTGATTTACGTTTGCTGAAACGAAACTGAGGCGATAGGTGTCCGTGTCGCGGTGTGTTTAAAAATGATTTTTTTTTTTGTATCGTTGCAAATATACATATAATGCACTAAGCAAAAGTTGTACATTGTAGAAAGTTGTATTTAAAACAAAAAAGCAAGGAGGACAGTTAAATAAGCTCTGCAAAAGAACAGTACGCACTACGCGACGAGAAGGAAGGTGGGAACCTTAGTAATCTAAATGATAGTGAAGGGAAACAAATGCATCATACTACTACAATCTTTCATCATTCATCGTCTCTCATTCCTCGCTTTCCCATTCGAACTCTTTCCTCTTAGAGAGTTTGATTCATTCGCAGCGGCATACAGTTTTTGTTGTTGTGTCTTTCCTAGTAGAAGATCGCGCCTAGTCTACGAACAAGATACAATATGTATTAGGCTTAAATAAACGCAGGCATACGCATAGTTGGCTGGAGGACATTCCAAAAACCTAAAAAACAAGGTAGTTGGGGAAAAAAAAGGGATCCTTAAAAATATAAGCAATCGACCATTCGAAAACGAAAGCCCCTCCCCTGCTGTTCCGGTGTAAAGTGAGTAGCTTAATATGAGTAGAACAAAACCCACACACACACGCGTACATTGTTATTTGATGATAAAAAACAAAACTGGATGACTAAATAAAGCGTGTAAGCGTGCTGCTCCTCTTTATCTCTCGCTCTTGAGGGTACGTGCGTTCAATGCGCCGGTTGTCGAAAGGACCAGTAAGGACAGCACAGCATTGGCGCGTTTCGCACTATTACAGGATCCTGTCAGCAAAAAAAAAAAACAAAACAAAAAACAAACATAACGCTCTAGACTAGCATTAACTAAACGAGTTATAGAAATGTGTCAGTAAAACCGCAAAAACAAAATGGAACAGACGGTACGATAATCGTAACATATTATACCAGATACCGGCTGGAAAACGATGGACAACCCAACAACGGACAAACAAAAATCCATACAAAAGGCGCGATAGCGAGCACATAGGCCGGGAGATGTGAGTGGAAGGATGAAAGGAAAATAATATATTGAAAATATACACATGTTATTGAATCTGAACATCGGGTAGGAATTGGGGCTGTTTTCGTTGCCTTTCGAAACGGTGGAGTTCTAGCTGCACAGTGGCGTCGTGTCAAGTAGTGATGGGCGAGTGGACCGGAACCTACTACCGGGTTGGAGCTATCCGTCGTATTGCTAGCTCCCGACGAGTTCAGGTCGACCCTTGGGTGCAACTAGTGTTGGGTAGCTACTGGAGCTACCGGGAGGCCTGAATAAGATGAGGGCTCTGAGCGCGCTCTTCGATTTCAAAAAGATAGCTCTTCGCAGTCTTCGGCCTCTTCGCCCTCAGTGAGTGCGGAGCTACCGGGAGGCCTCACTTCTCACATGTTAGTGAGCAATTGCCCTCTCCTCTTTAAAAAGAGCTACTTGACCCAACACTAGATGCAACGAGTCTGGGTCGCCCAGTAGGTGCAGCAAATCCTGTGGGTACCTGTCAGAAAAGTGTCTGAAGGGTCCGAAGAGCTATCAGTTCAGGGTGAAGAACTGGAGGATTACGAGCTCATTATCCACCACTACCAAGGACCAATCGTCCAAGAGGACCCTTCCCGTAAGAAGTCACACGGCCATAGCGCTTGATAAGGAACTTGGCGTTCAAGTTTCTTTGGCCTCGTGAGAAGTCTTGCTATCCACTATGCTTAAGAGGCTTTCATTAGCTGCTCTACAACAAGCCTTCTGAAATAACCAATTTTCTATGAGTTGGCTGACTTTAGTACAATGAGATATTGAGAATTCTTGAAGGCGGAAGCTTCTTGCTCACATATCCTTGATCGCCTCTAGATCCAGGAACTACCTTGAGATAATAATTTTTTATTGGTTGGCTCTGAACTTTTCAACATCTCCATCTGCATAGACATTCCTCTTGGCGCAATGATCCAATCAGTAGCAACATTCTTGAAGACGTTAACTTGTAGCAGACATCTCTTTGGTTAATTACAGATCCGAACATGAATATCCTCTTGCACCGCACTTGGAAACTTGGCGTGCCAGATATTTTGAGCAAAGTCGTCTAGGGGCCGTCGATTTCGTCGTCTCACTGTGTAAGTGACCTCGGCTGCCCAGCGACTTTTCATCCAGAGGCTTTGCCACTCCCGACTGAAGCTTTCGCAAAACATTGCCTATATCTTCCAGGATTTAGACAACCCTGACAATCGGAAGGATATCGACCTTGTAAATAGACTTTCTCAACCAGGTGGTGGACGGATATGAACAAGACAGACCCTCCTTTTGGACAGATACATTTCTTATAATTTCCTATTTTTAGAAAAAAAGAACAACGAACGATCACACATCCGACCGCCTGCCTTTCACTCACACATCCGGATACGAAAGCTCCAGCTTCACGTTGATGTTCATGGCGGACAGCTGCGACACGAGAAACTTGAAGATGTACGGTATCTCCACATGCCCGATCTCCTTATCGTCCTCGCACAGCCTACACGTAGCCGGTGTATGCTGCAGCTCGTTCGTATTGACCGCCAACCGCTTCGTGACGCTGTCCATCGGCCCGATCAGTGTGCCGCACCGCCGGCAAACCAGCGTTACCACCTTATCCGACCCGTGCATCATGCGATCCTGCAGCAGAAAGGATGCACCGTGCGAAATCAGCGCATCCCGCTCCATCTCGCCGAACCGCACACCGCCACCCTTCGAACGGCCCTTGTTCGGTTGATGCGTCAGGTGATCGATCGGTCCGGTCGACCGTACCTGCCACTTGTCGCTTACCATGTGACGCAGCCGCTGGTAGTGCACCACGCCGAAGAAAATGTCCACCTTCATCTCGCGCCCGTCCACCCCACTGTACATCCGCTCCGTGCCGTAGTAATCGTACCCGGACTGTTCCAGCAGCCGACCGAAGTAGTCGATCGCCGTGTTGCTCTCGTCGTACCGGAACGGTGTCGCGTCGTGCACCAGCCCGTGACAGGCGGCCGTTTTGCCGGCCATCGTTTCGATCATCATCGCAATGGTCATGCGGGACGGGAATCCGTGCGGGTTGAAAATAATGTCCGGTATCATGCCCGACTCGGTGAACGGTAGATCGATCGCTGGCCACTGCTGCGAGCAGATACCCTTCTGCCCGGCCCGGGAAGCAAACTTATCGCCCACGGTTGGGTTTCGCGGCACGCGATAGGTAAGGATGAGCTGGCGCGATACCATCGACATATCGCCCCGACCGACCCCGCGACCACTTTCCTGCAGCGGGAAGCCAAGCTTCACATTATCGACGATCGCATCTTCGGTGGCGCTGTACCGCACCACATGGTACTTGTGGTCGTTGTAGTCGAAGTAGCAGTAAAGTGGTGTGTTTTTCGTCAGCTGCGCACCCTTAAACGGGAGCCCATCGTTATCGAGAAACTGCGGCAGGGTCGCATCTTTCGGATTGCGCACAAAGAAGCTTTCCCCGGTCAGCTCGACGTACTCCGTTTTGTAGATGTTGCCGGCCGCAAAGCCCCGCTCGAAGGCGGATTTGTTGAGTATCATCGCATCCTCCATATCGTACCCGGTGTACGAAATGACGGCCACGATCGCGTTCGTACCCATCGCGTAATTGTCCAGATTGATGTTGTCGTGATGCACCGGGCGGAACAGCGGCGTGGCCGGCGTTTGCAACCGATACATCTTGGCGATGCACTGTTTGGCCCAGTTGTGGCAGGGCGTACCCATCGTTTGCTTGCCCATCTGGCATTGGTACATGTTGCGCGGCGATTGATTACAGTCCGGCATCGGTATCAGCTGGGCCAGATTGCTCAGGAAGGACGTTTTCGCCAGCTCCATGTGGGTGGTCAGGTTCGGGTACGCTTCGTCCGGCGTGACGCAAATGTCCATGTACACCTGCTCGAACGAACCGATCAGCTCCGGCTTGTTGCAGAGCAGATTCTGCACCGGGCGCATCATCCGTGCCGGTCCGACAAAGATGAACAGTCCCGGAAATTGGCCACCCTCGCGCGCCGGGATGAACGCGATTTCCGTCTGGTTGGGTATAATTTCACCGTCAATCTTTAGCAAACGCAGCTTCTGCACGACCCGGCCAGCGATGGTACGGGGCAACCAGCCCAACAGCTTCCCTTCGAGCATCACCACGTAACAGTCGGCGTTCGGCACGGTGCGCAGTGTTTCCGTGCCGACCGGAAGCATACCGAGCGCGGCCAGTGTGGTCGGTATGTTGGCCACCTTTTCCGGATCTTGCGTTACCGACACGGTACAGTCGGAGGTAAGATGGTTCAGCAATCCGCACGGTTCACCGTCCGGCGTGTGCACCGGACAGATGAAACCCCACGCGTCCGGCAGCAGCTGACGCGTTTCGGTCGTGCGCATCGTAAGAAAGTACGAACCACGGTGAATGGCCCGGAAGTGGGACATGTAGCGCATGCGGTTAATGTTTTCCGCTATGATTACCAGGCCGGTATTTTGCATCAGTCCCATCTCGGACGCTTTCGTTAGGTTGCCGGTGGCGAGAAACATGGTGAACGTATGCTGAAAGCCGGCCACGTTCTTCAGCGCCATCATCACTTCGTGCGAGGTGACCTTCGGCGAGCTTGTGTCCGGGCACAGCTTGATCAGATTCGACTTTACGTAGCCCAGCGTGGAGATGCACAGCTGGCGCAGCAAATTCTGATAAATGTGCCCACCGAGCAGCACTTCCTGCATCATCACGCTATCGAGCGATTCCGGTGCGTAACGGCCCTGCACCACCCCGAACAGCTTGTGCACCATGTGGACGAGCAGCTGGAACTTATCCTCCACGCTGTCCAGATGGATGAGCACGCAGTGCTCGAGAATGTAGTGGCCAATCTGCTCGTCCGTGTACCATTTGGGCACGTTCAGGTACATGGTCAGCGGGCGTAGCAGCGTGCCAATGTACGAGCGACAATCCTGCGACTTGTGCATGCCCTCTTCGTGCAGCTCGCGCAGCATGTTCATGATGCATCTGGAAAGAAAGGGGGAGCAAATTGGGGAGGTTTAAACGTGGTTCGAAGCCGCAGTGCGGTTTCCATCTGCGACGGGGGGTACCGTTTGTAGTACTGATCGTCCTCGAAGCCATCGACTAGCTTCCGATAGATCTCGTTGTCCGAGTGATTGCCGAGCGCTTTCAGAATCATCATCACCGGTATAAACGATAACGCTTTGCTGATGTTGATCATTAGCTTCGCCGTACCGTTCGTTAGGTAGTGGAGCACATTTCTCTGTAAACCGAAAAAGAAAAAAAAATCCGTAAGGAAAGCTCCTCTACCGACGCATCGTCACGCTTTTCCACCTACCGTCGAATGTTGATCGTTGCGCACGCAGCGTATAAACACGCCGGTTGTACTAAAATCCTTTCCCCGGTCGCGCCACGAATTACGATTCACGGCGACCGGGTAGTTGCGCCGGTACGTCACCAACATACGGACCAGCTTCTCGTTGCCACGCACCACAAAGTAACCGCCCCACTCGTCCTCATGCTCACCCCGCGCTACCAGTTCCTCCGGCGTAAGGCCGTGCAGATTGCAGGCCTTCGAACGGAGCATAATCGGCAAACGGCCCATCTCGCGCGTTAACGGGGGCTGCGGAATCCCGTCCAGTTCCCACTGCAGCGTGATCGTGCACATGCCCGCATACGTGTCCGTCTTTTGGCGGCATTCGGTCGGAAAGACACGCTTCTCGGCCGCTTCAAACATCGTCACGGGGATGGTCGGTGATGCGATGCGGATGTCCGTTATCCGCAGCGTTACACGGTTCTGGTTCGCAAGCTCGAAGATGACCGGCTCCAGCCGGCACAGTAAATCGTCGATACCTTCGTCCAGCATGTAGTTGAACGAGTCGATATGGGGACGGCCCAGGTTCGATAGGATCTAGAAAATGCCGATCGATGAGGAAACCGACGTGGATGTGCTATATCTGAATCAAACAAACTTACCTCATTTTGTTTGATTGGTATTTCTTTAAATTGGGGCCGTAAATTCGTTAACTCCGGTAGGAGCTTCATTTTTGGTAGGAAGATTTGCGAACCACACGCGGGAATGTGCTCGCACCGTACCGGTCGCACGTGTTGTTTGTTGTGACGGTATTGACAGTTGACAGTGAGCGACCTGAGAAGGCGGTGCCGCGTCTATACCGCAGGGTTGAAAGCTTGTACCCAGTTTGTTATTGTTTGATGGTGGTGCGCTCTTTCTCTTTTTAGCAGTGTTATTTCACTCTCTCTCTCTTTTGCGCTCTTGCAGTGCGAATAGAATAGTCCAGCATAGTAATAAACTATGGGATGATGAAAATCGGTCAAAATATGTATAAAACAACGACTTATTCTTGAATTCAAATTTTTATTTTATGCATCGAGCATGGTGCTCGTGGTTTCGATCGTGAGATTTAAGAAGTCAAATGATTCTTTCGGTTCAAAATTGCTTCAATATAGGTTTTATAGCTTTTTCTTACCTATCGGACAAGATTTCAGACATTCGAACTGAACTCAAGGCAAGAAAGTTACTGTTCAAGAAAGCTTCTTTCTACCAAAGAAATGCACGCACAGCATCATTAACGCCTTGACATATTTTCGCTTCTTAATAAACAATTATGAAGTAAAGGGGACGTTTCGTGCTCATTTATGATTGGCATAAACTCGCTTACCGATGCCTTTCACTAGCCGTCACTTCAACTTTCGCGTGCAATTACACCGACCGTCCAGAAACGTAACGACAGAGATATCATAAATTGTGCGAAATAATGCTTACTTTATAGCTGGCGGCATGCTTTCGAACCCGCCACTGCAGCTACCGCCAATAATAAACGAAATTAATAAAATATTGTTCCACGTAATGAGCAAACACCAGAGGGCACACTCGTCCCGGCTTGGACTGAGACTCACTGGAGGGGGGCTTTCTTCGGCTTCTCTTAACGCACGCATTACCCCGAGTGAAATGATTCAACAATTGGCCCCACGGGGACAGACGGGATAGAAATCGCTGTGCGCGCGGATGCAAGTGTCGATGAAACAAAATCCCTTTTACCAGGGCAAACAACACGCCGGATTGTTTTACCATTAGGGAGTCCAACTCCTTTCCAGCTTCCCAACGCAACGCAACCAGGGCAAAACAAAACCTCGTTGTAAAATTCCTCAAGACGTTCGCGCTACAATAATTGCTCGCAGGCGTTGAAAAAGAAAATGATCACAATGATGATACCCAATCCACTGCTGGTAAATGGGGAATAAAGTAATAAGAGCAAAAAACAAAACAAAAAAAAAACTGCCTGTCTGCCCGGAAATCACCCGAGGATCCGCGTGCGCATGAAATTATAAATTAACCTTTTAGCTTTCGCGCGTCGCATTTAACTGCTTTATTATGGAATTAAAATCATCCACCAAAGCAACCAAACTCAACCTCCCACCAGGGAACGATGCTTTGAGGGCCCTGCTGTATCACCTTTTGGTATGGGTTTGGAGTGCGTCTTAGGAAGGTTTTTGAATGGCAGAGAAGAAGAAAAAAAATGGCCGCAAAAAAAAAAAAAAACGGCGAGGAAATAAATTCGGCGCTAACGAACGAACCCCCGGCTTTCGTCGAGCCATATTGACGACGAACATGACGATGTTGATGGTAATGATGATGATGATGGGTGGAGGCTATTTTCTTTATGGAATCTCTCGTTTCATTCAGTTGCTTGAGGGCGAAACAACCAAGCACCCTAAAAAAATAAAGGCTTAAGCGAGAGCATATCAAAACTCGGCTATAATTAAGCGCAAAAATCGCGGCATTATTTTTCGATGGGCCTTTTCTGTCTCCCTCTACCTTTAATTAGAATGTTGTTGCCAACCACATCTTCTTTAGCTGGCTGTTGTTGATGTGGGAGCTTTTGTTCAGGGGTTGCTGCTTACATTTCCACCCCATCGTTGGCTGGCTTGCTAATCAAATAAATCTATGCGTTTGGATCCATTTTCTTACCGGGCTGGTGCTCGTCTAGGAGTTCGCCGGACCAAAAGAATGGATTGTTACCATTTCTCGGGCGAGATTTTCCCTGCTAGCAGTTTCTAGCAGTGACCAAGCAAGAGCGATCAAACAGGCGCGCGTGTGTGTTGTGGTCCGTTCGCGATAATCTGGACCAGAGTGTGGAGCAAGAAACAAAACATAAATCGATCAAATGCTGTTATGTCCCCCGGGTTTGGGTGCGAGTGGTGGTGGAAGATACAACGGAATGATGGTACACAGTAATCCTATTAAACACTGATATCGATTCGTTATTTATGAAATTAATTATTATCATTTCCTATCCGAAACCCCGAAATGAAACCGTACATATGGTTCGGACCTGCGTCGGCCACTAGTGTTGGGCCGATCGTCCCCACGGTTTTGTAATAGGATCGTATCACCCCATGTTCGTGTGTTTGTGTGCTTTGGATTTAGTGGCCAATGTGCAAAGGACGTTCATGAGTTCAGCTCATTGTCTCCGTGTTTTTCGTTTTTTTTTGTAGGGAGGATTTTGTTGAAATGAAGGGCGGCTGTTGGTGCCGAACACTCTGCTAAAGAATGACGGACTTATCATCGAACACCAAAACCATCAATCGATTGTTTTTTTTTTGTTCCTTTTCCTTTCGACGGCGTTGAGTGGCCGATATCCGAGTTTGGGGGAGGGGGTTAGCGATTGCTCAAGGATTTCACTTCAATTAGTCGGCGGCGGGTGTCGTTGGCTTCCTTATCAATTTTCCATCCCCTAAAACTAAGCATTTTATTTATAGATGAAATTTACGCCTTATTTCGTTGCAAGGAAAATTTTGGAATGTTAAAATGTGAGAAAGACAAACAGATAAACAGAAAATTAAAACCAATTCGAGTGTAATTATTTGGAGTAGCATTAACATTGAATCAAAATATTCCTTTATCGTCTTGCTTGTGTGCAGTCCTCCTAGACCTGAATCGATCTTAACGAACAGGAGGTCATTTTTCAAAAATATAATTCAATTGTAACGCTTAATAACGCTTTATTTAAAATTTGACCGTTTTCTACAAAAAACAAAAACCTGACGTTAGTAAAAAATATTTACTTATTTCGGTTTTTGTGGATTTTTTAAAGCGAAAAACACGTCGAGAAACCACTTGTAACGCATAGTAACGCTTTGTTTGTCTGTTCGTTTTCGACTGAAACTGACCATTATTGATTTTTGCAAGAGAAACAAAATGCAAATAATAGAGTGACTACTTTAAACATTATTGACACAAAAATAAACATTTTTGACTTATTAAGCATAGATCGATAAGACAGAACCGTTTCTCAGTCAATATTCGCTATCGAATAGCAAAATATGGGCGATCTAAAGGCAGAATATATAGTTAAAACAATTGTAAAATTATGTAAGTTAATGTTGAAAATAACCGCATGTAAAAGGTGTAGAATTTGTTTGAATCTATGTCTACAGCAACATTTTTACTGATTTTGAAGCTTCAACCACGCCTAAAGGTATGCAATGTGGGGTTCGTATATTTTGGTTTGGTTTTGGGAAGAATCTTACAGATCAAAACTGACCATCATTATCCTGTAGACCTTAAAAACAAAAACGAGAAATAAAAGAGTAAGCAGCTCATTACTCTAGTGTATTCATAAATAAATTATATAAAATATTCAATATTCGCTGTGGAACGCAAATGTGCCTTAGGAAGCTTTAGTTTTTTTAGGCCTGGCCGTATTGCTATTGCTATTGCTGGCCGTATTAGGAAGCTTTAGTATCAATTTTAAAATTTAATCAGCACATCCAAAATATAAAATAAACATTTAAGGAAGATTTTTTCTTATTTCAGTTGTTACCCAGACTATCCAGACTATCTGCAAAAAACTGTGGTTTGTAGTTTGGTTTTAAAGGTTTATGGGCGCCTAAAGGTATGCAATCTAGGTTTTAGTTCAGGATATGTTCCCATAAGGTTAAGAGAAATTCAAGAAGGAAATTAACAAACTTAAAACTCTATACCACGAAAAAAGCAGATTTTTCGACATTTTCTCAGCTCGTTTTCATTACTACTTTGCTTTAATTAAGCAAGAATCGAATAAATCACTCACCAACTGTTCCTTCCGTCTTGCAATCGACCAGGGGCGTGTATGTAAATATTGATCGGCACTTTGTGCAGCCGGAAGTCCCACAAGTTTCTGGATTTCAAAGACATCATCACTACCACCATCGACGGCGGCACTGGCGGCCGTAACACATTGGTCGGGCGGCTTGGTCCACCCACCGTTCGTCCGTTTTTGCCGTCTTTCACATTATTTATTCATAATACGGATTTGTAAGTGGTCGATAGTCCGGGTCCGTTTGTGCCACTGCACTCGCTGGACAGTTTGAGTGGCCTATCAATATCAAATTACGTCCTCCATTTTCCTGCTAGACGTTCACCGGCAGCGCACCGAGCTGGGTCGATTTCTTTCGGCTCGATTAATGTCCTTACTTTCCTGCCGGTAACGTCGTCCTCGTTCGGGAGCCCTCTCGATACTTAGTGGTGCCTCCCGAGAGGATGATTGGTGCCAGCAGGAAAAGCGGGCGGTTAGGAAAATGAAACTAATGAACGCATTTCCCACGTTTTCCCGGCAGACAGTGTACGTGTGAGTGTGTGCCTGTATGTGTTCATTAGCGTCCACTAATTTAGGTTCTCGCACTGTCTCCATCCAGTTGACATCTTGTCGGTGGAAAACAGGAACTTTCTCGTTGGACAGCTCGATGTAGTTTGAGGTGTGTGTGTGTGCGATTTGATTGGCGGCCGAACAGCAACTACGCATTTGCGTACTTTTCCTCATACGACATCGGTTCCGAGAATAGGGAAAAACTGGGATCGAAATGAGCAAAATTTACTGGAGAGGAAAAAGGGCATTACGGGATAGTGAGAATAGTTGCACAGTTTGGAAGGGGACTCCACTGTACGGATCACTACACTTCAAGGAAGCGTGGTCAACTGTTATGCCTCGGAACAGTTTGATAGGCTTGACAGCCTTTTTTGGAGAAAGCGCCTTATAAATTCCGCGTACACCGATAAGAACCCTCGTGAAATCCCTCAATTAATGAAATTTGATCCAACCTCTGCCAAAACGGTAAGAATCTCCCGAGGGGGTGTATCGATGGCATACGGCCGAGCCGGGATCCGAATGGATGAACACTTTTGAGGAATGTTTTTCCAGCACCGGTTCTTTCGGACATTCCGTTGTGGAGGTGTGGGAATCAAATCTCTGCTGACGCTATCGTATGGCTTAAGGATTGTCTTGTGATGCCTGTAAAATGTTTCCCCTCGAAGGTTAACACAGGAGGGTGTCGATATTTCATATTGAGCCTCCGGCAGACAGCTTCGTAATAACAATTTTGTAATTAAATGAGTAGAGCTAGACCGTTGCGTGCACGTTGGAATGCTAGAAGATATTTTATTTAATGCTTGTAACATGATATTTTATTTGTCGTTCTTAGCTATTGATCTGAAGAATAAAGAAGTAGGCAATTTTTAAAAATATACGCCTTAAAGTATGCAATGAGATTTTAAACTTCTTAATTTTCCTCACGAAATAAAGTACAGATCCAAATAGTGGCAAAGTTATTCTCCTATACTACGTAGGAATTAATAAGGCTAAAAAAGTCTGGCAAGATCTTTATTGTATACTTATAGGTACTTTTAATACTTTGGTATTAGCAATTCGGCCGAATTGAATCAGAAAAATGTTTGGAAGTTGACTTTTGGAGATTTTTCGCTTGAAACTATAGAGAAAATGAGAAACACTAACACCATCTCATCATTTACACTATTACACTGCATTATTCAATCCATTTGCTTTATTTATCTATGCCCTAATAGTTTTTGCGCCTAAAGGTAGGCAACATGCAAGTTTTAACATAATTAGTTTGGAACATGGTTCTGTAAAAGGCTGTCCTTTGCCATACTGAGTATAAGTTGTATTCTTAAATCCAGTAGATCGTAATTATTCGTAGAAAGACCATAGAAATTCAGTAACGATTATGAAAAGTAAAATTGCATACTTTTAGGCGTTGCAAATACATTATACAAAAGAATTCAGATAAAAATCCTTTTTTTATTGTTCAATACATCATGTTCCTAGAATTCACAACACAAAATACATGAAATTGTATTTTGCCTTTACGAAATTCCTTCGTAAAGGTTTTCTTCTTAAGGATTGCAGATGCAGACAAGGATTAAGCGCCCTTCCTTCCGATTGGTGTACGTTATGATGGGGATATGCTGCTGTTACCAAGGATTGTTTAATGATCAGAAATGGTAGTCTTGCTACCCTGATGATGCCAATCGCCATCAGCGTGGAAAATATGGAGCTGCTGTTTTGAAAAATTCACGCTCACGATATACATTCCATCGGTCGCGGACCGGAAAGTCGCCACGAACCACCGGTACGGTTGGTGCCATCGGTTTTGCTGTACAATTAAAATCGAGATAAAAGTTTAATTTAAATAAAGAAGCTTCTGCCCGAACGCTGCCCCGGCATACGGCCCGTTCACACAAATGATGATCGGGTGGCTGTGATTTTTACCATCGCTCCAGTACGTTGTTGCCCGTGTTTTGGAGTAGTGCGGTGAAACACTGTACCCGATGCCTATTTATGCATGTCTGTCTGGTTCGCTTCGCTTTTTTGTGTCTTTCTGCCGGATTCAGGCAATCAAGATTCCACCGCGTTGTGGTGCAAAACAAAGAAAATTTATTAAATTTTCTGTTCGAATAACTAATTATGCCCTCGGCGGTCGTTGTTTGCACCATTCCACACACACACACACACAAGGTGCATCCTACGATTCGCTGCCGTGTTTTGCATTCGCACCGCAGTTTCTGCATCCCGGAACGCGGAAAAAGATGGCCGGGAAACGGAAGAAGAGAATCCGAAAAGAATGGTGCACTGATTCGGTGAGACAGATTGTGGCAAGTGGAGCAAGATGGATGGGAGGGGCGGGGAACGTGGGAGAAGAAACAGGGGGAAAAGAATGATGAGAAAGGGCCGTGGGATTTGGAGAAGCGTGACATAATCCTAAATTAAATATCATCTCTACCGAACCCTCTGGCCGATCAGTCTGGGTCCGATTGAACTGGTGGCGGTCCCACAATCGGCACAGCTCCCCAAAAACAAAAAGCACCGAAAAGTGCATAAAATGCAATGAGACTGGCAACCGAAATCCTTGCAAAGCTTCACGGAAGAACGTGACGTGGGACACGGGAAAGCAGAAAGAAGGAAAAATGCGAAATAACATGCAGCCGATTATTCTCCATCGCTGGCGGAGATGCGCTGCGGCGACAGGGCGGAAGTGGGAGGGAGGCTGGGAATGGGGAAACGGACCGGGAGCAAAATGTCGATAAAGTACACAGAAGCCATGTTAGTGGTGAAAAACATGAGCCATGTCTGGTACATTCGCAAGTGGTAATTTCGAATGAGAGGAGAAGAACGCGTAAGGACCCGTGTCGTGAACGAGTTATTTCAAGAAATGAATTCACGTTCCACGTATTTTAAAGAGATAACATTATTTTAGTTAAATTAGAAGCAGGGTTAATAATAAGTGTTAATACAGTATTAAATTAATAATGTCTTAGGAAAAGTAAAAAACATAAAGAAGAAAAATATAAACAAAGCTTAATCGGTCATTTCATCACTTTGCAGGGTTCGTCATGCGGAATCGCAGTCATATTGTAATATCGAGTTTTTCTGGTGCTTCTGCTCGGGATATATTTCCATTTTAAACAGAAAATAAATAAACTTAGCTTAAAATAAACTGGTAAATAATAACACAAAAAGAAGCAGAAATTTTCCATACCGCCACGTAATCAGCATATAAAATATAGATTTACGCAATTGGATCTAGTTTAAATACCTGAATGTGATTTTTGGTCGAAAAATGAATGGATAGAATGTACATCCTTTAAAACTAGCCTTAAGGTTTAAGAGTCAGTGATTAAACTAAGTTTAGCTACATCTTATAGTTGTCTAATTTCATTGAATAATTTGTCCAAATGGAAGTAGGCCTTGAGTTCTAAAATTTGACAACTCCCGGCAAATAATGTAAAGACGAGAAAAGATTCGATTCGAAGGGTTTTTTTTGATGTTTGAAAACTTTGTATAAGTCATCGTTAAAAGATACTTTTAAACTGTTTGATATTAGAAAACGTTTCACAATATGGACGGAAAATCATCCTAGAATTAAACTATCAAAGCTTTTTAGATAAATGATTCATATCATAGGCGCTGGCCAACTTTTTAACATAAACAAAGATAAAGAACTGCTTCATAAAAAAAGGAAAAAGCGATCCTAAATTCCCGAAACTGTAGCGGTAGATTACAATAACTTTAATTATTTTTCTTAAAAGACACTACCATTGCTGCATTCTGGCATTGCATAGCTGTTTAAGGCATTAATAACTCTAAGCAAAACGTCCAGGCCGTCTTTCATGAATAAAAAAAACTCTCAGTCAATTCCTCATTGCCGAGATCAAGCTAGTATAATATTGTGGACGGTATAAAAAGTCATAAAAATGACTGGGCAGTTCGGTTTCTCTCCCACCATAGGGCATAGTGAGTTGAATCCGGTTGACAACAGCACGATGTTTTAGTTGGTAGCTATCTCTAATGCAGCATTTTTTTAACAGTATTGTAATATTCATTTGGTTTTAATATGAAGAAGTTGAAGAATATTTGGTTTTTAGTTTTGTATTAATTGATTTTAAATTATTTATTATAGAGCATCGTGCTAATGACAATCTTTTATAAACATATTTTTTTCTTTATTTTATATTTTAAATGTAGGATGAACTTTGATAACAAAATTTATTTTTCAATCGTTGAGTTTGAATAGCAAATTCGAAATAAAAACGTTAGTTTAAAAAATGCTTAGACGCATTCACGTCGAAGACCCCTGCAACACCGCAATCAGCAAACAAGGCCATACATTTTCGGGTGCTGCCAAGCATTCTTGCCCGTAGCCCCCTCCAATCAGCATACGCCAAGTTGCCGCCTTCTTCGACCGAATGCTTCGAATGCACTTTCAGACCTTGCTTCTTGCTATTTTACCTTCCCTTGAAGCCATATTTACTGCCCATCGAAAGGATTGTTTCGTTCGTGGTTCGATTTATTTGTTGTTGTGCTCCTGTTTCTGTTTCACCGTTTTGTCCGTCAGGTCCTCCCCACTTCCTTCCATTTTCCCTTCGCTTGTTTATTAAATAAAGTTACAACGTACACATTTTAATATTGGAACGGAACCCTTAAATTGGAACTTATTGCAAATATCATCGATTTGTTTTGCTTTAATATTTGCATTGGCGTTCCGCCTGTTGTTCGTTCGCTTCCACTGCATGCGCGAAAGGGTTTTGTTTCGTGTTTTTGTTCTTCGTGGCCGTGCTGCGTTCTGTACGAAGGGACGGCCTTCTGAAGGAGCCTCACCGTACCACGCGGTACGGATGCATTTCATCTGGCTGCGCTTATTGCATTGCTTCTTGTGCAGTGGCCTTGTTTTCCCCTGCCTTACCCTTTCCGCCTTTCCGTCCTCCTTCGCCCTGCTTCACGCGTGTGTGTCGGATACGATCCAGCATGCCCGGGATCATCATGTGGATGATGATGGCCGGCTCCGGTTTTGCCTTTTGTTCTTGTTGTGGAAGCCGTGCCATTTCCATGTGCCTCCCACAATCCCAGAAGGAAAGCCCATTCGTTGGCTGGCTCGTTTTGCTTCATCTTGTTTTCTTTTTCTTTTGCATACCTTGTGCGCATCGTGAACATGTGAACTCGATCTGTGGACCGTTGGGGCTGGTGCTGATCGTACTGGTTCAGGTGGTTTTCCGTAGAGGAAGAAAGGGAGCGCCGAAGCGCTTTGGGGATTTGAAGGCGCGGAGAAACATTGAAACGAATCGGAAATACTTTTCGCATAAGTTAACTAATAAAGCAAATGCACTTATCGAAAAGTTGTGTTGTGCTGCTTTTGTTTTCCGTTTGGTCGAAGTCGTTATTCTTTCCCTGCAAGGCTGTTCGCTACCATATAGTGTAAGGTGAAAAGTAATGGGTTCTAAGTAATGTTGAAAGTTTGATGGAGTTAAAAAAAGGTAATAAATATTTCATTACAAACTAATATTTGAACCTTCAACTAACATTGATAAACACCGTTGAGCAGATGTAGTGTAGAAATTAAATCATAATGATAAAAAATGCTTTAGAAATGCTCTATTTAAAATTAATTAAATGGGAAATTTTGAAGACTTTGAAGGATAAAGAAATGAATCAAAAATTGGATAATTTGGCTAAAAATGGGAAAATATAATACAAAAAGTGGCTATTGAAAAGAAAGCATGCAAGTTTCTTTTACGGATGACCATCATTTTACTCTTAAAAATATCATTAAGAAATAAAATCCAAAATAATACAATAAACTAAATAAAATGAGTTATTAAAAATGTGAACGCTGTAAAAAAAAAGATTTAAAAAGAAAAAGAAAAATAAACAATAAGTATTATAAAAACTGATAAATTTCAATAAAACAACAATATTTTGATAAAAAAATATTTATAAAATCAACACAAATATAAAATAAAAATTTGAAAAGAATAAAACGAGCTAAAAATTGTTAAACTATAATAATTAAAGGAAGCAGAGTTTCTGAAAATGCAGTTGAAAAGAGTTTTTGAAAATAAAAAGAGTTGAAAAGTGAATTTAACAAAACACAGAAAATTGGGAGAGCTGAAACATCAAGACATTAAAAGATTAACAACTGACGAAAGTGATAAAATGTTTTAAAGTTGTGATTAAAAACCAAAAATAAAACTTAAAAGTACTTTAAAGAAATGTATAAAAGATGAAAAATCATATATACACATTAAGACAATTCATTAGAATCAAAAATAATTGTAAATAATGTTAATGAAGGCCTTATTTTGGTTAAAAAATGAAAAAAAAGTTTATATAAGAAATGAATTAAAGAGATAAAACTCAAATAAACCAAACTCCATTAAAAAGAGCAATTAACATGTCATCAGCACACGCTGCTCTGCTTGCCGATCACGACTGTAACAAACGATGATTGGCCATTTCGTTAGCCGTGCTTCCCAACTCATTTCACCTGCTCCAGTTTTCATCCTCCCGGTCGCCCTTATCTGGCCCTTCCAAACGGGCCGAGGGTCATCTCAAAACTTGCTAGCGTTCTTCGGTTACTACTTGGAACATGGGGCACCCTTTACTTCCCTGCTGGTGGTTAACGGATAAATCTTTTCTCCCCCGAGTTCCCAAAGGGTCAATGTGGGAGAGCTCCCCCAACCCCCTCCCATTTTGAACCATGCTCGCCTAGCCCGACTAGGCACCACATATATTACCGCTATATTATTGTGCTTTATCGCATTTATTTATATTATTCGTTTTATTTATTTGCGACTCCACTTCTGCAGCCGTCCGTTGGGTGTGCTCGGGTACGTGTGCACGTTCTTATTTGTTACAATTACTTATTATTTCTTCCTCTTTGCTCCATTGTGTTTCTGCACTTCCTACCCTTACCCGAAGGGGAAAACTGTGCGGGAAAAACTTTGAACTGCTCCGAGCAGGTCGATGAAATCGTGGGAGGAACTCTTCGGTTTGTAATCCAACACAGAGACGGGAGAAGTAAGCAGGGAGGGGGGAGGGCAGTGAGTACAAAAACAAAAGGACTTCCACCATCACAAGCAACCCCTCCCCCCCTCTCCCAAGTCCCCCCGTTTTTCACCAAGTTTTCAAGATCGTTTCTCACTCGCCGCGGGAACTTGGGAACCCAAGTTTCGCTCCCAATCAGTCCACATGCTGGAGTTCCAAACAGAGGGGACGCAGGCGAGTACCACGAGGTTGGGACTCAGAGGGATGAAAGTGGCCCACTTGCAATGATGATGATAAAGCCAGAACAATGCAAAAAGACACATTCACATTTTGTGCCATTTGGCGCTGTCGGGAAGTTTTACGCCAACAGATACGTTACGAGATGCCAGCAGTGGGCACTCTAGGGCTTTTTTTTGGCGAGGGGTTGCCCACAATTGCCCCTTCCACGAATCTTCTTTTCCGCTCGTTGGGAAATCCTCTTCCCGTCCGAAGCATGCGAACATCTTTATAAGATAGCATTTGCGACATTCACCTTGCACGGGTTTGGACTCCGGGAGTAAGCCCGTTATGTATGTGTACCATCGGGAAAGGTACGTACACGTCAACGGGAGCACATATAAGGTCATCTCTATAATCGATTAAAGTGTTATTAGCATTAAAATGGTTTTACCCCCGTTTGGCACATTAGGTCGCCGATCGTGGACCTCCGATGTGAAATAATAACATAATTTGCGTCCATTGCGTTCGGCGACTCCTCTCTGAGGGTTCCCTTTTTTGAACACCGATGAGCCATGTTTCGCTAATCGATGGCACCGGTAACTGGGGTTTTTTTTCCCCCGTTACCACAAATGGTGGACACGCGTTACATTGTGATTTAGATTTTGCTACAAACAATCGAATTCTTAGACGATTGCGTTGGGAGAGTTTAAAGATTCAATTAAGAGCACTCGAGGTATGCGCTCACCGGCGAAGGCTGAGGACTATTTATGGTTTCCTATACCAAAATATGTATTTTTAATGTCAATTATATAAGCTTCGCTGGAACTAAATTGTGATTCATCGACCGATTAAAACGCTCCCTTAAATCCACAATCAAACAAACAATGTTACACGACACAAAAAAAAAAAAACGCTGGACGGAAATGGACACCGGAGGTCCTCACCGCAAGGGTCCCTCGCCGGTACAAAGTAATCCAACGCTGCTCTCGGACCTGGCAAGCTTTTACGAGCGGCAGCAGACCACTATCACCACTGTCCCATCTATAACTAAAACTGTGTTATGACTTATAAACGTTTTTCCTATAATCATAAAAATGACCAGCGTTCGGGCGCAATAAAACGTAAGCTACCCGGGACCGCGAGCCGTGGACGCGAAATAAACGTAACTGGCGCGACTTCCTTCCTGTGGACTGCTGGGGGTCGGTTGGGTTTCCCGAAGCGGGTTTTTGGGCCCCCATACAACCGATCGACGATCGGTGTGGAATGCCGGATAATTGCTCCCGCCAAACGGCACCATTAAACTCGGCAAGCGAAAACCAGCGAAGGCAAAACAATGTTTATTACCCATTAATGTAGCGGGTTAGCAAGAAAGCAAAAAAAAAAGAAGAAGATATTTCAGACTTCACACCATCCCGACGCCCCGAACGGGGTCGTGGCAGTGGAACTGGATTGGTTTTAATGCACGATACGATATCGAATTACCTGAATCGCGTTGAAAATGTTGCTTATCATTTGTAATTATATTCAAAGGAAGGGAGCCCGTGCAAGTAACAATTTTTCATCGTTCATTGATTTTTGCTGCAACTTTATGATGGGAGATTATTTTACCTGTTTCGTTTTTTTTGTTTTTATTAATCCGCGCTCCGTTCCTATTTACCGTCTTGCGATCTCGATTTTCTTACCAAGGGCTATGTTTTAATTAGCCATAAAAGAAATCAGGTCCGTGCCGGTTGCCTGGTGCCTTCATATTTCGCGACGGTGATGGTGGCTGATGGGCAACAAAATTGCTGGTTTGTATGATGTTATAAAAATTATCCCGCCGCGTGCTGTTGCTGTGCTCATTATAATATATTGTGATGTTTTAATTGAGCTCTTGAAGAGGACTTCAGGCAATAATAAAAATTTGCTTAACGTCTTATTTAAATTGTATAAAGAAACAGTTGACAAGGCAATGGTGAGTAGTTTTTAGTACAAAGAAAATGGCTACTATGATCCGAAATGTCAAAATAATAACATCCAGAGAAAAACACCCTAAAGGTATGCAATACGCATAGTAGCTCAACCGGTCAGTCAGTAAAGCATCACGCTATGGTTTGTATTGTAATAAAAAACATATTTTTATCGTTCACAAAAACCTCAACAACAAATGATTCATCTCTCCAACATTATACCTACGCAGGAGCGTAAAAACAAAAGGACACGGCTGAAAGCAGTTAAAAATTATCATTACCGGTCTTGATAGTTTATGAGTAACTGATTACACCAGGGAAATGCCAGCCGGCGACGACCACGACGGGCGACGGTGTTCATGATAATCCCTTGCCCGTCCGGCACATCCCCTTTTGGGAGCTCACTTTCTTAGAGAGCCTCAAGAACAATCCGTATGAATCGGCGGGGATGGCTTATACGAGCAAGAAGCGGCACCGAGCGTCGCCGTGATTTAGATATTCGTTTATTTATGTAGAGATAACAGTTTATTTTAATACAGTTCGTAAATTTAATGACTTATTTACGATTACCATAATAATTTTAAGACTTAATAATAAGCGAAGCCGGTTATACTGGCCCTCTGTCGAAGGGGTTCGATCCGTGTGATGGCGGTTATTGAAATTTTATTTGATACAAGCTAGGGTCTCTCTGGTGGTTCTTTGGCTCTTGGGGTGGATCGGAGGATATGGAGGGGTTTGGATTGTGCACAAGACCCAATAAATTTATGGTTCGATATGTCGATGTGCGCGACTCGCTGTCTCGACACCGGTTTTGGACGTCAGAAGCGGAACCGGAGGAACTCCAAGCCGAGAGCCTTTGAGCACGCGTGAGATAATGATGGTGATGATGATGCATTGGGCTTGGTTGGTTGGTTGGCGCCAGAAGTGTAGGATTTTATTTAGCCTTTAATATCCACCCGGTTTCGATGCACTTCACCGGCCATTGGAAATTAGCCATCGACCAGCCGAAAGGAGGAAGCGAACCTTAAATTGCAAATCAACAATTTATGGTGAAAGGTTTCATAACAATAAGACTAGTAATGACATCGGCACAATCGGTCCGTATTCCGCGATACTGGAGGGCCGACCCGGTAATCGTACGTGGAATGTCCGGACTGGCAATGCGAATGCGCCTCATGACGCGTACCCCCCACGGGGACGGAGGATGGCCATTAGCCATCCGGATGCTTCGTTTTCGCGAAAGCAGGATACATCGGCAGGAAGGTGTGTGTGTAACATGATGGTACTCGGAATGGCAAAATGCTCACATTTTGTACAACTCCGTAAACCCCATTCATTCGATCGCTGTCAAGCGTTTGTGGCAGGGAAATGCGCATCAGTCGAGGGCGGTCGGGAACCAGGTCGGATCGCAACCGTTGTCGTTAGAGACGAAGCGCGTGACGAACGAAATCCCATTAAAATTGAAGTACTTTAGAAAATTTCCCCTGGAAATTTGGAACTGGAAGCGCGAACTAGGATGATGACCAGGGAAATGTGTCCGCTACTCGAACGTAGAAGAGAGGGATTAGACTGGACCGGGAATGCGACCAATGACCACAGGGTACCATCATCGGTCGGGGCGTAGATCGAATGGCCGTTATAAGCGCTCATAAATATAAATAAAACCGATTCGATTCCCAGTTGCTGTAATGTCCGGTGCGTTTGTTCGGTTATCCTTTCTTCCTGTCGATGGCAGTGCCTCAGGCCAAATACACAGCATCATCATCATCAGCGTGCCTGTGCGATTTAGAGTAGGCGGTCGTTTAGAGGTGGCGAACTAAATCAAAGGGAATAGTATTCTTAGGTAAATTCGATACTATAGTAGCTCCAGGTGCTGGATGTATTTGTCCTAGTAAATCACTGAATTAAAAGTGTATTAAAAATAATAAAGGAGTTACTAAGGAGATTTGTGCTTAGTTTTGCATAAGTTCAGGCGTTTAGATATGTCATACTTGAAGTCTTCTTAACGAATAACACTAGCTTAATACTTCATTTTAATTGACAAAACTCTCAGCACAAAATCATGAATATGTTGGCTATAGTAGGTTTGACATGCAAATTGCATATATTAAGGCGTTTTGAGCCTTCGTTGTACGTAATCTAACTTAATGTAAAATTTTACTCTCACCGATTGGCCAAGAAGTTACTCACAAGAGTAGTGTGTCTGCCAAATTGCATAAATTAAGGCGTTTTGATGAGTAAAAAATATTTCAAGCCTTCATTAGACGCAAAATAAGCTTAATATATTATTTCATTTGACAAAATCCCCATCAATAAGCCATGAAGTTGCTGAGAAGAGAGGTTTGTCTATCAAATTGCATAAATTAAGGCGTATGGAAGAGTTTGGATAAACGGCCTGATTTTGAGAAAACTAGTTTAATATTTTCATTTAATTAATAATTTTGACTCTTTGGAAGTCATTAAATACTTTTATCTATCTAATACCGAAGATATTACGTATGTTGGAGAGTTTTGCAAAGCTTAAAGAATCATTCTTTGAGCAATGATTTGTTTTTACCAAACTATTTTGTCACCCTCTTAAATCGTTCCAATGACACATCTAAAGGTTAACATAGCAATTCACAAAACTGCCGATCCCAAACAGTGCGAACAATGGACGGGCGACAATAGTAAACGATCACGCAACGCGTTCGATGTATCGTGTTTCCTAACGTTCATGTGTCGCTATTGAGCCTTTTGTCATAAGGCACGAGACCAACGAGAAGGGCCGAGGGTCACGGACATCAAACTGCAATAAGATAATTATTGTCCTTCGATGAAGGACATTAGTTCCGTGATCCGAACAAACGTCATCGGTGAGCTCCGAATCAGGCAGGTCAAGAGTGTGGGCGAGACTGAAAGATTCTGGCACGGGTACCGGGTTCAATAGAGGCCGGGTCCGGCTGTCCGCCCACCCATTTCACCCGGCACAAACCCGCCGAATGACGGTCGTTTGTGTGAGGCGCTTTTATAAATTGCACACACGCATCCTTCGTTAATGATTTCGCCGGCCGAAGCTTGGGCAAGAAATGGATGAAAGGGCCAGGCCGTTCAGCCGCCTGTAGCCGATGCAGTGAGGTGTGTGGTGACCCCTAGTGGTCAGTTTTTCGCTACCGGGGTTTTTGTCGGACAGCTACATTTTTGGACGCTTGTTGGCACGTGCTCGAGAGAAGGGACAGCTTGCAATCTGGCATGTGGGTGAATGTGTATGTATGGGTGGGTGTGTGTTGATCTTCAATCAATGCTCGACGGACGCCCGACGGAACTGACCATCGGGATAGAGAAGGGATGAAATTTAAAACCAGGACCAGGATTTGTACGGAAAGGCGAAAGAGTAACACTTTGAAACAGGAAGCTCGGGGGGTGGAATTTTCCAATTTTCCCCGCAACTGTCATCAAGATGCTTGATCGATGATGAAATAATTTCCGGGTACCCGGGATCGGTATGGGTTGTTCTCGGACCCTCGGACTACTGTCGCTACTGTTTGGTGGGATTATGACTTTTTCGATGGATCTTGCTGTCGTCGTTGTGTTGTTGTCCATGTGTGCAGCTACATGTAGACAATTGATGCTAGAGATGGTGTTGTTGATTGGGATTATCTGAAGAGATCGGGCAGTGATCGATTCAGCGATTCTATGTCTTTTTAATATTTAATGTTTCTAATAACTTAAAGAACCATGAAGGCTTCTTTACATTTTACAAAGTAAAGATTTACTTAACGTATAATGAAATATATAAGCATATAGACGAGTTTAATCATGATCAGCCTATAATTTGAATCCTGTAAACATTCAAAGTTACAGTATAAATATTATTCGTTTTATCAATAACTTTATTTTACATTAGTAAAGGATTGCAAAGTAAAAATTATTAGTTATATCTTGTTCAATTATGAAACAATCTTAACAATTTTTACTTCAAACAATTCTTTTCCCATTGTTCCCATACTCCATCCTCCAAAAAAAAAAAAGTTATGAAATCGTTCCACCTTTTCCCACCACGTAAGCCTAATTCTGCGCATATCTTGCTCAACCCAGATATGCTATTTCAATCGATGCCGCGGCACTTTCGCCATCCGCCAAAGCCTCCGATCGACCAATGTTCGAGATTGGACCACAAATTTCGTGCATAATTCCTCACCTTGCTCTCGCTCACGATGAACTTTGTACGCTTCTGCATCGCAACAAAAAAAGCTGCACCGCATAGCTACTTGTGAGCCACAACTGCAACGCGTTTTCCGGATTCCCGGATTATCTGCTCCAGCTCCAGGGAAGGATTTTTGCATGCCCCTCCGGCACCTTCAGCCAACAAAACTCCATCCATATCGATGGGCAAGCGTAAGGCGAGCGAGAGCATCGGATGTCCGTGCGTCTTACTGTGATGATGACTGCAAGCCAACCACCCTCGTCGGGGTACATAAACGGGGTAAAACGACGGTTCACCCTACTCGCACTCTCACAGAACGGTTGAGGGAGGCTGGCAGTAGTGCAAAATGGGGACGAGACGAGCGAAAACAAACTAAAGGGGAGGAGAAAGAGAAGAGAACGAAAAAAAAACGCACGCGAAGGAATATTTCATTTTAATTTATTGTTAAATGTTGGATGGGAAAATAAATTTAAAGCATTTTCTTCGCTTCGCTTTCGGGTTGAGCCTGGCCGTGGACGTACATTTTTCTTCGCTCTCGGTTTGCTTGTTTCCCATTTACTTCGGGGCTGCCCCGTTCCCCCCCCCCTCCCCCCATCGTCCCGGTTGGACCATCCGGCCGGGTGGAGATCCCGTTCGCCCGGGGTTCCAACGTGATTCGTCGGTTTTTGGGTTGTTCCGTCCGTAGAACGCCTCCTTTCGGGCAGTAGTGTTGCGTTTGCTTTTGCTTTGTGCTGTGCCGTTGAGCGCTGAACGAGCTTAAGAACGAATAAATTTTACCATAAATATGTATATTAGACACATATAAAAGGCCATTATTTAATTTCTGTCCGGTGCGTCGTGCCTCGACACTGGTACTCGGTTCGCTCATGTCCGACACAAATATGAGTGCGAGCAGCACAAACCCATCGTCAGAAGATGAAGAACATCAGATCAGTTTGTACTTGTAAGAAGAGGCCACAATAAAGTAAAGAAAGAGGAGGAAGTCCACGCACACGCACACACACGCACAGAGCCGAGAATGGAGAATTTATTCACAAAACCCCATCCGGTGTTCCGAGTCCGGGCGATGATGGGCGGAGGATTAGAACTCGTTCCAGCTGGATTCCCGTCCTTCATCGGCCGGGTTTGTGGGATTGCAGTTTTGTCATCCTGCTTTTTGTTTTGTCCAGCTACAAAACCCGAAAAATGCTGCTAGACAAACGAAAACCCCCCCTCCAATGCGTACCAGGCAGCTAGGAAAGGCGAGCGCGCGCTCGCGATGTGTCGATTATTGATTGTTTATGCATGAGGTGCGTCCTACACGCGGCCTCTACGGAAAAACAAGGGGTGATGCATAAATATTTATGATCGTTTTTATGCTGGTACCGAGGTGCCGTCTTTCGCCCAACCCCCTCGAAATTCATAAGTTTGCCCTTCATCGGCCGACACACCGAATTCAGTGTACCGATTTTATGAAGTGTACCGCCAACTGATCGAGTACTCGCGAGGCCCAGGGAATGCTCTACGCGGAAGCGAACGATAATGAGACTGGATGACGGAGGGACTCCCGGTTTTTTTGTTGTTAACTAAACCAGAAAGAAAGGGTTAATTGAATAAAACAAAACGAAGTGTAGCTAGCAAACAAACAAAAAACCCCCTTTAGGTGCGACAGTACCCTACATTCGAACCTTTAAAATGTGTATGTTTTGGTTTTTCACACGTCATAACTTATGTCAACAGCTCCGGCAGCTGGAAGGATGGAACGCCGGAGGTGCGGTGCAGTTTATTGTGGAGCGTGTTTTATAGTCCCCCAGTTCCAGGGCTGACCATCCTACCCGGACCATGCCCGTTAACCTAAAACGTCACCCCTTTTGACCCTTCGCGGGGAAAGGAGAGAGTGTGGAAGGAAGAGAGGTAGTGGTGCTGTTTCTGTAGGGTGTTTTATGTTGTGCTATGTTTCGTCGACCTTTTTTTCTCTCGTTTCTCTGCTCGTTCCCTACTTCCTCCAGGGTGAAGGTGTGAAATTTTTGGGAACATCTGGACATCTGCGGCGCGCACACGCCTGTGATAGTTGGGCGTCGCGAGATCTGTCGTTTAGCCATCTCGTGTGAGGATTGGACTGGGGGGTTTGGTAACTGATCTCTTACTTTCTCACCCTTGTGTGGTGCGACCTGGTGAGTGCCGCGACACTTTAGGATCGAAAGTAATGAGCTGATAATGCAGGGTTTCTCATGTGAGAAACCAGCAGCTTGGTAGGCTACTAATGCTGGTGGGATGGTCATGTGATGAGAAAGGCCACCGGACCACCGAGCTCGTAAAATTTTTGAAGTCGGCCACATCGGCAGAGGAGGAGGCGTACTAGACCCAAACTGAAATAGAGTGATGGTAATGATGTGTTCTTTAGAATCTACACCAGATCTAAATATGGACCTCCCAAACCTTCACGTATGCTGAGAATCGACCACTCTCTGCTCTTAACAGGTTTCTTCCTTTATTACCTTCTGTTTAGGACACTCTCAATAGTCCATTCTAGTCTCTTTTGCGTTGCAAATTGCATGCATTGAGGCGTAAACTTTAAAGTTATAATTGCTTTCGCCTCAAAACCTCAGCTGAATGAAAGTTGAAGACTCCTAGCGCATCGAATCTGATGACTGAGCCAAAGTGAGAGGCCAAATGGAGACATTATATGAGGCACCTCGTGGAGTTTGGGTCCTGTGCATGATCAAAGCTTCCAAGACCGTACAACCTGCTTTTCGAAATAGGAAGATCGAAATGTATGGAGCCCCTTTGAAAGCTTGAGGCCTCAAATATCTGTTCAGTTTGCTTATTGGCATATGATAGAGCCTACAATCTCAGTATTACAGCTCAAGTTATGATAACCTTTCGAAGCCAATTGTTGCCTAGCATGGTGTTGCTCTTGCAAATTCCCCTGAGAAACCCTGTAAGAGTGATGGGAGGTGTACACGACAATTGAGCTGTCAAGGTACACGGACACATCTCATGCTCGCTGCCAAGGGTTGTAAAAGTACGCACCCCTCACTCAATTCCACCGCTCCCCCATAAAGGCGTACAGTAATTATACGCATCCAAGAATTAGTTATCACTGTCATTCATTATGGCATCGGATAGTGAGGTGCGTGAAGCTAAAAAAGAAGACCTCACGGTGAAGCTACTTTTACACACAGAATGACATTTCTTTTCGATGTTTTATACCCTCCAGGAAGAGTGCTCGGAGGGAAGTTTTCTTTATAGCTTTATTACATCCCAAGACATGACATTTAGTACACCGTGTCCCATTCGGTCAGGTGCAATGCATGTTGACGACTAGAAAGTGCTTTTGCTTTAATATTTGTCTTAGCCACAAGGCACAATAATAAAAAAACGGGAACATTTTTAATACGCTCTCTCTGTATGTCCCTTGCTCACCCTCTCCATCGGACAAGATTTCTTCGAACAGGAAAGCTTGTCCGCTTAACCTTGCTGCGTTTCTTCGGAATATATCTCATCGATCCAATTATGAGGCCTCCCGAAGCCGGCTTGGAATCGGCACTCGAAATGTCATCGCCGTGTAGCAGCAAATGGATGCGCAATGAAGCCCGTTTGTTAGCCCGGTCGCTTGCATTGTGTGGCACCGTTCACCGATTGCAATCGTAAAACATTGATACACGGGACCCGATAAACATCATCCATCCACCAGGCACAGAAACGAAGCCTTGGAGTAGGATCCACGAAAAAAAAAAAAAACAACCGGGAACGACTCGATTCTGCATCCATAAACAAATGTATTTTAAATATTGCTCTGATCTATATCTCTCGGCCTCTTCCTTGTTTCTGGTGTGGTGTGGTGTCCTTTCACGGTGTTATGAGAAGGTTGGATGATACCTCCACCGCCTGTCGAATCGGGGGTATGCAAATCCTCGCGTCCAAGAAAAGGAAAATTTGCGTTCTTCTCTTTCCAGGCGTTCCCGTCTGTGGTCTGAAGCCTGAGGCGCATGCATCTAGAACTGACGATCGGCACAAAAAAAAAAACGGTGGGGAACAGTCTGTGGGAGCTCGGGAAGTAATATTAGGCGATGGGTGGAAAAATAAAATCATCATTATAATATATCGCCGAATTCATAAATCTTACCGGACATTAGATTCAATTTCATAAGGAGTGCAAAAAAGGGAAGCAACGCAACTCAAGTGCAAGTCAAAGCACTCCCGAAAAAAAAAGCTCTCCCAAGGAGTCTGCGCTCGCACTACCAAGAATTGGGGTTTGGTGGAATAAAAATGATAATGATGACGAAGAGTGCTGTGTGCCGTTTGCTGGACCATATTTTTCGCCCTGTGGTGCAAGAATCAGTTCTCCTCTACAACGACGACATCGACGACAGTTCGTTGACGACAGCCCGGTTGGAGACAGCTACCACCGAACCAGGAAGGAAGTGAAGATATTCGGCTGAAGAGGACACGGATTCGGGTTTGCTGTCCAGTTTAGCGTATTTTTTTGTTGCTTTTGTTTTGGCTTTCGCTACCGAAACCATTCCGAGGCGACTGTTTGATTTATCGTGCATTCCTCCGGCTCTACGCAGGGTGGACAATGGATATCAATTTAGTGTCCAAGTGCAGCAGATTCGCTTTTTTTTGTCCTCCGTAAAAGATGTCCTCTTGATATGTTGCAATTTAGATGATTATTGAGGATATATGAAGGGAGAGAGAGAGAAAGAAACGCTACTGAAAACAGCAGAAGATGCAGATACATGCTCCTGATGATGATGATGATGATGACTTCGATAGGATGTCTAGAGACCCATTGAGACCTCACTCCTGATCTCAAAACCTTGGACACCTTCTTCAAAAGTTGGAAGCCCTTGGTTTTCATCAGCTATTCAATTATGTACGAGGATAAAAATATAAATATGTCAACTAAACGTCACACGATCGCTGGTGGGAAATAAATTTTCATCCTAAGCAACTGATTCTCCAGAACTCCTCAAGGGTCTTGAGGCTCAGAAGCTGAGGATTCTCTGGCCACAGTGACACAGTATATTTTTATGATTTCTCGTCACCAAAAAAACCAAAAACCGCTTCTACGGCGTTGCATATTCCGCAGCTCCTCCAGCAAACTAACCCCAACCTAGAAGGGATGGACATTGTAGATCCATGCACATAAATTTTCCGCCTGTCGTGTTGTGAGCTGCGTCAGCTGAACGTAGCCGTATGCAGAGCAACCAATTTAATTAGCCAATGAATAAATATGGGAGCACAATATTGACAGCCTTGGCAGTCGCAGGTTCTGACACTAGCCACTCACTTCGAACCTCTCAAAATTCCAAGGGACCACGGCACGCGGGACTCACGGTCGAGTTTCTGATTGGAATGATTTATGGGCGCTTTATGCGAGATGGCTCATAAATTTTGATTCCATTGATCCGTCGTTGTCGTTGTCACAGCCGATTTCGTTAGTGCGCTCGGAGATCGAGAACTCGTAAATATTGCGAAATATTAGCCCCCGGGTGGATTTATCGTGCGCCAAGGACGGTGCTGGCCGGATTTATGAGTGAACGTTAAGAAGGCGAGAGAGAGAGAGTGAAAAAACAGAGCGCTTGATCGACATGATCGATGCGATTTGCTACCGGGCAGAAAAACACTCACTTTATGCGAATGTCCTTCGCGACACCTTCGCTCGCTGGCGGTCGGTACTTGAGCAGGGGGCCAGTACTTTCGGGAATCCTTCTTCATCATATGGTTCCATTCACACAAGCACGCCAGTATGTTCAGCTGTAAAGTTCCGGCTTCAAAGCGACCATTAATCCTTGCTGCTGCTGCTGCTGCTCGGATTAATTTTTGCTGACAGACGAACAAAACGCTCCATAATTGACGTTGATTGTCCGCCGGAAGCGGACACGAGCGACACATCAACTGTTGGGTGGAAAGAAGCGTAAAATAGATAGAAAATTAGCACACTTTTCATCGATTCGATTCTGGGTGGATGAGTGCCGTGGCCAACTCGTTGAAGTTTTTCCCACTTCGAGTCCACCCCCAGCACCGGACATCCCCGTGCGCTGGTCGTTGGTCATATTTTCTGCACTCTTGCCTGTCGAAACGGGAAAAGAATCGCTAAATTGATGAATCATGTCCAAGCGTCCGTTTATGCTCTGCCCGGTCGTAGGTGGACCGGTTCCAACCCTCCCGTATCCCGGAACCCTCACGCGTGAGTAATAAAATTCTTGTATTACAGGTTTCAATTTCATCGTCCACGTACGGTACGGACGGTGATCGGTGCTGGACAGCTGCAGCTTGGTCTGGCTGCAAGTGGTCACGGCACAGACATAGAAAGCGAATGTCGGCAGAAGAAAACTGGCCAGATGTTCATGTCCACATCGCATCAACGTGTGGTGAGCTTCGGTGACAAAAGAACGCGATGGAAGCAGGGCAGGTACGGGGGGAACAATATCCTTTTTTTCCGGGGTTTTTCTCTCCCACCCTTGCCGGAGTGGTTCAAGGTCGACAGTGTGCGGCACACCCTCACAAATTCGAAGCCAAACAGTTCAATTGAAATGGTTAAGACATTATAAATTATCGCCATTTGGCAGGCTTTCGGCCTGGGAGATTGATAACTTCATACAGACGAAATGGCGAGAAGTTTTAATGGACGTTCTAGACTTCTGGTTTTGGAGGACATGTTGCTGGTATCCTTATGGTTCACAATTTAGAAGTTCTTCAAGAGTTCTTGTAATAAGAAGTAAATCATAAACTCAGCAGCCATATTTTGCATAAGAATATGAAGGATTTGAAAAATAGTAGTTAAAGAATAGGAATAGTATAGAATTTGAAATAGATTAAGGCCTTCCTGTCCAGCAAAGATCAGTTGGGGATTTTGGCCTATTTTGAGTGAAGGTTGGACCTGAGCATATTGAGCTTATCTGTACTTAAAGCTGCCATGCCGAGTTATAATACTGTGGGCAAAACCTCAAGGTCACTTTTTTAATACATCAAAAGAATATATTTCTAGTTCAGTCCTCTGCGATCAAATCCCATTCAGACCGCCTTTCATCAGCTACAACAATCAAGTCATAGAACGCCAGAAATGGGAGGCCAAGACCTCTTGAGGTTGTTGTGCCAAAGACGGAGATATTTCATGGATTCGTGAAGTATTTGAATATGTTGGACCTCACCAACTTTTTTTTGAATACCTTCGAGTTTTACTGCGACAGGACCTTGAGTTTCTTTGCTCGATGAGAGCACTTTTAGCAGCTCTTACTTGTCGATATGGCTCGGAGAAGTCAAAGATTATTAAACGAGAGATAAACCTCTGAATAGAGATGGCTTTTGCCTCTAGACATAGGAGGATAGGGCCTACTGCGAACCTGCTTTCCACTTATAATAGGAGTACTGAGGACTAAATGCTATCAACATTACACTTGGACGTCAAATTTTTTAAGAAAAACTGTAATCTTCGCGTTGATTATAATCTTCGACAAATTTAAAATCGCATCCGAAAACTGATCATTTGTTACCATTTGAGTAACTTGCTACGAAACCCTGGAACTACTTAAAGTGCTTGCACTATTTTCATACCCAAGTTGCCCACTTCAAGTAGGTCAACCAATCCTTAAGACATCGCGGTACATGGCTGGCGGCTGCCCAACACAAACTGATAACCAGTTTTCCTTTCCCCGACTTACCGGTCACACAATGCTCCGTCATAACGTTTCGATTGGCGGTGCGAATTGCGTTGGCAAACAGTCGGAAAGAGACCAGATCGAAAAAAAGGCAGTCCTCGGCACCCCTCGTCCGCATCGCGCCGAGAAATATGTCAGAAACGTAATCCCTACAGAATAGAGTAGATTTATTGATATTTGCTACTTTATGATATTTCTATCAAACATTTACGATAATGGTCATGGTTGAGCGGGTGTACGCGTCGTCGGTGTAGCTGTTGTCTGCTACCCCTTGGCCACCAGCACTGACCACCAGAAATCGGTGTCACGTGTGAAATGATACCTTTCTCGGTGGCCCCTTTTTTTTTGCGCAACTTTTCGCTGCCCACACCGACCCGACCAATAGTCCAACATTCACGGGTTGCATGCACACTCGCATTTCGCTTACGTTGCACTGGGAAATGGGGAAGCAGGAGCTCTCCAACATCAGGGCACGGCAGAAGAAAAGCGATATCGATAACTCAAAACTGTAATCCAACACCGGGACACATACCGAAGCTGTCATTCCTTTCGTGCACCGAGGGATAAAGATGACCAATCGAAGGGGGTTAAAGTTCGATATCGGGGTTTTTGGGATGGTTGGGAAAGCTTTCGCGTGCAGAAATCAGAACGCTCAGTACACACGGTAATCCCTTGACGTTGGAAGAAGGTGGATTAGGTAGTCGTGCCTATTGTGTGCCAGCAAAGCAAATCGCAACAATCGGGTAGGTTTATGAATTTCATAATTCCTTCGTATATCCCCGGAGTTCCGGACGCATTGAGCAATAAATGTATGATTTCCTTTTGTTCGTACCGGTATGGCATAGGACTTGGCTGGTAAAGGTAGCTCCAGAGGGGATAATAATTTTTCCAAACCATTGATCGATGCGGGAAGGAGTACCGGTTTGTGGCAAAGAGTGGCTCAAGTTTGTTTGATTGGTTGGTCAGCCGAGGTTGGTTGGCGGCTGGCTCGGTGGTTGGGAATTTTATTGATGTCTCGGGATGTGGTGACCACACAGACCGACCGACCAGCTCCGGTGCCGGTGCAAAGAAATAAAATGATAGAGATGTTTGCCCCGTCGGTGACTCCGGCCTGGTTGTGTCCGAAGGAAAATATATTTTTTTATTATTATTGATATAAATTGCGAGGGATCATCATCATCATCATCCCGGGCCACTGACCCAGAGCGCTCTGCGGTACGAGTTGGACATGGATCCTCGTACTTTGGAACAGGTTCTGATTTATGGCGTCTTGATTTTTTTTTTCGGGCCTCGGGTATGATAGACAATAATTTGTAAAATATTATACGAATCCACTCCAAGGACCGTCCACTGCCCTGAAGCTAGTGGATGGGCCAGCCAGTGTGGGCAATAAAAAGATGACCTAAGGTATTTTTCTTGTCGGTCCGCACCGACCGTCTGTCTCGCCCGGTTACTGGAAGCCTTCAGGGGTTGTTGATGTTATTGGAGAGTTATTAATGGGGCAGGCTTTCAATATTGATGCGATATCGATGGTGGATGGTATTCTAAACTTGCCTTGGTACTGGCCTGTTATAAAATACCACCCCCGAATAGTGTAAGCGAACACGTACACCACACAGATAGTGTTTGGCCGGATGATGGGAGCTACCGTAGCGGCACAGCCGTTTACTTCTGTTTCCTGGTTCCGGTCGGCTGGAGCACTGGAGACGTCTCAAGCAAACGAAGGAAGAAAACAACTCTTCGCTTCGAATTACACATGTATGAGGCTGCAGTTCGTGTCGACCCGACACGGTTGTATACAATTTCAGCGCAGGGATGTTATGGGTGTGTTTTCTTGCTTTAAAAAACACACACACACAAACATATTTTACAACACTTATCATTACCGTTTTACGAAAGCATTTACACACGAAACAAACACGCTGTTTCTTTTTTGGTTGTTGTTGGGGTGAACAAATCGTTTATGGCTTTAAAAGCGAATACGATACGTGTTTTTCTTTTCTCTCGATGATTGCCTTTTTACCAGATGGGGCGATTTTTTGTGTTGCTAGAGGCAGGCAATCGAAAAATTGAAACTTAATAATGGAGCATATGTCATAAAGGTCGACTCGTTTATCAATGTTTGCCCTCGGTGTTGTGGTGGCCTCCTTGCAGCAGGGGTGTGTGGTTTTCAATTATTTGATGATAGTTCAAAATTCCGGACAGGTTTATTATGATATCCTGTGATGGGTTTTTAGCTTTATACCTTCCATCGGTGATGTAATGTAATGTCTGGGGTTTTTGGAAGAATTTTACAGGGGTTTTATGCCTATGGAAGCTGTTGCTGAGCAATATTTTTTTGAAATTATTTTAAATAGTATTTTCAGCTTTAAATAGTATTTAACCTGAAGACGATCGGTAGCTTAGTTTAAGGTAAAACAAGCATAAAAGTTGAGCCGCTAGCACCCCGCTAACAACCACCCAACGTGTAAGAATGATCCTAAAGCACGTGAGTAGGAGCTAACCCGACCAAGATGTTTCAGGGGTTTATAATTAGCAGCTCATTGATTTAAAGGTAGAGTTTTTAAGCCGATTCGATTATTAAATCAATTATTTTTATAGAAAGTGAAAAAAATATTAATAAAAACACGTCCCGTCAGAACCGATGATGCCCGAGATTAGCCAAAATGTAAGAAGGAAATTTATTGTTGTACGATATCAGCTTGAGAAGTAGCAGAAAATATGACGTATAGCCGTTAATACTATCCATTAATATTAAAATTTCTATTAATTTAAGGTGAAGTTTATTGGAGACACATCTACCAAAAACAGCCATAAAGTGCTATAAGTTTTTTTAAACTTAAATCGCCTGATCGTTCGCTGGCGACAAAACCCTGCATTTCGAAAATATCTGATGCGAAATTCCTTTTGATGGCATTTACTCTAAGTTACTCTCAAAATAACCTCTTCGACAGCTCGCTCGTTTGTTGCCGACCAGCGATATGACATACATATTCATTTTCCTCGTCCGGAAAACACACACACAAGCACAAAAAAATACGCCAAGATAAACCCTGAACCACACGGCGATACGTGCCTGGCCAATGTTTGCCGTTGGGCTGTGACTTTCCATACATCTTGGCTCGTGCCAAAACGGGGGTACAATCCTTTTGCCGGAAGTCAATGTGGCGTGAATAAAGGCATAAAATCCTTTAATAAATAAAAAGTAATATCCCTCTGCGACGATGGCGACCAGGACCAAGGTTGAGATGGCAAAAGTGCAGCGTTGTTGTTGTTTGCGCTCGTTGGTTGGTTCGTCCCTACCGCTTGGTTGGCTTGAATTTTGTAGCGTAGAATTTTCACAGACCAAGGCATACCATTCTATTACACCCCCGCGTCGCAAAAGGGAAAGCAATATTAGTTGCCGATGTCGTAACGACCTTTCTGGGGCAGACAGGAGGAGGTCAGGGAAGTACCGGGCTCAACCGGAAAACAGATCTGTGAACATCAGTATTCAGTGCACTATTAACTTGGTGGAAGGCAGATGAATCAAGAACCTTCGCCCGGGACACAACCCGAAAGGGGTTATGTTTTGTTGTAAAATTTCAATTTTTCCCTCTTTCGGTGGATGTCGCCAAATCCGGCAGATTTTGATCCGATGACAAATTGCAGTTCCACGGCCTGTATGAAGTTGTCATATTGAAGTAATAGGATTGTGATTTACGATAACGGCTCCCGGAAGAGTTCTTCGGGAGTTCGGCAACCACGCGGTACAGACTGTCGTCGATATGTTGATATATGGTCGCGTAGAATTGAAGAGCTCACCCGCACCCAGCCTATTCGGGACGTCGTGCATCGCGCTCCCTTGTGTAGACAAGGCTCGGAACACACCATAATGGGTTGTCGATATGCGTTGGGTTCGTAAATATGGGCCTCACATTGTGTGTGTGCGTGCGATTTTATTGAACCTTGTGCTGTGATGACTTAATTGGGTTCTAGCTGTCCTACCACCAAGAAGTAATAACCTGGACACGGAAGGTCACGCGGCAGAAAGTCATAAATGTTTGGTACGATCGATGAGGCGTTGGTCGTAAGCTCTCTCTCACTCGAAAGAGATATGATAAGACGGCCTCTTGCCGTGTCTTCGGGTCATTACACCACGGTCAGCCCTATCGCTCGGTGGGATCGGTTGCATTTTTCACACCTTTTACCAACCACTGAATAGAGGAGAACCTATTACGCCTTATGAGTCTGATTAAAATGTAACGCAGCCCAGCGCATTAGTCTAGAATGTGTCGGCCATTGTAGCCATTTTTAGGGGGTTGTCAGAACGGTGGACATTAGCCAGTCCGCGGAGGGGGCAAAAATTAGGATAGGAATAAATTACCTCTCCCCCAAACGCATCACCCTTCCCCCTTTATTTACCGCCAAACAGAGCGAAAGACGAGTGTTGAAAGTTGGAGAAGGGAATTTAGCGTATCCGAAAAAATTGTAAATAAATATTTGGTGGACTCACCTTCACCCAGGCAAAGGGTCCGACCGTCTACCGGGCGAGGAAAGCTGCTTTACCCATTTACCTTGAATATTTATGGTCGGGCATTTATCATCACAATCCCCCCCTTCCTGCTTTCCTGACGCTCCGCGTTGGCGATCCAAACTGCGGATCTGTCAGGTGGAAAGAAAAATGGCAGCAGCAGCTCGGGGCATTGCGTTACACATTCGCCTTATGATAATAGTTGTAATTGATCGTAATACATAACAATCGTCACAGTCGCTGAATGGTGTTGTGTAAATCAACAAGCACACAGCATACACTTAATAAGTGGCAATAGAATAAACATACTATCCTTCCCCCCCCAAACGGGAGAGGGCAAATGAGATGGAAATGAACGACAGAAAATATCAAAGAATGACCAGTAACACAAACATAAAAACAATAAACGAGAAGGGAGAGAAGGAGGAAAAAAAAGCATATCAAAAATTGATCCTCTTCTCGCGATCGCGAACACAAGAAAAAGAGAAAAGACAAACCCCGAAAGAAGAAAAGACCCAAAAAAAAAAGCGGCAACGCAAGCCATAGTTTAGCATGGAATAGTTTAACATTTTAATTTCAGCTCGCACATTTCTGAATTAATTATCCAAAATAGTAGGAATATTTCCCTGCATTCTTTACCCAAACTGTCTGCCGTTTGTTTGTTTTTTTTTTCTTTTGCTGTTGTATTGCAGTGGTGAAAATTTGTTGGAGCAACACCCAGCGCAATCCGACACAAACCCGTCTAAGCAAAGGTATAACCTCTAAGCCGCTGCTTTATTGCCTCGCTTCTAGAAATGGGAATCCCTTTTTTTGGCACCGGCCCGGAGGGTGTGAGTATGATAAATTAATTTAGTCACGCTTTATAATCATTGCGATGATGATGGTGATGATGGCGACGGTGATGAGCCCCCCCATCGCAGGTCTGTGTAGCCAACCGTGCTCTGTAAGCCAAACTCCTTTATTTGAGTACGGCCGCGTAGATTTTCCAGTCACCGCGAGTCAGTGCGTACGGACAAAACCCCGAGCAAACCAATGATGACTTCCCCATGCAACCAGCCGTGGAATGTGGTAAGGTAAGGCACTCCCCAGCACAAGTAGTACAGAGAGATTTTGAGATTTTCGTTGCGATCGCAACGCGGTAATTACGCGGGACAGCCGGCAAAACCTGCGACACGCGGGATTTTGTCTGGCGGATTGTTCTTGCGGGTGCGAAAGATAAATGTCTCAGCTCATAATAACCTCATCGCCGGTGGCATAAAGTTGTCGCGGGTTTAGCAGGTATTTCGGTTTGCCTTACATAGTTGTGCATGAGTTGGTGAAGAAACGGTACGTTGGATGTTTGTGTGGTCTGATGGGGGTTTCTGGGGTTTGTTGATGTTTGGCCCAGAAGTTTGGGAGACGAGGTGTGGTGAGGTGGTTATGGATAGCAGGACTTGCAATTGTCCGATGATGCGGACGCTCACGTGTCGGTGACATTGTTATGAGAGGGTGGCGAGCAACACCTTTACCGCTAGGGACGTTGATGTTGGAACGCGGAATATGATGAGAAAGGTGTTAAGTGATAAGACGGTTGAATGCAAGGGCTAGATTGATTTATTGTGCATCTTGGACAGACCAATTCAAGCGATGTAATAATTGGTGAATCGGGATGGCTCAACATTGTAGTTGTAGAAAGGCCCATTTTTTGTTGTTAAGAAGTTGAAGGGTTCTCAGATTATACCTACGTTTTTTGTATTTTTTTATATTTTAGGATATTCAATGTGAAGATTAGTAAAGATGTTCAGACTAAAGATGTTTTTATGGCGTGGCTTAGCTGTAGAGCTTAGTTGGTGTATTTTGTTCTACTGCGATAATTCATATAAGGTTCGTATGCCTCTTCTACAGCCTCTGTCTGAAGTCTTGTCTTGCCATTTTAAGGTCACTTATGTGCTACTCAATGTTTTTAAGGACCCTGACACATACTTTAGGAATCGTTTCCAATACTGGATTTGCTATTGTGTGATGACTGCCAACTTTCTTTAGTTTGTACTTCATCCTTGAAAGGTCTCGGCCTGTCATATCTGCCATTCCTTGATTTTGCTTTACTCATAGCAGGATAGTCAGTCCTGCGTACGGAGTGATCGTCTGGATGAGATTTGATTCCTGGTCCTGCCATTTGAAGACCGGCGCCTTTAATGGCCTCGTCTACCAACTATAAGAAGCTTCTACCTGGTTGCTGATTAAAGAGTTTCATTATCTTCCCCAAAATACTTTGTATTAGGTTTGTGTTAAGGAATTGTGGAAGCTTGTCTAGCTTAACAATATTCCAATAACATTTGAAAGGTTTGATAAAAAGATAAAATACCTTAAAATTTATTTATTGAAATCTTCTAGCGGTTAACGATTCTGAGACCTTCTTGAGGACTCGATCGCAATACTGGATTTGGGATGTCCTCTAGAGTCTATGCTCGAATATTTCTCTACTGATATGTTCTGTTACTTATGCGGGGATTTATATGCTTATCGGTAAGACTTGGAAGGTTATTGAAAGAGTACAACACAGAGGGGTTGAAATCAAAAAGCTCGTAATCTAGGATAGATGCCTGGATGTTGGAGGTCTACCACGAAGTTTATGAGAAGTGATATTGAGTCATCTAATGCTCTTGTGATTTTGGTTCCAAATATTATTAATCCTTTTCATAGTAATTCTCGTTAATCAAGATTCCAAATATATAACTCTCAGATACTTGGAGACTCCATGAGATCATCTTGATATCTTAATATACTAACAGATTTTTGATTAGGATACAATTTGAAATTTTAGAAGAATGCAATAAAACTTTGAAAAGTTACACAATTTCAAATAATAATTAAAACAGAGTAGACTAATATTGTTAAATAATTCAATGTCGTTACAGACCAGCATCGAGTCTTCGAGCATATAGAAAGGATTCAGTACAATTTGAGACACTTTCCTAAGTTAAACTTTCCATTGCCAGAACACTGAAAAACTGTAGTAATATTTTATAATTTCCCTTCCAACTCTCACATACTCAACCCGACAAAAGACACACATAATCAAACACACAATCAAAAGATGCCATTGACGGTTTACGAGCGCATGAATAAAAAAAGGGGAAAAGACAGCATCACGACAATAGCAATAATCGAGAAGGATGATGATGATGATGATGATGAGCATGGTGATGGGTTTTCTTCCCCGCGTTCCTTCTTTTTGGGTAGGAAAATTTCATTACTAAATCGAAATTTTCCGTGATTTAGCGCATCACAACCAGGGCAAAAAAAGGGGTGAATCCCCGGTTATGTGCTGCGTCGTCATTTTCTGTGTGCTTCAGTTCGGATACAGCGAAGCAGTGACAGTTCCGTTACATCGTCCACATTTGGGTATGGGAATAATAAAATTGCGCTACACGTCAGCATGTTTCATCTCATTTTTACCCAGCCATATACCTTGAAGATATCTGGAAGGAAGTCCTTTTTCTTTAGATTTTATTTAATCAATCGCGTACTGATGGCTCCGGAGGGCAAATGTGTCTATTTACAGAAGTTTTCACACAGCCAAAAACCCGTAGCGCAAGCGTCAATTGTAGATTGTTGGAAAATGATAAATGAGTCGTCCGCAGTCAAGAAATGGAAATCGTGTTTAAGCCGTCCCAGCTCCCCAACCTACACACAGACAGGTGGAAAAGGTTGCTGAAGCTGAAGTGATGTCGTCTTTTAATTGCAAACCGTGCCAAGGAAGACATCAAGACGGCGCAAAACAATGGCAACCCTCAGTGAAAGGAGCGCGACCCCGAACAGAAGGTGTTGAAGGTTCGTGTTCGGGTGGAAAAATTGTGTGCTACGGAAAGTTAAATTTTTAACTCCCCAATAAGTGTAATATGATAATCGACAAAGTTTTTCAATTAATATGTTCCGGATGGGATGATGCGTAGTGGGAAGAAGGAGAAGGATCTAGGGTCGGAGACGGTCGTTTCCGTTTTCGGGACTCTTGTCTCGCTTGTCCTCCCACTTCGGCCTCCCGTTAAAAAGGGTTGAAAAGTCAATTCAATTGTCATAATTACTACGGCTATTCATAGTGTTCCGGTTCGGCGGGGGGGGGGGGGGGGGAACTTTGTTCTCGGCTTTTGATTTAGCTTTGCTGCATACGCCCGGGCGCTAATGGAGATGCCCAAAGAGGATTTGACAAATTATCAGCACCGAACGGTGGTGGCACCGATGGCGTGACAAGTGGCATTTTCCGGCCGGAACCAGCTAGAAAAGTCATCCAAAAGAGTAATTTAAAATTTTGAGTTACAATTTACACCCCGCTTGTACCTACCTGTTCTTTTTTTTTGTCTACCAAGATGTCTGACGTTTTGGGCGAACGATTACTTCTAAATTATTTTTTTTTGCACCACTCAAAAACTGATGAAGAAGCAAAGATAAGGTTGTTTGCACATGGAGAAGTGTTGAAGAATGTAGAATTGAATTTCTAAATGACTTGGGTAGGAGACTTGGCGATGTTCTTTGAAAATGTATAATCGATTAAGAAGACAGTGCTACCAGGACACTCCAGGGTGACGTTGGTGGCGTGTCGAGCTCTGCCTTGGAATGGGAAATTTTCTCACCACCGAAAGAAGCGATGAGGAAAAAAAAGGCCGATTCATCGATAAAAATGGTAAACATATCTAACCGAACGGTAGTGTTTTGTTTGTTTATGTATTTAGTCTGAAAGCTTCTCTGGTTGCCAGGAACTTCCCTTCGATAGCTTGGGTTCTCCGAAAATTAAAACACCTCACCTTCGGGGTTTTGGATTCCGATCGAATCAAACGATCGTCCGACTGTCTCACCGTCGTTATTATCCCGCGTTTCTCTCTCTCTCTCTCCCACTCTCGCTCTCTCCTTCTGATGGCTATAAATTTTTAATTGCCACCATCTGTCATGGAAGAACGCGGCGATCGTAGTGCGGCGCGACTTGAAACTCGCTGGCTCAAAATCCTAACCCCCCTTTCGTTTGGAGGCTCTTTTAATGTCTTTTCCAGCGCATTCATTCAAATCAGCGAAGAGATTTTTGGGCTTATTAGCGTTTCGGTCCGGTCGGCGGCATTTTGCTGCTGCTGATGTTTTGTTTTAATGTCAAATTTGTCTTATCTAAAACACGGGAAAGGTAACCGAACGGAACCGATGCCCGATTGCCCGATGATGACGAATGGCGCTCGTCGGCGAGCGCACGGCAGAATATCACATTGTCGTTGCGCTTTTTATTTCAGTTTTGAAGTGAACCGAAAATGTCAAACAGAAATCAACGCCGAAAGGCAACCTCCACAAAAAATAAAAAAATCGTGGGGAAACAGACATCATAAACATTGGGACACGGTGTCTCATTAGTCTCACGATCGGACCGTCCGTCGGTTTCGGTTTTATTTGTCGCATTACACCACCGGTGGGTTTTTTGTTGTTGTTGTTGTGGTTGTGCATTCCGGTGGCGTCGGTGCTATTAAAAAAGGAAACAACATACAATCGGGCAACATAAGAACGCCGCCGCCGCCACCAAGAAGTCGGCACTGAAGCAACCAGAAACAAAAACGGGGGAACCTGCGGCTACCTGGTGTAATAATTGTGCCCGTACTGTGCAGTCGAACAACGGCGACAAGTGAATTGATCATTTTAATCCACTTTAAAAAATTTAACATTCACCCACCGTTCGTGCTGGGCGGGTTGAAAGGGTTTGGGACCAGATTTCCGGTGGCCGGTTACGGAGAAGGGTTTTTTTTGAAGGACATACCGAATCATTCGGTAGGTGTTTAAATAGTTGCACGGAAAAACGACGAAGATGCTCAGTGATAAATAATATTCTGGGCTATTGTACAGCTCGAATGTTTGAGAAAAATTCTCTAAAATGCCTAGGAGGTATTTTGGGTCGTTTGGATTGGCTAGCCACTTAAGATCTTGTTAGCAACGACGAACGATAGAAAATCTATATTCGTTCAAACAGTCTTCCATCTAGTCTTCCGTTCCAATAATTGGCTGTTGTTTTAGAACAAAAAGGATCACTGAAATCAGTTGTAGATAATTGCTACAGGTTATCCAGATTTGATACGGGTAAAATCAAGTCACGGAAAGCCAGGAATGGCAGGCTGAGACCTTTCGAAGATGTAGTGCAATGGAAGAGGCAGAGAATATCTAGATTTGCTTTTAAAAAAATTGAAAATTTGCTGCGAACAGTTAATAGTTAAGTAGCTAAAAAGTAGCCTAAAAGCAATACGGCCAGGTCGTTCTTTAGGAATAAAAAAAGAAGGAGCCTAAAGCCTAGTAAAGCCTAATGGGGAAAAAATGGGAATTTCAGGACAGGAAGCTTCTAAAAACATTAGTCATATTTTATTTTTTGTTAATTAAAAATAGTTAAATGACACTTAAACTCAAGTACAGTGATAAGACTTTCTCTTCCAAAAATCTTCTTTTGTTGAAAGAATCTCCAATATATTAACTGAGGGAATGTATAATTAATTAAAATTAGCCATTTCATTTTGAAATAAAAGCAAAACTAAGAAGATTATATCATTTTTTAACTATTCACAATTCGCTCATTTCATTTGTGGTTAGCATAGCGAAGAGCAATTTTTTTCGTAGAGAAATTATTTGGAATGCACTGTCCGCTCGAGAGATTACCGTGTGAGAATGATAATAAGGATCATAATCCCATCCACTGTTGGGGTTTTCTGTATCGGGCGACTCCTTTCGGTACTGCCGACGCTATCGATGGAATGATGAAGAATTTTGACCTCCCTACCCTGTCTCTTGGCACTGATTTTATGTGCTCTTACCCATGTGTGTGTGCTTCTCCCATAAAACATAAAACCCACCGGCCTAACGATGCGATCCGGTTCCATTCCCACAAAACCCCAAAGTTCGGTTATGAGTGAGTTCTCCTGTTTTGTTTTTTGGTTTGGTCCATTCTTCACAACCCGTTTGTTATGATTTATAATTTTTAATTAATCAACAAAAATGATAACCGAGAATGACCGTGTGTGTGTGTGTGTGGATGGAAGATTAATACCGATGATAAACACGGCGATCATGATGATGATGATGAAGCTTGCGATCAACGCCAGCAGGACGTCCACGGTTGCGTGTCTCCAGGTGTCTCCGTCAATCGAACCGAGTCGCCGAGCCTGGGAATTTCTGTCGCTTTTATGACATTCTCCATCTTTCCCGTACACTGACAAACCAACCCCGAATGGTGAGGTGGTGGAAAAGTAAGAAAAAAAAAATCTGGGCAAAATAACACCACCAAGATCGCATATTCGTAGACCCCCCCCCCCCACCCAGCGCTCCCCGGCACAGTTAAATCTGTTAGGCAAATGATTTATGCCAATTAAATGCCCATTCTACACGCATTATGTTCCATTTCGTCCGATGGCGTTTGTCCACCGAAGAATTGAGTGGTGCGACTCGGTTGGCAGGAATCCGCTCGGCGAATGAGTTATGAAATGGAGACAAACAACAACATAAACATAATTTCGGGAAAGTGTTCAGGGAAACGCTCGTCACGGGGCCTCGAATCAAACGGGCAATAATAAAATGTATATTTTTAACGAGTGACAACACACACACGCAGCAGCGTGATGAGAGCGCCTAGAGCGATTTAATCCGCCGTAGGTCATAAATAGTGACCGAGCTGTGAAACACCGTAGAGACTGGGAACGCTAGTAGTTGCGGGTTGAGTTGCGCTGGTAGACGAATCGAGTTGAATCTCTTACTCAGGTCGTTAAAGGAGACTAATAAATAGTGCTACACATTTACCAGACTCCGAAAGGGGGGGTAAAGTGTAAACGATTTGAGATGAGTAATTTTGCGTCCCATTTTCCCCGTTCCGAACGCCATGCAGATGCTTTAAATACCGACCTCTGTCAGAAGTGGTGCTTATTAAAAATAAACAAACTACCCCAAGCAACCCAGACCGCCAGAGACGACTGGCGGCGTCTGATCAGTTTCACACACTCCGCACACACTCCATACGCTCCAAGAAGGTCGTCGTCTCGGTCGTCTCTGTGGCAGGTGCCGACATAGTCGCTTGTCGCTTGAAAGGCAGACCCAGACAGAACTTGTCCCGCTTGGCAGAGGCTTTACGGCGAGCTGAAGTTTTGTATGAAATATGCTTTGACCGTGGATTATTAGCCGACAAAACCATCCACTGAATCGGATGGTCCAGATGTGGAGCAGTAATTAGTCAGCTAATTTAGCATGGGTGGAATGTTGCTGTGTCCTGTGAGTCAGAATGTGAAGTGTCTTGTCATAACAGCGAGTAAGATGTGTGTCAGAGGATCTCATCTTCATTATGAGTTGAAGGTGGTTGTGTTGTGTGGCTGGTGGTCATTCTTATCTTAGAATACACACAGACACCAAGCATGCGAAAACCGGAATACCTTTTCGCACAAAACCCTCCTCAGGACAGGAAGTCGTTAGCCTTGACATTCGTATTGATTTTTCACCTCGCACTCTGGCACCCGGGCGCTATCGGATGAGTCTCTGGAGGGAAGAAGAATTTCCTACTGGACAAAGGAAAAGGACGTAGATGTGAAAGTGATACCGCACACACACACACCCCCGAGCAAAACAATTAGGGTCAATACACTTCGACTGATCTCCGGTCGAGCGTGAAATAATAGCCGGCGATAGGGGCTGCTTGAAGCTGGCGAAGCGAAGTCGAACAAGTGGCCGGTCGGTCGGAGTGACCGTGTGTTTTGGCATATCGAATTTCACCGGATTGTTCCGTTCTGGAACAGTGGGACAGGATAGGCAGCACAGTAAGAGCCACCGACTAGTTGTGTTAGTTTGTGGGGATTTGAGTGTCCTTTTTTTCCCTAAAGGAAAGAACATAAAGAGAACGCGCGGATGCGCTCGTACGGGCTAGCGTTGTTGTTGGGTGTAGAATTTCCAGGGCCCCAGTGCCTATGACTAATTAAATTGGGATTAACTTGACACACACGCACGCTCGCTGCTGTATGCAGCTGCAGAAGCGACGCAGTTAAAATGCCGCGTGCTAAGTGAAACGGGCAAGGTCAACCGATGACTTCCTTTCGGTAGCGTACGGGCCTAGGTGTGAAACTCGTGTCCGACGTCTCGTTCGGTTTTGTTCTTTCGTTTTCCTTGTTCTGCTTTGCGTCTGAGTTTTCGACGGCCAAGGGACAAAGCTTGATCGTTCGTTTGGACTAACTAGCGGCTATACTTATTCGCTTATTATGACAGCTGTGATGAGGTGAAGAAGGAAGATTATCAAGATAATTATTAACCTCTGACAGGGTGTTTAAGCAATTGCTTTAATTATGTTAAATGAGTTATTTTAAGATGGCTATCGTTGGGAAAAATGGTATTTATTACATTTCTCAGAGGTATTTCACACATGAATGCTTTACAAGGTGTTTTCGTCATCTCTTCCACGTCATTGGTTGTGATGTTTTTATGTAATTAATATGTCAATTTTCATACATTCGCTGTATTTTTTTGGATCTGGATTGGATTTGAACCCTGGTCCTACTGTGTGAATGCCCCTAGCATCTTTTATAAGTGTTTCCATGTTTAGCACAATGTTTTGTTCGAGATATAACCATAAAAGAGGCTTGTAAATTGTTTCAATTGAGTATTGTATTAAAATTGCGCATTGTCTTAAACTTGTAGACACTTATTATAAAATTTATTTAACAAATGCTTCCTAATTATAATGTTTTATTCTGATAGACTGAACTGGCGGTATTGCTGTTTCCTTATTCAGTAATTAAATTATATGTTTTAATAATGTAAAGTAAAAGTCTTAATCCAAAACAGGTTAAAACTCTTAAAATCAAGAAGAATGTCTTTTAAACTTTAAAACTAATAAACAATTCCATGTAAAAGACACAATTTAAACTCTTGCCCCGTAATAAATCCCTCAACTACCGCAAGTGTTCCCCATGAATTGTTTATTGTTTTCGCTTGGTGGCGCGTATCATGGCGCCAGCCGGCGCTAGCCAGCGTCTTTGCCGTCGTCGAGATTTGTAGAAAATAATCAATTTTGCATATTGGTTCACCCATTTGTAGCGAGCAAAACAAAAACTCCATCGTCTTCCAAAACGAATTGCCAAACAATCGTCCCGGTTTGCCCATCGCAGCAAAAATCTACCGAACCGATGCGGACATTTTCTTGCAGGCAGCAAGACGAAACGAAGCAAGAAAAGTCGTCGGCTTCGTCTCACTCACACCGTTAAGGTGGTGAGGAAAGGGAGGCAAAGGAAAGGGAACCCAGGGAAGGGGTTTTGATTTTCATTTCTTACGCTCCGGTAAGCTCCATTTCCATTCCGGAAAAACGGGATTGCAGATCCTGCCGCCAACCATTCCTCCCAAAACCTCCCGCGATTTTCTTCCAACCCTTCAAGCTTGGCCGTATCGTTTCGGGATCGCAAACGAATAAAGAATTTTCCAGCGCTATGTGAACGAAACAACAAACAAGCCGTTTTGCAACAACAACAGAAAAAAAAGGGAAAAGCGTGCTGCACCAGTGAAAATTTTCCTTCGCCCGGCGTTATCTGTTTCCATCCATCGACGGTTTTCCTTACGTGGATCGTTTCGCCATCGCCGATTCCTTGCCACGCTTCTCAGCGCTTGTCTAGTGTCCTTTTTTTCATTCTTTACTCGCTCTCTCTCTCTGTATTGGTGCCTACGTTTGTGTGTGTGTCTGTTTATGCAAAGTTTTTAAATCTACCCTTTTGGGTACGGAGTTTGCCCGCCTGGGTGAGCGAATGAGACAGGTCGAGCTGGCTGGCGTTTTCTTGGTCCGGTCTTCCTGTTCTTATGAATGATATGGAAATATCGCATTATTTCCATAAATTTAGAACAATGGTTAAGGGAGGTTGGGATGGGGGAGCAGAAAGGGTGGCAGCAACTGGGTTGAGATGGATGGGAAGGCATGGTTCGCTGAAGATTGGTTTTCTGCTTCGTGCTCGGTGTGCTTTGCCTTTGCCCCAGGTTCGGAAAGGGCGGTTTGAAGCGGGGGTGAAAAAGGGGGGGTGCTGAAAAGCGAGTCGAAGGGTGGGGTTTATGTGCTTCTTTTATATTTTCTGATTTTGATTGGCTAGGATAAGATTATCCATTTTTATGCATATGCGCAACATCAACATCAGCACGAGCAGAACGTTGGAGCGCTGGGCTCTGCGCTAGCGAAGGCAATCCGCATGGGCGTTGAAGGAAGGATGGATGGCCGGGTGGGGTAAAGACATTTGCATGTTCGCTGAGAACCGGAACGGAAGCTCTCCCCCCCTCCCGCCGTCACCCTACATCTCCTCTCCCTTACCACACATCGGTCTAGGTGGGACACAAAGAAGCGTTTGAGCAAGAAATAAAAAATCCAACACTCACACACCGAGGCAAAAAGGGAAAAATATGGTTTAAACGAAATGCTAGATTTCATAAAATGGAAGTTATTTTCCTCGGTTCCGGGGAGCGGCGAGCGAGGTAGGAAAATTGTGCTTTGCTAGGCAGAAAGCAAAACTAGCTGGCTTGCGAGCGAAATGGAAAGCACAGATAAGGTCGACATCCAACGCCGGTCCATGTAGAAGTAGTGTACCCAGCCAGACCAGGGGAAAGAGATGAACGTAATAAAAAGGATTTTGACGTAAAGGGATAAAGAAGAACACGAAGAAGCGGTGGAATAAATTGTATTATAAAATATTCCGCCCTTTATACTGGTCGACCCAGCACTGGCAGTCTGGCAGTGAAGTAAGGCCAGCAAAAACATTGGTTTTTTCGAGTTCGAGCTGAACAGAGCAGCTGCGCCTGCCTTGTGACTTAGGTCGCCATTTTCATTTTGTTTTAAATTATACATATGAAAAACGCCCGAAAAGCCGAGGGAAAACGTACACGCACATACACAACAAAAACAAAGCTCCAGGAAGAGGTCCGGGTCCGGCGACCGTTCCGAGTCGGTGGCGCTCACGGAAGGCTTATGATGTACGGTCATTTATCATTCGACTGACGCTAAAGGGAATGGGGTGGGATTCGGGTGGGAGATTTTTTAGTCTGACCCCCAGCTCCGTTGGTTGGTTGATTCGTGGCTGCAATGGTCAGGTCTGTATCGTGCGAGAGACACCCTACCAGACCTGGAGGTGGTCTTGTCTTTATAGAACCGAGGTACGTTGTGAGTTGATTGGACCTTCTTTTTTTTTTCGCTTCCCAAGAAACTCTGAAGAAAGTAGAACAAAATGGCACACAGCACTCACACACACACACAAAGAACCCCCCTCTTTGGCTGCAATATTCAAATCCACGGTCTCGAATTTATGTGAATAATTTATTGCTAATAAGATAAAAATATTGTATGAGCTGGTTAAGCTGCGGAAAATTTTACATACCATGCGCCATTGTTATTACCACCACGTTTCCGTTTTTCCTTTTTTTTTACCCTGGCTGGTTTAAGCGGGAAGCTTGGATTTTGAAATGGGCGGTAGAAAACCATTCACGGAAACAGTTCATATTTCACTTCTGCTGTGTGGCTCCACGCTACAGCGCGATGAATGTTAAAGTATGGAAAACCTTCCATGCTTACTTGTTCTGTTTCTTTGTCTATGTTTTCAAATGCTACCTGCTTTGCATAGGTTTTGGTCCAGTTTTTGAGACTTTGCGATAAATTATTAAAATTTAGTTTGTTAGATTTGATTTTTTTAGGCCAGATTTTTTTTCATTTTAATATATTGTTTGATACATGTGTTGTCGGTTTTTTTGGTTCATTGCAAGATTTTTAATATTTTTTAATAAAATTAAATTTATAAAATAAACTATAGAATTAATAGATTATAGAGCATAATAAAATTGATGTAATTGTAGTTCATAGAAAATGATGTTTAATAGAAAGTAGTGAAAGAAAGTTTTGTTAAGATATAAAAGAAAATAAATTCTTGAAATATAAAACAAAGTAGAGAATAACACATTCTCCGAAATAAATACTGTTCCACTAAAATACTTACAGAATGGACAAAATTGGGTATTGGTATTCCAGATACTCATATGCGTATGTGAGACATGCTAAGCTTCTTCTTCTTTGGCACTTGGGCCTGCCATTTCTGGCCTTCTGTGACTTGATTTTACCCAAGGTAAGAGGTAGCCAGCCCTGCGTACGGGAAGGCGGTCTCTGATGGGATTTGATCCCCGGTCAAGCCGTGTGAAGACCGACGCCTTGGTCAACGGATCGCCCTTGTGGAACATGCACTTTCCCCAAAAAATATGAAAACCTTTGTTTTGGACTTATATTTGTCCATTGACATAGATTCGCCAGACTCCGGAGGACTGGTCATGTCATGAAAAATCACCGAACGCCAGAGTCTGTAACGTCTTTTAACATCGGACATTTGATTGGCAGACGATGGAACTCAACGAGTGAGCGTTATCGAGGACTTCTACAGCTGTTCAACAAAACCCCTTATAACTTCAGTCATTCATTGTCCCTGCTACGTGGGTCCATGCCTTGTGGCGATGAATTCGAAAACAATTGCACTATTGTTTGTGAGCTTTTTTACTTGTTATCTATTTGTTGTTATCTTAAAATCTATGAGAAGTAAAATAATTTTATTCCTTTTTAACCGTTGAGCTTCCTGCCAAACGTGTGAATACTCAGCAACATGTGAAGCTAGGGAAAATATTACCTTATCGTTCCGTACTTTGTAAGAGCCCTTGGTGATGATACTTGAGCACCGATTCTGAACTGTGATAAGAAAATGATTTTCTAAAATAGAATCAAAGCACTAGGGTAGGGTTTTTCTGCCACAGTCCAGAAAGCCACTTGAACGCAAAGTTTCCGACGATCCATCTCGTGTACGGGTCGCTCAAATTGATCGAGTGGCTGTGATAATCTACCGATACGCTTCGTTTGCGCAGCTACAAGGTTAGTTGTTTTTTTCTTTTCGTTTGTAAAATAATGTCAGGAAAAATCACACATCATTGCCGCTTTTTTTTTGGTTTGCTACTCCCCGAAAAAATACAAACTCACTGTCCATATTGCATCATGTTGAGTATTTTTTTTTACGTCGGCTATTCGAGGAAAATGCGACAACTTAAGTAGTCTTAAATGATGACTGATTGTTATCTGCTCGCAAAGGTGCTCACCGACGCTGTTTGCCGCAGCTCAAGGACCTTGCACAGGACACCCGAGCGAGACACACCCTAATCCATCAATCGACTCGAAAGCACATCATCGCTAACCGGTCCGTCCGTAATCGGGACAGTGCACCACGGTTTGTTGCACGTTGCTATCATCAGTCATTTGCCACCTCGAGAAGCTCCATTGTGAATGTGCGGCGCTGGGTGTTGTGCTGCTTCTGCTGCTTATCCATTTAATGCACAATAGAGTCCCGTCCACTCGAGGCCGTTCCCTCGAGGGCGAGAAGGTGGGCCCGGCACACAAATTCAATCACCGGGTACCAAAACATAATAAGTTGATAAGTTTATTACGCTTTCACCACCAACCCCAAACCTTGCCCGATGGTTGCGTGACCTAACGCCACCCTCTTTTTTGCCCTTACCGGCGCAAGGAAAACAACGGTGCCCTCGTGGTGGTTTCCGTTTTTTCCCATTTTTTGTTGGTGGGTGAATTAACAATCCTCCCTCTTTTTTGTTCGATTGGCGCACGGGAAGTGTCGGTTTGTTTCTCGGTTGGTCCTGCTGTGCAAACATATTTTTCAGTTATAAAATATTGCCCGCGGGGAACGAAGCACACATATTTTACACTTGCCCCGGAACCAGGGGAAAATGCGTCGCGGAAGCCTTATCATCCCACTTCATCATTATCATCATCATCATCATCGTAGAAATGATTCCCCCTAGTCACTATTCGCTCAACTCCTGGGCACGAAACGATTATCATTTTCGTTTTTTATAATGCTCGCTTCTTACAGGAGGAAAAGCGTCAACACTAGCCGGGAGGTGAATTTTCACAGTGTGAAAAGCCGGTATCATGCTGGTTTTAGAGTTTTATTGTACCTTGGAACGGTATTGTTCGGCCATTGGGGTAGGATCAAACACACATTTAATCACATTTAAAGTTGAGAAATTCAGAGGGTTGGATAAGAATCAATTGGTAGTTCCTGTTGTAGGGAGTTTTCCCTGAGAGTTTTCCCAGTGTGGAAGCATTTTACAGTATTAAAAGATAGAAAATGATCTCTCTAAATTTCCTTCTCTTTGATGAATTGCTTGACTCAAGAAGAAGGTACAGAAATTGGCATTCGGGGCCACGCATCAGCCTGTGAAGTGAGTCAACGGCGTGTGTGCGAAATGCACATACCGTTAGCGGTACATGCACACCGTTTCGAGTTTTCGAAGTTAAGTAGAACAATAATATCGCTTCTCCACTATCGCACCAGCGCCACGCTTGTAATGGTAAAATATGATGTTTCATGTTTTGGTTATAATGTTGAAAATTGAGCGTGCTCGGCATACAAATCGCTGTCCCTGCCTGGTTGGTCGATGACATATAATGCTGGCGCGAACACAAGCCTTACAGCTGGCATGCAGGCGCGAGCGATCACTTTCACGCGCGCGCGCGCGCTCGTATGGACACATTGCAGGTGAAGGTTAGCGGGTTGCTCGTTTGACGATTTGTACAAAACATGCAGGTTAGGATGGTAGGATGCAATAACGTGTCTGGACGTGGATGACACGGTTTGTCCTTCATTATACGATTGCCGTGGTGAGTAATGAATAATATTTGAATGCTTTACTATGGGGAAAAAATTAAGAATCCTCGACTTGAATGCTCTTACAATTCTTAATAATAATTGTAATCCAATAAAACTGTATAGAAGCTATAATAAGGCTATCTAAAATCTCCATTTTTGGAGTCTCATATTGTATTGGAGTTTGACTGACATTGACAGTTCTTGAACCATGTTTGATATTTGAATAAAGACTCTCATATTCGGAAAGCAATTGGAAGTTTTTTTTATCTCAGTTTAAGTTAACTTAGCCAACCTGAAGGATTGCATCTCCAGAGATAAGGTTTTAATTTAGACGAAATTTCTTCTTTCTTGTTCTCAGGTTTACTGAATCTCCAAAAATCCACTACTTGTGCGGAAACCCCTTGAAACACAAGATTTACTAACACATTTCAGCTTTTTTAAGCAATAAGTTACATTAATAATAAATTAGACTAGCTCAATAGAGCATAGAGCTGGAATATGTGGGTAAAGCATCATACTATGGTTACTGATATCTCAAATATTCCTCAAAAAGCCTATCTGCTTCGGGTATCAGAAATCATTCATCAGACACTCGATAACGGAGTTGGCCCGGTTTAGGAGCCAACAACGGCGCTGGACTTTATATGACAGGACCGGTGTTCAAATCCCATCCGGACCGTTCCTCCGTACTGAGGGCTGACTACCCAACTGGCTACCCCAGAAATGGCAGGAATAACATAAATTGGGTCGTTAGGTCTGCAGGTATATGCCTGCAGTAGGTTTGGACATCGCTAGTCAGTTTTGCTGGTCGTTATAGAGAAAACATTTTACTAAATTGAATCTGAAATCTAGAATTTAGAATTCGGACAGATTGCTATTATTTAATAACGAAAGTGTCTGGAGCACCTGAATACAAACGATTAGACGATATTATGATGATGGCCAAGAGATTCGGCTAGATAATTGTTAAAGCCTCCCAGAAACCAAATTCTTCTTCTTCCATGGCAATACAACCTCTAAAAGGTCTCCCCTCCTGCCAATCCTGGCTTTCTGTTACTTGCTTTAACCCGTAAAGCTGAATAGTCAGAGTCCTGCGTACGGGAAAGCGCTCTGGATGGGCTTTGATCTCCGGTCCTGCCGTGTGAAGACCGGAACCTTGTCGTTACGGCCACCAGACCGCACCCCATCAAGATCATTCATCTTTTCATTTAAAAAAGGTGTCAGTTTTTATTTCTTCATTTAATTTCTGAAGTCTGAATTCTTCATTTAATTTAGGAAGATCTAATATAAGAGTCTTAAAAATTATTTTATTTCTACAATAATTATGACGGTCCTATTTAAAAATATCCTCACAACTATTGCTAAGAGCTCAGTCCAGGTTGAGTTATATCGTTGGTGCATGGTCCTTATTTTGTCTAAAATGAAGCTATTTTAAAGTACTGACTGTAAAGAAACTTTGGACGCATTTCAGACAATTAAAGCTAATTCAATGGAACATTTGGAGCTTGTTGCAGGCTTTTGTTTGGTTAAAGTTGTCAGGGAAAAACTATTTCATGCATGCAACTTACCAGCCTTGTTTTATGTACAAGAACTGCACTGTGAGCGATGTTTAAAACTTTGCCATTATATTCTAGAAAATAAAAAAAGGTTTATCTGAGAAGTTTGAATTCTTATTTGAAATTTTAAGTCAAACAGTGTCAAACTTCAAACTTAACAGCAAGTGTTTCTTTTAAGAAACCCATAACAGCCAATAAAGTGTAACGATAAACAAAAAAAAAACATGACCAAGGAATTCAAATTCCCCTTATTTGTGTGCTGGATGTGTTTGCGCTAATAAAAAAAAAAACAAACGGTTTAACACATTATTTACTAATCTTTATCGCATCTTAAACGTTTCCAGCTCATTTGCCATTACCATACGATCTCTCGAGATCCCAATCGTGTTCCACTCTGGCACCGCCGGTTCAAACGCAAAATCAGCCATGTTTAGTCACGCTCAAACTGCAACAAAAACGACCAGCAAACAAAAAAAAAACGCACGGGAATCTCATTCACTTTCCACAAACGTCTCTGACACGGCACGTCAAGCTGGCTAAATGCTTGCAAAAATGTTGACGGAAATCAACGCAACCTACCACCGGCTCGGGAATGGAACGGATGGTGCGGCAAGCATGGTACGCGGCGACCGAACAACATTTCTCCGCACTCCGCAGTTTGGTATTTGCAGCGCGTCATCCACCACCGCCCCGATTGAAGTGTACTCTATAATCTTATGTATTTATATCAATTGCGATTTGCGCTTGGAATCGATAATTTTGCACACAAAACGGCAACAAAACGGGAGCTGTCCATCATCGTCGTCTTGTTTTTCCCGCTCCCCGGGCAAGCTAAAAAGTCCGGTCCGGCGGTCGTGTCGTAGCCGCACCGACATTAATCTCGCCTCCGAAAGCCCCCCCGTTTTTATGTAGATGTTTTGATTTATCACCCACCGTTGAGCAAACGCATCACGTAGCTGTCGGAATTATTGAGGAATGGGCCACTCCGAATGCTTTGCTCTCTCGCTAAGCTCCGGTTTGGTGTGCTGATGATGGTGTAGGAAAAGTGGGTCCAGGCTACATTTGCAGGTGAATAAATTTGGCATAGAAGCGTGCTAACGGGCTTTCGAACGGGTGGTCGGGAATGGCGAGGGACACGCGAAGGCAGCTGCTAGCATTCACCTTGAAGAAGAGTACGGCCGGAGTCTTGTAGGGCGTACAGCAATTGCATACGGGATGCGCGGGACTTGTAGGTCGGTTCGGTTGGGACGTACTACCGAAAGGGTGTCTCTGTCGGAAAACCGGGATCTCTGATGTGAAAAGCAATAATTCTCTCCAACCTTTCAAACATCCATAAATTGAACCGAGAACCCGAAATTCCGCTTCGTGTCCCTTCGTGCAGCGACAGTTTTTAGCGATTCCTGTAACGGCGTACGGCCGTCACCGCATAAGATGGTGGGAAGGTCATACGCGCGGGACCTTCGTCATAAAGCATGCAAAAGCACGGCGTGGGGAAGAAAATTAACATTTTCTCAATCACGCATCACCAAACATTATGCTCAATGCTTGTCAGTTTAGTGCCGTAAGTGTGCCACTTATGCGACACTTATGCGAAGGGCAGGGCAGCAATTCCCGAGCCAAAGTCAAATTCAACTCAAAGGGAGGTGTCGATGATTAATGAGCTCCCGGAGTCAGCAGGGTCGGCCCTCTCCGATCGATTACGGTGGACGGTAGACATAAAATGTATCTCACTTACATACTGTAGCGGTAGCAAGAAGCGATGAAAAATGATTCTACCGCATGCGACGCAGTGCAGTGGTGCGGATGCATACTCTGGAACTCCTCAAGAAGAATCTGCATTTTTAAAGGGCCAGCAAGAAGGTTCTCCAGACACAGAGACAAAGAGATCGAGAGAGAGAGCGAGTTCTCCGGTGACAACAATCAACAAATCAGGCAGCGCCGTTACTTGATGAAGCGAATATCTCGTCCTAACCGGATCGCCCAACGATCAAGAATCGGAGTGCGTTCGTGTATGCATCATGGGTGGAAATTTATTGTCATATCACAATAAATCACCGGCAGACCGATGGAAAGGTATTTTCCTACTTTTCCGGCCCCGAAACACGAATGAAGGGATAGAGAGTATTGAGAGAGAGAGAGAGAGTGCTCAGGCAGCAGGCACTCTGTCCGCCATTCCCATTTCAAGGGAACAGTGCCATAAAAGGGTGTTCATCATTCTAAATCTGGCCCATTACCTCGATTGTTCGTCTCGGAAAATTGTGCCCCCGTTTCGGAAAAAGCTGAAGGGGTCTGGAATTTTCAGGCAAGCCTTCACGGTGCGTGTGTGTGTGTGTCTGAAATATTTCACACCATTTAGCCGACCGACAGTGTTTGCCGGTCGACCGAACCCAGTTCAAATTGGCCGTTGTTGGAGTCGATTTGTGTGCTCGGTGAACAGAAGTTGGGCGAACATACCTATGATATACCAAAATAAGAAACCAAAAACCCGTACTGTTACAGACCGAGACATGCGCCTCAATGTCCGGACGATGTATTGTTGTAGCGGCCCGTTTTCTCGTATGTGTGTGTGTGTCTCTCTCTTTCCCGGCTCGGAAATGTAAATGAGTCGAGATGAGCAGTCTCGGAGCAGTTTTTGCATAAATCAATGCCCGACATGAAGTATGCCGTTGCGTTACATGTTTAGAGAGTTTGTTACACTTATAAAAGGGAGTATGTTGTTTATTTGAAACAAAAATATTAATCCTTAGCACAGGCGAAGAAGCACGCCAGCTCTATCCAGCTTAATAACGATCCATTTAAGTATGCCTCCATGCAAATAGGAGCAATTTTCTCGCCTTTGCACTTCGCGCGCGACAATGCGTGTAGGATTATCGCTAATAATGCTCGCCAGACGGTGAACGCTAGGGCTAATAAAACCATATCGCCCTGCAGCCGGAACGGATCGCGCTCTCTGTATGACGATCGTCCGCCGCGGATCGCGACGCTTTGTCTAGCAAATAGTGTACGAATGTAATAATAAACGCCAACATCGCGATTCCATGTTCGCGCGGCGAATAGGCCATTAGGCACCGAACTGCACCACAACAACCCGGTTATGGGTGGGAAATTATGGATGTCGCCAGTGTCGTACGGCTCGTTCACCGCCCGGTCTGCACATCTGCGCAGCGTTTTTTGCCGTGGGAATATTCTGCCAGACGTGGAGACGTTGTCGCGCTAGTAATCCAGAAACAAGTGGGCCGATATGACGGATGCACTCCGTATGCAGTCAAGCGGGTCGGTCGGGCGAACAAAACGAATCATTGAATATCGTACGTTTAGCCGGGGCGAACCCTTGTTGGGTTCCGGCTGTCTGCCGCTTTACAATGCATGATCCTCGCATTCCCCCCCAGAACAGCGGCAAACATCTGGACGGAAATGGGGGACTGGGTTTTTTGCGGCCCCTGAAGAGGTGCAAGTGGATCGGGTGGTGGTGGTGGGCTTTATTTAGCACGATCGAACGAGACCCGGGTGCCGTTGGTTAGGCACGCGTTGCATATGATTTTACCTCCAACAGACAGCCGTCCGGAGACAGCCAGTCAGCCAGCCAGCCAGCCAGTCAGAATGTAAGTCGGGCGTTTCATCTTCATGCACGCGCGGGCACAACCCAGGTGGGCAACCGTTGGGAATGTTTTGATAGGTTGTTTTGATTTGTTTAACAACACGTTATTTGCAAAAATGAGTGGCTTGTTATGATTTCAAGATGAAGAGAAATTATGATGTTTTATTAGGTTTATTTGCAATTAAAGGCACTTGTGCTGCGACAGATGGAGCGGTCCCTTACACTGGTGGGAATAATTATAAACTTACTAGCTAGCCTTGGGATAGTTCCTTTCATACTGATAGATGAGAGTTAACTCAATAATTGTATTTTAAATCACCTGTATAATGAATTCTGTATCTTAAATAGAATCCTTTTTTCCATAAAATCAAGTGATATAAAAAAGAAGATTTGATGAAGAAAGCAAATAAATATTCACAATTTTCATTTTGTTATACGCTCTTAGGTCGGTCTGTCAACTGAAAACTGTTCAGCATGGACTTTGTTTATCTTTTGTGTATCATGGTATCACAGTATTCTCTTTAATTGCATCACAATCATACTTAACCACTCTTGGTAGAAAATTAGGTCAACATTTTTGTCACATTCCAAAAATTCTTCGAATTGAGTGTGTTTAGGCGAATAACAAGCGTTCATATTGATTCAATATATCCAAAAATCAACTGGAGATAGAACATTACATCACAGAGTTTCAGACTGGTAATGTCCGATATATTTCCTGGTTCTGATGAAGACAGGAGAAAAGGAAGGGGCTCGTTAGCGCCCCTTTCGGCACGAGACGTAGAGGAGTACAGTGAGCTCGTTGGATGGATCAGATTGAGTCTAGCCTTTAGGATTAGGTTAGAGATCGAGTGCATCCGTGGTTGGAGGAGCTCAGCTCTGGGTCAAGTTTTCTGGAAACATAGTGGCTAACCTGACCAGTTTTAGTCAACCATGAGCAGGCCAATAAGAAGAGGAATATCAAGATAAACTGAACAATTCGTAGGTAGAACTAGACTTTCACTCAATTTGTTGATACTACTCAATATGAAGTGTTTAGAAATTGTTAAATTTACGCATTGATTGTCCAATTAGTCTTGGACAGAGTCCAGAGAGTGCGCGAATGGTCAGTTCTACATGTAAATAGTCTCCTATACCTTAAACATGGTTTTCTGTAGGTTTTCCCCTTACCTATTTTGTATCGCTGGAAAACAAAAAGGAGATGTTATTTGTAAATGCAACGCACAAAAAAAATTGTATTCTCTGAACATTAAATTTTTTATTTGACGGATGGGAAAATGGAAGGTTAGTCTTAATTTTGGAGTGTTTATTGTAAGAGCGTTAAGAGGAATGGTAAGAATATTTAGCAAATAGAAAGCACAGTTAAACGACTTACTTATAAAATATTTCACAGTGTAAAATCACCAATAGCATCCAAAAATTGTTCAATCCTTATAAATATTCCCACCCGTGTATTTCTGTCTCATTAGAGCACACCGCGCCAGGATACGACGAGTTGGAAGTGCTCCGTTGAATTGTTCTCTCGTCACGTTTTGGCTTCACATCAAACGAACCGTAAGTAGTATGTGCGCGTATGCGTTTGTGTGCCCCCCCCCCCCCCCTAATAGGCGGTGCTGTGCTATATCATCCCATGACTTCAAATGGGATATCGGTGTTGCGGTGCATCATCACCATCATGATCCTCCTGATCGGTCATGTCATGTTGATGGTTTAAAATTAAACATACGCACGGCACGCTGACGTTGAGGACAATCCCGACTTGGGCCGGCGCGCGAAGGTGACACATAAAGCAGCGCTTTATAGAGATGCCGTCACCTTTGAACCTGCGGTCTAGATATCCCGCCAAAAAAGGCACTCATGGCGTGAAATAAATATTCAAAGTTTAATCATGCCGCTGCTTGGAAGCAGCAAACATTGAAAGGCGTTATGCTAATTCAGCTACCCATCCTTACTTCCGATATGCGTTCCGGCTTGGCTGGCACGAACAACGCTTCCGGGCGTGCGCATTTAAAGCGCGATCACAACGAGTCGGCCGAACGAACGTCCCATCCATAATACAAACGAACGTATCTGTTAGGTTCAATTTCGACCAGGACCTACACACAACATTGCCCGAAGCTCGCTGATTGAGCGAAAAAGGGGACCCTAAAAAAGCAAAAAGGGTTTGCGGGTGTAGCATAGCAAGAGGAGTAATAAATTCAAAATCCTTAAAAAAGCAAACGGGGACCCGCTGTGCCGCCGGCGAAAGGATTATTAAGCCGAGGCGAGCTTAAGAAGAAATTATCGCTCACCGCGTTCGTTGGTCGTTTATTTTCACATTTTCACGTTCAATTTTTCACGTTACCCCACGGACTCGGTTGTTTATGAGCGACGGTATCGCGGGTTATCGATCGGGCGGCTAGCAGTTGCCCTTCGTTTGCACCTTTTCCTGGGACAAAAAAGGGAGCAAAAAGTTTGGTGTTTCAGTTATCGCTTCCTGAGTTTCAATTTCGGTCCCTTCCTTTATCAGGCCCATTCGGGCCTGAATATCCGACAGGTCCGAAGGAACGACACTAGAGGGCGCACCGGAAAAAGGTGCAAGTATCAAAAGCGAAACAATCGATCGAAGGTGGGGATTCGGAGGTCATCGCAGGTCGCAGGTCTAAGATAATCGGGAGGGTTGTTCTATATTATTTTTATGAATTTTAACGGCCTTGGATTCACTTCCCACACAGGTCCGGAAAGTGTTTTTAAATTTCGAAGGGCCTGCCGTCGTGGACGTGTGATAAATGTGGTCATGACGGGGCGAACGTAGGCCGAGTTTGCAGCCCCGAATGCAAAACAACACCATCGATCAAACGAAAAAAAGTCGGGAATCGGTTTTCGATCTCCTATTACGTGCCTCGGTGTCAACCACCAGCCTAAGGGGCACGTCAACGACCGGCCGGGAATGCATAAGAAAAACGGGCGATCAATTAAGAAGGAAGCGCGTACCGAGCGCGCGCGTGGATAGCGCTCCGTATTTTTCTATAATTATCAGCAAAACGGCATCACAACGCCACCGGGCGGGCTCATCCGTGATCGGCGAACGCGCTGCCTGTCGATGCGGATGCGATCTCCTATTTACATCGAATTGAAAAATATCAAAAACCGATCAACATTCCCAACCGTGTTGGGCGTTATTTTTATCCGTGTGCACGCGCTCGTGAGCCAGGGAGGATGCTACCACACTTGAAAGGGCGACGATGTGCCATGCTCGCCGACTGCATTTAATTTGTCATTCGATCGTACATTGTACCCCGATGAGTGAGAGAGAGAGAGCGAGGAAAATTGGAGTTCTCGAGGGCCAGCGCACGGTCGGGAAATATGCGTTTAAGGCGTATCCGTGCACCATGTTGTCTGAAATTTCTTTATTTTCTTCCTGCGTTGTACCGATCCAAAGGCGATGCAAAGCAACAGTGTTGGTAATCCGGTAGTGCACGCGGTAAGTGTTGGCGAGTCCAAGGGGAACCATTACAGCGCCAACATTAATTCGTGATCAATCGTATGTGTGTGTCTCATTGTCGCCAACCGATCGGTTGGTGGCGGCTGGGTAGCAGCGACCCGGTGAAGACGTTTTTCATCGAGCATGGGATGCAATTAATGAGTTTGTATGCAGATGCAGCAGTGCTGTGTCGGAGGCTACCGGTTTGCGATCGATGGAAGGAGTTAGCACATCACGAATCCTGAAGAATGAGAAGAGAATTGAAAGTACTTACAACCACGATGATCATATTTCTTTTCCCTTCTTTTATTGTTATTTTACATCATATACAGAACATTCAAGCTTTATTCCAGATCATCTACCTTGTTTAACCTAAACGTAAATCTACATCCAGGTTCTTTCGTCCAAATCTTGCGACAGTATTGTAGAATTTGTCTGGATATCTTTTAAACAAACTTTGGTTTGTTTGAGTCATTCGACATCACTTGACACTGATAACAATATTGACATTGAGGTTATTGTTAGGGTGCTGGCTGCTATTCGACAACACTGTGTTCTGAGGAACCTGCTCCATGGACATCTTTTCCTGCGAAGCTGAAACCATGCACGAAATTTATCTCAGGACAACCCAACAGTACTTTGCGGGCTAGATTGCCCGGTGTCATTCGCATGACATGACCAGTCCACCGGAGCCTTGCTGTACAACAGTGAGGTAACCGTACAACAAAATTCCTTCGGAGCATCTTCCTTTCGACCGTGGGGTAGTTTTGGACAGAATCCTAATCTCATAGGCATATGTAAGTACTGGGACTGTACATGTTCTAGACAGTCTCAACGAATGAAACTTCATTTTTTTTAGGACTTGGGCAGTGGAATATTGATCTTGAGATGAAGTGCTGATGTAGATATGTTCAACTGTAATGCTTAGATATTGGATTCGCAGTCGATGATGCTAGACAGTGAGCGAGGATCGAGGATTTCTGAAGCAGTTCAGGACCACAAAATCTTTGAAATACACGACACTCGAGGTAAAGCGTTTCGATACAAAATTTCTCACTTTTTGTATTAATACCTGCGGCTTGTTATGTCTAATAGCTTGAAAGTATAACTATGAATACATATTCTTTTTTTTTATTCCCGAAGCGACATCCAGCTCAGTAAAGCACCACCCGACATGAAGAAACAATTATTTTTTCCCCACTTTTAATTTGGGGCCGGTTCCCATCGGCTTTCGTTTTATTTGTCGGCAGCATAGTATGCATCACGTTCGGTTGTTCGAATTAATGGTTCATGTACACCGGCTCCATACCAACTAGGAACAATCATAAGAAACACCTTCCTTCACCCGATGCCGATACCGCGAGAAATATTGTTTTATGAGAAGCTACGTGCTAGTGCGGAGCGTTCTCATGTGTGGACCGCGTTTGAAGTTGGGCCCCTGCTTTTTTTTGAAGCTCCCGCACGAGACTCATAAAACTGCCACCGGGTCTCATGCATATCGCATTTTTCGGTTTAATTTTTATGACTACATTCACACGATCGTACATGGTGGCGTGTATGTAGAGGTCTCCGTCCAAATTTCCATTTCACTATCATTCGGATCGTTGTGCGGGTGTGCTCGCGGTGAAAAGAGATATCATTTTAATTAATCATAGCTTTTGGAAACCGAATTGTAAAAAGGGTCTGTTTTGTTCCACCGAAAGAGTTACCTTTTACGGTACCGAGAAGCATTTTCACCTGCCGCACAAACCGGTGGAACTAGAATCTCCCGACGGCCAGAGGCGACAGTTGAAAGGGAACCAACTTGGTGGTGGTGGTGATAAATTGGAGGGTGTTAAATATTAATAATTGCTGCACCAAAGACACCACCGAACGGCCATTGGTCTCGGGGGCAAATGTGAGCAGCGAATGCATCGGTGCACCCGGCTGGCGTCACACAAATGCTTTGTTATGGTAATTTCATGCCCGTGCCGTTTGATGCTCCGGCCACCCGTTTGTTTTGAGCCGTGTGGCGCTTTATTAGGGTGGATCCTTCTACGGGGTTGTGGTTAAAAAGGGCAAGATTAAACGGTGTTTATTTTTCACCGGCTTGTTTTGGATGGTTCCTAACAGTTGAGGGGAGAATTGGATTGAGAATTGTATTTGGGATTGTTTGTTATTCGGAACGATTATTACTGCTTTATTCGAGGAGGATTTTCAATGAGAACAATTAAAATGAATATAAGGAAGGAGGATTCTTGGCAATGTTTAAGGAACGTTTATTTTGACTCCTTTGCATCAAGATCGAAACAAATGCTTGTGGACCTCGCTTTATCGTCTTTATAGATAACTTAAGCTCTTTTTATATAGTTCTTCATATCACTATTACATGAGGTTTTAAGTCATCCTAATCAGCATGATAGAGGCAGTAGCGGAACAGGTCCTGAAATTTGCAAGATCGGATTCGACCTGTTCTTATCCAACTGCAGGAAACTACCGAAGGCTGGTCAAGGTCTCTCGAGGTTTATTTGTTTCACTAGCATCTTAATCATTCTTTTTAAATTATTTCTAAATCTTGGCAAGTCTTTAGTATGAAAATTAAATCGTTGAGTACGAGGAATTGTGCTACACTGCCTCATCTTTGACACAATGTCAACAGGAGATTAACCGTTTGACAGAGGACATTATTCCAACAACCATCTGAGTAGAGCATCAAAAGGGTTTTTAAACGTACCTTCAGTAGCTTCAGATATCTAGACCAACAAAGTGATGTTCTCTATTCAGAGGCACTAGTAGTTGTAGTCTCTAGGTATATCTCCCGGTGGTGGAGGCGACTGTGAAGCCGATAAAATCCCATCCGAACTGTTCCTCCGTAGTGAGGACTGACTAATCCAACTACGCGCTATCAATAAGTGTAGTCGGCCAGAAATGCCAGGCATAACCTAAGAGGTCGTTAAGCCAAAAAGAAGAAGAGTAAACTTTTGGCGCAATCTTCATGACCATCAGAAGAAAGGGTGTCTTCAAGGAATTTAATGATGCATGTCACTTTCTACCATATCCGACTCTAATGTAATGATTTTGGTTATATACGGCAACTCTGGTGAATACTGTCAGAGTTATTAGTTATCAGGCATATCTATAGATCAATCAGACTGAGGACCTAGACTGTTGGTAACTAACTCTCTTGACGATTACTAACCGAATAATAGATTCAGAACTGGTAGAGTGTCGTGCTGATCGAAAGCTATATTTAGGAAGTTGGAAATTAGGAGAAGATGGTCATTAAGAAGTTCCAATCGAAAACCACCGAAGTAAATGTTGAAGTTATCGCTGCTGAAATTGGTAATACAGTACTCATAACCTAGTTCTACTTCAATTACCCGGATATTCCGTCCAATATTTTCCATAACAACGGTTTCGATAGCGTTTACACGACTTAAAACCATTCTTAGCACACTAAGCGAGGATTAACCGATGGCTTAATGGAGCATTATTCGGTGTTATCCTTCCTCAGGTTCACCATACCAAACACCCTGCACCCGGGCTCTCGTACCGATCAGATCTCACAAACGATCCACACCTCCAAGACCGTGATTGTGCGTTGTGGTCAGTAGCAAATGAGGTTATGATCTACATAATGTCGCTCAAAAATCCCTTTCTTCTTTTGGTCCCATTTTTTCCCTAAGCTGCTCAACCCGGACGGATTGGGCGTATTGTGTGTCGTTAATTAGCAGAAATATTGTCGTGCTCATAATATTTATGAAACCAATCGCTCTTAAGCTGCTTGGCTTGCCGATCGGCCCATTCGGCCTATGCGCTGCTATTCTGCTCTCGGGTCTCTGAAACCCCTCAAGATCATTTCTTTCTGGCTCACGTGTTCATTATGTAGAGAGAGAGAGCGAAAAAAAACCGTGTATGTCACAAGTAAGTACACGATCATTGAGGATCGCGCCCCAGGGAAATCTATCCCTCGCCGTGCAGCTGGGATGCAAAAATCCTATGCCCAAGGATTAAGCAATTACCATCCACTCCGGGCGCTGGTTATTATTTGCTTTCCATTTTGTCACACCGCAAAGCGCTGCCGCTGGATGGATTTGTCATTTTACCTTTTGGTAGAGATGAAAAAATAATAAACTCACCCAAAACCGATTACAACTATTAATTCAAGCAAAGGCGCATGCAGACACAGACGGGCACAGACAGTCGAAACAGAAGGAACCGGCTTTAGCGCTTTGAAGGGTGCAAAGGAAGCACAGAAGTAGCCGATGATGGCATTAAAAAATGTCATCTCCTTTTAAACAAACAACACAACCGCTCCGGCATGTCAGGGTCCGTTTCCAATTCGGTCACGTTCCGGTTGATTGAAGAGCTTCGGTAAACGGAGGGGCGCTAGAAGTAATTTTCTTCCTCCTTTCTTTCGCACGCCGATGACATATGTGCCCTGGCGTATCGAGTCCCGATTTCCAGCGGGTTCGCTACAGCTACAACTTCAATTAGAGCGTGTGGTGGAAGTCTGAAAGAAAAATGAACCAGAAGATTGTCTCCTTGTGACATAATTTCTTCACCGGGGTTGCGTGCTCGTACCTTGTGTGTTCTCGAACGGGCCTGGAGAGGATTAATTTGGGTTTTGTTCTTGCATTGATTGTTTAGAGCTCGGAGCATCGGGGTTGGTTGTAGGGTATCGACAGAAATCTGCCCAAAGATGTACATGGAACTCCCCACCCGGGGCGCTGTAGTTCTGTTCCCGAAAATCGAACCGGAAAGTTAGTGAACCACGATACGTGGCCTGTACGGCAAATTCCTTGATGCGGTTGTCCCCTCGGTGTACAGCAATTCATACCGAGATACGGAAATTGATCTTGTGCCCTAATCGTGACAGCGTTCCCTCGGAAGCTGCTCGGTAAACATTAAAATAAATTTGGGAAATAATCTGTCGACGACACATCCGCTTCTGACGGTCGTTCCGTGTCCAGAGCGGGTTCAATTTAACGACATATGCGTATCTTCCGCAACGTAAAACAAGCAAGCTCCGGGATGATTATCCGGAGGTGCCCAGGAGAGGCGGACCTGAACCACCTGAAGGGTCTGGCATCTCGATTACGCGCATCATTTAACGGGGCCTTTGACGGGTGTGAGATCGGTCGGTGAGCAACTGCTTACGCCACTGATTATCTTTTGCGGAGGTGACAGTTACGCTTCACAACCCGGGTTCGCCGGATGTCCTTTTTAACCTTTTCCCCAACCGCCCAACGGCTTGGGGCACCGGAAAAGATCATTCATATCAGTTCATCCATCGAATCGCTTTTTAACCTGCGTAGAACTCGGCTCACCTCAACTGGTAGAACTCTTAAACGCCCTACCATTCTTTTATCCTTTCCTTGGACCCTCATCGTCAAGAATCTTCCAAGGAACGGGTCGGCTGGAACTGGAGCACATTTTTCCAGGAAATCACCACATCCAGCAGCAGGAGTCACGGACAGGAATTCCACGACCGTGAACGAAATCGAAAGCACTCCGCATACAAAACCGGTCACCCGGTATAATGTCCGGCGGGCTGCAGCTACTGCTGAACACATTCTTCATAAATCATTTCCAATTAATTTGTCCCCACTCAAAAAAGTAAAAAGTTTAGGTTCTAATCATGCTTCTTTCTGCTTCCCGTGCCCGGGAACATTTATTGAATGATTATCCCATCAACTGGCGCTTCCCCATATGTTCCCCGCCCATCGCAAGGTGCCTTGATTGATTGGGCGCATTCATTGAGAAAAAGCATCCGGAGAATTCATATGCCGCCCTGGGTGCGCGCTGGCTCCAAAACTGCAGGGAAGCTAAGAATGAGAATTAGAGACCAGGGGACTTTAAAGTTCTGATAGGCTCCGGTGCGGTTCATTTCATGTCATCCGGAGCTCTTTTTTCCCGGGAAAAATTATCAAGTTTCCCTGTGTTTTTATTGCTAAAGCGGGATGAAAATTATTGGAGCAGTGCAAAAAACAAACAGGCTGCGCCTTTGCGCTGGACATTCTGGACAAGATTTTTGGTAAATTGTTTGCGACCATACACAGCCATACGTCATAATTGACGAATATGATGAGCACGACGCTGCCGTTCGGGCAGTTCCTGGAAATGGATTGCGCCAGGCAAGCGTTTTAGAATCCCATCAAGATCGTCCATCGTTCACGAATGGTGCGCCGTTTTTGGTCTGATTGATTGGACGACCCCTGGACCGATCAGGCGACATCCTGTGGCGGCGCCAACACAGTTGCTGCAGCAGCGAGTGATTTTCTGGTTCGGCAAAATATGACATCACAGCATGACACGAGTCCGGACGGTGAGTTCTAGACTTCCCTGACAAGCTTTTGAGGGCCGCGCGGGGAGACCAGACCTCACCGATTGATTATTATGGGAATGACAATCTAAATGCTTATGGTTTTTGCTGCGGTGGAATCCGCACGAATCGGATCACATGACAGAAGCGACGGACCTACAACGACTTTGCCCATGTCATGCGCGACGGTTGCCCATGCCACGAGGCCACCAGCCGTGTGGCGATGGGCGGTATGAGAAATGTTCACCCAACTGGCTCCGGTAGTCACTCTGCGCAGCTATTCAGCAGAACCCCGGGCATACCTGTCATGGGAGGACATTCGCTGTCCTCCGATGGCACAATTTTTCCGTTGAGCTGACCGACCCCCGAAGTGTAGACGGGATCGACGGTTCCAGTTTTTGTGGCGCATCATCATCGCTCACTTGATGGATGGATAATATTTCGAATTCGAATCGCAGAAAAAAAAATGAAACCGGTACGGAACTGCAGCCCGACCCTGTGCGTCACTCACTGGGTTCCAATGTCCGTGCGAGAACGGTAGGACATTAATTAAAAACCGATCCACGAGAGTTTTTGGCGCAAAAATACGGGTGCCAATACTTGACCGGTACCGGGGGGTACTTAGACCGCAAGTTATTAGGCTTTTAGGGGGTTTTGAGAACTCCAACTCTGCCTGCCATAAGCCATAAGAAATAATGAATCTTCAGAAAGATTTCGTTTGAAGATGCTGCCGTGCGCTCCTTGCAAGCGCCCAAAACAAATGAACCCAATTTCCAACGCTCATACCCAATTTGCCATCGTTTCTGTCGCTGTCAGTTCCGAGCGGGCTTTCCATCTTTCGAACTGCTGCGCTCTCGCTCTATCACACACTCACCAACAAAAAGAAACACTTCAAGAGAAATGGGAAAAATGTCTGAAAAATTCCCTTCCCGGAGGTGTATCAACATCCATCCAACAGGTCCATCCCCTCGAGACTGGTGGCTGGTTTTCGCGACACAGCGCTCTAGTGGTGGAGACAAACCCGCGTCGGGGACAGACGTTTTTCATCGTCCCGGTAAATTATTCATCTTCCCGAACTGTCTGCACCGGCGGAAAGGCGGAATTTGAGTATTGTTGAGCGTGCGAGTAATTTTGCTACTTCGTTGATGAATGCTCGACATAATCATAAGCAATAGCCGTACCGGCAGACGACGCCGCACGGTGGCAGACAAGCGTGAGATGAGCACCCTTCGAGCGGGCCAGTATTGTTCGCTGTGGTGCATTATAAATATAAAATCTGATTATATTGCCGGCTGAACGGTGCAGGATCGGCTGCTTTTCGGAATTGCCGCCACGGAACGCCATTGTTATGGTGGCACCAGGCGTGTGCAGCGTGCTGCACATAGTCGGAACGAAGAATAATGCATAATGTCGGAATGAGCCATAAGGCGAGAGGCATTTGGCAAAATTTTGGGTGCATCTATTAATACATGCAGGCGGGCAGTGCTGCACGCGGAACTCCCAGATGCAGATTAAGCGTACGCGTGTGGCTTCTCGCTCGACAATGCCTAGACAATGCCAATTTCTTGTCTGAATGCACTCAAGAATTCATTTCGGGAATGGGGTAGCTTTAAAAAAATCAAAAGCTGCCCTCTGTTCGCTTTTAAGTTGACGATCTTGTCAGACCTCCCGAGAGAGAGAGAGGACTCCAGAGGCTCGGCCCCGGGGCACAGTACAAACAACCGTGTATATTAATTGTCACATTAGATCATATCTGCACGCCATGCCGGACAAATTTGTACGGTTTAATGCAGCATAAATATGTACAGCTTGTCCACACGTCCACGCCGAACGGTTTTCCGTCGCATTTCACCGCCCGAAGTACTTGGCCCGCAGGGCGAGAGAAAGAAAGCAAAGCAACCGATAAGCCGGAGCGCGGCTTCGGGGGTCGCTCGCCGCTTGTAAATTGGGACTGGCGTGGTGGCATGTAAAGCCGGCCAACTGCAAGCTACCGAACGTTGCATCGTGTGCATTAAAAGGGCAGGTTGTGCGCTTCTTGCTTCTTTTTTTCTGCTAGCACAGTCTTCCATCTGCGCACGCCCTGGACAATTGCAAACGAAAGAAGATTAGCGCAAGATATGGGTTATGCGCCTGAGCGCCAGCCCGAGCTGACACTGCACCAGGAGGAAGCGAATGCAGCTGTGAGCAAGGAGAAGGAAGTAACGGCAGAAGAAAAAAAAACTATATTGCATACAAATTCAGTTCCTGGTGGCCACCAACGCCACCACTGTAGGCACTTATTATGCTGCCTGCACAGTCCCATACCTCATCTATATACATTCGGTGAGCATGACGGGGGCTTTTGTTGTGAGTCTTCGCGTCTGCCCCCCTCCACAGCAAGCCTTGGTTGGGGGCCGATTATATGTGCCGGTATGGTCGAGTGTGCGAAGATCCTCCTACCTACCTACCTCCTATCAGCACGGGAACGACACGGCCCTTGTCCGGGCAAACAATTCTCGAATAATAAAAGTAATAATACGCTGATGATTGTATGTAGTCGCATGGGTCTCCCCCGAACTCGACGATAAATCAAACAACAGAAGTGTGGGGCGTTGAAGGAGGGGGGGGGGGGGTTATGTTTTATGCCATTTTTGTACAGTTACAGTGCGCAATTGTAGAATAAGGTACATCGGAAGGCGATCGCGGCATCCGCGACAGCAAATGGTTGGCCCCTTTTTGCTGGTATTGAGATGTTGCTTTGTTTTCGTTGGCACACGGGCCCGAATCAATTCGGCCGAATCAATTTCGCGGAATAATGTCGAGCGTCCCTTAACGAGCGTTATTACATCTCCATCTGGCGGGGTTGGTTGTTGCAGCAGCAGCAGCAGCAGCAGGGCTTGTTGGAATGACATTATTGGAGCAACTTGGAGGCTTATTTGAAGAAGATCTTGAATCTTGGAAGATGAAGAACTCAGAAAGAGTAGGGTGAACAGTTAAGGAGATTATTAACGTCAAGCGTAATTAGAGTTGGCAACTCCTGTTTGAGTTGATCGATCTAGGTTATGGGGAGAGGTGCTTATAAAGTGTGGTGAGTCCACTTTGACCACTAGCAGGAATCCAATGAATGATAGGACAATTTTGATTCCTTATTTAAATAAGAACTCAAAGGATTCTTCGCAATGATTACGACAATAACTACGAGAGTTCAATCCCACGTGAATATCTTCTACCTATCTTCTGCACCTAGCCGCAATTTTTGTGGATCATGTCCTAGGGACTGGCAGGGATATATAAATCGCATCGAACGGATTTTTATGAAGGACATCCTCAGACATTATTTGATTTTTAAGTTGGACATATACTAGTCTAGTCTAAGCTAGGACAACGATGATTTGAGTGGACAGATTACCAATAGTACTATCTTTATTGCATGAAGTATCCTCGTCGTTCATCTGGTTGTTAATCAGAATTTTCGGACATTAGCAAATCGAGTTGAGGAGGACCGGAGATCAAATCCAATCTGGACTACCGTTTTTAATAACGGACGTCTTCCCCGGACTGACTATTCCGGTACGGGTTAAATCAAGTCACAAGAAGCCAGAAATGACCAGCCGAGACCTCTCGAGATTGTGGAGCCAAAGAAGAAGAAAAACTAGTGGAGAAACTTATTCTTGGAGAAGCAATCCTTTCAGAATTTGACTAAATAGAAATGACTCTTGAATAAGAGCTGCTTTCTAATTTGTATTTTTTTTGCTAGATCAACAGTTGTGATATCATCATCTGTGTTCCTTAATCCAGTAATCTATGCGACGAATAGGAGCTCAGCAAATAGATCAAACGACCCACATCTCGGCTGGCAGAAGCTCTCGGAAGAAGAAGCAGGAAGGTTGTGTGCTCATCTGGAGTCTATAGCTTGAATATCTGTATCTGTTGGTCAGGATTCTTAAATCTCCTTGAAGGTTTGAATTTTTGATTGCTTTACATTATTACAATAGTGCAGGTTGTGTATTCTCACGCGTTTGAGGTCAAAATTTACAAAACTCATCTGTGGCATTGAACTTTTTCCTCCAGTATGCAGTATCCCAGTATGCAGATGAGAGCTATCCGAGCAATATCAATACCCTACCTACACGAACGAGATCAGATTATCTTGGAACGACTTTCGTAATGCATACACAAAACAGCAAAACAATAATGTTTCTAATGCAACCTTCACAACAAGACAACAAGACGCGACATCAAAAGAAGAACGCTCCCGGCTCAAACGTTTCAATATTCAAATGAAGCGCGGCATCAACATGGTTGATGCTTCCGAAACAGTATTCGCTTACCGAGCTGCTCGATCGATTATCGGCACATTTTATGCTCATCCCCGAAAAACCGCTGCGAAAGTTCCCGTTCCTTATCAGCTCGGAACCGTTTCAAGAATGCGTGTCATCTTCCGATCAAGCTTTCGGTACGATCGGTCACCGGGCTCAGTTTCTCACCGGTCACGCATAAAGCATAAAAATCCCACACGGCCCCAAATGCAAAGGTGGCATCCGATGGCATTCTGTCACTCTTCTCACGCCTCGCATAGCTCGCACACAACCACATGTGGGCCGGCAGTAATGATGTGCGCTGGGGATACAGCCAGCAATAATAAAACAAAACCCTCCCTCCGGGTCGGAACGGGCTCACAATCCCGAAAAATAAATAAAAACAAGGAAATGTGTCCACCACCGCGGTTGCGGGTTTAAATAATGCGCTTCCTATAAAAATGTGACAACAGCTCTATCTCACAGCCGGAGCATTTGGAAACTTCGAAATCCGTCCGAAGGCGCGTTTATTGAATTTCATAAAGGCATGCCGATTCCGGCATATATTACCACCTCGTTTTCGGTCGTGGGAAGGGGGGAAGAGGAGGGGTCAGAAATTATACGTTTATAATTTCCTCATTATATATTCAGTTTTGCTCTCTATCGTGTGTGTGTGCGCGCGATTGCTCTAGCTTCTCTTTCTCGGTTTCACGGTGTCTTGGAGTTCGGAGTTGAGATTTTTTGGGTTTCGGAAAGATCATTTCGGAACATTGTTTTAAGCCGCCGTTAAGGGTGGCCAGCTTCGAAGGCCAAAAGGAGCAGGCGCAGGAAGAAGAAAAGTCAATCGGACGACCAATTAAGCGGGAAGATCATCCCGCACTTAGCCGTCGAGCTGCCGAGTGGAATCCTGTGCAAACTGGCGTGCCTCGCTTGGCTGCTGCCTTTCTGTACCTTTCTGAACCAAATATTGTCAGTGCCGTGCTGGTTTTGTTCCGTGCTTTGAATCGGGCGAAAGGCAACAAAAAGAAGAAGAAAAAAAACATTTGAATAAATTTTTAAAAACGCTCATTAATAAACCAGCCCGGGATGGGAAATGGTGGCCGCTCATCAATTCATCCTGACCGACCGACCGGCCAAACCCCGCGACCGAATCCGATATCCGATCTTTGCTCCATTCTTACCTTCGGGCGTGATGACGCGTGAATGGTTTATGCTTATATTTATTCTGTTGGATTTCTTGGACGCTTTATTCCTTTCCCTCCATCCCACCCCCCCCCCCCCCCTCGGGTTTTCCTTTTGGAAGATGATGATGATCGCCCAACACGCCAACACGGTCGCCTTTAAAGGTGAGAATGAGGGTTCCGCCGCTGGCTGTATTAAGTTCGTTAATAATCTGAAACGGTGACCGTTTGGGGACCGTATCGCGGCCGGACGCGGTATCGTATGAGTAATGCTGAGGAGGGGAGTAATTAGTTTGCTAGATAAAGAGTAATACAGTGCGTTCGGTGGAATTGTGACCGTTTGAAATTGGCTAATTGAACGATTCGGAAAGATGTTGGAGGTCTTTGGTTTTGGGACTCTAAAACTAACCAGACTCAAAAAAAGCTACATCAGTCAGTTATGATTGAGCTGAGTTGTGCAAACATATGCGAAAGAATAATGTTGTGCAACTCGGTGAAATTTTTGGCGAAAGCGCATCAATATTGAAAACAATAAGAAGACAGATAAATAGACTTGCAGTAATCGGACTAGGGATTAGAGTGCATTTTCAGAGTGTGAACATGTGACATCCTTTTAGAATTTGAAGAATAGATAAGTTACCAACAATAAAAAAATAACGACAAACTTCAGAGCACAAATCTCCAGAATAGACCAAATTTGTAGAATTTTGATGAGCTTACTTTAAGCCACAAATAGTAGGATCAATCTAACGAATCAAAAATAAAAGTCTGATGTTTGGGTCTTTGAGGACACATTCTGAAACTCCCTAGATGACTCGCATAGTTCTACGGCAGTACAGGGATACACAGTTGAGATGTTATACTTCTTCTTGGTCTGCCATTTCTGGCTTTCTGGATTAAGTCTTACCTGAACAGAAGGAGGTTTATTGTATGAATCAGATACTAGGGGCCTCGAGCTTTCAAGGAGAGTCTCTTTAATATCAAGAGATTCGTATCTTTTCATAAGCAGTCCTGATAGTTTGGGGTCCTGACAGCCTCATTTATTTGAAGAACCGTGAATATTTTAAGAGATCTCGTATATTGCCGCTGCTTGTTCTCTATTTATAGCCCAGATTCGATGGGATAGGAGCCTCCTTTCAATCTGCTAAAGACCTCCAAAGGACAAGATCTTCTTTCAGTGACGAATCGAGATATTTGGAGGAACCTGTTGAAACAACAGGATTTCCCTTGCCGACAAGGCCCCTCTAACCGACGAGACACCGAGCGGCCGCTCCTTCCGCTCCTAGGTTGAACGGCCACTGTCTTCTATTGCTTTCTAAACTTAAACTAACTGTAGCTACACAGTCAGTCTAGCGAGATGGTCCGGAGGGGATTGGATACTGATTCCTTTGAATTAGAATCTGGCACGTTTACTAACTGAAACCCGGCCTACTTTATGACAATGTTTTAAATTAGACTTTTTATTTAAATTGATTGATTGTGACTTATCATTTCAATCTAGTCCAGCCTTGTATTTGGAGCACTGTTGGCAGTTTATACTTGCCCTTTGCCAAAACTTTGCTCCCCATTTTAGCAGAATGAGTCCAAATTTAAACCGAGTGTCATTACCTACCAAAAGGCAAAAGGGCTTACACGATCACCTTACACAATGGAAAGTCATTAACAGCCCTTTTAAACTACATTATTCACTCTCCACCACAGCCAACACAGTATCGATTGCAGGCACCTTATGGAATTGCCTCCAGGGGTGGGGGTTGATTCTTCTCCACTCTTCTCCAAGGCTCAGAGCGTAAAAGAAAACGGGTTGTCAGTCGACTGGCGGTGAAATGTTTGTTTTCTGCCCATCTCGCTTCACATTCAGCTTTGTCTCGTCGGTTTAAGGTGATACTCGTGTGGTGTGGTTATATACGCCCAAAATCTTACACTAATCTGAATCCCCGTGTCCGCTCAGCTTCCATTCCCCCAGCCAAAAGCTCATTTTGAGTGGTTGGAATGGTTTATAAAATATTTTTATTAATATTTTCGTCGACCTGTCCACCGCTGTACGATCGCGATCGCGGGCCGTGGTAATGAGGCACACCGGCACAAGCGAACGAACGCCTCGAGCCGGACCACTTTATGGAACCGAGCCGTTTTCGGGATTATTTATGCATATTCAACGAGGTTATAATTTAATTTAACTCTTTTATCGTCCGTTGTTTTTTTTTTTTGCTTTCGTTTCGTTCGTTTCTGTTGTCTTTTCCCGTATGCGAAGGTGTATATGGCGGGTCTTCTTAAAACAGCGTAACCCCTTGGGTGGTGATTTTTGATGAGAGGAAGCTGCGGAGCGATAGAGCCATAGATAAAGCGAGCCAGGAAGACAAAGCCGTCGTCGTCGTCGTCGCTTCGTCTAGGGCTTCACCCTCTTTGTGGCATTTGTGGAGCAAATGGGGCACCCAACTCGGGCAGAGCGAGAAGAAAACAAACACATGTTACGAAGGATAGTTTATGATGGTTTGTTAATCGTAAGATAAGCCTGGAGAGCATAACCAAAAACAACCTGGAAAAAAACACTACAACAAACCGTGGTGTCTAAAAAAGCGGAGCGAATCACCTTCCTCGCCGGTCGTATTTTGAAGCAACGGTCCTGTCATCGACAAGCGGTGCATCGCGCGATGACATAGGAAGAAATAAAAAAATATGCTCCGCCGCAGGAACAGGTGACAGGGTGGCGAGGGCCAGAAGGAGAAGGGATTCTTGGAAAAAATGTGTCCCCTCGTCTGGTTTGGATGCATCGCAATGCAGCAAAGTGTCGGCTAATGGGGGATTTTTTTTTCTTCTGAAGATGAAGGTGCAGTTGCAGTTTCGACCAACAAAAAAAAAATGTCGATCGTGAACGGAAACATCCTGAATATGTTTCCCCCCCAAAACAAACCAACCAAAACAGAACAAAAAAAGACTCCCGGCATACCATCGATCGATGATCTTTGTGTGTGTCTCTCTCCTGTTCCTTCGATCTCCATTTCTGTATCGAAAAGGGTAAAGCACCTTTCCTTAAGTGGTGAGCCGAGAGTACAAAAACAGCCGATGAAGAAGACCAATCTGGAAGGAAATATTTTTATCCCCCATTGTGCGAATGCCGCAACCGTTTGTCCGGGAGCCACACGGTTATGGCGGCCGACACATAACGCAACGGACCAAACGGTATAAAAAGCGCCCACGAGTAGGTCTCGTCCGGAGGTTCGGGTCGTCCGAAAACCGGCCGCGATGGAACTCGGTAGCCCGGTTCGCGCAGTGGGAGATTAGTCTTAATCGGGCCGTTATTATCAAACATATTTTATATCCATACGCGTACCATCCAGATATACGGCTAAAACCGTATCATATCGCCCGGGGTGGACCTCGGCGAACTTCGGCGGCGAATCTCAGAAAACTGTCGCGTTCGCAGGTAATAGATAGCGACCGATCGCACTGCGGGTGATCGAAATCTTTGCGAACGTGGAACCCGATGGGGGAAAACGGAGTGAAGCAGATCTTATGATGTGAAGCCGGCGAGAACGGTGGACGAACTTCCCGAGCGAATGGGATATTTGTCGTTATAATTTCATTATAAATATGGTTCCATCCCCGTGACTTGGTCGCTCGGTGAAGGTGAGCGGGAGATGCAGGGTAAGACAACGGAAGCGAGGGGGTTAAGTAATGTGGTCGTTGAAAGCTGCGTCGTTATTAATCGATCGGGAGCCGTTGCAGCGGGAATGCTCTTCTGGCAAGGGAGAGCGGTAAAATATGGGAAGCAAAACCTTTTTTGCATCCGAGCTTGGAATTGGCCATTCGTGTGGGACGGAGTGCATCGAAAGCATCGGAAAGGAGGTGGACAAAAGTGAACCGAAATCGATCATTTAACATGGGAAACATTTCTTTTATCAGTACGTAACGATCAGCGATTATTAAGGAGGGTTGAGTATATGGATAGCCTTATTTTAATAATTTCTTCCATTGGTCTGGTGATCTTTCATTTATACTTTGGAGCTATACAGTAAGACAATCAAGCACTTGGTGAGGTCAATTAATTTTGAAAATTTAATAAAATACTTACAACAGAATAGTAATTTAAAAACCAGGAACACTTTAATTTGAACTTATTAGCTTTATTAATTTGGTTGACTTTTATGTAGAGATATTATTTTAAATATTATTTTATGCAATACTTTTCAAATATCCTTCTATCTTGATATATCAATGATCGCATATAAAGTTGTTTTAAAGCTTATAGAAACTTTCCATCAAAAATTATCTGGAATGGTTGGGAAAAAAGTTCAACAATATTCAAAGTTAAAACAAATCTCAAATCTTACTTACCTATACCTAGCTGTAAGCATAGCATTATCATTATCATCTGCTTGTGGTTAAGCCTCACAGTCGTTATTATTGGAGATTAGAGCAGGATTTCCGGGATGGATTAATAGTACTGCCATTATCGTGTGGTTCAGTTATTCGCCTCGGTCTTGGTTCAAATCTTAGCTGTGTCCATCTTTTGCAGGTATGTTTATTCTGAGTACTTTGAGTGTTTTTGAAGTACTAAATAGCTGAATGTTAGTCATTTAGATATATTGTTGGTAATGGATGTATGTATGTGGCAAAGACTTAAAAAGGATTCTAAAAATCCAAAACGTCATTTGATGACGATAAATGTAAGTGCCATATATCTCTTCTTCCTTGGCATTACAACCTCGAGAAGTCTCGGCCTGCCGTTTCTGGCTTTCTTTGACTTAATTTAACCCGTAGTAAAGTAGTCAGCCTTAAGCACAGGGAGGCGGGTCTGGATGGAATTTGAACCCCGGCCCTGCCGTGTGAAGACCGGCGCCGCTATCGCCTCGGTCACCGGACCGCCCCAAATGCCATATATAAGGCTGTAAAATAATTGATGCTATAATTACTAAATAGCTATAAAGTGAGACTATTTATTGGTAGAGTGGCATATGAAAAATCCGGTATAAAATCTTTCTTGAAAGGTCCACCAACAGCAGGGACTGGTAATCTAGCATGATGGCATTAATGAACTTAGTAAGTAAGCTTTTCTATGGCTTGCTACCAGGTTTTGAAGCCAAATGTAAAGATACACTAGCTATAAATAGTTTATACTAGCTTTTTTTTAGTATCGTTTAATATTATTATAGCTGCCAGCAACTCTCGCAGAAAATATTTTATACTTGTTGAAGTATTCTATTCTTGACCTATTTATTCCTGAGTTTTAGCATTCAAGGAAATTAGATACTAGGTTTATGATATTATGAACAGTAGGTCCTGCCATATGGATTTTTGTAGTAGTTTTCGGATATTTTTATTTATTTATATTTATAGTTAGACGGCTTGGCGCCGTATTGACAACACCGCGTGTGTTGACGAATACAAGTTCACAAATATTAACAAGGCATTTCCTCCCTGAAGTTTTCGGATATATGGAGAAATTTTCAAATTTTTCTGACCATTTCAAACTTTAGCTGATGGCCGCTTAAGGGAAGTACACACCTGGGCTTACGGATCAGTGTGCCCACCTTGCACATTACTTTTCTATCATACAAAATTTTATGTTTACAAGTGTCTTAAGCTTTAATTACTACCATCTTATGCACTCCACACTCGCCAATCCCTTAGTAATAGATACCAGCCCAATAAATTATCCCACATTTGCAGTATTGGTTTGAAATCTTTGCTTTCCTTCGCATCCACAATCCTCACCAGCAATAACGAGTTCCTTTCTCGCGCTTTCAAGATATCCTCACGCTATTGCACGGCCGCGTACTTGCACCGGTTTGTGCTGCAATTAATTTTTACGCCCTTTGTGCCATTCCACACTGATCGAGCGATCGATCGATCGGGTGTGTGTGTGTGTGCTTTTTGTCATCATCGATACTACCGATATCGGTATCGTAATGCTGTTTTTTCGCCACCATCATCATCATCATCATCATCGACTCAGGGTAGTTAGTGTAGCTGTTGTGCGATAATTGCCCTGGGTGCTGTTCTGATCGGAGTTTTTTTCCCCACGTGGACCGGCAAGGCAAGCTTTACGGGCCCCTTACAGTAAATGTTTGCTTGTCGCTGTTTTTTTTTTATTCGGCCATTTACCTTAATTGGCGATAATTTGATATTATGACAGGTTAACTTATCATAATAATAATATTAATTAATTTTTATTTCTCTCCCTCTCGGTGGCCGCGGTGATGCATTCGGCGCAGTGTTGTGCCGGAATGTGGTTCTGTAAGTGCTTCCCGTGTCGGCAGTCGGCACGTTGTAATGTTGATCTAGTCGTTGCCTATCTATCTCTTGCTTCGTACGATCGTCTTAATTAAGCGTAGCACACGGTGAGCTGAAGAGAGCGAGATCGCAAACACCGATCCTTGCGGAGGCTCGTCGATCGCAGGCGCAGTTCCAACTGGCCCTGTTATCTCTACGCTTTGGTGCCGCGATAAAGCGGCAAGGCAATCGAGAGGGAGAAAAAAAAGAAGGCAACCTAATCCTTATGTGTTATACCATCCACGGACAGGTTCCGACGACGACGATCTCAGACGAGCTCCGATGGACGGATGGATCAACTTCAAAGGTCTCCCCAGAGTTTCCATGATCTCCCCCTTCATGTTGCTTGGGTGAGGTGTGAAAAACGGTTCACCTTTCATGCTCACGGTTCTTACATGCTGCGTAGACCTAAAACGGGACGGCACGATGAGCATTGATGTTGTGTGTGTGTTTGTGTTCTGTTCCCTCTTCTGTCAAGTTTTACGGGCACTCGCTCACTGATACGAGCACATTAAGAAATCTTATCAACCTGCACGCATCGGTGCACCGTTTCCTTCGACCCCGAGGTTCGGGGCGTGTGGTAGCCACTGGACACACAGGATAAGCCGCCTCCACCGCGTCGGCATCGGAGACGTTAATGAGACGATTCCGGATGGAGAAGTGGCGGACGGACGAACCTGGGATGAACCACCACCTGGGTGACATGGTAATGTAATTAATGGACTAGTTCCAAAGGGGAATATTATATTGTTTCTCGCGTTCGCATTTTTATTTTATTGTTATTGTTTCAGCTGTAATGGAAAGCGAACGGGCTGGCGAGGACCCGAAAACATTGATAAAATTGTTCGTCCGAAATATGGACAACAGTGGCTGGCTGGCTGGCGAAGGGCTCTTGTTTTTTATGAGCACATTAAAGTTGCTACAACCCGTCAGATATTGTGCTATTAAGTGCTGTTTAATCTATCGCTATGGGGAGAGGTTTAATTTTTTCCACAGAATAAAGTTGTGTTGGGAGTTCCAGTGGAAGTCTTGAAGGGTAGTGGTGTTTAAATGAATTTATAAGATAGTGGTGGAATAATTGAGTATGACGGATTGTTTCTTTGCTATCGCTATTGTGCAATGTATGCTTAAGCCATGGAGGCTCAGAGAGGAGAACGATTTCTAAGGTGATTCCAATATAAACATAAATCCTAGCGTTACTAAGCACCTGTCTTTGAAAGTATTGTTTCAAACAATATGGTCTTCACACGGCAGGACCGGGGTTCAAATACCATCTCGACCGTTTCCCGGTACGCAGAGCTGACTACTTTGCGGCTGTGGCTAAAATCAAGTCAAAGAAAGCCAGTAATGGCAGACCGAGACCTCTCGAGGGTTATAGTGCCAAGGAAGAAGAAGAAAAGATATGCCCAGGGACATCAGTTTTGATAGCCTGGACGCTCAAGAGCTCAATAATCTTCAAGAGTTCAAAAATCAACAAGATTACTCAAGAGCGCTGTTGAATGTCAGTGGTTTCCACGGTGTGGATAGTAAAAACTTGACTTGAACTTGGTGATTATTACCTCCAGATCCCAGTATCCCTTCTCCCATATTTCTTTTTCTACCTTATGAGCAATTCATTAATATCATTGGAGCCATTTGATATCTTGGCCAGTAAAACAAACATTGCAAAAAATCTACATTTAATCTTCATGACGAGCAAAACGTGCTGGGGCTTGACAAGAAGTCTCCAAAAGTTTATCAAATAATCTTTCATAAAAAAATTCATAATAGGCCAGTTTCTGAAAATAGTTTCTGAATCAGATATCAAGGCCCAGCTGTCATTCAACACGAAATTCATAGTGAGGTCTTTTATTTTGGCCTAACGAACTCTTAAGGTCATGCCGGCCATTTCTGGCTTACTATACTTATTGATACCGCATAGTTGGAAAGTCAGTCCTCACTATGGGCGAACGGTCCAGATGGGAATTGAACCCTGGTTTGCCGTGTGAAGACCGACGACGCAGTCGCATCTTCCACCAGGCCAATCCTCATTGACATTATACATCTATTTTCCTTTTGTTATACATGTTTTCTTCAGTGTTACTAGCTCCGGCGCGAATGGGTCGGTCAAGTGACCGGGGCGATAGCGGCGTTGGACTTCTTACGGCAGGATCGGGAATCAAATCCCATCCGTGTACTGCCTAAGACATTTGGAAATGGCAGGCCGAGACGTTTCGAAGTTTTAGAGAAAATGAAGATTATGGAGAAGTTTCCAGGTTTGAGTTAGTCAGTTTGTAAAGGCTTTTAGCTATTAGGTTTCAATTATATCTTTTACGACAACAAATAGTGTCTTAAGCAACTTTATTTTTTTCCTCTATTTTCATGTCATGATTGTCGTTAACATCCTCTTCATCAGTTAAGTGCAAGCCAATTTAATAACCAATTTGCAGTGCGTGCAACTTCGCCACTCATTCTCCGAAGTATGCACCACCCGAAACGAACCAACCCTTAAATGCATGCACGTGCAAACAGTTGCAAACCAGGAAACGAGGAACTCCAATCATAAGCAAACGGTCCCAGCTCGCGCAACAAACTTCACCACCAAACCAAGCGAAGAAGAACTCGTCCCTTTTGCAACTCTCGGGGGGAGTTCCTTTTTTTCGCCGATGTCCACCGAAAACGCATAAGGCAAAGAAAACAAAAACATAAACGACATTCGCGCCGGACTGTGGGCCATGGCTCGTTTGATTTACTTCCAAATATTTTAATGAACTCCCGAGCCGGACCCGAATTTCCGATTCGACAGACGACAGTTTATTTTTCTCGCTGAAACCACCAACTTTTCGCCAGAAACACTCTCAAACACACTCACACAATTGTCGGGTCATTTTAAAGCATACACACAGTCGGCTGGGTTAGTTTGTTGTCCTGCCTGGTGTTTTGAAGCCTTGCTTTTTTGGCTCCCTTGTAGTTTGTTTAGTGCGCGGCACAAGCAAAAGGATACAGCGGGCTGTGACATTGTCTCTGTGACGTCGGTTCCGGAACTAGGTCAAAAACCACCATTTCAATCGATGGTGCACCGAAAGACGGCGGGCTTTTTGAAGCCCGAGGAATTAAAGAAGACCACCTTTTTTTTTCTTTACTTCAAGGCCTATCCATCCCTAAGCCACAACCGGTAAAGCCTTGCGTCTGAGGGCGCTTGCATGTAGCTGTACATAAGGATTTTGGGCTTATCCTGTGAGTTTTTTTGCGTGTGTGTGCGTGTGCACACCCTTCGTCTTGTGCGAAATAAGGCACAGACACAGCGTTGAACTCCATCAGGTCTTCGGTTCCGGACGACGACGTTATTACGCATGATCTGTCGATTTCGGGGCGAAAATTTATGGCATTTGTATCGATTTCTTCTTCGAGAGACTGGTGTCGTCGTCGTCGTCGGGTGCTGTTGCTGCTACTACTCGGTTGTTGTCCTTGTGGCAGGCAGTGCTGGAATGAAAATCCTACCGGTGGTTCGATGCTTCCAACGAAGCGCACTCTGGAACGATTTTCGATTTTGGTTCGAGAATTAATGTTGCTTCGGAGGCTTTGCATCGATGTATCGATTTCTTCGGCTTTCCTCCTGTTTAAATCAATATGTAACGATACAGATTGAGGTTATGAAATGTTGAGCAATTAATCAATTTAAGAAATGTTTTTAAAATAATTTTTGTTTGATAATTTTTGTATCATTTATCTAGTTCTTATTATCAATGTTCCATTTTATCCTTTTATACATTTTACATCATTTTTATTTTTGTGATTTTGATTAACCTTAATTTAATTTCATTTAAAATCTCTATATTTATTTTTTTATTAATTTATAATTGTTCTTTCTTCATTTTTTAAATCCTATTTCATTTTGATTTACATTTTGATACAAATCTCGTGTCGTGTCAATTTCTTTTTTTTCCTACGTTTTGATTTCTTTAGATTGTTATGTCTATTTCTATGTCTGTTCTATTGTTTTATTTTGTTATATAAATGTTTTAGTTTGAGTTTTAAGTTTCAATAGTGTTTTTCTTTGTAGTATTGTACTTTTTACGTTAATTTTGAAGTTCTTACAGTTTGCATTTTGATTTTATGATTATTTTCTTTTTTTAATTCCTTTTTTTATTTTTTTTATGATACTTATTGTACTTTTGTCATTTTATTTGTTTATTTATCGATGGAAGCTTCACTTCATATTAGTACTATTCCTTTCCAATATTTTATGTATTTGTTTGTTTTGTGTTCCGATTTTAGTTGTTTACATATAATTGCTTTAAATCTCCTTCTTGTTTTTTATGTCTTTGTTTACCTTTTCTACTTATGTTTAAAACAAAAAGCATATTTTATTCTCAAAAAACCATCGCTTCTCTCAACCACTTACTTATTCCCTTCAATCCCAATAAATCAACTCGCCCGGTAGAAGATGTGCTAGGTATCGCTTTGGTGTTTGTTGCTTTGCAGGCCCAAAAGAAATCGTTCCCGTCAACAAAACCCGGTCAAAAATTAAAGCTGAAACCATAACTTCCCCCCGTTAAAAGCCCGGAGCCCGTCGGGGGGGGACAAAAAAGGGCGATCATCACCACATTAAAATGGACGAATAATTTCACAAGAACGAACGGAACGTCCGTTTATTTATGACAGTCACCTATTTAGCACCAATTTAAGCCATTCCGAAGGTCTCTGGGATTTTGGAACGCTGACCGAAGTGGTGGTCAGCCATGATGATGGTGCCGATCAAATTTCACTGCGACACTTCCCAGCGGAAAGGAAAATATAAATTTTCAACCAAAAAACCCGTCCCCAAACTCCAATAACTTTATTCTGCGATGGGTGGTTGAGTTATTGGTTGACGGTACGTACCCAGTTTCCGTTATGACAACGCGCGACCATGTGTGGCTGTTTGGGGACGTCGTGTTTAAAAAGTGTTCCATCCTATTCCACACCGTACCCAGGCGTATATGACTTCCTGGGAGCAAGCAGCTTGACTATGTCGAGGTTTGTGATGATTAATTTATGTCACCGTGGACAGCGAGAGTCCCCCGAAATGGATGAACCTACTTCAGCCTAATTATAATGGGACTCATGAATATTCGGACGATCGAGTCCTCGCGACTCGACGGGCGGGAAGACTAACCGCATCGCACGTGTAAATTGCGCGAGTCCTGTCCACCGTGATCTATTATCTGGTGGAGGCTGCCGATGGATGAAGAAATTAAACCAATAGAAGAGGACGCCCCTCCCAGCTGCCTTCCACCAAAAACCCTGTGAGGAACCGTCCAAGTGGCCGGTGTCATTTTCGTGCGTGCGTGTCAGTAAGGGCAGCAGTCACGCGAACGGAATCACCGATTTAGGAGCCTTTGGGGAGCATTTGGTTTCCTTTGTTTTTTTTTTTACCTCGGTGGGATGCGCTTTTCTTGGCGGGACCAACCTGTCAAACGACCTGTGTGGCTGAATCGTGGTCTGTTAAGGGTTGGTGATTAAGGGTGAACGGGCGCGCGACCAGTCCGAACCAAAGCTCCATACATTGTGCTCTCGGTTGAGCTGATTGCGTCCATATTTTGTGATGCTTTAGTGGGACGTCACAAAAGGGCATCCGGACCTCGGCTTTCGATTAGCTCCGGTCCCGGTAGTTTTATGAAGCCATTCAAAGGTGATCGGGAGCATCGGGGTGGATTAATTTGACCGTTTTGTGTTTTTTCGTGGGCGAGAGAGAGAGAGAGTCTCTTTGAGGCACTCGATGGGTGGGTGTTGAGAGTTAAAGAGATTAGTTTTATAATCCCATCTACGATTGCAAAGATGTGCGTAAATTTGTCTTAAGAAACTTCAAATTCATTACAATGACTTCAACATCAACACAAGTCAAAACCCCGAAAAAAAAGACTATCATCAATATCGATTGATGTTCCAGGATGACATTAAAGTTAAAGCTTTCACTTCCTGGTACACAGCTCTTGTGCGCATGGGAACAGCTTTGGGATCGTCTATGCTCAACATCCCAAAACACAGCGTACGTTCGAGAAATGGTTAAACAATGAACGAGAAAGCCCTTCGTTTCCCACAAGCTATCCCACCTCACATGAGATCAGAAAAAGCGATTTCCAATAAAGCGAAAAAGCCGACGGGGTTTGTGGTTTTCGTGGAGGTTCGCTTCTAACATCTCTTAATCGCTATATTCGAAGAAGCGATAAAACTTCGATTAGAAGCCTGTAGTTGTAAGCCGATCCAACTCGGCACACACATTAAACTGAGACGTACACCAGAAGGGAAAATTCACCTCATTTAATTTGAGCCCTCTTGCAAGTCCATGTCCGTGCCGGCTGAAATTTAAATAATAACCCGGAAATGAAACATCAAAACATGTGATCCCGATCCGGAGGTTTGACAATCTCGGGGCTCGATGTAATGTCACAAAAGTGAGTGAAACGCTCCAGCAGGCTCCACGTTGACAGTTGACCAACCGTGCTGCCCAACCTTATGATGGCTTTCTTCGCATCGAGGGAACGTGCCTCTGTGTCTCCTTTCCCAACTTCAAAGCTTTGATTGAAGCTCGTCGTCGATGTCGTGTAAAAATCGATCAAGCCCTCGACCAGGGGACCTGACGTTTACAACCAGACTCCGGCCGAGGCTGGTTCCTTCCGGCAGGCGAACCTTCGCCTGGCCCGAACCGCGTCGGCAGCACGATCGATTGACACGCTTTGCATTGGGCGCGAGTTTGGATGCGTGCGTGCGCCTCGGTTCCTTTGGGGGGAATGGAAAATTGCATACATTAAATTATGCTATTTACTGTGGGATTTTATGTGGTGAGGGTGGGTTGGGTTGAGTGGGGGGAGGGACATCGTTAAGAATGTTTCTTTTTTCTTCAAACCCTTCTCCTTCGCCTTCGCCGTCTTCTGTGGCTCAATTTCTTGAAGGTTGAGGTTAGTCGAGTGGCAAGCCTATCAATGCTCGGTGAGTGACTTCCGATGGGGATTTTTTTTGTTTGTATTCGCTGCTTGCGGTGGGAGAGTTGCTAGTGGGTGTTTTGGGGGGGACGTTATCAACGGTTGATGGTGCGATCGGTTAGACAACGCAGCAGCGAAGCACGCATCAAGATCGTTCGTCCCGTCGCAAACCGGCGATATGATGAAGGCGATCGTTCGGGTCGATCATCGTTCCGTCGAGCTTCGAGGTTTGTTGTCGCGTTTGTCGGGGCAATCACGGAGGGTGGTTGTCTGGCCGGGCGCCGTACCAAGGGGCAAGCTGTTCAAAATGTCACACATGATGACAAATACACACACACACACACGCGCGAGCTCACTCACCGTGAAAAGCGTGGAGCATTGTTTTGTGCGATGAAATTGAGTCAGATGCAAAAATCCAGCCTCGCTCTGTCAGGATCCCAGGCACAACTGGATGATTATTTTTGTCCATCCCTTAATTAGGTTTCATTTAATTTTGTTGATTGGCGAAAATGATGTAATGAGATTGGAAATTGGATCCGGCCATCCAGCTTGTCCGCTTAAGTGCATCTGCATATTAGAGCGTAAAAACAAAGGCAGGACAGGTATAATGGTTTACCCAGCCAAAGCTTTGCACAATATTGATTTATTTTTATTTTTTCTCCTATACAACAAAGCAAATCCTTTCAACCGGAGTGATTGATTACCTGGTTCGATTTGGCACACAATCTTTGTGTTTTGCCCCACCGAATATGCAAAGCGGTACAAGCGGTGTTAATGGAAGGTTCGAGGTGACACGTGACTTTTAAGGTGTTTTAAATTAAAACATTTTTACTTTCAATAAACACGTTTATGTGATGTGTGTGTGTGTTTACAATCGTTGGAACACGTGTTTGTTCATGCTGAAGCTTCACTTGAGTGGCTCCACTCAACAACAGGTGTAAAGCGGAATAGTGACACATCAGTGAAACAGCCGAGCCAGATGTTGTGCAGTGCCGCTTTCCGGTAAAGAAAAGGGGAGACAGTAACGTTGCGAAAGATTCCCTGTTCACGGTTGTTGATAAGAATTTGCGCTCTACATATAGTTTTGAAACATAGGCCGTAGGGCCATAGGCCATTACGTTTACCTGAGAGTACTCTTTTGAGGATTGCTTCTAGAAACATATTGCAATCAGACATTTTTATTGGCAAGTGGGTAATAGTGGTGGGCATATGAATTACTTGATGTAGGTCCAGGTAGTTGGATCGATAAGCGTCAAGAAGCGTAGATTATAGCGATATTTATTGAATTGATCTATTTCGAAGTACATATCTCATCCTCAAAATAGAGACCAAAGTCCATTGGAGACCAAGGCGCCAGTCTTCATACGGCAGGACTGGAGTTCAAACCCCGATTGGACGTATCACTAACTATTTTAAACCAGAAGTGGCAGGCATGGTCTTAGATTTCGTTATGCTTTAGGTCATTAAGAAGAGAGAGAGAGAGAGAGAGAGAGAGAGACAGCCATGCAGCCATCTAATCTTACAGTTGAGAATTTATGGAATCTTCTACCAAAGCCTGTTTATCAAAGCAAGAACTTTTTGAGTTACATATTATTAGGATCTTTACCATTAGCTTCAAGAATTTAAGCCAAATCGAACATCTGTAGGTGTAAGTTGTATAGATCAACTGTTAAGAGCTATTCCTGAGAACCGTATCCGGTGGGATTCCATAACATTGTTTACTATGAGTTCCTCTTACTTGACCAAAACACCTTTCAATATCAGAACTTGCGTCGATCAATATTTCTCGATCGGCCATCAAGTCTCTTTTAGGTTTCTACTTCGGCTTCCAAGAGCTCTTCACATTGTAGCGCCAAAGAAGTAAAAGATGGAGGTGAGGATCTCTTAATATTGTCTATTGTGAGCTCTTCGTACTAAGTATGAGCATCTTTTAAGATGAGAATTGGCATTCAATCGATCCCTGTTTTAGTCCCGATTCATTTTCCAATATTGATATCCTTTTTTACCTATGCCAACAGTGTTCCAGGGGTACAGAAGAAGCTCAATACTAGGATTTATTAATCCAAACCTAGTCGTTAGAGACATAACAGAAAGCCGTATCCAATGAGGGCTAATACTTCAAATCATAGATTTATTATTAACCTTAGTTTCATAAATATGTTGTGTAGATATCCTTTACATTTTAATACAACGACTTCAAATCCCAGGGTTCAACCCTTTGCCTAGCCCTTTTTGAGACCAGTTCCGCGCCAGCTATTCGAACAATTAAACCCTGATCTACTTTACCGTCCATTTTACGCATCGCTAGTGAAGTTATTAATTGTGGCCACAGGAACGTTGAAAGCTAGCTAATAGCATAGTTCTGCCGCATTCGCCGGGAGTCTGCCAAGCACGATCACCACACCACCACCACGTCGTCCCCGGTCGCCGGTTTTCTTTCCTCATTCTTTCGCGCCCGGCGTGAAAGTGCCGCCGCCAGCCAAGAAGCACTCGCGTGCCTCGCAGGACGCGATTGTGTGGTGTGATTGTTCGTGTTTTTCTCTCCGCCTCCTGGCGCTGGTCGAGGGGTGTGCTTAGGGCGAAAACGTAGGCCGGCGGGACGTGTGAAAGAGCGAGCCCATAAGCGAGCATTTTGTGTTGCGTCAAAATGACAAATGATCTTCGTGACTTTCGGCATACGACAAACAACAGCAACCAACATCGGCTCCCCCCCCCTCCTCCCCCCCCCAAAAGTCTTAAGAGTTGGGAGTTTTTTTTTTCGCTTGGTTTGGATCTCCGACATCGGTTCACAGCACTCTTTCTCTCAACGCGATCACCAAGGCACTTACACCTTCGGCGGCGAGACGCTCTTAAAAACTCAGCCTCGAGTACCCAGATTCCCCGTCGACGGGGGGGATCGGGGCCTTGGGTGAGAAACCAGGGGCCATGATGATATTTCCAGCCATGTATAAAGACATTAAGATATTTAGCCCTATTTGTGTGTTCCCCCGGCACCGATCCGCGGGACGGAAGCAAATGCGTTAAGATTTCGGGCGTCGCGTCGCTTGTTCTGTGGCGTGGCGTCCGACATTCCTCGCCCCATCTCCCCGAAAGAATCGTCGCCGACACTACCGAGGTCCACACCGAATCGGTTTGAAGGCGTTAAACTCCAGCACGCAGAGTCTCGGGTTAAAAACTGAGGCGCCTAATTTTTCCTTCAACACTCTCGCCACTTTGCTGACTGAATCTGGCCCGGCTAATCCTCCAGCCTGGTTACCGGTTGGCTGGTTGGTTCCTGGTTGGGCCGAGCCGGGGCATAATTTATAATAATCACCGCATCAGCTACCGTTTGACGCGTATTGATTTCCCCGGGCCAGCGTCGGCCATCGGCAAAACGGTCGTGTGGAAGGTTTTTCTTGTACGAGAAGGTTGCTCAATGCATCGTCGTTTTGATCGGCATCGCTCATCAACCGGTACGGGGTACGATTGGTACGTGTGTGTTTTTCGGCCTTTGGGATTTGATTGCACGGGTGAAAAGGTTTTTTGTTTCGTCTTAAAGTATCTTTGGTTTGGCAGCGAAAAGTGAAGGATTGTTGGCGATGTGGTTTTGTGGGATGGTTTGGTCCGACCGGAGCCCGTCTTCCACTGAGAATGTTAATTTATCGAGCAGTAAGTGTTGGGATTAAGATGTAGTTGTGACTGGAATTCACATGTAAAAGAGACAAGAAGGCAATGATGGATTTTTTTAAATCAATGAATTTATTAAATTTCTTCTAATCAAAAGTCTTATAAAAAAGCTTATGAGTTTTGTATAACTTATTTATTTAGAGTTTATTTAAGAAATAGGTAACTAATCAGCTAAACTAATTATATTAATTTGTATTTCATACATCATTTTATATGTATTGTAGAGTGTTTTTATCAGGGCTTATGGTGTAAGTAGCAGTATTATTTTTGTAAAAAGGTTTTTTTAAGTTTATTTTTATTTATTGATTTAAATTATTTATTTGAGCCACTAACAGCCTAAACAACATCTGTTAACATATCGGTCAAGCTTCGCTTATCAATAATGACAATAATGAAGACCGTTAGAATAATCCAAGCATGTAATACCAAGAGCTTATCGCATCAATATGATTAATGGGAAAATGAATTATTGTTGGAAATCAAACAAGTCACAACTTAACAGCAATTAGTTATAAGTATTAGATATAATAATTTTATTAGTTTAACAACAGTTATCAAGTGAAAAAACCATTCGAAAATGAATGACATTACAATGAAATAAACGAATTGATATTTTTTGATTGAACACAATATAACATTATTGTATAATTGATGGGGCGGTCCGGTGGTGGAGGCGATAACGGCACCGGTTTTCACACGACAGGACCGGGGTTCAAAACCCATCCAGACCGCCTTCCCGTACGTAGAGCTGGCTACTTTACTGCGGGTAACTTAGGCTTAGGCGGGAAGGCCAGAAATGGCAGGCCGAGACCTCTCGAGGTTGTAGTGCCAAGGAAGAAGAAGATAATAATTATAAAAGTATAGGTAAGATTGTTTAAAGTTTTCTACGCATAATTAGTTGGTTAGTACAAAAAAGGTTTAGAAAAGTGATCGTTTTTGGCTTGTGTGTCGGGACATTCCTTACTTACTTACGTTCTTATAAGGCACTACAACTGCTTTGCGGTCTTGGCCTGCTGCAACAATCCTCAATACCGCTCACGGTTTAGCACCGTCGTCAGCCCATCCGTTATTCCGGGCATCAACGCCATCACTTCATCTCAATTTGGGCCTACCACGCCTCATCTGTCCGTGTGGACGGCCTAAAACGGACTTTACGGGCTGGATCTTCCGGTGTCATTCTCATGACGTGACCATCTCACCGGAGCCTGGCGAGTCTAACTCGCTGCACGATGGTGAGATCATCGTACAGCTCGTAGAGTTCGTTATTATAGCGGCCCCTCCATTGTCCTCTATTGTGGGACATTCCTACGTAAGAAAATTGCGATGAAATAATCTAAAAATGTTGTAAGAAACGAGAAAACTGTATAATTCAAACTCATAATATTTTAAACATTTAATTCATATATAGCACTTTTGTGACACATTACTAAGGCTTATTCGTTGTCGGTAGTGAGTGACAGCCCGTCTAGCTTATTCTCGGTAAAGCTCTAACAAATTTTCCCTTCACCCAAACTTATCGATCTCTAATCAAAAACTTCCGATGCTCCGTTTTATCCAGAAAAATTCAACATCAAACGCTAAAGTCTTATCAACTATTCATTACAGCTAGCTAAATTTCGAAACAATTGCACTGCCTGCAATTATCATTCGCTAGCACCCATTACCAATCAAACCCATGTATGGTACACTATAGATTCACACTAGCGCTTAGAAAACCCATTGAATGCAGTAGTTACAGTTTTTTTGCAATCTCGCTTCCTACCCACCCCCACCACATAATTCATTCGTCCTTCCCAAAACCAACGTCCAACCAGAGGCCGGCTGGTGGGAGATGAGATATACGTTACAAATATTTTTAGCGCAATCAAATGTAACAACACCTTCGGGGCACAAAACGGGCCACAAGTCACATGCGAATTCAATTTCGCAAATTTATTTTCAATCTCGCGATCCGGTCCGGGCCGCTGTCGACGAATGCCGACGCTTTGACGCTTTTGTTCAATTATCTAACCATGCATATCTGCGTCGCCTCGTTGTCGCCGTCGCCGGTGCTGATGGTGGTGGCCCGGTGAAACATTGATGGATTGAACATGCTGCAACAAGTGCAATGGGAGGGGGGGATTGGTGGTGGTTGGACTGATGACGCGACCGTATCAACGAGCGGTTGTTGCTGCTTGAAGGGCCAGCAACAACGAAAAAAAACCTCCGAACGAATTCACCACCGCCATAAGCCCACACAGCTTGTAATTTCAATTCGCAAAAACACTGCTCAGCAGCTAAACTAAACTTGCCACCCCCTTTTTCTATATTAGTTTGGCAAAAAGTGGGGGAAGGGGGAAGTGGGTGGGAAGAAGGTGGCCGAAGGTCCTCGAAACACGCGCGAAAACTAAGCCAATCGATCGATCCGAGTTCCCGGTTACTCGGTTTGTTTCATTACACATTGTTCAATCAAAAATGCTGGGTAGAATGGTGGGGAAGGGGCAGCGAAGGGGTGGTGGTGTGCAAGGAGGAAATAAAATGCAAAATTCAATTCCCCTCCTTCCCCCACTCCCCGTTTTCCCGCCTCCAACTCCCTTCAACCCTCGTTAGTCCTAGGCACTTTACCATTAATCAAGCACAACCCCCAAAAAGCGACCTATCTCACCCACTCAAACCAGCGCTCAAATCACCCCAACAAACGTGGGAGGGTTGAAATAGGAGACGTGGTGTGGGGGGGGGGGGCATCGGGTGAACTATTTTTACCAGCATTTATGATCAAAAATTAGCCCTTCAGGCTTCTCGTCGGTGGTGCAGCGCGCGGGCAGGCGAGTTGTGGTTTGAATTTTTGCTAATTCGCCAAGTGGCCGAGCAGCGTGTGCAGACGTGGGGCATGATTTTTAGTCAGTTACATTGGCCATTTAAATTGAATTGGCAAGGGTTTTAATTTAGACAACTGGTAGCATCGACATCTCGGGACAGCTCATCGCTCGAAGGACTATTACGCTTGGTTTGCTATCGACCAACACCAGAGCGAGAGAGGGAAAGAGAGTTCGATCGGAGTCGATGTTGAGCTTCAAAGCTTTTTCACTGTTCAAGGGGAGGGATAAGGAGCGGTAGTTGAGGGAGCAGGGTGGAATTTGTAATATTTGCATTTGATGTAAGGCGGTTTTCGGAATATATGTGTATGGTAAATGTTGCCGAAGCCAAACATGGTACACCTTCGCCGGAGAGACCCGGAGATGCCGCCATCGACCTTCTGCCAAGAATCTACCACCTCTTCCCCTTTCCCTTCCCTTTCCACCACCTCTTCTGTTCCCTGATGAGGAGATGCAGTTGGATTGGAAACTAGCCACGAAGCGAAGGGGATTCGCAATCAAAGCGCCGACAATCCTCTTCCTGCTTGCGGTCTGTCTTGTTTATGAAAATACATCATCTCGGAAGTCTCGGTGTGTGTGTGTATGCTTGACTCTTCTCGTGTATGTATGATTTGCATCGACCACCGTCATCATCAATCGGAATTTTCCCTCGGCAACGCTTGCCCAGCGTTAGCGCGAGCGAAACAAGAGCGATATCGCGAATATCGTTTCATATTTGGTTTGAAGGGATTCTCCGATCCGATACGAACTCCGCCCCTTTCCAATTTTGCGGGTGTGCTTGGATGGCGAAATCGGTCGATGGGCAAGATTGCCGTCGGGGTTTCGATGGGGTAGTCGCAACAGGGGAAAAAACGGGAGCTAGATAACCTGTTTCGCTGCTAATTTTTTGATGCTCAACGAATCTTCAAGTTGAAGCTGTTGGGAGTTCAAATGTGATACTGCAGCCGGGAGGTACAAAAAGGGAAGCCTCCTTAAAAATTCAATTATTGAGCACTTCATTGTGGAATTTGCAAGGAAAAACTGTTACCCAAAACATCGCAAATGCACTACGCGTTCGTTCTTCCACCACGCAAGAAAGTCACAGCCCTCTGAGCAATGCTAAAGGTTTCGAGAAACAGTTCTAGAACGGTGTTACTTTTTGTTTCTTCCCTCTTGGGGAAGCACTGAAAACGGCGCCCGACTCGTAAGCAGCAGTATTTTATGCTTTTTGCGCTGTCCGCGGGTTATGTTTTATGCTCGCGCGCGCACTCAACAACACACACTCCGTGCGACTCGTCGGCAGACGTCTGCCTTCCCGGCTGCGGTGCCTGTGTTTGTGTGCGTTGGAAAATCGATTCTTTCCCGTAGCAGTTCACCACTACCAACACAACCAACACCACACGCACACCACTATCAGCAACCCCGCCGAAAAACTCACCCAAGCAAGTGGGCGTGGTTCCAGGTTCGCTGTTCCAGCATAAGCTACCCCCGGAAGAAACGTACGCACGTACCAGGCAGGGTTGCGTTTTGATTGTGAGCGTGTGTGCGTGAATCGATGGTCGAAGAATCGATCAAAAGCAGGCCAAAATAAGGGGAAGTGGCGAATCGTCGAAACTCCGGACCGGAAGGAGAAAAAAACGACGAAACCGGCCAACCCTTATGTGCTGCAATTTATGCTCCAGCAGAGGGCCGTATGAATGTGGTGTGTTTGTGTTGCTGCAAGCGCAATATGTACATAACCGGACATAAGCGGTCGTGTCTCTTTCTCTGCGTGTGATTGTGTGTGTGTCGCACGGTTTTTTTGAGTTATGATTTGTTTATTAATTCTGTACATTGTGTGTTACAAGGACTTGTCGCTGTGGTTTTAAGTGATGCAATTTTTGGGCAGCAGAAATTGTTACGCTTCCAATTCAGGTCCGCAAACGCATCGCGCTCGGGTTGGAAAACTTCATCCCAACGCCTTGGAATAAATTTCCAATGTACAGGCTCCCGGATGCGAAAAACGCCAAAACCTGGTCACGGGAATTAATGCCACACGGTTCAGAATAAAATTGCGCTCGCCCTGCCAGAACTGTGAGCGTGTGTGTTATAAATATTGATTTGCTGCTGCTCACTTGAGCTATGAAAATGTGAAATTTCGCCCGAAAAAAATTCGCTCAAAATGCAAATCAATCCGGTGCAAATTCTTCCTCAGCATATGGCAAGCTTCAACGGCTCGAAGTTGTACCACTTTCGTATTCCAAACCACTTGCTTCCAAAGCACAGTAACTACCGAGCACAATTACTTGTTGTTCAGTTTCGTGCCTTCGGGCGAAACGATTTTACTCCGTCCCATGTGGCAATCTAATGCCATCTGAAGCGCTTGCTAGCGTGTGAAAGTGTGTGCGACAATTTTAAATTTAGAATTTCGATGGATCAACACGGATATTGATCCGGCAGCGCAATGGGCCCCCAAACGTGCAGAAATAAACGTCAACAAACTAGTGCAAAAATTGGCCGCTCCGTTTTATGACCGCTGCTTCTGGTTTTAATGAGTGAACGTTGGCTTTTTGCGAATTGCTAATCAGATTTGACAGGCCGAGCGCCTGTTGTGTTCAGGTGACAAGAAAATCGTTCCAGAGGATTCCCACCTTCCTTCCCGTGTTCACGCACACGGGATCGCGCACGCGGAATACAAAATGAACGGGGCAACATGCCAACGCACCGGGCTGGCCGACGGTACGCGACCGGTTAGCGCTTCGGTTAATTTAATTCTGCAAAGCATTGCGGCCATTATTTTATTGACGATTTTTGAAAATCTTGATGATCGCGCCAACCACTCCGGCAAAGTCCGTGGGGCTTTTGCTGTCATAATGATGTACGGCACGGACGGGCCCGGAACGCACAACAAGGTTTTGACGAGAATTTTGGCACCTTTGCCGACCGTTGAAGACACTAAAGGCCTCTCCGTGCTAGTCACCGTGAGCTGGGTACGAATCGTTCTACCCAACCGGGACGTGAAATTATGGAAACGTTAGCTGAAGCTCCATTATGATGACGCCTAAATATGACACACGTACACCATGCTGGTGGTGAGAACATTAAAAAACCCACAAAGCTACACAGGGCTGGCAGAAGAAAAAACAATGTGCTGAGAACCTTTGCACAAATGCTGGCGCAATGTGCTACCACCGTGGATGGTAGTGCGAATGCTTGATGAGAAGCGTGATAAAATCTGTGACCATCGGTTTCGCTTTTAGGAAGTTCTGCATCATACAGTCATTAATAATGCATTTGTAAGGGCATGATGGGATCGATAAGTGTATTGTTTGTTCAAAGGGAAGCACAAACAGCCAACGAAACACTCTTAATGATAGTTAATAGTGCATCGGGACTCACATTTGGTGACACGGTCACGTAGTAGAGTGCGTTTGTGCGTTGAACTGTGGAATCCAGGTTCTCTGGCTGTTCTTTTTTTACCACCCCCCAAAGATGGCTTTAAATCGCTTCATTAGCAGTAGCTGAAGGAGTAGTAGTAGTAGCAGCAGGCTGGTTGGGTGGCGATAGAAATGCGGGACTCATCAGCCAGTGAACTCGCTTCTCTTTCATAGTAGTTGCAGACATTACGTGCGGTGGATACTAACGGGAACCGTTCCATTCCTAGCAACCCGATTTCTACTCTATTTTTGTGACGCTTTGGTGAGAAGCAAAAAAAAAAGACAACTCCACGCCTCGTTTTTTTCGCAGCTCAAGGAAACGGTTGCCAAGGAAACGGGCTTCCACATATCCTTGGGAAATGAGATTGAAAACAGAGGGAAAAAGTAGAAAAAGGTCGACTCAGATTGCTATCACAAGTCGAACACTACTAATACAGAGAAATGCAATCGGAGGGCTATGGTTGGATTCGATCGATTCCGGGAACGTTTGTAGTTCATTTCTAAATGACTGTTCGAGAAAAGGGTTCTATCACAGTAGGCCGTTGCTTTAAGCAGTAAGAATCGCAAGTATCAACAGCTGTTTTTGTCTGGTATCCGGGCTTTTCTACGTGATGGAAATTTCTAATTCGTTTAAGTTTTTAATAATATTTCATATAAGCTAACGACGGTTAAGATATTTGACACATCAAATTTTATTACAAGCAGTAGCAGTTAAATAAAGAATTTAATAAAATTTATATCTCACTTATATGGACAAATAAACTCTGCATTTACTTACATGGTATACATTGTCATACGATCTTGAAGGCCTTAACTTCAATTTGAAAACATGTAAAATCCTTTGAAATTGATAAACTGTTAAGTTAAAAGTTTTCTTTGAGTGCAGACAGTTAAAAGGTCGTTTATTATTTATAATTTTGCTACTTTCCCACAGGGTTTGGATTGGTAAGCAGTGCCTGGAAATGTATAAAACACTAATGAATCGAGATTTTGGAGTATCGTTTGACAAATAATATGTTCTGTCTGGCTTAAATTATGTATAAAATAATTAACCAACGAGGCTTGCATACGTGTTTTCATCTACATTGCAATTCATAAATTTAAAATAATTATGTTTAAAAAGACACTGTCAGCTAAGATAAAATTTTATGCAGAAAAAAATAAATAAAAACAATAAGGCATTTAATAAATATTTATATAAACGTATCAATAAAAAAACCCTTCCCATATTTCTTTTCAAATAATAGGATATAATTTTCATTATAAGTTGCGAATATTAGTTAATTTTGCCCATAGTTGTTAATTTAAAAAAATATTTTAAATGAGAATTATCTTTGATAAGAGAATGAACAAAAATGAACCCAAATGAACATCGTTGCAAACGACTAGTAAACGCTACTGTTACCGATCGAAACCCAAAATAGCTCCTAACGTTAAAGAACGAAGGGCAACGCGCTTAAAATGAGTTGTGCTCGAAAAGGAAACAAAAAAACTCGCGTGTAAATATAGGAAGTTTGCCAGAAAACAAAATCACCGGTTTTAAAGTTGGCTGTTAAACGAATTTTGCTAGCCTGGCGACAATGTCGCGACGGCTAGGGAAATTCGAACCCGCATCCGACACGACACAGGTTCAGCTGTCAGCTGGTCGGTTGGAAGTTCGCCCGAGTTCCCCATTGACCACAATGTAAGGACTCGTTTCAGCACACCGACAAACACACACACAGCAGCAAAAGTATCGATGCCTCTTCGACGGCATTCTGGAGGGGGAGTTGGCTTTAAAGCCTTTCTGCTGTTGCCATTGTTGAACGGAACGGCGTCCTCTCATCAACACTGATGGAAACACTTCCGCAAAATCGAGGCAGGAAGTCTTTTGGTCGGTTTAGAACCAGGAGCGGTGGTGATAAAATTTATTGGCCAACACTGCCATCCTGAACTCAATCACCCTGGGGAGAAACGCTTTAGTCACACAACCAATGTGGTTGCTATTGTTGCTTGCATATTATCAGCGTCACGGCACCAAACTTAGTGTGATCGATTGAAAATTAAAGTTTTCCCAACCTTCCGCTGGTCTGGTGGCTTTATTAAAGTGTTTGGAACGAGCAAAAGTTTCATCTTCGCCTTCCTCCACCGAACAGCCGCAGAAGTTTGGTCGCGTTCCACGCCGCATCAATGACGTTGACGCGGGTTAATGAAAAGCACAACATTATCAGCAAGAACAACAGCGTGTTGCATGTTTCCCGCGGGTTTACGGGTTGCGCTCGATGCTTCATCATGCCACTTCGCTTGTTGTCCTTGCTGATTGGAGCAAGGACACAGGATTCTGCAGGCAAAAAAAAAGAAAACCGAACGACGAGTACAGCCAGCAGCGATGCGGCCCTGTGTAGTGTTGAAATTAGAAAACGCATCGCGGACACTGGCCGGATGTGGCGCGAGTCACTGCAAAAACTCTTGACCCCTTTTTTGGGATGTGTTCCACGGGAGGATTTTGGGCTAATCGAAGGCAAACCAGCTCGCGAAAATGCTTTCACGACCACACACACAGGCGCGCGCACTAGGCAAACAAACCCAGCACGTACTTTGCTGCACAGAGCGCTGCCAATTTTCCCCGATGCCAAGGATGAATTGTCGGGAAAACAAAAAGAAACCGAGGATGCATTTGGGAGCGATTTACACTCCGGGACGCATTTTTAAGGACACATTTTATCACACAGACACACGACCACACACAGCCAGAAATCCCAGGGTAATCTGTTGCATTTTTGATGAATAAAATAAGTCAAATGGTTGTGTGCTACAGGTGTTGTAGCTTCGTCGAGCCGAAATCCGATCCACACATGGGACATGTGGTCCGAATCGATTGGTTTGCTTAACAAATGGACAGTTGCTGTTGTGTTTTGTTCTTGCCACCATCGTACATCCACAATCCGGAAATGACTGGAGAGTTTTAACAGTGTCTTCGGAGCTCGGCTCTCCAGCTTGCTCCGGAGGCTCCACACTGGCTACGGATGTTTCTTCCACGGCTTGAAAGTAATTTCTTACCGTCTCCTGTTTTGTGGTTCCAAGCGGGGGCTAAGTGTCCTGGACGGGTGGCAAGGATGGGTAAGCTAATCAACCGTGGCTGCTCCCAGAATGTCTGGCCCGAGTTTTGGAGTCCCCCTTTCCGTTGAACGAGGCAGCGGACGGCACGGTGAATACAGTGATGGGTAACAAAAGAGTTTTCAGCTGGAGGAATTGAGAACTTAAAAATGAATAAAATTAAGTAATTTAAGTCAACTTTAGTAAACTAACAAGAAATATGTGAAATATGTGACTATTGTGAGAACTTTTAGCATCGAGCCTTGGTGCCTTTTAACTGAATGCCTCATTAATCTTCACTGCTTGGACTTTTCAACATTTATCTACCGATAAAATAAAATTGGATTAAACAAAAAAAAACTAATTTGACCATTTTGCGAGAGAAAATAAAGGCCTAAGGCACTTTAAAAACATTTTATAAGTACTAAGCGTTTTTTTGAGGAGATTCTTGTTGATGAATTCTGGTGTGTTGCCGCCATTATGTCCAAACACTAAAACCCTTTTTTATGTTCATTTTTAGAGTTCGAATAGCTCTTAAAAGTTATTTAATATACTAAGAAATACGTTTAATGATCAGAATGAAAATCAAAAAAAAAAAATATAGCTTCAGTTGAGCAACTGAGCTGCGTCTAGCTCTTTCATCCTTCCGTTCTCATCATTTACCTAGATTAGGATTTTAATTATGCTTGAGTTATACTAAATTTTCATAAAGTTTAAAGTTTTCAAGCAATTTAAATAGATAATAAGAATAACAAAATTCTTTAAATTATTTTTGTATTTTAATTTGGAGCAATTAAGACTTTCTTCCGTCAGAACGGGTACGTGTTTATACTGCGTTTATCAACTTTGTGAGTTAGTTTTGTGGTGAACTGCTGTGAACTGTGCTTTGTGAAGGTGTGAACTGCTGGCACCTCGCCTTCATTATATAATAAACGCATTTTAAGTAACGGTTTTAAAAATTCAAATCTACATTCTAGCTCTACAATTGCTCCCAATACGTCAAGCACTGTGCGTACTTCAATCCCCTCACACACACACACACAAAGGAGAGAGAAGAGAAAAAAAGTACAGCCCGAACAAAGATTATTAATATCATCCATTTAGGCACGCTTCTGTGTAGTGCCTTAATCGATCGCAATCTGATTAGTCATCATCCGCCTTGCAAGTCTCGATGCCGCGGCCGAACAGTTTTTCGCACCTCAGAAAGAAGACCTCCGATGGTGGACTTTGTTGCCTAGCCGCGGTAGCTCCGGCGTGTTCTTGGTGGGCAGGTGCTGTAAAACGAAGTGTTGGAAGGCTCACACATTTTTAAAGCCACGTATGCGGGTAAGTTGAAGTCGTGTTGCCCGAAATTCCTTCACCGGGAGTTCCGGAGTTCCCATTCCTGGCCCGATCGATCAGAATCGTTCCAGTTTTCCTATTGCCGCTTCCGTATGCAGGCAACTGCTCGCTTTCCTCTTTTCCCTTCTAATAAGTTCCAGTCCACACACTCAGACCAACAAAACAAAACAACAAACCGAACCTTCCGATCGGGATGAATGACTAGGAGAAATTCGCGTTCCGTGGGTTCGAACGCTGTTTTGCCTGCTTCTAAATTAAACGTTCCGCTCCCGGCATGTGTGCGCCAACACGGTCCGTGTGTGTGTGTGTGTGTCTCATTTTCCGGCAATTTTTCAAACGCAACCAGACCGCGCCCAACAAAACCGCTGCGGCACCGGTAGCAACAGGTTTAATAGGTGTGAAATTTATTTTGAGCCCTCCGCGCCGCGTCAATTTTCGGTTTTTGATCGTACCCGATCGCCGACCGACAAAAGCGATCATAAAGCTGAGAGGATCGAAGGATGAGTAGTTTGTATCACAATATTCGGTTCGGTGAAGCAGAAACCATTTACGAGGGGAAACGGGAACTGAGAAGGCGCGAACGGGCGTTTACAGGCCACTGTCAAACATTGCCGGAATGATGCCCGGGTGTTGCAGGGGTCGTAATAACGATATGCTTTTTTGACAGTTTGTTGTTGCCCTTCCCGGTCTACTAGCTGACTCGTCAGTTTCTGGCGGCATTTTGAACGCTAGAGCTGTCCCGCCGTTTTGTTTGACGTGTAGCGGAATGCGTAAAGAATTCATTATTCCGATCGATCGATGCGTGTCAGCGATCTCGCCTCGGAGTCGCTTCGGTACGTTGCTGAGCTCAAGTCGTCTAGAAATTAAGGCCCACCGGACACGGTGCAAAAAATAATTAAATACCTTTTTTTTTAATTATAATTCTACACGATAAAGCACACGACCCACAGGAAAACGATTCCACTCGAAAGCTGTGTATCCTTCGGCACCAGGGGGCCCTTTTTCTCATTACATGGCGCCCTCGAACCGGGGGCGCCAGCTTACAGGGTCTTAACAGATGAATCAATAAAATAAAGCCCAACAGAAATCGAACTACAATGCCAGTGGTGCCAGGAGTGAGCACAAAAGGGGAGGCATAAAGTGGCGCTGCATCGCTAAATGGCATCGATTGGAAGCAAATGTGCAGCTAGCAGTAGTAGCCGTGGCCGGAAGATTCTGTTCCCGATGAGGTCAGAATCCAGAGCCACGACCATTGATTATCTTCCTTCGTTTGCTTAAGCTCTCTCCCCCGGAAGATCTTCCATGTCGGAGCCTTGGAGGGGTGGGGTGGCGGGTGTTTTCGGGAAGTCTGGTTGTCCGAAAGGGTCCACGGTGTGGCGTGGCGTCAGTGGGCTATCATTTTTTTGACATCAATTTTTCCCGACCCGTTTTCCCATACGGTGCAGGTGGCCGGGAAAGACCAGAAGCGGAAGGGGGGGCTACGACCGGGGCACCTCGTGTGTGAGTTTGTACAATATACATATCGGGCCGGAATCGAAGTCGAGTTCCCTCGGTGGCGCCCGGGTGTACAGGTAAAACTGTCTGCAGGCAATGGTTCGCAAACCAACATGGTGGGTTCTGTCCTATTAAAATGGACTTGGTGGGCATGGACGGCCGGTTGGGACGTTGTCACATTTGTTGTTTCATTTGAATCATCATGAGCATGTGCATTATGCACTGTTGGATGATTGGAGGGCTTTGGTTGGATAAAATTCCGGATTGTAGATTTTTTTTTCTAAAAATTACGGGTTTTGCTGCAGAAAGCTGAGGTGTATTTGAGATGTCAAATACTTCAGCTAACATTATCTAGAAATTCATTCTAATTTAAGACACATTTTAGGATTCTGTGGCGTTTGAGTAAATACTCGAATTTAATAGCTAGATGGCAAGTAGATCAGTTTAGCTTTTCTGGAGAGATAATTGCTCGAAAGAGTCTTTCACAAAATTTCCGGGAAATCGGTCTTTGTCTAGAGGCTTTACTTGAGATAACCAACGAAACAGAGATTCTTCGTGAAAAATTCAAGTCGATAAGAGTTGAACTTGGTGCTATAAACACTCTCTGGGTGCTGTTAGCTACTGTCAAAATAATGCTGTCAATGCTGTCACTTATTAATCACAGCCTTTAGTATCTGATAAGTAAATGCTAAAAAATATCCTCCAAATCCTTTAAAAACTCCAAATATTACTAAAAAATCATAATGTACACTGTTAGCAATCGATTAGCATTAATGATGTCCCAATTTTGTCCACAGGGCGCACCGTCGCCTGGCAGCGTGTGCAATCAGCAGCACCGTTGTCATCGTCGACGCCGTCTACGATTTGCAATCGACCTTCGACCGCTTCCTTGTACATTACGGCGCGATCCACATTCCGGGATGCTGGCGGACGGTACAGCAATCCCCCGTTTTACCATTTGGGCACCCAATCGTACTGAAGACATCGCCTGTCGCTCGTGATGTTACCGGCCGGTTACGATTCCATACGTACCGGAGCATGCTCCCGTGGTCCAGGCGTATGTATGTAGTCATCGTTCGTCCCCGGTGCATGGCAATTCGAAATTGCTGTATTTCGCGGATTTTATCGATCTCTAGGGCGAAATCGACGGTCGGGACATTTTGCTCCCATCGCGCCACGCTCGTGGGGAAGGTTCGATAGTGCGAAAAATCCCGAGGAACTACATGGGACACACAGCAAACCCAGCGAACGATTTGCGAAGGCGAAGTGGGGCGAAGGACTGCCCAAAAACCGAAAGGCACCGAGGGACGGAAAACTCGAGCAGTAATATTTGTGCCGTTTTTGTCTCGCGTTCCTTCGAGTGTTTATCTTCGTGTGTGAATTTCCCTCGGCCCTCGACAAATGTGTCGACTCTTCTTCGTCTTGGCCGTGCCGGCTGTCGATTCGCATTCGCAAATGGCAGGCAAGATAACTTTACTGGCCCCCGGGTTGCACCGTTCGATTCCTTCCGATTCGTTCGATTACGTCCCGGGGGTTGGTTAGAGGGAGAGAAATCTCCTCTCAGCCTCGGTCCAGTCGCGAAAGGTCGAACATTGGTCAATGCTGCGAATTGCATGTTCTGGTCCCGCACACCGCCCGCCACCTCCCGCCCGCCCCTGCACGCCAGTGTAATATGTATATTTTAACTCATTTAAATTTTTTTAAATATGTTACATATTTTTTAATTAAATAAATATATATGCGAATGTTCTAATGTCCTCCGCCTTTCCCTGCCGGAGTACGCTTGCTTACCTCCGTCGGTTGGTGATGCACACCGCGAACTGCTCGCAGCACGAACTTGTGTCGCTGAACTTGAACGCGCCAACCATTTGCGAGCGCGTTAAAAGTTATGAGATCAGCATCAGCCGGGCTGGGAAGGGATGCCGGGACTGGAGAATCGTTGGGAAGCATTCGCATAAAATGGTTCACAAATCCGCACATTCCGCACCATCGAAGGTACTCCACTCCCCACCCGATGGGAATGTTTTTGTGAGCCTGCTTCTTCTGGTCTGGTAGTCAGCTAAGATTCCTCCTGGCGGTTGAACGAATGCGAATGCTGAACATTCAGCTGCAAACAGAACACAAAGGATCGCATTTCGATGTGCATGATATCGTCGACGGATTTGCTTGTATTTTGAGTATTTTTTGCTTTGTTTTCGGTGAAAGAAGAAGGTTCCACCAACACATATGCTTTATCCAATCGATAAATATGCCCCTGGGAACACGGGCTGCAAACACCGTTGCGCGGTTTGATGCTTTATTAATTTAATTTGGAACGTTCCAACTGTTGCCTGTTTGGTTCGTTATCTTGGTTGGTGCTGATAAACATAAAAACTGCTGGGGAAGATAATTTTGTTTGCTAAAAAGCTTGGAACAATGGTAAGAGAATAAATAAGAAGGGAAGCGAATGGTATCCGCCTTTGGTAAGCATAAAGTTCCCCTAGAGACTGTAAGGAGATCTGTAATAGCTCCAAAGATCATGCAATTTACCTACGATTAGGTCATAGCAGAGGGCAGGGGTTGGCAAGCTGTTTGATATCCAAATTCTAAGCGTTTGATGTTCTGATATGAAATTTAAAACTTGTTAAATATATTTTGTATCTTGATGTTATGTCTTTTATTTTTCTTTTTCCCTAAAGTAAGTAAGTATTAGACCAGGTGCCTAAATTATTTTGATTGACCAAACGGCCCAAAGAAGAAAAGACCACTGGATGGGTTGGTGGTATTGTTATACTTTAGGTTTTTATGGAGAAGGATTTTTCGAAGTTAATAATTTATAAAAAAAACCTTCAACTCAGTTTGAATAATCTAAGGACTTTAAAGTCAACCGTACAGTTGCTTGTTGTAATTGAATTATTAAAAAAAATCTTTCCGAAATTTATAACCTTGTATCTTGCATTAAAACCTAGCTTCGTCTATTGAGCTGAAGCCGTTTCTAAATTCTTTAAAATATTCAAGTGCAATATTGACCCAAAGAAATCTTGCCACTACTAACTCATCAATCGATGCTTTTCAAATATTTCTCGTCTCACTTCTTTGACCGGCTTAGTCACCGCTTAAGCAAGTGCATTGAACAGGGTGGTATTCTGATATTTAAATTTATATGTGATAAATGAACTCGAGATTGATTTTGATAAACAATTTTTAATAAAAAAGGTTACAAAAGATAATTATTTTTTTTCTGTTTCTTTCTGTCTAGAGACTTAATTCTAGTAGTTAATTTGTTACTTGCAAGGATGCGAGAAATTGCCCTAAATTGTTAAATTCATCTAAAAAATTTTGTAATTTTGGCCCCAACTGACCTGAAACTATAAATTTTGATCTCCTTTTAGCTAATTATCATTCTAAATGAATTTTATTTATTTAAGATCATTTAGGATAGAGGCTTAACGATGTGTTTTAATTTTTTTTTATTTACCGAGCATGCTAGGCTACAAGTGTTGATGGCTGGCGGTGTTGTTACTCGGTTATAGATGCATTCTAAATGCCATATTGTTTGTTAAATGATATGTTTTACATGTAGTAGAAACTCTTGCTAAAGTGCTTTTTGATAGAAATGTTCAGATTAGTATTGTTGCACATCCCTTTGTTTTTGAGACCAATCGCAAAATAGGGGAAAATGTGAAATTTGAATGTTTTTTCTTAGCAGAATAACTCTTTGTTCTTACTGTTCTGTTTAGTGGATAGCAAGCATTGATTCAGAATAAAGATTTTAATCATAAATTATTTTCGATAAGACTTACATAAACATTTAAATAAACATATTTTATTGCGCTTTAAAGACACCAAATCATTCATCAGACCCAATCAACTTGCCTACCCCTGCACTAGACGCTAACTGCTCCCGGGGACCAACTTTCATTGCATGCTGTGTTAAGTTATTGTTTTTCAATTACTTACACGAACATTGCAAGAAATGCATACGTACGACCAGAAGGGGACCACAGAGGACCGAATTAAATGTAGCGTAATTCGCGTCCGGATCACGTCCTCCAAAAGAAAACAGAAACCACCCCGGCCTCGGATGAATCTTTGTGCTGCAGTGGAAGAGGATTAGCAATTGGGAAGCAATCGAGTGGGAATCCTACGCGCTGAGCTCCCAATTCCCTCAAGTGCAATTGTTAGACAAAGGTGCGAATGACGCTCAGGGCTCCGGGAGAAGTAGAGATGATCCAGCGAAAGAAAGATTTTCCCCGTGCTCGTTCAAAAGGGATGAAGAGTGTTGTGTTGTGATGACTCTGTTTTACGGAGTAGATCGTACCCGTAGTTTTTTTTTTCGCGCCTATCTGTGGATTGTCTTCTGGTGTTATTATTGCTTGTGTTTAGTAGCAAGACATGTAAGGAAACAAAGCAAAGCAAAAAAAAAAAATCAGAACTCACGCGAAATGAGTATGTAACCACTCGTGTCGATGGATTTCGAGTCGTTTCCTTCGAATAGGGAAAAGGTGGAACAGGGAAGCAAGGGAAGCGGACAACATTTGCCCGCGACACAACACTCACAAAATCGAAATCGAACGATTAAATTAAATTTTATTCGTGATTTATTTAAATAAATTACGCACCCGGGTTAATGCATTCGTCGATCGCCGATGTATAGTTACGATCGCAGCCCAACCATTTGGCATCATCATCATCATCTTCGCGGGGGTTTCAGCGGGGGTGCACGTCCCCTGAGAGGGATGGGGGGGGGGGGGCGCCGGGCGTGACAAGGTAAATTGGAGAAGCTTCGTCACACACACACACACACACACACACGATTTTGGTGAGGCCTGTTTCCCGGTCCCTCGACCGTCGATGGGATGTTAATGATCGGGTTTGTGTTTATTGTGGAGTTTTGTTTGTTTGTTCCTTCCCTTTTAACAATTCCCCAACGTTCGACCTTCGGATTGGTCGTTATGGTTGGTGTTGGCAGGTCGCGCCTGCCTGCCAACAACAAGGGGTATGAATACGTATGGAGGAATTCATTTTTAACCCAGAGTGCTACCACGCTTTACGCCCGGGAGCCGCCCTCCGCTAAGAGGTTACCACATGGGGAAGAAAACGGAAATTCTCGAATGTGCCATGGCGCGTCCGGATCCACGTTTCCATATGCAATTCGGCAAAACATTTCAATCGCCCTTTTTGTCTATAACGCCCCACGCTCGCTCGCTGGTTTTGAGTGTATGATAACGCTTCCGGGAGTACGCCACGCCGAGTCATCTGACCCGAGAAAGCAGGGTAGAAGTAAATGCTCGTCTAAACCGCAGCGGTTATGAAGCTAATGAAGAGCAAACGCCGGTTTCCCCTCGGGTCAATCTGCCCGGGATACGCGCCCGTTAAAAGTTTGTCTACGCAGGCACACTCCAGCCTACGGGGACCGATTACAGGGCAGACGAATTGGAGCTCAGGGCAACTTGACGCGTATGGGATTCGGGTAGCACGGGATAGCATGCAGATATTTAGCACACGTAGCATAAACTTGGCAAGATTGCTCGGTGCCTCCGGTACTCGAAGATTCCCGCGCTGGTAGACAAACATCACGTATTCAAGCGCTGGTATCCTGGTCATGGCACCGGGATGGGAGGGAGTTCATCATTCGGTTTTGGGCCCAAAAATTCGTCACGATGGGGTTTTGTGTACGAACGAACCGGAAACCCCGCACACACAGACACACAGACTCCTGGATGAAATATGGTTTATGCTATCTGCACTGATGGGCCGAATTTGTATTCGAGAACATATGACTCGCCAAAAGCGAGAGGGTGGTGTTCGCCAATTTCGATGGGGGAAGATTTAAGAAAGGCCGGGGAGCACGCTGAAAACTTCCCAACGCTCCCCCCCCCCCCTTTTGTGTACGTGTATTATTTATTTGTATGTTTCCGGTGATTCGGTGGGAACTCCACGCACGAAGGGACCACGGGAAGATCAAAATGTCTTACCTTTGGCGGAGGAAAATCAAGACTTTGGGTATTTGCTTTACCGTCGTGTGTCGGGGGAGGTAAAAAGTGGAGCATAAAACTTTATCCTTTCACCAGCAAAATAGCGTCCTAGGTCTAAAGGGATGTTTCATATCATATGTACGTGCTCCGGGTGCGTGCGCGAAGTTCCCGAGTTTTCGCGGTACGGATTTCGCGTGATGTTGGAGTCATCGTTAGCCATTGGGTGAGGGATCTCTTCATCAAGACTGGTGCTTGCCCAATCGGGCGGCGTGGTATGAGTAATGGCTTGAAATTGAAGATGATGACTTTAGTGGTTGGGGATCCTTTGGAAAAGGTTACCTGCACGTGGGCAGTACGTGAGGTAGTAAACCAAGTCAAGCGAACAGATATCCTGGAACTTGGTCTTGGAACGCGAATAGCCCCAAACCTAGAGCTGAAGCCTGGGGAGAAGCTCATTTATCCTATTTGGGCGATTATTTTTCCGCCCAAGTTACACTGATGATCTGCTGTAGTTTGTGCGCTCAACTTTAACTTGTGTCTGATTTTCAGTAGTTTGAATCCGGATATTCGTTTTCGTCTGGAACTCACATAAATAAAGCCCCATTCTACTTAGCAATACACCATAAAGAAAGGTGCTGGTGCGCTCTCATCAATTCCAATCGACCCAAACTGACAATCAACCCACTAACAGAGGCCATTTAGTTGCTCAGGTTGCGCCCGCGTCAATTCGAACTCGCTGACTGACTGGCTGACTGACTGACTGATCGGGGCCTGTGACTTTGTCACATTTGTGTTTATTTATTTTGTTTTTCTGTTTCACCTCCCCGCCCCGTCCCCCCCCTTTTCAACACTTTATTCCCCCCCCAAATGCACACAAGTACACACACAGCAAAAAAAAAACGCCATTCTACGGTTCCTCCACATTACATTAACAACGGCAACAAGCAGTTAACCGATTGCGCGGACCGGAGCGTTGAATAATTCCGCACCATATCAAGTATGAATATGTTTCACTTAATTTATGTGTGTGCCCACCTTTTCCATTCCCCGAGCTCCCCCCAGTCGGGAGGAGTTCCCGCTCCTCCCTGGCACCATCCATCCCATCCGATACCGGGCGGGACCCTCCTTCACTGGTTGTGTGGCGTGGCGTTTTCTGGATCCAAAAGCACGGGAAAAGGCCAACATTCCGCGGAGGTCATACGAAGGGCAATCGGGAACAAGGGGTGGGGGTGAGGGAGAGAAGGTGTGGAAGTAGGGACAGGGGGTGGGGGGAGGTGAAATTTTTCGATTGCATGACGCCCGTTTTCAACGCTCGCTGCTCGAGCTCGCTGCGTGTGTAAAGAGACAAACATTTATTTTAATTTTAATATTAAACTACTGGAATATGAAATGAGGTACGCCCGGGGTGATATAAATTTAATATTTGACAAATAAAAAGCGTACACGCACCGGATTTACACTCCAGCTCGGATGACACAAATGTCGCACGGCATAATGGCTCTGCCGTTTTTTTTTTTTTTTGGACAAGCTCGGGAGCGGGTGGAGTTCTTCATATATCTTACGCCGCCAGAGCCACATCAGGGCTCTCAGCCGCTGGTGGTAGGCAGTGGTGGCTTCATTTTCGGCATTGCTCTGGAATTCAAATTTCAAGCTTGATGTGCATTTCATTAGCCTATCAAGTTAATCTGTTGCTTTTAAAACTGTTTTAGTGCTTGCTTTGCCTCGAGTGTGTACAAATGGTTGATACAGTTATGCGAATCATGCATTCATTCGCTGTTCTTTGATAATGACAATTCTCGCGGTGCCAGCAAACGGCAAACGCCTATCGTAACGCGGTAGCACCCCGGGTTCCGGTTTTTGTGGCGGGCAGCAGTTCAATTAGAATTTAAAAAGGTTCGCACTGTGCCTCTGTCACCTGTCATGTTTCTTGCTCTGATGCCGTTGCGTTCACACCCTTGGCGCTGTCACATATCAAAGTTTTGCTTGGGATTGATGTGAGGCATGCATGGGAATGCATATGCAAACCAATCAGCGTCATAACTTGCATTTCCACGGTGATTCATGATGATGGTCCGGTTGACAAGTCGCCGGGTTTTGAGTGATTCCCTCTACACCGGAGCGGGCGGCGAAAGAGTCGGGTTTGCATTATTAATTCATTACAGTTTGTGGAGTAATTTATGGCAGTGAGAAAATGAGTATCGGTCGGCTGTGGTATGTGCAGTGGTTATGGAAGCAGATCACACTGATCATGTAGCGCATAATGAGAGCGATGAGAGAGTTTTTGTGGTCAAAAAATATTTTGCTATATTTTTGTTCACAATCCAATTGAAGTTAGCTGCAGGTCATGTTATCAGCTCTAAAGTCACTAAAAGTTAGTTTTTTTACCTTGAAGCCTTGAAGAGGTTCTTCGGGTTTTTGGGAGATCATGAAGTCATCCAAATCATCGCTAGGCTAAGGACTTACTATTTTGCATCAGGCACGCATATCCAGCGTATCGAACACATCGACTCCAAAAGTTCATCCGTGGCTGTAGCCCTGGATATCACCTCAAAGATCCTGTGAGAGGACTCTTCATTCTTCTTCCTTGGAACCTCCAAGTTCCGGTCTGCAATTTCTGTCTTCTGTAAAAGCATTGAATCCATAACTGGATAGACTCTTAGTATGAGGCTGCTCATTCGAGTTGATCGGTGCTGTTCAGGATATTGGAAGATTCCCTTATGCCCTAATTCAGGATCTGCTGGGAGGCATTGTTGAGATCTATTTTAAGACGGTTTTAGAGGGCTACTCTCAGTACGTCACAGTAGCGGATCTAACGGAAGGCGGAGTCGCCTAGGACCCCGTCGGTCAGGTGAGCCTCGTCAGTAGCAGAACCCCATTAGTCTTACTTCTGAAGTAGTTGATATCTGTAGTTTGTAAGGGCCTCAACTTTAATGCCACCATAAGGCCTTCAATGTGCTTGATCCGCCACTGGAACGTCATGGACATTAGGGATTGGAATATCTCTGATTAATGAACCAACCAGGACATGCAATACAAGACAACGTGTTTGAGTAAACCTAGCACAAAACCATGCTTTTGGATGACTTACCTCGTTTGTAGGATAAGCTTATCATTTATAGGTTTAATCAAGCCCAGGCAACGAATAATGACAGGCCAAAACATTGAAAAAAAAAAAAACATAAAAATTGAATAATTGAAGATTGAAGATAATCAATTAGCCTAGTCAAGAATTTATTTCACTATTTGGTTAGACCGATCAGGTTTAAGTGGTGCCAAGAGTTTCTATTATACAGAAAAATTAATGATTAGTGCAGACATCAAACAATATTTACGCTTAATTATTTATAATTCTGAACAACCTTTCTGTCCTAGCTATTTCCCACAATCCACCCTTGAGTGGTTGACAAAAAAAGCTATGATCACAATGTCATCATGCCGCTTATGCCATGTTATTGTGCTGGTGATCAGTTTCCATCCCTTACCACTGTTCTCCCCAACTCCTCCCGATCGTTTGCGTCATGATTGCAAAAAAATTTGCGCAAAATCTCATCCCCTACCCGCGTTAAGCTACCCGTCGCTATGGATATTAAGCGGAAGCGTAAAAATATTATTATTCATTCCTCGCAGGTGCTCCAGAAACTGACGGGGTAGCTTTCCGGAGGCCGTGGGTTGGAACGGTGGTAGGGAAATTTGTTCCACTGACTTGCTGATCTGCTTTTGGCTGCTGCTTTTGGAACCTGCTGGTGCCGCCGCTTTTTGATCGGCGGCCAGCGGCTTTTTGTAGTTCGCGAACCAATCCCATCGGCAACTCGATACATCGATAGTCCAAGACGGGGGAGAAGGTCTTTTGAATGAGACCGAATGTGTGGTGGTGGTGATGTAAGTTGTGAAGGTGTTTTTTTTTTATGCGCCCAATTCCGTGCCCTTTCTGGAAATCATCGCTCAACAATCATCGCTGAGCGTGACCTTGTCAAATTGGATGAAATTATATTCCAAAGTCTTTTGCGGCACTTTTGTTTATGACATGTGCTCTCGGGAGATCGGGGTGGTTTTTTCTTCTCGTTCGATGCAATAAACAAGATTACGCCGAAACAAGAAATCGTTGCCAATTTCTAGCTGTATAAAAGTGAGCTGTGGTGAAGTGTTTTTTCGGTTGTTGTTGCCAGTAGGTAAGACAATGGTGTTAAATCCCCATCAGAAGTAGGGTGTGATAAATGTAACATCGTCAACCCTTTTTTTTCTCTCTTTCAGGGTGCTGCAGAAAATTATGCCCTCTCCTCAGTAATGGACCAACCTCCGGAGTCACCTCGATTCACTTTAATCCCACTCCCTCCCCTGGTCGATTGTTTTCGATTAGAACGATGCTGGCCTGATCGGTTCATCGGCTACAACTTATTACATCGAGTCCATCGTCGATAAGACGTCAAATAAAGTAGAAGTCCTCGGTTCCCGGCTCTTGTTGTTTGGGTCGGGGGAAATATAAATTTGAACCAGTTCCAGAACCAGCAACCGAACACATAAAATGCTTCCCGGGCACAACCAGCACACAAGGGATAAATTCATGTTTTTGATGATAACAGCCAAAAACACAGTCAAACTTTGCCTTGTTTTTCGACCGGCGGGCCACGACCCGAGAAAGCCACATTTTTGCCACGTTTTCCAGAAGTTTTCCAAACACGTCCAGTTCACCATCAACCTCCTCCCTTGATGGTGTTGGTGGTCGTGAGCTCGGTCGGCCGAGGCAAGAAGAAATTCCGAGCAGAATTCGGCAGGGGGAAGTACTTTGTGCTCTGGTCATCGCCGTGCTCCGGAAAATGGGAAACGGAAGATCTGCCGTCCCGCGCAAATGGGAAAAAGCATACTCCGGGGAGTTGTAAAACAAAATCTTGTTACATTTACGAGCGCCGGTGGTTATTTTTATTTTATGCCTTTTTATTATATAAAATAAAAATACTTTTGCTGTATGGAATTATCGCCGGAAGACGGTGGCGCTGAACCGAACGCGCGCGTTCGGTTTGGTGTTTTGAGGTCGAACAGTGCGGTGTTGTTGAGGGGTGGGGGTTTGATGGAAGCACGTTTGCGAACGAAAACCCCAACATCAAACAGAACATTTTCCACATTCTTTTGCTACACTTTTCCGCCACCGGTTGAGCGGTCCGTCGAGTGGGTTGTGGTTTATGATGGGTGTGATGGGTTGTGGGTGCCCTTTTCGAGATGATGGACTTTTATATTTGTTCTCGCCCAAGTAACGCCAGCTAAAGTAATGAAAAGCAGTCGGAAAAGGCCAAAGCCAAAGATGGTGGGATCGTCTTGTAAGATAACCGCAAGCTGCTGCAGCGGATGCTACTGGGTGGTGAGTGTTTGCTGTTGGCTTCTTTTGAGAAGATTTGAGAGAAAAAAAGAGGATACAAAGTAACTTGTCCAGCTTCCAACATCAGAAGCTAGCTTTAGTCGTAAAAAAACTCTCGCAAGAGCTTGCTCGATTACAGCGTTAATCAAAAGATATGAAAGCTTAATGCACTTCGAAACCCATTACTGGCCATGGCGCTTATGATGGAAATAATAAAGTGTCATTCGAGGTTACTTGTGTTTATCGTTATGAATCAGGGAAAAAACGGTGAGGAAATGGAGTATATTTCGGTTGCAGGAAGGTTTTTCCATTAATCATACTTGCATTTGTTTTTGCTTTTGTGAGACAATTATTGTCTCATCAGTCGTCTCATGTTACATACATGAGGGTGAAATATTTTTTCTGTGTTTTCATGTGTTCCATATGGATTGGGGTTGAAAAATGGGGTGTATTATTGACTTTAAACTCCGGTAAAACTTTAAATGGTAAAAATATTTTTTACTTGAAATCTATTGCCACGGTAAACTATTTACTTTTAAAAAAATTTCTAGATGAAATCCGTGTCTTGTATTGTGTTACATTCTTTGCTAGAATCCATGGAACATCTCATGTTCGCAGCAACTCTTATAATAATTTACACTCCTTAGTAAGAATTCTTTTTACCACTTTTGATATTGGTGAAAATAAATTAAATTTGATGTAATCATAATTTAATTTGAAGCAACGCATAAGTATGTCTAGCTATTCATTTATAAAATGGCTTCATTTTCTTATAAAATAATACCTTCATTTTTAATAATTGGAGAGTGCAATGGAGAAGTTTGATAAAATTTTGGCAAATGCTTAAGTAAGAGGCTAACTACTTTCCACCAGTTCTAGATACTCACAGGCTTTGCTGAAGCTTCAAAAGCCCTATCGAGCATGTAATAATTATATTTGGTCTTGAACGTCTAGCTAGGATGGTTTTACTTCGATAAAACTTTACTAAAGTTCTTATGTTAAACAAGGCTATTGGAAGAGAACATAGACAATCAAGGACAGAGTGTTTAGAGACACTTTTTATCGTTAAACGCAAACAATTTCTTTTAAGATTATTTTATTTATTAGATTCAAGTCAAATTAGTTTTAATGTCTCTAAACCGATGTAAATTGAATTTCTTTTTATAATCTAGGTGTAAGAAATACGTCTTAACGAATGAAAAGTAAATAAAATAAGTTTAATGAAAAAATTTGAAGCTTTGATAATAATAAGAATATAGCGATTCGGCCAGGCTGCCAATTATGAATAAAAAATAAATATAAAAATAAAAGAAAAAAACAAGAAAGAAATACATCTCCTAATTTAAAGTTTCTCGAAGCTTGCAAAAACGAGAAAGAAAATTAAAAATGAAAAGTAAAGTGTTCCGATAAATGTTTGATAATTAATGAGATTTTTGTATCCAAAATAGTTTGAATGGATAATTATATTAACCTTCTTTACTGCTTTATCAGTGCAACAAGAAAATCACTAACTAAAATCATAATTGCATAAAAGATCATAGCATAGATAAATCATTAAGATTCTCCAAGTTAAATAAACTAGTCTTAAAGGCAATTAACTATTCGATTTACAAGTCTAATACAATTCAGCGCCGGACAATAGAATAAGACAACCTTTATGCCCGATTCTGAAACTGCTGCTTTCAATACTTCATCTAGGTATAATCGAACCAAAATTAATTAAAAAAAAAAAATCTGCAATATCAAAAGTTTACAAACCATTGAGTAAGCAAAAAATCGGACAAAAACATCCAACCTTTTTCATAGCAAAGCAAGATCATGTTTAAGTAGAAAAATAGGAAAAGAGGATGCTCATAACTATCAAACAAATATTATTCAAATTAAATGTGATGAATAGTGTTCTTTTATTTTAGTACATATTTTGACCAAAATTTCTTGGGAATGTTAAAATAGTTCGCAGCATTTATATCTTTATTCATCAAATGATAGGATCGCTTTCCCCATATCTTAAAATAGATTTAAAAAAATAGGTGAGTTAATTATAAATCGACAACATAACCTCAATTTTACGATTTTAAAACATAGGGTTGTTTTAATCTATTGCCCGTCACTTTATGTGAGAGTTAAGTGGGATTTTGTTAGTAGATACATACGCCTCTAGTCACTCCTGTTGTTATAAAAAAATCATTTTTAATTTAAAAAAAGTTACTATTCTAATGAGTTTTTTCTGAGGCCCGCTTTTGTTCGACACTACTCGATAGTACCCGGTAGAACAATATGCACCGGGCAATCGTAATCGTAACTAAATCCCTACCACCTTTTGGCCGTATCGTAATGAAACCATTTGACATTGCTGCCCTACATTACTTCCGCCTTGTTGCATTCTTATTTCATTCAGCTAGAATTCCGGAACCAACCGGTGTTGGCGGTTGGAGGTGGTGTTAAATGCATATGTGTGTGTATGAATGTTCTACACAATCACAATCACAAACAAAAAACCCAGCGACCCCAACCCATCAACAACGCCATAAGTCCATCGGAGCGTTAAAATAAACACAATAAAACATAATATTGTTTTACAGCCGTGCTGTTCCGGTCGCTATTTCCCTGGGTTTTCCACCAACCCTGTGTGACCTTGTCCACACCTCGGTCCATCTCGCAACCCCGTTCTATCCAACCAGTACGGTACCTTTTTTTAACTGTTTTTTTTTGCGTTTTTGGCTAGAATAACGAAGTGCAACTTCACGTTGGGTGGAAATTTGAGCGATATTAATTTCATTCGTTCATCATTTTCCGGAACCAACAAGCCGGAACTGGCGGATTTTTGCTGCTTAGTTTCCTACTTTTAGAATACATCCCGTCCCGCCGGTAAGCTGATGCCGTGTGAGCTGTAGAATCACGCCCGTATTCGAAGCAGCTCCTGCAACAATTGCAGTATTTGGTGCACAATTTCATCGCGACTCGTGAGACTTTTCGCATCACCAACAACGCGAAACCCTTGACGTATCGTGCCTCGATTCGCTCGGCTGCACGCTTATAATTTTCCATATCGCACAAACCATTCAGCACAATTTTATCCACCAACTTATGAGCAATGTGACTCCCAACAACAATGTAACTGAATTTATATTTTTGGAGCCTGGTTGACTGAGACAGTGCTGGGCCTCGTTGGAATGTTTTGCCGGATTGTGTGTACCGGTTGGGCGGCTTTTCAAATGGCCCGGAATCGGACTCGGGTAACAAGTGACGCTGAAGGACTGAATGTGATTATTTATGGTTTCATATGCAAATACTGTGCGATATGGAGTCGGGTGAGGCAGAAGTTGCCAGGGAGCGGGCTTATTGTTATGCTTATGGATCGATCATATCGTGGCGGACAGGCAGGCTGACGACTGGTGACTTATTTATATTCTAATCTAGTACAGGGAAAGTGCCTCACGGACAGGCTTTGTTTGGTCTTGTTTTTATGACGACTTCCGGTGTTGGTAATGAGTATTTTTAAAACATAATAGAACAATACGATTGTGCTAATGGTAGTGTACGATCGACATCGGGCTGATTATTTATACTTTTTTAAAACTAGAAATCTGAATATCCGGAGACTGGACATGGCAAAAAAATAGAAAACTTTTGTCAAAATATATTTAACTTCAAACCACCAATAGAAACCTGTCCTGAAGCTCCTCTCCGATATTGCTTCTACCAGCTCACCTAGCGATCGCAATTCTCGGAAAGTCACGGAGCACAAAATTTAGCCAAAGAATTCGCCCCTTTTCCCGACAAGACCCCTTGCAGCGACCAGGGTTGTCATTGTTCATGCTCCTGCAAAAAAAAGCGAAGGAAAAACATTGCGAATATACGGACCGGTTAGAAATATGAAATAATTATCTTCCGTCGAGGACACCCCAAAATTGCACAGCCATCCTTCCAGGCATGCTTTACAACTCTTTCCGAGAGATTCTGTACCGTTTTGTGTGAAGAACCGTTGGGTGCTTGACCTTGCCCCTTTTTTTGTTGGCTGTCTCTGCCCCGGACGAAAGAGCTGTAATTGCCGTACAGGACTGGCACTGTAAATCATAGGAAGAGTGATCGGTTCGTCCAAAGTTATGAAAATGTCCAGAAGAAAAGGGGCCTTGTGCTGGATGGCCGAAGCAAGACACCTCATCCACAGAAGAACGCCCGCACAGAAGCTACCTGAATGAGGCTGAAGAGCTCGCAAAAGGAGTGAGCTCGAAAGGCTTTATGGCACCCACCAGAACCCCGAATGTCGGGTCGGGACGTAAAACCAAAAGTCAATATATCATCATTTTTGAATTGGTTCGAACCGGGAGTGTTCAATGGGACGGCTTTGTTTTCATTTTTTTCCCCCTCTTCGTTAAATGATCTTCAGGATCCCTTTTTCCTGCATGCATCCCAAAGCTTGGTGGTTGGTTAATGAACGACCCAGAGGAACCCTCTTCTCTCGGTTCGGTGTAGGGTTGGATGCTGAAGGTTTATGACAGTTTGCTTCGTACGCTTTCATTCTTACGGATTGCTAAATCTGCAGATAGGTACCGCTACCTGTCCGGACTTTCGCAGCCCGTTAGAGAAGCACGTGGTAAACCGGGACTCCGGGACTCCCAGGTCAGGAAGGATATCGCAGGAAAAAGGTGGAGGAAAGGATGAGCAACACACATTTCTTACCCGGTAGGGTGTCGTTTGTTTTGGAGGTAATTAGTTAATGCAGAACATAAATTTTTCTAATTATTTGTTATTGCTCGTTTGTTGCCGGGTTTTAAAAGCTGAGACTCGTCAACAAATTCCGCCCCGTTTATTTTTTGTTTGCTTTCGCCTGTGCTTTGGAAGGGTTTTCGTTGAAGATTGGGTTGAAATGGGTTGGGTTTTTTTCCTGGAAATATTCTGGTAGCAGTAAGGATAATTCATCTGTTATTAATATAGTTGAGGGAAGGAATATTCTTCGTGCAAGAACTTTACAGCTAAAACAGTTAAAATTTATTTGCTTTTTTGCAGCTTCCAAACGTCTCTGAGAACGATTTTCAGATCGATTTGTTTGCAATAAGAGATTTTATCTCAAGCAATCATCATCAGTATAAGCCCAGAGTCAGCCTGATCCAAAGGGCAATCGTATAAGATAGATTTCGGCTCATTGGTTGAAGCCATCTTATTGAAGTTTAGTTTATGAATATGACTTATACTTAGTTTACAGATTGCTTCAATATATTGGTCCTCTAGAACACGGATGTTTTCCACTCTTGAAGAAGGGTCTGCGCCCATTGTTGGTGGAATATGATACAAGAATATGAACTTGTGACGGCAGATGTGACAAAATCAAGCAGCGTTTGTATAAGCTTTGTGTGATGTACGAGAACTTAAAAACCCTTGAAGAAAACAAAGTAGTGTACAAACTATAAAAGAGAAGTCATCAAATTGTAAAAAGTCGATCTTGCTCGTTTTACGGTCCAGCTCACGATCTAGCTCGTTAAATCCGGACATCAAATTTCATCCGGACCAGCTTCCCGTGCCCAGGACTTTCTTGCTACAAATAAAATTAAGCCAAGGAGTGCCAGAAATTGGCATAACGAGATTTTTCAAGTTGGTAGAGCCAAACGAGAATAAGCCCGTAAAATCTTCTCATATGCCCTGAAGGCCTAAGGAGACCCGGTTACCAATAATTTCAAATAGAGCTGGCAGAAGTCGTTTATTTACCTTACAGCAAATAGCTCTAAGAACTCTTGTAATAGGCCAGGAGGCATTGGCGGATTAACCTAGGAGCAGAAGGACCGGCCGCCCGGGGGGGCCTCGTCGACGAGGGAAATCCTGGGAAACACATTAGGGTCTTAACTGCCATTTCGCTCGCGGCCTCCAAAGACCTTAATCCGCCACTGCCAGGATATCTAAACGGCTTTAGTCGCTGATAACCAAATCAGATCAGTTATTGTTCTTCGAATTATTTACACTGCAAAATTGAAAACAGGACCCAGAAGAGACAAACTGTGGTGCATCAGACGTTTCTCCGAGCTATAAGATCATAACACATCCGGTGGACCATAAAGAATAGTCGATAATAAGCGAACTAAGCGATTAGTTTGAGTGACATCCCTAGACTCTAGTTCACCAAGATGTAGGTGCTCAACTAGAGAAGAAATTATTTTATCCACAGGGGGTCTGATGTGCTAAACCTAACCCGGCTACAACCTTGGTGAAATGTTTGGATGAGCGTTGGCATAGAGATGTGAAACACTCAGCTAAGGATTGGTTAAGCGCTTAGTGGAGACTCCAGGATAATTAGAGTTCAATTTCCTACCAAAAATTAACTCAGCTGTAGGAAAACTAATTTAGAGACTTATTGCTTGCACCTTAACTATTCTGTTTGGTAAGAAGAACTCTTCTTGTTGGCACATTCCTCGGACTAGTTAATTGCTCGCTTGAATGCATTTAAGATATCTTCCCAGTAGAAAATAACCCAGTTACCAAGTGAAGAGCCGCAGTAAAGATCGCAATGTCAAATGTTACGTCGCTCATGGCAATCGACCCGGCAATAGAACCTAACTCCCCAGTTTTAGAACCTTTGCCACAAATCGATCAAGAGTCGAGAAATTGGAGGAAGAAAAACCCTCCCCCCTTCGGAGTTATCGAACCAATTATCGAACCGATATATGGTACCCAGGGCGGCCGCTGAACGCGTCGGTATTGTAATTTTGTGCAATTAATTAACCAAAACTCGACCCGTATCGAAGATAATTTTCCCCCTTTTCTGCCCAACAACACCCATGCCATGAAGCTGACCACGGTGTGAAGTGTGCAAATTTCGCACTGGGCACGTATGGAACAACACTAAGAACCAGACCGGAGGAGTTTGCTGGTGGTGCGAATTACGTACCCGGGAAGGCCACAGGAAGCGGAGCGGACGGCAACCGGCAGCAGCCTTCAATTGCTGCCATTTGAGCTGCCACCAATTTCTGTCTGATTGCTGTCACTGTCAGGGCAGGCTTCCAAACCCGCTCCGGGTGCTCCGCGATCCAACCGGAGCTTCTATTGCACAAACGATTGTGCAAAACGCGGTCCCAAACAACCAAACAGACACCAGATGGTCCGATGGATGAATTAACCAATCTCGCGCTTCACAGCTCGCTCAAACGCTGGGGAGCTCAATTTTAACTTCCACCCGTCACCTCAATCGTCCACCTCCCGGGAAGGGCCGGTCCCCCCAGACATACAGTCACACAGTTTGTCATTATGCTAGGGCCACCTGTTGCCCTGTTCGCTGCATCGTTGTTCGCAGCTCACAATCAGCTCCCCCACCCCACATCCAGCCATCTCCCATATCGCCGGCGATCGTGGATCGAATGATATTCTAAATACAATAATTACGAAATTGAAAATTTATTTACAATCGTTTAATACACCAATTGAGCTTCAATGAAAATAACTATCATTACGCGTCCCGGGAAACCGCTTGGCGAATATCTGACGGACTCGTCGTTGGTGCGTTGGACCTGGGAAGCACAGGCTGGGCACAGTTTAGCAAGTGGCTGTTTATTTGAGGATGAAGCACAAAAAAAAGCTGCAGCCATAAAAGCACCCAACAAAACATGATACATGTTCCAGCTTTGTTTGAGGCAAGTCTAGAATTCATTTTAAAACTGTCATAAAGCTTTAAAACCGTCCTTCCCAGCTAATTAAAATCACCCACCGCGAAGACGATTAAATTGGCAAAAAAAAGGCTCAAAAGCTCACCCATGTTGAGAGAAGAACTTATTTATTTTGTTTCCTAACTCCTGATGTCCGATGACTTGACGGAGAGTCTCGAAGAGTCTAGAAGTCTTGGGCCTGTAAAACTTGTGCGAATTGCAAGCGTGTTCAGGAAGAAGGCAGAGAAACCATACCACGCACTCGGTTCTGCCAAAACTTTCCAGTCCGCTGACTGCGGCTGAGGTTTCACAAACAGCAAGATGGGCAAACGATTTCAAGATGTCTTCCAATTTGTACACCATATTTTATGTATGAAAAGCGAGCGATTTTATGTGGCGATTGAGGGCGAACGGCACTACCCTGCAGAGCAGCAAGCACGGAGCCGAGAGCCAGCGGGGAGGTTACAAGTCCGTTCCCTTTTGATGGAACACACAGTTCCGGCTGAGCTGTGCTCGTAGCTTCGTCTACAATTGGCCCACAAGAGTGGATAATTTGCTTTCCTTCCCGGTGCTTCTCACCGCTCCATTCCGTGGACACTCGTGCTTTACAATCTGGGACAGCCCTTACCGAGCAGACGGAACACAGCCCCAACGCATGGGGAAAACTATTGTGGGCCGGGCGGCTGGGGAGTTATATAAATGAATCGGGTTTGGGGGCCGGATGGGTTGAAGATGGCAACGCTGGAATAACATAAGTCGCCGTAAAGATCACTGATCGCAAACGATGTTGATGGTTGGTTGATTCTGAAGTTGATTGATATCTTTGATGCAGAAACAGTTTTCCATCAGGTTGAATAAATGGCAGTAATGGTTCCGTGGGGGGGGGGGGAGGGGGGTGAATGGAGGGTTGGTGGATGAACGCAGAGGGGAAGCTAGTCCGTGGTACAAATATTCTTCTCACGTTTTGGTTTTGGGTTGAGATGGCCATGTAACGTTTAATATATCTAGCTGTACATTACCAGTTCATACGAAAGCAAGCATCAGTCAGTAATGTCTAAGATTGATGGAATAATAATATAATTTTTACATATTTCATTTTTAGAAATTGGATGATGGACAGCAAAGTTTTAAGGACCAGTTTCAATTTCACCAGACTCAATTTAGACGACCCAAGAGAACTCAGTTTTCTAATGGGAAGTTCTATAAGTATTTATAGATTTTTTTCGACATAATAATTTTGACAGTTGACCTAAATCTTTCAGAAATACTGTCAAAAGTAGACCAGAAGCCACAGGGATCCCTATTAAAATTTAAGTAAAACAAAGCCAAAAATGGAAGACCTAGATCTTGTGAGATTTAAATGTCAAAGAAGAAATGAAAACAACAAATAAGTGGTTACTCTACTCCGAAGAGCATATAAATCTTTATTCATAAAAATGGTGAATTTTAATTGATTACCTGATGTGTTGAGTATAAATCTTTTAATCATTAAGAAAAATTAAATTAAAAAAGGGAGGCCAATGTTTCCAAATCCAATAGTTTAATATTTACAGAGTTACACACGGCAGGACTGGCGCTCAAATCCCACCTAGGCCGTTCTCCCATATTGAAGACTGATTATCCAACTATGCGGTATCAATAAGACTAGTAAGCCACAAATGGCAGGCCGGACCAAAGCGGACGTTAGGCCAAGAAAGAAGATGAAGGAGAATATTTGCAGAACATATCATACATAGGTTAAGATACTTCTTAAGCTCTTTTGTTTGGGAAATAATGTATTTAAACCATGACTTAATCGTTTTTATTCAATTTTTAACAGAATTCAACTTGCTGTTGTATTTCAAGAAATTTGTAGAACTTAGCCTTGCGAGTAAGACTAACGTGCCACAGATTCATGAAGTAACTTTAAATTATTTTAGGCTTCTCTGAATATCATGGGAAATTTAATAAAAGCATTTTTTTAATAACAAATGGGCTTAAAAACCTTGTGTACAGTTTTCATTGTTCAGCCATTTGGAAATAGCAGCAAACAATTCTTCCACTACGATTGAATATAAGCAATTGATTCAAATGCTTGTGATTATTTTGTTTCTTGAAAAGTGAGTTACAAAATTACAAGGGCTTTATTTCTTTCGACTTTTATTTGTTAAGTTATTTGCTAACCTTACAACAAAAAAACACTGCAAAAAATATATGATTTATGGGCCACTTCCCGAAGACATTTAATATTATAGAATTTTAGTTGAGAATTACGATAGTTTTCTTGTACTGTTGAAGCGTTTAGTAAATGATTTCTTATTGGTTTATTGGTAAAAAAAAATAAAAGTATCCGAACAAAAATAATACCACAACAAATTGATGGAAGATGGAAGTAATAAAAACAAGGAAACCTAACACTATCCTAGAATTGATTCAAGCAGTTCGATAAGAATTATCACTACAGCAAGCAAAACAAGCTAGCAATTAATCGTTCAACAAATTGCTTATCACATATGGAAATCAACATTGACAAACGAGTGAACGAGGGCGCGATCGTTATCGTTCGAAACCGATGATCAAATTCAAATCGAGTGCTTGTACCGATTACAGCTAGCTCTAATCATTCTCGAGTATCGATTTCTCTGTCCCGTGGTACGTGATAGCTGAAAGCCAGAGAGTAATTTAATTTTTAATACACTTTACATACCCGTTGATAGCAAATGTCCAGCAAAGCAAGTTCTCACCGGTTAGAAAAAGTGAAGCAGAGATAGAAGAAAAAAAATGGCAGGTAACGAACACCGAGGGCCGGACCTTGAACGAAATGTGTACCATAAATCGTGACTAATTAGATCAATTAATATATGCTCGTAATTAATTATGCACCGGCCAATTAATTTATGCATGATGGAAAGCTATTGGAAGCTGAAGTCCGAACTCTCCGATGGGTACTCATGCCCAAGACTCTGCCATAAGGGGGGGTTGTTTGGTTGTGCAAAAAAGTGCAGCCATGTGACGCCAGTGTGTCGCGAAACGAAACACGTTACACGCCGATGCAGATGCATCTGTTTGCTGTGTGTTTGTGGTACTTTTGTTTTTCAAAAAGAAACAAACAAAAAACCTGTGCAAGCCGGATTGTGTTCACCTTCTTGGGTTGCAGCCAGGGGTTTTTGTCTAGCGTCGGAGCTCGGGAGAGATAATCACTACCGCCGCCGCCGCGTAGAGGAGGGAACTTCACATTATTTGTCTCTTTAAAATGCTCATGTCTCCATGGCTCCCCAGAAAGGGGCGTGAAAGGATGTGCTGGTGTGCAACCAACCAGCCAACCAACCAAGATGCAGTTACCGGGCATGTATTATGCACCCACCTTGGATGCATCGATGCATCGCCGCCTTGCCATACAAATTACCAGATTTGTATCATTATTATGACTGACACTGATTTGCATGAAATAATAGCCCACCGAACCATGGCTATCGATCGTGGTGCGCTCCAAGGATTGGAAGATAAATTGTCCATAGTGTACGGGTTTACATGCGAGAAGAACTACACCAGCAAGGGGCCGACCCAACCCACCCGCATCAGGCTGGAAGGACACGATCCACCGGTTCACGATCTCACGAGGAAGATCCGCGCGCCAATGCTAAGCGATGTGCCCGGTTGTGCATACGCCGCTGGAATGCAAGTGGACATTGCTGTGGAAATTGCGTACGTTCTCGAAAGGGTTTTGTGTTGCGCGACAGTCTGCGGCAACAATGTCTGCGTTTAAACGTACGGTCAAAGTAGAACAAGTGTCTGGTAGGTGTGAGGGATGACATGCGAAAGCTAGACGAATCATCAGTATGGATCGCTTTCGCTTGATCTTGGTGGCATCGTCTACATAGGCAGCGGTCGGGGTTTGATTTGTTTTGCAAAAGGATACCCAATGTGCATGTCAATTCGCTTATATCCTATTACTATCTGACCGGCGATCAGACAACCGTTAGTTTTGTTAACGGACTTTATGAGTGATATATCAGTGGAATGAATAACGCTGGAATCAAGCTGAATGTATGTGTTGAGTTTGTGACGCTTAAACGAAATCTTCGAGCTATTTTGAACTATAGAGACCTACAGAATGGGGAAAGGAATTTAGGAGTGCTGTCTACATTCACCAGTTTCTCATCAAGAAGAATAATTCTAGACCTCAACAAGTAGTAAGTAAACTTTGAACTGTATTAAGAAAAAAATGGACCTCTTGATTCAGAAGGCTTCTAAATGGGATGAACGAATGCTTTTGCACAATATCTTTTGCATAATATCCCCTTGGATAAGGTCCCTTTTAAGAAATATCTTGGATGAGATTCCCTGGAGGAGATTTCTTGGACGAGGTTCCTTGGATGAGATCTCTTGGATGAACGAAGTTGCTTGGTCCCTCTAGAGGTCCCCTAGAAGAGGTCCTATGGACTAGGTTTCTTGGATGAGGTCTCTTGGACGAAGTCTTTTCAATGAGATCTATTGGACGAGGTCCCCTGTATGAGATTTCTTGGACGAGGTCCCTTGGATGAGATCTCTTGGAAGAGATCCCTTCGACAAAATCGTTTGGACGAGATCACCTAGCAGAGGTCCTATGGACGAGGTCCCTTGGATGAGGCCTATAGGATGAAGTCTCTTCGATGAGATCTCTTGGATAAGGTTTTTCGGATGAGGTCTTTTGGATAAGGTCTCTTGGACGAGGTTTATTGGACGAAGTTTGTTGGGGTCTCTTGGACGGTGTCTCTTGGACGGGGTCTCTTGAACGGGGTCTCTTGAACGGGGTTTCTTGGACGGGGTCTCTTGGACGGGGTCTCTTGGACGGGGTCTATTGGACGGGGTCTCTTGGACGGGGTCTCTTGGACGGGGTCGCTTGGATGGGGTCTTTTGGACAAGGTCTCTTGGACGACTTCTCTTAATCACTTAATTGCAATTAATCACTTAATTTTAAGGACAATCTCTCTCCAAACAGGGAAGGACCCCCTCGAGCTTTGCTAACCCTTGAGTCCCTTCGTGCTTTGAGATCCAGGTAAGCTAACTCATAGTGGCGGAATTACAGAAGAATTACATTCATTAAAACCAAGTGACCTAATAGATCTGTTTTTTATAATAAATATTTTGATTTTTTACATCTCCTGCCACTAGTTGCGTAAAATGATGGCTTAGGAAGATGCTTAGCTATCAGAAGATAACGTTTATTCATTCAAAAGGCAACAACTCCTTCCAAAACTCTGAATGAAAAACGCCCTGAAGTTAAGAATTTTTACAATTTTTCTCCTTTTTCCCGTCTGCAATCCATCAACATCGATTGCAACTCGGCCCTCATTACGAAAGCAACCGTTTCTCAGGCCCATCGTTTAGTGATCTCGTAACACGACGGCGGCTGTAATTTATTTATTTAGCCTTCTTCTTTTCCCATCGCCACATCTATGCGCGATCGTCCCCGTCAGTGTTGGTCAGTTTTCGGTCGCGATCAGCCTTTAATTTGCACCACCACCACCACCACCAAGTCAGTCGGTCGAACCAAAATTTTCCCAGATTCCGTTTCCTTCTCATGGCTGTCAAAAGTCCGGCTACGGGTACGGTCGGTTCTAGCCCCGGCCGACGGGCGGCGGAATTGCGAAAAGGAACGCCACTCAGGAGAAGCATTTATCGTTTTATGCCGTGTTTTTTCCGTTTTCGCAATCATCGAAATCACACGAAGTCCAAACCCATCAATTGCAAAACTCCAGCTCGAAGCTCCAGCAGTTCCAGTGCTCGCTACCTCGCCCTCTTGCTGTTCAGTGTGAATGGGGTTCGGTACACTCCGATCTGTCTGTCTGTCTTTCTGTAACTCTCGTTGTGTGTGTGTGTGGATGTGGGTTTGACGAATGCAATTTTACAAAAATGCTTCTCGCTCACCCCGTTCAGCTGCACTTTATTCGCTGCCCTTCCTTTTGGCTGGGGCCCTGTTTTTTTCCTTCTCATTCCAGCTTTGTTTTAAGTCTTATTTTGCATACAGGCTCATTTCATTCGATTGCATTTTATTGCTATTATTACAGCGAGCGAAACGTGTTTATATCAATTTGAATCCCCGAGTGGCCGCCACTCGTTTGATGGACATCATGGCTGCGAGATTCCCGCCGAACGTCGAGGAAGGGAAGCCATTTTGGCACCCGGGCCTCACGGAAGAATGGGGCGTTGGAAATGGGGTGTCGGGGCCGCGGACTTGACTGACCGGGACCACAACTGGGATTGTTTCTCGCCCGTTCGGTGCAACGCTTTGCTTCTATTTATTTTCGGTTTGGTTCATCAACTCCATGCTTGAGACCTGCCCTTACTGAGGAACGGGAACCGGCAGAGACCAGAGAAGGGGCAAGATAACTAGCGATGGATTCTTTATATTACTACTTCCTGCAATTATGAATGAATATATAATTTGAATGCTGTCCAGAGCCGTAACCAAACAGCTCTCCCGCTCTCTCACGTGCTCACCCGATACCGGCTGGCCGGGGCCGGATATTCCGGACTGGGAACGGCCCACCCCGTGTTGGGCGAAGGCCAGCCGATTCGACTTTTGAATGAAGTATAAATCGATTGATTAAAAATAAAACTGTTATTATTTACAACCATTCGCCCGTGTTCGGTGATCTCTCTCAGGAGCGAAAGAGAGAGAGAGAGTGTGTGAAGGGGATTGCTCTTGGTTCGGTATTTATATTTATTTGTATTGTGTGTGGGTATTGGTTTTTGCCTTTTACTAGTGTTTCGACATTTTTATGCTCGAACCACCCACACCCTGGGTGAGGGCCTTAGCCCCCCCCCCCCGCTTGAAGCTGATTTTCGTGTCGTTTTGCAATGCTGACCGATCATGCATTTTTTTCTGTTCTGTTCGACAGTGATCAATCGGATGATCGGCATGGCATCTATGTGACCGTGCCTTGCGTGCCGTGACTGTCTATTGTCAACTGTCAGTGGGCTAGGGACGTCAGATCTGCTTGTCAGTCGTGGTGGTGAGGATCGATCGAGCGGCTAGGTAGGAGGTAGGGAAATTAATAATAATAAGCTTTTAAATCAATTTTCATTTCCAGCCTGTTCGGATGGAAATGTAACCTGTCAAGCGTACGGACAGGGCATAATGGGCACGAGAATGGTATTTATGGTGCGCCCGGAATAAATAGGCCACGGCGCTGAGCTGCGAGAGAAGCGGAACAGCAACGTAAGTCACCGGTTGATCTTGCTTTACGAGTTTGAAGATATGTGGGGAAGGGTTTATCTGGGTCGAAATAATTTATTGGGATAAGTCTATTGGTACGAACGATTGAAATAGTTTGGAGTGATCATACGAGGAACACAGCTCTGTAATAAAACTTTCAATCTGAATCGAACAACTAAACAAACTTAAAGTGGGCTCTCATCGGGAGACACCTGGGATAAGGATTGCTAAAATTAGAGTTTCTTCTTCTTCTTCCTTGGCACTACACAACCTCGAGAGGTCTTGTGGCCTACCATTTCTGGCTCTCTGTGACTTGATTTTCTTCTTCTTCTTCTTCTTTGGCACTACAACTTCGAGAGATCTCGGCCTGCCATTTCTGGCTTTCTGCGACTTTATTTTACCCGTAAGCAAAGTTAGTCAGCCCTGCATATGGGGAGACGGTCTGGATGAGATTTGAACCCTGGTCCTATCGTGTGAAGACCGGCGCCGTTATCGCTTCGGCCACCGAACCGCCCCGATTTTACCCGTAGTAAATTAGTCACAGCCCTGCGTACGGGGTGGCGGTCTGGATGGGATTTGAACGCCGGTCCTGCTGTGTGAAAACCGGCGCTGCTGCCACTTCGGCCTACGGAGCCCGCCTCAAAATTAGAGTTTACCAGCTTCAAAATCAAGCGTTTCATTCAAAAGCTCTACTTTTATAATTTGAAGGGTCCAATAAAATACTAAAGTTGGTAATTGTACTCGGCATCGATGCTACCGAGAATACATAAACAATCCTAAACTCCAAACGCCAAATGACTTATTTTTCCAACTTCTATCTGTACCCTGGATTAAACCTCTCCTCGCCCGAGCAACTCACTCAAGCACATATTCTTTGTCGTATTAAGCCTTATAATTATTATGCACATCACCGTTGCCTTTCAAAATATTATCAAACAAAACCCGAAACTTAATACCATTGCTGGCACACTGCCAGCACAATGCAAACGGCTGCAATCGCCAATTGATCAGGTCAAGTAGGTCGACCCATTAATATCGACCAGCCATTAAGGGTGTTCGACCGCTGCCGTGGAAATCATTGCGCAAGTTAATATTTTATGTAAACGACCCACAACGAACGACGAACGACGTGTATTGATACCCTCTGCCAAAAGTCCGATCGAGGGTGGTGAGCAATGTAAGCGTACGGTGAAATTACAATAATTTTGAACCTCATTTCCTGGTGCATGGGGGAGAACGGTTGCATACAGTCGACATTGCGCAAAACATTGAGCCATTATTCAAAATGTAACGCCGCTTGCGAGACGGTTTGAAAAGGGGCCACGCACGTCCGTCCTAATGTGCATAACTAATATCGATATCATGCGGCATTAATGCGTCGCATATAATAATGGGTATGGACAGGCAGTTCTAGTTGGCGACCTCCGGCCGTGGCAGTAATTAAGGGACAAAACGAGCAGCAGCAGCAAGAACTACGGCCATGGCTAATTGTGCAAACATGATGAATAGATGAGCAGCACCCCATTCGTTGTTGCGTTATGCCACGAGCCCTGCTGAGGTCCAAAGGCAAAACGGCGGTGTTCACGGACGGACGGTGTGACCTGGAAGGAGGCCGCTCTGACCATGTTGGAGAGCATGTAGAGGCGCGCGCGTAACGATGCGTCTTGGTCGCCTCTCGGTGGTCGCCACCGGTCACCATCCAACAATGGCCATCTACGGCACGACGATGTTTGTCGCTGACTTACAAATATGACTGTTATGACACATTTGCACCACTGCACCGCATATGGCTTAATAAATTATGTAAAACACATTTTATTACCTAGAAAATCACTGCTCGTCAGTGTGCGGACTGGACGGGTTCGGACCGGTGAGCCCCCGTCCAGCGGACGGTTGGTACAGTTTCGCTCGATATGGGCATACGCATTACGCTGCGGGTGCGCACCTTGCGACCTGGCATGCGATCGTTCGTTCGGCCCAGCGCTCATCCATCCAGTTGGAGATCCGATCCGAGTCGTCTGCGTAGAAAAATCTGTACCACACGATACCCATATCCGGGGATATCCCCTGTTTTGGACCGCCGGAATGGAATGCATCGGAGACGGACGGACTGCAGACGGTGGCTGCAGACGCGTGCTACGCCGTGAGTGTGATTATTAGTTTTGTATTATTAGTGCAACCGTACTTTCGATTTTGCCTCCCCGCAGAGAGACTGCATAGCTGTGCGTTCTGTGCGTCACGCATGGTTTATCCACGCGGATCCCACTCCATTAGTGGAGCCCCCAAGCTACCCGAGTCAACCGTCCCGTGTTTGGGGGCCATATCGGTATGATCGGGTTCGATTACCCGGACCGCTCGATTTGGAGTCTGGTACCTGGTGGTTTTGCCTCACGGTAGGCTAGATAGATATGCATCTGTTTGTGCGTTGTGACAGTTTGCAGGCTTTCCCCTTTTACGGGACGGTGGGAGATTATTTGCGGAAAATATACATACACTCCCGGGGGTGAAGTCTGTAGCTGATTAGTATCTTCCCCGGAAGCGACAGGCCGGGGACGGTTCGATGGTTCGACGGTGTTACGAGGTGCTGGTATGCGCTAATGGTTTGACAGAAATCTGTAGCACCTGATAAGATGATACATCAGCTGGGACGGTTTTGTACGCATGTTACGGAATAGGGAGTGTGGGCTACGTGATGAGATAGAAAAAGGGGTGTTACATGTGTTAGTTTTAGCTGTGGATATGTTACATGAACTTTGGGAGTTAATAGTTGTAAAAGATGCTATCGTTTTTGATAGCGATTCAATGTGACTTAAACTTGCTATCAGCTATTTTTTTAAGCAAGGGTGAAGCTGAGACATAATTAATGGTATTTTAAGTCCTGAGCAATTCATTTTTGTCAGAATACGCTTTGAGTTGGGATTTTGTTCGAAAATCGCTGGAAGATGCGCTTCGTCTAGACTGACTGTTATTATGACAGTCCAAGCGCCATATACATAATAGAAACTAAAGGTATTTATTGGCCAAGTAAAGTATAATGTTACCGAGGGTCTTCAATATCTGCTTTGAGGTTTCGGAGATGAACTAGTAATGTTCAATGTGAATTGCCCACGTCAGCATGCGCTAGAAAGTATGAAAGAGTACCGTCCTTCATCTCAGTCCTTTAGAGTAGTATTAGGAGACTCGGGATGGAAGATTCGAATTGGATTGGATCCTAAATGAAAGATTCGAATCGGATTGGATCCTAAATGACAGATTCGAATCGGATTGGATTCTAAATGACAGATTCAAAACCGATCCAAGTTCAAATGGGCCTCGATTGAGATCCGATTATGATTCTACCGAGAGAGATACGGAATCGGATTTTGAGATTCGGATCGCTACTGGAATCGGGATCAGAAGATTTGAATCTCTACTGGGGATCATTTTTCCCATCACTACCTCAGAGACGTCTTGAAATATTCTAGTTCATCTGGGATACCCTGTAGGAGCTTAAACTATCATTCTTTTTATCAAGTTTATCTGCCTTATGTTTCAAATTGTCCCCAAAAGGTTCAGTAGCAAGGAACTCGAGTCAGGTACTTTGAGGTAACTATTAGAACATATAAGTCTGTTATTGACTTATTGAGGCCGTCTAGGTCTCTAAATTCTCTAGGTCTCTCTAGGAATCGGCGACCAGGTGGTGAGGTAACAACGACACACTGGGGTTCAAATCTCATCCAGATCGATCCCCGGTAGACAGGAATGACTACGTTAGGTCGTTAGGTCAAAGAAGAAGAAGAATAAGGACTATAAATTCTGCAAATCATATTGCTGAGACGGCTTGTTACAGTTCACGTAGAGGACAGATTATTTCTCAATAATATTAAGACTCGATTTAGTCAATAAGGAGTTTTCAGACCACCCATCCTAGGTAGAATAAGATTTAATTTCAAAGCGTGTTGGAAACGGTTCACTCACAACTAAACCATACTTAAAATGGCAAAAAAGTAGTCTTCAAACGACTTTACGTCCAAAACCATCTGTCCGCAAATTAGCGATCAATTTAAGCACCCTCCCACCCGTTCTATTCATCCACGGTACACAATTGACATTACGCAAAATCCGTTCCCGCTCGTTTCGTGTGAATGATTTATGATCGCATTCGGTTGGTTCCGCTGCCAGATTGTTGCTTGCAGTTCAGGCCTGCTTTCTGCTGAGCTCATGGTGGAAGTCACCTCATAAATTTGTTAGTAACTTCATGCTGTGTTTTTGATGGATTTAATAGTTCCGCTGCACAGACATATCGAGACTGGGGAACTGGGGAAGAACAACAAAAACAAATCCTTCCTCCTAGCTTGTATGCAAATTCCTTCCAACCGTGCAGACACCGAGCTCACCTGCCAATCGCGGAAAACCACAAATTTGTGCGGTATCATGGTGCCGGCAGCCAACCGGGTGGTAAGTCACGCAATCAACCTAAGCGAACCACTTTGATGTACAAATCAAATCAAAGCCAACGTTCACCTTCACCACATCCTGTTATTTGGGGGAGTAAGTGTTTTTTTCTTTTCGCTCTACCTTGTTGGTGTGTGAGCCGTCAAGTACGTTGTTTAAACGCGCCCTTACCTTAATCTAATAACAGGCAGCGTTGAAAGGACCTCCACCTCACCGGAAGTCAGCGAGTTGATTGGAAAATGCCGTCTGCCGTAAAGGCGCTTGTTGGAAAATATGAAAAATTGCCCTCGCATGGTACTGGCTCGTTGATGGGGTAGGAACGTTTTGGTAGGAAAACCCTTGGAACACCAAAAAAAGGGTGCTACTTCCACCTTTCCATGGAGCGTTCTATCTGTTTTGTATATTTTTATAGGGACTTTTCGCTCTTCCTGCGAAGGGGAGGAATGTTTTTTTCTTCCTTCACCCACGCGATTGGGGCCCACAAGCACGCACGATAGTACCTTCCGGTCGGGTAATTGAAGGCACGCGGCCCGTGTTTATGAAACAAATAAATAATAAATTCATGCTCACTCGAACCCCGACCATAATTGACGGGTTATTAACGATCCGGCGTCCGGGGGGGGGGGGGGGGGGGGGGGGGGGGTGCAATCAGACGAACGAAACCCGAGGTTGAGCTGGTGTAATGTGTGATGAGTGATATGATGGAAAATTGATCTGCCCTGACGTCGAGTCGACAGACGTCCAGAAGTAGCAGGAGCACGAGCCTTCCCAACAAACGAGTACAACAAACAGATGGTTGACTGTTTTTGCTTGGGTTTGTGGGAATGCTGGCGATGGAGATGGACTAGGTAGGGCGCATGGGGAAAACTTTATGAACTCCAACACCCATCACTGTGGTCATAAATCAAGCGATGAGCACACACACACACTCAGTGCCGTCTGCTGTTGGCTGCTCGTACGGACGGACGGCCAGCCGCCGTAAACCGCCAACCCGAGGCACACGCTTGTTTACAGATTTGAAGTCGAAATTATGTTTATTTCCTCATTACATTATTGTGCACCAGATAATATAACAACGGGTTCACAGTGTGTCTGTAAATAAATACGGTCCCATAAATCCCACCCCCTTCTCCCTTTCTAACTCCCTTCCCAACCAACCAAGTTCAGCCACGCTTCTCTTCGAGTGCGCTGCTTATTCTAATAATTTTTGGCCCATTTTGACGGGTCGGTGTTAGGTCCCCGCCGACTCCACCACGATCTTCGGCCAGTACGCAATCTTGTTGCGTCTGTCTGTTTACCTCATTATTTCGCCCGCGGCCCAAAACGGCATCCCTCTACGGATGCACATTACCATCCGGGAGAGCTTCCGGGGTCGGTCGGTGTGCATAAGCGTGAATTCCGTCGGGCGGGAAAATTCGGAGTGAGAAAAATGAGTGGAATAAAATAAATTCCCTCACCCACCTCGATCGACTTCTTGCGCGCGAGACTCTCCAGACGCGCACTGGCCTCCGGTTGGCGACGCGCTGGCGCAACCACAAACATGCGCTAGCTGTGCCAGCCACCGTTTTCGTGTGGTTTTGATTCGATTCTCGCGTAACGGAAAACTATCGTGAATTTCTGTTTTCTTTCTTTTCTTTCCTCGCACCAGGAAAAGCTGTTCCGAGATTTTGACGCGCGTCTCGTGTGAACGATTTGTTTCTTGTCAGAAATAACAACAATGGTCATCACTGGCCGGTGAGGTTTATCTGGGGCGCTCGTACGCATCTCGGAGTTTGCTGGAACGATCGTTTACGTTACGATTTATGGTTATGTATATCTAGTTTTAATAGGTTTTTAAAATATAATTCCAAATTTTGAGCAACCAAACACGTGGGGGTTTCTGGTGGAGGGGAGGGATATGGGGGGAAAGGTTCGGTGGTGTTGATGTGTTGGTGATGGTCTCTGAGTGATGGAAGCATTTCCGTGCGATGTGTGGCTGTGTTTTGTTTTGCCGTTAAGCTGACGGATGACGGGGCAGCTATCAACAACAACGCTCTGCTGGGGAACAGGCGTTCATTCATTGAATTCATAAACCCGTCTTATGGCAATTCGTTTTTTTTATGGCAAGTGTTTTAATTCACAAGAATAAAAACACTCTTGTAAAACATTTATTTCAATTGGAGTCTTACAAGGAGTGAGATCTTATAAGGTATCGGTTCCGAATGCGACGGTTTATTGTAGTTAGTTAGCGTTGCGTTTTTGCTAATTTCAATTTTTGGAGATAGGGGAAGAATGGGAGATAAAATTTACTAAGTAATGAGGCGTTTCATGAGGCGAGAAGAGACCACAATGATTCCTTCCAAGCTCAAATTTATGAATAAAATTCTTCAAATGACGTCAGATGCTAGCAGGACGCAGGACCGGGGTTCAATTCCCTCTTGTAGTGATGGCTGACTCTCCAACTACGTGGTATAAATCTTAGTATGCCAGAAATGGCAGGTAGACGTGCCTCATCAAGAGGCCATTAAACCCAGAAAAAATAGAAGACTTGTAAAACAAATGGTCTGGTTTTGTCACCAAGAAGAATGATTTACCCTTGTTGATAGACCATTTCAGATCTATGTATGATTATCATTAGACCACCTTGTGAGACCTTGTAGACCATTAAGTATATCTTGAAGCAACCCATACAGTATCACTTGCTCATTTTTACTATTCATAATAATTGTTTAACTTGTAGTAAATTACGAACTCATTCCTGTAGTTGTTGGATCTTGGTGATTTATTCTTCTTCTTCTGTGGCACTACAACCTCGAGAGGTCTCGGCCTGCCATTTCTGGCTTTCTGTGACTTAATTTTACCCGTAGAAAAGTAGTCAGCCTTTCGTACGGGGAGGCGGTCTGGATGAGATTTGAACCCCGGCCCTGCCGTGTGAAGACCGGCGCCGCTGTCGCCTCGACCACCGGACCGCCCCGCGTGATTTATACCATCAACTATTCTTGCTTCAAGAATTCTCACAACCCGCAACAGAATTCCCAACCTTCAGATATAATTTCGCTGTCACCTTTATCGCGTCATCTTCACCATCGCGCACAAAACGCAGGCGGGGATTTAAATTCGATCGCAAAAATAAAATCCCGCGACACAGCCTGACCCCTACAACTCATTGCAACATCGATCACAATCGACGTCGTTGCATCAGACCGATGTGCATCCTCGCGGTGACATTAACCTTCACACAAAGCTGCCAAACCAAAATACTCTCACCCACGGGAGGAAAAAGGGTAACCGAGACCAAAAAAATAAAAAATAAAAACGGACCCCAATTAAAGCTCCCAAAATTCGGGTCAAGAACCAGTAAAGTCCCGTCGGTCACTGAAGCCGTTCTTGAGCTGGGTTTTGTGTCACCACCTTCCACGGAACCGAACGCGGCCAATTAATTCGATCGCGACCGAACATAAATCAACATTTGGCAAAAGGCAAAAAAAAACACACACACAGCCTGACAGACCCAGGCAGGAAAGACAGACAGGCAGACCGGCCCGGTTGCACCAGCAGAGAATGGCCGTTGCGATATGCAAACGCAGAGCGTCGGCTACGTACGGGACACCGAGATATTGAAATGTCCTGTCGGTGGCTGATGTGCACCAAGCGCATTTGCACGACACGGCCGCTGGGGTTGTGTGTTTTGCGCACTGTCTCCGTTGCTCTGTGAGTCCAGGCTGTGAACGAAATGAACATTCGTGCAGCAATTAATAAATTTTTCGGGTTCGGGCATCGCGCTTTACGCGCTACGCTTTTGTAAAACAAGCTCGCGTCATCGATAATGCAGCAGTTAGTAGTTAGTAGCAAGTCGTTTTTTTTTTGCTGTGTTCCCCCCGTGTTTTTATGACTTCTGTTCCCGGAGTGACGTTCACGGCTTCCATCAAACCCGGGAAGAGGTGACTTGACTTTTGTTTTTTATTTGTGTCCCTCCGTCTAATCCGCCGCTGATTGATTGATTGGTTTATTAAAACTTCAGCTCACAAAAGGGGCTGTCCGGATCAGATTTGCTATTGATTTCCGCTCCTTTCCCACCTCTTTCGCTCACCGTGCTTCAATTAGAAAGGACGGAACCGACCGGTGTCCTTTCCGCGGAGGTTTTGCTCCGATGTCCACGCGAACGACCACTGTGCGCTGGGCTTAGAAGCGCAGCGGGTGGTTTAAATTAAAAATTAAAAATCACGTCAATATCCGCACGTCATGCATCGCACCGAGGCAGCAACAGAAGTGGAGAAAAAAAGAGGAAGTAAAATGCCCCCCCACACACACTCACACTCACATCGAGTAATCGTAAACATCGAGTAGTAAATCCTCCGGCCAACGTGGCTCGGCAACACACCCGTCAGAAGAAAAAACAACCGGGAACAAGGTAGCTGACATTGGGCCATTATTATTCAACATCCCGTGGTTCATCTGTGCCAAATTAAAACTAATTTGTTGATTAATTTATACTACAAATCCCTTGCCAGATCGGGGCAGGCCGCCAGCTGGCCCATCATCGGGCGACCATTTTCGGTAACCCGCCGAGCAATCAATTTACCTACGGAATCTGCTTTCGAGCTTAGTGGACAGCGTGGCGATAGTGGCGAAATGAGTGAGAGAAAAAAGAAAATCGGTTGACAGTGTGAGCCGGTTCATTTTAAAAATAAGAATGTAAATCACGCACCCCTCACAGAGGCACACGCACAGGCGTCCAACGCTCCAGGACATCAGCCGTAGCCCACGGGGCCCGCACAAGCAACAAGTGCACTCGGGCAAGTGTGAAAATGTGTCGCAATTTGTTGCTTCTTTTCAAAGGTGACCAGAAACTAACGCTGCTGATGATGCTGGTGGACTCGGTCGGCCCGCTCGGACACTAAATGTGAAGTGACCATATCCGCCCTCATACAGTTCAACCATCCAACACTGGCCAGCGGATAATATCTACAATCACGCGCGCAAAAATCACCACCACAGACAAACAGTTTGGATGGTGTTTTTTGAGTTTATTTTTTCTTTTCATTTTTTTATCCCTTTTGTTTGCCCACGAGTGGTTTTTTTCCACGCGAGAAACAATTTATTGACCCGTAGATTGATTAAATGAAAACCTCGAGGCAGTGCTTCAGGCGGCGCTAAACAGGGCACGTCAAACGCGATTGATTTCGGAGCTGATGATGATTTTGTGCGCCAGTTTATTTAGTAAAAAGCCCGCTCTCCTGCTTCAGCCGGGCTGGCAATAACCATAATTTCTGGTTCGCGTTCGATTTTCACCTGGATTTACGGTACGTTACGGATATTAGCTCTGTAATTGATTTTTCTTGTTAGAGAATTGTTCGGAGCAATAGATCGTTCTTAAAGATCGAACTATAGCAGAATGCAGATGTCAAGAAAGGAGAGATAGAAAGGAGAGAGAAGAGAGATAGAATAAACAATTTGGTCGATAGCCTAAGGTCTCAACAGTTTTGAAGAATTCGTTGGTAAGGTTCGGCAGGGAAAAATGCGAACTACTGACTGGACTACTTGACTACAGGAACAATTGGAAGGACTGTTTAGTGACTCTGTTGAAAAGAAGCTTTCAAATCATGATCTCCTACTATAATTTGATCAATATTAATGCAGTCTCCAATTGCCAGCACAGAGTGCTTCATATCACCAGCTAAACGAAAGGATGAGCTCGACAAGGCCATAAGTAATGAGGGCTCATGGCAGGACTGAGAATCTCATCCCGTTCTGTCCGTGAGTAGTGGTTTTAATGAGGAATGTACAGGGAAGACCCTCTCAAGTATGTAATTCTGGATCAGCACTTTCCAATTCTCATACTCATCCTCGTTCATTCGTTCGTTATCAGGCACTACAATCGCTTTGCCTACAATCAATTTGGGCCTACCACACCTCCACGCGTCTGTGTGGACGTCCTAAAACGGACTTTAAGGGCTGGGTCGTCCGGTGTCATTCTCATGACATGACCAGCCCACCGGAGCCAGGCGAGTCTAATGCGCTGCACAATGGTGAGATCATCGTACAGCTCGTAGGACTCGTCATTGTAGCGGCTTCGTCATTGTCCTTCCACCCATACGGGGCCAAAAATCCTTCTGAACATCTTCCTCTCGAACACGGCTAAGAGGGTTTCGTCAATTTTGGACAGAGTCCATGTCTCAGAGGCGTATGTGAGTACTGGGACTACATTCCTAGCTTCGCCGGTCGCGACACGTATTTAGAGTGGAGAAGTTTCCTCAGGCTGTAGTATGACTGGTTGGCTGACTTTTTACTCCAGATAGGTGAATGTTTTGGACAACTTCGAAGGTGCGGTCACCCCTGCGTGAAGCAGTGTTTGTTAGCAGGGTCGCTGGTGGTGCCACCATCAGTTTGGTTTTCGCCTCGTTAATCTCCAACCCGAGGTTCTGTGCCGCACGCTCGATCCTTTGATAAGCTTCTGCTACACAGGATTGCCTCAAACCGATGATGTCTATGTCATTAGCGTATCTGGATTGACTTATAGAAAATAGTTCCCGAAGTTTCCACCTCCGAGGCGCTAATGGCTCTCTCCAGCGCCAAATAGAGAAGGAGACAGGAAAGCCCATCTCCCTGGCGCAGGCCCTTGGTGGTAGCAAAGGGCAGCCCTGAGAACAACCTGGCATGTGATATTGGCCATTGACATTTTTACAAGCCTGGTAAGCTTGGCCAGGATTCGAAAAGAGCTCATACTCATCCTCTGGGTCCCGCTAATATTCTGTGACTTCCATGTGCAGATCTTACTCTTAAAAAATTTAGATGTTCAGTTTCTTGCAACCTCTACCTTAACATAATTTTCTTTATTCACTATGTTAATTTGGTGTTTTATTTAAAACAAAGGTTATTGATCGCAAAAAACTATAAAGACACATTGTAAGTAATGTGCAAAGTAGAAGTTATCATCTCAAAATTTGCTATCAGTTCGTATTTTAGTAGTAAAAATGCTATAAATAATTTATAACTACTTTAGATGTTGGTACTTCTGTTAGTTGCATTTATTTAAAAACATAACAGTTTAAGAGAGAGTTGTGAAAAACATGTAAACCAAAACTAAACAGGCTATAAAGCGTTTAAAGTACCCCATTCAACCCATCGTATCATCCATCATTTGTACCATTGTATTCTGGATAATGCCATTCCTTACAAGGAAGATTTCCGTGATCGTATTCCACCGTTGGTTGGTTTTTTTACTCCTTGCTCAACATCCCCGATTTATTTCTGGTCAATCAGATCGTTTTGCGAAATGAAAAGGGCGAGAGAACCAAGCGCTAATTCCAAAAAGAAGACAGCAAAAAACGAACCCGGTTGACGCGTGTCGGGTATCAGGTTTATTTACACAACATATTTCACACCCAACGAGTGAGCGCACGCGTGGCACGAGAGCACGGTCAAAATCTTTCCTCATTATCGGTATCATTTTCCGTGCCAATAATCCCACCAAACTCCGGAAGGTGGTGGCCCTGCGACACATGGACACACGCGTCCCGTATCGAGTGGCGTTAAATTGTCAAGTCCTGGCGGCAGGAACGGGCAGGAAGGATTACCGGTCGCCTTTTCCCATAATGATGACACAATGTAACGAAGCACGTGGTCCTCTCGGTAAATGCTCACAAAGTAAATGTACAAATTTATGCACAAAATGACTAGTACTGGGATAAAAAATAGAGCTTCAAAAAGGACGACTTAAGAAGACGATCCGGACGGAAGTTGTCGATGAGCGAAATGCCCGGCAAGCACCGGTGTCGCCATTCGATCATTCGAACGGTGATGTAAAAGATCCCCCCCTTCAATATCGTTTGCGATGAATGTCTATAATTTACATATTTAATGCCATGTTAAACCACCATCCACCGAGGACCGTGGAGCTACAGCGCAAACATCTTCTCGCAACGCTCATCGGGAACGCTGACGTCACGAGCGCCAGATAACGACACCCGGGCAAAAGGGACATTAAACTTCATAACCGTCACGGCTCACCATCTCATAAAGTATGCAGGAAGCGATCCCAACAAATTCCAGCCCAACAGCACAAACAACACAACCACCAACACCGACACGAACGCAAACAAACAAACCCAGTGTCGTCCTGGTGGCCCTCATCCACGGCCATCTTTCGTCCTTTTTTCCCTGGCTGCGCGTGTCATTTCGCGCAAAAGAAAATAATTTCTTTTAATTTGCTCTCGCCGTCATCACATTCCGGCGCTCGGATGTTCTGCTTGGGAGCATTAAAACGCGCCCTGGCAGGGCAGGGGGATAAGTCGCACCGTGAAAAGCCTTGGAGCTTGAAGAAAAATGGAATGGAGCGTGAAATTTTACACAGAAAATAATCTTATTTGATGCATATAATCTTCTCCGACGGGGGGGAGCTTCCTGTTATGAATTTCAATGGGATCGCATGTCGGTTGTGTACCTTCCGGAACAATCATTTGCTGGTTTAAGGATGGGAGCGACGACTGTCGGGAAATGGGAAACTGGTGACGGGAATGAGAGTTAGTGATGGGTTCTTTGGAATGCAATCACGGTTCCACATCGGATCCGGCCGGTTTAACTTTGGGTCCGATTATGAGGGAAAGGAATCGTCGGTTCCACGCGGAACCTGTTCGGAATCGTCTAGAACCGTTTAGAAGCATCGGAGTCGTCGGTACCGTTGAAATCGTCTGGAATCGTTGGACCCATCGGAATCGGTGGAACCGCCCGGAATTCTAAAACGGAATCGTAGTTGTGTATGCAGTTCTGGACGATTCCATAGATTTTGGTTCTTTGCACCGGTTTTGACGTTACCGGTCGATCCCGCATGGTCGATACTGTTCCCATCGTTTCGACGGTATAAACGAATCCGACGCTTCCGACCGGTTCGTTTGCACCTATCCTTTGGAACAGGGTTCCGAATTATTTTCGTATCGTCCGGAACCAGTTCCACTTTTGTGTCCTATTATGCCCATCTCCATTATGGCCGGGAAAAATGGGGATGCTTTTCCTTCACTCGACGACGACGACGACGACGACGTACCATGATGACTAGCGAACGGGACGCCGGATTCGATTAGTGGGCGCGGGGTGCAAATCTATTTGATTAATTTATTTTGCTGCTGGAGGTTGGAAAATTAAATTTAGAATTTATGTGACACCGTTTTTATCGGCTAAAATTGATATTAATTTTATCATCGTCGTCGTGCATCGACGTCGGAGCGTTCTAGAGGAAACCCCCCCCCCCCCCCCCCGAATGGAAGAGAATCGATTCGCGAATCGATAACCAATGTAAGCGAGTGGCTGTGTGTGTGTGTGTCTGTTTGCTTATACTATTATTGAAAATGAATAAAATGCCCGGTTGGTGGAAAAGGAAAATTATTTCCACTCTCTGGTGCGAATCTCTTTTCTGTTTGCTACATACATATGTTCACCGTGGACGGTGGAAAATGGAGCCGAGGGAGGAAAGTAAAAAAAAAAAGAAAATGCAGAGACCCATGTCGCCATTCGAACGCTGCTGGAGAGTAAATGAAATTTCATTAACATTCGTACGCTGCTGGTGGGCGCGCCTTTACGAAGCGCTTTTACGGGCTACATTGGTGGAGAAAGAACGGGTGGTTTGGTGGGCCAGTGGAAAAAGGGTGGCAATGTGATGGAATTGTCATCTTTTCACTGTGGTTGACATGTCGGTACAGCCCATGCCCATGCCCGGGCAGGATTGCAGATTACGTTCGGGTGTTTTAAAGCGCAAAAAAAATGAATTGATTTTAACAGTTGTAATATTTTAATTAAAAAATGTTGTTTTTAAATAAGTTTTAATTGCCTATAACAAATTTGTTAAAAAGCTTGAAAAAAGAAAAAAAAATCAAAAAAATCTCAGAAAGAACGATTAAAGAAAAAATTAACGCCCAAAGATATGCAATTTGTAAGACAAAGGTACTTATTTCTCGAAAATTTAAGTAATCCTTTACTAACAATGATAATGTCGAGCTGTTTAAATCTCCTAAATGTATGCAATATGCTTTCAATGCTGTCCTGTTAGACCCGAGGAAACCTTTACCAGCAAGCTAACTTTAATGTGTACAAACGGATTAATTTTCTTCAAGAGTCATTTGTACCAGATCTTATCGACCAACACTGGTTGCAGCTTAAATCATACGCTTCGTTAAGTCATCCGCTTTATGCGACAACGTTTGGATTTCATTAATCATCACAGATCCCTTTTATCCCACCCGGTCCCGGTGATGAGCAGCCATTAGACAGCTATTGAAAACCACCATCCAAATCCTTTCCGATACGATCCCAGGAAGATGGGATGCATCCGGCACAACGGCACGCCCAGCCGACCCAGTCGATAATGGGTGTCCGGAAGCCGATGCCCAGTGCGCCTCATAATGCACATCGCATGATGTAAACACACTCTTACCAATGTCACAATAGATAACATAAATTTATGATTACCAAATTGTCTCACCAGACAGCGACGCACACGTGGCGTTAATCAACGGGTGCTCAAATCTTTCTTTTTTTGCTGCTGCTGCTGCGACTGTCACCATTCCGGGGGTCGAGATTTACAGCATAACGCACGCGACCCAGACGGCCCCGGTTGCGAGTGTTGGGTGATGAAAAATAATATGCTGCTCATGCTAAACGCTTACATATGCTCCTGTCACAGTCACGTGATTATCATATTAAAAGTAAATAAAAGACAACTCTCCCTTGCGCTTTCCGCCCTTGTTTTCGGTTTCGGGAGTGTGCGGATTTTCTCAGAGGGATTTGCAAACACGGTACTGCGGGGCATCCCGGGTGGCTAGGAAGTGGTGAGGGAGACACAGAAAAGCATTAAACCTTTTTTATTCACAGTGCACAAGTGCAAGTGTAGTCCCCGTACGGAACGGGGAAACGGAAGTGTCAGTTTTTGCGCCTCTTCCGTAAACGATGACGGGACTTCATTTCCATGGCAGCGGCCTTTCCCTCCTGCTGCGTAATTTGGGAATATGCTTCGGATGCTTTCATTTTCCGCAAGCTAAATACTTTCAAAAATATTGTTTTTTCATTTTCTTTTTTTTGTATACTTTTTTTTATGAAAGTAACTTTGTTAAATGAATTTGGGTGTTTTATTTGGTGCTTTGACTTCATACATTCTGAAACAAATTTTCTATTTTTTTGTTTATTTTTTATTTTATTTTTTTGTAAAGTGTAATAAAAAGATAAAATTTCTGTCTATTGTATTAGCCAAAAATTCAACAGAAATTTTATTTTTCATTCAAACTTTTTTTCTCCTAAAAATTTGTTTTGTTTTAGAACTTTTATTTTTATAAATGTATATTCCTTTCTATGCTTTTCTCATGAAAACTGCACTAGAAGTTTGTTTTTTTTATTTTCCTAAATGCCACAACGGTAAGTTCCTTAAATATAAAAATAAAATGCTTTAAGTAAGCATTTTATATAGGACAGACCGTCTAACTATGAGTGAAAAGAGGAGAAACATCAAGGGTGCCAGAAAGGGTTGGCTAAAACACTTGTTATAGAAGTTATGTCGATAATCCGGTAGATTTGACAACCATGGAACCAGTTCGTCTAAAAGCATTAACTTTGAGTAAGAAAAACTATTGTTTACCAGTTTAGAGCTTTTGATATTGCTTTCTTTATCATTATTTTTATGCACCAATCTATGCTTGCTCTATCGTCGTTCTGATCTGTATGTTTTATATTTATAATTCTATTTTCAGTAGATTTTTTTATTTTTATATTTTGAACTGTTCTTTCTCAATTTTACTGTTCCATTTTACTAAATTTACCAACTTGCTAATAACAATACGGCTTGGCTGTCCAGATCATGATCTAAAATATCCTATTGCAATACTCTTCTTTAATATTTTTTTTACTTTTTACCCTAGTTGTCCTGCTGGGTCCTATACAATGTACAATGTATACAATTTTTGGTTAGAATTACGACCACTTACGTCATGCCTGTCATTTCTGGCTTACTAGCCTTAATGATACCACATAGTTGGGTAGTCAAGTCCTCACACTACGGCGGAACGGTCCGGATGGGATTTGAACCCCGGTCCTGCCGTATGAAGACCAACGCCGTTGTCGCCTCCACCACTGGGCCGTTTCCTGATTACTTTTAATAATTATCCTTACTAGGAAAGTGACTTATTCTTGCTAAACTTTTCTCTTAGCTTATTAAGGAAAATTTGGAATTTAGTTCAGGTCTTTTTTTCATATGATTTTTTAAACATACTTAAAATATAGTTTGCAATTTACTTTTCATATTTTTCTAATACAGCTCATATTGTACTAAAAATGTTTCATTTGTGATATTCCTTTACTATAGTTTGTATCCATAATATTTTCCGTGTGATTAACTTCTCAACCATAATCTATTACTTCTCTACTTAAAGTTACTATTTCTTTATCTTTTTGTTGGGTGTTTTAATATTGTCTCTTATTAAACATATAATAATCAATTTGCTTCTTTGAACCCATCTCCCTACAATTGCAATATGAACTCTTCCATGCCCTTTTTCTTGTTATCATTTTTTTATTTTTCATCTGCGAATCAAAACGCTTCTCGCTGTGACGCATGCGGTTTGCGGCGGTTTTCATAATTCCCATAAATCTGTATCACGGGCACGAAAACCGCAAAAAGGTATTGGTTGGTAGGGTGGCCAAAAGAAAAACACAGGTTAGGGATAAAAAAGCAAAACAAGAACTCCGCCCTTTTTTATCAGGTAACTTGCCGATAAGGGAAAAAAAACGAGGAAAACTAAATTGGATGAGCTAAAAACCTATGATAATATGAAGGAAAACGTATAAAAAAAGGTGAAAATGTTGTTCTTTGTTTGAAATACATTTTCCTACCTTGCTGTAACACTAGCACACATGAGTTTGACGACCACAGAACGAATGTTCACGTTCGCTCGACAGCATCAGCACCACAAAGCAAAAGGGCGATATCATTAAGTCAAACGTTGTACGGGAAAAACCTTCATCATCATTATCATGCTTGCCCCGTTCACGGTGTCCTTTCTTTCCCCGTCCGCGAATTACCCCTTTTTGCACCCACCGCAACGCTTGATGATGACAAGCGCCCACACACACACACACTACCCACCCGCTTTTCCAGTCCAATCAATCCATTCCATCCAACCGGCCTGGATTCGCCGGTGCCGTAAACCATCGAATCCTTTGATCCGCACTTTGTTCCGCGACCGTACCGAACACAATCAAACCACCCTTCGCTGTTCCGGGTTCGTGGTGGACGGTCCCACAAATACACGCGCGCGCGAAAGTGAGCAACGCGTCCGCCTAGCCTTCGGACACCAGCGGCCACGACCGACTGTATGATTTGAATAAATTATTAAGCTAAATTTATTTTATCTGTGGGTGGAAAAATAAAACGGTTGTATATTTTATTGATTTTCCCACCCATCGCTAAACTCGCGGATGGTAGCATTCGGGAAGCTGCACGGTACAGGGAATGGGAATTCCAGCTGTATTCCAGCCTAGAGTCCTGGAATTGGTGAACGATTTTACGATTCAATACGTTCCGATTCTCCCGGTCGAAACGCGGGATGCGGCCTGCCGGGTCGCAAACGCATTTCGCAAGGATGCCTTGCTTTGTGTCCGCCTGTCGGCAGATACGCTGACGGTCACGGCACGTAAAAGCACATAGGGGGAAAACAGATAATGTCGTTCCCGGTGCTGACACGGACGGAGTTGGAGAGTGAGGACGAGGAAGAGAGAGAGAGAGAGCACAAAGGGAGCAAAAGGATTACCATTACCGTGAAATTCATTCCCGCTTTTCCTCGGAACGTATGTCCTTTTTGTGTCCTGTTCCCAATTGGATGGGATAATGCGGGGTGAGAGATTCGGGTGGGTGGGATGGTGCCGCACACACACACGCACTGTTCCTTTTACGGGTGATATTAATATACGGCAGAATAAATCGACGGCCGAGCTAAGCTAAGCGGGATCATACAGCCCCGTCGGCAAAATGGTGGATCCTTGATTGGAGATTTCTTGCTAGTGTTGGTGTTTGCTATCGGCGTGATTTTCCCGCTGCCAACGTTCGACAAGACGAACAATGGTTGTCATCTCCGGGTTCGATTTTATCATCATTGTTGTCATTTTGATTCCGGCGCAATCGGTCGCGCTAGGTTTATAGGTTCGTGGTATGGACCTATGGGGCGACTAGAGCGCGACTGTACCGCGCCTATTTTTAGGCAACGCACAATACACGGAAGTATCTGATTAGTATCGGAAGGATAGTTTCTACAGTGATGGGCAACAGAAGAAGTCCTTACCTAATATTGTTTTTTTCGATGCAACTAATTTGGATACTTCTATTAAGTTAATTATACCAAAATTCGCGAGAGATGCAAGGGTTTTGAGAAGGATAAGTAGGAAAATTGGTATAGTAATGATCAAACATTCTTCCTAAATGAATTAGCTGTTTTTAGATGACTGAATGTCATTTAGTGTCTCAGAACTCACATATGCCTCAAGAGGCAAATGATCACTCGGAAGGCTCCGGTAGGCTGGCCATATCATGAAAATGACACTGGACAACCGGCAAGGCATAGTAGGTCCAAACTGGGATGGAATGATGGCAATGATGTGTCCGTAAGAAAGGCTGGGATATTGGATTGACAGTCGACGGTGCTAGGCCGTGAGCGGTATCGAGGATTGTTGCAGCCGGCCAAGGCCCCGAAGCAGTTGTAGCACTAGATGAGTAAGTTGTTCAGTTCTAAGTGCAAGCTGTTGACTGTTTCTTAAGACGTTTAAAGTACTTGTGACATAGTCTAGTCCTTTTTATAAATTATCTACTGTCCATTTTGAGCAGAGTCTAGAAATAATAGACCAGGAGCCTATTATAATATAACAAACCAAGCTAATGCTTGGGGCCCCGAGATTTATATAAGCCACGTCTATTTCGTTTTAAACGTCTTTACTTTCAAATCTGCCTCGAAGAAAATTTTAAATTTACATAAAAGTTCAATAAAGGAATATCCTTAAAAAATCATGAAATCAAGCATTTGCTCCATCCGTTTTTTCCGTTCATCACTAACAAAACCTTTGCTTGTGACAATGAATGACGAATCCATCTTCTAACACGCATCTCCCGCTTTTTGTCCCTTTTGCCCAAACAAATATGGATCCCCCCTCACCCCGGGAAAAGATACCTCGCTTGAGATATGAATCCCAAAACGAGGGTTTGAGGTTCTTTGTCCTTGCGTTCTGTCCTCTCGTTCTGGCGCGTTCTCTTGCTCTCGCTTCCTCGAAGCCTTCAAAAGTTCGGTCGTGTTGGACGAGTCCTAAAAACCAATCCCTGCTACACGTAAAACCAAAGTGCGCACGATAGATGGACAGATAGGGGATCATATATCCCCCCCCCCCATCCCCCCCTCTCTTCCCCCTGTTCACTGACAGTTGTTAGTGTGTCGTAGTTGGTGTAACGAAACGGTTTCGCAACGAACTCCACCCTCCGAACCGTTTTCCTGTTGGGGAGCTCTCGCTTCTTCTGGCAGCAGCATAACAACAGCACACACACAAAACGACCGTCATCGTCACGGATCTATGATGAGTATTTATTCGCAGCGTGCTCGAGATTACGAGAGCCGTTCACCATTCTTCGGCTGGGCTGTGGGACATGCATAGAGGTCACATACGTTCAATCATCATACGCTCAGAGACACACACACACACACACACATACACACACTGTGTGGATTCTATCATGAAGGGATATGGGGAGAGGAGGTGGGGGGATGATGGGAGGCATTTACGCGCGTGCACCTACACAATGGCACGTGTGTGTACGCTTCCATTATGGTTCTGTTCCAATTCCAATCCCGGCCCCAGCTATTGGATTTATCAAAGCCGTCCCCGAAACGACCCAACGAAACATACACAGGACACTCTTCGACGTCGACGGTCGTAATACCCGTTCAGCCCCCTACTTGCTTCCCCAACTCCCCTTTACTTCCCTCTCACGTCTCTCACACACATACGCTCGAGAGTGAGCGCGCGCGCGGCCATGCACCTTCCAACAGTCCTCCTTGGACCTTGGAACCGTGTATACATATTTATCTGAATAATTTAGCATGAGCAACTTTCCATAATAAAATGCCAACCTATGTCCTCCTCCCCCTTCTTCCAACCACCCTTCTTCTCTCTCTCTCTCTCTCTCTCTCTCCCCGAGCCATCCCAAAAGGTGGAAAACTGAGGACACAGTTTCTGAGCACTAAGTTGGCGGTAGATCCCGGGGAGTACGTAGCGAGGCCGAGGGAATCTCTTGTTTGATATGAAATCGAGAACATTAACTCATCCGATTGCTCTGGCACTGGAAGCGAGAGATCCGATGCTATATTACAGTACACGTGTGTGCTACATCAGAGGGAACAGAGAGAGAGAGAACGAGAGAGAGAGAGAGAGAGTGTGCGGACTTTGTTTGCCGTTGCCGATATTTACCTTTTCTATGTCGCTTACGCTTTTTCTTCGAACAACAACCGTCAACCGTTTTTCCGCCCGCGTCACACAGCTCACATTGGGGATCATCCTTGGAAAACTGGAAGGAAAACACCAACATTCACTCCCTCAAGTACTGTGGAACGGTGGAGATAGAGAGTGGGGAAAAAACAATTGTGATGTTCATTTATTCATACCTGGATCTCTTCATGACTCTTGCTGTGTGGATGCTGTGCTAGAGGAAACCGGTGCTTGAGGCGATTTCCCATTGGAAAAGATGGCATATTCGAATGGCTGAGAAGGGAGTTTTTCTGCCAAGTGAAAGTAAAATAACATTTCATTCCGAGATTCCGTGAGCCAATAGCGCGTTGGAAGTGGAGGCTTCTGTTTCGTGGGGAACAAATAATGGGGATAGTTTTAGTTCAAATGCTCTTCGCTACATGCATCATTTAATAATGATGTATTTTTAAGACTTTTTTGTGTTAAAGGAAGAAGTTAAAGTGGTTGCCAACTCTTTTTACTAGCATTTTGTTGTCCAAAGAGGTGTCAGCTAAGCTGTCACATAAGTCAAGATAGTTTTCAATGCATTCAAGATTTTTTTTTTACCATCCTCGACTTGGTGAATATAAACTGAAAATCTATAGATTTTTCTTTTTACTTGGCACTACAAGCTAGAAAGATGTTGGCCTACCATTTCTAGCTTTCAATGATTTGGTTTTACCCGTAGCTTGATAGGTCTGCTGGACGGGATTTGAACCTCGGTCCTAACGTGTGCCGACCTGCGTTGATATCATCTCATCCATCGAACCGCTTCCAAATTTAGGGATTGTTTGTCAAAAAGTGCTTTTCTGAGGATTTTTTCCATGCTTTATAGTTTTTGTCTAGAAGCGATGAGAAGATTTTAGCAAAGACTTCAGCTGAAAAATACATTTTCAAGGCTCATTTTGAGAGCTTGACAATCATTTAAAGACGCAGGGCTAAATATCCCGATATGCTTAGGAAACTTCATGGAAGTCAGAATCAGAAGCTGAAGACCTATTGGGCTTGTCGAGCGCAAGTTGAAGAAGATGTTGACATGGTTTAGCGAACGAATCAAGACTTTCGACTAAGACAGGAAAAAAAACAATTATGATTAGCTAACTAGTTCACACAAGTCTCTATTCTAAGTCATCACCGAGATATATCGTTGACTGAACTTCGTCAATTGGGGCGGTCTCTGCACACGGCAGGATCAAATTTCACCCGGACCGCCTATCCCTGTTTAGGACTGAATATTTTCAAATCTCAAGCAAAAGAATGCTGGAAATGACAGACCAAGACCTTTCAGGGCTGTAAAAATCAAAAATCTGTGCCAAAACCGAAGTAGAAGTTAGTCAAATATCGTTGTCTTTTGTCAGTGATAAGCCATTTTCGGAAGCAACTCTCAATGTTAATATTGTTTCTCAGAGTAAATGTCTTATTCATAGTCTATTGACCATGTGTTCAGTTCCTGTCTATCAACTATCCTTTTATTGCTCTTTTTAAATTCTAAGATTTTGTCTCAAACTTAGGACAGGCTCGATCTATATCCAGTCTTGAAAATATCCACCAATAAAGTGTCAGTACAGAGAGAAAATTTCAAGACGAGAATAGACCCAGTGCGTATTGAAGGATCACGCTTTAGCCAGCAACTAACATCATCAAATCTCCTGTATCCAGTACCAACCTTCTCTTTTTAATAGCCCAACTACATCTCGTTATATGCCATGGAATGAGTTATTAGCCTTCTTCTCCTCTACACAGCTCCCATCCGATCTTATCTTGCCATATGATTACAGCTTGAAAAGTCTTTATCGTAATTAACAATCAACAGCTTCCAAGACCAGCTTTCCCGAAAAGCTAACTCCATCTTTATCGCTCATTATTTTGACTTCGCCAAGTATCACCACCAGAACCAAGAGAGGCTAGAAACTAGATGGTCATAATTTCATCAGGCTGGTAACACTTTATTTTGGAGTCAGAATTCGCAGGCCTCCTTCCGTACGGTTTTCGGGAGCACCTAAAGGCAAGCCTCTCATGGGAGTTGCTGTATGAGGTATGAAGTAGTTATCGCTTGGTTATTGCGAGATATACCTTGAAATTGGTAACTTTCCCACACCGAGTGCCATCCGGTGGCAGGCAGCACCATCAGCAGCCACCAACACGTACATTAAGCTGATTGTTATAACTTTAAATATAAAAAAGTAATAATAAAACAAGGGAACTCAAAAGCCTCCCCCCCTCCCCACCTCATCATCATCAGACGAGTCGACTGGGCTCGTACTGCTGCAATTATATGAGCATCCATTTTTTTTTTTTTTTGGACGAGTGGAGGAGAAAGATGCAGTACCGGAGTAAGATCAACGGGTGAAGGAACACCGGGTGGTTTGTTTTATGATTTTGAGCTCCAGGGTTCGGATGATGAACGGAAATTAATATGATCAACACACACACAAACACAGCCAACAACGTCCACAAACAAGTCCAACGTAACTCAACGGATCAAGAAAACGAAGAAGCAGCAAAACATGTGGAGGAATAAACATACATTGACAATTAAAATATAACGCAATACGACCTAACGATGGCGAGAATGGATGTCTGAGATGTTTGATTGCTGTATCTGAATAAGGAAGCGACCTTACGGAGGGGAGAGCTGGAGGCTGGTGAGGGGATAAAATAAAAACTTTATTATTTTCAACATCTCCCCTGTGAATCCCCTACCCTCAGTGCATCTTCCCCACCTGTGTCCGCTGTGTAGTTCAGTTCATTTATGTCTATTAACTGCTGCTGGCGACTGCTGTTTTTCGGGTGCCTCTGCTCTCTGGAGATCACCGCAAGAGAAGGTCTGATCATGGGTCGGTGAAGAAGTCATACCGGCTCGTTACATTACTGTGGCTGGAAAAGCACAGGCACTCCCATAACCTCGGAGTGATATGAACACCCAAGAAACGAAAACTTCGATAATTATCATAAAGTCCGCGGGTTTTCTGCAAACATTCGCCCATGTGGTGTCTCTCGCGCCCAGTTCGCGCTCAGTTTATATTACCCACGATTTGAGGAAGGTTCGTGAAGATCATTCGTTTCGGCCGACTTTGAATAATCGCTGCAAGCTATGGAGGTTCTGAAAAATGATCTTCCTCTAATAACTGATCCGCGGTTCCGGAGTTTTGAGGCTAGTGAGTGGAGCGCTTTTTTTTCCCTCCCAACCAACTGACAGCAAAACATCACTCAACGGACAACGGAGTGACAGAAAACCCCCAAAATGGTGTCCATCGGTGATCCATCGCATTGACGCGAAAGGAACGAGGTTTTATTTGATTTATTTTTATTGTTACTTTTTTATTTCAATTTGATTTCCTCCCGGCCGGCGTCGTCGTCGTGTAAGTGCTCGGCTTTTGCAGCCAGCGAGCCTGCACCCGATATGGGCGTTCGCTGGACACTGTTTTACGAGCCGTCCGGCCGTATGGCGGATCCCGGCGTCCGGACAACTGCAACACACGCATTATGAGATATTGAAACCAATAATGCCGAAGCAATGACGGACTTGGTGCTCCGAAGGGTTCCTTCGATCTCTGAGCGAACCGGGCGTAGAAGAAGCCGAAGAAGGGGGATTGTTTTATGCGTCCGATTTTTCTTCCAAAACAAAAAACCCCTGGCGACGGAATCCGTTTCCATTTCGGTTGATTAAATACGCGCTTCGTATTCATTTTATTATCACCAACCGACCGGCCGACCGACCGACCGGCCAAAGTCATGTCGTTTTTTTGTTGTTGCTCGTGGATTGGAAGTGATTTCGAAAATGGATGGATTCGACGAAATGTCAGTGCAGTGTTTTGAGTGTTTTTCAGTGGGGTTCCTTACCTATACCGAAATAGAAATTAAATCCCGACCTTCGTGTCCGCAAGCCTCCGAAAGCGATAATAAATAAAATTTTAGATAATCATTAAAAATCATTTAACTGATTCCTGTGTCTTTCGATGGGTTTTTTCCCTCTATCTGGTTAAGTCCTCGGTGCCGGTGGCGTCATAAAACGCTGAGAGGTTCGATCTGCTTTGATGATCGTACGTTCAGATCCAGCGAGCTTTGGCTGCTGATGCTGATAGATAATTAAAAGTTGGGACAGATAAATACAGAACGGATATGTTTATACATTAAAATCCACACTACTTTGTTGTCTGAGGCACTTGAAGAAGATTGATACCTGTATGACACACCTTGGGGATGGTTTTAAGGTAAAAATGGTTACTTGAAGCTTGCAAAACAAGCATCTGAAGTTTATGATGTCGGAGTTCTTACTGTCTGGGGTTACTTCTTTGAAGTTCAAGGAGATGTCTTCAATATCGTCCATTGCAAATGCCTCAGTAAAACAAACTAGACTCCTGGCAAGGTAGACACGCTTGATCAAACAAACAAAGCTAGCATAATGACAACAGGAAACCCCATGAAAATTATCTTCCCGACGCTTCCAGTTGAATTTGCCTAATTTGACTGTCTAATTCAATTAGTGTTGGACCCCCTGGCTTGCAGCCACGACCGATGTGAGAGTTTTGATTTGACCGGCTACAACCGGCTTCTTGGCCACTTCTTGGGCGAAAACGGTAGCGGTATCATCGCTCGGCAGGGAGTCTGGCTGTAAAGTTATGAATTGAATACATCACATCTTCGCCCTGTTGTGAATGAAGTTGTGATCCTGATCCGGAATTCTTGCTCGCTTTACCAGTGGTGTTGATGACATCCAACCACTCTCTGGACCTGTTTGGATGCCGGGCAGCTTCAGCCTCAACGCTCGTGGAGAAAATTTGAAACCCTGGGAACGATCGCCAACGCATGTGTGTGATCCTCTCGATCAAAAGCAATTTCGACGGGGTCCGACGATCGAAATTAACGATAGAGCACACACGAGTGTGAAACCACTGGAGCCGTACGGGGTGACGTTTGTGATATACAGGAAGCCATAAAACACACCTACACCCACCGACGTTTGAAGCCCGAAGCGGGAGAATCGTGTCCGGGGCGCATTGCTTGCTGAAAACATGATTGCTAATTCAATAAAATATTATAAATTATTTAACTGGCAGCACGGGCACCGATTGCAGTGTCCCTGCACGGTGTCCCCTGAAGGGAAGTCACCAACAGAACCGCTGTGGCGAATATTACGGCAAAACCTTCAACACCTTTTTTTTCCACCCGTCAGAAGATGAAACCGAAGGAATGGAAGAAAAATGTGTGACCATCTCGTATCACCCGCGAGCGTTAATCGTTTGCAAACGCTGACCGGGCCACCGCTCGTCCGCCTTCGCCACACATTCCTCCCGGGTGCAGTATATTTTATCTGAATTATATCGTCTACAGTTTCACGCGGTCCATTCCAACCATTCAGCGGCGTGCATACGCTTTGGCACGTTCAACCGATAGGCGTAACGCTTCGTAAATCATCATTAAATATTATATTTTGACTCGACGGTTTTCTCGTTTGCCCGGCTGCTTGCTGCCTGCTTGCAACCAATAAGCGATGCAGCGATGAGACTGCTGCACGCCTCAGCATGGCGAAGGTGTGAGAAGGTGCAAGATCGCCATTTCAGATTCGATCGATCGTGGCAGAAAAGACGACGGACGACGGTTTATCGCTATAACCGCATCATCATCATCATCATCGCCACCATCATCGTCATCCGGCGTATCCGAGCTTCATTTCCGAGAAGTAATGACAGGTCCCCAGGTGGATGGAAGTGTACTGGGCCGAGCGGCTGTTTAAATAAATGTAACGTCGATCGGTAAGGGCCATCATGATAATAAGCATGCTTGATCGGCCGGACTGGGGATGTTTTGTTTTATGTCACGATTGGAAACAAGACACACAGGGTGAGAGAGAGAGAGAGAGAGAGAGAGAGAGAGAGAGAGAGAGAGCGAGAGGGAGCGAGTCTGTACTAGCACATACGACCGACCGAGGTTGATGGCAGGTTGAGCGATGGTGTACCAAGAATCGACCTGGCTTTGGACCGACCTTTTGGAGGGACCCTCGCTGGAGTCTCGTGTGTAACAATATTTTTTAATTGTCTAGACTCGAGACAACTGAAATAAACAAATCTCGCCCGGTACAGGTACGCAGTGTGGTCGGGGTTCCGTTTTTTGACTCCAAGAAGTCGAGAGATGCAGACTGAAGGCAGTGATTTTACAGCTCAAGAAGATGCTGTGGTTTCAATAAAGCGGGTTCTTTTTATTGTTACAATTGCACTGGCTGATACTAGGTTCGGGATAAAGTTTCGAAGCATTCGGAACAATAAAATCGTAGAGCAAACACGTATGAAAATATTAGGATTAGCTCTTACCAACCGCATAGTGGGAATAAGTAGGACAAATATCTGGATCTGTTAAAGCCTGTGGTTGGTTTACGTTTATGATCTAAAATTATGGTCAAATATGGTGTAATTATTTTATGATAGGACTCAATTTTTGCCAATTAATGTTAAAAGTTGTTTGCTAATGCTATGGAAAAAAATGATAGTTATTTGAATATTTTCTCTTCGGCATCATACGAGGGGGTCCCCCGTAAGGCTTACAAATAATAGAATTAATTTAAGTTTTATTTTTTTAAATATTTTTAGAAACTATAAATGTTCTCTAATCTGTAAAGGATTAGCACCTGATTGCTTAGGATTTGATAGCAGTCATGTTGAGTGAAAATAATCGGGAGTCGCAATGTTTGGACCTCTCATTTTTTAAAGAATACAGATTTTTCCTCTCTTAATTTTTTTTTTCATCCCAGTTTAATTTTATACTAGTCTCTTAAATAATGTTATTACAAATTAATTGTCTTCTCTCTTATCACAAAAAATGCTCAATTTAGAATTAATTTTTATTTTCTAAAAACTAATACTAAAATAAAGTACGTTTTATCCCACCTCATTCCCAATGTGCATGCGAAGAATATTTTGTGAACACCACGGTTAGCAGCTCATTTTAACACGTCCAGCTCCCATTGCTCCCCAAATTCACCTACACATTTCTCCAACGGGGCCGTAAACCAACGTAACCATAGGAACGTCCCATGCATACACCATCTCGAAAGGTGTACTACCATCGCCCGGCGTTTACATCCCCAACTCCAATTCTCTCGCTCGCCCGTTCACACGAAACGAACATTCCATAACAGCGCCAAAAAGAGGAACAGTAGTAGCGCTAGTAGTCGTGTCCGTAGGGCCAACTCGGTCCAGAACCGTTTCCAACCCCCTTGAGAAAGAAGCAAAGGAGGGAGAGGGAGAGAGCGAACGCGGGAGGGTGAAGGTAATTTATTTGATTTTTTATTTTGGCTACCAAATTTATTTGACGTAATGAATTTGGTTTAATTGAATTTCAAATTTCTAAATTTCAAACAATTTTTTCCCTAAGATTAATGTCTTGCCCACTGCACACAGACACACGGACACACGTTACCATGAAGGGGATGGAGTGATGAAGCGTTTGGGAGTCCGCTGGGATCCGGGGGCAAAAAAGTAAATGAGCGGTTCAGGTGAGAAAGGAATATGACCTCCGGCAGTCGCGTCCGAAGTGTGCAGTACGGGGTAGTTCACGATTATTCTGTACCTTCTTGGCTCCGAAAAACTTTCTTGAATTTCTTGATGCCTCCCCCTTTTCGGCTCCTCGCCGCTTCTCCCGCCGACCACTCGAAGGTGTACAAGGGGCCAGCCCCGGAGTCGAAATATTCTTTCGGGTTTTAATTAGTCTCTAATCTTTGCGCGCATGATGTAGACGCGACTGGAAGCGAGAGGCAATATGGTGGCGACCTGGAAGCAGTCGGCAGTGGATCGGGACCAGTGTTCGGGAAGTGAGTGCTTGTTAGCCGGATCCGCTCACCGTTTTTTTTTTAATGCCTTCTTGGAGGAGTCTTGCCCCCGGTACGGCACCTTACCGAATTCCGAATTTCGTACGCCCGGTGTGGATTAAAATAACTTCAGCGGTAAGAAGAATCTCGCAACGCCCGTGGCCGGTGTTCCCGGTACGGGGAGCCGATGCTTCACGAAACAAACGAGATTAATCGTCCGACCGGATCGATACCGGACGAGCTAGCCGGACGCCATCTTTACGGCCAGACGGTTACGAGTACGAGGTGTAAATAAATATGTCGATGGCCCGGTTAGCGTCGAGAATTATTATAACAAATGATAAATTTAATTGTGTTAAATTATTCACTCGCACCTTTTTAATGCTTGCTGGCGGATCTCGCGGGCACGCTTTCTTCGGGGGATTCTCCGAGACGTGGGTAAGTAAGCGCTTGGTGGTAAATCAAAGGGTAATTTTTTATAAAAATATGATCTGGATTGTATCAAGCGGATCTACTGGATGCCGAGAGGGAGACCGAGAGAGCGGGAGAGAGAGAGAGAGCGGGCTAGTAATTTCCTTCAATTTAACACCGGCTCCTGTAAGCGGAAGACCTAAACTGCACGATCTTGGTCAGGGCTCGCGATCCTCCAGCACTCTGTTTTTCGGCGTAATTCGGTAAATATTTATCCCCGCACAAGCGCATAAACATCGATCTTTTGACGGACAGATATCTTTATAACTTCGTCCTCCAGTTTTCCATCCCCATCGGCCCGATCGATCGTTCTTCCCCCAAACTTCACATCAAAGATCCGTGGTCCGAGTAGTGTGAACGAAGAAGTGTCTGTCGGTGCTCACTTTTCTTTCTGGTGGAAAAGTGTTTGATTTCCAAATGATTTGATGAATCAACACTTGGGCTGCTGTCGATCACACTGATGTTTAAACATTCTTCAACGCGTGTGCCCTTTTTGATTAGCTTGCTGCAAGGCATCACGCTTTCGCAATTGGTTCGCTGCCTAACCCTGGCCGATCGCGTTGCGCAACGCGTGCCCGATAATGGAATGAATATTAATATTCCATCATTTTCTCTCTCTCTCTCGGCAACTCGGCTCTAGGCGGGTTTTTAGGACCGACCGCCACCACCAGCCTTATGGCAAAACAAAATGTTTCGTGCGACATTAATACGTTTATGCTAACAGAAGGCGCTACTTAACCGAACCCGATAGTCTTATCGTCGCCGTTGGACGGGTCGTGGTGCCATGATTTCACCGCCGAGGTTGAAGCTTTCAGATCACTCGTTTAAGTAGCTGCCGGCCCGATTTTGGATGGCCCGGCCAGTCCTCATGCTCTCCTACCCTCTCTACCACCAGCAAACAAATATTGATTTTCGCGGTCGATTTGTGAGTGTTTTAGATTATCATTTTTAATTATCTTGTCCGGGCCAGCTGTTGTCCGGCCGGCCACTGCTCGGGCGGATCGAGAAAAATAAGGCTATCGTAATCATATCCGCAATGGATGTTGCGCGAGCGAGCGTTTTGTTTGTTTGTTTGTTTTTTCTCGCCAACAGTTCTTCCACTGTCGGAAGGGATGGCTTGGTGGATATGATGGCGGTTGTGTCGGGTGTCGTTTTATGAGGTGGCCGCGATACTGGCGGCGGTTGCTAAGTGGAGGCAAGTGGTGATGATAGCTCGGGAAGCTGGAATGCAAATCATTGTTCGAACGATGAAATGGACCACAACAACAACAAAAGTTTAACCTTACACAACTTTCGCTGCGCTTGTTGAGACTGCTGCTGCTGTGAGTGTTAATACGACCGAACTGTGACCAATTTGATCAGTGGTTTTGAGATTTGTTAATATCGGTTGATATCGGTTAGTGTCGGTTGTAATTCGAATTTATAAGTAGTCCAGTGTTTCACAAAAAAATATCTTCAGTTGTATGAATGGAAGCGCCTATATAACCCAGTTGTTTCTCAAATAGTCTCAAAACAAAGGAATTTCGTAAAATGCTAAAAAAATTCTATGACAGCAGCACCCAACTTAAAACCTTCTTTTTAATTGCTAACAGGGAGAGCTGCCTCGTAGCAACGAGCATAGAAGCTCTCACTTATACATCAGAGGATGCTAGATCGATTCTCATCGGGAGCAAGGCTTCCCATAACAATGAAGATCTTTTCGGTTACTTGGATCAGTCAGCAGAGGGAGCATTGTGTTGACGAATTTACCAAAACCAAATCAGGTAGGAGTAATTTCACCTTGAGTTGAAGCAATCGCGACTACAGCTATTATAGCATTTATGTAGAATTGTTGCCAAGAAAACCTGGATGGAGTTGGAGTTTTTGTCAACCTCAGTTATAGCATATGAGAGTTCGATATACTAATTAATAGTGAATCAAAGTGTGCTCTGCGAGTATCTAGATACATACTGTTAAAATATTTTTTACAGAATGTCTCAAGCTTTTTCTATGTTAAAATGGGACGAATGGTCAATAATAAAGCTTATGAAATATTTCAAATATATAATACGAGCCAAGACTAGATGTCAACAAGTTTTTATGAAATACTTTGAGCTAATACGAAATCTCCTCGTCGTGTCCCAACCAGCGAGCCTTGGTAGCGTTCACCGAACGCCAAGCACTATCTACGGGATTAGTAGCGAGTGGACATAATAACGCTTATCTTGAAATGAATTTTCATTAAGCCGAGCGCTCGAGCGATTCGTGAGCAAGTGAGTGGCCAGTTGCAAGGCCACCAGATACCAGGACCGAGAGAAGAAGGTTAGGAATGTGTTTTCTCGAATTTTAATTGAATATGAATATTACGAAATCCATGGTCGTCGGCGATGGGTTACGGAAAACCCGATACGGTTGATCATTCAAACACCGGGACCGATCCGGGACCTCAAGGTGGAGAGAGATTAGATCGTGTCAGACCATTTCTCCTGCAGCAGCGTTACTAACCACACATCAGAGGACGATTTGCTACAAATCATCATCGTCTGCTTCTTACGCCTTTTGAAGTTTAAGTATTTAGGCAACCAGCAGACACGCACACACACCCGCGTCTCAACTTTACGAGAATTAATAGCGCTGATGTCGATAAAGCCCACTCGCTTCCCCGGCCACCACGGACAACCACAAGAACAAAACTTAATTAGAGCTTTAAAATATTCAAAACCGATCGGTTGTCGGTTGCGTGCCTCGACGACTTCCACTCGACGCAGAACGGACGCAGCTTCGAACCGCATCGAATAGCCTGGAACCTGGAGCAAATACCATTCGCATCGTTAAGTGCAGGAGTGGAAAGGGAGTCGGTTTCGGTGCCACGACCAAAAAGTGTCACCAGCACCGAAGGAAGCTGGTGTAAAGTGTGAAGCCGGTAAAATATGAAACCCGAGAGTCCACGCCGAAACCGCGAACAAGATCGCGCGCGAACAATCTCGGGGAAGGAGATAGGTTTGTTTGTTTGCTGGCCGCCGATCGTGCTGGAGTTCTTCTTCGGTTGTGATGTTGAGGATGTGTGAAGCGTTTTTTTTTTTGTTGTTTGGTCCAATATTTCCAAAAGGAATAAAATACCTCAGTTCCTCGACGCGCATCCTCAACACAAGGATCCTCCAATACTGGTGGGCGGTACTCTCGCTTTCATATTTCAAATTGTCATCGAACACTTGTGGGAATGTTTGACTTGCGGGAGATCGATCCTTTGCCGAATGCTGCGTGGTTCACCGTTCTGCTCCGGCTCCAAACAAACCCCTTTTCCAAACTCTCACCAAACCATACTCAGCGGGCAGCGGGCCGCTTTTGAATGGGAATCGCACCGTAAAAGGGGAAGTTAATCATCGATCAGTTCGCAGCATGGGGCGTGCGCGTTATGTGTCGCACGTAGCGGTTGCGTTTGTGGGGTTTTTTTTCTCGTTTGGTTGTTTGGTCCCTATGTTTGTTTTCCAGCCAGCATCCGTGGGGGACGTGGTGAGATTGGGGCCCAAGTGTGTGTGTGTGTGTTCCGCGAACACAGGTAGCAAAACGATGAGCTTGAGCATGATTTTTGCATTCTACTCCGCCTTTGTCCTCCGACAGCCACAAATCATTTTTCGCTAACCAGATCATCCCGTGGCCCGGGGTGATGCTGGTGTCCTTCGATTGTTTCTCGGGATTTTCGTTTTTTGCAACAGGCGGAACGCGTCTGTGAGTTTTATTTTAACGTTTTTTTGATACATTGTGTTTTGGCTCGGAATATGATTTTCGGCAGATGATTCATGGGAAGCTGGTGCGTTGGATGGAATGACCTTAAGAGGCCTGAGAGTTTCAAAATATTGAATATGAAAATGACACCACAGAAATACATTTTAATCTCTTTTTTTCTTTAAGTGTGTGTGTTCCTTCAAAGTTATCTTATGCCAGTTTTGGTCTTTTGACTTTTGCATTTGACGTTGATTCAACTTTTTTTTCGACCTAGTGTTATTACCGAGCTTGATGAACATGTGGTGCCTAAAGCTTACAATTTGGTAAGACAATGTAATACCACTAACAACACTTACCAGTAACAACATTTCGATAACCACAAGATATACTTTAGGAACATAAGGTTGGGTTATTATTCAGTTTTAAGAGACAGATGCAGATATTGGTTCTTATTTGTCCTTAGAGCCTCTTACAGATTAGACAGATTTACAGCCCCCGCAGCGAGGACTGACTATCCAACTACGTGGTCTCATTAAGTCTAGCAAGCAAGAATTAGCAGGCATGACCTAAGAGGTCGTATGGCCACAAAAGAAGAAGAAGAAGTCTGTTGCGGATTCTAGCGTCTTGAATTAAAAATAGAACAATGAAGATCTCAGACCGAATAATATTACGATAAACACTGTGGAGCTTGAAAAATTTTGACTCGACAACATCGATAGTTGCTGAAGTACCTTTACTGGACTTCTAGACATCATTGTACTCGAAGCTAGAAATTCTGGATTCGATATCCGGTCCGGTCCGGTCATAGAAGGACGCCGCTACCGCCTATACCACCATAAGTTTAAGAGCTTCAAACGATTACACTTCAAGATCTCTTCGGGGAGATCCTTCCTGAAACTTCCCTTCCGCATACAGAATTTCAAGAGATAGTAGCCCTTATAATTACACCTCTAGATCTGCTTTCGGGATATCCCTTTCAAAACATCTGCATTACACATTATTAACCTGTCTACTGTACGATTAACTATACGATTAACCAAACTGTAACCTATATTAGACAGATTCTATACATCATGCATCAATCAAGGTCATTTTTGTATACTATTTTTAATATTTTTTTCTTAAATTCCCAACAACTTTGCTCCGTTTTTCTAAGGACTTTTCTTGCCCTGGAACACTGCAATCCCTCACAAACTCACCTTACTCGCTTATTAAAAATATTCTTTCGGTGATAAATTTCAAGCCTTAATTTAACGATACTAGACTCATACCAGCCACTGAAAATATACAAAAGCCAACGAATTCCACCGCACGCTCAATTCCATCAGCAGTGTGTCGTAAAGTATCGACATTCCATTTTATGCCCACCGGGGACAGAAAATATGAAAACAAACCGTTGGTGATAAAATATGAAATAAATTTAACGTTAACTGGCAAAAGCGAACCGTTCCTTTCCCTGCCAGATGCCACAGATTGACACGAAGAACTGCACTATCGGGACTGGTGTAGGATAAGTATTGAAATTCTAACAGAGTTTAAGATGCATTGAAAAATTAATATTATTTAGAGGAAGCGTAGTAGATTATCATAAAAGTAATGGTTTAAGCAATACAAAAGTTAAAAGACGTTCAAAGTAAGGTCTTCCTAAGCCATTCGATGCAGCTGCACCATGCATACAGCCCCCGAAAAGTGTGCGTGCCATTTCATTCCTACCTCGACGACGATGTCAACGACAAAAGTCACCAAAGACTGTTTTCGTAGCCGTGGACCAGCCAGTCCACGGAAAGGAACGCTGCCAGCCAGCAAGCCAGGCAGGAAAGGAACGCGCACGCAGCTATAAAAAGGCGAGAAATATATCACTTGCAAACGAGATGAATGTTCTGCGAGGGAATTGTTTCGATCTCTGTCGCTCGATTTCGATTTATACCAGCCGGATCGAAGTCATTGCATCTACGACGATACATGTCGCCTCCTCGGCAAACAGACTCCTCCAAGGACGTATTGGGTTGAGGCATGGGCGAGGAAAGACTGGGGTTTGGAGGAAGAGAGGGGGGGCAGACATACTATGCTCATTCTTAGTCACATTTTATTCACTTCTGACACTTTGTTCGCTGCTCACACACCAAAAAAAAAACACACATACACAGTGCGGTCCCCAAGTTCCTACTCACTTGCTGGCTGGCTGCCGTTTGTGGTTGTTTTACCCATTTTTGCTTTTGCGCTACCGCTGCTACCACCGTTTTGGCGTTCCATTAACCCTTCGCCCCCTTCGCCCCCTTCCACAAACCCTTGGAGCTCCCTTCCATTTTCCATTCCACCGGAGGTGCAGTGAGTTTGAAAGGTATTCGGTGCGATTTAAAAGATTTATAATACTTCAAATTTCTCGAGGCAACATTTTGCTGTCCCATTGGGTGATGGGGAGGAAGTGAGGAAGGGAAATTCTTGCACCTCCTTTTCCTCTGCCCCCCTTCGCTTCTTTCGGCGTCCCTAGTTGGCAGTTTTGTTTTTCATAATCGACAATATTTTATACTCGGCGTTCGTGATGTCCGCTTGGCCATTCGTTGTTTGGTGACTTCGATTGAGCGGCTCATTTTTCGATTTCGATGGTCGGGAAGCCTTCAATTTCCTCCCAGCTGCCAAATGGAAGGGAGCCGGGAGTCCTCAAAGGGTCGCTCACACTGACTGACTGACAACTGCCGCTGGTACGCCGCTTAACGACTCGGCTCGTAGGACTGACGGGATCGGGAAACTCGGGTCGGTCGGGCTTCCTTCTCCTTCAAACTGCTCAGCACATCTTCCAGCTCAGCCGCAGAACATCAATCGATTGATCACGCTATCATGCTTTCGTTTGTCACCTTCACCAAACAGCGATGATGGGACAACGCAAGAACCCGTGCATAAATGATCGTCACCTTGTCTTCTTTTTCCTCAGCATGAGGCTTCCGATGCAAAAAGGATTGTGTTTTTCCACCAAGCGGTTTGAGCCGTTTTTGTACCTCCTTACAACACACAGTTTGCGGAAGATTTGTGATTATTTCTTTTTCGTGCCGTGGCTGGATTTTCCTGTTCCTACTGGCCACTCCCAGTGGTCTTTGGAAAACGGTGAGTTTGTCGTTATAATTTGCAAACCAAAAGGGGGGATACCATACGAATCGGATGCCTTTTCTGGATGCTTTCATCATGTGCGCACCCGCTCACACCTCGTACCGTGATGGGGGGGGGGCAAGAGCGTTTTTTGTTTATTTAATATATGCGAAAAAGTGTTAATGAGTTTGTCGAAGCCCATTTGCCTGATTTGTTTGCTGCTTGATGCGGCACATGTACACACTGGGAGAAATAGTTACAAATATTAATTTATTTCCTCTTGGAAAACGGATAAAATATTTGTATAAACATAAATATTCACCAAGGACAGTTTGACCATTTTTGATTGGCCAAAAGATTAATGAAAAAAGGAATTAAAATTGAATTGAAGTAACAAAACCACAGGGGTTCAACAAATATACAAAAAAGGTGAAATATCAGCAACAATTAAAAGAGAAAAATTAAACATTAAACAAGGTTATTTAGTTAAAAAAACATTTAAGTTTTAGACAGTTAGTTTTTAAAATAAATGTGAAAAAAGTAAAAGAAATTAAAGACTTCTAAATCAAAACAATGAAACAAGGAAAAATTAATAAAAAATAGAAAATCAAAAAGGCTTTCCTGTACAAGGTTCTAAGAGTCTTTAAAGAAAGTATTTGGAAGTTAAAGATAAACGATATAAACAAATATAAACATATAAAAACATGCTTAACAATATAAAAACATCATGAAGAGTAGAGGAAAAACATAATACTAGCTCCAATGATAAGCTTTAAAAGTACTAACATTAAAAAAAAACATATTTTTAGATGTATCAGTTGAAATTATCAAATTATATTCTTCTTCTTCTTCCTTGGCACTTGTCCTGCCATTTCTGACTTTCTGGGACTTAATTTTACCCGTAGTAAAGCAGTCAGCCCTACGTACGGGGAGGCGGTCAGGATTGGATTTGAACCCCGGTCCAGCCATGTGAAGACCGACGCCATTATCGCCTCTTATTATAAATTATAAATTATAAATAACTTAAAAATGTCAGAAGAATCTTTTTTAGGGAGTATAAATACAATCAAATAAACTGTGGAAGGACCAATTGAAATATAATTTATCAAAAAGAAGAAAAAAATCCATTTAAAAATTAAAGAATGATAAAAAATAAGATAAAAAATCTAGGAAACCACTGAATAAAACTCTAAATCTAAAAACTAAGTGGAATGAATTAATTAAATAAATTAAATCAATTAAATTAAATTAATTAAATAAAATCAGTTTAAACTAAAGAGTAAAGACGATCTTCTTCTTCTTCTTTCTTGGCCTGTTCGCATAGATAGATGTTGGATCAAATAAGTTTTAAAACAATCGATAAAAAAATCTTTGATTTCGTTTATAAAATACTAGCGCAATATTGACCACGTTAGCGACGCAATTTTGTTCACCGTGCCACAAACGATCTTTGCACGTGATCGCACTGCACCGCTCGCACACACGTACGTACTCTAAAGGCACCGGGTTTGCCGGAAAGTGGTCGCGTCGATAAACGAATGGCTTCCTTACTCACCTTCCGCGAGTGATCAAACATAATTTTTAATATATTTTATGGCTTTAATTAGTCGCCGGACTTTTCTGCTGCATTCTTTTACTTCTTTCGCAACTCTTTCGCTTCGGTTCGATTCGAAATGGTTGCATTCACTCTGCGACACTTGGCTGCTGATCGCAAATTTTGCTTTGGTCGTGCGTTTTACGACCTGCCTTCGGTGGTGCAGGCTGCCGTTTTTATCTACAAATCGCAACCCCGTTCCAATAATAATAAGTTTATTTTAATAAATAACATGCAACCCGACCAACACCGGCCAATGGTGCGTTCCGCGTGTTCGATCGAACGACCGAAGGGGTGTTTCCAGGGGGTGACAGGATGGTGCTGGAGGATGAGATGGGGTGGAACGATGGCAGTGAAAGACAGAGATTATTGCAATCCACACAGACCCAATTCCTTTTTCCAAGCGTTTTCTTCACAGGTCTGTTTTACTACTTCGGTCTCCTGGTTTTGTGCCTTGTTTCTGTTATATTTATGATTGTTTTCGCCACATAACTCATTTCTTTCGTTTTATTTTCATTTTTTAAATAAAAATAGCCTCTAAATAAGCGGTTTTAAATATTTAAATCCATCTTCCTTCAGATTTCTCCTCACACCACATATTTTTTGTCACACATATGACGCACCGCGTCGCTCACAGCAGATCACATTTAATATTTATTTACATTTACCCCGAGAAAGTGAAATACCCAAATCTGTATCAAATTTCAAGCTCGTCCGCGACGTTCTAGTTCTTTCAAATGTTTTTTTCCCCCGGTGAAATCCCCCGAGTGGAAAACCACACACACGTGGAACCCTTCTTCCAAGTAGCGAGTGCTTGTCGAGCGTATGTGGGAAGGATACAACACGACAACAGTGCACACGATGTGCAGGCCAAAAAAAAAGAAAGGAAAATTGGCTCCCAGCGAAAAGGTTATTCAATTTGATTTGAATAATATAGCGAGCGAAAATATAACATGAAACGTCCATAAGGCGGCTGCTCGCTGCCGTTCGATATGTGTCACGCATGAGAGCGACTGATTGACATAAAATATTGATCTTCCCCCTAATGCTGCAGACGACAAGGTGAATACGCTGGGCGAAGCATGATATCGCCACAACTTGGAGGTTTTTCCTTTTTGAATTGAATCAAGCAAAACTCGGGAACAATATTCTGGAGCCGATGTCTATGATTTATTTGAATTTGCTTCATACATTTCTTAACAGCGTTTGACAGTGACACTTCGTTTGAGGAGAGTTTGGCGATATTCGGAAATTGATAAATCAACCACTTGTTTTTTTTTCCTTTGCTGAAGAAAAGTGTACTCCGAGACGCTTCATTTACGCTCTCATCAATTTTCCATTCAAATTCATGTCCACCTTTCGGACACTAGAATTTCGCCCCTTTCCAAAGTAGGAAATAAAATCCCATAAATTGAAGCTCTACTAAAAGAAAACTCATTTCTATGAGTGTTTCTCGCCGGTAAGAAAACGGAAAACGAAGGTGGTCGGAATGAAATCGCTTAATCATACCGAAAATAATTAATGAATTTCAGGAAGAAAAAACCCAGGAGCACCATACCTGAAACTGAATGACTTCCGAAAGGAAAAGGGAAAAACAAAAACAACCCCAAAACACATCCGCCCATTCTCGTGGCGGAAATTTTGCTTCATTTTGGCTTCTTATTTCCACCAATTTTTCCATTTCTTTTGCCAAACCTAGAGGATGCGTTTCTTTGTTCCTTGTTGCTTTTTTTTTCCAATGAGTAAGGTTAGCCATATCGCATCCGTGTATCAAATCGAAGCTGGCCAAAAACAGGACGGAAATTACCGATGGACAATAGCAAAACCGAGGGCTCCCCGTTAATCTATTCCAAATGAGTAATTTATTTACTCGAACGAAATTATACCATTAATTTTCCGTCGGTGAGATCTGCTCCCGGGGTTTTAGAAATGGAAATGGTTCAAAAAAGCGGTGAGCAAGGGCTATTTTTACCGCTTGTGTCCGGATTCGAAAAGGGAGGCTCTTTAAATGCGTTTTCGGATGGATTCGGTTGCAAAAGGTTGAAAAGGATACTGATGGCTAGCCTTGAACGCCCTTGACGAGCGAAGGGAAGGCAGGAAGTCTGTGTCTCGTGGTGACTATTATCATCATTTCCACGTCCCACGGCTACCGTCTAGAGGGAGCCGTACATCAATTTCTTGTCGTCTCGAGAGCTTCCCCAAAGAATATCTTCTTCTTCAAGAAAAAACTGCTCAGGATCGCTCCGGTTTCTTTTTTCTCGTCTGAATATCCCTAAATAGCAGGAGATGCTTGAGTGAGGAAAATCTGTGAAAAAGATTTCAGTGCTCCAGCTCCGAAGAAAAAAACCCCGAGACGAACTTTAAACGACACTCCGGGATGACACATTCATCCCCCGAGAGCCCAGGCTTCTCCCGAGGTTTTGACTTCACTCTTCTCAATGTCAGTGGCCTGTTTTTTGTTGTATGGAGACAGTATTTTTTTTCTCTTCAGCAGAAAGGAAAAACATCCATCCCTAAGAGACACTGCTCCCATTGCCACTGTCGATAAATCATATCCGCCCGAAGTCGGATATGGACGGATGCGATATCGCCAAAGGGCACTCGGTGGGATTCAAATTCGCATGATCAATCTCTAGTGCCGTGTGATGTCGATTATTTTTCCATGCTCGTTGTCAATCATGTATCTGCGGCATTCTGCCTCGGGTCCTGGGAAGAAACCCTGACACCTTGTCACACCTTCACGCTCGCACATGTGTGTCTCCCATTACTATATGGTTCACGTTGGGGTGGCTGCATTTCATAAGGAAGATTGATAAGGCAACAGCAAAAAAAAAACCCCGCAAGAGGAATGTAGACCCATTTCGTGACATTGTCACGAGTTTGCTTCTTTATTTAAAGGTTTGTTCCCCGGTGCGATAACATCCAACCCATGGCAGGCAAATCACGACTCCGCATGACTGCGACGGGTCAACCCGGTCCTCCTGGCACGCGGAAAAGATGGAGACTTTATTAATGAAAACGTTTATGCACATGATCGTCCATAAATTATTCCGCGATGGGTCCCGCGAATCGGATCGCATTCGTTGGAAACCTTTTTTTGCAGCTTCATCTGGCTGCATTCGGTGAGAAAGAGATGGACAGGAGGATGGTCCAGAATGTACGTATATTTTTGTCACTCCCCAACACCGTTTCCAAGCATGCAGCACCGATACAACTCGGCACCCAGAAGTTCGAAGTCATTTGCAAGTTATCGTTGGTATTTATTTATTTATCCCCAATTTTTACATTTCAGAACCAGAATGAAGCCGGGGCGTGCAAACAATACCCCTGACCCCGATTCTTCCTATCCATTCACCCACAATGAGAAGAATATGCAGAAAGATTCAGGGGGGAAAAGGAAAACAAAACAAAGAAGAAAACAGCAGAATAAAAGAGAATCCTTCCCATTAGTATGGGTATACAGTGCTTCAAATGTAAGTTGGGATATCTTGAAATTGGACCTCGAAGGCGATTTTCTCGGTTGATTTTAATTGTTTGGCTACAAATTAATGGTCAAACAGTAAAATTTATCACTGAGAATCTTAGTTGTAAAAGTAGCAAGAGAGTCAAATTTTATGAAAGCCAAGTTAACATCTACCGGAGCCAATCCTATTACTGTCAATATACGTCTTAAAAATATCTTAAAATTTATGTCTGAAGCTCGGGAACATGTCTTTAGACCTTTTAGATAATTATCTATAAGCTACACGCCTGGTTTTAAACATTTATTAACATTTGGTGAATTTGAAGACGCTACTGAAATAATTCTATTCAGTGCTCTCTGTGATTTCTGTGATGAAGCTGTGAAGCTTTATCTTGAGCAGAGTCGAGGAGTTTCAACAGAATCCAGACATCTCAGCTAAGGAACTTCGTTGAAGGAGCCTCGTCGCCTTGGCTAAGAGACTTTATCCAAAGGGTTTCGATAGAAGGCCTTGTTCAAGAAGCCTAGTCCAAGAGATCTAGAGATCTCAGGATTGTTCTACTGTGAGGAGTTTATTTGGCTCCAATATCTGAAGAGGTCATGGCATGCCGTTGCAGCGACCCAGCTAGTCATATCCAGCCGTGTCGCCACCAACAACACATACTGAAACCCGCTGACAACGATCAAACCAGCATGCTCTAGGTACGACCACTGGACCGACGTAGAAGACTAGCAAGCCGCGTAGAAGACCAGCAAGCCGCCTATGACAAAGAGTCTGCTGACGATCGACTACCAATCGTTCTACATGCTACCAATGAACCAACGAGCCTATGACAAAGAATCAATCGTCAATCGTTCTACATACCACAAACGATTGACAACACATTCTACTGATCGGAGTAGGTCAGTAAGCTGGTGAAGAAATCCGCTGACGATGGTTTACGATGGTTGTCAACCGACCGATTAAACCCATCAGAGGCTCCACCGTTACCGAAGTACTGACGACGTAGATATGAACGAACAACACTACACCGGATCGACGAGGAAGGAGAAGGAAGGGAAGGGAATGTAGGATAATTAAAGGTAGGCTAAATGTTAAGTTTAAAAGACCAATTTTGGGTCAATAAATAATCTTTTGTCAGTCTTCACCTTCAACTTCACCTAGAGCGGTCATCTTTGTTATAGTGTATAACAATTCTGAAAGGAACCTTTCCCGGTAATTAGGTCAAGGATATCACCTGAGACCCAAAACTGTATAGTTTAACTTACATAAGAGGAGATGGCCCAGACGGGATTCGTTCTCCAGACCTGCCTTGTGAAGATAATCACCAAAATCGCTTCTTCCAACGGACTTCTGATAAGATCTGTTACAGATGTATTTTCCGAAAATCTTGAGCTCTGATTTTGTTCTATTTTGCTGTGCACCGTGGATCTTCAATAATGATAAAAATAACCAACAGCTCAATAAATTCTTCCTGCTAGTAAAATAAAAACGTGTTTCATACAGGTTTTGTTTCATGAACCTCAACAACATGATTTAAAAATCTCCAGAACTTCACTCTTAATAATTGAGTCCTACTATTATTTTCGATAAAACTGGTGTGAAATTAAGACCTCCCGATTTCCGTTTTGCTTTTCTAATACCTTTGAACAACGTCCATCTCTTCAATGATAATTAACCAAAAATAGCTGAAGCTTCTTTTACTTTCAGTCCAAATGTGCGTTTGAGGCACTGTGGTATAATTTTTTTCTCATTTTTCAAACAGTTTCATTTCGACCAATATAATTCCTGTTTTATTCCTTTATTTGCTACTCCCCACATTAAGCATCGATAGCAAATAGAAGCAGGCAGACCAACCAAAAAAAAAAAAAAGACAACTCTGGCCCAAATATAAATATCCAAAAGAGAGCAAACGAAACGCTGCAACACTGTCCAGCCAGCGCTCGCAGCCAACACAGCACACAACCCAGAAAAAAAAAACGGTTGAGACCTTTAATGAGACTGCTCATTAAATTACTATCTGATAACAGTTACACATTTTCCACGGCGCACGGTGCAAAATGGGCAGCAGCTGCTTCTACCTCCTTTACCCTTCCTCTTCTCTTTCCCTACCCCTCACAGGGTGGTGAACGATGGTCGTTGTTTTAAATGAATGATCACACTAAAGCAGCATAAATATGTTACGTTGCTGTATGGCGCGCTTCCTCGTGTGTGTGTGTATTTGAATTTTATTCGCTTTCAACGCCTCCTACGGGGATGAGTATGGAAAATGAGTATCGCGAATGGAAATGACCGGGAGGAAGCAGAAAAAAAAATCCAGCGAGCACAACCGTCCCACCACAACCGATGGCTTTTAGGCATGATCCATGACATCAGCATAAACGATTGCGATCTGTATTATCGGTGGAGAAGGGCACACACACAAACACAACAAAAAAAAACCCCGAGGGGACAAGCTTGTTGCAAATTTGTTGCATTCAGTGGTTTTGCCGTCGGTTTTGATTGCGTTCGATTCACAAAGGTATCACGTTATCCCGTCCGTGTGTGATCCGTGGCAGCAAATGATCAATTATTATTATTATGCATGATGCAACAATGTAGGGGCACAAAAAAAAAGCAATTAAATATCTTTCGCTGGCCTGGGTGTTTCCACCTAACCACAAATTTTCATTTCATCAAATAATATTGCTTAATATTTTAACAGCAGCATGATGGAATGGAGGTTTCCCAACTGATTCATTCAAGACTTGGTGGCACCATTTGTTGAATGAATCCCCCTTTGCCATTGGCCACTAACGGGTTAGGGTGTTGATTTCGGTGGTTCGTTGCCGACACTTTCTTGTTATCCGACCGAATGGAGGGAAGAAGATAGGAAGAAAACGTCCTCTTCCTCCTTCTCTTCCTTCCCTCGCATGCTCCCCCAACAGTGTGACCAATGGACGGTTCAATTTTCTCTACATACCAAAGCGGCCAGCAATCCCATCTCATCGCTCTTCCCCCTCCCTCCAGAGAAGATCGAAGATGTGAATGAATCGCGATGAATGCTTTCGCCATGGTGGAGCTTTCCCGCCTGAACTGTTTTCCTTCAGGAAAAAAAAGGCATCCACTCATGCCCTCAACCGACTCATTCATAAAATCGAACATTTTCTCACACACAAACACACGTCTCCCATTGATGGTTCGATGAGCGCTGAGATCCCGGTTCCACGAGGGATGGCTCTAATCGAGATGTGTCGGCATTCCTCAAAAAAAAAGGAGGCTCAAGGCGAAAGAATGTAGAGCTGCTGCCCGCTAACGTAGTCAAAATGATCAGATCGAACCCGATCGTACCCCGATCATTCCGAAATAAAAAAAAAAATCAACCGGGTTCTACAGTTGAGCGCACATGGCACGGTGGAAAACGTACACAAATCATGTGCACATAACTGTAGCATGATATGCCGTTTTTAACCCCGGGAGGTGTTGTTGGTTTGGGTGAAGGAAATCTCCTCTGTGGAAATCTCCTCAGCTTCGCTTCCCTTTCGCCCAAAAGCTCGGCCCCCTTTGGCTTGGTCAAAAATGTGTAATTTATCGCATTAGTCAAAAAGATTTTTATTAATTTTCGTTTATGTTTCGTTTCCATTCCGGAGGTGTTTTTTTTTCTTTTCGCCTCCCATTCCGGGGAGGTCCGCGACGAATGCGAACCAGCGTTACTAGCTACCAGCGTTACACACCGGTGGCTTTTTAGCTGGTTAAGTTGCTTCTCTCTCTTTCTCTGAAGAAGATGAATCGGAAATGAGGTTTTTCTTTTCCTGAAAAACCTGACTTTTAAATGAAGCGAAGAAAACCAAAAATAGAACTTTTTTTCTGGTGCTTTTGGAATTTTATTTTTATCGAGAAATTTGTTTCACTACAATTTCCTGTGTGATTAGTTTTTTTTAGTAAAGTTGATCGTATGTAGGCTTGTTAAGAATAAAATTCTAATGAAGAGGAAAATGAATTTACTTAGTAAAAGAAATCAGCCATTGTTCTTCCTTTTTTAGTGATTGAATACTGTATCAACAGGACTGATTTATCTACAGATTTATTTATTAATTATTACGGATCGACACCGAATTGTCTATCTAAAGATTTTTTTTATTCATGACGAACGGCCTCGCCGTGTTGCTATATCTACAGATTGACTTAAAAATAAAATAAAATACATTTATATACTTATTATTGGTAATTTAAATAAAAAAAAACCTCGAAAAAAGTATCTTTTCTGAATAATTTGTTTAATTTGCATAGGGATGCATTAAACTAGTTATTCGATTAGGAAATAAAAATACTTAAAGACGATATTTTCTATCAAAAACAGTCTTCCAAACAAGCCACAAAAAGGGAACATTTATACTATTTTCGAAAGAGTAATCAAAATCATTCCGTTTTACAAAGAATTCATAAAGAAATTCCATGGTGGTCATTAATAGAACTTTCTTTCTTTTTTCTTGGCACTTCAACCTCCAGAGGTCTCGGGCATCCATTTCTGGCTTACTGTGACTTGATTTTACTCGTAACAAAGTAGTCAGCTCTGCGTACGGGAAGGCGGTCTGGATGGGATTTGAGCCCCTTTAGTCTTGCCATGTTCGGTTGTCGCCTTGGCCACTGGACCACACCTTTCAATAATCGATTGGGTTATTTAAAATACATTAATGTTACTAAGTGCAGGTGATAGGGATGTCGATCTGCACACGATAGAACCGAGGATCAAGTCCCATCCGATCCGTTCCCCCATAGTGAGGAATGACTATCCAACTGCGTGGTATCATTAGGTCTCGTAATCCAAAAAATAGCAGGCATTTTCTAAGAGTTCGTAAGACCAAAGAAAAAGAAGAAGAATATATTTTAACCATAGCTGCAATCACTCAAAAAATTCTTCAAATCAGTTTTTCAAAGTAAGGTGATTTTAATACCCCTTTGAAAATTTTCAATTTTCCTGAAGTCGCCCGGAAGACCTTAGATGTCCGATATGGTGGGCCTAACTCAGACAGGGGAACTCAATTTTGTTTAACTTACCAAATCTCTTTACATACTCTTTGTTTTAAGATAGAACTCAGCAAGATGGCGAGTGAGCCAAAAAAAATATATTTTCTGGTTCAATTAAATGTTTCCTTTTTACTCTCGAAAACTCGCTTAGCCGTTTTGCTTAAAAGTTTAAGTTACACCTCACTAGAAATTTTCGAAGAATTTATGAAAAAAGCCTTCTTTTACTCAATTCTACACGTAGCTATTCCGGTTCGGCTTACGGTGAGACTGTTCGACGGAATTCAATAGTTCCGGTCGCGGAGCATCCCTGGTCCTATGATGATAAATTCTCAGTTGTCCCAAAATCTAACGAGTACACAGCGGTGACATTTAATTTTTCAAAAGATTTCTCCGTGTTTTTAAAGAGTGTAAGATCTCTTTAAAGTAATTCTGATTGATATTTAAAGCGAGAGCAATCAACAAAATCAATTCCAACCACGGCTTGTTCTACAACGCATCATAAAGCGCAAGCATCACTCGTCAATTTTTCTACCACGTCATCCTCACGAGTTCCCGGGAAACAAAAACCAAAACCTGGGGAAAAAAGAATTTAATTGATGATTGTCGGTCTGTTGAGCGCTCTGTTGGCTTCCGAATTTCGAAATATTCCTCGATTCGACCTCCTATAGCTGTGGCTGTCAGTCAGGAGCTGTACGAGGCCTATAATTCATTCCTTTTCCTCAAATCTCGGAGGGAACCAGAGAAGCGAATAAATAGTTTTCCATCCACTCACCACTCTCCCCTAGCACCTCCGTAATCTCCATCCACAGGAGCACGCATCCATGTGTATGTGCGCAAGTATCACGCTGGAACGGATTAGAAATTTGATCCGAACTTATGTACATAATTTGTCACTTATTCAATTAACTGCTGCCGTGGCGGTCGCCCTGCTATATGAAATCTGAGCCTACCGTGTGCCGTGATGGAAAATCGGTGCTCCGCGAGGATGTTCCGGAGGGGTAGCAAATAGTGGCAAATTGATACCAGGCAGCCGGAGTTTTTGGAGTGCAGTCCTGCAAAGCCTTACGCGTCGGGTAAGCTTATCATCTTTCCGGTCCTTCCCGGTATCTAAATGTCTGTGTGTGTAAGGCTTCCGGAAGATGTGAAGATGTGTGGGGAAGAAGAACTAAGGATTTGATTGATCACACAGGATTTTCCCGAGGATGCGCTCAGGAACCAGGAGACAGTCGAGTGGCTTTTGTGGTATCAATATTTGTTCCAATCGACCAATTGATATGCTACCGTGTGGGTGTGTGTGTGTAATCGCATTTTATGAAATTGGAATTCGATTTATCGCTTGATGTACCGCGCACAATGCCGTGATCGTGACCAGCATCCAGCATCCGTGTTGCGACTCGCATTACACAAACCTTACCAACATTAATTCGCATGCCCAAGCTTATCATTTCGAGGTTTTAATGGTCATTTGCTCAACCGAGCGAAAGTGATACTGCGCTATACTAATTACCCGAAGCGCTACTCATCCTTCGCTCCTGGACAGTGGCCCAGGCCCAGGATTAGTGTGCTCATCATCGCCCCCGGGGGCCAATGCAAATGATGATTAATTCTGGGTAATGAACAACTGCCGAATGATTTACGATACTGGGAATTATTCAGGTGTGTTGCCAGGCACTTGGGCCTGGGTAATTACACTGATACAATTTTAATAATTCTGCATCGCTTCTGATACCCTGGGCGCTGACTAACGGCATCCATTAGTCTCCACCGAAAGGTGTCTATCGATCTAAATTCCCTCCGTTCCGAGGTTCACCAGAGCTTCCTCCTAGACGGGCCGCGAGGATCTGGAGTACGGGGTGAAATGTAATGCTCCAATTTCTCGGTAAATAATTACGATATTATCTATCTTTATGTTTTATCGTAAATCACCCACATTCGGTCTTAATTATATTTTATTCTTCACCACCGCTCTGAACGGCAGCAGAGACCGTTCTGGATTCGTCGCTTTTCCTTCCAGCATTTGCTTCTTATTTTCTTCTTCCGCTGCTGGAACTCTCGGGAAGAAAAGCGCATGTTTTGCCATTTGCCAGTCGTCGTCGTCGTTTCCAGTGTCGTTGTTGTCTTGGTTCTTCGCTAGTTACACTCCAATTTTCCTTCCACGCCGCGTTTGTGGGGGGGAGAGAGATAAAGAAAGAGACTTAATGATTTAATGTGGAAATGAGGTACAATGGGGGGGGGGGGGGAGAGGTTGATGTGATGTTCGTCTTCTGCTCAATGTCTGGCAAGACGGCGACCCCGTCTCGTGTGTACACACTGACAGCTGGAGAAGAGGGAAAAACTATCCTGGCAGCAGCAACAAGGGAAAGAGAAATGCCATTAAATATTGTGCGGTGTGTGGTGTCGATTTCAGATGAGTTTAATCGTTTTGATACATTCAGGATGCTGTATGAAAGATGTAGTATTTTGTTGATTTTTAAATAAATTTATCAATATCAATATATTGACTGATTTTTTTTATATTTTTATTACAAAACGTAAAAATATTCAATTTTGTATATTCAAGGATTATTTTTACCAACCTATGACCCTCTCTCAGCTATTCAAAAAATTTAGGTCAAGCATAGGTGGTTTTGAGTCTCCATATACCAACTATTGATAGGTGAGTTGTGACTAGTTTGAGGTTTCGAGAGGTTCATGAAGTATAAGCTGCTCTTAGTATGAAAGCCTAGTATTCCTTACTATGAAGCTATGTCCTCGCTAGTTTTCTCTGCACCCTCAAAATGCTTCCAGGGAGCTCTTCTCTCTCAAGATAGTTCCTGGTAGCTCTGTTCTCTCTCGGTTTGAAGCACTGTTCTCACTGAAGCATTCACTAGATAGCTCGTCCTTCACAAATTAGATCTGCACAGTGTTCAAGCTGTAAGCCCTCAGAGGAGTTGCTGAGATGTCGTCTGTTTTGGAAGTTTTCTGGATGTCTGGACGTACCACAGAACTCACCGAGTCTATGGTGGGTTTAACGCAACTCAGACTGAACACTTTCTGAGACCCCAAGCACGCAAGGAGTTCGAAGACACGAAGGACCTCCTCTTCGATCAGCAGAATCGATTCGGCAGGTGCCCTCTACCTCAATTCCACTTAGGGCCTTCTAGATGCTTAATCCACCACTGCCTCGACTTCATCCAAGTGAAAATCGAGGCTCTTGGAGCTGTTTCTTCACATTAAAAAGGTTCCAAGTCTCCAAAGATTTTGCTCAGTTGCATATATTGATGCTTCCGAAGATCTTCTCAAGATACAGGCTTTACTACTACTATATTAGACTTTTCATGTCTTGTTTTGAATTTTTCTTCCAATGTTTGTGGTTTCTTAAATCGACAATTGGCTCAATAATTTGAGAAAGCAGTTTAGATTATATCTGTTCGAATCTAGATCAACACAAGTTATGATTTGTACGCTTAAGTTCTCAACCAATTTATCCTTACCAAATTCCTTTACCGATCCTTTAGAACTTTCATGTGGAATTTCTAAGTTTAAATTTTCTTTTAGAGAATTAAAACAATTGATTCCACAATAGTAACAAGCTACATCTTTCGAAGCAATAAGTATACACAGAAACTCCTCTCAGGAATTTCATTCACTGTATAAATAACGCATAAAAACCACACATCCAAACACACGGTTAAAACAATGGTGAAAAACCTCCTTCAACTAAACAAAAAAACCATGAACCTCTTCACGAATGGGAAACGCGTTTTGTCCGCATGATTAACACCGAATTCATCATGCGGGCCGTCGAAGGTTTCGTTTCGGTTCCGTCAATGAGGGTGGCAAACACCCCCCCACGGAAACCTCCACCCGGAACGGGCATGAAAGTTGAATGAAATTTCTAAAAGGTGATGCAGCAGCAACAAAATGAGCAAAAAAAAAAGCCGGACGGAAAAAGGAAAAACACTGTTCCAAAACCATTTTCTACCATTCTCTTCCCGAACAGCCCCGAAGGAAATGTGTTACGAGACAATTGAGAAGATGATGATTTTTTTGAGCTGCTTCTTTCTACTGTACCTTCTTTTTAAAGTGATTGCAGTTTTGTCATCTCTCTGGTTAACTCTTTCTTTTTCCTTTTCCCCTCTTTGATGTGACTTGTCACCGGGGGTGATGGGTGTCTCTAGGGTTTTTTTTGCGCCTCAACATATTATTTATGCTAACGATTAGTTCGATTCATTTCTATCGCTGAACACGGATTAGTCTCCACCGATGGGAGGGAGATTTTCTTCCCCGTTGGGTAACGAGTGTAAAGAGTTAGAAAAAACCCCCCTTCCGTGCCCCATTGCCACCCTTTTCTTGACCCAAACCTCCCCCCAAATCCCCCCCTCGGGACACATACCACCCACAAGACAGAAACGAATCACACTGGAGGGCTAGAAGACTGCCGAGTGGAAATTTATTCATTCATCTCGATCTCCGACACACAAACACACACACATGTACAATGAAAACGAAATAAATCGGTTTCGACATCATCGACAAAACACAGTTTGCATCTTGGCCAGCGACGGGGATCGTAAAAAAACAGAACCACACGATCGCTCGCGCGCCCGATCCGATTGGCAACGGATCCGATGCCGTGGAGGTGTGAAGTTTTGCTCCATTCCACATGGGCTCCTCGGGTGGAGAGGGACAGGGAGAAAGGGAAGGGTAAGAAAGAAAAAGGGCAACCGAAAGAAACGCGGCAAGGAGGATGGAGAATGAAATTGATTTGTATACACATAGAAAATCTTTATTGAATGGAACTAAATAATAATAAACAGGAAGTGAAATAGATTGAAAAATGCTTCAAAACGTGTAACGATTATTACCATACCAAGTTTTTCCTTTCCAAGGGGGGAGTGGAAAAGGGAAAAGAGGAGGAGACGGTTTGCTGGCTGGGAATGGGCTTCACAAGCGTTCGGACATCGGGCCTTTCGGTTTGGTCAGCCACCGGCTTTTCCATTCACGGTTGGAATTCAAAACCGAACTTCTCGAATCAGGTTGTCCACCACCTTTCCCAGTCAGGCGGTTTTTTGTTTATTTGGCTCGCATTGCTTAACCATTGCCCACACGCCAGAGGACGCACACACATACGCGAGCTTGACGCACATCACCATGGGACACATGGAATCGCTCGATTCGATTCGAAGGTGTGCAATTTTTCGCTTCGAAACTTCCCGTGGGTTGTGTTTTTTTGTCAATCTAAAGCTGGACGCAATTTTTCGACTTCTCTGTTTGAAGTTTTCCTGTAAAGCGTTTTGAGGCCTGAAGTCTTGAAGGGGAACATTCCGTTACATAAGAAGGTGCCTGTGTGGTGTCTGTTTCAAATCGACGCAAAATTAAGCATTAGCTTGTGTGCCGGAAACTCGCCGATCATGTCATGTGGAGGATGTCAAGTGAGTTCGAAGAAAGCCGCCCGAGTTACTTTGCAATTTAGATGGATTCATTTCACGAAATAAGTACTTGTAGTAATAGTAGTGGTAGCTATAGTATATTTGAAAAAAAAGTAACAGTTTTAATTTAAAAATTAAGCTTTTGACTTGAAATTTCTTCTACTTTATCATAAATTCCAAGTTAAGGAGGTTACATTTTTAAGATAATTATTGTAAGTAAGTGACGTTATAGGGTGGCCAGCGATAGCGGCGCCGATATTCATACGGCATTATCGGGGTTCAAATCTCATCTGGGCCGTTTTCCCATTCAATGAGACCGGACTATCCAGCTAGGCGGCAACAATAAGTGCTAGACACTGCAACCTTGAAAGTGTTCGGCCTGTCTCTGGCTTTCTATGACATAAGTTTACCCGTAGTAAAGTAATCAGCCCTACGAACGGGAAGTGGTCTTGATGGGATTCAAACCCCTGTCCTGCCATGTGACGACCGGCGCCGCTGTCGCCTCGGCCATCGGACCGCTCGATAATCCTAGAACCATTTACCATTAGATATCATAAGGCCAAGAAGCAAGAAGAAGAAGTTACTCTATCAAAAGGATACAAAAAGGCCCAAATTAGCAATAAAAACTCTTCTCTCCTTTACAACTCTTGGTAATCTACATTCTTTGGTTAATAGTTCAAAGGTCTGACGTTAAAAGTTGAAGTTGAAGTTCAGATTATGAATTATGCAACTAATATTTCAGTTATCAATTATTTTCTTTGGCATTCTCAATTTTCTTCTACTGAGATAAGTCCCAAAATTCTAATTATTAACGAAAGAAACACTTTAAAAATAGAATTTAAAATTTGTGTATTATTCTTTGTAACCTAAGATTGTGTCTATAGATGAAGTGACTCCTCCCTGGTGAGGTATAAAAGATGTGAGGTCTAATGATTTACACTGATATGAACTAATCGATCATCGATATGAACTAATCGATAACTTCGAATTATTCTCCAACGAGAAATTTTCCGAGAGTTCTACATCTCCCAACTCATTGAATCAATTATCTCACCAAAGGGAATCTGTTCGACTGTAGTTCAACAAAGACCTATGACATATTGGTGAGGTCCTTGTTAAATCGAACGTTCTAATGGGCTGCTTCTTGAAAGTTGATGTAAAACAACTTTGTAGAACCAAACGTGAGGAGATTTCTGGGACGACTGAATCCTAGCAATCTGAGCTTAGCTATCCGGATTGGCTGTCCTCCAAACCTAAATAAAATCTTTTACGAGGACCTCTAGAGGAACAAGGTTCCTTGCATGGATAAACCCTCCAGGTGATCAACCAGCTTCTTAAGGATTTTTAATATGTCGAGGCCCTTTGACTAGCTGCGACGCCTCTTGGTAAATTAGAATTCATCTGGTTGATGAGGTCCTACAGTACTATTAAACTCGTTACTGTTCAAATTTTGTCGGACGGTGGTGTGGTTGTATCAAGATCACACGGCAAGATTTTGACTCTTAATTTATCCATGTTATATTACAAAATCTGAAGGATTCATGGACACGCATGGCAATGTTATGCGGGATCGAATACACTTAAAAAATTAAATACAACTTAAAAACCCCACTAAACCATAATGCACAAAAGGAAACTTTTCAAGTTCGGAACTCTTTTATTAGATTTTCCCGAACAGAAAGCCCCCTTGTAATTAATACATTTCGCAGCGTATTATTACTGTGATTGAATTTCTAATTCCAAAAAGACCCTCTTTATTTTGAACTTAAAATTAATATTGATCATTTGACACTGACGAAACGTTATGATGAATGGTTCAGTATGCGTGCTCCATAATGAAGCCTTCCATTCTTCCTATTGGAAGAATGAAAGCAAAATGGAAAGGTTCTCCCCCCCACCCTACTCAGTGCACACAATAATACGCTTAAAAAATGAAGCACTTCTCTGTGTTTTGTGTGTAAAATCGGTCCCTCGCTGTAAGGGTCGTCAAAATGTGATTATTTTATTACTGCATTTGAGTGGTTTTAATCGACACAAACCTTCCGGGTGGCTTCTCAGCCCGCAGGTCCTGTTGTGTGCGTGTTTTTTTTGTTCACCGTTGGTTCACCCGGGCGTTTAGTTGGTCATATTTTAGCACATGCGTTCGCTGCGGGACGTAACACTTCATGGTAAACCCGAACTAAAAGTCCCCTTCCAGGTTCCTACCGGGGCAACCTGTCAACAGTTGTTTTCAATCAACTCAACCACTTCGGTAGTTATCCCCGTCGGTTCGGTAGCAGCCTTGGGCGAAAACATTTTTCATTTTCATGTTCATTTTTCCAACCCCGCTCTTGGCAAGGGCTGCAAAAAAAGGGGGAACGCATTCCTTCCGGGGTTCTTCCGGCGTGGTTGTGGAAAAATTCCTTTCCAGCAGTAGCGAACGATTCGGCGCTTTTCTCTCTCTCTCTCCTCTATTTGCCGCACGTGCACGTGGCCAATTACCAGCCCAGAAACGTCTAGGCGTTAACGTCAAAAAATGGATGCCAACCGAGCCGAACACAGCGCGGCCGGTCGTGCGCCACACGTCATCACTCGTAAAGGAAATATTTCATTTATTGCCCACTTGCCCCCGACATTTCGATGTGTTATCGTCGAATGGGAGGATGAGGGAGCGTGGGGAGAAGAGTATGCATCCGGGCTTTCTAGAAGATGAGCCTCGTTTTGTTTGCCCTTTTCCGGCGTCAGAGGGAAAAGCCGAACCGAAACCGTGCTGTCAAACTCCCGGCCAGACGTTTTGTTTATGGAGCGTGCGTGCCTGGGTGGGAATTATGATCAGCAGCGATTTATTTCGTATTAAAATATGAAAATTTTCCCCTCAGCAGGCCAGTTTCCCGGGGCCGGAAACAATTTCCAGACAAACTAGGACTCTGTTCCAATAACGGAGCAGAGAAGGAACAACCCGAGACGCCCTACAGGAAGACGATGACTTCCGAGACACTGAACCCCCTGGAATCTTTCCCATCTGCGCCCGTGTGTGTGTGTGCGTGTGGACTTGTTTACTTTGCGGATGAGTTAGCGACAAAAGGCAACCCACCCCTAAACGGTGACGTCTGGCACGACGCACGGCAAAAGAGCAGGACGAACCATTTCCTTCCTAGCCAAGGGAATTATTACCGAGGGAGTGAATATTTTACCCGGATTTCCGGTGATTATTCAGCAGCGATAGCGATATATTTTTCATCAAATCAGAAATTCATCTACGTTTTGCTTTGATTGCCGTACATCTAGCACCACCAACCAGCAGCAATAGCAGCCGGTGAGGGAAGTTTATTTGCTTTGTTTGCACATGTTTGGCAGTGATCGAAAACACAATCGCCAAGCTGCTTGTGATACGCTGTCGGGATGTCGTTCATCCACATCGATTGACCGGAAATGGCTGTGATGAGGTAGAGTTTTCTTTTTTTATGTATTTCAATCCTTTGAAATGAGATTGTATGAGATTGTATGAAATATTTGTCTCAATGTATGCAATCTGCATAACAAAACATCATTTTCTAAGGATTTTTATTTAATGAGTTGCTATTTAAAATGGATTTCTTCCTGGAATATTCACTTTGTTGTTGTTATATACGTTAAGTATCTTCTGAAATTCTTTTTTCTAGAATAAATTTTAGGAATAAGTTAAGAATTTTGACACACAAAAATTTTAAAGAATATCGACAAACTTTGTTAAATATTTTATAATATAAATCGTTTTTATTGTTCGTTGTTACTGGTGGCTAAAATTTTATTAATTTTTGTTTTGCTAGAGTCAAATTAATTGCAACACCATCTTCTTCTCAAGGAAACAGACATTAAGAAATCAGATAATGATTGTGGAATATTTCTTTCTAAGAGGAGCTTAGACTTATGACCTAAATACTATGTTTATTGAGGACTTCAATGTCATATCAATGTCATATGTCAGATGAGGACTGACTATCCGACTGCGTGGTATCATTATGTCTTCGTCTTCTTCTTCCTTGGCACTACAACCTCGAGGGATCTCGGCCTGTCATTTCTGGTTTTCGATTACTTGACTTCACCCGTAAGCAAAGTAGTCAACCATACCCGTCAAGCGTACCGGTAGGTGGTCTGGATGGGATTTGAACCACTGTCCTACCGTGTTAAGTCCGGCGCCATTGACCCTTCGGCCACCGGACCGTTCCTCAAGTCTTATTTTAGTAAGTCACAAATGGTAGGCATCACCTAAGAGGTCGTTAGGCCAAATAAGAAAAGTTAATAAAACATTATTTGAAATTTAAGTTTGTGAGACACTTAAAAAGGAATTCTAAAAATTTCTATAAATGTTTTATAAATCGTTAGAGCAAAAGTTAGAGAGAAAACGATTGGAATCTACTCGATTGACTAATACTTCAACTTATACCTGATATCGATCAAATTTACTTGACGTGAAGTTTACAAACATTATTGTATCATTTACTTTCATGTTATTATTTTATTCAGTAACATAGAAAACGTCCCATTTAATGTAGGAACACTTTACTTTCTTCTTATTTCTCACTTCATCCCATAGCTTATCCGAACTCCGAACATGAGGTTCCGAAAAATGTTCACTACTGTCGGTTAGGAAAAGTTTTTCCCCGGGCTTTCCTTACCCTGTTTGCCAAATATGTTTCCCCCTTACCAGGGACAATGACACCAGAAATCGATTTTTCCTGTCTATAGTCCAGTTCAACCATTCTGACCAGTTTGAACACGATTTGTCCCGTACAAGCCCGAGGGTCAAATGGTCATACCGTACCGGTACATAGTAGTTGTGCAAACTTTCCTGACATGTCATGCTGTATATTAAATCGCATCGCACACATTTTATTTTTCTTGTAGACACGGTACGAAATATATTGTCAACAACAAAAAATCTTTTAATCTATTCGATTACTATATTCTACCTATTCCAGAGGGACTTCAGACAAATAATAATCGTCCCTCAATGTTTGACAACAATGTGTCTCGTTGATCTTGCGCTGAGATTCACTCACACACCACTTTCCAATAACGCACTCGAGAGGCGTTGTTGAATTTGCCCGGAATAAAATTAGAACACCCTCGAAGACGCGACCAAAAGCGCCACTTGAGCCGAACAATAATTCCCATCCTCACACACCGAACCGTCCACAACGCGGTGTGCCTCATCCTCCGTCGGCACACTTCTTGCGTCGTCCACTCGAGCTCAAGGGCGTCCACTCGAAGGGCGTTGATTAAAGATTCATACATTAAATTAATGAGCAGTGTAACGATTTATTTGACAATGCTGCACAATAGAATACTGAGGACGAAGATGATGATGATGATTCGTCACCACTTGTCTACTTGGGTCGATTGTGTCGATTTGCTAGATTGAGAAGAGGCTGCAGACGTACGCCATTTGTGCTAACTGCGCGAATAGTTGCCCTCTAGTTTGAGGACACCTTTTTGGCAAGTTTGGAAAAAAATCAAGGAGAAAAGTAGATAGAAAAAACTCCACACCCCCTAAAAGCGAAGTAGATTCCTTTTTCTTTTACCCACCTTCAATATCAATTTTTGGTAAAAACAAATAAAAACACAATCCGGAATCCATAATTTATAAGTTCCTATCTCAGCGCTCATCCGCTGTCATTCATGACGCGACCGGTTCTCGTCATACGGACGCCTCTTCTTAAGCTTCTCTCCCTTTCCTCTCGCTCTTTCTTTTTCCGAAAGGACACACGAAAGGACGCATCTTCTAAAAATGGGAAAATGTAAACCCAAGTGATGTCCTGTGTGGCATGGATTTTTGGTACATTTTTAAGCAACAGCAGCAGTTAAAGGCGAGACAAGTGTCTCGCAATCGTACGCCGGAATCGTGAGAGGTACCAGGGACGCAACTCATAAATTTTGTGAACCGTTCGGGTACACGCATCCAACGAAAAAAGGGATGCTTTAAGGAGGCAGAGCGCATAACACACCCGGTGGCGCACACCATTTGTTGTGCAACGGATGTGATCGGTTTCTAGAGGGTTTTTTTTTTTTGCTTTTCTATCCTTTCGATGTTGACCCAGGTAGATGAGATGTACCGAACCAAAACCCAAAATATGTGACAAATCGGGGTTTGGATTGTATAACGAGAGGGGGTCGGAAAACCAAACGGAGGCGCCATTGTCATCCTTTATGAGCTGATAAAAATTTAATTTATATGGCGCTCGGATGGCCTCGGGCTCGATCGTCACGAACAAGCGAACATCATAAAAATATAATATTTTTAACCTCTGTTGCTTCCCATCCTAAGCGAGTGAGTCAAATGATCATTAAATTAAGGGTTTTTTTTTATTTTAAAAGCTAAGATTCATCACGAGCGACATGCTGGTGGCGAGACGGTTCAAGAATTTTGTCTTGTCTTATCGATGCGGCAAATATGTTTTATGATCGCAGGAAAAGGCCCAGCAACACACTTGATCGAGCCCCGCAACAAGCAGCTCATCATTTCTGACTCATCATCCATACACTTACGAAACATTTTGTTTTTGGCCGATTGTTTAGTCTAGTTTTTGAGGGAGATGAAAAATTGTCCATTAAACAGAACGGTCCTGGTCCTGAGCAGCCGTTTTACAACAAACAAGCGCTTCAACTGGCACGGTACACCCGGAGGGAATGTTTTGCGCATCATGACAGATGTGATTTATGCGCATGTTGTCATAAACACAATGGCAATCGATACAGTGCGTGCGCGGGCATTTGTAGCGAAGACCTCGGCGAGGACAACGACTGGCTAGAAGGTTGAAGGGGAAAAAAGCGGCAGGCAGAAAAAAAAGCCAAACAAACGGAACAACAATGGCAAGTGTGAAAAGTGTTTCGCTTCCGGACGTGGTGTCACTGGCGAAGTAATACAGTGTGGGACATAACTATAGGAGCACTTCGCTCCTAGTGAAGATCGGTGAAAATAATAGACAACAATTATTGTATTGCAGAATTCATGCATAAACGTATAATAAATTGTATAACTAATTTGCGGAGCAGCATGAGCCTAGAATTTCTATTTCTTTTTAATCTGACCTTTAGTTAGAATTAGTCACAAACGATTATGGATTACATGAGCTACATTATTTTTCTAGAACTTCCTCCGTGATGTCATAGATTTTTGAAGATTTTAGAAGAACACCCTTTCAGACCTTTTCTGACTTTCTCTGACATGTGTTAAGCCTTACCTGGATAGTCAGTCCTCTGTAACGAATATAACAACACAGGAAAATAGACTTCTTGGACTGTTTGTTATGTCGATCATGCTTATTTCATAAACAAGGAGACACTTTTTGTATGGACCTAAGGTTTTGGATCTCTAAGACCTCGTTCGCCTCTATGCAAAACAAAAATCAATGTCACGATAACTACAATCTCCAACCAGGCCGTTACTACTACATCTACTCATTGGTACATCAAGGATTTTAAATGACCCCAGCGGAGGGCTAGTTCTTCTTCTTCTTCTTCTTCTTCTTCTTCTTCTTCTTCTTCATTGGTCTAACGACCTCTTGGTTCATGCCAGCCAGTTCTGGCTTACTAGACTTAACGATACCACGTAGTTGGATAGCCAGTCTTCACTACCAGGTTACGGGGGCTAGGTTTGGGCTAGGTCCTTTCCCATCAAGGATTCTTCGTATGATAGACTCTGAAAGATTGGAGATCCTTGATTTTATCCTTGGACGAGACTATTCTCTAGGAACAAGCTTACCCGAGGAATTTTACTTGAGATCTCCTCTCTGATCTCTAGACTATTCACTGACAGAAAGCGATACAGACAACTCCATCCAATTATCTGCAATAATGTTTTTGTATGTCTCTTACAACTCGGCGATGCTCAGAAGATCGCTACTATTTATTCTTCATTAAGAATAAGAAAATTTACTAAAATACACCAAACTACCATCCTTCTTGCTCATCACTTTTATAATTTTACCCCTGAAAAAATCAAACAAACATACAGGCGCACCATGCACTGTAACAACATTAAATTAACAAGCGTATCGGTGATGATATAGTTGGACACACCAAACAGGCATTAAAACAGACCTTCTGCAGTGCTTGTGTGTGTGTGTGTGTGTGTGTGTGTGTGTGTGTGTGTGTGTGAGTTGGTTTTTTATTCTGCTTGCTGTTGCTCCCTTCACAATAAAACAAGAAAATATGTTTTATTAATTTGTGCAAGTTGTTGTCATCCAAAAACACACACACACACGCACAACCGGAAAATTCACCCGAAGAGGGTCAGCGAGCGAAAACAAAAGCGTACAAAACAGGTCACAGTTACCACACGGTCCGAAGAGAAGCGCGGCGAGGGCGACCGATCCATCCATCCATCGCATCATCGGGGATGGCTCGCGCAAACCCCGGCCCGGGCGTATAAAAAATAAATGTGTGAATTATGTATGCCCAGAGGGATTGTCACTTTGCACCCCGCACACACGGACTCTCGGGCTTTAGTCCCCTAACCGGGGCGGAAAAAAAACTCAATTCCCAAAATCCGTTTTTGATAAAGTAAGTGACTAATCTGAGAAGTTCGAACCTGGAACGCTCGCTACACCCCAGCAATCTTTCGAGCCTTTTGGGTTGCGTAGCGTATAAAGTAAATAAATCCACTCCACGCAAAGGCTCCGGCGCAACCAGCCGGTGACAAATTTATCCTAGCGGGGAAAATTGGAAAATAAAACCTTAAAATGCGTGTCTAAATAATCGTCCTCGGGGCAATGTTTTGGGAAAATTGAATCAGCCATTGCGGAGCTTATTAGGGGCGAACCGGGGTCGCTTGCCTAGCCGTGTGTTTTAATAAAGTCATAATCGGTCGTTCCATCCCTTCGCGAGCGAACCTTGAATATCCGAAGGGCGCAAGAATATGCACCATATGCAAAGTTAGCAACGTATCACTCAAATTGATATGATGATAATGGTACCGTTGACTTGTTGGTTAAATTTAATTCGTACAGATGTTTCTCATCCTCACCGTCGCTCGGTCTCTCTACCTACAAGGTTTGGTTTGTTTCTAACCGGCTAACGAGAGATATTCGAAAACCCGTCTCCTTTCAGGCAAAACTATTCACAACCCATCGTTGGGAGTGAGTGAGCCATTTGTGCTGTGCTCGCATACCATTCCCCATTTGAAATGCCATTTCCGTTTTGCCTTACCCCCTTACAGGTGATCTTGGCACACGGACGATCAATCGATTCGGCCCCCGGAATCGGAACGCGCCAGCAAAAGATGAAGATGATTCAAACATTTGGCTTCGTTTGAATTGAAATCAATTTCAAAATTGAAATTCCATTCCATTTACTGGAACTCCGCATCCACCTTCATCCCCACTACTACTTTCATGCGCTTCCAAGCTCCCAATTTCCGGTTTCCATTTTCCCATGAAACTATCGGACACAGAGCATTACCTTGCGCGCCGCCATCTTCCTAGAACCCACCGCCCCACCCGCGGAGGTAGTTCCTTCGCTCAGTACTTCGGCTGAGTTATTTTCAAAAACACCGAAAATTCCGATAATAAATAACTTCCAATAACTTTTAGCTCGAGCATTTTCGCATCCGCTTTTCAACGGCACTGCACCGAACACTCGCCCTGCCGAAGGTGCGTTTCGGGCTGGTCATCGGGCAGGGGGAAAAGCATTCCACCGTTTTACACCGTACCGAACTATGAAGTGGAAATTCGATTGGAAAGTATTTTTCACCCCACCTACAACCCCCTTTCCTTTGGCGTCCATTTACCGTCCGTAAATCAGAGTCCGAAAACCGCCACCAGCTTCTTTGTATGTGTGTGTCGCCCGTCCAAGAAATCCTCCAGGGAAAATCCAGGGACCAAGCATTTTACAAAGGCGCCTTGTGCCGGTGAGCTCACACTCGGTGCCATTTGTGCCATATTTCATCCACTTGCGGTCCACTTGCTGTTGGGGGGGGGGAAGTTTCGGTGGGGAAGGCTGGCCAGACTCTTCCGCAGGACCCTCGAAAGGTCCACGCTGGCTACCCAACGGTCAGCCAGTGAATTGTGAATCCTATTGGGGAAAGTTTCCTTCTTTGTCTTTCCGGCAGGAGTTCTGCGAGAGAGAGTTTGGAGTGAATAAAATATTTATTGACTCCCCTCGTTCAGGGAGTCCCACTTCCATTCCCTTTCAAGAAAGAACCTTCCATTATTTTGTTGGAAAATCCGTTTTATTTTAACACATCGCTTTCCAGCGATTCTGAGCCAACTTAGTAGTTTACCCGTTTGGAGTTTTTTTACTTCCACCAAGAGGTGTTTGTTTGTGAGGTAGAATCGTAGAAACATTTGAGTGAAAAAGGAACGAAAAATCTATTCTCTTTAAGTTCTTGGTGAAAAAAGACTCCAAACCTCCAATATCCGGAAGGTTTCATACAGATATTCACATGTAACTTGGGTGTTCGTTTACCTTACTTGGTTCAATACTTGTACTGAGATGAGTGTGTATGTGTGTGATTGTTCTACAAAGTCCCACGAGAAAAGAAAACATCTCTTACTCACCCCCTTCACCCACCCCATCTCCGTATCACCGTAACGTTATCGCTGTAAATCACATCCACCGAAGGGCGCATCCTTATGACGAAGAAAATGGTCAGCCATCGTTACACAAATGGCCGGGCGAGTCCCTCGTGTCTTTACGCCTAGTGCGAAAAGGATAGCAAACGATGCGCCCTTTTTCCTTCTTGACCATCACCATTCCGAGAACTGTGCAATATTCGCTAAAGTATGTATTAAATTTATCAACTGACCAGTGTGTGTGTGTGAGTCTGCGTTTCATCTTGGCTCACGTGGATCTCACCCCACCGTGACCACCCATTTTCATTCACACGCACACAACTGACCAGTGCCTTCCTTACCACCAACACTCACACATAGACATCCAAGCTACTAGCCAGCATCCTTGTGCGCTGGCTCACATCCGGACGCCATCTCTGTTCCCCACGTTCGGTACGGCCAAAGCGTCTTGGTACAATGTCCGAGTCGATTTTCCGGCCATATTACGCGAGATGGGAGAGCGCGTACTACGCCTGGGTACGGTGTGTCCGCTCTCTGTCCGATGAAACACCACGGTCGAGTTTCTTGCCACCGAGTTCGGCAGTCCTCCAGTGGCAGAGAGAATGTCCAGCGTGAAATAAAGTATCGGGAGGAGAGAAAAAAAAGACGGGAAAAACGGAGCAATGGTTGCCCGTTGCTAGGGCAACTGGTTGGGGAACATGTAATTTATGATGAAGTAGACACTTTTCGTATTTTCCGGGGTGAAGCAAAGGAACCTTCTACTTGGTTCGATGGAGCTATGTTCGTTTAAAACGAGGAGTTATTTATGTTTTGCGTGAATGTTCTGGTTTGACGCTGTTTGTGACGTACAAACGCGTAGTTTTAATTTAAAAACTGTTATTAAACTCCTTAATATTTATTTCAAAAATTTCCAAACGATTTCTAAACGATCCAGCTCACTCTGCATTTTTATTTCACAGGAATATCCTCTTAAATTCTTAATCCCTTAGCCCCTCTTTTTTTGGGGAGTCCTGCTTTTTTTTAACCTCCACTTAGCATACCTTTAACCCCACCGTCTCATTCCATCATCACACACGGACGGCTCGTTTGAGTCGGCCAAACGATACCGGCTTGTGGAGAGAGAGAGACTGGAAAAAAGGATGCAACGGATGCAGCAGGCCATAAGTGAACATCCAACCAACGTCCTTTAGTCTGGTTTTTATCGTTTCCCATTCACGTATGGTGGTCAGAAGTGAGAAGCGTTTAACGTTTAAAAAGGTAGTGAATTGTTGGTTGGATGGGGGGGATGGTGGCCAAACGATAAATTGTAAACGCAACTGTACAGAAAATCATAAATTCCTACCTATTTGGGTGTGTTTAAGCCATTCATTTTTTGTTTTGCTCTGTTACTCATTTTAATGATGCCTTCAGATATTGGTGGTATGATATGTGAATGGTTATTTTCACACAAATACGGGGATGTTTGGTTTTTGTTTCTTTTTAACATTTTGTGGAGAAAAGGGTCGGTTCTGGATTGGGTAGTATCATCGTTGGTTGATGGATATGGAGATTTTTTTTTTGTGCTATGACGAAGGACCAAATTTTCCTCACATAGCTCAGTAAATATTTATTTAAATCATGCAATTATGATATTTATAAATGCATTTTTTTCAAATGTTGAATTCTGTAACTTTAAAGCAACAAAGATGTAGTAAATTCGTACAATACTATTTAATTATAATTAAGTGCCATGGCTCTTCGCCGATTTATCAGCGCTGAGCTATTGCAATGGTCACTTTGTTTTAATTTTATTTTTTTTCCGCCAGAGGGCACATCTGAAATATTTAAATTTGACGTTTAAGTAGAGTCTACTAAGGAGAGGACTGTATATAAAATAAGCAGCGATTTAAAAACCAAATAGCGATTTAAGCTATAACAACCGTACTTAAACGGCTAAGCTATGTGCAATATGAGGAGAGAATTATTGTATGTATATAAAGAAAGAAATCGTGACGAAACATCTTTTAGGGTTTTCAAGATGAACCAATAATATTGGAGAAGCTTATGAACTCTGTTCATTCTTCAAGAGACGTTTCATGCTATACCTTCGCAACAAGATAGCCATCTACAAGTAGAGTGTCATATATTTCCATTTGAAGTTCTTCGACGATATACAATCCCTGCAAGGTCTAAGGCTTAAGGCTTAATCATTTCCAAAGCCTAGTTCACAAAGAACTCTGACGTTCAAAGAACGTTACTCGCTGGATACGTTTTGGGAAGCTCTCATTATAGAATCACAGCCATTTGACGATCTCTCCAATTTCATTGCCAATGGCTTGCGAATATCCTCCTGATCGATAAGTTTGTTGGTACATGGTAAATTTTAAGTAGATTTTAAGCAGATTTTTATTAATTTAACGTGCTTAAAGTTTAGTTAAAACCAGTTATTACTTACTAACTTATCGGGCGCTATAACCTCACGTTCCAGCGCAGTCGTCTGTCTATCGATTATCTTGGCGGAATCCATCTCAATTTAGGCCTACCACATCTCCCCTGTCCGTGTGGTCGGTCTTTAAAGGATTTTACCGCATGTGTCGTCCGGTGTCATCCTCGTGACATGATCAGGGAACTGGAGCCTGGGGAGTCGGTAAGGTGGTGAGATGAGCTGTACGGTCGCTCGTAGGGCTCAAAATTGTAGCTGCTCCTTTATAGTCCTTCCATAAATATGGGACCAAAAACCCTTCTGAGCATTATTTTAGGTTATTTTTAGTGGCTCTAATTACTGATCACTAAGGAACTAGGTATAATTTCCCATTTGAACCAACATTTCGTACGCAAGAACATCTATCCAGGTACGGGGAAATTAAGTTAAGGAGCAAGAATAGGAAGGCCTCTTGATGTTATGGCCTTTGAAGAACCAAACGAAATAGAAGAAGATGAAGTACAATATAGTGCAAACATCTGGGCTTTAGAACTGATATTAGTATTTCCTTTACAATCTTGATGACTCAAAGTTTCTATAAATCAATCAGTTAACCAACACCAGCACATTTTTCCATATTGCTGCACTATGCTTTTTGAAGTCCTTTTTAATTGGTTGTGTTGTGTTCCAGGCTACTTCTGAGGATTTTTTTTTATCATTTTAACTAACAAACAATTAAACAGTTACAACATTACAAACCATTTCTTCGTAAACCCGTTTTCAGAGTTGTAGCGTTTGTACGCACATATCATCGCTTTCATGTTAGCCCGCGCTAACGCTGTGTTTGTGAGGTGATTCCGTATTCCACGTATATTTCATGTAATCTTTTTACCCATTTTAGAACCAAATAAAATTGTTGCATTCGACGGAATGTTTTCCTCGCCCCGCACTTTCCTCTAAACACCTACCAAAGCAAACCTGCATAACTACGGATTACATATTGATGGAAAGGCGGGCTCCCGAAAAAACAACATATTTGCCAGCGGCAACATCCGACAAAACCAGAGTTCGTGCATTCAATCACTCTTCGCCTCTCATACCTTTGTGACAATTTGCACTCCCCACCGCCCAGCCTCATCAACTGGTCCCGAAATTCAATAAACGACAGTGCGCTCGAGCTGATGGACGAATTGCATTTAATCTCGTTCAATTAAATTTAGTTCTCCCGTTATCGATGTGTTTGTTTTTCCTTTAGCCAGTTCTTTTTTGTGCACTTTCCATCCAGCTTTTGTTCTGGCACAAAACATGAAAATATGTTGCTATGTGTACGGGTGTGTGTGTGTGTGTTGTTTGTTTGTGATCATACATTAATCTGCCATTTTCCATTTGCAATGTTGTGCCCGGGCGTATTCCGAACCGGGCCGTAGTGCGAACAGCCCTACAGCCTCTCGCAACATTTGCCATTTCCATCAACATTTCACGCTAGTTTTCACATTTCGATTGACAGGGCAAACGATCTGATATGCAGCGGAAAGGTCGATGGGAACGCGTTGGGACGGAGAGGGTTCGTTTTTGTTTTGGAATTTATTTAAATCAATCAAAATAAATTCCCGCCCCAATGGGGAGGAGTGGTTTCCATCCTCCGGGGGTTGGCGCTGGGGTCACTCTAAACAATCCTATAATTGTTTTCATAGCGGGCTGCCCGTTGGGCATTCGTGTGTGTGTGTGTTTTTGTTTGTGCGTGTATGATCGGTTTTAGTGGCTTAATCCGATTGGAACAAAGCGCCAGAACATGGGTCGTCTTAACATTTTCGCTGCCCCTCCTAAACCGATTCACCTCTATTAACCGAGTCATCCAAAACGGTTGCTTTAAATGAACCGGAAGCGACCCTTCGGCCGGTCCGGAATTCAAATCGACACCCGGTCGCACTCGAATCACGCGACACACTTTAATGAGTCCATCGCAAATGTGCAAACCATTACAGCGTGGACAACGCACTGCTCAGAAACTTTAAGTTTAATGATTATTTTGGGCCGAAAACGTCGGAAAAGGTTTGTGACCTACGGCGAGGACGTACAGACACGCACGCCGAGTCACATACCGCCATAAATCACGGGCTCACGGAGGGTGAGCCTCGGGTTGAGCACTGAACAGAAGCGTGTGACAGTTATGGGCCAACTACTAGGCGTCACTAGCTTCGGTGCCCAACTCGGCCCGTAAGTAGGGATAAATTGAGCTGTTATTATTAGACCGAACGTACGCGTGCGGAAGAATTTTTCACCAAAAATTATTATAAATCTGTCAAAAGCTGGAGGGAAAGTTATCCAGGTTCCTTTCGAGGGGAAACTACGTTTGCTTGAGGTTGGCCTGAGGCTTCAGTTCCAAAAGGACCCCTACTTCTTGTAGGTGCAGATCACCCCATTCGAGAAATGATGTATTTAGGAGATGTTTAGCTAAAGTCTACGATTAGAAATACAGGGGTTGAAGGATGAACAAGAATAGCTAAATTTAAGACTATCAGATTAAAGGCAACGACCTCGGATGATAACCCAAAACTAGCACATAACTTCATTACCCCAGTACATCAGCTTCAGGGAAATACTAACGTATGCCTTACCTCAAGAGTTATCGGGAAAGGGTGGAAAAGTCCTGACCGAACTGTGAATTTTTCATATAATCTTAAACAAAGTCCAGTTTATAACGTTTGAAAAAAATCCATTACTCGAGACACGGGGATTCTTAGATAGATAGATGGCTTAGTGGCATCTTAGGTTATGCCTACCATTTCTTGGTTCTCTTCTTAAGAGGACTTAAGGACCTCTTGGGTCATGCCGGTTCTTACTACCGGGGTAACGGTCTAGATGGAATTTGCACCCCGGTCCTGCCGTGTGAAGACCAACGCCACTGTCGAAATTACCACCGAGACGCCCCAACGGTTCATATTGATTTGAAGTTTGACGATTCAGGACATTTGAAGTCTCAGAGCTCACATACGCCTTTGAGAAAGGAAGTCTGTCCAAACCTCAACGGAAACCGGAGGATTCAGTACAATGAAACGCTCTCTATGCTATAGCGGAGAAGACTCACTGAGCTCAGGTGATCTGGGCATGTCATGAGAATGAAACCGGACTGGCAATTCTGAGTTGTACTTTTTGCCCATTTTCATGGACAGTGGAGGCTTTGTAGGTCCAAGTTTCGAAGGAGTGCCAGTATTGATAAAACAGGTTTAAAGAAAACGATCCTCGGCAGTTAAATGGATTTCTGCCTAGTCATGCTCTGGTCGAATCTGAAGTCAGCAGATGCTCTTGTCCTATCGCGTGCTACAGTTGCCTAAAATTTTATTCATCCAGAGAAATAACTTAAGAACCCTGTAATTGAAATTGAATACTCTCACCTTTTTTGTCGAAGTCGAATGTCAAAAAGGACCCATATTGCCCTTTCCATAACTCAAACATATTTTACCCTATTGATAAACCATAAGCCAAACCGATCGAATGATCAATTCCAACACTCCAACACTTTTCGACCCACAAACTCAATGCAACTTAGGGCAACAAGTAATGTGATCTTGCCCACCGAGTATTAGTTTTCCCGACCCTACCCCGGGGTGTTTTCCCCATTTCTCTACGCAAACAAGCCATACGCGTGCTATACATTGCACAGCTGTTCCGACTGTGCATCAATAAATCGTCAGCTATTTTTAAAATTGCTGCTCATTTAAGGCTTTCACTCACACTTGGCATTTTTCCTGGCCCTTTTTCTCCCTCCCTCTCCACCTAAGCACCCGCCTTCGAGAAAAACAGAAAATTATTATTGGTTTTTAATTTTTGATTATTTTTAGGGCCAACCCAACCCGAACCCAGTGCCCGAAACGTCCATTAAATGGTTCTAGTTCGGTGCGGTTGGAATGCCAGTGAACCTTTAAAGTGTCGGCTAGGACCTTTCGCGTGTCACGACCTCACGGTACACCACCACCACAATTTCGGTGACACACACAGCACACACTGATTCGTGACGGAATTCCAAAAAGGCCCCAATTTCCTAGAGCGTACCTTCTTGCGTCGTAGAGAAAGGAGAACCATTAAGACGGTGCCGGTGAACGGAAAACCCGGGGAAAGAAATTTCAAATATTTCTAAATTATGTGTTATCGCGCGTGGCGTTAATATCTCCATCTGAAAGCGCGCCATCACCATCCATTTCTCCCGGTGGATCGCCGGGATTTGTTGTCCCCCCAAGGAAAGTGGACAACCGTTCTTTAATCGCTTTTCCGACTGAAGCAAGCCAATTTGAATACTTTTACTCCCAAATACAGCACCGATTTTCTCAACTCGGCTCTTGTGTGGATCCGTGCGTGAATGCGATGTCGTCCGTTTTTGACGATCGGATTTTGATTTCTCCCCGCTGCCCCGTCAGCAGTCCCCACCGACCAGTCAAAACGACTTGTTTGGATTGTTTGGGAGTCAAAAATTACCCGAAAAACCAACCAAACTGTCGTACACGGCTGGCCCTACGAAAGGCCTCCCGAAAATAAAAACTTTCCCCCAGCTAGGAGGAAAGGACGGGGTTGGAAAATAAGGGGAAGAGATGGTGAAAGTGCGGGAAGCGGCTTGTTTATGTATTTACGGTCGGTCTGACAGATTGTTTTCGTGTGAGGCGAGAAAGCGAAGAAGCAGGGGAGATTAGCGGGAGCTGGAAAATGGAAATCCATCTGAGCTGTGGGATGGAAACATTTTTCGTTCGACGTTCGACGGCGGGCTTTTTCCACTGCTCTCCGGTAACTTTTGACGACAAGCATGACAACGGTTTTGCCGAGCTGTTCCGTCCGACAGCCGATAGATTTTCCCTGTAATAACAATACGTGCACTCACGGTGACGTGACCGGCCGGCAAAGGAATGTCCCATCTGGTCGGACGGATAGACCAACGCGGTGACGACCTTTTAGTTACGCCAGCTAATCGTGGACCCGCTCATCAATAAGTGCTCATAATTTAGACACCTTTTTTTGAGCAGGGGGGTTAGGGGTTGTATTCGATGGCCAATTCGTGGTTCCGTCCGGATAACATTCCTGGTCAGTTCGGGAGGTGAAGGAATGTGTTGTAAAATTGGTAGCCAATTATCTTCATGTTCTATTTTAAGAAACGTTGTGTAGCGATCGTTTTCATCGCTAGCAGTGCAATAATTTTCATCAAACAATGGATAGCACAGCCGATTAACAATTCGTTTACCGAATGGTTTGATGGTGTATTCGAAAAGATTTACATCAATTGGTTTTATGAGCGGAGAGGTTGAGAATATCCATGCTACAAAAATAACACAACAAATGTCTGACACTACCAGGCTCCACCAAGTAAAGCAGTTTAAAAGAGAAAAATCATCTCAATATGAGGTTGACTTCCTCACTTTCTTAGCTAAAAGTTGCTTCCGGGTAACTATAGAAGCCTTCCTGTCCATGATGCATGCTTCGCGATCTTCCAAAAGACCTCCACGTGTAAGAAGCCTTCTCCACCGTTATCGCCGTCGATGAAACCTAGTTCTTCTAAGCTTCCTGTATCAATAGACCTCATAATCGAAGAGAGAATCTACCAAGATAAGTCGTTCTCTTGAGGACTTTTTAAGTCTGAACGCTATCACCTACGACAGGAACTTGTCTACCAAGAATGGTTAAAGTCGAAAGGAACTCATCTACCAAGAGGTCTTATAGGCAGAGATCTCGTTACTTTTCAAGGTAATCTTCAAAAGGATCTCATCGTCCAAGGAGTCTCTTCATCTAATGAACCTTGTCGTCTAAGGAGCCTTGTTGTCGTATCACTTCACCGTTTAACTTTCTCATCGTCACCTATTTAAAGATATCGTACTTGAAAAGGCGCCTTCTAGGTAACGTCAACTACTTTCAACTACTACTAACAGACCACATAATCTGAAGGCTTTCATCATCGAATGGAACTAGTCTATCAGATTCGTCCTAATAAAAAGGGTCCTCATCTGCCAATAGACCTCGTTATCCAAAGTACCTAAGATACCTTTCAATATTATCTACCTTGGACTTAGTCTTCTAAGGAGTCCAATCTTCTAAGGGTCCTTTAAAAGTCTTCCAGAAAATCCTTGTCGTCTAATGGAGCGTCGTAGTCGAAGGAGTTCACTACCTTAAGCATCCTACCTTAATTTACATGATACGTAATAACAAAAATGAGTCACGTCATCCTATAAGACACGTCTATCAAAATCTCTCGCCGTCTAAGGTATGTTAACTAGCAAAAGACCTTACGAAGGACTTTCTAGTCTATAGATCCTCGTCTATTAAACTATCGCGAAGCTCAAGTTTCATCCACCAAGAGAACTCGTAATCGATAATGCCTTGTGGCGCATGCATTATATGAACCTTTCCTTACGAGAAGGCTTAACTGCTGTAAGACAATGTCTTATAAAGAGCTTCATCGCTCAAAGGGACTTTCCTCTTTTCTGGACGGGATTCTGTTATTCAAGCGTCACAGACCCCACAACACTTATTGTACACACTCATTTTTCAAGATTTAACCGCTGCATGGCACTAGTGGTATTTCCTTTATAAAACTTTATATGTTTTCGTTACAATGAAATTATTTGTAGGGAAATATTTGCTTTACTAAATCAATTGGTAGTCATGAGCGTACGAAAGTAGTTGTGTTTGGAGTGTTTTCTTTTAATTCAGAATCCTACATACACAGTAATCATTTGAGAGAGCAATCCCTGAAAACCTGCAAAAGTAAAGAAAAAATCATCCTCTTCACAAGTAATTGCTTCATTGTATCTTCTGTACAAATTGAAGCAAAGAAAATATAACCTTTTCTCCTTCAAATACAAAAAAAACCTCAAAACATATCCTCCATTTTGACTTTTCCACCAAAACCAAAGTGTAGCTCCGCAAAAGCTCACCTACACAAACAAACAGGCTCGGAACGGCTCGGCTGTATCTCTCCGTATGTCCAAAAAATAAAACCACAGCATCCAGCCATCCAGCACGGGAAAGGAAAAACTCGAGTGGCGGGAAAACGTCATAATTTCATATGCCCTGAATAAACACACACACACACAGACAGAAACGCAAGGACTCATCGCTGTAAGCAAGTGCGCAAGAGTAAAGTGAAGCCCCGGGAAAACCCGGACCAGAAAGCACACTACCACTTGTGCAGTTTCCACTGGAAGCGCAACAAATTTTCATCATATTCAATAAAACGCTGCACACCCACCGGCGTTTCGTACCTTCCCAGTGGCCACCACCACTGGGAAAAGGACACCGCCGATGTAGCCGCCGCAGAAAAAGATGGTGGTTAGAAATTGGACGACGACGACCGGCGATGACTACGAACGGTGGCGCGTTCGTGCGCTTGCGCTGGAATGTGATTTATGTTTTTCATATATGCTGTTCCGTTTCCGATTCGGCATCATCCTTCGGAGTTTTTGGGACAGAGATGGGACTTCAGGGGGGGGGGGGGGGGGGGGGGGAAGGGAAGGGAACCTAGAGAGGGGTAACTTTATGGATACATTTCTTTAGGATTTTTCCTCCTTTTTTGTTGGGGTTCGGGTTGGGAGATCGGATGAGATGGTTATAATATTTGTACATGCTGCTCACCCTTCTGGGGCAAATGAGAGTCACCGGAGTCGGAGGGTGAAATGATTTGGCGAAGGTGCTTGTGTGTGTCTGTATGTATGTTTCAGTTTTAGCGGGAATGTTTTTCGTTTTATATTTTATTTTCGCTCGCCGGTTTTTTTTTTTTGGTTGCTGTTGTCTTGCTCGTCTTCAGGACCGTTTTTGGCTCTCCCAGCGCATCAGGATCTGGAGGTCTGTGTGGTTGTGAAACACATGAACGCTATATATACATCCTGACCGTTGCGATGGTTTGAGACAATTTATCTGGACCAAATCTGGAACGCTCGGACGTTACTAGCCGTACGCACCTGCCGTCCATCCATAGGGTCAAACGTTGGCAGTGAAATGGGTGGAAAAACAATGTTGATGGTGTTATTCTTTCCGCTTCTCAATTCACGTCAACACCCACCGACGGCCCGGATCTACCCACCATCCCCTTGTCCTGTCCTGTCCTGTGTGCCAACAGCAAACCCACAAAACCACATCCGAAGACAATCGGCACGCAACCATGTGATTTTGAGTACACGACCCCGGTCGGGTCGTCCGCCTCATCATATCTCCCACAGATCTTCACCCGTGCGAGAGCAATCCTCTCCACAGGGCAGCGTTTCCTCGGCAATCGAACGTTTTGGGGCGAGATCGCACACCAATCTCAACCCCGAGATCGGTGGGGAGAAAGAGCAGCAATGCTTTAAAGGACGGCCCGATTGCATCGGGATTTCTCACGAAACTGTGGTGCTCGGCTTGTGCAGGTGTGCGAAAGGTTTGCACTGTGTGTGTGTGTGTGTGTATGTGACTGTGTCTAGGCACCCATCTCATCCGCTGGTACTTATGTACAGCAAGCATCAGGAGAGGGTAGTTGGGTGGGAAGGAGGGCCGACGGGGGAGGGAAAATGGTATAAAATATGATATGATATAATAGTTTAGACACGCCTCTTAGCGTAATATTACATGCCCTGTGTGAGTGTGTGTGTGTGTGCTTGGATAAGATGATAAGGACGAGAGGATAGGTAGTGTTACGTGAGCCACAGCCATGGGTTGGTTTTGTTTGATTGCTATCATAATATTTATTTTGACTTCATTTGTAAAAAAGGAGCAACATTGTACATCACATTAGTAAGCTTAAGTGCGAAAAAGCTAACTAATGTTTTGGATATAACGTTGGGTAAATTTCATACAAAAACGGTAGAAGTAGAAATTGTTCTTGTTTCTTCTTCATATTTTAAACATTTATAATTTAACCAAAGTTTGTTAGTTATGAGGTGGATGTATTATATTTCTTTTTTATGTTATTTTAAAAACCTTTTTGTTTAATTACAATTCGAAATATATTAAAACAGTACAAATGTAGTGAAGTAAAACAAATTGGGAATTATCTAGCAAACTTGCATGAATTACAACGGAAACCCATTTTTTTACAAAATTATAAACAATCGAATTACTGAAAAAAAATTAACTCAATCAACTAATCAGACTGCAGAATGGAGTTGTCGTAGGGAAAAAGGTGTGTTCTTCTTAGAATATTCTTCTTCTTCTTTTTTTCTTCTTCTTTTTCATCATCTTCTTCATTTTTTCTTCTTCTTCTTTTTCATCATCTCTTCTTCTTCTTCTTCTTCTCCTTTTTCATCTTCTTTTTGTCTGCTTTTCATAGAGTACTGTTTTAGACATCTTTAACATTTCAGTATTTTTTTTAAATGCTTTTTCTTTTCTCGCTACATATTTTTTTCATTTCCTTTTTGTACAGCAATCAAGACATGTAACAACTAGTATCCAGTTCTATATAAGGTTTAGAGTTGAAGGTGTAACGAATTATTCAAGCCAGCGGAGTAAGTTAGGAAGGCCCAAGAATCTGGTTTACCTATTCGTATCAATATTCCATATTCCACACAGATAAGGAAAATATCAATATGACATATGCCTCCAGGACATAGACCATGTCCAAAACTAACGAGCTACTCTCAGCCACTCAGAGGTACGTTTAGAAAAGTATGTTTGAAAAGACTATTAAGAAATCGTCACCATATACCAACTCGTAAGATTCGTCAGGTTCCAGGAAATGCCATGAGATTGGCACCAGACAACCCAGATAAAATAATCTTTTAATGCTCTCCCCATGGACAGAAAAACGATCAAGGGTGATTTGAAGCCCCAAGTTTTCAATTGGTATCTTCCTGTAAGCTGGTTTTTAGCTCCCGGTAGCCTCGATCATTTAAAACGATCCGAACCCTCTAATAAAATCTCTACTAGGGCTCTAACTCCGGTCTCCGGTCAACGAATTCAACATGTTCGGGGTCTAGAACTTTCATCCAGCTTAGGAGACCTACAAGCGTCTTAATTCGCCTCTGAAAGTGAAGATATTTGATTAGCTAAACCATGACAGGCGTTGAGGTTATTTTGTATATTGAGGTAGGGTTATATAGGTATATTGAGCCAGGCAAGTGTATTACAAGTATAACTCATATGAAGCCAAATTTCTATATAAAATATATAAATTCAATATCAATTCTATAACTCCAATAGTTAATCATGTAAAATCGAAACCAAATACAAAAATTTGATAGATTCAAACTGCCAAATTGATTTAAGCAAGAAAAACCACCGCATCGTTTTTCAATTAAACTCCATTCAAATCGTTACCCATCATATGAACATTAAACTTTGCCACGTTTTTACTATCACAAGTCCAAAAAAATACTAAAGCTACACACATCCAACGTTTCTTTTAGCAGAAAAAAAGCTCAAAGATCCTCTTTCACACACTAGCTGTGATAAACTTTTTCCTCCGCGTATGTGTGTTCACGAACGAGTTTTCCACGTTTTTTGCCACCCAAACGAAGCAGCAAAAGCTCCATAATCCGCGATAGACGAAACATATGGGGTGCAAGCATAGGGAAAAAACCTTGCAAATCCTTTTGCCTAGGCTTCCACCGATCGATAAAGGGATGACATGTAAAGGTGAGAGAACGGAGGTAGTGTTTAAAAATAAAAAGCAATCGAATTGATGACCGAGCAAGGGAAAGTTTTATTTTTCCGATCAATGGAAAAAGGTGCTGCCCGGGCTCGGGAGGGACAGCAAAAAAAACCAAAGCGAAAACACCATTTACACTATGTTGAGACTTCTTTGTATGGTGATGTAAAAACGGAAACACACTCAACAAAAAAAACTCCCAAAATGTTGAGTGTTTTGTTAACTATTTTTGTAAAATTGAATAGAAATGAAAAACCCTCCATCGTTTTTCTCGATTGATTTGAAGGGAAGTGTCGCTTCATTTTTCGGACACGCTTTTTTATACTTCGCGCTATATTTTAATTGAATTTGAAAAGTTTTCCACCGTTGTTTTGTCGAGTCGCTAAGAATATACAGCCATTTTTCGGGTGAGCTACGATGAAAATACTCAAAATAAACTACTTTATTGCACTCGGTTCGGTGCCGTGAGTGCCGTGTGTGCAACTGCAAATGCATCAAACACCTCCCCGAGCATCAAGATCGCTGCGCACTTTATATATTGCCCACCATCTGGCCCATCGGCAGGAAGCCGAGCCGTAAAGCCATAAAACTTAAGCACGAAAAGCGAACAGCTTCGGCACACCTTTCGGCCCCGAGTCCTGCGACATCGAAAACCATCAAAAAGTTTCAAATTTTATGACTTTTCACCAGTCGAGCCCAGCTGCTATGCGGGAAAAATCTTTTCTGACGCCTCCCCCCCGACGGCATTAAATGCCGGGCGTGTCACAAAATTGACTAATAGACACCCGGTTAAATATCCATAAATCTATTTCCGAGCTGCCACCGAGCAGGCCACGATCATGCCGGCGGATCGCGGATTTGTTAACGAACTGGTGACAGACCCCGGGGTACGACCCCGGTATCGACCTTCGCCACCGACCAGAAAACTAAAAACAAACACCACGATCATGAAGTCGGGAAAGAAACCCCTTTTTTCCTTGTGAGTGATCCAGCGACATGGTATGGTTTACGAAATGATATATAGTTCCTCATAAAAACCGTGCTCGAACCGTGCTCGGGGGTGACCTCGGGTGGAAAATTAGTTCGGCTGATGAAAACAATAATCCATCCGTTGCGTTCTTCCCTTCGCTTTTATTTTCTCGATCCTTTTCCGTTTAAGATCACCGTGAAGATCCGAAAGTGTTAAGTGATCTACCGAAATAAAACAAAAAACTCTCGGATGAAGCCCTGGGACCGATCTTCCCGATCTCCGGATGTGACATGTCGATGACACCGTGTTACAAAAACCCTTCGATGCAGTTGTCAGTGGATTGTCGGATGCTCCTGCACCATCTCAAGAGGCCATAATCCAATCGATTATTATTATGACTTGCTTAATTTACATCCCGCCTATACCCAAACAAAACCCTTTCGAATCTTCATCCGCGTGTCTGGTGCCCCTTTTACCGCATCAAAAGTGACAACATTTTGTTTTCCAATGGTACGGTCGGTTTCGTTAATGAGCAACAAGCCACCGAAACAGGGACCCGCGGCGGCTGTCATCACGTACCGTCTCCTCAATGTACTAAAGCGTGTTGAGCTGTCAAGCGTGACAGCTGAACCGCATCAATCATAACACAAAGCGCATTTTGCCGCCGAGCTCCAAGGGCCACGCCACTAAACGAAGGTTTAATAGAATCCTCTTAGCGTGCGTTCGCCAGTACGCGCTACGATCGTACACGCATCGGCGGATGGAAAAATGATGTTGATAATTATGTTGTGTGTCGGACGACATTTATGACGATCGGCGTGGAGCTGGCAGGCAGCAACGGCAGCCAGGCTTAATGAAACGTGTGTCATATTATGGGTTTTAACGGTGGGTCATTTATTAATTCACGAACTGGAAGCGTATCGTTTGATTTTTCCACAGCATTCGGTATGCGGCGTGCAAATGTGCAGCATATTTCATAGCGTAATAATCCGCCGCGGTGCACAGCGTCGTTTGTTATTACAAAGCTGAAAGATTGTTTGCTATTATCGAATCACAGTGGGACGGTGGAGAACATAAAAACTTCAAAATATATTTTAATTTTAGTATCTAATTTTTGTGAATATTAAGTAAATTTGAAAAAAAAAATCATAAAACGAATAGAAATTGTTTTCAAAAAGCTAGTTGCATACGCTGGTCGATGAGTAATTTAAAATTCTCCGGGTAATTATTTATTATTATTATTTTATTATAGTCACTTAAAAGAAAAATTCATATCTTCCTAACAAATCCTATTCGTTTAAGACGTTATCAGTGCGTAAATATTAAGTTATGAAATAAAATAAATATATTAAATTCGGTGGGCTTAATATTCGACCTGAAGGTTGTAGTAGAATTGATTAAATTATTTTATTAATTAATGATTACGGTCAGACAATCGATTAAATTCTTCTTAAATATTTTTTTATAAAATACGATTCCTTCAAAAAAGAAATTGAAGCATCTTTCTTAGATGTCCAAAAGACTAATTCTTCTTTTTCCTTGGCACTACAACCTCGAGAGGTTTCGGCCTACCATTTCCGGCTTTCTGTGACTTGATTTTACCCGTAGCAAAGTAGTCAGCCCTGCGTACGGGGAGGCGGTCTGGATGGGATTGAACCCCCGGTCCTGCCGTGTGAAGACCGGCGCTGCTGTCACCTTGGCCACCAGTCTGCCCCTAAAGTCCAAAAGACTTATAGCTTTTTAATAAAAAAAACCCTCGAGATGACTTGGTCCAAAATGGCTTACTTCCAACGGCCAACGGACTTCCACAAGCCCACGAGACTATAAATCGCCATCAAATGAAAGACGAAGTTATCTCAAGTTGTCGCCGCCGTAATCAACATCAGCAAATCCTTGATATAGAATTGCTGTTTATACACCTTACTTAATCTTATGGTTCCTGGTAGATATCCTAATATCTGTCCGAAAACAACTCACAAGTGCATTGCAATACTTTGGATCGTGAAAGTATTCTTCATTAAATTGTTAAAATATTGCAATAGCTCTTAATATGAGAATCAAGTATCTTCAAGTTAAAGTTCTCCCTGTATATTTTTTTTTTCTATATGCCGTCTATGGATAGGCCTGGGGATCAAGTTCAATCTACGAACTCTACTCGTACTCAGGACTGATTATCCAGCTGGAGTTAAAATCAAGTCACAGAAAGCCAGAATGGCAAGCCCAGCCTATTCTAGGGTTTCGAGTGCCAAGGAAGAAGAATAAGAAGAAGACTAATGAAATATTAAGTTTTGCTGCTGTACGATGTGTTATGCTGTGCGATATTTTAATTCTGTGGTTCATTGATTACTTTAAAAATATGGACTCTTCGCGACTTGTAAATAACATCACTATACAAAAACTTTGATTTCTTCCTAAATGTCCTCCCTTCATCCCAATGTTTCCCTAGTGCCACAACTTCCACCCACATCGCAGTTAGTTGGTGGAAGATCCGCATACATATATTCTCCCCGTCTCCATGTGACCATATTGTTTCGGGTGTTTCTACAGCTCGGTACGAAATAGAAAGCATTGCCCCATTAGCGACATTTATGGCGTTTTATAATAACCGAAAGCCGACACCGGGACGAAAGTAGTAATAGCGTGGAGCGAAGTATAAATACACGCTTCTCGGCGCTGCCTCCCGTTCCAACACCAGCATCACCGGCAGGGTTGCTCGCTTCCCTTTTCCCTGCACGCTATTATTAGGCGGAACCGAGAATGACACGAAGAACAGAACGCGGAACAGCAGTCCGATGCTCCGGACAGGCACGCACCCCCCCGAGAATACAATGCACACAGATGCTTGCACCCCGAGCCCACCATATGCTGCGTATTGTTTACTATTTTTGATTTAGTAACACACTCCCGGGGTCCGATGTCGCTCATATGTGTCATTTTGACGTTCGCCGACGCCGCCAAACCACACCGTAAGCGATGGGCCACGCGTCACACGCGCCAACCAAACACGGGGTCGTCGACGATTTGTCCTCGGGATGATGATCGGGACCGTGGATTTGGCCATCAGGAGAGACCAGGGAGAGAGACTGGGAAGGGAAGTAGAAAGCATAAACAATAACAAAACACGACTTGCCACTCCACTCCAGCTGTCAAATAATTCACCTACTTTGAGGAGCAATTTTGAGGTTTTAGGTTGAGGTCAACAGGGAACGACGGTGTTTGCTCTTTGGAAAAACTGCCGCAAGAAAATGCCACCCGGAATGGGGAAGGGGGGGGGGCGTAAAAGGTTAACCCCCCGAAAGGTTAACATTCTTTCGCTTGCTGCGAGACTTTAACGTCGCGGTTCACGATTTGCTCGATTTTCCGTTGATCGAAGATTGAAGTTACGGGCGAATTTTGAGAAATTAAAGCCGCCCTTACAAACTTTTCCTCCTTTTCAACTGACAGTCTAAGGATGGCTCGATACGGCAACCCTTCGCGCACCGGGAGCTTCCAATTATCTCGTCACAATTAAAGTCCCTCATCTTGGACGAGTAAATTTCATTAGACTAGAAAATTATTACTCGCCAAAAGGTGACTCCTAACGAGGGTTCCGGCAAAACCCTAGCCCAAAACAAAAGGGGTGCGTGCTTCAAGAAGTCCTTTGTTTTCCAGCCAAACGCACCGAAAACAATTCAATCGGAAGCGAGCACTAGCTCGGCAAAAGGTGAGATACTCACAAACATTGAAGAAAGAATTGATAATTGCCGGAAATGTTTGAAGCACTTTGGGTGGAAAACCGTTTTCGTATGTGGGTGTGTGATGAGGCATCGAACAAGCAACAAACAGGAAAACCATCGCCCAAAAATAACCTGCCACCCATACCACACTTGCTAAATTAACAATAAAACGACTCACGGACCTAACGAGTTGACGTGTGAATGGAAGGAACGGTGCCGGATTCTTCACTCTTCCGCGAGGGCTGGATGCGCTTCAACCCATCCCGTGGTAAGTGCGTGTTTAACTGCATTATTAACACTCGAACGATTGTTCGCACGCCCGGCAGCACATGCGTTCAGTTCAGCCGTTTTTTATTTGCTATCGGGACCCTCTACCATCAAATTGCAATAATGCATAATTAAAATCGTCATAATTTGCTACTTCCCTTGTCAGGCGAGCGTGCCCGATTGTCGAGCACTTTGTTTCAATCTAGATAAGAATTGTTTGCTGTAACCATTGTTTAACACGGTAAGCAATTAAACGATTCGGGTTCGGGGAGATTTCTATCAAGGTTTAAATCAATTAAGTTTTTTAAACCATTTCTTCGATGCAGGTTTCAGGTTCGAGGAGCGTAATATTTTGAGTGGTATGATCACCTTCAATTAAATACTTGTTCAATTTGCTTCGTTGCCGTTCGTTGCCCTAGCAACGTGACATTGGGGTACGAATGTTGAATGTTTTGACCAGGAGGATAAGATTTCGTAAGGACAAATTTAAAGATTTGTAAATTACAGTGAGGAGTTTTCGTTGTTCCTGCTAAAAAATAGGAGAGGGGTCCAGAGTGACGAATGCGTGAATTATAATTAAAAACATCCTTAGTTTTAATGTCAGATTAAGGAATAAAAATGGAATCCGAGTCTTCTTCTTCTTCCTTGGCACTACAACCTCGAAAGGTCCCGGCCTGCCACCATTTCTAGCTTCCCGTGACTTGATTTTACCCGTAGCAAGGTAGTCAACTCTGCGTACGGGGAGTCAGTCTGGACGGGATTTGAATCCCGGTCCTGCCGTGTGAAGACTGGCTCCAATATCATCCAATTCCAAGTCTTTAGAGAATAAATAATATTTTTTTCAAATTTTGAGGTATATAGCGCGAGTGAGATATTTCTGGATTCCTTGGCTTGATTTGGGTGAAGCTAGCAATACTGGTACTACGAGTCCTGTGTAGTGAAATACTCAGGAGAATGATCTGGATGTGATTGGACTTCACCATTACACCATTATTAAATCGTTTGGCAGATATTAATATCTTATAGGCAGTCTGATGATAGTCACGGTAGTGGCGTCAGTATCCGCACAGCATAGGACCGAGAATCGAATCCTTTGGTTAGAAGAGCGTAAGAGCGAGAATCGATTCCCCTCAAGGCCACCGCGCCCGTTTAACAGGACTGGCTGGTCTTGGTTAGCCATTCCTGGCTTTTTGTGACTTGATTTTACCCATAGCTGGACAGTCAATCCTGCGTACGAGGAGGCGTTCTGGATTTGATACCTGGTTTTGCCGTGAGCGACCAGCGGTACTTTCTCCTCGGTCATTGGACCGCCCCAAAGAATTCCTTTAAAACTGATAAAATGCTCTTGACTGCTAAGACGAATATTTGACCGGACTGGTTATCCAATTATATATAAAATCCAAGCCAAAGAATGCTTAGGAATGGCAGACTTCTCGAATCTTTTCTACCTTATAGAGAAAGTTGAAGGCGATTGAAATTATGAAACAGAAATAATCTTTACAAATCCTTCAACTCTTCCAAGCCTAACGATTGTACAATGTAGCACAATTTTTATCAGATTTGCCCAGGCTTTGATTATCCAAGACTTGATCAGCTTTTCATGGTAAGGACACGGTTCTGTCCTGTCAAGATCTAAAGTAAGGCAGGTTATGTAATGTGGGTGTGAGAATAGTGGCCGAGGCGACAGTGGCGCCAGTTTTCACACGGCAGGACCGGGGTTCAAATCCCATCCAGACCGCCTCCCCGTACACAGGGCTGACTACTTTTTTACGGATAAAATCAAGTCAAAGAGAGCCAGAAATGGTAGGCCACAAGACTTCTCGAGGTTGCAGTGCCAAGGAAGAAGAAGAAGAAGAAGAAAATCTAAGCATATTTTTTAAAAAACACCAGGAATCCGATATCAAATAAGGATAAAATAAAACTCAAAATATTAAAAAAAAGTACTGCAAAAAGGAAAAAACTCATAAATTTGACAAACAGAATAGAAAATGTTACAAGAAAAAATTCTACTTTCCTTTCTAAACCCAAAGCTCACAAAGAATTATTACCTGTCACAAATCATTTCACGAGCGCAGACAGTAGAAGGTTATCTAATGCCGTAGAAAAAATGTTAGCTAATTGTACTCTAAAGCGACAGCAGTTCAGATTCTCCTCGTTCTATTCATTCACCACCACGATATCTTTTTTGTTTTAGCCTTCTCAAACATGATGATGTCAAAAATAATTATACCATTTCATATATATGCTGGCCCGAAAATCGCAACCTCCCAGAAAAATAAAGCGATGCCAAGCGTCCGAGCATTTGATACGATAATGATTTTATAATATTCATAATAATGGGTGACGGATTTTTTTTTTTTTGCTTTCGGGCGATCTTCAGGAACCCCGAACGCAGGTGATGATGCAAAGTGCAAAACGAAACCGAAAGTTGTGCACACATGCACCGCTTTCGCTTGTGAGTTGTTCTCTTTTCCTGGAGCTTCCTTTCGGTGGTTCTAAGGTAGACAGAAAACGCTTCAAGGGGTTCTTCAAGGTGATGCCGGGTGATGGAGGATCTTATCCTTTTTGTTTTATTTTGGGGTAAAGAACCCATGATTTTTGCTTCAATTTTGACTGATCAAATGCACACAATTATAAGCACCGAACCGGAGGTGGTTAAAAATGCATCCAAACACTCCAAACGAGAAGAATGATGCTGGAGCAATTGCATCCCGACGGTTTCCAGGCGCACATTATTTTGTCAGTGCTGTAAAAGCAAACAGCCTGGAACCGATGATCGCTCCCAGTGTCTCTCCGTCGGCACGGAAGCAGAAGGACAAACTTTAGCCGACTGCGAATGTAATAATTAAAGTGTCGTCTTCGTCGAAATAAAACTTATCCCATTTCGTTCGCCTCGCCCCAAAAACAACCCCTCCCAAGGCCACCGCAGATCCTCACGCTGGATGCCGTCCGGGGCCCAAAACTTTTCGGGCAAAATTGCAGCAAAATTTTAATTTCATGCTTGTTGACTGCACATGCTGCTACCGTTTCTCGCCGAGGCCGAGCCAACGTGGCTCTCGCCCTGTCCCGAACGGTATCGCCAACGCTAAAGTTGCACCCAAACTAGGAGGACGTTTTTTGAGGAAAATTGGAGAACCGTTCGGAGGGGCGCAAATGAACATGCATAAATTTTCCCTTTTTGTGCAAGAGTGATAAGATTAATTTCTTCAGCACGTCACACAACCAAATCCTGTCCGAACTTATTCCTTCCCGAAAGTGATCCTGAGGTGGCTCGGAGCTAAATCAATGGCACGAAAATGGAGATCCTCATACATCCGTTTGGCAGTTTGGAGAATGGGAAGTTGGCAATATAAAAAAAGGCCGGATAAATTTAAAGCTATCTCCACGGTAAAGTTTCGCAAAACGGTCGATCGCCCTTCTTTAGCTACTTCTCGCAAGCCAGCTGCCCCATTCCCATGGTTCCATTTCCATAACAAAAGGGAAATTTGGAAATTGTCACTAGTTGCTAGCCTTTATACTTTTGTCGTTAAAACTATTTTATGCTTCTGTCTTTTTTCTGTTTTGCCGTAATCATTTTACTCAATGTTTTCGGCACAAAGGTGTCCCACGTCCGCTTTGGATCAACGGTTGCGCTCCCACGGATGAACTTCCCTAACCAAGTCGCTTCGTGGAAATTCGCTCCTCTATTTTAATTACCCCAAACGCGCAGAGTAGCGTTACTTCATAACCTATCGACGACGAAAGGCTTCCGACAATGACGGACGATTGACGATCCATTAGAAAACCAGGCTTATCGACCAGGATTTCCCAGGGTTGGTGACTCTCTCACACACACACTCGCTTCTATTCCTATCGTCCGTATCCATCTCAAGGTGCTTTGTTTTCTTTCCTTTCGCCGCCCCAAAGATCCGATGGTACCGCGAATGGTTATGTTTTATTTTTACTACTTCCATTCCGATACTCACCGAAATTGCCGAACGTAGGAAATTGTAGCCGTTTGGTTTGGGGGTTTTTCGCCCGAAACACACAACCTCAGGGAGACAGCCTTCCATCGGGGACAGCCGAATATTAGATAGCAATAAAAATCGCATCGATCGTCCCGATAATCGTCGTCAAATCGGAGCTTCAAAGCTCCGATAGTTCCTCAAAATAATTAAGTTCCTTTCCGGACGGCTCTATCCGCGGGTCGGTCGTTCCCAAGACGAACCTTTTACGGTGGGAACCGCTTACCCGACAGAGTCGTTTTGATTGACGATCGTCACACGGACACACCACTGTGGACGTGTTGGTTTTGAATATATTAGCTAATAAATTTCGTCAAAGCGACGAACCTCTCGTCCAATGATTTCTTCATACTGGGGCGAGGTGGTCGGTGTCGAAAGCCCGACACCGAACCCCAAAAACGTTCGTCAGTACTTTTTTGATATTCTTCAAACGTTTCACTTCACCAGCTTCAACGCCCGTTCCCGTTGGTGGTGGTTGGACCCGGTGACTGTGACTGGAATGGTGGATTCAATAAATTTCCCGTTTATAAGAAAAAATCATAAAACAAGCACGGACGGCTCTGACTACAAATGGAACGCCCCAAGAGCGATCAAGCGAACGGTCGCACACAGCGTAGAACAAATGTGACCTTCGGAGGTTTCGGGGCTGAAGCTGAAGCAGATCGGCGATTTTAGGGGCTGTGGAGTTTTGGGAGAAGTATTTGGCGGACCCCGGGGCGGAGACAGTGCTGTTCTAATGGTGTGAACATAGGCAATTTAGAATTCACATTCACATCGGACGATTTTTGTGTCGCCTTTTTTACTGTGTTTTATGCATCCTTAACCATGGTGAAGACGATTCGTACCGAGGAACTACCATTTATGGGAATTTAGCCACCGCGAGCTTTTTATGTGACAAAAAGAACTCATAAAGCACACAGTTTACTGCCTAATTTTCATTTATTGAGTGAGAACCGATCATTTTCGATAATGGCCGTGTCCCACAGCTCTATTGATTATCTTCCTTAATCATATCGGCCCCCTTTTCGCCAATCAGATAGCTCATTGCACACGTGTGTGCGGACGGTGGTTCAGGTATAATGCCCACATCCACCACCCGAAGTCTCCGGATGCCACGAACACGCAGTCGAGGATCAACCACAGCGTCAGGATCGCCCACCGGACCCATCCGACAGGTAGCCACCTGATGCTGGAACGTAGTCGTTAGCGTTCTCACGTGGCAACGCCAGTAATCGTCCGTGTTGAAGGGAACATGCTCACAGCCAGGAACTGGCCGGCTGTACAGCTCAATGCCCAACCGCTGCAGTGGTTCCGCTTGGGCGATCCGCAACACTTCCTTGATCGCGTACACCAACGCCTCCACATCACGTTCGTCCTCAAAGTACTGGTACTGAAACACGGGATGGTGGAACGGATTGCGGGACTTCAACTTCACCTTACCCACCGTGTGCGGTTTTAGCAGCATCGGCAGAAACATAAAGTTACGCACACCGATCAGTGGATCAAAGTACTCGCGTACAAGCGAATCGGGCAACCGGTACGCAAGACGTGTCGCGATCGAAGAATCAAAGCTCATCGAAGTGAACGATTGCATCACCTCCACATCCGGCATGCCTGGATCAGGATCAGCTGCGTAGGGAGACTTCACGTACAGCAGGCTCTCGATGGAGTTGGATGTCAGAGGTCCCGTTCCATTACGGAAGCGAAGAATCTCATCCACCGTAAGGACTTGCTCTAAGCTGAGAAGGTTCCGCTCACGAGGAGTCCCGTTTCGGATGATGAAGATCGGTCCAAACAGCCCGCCGTGCTCGTACACTCGTTGACCTACCGGGAGATCCTGACGGACGCGAATGCCATGCCGCTTCAAATCCGCCGCTGGACCAATACCGGAGTTCATGAGCAGTTTCGGCGTTTCGAATGCACCCGCCGAAAGGATCACCTCCCTTCTAGCTCTCACCGTGTGGTAGCGCTTGTTCTTGGTAAACCTTACACCAGTAGCTTCCTTATTATCTGGTGGACAGAGAAATGAGACAAAAATCACCTTCTCCAAGTACCTTCTCCCGCCGCCTTACCTTCCTTGAAGAGAATCTCCGTCGCCCACGAGCGTGTCGAGATGTGCAGGTTCGGACGGTGCTTTACGTCTTTCAAGTAGGCAGTTCCTGCCGTCACTCGATGTCCACGCTTCGAGTGTGCCTGAAGGAACGACACACCGAGATTGTCTCCAGCGTTATAGTCCAGGTACGGGTAGCCCTTGCCGGCTGCACTCGCAACGAACGCTTTTGCGACCTCCGACCGGAACGGGCAATCCTCAACCGACACACGGCCCGTCTTACCGTGCGCTCCGTTCTCGGCGAAATCTTTAATGTTGGCCTGTTCTATTTTTTTGTAGTACGGCAGCACCTCGTCCCAACTCCAGCCCTCCATACCGGCTCGGGCCCAGTTGTCAAAGTCTCGTCGATTACCACGCGTGTAGATGATGTTGTTAATGATGGACGATCCTCCGACGCCCCGTCCGTGCGTCCAGCTACACTTGCGCCCGGTCAGCCCGAGACATCCATAGTGCTGACGCTCCGTTTCATATCCAAAACTGTAATCCGATCCCATCAGCATCGGGCCAAGCATCGGGGGCTCGGCAAAGGCTGGCCTTTCACCTCTTCCCAGCTCCAGTATCAACACCGACACTTTTGGATCTTCCGACAACCGATTGGCCACCACACATCCAGCCGGACCAGCACCAACAATCACGTAATCGTAGACCTGCCTTAACTTTGGATTGCCATAGTCGATGTCCTTCATCTCCGATATCATCTCCGAAAGGTTGTTGATAACGCTAGGCTCTAGGAACCCGGACACCAACCACAAATTGCAACAAAACACCAGCAACACAACGATCGACCAACGTAGAATCATCTCACCTAACACTGCAAGACACTGGCTAATCGCAAAGACACTTTTGCCGCACACGATCTTCACGCAACGTTCTGATCAGTTGCGCACGCTAATTTTATAAGTAGTCAAGCACTGGGTAACGGCTTTTTTCTTGCGACGCCACAGAACCGGTTGAAAGGGTGACGAACCAGAACCAGTTAAAAGCATCTTAAGATATATTCTTGCATGCCCTATATTGCTAATTTCCCGTTTTTTTGTTTGTTGCTGCTATTTATACACACACACCTGTTCTCCCCTGAAGCACTGCGCATTAGATCATTAACCCCGGCCGAGGTTCATCCAGTGGGAGAGGTGTTTTAAGGTGATGCTTTTGTTTTTTTTTTGCGCCTCGCCACAGATTCTTTAAGGTGGCGGTTGCCAAGTTAAAGAGGAGCGAGTTTTTGATTGTAGGTTAATATGTCTCGGATGGAAATGAAGGAAAATGGGAGCAAAAAAAAAAGCATGGAGCTGATTGCGTTCTGATGACCTTAAGATGTGAGGCATGGGCTGCTTTCCAAAATCCCGCCAAACACCGATTACAGTGTAACTTAACAGAGGCTGCAGGGAATGTCTGATCGTAGCGGATGATCGCTGGAAGGCAAAAGAATATAGGTGAAAGCTTCTGGAAAGAACGAGAACTCTGCAGAACAGTTGATTGTTGTAAGAAATCTCCTCTTCACAGCAGAACCGCGTATCGAGTCTCGTTCAGACCGTATCCCGGAAGGAAGGACCAGCTATTCAGCTCCTCTTCAGCTCTCTTCAAGATTTGTGAGTGTAGACTCAAAGAAGAGGGAGTCTAATCACATTTGTGTTTTAATAGCAATTTGTAAACATCAATTCTGTTCAAAATTTTGATATGCCTAGATTTGAACTAAATAATAAAAATCATATTATCAAATTAAATCCCGGCTGTTCATGATCCGAATCCACTCACAGGAGCTCCTGCAACGAAGCTCCATATGGCGAGATCTCTTTTCACAGCTTCTAATACAAGGTCAACAATAAGAGGCAACTTACCCGAAGCCAAGGTACACCCTAATTGGTTAGAGGCTCGATCAAGTAGACCTAAATCTCGAGTTTGACTGACAACTGTACTAGCCATCTCCAGTAAAGTCCTGATGAGTATAGTTTAGGTATGCACAACATTTATTGGTTGTTTAACAGTACCTGATCGGGCGACATCATCGCCAGTCTTCACTTGGCAGATCTCAAACAGCAACGCTATGCAGCCACAGGAAAATCAAGTCACAGGAAGCCAGAAATGGCAGGTTGAGACTGTAGGATCGGTGTTCAAATCCCATCTGGGCCGTTCCTCCATAATGAGGTCTGACTATCCAACTATGCTATCTAATCGAATGCTCTCTAACTATCAATAATAATAGTAAGCCAGAAATGGCAGGCATGTTTAGGAAGTCGTTAGGCCAAGAGAGAAGAAGACGAAGAGAGAAGATTACGGGGCAATAGTCCGAATGAGATTCGTGGCCCAGTCCTGCCGTATACAGATCTTAAGACGTCGCATAGGAATACTACTCTATAAATCACATTTGGTCTTCTACTTCCTTGGTACTACAACCGCGAGAAGTATCGGCCAGCCATTTCTAGCCTTCTTTGACTTGATTTTACCCGAAACAAATTAGTCACAGCCATGCTCACGGGGCGGCGGTCTGGATGGGATTTGAACCCCAATCCTGCCGCGTGAAGACCGTCGCCATTATCGCTTCGACCACCGGATCGCCTCACAGCCTCTAGTATGAGATCAATAATAAGAGACGCCTTACTCGAGACCCAGGCTTGATTTGATTAGAGCCTCGATCAATTTTATTTATTTATTTTTTATTTTATTTATTTAAATAGTCTTTGGGTCTTTCATACCTCCTTCGTCTCTTTAGGAGGATATCCCATAAAGTCCGTCTCCTCGTACGCATGGCTGACATTCCAGAGATGGGAAATCAAATCACAGGAAGCCAGAAATGGCAGACCCAGATCTTTTCAAGGTTAAAGTGCCACGGAAGGATTTCTGGTTGTTGGCTTGGTGGTTCTTCTTGGCTTAACGAACTTCTAGTTCATGCTGGCCATCTAAAAGCTCACTAGACTTATTAATTCCACGTAGTTGGAAAGTCAGTCCTCATTACGAGGCAATGGTCCGAATGATATTCGTAGCCCGATCCTGCCGTTTGCCGGTCTTAAGACGTCGCATAGCAATACTCTGGTTTACTATAATTTAATATAACTTAGGTCAAAGCTGACAGCACAGACACTTCATTAATCAAAATATTTGATTCTCAAAACCAAATATTATATTGTCCTGTATTCAATAACATCTCACTCTCACCTCTTTTGCCCTCCATATTGTGAAGGCGCGTAAAGCAATCTCGTAGAGCCCTCAGAGCATCCTGCCAGCTATCCACGAAACGCTGCCCAAACCCCATTACTAATTTGCCGACAACGAGCGCTTTATTATGTCATATTATCATTTTGTCACCGGTGCGTTACAATCTGATGCTCCTGGCCGCTGCATCACGATCTGCCACGATACCAGTTTTTATCCCATTCTCGGTACACTTTCAACCCAACCCCGGCACGGCAAGCCGGTTCCGGTTCACAGGTTTATTATCCCTTTTCTGACAAAGACACCACGGTGTGCGCGCGCGATGGAAATTGATACACTGGCCCAACCAACAACAACAAAACAGCCAGCCTTCTACTCCCTTGCGTTCCGTGCATCAGTTCCAGTGGCGGTGATCACACTTAAGCTGCTGTGCTCACTACATTTATGAACTGCTTTTTTTAATGGCGTTTTCATAAATCCCCGAGTGCGTGTGTGTGTGTAAGTGTGTTCCGGAGTTCCCCGAGTGCGTACCCGGGAATGCGTGCTGCTGCTTCTTGTTTTGCTCGGTTGGCTGATTTGATTAAATGTTTACATTATCCTTTTAATTTCCTCACCACTCATTTTTCATTCCACCTTTCGTGTCTTCACCTTCCCTTCCAACAAGCAAGAGGCAGGATAGCGATAGAGAGAGAGAGAGAGAGAGAGAGAGAGAGAGAGAGAGTCCCATATTTTCCTACGACGATTTTTCCCTTTCTATTTTCCCAACAGATTATTTTCACACTACTCAAACAATAAATCTTCTTTCATCTGCCGGTGTCCTTTGCCGGTGTGTGTGTGTTTGTCGACCGACGTCGAATGGATGGACGTCCATCAAGCGTAAAAAGTATTTATCGGCAGTCTTTGGTGTGCAATTTTGAATCCCTACATAAATTTACAAATAATTACATTCCACACCGTTCGCACCGTGTATGTACAGCGGATCGGACTCTGGCTCTGTGCAGGTGGTGTTATCTAGCTCTCTCTCTCTCGCTCACTCATCGAAATTGTCACATTTTTCCACCCCTAAAATGTCCCCGAGTCGGGGGTTGTTCCGTGGGTCCCGAAGGAATTGTCCCCGGACGGTGGATCGCTCGCGTCTCAATAACTTGTTTATAATTTCACACTTAATTCACACTGACAGATGTCATTTTCCTGGTGCTCGCTGTGTAGCATTCGGCAAACTGTTTGCTGAAATTGTATGTGATACATCATACTATTTGTTAACCGGGGTAAAGAAGTCACTCACCGGAACGTAATCGTCCTGTTCGCGTGACCTGCTAGGCGAGGCTTTTCAAAGGGAGATCCTTCCGATTGCCACGATATAGACCATGATGATGATGATGACGGTAGGGATGAAGGACGCTCACCGCTTTTGAAGCTCAAGATATGGTGTTCCCTGCTACTCAGCCCCCTGATGTCGGCAGCGTGCGTGACGAGACCAGGAACACACACACGCACACAATAGAGAAATGAAACACTGTGACAAAATAGAGTAAACATTAATAAAGAACGGCTGGAATAAATCGGAAAAGATATATTTACTTTCCTTCCTCTATTTTTTTCTTGTCTAGGGTTTTTTCCTGAGCTCTTGTTGTCACATTTGTCACATTTTTTTCTCTAGATTCAATCTTCTATTCGTTTGAGGGCTTTGATTTGAGTCCCTTTTTTGTCGATGGGCAAGCGGTAACGGTATTGCAAATATATTTTCAATTATCATTCCATACTGACACACACACACTCGTCCCAAAATCAATGCCACGGAACACCATCTGGAGTTATGTGCGAGGACCAGAACCGAAAAAAGCAAACTCTCTAGAGAGATTACATCCTATCGAGATGACGGGAAGATAAAAAGTTCGAACCGAAGTAAAATCAAACACAGCGCTGGTCATCCCGAAAGGTCAGCCAACCGTGCTGGTATGCATTTATTGATATAAATTTGTAATAAAATATGTATGTAACTAATGCATTTGTAGCGCCGGCCGGCTCAGTTTGCTCACTTTTCAAAGAGAATTGCTAGATGAGTTGGGCTCACCGTTCCGAACCTGCTGACCAGTCGCCGGGGTGGTTGATATGGCCCGTACAGGACACCCCTCCGGACGGGGTGGCATCATCCCTCTGTTACCCAACGGGTAAGACAATAGACAATATGTACCCCCTGTGCAGGACCATTGACAGGGTCAAGTGTGGACCGGAGCAATGGATCGTACGGTCCGGGGTTTTGAGATAATTACTGAATAAATCATGACGTAAAATTGATTGCCTTTCGGTTCGATCATGTGACTGTGTTTGTGTGTTTGTGTGTGTGGTTCAATCTGGTATGTACACACTGTGCACCGAAATCGGCGTATTCATTTGGGACCGATAATGCAAAAGGCAAAGTGGAAAACAGGTCCCTAATTTTTGCCTACGTACATAATTGCAACGGACTTTTGGTTTGCGCTTATCGGACGTCCAACGGCATCGATACTATCTAATTTCCAATCAAAAGAGCAATAGACGAAAGGGCATCGGATTCTGCGAGTGGTATTTTATGGAAAACATAAATAATAGGTTTCTTGTCAGTTGAGAAATTACCTTTAAAGTCTTGTCTGTAGTAAAGGTTTTGTCTTATTTTTCTGTTTTTAAATTACAGCTGGACAACAGATGCACAAAAATGCGCCTTAAGGTATACTACGCCTTAACAAAACATGTTCTTTAATAGGTTCTCATGAACGTTCCTTATTTAATTATGCTTTAGTGCTTGTTCAAATCAATCTTTGTGCGTGATAATATTACTGTGTCGGAAATCCTTGGAGAATTCTTTTACGACACTATGAATTACTGTGAATGTTTGGTATTTTAATAGCAGAATTTTATTCGTGTTTTAAAATGTAGCAAAGCGATACGGCCAGTCCGATCTACATAAAGAGACGCCTTAGTTAATGCAATCCGCAATACAAAACATCTATTTTGGGACTTCATCCGTCGAGTCTCCAATTTTTTATATTTCATACTTTTTTGTGTAAATTTACACTTTATGGCAAAATCCATCGAGTTACAATTTGATACCAAAATCGATGCTATGCACTTGGACAGGAGTCATTACTCAGTCGTATACGATTAGCTGTACACACGTCACGACTAATCCTATGGCATTTAACAGATGAGGACAGTTCGTTCGCTCTACCTTTTATTTTTAATTCAGAATCTTTAATGAATTTTAAATTTAATAAGAATTTAAAATAAATTATATTTAAGAAAATATGTACATTTTCCTTTCTTCTTCTAATTAGTCATTTCTATTGACAACAAAAGCTCTAAAGATCTTTGCCTAATCTTTCTAGCTTCCTTGGCTTAAATCACTTGTAGCTAGAATATCAGTCCTATGTACCAAATAGACTTAGTGAGACCTATTTGATGTTCTTCTTTCTTAACCTAACGATCTCCTAAGGTCACGCCTGCCATTTCTGGCTTACTAGACTTATTGCTACCGAACAGTTGGATTATTCAGTCCTCACAACGAGGGAACTGCCCAAATGAGATTCGAACAACGGTCCTGCCGTGTGAAGGCTCGAGGTTGTAGTGCCACGGAATAAGAAATATAAGAAGTATTTCATTGCTCTCTTCTAACAGTAGGTTAGACATTAAACAGTCTAGGGATTATACATAGCTTCAAATATCTTAATTTATTGGAATTTCGTTTTGAGTCTCGAATTATGAAACGATTATTATATTCACTTAAAATTTAAATTTACAGGTGGCCCGGGGGTCGAGGCGATTGCGTTGTGGTCTGAACACTGCAGGACTGAGGATAACTTCTCCGTTCGCAGGGCTGACTTTCAAGACATTAGGGGATAAAATAATGTCAAGGAAAGCTAGAAATGGCAGGTATAACATATCAAATAAGGATTAAAAAACACAACAAAAATACGTCTCATTCTACCCATAGATCAAGGCAAATTCTATTAGTTAATGTTAATTACTTATTATCTGAATATATGTCCAACTATCTAACTATCTATAATCTTGTTCAAAACAGCTTCAAAAATCAAATATTAAACCGTTCTAAATTGTTCATACGACTGCAACAAAAAACCAACCAGCCCAGCATCCCTGTCCCATGCGCAGTAATATTTCAACATTCACATTTTTCTGTTGCCCACGTCCGAATCACTGCTTAACGCGCTCCAACAGCCAGCAGTTCGGAAACCAACATTTTCACCAAAAGCCCGGCAATGAATTGGGCAAGAAGACGCTTTCATTGCTTCTTCCATTCAGTGCAAGCTCCCACCCGGCCGTGCCACCGGGGTTCGGTTCGTGCATAATTGAATACGAAAGTGGAAACCGCTCCGCCACGAATCGAGTATGTCAACACGTGGTCGTCGTTTGTTGTCGTCGGGGCCGCCTGCCCGTGCCTGTACAGTTCCAGCGATCCAGAATGCCGAAACCGAATAGACAGCACGGCGACAACATCTCTCGCGACACGTCCTTGCCTCCTGCTACGGGGCACTTCTGGTTCGGAATTTGGACGCTGGAGACCTCAGGGAAGAAAAGCAACAACAAAAAAACAACCCCCCTCCAGGACTTCACACCGCAAAACGGTTCTTTCCCGTGCACCGAAACCGGGAAAATTTTGATTCACCATCAATTTTAAGTGGTAGAAAGAATTATTGATTCCCTGGGTTTCGTTCCTTTTTTTCGGGGGGAGGGGGACCTCTCGCTCGGACTCCGACTCTTCGGAATTTGACGATGATCAAAGGGAAAACGGTTCAAACATTGCAACCAAAAACACAAAAAACGCCCCGAGAAACCCGCGCGGTCGTTTCATTGAATTATCAATATCTTCGAAATGGATCTCCTCCGAAAGGTTCGATAGCCCGGTGGCATCTTTCAAAAATGCCCGAAACCTCGGGAGGATCTCCCCCCCCCCCCCCCCCCATCAGTTCGTGGAGCGGGAGTCCAGGAAACAACGGGGTTTGGGAAGGTAAAATAATGCCACTCTGTCTGGCCGAACCCTCAAAGACAGGAAGCGCAAAACCCCACGATTCGTGCTGCAGAAATCAAAGTCTGCAGCGTCCTGGAGAGTGGATGTCCCCGTGCGGATGGGTTGTCGGGATGCCTGTTTGTTCTTGCAATATTTCCTCGAACACCTGAGCATTTTTTAAATTATAAATTTATAAATACAGTGTGAACAAAGTCCCCCCCCTTTCCCACCTCCCTCCTTCTCTCTCTCTCTGATCCTCTCCGCTTTATGGAAAACCCGATCGACAAAATTGACACACACACAACCCGGTGTATCTCCGCCCGTCCCGCAATGTATAGCGTCGAAGGTACAAAAAAGGGAATCGCCGACACCGTTGTTGCCGACGGTTTGTTAAGGACTGTTGGGCCAGATTTTTACGGCCCTGTTTTTTTTTCGCCTCGGTGCAGTTGGTGGCCTCACTGTCTCTTTCACTTTTCGCACCTTTTATATTGCACCAATTTTTTTGTCTTTGTGCTGAAGTTTCCTCAGCACTCCGAAACATCAAGATTCGTTTTTGAATGACAGAAGCGCTTGCAGAGGACATCGGAATAGGAATCCACCCGAGACGGCGACGTCGGCTGCTGGTGGCGTAGAAATGCATCGTGATTTTGGGACTGGACAATGGTATAGGGGACCCCCGGTTTGGGGCCTGCCGATCCACACAAGAGGCGGTGGACTTGGGTGGAAAGAAATATGAGCAGCAATATAAATAAAATATTGCCACACCGATTATGGGAACGGGTCTCTGCATCGGTGGCAATTTTGGAAGCGAAAAGCGAACCTGAATGTTCGATAAACACTGCTTTTATTGGTAACCTTATCGGGGTTTGCGGATATCATTTCGATTTTGTTTGTCGCTCCGTTTTTTTCAATTTAATTCAACACAAATGCTCTATCGCTTACGCTTCTTGTTCCCTGTCGGTGTCAAATCAATACAGCTTCGATACGCATTATTAACCGTAAGCAATCATAGATGGTTGTTCCATTAATAGATGAAGCCAATCCACGCAGCGAAGGAGGATTTGATGGCTTTGTGCCTGGGGTTTTTTCCTACCTACGACATGCAAATTCAATTTTCCTTCCCCATCGCACGCAGACGCTTCACGTGCGAGGAATTTAAATGTTTCGTTACGCCGCTTTACGAACGTCACCTCGGTAAGAGTGACTGGGTGCTTTCATCCGCAGAGCAATAAAATAAATACAACGAACGAACGAAGGCTAAAAACACCAACATTATTTGTCACCCTGCTGCAGAAGAAGCAGAAGCAAAACGACACGAATCCTTGCATATTAATATTCGGTCAAAATCCACCGTGAAAATGACCGTACCGAAGCGCAAGATTCAATTATTTAAATTTCATTAAAATAAGTACCCGTATCCGTGTGTCGATTAGCTGCTTCCTTTTTTTACGACGACGACGACGGTATGATCTGTTCCACCGGCAAGGAGGAGGATTTGAAATACACGAGCCTCCGCATAAAAAGGCCCTCCTAGAGATAGCTCCGGAAAATATGACAAATTTGATTAAAACTCCCTTCCGTCGTTGGAAGATTCTGATGCCGAAAGCTGCTAGTAGTAGCGCAACACCCCTTGGGCCTTTTTTTTTGCTTTTTTGTTATGCAAAACACAAGGGTCGTCGCGTCCACGTGGGGTGTCGAGTGTGACCAACAATTGGCCAAATATTACTGGCAATTTGTTGGAAATTTAAAACCATCTGTATCCTGGTGCCGTATGTTTTCGGTGCCGGTTTGGAAAACGCAAACCTGCTGCTCGTGCTGGAAACGGATGGATGGGAGAAAATTGATACATTAATGGGTGGATTACTACGGATGCATATGGCACCGGAAGCGATATGCTTATTATCTGATTTATTTACTATATTCCATTATTGTATGGCCTATGATTTTACGCTTCCATGTTTAGTCAGCAGTTTTCTCGAAAGCTTGACTGCCGCAGTATTCCGTAATTCACTTCCGATTTTATTTTACAAGGAGCGTCGTAACAGTGATCCAGATCCCTAGTGTGCTCGGAGGTGCGATAGAGCTTGAAGCTCTTTGTTATGCTTATTCATGGTCTATAATGCCTTTCCGCTAATATGTTTGCTAGTCAATCATTGCAATAGAGTCCGTGCCGACAATAATATTCTTCCGAGTTCCAACCAGTTGATTTTCGATTCGGTGGCCGAGGCCCTTCCCTTCTGGACCATACTCCCCATACGCAGGACTGTTTATCCAGCTAAATAAAGTCATAAGGGATAAGTCAATTCTCAGAAAGCTGGAGATGGCAGACCGAGACCTTTCAACAAAGAAGTAGAAAGGAAGGAGCAAAAGTATTTGACAAGTCTTCCACAGCTCATAATACAACACATCCCATCGGGTCCCACCAAATTCTTAACATAGTGAGCTATGATATTTCAAAATAATTCCTCAACGTCCTGGACTTAAGCTAAAGGTCTTGTGTTTGTTTCTGCCGGTCCTTTATTGAACAGATGATAAAATTTACACAAAATTTCTTGATAATGTTTTAATAAACCTACTCATCATTTTTTTGTATTTTATTCCTCAATACCCTTATTTATTCAGAGGAGGAGATCTTCATAGAGACCGAAGAGAGCCATCCATTGAGTACCGCTTGATTCGTATTGGCTAAAACCTCGAGCCTTTGGTCAAGGATCCCCTTTGGAAGTGAGTGGTAACCACGTTTTTGCCATGGGCAATCCGTCACTGCGTCCGATGTCACCGTCACCGTTGAGGGTTATCGAGCGTCTCAGCTTCATCATCACCGTTGGTTACCGATACTCGCTAATGAGACTCTTTCCGCTTCAAAGCGATCATCTACTCACTTTTGAGGTAGCATGATCTTCTAAGGAAAGCATAACCTCCGGTACAGTATACAGCCGAAATCTTACTGAGATCCTTAACCGGTCTCCGCCATACCTCGTTCGATGCGCCTACGACGCTACTGCAAGCGAGAAAAGATCACCCTTATGGTGTTTGGACTGGAACATCGAACGATGCACCTTCAAAGTCGCCCAAAACAATACCTATCTTAGGTGGCAAAAGTCCACACGGACAACTGCTGAGCTGGTCATGTGATAAGAATGGTACCGAACGACCCAAACGATGTAGCGTTTTTTTGAAGCGATTCACATGGATATAGGCTCGGCGTTAATATGCCGACTTCTTCTTCGTCCATATCCGAGGTAACTTTTACTATAGCAATATTATTAACAGTTCATATTCAGGGGCCTACCAACTCTCCCTGTTCCACTCGTCCTCTCTGAGTCATATTGGCTAAATGTGTCCACTAGGAAGACCAGTACAATCGTTCAGCAGATGACGGCACTCAAGCATTGACGGTGTAACGAGCTTCTGCGGTATGTCAAGAGCTGTTATATTGCTGCATAACTATGAATTAGTATTACTTCGGATACCTGAAAGTCAGCCTTTTAGGCACTTAAGTCATATTAACAATCCAACTACCAGTACGAAGCTGTATGAGAAGACTCTTCGGTTTCTTTTTAAAGTATTTAAACATATTTCTTATATCACATATTGCACTATAAACAAATAACAAGTAACAGAGTTCGTTGCCTGCAATGTACTACTCTTCCAGAAAAAAACGGATTTCGGTCCATTTTATCAATCCCACATCCCCAGCGCTGACTTTAAGCTAAACAAGATAAAGCAATGTATTTCATCTGGTGCAGATAAAACAAACGCAAACGCTCAATCGCCGTCTGTATGCCGTGCCCGCCCCACATCCGCACATCGCATTATTATAAAATTTTGAACATGCACGTGCGCTAGCACATCTCAAGTTTCCGTGACGTAAATCTTAAGCCGCGCGATAAAAATCGTTACAGCGTTTCGCTTTTTTCGCACTCGCACCCGGTCGGACGGATACAAATCCATCGTTAGGACAAATCCTTTCACTCTGCGCACACCCACCCTCACCGGGTGCCCCCCAAACACCATTCCAGCAAATAAAACCAATATGGCCAACCGTTGGATAAAAAAGGCCCTCGCATTTCCCGAGCTCTGGTTGGCTGGAACGCGGAAAACGGGAAGAACAAACCACCTCCCCCGTGCACTCGGGTCGGTGGAAATGCGAAGAAAACCTTTTTATCAAAAACAATAAATTTTCAAATAAATAAAACCAAGATCCCGCAAGGGCCCTGGCGCTCGTCCTTTGCCGATCCTTTGCACGGTACACCGAATGCTGGTAAAGCGAGGACACCCTCGAATAAAAACACAAACACCAAAAAAAAAGGGCAGCCAATCCGATAAACAAAAATTGCCATAAAAATCTCATCTGTATGGATAAAATGTAATATCTCGCCCAAACCAACATTACACCCACCCACAAAAGATGAGGAAAAACAATAAAATGTACGCCCTTTCGCAATGGGGAAAAGCGATGCGCGACCAGCGACGGGGGAAACCTTGCCTCAAAGTTATTGTCCTCGTTCGTGTGTTTTTTTGTGTGTGGAACCATTGTGGGTGGGAAACAAAAAGCGGTGGCCATCGGGAAGAGTCAGTGAACCACCAACGGGAGAGTAGGTAAAAAAAAAGGCGAAAAAAGGGGATTTTCCGTTCACTTCCGATGAGCTTACGGTTACTTCTCCGTATTTGTCCCTCTTTGTTTTTTTGGTTTCGGTTATACGGACGATATGGAGTCGGTTAGTGAATCTTTGGGTTATTGGGGAGTGTTTTTTTCTCACCCCTAAAACCACCCACCAGAAGATCAATATTTTCCATCCTTACCAAGCACCAAACTAGGAAGGAAGCGAAAAAGGATCAAATGCTGTTAGGCTGACTGGCTGACTGGCTAGTTGGTTGTGTGTGGGATTGGGTAACATAAATATGGCGGAAGCGTTGACCATTGTTGGGTTTACAGTTTTTCTTTAATTCAAAAAACCACCACCGTATAAGGGAGGATGAAAAAGGCACCCCACTCGACTTGCGAAGAAGTCCAGCGCGTCTCGTTCGCCGAAAAGTATAACTCCAGCTCACTTTTGGGGCCTTCTGTTGGGGCCACAAAATTAGAACGAAAAGAAAGAAAAAACGGATATTTTATCATCCTTCCACCCACTTTTGAGTATTCTTTCGACCCGCTAAACCCACCCCTCCTCCCTTCCTCTTTCAGAACCCATGAACAGAACGCGCGCGCCTGATAGACGACGTCAGCGGACCTGAATTTCTCATAAAATAAGTTCACGATAACCTTTTTCCTCGGGTCTCGATTGGTTGCAGCGGCTTCCGGTGGGGCTTTTCCAAGGGCTACAAGAGCTTGCCTTTCTTCTCGGGCCCAAAACCCGAGAGCAAAAGTGCTGCTTTCCTTTCTTCTTCCGAACAATTGTACACCACCGGTACCGATGGATTCACCCGCAATATTTTTCCTGCTTTGGGAAACCTTTTTTCTTCCCCCGAAACTCCACTTTTCCATGCTCAACTTCATTTTTAGTAGAAATAAGAAGTAAAAAAAGGGATCCACTCGATCCCCCCCTCGGTCCTTTTTTCGACCTCCTGCTCTCCGGTCCGGCGCTCGGTGCAAATAAAATTGAGATGTATTTTTCTTTTTCTTCGTTTGCATCAGCGTTGGAAAAATAAAGAAAGGACAAATGCTTTATTTTATTATACATTTATGTAAATTTTGCGAGAGATTATACCTTTGTGCTGCTGTTTGGTAAGAAATAAAAAACCTTCGGGAAAAACCCACGAGCAAAGGGGGACCCGAAATTTTATCACCAACCCGCACCCAACCGGTTGGGTAAAAAAGGGTATCAATAATGCCGCTTACAGAATCATTTCCACTGCAGCTCGCAAGTGGTCATGGGGGAGGAAAGCATGACAAAAACGTATATTTCGTTCATTGTTTGCATAGTGTCCGGAAAAGATAGACGCCCCCAATGTTTCGGGGTATTTTTTTTTTTGTAGCCCACTCCTTTTGCTTATTGTTGAAATTTTCCTCATAGCAAGGGCCGGGATAGATAGCGAGCAGTGAAGATTCTTTTTTTTTCCTATGGATGATGGTAGAATGATGGTGGGAAGACGAATCGCTTTGAATAATCGGTTTATCTAAGTATCTAAGGGCAAGGTTTCATTTTTCTTGAACGCCCAGGGGCTTGCTAGAATTTTGGGAGCAAACAAACGATACCTTCCCGGAGATGGTAATGGTAAGAGTAATGTTTGTATTTGAAAGTTTTTGGTATCATGTTTCAGTTGTAATGATAAGAGCATGGATATAAAAACTTTGCTCAAAATTTATATTGCTGCTAATCAACAGGAAAAAAAAACTGGCACTGTTGTACTATTTTGAAAAGGAGATCGCATGAAGATGGAGGATGGAGCCTAAAACAGTAGGAATTTTGAATATCTGTTTGTATTATGCGTTTGTTTCCTTTAAAACGAAGCTTAAAAAAGTAAGACATATCCTGACGACCTGTAATAACGCCTTGAAGTTGATCAACACTTTTCAATTCTATCTCCAGAATTCAAAGCTTCTAATAAGGGGTAGATTCCAGCAATTCCATACCTCTATCGAAGAGAAATCCAACCGATCACCACAGTCATCCAGGGGCGGATCGTAGTACAAGCAATCTATGCTTGTAAGATGATTGGGATCCCGAGCTTTCAAGGTACTCTTACTTCATTTGGACTAAAGCGTATCTTCTTACGAGCAGGCTGTGAAGTCCTAGGTACTTCGTTCTATTGAAGGGCTCTGAACTATATAAGAGACCTCATTTAATGGATCCGTCACTGACTATGGCCTAATCAGCAGATTCGATGTGTTTGGGGGCTTTACATTTTAATCTGCTCTGGTCCCACTACTCCTATCACAAGACCTTATCCCATCATTGGGATAATCATTCTTTTGCAACTGCTCATTGCACCCGAGCGCTAGTGAGTCTCCTTTTTACTGTCGAAGCTTTAAAAGAACTAAAAATATGTAGTGAGAATCTAAATAAAAAATAATTGATGGACATGGCTTAGTTCACAGGCTGTCTGCTTACTTGCTTGATTTATTCCTTCTATCTACAATAGTTGTTTTTCTTGATTTTTAGCCGAACTTGATCAAATTCTTAATTCATTTGACTCTAACTCCTTCGGGCAAGATTCAGAATCTGTCTTTCAAACGTTCTATAGGTATATCGCAGTCGAATGCGTCTGTAACAGTGCTCAGTACCGTAGAATGAGGCCGAACAACATCGGGACTGTAGTTAGTCCTTAGTGATCTAGACGGTTCATTAAGGCCGTCGCAGAACAACAGAGATGGCAAATAGATTATTTGCCTGTTAGAAGTCTCCTTACAGATGGAGGCTCAAGACCCAGAAGACTCTCTAAATCGTCTAAAATCTTGCAGTAGAGAAGACAGTTGCGGAGCTTCAAAGAACACAAGAATACTCGAGGACCTAACGAAGGATGCCGCAGTAGACGGTCTTAATGCACATAGGGTTACGGAATTCTTTGGACCTTCCTGAAGATGTGATCAAGTAATTGGTTTCCTATCGTGATAACGTCATCGATATCCATTTCAAAGTATAAACTAAGTAGGACTCGGAATAGGATTAGTCAATATGATAAAAATAATGCACAACTAATGGTAAAAAGATCTAGAAAATGTCGAAAAAAAAAGTCAATCCGAAAAAACGTTATCCCTTCAAATATTGATACGTAAGTTGCAAGCTACCTTCATCTCATTTCTTAAGTTTTTCTTAGCTGCTCAATAAATTTTGTAACCCCGAAGGCATAAATAATCACAATCACAAGACCAAAAACCATTCGCCATTCATTTGAATCGGACGCTTCCAATCCTTAGCCAAGCGTCTCCATAAATCGTCCTCGTTGCCCATCGCGTTTGGAAAATTCATATAGAAGCCAGCAAAGGAAAAATAAAACCCCGGCACAGAAAATTGAACACCGGCCAAAAGTCATCTTAAGACAGAAGACAGTCCCCAGAAACAAACCAAATCCGTTGTACAACATGGCCGATCGAGTCGTAAGGGAGATGAAGATGCGAGGAAGGAAGGGTAGGGCGGGGAGTTTGTTTTGCCGCAAACATGCTATGATTTATGTTGCTTAATGGGAAATTAGCATCAGCAGAAAAACTTTTTTTCCATTCTCCAGCTCCTTCATCGTTCCATCGTGGAGAAGGTTCGTCGCTTAGTTTTGCTTTCGGCTTTTCGCCCCCCCCCCCCCCCCTCCTATGATCGTCCTCCCTCCTTCGACCTCCCTTCACCCAAAGGTTTCAATATCGTTTTCAATCGGGAAAATTTCTTCCAGGCTGTTTTTTTTTGTTTCGCCCGTTTTTCCCTGACTTAAGAAGCTAGTCCTCCCAGCCACCGAGGGTCACGGGTGGTGAGATTGAGTGTGTTTTTCATTTATTTTCCAAACGGGATTGCTTTCCACTTTTTGGGCCGTCCTTCGCTATTTTCGCTGCCAGCTGAAGCTGAAACAAATAAGGAGAAGGAGAACACTCAAACAGGTTTTGCCTCACATCAAAGGGAAGACGTTCTGGGACGTCTGTACAGGGCCTTTGGGGCAAAAAAAACAACAACCAACAAACGCCCAAAGAAAAACAGGAAACGACTTGGGAAAGGAAAAGCGTTTCCAAAACCTCCACAGCACGCTTCAACGCGAAGTGGTAATTTTGCATTTCATAAATTTGTTTGGATAAGGTTAATAAGAACCGAACACTGATTAGTCAACCATCGGTGACCTAGCCCGTAGTTCCTGGGGTGCATATAGACTCCGTCTTGAAGTATATTAATTCCCACAACTTTGCGGTTTAGAAATAGAACTTTAAATTACTCACTTCTAGAAGCGATATTGACCCTTAGATTTAACCTCAAAAAAGTTCCTTTTTTACCCGGAAAATTCTTTCGAAAAATTTCCCTATCTCCTATCACGCACATCTCGCCGATTATAATCCCATCGTAGGTGGCTTTGATTTTCCTATATGACGACTGAGATTTATCATCGCCCAGTGTGCGTTTGCGTGTGTCCAACGGTGAGGATAATTGTATCGTGTAGCCCACTTACTTGCCAGGGATTTTTGTCGCCTCAGCAGGACTTCTACGCTCTAGTCCCCTTTTTAACATTCAAATCCAGTTCCGAGATGGACTAAATATGTTCCCGGATAGCCTGGTGTCACCCTCATAAATGCGCGCGTACCGCTAAAACAGCTTTTCCTGTCAAAATCAAAACGAATGTTCGCACCATCCAAGTAGTGCTCGCTCACCGCTCATCTCAATAAAATGGTGTCGCAGGGAACGCAGAAAAAGGGATGACAATTTTCCATTAATAACTTCGGATTCGGATTATTTTAATTCCCCTTTTTTTCACCCACCCCTCCCCGGGTACCGATATTCATTTCGATAATAATATTCAACAGACAAACAAGCAGCAGGGCACGTAGAAATCACTCTATTGACTGTGAAATTGTACACTTGTTCTTCCGGATTTGCTCGGATCCTTTTCGGTAGGGACGATTTGAACCGAACCCGAGCGCTAGTGAGTCCCCTTTTTAGTGTCGGGGGTTTTGTCTTGGTTCCGGCAGACAGGTTCGTACGGTGTGAGGGTTGAAAAAGGCAAAAATTATCACAGTCTGCTCCTGTTTTTTTTCTGCTGCCGCTCTTTGTGGAACGTCCGGGCACCAACTGGACGGATTACTCACCAGGAACAAGTGCCCACCGAGATAGGTGGCTGACCGTCCTCAGTAGCTAGCGGGACGTGGTCGATAAAGCAGAAAATTATGTTCCCGACGACCCCGAAGACGGGGTAGTAAACTCGTTGAGATTGCTTTCCCGGTGAGGGAGACCAGCCCGGCGATAGGTGCGATGCGGACGATTGGGATGAATGGAACTTAATCTTCATAATTGTACTTCCGACAGGACTGAGTCACTGTACAGGGCCAAAGGGTGTCCCTCTTTTGTGCCAAAATTGTTCAATAAACCATATTCTTCTCTATGTGTTTTAAGGGTGTGCTCTACTGTGGCTATTGGTCAATTTTTATTCTAAGTAACAATCTTCCAGTTCTAGCAATATCTCCTAAAATATTTGCTTAAATTATTGTTTTTCAAATAAAATTTTGTGTCTCTTTTTTAAGTTTTAAAACTAAAAATTTCTTCCCTGAAGTTCCACACTCCCTTTACATTTCGGTCAACGCATCCGTATCCTTGCCCTGGCAACTGGCAGGCACCCAGGAAACGGAACCCGGGAGAAACTGTAACAGTAACGAGCAAATGCGTCCAGATGGCAAAGTGGTTTAGAGTTAATCTTTTGTTCGTTCGGTTACCGACCTTCCCTACCCTGGTGCCGGGAGTCATTTCCGCGGTCGGTTCCGGGTACCGCTTTAATGACGGTTCCACACGAGACACCGAGACAAAAAAAAGGGAAACGTGGACGGTACGGAAAATTACCCTCCTTAACAACACTCCCAGTTTGCAGCGGGATTCCTCCCCCCGAGAGGTCAGGGTTCACTATCTAACGCAGCACTTTTCGGGTGGGATGGACACCATTTACCAACATTTTTTTTCTCTCTCTACTGCTGCTTTTAGTTCAATCTACATGGGTGAATCCGGCACAGAGAATAGATTCTTCCCTGTCCTCATTCACAGCTCAGGGTAAATATATTAATTGAACAAAAAGCCAGCCAAAAGCGAGCACAATTTTTATTGATGTTTGCATATGTTCGTGTTGGGCATTGTGAATGATTAGGTTTGGTGAATTATTATGCTTGAACTGCCAACGTTTCAGCGCTTCTTTTATATTGATTATTGAACTGCAAACAGTACGGGCACACATATGTGCGGAATGTGATGGTAATACGACAGGTCAAAGGTTAAACGATTGGGTTTCGGGATGCATTGTGGCGAATGGTTTTTGCGGTTCAGTGCGGTGACAAGGACATCATCCACATTGTGCATTATTTCGATCAATTCGGGAGAGTACTCTGGGTGTATATGTTATGAATTTGTGAGGGGCATTTCGTGACAAAGTATTGAAGCTGATAGAACATTAATCCTTGCTAGTTTCGAGTTGCAGTTGTTAATTAAAGTAAATCATGTACGAGATCTCTGATGTCTAAGGTCGATTATATTCGGAGTCCGCATCCTGAGGAGGATTTAGTAGTGGAGTAGTCTTGGGCAAAGTTTGATTCATCAATGTAGGTTTGAGCAACAACATCCGTGCTGATATCTATGGATCCATTTGATATCTAGGGATCCATTTGTGATCCAGAGATCCATGTCTAACGACACGTATCATTGCAAAGGCATACATTTGATGTTAAATAATATTCGAGGAGTATTAAATATACAAATATTGGTATGACCCGAGAAACCCTTCACTCAGCAGTTTGTCAAGAATCTAGATATTTGTTATTCGAAATAAAGAACTATTTTTAAAACAATAAACACTATCCAGAATTTGAATAATTTCGGTCCTCCAAGATATTGCTCATGTGGCTGTACTTCATCCAGTGGATGTTGTCTGGATTGAAATTGCAATCCTGGAGATATCCTCACAAGACCCGAAGTAACTTACTTATGACAGGTCTTCTTTCTCTTCAAGAATAGCTTCTAATGACCTATTGGTCCATTGTACCTAGACTTCACGGACGTCAACTGAATCACTCATCCACTCCTGTGCAGTTCCAACAAAGATGTTAAGGCCTGAAGCTCTACGATTGAACTCTCAAAGTAAACTGAAGTGGCCACTGGATAAGGACTTCATAATCCATCTGAACCTTTTGTCCTGGAGGCCTGAGAGATTCCGCAAGAACTTATCACAGTCTCTCACAGTTTGGATACACCTCAATGTTCTAAATTTACCTTTATGAGTTTCATTTATTGTAAAACCCAGAACAACAACTCCTATTATTACTCAACTTTTCAAGCATTCTATGAATCCTAACCTATACTGAAGCCATTTAAAATATTGACGAGCATATGGAAGAGTCCACTAAAGAATGCCCTGACCCTTTGTTTCAAATTGAAGAATACTAAAAGATATATAAAAGAAATAAAAATAAAGATTGGCACGCATCATCAACTAAAGTATATTTTTTCCAATGAAAACATTAAGTTCTAAATCGATTTTGGGATTTCCCAGAAAACAGCATTTGATTGAATTCTGCTTCGCCTGCTTCACAACTTGTGCTGTCCACCTTAGTGACACTTATTGTGAAAAACCCCGAAACAAGGTTCCAGAGGCCAAACAAACCCCTGCCCGCCACCGTTTGCATTCGATTACCAAACGAGTACACAATGTTTGAAGAGCTGACAAAACACTAGTTGCGGTCATCCTCGGTCAGCAACCGTACCGTACTTCAAACCGCAGCAAAAGGCTTGCCGCAGCCAGCTGCTCAACCTATCCCCAACTGCCACAAATCAACAGGAACTGTTGACCGAAGAAATTACAACTTGTTCGCTCGCTCACTCCGGTCCGGTCACCGATAAGCATCGCTCGATTCTTTGCCACCGATACCATTTCTTGGGCGAACGGTAAGTTTCTTCGAATTTCGTACCTCACCATAAAGTCCTCTTGTCCATTTGGGAGTTGTTCGTGGAAAGTCCATACATACCACCACGTCAAGCAGCTTCCAAGACGATCAAGAGGTAGTAGTAGTTTATGTTTTGTCTGCTCTCTTGGCCATTGCTTTTAAGGACGCCTCATGGCCCTGATAAGGACTCACCTTCGGCGCTTCTTCCAACAGCTCCACGCGATGAGCCATCTCCATCATCTTTCCAGCGAGCAGTAAAATTGCATTTTTATGTACCATTTCTCTGTGTCTTTTCTTTTATTATATACTACTGCGAGATAGTAGCATACTTTCCACCTTGACGACCTAGAAGCAGGCTCCGGTGCGCATCGCTCGAAAGACCGTCCCGAGTTGCTATGGTTTCGCGTAAGGTGACTGTGCCAGCCATAGCCCAGATGCTGACCAGAAGAAAGTTCAATAGGAAAAGCACACAAGAAGTTTTTCATTCTTCCACTCGAAATAGGGAGGGGTTTGGCGAGACCTTGCCAACTCGGCTCGCTGGACACTGGAGAACTCAGCACCACATCTTGAACGGTTCCACGTTCTGTTTTTCGCTCGAAGATTAGTGCACTATCTGTCGGCGGTAGTAGTAGTAGTAGTAGCAGTGGCACTACCTATCTCACTCCTTCTCCAAGGACTTGAGCTCTCCTTTCTTCCCAAACATCCCAAAAGCCGCTGGTTATGATAAACCAGCATAAAGCGAGTCAGCGCATTAAGAAATGGCGGTGTAAGAATTCAACCTGTAGCAGGAAGAACATCGCCGTCCGACCGATTTCTTGATTAGTTTGTAGTGGTGAAAACATAACGCATCGAACACGGACGTATTCGGCCATTCGCGAAGATATCGCGAAGAAACCTTACAACCTTTTCCTTGCACTTCAGCACGGGAAAAATGGGTTCGTGTGTGGGTGCGTTCGCCACGGTATATACCGGAGTTTTCCACACTCGCACCCGCTAGCAGTAATAAGCTAGTGGCTCGATTTTCCACCGTCCATAAATCCGGCATTTCCTTCTCCAGCAGCTCCAGCAGAAGAAGAAAAAAACCCTCCAGAAGAAAAGGACTTTGGCTTCCTGTGGTGCCGGCAAATAGAAAATAGCTAGAGCCGGATACATAACCGCGGAAAAGCAAGCATTTTCTTTTCCCCCTTTTCCCCTTTCACTCGCTACTCGCCTTACCTCGCCAAGTACAAAAAAAGAGGGAAAAAGCATGCCATGACGCTTCTTCGCATGGGTGTAACAGAGAGTGAGATAGTACGTGTAAGAGAGGGAGAGAGCGAGAAAAGGAGATGACCGACGCAAGATAGTGTGCGCATACACGCATGCGGTCAAAATATTTCATAACTTGTGTTCCATATCTTTTGGTGGGCGAAGGATATCATTGGCCCTGTCCGAAGACGTCCGCTTTTCCGGTCGGGCGCGACACGAACCATCTGCACGAGCGAGCGAAAGGGAGCGCGTGTGTGTTTGTGTGCGAGAGCAAGCGAGATAGTGAGGGTGGTTTTACACAAGATATTTCCCGGATCTAGCTGTGGGTGGTGGAAAGATAATAAGCTGACGCGGTGTCTTCTGTCACACTCACACTCACACACAGAAAAAGCGGGGTGAGCCGACAGGACAGGAAAAACCTCAACACAGGACACACATTCATTTTCCACCGATCGGAAAATGGTTCCTTTATGGTGGTGGGTTGCGTAGGGAAAAGAGGACAAAAAAGGAAGTAAAAAACCCACACACACACATACACACAGAGACAGGTAGATGATACCACCCACCCGAAGAAGGTACACGGTTTTCCACACACTCGTTCTGGCCATTTCGTTCTGACCGTGGGAGCAGCTGCCTGTGGCTTATGCCGTATTTATGAGGCCTTTTCCCTGCTTTTCCGTGCGCTTTCGGTTGTTCGGGTTGCCCACCTTATCTCCCTCGGCTCGCGAATCGTCCAATCATCGAGGGAATATGGGGTTGGCCAGGTTCGCCCAGCGTCCATCTTCCAGCGTGGGTATTTGCGCAATATTACGATGCGATGCTTTGAAGTGCTGTGTCCGTCTTCGGGAAATCGGAAGGAGGCGCGTATAATCGGTCGGCTAGAATGGTGGATGAAGATTCGCCCGTTTTAACCGGAAAGCGAAGAATCCATTTAAACTAAATAAAAATATTATTTAATGCTATATTATAATATTAACCCCAAAACACTGTAAGAATTATAAAGTTGGCGTTGAAAAAATTATGTTGTATTTTAAATTGCATCCATTTAGGCATTTTTGACCAAAGTCACCTTAAAGTATGCAATTTATTTATCAAGGCAAGGTTACTAACGATCTGTTTCCTATTTAACAGGGAAATTAATGTTCAATCTCTCGATTTAACTCGATCATTGCTTCGCAGCACTGCAATAATCGTACAGTGCCTCATAACAAAATTTGGACAATTTGCCCAAGAATATTATTTTGACCTTGTCCACTTATCAGTCCGACTCTTTTGACATTTGTTTTAAGAAGTGGTGTCAATGTTCTTTTTTAAACAAAACCTTCGATTTGTATGTCTTCAGGTAATTGAAGTCAATTTTATATACTGCAAGTCTATAGCGATTTAGATATGCCATGGTCATTCCGTCAGTTAATCACCTCATGTGTTCTATACATGTTAAGTAAGGTAATGTAGTTAAGTAAGGTCTATACAAGATAAGTTTGGAGTTATCAGCTGAAGAACTTATTTTAGTGTATATCAAAGAACAATAACAGATCAATCAATCCTTTGAGAAATAAGCTCCTTTTAGCAAAATTAGATATCTTCATAGACGTACATTGTTCGCGATATGAAAGCCATAATGCAATGCTAGTCGTATGTTCTACTAGTATCAATCCTTATGTTTAGGGGCGTGATACTTTCTAAGACATTGCGCGAATCATTTATGATCTTTTAAAAATCTTGATAGTCAGGATTCTAAAAAAGCTATTACTTAATGTTAACTGCTCTGCAAAAAATCTCTCTCGTATAGCTTGTACTATATAATTTGACTGATAGATGCTAGTCCTGAGCTATTTTTCCATGATTTTATGGTCTAGCCCACCTTTAGACACATTTCTGAGCTTCATCTTCAGAAAATAGCGTAACGGGACAGTTCAACTCTAAGCTAAGCTAACCGTCCCCAAAACTCAAAAATATATCCCACTTCTAGATGTCCAAACGTCCCTTTGCAGCACTGTATTGTGTCCTTTTAAATCGATGTTTAATGTACCCCATTTTCGGACGACCCCTAAAGAAATGGACAAATTTTGCATCACACAGACACGCAGCCATCAAGCAATAACAATCGTACGTTCGTGAAACTGTATCCTCACGACACAAGCATCCCAATCTACCAAACGAACCATGCTATAACAACAACCTGCTCGAAACCTCATAAACCTTTCGGTGCCCCGAAACTCCCTAACAAGAGTCCGGCGCCCGGTCAGCGAGAAAAAGTGTCAGAAGCTAACGAGAAGCTGGGTTGTTTTCCCCCTTTTTTTTTTTAGGTTGTTGGTTGGTCTCGTCCGTTCGTTGGATACAGCAGCCGTTGATGAGTTTTGCGCCGGACACATCCAAAATTACGACCAGAAATAACAATCGCCCCAGAGCTGGCGTACGGCACCCAAACCCTCGGGTTTTGATATTTTCTGCAAACGGGAGAACTCCCGGACCTGGGCAGTCCCTCCCTACCCAACCACACGCAGAGTGAAATGAGAAAAATGTGAGTAATGTATTTTCATATATTTTCCCGCCGGGTCCATCCTACCGACCCATCGTTCCCATCAGCTATGAGGATGGCTTCCCATTGCCCTGGACAGTGTTGGCGAGGGTTTTGTTTTTCCAACGACTTAGCATTGGAATGGCTTTCGCCTACTCTGCCTAATGCTGAGCGGCCAGAGTCTCCGCTACATTGTTCCCCAATCGCTATCGGACATATTATCTGCCACATGGAGGAGTTCCAGAAAAGGGAGAGGTCTGTTTTTGCTACTTCTTTTTCTTCACGCTCAAACTTTTATCATTCTCCAGCTAAAAAGCAGTGAACGAGTGTGTGTGTGTGTGTGTGTGCGGGGCGTTATATAATATTGAATTGTGTTATGTTGCAATGGAGCAATGTTTTCGTTTCATTTGGGTCCCCTCGACATTGGAGCGAAGGAAGGTACAGGATGGTCACGAGTGGTCAGCGCTAAGCTTCATGCCTTCGTAATGTCCATTTGCTGGAGGTTGTTCACAGAAAACACATACACCTATACGATTCCATTATTTAATTATGGAGAAATGCGTCGCTTTGTTCGCTCGAGTTTTCTTCGCTGGGGCGTTGTATATAGCGAGGGATGATAATTTTATAAGGTGGATCTAATCGATCGCCATGTCCCAGCGATTCTATACAATGTTGCTTTGGTATTCTTGGTGTACGTAGAAAACTTTATTGATTGAAGAATTTATAGCACAATGTGATACAAATAAATCGATTTAGATATTTCCTCATCGATCTTTTCATTCTGGAATTTAATATTATTGCTTGCTTCATAAAATGCCATGGTAACAGCATAGTAACTAACACCTGTACATTTATTCCCCAAAGCAAAAACTACATCTCGCCTACTACGCATCACAAAAATGACAAATCGTTTCACCGTTTGCATTAAAAAAAAATCAAATCATACCGTATCGAAGGATCTGCCACCGGTAGCTAGGTTAGGCTAGGCGCCCACTTTGGTTCCGGTAGTCCGTAAGTTATGCGTTACATTTAGCGTTACGAATAAATTACATAACAAAACGATGATTCGACATGACTCTGCATGTCCCTGCTTGCCGTGCCTCTGCGGAATGCGGAACATAATGCTGGGCAGTAATTATTTTTCGTCCCTTTTTTGTAGGAAACAAAAACGAACTAGGGCACCGGGAACTATGATGAAAATTTTACAACAATGAAGATTCTGCGTGACTGGAAAGCTAATGTCGGTAAACGTTCAGAAAGATGATGATGATGATGATGATGATGAGGCCTTTATCTAAATTAACCGTGTTTAGCTTTAGCACGTGTGCCCTTTCGCTTCTAATGGGAGGTCTAAACCACACAGCGGACTATAGAGATGAAAAAATCGCTCAATGAGTTGAATAAGAGCAGAAGAGTCACTATAACGATTCAAATCTTTTGACTACTCTTTGTGAGTTTTGTGAAAAAATAATACATAGCACTTATCCTTCGACTAATACTTTGCAATTTAACTTGCGTCTCAACTGGCTCAATCTCTCCACCGACTGTTTTTAGACTTTATTCACTCTTTGTTAAGAACTGTTCTATTCAATATTTTATAAATTTATTTATTTATTTATTAAGTATTACGGTCCGATACAATATTTTTTAAACATAGATTTAAAAATTAAACTCTTTTAAATCTACCATAATGAACCACTCCCTTTAGGATTTTGGAATCAAAATAGTGTAGCAAAACACTTTAGACGTGTTTTAGTCACACTAAATTATTGAGTAGAATCCCAAATATTTGAATCTCTAGTCGGAATACATAGTGAGTGATTGCTACCCCAAAAGAGTGCATCGCTAAGTAACTTCAAAAGAATGAGCAAAAAGTCAGACAAAAAAATGAGTGATTTGAATTCCAAAAAAGCTCAAAAGAAAATAGCGTGAATGATTTATAACGCAAACGAGTGAATCGCTAAATAAACTACAAAAGAGTGATCAAAAAGTTAGACAACAAATGAGTGATTTGAATCCCAAAAGAGTGAGCGGCTAAAAACCACAAAGCGTGAGTGATTTAAAACGCAAAAGAGGGGAACGCTAAGCAAATCTCAAAAGAGTGAGTAATTAGAATGATAAAATTATGAGTCGCTGGTCGATGCAAAGAGCGTGTGATCTTAGGATCACTTAGGATCAAGGAGTAGTAAAGACATTCAAAACGATTCTTACTGATGAGTTGAATCCAGTTACACTCAAAAAGATTTTGAATTTAGGATGCATTCAAAGGATTCAACGCACTCACACTCACACGCTCTTAAAAATAGAAACAATGGTTTCTCTTCAAATTCCTTCCTTCCTTAACCTTTTACTTACCTGTGTTTTTCGGATGCTGAATGAAACCCCTCTCCAAAAAGACATACAAAAAAACTCCACAAAACCCCGATTTGTATTCCTTTTGTCATTTTTCATCCACAGTGGTTTGGTTTATTTAAATGGAAATGATACAAATTAATAAAAGAACCAAATAATAATTAAAAAAACAGTGCCTTAAACATAAAGGAGTATAAATACCTACGAATAATAGTTCCCAGTAGCTCTAGCTTCATATATTTATACATATATATGTTTTTGTGTGTGTGTATGTATACATAATAACATAAATTATCACAAAAATGTTGTTTCATCATCGAAAATTGCGATCTGCTGCTTTACCGAGCTTTCACGAGCGAAGAGAAAAGGCCGAACAAAAACGGGAAACTTTAATCTGAGTGCCGGGAAGGATTTTTTGGAAGGGAGGTGGGGGTTGAGGAAATGAGTGAGGAGAAAACAGAAAAACAGGGACAAAAACACAAATTCCTATATGCACAAATTCCTGTATGTGTTCTTCTGTTGCTGCTGTATGCTCTTTTCGTCGCATGTTTTCATCTTAATATAAAACAGTGTTGTTTTTCTTTTCCATTTTTTCTCTTTTCTTTTCTTTTGTCACATTTTTGTTTTTTGTTTTGTTTTTTTGCAAGTGAAAGGAGTGCTTTATGCTTCTTGTTGTGTGTTGTTTTGCGTTTCTTTTGTCCTTCTTGTTTATGTACTTGTGTTTAGTCATTATATGATTAACACTCACTTCAAACCACTGTCACACATAAAGGGTCACCAAAACAATCAACCATTTTGGGGGCATCGCTTTTCTTTGCAAGAAGATTTTTCCATCTTTTTTTTGTCTCTTTTTCCACCGGTTTGATTTGATTTGATGAAACACACGCCTCATTTGCTTTGCTGCCGTTTTACTATTTTCCTCCTGTGAAACAATTCCGATTGTTTGGTTTTCCCTTTTTTCTGTCTTGTTTGTTGTTTTTTTCCTCTCTTTTCTTTACACTTTTTCTTCCTCCTTTTTGCTCTTCCTTTGTCTATTCTCTTCTCATTGTTTTTGCTGTCGCAGCTATACACACACTTAGAACTTAATGGCTACATATAAGGGTTTTTCATTCATTTCTTGTCTTTGATAATATGCGTTTGCGTGCATGCACATTTAAACAAAACGCGCTCGCTCCCACTGCATTTGCTCTTTCTTTCTCTCTCTCAGAGTTTGATTTTTTCTTGTTTACACACACACACACACACCAGGTTTTCCACCAACTTGTTGCACATTTCCGTCGAGCGTTTGCGTTTGAACTACAGTTTTTTTGTTTGCAATTTCTACACGATACATTGTACATTTACATACACTTAAACACTGACACGCACACACACACACAACGCACATACAGCGATTTAGATTTGTTGTGGGGAGAGGGGGGTTTGTATATTTTTTGTTGTTCTTTTTTGCATTTTTTTCCTATATTTTTTTTCGCTTGTTTCCTCCTGTTTTGTTCATCTTTTCCTGTTTTCTCTTTTTGTTTTTCATTGGGGTTTTTTTTATCTAACACTTTTACTCACTTTTTTTATAACATGCTGTTACTTACTGTTTGCTTTATCGCCATTTGTTTTTCTCCTTTTCTTTTGAAAACCTTCTGCAAAATCGTTTGCAATGTTGGTGGTGATAGATGATAGTGCCGTGGCGTATATGTATATAGATATAACTTTCATTTGCTGCTATTTACAAAAAACCAGTACGAAAGGAAAACCAGATGAGTGGAATATGAACGAAAACACGAGCCCCTCTTGATATGTAACACGGCGACTTCACTTCACCAGGAGTCCTTCCCACCATAATCTCACCTGCTTTGAACACTGCTTATCGTGTCGTGTGGATGTGTGTGTTTAGTTTTTGATTATTTTTCCTCCTTTTTTGTTTCTTTTTGTTAAATCTCAACAGCTGCTGCACACACACTCACTCGTGTCAGCTTTCAGCATCTTCCTTGTGGTTTTTTTTTTTTTTTGGTAGAGAAATTCGATTGTGTTTCATGCGTTAACCGTCCCCCGCCGGTCCGGAAGTGCGTCCCAGGCCCGTACATTATCAACTTGCGGCAATATTTTCCGGCATTTCCTTCAACTTCTGGCACCAGTTCTTCAGGTCGTCCTTACCCATGCCGTACTCGTTGTAGTTGTTGTTGGAGGCGGCGGCGGCGGCGGCCGCAGCTGCAGCGGCTGCTACAGCGGCCGCACTGCCAGCCATCAGCGGGGTCGGTGAACTGCCCCGATCCGAAGCGATCGACGCCATACTGCCGGCACCATTCTCGTCGACCGATTTGGCCGATTGCGTTGGGCAACTGTCGGCCATCTCGAGCAAAGGTTTCGATGGGCCATCCTCATACCCGGCGGACTTGGACCGCTCACGACTTCCGTCACCGTAACGATGACCACCACCACCACCACCTCTACCACCGGAAGGTGAAAAGTCCTGGGCGCTGCCATCCTGCTGGTGGGATGAGTGGTGTTGGTGCGATTCCGAACCATTCGAAGACTGCGAATGGTTGTCCTGGGGTGGGGTTTGGGTGCGTGACTCATCCCCGGAGTTGCCACCCGAGCTGCCGAACATATCACGGATTTTGTGAGTGAGCATGTGCTGCTTCATATTTCCCTGTGGGAATAAGCAAAGAGAAACAACGCAGCAAAGGGAAGAAGAACAAAGTTAGTTAAGTTTGTATAAAATATTTTTTATCTGTTTTAAAAGAATAAAAGTAATACACAGGAAGGAGCAAGATAGATGGAACGCTAGGGATAAGAAAAAACACGGGAAGCAAAATGGGAAGCAGTAGAAAAGGAAATAGGGGGGAAAAGTAAATAAAACAAAACAAGTGAAAAAAAAAGCTTAAAGAAAGAAGTAAATAAAACAAGCAAAAACAAAACCGAGCACGTGGTACAATAATTCGCTAGGCGAAATCTTTCGAGAAGCAACAATTCTAGCGCAGTATTAAAAATAAGCTTCCAACACTTTAAACTTCGTTTGTTGTCTTTTTCGCTTCCTTCTCCGGGTGGGCTATTTTTCCCACAATTCTCCATTCCAAACATTCTTCCCATTTCGTCTTTCTCTCTTTTCTGTTTATTTTAATTTAAATTCTCATTTTGCTTCTTTTCTTCCTAAAACGGGAATGCACTTGGGCGCAACAAAACATTTCACTAATTTATTGCAGACAGACTGAGCTCCCCAAAGCGGCTCGGGGAAGTCAGTAGCAATGAGGACAGAAGCTTTTTTTTTTGTTGTAGATGTTTTCGTGTAAAAGAAGATCACGAATTCACTCGCCAAGAGTACACATCCAAAGTGTAATTGAGAAAAGAAGGATAAAAAGTGTCACCCTATATGTGTAAGTGAGAGTCCTCGCTCCGATAAGAGTTAAGGAATGAGAAAGAAACATGAAACTTCGACAAAAACACCAAAAAAACAAGCTGCTACATAAAAAAACACGCACACAGAAGACAACACAAGTAGTACAACATCAATAATAATAATAATAATACTAACACAACTCATACAAACACACGCAAGCGGGTATAGCGATTATGGTAAAGGAGGGTGAAAATAGAACTAAAAAAACAAAGAAGAAAAAACGAAAAGTCTTCAACAAGAAGGCAAAAAATGCACATACAAAACACAGAAGAGAAAGAACAACAGGAGATAAATAAAAAACGAAATGGAAACAAACAATCTCTCCCGGGCGACGACGACAATGAGACACACGCATTGCGTAAGTAGAGTGCGCTCGTCGATACATCTCGATACTCGTACGCTTTCGGTGCGGACATTTCGGAGCATCGATCCGTCGATCGCATAAATAACCCGGTAGAGGTGAAAGAAAGCAACAGATCCCGTATTTAAGTGATGCACTGTTCTGGGTGCTTAATTTTAGACGAGACAACCGCATCATCAGCAAAAAAAAAACCACGCGTGATCTTTTGCGTGATGAAAACTATGCAAATAAAGAAACATGCGGGACGAGCAATTAGCTGCAGTCCCCGATAGTGTCTACACTACCACTAAATGTCAAACCCTGCACTGCCTCCGATCCCAGAGCCATCCCTCAGGCACGCCGGCAAACTTTCTTTATGGACTCGTCGAGAACACGGCGATAGTGAGTGAGGGAAAGTTTTTCAAATAAAATTCCTCACATTTTCCAACCAACCGAAATCGAAATGTCACCACAATCGATCGACAAATGACATTAGCTGAGAGATTTGTTTTCCCTCCCTGCATGTGTGTGTGTGTTCCGTTTTATTTGCTTTAGTCCCGAAGAACCATAAGTACATTCCGAGCACATGAAATTCTTTCGCTATTTTTGTCCTCAATTCCTCTAGAAGATCTCGTCTCAATTTCCGTGCGTCCCGGTGTACACGGTATTCGATTCCAAGCGACATTTAATCGCCTATTTTAATCCTCAATCGTTCCGTTTCTCTAAGTTGTTTTGCTTTCTTCCCTTTACCTTTCTCCACCGGAGCGTGTAATTGTGCGCTAAAGATTTTGCCTGTTGCCTGACAAGCAACGAATAAGCAAAAGTAGACAAAGCCACAGAAAAACAAAACTCTTGAAGTAGTTTTTCTCCTTAACTTCATTGTACCAACGCAAAAAGAATCAGTTCAGAAAGAAAGATCAGTTCTCGGTCTGTTCTTCTTCCCTTCGACAGAATGCTTTCACTCCGGCAGCACTGGAAGACAAATGCAACGAACCGCAGCGTAACGTCTTTGTTTGTCACCCGCGATCGGATCTCCTACAACGCCCTACTATTACTTGGATTATGATATCCAACCGGAGAGGCCGTCCTTATTGTTGGCCGTCTCATAATTGTCAACGGGACGCAATGTTGACATTTGTCAAGCCTGTCAAATTTCACAACTGTCAAACGTAGCGGAACCGGCGATCCTCGGGTTGATGGGCTTGATCCCTTCTATTCTCTTGTTAAGTGTAAGTGATCCTTTTATGTGTGTGTGTGTGTGTGTGTGTGTGTGAGATATTATTGTTTTAGGTACTTTCAAGACATATTTGCAAGAAAACCTTCCCGAAAGGCGGAACACTCTTCCTAAACTCTGTGCTTTAATAATATTTTTTTGCTTTTGTCTTTTGTTTTACAATTCCGAGTACGTAGCCATACAAAAAATACACTCAATCAAACAGAGAGAAAGTGGGGCAAAGACAAAGAGACAGACAGGACGCAAAACAAAAAACTACAAAGGTCCAAGTAGAAAAAATAGCACAAGAGAAAGAGAACAAGTAAAGGATGAAGGGAAATTAGCAATTTGCAGAACAAAATAGGAAGAAAAACTAGTGAAAATTGGAAAAGAAATAATTAAAACACGAAAACAAAATAGAAATATTAAAGCCAAAGAAGTTTAAGGGACTCGCAACACGTGAATACTAATTACACAAAAACCGGGGATATAAAACAAAGAAAAAGGCCAACGAATTTTGTACACTCAACTCCCAAACACCAAGGATGAATTGACTTAACACATGGTGGAGAAGGGGTGGGGAATAGAGTAAAAGAGAGACAGGGTGTGGGAGGAAGAGTTGTCATTGTTTTTTGGGTTTGGGTTTTTTTTTTGTTTTGTTTTGTTTTGTTCCTTTACCTTGGTAGAGAATCCTCGATCGCAGATTGAACATTTGAATGGGCGCTCCTTCGTATGGCTTCGGTAATGAATTTCGAGTGCGGAATTACAGGCGAAAGTTTTAAAGCAAATATTACAAGTTGTTGTGTTTCCACGAACGCCTACAATTAATCAAATTTTCTGTAATAAGAAATCTGAATGTTCTGAAACGATATGGTTAACGTTGTTTTTGGTTTGCGGGACATTTGGGACGGGAAGGTAGGTGGGGAGAAGTTGTTGGTGTGGAAGGTGGAAAATTGAATCGGGGAAGAGTTAAAGGAGGTTGATATGTGTTGTTTTTTTTTTATTTGTCGCTGTCAAAGATAAGACCAAACAAAAAACAGAGGAACAAACACGAGAGGGCGCCGGGAGAGCACTCGGAGATCGGTTTGGCGCGATCGCTCGATGCGCAACAACGAGTTTGGCAAATGGCGGCAGCGTGTGCAAATGGCAGGCAGGCATAGATAGTTTTTGAGGATGCGAAAGAGGTAACGTAACAAAACAAGAGAAAGAGCGAGAGAGAGAGAGAGAGAGCGGTGGGGATGGAGGACGGAAGCGGACGGTATGAGGAGGATAGGGTGAGGGATGCGTTTTTGGTTGGCGGAAGGGAACGGACAGAATATTGATGCTGCGTACTTACCGAACAGTCCGAACGGTGGCATACTGGACCCGGGTGGCACGATCGGAACATTCCCCAGGAATGGTGGCCGATTGATGAATGGCGGGAACTGGGGCATACCGAGGAACGGCGGTCCGTACGGGAAGGCAACGGCAGCGGCCGCAGCAGCAGCCGCCCGCCCGGCCGCACTCGCCTGCTCCGCACCGCCAACGGTCGGTGGGGTGGAGATCGGCGAACGGCGCGAATGAACCGTCGGGGAGGACGTGTTCGAGGGGCTGGACGAACGGAGACGCTTGGCTTCGGAGCCGGTGGACATGGCGGTGGTAGGGCTGGCGGACGAAGAATCTCGCGAAAACGAATCATCCGCTGGCGGGAGCGATCGCATCGAGAGCCGCTGGAGGTTCATCGTGCGAAGATCCTCCACCTGACTCTCGATCGCCGGCGAGGTTAGGCCGGTTTTAACCTTTAGCTTCTCGTGAATCGGAACTTTGGGCATTTTGCCGATCGGAGTTACGCCACGATCGACAGACGACGGGCGCGGTCCATTCTCGTGATCATTCTCCTCGTCCGAATGCTCCAGCGATCGCTTGTTTTGCTGCTGCCGCTGCTGTTGATGCTGCATCTGTTGCTGCTGCTGCTGGGCGAGATGTTGCTGCTGCTGGTGGAACTCACTGGCCAGACGCATCCCGAACGGGTTCAGTCGCAACGCGTCCGGGTGCGGTGGCGGCGGAACGCCACCCTCGTAATCCTTAATCTCGGCCGCTTTGATCTGGTCCGGGGTAAGATCGGTCATCTCGCCCGTGTGCAACCGTATGTGCTGCTGCAGCACGAAGATGTTGGAGAACTTCTGATGACACACCGGGCACTGGTGAAGCGTTCGCATCGGAGGCTTTATCCGGTGGACGCTCATGTGCGTCTTCAGATTGCCTTTCGTGGTGAACGACCGGCCACAGATTTTGCAACGGAACGGTCGCTCACCGGTGTGGACACGGTAGTGCATCTGCAGCGCACTGCGACACGAGAGGACCTTCTTGCACACGAGACACTGGTTCGGTTCCGATGTCTTGTTCTCGATGTTGTCCACCAGCTCCTGCAGTTTCGAAGTTTCCGACGAGATCTCGATAAAGTTCTCCCACGAACTGTCATTGCTGTCGGGGCGTGGAAGATGTGCCGCGTAGAAGGAAGGGTCCAACACCGTGTCCTGGTAGAGCGAACCGGACGAAGAGCTCGAAGGTGGCGAAACAGAGGGCACGGTAGCTAGATTCTCGATTGAATTGTTTTTCAACTTTAGCGGGAACTCCTTCTCACTGGTGGAGGTGTTTAGCACGCTGAGTGCTCCGGACCCCAGCGGTCCATTGTCTTCCTTCAGGTGATCCGAATGATCCATCAGCTGGCCATCGTCCTTCGAACCATCCTTGCTCTCGTCCATATCCCGATGGTGCTGGATCGGGGTGCTAGTCGATCGTCCCGATCCTCCCGTCACCTTCGTAGACTTGTCCGAAAGATCCAACGATTCGTCCATCGGTTCCTGCTTGATCTTCGCACCGGGCGTTGGTGCATCGTTCGACAGCTCGGGCGAGTGCATGTTCCGCATCTCCGGGGTCGCATCCCGCGTCGGCGTCGGTACCGGATCAACCGGTTTCTTCATCTGCGACAAATCTACCGGATTGCGTGCGGCGGCATCATTCGCGGCAGCCGCCGCGGCCGCCGCACCAAACAGATCCTGCAGCTGCGGATGGGGTGGCCTCGGGATGTAAAAGTCGGGAAAGAATCCACGCGGTGGAAATCCGGGTGGTGCACGCCCGTCTACAACGCCGGGGAAAGCGGCCGGGCCATTCGGCCCTCCGGGACCTCCAGGACCTCCGGTCGGCATGGACGAAGGTTGCGAGGGTGATTGGCCCGGTTGTTGTTGCTGCTGTTGCTGCTGTTGCTGTTGTTGCTGCTGTTGCTCTTTGAGAGCTTCCTGAGGGATTAGCGGTGGGAAGTACTTGTCCAGATGTTCCGGCACCGGGTTCGGATTCATCGGGATGTGTGGGTACTTGTCCGAGTGGCGCTGGAAGTGTACCTTCAGGTTGCCCTTCGTCGTGAACCGGCTGCCACACACATTGCACTTGTACGGCCGTTCGCCCGTATGCGATCGGATGTGGATCTGCAGCGAGGAATCGGAACCGAAGATTTTGCCACAATACCGACACCGGTGCTTGAAGAGTGCCGCATCGTTCCGCCCATTCGGTGATGATTTATCGTTCGCGAACGCTAGCTCATCGAGCAGATTGTTCGAGAGGATGCCCTGCGAGGCGGAGTTTAACACTTCCTGGGCCTTCTTCTCCAGCATGGCCAGCGAGTTCGGTTCACCGAGCATGGACGGTGCGTGATCGGTGATGATGTTGGCCGCCAGCGACGAGAAACTCCCCGTAGATCCACTATGATCTTGATGGTAGGGCAGGATCTCGTCCTTCTCCGACCGACCGGATGTGTTGGTCGCATTCGACGAAGCGAGCGATTGAGTCGTGGGTGCTGACGAGCCTGAAGTTCCTAACGAAGACCCACTCGATTGTCCACCGGCAGACTGGTCACTGCCTGTCCGCTTGTCGGAGACACCTAGCCCAAACATACTGCTACCAGTGTCGGACGATTTCGGTTTCCTGCGAAACGAAACAAAACAACATTCCAATATGCAACTAATGGCCAGATCTGCTACAGAAGGACAAACAAACAAAAACGAGCTAACAACCAAACCAAAGTGCACCTACCTTAGTTCTTCTTCCGGGACAGAATGGATCGAAGGCCGCAACAGCTCACTAACGTGCGGTGGTACGTGCGATTTGGCCGCTGCCGCAGCCGCCGCCATCATGTTCGCCATCTGGTAGCTCTTGCTGAACGCGTCCTCAATCCCTTCCTCCTCGACCTCCTCCTCCTCATCCTGATCCGCGGACCCGTGCGAAGATTTCCGCAAATCCTGAGGCTCATTTTTGACATTTTGCTGCAGATGCTGTGTCTGTGGTTGTTGCTGCGCCTGATGGTGATGGTGCTGCTGCTGCTGCTGCTGCTGATGATGATGATGTCGACTGCCGCTGTTACTGTTCGCGTGATGCTGCAAGCTGCCCTTGTTGTGATTGTGTTGGCTGTGATTGTTATTGTTGTTGTTGAGGAAACCGATCGTTGCACTATCTACACCGGCCCCCACACTGCCGCCGAGCCCCGCGAGTCCTGCCCCAGCCAAACCAAGCAGCGGACTGTCCTCCTTCTCCGTGTGCTTCTTCACCAGCTGCGATTGAAGATGCTGGATGAGTTGGAACTGTAAGAACTGTTGCTGCTGCAGCGTGAACAGCGCCGATTGAAGGATCGCCAGATTCTTCACCACAGTATCATTGTCCATGTTGTTAGCGAGTGCGTTCGCCGTGAACTGGGCGATCGCATTCTGGAACGCTTGTATGGACATGCCGGGTGCAGGTGTTGTTGCGGGCGGGAATCCAAAGGCCGCCGCCGCCGGATTAAAATCTCCCGCCGGTAGGGTTCCTCCACCAACCGCGGCAGGGTTCGTGTTTTTCGCTGCCGATGCTGCTGCTGCTGCTGCGGCCGCCGCTGCCAGGGCTGCGGCTGCGGCTGGACCACCGAGAGCGGCCGCTGCTGCGGCTGCCGCTAGATTGGAAGGATCATCGCGATGATCACTACCGCCCATCATCGATCCGAGACCTTCATTTACACTAACCCGCCCGACCAGTGACACCGGAGATCGTGGACTACTCCTCCCGGTTGTACACTCACCACCCTTCGCCTTCTCATCACAAGCCTCCTCGCCGTCACGCTCACTGCTGGCTCGATCGTTCACAGCCGCTCGATCGGATGCCGCCGCCGCAGCCACCGTTGCCGACGTCTCCTCATCCTCATTGTTTTCGTCCTCACTTAAATTATCCTCGTTACCCGGGCCGTCGGGACGATCCTGGTGATGGGCGCGTCCGGTCGCCGCACCGGACTGATAATGCGGATGATGAAGATGATGATGATCGCTGAGCCGGGCCGCCGCTGCCGCCTTTTCGGCAAATTCCTCCGACATCTTCGCTAACAATTGCGCCGACGGTTTCGCGATTGTGTTCTCGTTATCTGTACAACCATTCTCCTTCATATCTGGATGCGAGGGAATGAAAGAGAGACAAAGAAATCAGCAACACGAACGGTGTGGTACGGGGACATGGGCAAGAAGTAATGGGGTAAAATTATGGCAACACGTTTTCGGGACTTTCAACCGTTCAAAGAGCGCGTCCGGGTTAGGGCGAAATCAAAATTTAAATAAAACCCTACTTTGAAACCCTTCGACGGGTCCTGCCTCTTTCGCTCGCCGTCTCTTTCAGTTTGCTTGTCCGTAATCTCTGCGCGGTCGGTTCGTTTGCAAATTATGCTCTCGATCACCCCGATCACTGCTCCTTCCGTCTACCTCGATCTTCACCGCACGGTCCTCAAATGTCGGGAAGAAAAACTTGTTTTACTCACTCGCATCTCGTATTTTGCATTCGCGGTTTGTCGGAAGGAAAAAAAAGGCGGCGATCCCTTCCGCTTTGCTACCCTGCAAGGGTAGTCTCGAAGAGTACGAGAGGAGCTTAAGCTACATGTGGTGATAAAAATTGCCCCCCCGCCCCTCCTCCCTTTTCCCCGGGTTTTTCACATCTCTCTACACCTCTTTGGCATGTTTATGCGCCCCGATATGGGGCTCACGGGTATTACAACCAATGCAAACGATCGACGATCGACCCCAGGACAAGACCTTTCGATGAACACAGCCGCCATCGCCCATTTGATAAGAAGTCAAAACTACCGGGAAGAGCATCTGGATGACCAGGCCCACCGAGACTACTCCAACCGCCATTGATCGATGGACGGTAATAAACAACGATCGCAACACTTGATCGCTTTAACCTCAAAAATCTTTAATCCATATAGAGTGAGGCAACTCTCCATTTAGCACTCACCGGCGCACAAATGAAAAGCGCGTCCATAAATTGGGGTGGTACACGGCCGTTTTAATGAGATCGCCATTCCCGTTTGGCATACCTGGGCGTGCTCTGTACCGGCGATACAAGCGGCTTGATGGGTTGGAAGTGAAAAAAAAAGGCCATACTCGAAGGTATCGACGCAAGTCCCTTTTCGTAAAGGACTTTTAGCCGGAGTTCTGAACGGTGTGTGTGTGTGTGACGATTTTTTGTTGTTGTTGATACAGCCAGGCCTACACATCTGAGCCGTCCACGAACCCAACGACAAGAACTCCATATTTTAATAACGATGCATAAAGCCGGCGATCCTCGCTGGAAGCTGGAGAGTCGGTGAGGATGGATGAAATGGCAAAACCAATCGTTGACGTACGTCGCGAGCGATAAACGCGTGTACGCATGAGCGCGTAAGGCAAAGCAACAAAAAAAAGCACACAGAACCCGGCTGTCTTCGATCGACATTCGCTGGCTGGCTGGCTGGCTGGCGATCGTTTCCCCCAAGGGCCCCGACGGACGTCTGTCACGCACTGGCACACATACACGGCCACATTGGTCGATCAAAATCCCGATGCGTGTTTGTGTGTGATGATGATGATGGTGTGGGCATTCGAAAAGATGACGCCAAGAACGCGCCCGACGACGGCGATCATCCATCGGGAATGGTGCACACGATCTTTCGCACCATTTAGGCATTCGTTTATTAGGCATAAAAGGCAGGCGAGAATTAAACAGCCAACGAGCCAGTCAGCCAACACCGGTAAAACCAAGGCATCAAACGCATCGACGAGCGCGATCGAAGGACCAACCGTACAAAAGGCAAAGCCTCACTACTTATCGCGCGCGCTGTGCGGGAACGAAACGAAACTCAAATAAATAAAACAAAAACCGCTCCCCGTCCGCGACAACCGCGTAGACCCTTTCGGGAACTACGGGTTGAAGCACCACCCATCCATTGCGTTTTTACTTGCGCGTGTTTCCGCGACTCCGTTCCGAGCCACATAAGCCGAAGACTCTCTCTCTCTCTCTCTCTCGCTTCGATCTTATAAAGTACATGTTTGCTGCCCGATTGGCACGTCCTGTCGGGACATTAAATTTATATATAATATTTATTATAAATTTAACTCATTTTGGATTTATGTTCCCTGGCCGTCCCAGTGCGTCGGTCGGTTCAGGACGTCGTCGGCCGTTTTGGGCAGCCTGGCAGCGAATCGATTCACTTAACCACCATCGCCGGCCGGGGATGATCGGTCGTTTGCTCTCCTTTTTTTTGCTTCGCTTTCTTCCTCTCGACACGCAGTCTTTAGTTGACCGTTCAGAAATGATTCAACCCCGTTATTTATCGGCCGATTTGCTGGGCACGGTGAGTGCATCACGAACGGCATGCAGTTTTGGCATGTTGGCAGTTTTGTCCGGCTGTCTACGTCGCCCACCGCCTTCGATGTGACTCATTATCCCGCGACCTCCTATGCATCCTGAGATCCCTGAGTTTTGCGGTACATCCTTGATGTTGGACGAAATCTGATTATTTGGAGGATCGATTGGCAGGGCAGGAATTGAAACGAGCAGCGCAGTTGACAAAACATGAAAGCTCGCTTTTGTTTAATTCGTCCCAGACAGGGAAAAGAGTGCTTTCCGCCGACATTTTGGGAGGTGATTCTTCATTATACTTCTTCATGATTTATTATACTTAATTCCTTATAATAAACCATTAGAATTCTTTGCATTGGTTTATAAAAATTGCTTCGTCTTTTTAGCCTTAAAAGGTGTCTTTAGACAGCTTGGCTACCAAGGAATTCCTTTTCAAGGTGTATATGACGGAAGCAGGTTGTGGCAATGCTTCAATTTTAAGTATTTACTCATAAAAGAAGGATCTCTCTCTTTCAACTCATATAAAAAAATGGTTTCACCTTTATTGAAAAAGGTTTATTTTACACCTTAGCTTCAAGAATCAAACCAACATTTAGTGCCGTCGTATCGACGTGACGGTGCTGGTTCAACGGTTAAAGGCAGGATAGAAAAACACGCCTCATTACCAGGAATGGGTTCAAATCTCGACGTGTCTTCAATTCGCAGAAATTACTATTTAGCTGTGGGTAATTCATATTACGAACGATTAGTTGCTCAAAAATGTAAGTCAGATGTAATTAAGTCAACAAAACTTGCTTGGTTATGCTTTTGAATAAATGTATAAAAAGCCATTTTATATCAATTAATCCGGACATTGTGAACAAGCTGCATTATTTTTATAATTCATCGTCTTTTTTGGGCACTGAAGGTTTAAGAGAAAATTTCATTTTTAAATACTTATTATTTAAGGTTAAGTATTACTAACTATAGCCAGAACCCCTAAAATATAATGTGTCGCTTTAACAGTCAGTCGCATACATAAGGGTTAACAATTCCACAAGTCCATATTTCCTATCCAGGTCCGTATCAATACCTTCCTCCGGTGACCATCTTCTCGCTCTCCAAAGCAAAGTGTTAATTTATTTTCTTCAACCCCTACACACACGCACGCACCCATACAACCCGATGACCGGTTACACCGATAAGCTGCGCCCTGCACGAATGCGATCGACCCTTTTATAGACCCGGGCGGCCCCTCATCATCCTTCGAGCAGCGAGATAAACTAAGCCCCCAATCGAACGAACCAACCATTTCATCCACATTTCATAAAAGAAAAAAACACTGTTTGACAATCGAACGATAAAACTCATCCCACCGATGGTGGTGGAGAACTTCTTGTCCCGAAAGGAAAAGTGTATTCTGAAATTGAATGCAATAACTTCAATCGGTTTCGTTCACCATCCCTCTGTCCCTCAGCCTCGTACCGTCCGGCTCATACCACCGGGTGTGGTCGAAGAGTTTTGCCTCCAATCGATATGTGTGTGTTCATGTGCACGAGCAAAACTGACCGGCCATCTTCCCCGTATATCCTCTGGCCTGTCATCTCCACCGAACGGCACATCCCTTTTGCTCTGCCGAGTGCCGAGTGCGTTGTAAATTGATTTTCTTCTTTCGGGCTTTTTGTATGTGTGTGTGTGTGTGCAATCATACCACATCATTCTACACTCCCTTTGCTCCTTTTTGCCCAACTGCTCCTTGCAACACCCGACAGCCGTTCAACCAACCAACCCTGATCCTGATTGCTTCACCGAGTCCAATTCTTCTTGTGATGTGGTCAATACCACTGCCAGTGGTACGTGTTATGGGTTGATTTTTATTTTATTGCCTACAACGTGTATTGCCAGACGTTCGATACGTTTTGAGTAAGTACACGCCACACAGTACGTGGGGTCGGCGATCCTGCGGATGTGTGCATGTACTCTTTCAGGCGAAGACACATCTTGTACTTGCCATTTGGTCTGCTTTATCCGCGGATAGGGGTTGCTTTAGCAGCAGTAGACGCAGCAGATTCATTTCCATTATCAATTGAATGTGCAATGCACTTCATCCATGCATGAGAAAGGGAGGCTCTTACGGAAGGGCGAGCATAAGAGTTTTTGCGATGAAATTAATAAACTTCCAACACAGCGTACGGCACTTTCACGGACAGATAAGATGGAGCGAATCATACACGTACAGCGAAAACTTCAACTCAAATCGTCCCCAACGTTAAATTCAAACACGCCTCGAGGCGTAAAATATTCGCGCGACCTTTCTCGCGACCGCACAACACTTGATGCGAAAATTAAATGCTAACCCGCTTAACGTGCAACTATTAATTTGAGGGAGCTATTTTAAGGTTTTTTTTTGTTTTGTTTGCAAAATGAGTTTCAACTCACCAATCCGAAAACTAAATACCCCGAAGCACACACACACACACAAACCAGAGCAACGATTACAGTAACGAGCTGGTGCTCGTCAAGTCGTGAAGCTTCAACAATATTATTATGCACTTTATGCTAATATCAAACACTTTTTATGCGACTCGCAACGTGGGTTCCCCCCGGTGGGTCCACGGAGAGAGAGAGAGAGGGAGAGAGAGAGAGAGAGGGAGAGAAAAAGTGTCAAAAGTCAAACGAAATCACCATAAGCATCGAGGTCCAGTCGAGCCTCCTGCCTGCTGTCACTCGCTGCCGTCATCGTCATCGCCATTGGCTAATTATAATTCGTCTGGCAAATTAAATTAATAAATCAACCCACCTTCCACCCCCCCCCCCCCCTCAAAGAGGAGCCTCCTGGGGAGGGTTGGAGCGAAGGAGTTGAACTTCATTGGCGGCTCACTACGCTCGCTGGCTTTTATTTATTGTTATTTTATTGCAGGAGTCGTCCGAGCAGGCCTCACAACCCTTGTTTTCTTCCTATTTGTTGCAAATAAATGCGCTTTTGCTAGCTCATTTAAATCAGAGCGCGAGGTTGTCTCTTTGCCAATGTTCCACAGTTCCACAATCCTCAGAAACCCTCAGAAAACCATCATGGCCTCCAGCGCCAAAACGAGTTATTAATTTGTGCCACCAAACACAAAATGGTGGTTCGCCAAAAACCGAAAAAAAAATCGATCGTTTGATCGAACTTGCTCAGGCGAGCAGATCAAAATCACGACCAACCCGTCCATGGAATGGTAGTGATCGCGAAGACATTCTGGACATCCTTGTCTGTGCTTATGATGAGCGTCGTTCACCGATGGACGAATATTTCCTGCCGATCAATCAATATTAGCAGCCGTCTGTTTATGTGTGTTTGTAAAGCTCGATTTATTGGAGGTTTTCCGCCAAGAAATGCCGAAAGCGAGTGCGCGCGATCGTCCATTTTAAATTTGACCGCCTTCACGCTCCCTTCAGGTCCGATCGGTTTTTGGGGTTTGACATTACTTAAAACATTTTTATTCTTCAGTTTCTTCTCGCATTGCTTTAGTTTGAGGAATGTCACTCGGAACGCATCTGTCCACCGTGTACAGCTTCCGTTGGTAGTGTTTTGCCCAAGGGATAACCCCATCGTCGATTGTCCTTCTCCGTTCTTTCTTCCGTGGACAAGCGTTTAGTTTGTTTTTTTTTTTCGTCGTCCAGTCGACGCAGCTCACCAGTTTGGAGCTGCCGCAATGCTGGAGTTCCTTATCGGTGCGAAACAACAAAACGAGTTCACCGACGACCGAATCGGACGTGTGTCGTACGGAAGAACGAGCAGGCAAAAACGAAATCACTGACTACAATTACCAGTTTTGCTGGCCGGACGGAAGAAGGGAAAATGTCTTCACGCAAACCCGCTGGTCCATCATCGTCGAATCGATTTATCCCCATATCCGATCCGGCACACCAGCTTAATGCCCATTTTCATAGCCCACAGACACCAACCGAGGCATGATTAGTCGCTCCGGGTGAGTTGTTGTTCGCAAGGGGCTTTGACGGTTTGACGGTGTTTTTCTTCCGGGAGGATTAAGACCCGTAGCTTTCTAGGCAGGAGTTTTCTCTCCCGCCAGGTTTTCCGCGACATGTCGACGAGAGGGCGTAATACCTGGCTGCCCTTAAAAAGAAGGTAATTTATACATGCCAGAACGAACCTGTTCCGGCTCACCGTGGTCCAGCTGGACCTCCGACGAAAACGATGGCCGACGGGGGTGAAAATTTATTGAGATGGTAAATATATGCCTCCAGTGTGATCCGGGTGTGATCGTTTCGAATCGATGTGCTGGACATGATCATCATCATCACCATCGGGAATGTCATTGAACGACGAACCAGATCGAAAACTGGGTACTATAAAACAAGAAACAGATATCGCGCCGAATCTGGTCGACAACAGCAGCTGTAATAAGCGCACACTCCTCACAATATCTTGTCATCCCAAGAATTAGCATCAGGTCAACTGCTGGAGCCAGCCAAGCCAATAACTGGATAACAATAACAATAAAAATCTTATCTTCATCCCCGGGGCGAGACCATTTTACGGAGCGGATTACAATTTTATTGCTCCCGTTTTCTTCGACTCTCCTTTCCTGCACTCCCCATCATCATCACTGCAGTTTTGAAGTTAAACGTTTATCGCCCCCGTCGCGTTGTCACTTTTCAAACACAGGTTGAACAGTTTAAATTGCAACCGATGACCCTACCCTGTGGGTTGTGCCTTCTTTTAACTTATTTACTCGAACAATTTCTACCTAAAACTGTTTGTTTTGACTGTCACTTCCGTTGTGTTTAAGCAAAGAGACAAAAAAGCACAGCCTGGTGGTATCTTAATTTTTAATCACTCTCTGGCGGGAAATTTTCTAGGAAAAGCGGACAACCATTCGACGGCAGATTCCGGCAGAAAGCAGAAAGGGTCGCGTGTTGTTCTACGTCCATTATCTACTCACTTAATGACGGTCATTTCTCGGGGAGGCAAGTTTTCTCCGGTTCGTCCGGTTCGGAAGGACTCAAACGGTCCGGTGTTTGTGTGTGTGTGTCCTTTTTTCCCTCTTGTAAGGATCCTTTCATTAAAGTTTATCTTTGGAAAATTATATTCTACCCTTTGTGTTTTTGGCTACAGACGGCGATAAGCGATAAGAGCCGGCTGCGTTAATGAGGATATCAAACAAATTCTTAAACGAATTCCTTCGTTTTTGGTGTTGGAATGTGCTTTTGAAGGATGTTTTAAATGTCATTGAAATTTTTTAAATGTACTTTTATCTTTTTTTTAATTATTTGGAATTGTTTTACAATAAAAAAAATTGCTTGAGTTAAATCGAATTCAAGTGCTGGAATATTATTTTGAAGCAAAGCTAAATGGTATTTTAAAGCTATGTATACAAATTTTAATGTCTTCAACATTCTTTGAGAGCAAATCATAATATTTGTCTCGGGAGGGTTTCAAGAAATCATCAAATCAAATCAATCAAGAAATCAAACAAATATTCTAACCTGTTACTTTATTGGACTCTAAAAATACCTTTTCATATTTTATTATTTCATATATCAAAACGAATATTAATTAAGATAAAAATAAACCTTAAATGAATTTATACTTACATTTTCTGATACGGATTTTAAAAAATACTTAGGACAATTTTTCGAATATTTTAATATTATTTTTAGTGAATTTTTCCACCAATGACTAAAATTTATATATATCAAACAAAACAGTCCTTCAGTCCATAAAACAACTGTCTATATATTTATAATAATTAATGATTTTTCTATAACAGAAATTTTAATCTATCTACGTCTTATTATTGTAATATCTCAAGCTGCAAATTGTGTTAAATAAGGAGACATATTTTTTACAAACTGAGCTACATTTGACGTTAATCAAGGTTTGGGTTAATCTCTAAATATTAGTAACTAAGAATACTTCTTCTTGAAATTTTTATACTTTTGGATAAAAAACTTCTTTTAACAATCAGGCGTTTTTAACAAAAAAAAATCATATTTAATTCTTTTCGATAGAGGAAAACGTTATACAGCTCACAAACAAGACACCCTACACCACTTTGAGGTTGGTTCATTATTTTTCATCGAAATTTTGCATGAATTCTATAAAATCATTCCTCCCTTAAATACTACCAAAATCTATTTTTCCTTCTAATGTTTGTACTTACAAAGTTTTACAACACTTCCCACAGCATGATGCAATGCGACTTATAAATGACCTTGCCGTAACCGAAATAAATGGCGCATTGGTTGCGCGCGTGAAATTAAACTCTTTTCAATAAATGCGCCTGTGAGCCAATTGGGCATGCTACAATGTGGATGAATTCTGTCTCTCTTTCTCTACCAATCTATTTTACCCCTATCAATGCGCAATCTATCAAATGCATCTCGAACATCTTTTTGGCATTGGACCAAACGATCGAAACCCCGTTTACAATCACCCAACCGTTTGGGGTAATCAAAATTGTCTACCGAACTAGAGCAACGGGCTTCTTGCCTGCTTCTTACTTCGCATCGTGCTGCGCACCCTTTTTGATTTATTAGATCTTGTATCGCTGTGTGTGTGTGTGTGTGTGTGTGCACGTACATTTAAATCGACGAACGAATCAACGGCGATAATGTTGCTAATCCATCGATCGGATTGGACGATATTCAACCGAAACACGGGCATCGTCGGGCACCCTTCCAAGAAACTAACAAAGCCCGCCACACGATAACACACGGAGAGAGAAAAAAGAGTAAGCTCAAGGGAGGAAAAAATCATCCCTCATTGCTTTTCAAATTCGTGGGGCACCCGTCGTGTACTGCTGGTCGTACACACAAACAACAACAAACCCGACGAACAATTTAACGGCGACATCAAGCAATCATAACGCGCTCGTAACTCCGCCCATCGCCGCGTCGCCTACTTTTCACCCCATACACACACACACACTCCAAACCAACCCCGGATTTTACCAAACCCCCAGGCCGGCAACCGGGCTACAAGCGAAATCATCCATAAAACATGATCGCTGTGATCGCGAGGTCACAAAATTCAACCTCCGGCTCCGGCTTTTGTTTTCCCGGTTTTACAGTCCTCGTTTTCCTCGTACTTTATAGGGGGGTCGGTTTGCAGTTGGTAACACACACACACACACGCGGTCGTAATCGATCAAATCATTTGCTTACTCATTTGCGGTGTTCGATTCGAATTTAGATCGATTTGAAATGTGTGTTTAGTGTAACGATAGTGAGGGGTTGTGTTCAATGCATATTAAAAGTACATTTAATGGCTGTTAACGTATCAACAAAGCAAGCGGATGCATCAAGGACGGGTGCTATAAAGAATGGAGCCTTGTGCTATAATGTGCGGCTGCTTTACAACAACTCTGGCGAAGGCAAGGCGATGTGCCAACTTTCCAAGCAATAGGCAATAATTTTGACACAAAATAGGTTCCTCTCCTAAGTTAGCTTGTTATCGCCTTTACCCGTTATTAAAGCTCTCTTTGAGTAAGCTGAAACATCTCTAAATGTTCTTTAAAAACTTTGTTAGTTGTCCTGAAATAAATCACCAAATGAAATGAAAGGTATAGCAAATGAAATTCCAGAAGAAAGGACTCATATTCAGTTCCTATTGAGGTACCACACAACACAATAAACAAAATAAACACAAAAATCATTCGAAGAACTTTGAACATATCGAAGCTTCTAAATAATATCACATCAACCAGGCTTGGGTTAACCACTGACTGAGAATAAGTAAATCAGATTCTCATATTGTTGATCGATAAGAGTCTTTCTATGGTTAAAGTTTAACTCTGTAAGACATATTTCTAGTGGATAGCTTTTCAAATACTTAAACAGAGAGGACCGTAAGAGAAACATATAAGTTTACAAGATCGTTAACAAATAAACTGCTAAAACTATAAGATTTTATCCACTCTGGTTGTTGAGCTCAATATAGCTCATCGTAAGCCGTAAAACAAGTAGGAAATTTCCAGAAATGAGATGAGCAATGAGATGAAAAGATGATTCCACAAGAAAAATGGAAAGAAAATCGAGAATTTTGTACAAAACCTGTTCACAAAGTACACTCAAATCAAATTAATTTAACTATATCTATTTGTAATCAACTCTAGTAAACTCGACATAAAAGTATGACCAAATTATAGTCAATATTATACAAAAATAGCAACAATTTATCGTTGCATCTGTAAATAAATCCAAAATAATAGCCAAGAACGTCAAGGAAATCGATTTTTACAGTCAATTTTCCAAGGATAAATGAAGAAATCACATTTTGATTCATTTCCTTCCAATTATTTCGCTCAATTGGATACTTTTGGCACCAGGCTTAACTAGGAATCTTAAATCGGAATAGTTATTCCTAACCCAACCTAACAACGCTATTAGATATTACTTGGAGGTTCTTTAAGATTAGGATCGGTATGGTATTTTGAAAATACTTCAGCCCAAAAGTAATGATTTTATAGAAACAGAGACGTTTCAATTCTATTGAATATTCTGGGTGTAAACGCACAGAGGTATGCAATTAAGTATTTAAATTGTATTTTATTCGTTAAACCATTAAAGTGATCTTCTTAACAGTCCTTAGCAGCACCCTAAAACAGTGCGAAATGTAAAACAAGTTGCCGTTAGGCTCTATCATTGCATACCTTCAGGCTGTGGTGTGCTCTAGTCAGCCCAATAAACATCATCCGAAGAGCCGTAATAAACTCTTATCTTCAGTAAAAAGGTAAATAATCAAGTTCAGTTATATCACCAGATAGGCCACTTAATAGTTGATCATATTTCATCCTACAGCAAGATTCCGCTGCAATATTTCCAGAAACTTGTCTCTTATCTAGAAACCACAGTAAAAAAAAAACTTTGTATTCTTTGCTGCTACATCAATGTATCACAAGCAACATTGATTTCTATCTCCAGATAGTCCAGCTCGTTACCACACATTAAAATATCGTCAATTACGACCGGAAAGCACAAACACACGTACGCACATTAGTAAAGCGAAATTGCATACATCAATTAAGCTCTCCGCGCCTTTTCTTTTTGCTTTATCTGCAAAGCCCCACATCCACATTTATCCACAGCCATTTTAATTTATCTGACCGTCGTCGACGAGGTTTTGATGTTTAGCACGCTGCTTCCGTTTTTTTGCTCGCTTTTTCACCGTGTGCACATAAAATCAGTTTATTAATTACATTATTAGCAGCAGCAGTTCGTAATGGTGGTGGTGGTTTGCATTTCGATTCGATTAATAAATCGTAAACATGGCGCAGCACCACAACCGGACAGATGTGGAATATCCGGCTAGCGATGGATGGATAGAGGTTGGAAAAACACCAGCATTAACCATCCGTGCCAATTTTCATCCCCCAAAGTTGAGCCCCCACCGAAAAGGGGGTGGATCCTATGGAGAGGGTTGATTTTAAAATAAAATAAATCGATTAGACAGAAACCATTCACCGGGGGTGAGTTTTGGGTGTATGTTTTTGTTAGTGTGGTCTCTTGGTCGTGGAGTTACGGCGATGTCGATACGCACACCATCACGCTCACACGATCGATTTTCCACGTTGCCATGGGTTACCACCGGGAAAAACGAACTACTGCGATTTGAAGTTTTTTTTTTGTTTTGGGGGGCGAAACAGCGAGAGACGATATTAAAATTGTTGGAATACAGGGATCAGGGAAAATTTATTTATTTTCCAACCGTCCATTCCACTCGGTTTTCCACGCACGTCTTTTGTGTGTGTGTGTGTGTGGAGCTATGTTTACCAATTGCCCTTTTTTTGCCTCCCTAATTCCCATTCCCCCGAGAAGGAGATATCTAGGAAGCGAGACAGCGGGAACTGTTTTCCCTTGGCAGAGCGGTGAACGTAAATGTTATGTTATGAATATAATTGATTGCTCCTGTCAGACGTTATTCGCCGCTCCCGCATTGGAGAGTATGGGAAAACCCTCACCCGCTTTTGCGAATTGCCGAACTCCTCTCGAATTTCAAAATTTCCTCCAAACAGATCGAGTCGGGATATTGGCAACTCTAAAGTACGGGGTGACAGTTTGCCGTCGGCAATCGTTGATCTCCGACTCGCCCCTGATCGGATTGATCGCTCAGTGTTGGTTGCCCGTTTTTTAAGACTTTAGAGGAAAGACACGAAAGGAAAGATAGCAGGACGTTAAATTCACCTTCATCTGCGCTGGACTCATCTTTCACGTTTGACGGATATCCAACCGGGTCGACCTGAATCATTGCTTGTGTGCTGCAACTGCAACTTGCCGGTTCCGTTCACTAGCACGCACTACGACCATCCACCTGCCATCAAAACGTGGCACCATATGTATATGTGTGTGTATGTATTCGGGGAAAAACCAATTTCCAAATTAATCGGATTCACACTCGTACACGACAAAAAAAACACACTCACTGGAGCAGGCCTTCTTTTCTTTCTGCTTTAAAATATTGATAACTTGCTGCTCCGTTGTTCACTAGCTTGACGGCACTTGCTTCTTGATCTCTGCCTTGTCGTTGGTGTGTAGAAAAACCGTTCCGGAAAAGCTGATACTGTATTCCACAAATTTTGGGATGGGCCCACGGGTTTTTCAATGCACACACGCGATGCGGGAAAATTCACACACTAGATTCTTCTCTTCCAGCAAAAAAAAAACCTCAACCAACAAACACACACTTTTGACAGCTGGAGACTAACACAAACGGAGCTTTCTTTCGCTTGTTTTGTTTCGATAAGCAACAAAAACAAACAAACGCCCACTAAACCACTACTTTACTGTATGTATATGTGTGTTTGCACCAAGCGAAGGACTGTCTCACAAAATCTGTTGTTTTGCACTGGTTTTAATCCGTTTTCTATTCTCTTGCGAAGCTGATAAACAAAACGCTGTTTGATGTTTGATAACGCAGAACACAACTTTGTAAACACACACACGCACACGCCGGAGGCACGCAGGCGAACGTTGGAAAAATGATGTACGGAAACAAAAACGCTTTTCTTCTGCTACACCGACACGCCGCGGCAAGAAAACAGCGGCACAAAATCCGGACCGAGTGTGAGAGTGGCCGCCTGCGTACTCTTTCGCGGATTTTTCATTACTAAACCATTCGTCCGCTCGTACGGCAAGGCGAGCAGCGAGCAGCGTGTATACACACGCTACACACCGAGAGCACCGTGCAGGAAGATGAGTTGTGTGTAAACGCGCACCCGTACGGGTGTGAGCGAGCGAACGAACGGGGGCGATTGCTTGTGTGCGCTCGCTCGCTCACTTACCCGATGCTCGATGAGGGATGATGATGGTGGTGTAAGGGCACGCACACACCCAGAGCGCGTCGTATGCTGCTGTAGCACAACGCTAATTCCCCACCGGCTGGTTACATCGATAATCGGAGCAGCATAATAATCGAGCATAGCAAGTTTCGTCGATGGTTTTTCATCCCCACCACAATTATGCGCTTGATGGACGACGAACGAGAAGGAGAGAGAGAGAGAAAGAGAGGGGGAAGCTAAAAAACGATGAATGCAATCTCGATGAAACACGCACACAAATAAACGGCGGAGAAATATTAAAATACATAAGCACCGCGACAGGGCGATTTTTCGATGGGGAAAGCGACTGCGATGTATCAAATATACGTCTTTTACTTAAATATGACGCATTACAGGAGCGTTTAATGAGAAAAGTATTAATTTTTAATCATTTATGCTTGCTTTTCCTTCCTTGAAAAAATGTAAACAAATGAAAGAAAAATGTGTTTTCTTGATAATATTAAGATTAAAAAGTGTTGCAATAAAGAAAAACTCCAATTGTATCAACAACCTACAAAAAAGGCACAAAACTTACCAATACACCCAATACATAAACAAAACAAAGTAAATAATACCGATAATACATCCCCGAATACATCTGTCAAACCGTGTGTTTTTTGCCTTTTTTTAGACGTCTGTATTCGCTCCTCTTCCAACGCACACACACTAGTGTTTTCCCCTTCATAAATGCGCTAAGGAAAATTGTCGTTTCTTCTGCTTCTTCTTCTTGCCGTCTTTTCGCTCTGAGGGAGCGATCTTTCATAAAGCATAAACATAAATTTGTGTTTACCGAAGCGGTATTACTTCGCTGTCCATTTACACACACTCCTTCTCTTTCTCTCTCGGTTTCTCTCTCTCTCCCCCTCTACACACACTCGCAAGCCTGGCGCCGAGTACATATGTATCTCGACACCGACGCGAAATACATACCATATCCTCATCCTCATCGCGCACCAAACCAAACAGCGTGCCGTCTCGCTCGCCCGCACGCACACCGTCTCCCATTTCCGTCATAAACAATTTATTATTATGACAGAAAGGTGGAGTCATTTTGATAATATTATTAATAAGAAAAAGGTGGACCTTATGCAGTGTGCCGCGAACGCTTACGGTTGGTTCGCGGCACTTCGTGTGTGAGATGCGAGTGTATGTGTGTGTGTGTTTATTTCCTTCTTCCCTTTTTGCGATGGGTTGAATTACAGCACGGAAGGGGTGGGGGGGATGGCGGGTGAATATGTGCTTTTGGACTGACTTTTAGATTTTCATCGGCAGTGCTTTATCTTCCATTTCTTACCTTTACCAGCGACTGTCTCGCTTGCGCTCGATTCTTTCGTGTCCTGTCCGAGTCCCCGTACCGATATCATTATCGCTAAAATTGTAACCATACACACACACACACACGTGCGCTTGGTCGCGTAAATCATGTAAAAAGTTCTTCTAATCCAACACTACTCCATGGGCTGCTACTACGATCGACGGGCTTCGGTACTAAGGGTATCAACGCTCTCACTCTTTGTATGACAGCTCCAAAACAATTCCTCTTCACACCCTTTCTCCACCCCTGCTTTTCCTACCCCACGATATCCACCCTTTGTAGATGGGGGTTGGCAAAAAAAAGGGAGAGAAATGGACTAGGTGGTAGAACTTTAATCGAATCGAATTTTGAAGTCCTCAACCGTTGTTTCCTTTCCTTGTTTGACGTATAAAGCTGACGTGTCGTTTGGGGTCGTTTTTTTTGTTGTTTTTTTTTGGGAGGGTGATATTTTAATTCCCTAACAGAGTAAATCATCCAACAGGAAGGAAGTTGTTTGCTGGTCTTTCTCATTTGCAACATTTGTTTCTGGCTTAACCGGACCGGTAGAGCATCTCCACAAAAAGAAAACACTTTGTAACAATACAGTTGCACCTTTCCAACAAATGGGCGGCCGGGCGAAACTTTAACTGAACTCTTTAAGGGTGAATTAAAAAAGGGGTGTAAAATAGGTGATTGAAACCACCGACAAAAACCACCAGAAGAATTCTTTCCTCGCCTCAATTTTTGACGGTCGTCGACCGATTTAATTTCGATTCGACTTTTGGGAGACGCAGCAAAGACAAAAAAAACGGAGAGCAGCAGAATTATAGGCGCAAAAGTGATTTAACGCGTTCCAATCTACAGGTTTTTCTTTTGCTGGTGTCTCCCCAACATCTCGTTTCCCCCACGGCTCCCCTCCTCCACTGCTTCTTCTCGTCGCCTCACCATCGCCGGAAGACATCCGGGACAAATCGGACGGATTATGTTTCATGGCGACATTTTTCACCACTCACCCCTTTCAAAAGGGGGGAGGCAAACTCACCCCCTACCAAGCCTTCGCAGTAATAAAAACTGTGAAATTGTTTTCATCGTTTTTGATTGTGGTCTCGTTTTTTTTCCCCCCGCTAGCTGTTTAGATGCGAAAGAGTTTAAATAAATCAGACAAACCCCGAAATAACACACATACGGCTCGCGAAGTCTACTACAAAACTAGTGTGTGCTAACCAGACCTGATACACATTACGGGACACTTGGCCGGATTTTTTTTCTAACATTCCTTTTTCTTTAACCTCACTTACTTTGTACTATCCGGATGATGATGATGATGATGGTGACGGTGATGGCGACACTTCAAAACCATCCCCACCGGGGCGGTACACAATGATAGTGATTTACTGAATTCTGTTATGGTTTTATGAACGCACTGCATGTGGTGGCACCTCACCGTCCGGTGCCTGAAGTCCCTGAAAGTGTTTGTTTTTAAATTTATTTCCACCCAGCCTGGTCATTGCGTTTTTGTCATTTCATCTCGTTTGGTTTGATGAATTATAAATTAGATTTAATATTGTTTTATATCCGCTTCTCCCGGGGGGTGTGTGTGTGTGTAATAAAAATAAGAATTTCCTCATGACAAAAGGGAATGGAGGTAGGGAACAAAGGCACGAAAGGCCAGTGTGTGTGGCATAATTAGTTCGCCTGGCAGTGACATAGATACGAGGAATGAGTGATTTTCGATTGAATCGCACATAAATTACATCTTCTTTTGATGGCTTTTGGTAGATCAAATGGGGAAAAAACAAAAAACGGACGCAAAGGCGGAATTTCATTTTTACCGGTTGTTGGTTTGTTTTTCTGTGATTAAAATTAGGCAGCAAAAGCGTGTGAATAACAATAATAAAAAAGATAATAATCATTTAAACAATTTCTATCTCATTTCTTAATTAAGTACTAGGAATGTTATAAAAGATTTTTTATAAAAGTTTGGAAAATAATTATTCCCTATAACCAAACTCTTATGAAAGCTTAATAAAGGGAAAAGGTAGTTAAAATACTAGTAAATATGTACTTTTATAAGATAGTTCCCTACATTAACAATAACTTCAATCACAAATGTATGAGTATATGCCGTCGATTGCTCAAACACCTTCCGACATAAGCATTATGTCCAGATCCCTTCGCTGATTAACCAAAACTGTTGATTTTAGGAGAGCAAAATTCGTTCATATTGGATGAAAAATGTGAAGCCAATTACACACAACAAAGATTAGCAGCCATACTAACATTGTTTACATAAGGGTAATATCCTTCAATTTTGCAACAAGTTCCATCGAGGGGTCATTTTTTTGCATATAAATTGCTTCGATTGCCATTAATTTCTTCCCTCAAACTTATAAAAGATATTCAAGATGGATCCAAAATAAACCTATTTATTTCCTATTTTACCTATTTAACCTATTTTATCTTAGCACCAATGTATCGATTTTCGGTTGGACACACAGACAAAAAATGTGTTACTTTTCTCTGGCATTGTGTCTTCAAGAAAGAGCACCTACGACTTCGTGGGATCGGATGGATATTGGATACTATGAGCTGGCGAGTAGGGGATCAAGCCGTCAATGGATCACTGGCTATTTGAAGCAGTAGTTAAAACAAATAAGGTCCTAGCATGAGACCAACAACAAGCAAATATTCCTTACTTATTCAAAATGGAGTACATTAGGGAAGCGATCGAGGCATTCGGTGTTTGTTGAGGGCACTTTAATAAGCTGAATATAGGATACATCACATGTAGCATTAGAATACTACTCCCAGGGCCTCACACCTTCAAACGACTGTCATTACTATGAATATTTTTTTTATGATGAAATCCAAAAAACATGTTCAAAAACATGTCCAAAAAAACTGTTTATCCAATTGATGCTATTTTACAGGGTCAGTCAAATTGCTCATCGCTAAAAGCTTGTAGTTCAACATCACTCATGGATTTCCCCGATCTTAAGGTTTCACCAAGAGATCATTGGAGAAGAGTTTGGAAATACAATAGCTCTACAAAACTGAATGGCCGAGGCAATATCGGTGCCTGTTTTCACACGACAGAACCGGAGTTCAAATCTCATCCCGCCCACTTCCTCGCAAGAAGGGCTGACTACATGGCTTCGGGTACAATGAAGTCGCAGACAGCCAGAAATGGCAGACCGACACCTTTGGAGGTTTGGAAGAAAGGAGGAAGAACGATAAATTCTTCTCTAGTTAAAAAAAACTTTTATGCAAATATGCCACGGGTTGAATAGAAAAATAAATAAAACGCGAAAAATAATTCTTCAAGGCCACCCCCCAAAGTATTGAATACAAGCAGTTAGTACAGACTTAAAAAAGTAAATAATTAGTACTGACCTTCAATACCGGATCTGCGAGTGCCGGGTGACCTCATTATGATATCATCTGGCCCAAATTCAAAATCATCCTTTACGATTGCAATAATCGGCGATTGCGCCTAAACAAAACCGATCCTCGGCCTATCCATCAGCCCGCAACCCTAATAACCTCTGGCGAACAACATGTTTTGTGAACAATTGTGCAAAAGCAACCGCCGCCTTTCCTCTCCCCTATCCCTCTCCCCTTTCACTATTCCTCACAAAATTCCTTCCCATTTTAAAACGCCAAATTTATTGCACAATCAAACTCATGTGCACCGCGAAAGAAATCTTTTATTACCGGGGTACCACCCCTGCTGCCGTTTCATAATTCACCGCCTGCTAATGTGTTCAAAATTCTTCAACTCTTTAGCCCCCCCCCCTCCTTCCTGCCTCTCTCTCTCCCCTTTCCCCTTCCCCTCCTCTCCACAGTGAAAATGCATTCCAAGCAACCGATGAGCACTGAAAATAAAAACCCGCCTGGTGCGCCCTGCTCGCAGTCAAAAACAAAACGGTCCCATAATTTGTGGCGCTCCCCTATCACACCCGAACACGAGCGAGCTAGAATAATTCGCAGCAAAAACCGTCGGCCCCGGAGGTAATTACACCTTTTGACACCATATTGCGCACGCTAGCGGCCACGCGGTACTTGTCGCATTTTCATCGTAATTTTCATCAAAACAAACGACGGGTGAACCGGCGCGATAAATAAAACAGCCATAATGATCATCATCTATCCACCCCCCCAAAAGAAACACTTATTTCACGGTTTGTTTCTCAAATCGCGCCCTCACACATACGGCAAAAAAAGAAAAGAATTCAAAAATTTGCAAGTACTTCTTGCTACTGTCTTGCATTACTCGTGCGTAATGAGTGGGCCGAGAAAAAAAAAATCAGCGGGAAAAAACACGAAAACCTCGATCGGGAGGGATCAACATATCACACATCTTGGCTCGCCTATAATCATCCCATCAAACCGCGAATCTCTCTCACCCAGACACACAGCCATTTGGCCATTTGTTCTGACCCCCGTCACTGTCACCGCTCTTAACTTCCTAACCCCCCCGATTGTGGGGATTAATCCGATTGTCACACACCCTCCTCCCTCCCCTTCATATCTTCCCTACACCGTTCCCATTTGTCCCACGGAAGCCTTGTGTGCTTGGGTCCTAATGTCCGCTCAGTTTGATGAACGACCATAAATCAGTCATTTAATAAATCAGAATCACGTCACGTTTCGGCTTTTCCGTACTGCCTTCTCGCTACAACATACATCTGGCTATTTTATATCGTTCTGATGATTACGATCGAGGTGATTTCGGCCTTCTTTTTCTTCTTCGTCGTCGGTGATCTCAGATCAATCACACACACACACACTGCATTTTACAGCTTAACGAATTTTATTTCTTAACTCTCAAACTACTAAAACTGAACATATTTTACGATCGCTCGTTATTAGGAAGTTCGTGTCGTGGTTCCTTTTTTCTCTCTCTGATTTACCTCTTTTGCGCGCTTTTGACGCAACCCAATCGAGAACACTATGGGAGCACACGTGTCAGAGAAAAATGGGATTGTTCTAAGGCCACAACTGAAGCTCAGAACATTATGAGATCATATAGTAGGTGAACAGATACGGAACGCTGATGATGATGATGATGATCGACAGATCAGCAGGTGATCGATGCCTATGAACAGACGGCTCTCAGAGACTAAAGAGAACGGGCTATAGAATTACATTTTATAACAAAAGTTCTCATCAATTTTAATTCAATTAAATTTTCCTCTGGTTAATCTGATCTTAAATCAATAGTAAGACGAGCTCGAGAAGAGACTGTCTGTGACGACGATCTTCTTCTTTGTTGACTCTTTATTTTCGTGTGTGTGTGTGTAGGTTTTTTTATAATTTATTTTGAAACCTAGCTCAAAACCACATCTGATTGTTGTTTTGATTTTGTAACTGTGTTTTCCTAAACTTTTTTTTTTCGCTCCGAAAGATAAAAGCGACCATTCGTCGAAACGGCATCCGTCACCTAATGTGTCAAGGATGGTGAGGATGTGTTCTGTCACAAATTATCATACCCAAAGCGTTGTCAACTTGATGTGATGATGGGTGGGACAAATTTAAGCGAGATTTATTAAAATACTGGCGAATGATGAGTGAGTCTCGACGTCCGGGCGCCAAATTGGAATAATTCACTCAGAACGCACAAAACGCAGACATAAGATAGAGCGCAGCAGGGGCACAAATTGAATTGGTCATTTATGAAGCAATTTGTCTTGAAGAATTTGTGCGATAAATTAGACTGCGGAATTAGAACGGTTAGATGAGTTAGACGGTTTTAATAAAGCACAACTAATTTGAAATAAATGAAAATGAAATCTTGAGATGATTGGGCTTGATAGGGAATTAGTCATAGGATTAATCTTAACATCTAGGCCATTTTTGGTAGAATTCTTCGTGATTAAGACTCTTACACTGTTGTCTTGTTTGTCCGTTCATCGAACAAGCGTAAGTAGTTTGTATATGGAATGAAGTTGTAATGACTTTGTATAGGCACTTTCCAATTTTTGGCCACGATAAGGTCCTTTGGACAATGAGGCCCTTCGATGGCAAAATCTCTTGGAGTACCTTGGAACCCTCTTGGACTTCAAAGTCTTCTTTCGCATATCTTAGAAGACAAGAAACCTATTGGAAGATGGTATTCCTTGAACGACGTGGTCTCTAGGTAGTTTGCCTATTAGGTTTCAAAGCCGTTTGAATGATATTGCTTTCTAGAGGACAAGGTCTCCTCTTTGGTCTTTGCTAGACGAGGTCCCTTGGGAGACAAGGCCTGTTCGATCACGAATTTGCTTGGTAGAGGAGGTACCTTGTTCGATATAGCCTCTTCATTTATGAGGTCTTATAATAGACTAGGTCGCTTGAAGGATAAGGCCTCTTCATCGACGAGTTTTATTGGCAGAATTGGACCTATCAGAAGATGAGCCTCTCAGCAGATTTAGGGATTTCAGACGACGTGGACTCTTGATGGACGGTAGTTATCGACCGTCGTCGGTAGATATCGATGGACGGTAGATATCGACGGTAGATATTGATAGATGAGGTCTATTTGGGCGATGAAGTCCCTTTGGAAGGTAAGGTTCTTTTACGAGAAGTTCCTTAATACGAGGAGGTTTTTAAGAATATAAGACCTTTTGGACGACACGGGGTCTGGATAGTGAGAGAAGCGCCCTGAGAATGAATCAGGTTAAACTCTGGCGACAGTCCACGTCGATCGTAGTTAAATCCGCAATTTTTTTCTACATCAATGTTCCCTCTTTGTTGTCCTCGTTGATCATTTCAGTCTTCCTAGACGAGTGTAAGATTCCGATAACTTCTTACTGAACTCTAAAGCGTTTAATATCCTTTTCACTATAGTCGATGTTTTCTTTCTTCTTTGTTGACTCTCTCACTTTGGAAAGTTCTGTCATTTTCGGCTTTCTGAGACTTGATTTTACCCGCAACTGGATAATCAGTCCTACGCACGATGATCATTATTTTGGTTAAATACATTTGTGTTCTCAACAATATTCTTCCTTGGTTTTAGAGCAAACTAAAGTAGATAATTACTGAATAAATCATAAAGATCATGGAGTAAGAATTACCTCGAGCAAAAATATTGTTCTATAAAAAGGCTGCTTAAGAGCTGTTTAAAAGTCCTTAGAACTTCAATGCTGCTTAACAACGGCATAAGGCTAATTAAAGTAGATTTTGCACATGCAAAAATTGTTTCTGCGAAATATAAACGTTCAAACTTCTACATTTGAGTCTCCTTTTAAGAGAAACCATATTAATTTTCACAAAAAAAAAGAATAAAATCCCACCGGTAAATCAAGCTACCGTTTGCCCTCGCAAATATGGCACCCGAAGACAATCGCAACTCCGGCTCTCCGTACGCTTAATTAAAACCTCCCAATGAAGCAATATCTCCTCCCGCGCCATCGAATGGCGACACAAAAAGATGGCAAAGAAACAACAAACAAATGGAAAAGAAAAACTTCTTCCCCACTCCCCGCCTCATCCTTATCGGGGCCAATTTTTTTCCCTCCCCCTGCCATTTAGGCACTTCAATAAATCCTTGTTTCAATATAAAATACAACCTCCACCTTCTCGGCCAAAAGGAGGAGAAAAAAGGCAGCATGGTTCAGAAAAGTTCTCCATCTTTTCACATCCAAAAAAAAAAAATTGTTAGCCAAAAAAAGACCTCAATTTTTCCTTTTCTCCGAGGATGAGAAGGCCTGACACTGGCAAGCGGGAATGTGTTTATGTGTAAGAGCAGACCTCGGTCCAAGAAAGAAAAAAAAAACAATGCTGCCAAGAAAAATAAATTCAATGTAATACTTATGTAAATACCAGATAAAATAAATGGAATAAATTAATGTTATCCCTGGGCGGTTTTCCTTTTTTCCCCGGGTCGAATTTTCCAGCTCCCCCCTATTTCTGACGCGGCCAGAAAAACAAAAGCGACAGATATAGCGCTCAGTAAAGGAAATGAAGGAAAAATTACTAATCTCCGCTTGGGTTCTGCCTGTCCCCCCTCCCACCCCTGGCCAAAGTTTTTCTTCCCGCTTCCTTCGGCAGGACACTGAGGAAAATGCCGCCCTTCAATAATTTAAACAATTGTATCCCTCGTTCATCCTTCATTATTTCTGCCCAGTCCGGACGACTCCGTGCGGGCATAGACGTGGCCATTTGCCCTACGCATCACTGACTTGCCTGACACAAGTATGAAATGTAATGCTCAATTTCCATACCGGTTGGTCCTCGGCCCGGGGCCAAACAAAGCGAAACAAAGACAAGTCGGCCAGCGTTGGGGGGGGGGGGGAGGGGAGAGGCTGATTTTCCTTCCCGAGAATGAGAAGGAAAAACGGTTCCACGGCCGGGAAGCAACCAGCGAGAACCAATAACCATTTCCTTTTATTGGAAGGTTCGCTGTGCTCAAAACCCCGGGAAGGCCAATCCCCCTTTCAAATCATTTAATATTTATGCTAATTACTCCCACCCGGCCGCCCAACACAGCAGAGAAAAGGGAACATGCACATGGAGTGGATTTTCCGTCGTTTTTACTACTCCCATGTCCGAGAATCTCCTCCCATGCGATCGAAAACGCTGGAAGGGTACGATCGTACATGCTGCGAAATCGATCGTACAACGCCACCCAACACACACACACTGGCCCATTGGGAGTGAGGGAAAAAAGCATACAACACCACAGCACCACCCAGCATATGTTGGCAGTCATCTTTTTCGAACGCGCTAACGCCCCGTACGTGCGAGATCGATTCGATCGAAGGTACGGGAATGCGCGATGTATATGGCTGATTAGTTCCCACGCCTGGTTTGAAGAATTCCATCCGCCAGCGGGAGGAGAATCCCGGCAGGCCACCAGTGAAGGGGGAACCAGCGTGTGGTTTAGTTGGTCTGCCGCAGCGATCGTGATCGGACCTCGGTGTTTGGAGATGTACTGTTCGATCTGTCGGATCTTTAAGTTAATTATGGCCGAATTGAAGTTGCTCTGTTGATCCTCGTCGTTCTCGTCTAATGAAAGCAACTTTAAGACCTCCTTTGTGCGAATGCTTTTTGACATAAACTCTTGGAGCCTTTCAAGAGTCATATTGGCTTATCAACTAACCAAGACTTCAGCATCAGTTTTGTGCATCGGAAAGAGTAATGCAGATAGTTGGTTGAGGACTCAAGGTTTAAGACCTAGGAAACGATTAGTAAAGAAATATCTGAATATCTTTATTTTTGAAGTCCTCCAGGTTTTCCTCACCCACAGGGGTCAAGATATTTGGACCTGCTCACCCATAACTTTAGGAACTCCTGAAGCTTCTGGATCATAATTCTGGCCACTAATGCTACGTTAAAATCTCTTATGTATTTATTATATATTAGATTTAAGCCGTTACTGAATAAATTTGACTGACTCTTAAAGGCGAGGAAAATCTACTTTATAAAATACAAGCCACTATTACCTTCGATCACTGCTTCAATCATGCGTCGGAACCTCAAACAAGCGGATGCTAGAGTCTCCCCGGGAAGGACCTCAAAAACTGTTATAGTTTTATCCATTAATTGGGCTTTTGTATAAGGGAAAGCGCACTGCAAATAAAATAATTGATCAAGGTGAAGGTCTGGAGAATTTGGAGGCCAAACGGGTAGACTGATGTAGGGTCCAATATATTTTCAAGCTACCATGTTTGGCCATTGGCCCACCAAAGTATTAACATTGTAGATTGATTGACCCACCAGATTTTGTATTAACATTGTAGATAAGCATCTTCACGGAGCCAGCTGAAGTAAAGATGAGGCCTTGCAATTTTCAGAGGAAGCATATTCCAGTTTGAAGCAATTCAGTCTACATTACACGAGGAATGCCCTCCCAAGTCTCCAGTTCGCCTGATTGTTTTTACTGTAGTCAGGAAGTTTTTGGGCAGCAGTCATAATATCTCTATATGGTTGGTCATCATAACACGTACACTTTGGGTAATGAAATAGTTGGAAGCTTGGGAACATTATTGAAGTTCCGGATCTTGTCCGGACTATCTCTCCGTATACAGGGCTGGCTTTACAGATATGAGTTAATTCTAATCAAGCAAACCAGCATTAGAAGGTCAAGATTTCTCGAAGATAAAGAGCGAAAGAAGGAGAAGCAGAAAAAGAAAATTGATTTACTCTGATTCCAACGTAGTTCTGCTCCCCACTTCTTGAGTACTTTTATTGATCTGTGTAAGAAGAATGTTTTAAACTGTTTTGACTCAAAACTTGATACTTCTACCATACTAAAACATTTTTTTATGTTAAAAGAGTACCCTACGAGAGTCCCATATGTATAGAGAACTGACTCTCCCAAGCTACAAGTAAATCTAGTCCACGAGATCAAGAATTTGCAGGGATATAGACTTCTCATGGTTATGCTCCAAGATGAGGCTAATGAGCGCTCTAGATCTTTGGACAATTTTTATTGAACATGGCGAGTTGTTTTTTTCAACTTTAAATTTGTCCCTAAAACTATACAGAAGTTCCAGGTGAGGTACTCTGAGTAAACTTGAACGATAAGAGCTAAAACCATGTTATTGATCTACTGCAAAGATCCTCGACACTACTCCCGATCGAAGGTCTTCGTCGGTCAATCTAATATCGCGGACACATCAACATCATGACTTCATCTCAGTTTGGGCCCTTGTCACCTTCTCTCCCCATCTGGTCTGCCTATTATGATTACTTGAATATTACTAAACATTTAAAGATTATTGGAGTTCCTCATTATCGCTGTAATCTCGAGGAAGGGATTCATGTGGGGGACTAAGCTAACACTAAAATTAAATTCTCCTCTCAGAGGATATTGTTTCTAGATCGATTATCCACAATACTTAACCCCAATTCCGACATCCACACATACGCCAGTGTAAATTGAAATGATCAAAACCAGCAATGGTTTAAAATAATACCCTGATTATTTCTCGAGACGTGAGAAGCGCGATGCTGGAAACATTTTACATGAAATTGTCTTCCTTCCCAGTCTAGTTCCCTCGCTAGAGCTACTCCCCGCTACAGTCTTAAGTGCGGTACAAATCGATAGAGAATTAATCACGCCATTTCCGGGAACGGTTCATATGATTGAACCTGTCCGATCCGGTGTCGTTACGGAGGGACCACGGGAAGGGCGGGAAATCGGTATCAAAATGGATGAGTTTCCTTCCGCGGTTCTTCACAGCCGATCCCATTATTATGCGGATGATGAGTTAAAGCTCCCGTAAACGGTCGTCCATCCGTCCGTCCGTCCCTTCGTTCGCACGCCAGCGGTCGTTCTGGATGAAGGGATGAATCCGATACTTAGTTACTCGCTTCCAACCCAATCTTTCCAATTCCAATCGTCACTTCCTTGCCTCAGAAACGGTTCCGCTATCATCTCCATCTTTCTCTGGAACATCTGCACGGGATACAAAGGCGGGATACATACATCCTTGCGTACATTCAGAAAGTTTTTGACGAACACTGTTTTTGCTAAAGCCCAACGGGGAGAGAAGAAGCAAGCTCCGGAAAGATGTGATCAATCAATGTTTTACGCCAAATTCTCCGCCACCAGTTCTCCGCGGCTCCTTGCGCATCACGAGATAAAGTGACTTCTTTGCGTAGGGTTCGGAAGATGTTTTCCCTATCAAAAGATGATGCGTCTTTGGTAACGGTTTTGGGTTGGTGTGGGGAAAACTTTTCCCGTGCACGGTTCACTGACGCGCATTAGTAGGAGCATCAAAAATGTTTTTCTAAGTACCAGCAATCGAATTCTAACGATGAGCCTGGGCCATGGCTTGGCGAAGTTGTGATTGGTGTGGTTGGTTGGTTGGTGGATGTAAAGTGTTGTACGTTGTGGAAAAGTTTAATCTGAAATTAAATCGGAACTAGCGGCAAAGGTATGGTGCGTGTGACTTCCGGTCGTAGATAGGAATAGGGAGTTAATGGAGGGTATGTTTAACCCTCGAAAGCCGTTGCCAAATAATCGGTAAATCGTTTTACCAAAACCTTTTGGGGGGAGGTCTCTGTCCATCGTGAACTTACGCTCTTGACCTGGAGAGTGGAAAATGAGCCAGAACGGGTTAGGTTAATGAATAATCAAGGTTAAGCAAACAGTTCCTCTTTCAGAATAGGTTGGTTTTTGCGTATGAAATTGGATGGCGATGTGAATAAGTAAATAAAAAGAATAAAATGCTTAACAATGCAATCCGAATGGAGTTTTATGCAAATTAATTAGGCTTTCCCTGATCAATTGAATAGTTTCCAAAGGGAGATCTTTTTTAAACGGTTGAATCAAACAAATATTCTATTTCTATTCCATTTTTTTTACTTGTAATATTTTATTTTGCTTAAGAAAAAACTCAATAAAAAGATACATTAACGCATATGAAACCTTGAGATCCACTGACTTTCTCAACATTTATTCAAAATTGCTAAAACGAACTAAGAACAGACACAAAGCCATAACATGTGAGTATTGAACCGCATAACATACACATTTCCAAATGTCAAATCTTTGATACATCTCTGCAGGGCTTTTCAAGCAATCCAAAATTCACAAATTTTCGTTTGAAGTGAAAAACTATTGAGTTTAAGACCATTTTCTGTCTTTTGGTTGATTTTAACAGCAACAATTATTTTGTTGATACTTTAAAAATACAGTATTTCACTGTTTTGAAACAGTTTTACTTGAACCAAACAGCTATCATCATTCACATCGATTGAGGAGCCCTGCATTGATGTAACAAAAACAACAACATTCACTCGACGAGCCCGCAAAACCTGCACACACATCGAACGTACGCCGTGCTCCGGAAACTTCTTTCTTATCGAATAAACAAGATTTTGTGAACATAGTTCTTCTGCACGCCAGGTGCATCGTTAGCAAGTGTTCAAAGTGTAAAAAAAACTCGTGTGCAGCGATTGGATTTGATTTTCGGAGCACCGTGTTGGTATCCACAAAAGAATCAAAACAAATGAGAATGACATCGTCGACCAAGATAATGCTGATAGCTTGCGGGTCCTTTAGCCCACCAACGCCGATGCATTTTCGTATGTTTGGTACGTATTTTGGGAATGGGGGACATTAAAGGGCGCGACCCCGACAGCCAGTCTACATTAATCTTCTCCTGTTCATTTGCTGCCAGAAATTGCGCGCGACCATATCCAGCAGATGGGACTCGGGCAGGTCGTCGGTGGGATAGTGTCACCGGTGCATGACTCATACGCCAAGAAAGGACTCGTGTCCGCTACGCATCGTTGTGCAATGATTAAAATCGGTCTCAAATCATCCGACTGGATACATCTGTCCGATTGGGAAACGCAACAGGAAGAGTGGACCCGAACGCGCCAAGTGTTGCAATACCATCAGGTTGGGGTTTTTGGAAAAAACAAAGTGCATTAGTGCGCATCAAAACAAAGAAATACTTTTCTTTTCTATCCTATCGTTACAGAATTACATCAACTCGTACTTAAAGGACACCAACGGGACCATCAACAATGCGCACATTCCCGCCTGGATACCGGAGGGCATTAAGCGAACCGGTGGCCAGGTACAGCTGAAGCTACTGTGCGGTGCCGATCTGCTCGAATCGTTCGCAACACCGGGCCTGTGGAAGGATGAAGATTTGGAAGCGATTCTTGGCTATCATGGCATTGTGGTGATTAGCCGGGCTGGTTCGAACCCAGAACAGTTCATTTTCAATTCCGATCTTCTCAGTCGGTATCGAGTAAGTGTGAGGGGGACTGATGTATCTATCCTTGGTGCAATTAATGGCTTATTTGTGTTCCTTCTTCCAGCGCAACATAACGATCGTCACGAACTGGGTGACGAATGACGTCAGTTCCACGCTCATTCGAAGGCTATTGGGCCGCGGTCTGTCGGTGAAGTACCTGCTGGACGATCATGTTGCCGAGTACATTCGAAAGTTTGGTCTGTTTGGTTCGAAAAACGAAACGTAAGTATGATGCGCATGGTATATTTAGCAATTCATTAATTCATTCGCGTGATTAAACTCGAAGCTCGAATTGGATCGAACGAATTGTCGATGGCGGACTATCTCATACTAAAACCTTCTCGCGTTTCTGTTGTGCCCATACAGTGAACGGGGCAGTGCGTGTTTGCGCTCGAGCGCACAGAATTAACTGCCACCCCTCCCTTGTGATTGACACCCTCATACCGTTCCCCATTGTCGCTAATACGCTAAAAATTCGCTTTCATCCCCGTCACACATGTCTGTGCACGCTGGATACTGGGATCTGCAGTAGTAAGTACATTCTAACACCGGGCAGCGCAGCAGAAGCGATGAGCATTTCGCCCATCTCACCCATCAACGATCCCGACCTCTACATCGAGCATCAGAACCAACGGAACAAGCTCGGTTCGTCCTGCGAAGCGATGGACGAAACGGATTTTCCCATGCCGCCCATACCGACCACACTCAATAAGGTGTTCTGCTGTGCCGGTGAGTCTCCGACTGCTACCAAACCGACCGGTACCCGGGGTACGTTTCTTGGACGGCCGGGCAGTGCTGTACAGATCATAACGACCGCAGCACCGTCACCGGTAACATCGCCCGATGGAACCACCGGCACCAAATCGATCGTCCAGCACATTACGCTCGATGAGAGTGATGCCAGCGCGGGGAAGAAGGTGGGTGCAAGTCCCCGACGGTGTAGTGGTGGTGGTGGCGGCCACACCGAAAGCACAAACAGCACTAACAACGACAATACCACCACCACCACCACGCCAACATCGTCGTCTTCATCGACCAAACGCACCACGACGACGACGACGGCGACCACTAACAACAGCACAGATAACATAGCAACCGACCGTAGCAGTAGCACGAAACGGGACGCGATTGCTATGACCAAAGCAACGCTTAGCACAAGCACAGCCCAAACATCCGGTACGCACGCATCGTCGTCGACGACCGGTCGGATCAGCCCGTCCCGTAGTTACGACGATATGATCAAATTTGTTTTCACAGAGCACGGCATTAAGGTCATAAGCGATCGCGAGTACGTAGTCTAGAGCGGGCGAGAGGGAGGGGGAAGTGAGCTTTTGTATTTAACGCGCTAACCAATTAAAAAACATACGTGCTCGATTTTAGACGTAAGTAAGCCAATGGTCTAGAAGTGATAGTAGTGGCCTTTTGTATGTAGTTTTAGCGATGTAGAACGCTTTCGATAGTGTATCTCCCATGTACACACTGTCTAGTCCATACAAAAAAAGTGTCCAAATGTTTAAAACAGTATGCGGCTCAGACATAACACACAATCGAAGTAATCTACTGTGGTATCTAGACCCGCACATTATTTTAACCATAGCGACTAGTGATGGGTCAAACGACTCTTTTCACGGAACGATTCGAAGTCGAGTTCGTTCCTATAGGCATCGAGTACGACCCGTGGGAGCGCTTAGACCCGTAGCGATTTCGGGACGACACATGGATATTGGACCGAACTCGTCGAACCCTCGGATCGACCCGAACTCGTTGCACCCATGGGTCGACTCGAACCTACAGGTCGAACTCGCTGCTTTCCTCTGCACCTAAGCATTGACTCGAACTCGTCGACCCACCCATCACTAATGACACCACTTAGTAAGTAAGTTTGTTTTCTATTCGCTAACCATTCTTTTCATTTTAGCCTTGTAACTTATACTGATTTAACAGCTTGATCGTGCATGACTTTACACAGACGTTAAATTGTAGTTAGAAAACTAGTAACAAACAAATTAGTACAACCAATTCTCTAACACCCACCGATATCTCTCTCTCTCTCTCATTTTAGGTCGTGAAGAAGATGAAAATTTCCGCTTGTCCCGTTTAAACTGAAAAAAAAGCAAACAAAATCCCCTAGAGGAGGTCAATTGCGCAACGATTACTGTGCTTCATCCCGTACGAAATCTCACCTGTTGGTTGGTTGTACGTAGTCGGTTTCGTGCTGCTCTAGTTCCTTTACGTCTTTTTTTTTTATTCGAATAGCTTGTTAATATTTATTTACTGTTACAAACACACACACACAAATACATCACACGTTGCGTACCTTAAAAAACGGAAAAAAGGACACACAAGTCAGGACAGGAAGCTGAGTGCGAGCTCAAAACGAAACAAAATCTTTAACGAATGTACTCAACCGTGTTTTTTTGTTGTAGATAAATCTGTTTAGTTGTTGCGTTTTTGTTTTTGTACTCCACAATTTTAAACTACCCGCATAGATGCTTCGCAGTTTGAACATAATAAGCAAGCGATTTTATAGCTCAAATGCGTGTAAAACAACACGTGGGTAGAATGGTGGCAGCAGTAGGGGGCAGGTGTACTCAGGTGTCTGTCGTCCGTTTAGGTGGATTTCTTGTTCTACGATAGGCTGTTGGTCGGCAGACGGCAGGCAGTTGACAAATAGGTGAATGTGATTAGATGGAAGACTTAATAAACTAAGTAGTTACAGATAAATGATTTCTGTTTGATGTTGGCTAGCTAGTACAGCCAGTACGCCGAACAAGCGATGGAGACGGCGGAAGAGTCTTGCTTAGGAGCCTTCAAGCGTCTCTTACAACTTCTTGTGGGTCTTGGATGTTTGAGCGAATTCCTGTTGGCTATTCCTACGTGACCTAACCTAGAAGTCCATTTGAATCGATCTTGGATGGATACCTTCGTCTGTCCATCAGGTGTTAATCCCGGCCTACATTGCCAGACATATCAAGGAGATAGCTTTAAGACACTTGAAGCCATGTGACCTATCTGCAGAATTCTGGCGAATTAAGATTTTATTTGATTTCATGAAACAGCGATCAACATTCCTTCGGAAAATATTAATCCCAATTCCCAATGCTAACGTTAGCACCGATTTCTCAAGCTTCTCGAATATAGGAGAGCCTTAAACCAAAGTCGGCTATGTTTAGATCTAACAGTCCAGATCTTGCTGTATTGATGCCGATGGACTCCGAAGTTTCCATCTCCGTCCTTCGGATTAACAAAGCAGTGGGTTTCCGAGGGTTCAGCTAAACCAGTATGTCTGGCGCAGACCCGTGGTAGTATCAAAGGACCTTGAGCGGTTCCAAAGCGGAATAAAAATTAGATCTGCTGATCAAAGGGCAGCTCCATTGTGAATTCAGTAGAGCTTTCCAATATCTCTTCTGTAAATGACACGATCTTGTGATATTAGGCACATTTGTAGTTTGGGCTACTACTACTCCAACGATTAGGGAGAAAAGATGGCTGCTATTCCAACGATGTTTGGTGCCTTCCGGGTTTCCTCAAGGCTCGGGCCACCATCAAGGCCCCTTCTAAGCGTCCCTCGGGCCTCTTAGTTTGCGTCCCATTTAACCCGCCATACGTGACTACTGAAAGCTACTGTTCCGCAGGTGTTTGGTGCCTCCCGGGTTTTCCTCAAGGCTACGTCCACTGCCAGAATCGACCGTTTCATAATTCACTCCGCTGGCTAGTAACTGACCAGATCACCGATCTTTGCTGAGAGGATCACCAGGATCACATCCTTATTGCGATACAAAAAAAAACTCAAAAGAGGCGAACGAGTTCTCAAAGACCAAAAGCCTCTATAAGTAAATGAAAAAAGAAAGAGGAAAAACCATTTTTTTTTTTGTTCAACCTCAACCATTTCTTGACCATGACCACAACACAGACACACTGTGCCATAAACAATCGAGCAGTTGCCCACACTACTCGAATGACAGGTGCCGTGTTTTCGAGCAGTTGCCCTGACAACGTAAACAAACCGCATAACCGACGGTCTTATCTTCATCGCAACACTTTCCGTAAATCGTGTGTTGTACATAAATAATAAAGTTGTACCTTCCGCCCCCCCCCCCCCCAAAGGTGACCACGCCAGCCACGGGTGTGACAGTAATTAATGAGCCGGGTGCGGGTGGAGAGGGGCGCGAGGTGAGAAAGGAGCACGCGACGGCAACGGGGAAAAACATACAATCGACAAAGAGCATCATCATCATGCAGGAAAAACATACGTCCCCACCATCCGGTGGCAGCAGTGCCGTCCCCAGTGGTACACCCGCCAAGATAAAGACGGACAGCTGGCTGGAGGAAACATCCACCGGACGCTCGTTGTCCACGCTAACGAGCGCAACCAGCTCCGGCCACGGGAAGTACGTAAAAAGGCTTTGAATGGTTGGATTATTGATCAAACGCCGTGAAACCTCGGGCGGTGAGTGCCCGGCCGTATCGGTAGCGTTTTAATGCGCGTGTATACCTCTTCCTCCCCTTTTTACAGAAACGCGCGCAAGTTTTCCAACATTCTAGAGATGTGAGTACGCTCGCGGTGTGGTTGATAGGAGCGTTAATTTGATGTGGATTTGCTTCACTTTTCAACCATTTAAAGGGAACGCTTCAGCAACAGCAACATCGTGTCGATGGACGACGCAAGCACAACGGTCGATTACAACCCGATCGACGACATTCCCGTGCTACCGGATGCGGACGATATACACGAAAGTTTGCTGTACAACGAAAGCCCCAATCTACCAACGTAAGTATCGTAAGGCGTCTCACCTTACCCGCGGAAAAAAATTGGCCAACAAATCTACTTCCTTCACAGCGTCACGACGTACAAGAACCTTAGCTCGGATATTTTCGCCAGCGGCAAAGCGTCCGCCCTCGGCAACCTGGACGAAATCGACATCTCCATCCTGACCGAGTGTCTCGAAGGTGAGGAGGACATCGACGAGCCGGACGAACCGTGGACCTGGGATCAACTGTTTACGCAGCTTTCGGTTAAAATAAGCACCGAAACGAAGGCACCGGTCGTAGAGTTTAGCAACTAAATTCCGCCCTCTGTGTGTGTGATTTTTTTTTTTTTTGTGATTAAATCAATTATTTACATTACTAGCAGCACTACTACTGTCCAGTACGAGCTGTGTTTCCTCCTCGAGCTGGCGTAAATTGTCCGGCAGCAGCATATCCTCCGTTGCCAGCGGTAAAATATCACAAATCTTGGACGATTCCACGTTCAGCACGTACTCGCAGGGGCGCGGTTCAAGCAGGTAGAGGGCAATCACGTCCGCCGCACTGCCGGAATGTTCCGTACACTTCAGCTTTACCTCGACGTGCCGCGGTTGGTTCGTCTTGTCGCACACGTCACCACCGGTGTAGAAGTGGCTGATCTGATTCTCGAGCTTACGCTTGTACCGGGCGGTCGGATTTTTCTCCAACCATTCCCGGTGCTTGTCGACGTTAAAGTAGCCGAGATAGATCGAGGTGTCCTTGTGGTACTGGCGCACATGTTTGCCGAAGCACAGCTCAAACTTCCACCAGCCGGAACCCTGCAGCGAGGAAGATAGACCCGGATGGCAGGCTTATATTATAAGAATCCGTTTTCCTAGTCGAAATCAAGCGGGTTTTACTACTCACGCCCGGCAAGCAGTAGGCGCCGTCGAGGAATTCCAGCAGCGAGGTAAGTTCCTTCGACTTTTTCGGTCGCCGGGTCATGGACGAAACCGGTGTTTCGCCCTCGGACTCGCCCGTTTCCTCTTCCATCGCTTTCCAGTCAAAGTTTAGTGTCGTATCCTTCCGCAGCGGATCACCGCGCATTGAACCATCCTGGCGTGTGATGAAACAAAAAAGCGTTAGTAAGGGGGACATACTAAAATGAAAACGGTGCAACTTCTTCTCACTACTGCATCGGAACGAGAAATCGCCACACCAGTTCTAGCGTGGTGCGTATCAAACACGAAACCAACCTCGCTCACCTCAGGCAAATCATATCCTAATACATCGCTTATAGTGACCTAAAATACGGTATAAGGAAAAAAATAGGACAAAAGAAACGGGGGAAAGAAAAGAACAAAAAGGGAAGAAAATACATACAAAAGATAATAAAAAACGCAAGCTCTAGTAGTAGAAAGAATGAGGAGAAAATGATGGTGAAAGTAGCAAAGGTGCACGTGCAGGTAGGCCATGAGTGCGGCTGAGTTTATGAGCAAAGCAAGCGCGTGAACAATGAGCATCGCTCGTAACCAAAACCAGAACCAAAAAAAAAGGCACCAAACCCATCTCGAGTGTCCCAATCGCACGGGACACACGTACCGTCAGTTGCTGATACTTTTGGCGCAGCTTGTCCACTTCCTGCTGGAGCAGCGCTTTCGGCTTCCGGGGCGATTCACCGTACGGGCTGCAGCTGATCTTGTTCTCCTCCGTGTCCTGCGGTTTGTACTTCGGATGGGTACAGAGGGCCGCGGTCAGTATGATCACCTCGTAGTTGCAGGTGGACGTTTCCTTCAACGAGTACACTTCATTCTTCCCGAACCGGTAACACACGTAAAGCACCTTCGTGACGCGCGGTTCCCCGTTCAGGTCGCAGATCGTGCCCGAATCCATCTCGAGCTCCAGGTACGGCAGATTGAAGCCTTCGATTTTCTTATACTTCATCTGCTCCTTGTCCGAGTCCGCCTGCGCGTACTTCGCCTTCAGTGCGTCCGTCTTTTGCTGGTCCCAACGGCCTAGGAAATATTCCTGCAGCTTGCTCGTCTTCTCGTGCCGTTCCTCGTGGTACTGCTTGATGTAGCTCCCATGGCACACCTCGTACGACCAGTAGCTTTCGATCCGGTACGAGCAGGTGGTGGAAAAGAACAGTGGCTCGAGCAGTTCCAGTGGGCTCGGCCCACTGTACTCCACATCGCCGGCCGTCTCCTTCGCGGTAATGGGCGGTATCGTGCACAGATACCGTTCCTTGTTCGCAGACGTGATGTACATCTGTTCCGAGCCGGGCACAACATCCTAATAGCGAGGGTGGTAGTGGATTATTAATCACTTGCGATTGATCTAGCTGAAAACAATTGCAGCAAAAACATTGTTTACATACGATCATGTCCTGCTTGTTGTGCCACACAAGATTGAACAGTACGGAGTCATCAAAACCCTTCAGGTCGTGCCCGTCCGCCGTCCATACACACGTGGCCACCAGTGTGGAAATGAAGAAAGTCAACATTTTCTTCACACACACAAACTCCAACGTTTTCTTCCGTTTTCACCCCAAAATCAGGCCCAATTTCTACTTTATATCACTGAAACAATGTTTTCAGCGAAACAGCTGCGGTCGTGGTAGAAAATGATTGGTGGTCGTTTGTTGTCGTAGCTGATAAGAGAAAAAAGTACACAATCTGTCATCCTACTGTCAAAGTGACAGCATGATGCCCAGCAGGCAAAACGTGAGCTAATTTCCCAGCTAACGCACGTTGGCAGCTGCAATTATTGCAGTTTAAAAAGTGCTCGAAAATTATTCAGCATCGTTGAGATGTTTTCTCTGTTCGGTTTTTTTCGTTTTTCATCGAAGAAAATTAATAAATTAAGAAATTATTCGACGATCAAGGGTGTCGTAGATCTTGTGCATCGGCAAAGCAAAAAAAAAAAAAACTACTCGATCTTCGTATCCATTCCCCTAATTTTGTGTCGGTCCCTAACCAGTCCTCCGGCCTTACAAAAATCCGGGCATTTTCATGTGGCAAAATGAGGAGATTCTCGTACGAGCGAATGTAGAATATTGCGTATGAACGTTTGCGGTCCAAGGGTACACATATATTAATGAGATCACGCTGCATTTATGAATGTGTTGTGATATATGTTTTCTTTCGCTTTGCCGCTATATGCCTCCGATGATCTTTTTCTTTTAACCGTTTATTGTTAGAAGCTTTAGGTCTCAGAGACCTCATCCGCCTCTTTGCACTCTCCAATGGCCTCTGATATCGGCTCCGAAACAGAGCCGGAAGCCTCTGTTGCCGGCTCCTAAAACGAGCCGGAAGCCTCCAATGCCGGTTCCGCAACAGAGCCGGAAGCCTCCGATGCTGGCTCCAAAACAGAGCCTAATCTAATAAACTAATTTTCTTTGCAAAAAAAAAAGAAGCTTAGCCAGAACACCAACACATTTCCTTTTCCGTTTGTTCGAGAGTTTTTCCCTGGGAAGCTAAGAACTGCTCGAATGACACCAATTGAAAGCTCGCAGCCTGGCCGGCTGGGAAGACTTTGTTTTGACAGATTCAACATTCAACAACACAGCGAGAGCGGGCCCAAGGTGTATGTATTTAGAAGGTGAATTTTTATCGATTTGACAGGGCGACATTTTAGTCGAGTTATGTCAGAGTTTGTTTACAAAAACATATGGTATGGGGCTGCAAACATGAACAAACAGCCTCGATTCTCAGTCCTTTGAGCAATTTCGCTACTTTATGGGTCTTCTTCGCATATTAAGAGTTGTCCCACAGAAGATTGACGATATTTGGTTGCATTTTTCGACAAAAAATCGCAAGCGATACTACCACCGGCGCCTCCTCCGACGCTGCCGTCACTCTTCTCAATACCCTTCCCCTCGATTACCCTGGAACTGTTATGTCAGGTCGAGAAATGTCAATTTGCTCTAAACAACTCTACCTGTTATATCCATATACCTTGAGCGGGCCTGCCGGAAAACAAAGTAAGGATGCGGTGCGTGGCCGAATAGAGTTTAAGTAATTATGTCTAATTATAGCGCTTCAAGCTTCGAAATGTGTACCCGACTGGTATGACTGCTAGCTCGATCTAGCAATCCCGTCGGTTAGGGCGGAATTGGAATAACAGCGGCGCGCATAGTACGATGGTTAGCGATGGTAAACTACACGCGTACAGTGTTCCTGCGATACGTCGGAATCTGTGTGTTTGCGTCGTGCTGTATTCTGCTGCTGATAAGCGGTCTGCCAGGTGCACTGGGTAAGTAATCGACCACGTTATCAATTAACCGCATTGAATCAGCAAAACCTAATTCGATTGCCATTGCCCGTTTTCACAGACACGTGCAAATGTGAGGAACGGCAGGATCGCGATCTACAGCACGAACAGTTCCACAAAAGCTTTCGGTTCGATGAGCAAACAGAGCGTCAAAAGCGGCTCGCCATCATTGTACCGTTCCGGGACCGATTCGACGAGCTGCTACAGTTTGCCCCCCACATTGCGGCCTTTCTCAACAAACAGCGCGTACCGTTCCACATCTTTGTCGTGAACCAGCACGATCGGTACCGGTTTAATCGCGCATCGCTGATAAACGTCGGCTTCCTGCAGGTTCGGGACGGCTACGATTACTTTGCGATGCACGACGTGGATCTGCTGCCGCTGAACGATAATCTGCGGTACGAGTTTCCCGAGCACGGACCGCTCCACATTTCCGGGCCCGAATTTCACCCCAAGTACCATTATGCGGCCTTTATCGGTGGCATTCTGCTGCTGCGGATGGAACATTTCGAGCAGCTGAACGGCATGTCCAACCGGTACTGGGGCTGGGGTTTGGAGGACGATGAGTTTTACGTGCGGATCAAGGAGGCGGGCCTTGAGGTGACCCGGCCAAAGAACATTACGACCGGCACGAACAATACCTTCCTGCACGTGCACGACCGGGTGCACAGACGCCGGGATACGGCGAAATGTTTCAACCAGCGCGAGGTCACGCGCAAACGTGATCGGGAAACGGGTCTGAGCACGATCCACTACACCATTGCAAGCCGGCGTGAGTTAACGATCGACGGTGTGCCGGTAACGGTGCTGAATGTTGAGCTGCAGTGTGACAGACAGAAAACGCCATGGTGCGAGTGTGAAAGCAAACCGGCGGACAATCCGGCAAAGGTTGGGCCGAAGAAAAAGGGCCCATAAAATACTCTTTCGCCCGGCGGGCGCTTGTTGCTGCCACATGTATCGGTCAATTGTGTGCACAGTGCATTTTCCCTTTTTATCAATAAACATTTAATAACTCTTTACATAGCCATCATCCGCGTGTGGGATGTAAGCGTGTGGTGGAAAACAAGCTAAGCATGTGTGTTAAATTGTCTTTTTGTTTTTCTAGTGCCGTTGATGAACCGTGGCTAGCGTTGTGCGTTCACGTCAAACGAATTGAAGTGTTTACATCGTGTGCGTCTGTGTGTGTGTGCCGGTCTATTGACGATTGGTCATCAGTGCAAACTTGATTGTTTACAACAAACGAGCAACATGAAGCTGGTGAATCTTTTCCATGCACCGGCGCTGTTGCTATGCCTTTTGGTGCTTAATTTCAGCGTTCAGTGCACCCTGGCTTGGTTCAGCATTCCAAGCTTTGATGCTGTACTCGACGGTGTGTCGGGAGCGATTAAAACGAGCTACAAGTTTGTAAACGATAATGGATACTGTGCGCTGAGAGAATGCTGCAATGAGGTTCACATCCATTCCGACATTACTGGTAAGTTGCTGGCATTGTGTCTTCCGGATGCGAATCGATAATCATTCGCTTTTCTTTTTCCATTGCTCGTCCCCCAAGAACTGCGAAAGTCTTTAGAGAAATCCTTATTCGGGCAGCACATCGCCGCGGAGGTGATCGTGAATGCCGTCGGAGGACACTTCAAAAATATCAACAGCTCCGAGAAGCCTTTGGTGATGAGGTAAGTGCCCGAGATGGTGACCGCACATGTCTCCTTCGATGCTTCACGATAAACAATATTCTTCTGTTTGTTTGTTTGTTTTTTTCGTTTTCAGTTTGCATGGTCTACCGGGTAAGTGTTATCATATGGAAAGAGAGGGAAAAACCCCACATCATATTCAGCTGGATTAATGTTCTACTATGTACAATCCACAGGGACGGGAAAAAACTTTATCGCGGAGCACATCACCCGGGCACTGTACAAAAACGGTGCAAACAGTCAATTCGTGCACAAATACCTCGGCCGAATACACTTTCCGCTTCAGAGCGAAGTTGAAACGTACAAGGTTTGTTACGGGAATCTCCCCGTTCTTCAAGTGGTGCAAACCTTTCGTCTGATGCACTTTTCTTCCGTTTTAGCTCAATCTTGTTAACGATATAAAGAAGGCGATAGCGCGTTGCCCCAAATCGTTGTTCATATTTGACGAGGTCGAAAAAATGCCATCCGGACTGTTTGATTCGATTGTGACGCTACTCGATCATCACGCGTACACCAAGCACCTGGACTTCCGGCAGTCGATTTTCCTCTTCCTGTCGAACGTTGCCGGCCCGGAGATAGCGGACAAGCTGAAGGGTTTGGTGGATCGTGGCGTTTGGCGCGAGGAAACCAAGCTGCACGATTACGAATCGACGCTCGAGATTGCGTCGTACAATCTGATGGGAGGGCTGCACAAAAGCGAGCTGATCGAATCGCACGTGGTCGATCATTTTGTACCGTTTCTGCCGCTGGAGCTGAGGCACGTGGAGAGCTGCATTCGGGCGGAGTACGCCAAGTTTACCGATGCGAAAATGAGCGACGAATTGCTAAGGTAGGGGTGGTATTGATGGAGGGAGGGGTGAAGCGTAAATGGGATGAAATAATGTTGTTGTCTTTTTTTGTTCGTTTCTCCTCTTACAGTGCCGTTGTTAAGGAAGCGATTACATTCGATGAAACCGGCCTGTATTCTAATACCGGGTGTAAACGAGTGAACAAAAAGGTGGAAGCACTGTATTATAGTGGATTGCGCAAACAGAAGCAGAAGCAAGAATTGTAGTGCATCGACCAATAATACAGAGGGCGGCATTGGAATGTGTCTAAGTTATTGGGTGTTGTGCGATACATGTATAAAGAAAAAAAAACACATTCTCTTTACGAAACATATTTACTGTTTGTTGGCATTAAAATTATTTCGTTTTCGTGAAGCAGAAGCTTCCAAAAAGTAACAAAAACAACGCTCAACCAACTGTCAAATTGAACGCACATTACGAAACGTCAACCGAAACGTCAACTGCAATGATTTGTTTACATTTCTCAGTGTGCGCGCATGTTTACGAGCGCCGGTGCCGGACCAGAAAACGGTTAAAAATGCCACCAAAATCGGCAAGCAAGAAAGAACGGCCACTCTGGTGGAACTGTGAAAAGTGCCAAACGTATCTACCGACCGGTGAATTGGCCAAACATCAGGCGGAAAACTGTGCAGCGGTGGATAGGCTGAGCGGGTCCGTTGATGCGACCGGAACGTACCGATGCCGCCGGGTTGAGGTGGGCAGTTTGGCCATTTACGAAGAGGTCAAGCTATGTACCGAAAGCCAACGGTACGGGCTTGTGCTGTTACCCATTGGCGTGGTAAGGAAGCTTGGCCTAATGCTGGGAGACTATGTGACGATAAAGCTAGTGAAAAGTGTGGATGGTAGCGAGCTGGGCACGGTCGTCCGGACGTTGTGGCCCGTCGATGATCGGAATGGAGCTAAGGTGTGGTTGGAAGCTCTAGGTAAGTAAACTAGTACAATTTATCTACAATAATCCATCACTGCAAATAAAACCCAATTTTCCCTTGCTAGATGAATTTGAAAGCGTACCGGCGAGTGAACTGCGCGCTACCGTGACCACCATCAACACTCGGCTTGAGGATGCGGAAGAACTATTTCTCCGCCTCGACGATCCCTCCCAAGCTAAGCTGCTCGAAAAGAATGGAAAGTTTCTGCTTACCAGCTTAAAACACCAGCTGACAGGATGTGCCATTTTGAGCGGCAATCCACTCTGCCTTACCGTGTGCAACAAACGATTCCGGTTCCGGATCGATCACGCTACCACGAACGGCAGCAGCGATCGGTTAATTGATCAGCTAAACAAGCTAAGCCTTTCCGATCGAACGTTTGTCGTCCTTAACACCACCAAATTTACGCTTCTCGATGACGCGAAAGCAGCGCAGCATGGCCATCGGCAACGAATGTACAATTTAGCCAACATCGGTGGTCTGGACAGTACGATCGTCGAGCTGAAGGAACTTCTCGATACGGCTTTCGGAATCGGTACGAGCAGCGGTTCGGGAGGCAATGGTGGCCCTGTCAGCCGTGGCATACTGCTTTCCGGCGTATCGGGCGTAGGAAAAACGATGCTCGTCAATGCACTGGCCACCCACTACCAGTGTCACGTGGTGCGGTTAAACTGTTCCGAAGTGTTTAGCAAATTTTACGGCGAGTCGGAAGCGAACGTTTCCCGGCAGTTTGCGGAAGTGTTCGACGTTCATCCGACCCGTGCGATGGTTATAGTGGAAGAATTGCACAACCTGTGCCCGAAGAACACCGGGACGGATATTGTGAAGCGCATATCCCAGCACTTTCTCAATCTACTGGACAGCTTGCACGGTAATGTACGGGGCAATCGTACGATTGTGCTGGGGACCACGGATAATGTGGACAACGTTAGTCCCTTGCTACGGCGTGGTGGTCGGATGGATTACGAGTTCGAGCTGCCGGTTCCGGATGCGATCGCTCGGGAAGCTATCCTGCAGCGCAGTCTTGCCCGCTACGGTCAACCGGTTCCTGCGGAAGATGTACGAGCAGTGGCACGCATTACGCACGGTTACGTTGGGGCCGATTTGGAAAACCTAGTTTCGAAGGCAGCATCCACCGTGAAGCTGATCGATGGACCATCGCTGATGGGCGCCCTGCAGCACGTAAAGGCAAGCGCGATGCGTGAAATCATGATCGAATGTCCTAACGTCCGGTGGGCCGATATCGGTGGACAGGACGAGCTGAAGCTAAAGCTGCGCCAAATCATCGACTGGCCCATCCACCATCCGGAGCTGTTCGAGCGGCTCGGCATAAAGCCCCCGCGCGGTTTGCTAATGTTCGGTCCGCCCGGCTGCTCAAAAACGATGATCGCGAAAGCGATCGCGACCGAGAGTCGGCTCAACTTCCTGTCGATCAAAGGGTCGGAACTGTTCTCGATGTGGGTCGGTGAATCGGAACGAGCGGTGCGGGATCTGTTCCGGCGGGCCCGGCAAGTTGCACCGTCGATCATATTTTTCGACGAACTCGATGCGATCGGTGGTGAACGTTCGGCCGAGTCGGGCAGCTCGGTAAAGGAACGGGTACTGGCGCAGCTGCTGACGGAGATGGATGGGGTGAGCGTGCTGAAGGATGTGCGGATTGTGGCCGCTACCAATCGGCCCGATCTGATCGATCGTGCCCTAATGCGTCCGGGACGCTTGGATCGGATCGTGTACGTACGTTTGCCGGATGAGGCGGCCAGGGAGGAAATATTCCGCATCAAGCTGAAAAGCATCCCGACTGCGGCCGATGTGGACGTGGCGGAGTTGGTGCGTCGTACGGCCGGATGTTCTGGGTCGGAAATTGAAGCCATCTGCCAGGAGGCCGCACTGAAAGGGTTGGAGTGTTCGTTCGATGTACGGGAAATTGGTTGGACACAGTTTGAGCATGCACTGGAGGTGGTACGGCCGAGAACCAGTCCGGACCTGTTGCGCTTGTACGAGCAATATTTGAAGCAACATCAATAATAAATGGGCAAGCAATCATTTGTGCCACCCTGTTATTGGGAGGCAAATGTTATTGAGATATATTGCTGTACGGGTGACTGTGAGGCCAGAGTTCTGTGGCAAAGAATTGAAAGAAACTAGCGAAAAGAAAAGAACGTTTTAGCACCTGCTTCCTGCGAGAAGTGCATCAAAAACCAGTTGAGCAAACAAAACACGGCGCAACACGGAATGAGGCTTCCAGGGACCCTAATTGAGGTAAGTTTTTCTTTCTTTTTAGATAAACAGTAAAATAAATGCTTTTTTTCCCTTTCGTCCTCTTTGTCTCGCGCTATCGACCACCGGAGTGATTTCAATTGTCGAAAATGGTCGGAATTTGAAAAAAATCCGCTGGCTGCATACCATTCGCGGTGGCCCAATTTTCACTGGCCAAGTAGCGCGCTGCGAGAGTGATTAGTGTGGCCAATGTATAACAACCGCGCCAACAACGCAGTCTCATAAACCTGTCAAATAACTCAAACTTTTAATTACATCCAAATAACTCACCCCTTCGCTGGGGAGAAAAACCGGGGCTTGAGGAGAGTGAACCTGGGTGGGAGGTTTCAATTTGGAAAAGCTGTTGCCTGATGCACTCCCCCTCAGATTGAAGTGTGCATCTTGTGTGGATGCGCGTGGAGTGCGAGAAGCGTAAATGGAGGACCCCCGAAATCGGGGGGGGGGCGCGAGCACCATTATTAGCTCATTGTGAAGAGTTTTTCTTCCCATTTGCTCGGACCATCCACACACACACACACACACACGCACATGCTCTGCTGCTTGGCAGGCGGCCACCGTCCGGGAATCCCGTCACGGAAGTCTAATACACAGCGAGAGCCGACATGCTTCGGGCGTGCTGCACCCTGCAGTTGCATAATGTCCAACCATCAAGAGGCAACCCGGCACTGGACCGGAGAAGGTTGGTAATAATTTTACAAAATGTGTTATTATTATTACACTCCGCGCCTTTCTTTTCCCCTCCACTCTTCCGACTGATCCATATCGCTAGATTGTAGATTGGATTATGTTACGCCGAGAAGTTTTGAAGTTGGAACTGGAACGGTTCCGTTTGACCATGGCAACGAACTCGCACGATGCACTTGGCGTGTGCGATGGGGGGATGATGATTCGATTGGGGGGTGGGGTTTTTTTGTCCCTCTTTCAATTCCACTCGACAGGCACTCATCATGTGCGGGGTGCAGAAATCAAATCGCTGCACTGAAAAAGTTTCACTGTCCGGAATGTATGTATGTTTTGATGAATTACCGCAATGGTAACTGGTGCATGTTTTGGGTTTTTGGAGTTGAGCGAACTGTTTGGGAAAACTGTTTCCGCGATGGATGCGTTAAAAAATGGACTGACTTTAAAGATTAGTCATGCGATGATGATCCGACGTCCTCGAGCGATGTACCCGGCACAGAGAGCTAAAATATGACAACGTTGTGTTGTATCAATCGATTTAGAGTAGATGTAGTCTAAACAGTCGAGGAACTGCAATTGAAAATTTGAAGCTTTAAGTTGAAAATAATGAGGTGTATGAGGCGACAGAGACCCCGGTCTTCACACGGCAGGACCGGGGTTCAAATCCCATCTGGGTCGTTCCGTCATAGTGAGGACAGACTATCGTACTATGCGGTATCAATATGCCTAGAAAGTCAGAAATGGCAGGCATAACTTAAGAGATCGTTTGGCCAAGAAAAAAGAAGATCATGATATCCCGGACATCAGATGCCAACAAATTCTTGACTTGATCTAACCCGCTTCTGGATAGTCTGCCATGTGTATGGGGCGACGACCAGAACGAGGTTCAATATCCGTATGTCCCACATTTTGAAGATAGGACCGCTTTCGAGGTTTACTTAAGGACAAAATAAGGCGGACATTTTTGCAGTATTTGCCTACTAGTCCAAATCTCACCAAGTCATCCTTTCCGTAAGCAGGACTGACTATCCAGCTATTAGTAAAATAAAGACAACAAAAGCCAGTAAAAGCTGACCGAGACCTTTCGAGGTTGTAGAGCCAAAAGTGAAGAAGATCTCATGCCACTATCACACTTAATTTGACATTTCTCAAATTTCCTGTCGAACTCGCCTGACAGATTTTCGATAGGCAGAGGCAGAGACGTGAGCAATGGTAGTTTTAGAGTCTATAGCTGTGTATAGCCTTAGCTTAGGTTGTGAGAAGTTTGAGATATTGGTTGAAGTAGCTGATGACTTTGGTTGCAAAACGTGTAGGACTTTGGAAGACTTGGAGGATACGATGACCGTTCGTAATGAGCATTTAGAAGATTTTCCCTGGAGTTTTCGTTTCCGAACGCTTGAGAATGTTTCATCCACCTTCACCACCTGACAAACGGTTTTGGTCATTATCAATCTGTCAGATTGGCCTTCCGAACTTCCAAGCCATCACTTCCCTGAATGCTTCCTCCAAGATCCTGTAGATCCAAGATCTTGAAGTAGTGGAGATGTTCTGCAACTTTGACACGATTGTAACTTCGGAAAACAACGTAAGCAGCAGAATCCGAGGGCGCGCATTGTTCAGGAGAATCATGCCTACTACGGGCTCCACAAACTCCTGAGATCCAAAAGACTCGTACAACGCACGAGTCCAACGAGACTACGGCCAGTAGTCTTTTACGGGCACGAGTCCTGGACTATGCTACTGCGGAGGACTCCAATGCACTCGCCATTTTCGAGCGACGAGTGCTACGGACTATCTTTGGCGGTGTATGCGAGCAGGGCGTGTGGAGAAAGGGGATGGACCACAAGCTAGCTGAGCTGTTTGGCGATGCAGACATCCTGACGGTTGCTAAAGCCGGAAGGATACGCTGGTTATGGCACGTGATGAGGATGCCGAACTAATGCCCTACCAGAAAGGTGCTCGTCAGCGACCAAGCGACCGTCAGTTGGCTGGACCAAGCGGAGTTAGTCCTGAGGCGGATCGGATGCAGCCGGGGGTGAAGGAGTGCAGCTATGGGACGAGTCTCCTGGAAACGGATTGGATACCAGGCCTTGTCTCTTAGACGTGCTCCATAGGAGCCGGCCAAGAAAGAAAGAAGAAAGAAGGTTGGCCTGAGTTCTCAAAATAATGCTCAGTCAGTCAGCGAAATGATATCCCTTCCAGACACATCTTGGACTGATGACATTTCCATTATATTAATAGCCCCAAAAAACGAGTTAGTTGGAGGACCGGTTGAGGATGTCACCAAGAATTCCACCGATCGGTGACTCACTTACTGTAGAACAGTTCTCGCCCCCGTTCAGTAAGTTACATCTTGACTAAACTCTCCGATTCAAATGCCTGCCGGCCACATTCCGCAGTTTCTTGTGCGTACGATTAAAATGCAATCGTAACCAAACACTGGCCACTTTCTTCACTCTCTCTGTCTGAAGCAACCTCTCAAACCCACTCCCACGATGCGTATGACTCGTTTCAATTTCGGGGAAGTGTGTGTTGGGGAATGACCCTTGAAATATGGTGCGTTGATGGTGGTGCACATATGATTTATACTTTCTCAGAAACTCAGAGGGGGAGCAAGCGAGCGGGTCTCACTCACTGCAAGATGTTTTCCATATGCTAATGTGGATGATGGTTCGCATCTCCCAAAAAAAAGGGGGGGGGGGGGGGAGGGAGAGGAAATCATTCCAATCATTTCCTTCTTCTGTTACACAAAAACCCCTTATTCGCCGAGCGGCACGCGAATAATGCGCCATGGGGGATGTATCTCACCGTGGAACTATTGCTACGATCAGCAGCGGCCTGGACCGCACAATGCATCCGACCCGATGTTGTGCAATTGTGTGTGTGTGTGTTTAAGGATATTAGTTACAGTGTTTACGTTATGCTTGATGTTGGCGGGCCATTCTTTTGCTCAGCAGTGTTTGCCATCACTCTCGATGGCGTGCATCGTTTGAATCATTGAGCACGCGTGTCAATCGGTATTGCACATGCGTCTGTGCAGAGTGCAATTAGAGGAAACTATTTTTAACGCACGATTCATCTACGTGATCCCTGATCCCTATAAACATCCTCCCAATGATCTGCCGCTAATGGATCGATCATAATTTTTAAATCAGATCACCATGACCTGTGGCTGCTGCTGCTGCTGCTGTCATAAGTCGCCGCTCAAAATTCCATCTAGAGCCGGGTGCATCGGGAATCTTGCTATTAAAAAGCAGTAAAACGGGTATGGTCTGAGCGAGAGCAACCATTTAGAACCATCGACTCATCGACTTGCCAGAATAAGTTTGGGTTTTTGAAAATCATCAACAGAAGAAAAAAATGCATCGAATGCAGTTTTAGTGCCTGAAGTATGCAAAACATTTTCCCGGCTCGGCCGACAGCCGCAGTAAAGGATTCGACACGGGCTTAACGAAGTCACCGCCACTAGCAAAATATATTCCCGGTATCAAAAGCCATATCCAACCCGGGGAGGTCCAACGTGTTTCGGGCTGGGCCCTGTTTTTATTGCAACTGCCACTGTCCAAGCGGAAATGGAGGAAACGTGCTCAGCACCGAAACCCGTCATAAAATCGTTTAAGGATATTGCAGGGAGCGCTTCGAGTAGTGGGTGCTGCATAACGTTGCTATGGTGATGCGGATTAACCAGGCGAGGGTCATAAATTTGTGTGCATCTTCAGCGTCTCTGGACGTTCCCGGTTGCTATGGTTTCGCGTGCATGTGATGCGGATGACGGGGCTTTTTCGATGTGGACTGTTCGGGGTTTTTTTTTACAGTTTTCGGTGCTAAACAGTAAAATTCACACAAAAAATGCCCGAGAACGACTGCATTTAAAGAAGGAAAAATGGGCATAAAGGGTCTGTTCCGTTTGCACAGGGCTTGCAGTACTTCTGCATGCTCTCGGTCGGCCCTTTTCTGTTTGTGCCAGAGCTGCACAAACTGCACTGCCCCTAGTACAAACTGCAACGTACCCGAGAGCTTTTTGCCTTGTACTTCGCACCCAACAACAAAAAAGAAGCCCTCCCGTACCGATTGTTGTCATTGGAGAATTTATTCTCGTCACGAAATGCCTGCTGCTCACTGCTTGCTGCTCTTTCGGTGATGTGTGGACCCGGTTCGAAACGTTCGTTTTCGAGGGTTCGCGTGCTGGGCGACGACACCGATGGCAACTTTATGACATCCGCGCTCGAAGTTTCGGACAGACACATAGGAATAGCGCACGTAGAACAGGAACATTCCAATAATGACACACAGCTTTAGAGTGCAGTTAAAATGCATGCCGGGAATGGGTACGGTTCGGTGTGAATTGCCTGCTGCCAGGAACAGGAAATGGGGGATTCATTCCGAGCCGAGCGAACGATAAAAAGTCGCCCGCTCAGACAGATCAATCCCCGGACTAGGTTTGATAGTTTGAAGTTAAAGTGCATAAAGAGTGCTATCTACCTTATTTTATGGCAAATTGGTATGCACGGTTTATGAATAGCTGTTCGGGGCATCCGTTGGGCCACATAATAAATTGAGACATGATTTCTATGTACCGATTCGTTCGGTGACAGCTTCTGCGAAGTAATTGGCTAGCTCCGGTTTAGCTGGCCGGGTTATTTCTTCTTCGCAAATAATCCTTGCCCCACTTGGCTTCGGTTTATGATACACCGGTTGGTTCTGGTGCCACCGTTGCACCGTACAGCACACGCTTGTAGCCATCGTAAAGCAAGCGGGTGAATCACACGCGACCACGTACTACGACGGGTTCGGAGTGTTGTCCGTTCGCTGGGCTGGAAATGCTTTCTTCTCCATGCATCGATGGGACCCGTGGGGCACTTGTATCAAGGTGTGAGGCGAGCCCGGCATATGTGTGCCGGGTCGTGAATTTTTATGACACTGGAGTTGATCTGCTTTGTTGGGCCAGCTACTGCTGGCTTGTAAGAGCCCGAAGAACATTGCGAATTTGGCTCCAGAGAGAGAGACAGGGGGTGGACCGACAAACAAAAAGAATGAAGGCAAAACCAAATGAGCATAAATTTGGGTAAAGTATAAGGTAAGGCGCGAGATTGCTTAAAGCTTTGCCTTGATTGAAGTAGAATTTGACGAGGAACACGAAGAACATTCACGGGATAAAGCTTGCACTGATACAGCTCTCGTGGATTGAAGATGTTATTAGCTTTGGAAGTATTTTTTAAAGACTTTGGAATTTAAGAAGTTAGAATTGGACACGAAATTAGGACATTAATTTTAAAATTAAATTTAAAAAATTAAAAATAGAGGTAGTTTTGAGCGATGTGTGAGAAGAAGAATAATGATGATCTACACTTAGCAACTCACAATTGTTAATATTTCTCTGATCCCACCAACTAACAAAAGGCCTGGATTATTCACCATGCTGCAGCAGCTTTAATGTTTTGTTACTCTCTGCTTTTAGTTTAGATATCAGAGGAAGTTAATATTGATAAGAAGGATAAAAAATGTAACTCCTAGAACATCACTGAAGAACTTCGTACCGATAAGGATGAGATGCGCCCAGAATTGCAGCTCGTCTATTTAGTGACTCTCAGTGATAGCAGGTCGGATTGCCAGTAGAAAAGGCATCGAGGATCGTTCTTCCGCACGCAGAACTCCGTCTACGGAGACCTATGATCCTCTGAAGCCCAAAATAAGTAAGAAGACTTACAAGTCCCAAAAGGGATCGAAGTGAAATCTAGTTCGAATCGTTCTTTAGCAAGCAGAATTAGCGGTTCCGGGTTATAGAATGTCTACGGAGGGCTCAAGACTTCATGAGTCCCTCAAAAAATGAAGTAGAGTCCATGACCAAATCCAGTTTGGATCATTTTTACGCACGTAGAACTTACTTTGGGGCTTTGGATTGATTACGGAGGCCCAAGATCTTCTGGGACCTAAAAAACTGAGAAGTCCCTGACTGATATCATTGAATGTTTAAGAGATTTGAGACTGGGCAAGTATTATCCCCATATAGAAGAAAATATTGGAAAACTCAAAATGAGTCCTCGCCTGATGTTACCACCACAACTCTCGTACCCAGACATTAGACTATACAAAAATATATATTTCGTAAAATTTGAAATTTACATGCCTTGAAGCTTATCTCTTCTAAAGTTGAAGTTTCAGTTGTAAGAATAGCACTCCTGAAGCCGTTCGGGGGGTCCCAAAATCTCAATGACTCTGGAAATGGAAACCAATATAAAAGAGTCCAGATAAAATAAAACTCCTAGACTTGGAAGCTCTTAGGTCCTATGGTGAAGTACGATAAAGCTAACAAAATAAACCTCCAATTCTTCCTCTAGACAATTCTAACAGACTAAGTGAAGCTATAATGATGATCGAGGACATTAGAAGGTTTATTGGCCTATCGCCGGGAAACCCCCAAACAAGAATAGGAGAAATGAGAGAACCTATGTCTACCGCATTGTTTTGCCATATTCTCACGAAGCCATTTATATTTGCCTGTAGGATTTACAATAATTCCCCACCACTGGTATTTACACTTGAAGCATGTCCCTGAGAACCCTTCTGCAACCAAAACAGCTTGTTGCTTACTGTTACGCCGTCTGCTCCGTACGATTGTTCAAGTTTAAGGCCATCCGGGGTAGATAGCGTCTCAGGGCGGCATCGTACTTACTGCCTGCCCAATCACTGTCAATGCCATCACATTGCCTGGGCTAGCGATAAACCATCAAAGCACCATCGTTCGGTAGGGCCTGTTGCGTAGCAATAAAACATGCGAACTGATCATTAATCATATCTGTCCCAGTGGATGAATCTAAATAGAACACACTCTGGCACCGGTTAGGACTAAGCGAGCCGAGCAAACAAACCAATAAATGGAAATAAATAGGAAAGTGTGCTTTTGCGAAACCTTCGGCCTCCCAATCGGGGAGGGATTTTGCTTGGCGCGGAAGGCATCAGAGCGAGGTCGTTCGTACGCAGGGACGACCATTTTTACGCACACGCAATTCTGAGCGGAGATGATGATGGCTCACGTGCCACGCCGCTCGCTCGCTCGTTTATGCTCGAGGATAAACGAAAAGATGCTACGTGTCCACAGGCCCCAACAACACATCCACTTCGGGGTTCGGTTGGATTTCCGTGCGTGCATCGTAGCGCCCGAGCACGATGTGATGGGTCATGAACCGCCGGGCCGGGGCACACACGCCTATGGGCGAAAACGGTACGAGAGACTTCAGAACCGTAACTTGATGCCTCACATTTTATGTGGTTTGTTTGCACCGTAGCCACAAGGAGTGTTCCCCCCGTCCCACCCTACACCAACCTCTCTGTGTGCAGCAGGCAGGCAGCGTGGCTTACGCGCTAATGAAGCATCTGGCCCGATGGGACACGTTCTTCCCGGGCACACGCACGCCCGATTTTTCGGGGGTTGTTTGGTGCTGTAACGTTTACTCTAACCCAGCCGCCAACCACACATCAACATCTTCATCCATGATGCTGCCGCTCGTTCCGGATAGTCAGGAACTATGCCACCATGTCAACCGGGCGTATGTCAATCCTCCGTGGTGGTGAAATGATGGGATGGCAAGCGTGCGAGAGGTTTGAATTTTTAACGACTGCAAGCCAGTTTTGTGCTGATCGATTCGGTTTGATTCGAAGATGGATTGGTGAAGCAGACCTTAACGCTCAAACGGGGTGGATTTTTTGTTTCTTTTTTGGGGGGGTTTATTGTTGCTTTTAGGTCTCCGTTGTACGTGTGCTACTTCTTAAGCAGCGTTCTTTATCTCCGAGTGGCTGGTCGTTGATTGAAATGGGAAATGTTGGCGGTGGTGGTCCATCCGTTTCGGGGTTTGAAACCGGAAGCTCACGGTAGGTGCTAGGGCTCTATCAGCGTTAACATGCCGGGGGATTGTCTTTTGATTAGAGCGATCGAATTGCTCGTCGTGAGGAGAGTAGGACAAGCGAGAAATTGACACTTTCTATTTTATCTTTTACGGCACTAAATACAATGCGTTTGTAGTGCACACGTGTCGTTTGTTTATTTTAAAAATAACAGCTTATTTTATTACAAGAAAATAATTCTGATACAATTATTTTGGATTCATTTTAGAAAAAAAATATCTTGGACTTCAAAAGATAAAAAGTAGTATAAGTTTGAACCAAATATTTTTTGAATAATTTCAAATCAAAAATTTTAATAAAAAAATTTATAAATACATTTGAGAAATAGAATGAATAGAACGCAAAAAGTAAAGTAAAACAAATGGATAAAATAAGACGAAAATTAATCGAATAATAAAACTATTAACATAAAGTTAACCTATCAGACTTATTGAAAATTCAAAAGCATCACATAACGTCACAATTGCAACATCGCTTTATCCATGGTTAAATTTTAATCTATTAATTATCCATCCATCCAGTTAACGCAATTTAACATAAACACGTTCGCATGAACAGAGAGCGATAGAGAGAGAGAGCGAGAGCGAATGAGTGAACTACTTCCCCTTGTGAGGTTCATTTGCACTCGGGGTGGAAAACGCGCCATTCATTCATTCGCAGCATCATCAAATCGCACTGCACGGATGCTGAGATGATGCTGCGGTGAACTGGCCCGCCGGAATCGGAGAGCGAGAGAGAGAGAGCGAATACAGTAGAGTCCGATCCAATCCCTTGAACGTGTTTTGATTGTGAGTAATATTTTTGCTGTTCACTTTTGCATTGAAGAGCACACTATTTCGTCGTTAGAATGTAATAGAAATGAGTAAATATTTGACTAAAAATATATAATTTTTTTTTATTAATTTGTTCTTCAAAGAGAATTTAATGATCAATACTCACAGGACAACACAGCTCTATTAGGGCCGTTAATTGCAGCTATCATCCTAGCCATTGGTGCTTCTGTTCATATGCATGAACTCATCGTGAACCTTTTCGCTTGGATGATTTCGGTCAGTGTGGGAGATTTCACCGCATCTCGTATTTTCTCGGTACAACCCGAACGAGGGTAACCTCAAAAGTGTTTTACCTTCGAGTTTTAATTTCTTCACGTGAATAATTATCGTCACAGGCAACACGACTCTGATCAATAAAAAACATATATCGTAACACAACATCGCATTTAAACGTATGTAATGTCATTCTAAATATGTAATCTGTTAAATATGTTGCTTTGGCTCTACATCTTAAAAATGTATACTCAGGTATATAAAAAGGTACATCCTAAGCTGGATACTCAGTCCTACGTACGGTTCTGCCTCCGATTAATTTATTGTCGACCACCCGAAATCTAATTAAAAAAAACCCTTGTAAGTAGTATAAATAGAGGTGACGTTTGTCTTTCACATGCAAGAATGGGTGTTCTTCTGAACCGAACCCCCAAAAGCAAGAAATGATTAGCCAGCTTCGTGTTAAAAATAAGTCTAACAATCTACTGTATCATTGGTATGACCTAGCAAGCCTTTCAGCCAAGTAAAAGAATAAAATAACAAGAGGGAAATATCTTTCATGAAGGAAAATTGATAATTTTTTTGCTTAAATTGGTCTTTTAAATACAATTCCGTAATCAACACCTTCCCCTCATGAACTCACACGCAGCACGAATTCACCCGCCCAATGCCGCCCGAACCCGGTCACTGCTCGACCGACCCACGCCCGTTCGCTGCTGGCACATGGGCCCTGGTGAGCAGAACCGTTTCGCTCTTCCATATTTTTACTTACTTCCTCGACGAGGCACGACGGTTTTTCGCGCGCGCGATCAGAACAGAAAGACGTACCTGCTGCTCTCTGTGTTTTCACACCAGAATAGAGAAGTGGCGTTCGCGGTCGCGACTCGACAAAGCGGAAAAGCGGATATCCCAGTGGGACAAGTGAAGTGTGTTACTCCACGTGTGAAATGTGAAGGAAAAATGTAAAAAAAAGGAAGCTGGTTAAGGCAGAGTGGTCAGTGTCACAACCGTGTGGACACAGCGTGGCTCCCCTCGTGATCTTGTTGTGTGTTTCCCCAGCGAAAAATGAAGCAGGAAGGAAGGAAGGTTTAAAATCAAATCATGCGGTTGAATGAGCTTACTGTGGTGTGCTACCTGTTCGCGTGGTGCGTAATCGAACGTGTGTGAATGCGTATGGCCGGGTGAGCAAATTATCTTCTTACCTCCAAGATACGGGATCCCGGGTGCGCTGTGTGTTCTGGTGGGGTTTTGGCCGGTTTTTTTTTGCCTTCATATTTTCGATTGGCCCCGAAACCATCGTGGTCGATCAAGGGAGAGACAGAGTGAGAGTGTGTAAGTGATTTCCTTTGTCCTGTGTTCGTCGCCAAGCCCGGCCCACGTTCCAGCGTCCCTAAATCCAATTTCTTGGGTCACGGGATTTAAGTCAGTGCAAAACTGCAATTCCTTTCATGCCATGTGGTGGTCAACCTCGGATACCGTTTTTTTTTCGGTGCTATTTTTTATATTATTATTAAATCGACACGATCCACTCGCTCGTCCGGCTCGTGTTCTGCCGCCGTTCGACACGATGTTTCAAGGATCTGCCCAACATATATTTTATTTTCCACCTTTCTACCGTATACCTGACGCTGCCCTCACGGCTTGCTGCTTCTTGGTAGCTTCTTTTAACGTCCAACACCGCTTCCAAGCCCGATGGGAGAGATGGGTGAACGATTTTATAAATAATCACGATCGTTAACGGCGCGCAATGCGCGTTGCGAGCGCGCCCCGTTGCATTATTCATCGGTTTGTTTGTTTTGTTTGACTTTTTTATGTTTTATGCTTGTTTTGGTTGGAGTGTTTTTTTTTTTGCTGGTTGTTGTTATTGTTTTGGGTGGATTTTTCATAATTTTAACATCAGATAATTTTAATCTGCTACCCTGAAGGCAAACAAGTGGGTAATGAATATTGTTTGCCTGTAGTTGCGCTGAAAAAGTAATGAAAGGAGATGTGTGTGTGATAGGTGTGGAAAGGAACAATTTTTGAAACTCACTCTCTCTCTCTCTCTACCTCTCCCGCTCTCTTAATTAATTTAAAAAAAGTTTATATCCTTTTTTTAATACAAAAAAAAATCCCTCTCCTTCACGCAAAACAAGTGAAGGTAAAAATGATAAAGAAAGGCATCCTGATTGCTTTATGTCAGTTCGCGCCCCGTTCCAACGTGAGAGCCGATCGTTATCATTCATCCGGATGAATTCCGAAATCTGGGTCTTCTGGGTCTTCTGGGTCTTCTTGCGGCTCTTGGGGTATACGCTTACTTCCCCAGCACTTCCATCAGCCTCATCATTGCAATGCAACGAGAGCAATTAAATGATCGAGAAAACTAAACCGTACGATCGGCCGGATGTCGATGTTGGTCTCGATTCTACAGTGCGCGCGCGTGTGATTCATTTTCCTCTACGGATTTTTTGTTTCGGCTTTAATCCGTAAACACCCGCGCTAGTGTTTATGCGTGTGCGTGAGTGATCAGTCGGCATTTTTTTTTCTTGTCTGTTCCAGCAGCCAGATCATTTTACACGCAACGATGATCGATGATTGACAGAGCCGAAGACAAGGTGGGCTCTACCGTGTGAGTGACAAGTGTATCTCGTGTGTTCTTTTACAAGTAGTGCCGCCTGTTCGAAAGGGGTTTGCTTATGCGGCACATGTAAGTTCTCATCGGCCGGTGGCGACAAAAAGGAAGAAAAATTGAAAATAGAAATTGTGTGGTGGTGGCAGTTGAATTTAATTTCCCAAAGATCTTGCCCAAGTGTGCCGGTGCGCGTTCTTAGTTCCCCGTGTGTGTGTGTGTGTGTTAGTGAGTGTAATCTGAGCAGCGGGTTAATCATGAAATCATCCATGGCCATTACGAAAAGTGCGGCATTCCGTTTCATGCTGCTTTTGCATTTATTTTTGAAAGTGAAAATGTGTGTCGGCTTCGTCGATGCGCTGGCCGTCGGTGACAGTGACATTAATTATGAGGACAGTGACGAGTGGCTGCGGGACGTCACTGGTGGTGGTGGCCGATTGCCGATTTCAACCACCGCCAGCATACCGGTGTCGGCCAATTTAATGCGATGGGAGGAGCCGTCCGGGGGCCATCATGCCGGCCACCGGTTCCGTATGCATCACGTTCGGCATGAGCAGCACTACCTGAAGCATCGGCCAGTCAAGGTGGTGCCAAATGTTGGCGAATCGACGATGGTGGCCCTGGACCCGGAGGTACAACAGACCGGGTCACAGCAGCAGCAAAAATCGCGCCATCACAACAGCCATCACAGTCATCATCACACCCATCACACTCCTCATCATGTGCAGCATCAGCTCAGCAAGCATGGCCGGAAATCGGGTGCATCCGATGCTTCGCAAGAGGAAGTAAGCTTGGTGGAGTTGAACCGGCAAGAGGCGGCTCATCGAGCGGGGTCGCATCCCTTCGAACGAAGGGCGCCATTCGAGAAGAGAAATTTCAACGACGTTTGGGACAGTGTGAGGTAGGTAGTAGCATCTAAATTGACCTTGAAATGTGTTTGTAGCTCTTAGGAAGCATTACTAAGTTAAAACGCTTTTAGACACCAAAAAGCGCTTTGGTTTTTTAGAGCTATATTTATCACTTCATTGAATAGTTAGTACAATCCTTATATTACAAAGGTATATTAGATTTAACGTATTAGTCTATATAGTTACCTATCTGCAAGTCCCCTTGGGGTGTTTGGAGTGCTCTAAATGATCGAGTCTTCCAGGACCGTAAGTAGTTCATAAGTAGTTTGAAGGAAGATACGCCTTTGATTATATAAACGGGGACCCTTGAAAGCTCGGGGCCAAAACATCAGCTTAGTTTGCTTAAATGATGATCCTCGTTTTAATAAGCTGAATAGCTCCTACCACTCTTAGGTCCAACCTCTGAGGACCATAGGACCTTGGAGGTGATCTTCTGGTAGGGAGATACTGCTCTGAGACTTCCACATCGCAGGACCTAGTATCCAATCCCAACCGGACAGAGTCACCGTATCCATGCCTGACATTGTCACTTCCTTCTTCTTTCTTGGCCTAATGATTTCTCAGGTCATGCCTGCCATGTCTGGCTTATAGACTTATTGCTAGCGCATAGTTGAATAGCCAGTTCTCACTATGGAGAACTGCCGAATCAACCACCGAGCCATCCTCTGACATTCTGATTGATGACTTCTAAATTAAGTCAAGTAATTCGGATATATCAAAGAATGCTCGATCTTGAAGTGCCAACGAATAAGAAGATGGATCATACTTGAGCTTGTAGTTCTACTAGAGAATTCCATTCAATCGGTCACAGTCGAGTACCATCTTCCACCAACCCAATATCTTGGTCTTTTTATGGACGTATCAACATCACCACGATATCTTAAGTTGAGGTCATCATGTCTTCTCAGTCCATCATCCTTCTCAGTAGATTTAACAGGATGGGTCGGTCAGTATTATTCGCATATCATGTAAAGCTCACCAGAGCCTTCCGAGTCTGATTCGATGAAAAGTAGTGAGGTCCTTTAGATATCCTTAATATCTTTCAGACAAGAATCGTCTTGATCAAGGATCCGTGAACAAAGAAAAAGCCTCAGAGCCGTATTTGACTACTGAGACTGTGTTCTATAGAATCCTGGCTATGTCTGTCGTGATCCTTATACAGTAAAGAAGTTCTCTTCCTCAAAAAAAGGCAGCATTATTCATACTCATTCCTTCCAGACTTCTTCTTCCTCATCAACTTCCGATTACCTACACAGTACGAATTATGTTCCTATTAAAACCAAACGATCCTGCGAAGCGTTATTACTCGCGCAACTAGTTTTGTTTTGCGCAACGATCCTCCAACGGTCAATCAGTTCTATAATCTGCAATCTGCACCATCAGTCGCTAATTTTAGCGCTGATAGCATAGAACGCTGCTTACTCAACGACTTGCGACTAGTTGCAAAGGTAAACATCGTTGCCAGAGATCGTGGCGAACGAGGCAATCAACTTTTACTCATGATCAACCTGCGATCAATTTCGCTTTAACCATAAGTCAACAAGGGTGATTCTTAATAAGAAATATGACCATCAGGTTCTTGTGATGATCGTTTCTCGCTTCATTCTACAGAAATTATTCACCCATCCAGGCTTGGATGGAATAGCCTGTGCAAGGTGCTGATCCGCGATAGTAAGACCCGCGGCCAGATGACCTTCTTTCACTCGGGGCCCTTGATAAGAGCTCCATTGAACGGGAGCGAAATTCAACACTGTATCAAAATAGAGCGGAATTTCAAAGCGAGTCGCCGGTTCCATGAATCACCTTCATCCAGCGCGAAGTTCCAGTGCGTTCCAGGGTGCGAAAATGTGTGTTCTTTCTCCCCCAAGGGCGATAACTCATCTCCTCACCACCGGTACCGGATGGTGGTAAATTGAGTCATCAGCGAGGGCTTAGCAAGATCGATCCGGTCTCACTAGGGATCGGAGCTGAGTTGACAGCTGAATGGGGAATTGTTTTTTTTCCCTGTGCGTGCGGCTGCCGATGATCGTGGCCACAGAGTCTCTATCTTAATGGAGCGCACAGAAACCCACATAAGTCACCTTCACACCGTACAACCCAGGGGGACTCATCCTTTAACTTGGCAGCTTTGTATGCGCGACACCATGTTTGCTTGCCTTGTGCAAATCACGCACTGCAGGCTGGTAGCCACGATCGGTTCGCTTGCATAAGGAATGAGACTGCCAGCGACGGTTGCCAACAGTTCTTGCCCACAGTTTCTGCCCGGGTATTTGTCCTGTTTGGCTCTGTGTGTGTTTTTTTGCCTTTTGTTTCGCGCCGGGAGACCCCAATCGTTTCAGGGGCCGATTGTGTCGGGATGCTTCAAAAAACGCATCGATGCGTTATGATGGCATACAATTAGCGATTTTGCATGCATAATTTTCGTTAAATATTGACCCACCGTCACCGACCGTTCGGAACTCAGAAGTAAATGGCGAATGGCGGCTGTGCTCGAATGTGGCTAATTTTTACGACCGGTCGATGCATCCCTGCTGAGAGTGGGGCCCGGCCCGGACTGTCGCCCGATAGCTCTAGCGGTGGTACCGTTTAGAGGCAGCAAAAATGTTTGAAATCATTCCGCGAGTGTGCGTCTTGTGGTGTGTCGCAGCTGTGCAAAGAAAGTGTCATCATTAAACCGTGTTGCCGCGGGAACACGCTGCCGCTGTGACGCATGGGATGTGAGTGGTTCGATCTGCAAACCATTGTGAAATTGCACTGCGCGCTGTGTTGCTTGAAGGTGCAACTCATGCAACTCTACATACCTTTCCGCCATGGTTGTTTGCAGGACAGTGCGCGAATTTAATTTGTTGAAGCAAATATATTTTTCCTGAGAAGCTTCCAACCATCCTCTCGTTGTGGTATGATGCACTCGATTAACGAAATCTTCATTTTGCACATTATTAACCTCGGGACCGGGGTGTTTAAAGTCTCTTGCGACAAGACGTGCAGACAAGTGACATTTACAAGCACGCGAAAAAAAAAAGCGAAACAGAGTTATGTATGTCTCGGTGTAATTGTACGATCACGATGAATGGATCGGTCAGCAGTTAGGAGGAAAACGATAACAGAAAAAGGGCGCAAATAACCGGTACGAGGGTTTGGTTGGTGGTTAGTGAAAGGAAAAGCCCATCAGTAAATCATATTAGCAGAGTAATTAGCGAACGCCCTAGAGTGTAAGCTACTTTGCTGGTTCGCGATCGACTATCGGGATCGTTAAGGTGTCTTTAGATTGAGCGACATTCATGGGGATGTAAGAAATTTATGAAAATACGCTTTGAACATATCTAATTAATTATCACTTACCAAACATTACTTAGTTTAACCATAAAACATCTTGGCCACTGAGAAAGTATAGATAACAATAATCTATATTGTACATTGACTACAATATCCTTTCATTACTATTCGAAAAATTCGGGGCAGTCCGGTGGCCGAGGCGATAACGGCGCTGGTCCTCACACGACAGGACCGGTGTTCAAATCCCATCCTGAACCGCCTCCCCATGCGTAGGGCTGACTTCTTTACTACGGGTTTAAAATTAAGTCACAGAAAGCCAGAAATGGCAGGCCAAGACCTCTCGAGGTGGTTGAGAAGATACTGACAGATTATTCAGTACAATTAAGCTGATAAAGTTTAATTATAACAAGACATTTCTTTACTAAAAAAAAACATTAAAATATTTAAATGATCCTAATATTCTAATTTTATTTTATTTATAACAATAAAAAATTCAATTATTTAGAAAAAAAGCCATTTTTAACACATTTCCAAGTTGTTAAAATTCCAATTTAAAATAAATTTTAGGAAGCATAAAACAGGACTGAACAAATGCTGTTTATTTTCAAACTACGCAGCTAAAATCTACAGTATGTTTACCAAATTTTTATATACTGCTTCTTCCTTTTCTTTAGTATTACAACCTCGAATGAGATTGGTTTGCTTTACGATTTTCTGAGGCTTGATTGTACCTGAAGCTGAATAGCCAGTGTTGATTATGTGGAGGCAATCTGGATAGGATTTGTTCTCCGGTCCTGCCGTGTGAAGACCGGTGCCTCTCTGTTGCCTCGGCTTCCGGACCTCGCCACACTTTTTGTGATCTGTTAAAAATTAAGAACCTTTTTTTATGAAATTTTTATCAAAATTTTTTTTGTCGATGACTAGATTGGCTCGCCAGTTTTATAGGTGAGCTAACTTAAATAGATCCATAATGTCAAAACTACCTGTTCTGCGCAAATCACAGATATTAGTTATACAAAACCACTACCTAAAGTCACATTGGCCTCAACTATAAAAATGCTACAAACGCATCCTTTCGTCAGAAAATCATATGTCAAGCACTTCTCGCCTCGTGTAGATGCCCCCTAACATCTCAAACGATGTTTAACAAAGCAAAAAAAGCAAAAAAAAAAACAAATGACAGAAAAAAATCAATCACAAATGATGATAAAGAATCAAAAGTAAGCAAACGATCGGTTCTGCCCGATAACCCTTGGGGCGTGGAATAAATTACCAATCCGAAGTACAGCTCGAAAAACGAATCTCTTCCAAAATCTCATGAATAAAAGCGAATTGTACACGGCTAACCAACCAGCTGACATTTCTCTGAACGACCTCCTTTGAACGGGGGAGACGTTCTCGTTGCTGTTCGTGACAAAAAATTAACCGTCTAAATACAAATTCTAAGCAGACGAAGAAGAAGAAAGGTAAAGACACAAAATTGCAAACTCAACCGCAATGAGTTCGCTGCGCCTTCATGCGCACCACTGCATTTAAAATGGGCCCCGAAAGCCGAAAGAAAGTGCGATTTGGCGACCCGTGCGACAACATACTGCGGCTAAACGGTGGTATCGCTGTGGTCAAGCTGGTTTTTTGAAGCTTGCACCCGGCAACCGTTGCGGGCCGTTGGCAGGATACGGTCCAGCGGTAGGCCAAGTGCAAACAGGTGCATTTGTCGGTGCTGTCGGGCCAGCTTGTAAGACAAATTTCGCACTATCGCAAAACGTTTCAATCCGAATGTTCCGATTGCCCAAGTAATGCACATTCCGTTGTAAATAAATTGCAAATGGCAAATAAAGCTTGTTTGCGCAATGTTTGCTAAGCACATTCGAAAGGATTGATGGGCGAGATTGAGTGCTACAGAACGCGATGATTTAACCTTTTCGCGATAGCGATCAAGCGCCGAGTAAAGGAAACGGTCTGTTGTGATGCACTTTTCCAATTGAGATATCAATCGATCCGGTTCGGTTTGAGATTTTTAAAGCTCTTCCACTCGATCGCGCCCCGAATGATGTGGGCGATTGTGTACGATGAGTTTATGAGTTCGCGCACCATCGAAACACGCCAATTGTTGTAGTCCCGGTCCGGTGCAGCAGCTCATTAATCACGGGACAGGGAAACAAAAAAAAAACGGAGAATTACCTCATCTCTCAAAGTTTTGCAACTCATGCACTACACCCTTTTTCGTTAAATGCGTTCTTATTTTTTCAACTTTGTATTCTTCCCTTCACGGTGAACAATACTCCTTTTTTGGGCAGTTGTTGAAAGCTTATCATGCGATCGATTCCGAGGGGGGGGAAAAATGACTCATCTTGATGAGGTTGCTGTTGGTGCTGCTGCTAAGGAAGAGCATAAAAGAGGTCAATGATTTCGTCGGGGAAGGGATGTTTTGTTGAGTCCTTTGTTCCATTCCCTTAAATCCAATTATAATTCGTTGGATTACCTGTGTGTTCTTCTTCGACCTCAGAGAGTCAAAGAGAGTCCGAAAGTCAAAGATCTTCAAAGAAAAACATCCAGACAAAGCGGTCGGTGTTAATAGTTTTGGCAGAGATCTTCATACACCCCTTAAGTCTTACGGCTTATTAAGGCAGATTAATATCTGCTCACCAACGCTCCTGTGTCATCGCGCGTCCTTAGAAATTGGGTTAAATTGTTGTCATCTGCCAAAACAAAAAAAAAAACTACCGCTTACTAGCCGACTAACCGACAATAGTAAAAACCCCCTCCTCGGTATTGAAGCTTTGCTCGCTGAGGTCTGAGGTTGAATCGCTGGCTCTAGTTCGGGTGGTTTATATTTAGACATTACATCCTACATGACATGAGCTAATCCGAATGGCATTATAGAAATTTATGAAACCGCCCTCCTGGTCCTGGTGCCGCTTTATTTTGTCTACTCCCGTGAAGCGGACGATCCCACGGTAACGATCAATTAATTTCATCTTCTAGTGTCAGATGAGTTGTTGGCTTGGTTTTTCGTTTCGCTCTCGATCTCGGACACGTCTTCGAGGGAAGCGAAATTGAATTGAACCAAACTGAATCGAACCGAAAAAAAAATTGGAGTAGAAGGCGAAATTAACACACCACACACTATCGCGCCCATGTTAGCCATCAGGCGCGTGTGATTTAATGCGCCACTTGAACCACGGTTCATCGACGGCGATAATTCGTGATGAGACACACATTTTTGCCTTCTGCATGGCATGCGCACCCATTACGAGGGCAATTAATTTGAATTAAGCGCAAACGCTGAGCTGATATCGGGTTGGGGGACACGTTTTTTCGAATTCTGTCATCTCAATTGCACCTTCTGCGAATGTTGGGATGCTTCACGGGAACGAGCACTGGATCGAGCAGCAGTTCAAAGGCTTTTTAAAGCACATGCCACACACGGAACACACCACATCCACAGTGCATTCCAACTTTGGAATGTTGAGTAAATAATACGACCAACAACAACGAAAAAAAAAAATCCACCGAGCGTGTTAATAAGCCCCCGAGAAGGCTAGTCGGATATCTAGTCGGAGACGGGGTGAGAAAATGTCCTAACCTAAAAGCCATCTCTAGCAATACGGCCAGGCCGTTCTTTATGAATAAAAAAAAAAAAGCCATCTCTCTCTCCACCTAGCCCGGCCCCTGCTTTGTTGCAGCGAAGGCATAATAAGTACGGCATAAGCAATGTTAGTAAATTGGATTAATTATCTGCTCTTATCTGCTGATGCTGCTGTTGCTGCAGCACTGCCAGCTATCTGACGGTAGGACGGCCCGTGTGTGGGGAGATGACATAGCAAAGAAAAAGTTTCCAAACTGGTGCACTTTTTCACATTGTTTGTACGGTATGGTGAACAAAAAAAAAAGGAAAAAAGTTTCACCATCCTTCAGGTTCAGGTCCGGACAGAGCGCATCGCGACATTCCGGAACGCGCCCGGTGCGCTATGTGTATCCGTGCGAGTGTGTGTGTTTGTGTCAGTCAGGGGGGCCTGGTAATTAATATTAATAGCCCTGGTTTAATGTGTGCCTTTTTTACATGGTTGAGGGGGGGGTTTCTGCTTTTTCCCCAACTGTGGATCGTTTAGGTTTGGCGCGCTTACCAGCCGCCCAGCTTTTACTGTGTGCGTCCGCTTGAAACTCCCAAACAGCCGGTTGATGTAAACAGGAGCTGGACAGGATCAGGGGTAGGCAATTGGTGATCAAAGTAGGCAGGATTGAAACAGTCCGTACTTTTGCAAAAGGGATTCATTCTCAAATGATGGACAGATGATCAAGAGCTACAGGAAGTCATGTTAATAAGGGTTAAACGTCACTCCACCAGGCATGGAGAACAACAAATGTGCTCTAGTGAGCTAGTACAACATGTTGATTGCCGATGAGGTGAGTTGTGAGTATCGTCTGATGACAATGTCCTAATCGTTGAAAGGATGTTTCAATTCATCCTGTCATCGCCGATTGGAAAAACTGGTCAGGAACTTGATCCACCTTGTCGGGGATATGTTCTAAAACCTGGACACAGCGAGCAGAACGACAAGCCTACGATTCCGTGATTTTCCTCGCTAATTTCTACTACTTATCGTACAACATGTCAAATAGCCTACTGTTAAGGAGACCAATGAAGCATCAACTCCCAACCAGAACTTCTCATTATTTGTTTTAAAACTATAGATACCGTGTTCAGAGCTCATGAGAAATAATCCTTCTCAAGGTAAACTATGCTCAATATAATTCGTTTACTTTATCAAGCTCTTGAGAAGTCATCACATCGCCAATGATTGCTAATTAAAGGATACCTAGAGTCCTGGATTCCTGGAGAAGTCCTGGACTGGAGATTGGAAATATAATTGTGATGGACCTATCTCAAGGACTGCGAAGATGCAAAGAGTTTGTTTGTGGTTAAAATTAATGATCCATTATTTCAAGCAGGTCTTGCAAGGTCCTTGGATTATCGATAAACCCATATCCACGTCACAAGTGATGGAGCCACGGAGTGATCAATGCCCCTTAACCTAATCATACGCCTTAACCTATGCACTCGTAGTTTGCACCATTCAGGTGCTGAGTTAGTGGTTCAGACGACGATCCACACAAGCAGTTCCAGCGATAGAAGTGCCTAAACAGATCAACAAAGTAGGCTTTACGTCACGTTGTGTTAAAAGATAATGTTATGCTTGTATTGAGCCGATCAAATGCTCCTACAGTAATGTAATGTATAAAGTAATGCACAGGACAACAACAGGGCCAAACTAAAGAAATTCTCATTAAATAATCCTGAAGATCTTCTTGTTTCATCGTAAACTCTTCAAACTCCTAAACAAAGTTGCCGACCCCTGATCCATATTCCCCCTGGTCAGCTTCCTAATGACACACAAAGCAAAAGGCCGACCGTACTGTAGGGATTCTTGTGGCGAACGCTCGCTCCAAGAACGCTCCGCATCGCCCCGTCAACAATCGTCCGGCACCGTAAAATAAACATGCACCGTGACTAATGTGCTTAAAATTAGTTTATTGCTTTATTAAAAAATTAGGCCCCCAGCACTCATCGCTCCCCTCAGCTTGGGGGGGGGGCAAGCGTCCCTTTAAGAACTCGAAGATTGAGATTAATCTCAGCGAATCGTTCCTGGGCGGACGGTCGCATGTCTTATCTGTTCTGCTCCAGATAATGCCACACCCGACGAACGGAAGCTTGCGATATCTTCAGACCGCAGGGGCGAAGGGAGAGATTCAGTGCGAGAAAGACACAAGATTCGCTACAGATAAGGCACGGCAAGTGTTTAATGTGGCGGAGAGGTTAAGAGCTTGAAGTTTGTATAAGGTTCACTACATCCGGTGCGTTGGATATCTTCGAGATGGATCTTGCGATGCAAATTTTGTACGCATTTTCTTCAGGCCTCCGGGTAAATCTGGTCAATTTGTCGGATGCCTACACGCAGGATAGTGATCGACAACGCTCCCCGAAGGGTTATTCCTTGTGCCTTGCTTTTTACGCCATTAAGCTACGCTTACATTCTCCGTTCTCCCTGAAGCATCGCATATCGCTGGGTCGCCATTAAGTGCGTGAGACTTAAGCATGAAATTGGCAGCTCGGGCTTTGGATAACGGGAGACCTGTGTCCCCAAGATTAACGGGTTTCGTGTGCCAATCGAATCCGTGCATAAATAAGTCACCGTAAGGCATACGGTTACGGTCGAGCAGCCATTAAAAGCGACTTGACCTGATTTTAATGAAAGTTTGGCGATATTCGGCTGCCTTGTCTTTAAGAGTCCTGACGCAGGAGAACTCTCCAACACTGCCAATCACCCAACATGGGTTTAATCGAATGTTTGCGTGCATCAGACAGCGCTCAGCGCCTAAATGTAGGCCAGGCCCTCAATTCATTTGGGTGATTGATTAGTCGGCCCAATAATAGGATTCGAGGGCGAGAATAATTTTTGCCGATATTTATGAGGACATGGCAGCACACAAACGCAAGTTCCATATTCATATAATCTATTTTTATTTGCCATTTTTTCCCCTTCTCTGGTTGGCCAGTGGAGGGGGTAAATGGTTCATCCCATTAATGTTTTTCGCGCTTGTCGTTCGGTTCTTTTTTTTGTTTTATTTCTGATGATGGTGGTGGTGGATAAAAATTTCCATACATTATAATATCGTTTCCCTTTCGATTCGCCTTACGTTCGCCAAAACTAGCCAACAAAAATGGCAAAGACAAATGGCAAAACCACGGCTAGGCTAGGCTATAGGGGGGAGCAGTAAAGATATTAATGGTCTTTCCGGACGGTCTTCTCTTACGATGTTCTTGCAAAGCAAAACTATGAATCGTGTGGCACAGCGCAGCACGGCACCATCTGCATGGTGGAATGGATTATCTGTCTAGCTATTATGGATTGTTTGCTAGATGCGCCGCGGAACACCACAAACAAAAAAGTCGGTAGAGAAGATCGAATTCACGACCAAGAATTGGGTTCTGATTCGGTTCCTTTTATTCCCTAACTCGGTATAGCAAAAAGAAAATAGGAAAGCGATTGGAATAAATTCTCCAGCCCAGACAATAGTTGGATTGACTGCGCTTTAACGTTGCTGCTGCTGGGATGCTGGTAAAACCCAGCAGAAGAATCAGCTGCCATTTTCGGGGACCACCATCGGACAAGTAAAAGCGAAAGGTTTATCTCAGCCTTTTTTTCTGTGGTGATCCACTTTTGTTCTACTTTTTCTACGCACGGTATCGAAAGACATCTTCCGTTCGGTCGGCGTCACGGCGTGGGTTTGTCTGGGTCTGGGTAATTTGATATCTACAGATAAGTTCTCAAATTTCCCAATTGACAGAATACTCCGAGCATTCTGTTCTAATTTTATAGTGCTTCTCTCTCTCTCTTTCTCTCTCTTTATCTTTTTTTTTATCCGCAATTTGCATTTCTATTATGCATTGTGGCGGGTGCAGAATAATCCAACAGGCGCGTCTATCTGATTTACCCGACACTCCCGATGAATAGGAACAGTTGGACCGAGCTTAAATTTTATGAATCGCTTGCTGACATATTTTCGGACGCGTTGCCCATATAAACAAATTACCTCGAAACGGCGCTCGGGGACGCTCGATGGTGGACTCTTAAATAAATAAAAAGTAAAACGATACTTTGAAGCTCTTTTGCGGTGTCCATGGGGTGAACTTGGCGAACCGAAGAATGGCAATGCAAGCAAAAAAAAAAGCACTCGGAGGGAAAACTGCATTCACACCCATAAAACCACCCTCCTGATGGATGATGAGCCAACAAACAAGAGATGAAAGATTAAAGAACACAACCGGAGCGAGGTTTTTTTTTCGAGTTTTAGTGCCGATTTTTATCTTTGCTCTATTATTTTTAATGTCCCATAGACATGGATGGATTGAGTTACGCGGGTGGTGCGCTGCCCGTGTGAACCGAATGGCTTGCGGGAGAAGTTTTACGATTGAGACAACGATCTGCAATTTCCATGCAAATGAATTTAAATTGGAAAGGAAAAGCGTTACCAATTTTTGATATCCTGTTTGTTGCGTCCAGCCATTAATTATCCGCTGGTTATTTTAGCTTACCACCACTAAATCCTTTCGATGCTCACACTAATTCTACTGGGAGCTCCCCTACGACCCTCTTAAGCAGCTCCAATTGCCTCTTTAACTATGTGACACCACCTCACTGCAAATCCATCGATTTGCAAACCAGTCCTGCAAGCCAGTCGTTAATCACACGCACGATGGTTGGCCAGGCATTTTTGGCATTCGGTGTGACGGTGGTGTGCATGATGATGGATGGTGCGCATTTTCCCGACTGCATCAAGATCAAAGCGGCGTTGGTCGTACATCGCCGATCCCCGAACGTTAATTAGGCCACTCTGTTAGCGTAAATAGTAACAAACAGGGCAGCAGCAGCAGCAAATGCCTGTGGGAAAATAACTCCACATGCGATGCGATTTTCCTCGCACCCGCGTCCTTTCGTTCGGGGGGAAATCGGTAATTTAAATGAAAAAAAAAAAAAACAGACAATGCCACCATCTTTTTTTCAACTCCATTTCCGAGTTCAATAAGTCCTCTTTCAATCGGGCTGATGTGTGAGCGAGGTGATCGCAAACACGCGGATCGGAACTTGGATTTTCCAACCTGCCTGTTGGTGCAAACATGGATTTTCACTCACCCGGAGGTTTTGCTTTCCCTGCTGCAAACGCATTTCGGTATGTCTTTCCATCAGCTCGTGTGTATGCTTGGGTGATGCCGGCTCGCCACAATGCTTGTTTGGATAGGGAAATGCTTTGGAAATTGCAGAACACGTTCCACCACGACCACGAGACACCGAGAGCACTCGAACGCGTTTTGGGTGGGCTAATGTGTGCTTTTTACCCCGACCCTCGCTCTCGATCAATAAACCCTGATCCCTGAGTGTGTGTGTGTGTGTTTGTTTGCCGGAATAGTGACTTGCGAAAACAAGGCAAAGGGATCTTAAATTAATGGGTCACGCATCACGAATAAACAGTGCAATGCGACTGTAAAAATTGAGTTCTGGCTGACTTTAAGTCTAAAATACTAAGCACAGCAAAAAAAAAAAAAAAACAGGAATGACAAATCAAATGTTCCGGAAAAGTAAATCTAATATTTTTGATAGCACAGGACACAGAGCAACACAAAACAAATAATCCGTATCGATTTACTGGAGTGGTTATGCTGCACTTGCTGGCTGTGTCTGTCTGCCAAGCGTCAGCTTTAATCTCTTAACGCGAATTGTTCTCCTGCTAATCCTGCGGGGATTACGCTGGGATTTTCTAACGGAGTATCAGGGATATTATACTTTTACTGTATAGGATGTATCCTGTTTTGACAATTTTTTTGTTGTTGATATTTGGATTGTATTTTGGGATTTTCATAAAAGTGGATCACTTAATCAAGCTTCGAGTAGCGCTGTGAAACATTAGTAGAAAGGCTAATAGAACTGTTGTCAGTGATTTAGTTGCACTATACTTGAAGTCAAAAGATTGGCTCGGAATTGACAGGCCAAGATCTACAAAAATTGTCTTGCCATAGAAAAAGAAGAAGTAGATGAATGTTAGATTATTTCTAAGAATTCTTTTCCTGTAGTATAAGCATAAATTTGTTCCTTTAAAATCATGAAACAACGTAATGAAACTCCTACGCTGGTTTGCAGCTCTTTAAACGGATCACAATCCCTACATAATTTTAATGGAAAAAATCCCACGGAAGTGTACGATCCTGACCTGACAAAGAGGTGTAGGATAACATCAGTAAGAGAAATTAAATACAAAATTTGTAGATATAACCTATTTTACTAATAATACATAATATTCTAAAAAAAAAATTCTTTAGAAGCGCTCTTTTTTAATAATTGGGAAAAGCTACATAAGTTTGTACCGCATACATTGAGAAAGGATATTTTTTATTATAAAATTTAAAACAAAATTGTTTAAATGTATAGGACACAAGAATATCCTGAACTAACCTTATTAATGAATAAGAAAAAAAGTAAACGACCTTCGATGGCTCGAAATTTATTTTATGATTTAAACTCGAAAACGTATCAAATTTTTGCCAAGCTGGATATATTTGCTTATGAAAAGATTTTTTTTTTTATTTGAGAATATTTATATAAGAACAAATTTCCAAAGAAAGAAGAAATCATGACCATTTGATATCGTCTGTAATGGCGTCTACGCTGTTTAAGTGCTGTTCAGCAGCTCCAAAGCAGCGTGTATGATTATGCTGAGGTTTTATGAAGCAATCTCCACCAGGTAAAATAGGATATTTGATTTAAACCCCTTGAAAAGAAAAGAATTTCAAAGCAAATAGTGACTGATTCATCTCAGAGGCAATAAATACCCTCTTAGAAGATGTCCAATTCTTCCTAATCCAATTTTATCTCAAACGGTTATTGGCCATTAGAGAAAAAAAGGTGATCCCAATTTGACGCTTCCTCGCATTAATCTCAACGCCTGCTTCTTTAAAACCCTCAACCCTCACACCTAAACTGTCCACACCAAAAAGAAAAAGGGGTATAAGATCAAGTGGCGCGATCGAGACGCGAAAGAAACACGGAAACCGATAAATCAGACAACCAAAAAAAAAAATACCCCGAAAGGAAACAAAGTGGAGACCCGGCTGGTCCGGGTTCCGAAACCACAACGGAACTTGTCGATTGTTTGCATTCCAAAGCGCCAGACAATGTAAACCATTTCAAAATTCCATCCCCCAATGGCATCCACCCTGCGCTTCAATTCATCGTTACGGTGAGAAGAAATGGGTTTTCCCCCCTTCGGTTTCTTTTTCTTCCTCTTCTTCTCACCCTTGTTCCTTCGTGATCGGTTCAAAAAATAAATGATCATGTAGTAAAAAAAAAACATTCCATTAATGTAAACAATTCTACCCTCTGTCGAATGGCGTAAGGCAGGGTTGAAGTGGTGTTGCCTGAAGATGCTACTCGTCACCGATGGCCTTCGAGTGCTAGTTTTGAGGCGAGATGCACCACGTTTGGAGAATTCCTCCTCCTCTTTATTTCTTTCTCTCTCTCTATACGATGTCCACACGGACACGGAAGTGTCGTTCGGGGGAGGTATAATTGGGGCTGATTATAAATACATTTTATCCATTCGAGCGAGCTACGAGAACCTGATGATGGTCGTCAATTAATCATAATTTTGTTCATCTTCTGTAATTTCGTTACAGTGGTGGTAGCCGTGAAGTGCAGCAGCAGGATCGTCAGGTAGCGATCAACAGGAAGCGATCGGCATCTTCCTTCCATGCGTTGACCTCAAACGCGTTGACCGGTGATGGGAGTTCGAGAAGTTCCAGAGTAGCTGCTGCTGCTTCAGATCGCACCACGAAGCAGCAGCAATCTGTCAACCCTCGCAGCAAGAACTACTTCGAGGAGCTGTTGAATAACTACAAAAGTAGCTCTCCCTACTACAAGGAGCTGCACCAGGCGCGAAGCCCTCAAACGAAAGCGCTGCCACCGGGCAAAAGAAATCAGCGAAGTTCTGCCGAAGTGTTCAGGAGTGTTTCGAAAGCGAAAGCACCACCGGCGGCGACCGACGGTGACCTCGACTATCTCTATGACGACGAGACGGATGACAGCGTGCAAAACGATGCTCCAGCTGGCGGCGCAATGTCTACGAGTACTCCAAGCACAACTACCACGACTACCACGACGTCTACAACCACTGCCAGAAGCATCGAGTCTTCGGTCGATTCCGACGAATCGAGCGCGAACGAATCGAACGATGGGACATCGGAGGCGGACACCAGCTACAGCTCGTACTATCAGAAAGCGTACGCAATGCACTCGAATCCGCGTCGAAACGGCAACAATCGGTACAACAGCATCGGCACAAGGCCACAGTCACCCGTGCAGCAACAGCAGCATCAGTCGCACACCAAGCGACTCCTCCACAGCGATAGGATTGATCCGGCCCAACAAGTGGTAAGTCACCGACAACTTCAACCCGTTACCTGAGCACACGTGACATTAGTGGTGGGTTAGTTTTAAGCATCGGTTTGCATGAAATATTAGCGGACACGCTTCAAAAGCATACCTCGTACCGGTGCCCCTCGTAAAATGATTATTTCCCGTGCAAGTGCTTTACGAGTGCGGACAAGTTTTACGACTTTCCAACCATGGAGACGGGAACTAGGAGCGCATGAGGTTTTGAGTGTACATTCTCTCGCGGCCGACGACGACGAGCCACAAGGAAACTGTGGTGTGGCGTAACGATAAACATAAATCCTTTCCAACTTCCACAACGCACTCTCTGACACCCTCCACCACAACACGGTGGGGGTTTTTCGAAGATCTTCAAGATGACAAGATTGCGTCTCAGTGCTGGACGAGTTTCGGTAAAATCTTGCATCTTTGGTGGCGCCGATTTTTTGGCGAGCGCTTCTAATGAAAGTAGTTCACACGGCGGACCGTCGGTAGACGCGTCTGGAAGTCGTTTGGTAGAATTAACGAGGATTCCTAATATACACGCTCGAAATTCTTCTCCTGCCTGCCGGGGGACCTTTACGCCGCGATTAGCTCATCGCTGTAAATATTTGTGCGAGCGAGCTTCTTTGCAGTTCTGTCTGTTTGTTAGTTATTAGAGCTCAGGGCAGAGTAGGCCACGATTAACAACCGTTTGACGTTTGGGAAGTCGTTTGAAGTGCTTGGCGAAAATTGCCCATCAAAGTAGGCAAACACTTTGAAAGACATTATTGATACTTTTTCACCAACGGTCCTTTGGCTTCTGGTAGCCGGGTGTGCGTCCGGAGATTGGACTGTTTGTTTGCAGTTTGAGGAAATTATTGAAGGAAAAGTCAAAAGGACGAGATCACGGGAACGAATGGTGCTTTTTAATCTAAAAACTTTGTCTCAAGCCCTGGACGGAGACGGTGGTGAGGTAGCATTCCCGGTCAGACATTCCGGAGTCCATTTCCGAGCGGGCAAAGTTCATAGTGGGCGCGTGTGAGTGGGCCCTGGTTGGTTGCCTGCTGGGGCAATGAAGATGGTCACCGGGTATCAACAGCTAACACAAGAAGCATTCGATATTAATGCTGTTGGTGTTCAGAGTTGAGGAAACTTAATTAAAAAGAAATTCAATCAACTAACATACCACTCGCGCTGCGGAATCGATAGGGTATCGTGGGGCTAAGGTGCGAAAAAGGTCCCAGAACCGAGGATTTTTTTTTGGGTTTGGAGGATTTTTAAGTGAACTGGATTTTTGAGATGATAGAGACAATTTTTTTTATATTTAGCAAAATTGAATTTGTAACAGTCAACACATGCAGTTTTGACAATACGGCGTCAAGCCGTCATCCAAAAAATATAAATAAATAAATATTTAGCAAAAATATACGCTATATAATCCAAACCGTTTTTTGATTAAAATAATTTAATTTGATTATTTTAATCCCTACCCTGTATTATTTTACTATAAACTAAATTCAATTAATTGATGCATTAAATTGTGGGATTTAAAATTCTTTTAGCGTGAATCTAGATCCGGATAGGATTTAATCCCCAGTTTTAACGTGTGAAAGACGGCGCCACTATTGACTTGCCCGATGGACCTCCCCAACATTTCTTAATTTAGTTGTAACAAACAACCAAATATATATTTTATTTTGGGTTTAGTATTGTTTATTATTGTTGGATTTTAGTTAAGTTAAAAATATTTTAAAGTTTGCTTAATGCTAAATATATTACAAGAGATTACTAATCAGATGAAGACCCACATAACTCTCAATTTAAAATCTCGCTTTTGTGCAAGTTGAATTCCTGCAAAAAAAATAATTATTATAAAATGTTCTACAAGACGCTATGCACCACACGTGAGTTTTATTCCCTTGCGCTAATGATAAATTTATAAAAAATATTCAACTAAGTACTTGGCACCTTAAATTGGCCCCACCGTACACTATATCCGATACCTCCAAAATGGTCCTATAAGCAGGCTCCATCGCTCTACCTGTGCGTCTCTATGTGTGTGTGTCGGTGGATCCTTCGACTACAGGTGGCATTCCATCGCATTGAAAGCAGATATCCCGACGGCATCCGACGCGATTAGTGGAGGCAACAGGAAAGGACGTAGTATATTTTGGGCTGAAAATAGTCCCCCAACCACTCCTTCAAGGTTACGGACATTCGAGGCGTTCGACCATCTGGAGGTAATGGAAATTTCCATGCTCCAAAATTCCAGCTGGGAATCACCGGGCAACGGTGAGCAGAAGCCACACAGAAGGTGGTGGTGGTGGTTCGTAATTTCTTCAACCTACCAGCGCACGGATGCTGTAGTACATCCTGCCTTCCGATGCGGAAAATCAACCATTATCCATGGTTCATGCATCCGCTACCTCACCGGGACGGGAGACGTCCATTGAAGGTTAGGCTCTCCAACAACAAAAAAATGGAAGGAAAGCAGGATCTCTAATTTGATTGTAAATTATGGATAACCGAACGCGCTCGGGTCGGTGCTGGTTTTGTCCGCATGTAAAATTTATCGACAACACACACACACGCGCGCTTACGATTCTGGATACATTTAAGAATCAAGAGTTCCTGGGCTTTTCCTTGCCCCAAGTCGCCAAAGCTTCCAATCATCTTAACCTTAAGGATACCGTACCCAAGGACACAGGGATCATTTTAACCCCGGGTACGGGCGGCGGCAAGCATCTTCTCCTTACGGGTTGTTACAGGTATTTTATGACGCGAGTACACGCGCCATTTGCCCATCATCTCCAGCTTTCGACCGGGTGGTTTCGGTAGGAATGGGCAGGAAATTTGTACATTCTCCACACGCGTGCCTTCCTTGCAGTAGAATATAAAGAAATCATTGCATGAAATAAAGATGAGACCCCAGCTCGAGCCACGGAGTTCCAGCAAGCTCATAGTGCAGCAGCAGCAGGCATCTGCCCATTGGTTGTTACCATGGAGGTTGCCGAGGGCCATCGTTTCCATGGTTGCCTGAGGTAAGAAATTTTGACGTAATCTTCAACAAAAAAAAAAAAAAACTGAAAACCTAACCAATTCTCTCCCCGGGAACCTTTGTCTGACGTCTGACGGGGGAGAGGTCAATGGAATTGCCGATGCCGTTTGCCGTGCAACTCCCCAAGAGTTAAGGGAGTCCGGTCCTGTCTTTCGAGTGGGGAGCACCAACGTAAACAACGAAAACCATTCATGAAATATTTATTAAAAAGAAAATTGTATACCCTTCCCGACTTCGTCGTACATACAGACGACCCTTACCATTCCCACTCCGAACTCCATTTTGTGTGAGGTTTTCGTGATAAAAGCTACTGTGGGGCATCATTCAGCTCGGCGGGGTTGTTGCTTCTTCAATGAAGTTGCTGCCGGGACACGACTGCCATTCATTCGGGTAGGACCAGACGGACTCCGCCGGTACAGTACAACCCGTATAACAATAAAAGCTCTGTTTTGTATAAAGAATGAACCACAAACAACTCCGGTCCCATTCACAAAAGAGGAAAGGGTGAAAATTTCAGGTTCACTTACTAATGTTTGCGAGACCGGGTATGAGGCAAAAGAGTTGCTACAACGGAGAGCAACCTACGCCGACTATCGTAGGGCATGGTTTTGTTGGGTTGAGTTGATGGTTGAGTAGAAAAAAAAAAAAAACTTCAAGCCATCCCATTCACGAGTTTATTTTTACATTCCAGCAACATGTCTCCAACGATTACTGTAACGGGCCTAACCTCAGGATCGGCACAGTATGACTCCGCCGTGACTACCACCATACTCTGATGACTTCCTGCCGAACGGTGTGTCAAAACATCGATGTACAAAATATATAAGTTTTCCCCAGTTCGCTCACAAACTTCACGGTTCAATTTCGATCCTTATCGTTCACGTTGTTTTTCCCTCTTAACACGTACCCGGTTCATCGCTTTGCTGCGAGCGATCGCCCGCATAGTGGACCGCTTCATACGGCCAGACATCCCGGTGCAGGTTGGACATCGGCGCCGTCTCAACGGTGTGTAGAACGCAATCTTCACGTACGGTAGCTTCTGTTCGTCGGACATACGACGCCACTGTTCCGCACCCTGGCGGACAATGTCCACCGCCGACAGGTGACAATTTTTGCGCCGATAATCGCGCAAAAAGTTCAGGTACGGATTGCGTGTGGTTTTCCCCGGTCGACACATCATCGATCCGGTGCCTCCGCGTGCTGTTGACGTTTCGCCCGACTGTTGTGCCATCGCTGCTTGCTTGAGCCGTTTGTTGGATGCTGCCGGGCGGTTTAAGTCGGTGTGGACAAAATTTTGAACTCGTGCAGATAACAAAACGAAACCCTTCAGAAACTGGTAGTAGCAGGAAAAAATGCAAGACATCTACTGTTTGCGGTGTCTGTTGTGCTTGTACGACGATGGTTGCTGGGATGGGATTTGGACTTTGCCAGTCACCGACGATCTCCAATAGTTGTGAGAAGAATTGTTTGCTCATCCAGCAAACGATTGCTTGGACCCGGCAAATAAGGGTGAGCTTGGGCGAGTGTGTTGGACAATTTAAAATGTATACCCTGGTTAAAAAATGCACGAGCTGAAGATTGAATTCGAACCCCGATGCTGTGTGTGTGTGTGCATGTTTGATGTGTACGCCGACCTGGAATAAATCTAATCTAATCCGGTGTAAATGGTTTTCGATGATGAAGATTGTGTTGCAGAAATTCGATTTCGAGATCCCCAGTGGCATTTAACTCTCGCAAACATGGATTATAAACGGGCACAACGTCCAACAAGCTCACGATGGATCACAACTGTGCAGCGCTCACGTGTGCAGAATGGGGGGGTCGGTGAAATAAATTTAAATAATTAATTCCGATACACACCGTACGAATGGTGCGAGAATTGTTTCACCGGTTTTATGACGAACGATCCTTGGAATGGAAAGGAGAATTGCGCGAAACCGTTATCCAGAACTAGCCGTGAGTGTGCATGGATGGATGAAATCATCGGCAAGATGTCAACCAAGACAGCAGGTTTATCTACAGCTCCAGTGCTTCATGGCTCGTTTACTTGGAAGCCGTACCATAAGCTTGGCAGAGTTATGATCCATACCCGCAAGCAGTCGTCAATGGATTGTGGTCGATTAGTAATTTATGGTTCATCACCATTGCGCGGCACCGTGAATCTGTGTGGCGATCGAATGGGGGGAGAATGCGGAGTTGGTAGAGTTGGTGGAACTCTTTGGCGTGCGCGACTCCGCCAAAGTCCATTTGTCATGTGCGATGGTCAGATAAGTTGGGGGATGCTCAGTAGATGAAGAGTGAATCCCATCCATTCTGCGGCCAGGGATGGGCAAGTAGCGAGTGAGTTAGTATTTTATATCGCACCACAATGTAATTAATTAACGGCGGGCAATCAATCACGTTTGATGAATGGGCCTGTTCGATGACTAGTTACGAGAACTTAAGATTCTAAGGGATCTATTTAGAGGAAAAAATGTATGGTTAGAAAAAGGTACCAGTCACAAAAAATTTCTTTATCAAAATAAAATTAAAATGAACCGAGCAGGCCCGGGATAAGGAGGAAATGCCTTGGTAATTTTTTGTGAAATTTTGTTTTTTTGGCATTTGTATTTCATCAGCACATGCGGTGCTGACTATACGGCTTCAAGCCGTCATAATAAATAAATAATAATAAAATTAAATTAAAGCAATGCGCTATTTTCACTGACGCAGTTTAAATAACATTTTGATTATTTTAGTGATGGGGATAAAATCTAAGCCAGAGCTTTCAGTTGATAATACTGTACAGTGAACTGTGAAACAGATTTTGAACACAGAGATTCAAAAACCAGCATATTTTGACAATATGGCCCCCCGTTCAAAAAAAAAAAAAAAGAGCGTTTTGGATATTCTCTTAGCTTTTCCCAAAAATGTTTTAAAGATAATGTTCGTCGAAAAAAGTTTGTGGGATAAATTACCTTCTGATGTATTAGGACAAACGTTTGACTTCGTTTATACCCTCAACATATTTTATACCATTGTTACCCAAATCTAATTACGCAAGTAATATTTTTCATTCCAGTATAATTTATACAAAAATGCTCAAATTATTTAAAAAATATTATTATAGCAGACGCTTAAAATTTGATAACTCTTTCGAAACCTGGCACCTTTTCTAATGATCTTTTGATTTCATGTCTTAAACGCATTCGCCCAAAATGATGAGAACCAGTACATAAAAAAATGTAACTTTTTGTATTGCATTTGAATTAAAAGGAGTTTGACTATAATTTTTGATACACTAAAAAATATAAAAAATGCTTTCGTTTTTTTTTTAAATCAGGTCTTATCGTATTAAAAGTGCATCGTTTTATGCATCGGAATATTAATCCTTTCTATATGCACTGCATTAAGATTAATCTGTCACGACTCCTTTTTGCGATTAGACTCTTGAAAAGCCATATTAGACCTGTCTCACTGCAATAATTACAATACATTAAAATTATGCCCATGCAAAATCTGCATAAATTTGCTTCTTTCCCCCCTTTTTTTACAAGTATATCCTTTTTCTTCTCCAAAACAAACGTACTCGAAAAAAAAACACTAACTTGCCAACCCCTGACATAGACGACGGGTTGTCTGTTTTGCATACGCGTACTGTGGTGGAAAAACAGTACCCAACCAGAGCCCATACACGCCATCTCGTCCACAAAGCTTCATAAATAAAATATGCACACAGTACCGCATGGTAAGATGGTTTCTGGGCCCCCGTCCCAACCAACTAAGAGGGCTAAGATCTCTAGCCAAGACACACATGAGTCACCTTAATCGCATCACCTCGCTCGCGCGCGTCTGCACGTCTTGCAGCAGGAGACGGCACTTGCTTGAGTAATTGCTGTCCATGTGGATGCAATGCCCTACCGGTGGTGCGGAAAAACTAGACGGCTCGATCAGGCCAAAAGCTCTCACCGTGCACGTTAATCCGCGCTCGCTATTAGCATACCACACGTAAATAACGTATTAAATTCAATTATCCCGCCTCGTTGAGCACAGCACTGTAAATTGTTGTTTCTGGAGCAGGGTTCCGTAGTTTCCTGTTGGGTCGATTTTTTTGCTGTCCAACATTCAAACACACACACACACTTAATATGAAGTCCTGCCAGGCGCGGACGGACACGGAACTTTAGGAAGACATCACGGGGACACGGGGCCCGGCCCCAAAACCCGTCCATTCTAATCCTGTGGCGTTTCGCTAATGATGCAGCACATGCTACGGCCGTCGGGTTCCCGGTGTGCGCTTAATGCATGATGCATGAGCCAAAACTACCATGGCCCTGTCGACATTATTATGCTCTCTGTTTGCCAAAGCAACCGGTTCTGGCTGGCTGGCTGGCTGGCGATGCTTCCTAAGCAAAAGGTATCATTTTTCTTCCTTGTGGCCCCCGCTGTACGCTGATTAGAGTGACGCCGTGTCGAGGAGGGTCCTCAGTGCGAAAGATATTAATTATGATGACAATAATTCCACCGTGCGCGGGGGGATCGACTTGGAATGCCTCGTGGAGTGTGCAACATACTAGCGCGAGCAGTGGTCGGAAGATCACAAAAGGCCACAGCGGGAGACTGTTTTTATTTTCTTGTTTAGCATTCTGGATTAAGCGTTAAGCTTCTTACCTTACCAGAACCCGTCCATCGTAAAGGCTGGTCGCAAGAAGAATCCTGGAATTGGGTTCATCTTCGTCTGCGCTTCCCGAGTCATTTGCAAAAGGAATTTCGCTCCATTGACACTTCTTTTACATAATCGATGTTGACGGGGTGGTGTGGCCCCGTCTTATTGTTTTACGGCGAACCTTACCCCGTGCAATGATCCGTGGCCGCCCACACAGGACGGTCGTTGCTGCTGGCACAAACAACCGAATCCGACGTAAAGCTCCTCCAGCTTCTTTTTGAAGGCCCTCCACCCGGTTTCCTCGGAAACGGATGATTGGCGGTTTTTCCGTGTGGGAGAATGGCCCTAAGAAGCAGGGCGCGTTGCCATTTTAAAGGAGTGGAAATCATTAAAAACTCCCATCACCTCAGTGCGCCCGTCGCGCGACTACAGTGCGACAAAGCGATCGTAATAAAAGATAAACCATATACAGTAAATATTAATGAGCGAGGCGTACTGCCGCCGTACGGCCTTTAAAATGACAACAAGTCGCGAATTTCTTCCTCGCCTGGTTTCAAGGGAACTCTCGCTCTCTCTCTTCGGTTCGGAGCAAATAATAATGAATTTTTAATTGAAATCTTTATTGACGCTCGATGTACATCGCGAAGGTGGCTGGCTAAATGGTGGCGAAGGGAGTTCAGTTGCTTTCCCTAGACGCGAGCAGGAGGCGAAGTTCGTGTGGCAATCTGTCAAGGAAATGATTGTGTAGGGGAACAGGGGGCAATAAGCAAGCTTTTAACATTTCAAAGGAAAAAAGAGTATCCAATACAAAAAAAAAAATCGACACGCGTGTCATGTAAAGTGAGTTTAAGTAATAATCAAATTATCCTCACAATAGTAAGACTTTAAAAGGCAATGCTATTGTAATGTCTTGTTTAAGGAGCTTTGTGTGTTTTTTATGTTTTCTTTGGAGGTTCTCTTTATAGGTGGTATAGAGGTTTGAAGGTCTCGTTTTATTCCTTACCGATAGCATGCGAGACACCTTGAATGACCATTACAGTTTTATGACAGGGAATGTTTCAAGAAATAAAACCCTTAATGTCTATTTTTATGAACATCAACAATACAGGGAGTTTTTGAACAATCAATCAGGAAAAAAAATATTACCATACATTCTTCATTGTTCGCATTCACGCTGCAAGATCTATTGACGCTTAAACAAAGTGTATAAAATATGGAACAACATGTTTTCCCTTTTTTTTGCATTTTAAAACTTTATTTAATTAAGAAGGAAGATTTTTTTTGGTGACCATTTTTTTATCACCTTTACTTACAGAATATCTCAGAGTTTTCGTAAGCTTGTCCAGCTAGTTTTGCTTTTGTTCCGAGGATTTTTAAAAATTTCCCATACATTCTTACCTACTTACGTGAAACTTATCGTTCAACGAGCTTTTAGGTAGAACTTGAAGAATTTTCGTCTCAAAAAAATGTTTTCTGACAAGAAAATAGTTCTGTTTACATCTAGTATCACTGTTAACCGGAAATTTCTTACCAAAAATTAAGTTCCTAGTGATTAATTACTTTGAGCTCTTTTATTTAATTTTCAATGTTATGTTAGCTATTTAAACTAAACGCAATTGAGCCCCGAAAGGACTCATCTTTGCCCCACATTCCTCTATTATATTTTTCATCGCAAATACGGTCCTTTTCATTGCTTTCAACGAGCTCCGAACGAAGCTCCGGATCAAAAACAACCCTCGCCCTCCTGGTAAGCTTATGAAGCGTTGGTGGTAAACTTTGGTAGCAACGCCTTAGCAACACAACCCCACTGGCTACTTGTGATCCGCCGCCACATTTAGCCAAAACACTTTAATGATTCGAATTGATTGATTTCGAGTTCGCTAACGAAGTGATGATGGTTTGGCGTGGCACTGTCAAGCCCCGATTGATTGTACGCAGATCTTGAGCGGGTCCACCCCCCCCCCCCTCCCCCATCAATCCGTGTTGAGTTGTTTGCGTATGCTGATGAGACGACGAGGGCCCGCTATAAACGGGTCCAATATAAAAGGGGAAGGAGGTTCGGGTTTTTCACGCCTGATTAATTGCGATTGTGAAGCCTTTCTCGTGGTGGCAATATTCTTCAATTTTCACCGGGAAACAACCCTCAACCCCATTGTAAAGCCCGGGGAGCCATTTCCCCGGCCAGAATGGTGGATGGGTGGAGATCCGTTGACAAACTTGTTGAGCATCATCGCACGAGCACTAACTTTTCCCCCGACGAATGACAAACTGTTTGTTTACGGCGCCGTGAACGGTTTTAACGGTAGCGCAATCAAACACGCCGTTGGGCTAGAAGGTAACCCCAATTTGTATTGAAAGACGAAGTTCGTGGACCATGCCTTCACGTGTGATGCTTACCACCGCCTATCATCAAGTTCGAGATCGAGCGTTGGTGTTATTATGGGACCTCAGTTTTTGGGGAAGGTTATTTACGAGATTCCGGGAGTTTATGTCACACATCCGACCGACCAACGATGGGGACAAATTCTGACTAACGTTTTGTTGTTTTCGTTGCGTCTCGACAACTCGTGAGAGATCTAAAGGAAGAACGCCATACAGAAACAAAAAACCTGGGGACCAAGGAACCAAACGAATATTGACAACAATTTGGCGCACGTAGGCGGGCACGATTCTCGTAATCTCGCGCTTGTGTGTGTGTGTGTGTGTGATCCTTCCGTTTTACGTGGGACGCCAAGATGGATTGTGTTACGTTGCCGTCGTTGCGTTTTCGGAATTTATTTGTGTGCCTTATGCTAACGCTCCTTGGAGCGATTTGTTCGAAATTCCTCCTCAACCTGCGTTTGATGTGCTCCGAGTGCGCTCGGGTTTATTGATGAGCCGATGATGCCGTCTTTGCAGCATATTTATTTGCATCGGCACGACAACAGCCTGCCCGACCAGCTTATAGCTTAGGCATCAGGATGAGTAACAGTGATCGCTAATGAACGTTTTCCCAGCAGCAGCGGTGGAGCAGAGTGAAGATTATGAAGATGGATTATTGTGTCATTCTGGCACAGTCTGAGGTGCTGAACGATTAACTGATGAGTGCAATTATTATTCATCCACCTTCGCGTTTGCGACTGTCAAAGGCCAGGGTAGGAAGACGATAATGTATGCAGTGTTATAATAAAAAAATGTCCACAAACATTGTATTTATCAAATCGAGATTTGTTATACGCTTCATTAATAAGCGGAGGCTCTAAAGAGGATGGAATTAATTTGCTATTTCGTTACTGTTTCCTTGATTCCTTGTGCGAATATTTCTTTTCCTCAACACGATCAACAATCAATTTCAAATTCGCAAACCATTTTGATTAATTCTTCCAATTATAGAGTTCGGAAAGAAGAGTTATAGAAATGATTTTCTTGGAGACATAACATGCCATAAAGAGTCTGAAATGAAACAATAAATGAGATAGACTGAACTTATTTGCAAGCTGTCTTCATAACGCCTAAAGATATGCAAAATACATGTTTTTAAGTAATTTTAACGATTTGAATGGTGTGAGACGTAGAGAGGCCACATCACATACACATATTGACCAATATCATTGAGTCTATATTTGATAAACCTTCTCTTCGTATTCCTCCTCCTCCTCTAATGCTCTTTCACGGTTTGCCCACATACAGCTGGTCCAATGTGTCATACTGACGACTGTCTTGTACACAGTTTATCCAGAGGTTTTGTAATGTTTTTTGTAGCATCCAGTTCAAGGTTTGAGGAGAGCGACAAGAGTGGATTTTTGTTGAAGAATAAGCGAAGGGCTATAGCATTTATCCCAGACATGCTTGAGGGACTCTAATAGGGTTAGTCCAGTAAACACGAGAACGAGAACTCTTAACTTTTTATGACCACGTTGCATCCATTGAAGTTTTTGGCTTTTTCGAAAGGCCAAAAGGTGGGTAGTCTTCTCAAATGTTGAGATCCTTAGGTTTGATATACTAATTCTGGTTTCCTGTGTAACAATATCCAGGACTTTTATTGCCCGATTAGTTGTTACTGTATTAAGGAGGCGAAGAGTTTCTCTTCAGGTCATCGAGTGTCTATTGACTGGTCCATTGAGCTAATAAGGATTCCCAAGTCGACTTCCAACAGTGACACGTGAAGGCAGAGAACAAAATACGCCTCAGCCTAGAACATGTCCACTCCGAGGCAAGAAAGTCAAAAGAAGAAGTCCTTTAAAGCAAACTAAAGCAAAGCAACCTGCCAAACCAAACTGATCATGGTCGATCGCCAGCGTCTGCGGATCTATTACAAGACCTTTTCTGGCGGACGCATCAGCACTATCTCTCCTCTATGCGGACAACCTAAACAGACTATAGTGGGACTTTCGGTGTCATTCTCATGGCATGACTAACCCACCAGAGTCTAGCGAGCCAGAGAAGCTGGTTGTACTGTGTTGTAGTGGTCAGTGGCCATTTTAGTATTCGGCGTGAGTAGAGTTAATTTAAGGAATCTGTTTTTATCCTTCCCCTGAATAATCTTTATTCTCCTTTTGCTTCAAGAGATGTCAAATGTCCTAAATTCCTTATCTTAACTAGCAACAACAAAAATCCATGACATGTGTCCGAGTAATCACGGCAACGAGTAAAATGCAACGATTTGCTATAAAATTCGACGGACATCAGTGTAATCCATCAAGTGAACGTTACTGAATCCCGTTCGAATCAAACTAAATTGTTTAATGGAAAAGTTGAGTTTTCCGGAATCAGTCAGCCCACCAAACAGGACATACTCGTACAAAAATAAGAACTAATGGGTTTTCTGCTATCTCTACCTCCAACGTGCTATAAAAAAAAATGAATCACGAAACAAAGCCATCGGTACAAATCACTCGAACGCCACACGCAACGACAACAACAACGGTGGGAATTAGTTTTCCATCCACATCCTAACTATCGGGCCCGCTTATCGGGTGTATCCACGCGGACACCTTCTTAGCCACCCATACGTTCCAGTCAGCATATACGGCCCTCTTCCCAGCAGGAAGGTCCGATGATTGGGAATGGTAGGATTTGTAAAATATTCATTGCACAGCGTCGAACGAATTGTTTATTGCACAAGCCATAAAAAGGATGTCACCCAGCACCTTCCCCTCACGGGACGCGAACCCGTTAGCTTCGAGGTGTTTGAAATATGGCACCTTTCTCCACCGTTTTGTCAGTCTCCCGTGTGGTAGTACACTACACTAGCGCTGTTGGCTGCGGAGGCCAGGCCACCAACCAGCAATAGTGTGTGTCTGGAGGTCATCACTGTCAGCAGCGGCGTGTATATGTTTTGCCCTCGATGGCGATAAATTATCCTACCACAGTGACATAGAGACACAGCCATACACTTGGGAGGGCACGCGATTGCCAGAATCGTAATGCAGCAGCAGCAGCCGGTAGAAGTCCGATAGGTGTCTGCGCTGCTGCATATTCGTGACCGTCGTTCGGTGGCGAGTTCCGTGAGCTAGGTTCTCCCTTGGTGGAGATGGGTTTTTTGTTGTTGTTGTTGTTGCCATCCCGCAGTGTCCGCAATCCGTGTGTGTTCTAATCGTGAATGCAAAAATGGCTCACGTACTCAAATATGAGCCACGGTCAGCCCGGAACGACATACCCGAGTCGTTTCGCGCTCCGTTCGTTCCATTCATATTTTACGCGATTTAACACATTCTGGCTACTCGGGCAGCAGCAACTCGGGGGGAGCAGTAGGAGCTGAAGCAGTAGAGAGAGAGAGAGAGTGTGGGACAACATGAAAAACATGTGTTTGGAATAAATTGTTCACATAGTATTGCTTCATCTAGGGGTTCGCGCTGGCTTGGATTTGGAATTCCACGCTGCGAGCTACGAGATTTGGGGATTAGCTCAAACCCAGATGGAAGATCATGGTGATCGACAAGAATTCCTATTGCACCACAGTGTAGGGTGTACCATATTGAATTGTTATGCGACACAAACGACACCATGGACACCAAGCCTCCAAGCACCAAGAACACAACATCGATAAAGATCTCTCTCCCGCTCTGGACGTGATCTAGTTTTTTGTTGAGGCATGGCGCGTGATCCTCTGATTGTCGTGTTACACCCAGCAAACCCCTAACTGACTCACATTCCAGCGTGGACATGAAGTTCATGAACGATGGATTATGCCGAGGTCATCCTTTGGGAAAACGGAAACAAGAAAAGGCCATTTATCTGTCAGAAGAATCGCTTCTTCTCTATTTGGAACATTAAGGTGCGGTACGTCAGGGATTTTTATTGCACCGACTCTTAAAGCTGCATCAGGTGGTGCATTAGGAACCCTTCCCTTTTGTGACCCGCTTTAGGGCTGTGAATCATACCATTTAACCTATCGTTTCCCATCGGTCTGTTCTTGCGTCATCCGCTCGCCAAGAACCATCGGTTGTTCCTTGTTGGCGCGTGCTTCCACAAAGCAGTCCCTCATCAACGTGGACGCATAAAGCAAATGCATCCCCTGCCCGGACGATGTGTTAATTTTGCATACTGAAATGTAAGCAGCAGTGAAAAACGACAATTAAACCCACTGTCGATCAACCGTTTAACACTTTGTGCAGCGAAGCACCGCCGTACGCCACAATTAGTTGATCCAATGATTAGCACTCGTGGCGAAAAACGGGGCGAAACGAAGCGATTAAGTGTCTACTAATGATTGCTGCTGTGTGTAGCACCCGTCGTCCGTCGATCGGCCGAGAGATGATCGATCGATCGAGCAGTGTTGGCCCGGCCGAATCGTGACGCCATTATTTGCTGATTCATAATTTAACCACGTGTGAACAGAATAAATAAACTACCGTTTAGCTGTTCGGGGACACACACACACACAATGTGGGGCGAAATTAATGGAGCCTTCTGATGTCTGCTTCTTCTTCGCTTACACACATACGGAGCAGAAGAGCGGCAGTGTGTAATTACTGCGGAATGTCCGCATCGCACCGGTAGCAGATATGATAATGAAGTACTAATGATACACTCGAAGCGCCCAGCAGCAACGGGCCCAGTTATTATTGGGGACCGTCGTTTCGATTGATTGAAAGCTTTAATCAAATCTACTACGAACGACTAGCACACTGACTCACAACCGGTAGCAGTTGTTGTTTACTCGCGTGGGGTCGCTTATAGTTCTGTTTGGGCGATAACAGAGATGCGATATGTATTTTTAGGGTTTGGCCTTGCTCAACCCTCAAGGGGACCTTGTGAGCCGGTGTTTTGAAGAAAACAACAAACTGATGATGAGTGTATTAGGAAGCACTGCATAAGCGGATTAAAGTCTTTAAAAATATTATCATATTAGGATAAAATGTTGGGGAAACCTTCAGAAATATTGTCATTGCATTCTACATTCTTCGTCCATTGACTCAGGAAATATTCAAAATTCACATAAAACGCGTATCATAACTTCTGGGATTTCACGAACTTCTGGGATGATTTTGATGCTCCACAAACTTCATTTGCTCATATTCTTCAAGGCCCTTCGTTGCCAAATACGATCACCAATTTCAATTATCCATCGTATTATTTCATGTTTTAGCACTAGTAGGCTATCATTACCTGTAGAATATCAGTGACTCGGACCCGCAAAGACCATCCACAAACTACGCTGCTTCTTCTTCCTTGGCACTAACAACCTCGAAAGGTCTCGCCCTGCCACCATTGCTGGCCCTTTCGACTTACGATGAGGTGGTTTGGATGGGATTTGAACCCCGATCCTACCGGGTGAAGACCGGCACTGTTGTCGCCTCGGCCACCGGACCGCTCCTAACTACGCTTAATAGAGGAGCTCGATCAAGTTGATTGGATTGGAACTCGTAGTATGTCATCGATCAATGGTCGAGGTAACACAACTCCTCTATAGGCTACCCATGGCTACCCCAGCGACATGGGATTAACAAATGATAAATGATTAAATGGACCCGTTTTGTGTTACAGATATATCTGCCTTATAGTTTCAAATCTAGTTCAATTCAAAGAAAGCTATTAATTATAATTCTAGTCGTGCTTTATCTAACATTTGTACCTTGTAAAGATACACCCTGGAATTAGATGTAATATGAAACTTGCGGTAAAGGTGGGTTGTGAGTAAAAGTGCACTTCAACTTTTTTCTACTTCAGAGTCCTTGAATATTCTGGTGATTGGCGTCCCAGTGGTAGACGAGACAGCGGTGCCGACCTTCACACGGCAAGACCTGGGTTCAAATCCCATTAATACCATTCCCCCGTAGTGAGGAACTGACTATCCAACCTCGTGGTATCCTTAAGTCTAGTAAGCCAGAAATGGTAGGCATGACCTAGACAAGACCTGACCAGAGACAGAGAGAGAGAGAGAGAGATAAAGATAGAGAGAGAGGGAGGCCTTGAATAACTTAGGAGACAAACTTAATTTCTCACATTTTCTCATCCTGCTTTTGACCTACTTCAACATATTAACATAGTAGGATCTAAAAACGCTTTACTAAGGGTAGGATATCCTCAGAACTGGGTTGTCTGGTGGTATTAGCAAAACGTAACCAACCCATCGAAACTCACTTTTACGCTGTATGCATGCTTATGTTCACCTATTTAATGCGTATTTTGTCAGTTATAGATACACTTTAACTCTGCTTCAGGTTTGATTGAATTTAGCCTCAAGAATTTTAAAATCATATGTTCCGCTTTCCAACTTTTGTTTCCAAGCGAGTGTATTGACAAAAGCAGCATAATAGTAGTTGACACTATGCGCGTTCCTTTCGACTTCCATTTCCAGTACAAGAGACATTCCCCTTTTTCCAATTATCACTTTCATTTACACCCACCAGGAACAAAGGCTTAACACCACTGGCAATAGAAACAAAACGAACGCAACAGACACTTTCGAGATTAATAGCACACACTACCGGCATGGGGTGGGTGGACGAAACCAGGCGGTCCCTTTTGTCGGCAACCCGAGCATTTAACTACGACGATGTGTAACAGGGGCACCTTTTCATTTGTTTCGTTGGACGACGAGATTGAAATCTGGTCCCGCGCCACGACAAGAGCCGAAAGGTGTGTGTCATATGGAAACGCGGAACATATCATATGTCCCGTGGTGGTGAGTTGGAGATAAAAACAAAAGAAATCCGTTTCACCCCTATTGTCAAACTCCATTTTTAAATCCCCTATTGCCCTATGCGACAGGTAACCCAGTCCCCCAGTTCTTTGGTTTCTACCGCACATCGATCAATATTCGTGCCGTAGGCAAAAGCGAGCGAGCGAGCGAGCGAGTGAATGGCCGTATTTTGACAGACGACGACCCTTTCTGTCCGCACGCCCTCGCGGAAGGGCTGAAGATTCGCTGTGAGTTGTGTTTGGGGGGGGGGGGCGCGCACCCATAAGTATGCAAATTGGATAATTCATAATAAACACTATGATTAGAAACGATTTTCACGCCACACGCCATTGCCTGCGCTTGCGCGTTTTTCCGCGCATGGGGAGTCCCACTCTGCACGCTTCATCGGCGCCGTACACACCGGTAGACACAACATCGTGAAGGTTTCGTGCCGTGAATTGCAGATCAGCGATGGTGGTTTCCAAGCGGGCAATGTGTTGTTCGGAAGTGTTTATTTCTTATGTATCTCTCGCCGATCGCCGTACGAACCGTGACGGCGACACGATCTTCCCAGGAAACCAACCCACTACCACCTTTTTGCCAAGTTTTTGAGGATTTTTTGGGGGGGAATTTTTTCCCCACTCTCCCATCGCGATCCGACATCTTAAAGATGTTTCTCGCCGGACACGAAATTACGGATGTTCAACAGCTGTCCAGTCGCCGAAATGGAAAGTAATTAATCATCCAACCTTTTTTTTCTTCTTCTGCTCCTAAATAACTGTCAGCCTCCGGAAGGGAGGATTAAGCTGAGGCGAGCAGGGATTAGATCAGCAGACCGCGAACATTCACTGCAACCACGAGCACGATCATTCTCGCTAGGGATCGAGTTCGATTGCGCAACATCGTGTCTGCCTGGTGATGGGAACTTTACTGTCCCCCTTTACTGAGGACAGACACTCTTGTGGGGGATTTTAAAACGCGCTAACGAGATGTTGAAAAATGACCCATCGATACATCAATCATACATCAGCTGGTTGCTCTTTAGCGCCACACCCGGTCGCACACACACAAACAACATACCAATTAAGTAATGGCAGCTACACTAAAGCTGGTGAGCTATCACCGTCTAACGACGTAATGGCCGCACTGACTCGTTAAGGTAACAAATTAAAACAACGGTGTCCCCACACAGTAGCGACGTTTTACGCTTACGAATCTGAGCGAATTCGTTGATGAAGTTGTCACAGGTTTTTAAGGTTCATTTGGTCCGTGCGCCGTACCAACCACATGTACGGGATGCGACTGGCAGCCATGTTGGTCATAAATCTTTGCCCACTGCAACGCACCCAGGGGAAGCAGAACCTCGTACGAGAACACACATCAAACAAGTGCTACATTTCATAACGCAAATAAACCGACCCATCGCCTAAGAGCCGAAGCCCGTGCGTGGAAAGGAGAGCACAGTTAAATAATTTACCATTTATCATTACAATGTTGCCGGCGGCGGCGAAGAACGGGAAGCTACGGCTGCTGCTGGTGCATATTTCGACCGGAGACTAGTAGACACCCAGGTACAGCCGAATCTGAATCGTTTATTTATGAATAGCGACGGTAGCGACATTTGCTGCGACCCTGACCCAGATGGTGCGTTGAAGACCGCATAGTTCCAAGAGCCGGGGAGTGGCCTTTGAGGAGGTGCTAGTTGGGTTTTAAGGGTTTGAAGGGCTGCCTAGAAACTTGGAGCTAGCTCGGATACTTATTTATGAATGATGTTCTTTGATTCCTGCTTTGAGCCCAACTGTTCCAAGCGGCTACCGGGCTTAAAGAACCAGTTCCATGGATTTGAATGTCTGAACACAGTTACACTGGCACTGTTTTTGGTCTAATCTTGACTTCCGTAAGCTCGACGTCAACATCATCGTGATATTAGCATATCTTTTGCTATTGATTGCCCTATCAACAATCTCCCCTGCTCCAACAGGTAAACGGTGCGTCGTCCCGCTGTGTCTTGCGATCTCCGGTGACGTGCTCATGTCACCGCAACGGCCGGTTGACAGCTGACATGACAAATAGTCCTTTCCGTCCATTCCAAAACTCTCCACAAACGGCTAGTGTGTCGCCGGTTTGCTGATGAAGTCAATGTTAATCTGTTGACAGATAAGACGAGGTATGACAGTAATTATCCGCACAAGAAGCACAAACACACACAACAACCACTCTCTATTACTGCGGCACGGCGGTTGTCCTGCGAGCAAAAAGACTGAATCGCGCTACACCAGTACACCAAGCAGCTAAGACCGGGTGGTCTCGTTGGTGCTCGTTGTCTTGTGTGCCGCTCACCGCTACGACGGCTCGGAATGCCGATGGGATATTTTAGATTTCCGCAAAACGTTGGTCGGTCGGGGGCTGGTAAATAGCCTTGCACTTGACATCATCATTGGCTTGTGGCTCCATTTTCCGGCCGCTTGTGCTTCATCGAGCGTAAAAGGAGCTGTGTCGCGTGGAAAATCCACCGGTAACTACCACCGACCGTCGCGACGAGTGGTTAGGATGTACAGCGATGGAAAATAGAAGGCTCCCCAAAAAAACACATCCTCCAAACCAGACATCATCTCGGCGAAACATCATCATCATCAACGTGGACTCGTTCACTCTCTAGTTCGCCTCCTACTGCCCGTACAAAAAATAAGGTCGCAGGTTCTCTCTAGGGTGGGGTGTAAGAGGACCGCGACCGAAAATATTTCGCACATACACATATTTTCCACCTGTGTTCCGGGTGCACCGGGGGCTCCACTGGGAGGCCAGTCTCTATATTTTGTCGCGAATTTCGTTTTTTAGTGCGCCGGTATTATTTGCATTCGCTCCCCGGCGTCGGTCGGTCTTGTTTTTCTTCCTTTGGACGACGAGACCCGATGGATTGGATGATGGATTTTTGCCAACAAACCTCAGAGACCTCAGCTCGACCCGTTGGTGCGGTAGAACGTCTAGCGCACCGCTATTTCGTTTCCTATGACAGGTGTCAGTAGTGGTGAAGTTGATGGCTGATGAAAATAGAGAAGCCGGGCAAATGAAGCAATGAATTTTCAGGCCGCATGGGACGTGCAGTTTTTTCTTGGTAAGGGAAAGGACCACCACGACTAGGCACATGTATTGTCTGGTAGAACAGACACACGTGAAAATTTGCGTTTTTTTAAATCTACTTCTGGCAAATAAATTCAAGCGAGATTCGTTTTACGACTGCTCGTGGAGGACAGAGATGTACGGCGCAGTTGTGAACCTTGTGAACTGAGGTCGTGTTTCCATAATGGTTTCATTCACAAATTTCGTACACCAAAATGTACGGAGTTTGGCAATAAAGGTTCGACGGCGGCTAATGATATTATGGATCGAGTCCAACTTGTAATGCTTCCATTGGAACCTTGAACCAGATACAATCCGGATGAGTGACAGAAAATCGTCATCATGGATCATTATAGTCTCCTCTTGACACAATGTCACTGTTAGTGGGTCACATTGAATTTGTTCAGTTTGAAATTCTGGATGGATGTCCGTAATATTGGATATCTAAAAGGGGTTCTTGTTAAAAATGTAGCCTAAAAGTATGCAATTTGAATTGCAATTTAAGATAATGTGTAAAAAGATCCGTTTCTGCAGGTCAACAATCTGCTAATGCAAAAATGATCTCCCATTCTTCATTTACTCGATCGATCTCTTCACTGAACAGTACAACAAAGCAGATCAACCCCCGCGTGCCTGCTGTGCAAAGCAACCCCAAGTCTGGTCGGGATTTATTGCTCCATTATTTTTCAATCGTCTCAACAAAGAAACGCACCCAAGATTAAGTAATAAAAACGAACCCTCCTGTATCCACCCGGCTGCCCGATCACCAAAGCACATGGGGGGGAAAATTACATGATTCATCACCATTTCTCACCCATTCGATTCAGCGCTGACCACCGGCGGCGACTGCACTCTAAAGTTAACACTTGCCTACCACTTGCACCAGAAGCATGCGCCGCCGGAAGTGGTCTCGTTCTGTTTCGGTTGCCCATCTGCAACCATGCTCCGGTTAATAATGATCGATAAGTTGCCGGTATGGACGGTGTGGTTACACACCAACGGGCGTAAATCGATTCGAGGGGTCTGGCGTTGCGGCGTGACTTTGATGCGTCCGAAGACTTCAAAGTGAAGGTATAGAGATCCCCCTTAAGCGATCGGGAATTACCATAATTTTCAACGGCTTCCCAGGATCGTGGGTAACGTAAGGCGACGATAAGCTTGTTGAGAGGTTGCTCTGGGCAACACTTGACCAACGGCGGCTACTTCCTTGTACTGCTCGATAAATCCCACTTAGGCACAGCGAGATCGAGGCGGATGATTGAGCTGATCATAGGAAGCATGATGAATTAATCCATCAATACCCTGGACAGGGGCAGGATCACAGGATGTATTTGTTTGCCAAACGTACCCTGCTTGGAAGTGGAAGTTTGAAGGAACCGTTCCTCGAAATTGGTACTGTGTTGGGTCACAACCCAGGGAGAAAAAGGGTCACAGCCAATCGAATGGCATGTCCGTTGTGTCTGCCCGTCTGTCTTTCCGAAAACGTATCGGATCGATTGATCCCCAGTGATGGTGAAGCTTTGGCAACAAATAGAAACAACTACTCGTCTCTTTAACCCTAAGGGCCTGATCGTGACTGTTCAGATGCTGTTTACCCCCTTTTTTCCCAGCAGCCCAGTGGAATGTGAATGGGATGCGTGCATACTATCCGGGTGCCCTTTTGTGGCCTAGGGTATAGTGCAGGGTTCGTCGGATGCCTCTGCTCCATCGCTCGATAACGGTACCACTTTCTCCGTGGCCAGAAACTCAACCGCTGTTGTGGCGCTCCTGATGATGATGAACTGCTGTCAATGGTTTAAAGTGGGCGCATGCAAAGTAACCACGTTATGCCATCGCTCCAAGGGGTCAATCGAATTGAATGTGGCCTTCGTTACCCTCTGCTGGCGTTGGTGCTGCGCGTGGTACTGATCAGCAAAAAGGCTGATGGCACCAGCAGCAGTAGTGGTTGAGCCCACTCTTCCCGGAGCGAGGGTGGCATAGAATTTGGAACGCTCGGAGCAGTTGTGCAGGTCACGCGATTATTCTAGTTGCCCTTTTTCTCCACTGGGATTAATTGTTGCCGCGAGCGCATCGTTTAATGACTTTATCATCTTGAGGTTGGGCTGGAGAAATTGACGGCACGCAAGCTTTCCAAGAACTCGTGGGCGAGCTTCTCAAATATTTTCTTTTCAAATCTCCTATTCAATCTGTGGAAGAATAATACAATTAGCCGTCTGATTTCATTTGTTGTAAATTTATATTGCTTTAAATACTCACCCAAAATTAGGGGACTTTTCAATAGCTCAATACCGTCTCCAGGATAATTGAACAACCATTTCGTGTGCCGTCCAATAGTTTCCTTTGCTTCAGAGTATCAAATTTCGTTTAACGATTGTACCACGTTTCTGGATGGGTGACCTCGTGTTAGAGATTTTGCAAAATTTATGCGATGCACGCCCACCGATATCGCTAAACGAAAATACCTCCCACCCGGAGGGCTCGCATAAGACGTGCAAGCGGAAACCCGCACCAGATGGAAGGCAAACGCAAGGCAGCTCTGCAGTACCCGGGCCAAAGGAAACGAGCTTTAGATGAGAATCGATATGGTTTACTTTGGAAATTTTCGGCGCTTGGATAAATCGATACCTCTGACGCTGCAGGGTGCGTTCAGCTAGCAATGTGCACGAAGAACTTCCCGCTTGTCCGATATCCCAATCCGGGGCCGGGGTGAAGCCCACAGTTGCGGTGTTTCAAGTACACGTTTTCCAGGCTCCACCTTCGTATGGGTAGTGGCCTTCTAAATGCAGGTTCTCGGGGTTTTTGTTTCTTGGTTAGAGTCCAAATCATTACAGCCACCGCCAGGTTCTAATGATTCCCAGGAAAAGTAATCAGACAGCGTGAATAATTCAAAAATCCATCTTCCGGCGCACGAGAGAACGCTCTCCAAACGCAATGCTGCCCTTTTGTTTTTGATGCTTAATCATTATTGCTCCGATTTCGATGTGCCGAGGGGCACCACCGGTCAAACCTTTTTTTCTTACCAACGTTTAAGCGCGGCAAGGATGATTTGTAGGAAATTAAGGATAACACACACATAATTTCAATCGCAGCCGCACCCGACCGACTCAACATCAAATTACGGCGGCTTCAAGTGAGACGAATGTGAGATGGGAAGAGAGCGAGAGAACGCAAGAAGCGTAGCAACCGTTACCAAGGTTATCGTTTTCAGGTATCGAACTTTCGATGGGTCCAGAAACCACGTCCAAGTTTGCGTGGCTAATGTCCTGCACACGAGACATCAGTCATCTCACATCAGTGCCTCTGTCAGGTCCTGCCCGAGTGCGTAACAAGTGTTTACAACGGACCAAGCAAGTCGTGGTGTGTGTCCAGAACCTGGCGGACGAAAAGCACCAAAGCAAGATGGATCGTCCGGGCAGGTCTTCCTCGCGGCAGCAGATGCAAGGTTCCGCCACCGGGTGTAATTATTAGCATTATTTGTTTTTTCCACCTTCGGCATACTTCGCTGCACACGATGAAGCTTTTGTTCACTGTTCATTCCAGAGGACCCGTAGGAGCAGGAACTAAGGAGGAAGAAAAAACGGTTACGGAGATAAATGCCTGTAAAAGCAGGGCGGCGCTCAAGGGAATTGTTGAGAGCAATTGAACCACTCCGGAGGCGAAGGTCGCAAAATGGCGGAAGGGCGTAAAGTGAAGAACCGTTTTCGGGACTTCACCACAGGACAGAACAGAGCGCACAAGAGCTTCAGGCAGGAAGATGGTTGGGCTTCCTGTGGTACGCCGAGGTTTTGCTAATTGGCCACTGGAAGTTCTGCTCTTTTTGGGTGATGCTTTTGGCGACCATGACACAGATACTCTACCTACAGGGGGCTAACGGTTCCTCGGCACGGTTCGGCAAATTGATCTTTGCACTTCCGACGGCCGATTAGCGTCAACGATTGGCATTAAACGGCTCACCCTTTTAACGAGACTGAAGAAGCCCAAAACACACAGAGGAAAGAAATTGGACATTTGGGATGTGAATGTGTTTGTCTTGGTACATTATATCTTCCTGCGTCATCCTGAGGATATCACCCCCAAGAAGAGAGATTTAATGGCCTCCCCATCGTTAGAGAGTTTGATGATCATAAACCTGTTGGTTGGTTAGGGAACCCTTTTAAACTCCCTTTCCAATCCCGTACGCCCTAAGCACTTGTGCTCGCTTGTTGGGTGGAGGTACTTTAAAAAGAGTCATCACTTTTATCGCCATCACTTTCACGGCAAACAGCGTGGTGATGCGTTTACATCTTTTGTACCTTGGAATGTTGGAGTTTTATTGGCAATATATGTTGGCACACACCTACGATCCCACTTCCTCTAAAGCGCTTCCGAGCAATTCCTGATGTGCAGATGTGCAACTCCTCGTCCAGAAATTTGATGCTTTTAAATAATTTATCAATTGACACACGTCGTTGACACTGGGCTGACACTGTTGCGGGTCGTAAACGAAGCAAATTCTAACATCATAACGAGCAGCCGATCGATTTTAAAGCCGTCGACCAGTTTTTTGGACGCATTCTTGGTGATGTCACCGTCGTCGTCGTGCCGACAAGATTGTATTAACGGTGACGAATTAGTGTCATCTTGTCACACACACACATTTGGGGGGAAACTAGACCATCTTCTGCAGTAATATGGGGCAATATTGCGGTTCACGTAACCTGTGCGTGTGCGTTCTATTTCGGGACGTTGAGGTTTTTATGGTGGTTCGACCTGATGGTGCGATATCTCTCTCTCTCTCTCTCTCTCTCGCTTTGGAGAAACCCCCCGGTGTCCCAGAACCTATGATTGGAATCTGTATGCCAAGTGTGTGCCAAAAAGAAGCATTTCACGTTGCTTTTAATTATCCACTACACTACTCTCCAAAACCAAAAACCCACCGCTATCGATCGATTGATCGTGTGTGGGGGCATCACAGATATATGTCGCTAACCTTGCACCTTGCCGGAATGAATGTCTGATGGTTTATAATCTTCCACCAAGGAAATCCAATCTCCGTCTTGTTGCGCGTGTCGCTCCGAGCCACAGCGTTCCACCAATACCCTTTTCCGCAGGGTATTAATAAGGCTTACGAACCACCAAACCGAACCGAACTCGACCCGACCCGTCCGCGGGCGTCTCGGAAGGCAGGGATTTCAAAATCGGAAAATCTACCCCCGGTCGTTCGCGTCTCGAGGGTGTCTGTCCAACCGACGAGTAGTGGGTTGGTCAATTCGATAAACATTTCAATCTCATCATCTCATCTCGGCTCTCGTACATCTCTCGCAGGACTCCTCTTCGAGAGATGAAATCGATAAAAAGTAATCACTAAATCACCTGTCCATCATCATCGTCGTCAGCATCTGTGTGTCCTCGCCCAGACATATGCGCTGGGGGGAGTTATGTTTGCTTTTCATTCCTCCTCAATCCATTGCACGTTGAGATAGATCATCATCCTCTGCCAGCACGGTCCCCGCACTGTTCTCGTGTTACAAAACAGTAAATAATCTTGGCCACGTTACGCCACACGAAGACTTCACGTCCGTGTGGTGACTTTCGCTGATTGAGAAGTTTACTTACGCGGCACAACACAACACAAGCACATATACCATCCAGCTATCACAACACACTCCACCAGTTCCAGTGTAGCTCGGGCCAATCGTTTGACTCCCCGGCGTGATCTCACCTCGTCAGGGTGAAAAACTTTCCCAGACCTTTGGGCCCAGAACCCAGCCCAGCACCCAACCTTTATGGGGTGGAAAAGTTTGGTAGTCGTCTCGTTTCATTTTCCAATTTTTGAAGCCACATTTGAGAGCCATTTGGATGCGAGATCTAAGGCCGGATCTTGCCTATCTCCGGACGGACAGATGGCCCTCGTTTTGCCATTCCAAGCAAAGGCAGAAACCCACACATTTTCCTCCTCCATCTATGGTGGTTGGATTCTTGTTGTTCTCCCATTTGCTCAGCTCTTTGCTGTCGTATAACGACCAGCGGGTCGTCAGCATCCACCAACCACCAACGGCGTGTGAAAAACAATATCGAAATATTTCCAATAAAGGTGACTATTATCTCACCCGGGTAACACTCGCCGAAAAAAAGCGAAGAAGAACCAGGCCCTTTTCACTGACTGGTTGGTGGAAAAAGTTTTCCACGAATATTCTTCCATCGCGCTCGCTCTGCTCTTCATAAAAAGACTATTAAAGGGAAATGAAAGGTTAGGGAAAGCAAGCAGATGCCACCAGCTCAGTGGCGCTCTGGTTGCGAAATGTTAATTTCGCAGAAACTCAAACTTTTCCCACCATTTGCCGCGGCACACGCACTCATCTCGGAGCAAAGTAATATTAGTGTGAACTTACTTTAGCGTGACAATTTTGTCGAGCCAGGTAGGTGTAATTCCTTCTCGTTTTTGTTTTTTTTTTCTTTGCGTGCTGATTCTTGCAAGTACTTTTTGGGATTTAGTTTCTGTTTGTCTGTGGCGATTACTTGCTTGCTCGGTGGATAGCTGGTTCTTTTAAGCGCACCACTGAATGGGTTTTCTTTTTTAAGGGGGCTTTTTTCTTTTTTCGTAGATCTTAGGCGTTTGTTTCTTATTGGTAAAGTTGTAATGGGAAGATTTTAAAATTGTGAAACTTCAAATTAGAAGCAAAGAGAGTGGAAGGAAAAATATTTAAGGGACTTTAATGGACATTTTTGCTTTTGAAGAAATATCTTCTAAGCCAGGCATGTCAAACATACGGCCAGCGAGTCTTTTCAAGCTTCAACACGCAAAGGACTGTTGAAATAATCGACTACTGGGAATATTTCAGATGATTTTCAAGTACGCATGTATACTTCAACTTTACTATTCGATTACGTCCTAATTGTTGTAGCTACAAGGGGCAAATTATATTAGTAACTGCAAGTGTGTTATTCCAACTTCTTCTGGTTTTAAGCTCTGGAACATCAAGAAGTTTTGCATTACTGGTTCCCCTGTAAATTGATGGCTAGACCTACTTACGGGGAAACAGATTGGATTCGGAAAACAGAACCCACATTTTATCGATATTAGCCGCCGAGGCCTACTTCTAAATGAATAAATTAGCTTTCAAATAAAATTTTCGATATCAGGAAAAACCAACCCACACACAGCCGATCAGCAAGTCGCAAGGTCTTCTCAGAAACTCATTATTTGGCTGTGCATCTTGGGGTTGGCTAGCCATGATTCTCCTGGAAGATTAAGTCAACTCGACCCATTGCTCCAGAGTCTTGGGAAGTATGGCCTCTCAAACGCACACCATCACAAGGTCTGAAAATTTCATTTATTCAGCAAATTAAAACGAGCAAGCTAGGTTGATGGGTGCCGTCGGGTTTTCGTCAGAGCCGGGGTTCAAATCCCATCCGGACCGTTCCCCCGTAGTGAGGACTGACTATTCAACTACGTAGTATCATATTCAGTCCAGAAAGCCAGGCAAATTGCAGGCATGACCGAAGAGGTCGTTAGGCCAAAGAAGAGAGAGAAGCTTAGTGGATATCATATTTATACATGTTTATCCAGGCGGCCCTCGAAAGCTTTTTTGGCATTTAATTCAGCGAGACAAAATGTGTTTGACATCTCTGACCTAAGCAAAAATCTTGAGATAAGGTAATTTTTACCTAGTTTTAAAAGCAATTTGAAACCGATTTTTTTCTATTTCGTAGAGGATGATTGTATTTCTTAATCCATAACACGCTCAATTTGGGTTCACATCTCATCTTGGTTGTCTGTTATCAACAGAATCTATTTTTGAGCCATGCGTAAGGTAAACCACATGTAACCATCCATTACGCAAAAGGCTACACAGAAGAAGAAGAAGCACAGGAAAGTCTCAGACACCTTCACTAAAACTCCAATGTTCAAGGAACCGTTCAGCTACCTGGCTATTGAAAGTGGCTTAAAAAAGATCACTTTGTCATGTGGATTGCGTGATTGTTGGCGATTTGTCATACGAATACTTACATGTACGTATGCAAGTCTCGATGATAACTTTGCCTTTAGAGGTTTGCAATCGTTGTGGCGTAATGCGCCAAGGGATGTACAGCTTGGTATTCATAATAGCTTTGTTGTGACATTGGAAAAAAGGCTAATCAACATGTCCTTAATCCTTAGTAAAAATGCATATTATAGCATCGAGTTGCTATAAAGAAATGAAAAGTAATCCCTTAAAAAGAATTTAGTTTTTTTTTTAGTTAAACACTTGAGGTTGAAGAATTTTAGTTTTAACATGCTACAATTGCTGAGATGCTAGGGATGAACAAAACTTATGAATCTAATATTAGACAGTAAATACAGCATAAACAGAGAACATGCAACTGGAGTCACACTAGACACGAAGTTGCCCATATGGAACCACGCGAGAGCACGAGATAGACGGACCCGCTTGGTTTGCAAATGAATTTCCCAACCACACGCTTTGTGGTTCGTAGACGCAATGTGGACAAAGGCAAGCGGAAAGGGATCATTTGCCTGCGTGTGAAAATAATGACAAATCGGTACGTCCAATCCAACCGCAAGAGAAGTATGGTGAGTGGAGAGTGGTAGTTGGTGGACATTCCCCTTCGGTTGCTGGCGAAGTAGGGCACACACACAGCACCACAAAAACCACAAAACAGATGGAACGGAAGCGAACCACCGTCGTCTGGCTGCAGTCTGGCAGCCGGATGGTTCGTCGATCTCCACACAAACAGCGATCCAGCAAGATGCAAGATCAAGGTGTCCACTCCCCGCCATGTTCGTTGTTGTTTGTTTACCGAGCGGATTGAGCGGTGAGTGTAACGTACCGGCAGACATCGTTCATTGACACTTTTCTGCAGGAGCCTGCAAGAGTCTTCGTTCTTGTCTTGGTCCAAGAAATTGCAATCGACAAAAATATGCACTGCACGTAGAATCGATTCGATGGTCTAACGAACATCTCGAAAAACGGGAGGTTTAAGGGATGGCCCTAACCTTACACCCCCCTCCCCACCGGGGTTCAAACGCCACAGTGCAGGCAAGGTTAACCGGTGATCACACCAGAGCCCCAAAACAGCCCTGAGACCTCCCTCCTTGGTGGGTTTGGTACGATGAGTCAGCCACCATTTTTAGGTTGGTCTTCTGTTACCACCCTTGGTCGTTTGGCAGAGAAGACGATCGTGGCGCGCGTGGAATATTAATGCTGCACAAGAGCACCCATAAAGCCCGTAATATGTTTTACGACGCATCGCCGCAAGGGTCGACCGCGACGTCGATTGAACCAGGCGGACCTGGTGAAGTGTGTGTGTTCTGGTGCATCTTCCTTTTTTTTTGCTAGCCCTTTTGCCCTTCCTTACGCGACTGGGGAATGTACCGAGGGTGAAGAGTGCACTTTTTCACGAGTGTCTCTGTGTTGTGAGGATGTCCCAGCGCATCGTCAGTCAGGCCACCCAAATGGGAATGGGAGGCTATCTATTTGTGCGCGGGTTGCGCGTGACAAGTATGAGCAAAAACAAACGATAACGACTAATGATGGAGACAAAGCAGTGGATGAAAATATGAGTCGCACTCTCTCTCTCCGTGTAATATGTGCTGCATTATGACCTGGTCGGGGCCACGGCAATTGCTAGAAATTGCTAGCGGAAAACGGTGCAACGAGCTTCTGCGAATGCATTAGAATGTCCATTTGCGCGCTTGGTTGGTGATATGCGCTGGTGATGGCGAGTGTCGTAAAATGGTTACACTTTCCGGGCATTAACCAATCGCATCGCCGCCCGGGGTTGTATCGCTTGCCATCAAGGAAGTGTTGTGATGTTCTTGTCCGCGTCAGATCCCATTACACCCCAAGTGTTTGTGACTACTATTTGTGCTTTTTGTTGGCCACACGTCGTTCAGGAATAGAAGCTGTCCGGCGGTGTGTTAAAACTCACTTTAGCAGCATTTAAATCAATTCTCTCTGTCATCGGTAGAATGGGAGCACTTTCTTCGGATGGGAATGCCCCGACCATCCACAGCCAACATCAAGCAGTATCCTTCCGTCTCGGATGGGACGGCTCTTAATCCCTCTGCGGACACGGACGGATCGTTGGACAAGCTTTAACCGTAAGCAATAAAGCGCAAGTTTATTGCTGCCAGCGAAAGTATTGGGATCTATCTGAGGCAAAGTCTTGGCGGCACACAGCAGAAACACTCGGGCCGGAGGGGGGGTAGAAGATAGATAGTTGGTGACAATTTCGATGTAATATAGAGAAAAGTGGTTTAAGGTACAGTGGGGCACGAAAATAGATCATAAACGTATCATGTTTTTTTTTTGTACACGATTTGCTCCATTAATGAATTATCTCAACCTAGAGTACTGCCTGAATCAAGAAAATTTGACAAAATTGACAACTTTTTTTTCTTCATGATGGACAGACCGGCCGTTTTTGCTACAGTTGATAATTAATCGCGAAAGTACTACATCAGATCAATTAACAATGATAAGTAGAAAATTTGTATTCCAGCGTAACTACGATATGCTAAGTTATTGAAAAACTGCAAAAAATAGCTTATATGAATATGAATATCAAACATCTTACTTCTCTACAACCTCGAGCCTCTACAACCTCGAGAGGTTTTGGTCCGCCATTGCTAGCTTGCTTTATTTGATTTTACCCGTAGCTGGGATGGACATTTCAACGCGTCTTCCAAATATTATTGACACCATAAATGATAACCAATAGTACAAGCAACCTCGATTTGGTTTAACATTTTGGACTTGCTATTTGCATCTTACGAAAGCATTTAGACATCAATTTGAATTATAGATCAATAAAGAAAAGAAAAGCCACTACAGTAAAATTGTATACGGTTGATATCCTTATCTTCTTTCTTCCTTGGCACTACAACCTCGAGAGGTCTCAGCCTGCCATTTCTGGCTTTCTGTGACTTTATTTTACCCGTAGCAAAGTAGTCAACCTTGCGTACGGGGAGGCGGTCTGGATGGGATTTGAACCACGGCCCTGTCGTGTGAAGACCGGCGCCGTTATCGCCTCGACTACCGGACCGCTCCAATATCCTACCAGATACCGGACCGTTGATATCCTCAAAATATGTAGAAAACTGTAGAATCATTTCTGTTGTGAGGCTGATGGCACAGCTACGTCGTAAGGTATTATCGGTCAAAATTTCCGAACAAAAATGTTTGTTTCCATCTTACGACGGAAATTATAAGGCTTCAGTCAGTTTGCCGACAAATCCGATTGAGAATTTGAAAAACCGTACGATGGAACTGTGCCTAAGGTTTCATTAGGGGTAACCATGAAAAGTATTACGACGTTACAGATTTTCAATTTAGTTATCTTTGGTCCATAAATCATCATAAAGGCAAAAGATATAATAAAAACGTTTAATTCTTATTTCGGTTTTAGATTGCTTCGTGCTTCGATAAATTCTCGTAACGCCAATGTCATTAGAAAATGAGTTTGAATTGAAGTCAAGGGTTCAAAGTATTCGCAATATTTACCCTTTCAATGCTTTCAGAGTGATTGGCAATTCATTTCCCGTATTGAACTAATATTCAGACACATCCCTTTGCCCCAACATACTCTACACTTCTGCACTGGCCGGTTCGGTGCCGAACGGTGTCTCGTACGTATTTACGACCGATTTATTTAGTCTACCCAACATTGTGCCCCATTGTGGGCCAACTTCTTGACTTGGCTCGCTAATTTAATCCCCTAGACACGGTTAATCTTACCAGTTCTTTAGCACCCCGCTCCCAACGCCCGTCGCACCCGTGTCCAAACGTTTTCATCACCGCCTGCCTGGCTGATAAAGTTGGCCGCGGATTAAGTTGCACAGTAAAAAAAAAAGGACAAACACTTTCACCGGTGGTCGACCGCACGACGGCAACAAGCGTGGTAAAAGACATGCTAATTAGCAAACGCACAGCAGCAGCACCCGACGCAGGGTTCCCCGTTGTGTGGCAGGGTTTAGCGATTAAACGAAGCCTAAACGAGGCACTCTCGGAGCTCTCGCGGAAGCTGTTACAGGAAGAGATGAAACTACTTCTCGATAAGTAAAATCCATTGATTCTGAACGATCCGAGATGACATTTTCTTCCCCGCTTCAAGCGTGGGAATATTAAAGCCAATATCCATTTCAGCCCCGTCGCTGTGGGCCTTTCAAGATATTGGTGTCGAAAAACGATCAAATTTTGAAAGACGATACGAACTGGCAGCGATGGCCAGTGTTTCCCCCTTCGGGTGAAAGGATTTATTGGCATGGCTGCTACGAAACGAGAGTCGAATAATGCACCATCCTCCGACGTGTTATAAATATTTATGAGAATCACATCACAAACGTCGAATGATGCGGGCCGAGAAACCTGTCCGGGCCGAATGGAGCCCATTCAAACTCCACTATCTGCCGTAAAATGTGCATCCGATTGCTTGAATGAATTTGGACGGCACATCATACCATAATCAATGATTAATTGTTCACTGGATGATGTCAAACGTGGCGTGGCGTGGACCTATTTCCAACACCTGGTGGTCGTCAGATGTCCTCCGCCGGATGCACCTACCCCTTTCGCGTTTGCCTTGCGCTCCCGTGAAGGTGTGAGGTGAAAATGGTTACTAGATTAGCTTAATCTAAACATCCATTTAAGTGATTAGGGTCGTCCGAAGAAGGGTGGACGTGTCCGGATAAAGTTGTCGAAATTGGTTGCCTTTACTTGCGGAGAGGACTACACAACACTCGAATGATTTCCTACATGATTTACAACTTGTATCTTCTGTTTTATCTTCACTTGCAGAGCTACCCCGGCCGATACGAATCACTCACCGACTACAAGCAGGCCAACTTTGGCTCGAAAGACGCCGTAGAACGATCGTACAATGCGTACAACAACATCCACAGCGCACGGCGCGAAGCGATGAACCATCTCGATCGGATGCACACGGAAGGCAAATGTCAGGTGCCGCGTCCGAAAATCGTTCCCGCGTCAAACGATAGGACGAAGATCTTCACTCCCCACTGTACCATACTGCACCGGTGCGAGGACGATACCGGGTGCTGTATGCCTCCGCTAACGTGCGCACCCAAATCGACGACCGAGGTGAAGCTGTTCTTCTATGTGAGTAATGATACCTCCGTAAGTAGTGGAGCAAACAAACAACATCTCTTTCCCGCGTTTTGTTTGGTAACTCCGGCCGCAACTATTTGCGCTTCCAATGACGTTAATCCCCGTTTGCTGGTTTTGCGATCTACTCATGATTCTAGGTGAAAAACGTAGGACCACGACAGCAAAACACGGTAACAACGCTTACCTTCACCAACCACACCGAGTGCCATTGCGTACAGCTGGATCCGGTGCACTTCGGACAGTCGGCCAGCAGTAGACCACAGATACTGAGCTCGTTGGAGCAGAACGGTGCGGAAGGAAGCGGAGGCTCTAGTGGTGCTACTAGCAGGATCAGCAATAGCTGCACATGTCCGCGCCATTATAAGTCGGTCTTCGACAGCGAGTCGCACTGCTATTGTGACTGCCTGTCGAGCGATCGGGACTGCATTCGGTTTAAGGAGGGCTTTGAGAACTTTTCGATGGAAACGCGAAAGTAAGTTGTGGCTGAGGATATAAGCTCTACTGCACGAGATGTCAATTGTGGGTGAGATTTTCTTAGGAGGGTATTCCGGGAAAGATTTTACCAACTCTAATATCTTAGTTTAAGTAGATACAGTAGTTGCTATGATTTGTTCTTCAGAGTCCTTGATATCCCCACCAGCTCAATTTGACATCTGTGCCCTGGAGTCATTGTATTTAATTTAATGCTATCCTTTCCCACTTTTGTCCACAGATGCATCCGGAGTAAAAAGTGTAATGTCCCGCACTGTGAGTACGGCACGTACAACCGGCACGAGGGAAGATGTCCGAAGAAGAGCGACCGAATGAACGAACACTTTCCGCAGTATCGGTGAAGAGAGCCGCCGGTCTAAACTCCACCGAACCCATCCCGTCCAACCGGGGAACGGGTTCGGGCGAGGACAAACACGTGTCGCGGGCGTAAGAAGCTGGAGAGAGGGAGAGAGTCAATCATGTTCGTACAACGTTACCAAACCATTGGAGCTAAATTTTGTGCACATCCGTACTGGTATTACGCGGATCCCCGGTTCGCCGCCGGTAGCGTCGTGTGGGCAAGAAGATTTCAGTTTTTGTATTTCTAGACTAGACTCTGGAGAACGTCCGACTGTGCTCTGAGGAAGGGGAATCGTTTCCATCTAATTCGGGTGTTTGTGTTCCAGTGCAAACATTCCGAAAAAGAAAGGTGAAATTCTATTCCCGGCAGGTGTATTATTGGGACCCCGTCGCGGTGTCTCCGCCATGTTTAGCAAATATCCATAAGCCTAACCTTAGTTGCTCAATCACACCAGTTGTTCTTGCGATGGGAGGTGGGTGGGGGTGTTATCGACAATCTTGGAAGCACTTGCCGCACAGTAACGAGCAACTCCTTGCGTTATTTCGCTCGAAACAGATTCAATACACACAAACACACACACACAGGATTTCCGTGTACTGCCGGCAGCTTTGGAAAGGATTAGTGGGCGAATTCGGGAGCTACATATGGAGGACGTATATTAAATCGCATGCTAGGTAGTTTAGCGTTAGTAGCCGTGGACGTTTAGACGAGTATGTGTACATAGCCGGAAGCTGATTAGAAAACCCTTAGCGTGTAGCGAGAGGGAGAGCGAGCGAGAGTAGAGGAGAAAGTTATGTTCATCTTCCATTTTTTCTATTTAATCCCGTGCTCGTTAATGTTAATCTGTTCGTTAACCACACCAGAGAGTTCAGAGATCTATCGTCGTTTTGCCGTTGCTGTTTTACTGCTGGCCACCAACAGCTTCGCTACTTGTATCAACAAAACCATCGAGCTTATTCCAATCAAATGCCCTCCCTTAGACGCCATCTTCTGTCCAAGCCGCACCACGTGGCTATCAATTAGGCTATTCTGCACACAAAGAGCAAAACAAAAAAAGTCCCAATAGGCAAACAGAATACAGATGTAGGCGACATGGAACGTTCGAACAGGCGGCGGATGGTGTGTCACCACTGCATGGTACCCAACCCCCTGCGTTAAGCTTAGAATGGCTATTTAGACTAGAGCGAAAGAAACAACAAACTGCGAAAAGAACACGAGCGCTAGGGCCTTACGTTTTGCTGCTTCACACTACACATTAAGGATAGATGCTAGTCACTTAAGATTGATAGTATTACTACTCTTATACTTTACCACTACGTATCGTAAGGAAACGAATTGAATTCTACTCTGTCCATTACCGTGTCACCGGGTAGTAAATGCCGGTCGGCGTAACGATCAACATCAGCGCCAACATGCAAACAAGTTCATTAATCATACGCACCACACCCCGCCCAATCACGGCCAACCCCACAAAGCAGCTTGTGACACCATCGGGACGACTACCTATGTACGCTCTCACTAGGTTTTAAACTCGCCGAAGGGTCCGATTTCTTTAATGAGCTAATTTTTAAAATAAAAATAAATGAACAATTGGATCGCACTTCAAACCACAACACTTCGCCACCTGTGCGTGTCTTTCTCTTTTCGACTTCCTCTAGTCATTCAGCAGCAGAGCCGTATTGAACATGGCCCAGGCCTGTGCATCCTGTTGCTCACCAACGAGCAGTGGAAGAGTCAAAATAAATGCATCTTCACTTCGCTCCGGACTGTAAAATACGGGGCACTCGTAGTACGGCGAGCGTTCGGATATTTCTCCACTCTGTCCAGATCTTCGAACAGGACGAAAAGCGACCGGTGGCATCGGACAAGTCATCTCCAAAATGTCCGGTACGGTAAGTGTTTGCTTCTCCCAATCCCAACTACCATTCTCCAACTTCAATCCCCGTGCAATGAAACCGTCCTGTATCGGGATACGCTCCAACGGTTTGTTCGTGGTGTAGATCGTAAAATCCCACCGTAGCTCTTCGAACGGAATTCCGTATGCTTTAGCATGGAGCTTGATGGAAAAAATCGGAGGCAAAAAACTCAATTCCTCAACTTGCTACTCATTCTAATCAACCAAGAGGAAGAAAGTTTCCACCTACCTGCAGTACACCGCTGAGGAAACGGTTCGGATCGGTAAAGCGTCCCAACAGTATCTCCACCGGAAGTTGACCCGTTTCTGTCCACCGTCGAAAGTATTGGACGCGCTCCCGTAGCTGCAGTACCCAATCGGACAGTGACACACGAATCTCAACCGTGCGGGAGCTCGTTTCTGCTTCACCACCTTTGGCCCACCTTTCGGGCACCTTGTTTAGCTGAAGCGCTCCCAACAGCACACTCCACCGGTCCGACTCCTCATCCAGCAGTTCGTTCGTTGCACCCGTCAACATCCGGGACAGACAGTGACAGTCGGACCGGACCCGGGCTAGGATCGCATTGTAGGTGCGAACCTCCGCCAGCAGTGCATCCGCAACGGACGTTCTGTTTGCACCGGCACCCACAATCCGGAGCGCATTCTCGTAGTCCAGGTAAACAGGAAGCGTCGATAAGAGGTCCGAGATTGTTTGCGTTGTCTGCGGTGGAGTGGATAGAATAGGGCGAGAGGAACGATATTTTAAAAACATAGGGAGATCGTTTGTTTTAGGAAGAAAAACTGTAACGAAAACTAAGCGCGTATGTGAGCAACTCGGCTGGATGTGTTGTTTGCGGGCCCTTTTTCTCTTTGTGCAACTGTACGCTTTTTTAACGATACAATCTTTCTTTTGTGCGTTGAATTGCACTTACGGTGCAGGGTTCGGCAAACCGAACTAGATGCAGAATTATACTATGAGAGTATTTAACTATACATTTAACAGGAAAAACTATTCTATCACAAATTTGTTATCAATTCTAGTATTGGACACCTCACGACGTTCTGGATAACGCAAATCATAAATAGAAAAGTACTCTCACCGCACTGAGACCAAGGGTCCGTCCTAATCATAGAAGAAGACTACGAGATAAATAAGGTTTTACATTGCTATGTTCAAATTCCACCATAAAGATGGGGATAGAGAATTTCTAAACTAAGAACCTTCCTTTTTTAACTGAAGCATTTAAATTGGATTAAAAATGGAATTGAAGAATTTAAAAAGAAATCTCTAATATGGCATACAGTGCATTCCCACGCAGAAAGAAGCCACAATGACGATAATATTGTCAATAATTGAAGAACTCCTGGACCCATCTTCTTCATCCAAATACATCTCCAACGAGCTGACTGGCAATTAATGGCAATGACGCAACGACGATTTAAAAAAAAAAACTTTACGTACAAAATGTGCTTATAGCTTTGGGTATTTTAAAGATGCTCCTATTATGAAGCAATATACTGAAACAACGGGCCTATCCAAATCCTAACTTTTAATTTTTTTTCTAATATTGAGGTTTTGCCTTGAAGAGTTTTTTTTTACAATGATATTTTTTGACAATTTGTATGAATAAAATTGATATAAAAATTTTTTTGGACTTATTTAAAAAAGGATTAGCAAATTATTCCCGTTGAACGAGGTGAGATACGTTGTCCTACGATTCCGGTAAAGTTTCAAACAATTCATTGAAGAAGAAAATAAGCTCAAGCGAACCAAGGTCTGCCGAACCCTGCCGACTGGGAGCAAATAAAAAAGCTCGACATAAAATCTCGCCTAGAAATCGTTCCAGCGCTCATACTGTAAACGTTTCTTTTATCGGACTGGAAAGTGTGTACTTACGCGCTCATGATCCTGTCCAGCGTGTTGCTGTGGCTGCTGCTGTTGTTGTTGCTGCGATCCATGCTGGGCCGGGTCCTTTGCCACTCTGGTTAGCATCTGCAGCATGTAGTCGGAGCGTGATTTCAAATATTTAATGTTTGCGTTCTCGTGCTGGCCAAAGACATCAATGCCGTCGCGGTCTGGCAGCTGGGTGCCGATGAACTCCACGTACGTCTGGTACGGTCCGTCCCGTGGCATCCGGAACCAACCACGTGGGGTGGGCGACGGTGCCGCGACAGTCGTCGGTGCTAGCAGTCGCGATTCGAACAGATCCTCCAGATATGTCTCGTAGATGCGACGGTCCCAGCGTGAGCCGATTTGAGCTAATTGAAATCAATTGAACAAATTTCGATAAAGATTCGCATGAATATATGGTTTCGCTCTATGCCGCTGTGCTGCTCGCTATATCTCTCGCTAGGAGAGCAATTTTTTTTTTTGCATAACTCCCTATGCCTCTCAACCATGACATTGACCATCATTGGACAAGCTGCGGTGCGCCTGTGACAAAGTATCTTTCGGTCATCAATTGCTGATCAATTGTTTTGAATGGGCGCACGATTTACGATACGCGGCACCAGCAACATCAAGAAACCGGCTTCGTCAATAATAAAACCATCGTAACCCTAACCCTCAAGATGGACACACTTGAGCGGAGAGACACACTCATCCAATGGGTTGAGTGCCGAAAGGCGAAATTCGGCCTCCATAAATTGATAGACAGCAATCTCGATAAAGTTTTGCGGTCGGCGAGCCTTTGATGTCTCATGATCATTCATAAACTGACGGCAGTGACGATTTTCAATTTTCGGTCTGTCATAAAAGTGTATTAAGACGAAAACGGGCAACGGGCAAACGCAATCACGATGGAGCTGGTCACCTGCTGAGATTGCGGGGTCACAACGGCTGTCATTTCGTTTTAGTGCATGAATCGTTAAGCTACACAACCCTTTTTCGCTTGAGCATCTTCCGCCATCCAGCACTTGAAGTTGTTGGCATTGAAAGACATATTTTGATGAGGACGACTCCGAGGACTCCAGCTCCGAGCGAGGAATATGCCTAAGAGAAAATAACTCTTTGCTTCACAAAATTGGAGCTTTGTCCAGGATGAAGTAAATTGATACAAACCAAATCTAACTCCACATCCACATTCAAGTGCAAAGTGCAAGCATTCAACGAAAAGTTAATTTTTGATGACCTATCCCGGAAGTAAAGGTTAATCCCGCATCGCCATTCCTCCCAACAAGATGTAAACGATATGACCTTTTGCCACATTGACCTCACCTCGCCAGCACACTTATGTGTAATTACAGACGCTCCTTGTCGCAAATGGTGGTTTAAACAAATTTGCTTAAATATTCCATGCTCTAAGCTGATCCCAACCCAACGTCGCTCGGCGAGACTTTCACTTACCACCATAGCAAAGCTCAAGGGCGGCACCCTTTATAAACTGCCAGGGCGTCGCATCGTGCTGTTGCTCATCCTCGCCCTGATCCAAACCATGAAAATCGTCCTCGAGGCTAACGTCCGCGCTCGAGGCTTTCGTACGGCCACCCTTGCCACGCTGATGCCGCGGGTCAGGAGCTTTCTTCACCAGCAACTTCTCCAGCCCGTACGACACAAGACTTTCTGCCAGCTGGGAGGAAATGGGAAGAAAGCGAAGAAAAGGTAATGTACAAGAATGCGCACCGGAGCGTGATAAAGTGCCATTCTACGGAGAACACCTACGCAAAAATCATTGTTGACAAACTGGTACGGTTCGATCCAGCCGAGCTGTTGAAAGTTGTTCCGCTCGAGCAGCAAACCGTGCAGAAAAGCCATCGCGAACAGCAACCGCTTGTAGTGCGTCTCGGTGCCAGCGTTCGTGGAACTCCCTTTCATGGCGGCGGTCGATTTCTTGAACCGTGCCTCACCGATTTCGTCGTACAGATTGCCCATATGACGCTTGATGCCCTGCAGGAAAGGATGAGCAAACAGTCAAATTCCACGCTGATTGACAGTTTCTGTTCGTCGGTGACGCGACGCTCAACAATACCTTTGGCTCTTCGTATGTCAGCTTGATGCAGTTTTGCAACACTGACAGGGGCAGTGCCTCGTGCGGCTTGGAGCTAAGCCACAGGCGAAACTTGGAGTTGAGATTGTTGCGCTTCAGGAAAGCGACCACGTGGGGAAGCTGCTTCAGGAACGCGACGGAAAGATGACAATCGCTAACGTACAGCCAAGCTTCATCCATTATGCATCGTCGGAGCAGCCCGATAAACGCTTCCATTCGGTCCTCGGTTATTGCGAGCGTTTCGAAACACTTCTTGCCCTCACCTTCTTCCGTCGGCGACCCGTGCGCTTTACGGGCTAACCGTTCCAGCTTTGCCAGAGGATTAGAAGTGCCACGCAGAAGCAGCAGCACCAGGGTGTGGGATGTTGACTCCTGGTAAGCGTCGTCCAGCGAACCCACGGGCACATTGACGTATTTCGCTCCCAACGTGTCCCGTGTGAAGTCACTCATACAATTTTCAATCCGATCCAACCGCAAGCTTCGGACGATAAGATATTTCTGGAACTGTTTCAAATTTATCTCCCAACTGCCGGGCAGCGGCGATACTTCGGGCACCGACGAAAGGTACCACTGTCTCCAGTCGTCCGGCAGTTCGGCGAATGATTCCACTATGCCGTGAAATCCTGGCAGTCGGTCCAGGTCGGTCAGCTGATCCCAGTGGCGGTCGGTAAGCCAACTGCGGCAAGGGTTTTCCATCTGCTCTTGGCGATCGATTTTACCGGCTCCAAATATGAGGAAGCGAAATTCGCGTGGACTCAACGCTTCCTCGGCAAACAGTAGACGAACGCAGAGGTAGAACGCGAAAAGCTTCCGATCGTTTTCGAACAATCCGCGGGACACAATGCTTTGGGGGGAAGAAAGAATCGGTAAGAAAGAAACATGGTTTCCCGGACGAATCATTACCGGAAGACATTGAATGTATGATAATCGTCTATTCGGCGCTTTCTTTCGGCAACCTGTTGCACACGTCCACTGCGCTCAAGCGAGATCAGGAAGAGGGCCTGATACCAGTCCAGAGAGTAGCGATAGAGTGGATTGAACAGTTGCAGATCACCAAGCACGAGGAATAGTAGCGCTGAACGGGCAGCACAGCTTCGATACACTTCCCGGGAAGTTTCGATCTCGAGACGAGTCTGCTCGGCCTGCTGTAATCCGCTCGACACAGTTTCGAACGTAGCGCGTGAGCTTTCCAACACACGGTACAACTCTTCGTCCTCCAGGAGCGGTATTTTACTTTCGTTCAATATACGCAATATCTGCTCCTCAAGATCTACAAGAGTTTTCTTGTTTTGCAGTATGGTTTGCTGCAGTAATTCCTTACGCTCCTCGAGTGACGGATTTTCACTCTGTACCAGCAGTCCTAGAATGGAACAAAATAGACGGCATGATGATGCAAATCGTAGATATCCTGGTCAACTTACCCAACATTTTCATTTCCAGCCCTTCCGCAGCCAGCACAAAGCTCAGCTGATTCACCCGCTTCACCAGCGCACCCGACATACGCAGCGGTTCCTGTCCAACCAGATACAAAGGATGCGCCATTTCGCTCGATTGATTCTTCTGCCGACACTTGCCACAGTTCGTCGCAACCGTGTCTCGCAGTGTAAACAGTTCGTCCAGCTCACTCACATTCCTACGGTTAACGTTTTCCACCATCAGTGGTTCGTGGCGTTCGAACGCTTCCACCAACGTTGACTCACAAATTTCATCATCAAAATCGACCAACTTTACACGCCCCTCCAGCTCCGCAATCAACCACTTCTGGGCCTCCTCCTGCGGATCAACGATCAACGCCACGCGTGTACTTTTCATCAGAATCGTAGCATTTTCCGCCGAAAAGTCGTCCGGCGGGAGACCGTTCTCGTGCCACCGGATCAACACACCCGGATCGTAGAAGTAGGCAGTGAGTGAAAATTTAGGCGTGAAGGGCGTTTCGTGCATTTCCAGATCGATTAACCACTGGGCGAGAAGGTTGGTACGCGTTTCTATGTTTACCGGACCGAGATAGGTGAGATATCCGGCCGCTAGCAGTGTGTCACCGATCAGCCGGGCATAGGTGGACTCCAGCTCGCTCTTTGTCGCAAGCCACCGGGTACATTCGCCAGCCAGGTTGTTCACCAAGTTACGAGCGCGCTCTAGCTTGAGCGCCATTTGGCGAGCTGTCTCTTCCAGCAGTAGCTTCTCGGCCATCTTTGCATCGTACTCCGCCCTTAACTGGGCCAGCTTTTCGGCCAGTTCGATCAGCTTCCGTTCTGCAGCTGCCAGCTCATTCTGTTTCTCCAACAGCGATGCATTAGCATCCTCCATTTTGCGAATTTTTGGACCTACGAATCTACGAATAGGGATCTTAGTCAACGCACTCGTCGGAAGGGCTGCAAGTGAGGAGAACCTACTTGTACACTTTGCCATAGTTTTCAATCGCCCGTACCCAAAGCATCAATGACTTGGCCGCTTTCGAAACCGTTCCCACCTTATCCGGTTCCAGGTCCGGATTTCGCACATAACCCCCGATCGTCTTAAGCGTCCGCTCGGTGATATTGTTCCGATCGAAACCTTTCAGCGTGTCCAAGAATTTTTGCTCACCCAGCTGACGCTTCGACTCCGCCCAGGTTGGCTCCTTGCCGAGCAGTATCATCACCGCCTCCATCACCAGCTCCACACGGGTCGGCGGACGGCTGTACGATTTGATCTCGTTCATGTCCTTCTTGTTGAGTGAATCGAGCGCGGCCACGGCCGCATTCAGTGCCGGCATCGCGCGCTGCAAGTCGGCCCCAGCAACCTCCGCCAGCTGTTTGCACACAACCTCTTCCGCACCGATCTTGACACGCTTCACCGACACCTCTTCCGTCTGTTCGTCCGCTTCCCTCGTTTGGCGATCGATCTCCTCCAGAAACTCGTCCAGCTGCTCCTGAAACGTCGCTATCTCGCGCTGCCGCTGCTGGAGCTCCTCGGAAAGATTGGCCACCTTTTGTGTCGCATCCTCGATACGTTCGATACCGATGCGAAACTTGCGATGGAGGGCCTGTAATTCTAGCCTTTTTACGCGTAACACTCTGCGAACGGGGTACAGTAACGAAGTTTAGCGAAACACAGAACCGCACCAAAGATAAGAAATTCAAATTTATCATTCACTCCCAACCCCTCTCTGAAATTCGCCAACTGACCTTTCGAACGTATCGAGCAGCTCGAAATACCAACTGCAGGGTGCAATTATATTCCGCTTAGCGGCGGTCGGCAAAATCGCCTCCGTTTGGATCGCATAATGTATGCGAAACAATAAATCATGCGTCGATTTCTGAAGCCGACTCTCGGTACTTTCGACCAAGCTTTCTCTTCTTCGGGCCTGCAGGGCGACGGACAAAACTATTATGTTATAAAGGGACGAGTTGAATAATTTACAAAAAAAAAAAAAAAGAATTCACATAGTTAGACCGTCACAGCGAGCGAGTGATAATAACTCAATTCAAGGCGCTGAAAGCTAAGACCGGTTCGTGATGACATCCTCTCTACCGGCTGGTAGCAGCAACCAACCAACTCACGCCCTTTCGTTTGCAAACTTGCTAAGCAGCTTCCCGTTCTGCTGTCAACATGAGTTTGTTTGCTTAATTAGTCGTCTCCGTCGGTGGCTACAATGTTTTCTCCCCCCCCCCCCCCCCCCCCCCCTTGGTTTCTGTGCGTTCCGTGTCTTCGCAGCAGAACCTCCTCAAAGTAACAGCAAGAATGGCAACAACAACAAAAAAATGCATTTGCATACCCTTAGGGAAGTTTTTTCTTCTGTGTGTGCTCCACGTCTTGTCCCTTTAGGACGAGTCTTAACGTTTCGTTTGATCAGCTTCAACGTTCAGAAGCACATTTTTGCACGTACCGAACCGCACAGAACGAAACAGGGAAAGGGCTCAAGAACACAAGGATGCTGCCTTTTGGGAGGTAAAAAAAAATGGACGTCTTACCTTCTTGACCGAACTGTCGGCATCCGCTCCCTGGATGTGCACGTCGAGCGGGACGTTTTTGAGCAGATACTTCTGGGAAATCTCCACCAGCGACGCCTCCGGCCAATCGTGCATACAGTCGACGGTGAGAACACGCGCCAGCGATGGATAGCGTTGCAGCATGGTTCTGCAAGCAAATGGCAGTAACGAATGGAGTAGTTAGTAAACCGAATGCATGCTTTTGCTCGATGACAATGAAAGTGAAACGCTTCTGTTTGAAGAATGCCACAGGCAAGGTCAAGACCACCGGCAAGAGGTACGAACCTGAATGCAGCCACTTCCAAGGGTAAGCACAGGACAAAGTGTAAATTGGTCCGTACTTTCTGCCACGAGTCCATCGTGCTCAGGACGCGCTCCTTGGTGCCTTCTCCCAGGTTGCTGTGGGTCTGCTGCTCGGTTAAGGTATTCTCGCAAAAAAGAACGCCCAGCTCTTCACCGGCTATTATTCCACCGAGCAGCTCCATCAGCCGTTCGTTTGGTTCCGCTTCGACGGTATCGTCCAGATTTACCATCACCAGCTGCACCGTGCCCGGCTGCCCCAGACACACTTGAAACAGTCTCGAAAACTCACTCTCAATCGCTTCCGGTGGGTCTCGAGCCTTTACGTTCAGCCGATGGAAAGTGATCGGTTTGGATGGGGAAAGCCGTGCGGCAAGCTGACAAACTACGGTCCTACCGCTGCCAGGCTGACCCATCAGTACCATGCCGCCCAGCCCGAGCCGAACGTTTCGGAGCACTTTGGTGGCGTGTTGTATGGCTTCCCGGTGGATGATGACGGTTTTCGTAGAATCGTCCGACACTTCACTCCAACGCTCCTCGACATGGGTTCTGTGGAAAGGGTAAGAATGCGCGTAGGAATGGGTAAAAATCTCTTCTCTAAACCTCAAACGCTCTCCAAAAGCTCAAATTACATCAATTGATTAAAATCCCGCACGTCTTCGTAGGGATTCTTGCCCGGGTTGCCGTCGCGCATCATGTCAGTAAAAATTGGACTCTGATTGTTCGGACACAACCCGTGCAGCGTCACCTCAAAATGGCCCGACACGGTTTCGTTCAGCAGCTCGTAGAATTTTCTGTGATCCGCCCGTTCCAACCGGTCCCACGATTCCCGGTAACATTCGTGTATCCACAGCCGCAGTAGCTGTGCCTTTTCCGCCAGATAAGCATCCCGACCGGCAGCGCCCAGACAATGGCACACCGAGCGGACTATGGTGGCGATTGTCTGCAGCGAAAACTGGTACCGGAGCCGGGTCGGTGTGGGCGGCAGTCTTCGCGTGAGGCGCCGTACAAAGTCTACCGTCGCTGGCGCCAACAATCGGAGCACGGATGTCTGCTGTTGCGGTGACTCGCCGAAGGTTGACAGTATCATGTCGGTAAAGATTTGTCCAAGCTGTTCGTCGGCCGGAGGTGTCAGCACCAGGAGATGGCATTTGTTCAGCAAACTTTGCATCACGGGAGGGTTCGGCGAATGGCATTGGTGCAGGCGCATCGCGAGCACCGTTTGACATTGCTCGATGCACATTGGTGTGGCCGACTCATACCAACCGCTCGTGACGCTAAAGCCGCGGATAAACTCATCCACCGCGTACGGGTTGGCGGGAGCGGTGTGCAGATCGTCAAAAAAGCAAACCATTCGTTTGCGATTCTCGGGATACAGGCGAGTTTTCATGATCTTGAGCGCATGGCACCGTAGACGCTTGCGCAGTTGCAGTTGCGTTGTTCTTTGCGTTAGCGCGATGCGCATCGAGGCCCAACGTTCTTGGTCGAGCTCTGAGAGTATGGTCTGCACCAGAGCAGTCTTACCAACGGCCGTTTCACTCGCTACTAGTACTGGCGCTCCATTTCCCATCATTGCCTTCACGAGAAATTCATGTGCGATCGTTTGCGGGCTTCGTACGTATGGGCTAGGGCACGAGGGAAACAGGGAAAATGAAATGAAACGAAACCCACTCATTAGGGGCGTCACTTCCGCAAAACGATCAAGATGTCCGATTGTCACAACTCGAACGTGGAATGCCTAGTTGACACCTACCTACGATAAATGGTGCTCCCTTGGCTATCACCGTCCACCGTCCCTGTCGGTATCTGGGACAGCTGCAGCTGTAGTTTTGTATCCCACGGCCGCCACGTGCCCTCCGGAAGGTCAACATAGAACTGGTACACGTTTCCCTTTAACGGGTAGCCCGCCTCGGGATGCTGCTCCCGGATCAGTAGATCATACCGTCCCCGTGCTCCTTCATCGTCCATCGAACCACCGACGGACCAGACGGCACAGAAAAAGAACACCTTCACCAGCGCTTCCGACCACCGCTGGAGCATCGGTTCGCCCGTCTCCGGACGCCACACTTTGCTCATATCGAATGGCGCAAGCAGGCTATCACACAGCTGACAGAACGTGCGTACCAGCGACACATCGGCAATCGGCGCAACGGTACGGCACTCCTGTCGGCGGAAGGAAAGCAACGGTTCCATGTTTTTCCTCACCAGTTCTTGCAACTGCTCGCGCAACAGAATCTGTGGCTTCTGCTCCAACCAAACGTCCACCAACTCCTGCCAACCGAGATCATCCGGGCCGATGTGGACGAGCGCGAAATGTGACACCGACGAGGGCGTCATCGTACGCAGCGGACCAACGCACTCGACGATCACTTTCACGTCACGGTCAGGGCCGCTGGTCGTAATCGGCGTAAAATCGTTGCTCATGTAGTGCCCGGGGCGTGCTAGCTGGGCGACGCAATCGATCCATTCGCTGCACGGTACGCTATCGAATATCAAACACTTTCTACCGATGCACTCACCGGAGGATGGAGAGCTCAAGCTCGCCTGTATGAGATTGTCCAGCCATTCGCGGTCGAATACACGCGGCTGGGTGGACTTCCGCAGTGTGTTGGGGATGAGGCGACAGACGGCGTAGGCGGGCTTCGGTATGGCAAGGGCAATATCGATGCAGGCACTTTTGCCCGTTCCTGGCGTTCCGGTCACCAGTATCGGGCGGCCGGTAGAAAGAAGTGACTGATGGAGCAGCAGAACCTTGTCAATCATACGATCGGAAAGCTGGCGGGAATTAATGAAACAACGAGATGTGACACTGGCTCTTTAATACTCGATTAAGCTGACCTGATTACCTTGAGTTGCAAAGCTTTACACCGAGTTTGGACGACATCGATCAGGTCCTGGTTAGTGACTCGAAACGGCACATCAAACCCTCCGAACACAAGACTCAACTTCCGGTGGCAATCTTCCATTTCTTCGTCTGATATACATCCTGTAAAGGTATTCTAAAGGTAAAGAGAAGCATTAGTACATACATCTCTCTCTTCTTGGACCTAACGACCTCTTAGGACATGCCTGCCACTTCTGGCATGCTAGACTTTATGTGATACGACGTAGTTGAGTAGTAGGTCCTCACTACCGGGGGGATTGGTTCGGACGAGATTTGCACCCCGGTCCTATACCACCGGCTTCGCCATAAATTTCTGAATAAAAGATTACTATTCGAACAAACTTACCACAAAAGTGGAGCAGAACGCTTGCTTCTCTGCGCTCCATTCGCGTACTGTGACGTCATCCGGATTGTTATTGTTTACATTCGTCACGCGTTTGACAAGTTGCATGTTTTCAATTAGAAGTTTTAATTTCCGCAATGAGAACAGTCCTCTCTCGACCAGCTTCGTACTAGATAGCTTAACTTGGCGAAGAAACACCTCAGTTAGTTTCGCAATTCGTGTACTGTGATCACAGCCAGCCAACCAAAGCCAAGATTCGATCACTTTCACTCGATCGACGGTGGTGAAGTGTACGGGACGGAACAGCGTCCTGTCTAATTGCTCCGCCATCTTCCTGTTGGTGATCCGGCACCCTGAACTGGTAAGTGCAAACATTTGAAACCTTTCTCTGGCAATACACTTCCGCTTAATCGTCACCGGTTTGCGCGGAGTGATGATGGTCTCCCGGGCATGGTCACCGATTTGTGCCACGATACTGTTTGGCAATCGCTCGAAGCAACGAAACACAAGCCATCCTCCGACCATTTTCATCCCATTCACGATGCGCATCAGATACTCCATGCGAGAATTTTCATCACACTCCACCGTGAGCAGGAACGCGCCCAGCGAATGGGCCAAACTTTCCAGCAACACTTGCCGACCTCCACATCCGCCGGATGTGCTTAAGAGCAGTGGAATTTGATGAAAATTCAACGCACAAATCGTTGCCATCCGTGCCCGTTCGCTGACGGGTGTGAGCAACATTGGATCGGTGGAGCGTTTGCATTCGTACCCGTAGGAAAAGCGGGCGTTCAGCAGCTGTACAGTGCACTTGCGCCCGGTAGGATGCCAGTACGAGTGTAGCTGAGATATCCACTCGAAGGTTACCAATCCGTGCAGCTCCTTGCGGCGACAGAGCCGTCCGATCAGGTCCCGCGCATTTAGCTCAAGAACTAGCAGATCGTGCAGTTTCTTACTTTGCCACTGCGATTCTAGCTTGCCTGCCGAAGCCGTCAATTCTTGAAGTAACTGTCATGGGGACACGAAGACAAAATGTGAATGAGACGATCCGAGTATCACGCCAGTTATTCATGTCCTGGATGCATCAAATATTTGGCCATAGAACAGCGAGAGAGAGACTATCGAAAACGTACCTTAGTGTGCAAGGCACGCAACATTTTCAACGGCTTTTTGTTACCGAGCAGACTGCACTGCACCAAAGCATTCCTGGTATGCAGCGTGTGCTGCAGCTCGGCACTCTTCAGACACAGCTGCAACGGCCAGCTGCGCAACCAGCCCGACTCCACCCGTCTGAAGTAACCCCGCCGGAGGGCCGTATGACATGACGACAATAAATCTTGCATCGCGCCGTGAATGTGACATTCGAGTACGTTCATGAATTCAGTCACACCATCCGGTTCCCGTTGCGGATCGGCCGGTGCCTCAGCGAACGGTACGAATTCCTGGTCCCGGGTGTACACACCACCGATGCCGGGAGCGTTCTGTTTGCCCCGCTCAAGCAGATGGAACCGTGTAACGTTTTCGTACAGCATTGGCAGGGATTGCTCCAGCTGGGTGTAGTTTAGCGGTGCCGAGATCAAACGGACGAGCTGGCTGTCCGAAAGTAGATAAAACCGGGCGAAAACTTCACGCTGCTCGCCCAGCACATCGTCCAGCGCATTGGCCTGCTGATTGAGCCGCTTGCGGACGGATTCAAGCTCGGCGATGAATTCTTGACCTACCGGGCACACGTCCTCCACGAGCCGCACTGATGAGATGTAGCGCATCAGTTCACACCACTCTGCGAAACATTCTCGAAATCCATCGTTGAAATGATCCATCTTGGAACCGCGCGCAATGCTTCTGGTGATACGATGCAGCTCGTGCAACGTCCGACACTCGGACTCCATGCGCACAATGATCTCCAGCATCTCCTCGATCAGTCCCAGCGTGTGTTCCCAATAGTCGATCAGCGATTGGTACGGATGGCGATGGGGCGATCGTCGAAGTCGATTTATGATCCCAATATTATCCGATAGCGTGGTGAAATGGGTACCAGGGTTGCGCAGCTCCAGAAAGCCGGCCCCACCCGATGCTTGACGGATGCGGAATTCAATTGCCCGGACTTGTAAGGCCACCGCCTGTAGGTCGAGCTCTACCTCGTGCTCCTTGCGTGCCGCAAAGCACAGATCGAGCAGCTCTTCCTCGTAATTGTACAGCCCCAGTTCGGTCATTGCGTGAAAGCTGCACAATTCGCCGGGCAATTCGTTTGCTTCGCCGCTACCCAACATTACCCAATGACAACAAAGGAAGGTCACAATAGCTCCGGCAAGAAGCGGAATCGCCAACACTTACCATCGGGCTATTTCTTTCACCTTGAGCCAGTGACGCTCCTGCATGAAGGAGGCTCTCATCGTACACACGATCGTAACCGTAACGCAAAAGTGCGAAATTTCTTCACCTACGCGTGAGAACACATCGAACGCTTCGTTACCGATTGGACCTTCGGCGAGGATAGCGTACGTTTGTCTAAAATGGCCCGACATCACGTTTAGCTCGATCTCGTCCGCTGTGCTATAGCTTTCGGCCATGATACGATCCCGTTCGATGCGCCACTCTTTCACGAGAATCCACACCTGACGTAAGTTCTCTAGCTTGGAACGAATTTCTCGGAGAGCCTAGCAGAGAAATATTGGAATGTGTGTGATCCGTATATTAGTAGAATTGTTTCTCAGAAAATGTCGCCATATTTGTTTGTCGTTAGTAGATCGCTGAATGACGCCATTTTTGGTTTAGTGGAATTATGTTGCAGGAAACCACGTGTCCTTGAGTAACTAGTTCTGTGCAGCCTCACTCGTCTACAGGCTTGTCAAACTTAATTCTGCATGAATATTTTTCTCATGACTTTTTTACGGACACGCAGGTTATAATGTTTATATGATCCAAGTTTACCAAGCGAGATTTTTCGTTTATGTTGTCTACTAGTTGTAGGCGACTATATAATACGTCTTCCCCGAGGAGAGTGTTTGACATGCCTGATTTAAATCTTAATTGTGATTCACGTACAAACGCCACCAGTGCAAATGAAATCGCAATGACCAATTCCTCAATCAGCGCATGAGGTGCCTTACTATCCGAGAAACAAGGGTGCAAAGGGTGCTTTCTTTCAGTGCAAACTAAATCTAAATATAAACAATGACTTTTCACTTGTTGGTAGACGTTTTCTCGGTAACGCCACTAAGCGATTTGCTTCAAATCAATTGAAGGTTAAGGACACACACACGCCGTCTAACTATCTAGACTAGAAAAATGGGCGAAGAAAACGTTCACCATTTAGCAAGTGTAAGCGATGTTGAGCCGGCGAATCTTGCCCAATGGCGTTTGCCTGTTTGAATCAACCGATTGCTTGCTGGTGAGCTAATGCTGGGAGTTCCCAACAGCTTCAACGGTATGCAATCGATCTGCTCGCTCATCTTGTTGCACTTTACCCCGCCAAGAACAATGGCATTGGGCAATGCTGTTTGTTGCAGCTTGGAAAAAAAGTGGCGTGATGTAGCAAAGAGGAATAAAATAATGACCATAACAGAACTTACGGGCAACCGCACATAATCGACACCGAGCAACCGCATCCGTTCCTCGATCTCACGCTCGCGGCGTTCTAGCACTTCCAATTGCATCATTAAACGGTCAATTGCTTCGAATGCTTCGTCCGGAGTCCTACGGGATGAACGAGATGAGGGTAAAAGGAAATGCTTACCCATTCGACACACACACACACAGAGGCTTCGGAGCATCAGCAAAAAGCCCTTTTGTTGGGTCTCCCAACCCACCCGCAGGCTAGGCTAGAGCGTGCCCGAACTCCAAAATATCCCCGTCCATGTGCTGCTTGCTGCCAGCAAAGCCATTAGATACGCTGCTAGTGGCCTCATAAAACCCTTAGATCTGCTCGTCAATTTCATGTCCATTCCATGAAACAAGTCCCGCCATCCCGACCCCCTCCCCCCCCCCTCCCCCCTCCTATCTCACGCTCCACTATCCGCTTACGAGTCTTCCGAGGTGGGCATTTCTTCTCGCAACATCTTCAACATTTGCAGTGCATCCACCTTGAGCGCATCGGCCGCTCCGGTCATCGACAGCTTGAACTGATCCTGATAATTTTCTATCTGCTCGCGAATTGCCTTCAGGTCCGCCTGATACTGGGCCCAAATTTGGTCGATGTTGCGGCGAAGCTCGTACGCTTCCGGTAGCAAATCGGCGACATACTTTTCCAGCACCACAAAGTACTTTAAAATGAGTGCAATTTCTTGCTCCTTCTCGGGCAGCTCCGCAAAGCAGGTCTGGTAGCGTTGCTCCAGCTGCTTCAGTTCGTACACCTCCATCGGTTCGTGGCGTAGCTCTTCTATGTTTTGCTTCAAAATGTTGTTAAAATCTATGAAGAAAATAGTAAATGGAGGTTAACATGTATGCTCTTCCCATAGCATTCATTTCAAACACTTACCAATAATTTTTCCATAAGCAATACACTTCAAATATTCGATGTAGTTCGTCTGCCATTCACCAATGTGGCTCGTGAGGGCGTACTTTAGCTTCAGCGCATCGATTTCCACCGAACGACAAACCACAAAATCGCCCTGCGTTGACAGTTGGTTCTGCAACTCTTCAAACTTTTCGATATTCTTCTGGAAGGCGTCGGAGGTCATGGCGGTCAACTTGAAGCGCTCAATAAAGGCGGCCTTATCGACGCACCAAAATGGCCGAAATACGTTCCACTTTGACTGATACGTGCGCAGCAATCGCACCGTGTCATTAATCGTTTCATCGATCGATCTTGTGATCTGGATGTAATCGGGATGTTCGAGTAGCTGAAGGTAAAAGCTGCGCTCACCATTATCCAGCTGGTAACGCCGGGCCATACTCGGGACGGGCCGTATCGTCAGACAAACTTCCTCCGGTAGTCGTCGCAATGTCTGCTCTACCGCTTCGACCGATGGTTCATACACAGCGCCTTCCTTTTTGAGCAAAATCTCTATCATAAGAATTGGGCACGAGTGAGCATTCTCCAGCGACGTTTGGACACCGCGAAGTGTGTTCAGAGTGCAGGTAAAAATGGCCGCCTTCAGTAGCTTATCGATTTTGTGCAAATACTGCTCCCAGATCGTGCCCATCTTCCGTATGTTTGAACCAAGACTATCGTAAACGGTGAAGATGTTTTTACTCACTTCCGTCAGCACTTCGAGCAGTTCGGTAAACACCGTCTTCTTCTGCTCAGCCACACTGTTCATAAGCTGCGCCATATTGACCGGATGTTGTTGGTCTAGACGCACGAATATCATCGTGTAAATTCTTTCCACCAGGGTTGATATCTTGTGGTTTTCACGCTTATAAAGCTCAATCAGATCGAGCAGTTCGCGAACGTTCACTACGTATCCTTCGATGAACTCGCTAAGATCCTCCTCCCAGGTGAGTTTGCTGCGGAGGGGCTCCAATTTCCTTTCCGTTTGCTGTATCATGGGCTTAAAGAACAAGCGCTCTTTGTCCGATATGGACGAAACGACTCCATTAAAATAAAGCACCAACCGGAGCACGTTGTCGAATGTCAGCCGCGTGTTTTCATGTTTCTCCAGGTCCAGGCTGATCGGAACATTAACACCCAACGTTTTGAAGTAGTACGCTTCGTCGAACAGCACCAACAGGCGACGCTCTATGTTCACCTCGAATAGCCCAGGCCGCAAATGGCTACGGCAGATGAGATTCCGCTGATACCAGGACGCCATATCGGTGGTGATCGATTTGTTCCATGACTCGCTGAAGCCTTTCAGTGCTGCCTTTACCTGCTTTTCGCAGGCTTCGTAGAGTGCCAGCACTTCCTCCTGCTGCGGATACTCCGGAAAGAATCGGCAGTTTACTATCAGAGTTCGCAGATGCGTCAAATGGTCAAAGCGCATCTTCAGCACAGCATACCGGCCGGCATGCGGAGGCAACAGCGCAGGGTACTCTGTAATGCCAGCGGATACATCCTTCGAAAGTTGCATTATCTCATCATTCAGCATGCTCCATACTTCACCGATCTTGCGCATGAAGCTTTCGCGAATATTTTCTCGCTTGTAAAAGTTCAGCAGCGTGACGAGTACGTTCAGCTTTTCCTCCAGATTTTCCGACATTAAGAACACGTTCGAGAGCAGATTTTCTATGATATCGTCCAGACTCTTGAGCATCTCCCGGAACTCTCCGATGTACCGGTACCAATCCTTGTTGTTAATGTCCAGAATCGTACTACCGACAGATTCGATTGTTTCGAGAGCGTTATGGAATATCTTCTCCACCTGATCGCAGCGCCGTTCGAACTCTTCCGCATTGTTGCAAAAGAATCGGTACGAGGTGTAGGCCGTACTTTCCGCATACTTGCCAAAGATAAGCATTGCGTCACAGATCTCGAGAATGTCGTGTAAACGTTGCAGAAACGCATTGATGCGATTAAAGATGGCGGCGTAGTCCAGATTCCAGGTGAACTCCCCTTTAAAGTGCTCCAACATCTACAGTAGAGATGATCCTAATTAGTGGTACATTTTTCCTGATAAAAATGAATATTTAACGTACCTCCTCGTAGATAATCTTGTAAGACTCGCAGCAATTAATCTTCATGCGACACACCTCAATGCCGTACCGGGGTGCTCCAGCCAGAATGCGATCTATGTCGATACCTCGCATACAGCAGGCTACGATTTCGTTGCTTAGATACAGGAACAGCTTCGTGATGCTTTCATCCTTGTTGAGATAGTGTGAATCCTGTCCAATGAAGCGTATGATGTGCATCACGTAGATCAACTGTGAGCAAAAATCGTCGGCCGTCTCGAGTGTTCCGATTGCGAAGCATGGGTCAACCAAAAGCTTTAGGAAGGGTATGTTTGATTCTGCTATTTCGATTTCCTTGTCCAAATCTTCCAGCACGTCCTTGAGATGCTTAATGTAGAGGGATTGGGCCAGTTCCAGTATGCGAACGATGTGCTGCACATTGGGCCCTTTGTACTGGAGTCTTATAGCCGTGAGTACTTCATCTGATGGATGAGTCGGGAACAATTCAGTTAACACTGCTTAGTATTTAAAAGTGCTTCACACCCATACTTACGTCGGTAAAGCCAAAAGCTGTACTCATCCGACGGGCAGACCAAATCATCCGGCACGAAATGCTGCGTATCGCTAAGCGTTGCCCGTATCTGCCCGGTCCAGTCAATCACAACTGCCTCGAGACGCTTTATCATCGATCGATTCAACACCACCTCCTGCACCTCCATATCGCTCCCTTCGCGGGGCACGTACAGTAACGTAAAACCGGACAGCTTGTAGTGTAGCTCCGTTAGGTAGGTCATGAACGCGTTAAACCCGTTGATAACGTTCGCCTTTACATTCTCCGACCAGTCCACGTTCGACAGTATCATCGGTCCGTACACCTGCTCTAGCTGCACCAGCAACGAACCTTCAATATCACCATGGAGCGTCCCGAACAGGATATCGTCATGGAAACGCTCCAGCACGTTAAACAGTTGTTCCGGTTCACGCATAAAGTACATCAGATCGTTTATCGGGCAGAGTGGGAACGCCAGCGACGCCGACAGTCTGTTACCATCGTAGAAGATGAAGAGCAGTGGGTTGTTTACATCGGTTAGCCATAGTTTGATAGTTTCGGCCACTTCCTCGTTAAAGTCATCATCTTCGTAGTCGAACAGAATGATCATTCCACGGATGAAACCGACCAACGTTTCCAGATCCTCATCGGAGTAGGCTGGTTTGTCGATCTCCTCCACCGCTTCGACGACCTCTTCAACTACCTTTTTACCTGGAAGTGGAACATGATCTTCAATTTCTTGAACAGGAACCGCAAAAAGACCCGAGCCAATCATTCTTACCTTCATCGCTAGAGTCTGTAAGACTCGAAATTTCACTCATATCACCTTCGTGTTCGGTCGCCATCTTTCGCCTTCCGTGAATGCTTCCGTAGTCACCTGGGGTTGTTGATTGAATGATGGCAAGACCTCCTTGCAGAGTAAAACTCCTACTGTGTTGTTTGTATCCACAACAACCGAACCGCTGCTGAAGCCATTGGTAACGCGTTGCTAGGTGAGAGGACTCTTTGTCAATCAAAGTAACCCTACCAAACAGGGTGTTCTTTTCAACCTGTTGCATATTTACGTGCTAGTCCTCCTAACAACAGCAAAAAAATGGTTCCGAATCGGTGTATCTATATTCTAACCGTTGCCATACACATAGTGCTAGTTGCTGTGGCCGCTACGAAACTGATTCTCCAGGAAAATCTTCGCTCGCAGCTGCTAGAACACGACGACGGATTGCTGATCGCTGGTGGTTCCAACCCTTCGAAAGAGCTCTGGATAGTTAGCCTTCGCCTACTTCAGCTGGTCGACGTCCAGACCATACTACTGCACGCCTCTTCCATCCTCATTTCGAACCGTTTGTTTAACGACCCGTACAGTCGTCACCTGAACGGAATATCTCACCTATGGACCATGCTTACGGTGTGTTGCCTACTGACAAACCTCTTCGCAATGGTGCTTTTCTTTAGATTTGTTGAAATCACCTACAACACCCTGCAGGACTCGCTGTACGGTGGGCTAGAGATGTATCAGTTCGATCCAGCTTGGAGTGAATTTTGGAACGAACTACAAAACCACTCCCGATGCTGTGGTGTGCTCAATCACACCGATTGGCATGGGATGTTGTGGCGAACGGCAGATCAGGAGGCTCAATTTGGAAGGTAATGAATGAATGAAGGGATGGCGTAGTAGTGCGTTGACAACAGTTGATTAATTGCAATTTCAAATCAAGGCTACTAGCTTCAGATACTGCCGATGCGGTTGTGCTCGTGCCAATTAGCTGCTGCCGGAACCGCCACCATTGCAAGGGTGAGCGCGTCAATCTGGGCGTTACTGAGCTACTACGATCGGTTGCCCTGGATGCCACGGACATCATCAATCACGCTGGCTGTATGGATGTGATGAGGAGCAGACTGGCAAACACTGTGCGCATGATCAGTTTGTTAGACGTGGCGCTCTGCTCGTTGCAGGTGAGAGATCTAGCCGTTAAGGAGAGCCGTGAAAACACTACTCTTCTTTCATTTCTTTCAGCTTGGAGCGGTGCTTTGTATGAGAATTTTGTTTATTACCAACCGAAACTTTCAATCAAAGTCCAACATTTGAAAGCGTCCTACCCCGCACTATTGCTTCTCGTTCTCCTATTCAAATAATTTCCGATGCTCAATGTTTGGAGTGTTCGCTTCTGTCCACTGATCGAGCATCTCGATCTGCTCACTGGTCAGCTCCTGTTTCCAGCTCGCCAGCTCTCCCTTCCGCATAAAGCGCTCACCAGCTTCCCGCGGTACGTTGCTTTGATCCTCGTAGTTGCAAGCCTTGTTCTCACGCATTGATCGAAACGAAAGGTGCTCGCATAGCTCTGCCAACTGTGGCTCACTGTAGGACTTGCCGAAAAACTGACAAACCTTCCGCACGACCGCCGGAAGATCACGCTTCATGTCTTCGTACGATAGGTGCAGGATGTTGTTGCAATCACGCAGCTCGTGGTACTCGATCACATGCGCATGGTACGGGGAGTAGAACTGGTGCTCGCGAATAAACGATCGTACGAAGGTGTCCATTGTGCCACGGTAGAAGATCCCCCGCGAGTGATGATAGTACGAAACGGCCACAGACTTTGGGTTGCGCTTGACGTACACGGTTTTTGGCTTTACGGTCCAGTACTGCTTTGGCAGCATCGACACCGGCAGATGGGTCTTGATGAAGCGAGGCCGTGCCGTATTTCGCACTCGTTCGAACGAATTCATCTGCGCATCGTGGATTAAACTTACACTGAAAATGAATTCAAATCAAATCATTATACACTGCTGAAGAGTAACAGGCGAACACCACTTACTCGACAAAAGGAAAGCGAGTTCGTAACGACTCGGCACGTGCTGCTTCAAAGTTGAGATCGTTGCAGATCAACCAAACCATCTCCTGGCACCAGGTGGTTCCACTTTTCGGATACGAGGCGACCCACACATCGTCCGGAAACACTTCCATCTCGAGCAGTTCTTTCTCATGCCGATGAAACCTTCAGGTGGATTTGTAAAGCGTTGCAATTACCAAGATCACCTTTAGCTCGCACTCTTTCTCACCTAGTTGTGTAACAGTGTGCCGCTGGTTGCCAGTTTGGGATGTTGATCGGCACATCACCATACTCTTTCGCACGTACCATAATGTAATCGTCCTCTCCGGTTTGTTCTTTATTGTCCACGTACAGGGGATCGGTTATTTCCGTATATTCAAACGACATCTTGCCTCGATCGTGCTGCAACCAGAACTGTCCGTCGGGTCACTTATCTGCAACCATTTTTAACACTGCTGCTTCAACAAACCCATCATGATTTACTGTGGTCGAGGGATTGCCCACTGCTAACGAGGAAATAGTGAGGGAAAATAAGACCCAAGCATCTTGTTATCACCGCTTTACGCCTCTGTCAGGCTGCACGAACAAACACACACAAACACATCCACGCGCGGGAGCAGATACGTAGATGAATTCTTATCGAAAAAGTAGAGCGGAGAGCTGTTATCTAGTGGCTTGCCAAGATGCATTATCAGACGAGTTATCGTGCACAGTGTCATCGGTCGTTCAAGAGTTGTAGCGGCAAACGAACGACCATGTACAATGATTTTTTAAATAACATTACGATTCCGGAGTGTTGAGCAAAGCCCAAGACCTTTCGAGGTTTTAGTGCCAAGTTAGAGGAATAAGAATCCTCTAGAAATGGCAGTATATAGCTCTCCAGATACTTATTATCTGTTGTGTTATCCACTCCCTGGTATCCCTGAACAAGGTGACGTGTGACAGCACAGATAAACCCGACTTGAAGAAGTCCTACAGAAGTACAGTTTCCTCTTGAAACCTGATACGTCTGTTGAGGATCCAAACGGCCGGAGTCTCAAAAAGTACTGAAGAATCCATTCGATATCCACGGAATGTTCTGGGTGCTGTTAGAAACTGGTATGAAAGGGATAAGCTGGACATTGGATAAAAGAGGTCCGGAAGAATAAATTGAGAATCAATGTGAAGAGGACAAAGTCCTCGCTGGTTGAAGGCTTTTCTGGTCGTGGTAGAACGATCGTGGTAGAACGTTGATTCGGATAGCAGCTTAGACAGGAAGATCGAAAGACGCCAACTATACAGGTGCCTTGCTCGCCAACTGGCTCCCTATCATCTCCGGTCTAAAAAACGAACTATCTACTGATCTTAAGAAGGACACCGATTATTCAAGTACGACCGAACATCTTAGCAGACAAAACAGCTCCAATATTTTCCCCCTAAACACCTGGCTGTTTTAATGAAGGTTCGGATATTGGGAACATAGTCACGATGCCACAATGCCATACTTTCCACTATATGTCTCATACTTTAGAATACTTTTATTACATCTCTAAAGTTGCTTACCTAAAACACGAAAATAACATAACAAAACCAGAGAAACAAGGAATCGCCATTGAAACTCATCCTGAAAAAATAAAAATGCTTCCATATACACCTTATACAGGGGGGCGGGTGTTAGTAGATTAAGGTTAGCTTTTCCCCTTCCGAGTTTATCGAACTGAGTGCCATAACTTAAATGGGAAAATGAAGAATGTTTTCTTAGCTTGCGAAGCAACAGAACCCGTGCTCGCACCCATTCGTTTGTCGTTGTTCTTTCGTTGATTTCGCAAATTGGAGTACGTGTCCTAGCCTAATATTGTATGTGCAATCGAAGCTAAACAAATCGCAGGCATCGGTGGGGGCCCAACGAGCGTACTACGATCGATACCCCTAATCTAATAAAAAGCTGTACAGATTATATGTACCACTAGTGTAAAGCGTAACTGTAAGTAGTTTTACAATATTGCCTCGCCGCTCCGTTTTGCGAGTAGAGTTATCCAAGGCTGTCTCATTTCGTTGCGAGTATCGAAGGAAGGGAGTTAGGATGGATGGGAATGAGGGAGTGTTCGGGCTGATCGACCACCGGCGGTCGCTAGATTGGTGGTGGTCCGTTCGGGTAGCGCAGCATCGGTTCCAGACTGCGGGCAAAGTTGTTGGCCAGCGAGCACGAGTACTCCTCACCGTGGGGCATGAGCGTGACGACACCGAGCAGCAATAACAGCATCGCCTGGATCGGCAACGAGGCACGTATGACACGGCCCAAGAAACGATAGCTTCGGGTAAGTATCGTGGTGTTGATGACATCGTCGTCGGCCTCTGTAGTACCCGTGCCAGCACTGTTGTGACAGTTTTCATCCGGGCCAAAAGAGCAAAAGAGGGAAAGTGGCGTTAGAATTTTTGTTTGTTGAATAGGTCTAGGGCACAAAAATGGACTAAACTGTACGCTAAACCCTGGAGATTGAATTTGATGCTTAAAACACTTTCAACTCGATATTTCAACTCCTAAGTTTGCATCCTTGTGTATGATTAGGATGTACTTAAAATAGGGAAAAAAATCCTAAGCTTTACTTTAAATACTCAAACTGTTACTTAAAAGCTGCTCATCACCTACATATCCTACACGCCTATTATATCTATACTCAGCTCAACATCTACTTAAAAATTAACTTTGCGAAAAAAAACAATTACGTGAACAATCACTACAACAATTATCTGGGATACAACAGCTTCTCTAACAATGTTGCTAACAAGTTAACTAAAAACAAAACAAAACACAACTAAACACTAATAATTACTTTGTACTGGAATCGTGTGCCGTCGCTTGTGATGGATGGTTTCGGGATCCGCTACCATCGCTTTGCTGGTGGCTCTATATGAGGTAATATAGGCAGTTTTTTTTGGTTTGTTTGGTGTTTTTTTTCAGAAACCGCGTGTCGAGGCAGAGCAGATAAGGTCAAAAGGTAAGTGAAAAAAAAGACAACAAAGAAAAGAAAGAGAGAAAATAATGTTGAATTAAAAAAGTCCCAATATCAGAGAGCATAGAACAGAGATCGAATGTCACACATAAGGTTGGTTGGTTGGATGGATGGATGGATGGAGAAGATAAGTGATGAGTTCTTGGGCAGAGGAGTTTGAAATTTTGAAAGGATCAACATCAACAACTACCAGGATGAGATGTTTTTCTTTTGCAGGTCCAACTGAGTGTCTGAGTACACGCGTCAGAGTTGCTGTTGGAGGCGAAGCTGAAATCCTTACAAACACACACACACAGACACACAACACACTGTTCGATGGTTGCTTTTGAACTTGATGGTGGCATACAGGAACTGCGCAGACACACACACATGATGATAGCGCATCACTCCGAAAGGGTAGATACGAAGGGGAGCGCTGGATGACTTGGCGAGCGGTGGTGGTGGTGGTTTAGGCGTGCGACAACTCAACTACTTACTGACACACTGTGTGCAACAGAAAACAAAAAGCCCGTAACCGTTCGGACTAACGGTGACGTTCAGACACGAGAGACGACCAGCCGATGACGAAAGCTTCGTTGAGCGGTGAAGAGTAGTAGTTGGTAGTAACGATGGTGGTTGGATAGGGTGGTGCGGGTGGTGGTGGTGGTGGTGGTGGTGGCAAGATGCTCTATTCTCAAAGAATCACACATCGAGATGCGTTCTCGCTTGCACCTACCTCCTGCTGATCTGTTGCCTGCCGGCGTCTGGCCTGCTGTCGGTCGACGGTCGCAAGGGACGTGGTCGAGGAGGAGGAGCACGGGACATCGGCCAGGCTGGTGCTGCTGTCATATCCCAACGATGCACCAATCTTTATGATGTACATCTCCACCAGACGACGGATCGAGTGGAAGCGCAATCGCAGATCAGTTAATCTAAAACCGAAGATCGAGCGTGCATTATTAGCAAAGTCTCGCCGCCATTTTGTTTCAGTCAATATCCTGCACTTACTTTGCGTACACCTCGTCAAACTTCTCCGACTTGTTCGCGTCCACGTACTTCGTTAGCTGGGAGGTCGTTTCCTGCAGGCTAACCACGCGCGGCTCACACCGCATCAGGTCGGCACGCAGCTCCCGGAACATGCGGTACTTCTTCTCCACCAGACGCTGATCGCTGGTCAGATCGATCGGTTCCGACGATTTGATCCGGTTCTCCGTCTGCTCCAACCATCCGCTCAGTTCGGCAATCGTACGATGGAACTCGCGGTTCTCCATCAGCGCACTGTTCAGGGCCGACTGCCAGCGGGAAGCACCGGTACAAACCGTATCCCAACGACGGTTGTTCTTCTGCAGCCGTTCGCGTAACTTGGTCGCACGGGCCGTGTCTCGGGTGTGCGTCGCCAGATGTTCGCCTACAATGTTGAGCGATTTGATGATGCTCTTGTGACTGTCGAGATCTAGCAGGAACTCGCGATGGTCCTGTATCGTATCTTCCAGCGCATCGATGTCGGACGGTGGGCTAGAGAGTTGGTTGCGTTGCGTCGATTCTGCCATCGCTAGCCATTGCTCCAGGCGCCACAGATCGTTATCGATCTGCTGCCAGTTACGGTTCGTACACAACGGACAGGTCAGATAGTCCGAATTGCTAATGGAGGAAAACACAGAGCTGTGGTTAACTCGAATGTTGTGGAGCGATTTTAACACACTAACGATGTGTAAAGTGTGCATGTAGTTAGTAGACGTTGGGACTTTTGCTTAACTCGTGGCGTTTTCCCGGCAGATGGCGTTGTCAAGAACAATGAGAAGTATCCAAGATTGACTGCAACTACTTAAACTCTAGAATGCCCGGATTGACCCTACAAATGGTTTAGGTGTGAGTGGCACAATAACCGGTATATTATCGGGTCCGTAACAGACTTCCAGCTGATTGAAAGTAGTGATTAGTATCAGAGCCAAACACTTAATCTGGACATCAACAAGTCTTCTTCAATCTAGCTTCTAGCAAAAGTATATGATACAAGAAGTATCTACAATCTAAGAATTGCAGTTAAAATAAGATAGAAAGTGATGTCCCTACTGGCAGGGGAAATTACTTCAAAAATCTTCCTTACAAACGCCTCCGTTTGATTAAGCCAAAAACACCACGGACTAAGTAGAAAAAGGCCCAACAGTGATAGTATAATAGCACCACTTACTGTACGCAGTTAAAATTGTAAGCATTAGGAATGATCCTGCGATGCGGCGAACAGACAGAAGAGTAACAGTGTAGGCAGATAGTCAGCAGATAGTAGAAAGTGTATAATAGTGAGTGTTTTCAGGCGCGCGTGTGTTTGGGTATTGCAAAGTAGTCCAATCATGGTTTCGACAGAGCGATAGATACAGAGAAAGAGAAAAGTTGGGAAGAAACATGAATAGAAAGTTTAAATGAATTGAATGTAACATGAGTAAAGCTGCAAAGAATTTGGAAAGATCTAAACGATCAGTTAATGGAAGATCCTTTGGGGACCTCCGAAATGTGGATGATGCGTGCAAATGTTTTGCGTTCTCTAGCAACACGGAATGATTTGGCTTTGTGTGTGTGTGCGTACATACCTTGATTCCTCCAGCTGTTCTTGCTTCTGTTTCCACTCAGCCAAGAGACGGTGGTACCGTTCCGTTTCTTCCGTCACACGCACACTAAACGCTTCCTCCGGCGTCGCATGACATTCGGAGAGTAGCAGCGTGTTCAGATGTTTTATCAGCTCGATCGATGATTCGCAGGCGGCCGAAGCCCTCGACACGTTCTGCGTCGTGGACACAAAGTTGTTCGCATTGATGGCTGAGATTGCTTCCTCCAGCTTGCCCAAATTGGTGGCCGCTTCTGCGAGGGCCGTTTCGAGTTGATAGCGGTACGCGTCCTTTGCGGTGATCGATTCACTGCGTTCCAGGCGCAAAGTGTTCACCTGCACTGCTACCTCCTTTTCATGGCGCACTTCGAATGCTTCGGTGGCCCGAGCTAACAGCGCATCGAGACGTTCCTTCAAACCATTACCGAGTTGATGGTACTCGCCCATCTTCTGCCGAATGTCCTCCGTTAGCGTTCGGTTGGCGGAATGTTGCTCGATCAGATTCGCACCCAGCGAGTCCTCGTGTTCGAACAGATTCACCACGAGCAAAAGTTCGTTGTGCAGTTCGCGCAACCGTTGGATGCGAGTTTCCGCCGACTCCGGACCTTCGACAGTTTGTTCCGGCGGCAGATGTTCGATTTGGGTCAGCTGTACGTCGATCTGCGTGAGGGCCAGGATGATTTGTTCGTACTTTACCACAAACACGCCCATCTCTGACCGACAGCGCTCTAGATCTTCCCGCAAAGCATAAAGATCCGGTTGCAGTCGTTCCCAGAGAAGCAACATTTGATGTACTGGGGTCGTTAGGAATCGTATACCCTCACCCGAAACGAGATCATTCTGTACCAACGATATGTATTCCTTGCGCAGGCTTAGTCGATGTGCCTCTCGCACCGCAAGTTCATTCAGCCGCACATCAATGTTTTCCATCTCGTGTGCCAGCTGTTCGCCGTGGAAGGAAGCGATCGAACGCTCCAGGCGGCGAATGTATTCGTGCTGCTCGTGTACCCAATCCCGGTACTCTAGACCCTTCTGCAGACTCACCAGCGTGACCCACAGTTCCATCAGATTGCGCTTGCGACTGCCCGATATGCGACACACCTTCTTCCATCGCATGTCCAGATCGTTTGCGTCGCTCTGGATGCTGCGAATGTTGATGTTGACGCAGAACGATTGCACGTCCAGGGCGACCAGTTCGCACAGGTTCAGCACTTCCGCCACATTGCCACTGTTGCCCTCGATCGAGCGCTGCAACTTCTCGTAATCGTCGAGCAAATTGTCGAGAGTCGTCTGTTCCAAACTTTCCACCACGAAAGGTTTCCTGAGTTCGCGCTCGATCATCAACATCCACGACTTTAGCTCAGCGATACGCGTTTCCAGCGTGCGCATTCTGCTTTGCACCGTCGAGGATGTCTGGGTGCGGTTCTTGCACAGTCCGGTTAGGTAAATCCATTCCTTTTCCAGTATATCAAGATGGTTCCCGATTTCCTCATACTCTTCCGATGTTGAGCAATGGCCCAGAAGATCCTTGCCCACCGTCATCAACCAATCTCTCTCCCACTCCTTAAGGGCCATCTCCTGACGCAGCGTGTCCTCCATACACTCGATGAACGCTTGATTGTCGGTGCACGACTCGTATTTCTCAGGATTCCGCAACTTCAGCTCATACTTTTGCATCCAATCCATCAGCAGCTGGTAGTGTTCCTGGAACAGCTTCTTCTTGTGGGCCAATGCTTCGGTTCGCTTCACCAGCAGTACGATACGTTGCTCCAGCTTACCGTACATCTGCCACAACGTCCACACGCGTTTATGAAGTCGCTGCACGTCAAACATGCTGATGCAGGACTTAAGCTCTTCGTGCAGATGTCCCATCTCTTCCAGCTTCGCACGCACCATGTCCAATCGAACGTGATGATTTTTAATCAGGTTCAGCCTCGCCTGCACACCGCTCACACGATTGTCCACGTTCGGATCGGTCGTATTGCGCTGCTCTTCCGCCTCCAGCTTGTCCAGATATTGTTCCAAATCCTGCAAATGGTCCTCCACCTCGTACGATTGTTTTGCAAAGCGGCCATGCAGCTCGTCAATGCTGAAGAGGAAGTTTTTCCACGTTTCCACATTGTCCTGCAGCTTAACGACCTTCTCCGCAATCTTGCCCTGCTCGCTGCGCATTCCGACCAGTGTGCATTCGTCCTTCGTATACAGCGTCAGCTGCGTTAGCTCTTGATTCATGGCACTCAAATCACCCTCCAGCCGGGGAAACTGTTCCAGCAATCCATTCACTTTTTCGATCAACTTCGGCAACTCGCGCAGATTGATGTACTCGAGCTGGAGTGTGAACTTTTCGCGCTCAATATTAGCCAACGCTTCGTAGAGGTTTCTGCCGAGCGTGCGGAACTTTTCCCAGTGCCAAAGACGGTTGTCGATCTCCGTGATTCGCTCTAGGTATCGATCGATACGATCGGTGTGCAGTTGACTTAGCACGTTGAAGCGCTCCACCAGCCGGACGTCGATTTTGTTCTTCTGGAGTAGCATTTTGCGCAAGCTAATCAGCAGCATCTTAACAAGCAAACACTGTTCACGGTGTGCCTTTAGCTGACCGTAGTCGCTAGGCAGCGGCTCGGACAGGATGGTCATTACGAATTGCAGATATTCCTGCCAGAAGTCCAGCAACCGTTCATCATCTTCCGATTGCGTTACCAGCTGCTGTACCAGGTCCTGATACTGTTGGTACGTATCCTGCAGCAGATTCTGCGATACGGAATGGAAGTTCTGTAGATTGCCATTATCATCCGCTTGTTCGCGGTCGCGTTGAATGTCCTTCAGGCGCGCTATCGTTACACACAGGCTTAGCATGTACGAGCGAAGATCCACGACTTTGTTGTACAGATTTTCGTCGGCCGTACGCTGCGAGTGTGCCGATTGCTGGAGGCTCTGTGGAATAAGACCAACAAAAAAAAGATAGTAAATGACGCGTGTGATGGGGGTTTGAGAATGATCCACTCTACGTACCTCATGAATGCGATCCAACAAACCGCGTGAGCTTTGCACCACACTGGCCTTATCTGCCCGTGCTTCCTCTCGCTCATGAACTCGGTTTCGTTGCTCCACAACATTCCGTTCGATGTCCTCCAGCTTCTTGCTGCATTCATCGATCTCCGCCAGCAGCGTGTCACCAACATTGAACCCAACCTGCTCGTTTATGTCTCCGATCAGTTTACGCAGCTTCTCAACCTCCTGACGTTGATCGAGCAGTGCCTGCTGGTACACCTCCACCTGGGGCAGATCCTGTAGCCGTTGCAGGTCGTCGTAATCCGTGTACTCATGGTTTACCCAATCCTTCACCGTTTCACACACATCGTGATAGTGTTGCCACAGCTTCACAGCCTTATCGTAGCGATCGCAAAGTTCGCGCAAGTTCTCGCGCGTACTTTCCCAAACGATGCTTATCTGTTGCACTGTTTCCTGGATCTCGGCCGAAACACTTTCGTCCGACGTTTCGACCAGCGGTTGGGCGTACGTGTTGAGATCTTCAATCATGCCCTTTCGGCTTTCAATGTCCGTGAGAAGTGTCTGTAAAAGGGAGGAGACATGGAAGAAATCGTTATTCGAGAGTTTGCAGCCAACGGTTCTTAGGATACTTACATCTAACCGTTCCGTAGCTTTCAACAGCCGGTTGTAGTCAGCGCTCTCCTGCAGCTGCAACAGCTCCATCATAAACTCCGTCTCCTGTACATGCTCCTGAATCATGTCAAGCTGATGGTGGAACTTGTTCCACAATGCCAACCGATTCCTTAGCAATGTCTGCACCTCGTCCGACCGTCGCTCCAGATCGCTGTGGACGTTCTGCAGCGTGGAAAGATCTCGTTCCGTTTGCAGTGGCGATACCGACACCTTCAGGTTCATCGGGAGTGTGTGAAGCATCTGCCGAAGGCGCATCAACTCACTCCAGCAGGGGCCCAATGAGTCCTGGCAGTTTTTACAATCCACCAGCGCTTTCTCGATAGCGGAACGTTTGCCATTCACACTACCGCCGCATTCATCCAACACACGCGCAATGTGTGTGAGTCGTTCCTCTTGCGCTTTGATGCCGGTCTCAATATCTTCCAGCCGGTGGTAGAACAGTTCGGCCGCATCCAACTCTTCCGAGATCTGTTGCGACAGATGGCGCGATATCTTGAACACGGCACTCGCCTTCTCGGTGTTACAGTCCAGATCCAGGGCAAACTGGCCCACGAGCTCGGTATCGATCAGCTGGATGCGCGTCTTGAGCGTCTGCATCCGTTCGATGTAGGCGTACAGATCTTCCTGGCTCTTTAGAACCGCTTTGCTGCTGTCGAACTCTCGCGCAATCTCTTGCAGCTCTTGCTCGATAAACGCAAGCTTATCGCCAGGCGGTGTACCCTTGGTTTTCATCGAGTCCGCAATGCTGTGCTGGATGTCATCGATACGGTTCGAGACGGCGCTCCAATCTTCCAGCAGCTGGCTGTGTAGCTGTCGCTGAAGTTTCTCATCCGTCACGGTAATGGTGCGCAGTGCCTCGCCGAACGTATCGCATGCGGTTTTGTACACCTTGTTGTTCAACACCTCGTACTGTGCCTTTATTTCCCAGAACGTGCGCATATCGTCCACCGGCGTTTCCGAGAGGTTCTCCTTGATCGTGATATTCGCCAGCTTTCCTTGACACACATCGAGCCAGTCAACCAGTCGATCAGCCTGAGCGTTGTACCGATTCCACTGCGCCTTGAATTTGGTGAGCAGATTCAGATACAACGATACCTCCTCCTGAAGTTGCATAGCCACCAGCAACGCTTCATTGCTTTCCCGCTCGACGGTCGGTGCGGAGATCAGTTCGTGCATGTCCCGTGCCATCTCGTGGTGAGATCGCATCTTCATCAGGTGATTCGCAATGTCCTGCTCCAATGATTCGTACATCGTGATGTATCGCTCGTAGTCCTGCGACGAAACATTGCTCAGGTCGGGGACACGCTGTTGCGCTACCTGAAGCCATTGCTTTTCGGCCAACATCTCCTTCTCCAGAACGGTCCAGCGAGATGCCGCAAGGGCAAGCTTTCCGGCCCGATCAACCGCCCGCTCCAGTATTACCTTCGTGCGGTTGTAGAGGGAAGAGTGCAGCTCAGCGTACTTTTGGCGAGTCAGCGGATCGAGATTGGTTTCCAGCGATTCCAGAATCGCCTTGCAGTGGTTCAAGTTGACGAAGAACTTGCGATACCGTTGCATCTCCTCCTGCAGCTCTTCTAGCGAGTTGGTCACAATTTCGTTTTCGATAAACACTTCCGCCGTTGCCGTTATCTCCTGGAACTCTAGCAACGTTTGTTCGTACTCGTCCGCAAGACTGCACAGCTGTATCAGCTTGTTACGCTCCAGCACAAGTCCATTCTCCAATCGACGCATCTGGTGGGTGATTTGATCCAACTCGAGTTCCGTTTTATCTTCCAATTTCACCTCGCCATTGTTGAACAGCTTCGCCGCAGACAGCAGATTTTGACAGTTCGTTTGAAGTTCTTGTATGACGCCAAGTTTACCGCTAATGGGCATCGTGTCGTTCGCAATAACATCGTTGTAGGAACTCTCCAACATTTCAACCGCTTTGCCCACGTTACGTACGTCATCGCCAATCTTACGCCTTTGGGTGGCATGGACATCGATCGTCTGCTCTCCCTGTGCGACACTTTGCTCCAAAGCCTTCACCTGGCGCAGCAAATGATTCAGACACTCATCCACCTCCTTATTCTGTACGGTCTTGGAGCGTTGCACGTACGTTATGATTTTCACGATATGCTCTTCGATGCGTATCAACCGAATCTTGTACACACGGAGCAGTTTCGCACGATCCACGCTCTGTCCGTCGTCCACGTTTGCCTGCGCTACGCTCATTCCCTCGTCGAGATCTTCCAAAGATTTGACCACAGTTTCCACCACATCCAACAGTAAGTGTTGCTGCGCAATCGGATCGTTGTCGTTCTTCTGTAGCAACTGTAGAATCTGTTCCAGATCATCATTTGCAGCTGCCTCATCCTCTTCCTCCAGAAGACTCGAAGAAGTGCTCAAAATGTGATACTCATTGCTCCGTTGGGGAATCTGAGCCTCTTCAGCAGCAGCAGCAGCAGCCGACGCAGCCAGTGACGGAAGTTTCATGTGGACAAACATTTCATTAATGTCCTGCCACGGTATCACCCGGTTTTCGGCATAGTTTTGCTGTGACTTGATGATCGAGAAGCAATCGGATAAGCTTAGCTGCAGATTTTGACTCTGCAGACTGTCTAGTGATTCGTTGATGGGGCAACTGACAGTTGTTACCGGTTGCTCCGGTTGGAACGAGGACGATGTGGTACGTTCTTCAACCGTTCCAAACGATGGATCAATGTTGACCTGTATGTTCAAGCTGACATCTCCCTGGCCGTCTGGACCTTTGCCGTCGGTGATGATGGTTTTCGTTACGGTTACTGATTCGTTTCCGCTCGATCCTGGCAACGGTACACCACCGACGGCACTCGTGCTCGGCACCATCATCTGCGTACTCACTTCCACCTCGATCGGGATCGATTTGTCCTTCGATTTCTTTGCTTTCTTCGACTTGGATCGTTTGCTGCTTTCTTTCTCCGCCGGTGGTAAAGGTTTCTCTTCGTCATCTGCCTTTACAGGAGTTTGCTCTTGCTTCGTTTGCGTACTGATAGTCACAGTCTCGGTAATCTCCGTTACTGCTACGGGGGTAGTTTGAGCATCAGATTCCGTTGTTGGTACTACAACCGTTTGCATATCTACGCTCTCCAATGTCGGCGCACTTTGGGCGACCGTCTGTATCAGGATTTCGTCCTGTATTTCGTACTTCGGAGTTACAACCGGCTCTGTCTCCACAGCGTGCATGGGGCTCGTTTGCATGGATGATTCCGAAGTTAGAACAGGCTGTGCAATGGATGGTTTCTCATCTCCCATCTCGGATAGTTCTGCAGACGGAGAGTTTCCACGGTCCTCGACCTGCACAGCATCCGTAGCGACATTCGCATCCTGTACATCGGGGAAGCTTGTTTGGGCGCTTTCATCCGCCCTCTCAACTTCTCCGCTCGGTTCCGACGTAATCGCGTGCTCGGCAAACTGCACCGGACTAGTTTGCGCAGATTGACGCTTGAACAACGTTTCCGGATCAATCACATCCTTCACTATCTGCCCTAGTATGGGACCCACGATCTCTTCCGTACTTTCAGCCTGCTGTTGTGTTTCTTTCGTTTCAACTGGGACGGTTTGGTTTGCCGTATCGACTGTATCGATCGGACCGCGACCAACAACGCTCGATTCGTCTTCCACCGGTAGGTCCGTTTGTGCTTCCTGTTGGACCAATTCCAATGGTTGCAAGGTTTGCGTCTCAATTTCGATTGCTTCCACAACTGTTGTCTGTATCTCTTTCGTCTCTTGCTCGGTGACCGTCGGTTCCTCCTCCACTATCAACGGAGAGGTTTGTTGGGAAGTGCGCTGAATCTCCGGCTCGGGAGATGTCTGCATTGATCTTTGCTCCGAATCGATCGGTACCATCAATCGCTCGGATGTGATCTTCTCAATTTCCACATCGGTTGGATCCTGCTGGGACGATGCCAGCTCGATCGGTGTCGTTTGCTGCTGCACATCTTCCGTATAGATCGCTTCCATCACCTCCGTAGGCACAACGATCTTCTCCTGAATTGTTATCGGAACTTCAATCATCTCCGGTTCGACGGCTTCTTCCATAACGTTAACTGTGCTGACCTGGGGTTGATCATCCTCGGTAAAGCTTTGATAAGAGTCAAACCGTTGCTCCGACTCTTGTGCCTCAGACAAACGACCATCGGTACGCATCGGTTTGCCTCCCTCAGGTATTCCTCCGGCCGGTTGATCAGTATTGCTAGCCTTTTCGTTTTCGAGCTTTCCCTTCTTTTTCTTCTTGCGCTTCTTCTTGCCCTTGTCGTCATCGTCCGGTTCACCCTCAGCGGTGGCCGTTTTATCCGCCTCATACCCTGGATCAACGTCAACAGCCTTCAGGCCCGAAATTTCGGCAAACTCAACCGATTCTGGTGCATCAGCAGTTTGCAGTTTGTTATCGTCAATCGATGCGACTTCGGTCGATTTTATCTCGATCAAACTCACGCTTATCTTCTTCGTTTCGGCTGGATCCACCGTCATCGAGACCTTGAGCGAAGAGCTCTGTGTGTCACCGATCGATGCAACCTGCACCTGTAGATTCTTTTCATCATCGATGGCACTTATCACCGGTTCGGGGTCTTGCTTCACTAACATCGTGTCAGTGAACGGTTCACTTGGGAGTTCCTCTATCGTGGGACCTTCTTTAGGTGCTTCTGCGTCACCTTCTACAATAACGCGTTCCACAATCGTAGTCACATGTGTCACCTTTTCGATCACTACCGTTTCTTCGGGCTGACCATCATCGTCGTCCGCCGCGCCTTCAATCTGCTCCACCTCCATCGGAACCTCGATTACTTCTTCCGTTGTTGTTGTTTTAGTGATCAGCACAGTCTCCACTATTGTTGTACAACTGTCTGAGTCTTCGATTGTATCGGTGGTACGTGTGATCGTAGTTTCTACCACAGGTTCGGATCGTAGAGTGCTAGTTTCAATAACTTCTAGCGTTGGTTCACTTGTTGAAACAGCAGCAACAGCACTTCTTTCCGTTTCAATTGGTGCAATTTGTTGTGTACTTTCATCGGCCATCTTGGTGACAGTTGTTTCCTCAAGGCACACCGGTTCTGATGCTGGAATATTCATCTCTGGTTGAACGATTTCTACCGGCACCTCGATAGATTCACTCGTCGTCACAGGTACACTCACAACACTGACTGCCCCTTCAAGCACGATAGGAACCTCAATCTCCTGATCTCGATCGACTGCTACATGTTCCTGTGGCGCATCTTCCATTACTATCGGGACAACCGTTTCTAAGCCAGCATCTCGCTCATCCGCTTTCATAACATTCGGCTCTATTTGGATGTAGTCTGAACCGCGTTCCGGACTCGTTGGCCATAGTTTCTGTGCCTCTTCGCTTTCTTGTCGATTTACCGGTTGTTCCCCTACTGCACTCACCACTTCATGCACCGGTGACATCGGAATCGTTCTTTCCGCACCTGTACTACTACTACACACATGTTCCGACGGTGGCCAGATGTCTTCAATCGATACGACCGGCCTTTGCTCGACCGGTTCCCTTAATTCCCCGCCAGCTGTAAGTGGTTCGGTAAGGCTTAAGAAATCGATTGCAACAGCAACTTCGGTTGGAGCGGCAACAACTGCAGCGTCAGCGCCTAATAGTGTACTAGTACTAGTTTGTGACTCAACGATAGAAGCAATCAACTCTACGGGTGCGATTTGAGCGTGTGATTCGAATACCTGTGGCGGTTCTTCCGGCTGCTGTACAGCAGCAGCCTGCTCATCATCGGTCGTTTGCAGCGTCTGCTCCAGCACTTCCAGTACCTCGGCCACAATTGTCTGTGCTGCTTCCTGCACCGGTTGCGGTGGAGACACACTGGCCGTTAGCGGTGGTGAGGTACTACTAGCTTCTATCGCTTCATCCTTTTCTCCGCCACTTTCTTCCAGCACTACGTCAACGCCTTCCACTTCCACAACTACGTCCTCTTCGGCGGTGATTGCCCGTGGTTCGGTCGGCTGTTGCTCTGTCAGATCTAGCGAGGTAACGATCGATGCCTTACCGGTGGTCGTCGACTCGATGGATTGCGCCGTTTGGACCACCTTTCGGAGTGTTATCTTCTTCGATCCGTCCCGATTCACCACAATCTCCGTGGTCGTATCGTCCGGTTCGGTAAATGTGGTTTCGAACTGTGTCGGGATATTCCTCACCAACAGCTCCGAGGAACGGTCACTCTCGCGTCCTTCTGCCGGCTGTGTGTACTTTGCCTCAACCACAACGGATTCGTCCAGCTGCTGATCGGCTATTCCGATCGATCGTGGTACGTTGGAGATCTGTACCGTTTCACGTCCATTAACCACCGACTGAATGATCAGTATATTGTCGGTAGTGTGCTGTGCCGGGGTGGCATGTGTCTGAACGGAGGATTCTTGAGTGATCACTTCCGCAACAGGAATTTGCACTTCACTCTTCACTATGTCCAGCGTCGGCACCGGTTCGATTGATGTTAGCGGACTTGTTTGACTTTCGATGTCAACCGTTTGCGGTTGGATCGGCTGTTCGACCGGGTGCAAATGTTCGGTAAGCCGCTGAATATTGTTCTCCAAGATTAAAGCCTTCTCGCGCAGAATACGTATCAACACCGTCAAGTTCTCCCGTAGCGTCGTCGTACGATCGGTTACATCTTTGTACACAAGGTACGACGCGGTCTTGTCTAGCACATCCTTCAGATATTGTTCCTTTTCGCGTAAATCGTTTAGGACTGCAGTCTCCTCCGCCATTCGCCGTTGCATTTCTTCCTCCGTGCTGCATTCGGTCACCTCCATCAGGTGTATGCTGGTGCTTGAGAGCCATGTTTCGATTTCCTCCAACAGCTCAAGATAGTTTCGAACTTCCGCCTTACGCTGTTCTCGTTGCTTTAATGTTTGCTACAAAAGGGAAAGCAAATAAGTTATTGCACACCATCCTACCGCCTCGCGCAGGTTTAGTTTTTCTGGGAGCAAACCTGAATTTTTTCGAGGCCATTTTCGGCTCGTTGCCGTAATAGGTCTATTCGTTCATCGATCTGTGCAACCGCTGTCCGCACATGGGCGTCCGCATTCGACGGCAGGGATCTCGCGATAGCATAGTTTTGTCGCTTATACTCCGCTAAGTTCGTTATAAGGACCTGCAACGGAAGCAATCAACAGTATTACATCATATGCGCAACTAAAACACCAAAAACCCACAGATTTGATGACTACGCCATACCTGAAGACCCTTGATGAGATCGTTCACGTTGTCGTACGGCAGATTGTTCATCTCTAGTTCCGCACTGATCAGCGAGTCCAGAATACTTTCCACACTTTGCGCTAGTGCCTGTGTAAGACGGAAAACGAACGAGCTCGGTTAGCATTCGGAGTTTGCATAATGCGCACACTCGCGGTTTTAAACTAAAGCTAAAACAAAACCAACAAAAAAAAATCTTAACATAAACGTCACTAAAAGGCAAACATCATTGCTTTCGTTTTGCTCATCATCGAAACAGAAAAGAAAAACTGCGCCGCGCACTGGTTTTAGCTGATTTTTTTGTTGTTTTGCTTTGTCTTGTTGCCCTAATGGCGGCCAAAAATAACAACCGAAGGTCCTTCCAAAAATAGTCTAACCAAATATCATAACACTAACAGAAAACATTAAACGCGCTCTACATTAGAGTGGGGAAACAGTTGCGGACCAGAGACTTTGGTTCCCCTTTTTCATGCGCAATCAACTGAAACAAGGCTGTCGATTTGTACTGGTGCTGCGGACAACAATCCAATATCCGAGATGTTATATGACACTTTTAACACTTTTAGACCACCGCCTCGCGTGTGTACGCGAATATTTGGACCAAGAAAAGGAGGAGGAGTGTAGAATCAAGTTCAAGTTCAAATTTTTGGTGCAACATTTGGGAAGCAATGATTGGTGAAATGGATGGAAATGGATGTATGAAAAGTTCTTCGTTTTCGTGTTGGATTAGGATAGTTGTGATTGAGCTACTGATATACTGAGTGGGGAATGGTAAAGAGCACGGCAGATAGCACGATACAATTTAGTCTAGTTGAAACCCCATTATTAGGACCTTCTACACGAGATGGCAAAAGAGGCAAGATGGTGGTTAAAAGTGTCAAATTTACATACACTCCTGTCTACTCGGGACACTACGGATATCGATTGTGCCGAGCAATGCCGAGTACGTACTGTCACACGCAACACAACAACACAGGGGTGCGATGAAGGATGGATTTAGCCAATCAAGAGAGACCGTTTCGACATTGTACCTTAAGATGGCGGTCACATTACACGTACAAATGCTACAAACTACACGTCCCGTGGTGGGTAACGATCAACCAATGCAGCAACTGATAACAAGCGACAAGACTTGAGAAGGGAGCAGAGTTTTCTATGGGATCTCTTGCTCTAGACCAATCACACTGCTACTCGTACACTACTCGTTTTAAGCGATATCAGAGTCGAAGAAAACTGCGGTGCTCCCTTACAAGTCTTGTAACAACAACTAAAACAAACAGATTAAAAAGAAAGCAAACAACTACAGAAAAACATAATAAAAATTACGTTAAGTACGATAAGCAAAACCAAAACAACATAAAGTAAACATTAAAGAGCTAAACGCTAACAACAACACTACATCTACGAAGTACAACGTCACCTGTTTACTGTCTGTGCATTCAGCCACATTTTGTTTACTTAATTCTACGCTGTCCGTTGAACCTAGTGAAGGATCGAAGGATGGGGAAGGCTGGTCGGGATTGTCAAGGATGGGAGGAGTAGGTGCGGAGTCGGGTACGGATGGGATGGATGGGATCGTGGGTACATCGCTCGCACTGGCCACAGTTTGCTGCAAGGATAACTCTTCGCAAGGGATGTGAGGCATTGGTGTTAGTACATTGTTAGTCGCTGCAGTGCCAGCAGCTGTTACTGTTGATGCTAGTGGTTCGTGTGTGTTGCAGTCGCTAGGAACTCCTGTTTCTACGACATCTTGCTGTTGGCTGATGGCAATGCGAGCATTCGACATGGCCGCATACCGTTCCTCTGCTTGCCCGTATAATGAACGATCAAGCCAAGATCTATCCTGCCAAATGCAGTAGAGCCCTTGCAAAGGATCATCAGCGTTGTCTGTCGAGTGCTGTTCCATCGTATCACTTTCTACCGAAACCTTCTCCAATGGTACGACTTGTTCGGTCATAATTGCCGAATCATCACTCGTCTTGATTGGTGGCAAAACAAACTGAAGATCGCTTTCCCTAACCTCTTTCTCGCGGTCGGTCTGGCTCGTTAAGGGTTCATGGGCCAACTGTTCCACTTTGGGTAAAACAATTTTTTGTTCAACGAAAACATCCATTCCTTCGCCAGACTCGGAAGGACCTGGCTCTGACCTGATTACCACGTCGGCTTCCACGCTTTGCGCTACTTCTGGTTCACGCGAATCAGGTTGCTGAGTGATAGAAATTTCTTGCACAACTACGTACTCTTCGCGAACGATCGTTTCCGTGTCACAATCTGTGATCTGAGCTTTCAGCGTGCTATGTTCATCCTTTTCCGGCTTCTGAGCGACTACTTCCGCGTATAGAAGACCAGCCGCAGGACTCTGCGACACTACATCCACCTCGGACATGACTGGAGTGCTCTCCGATTCGGAAACTTCCAGTGAAGGAGTTTTCCTATCAACTTGTTTTGACTTTTTCTTCGATTTCTTTTTCTTTGACACATTCTTTTCTACTTCCTTTGTCATTGCAACCATCGGGACGCTACTGATATCTTGAGAGTCTTGAGGATCTTGGGACAATAATTCCTTCTGAGGTTCCAAACGTTCCGAAACATCAGTATCTTCAGCCACCTTTGGTATAATAACCATTGCAGCAGAGCTGATATCTTGGGGTTTGGGTTCTTCAGTCAACAGTTCTTCCGACGTAATTTCCTTTTCAATCTCTTTTCGCTCTGCAGCCATCGGAACAGAACTATCATATTGAGGTTTAAGGTCTTGAGACAGTTCCTCCTGACTTTCTAAAACTTCAGGAGCAACGCTCGCTACTTCTTCAACTTCTGCCATGTCAATCACTTCAAAGCCATCTTCATCATCATCATGTTCGAGCTCTATCTTGACTACAGTCTCCGAGAACGAAACGCGTCTTTCAGGTTGGGGAGAATCTTCAGGACTTGCTACCGTTGAGGGTTCTTGCTGTGTCTGGTCTTGCTTTTCTGTCCCAATACTTGCTGTCTCCTTAGCCGATTCCGAGAAAGGTACGTTGTGCAGCACTTCCACCATCGGATCAAACTTCACCCGTTTGTCATCATCCGAGACTATCGGGTTTGGACTACCGACCAACTCAACTAGTTCTATTTTCATCAGGTTAGCTTCTCGAACAGTAGTGCTGGCTAGTTCAGAAAGTGTATTAGCCCCATCCTTTCCTAAGCATAGATCTTTCTCTATTTCCTTGCTTGATTCCGAGAATGGTACTGTGGGTAGTATCTCTACTTGTTGATCAAACTTAACCCTTCTCTCAGTGCTATCTTCTCCGGTTTCATTTTCCAATGTCTCTTGCTGCGGTTCTTGCTGTTTTTCAACGCTTTTTGTTGTGCTGTTCAAGCGTTCTAACTCCTTTACTGATTCTGAGAGCGGCACCGTTGGTACTACCGATATCTCATCAACGAATTGCACATGCTTGTGAGCATCATCCGCGTGCACAACAGGAGCTACGTCCTCCCGCTCCACTAATGGAGAAGGTTTGTGAGCATGATGGTCCAGCAGGTGTTCGATTTCTTTGGGAGATTCTGACAATGGAACCTCCTTCAGAATTTCGACTTCGACCGAAAATTTCACATGCTTCTCGTGATCCACATCCGATGGCGTTACCTCATTCTCTGTGGCCTCAACGAGTTCCACATTCTCGTGCACATGTTCAAGAAGATGGGCAATTTCTTTGGGAGACTCAGACAGGGGCACTGCTACAGCTGGCTTTACGGTTGGTTTGCTATCTATCTCAGCATCAGCAGACTCATCGCTAGATGCATGTTTCAAAGGCTTTTTCTTCTGCTTTTTCTTTGATTTCTTCGCTCTTGAAGTATCATCGACCTGAGGCTGTACGTCTTCCTTAGCAGGCGCCTTCAACGATTCTGATTCAGTATCATCTGTGGCACTCTCCTCAACAAGTACAGTGGTAGTCGTCTTTACGACACTTTCGACTATCGATTCGCTCTGAGCGTCCTCTGGTTGATTTGGAGTAAGTTTTGCTTTTTTAACCTTTTTGGAACTTTGTTTGGGAGTATCATCTACGTTCACAGAGACAGAACCCGATGTGCCCGGTTTTTCTTGTGGTGTGGATGTGGTTGGAAGAGATGGAAGAACCTGCGATGGTGCGTCAACGACAGGTACATTGCTTGCAGAAGATTCTACATCCGGCACAATTTCTGTAACAACTTCCTGAGGTTCAGCTGAGGAGGTAAGAGATAAAGCCTCTCTCTCTCGTTTCAAATTTTGAGCCACAACTTCAGCGTAAAGTGGACCAGTTTGCCAAATAGTTGTCTCCGCAGCAGATATGCTTGTCTCCACCTCTTGCGGTAACTCTGAGGATTGGGACGTACCTAGAGCTTGTTTTACGACTTGCTCTGTAACCTGTTTTTTTTGCTTTTTCTTTTGTTTCTTTTCACGCTTAGCGGTAACATTCTTATTGTCCGGTTCTGCTACCTGCGGTTTCTCCATAGGAATGGGAGCTGATTCCATCAACTCAACCGATGGTTCAGTCTTGCCTATTGACTGTTCTGAAGGACTAGTGGGTGCATTGCTGGAAGCCGAGTTATCATCTTCATCGACTATATCAGCCCAAGAAGTGGTCGATTTTGCCATGCTTCCATAGTTTTTGTTGCTTTCAATAAAGGTCTGAAGGTCTGTTTCGCTACTGAGCTCAACTTCAACAAAACTCTCGTTACGAGACATCGCCTTGTCTGTTGAAGCCTCGCTTGGCAGTACAACTTTCATTCCTTCTCCTACCGGCCCATCGGAAGGCAACTGTTTCTTCATTTGCAATTCCAGAAGTCTTCGACGTTCCGCTTCCTGGCCTGCCACTACCTCAGCATACGTTTTCTTGCCCTTCATTTGTTCCCATACGTTCGATATTGGTGTTTCTGGCTCGGACTTTGGTTTAACCGTTTCGGTAACATTCGTGACAGTTACCTCCTTCGAAACTCCCGATTCTTGCGTTAACTGTTTAGACTTTTTCGCTTGCTTCTTTTCCTTTTTACGCTTTTCTTTTCGTTCCAAAGCGGCTTGTTCTTCTGCAGCCTTGTGGGGTATATTTACTTGAACAAGCAACTTTCCTTCTACCACAATTTCTCCAGCTTCTTGGACTGGCGAGATGGTTGTATCCACAACACCTTCATTCGATTCAATGCTAGAAACCATCAGCTCCACGTCTTCAGTTGCTACATTCTTTTCTAGCGGTAAACTGATGAAGGAGATTTCCGGTTTACTAATCACCGAAGCCATGCTAGAATCAAATGCACTTGACTTTGATAGATCCGCACTCTCGCTAAGCGATTCGTCGCCTGCATCCGCATGCAGAACAGATTCTTTAGTTTCAGCCACCGACAACTCTATCACAAACTGTTGTACATTCTCGGATGGTAGCGATGATTCCATTTGTTCTACAACTTCCACGGTGGTTACTGCAGCAATGGCCTCCTGTTCTTGAGTATTCCTTTCAGAAGTCATTCTGTTAGAGGGTTTTTGATTTTCGAAAGCACCTGTCTTTGACAGAGCTGAAAGCCTCATGCGCTCCTGTTCTTCGGTGTCTAGAGAAGGAACTACTTCCAAATGCTTGCCAGATACTATCACTTCTTCTTCAGTCGTTTCAGACACAACTCGCTCTAGATCTTCGGCCTTCGACATGGAAGAGAGCTTCAAAAGCTCTTGTTCTTCGCTGTCTAAACCAAGAACTTCTTCCAAAGGCTTGTCAGATACAACCACTTCTTCTACAGTAGTCTCAGACATAACTGGTTCTAGATCTTCGGCCTTCGACATGGCAGAGAGCTTCAAAAGCTCTTGTTCTTTGCTGTCTAGATTAGGAACTTCTTCCAAAGGCTTGTCAGATACTAGCACTTCTTCTACAATAGTCTCAGGCACAACTGGTTCTAGATCTTCGGCCTTCGACATGGCAGAAAGCTTCAACAACTCTTGTTCTTCGCTGTCTAGACCAGGAACTTCTTCCAAAGGCTTGTCAGATACTATCACTTCTTCTGCAGTAGTTTCAACCACAACTGGTTCTAGATCTTCGGCCTTCGATGTTGCTGAGAGCTTCAACAACTCTTGTTCTTCGCTGTCTAAACACAGAACTTCTTCCAAAGGCTTGTCAGATACAACCACTTCTTCTACAGTAGCCTCAGACACAACTGGTTCTAGATCTTCGGCCTTCGACATGGCAGAGAGCTTCAAAAGCTCTTGTTCTTCGCTGTCTAGATTAGGAACTTCTTCCAAAGGCTTGTCAGATACTAGCACTTCTTCTACAATAGTCTCAGACACAACTGGTTCTAGATCTTCGGCCTTCGAAATGGCAGAGAGCTTCAAAAGCTCTTGTTCTTCGCTGTCTAGACCAGGAACTTCTTCCAAAGGCTTGTCAGATACTATCACTTCTTCTACAGTAGTTTCAACCACAACTGGTTCTAGGTCTTCGGCCTTCGATGTTGCTGAGAGCTTCAAAAGCTCCTGTTCTTCGCTATCAACAGAAGGAACTTCTTCCAAAGGCTTGTCAGATACACCCACTTCTTCTACAGTAGTTTCAACCTCAACTGGTTCCAGATCTTCGGCCTTCGACATGGCAGAGAGCTTCAACAACTCTTGTTCTTCGCTGTCTAAACACGGAACTTCTTCCAAAGGCTTGTCAGATACTATCACTTCCTCTACAGTAGTCTCAGCCATAACTGGTTCCAGATCTTCGGCCTTGGAAATAGCTGAGAGCTTCAACAACTCTTGTTCTTCGCTGTCTAAGCAAGGAACTTCTTCCAAAGGCTTGTCAGATACAATCACTTCTTCTGCAGTAGTCTCAGACACAACTGGTTCTAGATCTTCGTCCTTCGACATGGCAGAGAGCTTCAAAAGCTCCTGTTCTTCGCTATCAACAGAAGGAACTTCTTCCAGAGGCTTGTCAGATACAATCTCTTCTTCTTCAGTAGTCACAGACACAACTGGTTCCATATCTTCAGCCTTTGACGCAGCAGAGAGTTTCAATAGCTCCTGTTCTTCACTGTTTGGACAAGAAACTTCTTCCAATAGTTTTTCAGATACTACCGCCTCTTCCGTAGTAGCATCAACTGGTTTTGTTCTGTTGCTATCAACTTGTTTTTGCAAAACAAATTTCCTTTCCCCATCACGTAAGAACAATGTATCATGGGAAGTAACTGAAGCATAATACAATGCCTTTTTCAAGTCTTCTTCTCTTGATTTAACTTCCAATGCCTTGTCGAATACAACCACTTTTTCTACAGTAGTTTCGGTTACAATTGGTTCTAGCGCTTCGGCCTTCGACACTGCTGAAAGCCTCACCAGCTCCTGTTCTTCACTATCTGGACAAGAAATTTCTTCCAAAGGCTTGTCAGATACAACCACTTCTTCCACAATAGTATCATCAGGTTTTGTTCTGAAACTATCGATTTGCTTTTGCAAAACAAATTTCCTTTCCCCATCACGTAGGGCCAATATGTCACAGAAAGTTACTGAAGCATAATGCAGAGCCTTTTTCAACTCTTCCTCTCTTGATTTAGCTTCCAATGCCTTGACGAAAACATCTTCTTCTTCTACAGTCGTTTCAGACACAACTGGTTCTAGATCTTCGGACTTCGACATGGCAGAGAGCTTCAACAACTCTTGTTCTTCGCTGTCGGCTAAAACCACTTCTTCAACAGTAGTTTCAGACACAACTCGTACTAGATCTTGGGCCTTGGACATAGCAGAGAGTTTCAAAAGCTCCTTTTCTTCACTATCAACAGAAGGAACTTCTTCCAAAGGCTTGTCAGATACAACCACTTCTTCTACGGTAATCTCAGACACAACTGGTTTTAGATCTTCGGCCTTCGACATGGAAGAGAGCTTCAAAAGCTCTTGTTCTTCGCTGTCTAGACAAGGAACTTCTTCCAAAGGCTTGTCAGATACTATCATTTCTTCTACAGTAGTTTCAACCACAACTGGTTCCAGATCTTCGGCCTTCGACTTAGCTGAGAGCTTCAAAAGCTCCTGTTCTTCACTATCAACAGAAGGAACTTCTTCCAAAGACTTGTCAGATACAATCACTTCTTCAACAGTAGCCTCAGATACGATTGTTTCTACAGCTTCGGCCTTTGACATAGCTGAAAGCCTTAAAAGCTCCTGTTCTTCGCTATCTGGGAAAGCTTCTTCCAAAACTTTACCAGATACTACGGACTTTTCTACAACAGCCTCAGATACAGATGGTTCGAAATCAGCTACCTGTTCGGTCAAATTGGAACTGGCCACAGCATTATCATCTGATTCGGTACTGTTTCTATCAACTTGTCTTTGCAAAGCATATCGCTTTTCTCCATCACGCAGTGACAGAGTGTCACAGGTAGAAACCGAAGCGTAGTATAGTGCGTTTTTCAAATCTTCTTCCCTCGATCTCTGCGGTTGTCCTGAAGGTTCTGCCACACATTGTGACGCATCTGGAGCTACTGATTCGTCACGTGAAAGCTCAATGGCAACGGTGCTTACTTCAGTTGAAGGCAACTGTACGATAGTTTCTTCAACCGGTTCATCTAAATCAGTCACACGAGTAGTCTCAGAATCCTTTATCACTTCTCGACTTCTGAGTTTTTCGTAACGCTCTTCTGCCTCTCTCAATTGCCAGTTATTGACCAACGATCTTCCCAAGCTCTTCAAAACTTCCAGTTGGCTTTCAATAGTGCCCGATGGTTCCAACGTTTGTTGCGGAATAGGTTCTCCAGTACCTTGCATTTCGTCTGGTGTATCAGACGTAACCGTAGGTTCGCTCCCACTGTCCTCAAGATTCTGTTTTGTCTCCCTAGCATCTAGCTTCTGATAGTTATTCTCAGCATCACGTAACTGCCACATGCTCAAGTAGGACTGTTCCAGAGTACGATAGATTTCAGCCAGTTCCTTATCACTTTTGTTACTTGCAATAGAACTATCCTTCAAATCTGACGGAGAACTTTTTACCCTCGATTGGTCAGTTTCAATTTCTTCAACCACTTCCGCTGCGGAGGATTGCTTAACTGTGTTCTCCAAAAGCTGCGTGTTCTCTTGTTCCTTATCGTACGATTGCACTTCAAAGTTCTGAATGTAATGTCGCTCAGTATCATGGTATTGCCAATAATCCTGGCCACTAGAAGATTCCGTCTCAAGCGGACTACCCAGTACTGGTTCGCTGGTGCCTTCCGCTGTACCGGCCGTTGCTAGTTCTAGCGAGTCAGTTTGTTTTGCCACTTCAAATGACGCATCCTGTCGGTACGATTCTTCACACATCTCTCGCACTACCCGTTCCTCATCACATTCACTTTCTTCCAATACGATCATTGTCTTTGTTTCGATCATTTCCTCTCCCATACTACGATCCGCCTCCGAAACCACTGAACTATCTAGCAGCGATTGTTTCAATTCCATTCCACTTCCATCGGGTTCAGTTTCACTTGGCACAGTCTCAATTACAGTGCCCGCTTCATCGTCGCCTCTTTCGATCACGATCCGTTCCACCATCACTTCATCTCCCATGCTTCGGTCCGCTTCCGAGTAGGACACCGATACGTTTAGCGTGGGATCATCCCGAGTGACGACCGTTTTCACGCTCTGCTCAACAACCGTAGGGCTTGTGTAGATCTCATTGATTTCCTCCTGCTCGTCCGTTTGCATGTACGTGATCGTTGTCGTACGGTACATTACGGAGGTTGTAGTGGTTGTGTACACTTCCTGACTGGAAGATTGCTGCTCAGCAAAAGTGACCGTACCGGAGACCATATCCGATTGTTTAGCCTCCGTAGCCACCACCATTCCCGACTCGAGATCGGTACCCTCCGGTAGTGATGCTTCTTTCTCCAGCACATCCACCGATTGTGTTTCGTACACGATCGAGGGTGAAATGTCCAACATCGAGACTTCGGTAGCAACCTGCCCGACCTGCAGCTCTTCATGCACTAGCTCATCATCAACGCCAACGAATTCTTCTTTCGGTGTTTCTTGCACGATCGGTTCCAACGGAACCACGTCTGGCCTTACTTCCGGTACCTCCACTTTCTCCACCTTTGCTGCCAAGATTTTGGGAAGCTGCATTTTAATGTGTGACACCGGTTGCAGCAACACTTCTTCGTGTGTTATCATCGAGATCTTCTGTCGATTGTCGCGCCACTTGGAGTTGATCACAATTCTTTGCACGGGATCATTGTTTTCCTTGCCAGCATCAACGTCGATAGTTTCTTGCTTGCTGGAGTCTACGGACTCTGACGTATTCATATTGCTGTTTGCCGTACTGGACACGGTGGACTCGACACCCTTTGCAGAATGGTCACGACCATCACCTTTGCCCAACAGATCCGCATCCGAAGGAATGGTTTCCAGCTGTGGCTTAAACTTAACTTCCTTTGAACGTCCGCCTTTACTGTCGAGTGTTTCCGCAGCTCGTTTCACCGGCGATTGCTGCATAAAATCGTAATCCTCAAACACCAAATTGCTTCGGAACTCTTGCACACTCTTCACCGGACTTTCGGGCATATTTACGACGAACGTTTCTTCGGGCGAAACTGCACTCGCCTCACCGACATGCGCTTCCGAATCGTTTGCACCGGTAAGGGATTTTTGACGATCAAAGTTAATGCCCACAATGATTGTTTCAATCTGTTCCTTGGTGATCGTGGAGCTCATACCCGGCGATGTTTGATCACGTGCGCGTGGGTCTGCCGCTGGTGCCGGTGCTTTATGCTGTGCTGCCTCCTCTTCTGCCTCGAACACTTTCCGTTCCGCTTCAAGAAACGCGGCCATGTTTGCGGCATCTGATTTCTTAATCTTCTTGAACTTATCTTTTTGCTTTTTCTTTGGACTCTTTGCGGTTGCGCTGGTCATCACAGTATCGGCGTGTTTTGTGCTTGTGGGGGAAACCGTTGTAACAGATGCTTTGCCAGTGTTTGTTGTTTCGATTTGTTTTGATGGGGCGCGATCGTCGGTCAATGGTGCTGAGTGCCCAGTATTCGCTTGTTCCACCAACTCTTCGGCATTCACACCCTTCACTGAGCTAGGCTTTATTGCTACGCTCACATCAGCCAAAAATGATTCTTCTCTCGCACTCATGAGCGCTACTTCTTCGGCGGAAATTTCAACGGAAATAGAATCCGGTTTATCAACTGGTTTTGAGTCACTCATCTCTTCTGGTAAGCAAGATTCTTCTCGTGCGATCATTAAAGCATTTTCCTCTGCTGAAGGTGTATCCAGATCTAGATCGGCCTTCGATTCGACCAACAGTTCATTGGATTCTGGTGCACTCATCTCAGCCAAAAATGATTCTTCTCTTGCAGTCATCAGGGTTATTTCCTCTGCGGAAGGTGTCAATGCAGATTCTAAGTCAACATTAGAAGATGGACCACTTATCTCGGCTAGGAAAGCTTCTTCTCTTGCATTCATCAAGGCTATTTCTTCGATTGATGGTTCGATTTGTACGGGAACGATGGTAGTTTTCGTTTCAGTGTTCATTTCTACGGTGGAAATTTGTACACTCATCTCAGCGAGGAACGCTTCTTCCCTAGCATTCATCAGTGCGACTTCTTCTGCTGAAGGTGTTTCCAACTTAACTTCCGACTCGTGAATCGATGCTGGTCCACTCATCTCAGCCAGGAACGCTTCTTCCCTAGCATTCATCAGTGCTTCTTCTTCTGCTGAAGGTGTTTCCAACTTAACTTTCGACTCGTGAATCGGTGCTGGAACACTCATCTCAACCAAGAACGTTTCTTCCCTAGCATTCGTAAGTGCTATTTCCTCTGCTGAAGGTGTTTCCGACTTTTCTTTCGACTCGTTAATCGATGCTGAAACACTCATCTCAGCCAGGAACGCTTCTTCTCTAGCATTCATCCGTTCTATTTCTTCTGCTGAAGGTGCCAAGGAATCAGAATCTGGTTTTACTTCCAGCTTAACTTCTGGCTCGATTATCGTTGCTGGTCCACTCTTCTCAGCCAGGAACGCTTCTTCTCTAGCATTCACCAGTGCTATTTCCTCTGCTGAAGGTGTTTCCGACTTATCTTTCGACTCGTTAATCGATGCTGGAACACTCATCTCAGCCAGGAAAGCTTCATCTCTAGCGTTCATAAGAGCTATTTCTTCAGCCGAAGGTTCAACTGCAACAGGCGTGGTGCTTGTCCATTTCGATTCGACTTCGACATTTGAAGTTGAGCGACTCATTTCAACCAAAAATGATTCTTCTCGTGCAGCCATAAGAGCAATTTCTTCTGACGAAAGCTCAACCTGAACTGAAGGTTCTTTCACTTGAGACTGTTGTTCCGTTTCTTGCTCACCAACCGAGGTACTCATCTCGGCCAAAAATGATTCTTCTCGTGCAGCCATAAGAGCGATTTCCTCTGACGAAAGTGGCATTACAGCTGAAGGATGAGATGCAGGCTCTGTTTCTTCTTTTACGACTAGTTCACTCATTTCAGCAGAAGGATCTTTCTGATGCGTTGCAGGTTTTATTGCTTCCCTAACAACCGGTTCACTCATCTCAGCCAAGAATGCTTCTTCTCTAGCGTTCATTAGGGCGATTTCCTCCATTGATACTGGTCTTTGCATTGGAGAATCGTTCACTTCAGATACGACATTCATTTCGACATTGGCAACATTAGAACCGGCTGCATCTTCAACTGGACCACTCATTTCAGCTAAAAATGATTCTTCTCTCGCACTCATGAGAGCCACTTCTTCTGCCAAAGGTGCAACAACGGGTTCGATCAGGACACTCGTTGTAGGCTCAGTGATCGGTTTACTGTCAGACACCTGGCGGCTAGTCTCATCGAGGGTTTCCGTAAGCATTGATCGGACAAATTCGGTTCTCTTTTCCTCAATAACCTGACGACTGTTTGTTGAATCATCTTGCTGCTCATCGTTTCTCTTGTCGCATTTCTTCGCCTGTTTCTTCTTGCCCTTTTTCTTCGTTGGTGGACACCAAATCTCACTTTCTTCCGTGACTTTCTCTGCAGTTGGCTTGACATCTTGCTGGTTTGATTCTGGCACCGCTGGAGCAACGTTTTCTGCACTTGAATCTTCAACACTCGTCTGTTCAATGTGTAGCGATGTGGTGTACGTTTTCGAACTGCTTTCCCGTGTATTTGTCTTACGCTCAACTTTAATCTCTTCATGGACAGTTTCAGTCACGGTAGTGAACGACACCTCCGACCGATGGTAGCTCACTGTTTCGGTTTGCTGCACCGTGCTCTCCTCAACTTCACGTCGGTCAATCGTTACACATGGTTGCGAAATTTGCACGATCTCTTCGCTAAACATCACGGGATCTGGTACTGCATCAACGGGTTTCGGCACTGATTCGACAACAATCTTCGAACTCTCCATCACACTTCCAGCATCAAGCTTGTTCTCGATCTGTTTACTGTACGTTTCCAGCGATTCTGCGCCCTTCAGCTCAATCGACGTTACCGTCAACGGTTCTTCCAGCGGACGCAAGTCCACTACGGACACATTTTTCTCCTTCGGTGAAACGATCTCAACGGTCGATATGTTTTTGCCATGCTCGTCTTGCACCGTCACCGGTTCACTCGTGCTAATATCCAGCAGCTTATGTGTGGTGGTGGTCTTGTTACGCTTTTTGGCACTTTTACGAACTTGCTGACGGCGCTGCTGACCCGCGACGTCCTGATCCAGCCGGATCTGGGTGACGTAGTGTTCCGGGTCGCGTTCTACCTCTTTCGACACGGCAACTGCCTGTACCGATTCCGGTTCGTTCACATTGATCGTTATTTTCGTCTCTGCACTGGCAACCACTTCGGGCTGATCGGTTAGATTCACTATGGACACAGTTTTCATCGGACTCTTCGATTGGGGGCTGGTTGGGCGGTTTTCGGATTTGTTCACATTGATCTCGGTCACATACACTTGCCGCTGCGCTTCTTTCACCTTCACACTCGGTTCCTGCGGCATTTGCGCCGTTAACAACTTGTCGCCCTTGCTTTGTATCTGCTTAATCTTGCTCTTCTTCGCCTTACGGTAGTTGACGGTTTCGGTCGGATCACTCGGTTCGGATGCGCCATATTCGGATGTCTTGACGGTTGCAGCGGGAGTAGCAGGAGCTGGAGTAGTAGCAACACGTACACCTTGACGATCGGTCACACTCTGCTGATCGGGCGATCTTTTTGTCATCTTTTCACCGGACGATGATGCATTGCTCCTCACGGAATCTGATCTCGGTTGGCCCTTAGAAGGACGTTGCGAGGATTGCTGCACTTGACTAGAACTTGATGCCACTTGGTGATAATCACTATGTACAATATTTACACGCGATACGGCTTCCGGCTTGGGACGATTTCTTGAGCTCGAACGGGAACGGTTCGCGTAGGTTTGAGGTAAACCAAGGCGGGTAGCAGTTGCTGCTCCGGTCTGTTGATGCCTTCCACCAGTGGCATACTGCTGGTGGTAGCTGCTTTCACTCCATGATTGTTGGAGAAATTCTGGCTGTTGCTGCAGTTGTTGTTGCTGCTGGAGGCGATATTGATTAGAGGCGGCTATTTCTTTCAACACTTCGGCGTACGTCTTATTGCCAAAGGACCACACGGACGTGGGTCCTGCTGGGGCGGTACTCGATACTTCGGCTTGCGTTAACTCAGGTCCTTTAGCGGAGGTCATTACTACGACCGGTTGGGTGGAGGTAGCACCAACAATCGTGGTTACGTTAACGATGCTGGAGTTCATTGAATCGGTTGTATCAACGGAGTGGGCCGGTTGTTGGGGAGTTGGTGGAGGTCTACGGGATCTACGTTGCTCCTTTGGAGGGTCTCGGGCGATCGGTTCGTTAACAGTCGGTCGGTTAGCCCCGGTAAGCTGCACTACAGTACGAGCTGATTGGTACGTGTCAGAGGCTACAGGTTCTACAGCAGACATTGAGGCGTTCTTGGGAACGAGTAGAGCGTCCGAACCACCTCTTTGCGCTTCGTGCTGTACTGGACTCGTGATCGAGATGTTGGTAACATTGTGCTGTCGTTCGATCACGTGTAGCAGTGGATCATGTCCACGCTGCCGCTGACGGCGAAGCCCAGCAACAATTTCCGCGTACGTAAGATCATCGCCCGATCTACTCCACGCGGACACCGCTGGCTGGGCGTTTGCAGTGACAACCACAACACTCCCGGCACCAGCCGAACGCGTGTCGGCAGGGCGCTTTGCATCCCGTGCGTCCGTCGTCGTCGATGGTGAGCATGCTTCCTGATCGTAACACTCTACGCTCCAATCATACGGCATCGAACGGTCCTGAGTGATGGAATTTTCAGTTTTATTTTTCGAGGATTTTGTAGTTTGGCGGTAAGGGTAGGCACGAATGTATAATATTTTTTTTTGGTTTGGGCAGATGATGAGAGGCTTGACTTGACGTTTGTTTATATGAGTTCAGAGGACAAGACAGAATAAAATAGAGGGAGAGAGAGAGAGCATGGGCGAAAGATAGTAAGATAAGAGGGGGTAAGATACAATATCCCCAAGGGTTTGTTTAAAGAGAACCATCTAGGATGTTCTAATGTTTCGTTATCTTTAAAGAAGACTCAAAGTGGAACACAACCATCTCACGTTCTTTCACAGTGTCTTAATGGCACTGAAAGGCAGCTCAGTAATGGCCCAGAAGGTAGATGATGCTTGCGATTACAAACAAATTTTTATTTTTCGCTCAACACTCGCACGCAGCACAAAATCAAACGTGTTATCTAGAGAATAAATACAAATATTTGACAGAACTGTCACAATCCACCGATCAGCGAATCCACCAAACTTCAATGGCGGGTCCTGCGATCCGGTGACTACACTTAAACATTTCTAACGAACGCCTAAACGAGTGGCAGCTCGAACAAATTGGCAGCTTGTGTCATAATTCCTTCAGCCGAAAGTCGCACGTCCGTCGTGACGGACGTTCTTCATGGCGTGCATCATAGCGTCCACAGCGGAGTTTATCAATACTCCCGGGGGCCCAACGCATACTAACGCTACGGGTCCGGTGCACCCCGGCGTAACAGAAGCTTTATCTTATCGTTCAGCTGATTCATCTGAGATTGCAATCCTCGAATCCTTTCGCGACATTCCTGAGACATTTTTACATTACACCGAGCGTGTATGTATGTGTGTGTGTGTGGGTAATAGTATCATACATTTGAAGCGTTAGCCCAAGCCGCGATATGCGATTTATATATGTGAGAGCATGGCATCGACAGTGAAGAATGAGGATATGAAGCAGGCAGTACACGATTGCAACAGTATGGTCAAGCGCGATGAGCGGATATATTCATGGTGACGTTGAGCCAATGTTATTTGTTGGAGGAAGAATGTGTGTTAGTTGAGATTCGAGAGGTAGTTAGTGGAGAGATCCAAAATGGTGGATTTGATAGGTTCGGTACGGTTGTTTTGGTGTATTGGTGGGTGTATGTAGTGTGTGGTTGAGCCAAGGGACAGGAGAATAGAGTTTAAGATGAAGGAAAATAAAAAAAATAAGATAAGAAAACCAATGAAAACATAACCATCGTTTCTAATAGGTATCCCCAGGCACGTTTACCGATAGCCGGAAACTAGCAATAAATCCCGCGCGCACCACTAGATTGCGATTGAATGCATTCTGGACGTTCCAGACATCATGGATTCTGGTCCAACTTCCGGGAACTCTACGCTCTTTTAACCGTGCAACACACGTGCTTAATTTTGCATGCAAGATAACATTCCTGAAGTTCGTTAGCCGAAAAATAAACAATTAGCCAATACTATGGTTGTGTGGATAGCCCAGCTATCATTGGAGAATCCATGATGTCTTCAAATCCCAGTAAAGATCCTTTCCAGCACTGCTTAAAGAAGCTGCCTAAGAACCAATTCGCACCGCGCGATAAGCGGATAATGAAACTAACGATGAAGGGTGGAAATAATGTGTTGGGGGAAGTTTAAGTAGGTGTGAGTGTGTGTGTGGGTTTAAATGTAGTGTTTTTCCAATAGTTGGATTACTAAAGATCCCATTGTGCTGGGCGATAGAAAAATGGAGCACTCTACCATGTGCTAATGTTATAGTAATGTGCGTGGTAATAAGGTGAACAACTAATGTGTGTTGTATTATGTATGTGAGGTGGTTTTAAGTGAAGTGTTCCCTACTACAACCCCAAAACCATCGATGAGACATTATGAGGTATAAAGCAGGGTAACAAAGACTATGTCTCCCGTTTATCCTGCCAGTAGACTATTAAAATCGCGTCTGTGTATGAGATCATAAGCGTGGTTTTACCATATTCTCAACTTATGTGATGTAATCTTCTAGAAATCCCTCGCAGTTTACACTCAAATGCCATTAATGGTCGGAGCGAACTCCACAACGCCCCAAAGGGCGCCAACAAATGGCGCACGATCACGCAACAGCATGATCGCAACATAAAGGGTGGCCCACTAAGATTTGTGTGTGTGCTCTTGAACTGAACTATTTATGACTTTGGCGTGTCTGTGCACGGAATGAGGGGGGGGGGGGGGAAGAAAACGCACTTTAGCGTTACGCTAAAGAACAAAGTCTTGAATGACCCTGCCCCGTTGCTCTACAACTGCGAGACACTCTGTAACACTGTTTGTTTGGTGTGTTCGTATGTGTGTGTGTGTGGTTTGTGGGTAATTTGTTTGTCGACGGCCGAGAGGGTGAGTGGTTGAAAATGAAAATAAAGATGACGCCGGTGTGACTAGTGTGTCGAGAGTGACTTTGGTGACTTTTGGTGAGAAAATACGGTGAGAGTAAAGGAAGTCTAGACGCTACTGGTGTGAGAGTAGAAATTCGGAACGTTGGGGGTCGAGGGGGACGAGAGTTTTCCCAACAAAAAAACTCGATACTCGATATGTTTTGTGGTTTTTGGTGATGGTTGGCGATGCGAAAAAAAACAATGGTGGTGGCATACAAGAAAGATGGGCAAAGATCAGAGCGCAGCACTTACCTGTTCGTGCTTTTCACTATCGCTCGATTGATGCAACGGTGATAAGATATTCCGGAGCTGCTGTTCCTCGTGCACGATCCGCTGCCGGATCGTTTGCATTTCCGCCTGGCAGCCCTCGATCTGGGACAGGGCCTGGTCCAGATTCTGCGTCGTCTGGAACACGTCCATGTTCAGCTTGTCGAGGTCACCCATCACGGCCCGTCCGCACTGTACGATGTTCGGATTATCCGTGTAGATGATGTCCGAATGGAAGTGGACCTGTGTGTGTGCAGACAAAGTGAAGATAAACAAATCCAAATTTTAGACATTTCTGTCCAACTTTAACTTCAACAACTTCCGACTGCGCTCTCCAACAATCGCTCTCCCTCACCTGAAGCTTCTCCAGCGACATGTTGACCTTGATCTTCTGAGCCGAAATGTCCGCCAGCATCTGCTCCAAAATTCGGAGCTGATCGCGCAACGGTTTGTTCTTGAGCTCACTCGAATTCAAGGCCTGATATGAGTCCTTTATCCATTCCTTCACGCTCTCGATCTTCCGCTCGTACTGCTGCCACTCTTCCGTCGTTTCGTGAAGGAACAGATTCTGATGGAACGAGATTACAAACCAGAGGGCCGTTAAAAAGCCGTTACATCCACCAGAGCAAACGATTGCTTATCCCTCTCCAAGCTATCGCCCCGCACCACACCGCCCGCCTCTTCTTACCCTTTCAAACAACACTGTTTCGATGTCGATTTTCAACGTTTCGGCTTCGTGTAGTTTGCCCTTCAGATAAGCCGTCGAGCAAACTTCGTTAATTTTATCGAACTCGTGATTCATTTCACTCAAATTCTGTGATACGTCCGCCAAACTGCTAACTGCGTTCTGTGCGGAATAGAGGAGAAAAGAAGCAAAAAAAAAATGGTGCAACCGATCGTTATCGCAACTCCGATTTGACACGTTCCATGCCCACACGCCTCCCGCTACTTACAGAATAATTCTGACAGGCGAGCTGTGCCTCGTGCAGCGTATTCAGCTGCAGCTTGCGCTCCAGCAAGGCACGTATTTTGATCGACCAATCCACCACGGACTGGTACAGGCGCATAAAGTTCGCCCAATTGCCCAGGATCTGATCGACGGTTTGATTCTTCTGCTCGATCAGCGCAATCGTTTTGTCCAGCTCGTGCGTTAGCTGATCCATGTTTGCCTTCGTCGCGGTACGATCGCTCGACTCCGTACAGTGGCGTATGATTTCGTTCCCGTTGAAAACCAACTGGTCGTGTGCCATCCGCATATCGCCGAACTCGTTAATCAACACGATCAGCTTACTCTTCAGCTCGCTCGGATCGATACTGTGGTTCGAAATGGTCAGTTCCGCATTCTCGATCCACGTCTTGATACGATCGTACACGGTGAAGTAGTCCGTGCGGATGGTTTTCGCCTTCTTGTACGCACCCTGATAGTCTTCCATCGTACCGTTGATGCCTGTTAGCGAGCGGTCCAACAGTTCTAATCCGTCCTTCAGGTCCGACGGTATAAACTTTTGCGCCGGTAGATACTTTTCGTTAATGCGCCGACGAAGATCTTCCCGCTGTACGCTACAATTCTCGGCCGCGTCTCGTACCGTGCCGAGCGCTTTCTCCGTCTGGTAGAGCCGCTCGTCGAATGGGTTTATCTGGGTCAGATCCTTGCGTACCGACTCGATACGCTGGGCTAGCTCACCTATCTGGTCCAGATAGTGCTGCAGTTCGCTCAGAATTTCCCGCAGTTGACGATCCTTTCGCGAAAGGTTGTCCGAAAGTCTAGAGATGGATCAAGAAGGGGAGAGAAAAACAAATCGCCCACACCCCAACAGGAAAATAGGGGGGAATAGGAAAATAAGAAAATGCGTTAGGAATAAACTCAAAATGTGTGTCTGTCACCCGAGCCCCCGCCCAAAGTATTTGATATCTGTTTTCAACTGCTGCTGCTCGGCGGTTGCTCTCCCCGCTCTGAGGGTGGCGATCGTCCACTGATCGCCACCGCAAGCGCTTATAAAAAATGGCAAATGCGCAAAAATGTTCTACTCAACAAGCAGCGGGCACGTTTACACAGTGTCTCAGGGCTTGACGACCTTGCCGGTGCACGACCGGTGGATGAAAAAGATATCGAAATCAAGAAATTTAAATTTAACCCAATGACGTCAGAATGTCCGAGACTCGGAGAAGGTTTGGTAGTCCGGCGCTCGTGCCGCACGCGGACCGGATGAGTTTCGCTGCGAGTGTTTGTGTGTGTTTGTCTGCCCCAACCGAGCAACGTGAACACGATGATGCGATTCTACCGTCTGCTGCTTCCACTGCTGCTCCGTCGACTCCCTCTCGCCGAGATCCCTCTGCTCGGTTTAACTAACTTCTCCAAAAAAAAAATATCGCACCACCCTCGTCGTCCGCGCACTGAGGTGTGGCGATGGTTAGGTTCTGATGGAGTTTTTATTATTATTGGCTTGTTGACCTTCCGCTGTACGGCCGGCAATTCGCTCTATCGCTCCGAAGACGTTGGCGATGTACTAAAGCAATGTCAAAACCGTACTGCCATACACAACCCTCTGCGGATCACCGCGGTCCGTGACTCCAAAGTGTCCAAAGTTTGGATTACCGGCTTGACGATTCCCTTAGCGGTCCTCCTCATCAAAACTATCGTTGGCAGCCGGCCAACTACTTCTCTCCAGTTCTCTATTCCTGCTCCAGCGGCGTATATCCGTATCCGCGTCCAATAGACTCCAAGGATTCTGCTGCGTGCTTTTAACTATTTTCAACACGTAGAACTGCACTAATGTAACTTGGGGTGCTATTTTTACTAATAATGCACTGCACCGTCGTCCAACACTTCACAGCCGTATGCTTCAAACTAATAAACGCGAATGGCAGTGCCGATGAGAACTCGCGGATTCCAACACTGCTTGGTTGGGGTGGGTTCTCTCTTGCTATACTATAACGCACTCGGTACTCTCTCTCTCTTACACACTCTATCTCTGGCAACCGGTTCCACCAAACGCAACCGCGATGATCCAATCGCAATAATGCAATTCCGTTGCTCCGCGTTACCCGAAACTGACCACCGTACCACGATGAGTAAGCGCTTCCAATGGGGGAGAATCCTGAGAGATCTCTCGAAGCAACCCCCTATTATGTTGTTGTTGTTGTTGCGCTACGTCTCGACCGTGTATCCACATCTCTCTCGCGTTCTACAAAACAACCTGTGCCCTCTAGTAGCTCTTGCTCGTGTCACGCGCGCTGTGGCGCTCCATCCGGTGGACCAGATGACGAGACTGTCACTCGCTCTCTCTCGCTCTCTCGCTCTCCTTGCCAGTCTGTATTTGTTGTTGGCATTCCGAAGCCGGCAACATGACATCACACTTTATACAATGCACAACAGTTTGTAGCTTCCGGCTTTCCTACTCTCGGTGCTTCCCTCTAAGCTCCGGCGCTTTTTATGTGTCTCGTCGTTCCTCGTCTAGGTATATTAGTGACGGGATTTTTTTTGCTCGACGTGCTCTGTATCTCATCTCCTACCATCCTCATCCAGCCGGACATTCTGACGGAGACATTAACGGGGGTTAGGGTGAATCTACGCACTTACCGTGTGTTGATGTCGTTCAGATGCGTTAGCTTTTCTTCCAACGATTGTGGCAGAAGTTTCTGTTCGCGTAGGGCTTTTATGAGTGTTTTCGCGAGTGCGTTCGCCTTCGTGTTCAGCTGACCAAGGGCAGACTTGTCCTCCAGCAAGTTCTGTATAGGGCAGGGAGAAAGGAAAGTTTAATCAATGACGCGCGCCGGGTAGAATTCCTCCAGGGTTTGGGATCAATTAATCGATGAGGAAAAAATTTTGCGTGACAATCGATAGTAAATTTGCCGAACCTTGAGCCGGTTGCGAATCCGGTTCCCAAGAGGAAGAATTGGTAACTTCAAACACCGAACGGGCGGACCCCTTCACAGTTAAAGGCGCACCACCGAGTTGAACAATAATATTGATTTAACGAAATTACATTTATGACATTCGGTGCTGCCGTTGCACACCATCCGGACGGATATATTACAGCCGTGTTTCGCCGATGTGGGTGAGCAGCTAAGCTAAATAAACAATTTTCCCGGAAAAACAGCTAATACCAATAAACGGGCCACAAACCACAAACATTTGCACCCTGGACTGCTACGACTACTAGCTGCTAGGGGGTTTTTTGCACTAAAGACAGCAATCGATCTACTAAAAATAAACTCGATCGACCTGCATGGGGGAAAAAAGAAAAGTCCATCTCCCAGTTGCGACACGTAATCGGTTGGGAGCAAATAACTCACCGCAATATCCATCATCGTTAAAAAGGGAGGGATGCGTTATGGTGTTACTTAAAGATTTTTTTTGACCGTCGCAGCTTGTTAACCTTCACAAAAATTAATATTTACATTATTCTTATTCCAGAATATCTGACGATATTTTTTTTTACAAATAAATTAATAATTCCATAAGGTCACACAACAAAAATATGAATTCAACGAGAAACTCTCGTAAACAGCACGTGCTTGACAAACACCTGCTGCTGATGCTGGTTGTCTTAAGCACCCGAAAACACAAACAATTCCTTCTTCAATGAATGACACCTCACACCACACACTCAAACCTCATTTTATGTGGTGCCCAACACTATATGCCCAGTGCTGTGGATCGTCGTCGTAAAAAGAAGACAGACAGCCAAAGAAAGATATCGCACCGATGAGATCATGCTCGGTGCAGTCTTCTACTTGTACCACACGAACGGACGGCCAAAGCAAGGTACAGTTCATGGCAAACGGCATCAACAACCAACCACCTGACGTCACTGGGCAATGTCGCAGCGCGTGCTTTCTTAGCACACCGAGCTTTGGTGGAGGCGCCCGGTACCTCAAACGATCATCGAAGGTTGATCGACGGCAAACATGGCGTAAAGAAGACAACCGGTTTTCACAAAAATCGGACACCGAGACCACGATGATACGCTCGAATGATCGAATTTTTCTTCCTTTGCATCCTGCGAAGAAAGTCTATCCCTCCCCCCTATTTATAGAGACGGTCATGGTCACACACGACCAGTTTATGATCGACCGTTGATCTAATCCACCGAAATTTAATCCACCCAACCCTGTTAAGCTCCATAATTGGCAACACTTACCTCGACAATGTGCTTCTTGGCTTCGGTTTGGTCGCGTGAATGTACCACCAAGTCCAATCCTCGATCCTTCTCCAGCAGCAGATTAGACTTCACCTCCAGCTCCTGCAGGATGCTCTCGAGCTGATCCCACTGCTGCTGCAGCTGGACGAGATTTTCGCGCAAACTTCCCAACAGCGTGACGTTGTTGGTCCACTGGCGGTTGGCGTCGGCTGTTTCCTTCTGCACCCGATCCCGATTGTACTGATCCGCACGGTTCACTATCTGCTGCGATAGTTCGTTCAGTGTATCGAGCTCGTTTTGCTGCACCTGGAGGCGAGGGAAAAGAGGAAGAGATGGGGATTAAATTAGGACACGTTGCTTCACACGTTCTCGCTAATGGATGCGACCAAGTTCCAGGTAGCTTCCCCCGTACCCGGTAAATATGCCCAAAATTTCACTAGTTTTTGCGTACACACACACAGAATCCGCGGCGCACGAGAATTCGATGCTGTCTTACTTAATTCGGTTCGTGTAATGAAGTATTTTTATCCGTATCGCCACCAACTGACCCACAGACGATCGTCTCGAAGTACGAGTCGTGTATCCTGAGGCTCTGAGAGAGAGAGCGGATGTAGTTTTTTTGTGTTGAGAAGAATACTATTTCCTAGAGAGATGAACTCTGAGAGAGAGAGAGATTGTTGAGAGTATCTAGAGGCAAGGGAATAGAGATCCCATTTGCCAGATGTGTCATGCAAAGGTAAACATATAGGTTTGATGACTACAGGTGACATGAATGAAACACTGTACAAATATAGGACTCATACATCAGTAAACAGAGATCTCCCTCTAACACTCTATCAAGGCTCTCATCAAGACTCTTAGGAACAGGTTTGACCATGAATGAAAACATCCCCCAATTTTATGTTTCCACCATGCTGGAATCTCTTCTCTCCAATAAGATTTATCATAACTACGCATGCTCTCCCAAGGCAACATTGTAGACCAATATTTTTCCCTCCGAAAACTAACCTCTCTTTTGCGAAAGTAGAGCTCATTCTCTCTCTCTCTGTTAACCCAAAACCGGCTTAACCCTCACGCGTCTGTATAAAAAGCGCATGCAAACACGTTCTGCGCAAAAATGCCATCATCGAATATAAATAACGCCCCACGGCTTAGCGTGTTCGACCATTGCTGCCTCGTGCTCGCACTACGTTGCAGCCACCATTCATTGGTCACACATCGATGCCGGACACTTCGTTCGTGATATCAGCATTTGCTCGTCCAACTTCAACTGCTGCGACGACGAATAGGGCCAAACGCACAGTGGATGAAGAGACACAGACGACAATCTCTTTATTTTTAGGACACCTTTCAATGGCTAACCCCCTTGCAGGCTTTTTTAACTACATCGAGCGTGCGAAAGCGATATGACATCAGCGTCAGATGTCCGTGCTGAAGTCATATCGATGACTGTACCTCGAAATGCGATCAGGTTATTGGTCCATCGACTTAACGCCATGTTAATTGCCTATTGCATTACTGCATATCGCACAGCTCTTTTTATTTGAAGTTGAAGATTTCGGAGCCAAACGGCATCCTCCTCTCACACACCACCTCCTTCAAAAGTCGAACTGGTGTTAAAGATCTGCATCCATCAGCACACGCTCAACGTGACGTACTCACGTGACTGAAGAAAACGAAAGTGCTACGCCTTGCATCGTGTACCGTTCGTATCCCTGGTCGGTGCACTCAGAAACAGCCGGGTAAAAGTTGGGCAAATTGCCATCCGGCCCCTAAGCAGACCGAACCGAAATGTCACCGGCGAACTCTGTGTATAATGGCGCCCCGATTTTGTCGTGCTAATTTAAGGAAGCAAATGAACGGCTTGACGAACCAAAAAACCGTTTGTGAGGATATAAATAAATCTTTGTCAGTCGCCGTTTTGTTTTTTTGCGAGCATTCTGTCAACGGCCTACAGAACTCTTGCCTTTGGTGGGAAATCGATCGACCGATTCCGTGTGTTCTCTAATGCCAGACGGGTGTTCCCTCTAACTGTGTGTCACAACACAGTTACTGTTGAGTCGAACGCCTTCGGGCCAGCTGGTACGCTGAGGAGCTTGAAGGTCATCCCGATGCCTTGTGGGAATTGGTAGACCACGGGAAGCAAAACCCCGTATGACCTCTGTGTGTGTGTGCCGTAAATAATCGATTAATGAAATTCGCTACGTTGATGTTTGTTTTGCCTGTTGATAGCTAATAGTAGGGTATTTATAAACCTTCTGCATGTATAGGGTAGTAGGCTTAATATCAATATTAGTGCCTTCCCAACAAACCAAGCCCGTGTGAGATATGGGGTCGCTACTTATAGGATTCACCGCAAGATAGCTTATCGTGGCAGGGAAATCTGATTCATTCCAGTATTACGATAAGTGTGCCAAGCGCCATAAACAACGCTGATAACACACTATCTTCCTCGCCCAACCGGTAGATAGAGAAGGAAAAAAGCTCGTTTGTTTTGTTTTCTTTAAGCCAAACGACAACAAAAAAGTATTGCAAAAAAAAAAGTTGTTTTGCTAAAGATTACATTCCTTCCGCCTAATTTACTGTCTGCGTCGTCGGCACGGGCGCTGTCTTTGTATGTAGGAGATTCTCTCATGCAGCGCGCGATAAACCTGTTCCGTGTGAAGCCTATTTAATTCAGTCAAACGACGACAACCGTCACCGGTTTCTCAAGGACCGTTGGCAGATTATTTTTGAGGCGCAGAAAATCAGAGCTAAGCTCAAAATGTATTAATGCAATTCAAATTATTGCACAATAACCTTTCATTATCAACAAGAAACAATTTGAAGAATCTTAACGGATTCTTAATAGAGAAAAATTTCAAAAAGGGCAACGAAAAGCTTTGACTAGAGCTCCTAGCGCCTATAAGTATGCAAATGTTTTTTTTTGGTTTTGCACGTGTCAGACGGATATTCCAATTGCCAAATTGTGTTCAGTAATAGACACAACTCTCTGTCCAAAATTGTATCATCAAATGTGATATACATCGAATGACGAAATAGATTAATCCTGAAGAATACCAAGTTCTTCAGTAAAAGCATTTAGTTTCAATATTCGAGAATTAATAGGGCTGTATCGAACCCTGACATAGACCGGATTGAACGATTTGAATGCCATGACCACGTATCGTAGGAACCGTGTTTTATGTCATGTCTGATATGCACAGATTACATTGGAGTCAGTTATCGGCCGATTGGGAGCAACTGTGTCCAATAGAGTCCAGACCGATTGCTGTAGAAGAATCGTAGAATAAAAATACAGTGAAATCTCTGTTAGATACACACCAACGAAATTGCCAACTTGACTTTCCTAAAGAACAAAAAATGGCGAAAAGCAAAGTAAGCTGGCGTCGCATCGTTGCTTAGTAAACCCTATGCAACTGTGATGAGATTGGTACAAAAATAAGAGAAAATTTCCAACTTGGAGAATATTCGTGTGCAATTTTCAAATGTAGCTTAGAGAATCCTATTTTTGGGAGGTTATCTATCTTGGAGAGATATGTATGCCCTCGGCCTCGAAAAGGCATTGCAGTTGTGCATTTGTCGAACAAGTTCTTGGACGATATCAGCACTGTTAAACCTTTCCAACATTTGTACATCAAGCAGTCCATTCCACAAAATTGATCACAGTAGCCTATCTATCACACTGGAGGTTCGCATATGCCAAACGTAGCTAAAACCTCAAAGAGAGCACATCCAAAATGTTGCCCTATATTTTGAATATTTTACACCACTCTGGCTCGTCGCGTAAGTATCATCTCCAACACCGCTTAATTGGTTGAAAACCACTATATTGCTGTCTTATTCTGCTTTCAGAAAACTTTCCCACCATCTGCCAGAAGTTACGACAGTTCAGCATGCATGCCGAGCTAACGGATGAAGACATCGAAACACCCGCAAAGGATGCTCTGGACAAGGCCATAGAGATGGGTCTTGTACGAAGAAATAGCAACAGCAATACGTACGATCTTACCCACAAATGGTTTGTCCCGGAAAGTCAAAGCTTTCAAGCGCGCCTGTATGGCGTAGTGCGAGACATGCAGGACGCTCTGAACGAATCATCGGAACAATCGGATTCGGAAGACTTGTCAACGACTTCCAATCAACAGCCGCCCGCCGACTGTATGGGACCGGGCATGGCACAGAAGCGAAGTCCTGCCCAAATACGCGCGATTGCGATCTACCGAAGAATGCGCGAGCAACGTGAGCGGGAGGAACGCGAAGCGGCCGCACGTGCCAGAAACCGACGTAACAGTGGAACGCGTTCACGATCAAGGTCGAGATCTCGGGGACGCCGTTCTAGCACAACAAGCAGAGCGCGTTCTCGATCACAGCGCCGCCGGTCGTCGACACGCGCAAGATCACGTTCGACGTCGAGAGCTCGCAGCTCGAGCCGTTCCCGTCGGCGACGTTAAACACTATCGAAGCAAGATTCTAGCGCTTTAACGCTTATTTTTAGGAGTCCCATCCCAGACCAAATCCTTGTCAATAAATCGATAGCAAGTTTAGCGAGTTTGTAAAAAGATTTTAAAGAGTTATTAAGTAAGTTAAATGACTCACCTGCAGCATGTTGAGCAACACGTTGATGTGATCAATACGAGCCGGTAGCGTCGGGATGGTCAGGATCGTGTCGTCCAGCTTACTCTTCACTAGCACATTGTTCACTGCACCCGAATGCTTCTTGTACGATTTCACTAGATCACTGTTCGACAGCAGTTCCGTCTGCTGAATCGCGGCCCGATGCGACACGTCACTTAAACGATTTTTCAACTGCTGCAACTCACCGAGACACTGGTTCTGGTCCATTTCACTCAACGAATTCCACAACCGGTCGGCCTGCTCCTGGATGCCACCGTACAGCAACGTGCGGATCTCCGCCTCACTGTGCAGGAAATCTTCCAGCTCCTTCAGCGCTACCGTAATCTTCTCCTGATCGAAGCTGAACGTTTTCGTGTGCTCGAATCGTTCCTCCGCTGCCGCGAGCCACTTCCTAACGCGATCCATACTATCGCGGAACTCCAAACGATACTGACGGTTTTGGGTGAGGTACGCTTCGCGTGCCACCAACTCATGCGGAATCGTTTCTTGCAGTGTTCGGGCACGGTCCACCATATCCTGCAGATCTTCCGGCAGCTTACTATCCGTGTGGGCCAACTTGGCCAGCAAATCTTCAATCATCTTCAGATTAATGTTCGCTTTGCCGGCCAGCGTAATGTGAGCGCTGTGCTGCTGATCGGCCATCTTCAGATCCAGCCCGAACAGTGGACGTGACTTGATGTGCTCATCATTATCCTTAAACCAGTCCACCAAAGCGAACAGGTCGTTCGATAGGGTCTTGTGGTACGCTCGCTGCTTCTGATATTTGTCCTGCTCCAGCTCGATCGAACGTTTGATCGAAGCTAGCTGTTGCTGGAGCGAATGGATCTGATCCATAATGTTGTGCCGATCCAGATCGGTACCATCGCTAGCGATCTGATGACCCTTGTCCGTGGCCGCCACCAACAGTCCTTCGCATTCTTCGATGCTCTGCAGAATCTCGCCGTAGCGCAGCAGACGCTCATCTACCGTCGGGCTAAAGTTGTCCACCGTGTTGAAGTCCGTGTTGATCTTCGCAATCAGCTTCACAATGTCATTGATCGCACCAATGAACTGTTCCTTCAACAGCAACATCGCCTTGAGCCGACGCAACTGCTCTTCGATGCCCATGATCATCTCCTCCAGTTTGGCCGAGTTTTCGCGAAGCTGCGGTAAGTTGGTCAACAGTATCGTGCTCATCTCCAACCGTTTATCCTTCAAGCTGCCGAGAATCTGCTCGTACGCCAACAGGAAGTCCTGAATGTTTTCGATCCTGCTTGTCACTGGGCGATTCATCTCCTTCAGCCGTCCCTGCACTTGCACGATGAACGCAGCACAACCTTGAATCTTTGCCAGCGCATCCTCATACTCCACCAGATGATCTTCCAGCTTCTTACACTTCACCTTCAGCACATTGCTAATCGCGTTCCACTTTTCCCGCATCACCTTCACCTGATTGTTTATGTTCGTCTTGTCCAGTTCGTTCAGCGTGGGCAGTATCGCACTCTTGAAGTCTTCCGCCTCCTTCACGACGCCCTTCATCACCTCACACTCTTTGCACAGTTTATCAAACTTTTGCTTCTGGTCCTTCAATATCTCGTAGCTCGTCGTGCGTATGTCCGACGACACAATCGATTCCGCCTCGTTCAACCAGTTCCACACGCGATCCTTGCGACCCTCGAACTCGCGCCGCTTGCCATGCTCGCACTCCATGAACTCGATCTTCCGGGAGCAGCTCTCTACCAGCTCCCTTAGTTTGGCCTCGATGTCACCAAATTCTTGAGCCAGCTTTGCCTTACCATCGTCGCTGCAGTCCTTCATAATTTCGCGTACCTGGTTCGATACGTCCCTGAAGGCGTTTTCCTCAAACTCCCGGATCGTCTGTGCATGGCGCTGGCACAGCTTGATCTCTGAGTTCACGTTGCTCGACAGCAGCGGTATCTGGTCGGAAATCTTGTTCACATCGTTCTGCTTCGTTTTGATCCACGCACGCGTCACGTCCAGATTGTTGTGCATGTTCTTGCGGCACAAGATGTCTTCCACGATCTTGTCCAGCTCACCGCGCACACGATCACCGAGCAGACCGACGCTCCTCATCAGCGTGTGCAGTTCCGTCTCCAGCTGTTGCTTCTCGCCCGGTTCCAAGTCGGACTGGATGCTGGAAAATCGTTTGCCCAGCGTGTCCACGTACGATTGTTTGCCTTCAATTTCTTTCAGCAGCGATTTGAACGTTTGCTGTTGATTTTCGGCCGACTTTGTATCCGATCCCAACTGGTACGGTACATCCAGCGAGCCGTTCTTGTCCACAACCCACTGGGACAGTTCTCCAATGTCGCTTCGCAGCTTGCCAAACATTTTGTTCGTAGAATCAATCACGTCCAGCCGACGATTCAGACGCTTCGTAATGTCGTTGTAGCGTCGGTCGATGGATTTCAGTTGCTCCGTAACCTGCTGGGCGTCAAGGTTGCTCACCAGCTCCACAATATGGTCCCCGTTGCGCTTGAAGTTCGTAATCATTTCGCTATCATTCTCCAGGATTCGCTTAATGTTGGAGATTTTCTCCAGCTTCTGCTTACAGCTCAAACCGCCACCCTTCTCAACGTTATCAATCTGGTTCGTAATTGCATCCAGCCATCCCTGAACGTCGTCGTAGTTCTTGCGATACTTTTCAATCGCCAGCTGATCATCCTTCTTGCGATCGATCACCTTTTTCAGGCTACCCTGCAGCTTCTCGAGCTCTTCGCGCAACCGATGGTCCTGATCGGTCTCACCCTGCAAATCATCTCGCTTGACAGTAATCGTGCGCGAAAGTTCGTTCATTGCGCGTAGTTCCTGCTCAGCCGCTTCCGGTCTAAACTTGCACGGTTTCGAGCTCCAGTCAGTAACGATTGCCTTCTGCTTTTGAATCCAGTTCTCCAGCTCGACCTTTTGCTTGTGTTGTCGTTCGCAGTCGTTTATGGAGGAAATCAGATCCGCAATCCATTGCTGGACATCGTCGATAAGGTCTTCGAGCCGCGCTCTTACCATCAGCTCCTTCTCCGGTATCATCTGCGACACGTTATCCATCGGGGAGCTGGGCCGACTAATACTGGCTGTCGCTGCTTCACAGGCCTGCACAGCAAACATTAGACGACTCTTCTCCACCTGCAGCTTGTTGTGAATACCTTGCGCTTTCTCTAGCTGAGATTGGCCGACGGCATAATCCACCACCTCCAGCAGTCGTTCTTCCGCGACGATCGGTTCCATCTCATCCAGCTGCCTGTTAATGTCATCCAGCGTATCTTCGTACTCCTGGAACTTGTTGAGCGAATCGTGCAGCCTGTTCTTAATCTGCACCGAAGTATTCAGCAACGAGTTGTAGCTGTCACGTATGTTCTTCATTTGCGTCTCGATGCGACTCTTGATGGCCGGTGCTTTCAAAATGTATCGTTCGATCTGGCACTGGCCCTTGGCATTGAAGTCATCAATGTTGACCTGATAGCGCTGTATCTCGTCCAGCAGCTTCTCGTGCTGTGCGATCTGTTCCAGCGTTTGCTCGCGATTGTAAATGTACAGCGAGTTGTGCGCCATCAGTTGGAACGAGATTTGTAGGAGCCATTTTTCGATTTCCTGCAGGTTCTGGTAGTACGCCATCTGATCGTCCAGCTCCGTCTCTAGGTTGCGAATCTGGTACGAACACTTTTCACTGAGCTTGGTGCATCGCGACTGTAGACTCGCGACACGTTCCATCTCAGCGGAACACTTGTTCACGTCGAAAAGATTCGCCGCTTCTTGTTGGAGATTTTCGAGGTCCGCCTGTTTAAACGATATCTCCGTTTGGATGTGTTTCAGACGTTCGAGTAGGGTCTTCACCTCCGTCATTTCACCGTGCGTTTCTGGGAGCGTTTCGAACACACTTTCGGTGGTCGCAAGCCATTCGTTGATGCGACGTTTCAGCTCCTCGTATGACTCCAAACGGCTTGCCTGTGCGTTCAGGTTGTTCAGCGACGAGCTGATACCTATAATGACCGTATCGAGCGAGTCACGAATGTCCGAAATGTCCTGGAACATGGTTGTTTGCTTATCCTCCGGGTACAGGTAGGATGATTTGGTGAAAGAATCTTGCAACATCTCGAACAGCTTTTGGCCTTGCGGGATTGAGTTGGACAGTCCTTGCAGCTGTACCACCTTCTGTCGGATCACTACCACATCATCCGCTGCAACGTCGCTGCAATTTTTAATCGTCGCATTGGCATCGTTCAACCACTTGTTGATTTCTTCCTTATAGTATAGGAACTCGGTATGACTAACGAGGTTTTTCTCTAGTTTCGTGATAAAGCCTGTAAAAAGGGAAAACAGAAGTGTAGTGTAAGTCACAAATATAAATAAATTTAAATGTTATACACAAGCTGTCAAGCATGCATCGCACTACACTGCTCGGTTACCTTGAACTTTTCCAAGCAACGTCGAGTAGCTCTTTTGCAGATCGACTGTACGATCGCGAACCGTCGAGCAGGCACTCTTCTCCATCAGTGCCTCGCAAACATCGTTCAACTCTTCGACGGTACTCTTTTTCGTCAGAATCAAATCCTGAATGCGCTGTACGTCCGACAGTTTACGGAGGTGGTTCGTTTCGGCAAATCATGCAAATCACGATGGGAACACAAACACATATTGGTCAATCGTCGGTGAAGATGGTCAACGTGCAGGTGGTTCATGGAAGAGAAGAAGAAATAATTAAACATAAATAAACGAATCGAGGATTTTTTAGTCGAAACCACAATCCAAAAGTATGTGTAGGATCCTGATGAATTCCAATCAAATCTGAATGATTTTGTTCAAGACGCCTAACATTAGGCAAATCGCATAACAATTTCTCTTGATGAGAATCCGTATCGTAGTCTTTGATTGTTAGCAAGGATACAAGGATACTTTTGATAGATTAGTTCATCAGATAACACTTACAAGAACAGTTCAATTTTACCACAAACATATGCCAATTATAACAAATTTGGAATCAACAAGGGTAAATATAATCATTCGACACTTACCTTAAGATCGCTAAGTACAGCGGCCTGATCGGCAGTTCCTTCGCTCGCACCGTATCCGTTCACTTTCACGTTGTACTCCTCCAGGAACGCACCCAACGTTTCCGACTTGTCCAGGAAACTGTCCCACGACGATAGACAATCTTCCAGCGTTTGTCTCGAATTGCGCGCCAACTCCTCCAGCTCATCCCAATCCGCTCTCGCCTGCAGTATTTCCTGCTTGATCGTAGCCTGCCCTTCTTGGCCACTGATCGCTGCCAGCGAGTTGCCCATGTCGGCCATATTCTCCAGCAGCACTTTACCTTCCGCAAACGAAAGCTCGATTCCCTTCAGCTTCTCGATGCGCCCAACGATGTGCTCCTTATCGCCGTGGAAATCGGACGACTGCTGTATGGTCTGGCGAGTGGCTTTCATCCATTCGTACAGCTCACCCAACGCTTGCTTGAACCGTTCGTGGTTGTTGACCTGATTTTCCAGCCGCTCGATTTCGGCCGCAACCTTCGCCACGATCGCTTCGTAATCGGTTAGAATCTTGCTGAACTCTTCCACGTCAATGTTGGCGTTATCGGTCATTTTGGACCGAATCTTCTCGACCACCTCGTTGTAGTTTCCAGTTTCACGGTGAATGGCACGATACTTTTCCAACAGCACACGCTTGTCGGCCAGCTCGTTCTGCATCGTCTCACCGGCGTCCAGCTTGCTCTGCACCTCCTCAATCCATTCGGCCAACATTCGGGACAGCTTGCCAATGTCCTCCAGCTGTGCCAGATGGTTGGTGAGTCGCTGGCGGGTTTCGGTTATGTCCACCATCAGCGATTCATACTCGGTCTTCAGATTTTCCGTATCTTCCTCAATCTTCGAGGCACCGCTCGTTTCCGTACTGAGCACTATTTTCTCCTTCAGCTCGATCAGGTAGCGCAGCTTGTTCTGGCCCTGTTCCAACGACTGGCGAATGCCCTTCACAATGTTCAGCTTGGACTGTGTTTCTGCGACGGTATGCGGAACGGATTCGCATTCGTTCAATTTCTCACGCATCCTGTCCAACCAATCCTGACACTCGCCGTACAGCGTGTTGTGCTGCTGGTGTTCCTGGTAGTGCAGTTCTAGCCGGCGCATAATCTCCTTCGCAATCGACAGCAGCACATTGTACTTGGTGGTTAGCTGCGTCACACCATTGCTGATGCGTGTATCGGCACAAATTTCCAACAGTACCTGAGCTCGCATATTCAAACTGTCAAGCTCCCGTTGCCAATCGAACAGTGTTTGCAGCTTGTCCTGGAACTCTTCCAACACACGCTTTTTCTCCTGCAGGTTGACCTGCATCTTGTTGTACGTTTGCACTTCCTGTTCGATGCTGTCCAACCATTTCAGTGCCACACCGTACTGATCATCGTACTCGGTCCAGCGTACGATACCATTCTCCAGTGCGCCACTGATCTTCTTCAGCGCGAGACAGTAGTTGTCGAACTCTTCCTGCAGAATGGCCACCTCCTTCTCGATCGCTTCCACCTCCTCGCTGTCCACGTTGCGACAAGCAACTTCCGCCTGTTCGAGTGCCTTCTCCAGTTTCTTCTGACCAACCGGTACATCGTTGTCCAGTATCTTCAGCTGGGTCATCTTCGAAACGAGCGTTTCCTTATCACCGCGCGAATCCGAGCACTTGTTCAGACATTCCTTAGCGTTACGAATCCAGGCAGCGAACTCATTGCTTGCATCGATAAACGCCTGGTGAAGTTCGACCGTTTCCTTCTGCTTTTCGAACAGTTCCTTTGCCTGCTTGCTGAGCGTCTCGTACTTGTTCGATATCTCCGAAGCAGGCGAAGTTTGACGCAGATCCGACGCTTTGCTTGCCACGGACTGAATCATCGGCTCGAAGCTTACGATATCCTGCACGATATCGTTCGCCTGACGAAGGTTGGCACGGCGTTCATTCAACCCGCTGCTCAAACTGCTCGACGTACCTCCGAGACGGAAGCGTACGACCTTTTGCTCACACACCTGCTGCAGTTTGCTTTCGCGATCTTGAATCCATTGCTGCAGGTGATTGTAGCTGGAGCTGTAGTCTGCCCACTGCAAGAGATTCGTCTCGAGCTGCACCTTTGCCGTGGACATACGCTTCACCAGTCGATCCCAGTTCGTTTGGATGTCCTTAATTTCGCCGTTGATCACTTCCTTGCCATCGGATTTCGTACTCTTCACTACCTTTTCACCCGTGTTGACGGTCGCGTTCACGAGGTGCTGGCCCTGCTCACGCTGCTGTATCAGCTCCACTATCTTCTCCAACCGTTTCTCCAGATTATCCTTGCTAACGCTGTCCACATTTTCGGTCGAGTAGCGCACAATCTCCTTGGCGTTCTCTATCCAACTGTTTGCCTTGGTCAGATTATCCTTGTACTCGCGGTGCAGATCATGGTTCGTCTCAACCTTCTTGAGGACATCCTTGGCCAGATTTACCTGCACCTGATAGCGTGAGTTCAGGTGGCGCAGTTGATTGCCGATGTACGTATCGAGATGCGATTGCAGCAGTGGAGCGGCGAACGCGTTAAACTTGTCCATCTCCCCTTGGCCCTTCTCCAGTTTGCCGATCAGTTCACGCATCTCACGAACTTGTTTTTCCTTTTCGGCCAAATTCGAGCACATTGCAAGCTTGTGGTTCTTCACCAGGATATCCACCTGCTGCAGCCATTCGGACAGCCGCTCGTACTCTTCCTTGTACTCGCGGAGTAAATTAAGCGTCTTCTCGAGGTCGCGCTTCTGCTTGTCAATGTCACCGAACAGTGAGTCAAAGTTCGTCTTCAGCCCGTTGATGTCGCTACGGATCGCTTCCTTACCCTTCTCGGACGTTGAAGCCATCACCACCTCGCCGGTGTGTACGAGATGTTCCACCAACAGCTCGCCTTGAGCTTTCTTGTTCATGAGCGCATCCAGCGGAGCAATCGCACTGTCCATCGTTAGCTTGTCGCTCAGCGATTGTTGTTTCACGCACGGCAACTTCTCCCTAGCACGGCTGATCCAGTTGAACAAATCATCGTAAGCTTCCTTGTACAGACGATGATCACGATACTGATCTTCACGATCGGTCAATATCTTGCTTATCTTTTCCGCCAGATAGTCGAATTTGCTGAGAATCTGCTGAGCCGTAGCTGCTGCTTGGGACTGCTGACCTGAGGCAGCCATTTCGGCCATTTTCTGCTTCAACGGTTCAATTTCGATCTTTTCGAGACGGATTTTCTCCTCCGTGTTCTTGATACGCTCCAGCTGTGCCCGCTTGTCGGCCATCGTTGCCTGGAACTCGATAAATCCACTCAGCTCGTTCTCCATCCAGTCGATGTTCCGTTTCAGATCGTTAACCTGGTCCAAAAAGCCAGACCACTGGTTAATGGCTTCGTCTAAGTTCGCACGGATGTCGATCATGCGTAACGCAAGCGAGGACCATTCCTCTTGCAATGCAGCTACAGCCTTATTCACCGCCTCGTGTCCGGAGGGTGTAGTACAGGCCAGAACCTGCTGGGCAAGATCCACGATCGTCTGCAACCGCCCGGAACCATCCTCCTTGTTCACAATCATATCCTGGACGAGTTTCAGCTTGCTTTGGAGCTCTTTTTCGGAGGTGCTCGATAGATCGGCACAGTAGTTCAGCTTCTCGCGCACACTGTTCAGCCAATCGCGATGCTCGCCAATCCGTGTTTCGAGCTCTTGATGTTGAATGACGTACTGCTGCCAACGACCCACCAGCTCCTTGATACGGCTAGCCGTTTGCTGGTACTTCACCGCCAGTTCCGATATTTGCGAATTACGGCTGCTCAGATAGCCACGGTACAGCTGTTGAGCCTTCTCGGTAAAGTTGTCGATTTCCAGCTCCTTGGCCTTTACCTCGCCCTGCAAGCTCTTCAGATAGTCCAACGTAGCCTTCTTATCGATCAGCGTCGCTTTCAGGTCGACCGAATGGATCTTGGCGTCGATATCACGCATCCAGTTCATACAGTCCGTGCGTATCTTCTCGTAATCGCTCCATTCGCTCATCTTACCCCGAATGCCGTCCATCGTGGTATCGATAGCGGCCAGCAGTCCTTCCCACTCCTGCTGCGAAATGTCAATCTGCGAGCGTATGTTCGCCTGACCCTCATCGCTCGTATCGGGAATGGTAGCTTCACCCATTGTGCGAATCTGCTCCACACGGTTCTGCTCCGCCACGATCGATTTCTTCAGCTCCGTAAGACGATCCAAATTGGTCATGAGCGATACCTGATCCAGATCGGTTTCACCCCACAGCTCCACCGTGTTGTGATTGGCATCGATAAAGTCTTGCGTTTCCATCACCGCCTTACAGTACTGGCGGTGGTTATGCACGATACGATCGTACTGATCGCCGTAGTTTTGTGCCTTCTCCAGACACTCTTCATACTTTGCCGCAAGTTCAGCCATTCTTCGTTCGATGCTTGGATGACGCTCCTGCATATTGTCAACCAGATCGCGCACGTTGTTCAGCTCGGGGCGATGGTTTTTGATATCATTCAGCAGCTCCGAGTACGCCTGTTGCTGGGCACACTTTTCGTCCAGTGTTGGTTTCAGGATGAGACTGCCGCGTCCCAGCTGGCCCTCCACGTTATTGAGCCACTCCTGCAGCTGATCGGCTTTCTCCATAAATCCGGACAACTTCGCCAAACGGCCCTCATACGAACGAGCGTACTCGTTGACTTCGTCAAACAAACGTTCACACTTGGCGGTCAGCTCTTGGATTTCGCTTCGGATCATCTGCTGACCCTTGGATGCTGTGGTAGCGTACAGCTGTTCACCGCTGTCGGACACCGCATTGCACTGGACCGTCACCATGTTGTGTTTGGCGAGCAGCGATTGTATTGTACCCAGTACAGCTTGCGGGTCCGGCTGTTGGCCTGTGCTCTGCAGGTTTTGGGCATTCTGCATGCGACACCCATCGAACACATCCCGAATCTCGTCCAGCTCCTTATCACACTCGTCGTATCGCCCACGGTACAGCTTGTGGTCGTTGTAGGCACTTTCACACTTCTTTGCCAACTCCTTCACCGTACCCTCGACAGACTGTGCACGAGACTTAAGCTGCTGCATATTGAACGATATCTTCGTATCACCGCTGCTCTGCAACAGCTCCGATGACTTGTCCAGCAGCTTATCGAACTCCAGCGCATTTTGCTTCAATCGTCCCAACAGCGCCTGATAGTATTCATGCTGCTCCTGTTTCTCGTTCAAACTGTTCTTCAGCGTGTAACCTCGCATGGTGTCTTCAACCTCCGCCAAAAACGCACCGATCTGATCAAGATCACGCTGGTAATCGTCCCACAGCTGCATACGCTTCTGCAACTCCACCCGGGCGTCTCCAATCGATGCGACAAACTTCTCGAAGTCTCCCTTCATCTTCAGCAGATCCTGCTCCATTACCGTTTTCGCACCGTACGATATCAGATCGCCGTTGTCGGTGATAAGTTTAGCAAGATGCTTAAACTTCTCCTCCATCTTTCCATTGGCTTGCTGCAAATCATCGATCTTTTGGACCTTTTCCTGCACGGCACGCTTGTTGCCGGACACGTCCGATAGCTGCTTCAGCTCACCGAACAGATAGTCCTGCTCGTCGAGCAACGATTTTTGCGATTCGTTAAACTTGTTGCACAGCTCCAGCGATTGCTCCAGCCGGCGTATCAAATCACTGCAAGACTTTTTCAGCAGCTCGTACCGTTCGGTTATGGACTGGACCTTCGCATTGATGTCCTCGTTCTGCACGTCCGTAACGAGGGAGTCCGCTTTCTCTTTCAACGAATCGATTATACGCCGATGGCCGCTGATCTCCTGCAGAATAGCCTTGTACTTGAACAGCTTCGAACGGATCTCCTGCGTAGAGTTCCAGCTCTGCGATTCGTTCGGTTCAATCTTACGCTCGGTTGCGTCCAGCCACTGCAGCACCTGCTGCAAAATGTCCTGATAGGAGGACCACTGAATCGAGCGAACGTCAAGCTGCTTCTTCAGATTGTTCAGCCCAGCAATGATCTGATCCCAACGATCCTTCAGTTGGCGCACTTCTTCGCGAATCTTCTCCCGTCCATGGGTGTTTGTTTCGGGGAGTACCTTTTCACTTGCGGTCACCAAGCTGGTAAGATTATTCTCGAACCGCTCCTTCTCAATCTCCAGCTGCTGCAGCTTCGACTGGTTTGCAGCGCCCAGCTTCTCATGTCCCAACGCTTCCAGATCCTTCTCAATATCTTGCAGCCGAGCAGCACTTTCGGTATACCGTTCTTGGTAGTTTTTGTGATCGTTGACAATATTCTGCGCACGGTTAGCAACTTCCTTGCTCAGTACTTGCAGCAGCTGATAACGGTTGATCAGCTGATTGATGTAGAACTTTATCTTCTCCACACCGGTCTTCGTAAAGAGGGCCTGTGCCATGGTGACAAAGTCATCGATCTGTTTCTGCCTCTCACCGATTGCTTCCTGATTCTTGCGGAACACCTCCAACTGTTGCTGCTTGCGTTCGAGCGAATCGTACAGCAGCTGCTCGCGGAAAATACCTTCCATCGAACGACACCATTTCGTAAGTGCATCCAAATCCTGATCGAACTGACTCCAACCGTTGAGCGATTTGCGTTGGTTTCCGATCAATTCGTCAATCTGACCGTACAGGCTCGTCAGATCGTTACGCAGCTCACCAATCTCCCGTTCGACCATACTTATTCCAGCAGCAGACGTACTGTCTTTCATTGCGTCGAAGCACTGTACCAGAGCGTTCAGCAGTTCCTCACCCTTCGGTTTTCCGAGCTTCAAATTGCTGAGAGCTTCGATGCGTTTGTTGATTTCGTTCTTCTCACCACCCGTTTCTTCGCAGCAGAACACCTTGTCCTTTTCTTCGTTGATCCAGCTTCGCAGTTTGCTGCAGGCAGTGACGTAGTTTTGATGCACCAGGACGCATGCATTGAGGTTGTCCAACAGCTCGCCGGATTTGCGCACTATGCCCTGATAGGTATCCTTGATCGATACTACACAGCTTTGCAGATGTTGATCCTTCGTCAGCGTAAGCAGCTGCTGTGCCTTTGCACAAACCGACTCGACCAGTCCCACCTGGGACAGAATCTCCTGGTGCATCAGCTTGTGGTTCTGGTACTGGGTACGCTTGTCCTGTATGTTTGCTTTCAGTTCTGCGTTCACTTCCATCGACTTTTCAATATCCTTCAACCACTTTGAAAGTTGTTCCTGCTGAAGCGAGAACTCTCCAAACTGAAGTATGCACTGATCCAGACGCTGTGTAACCGCGTTCAGCTCGTCCGAGAAACGATCCCACAGATCCCGGATCGCTCCCAGCTTCTGACGAATCAGCTCTCGACCTTCGGGGCTGGTGTAGGAATAAAGCTTCTCGCCACGATTGATCAGATCTTCGTACGGACTGCTATCATCCAACCGCTTGTAGGCGATTTCCTTCAAACGCAGCTGCCGTTCCTGCAGCACACTCAGATCACCGACCAGCACACGGAACTCTTCCAAACCTTCGAGATTCTTGCGCAGCAGCCGTTCAAACTCATCGTACGCCTGGTTGAAGTCACTTTGATCGTGCAGAGTAGATTCGGCCTTTGCAATCGCTTCGGCACACAACCCAGCCACGACCCGATATTCATTCTGCAACTGCGCCACCTTGCCACTCACGTCAAACTTCGATTTCACCTGATGACTTTCCTCCAGTATGCCGCTCACATTTACACCGTAGCTTTGGATGTCGTCACGCAATTTCTTCAACGCCTCCAGACACTGCTGCTTAGCGTCCAGCGGGCCCTGTGCGGTAGTATCCTTGATTTCACTCTTTTTACCAGCCAACCATACCAGCGCTCCTTCCAGCCGACCGTTGAACGCGTCCAGCTGTTTCAGCGATTCCGTCGACCGGGCCTTGAATGCACGGCACTTGTCGAAGAACGTTGTCCACTGCCGTTTGCTGTCTTCGAACGCACGTAACAGCTCCGAATGGCCGTTCTCGTGCGTTTGTGCCATAACAACGGCAAACTGCTTGTAACACTCGTTCACATCGTCCAGCGCTGCCTCCTCCTCCGTTAGCACCGTGTCGACTAGAATCAAATACTCCTCTAGCTTTGCCTTCGTAAGATCACCATCGTTGAACATGTCTTCCGTTTGGGATTGCAGCTTCAGCAACCAGTCTCGTGACTTTTCCAACATCGCATTGTACTGCTCGTGCGATTTGATGGCTTGCTCCAGAAGTGCAATCTTTCGATCGAGTTCCTCCCGAAGGGCACCATAGTTCTGGCGTGTTTCTTCGATCTGTGCCAGGGAGCTTTTGTCCGGCAGTGCCATAACCTTCTTCTGAATCTGGTCCAAGTTCGTCTCGTGCACAGTGATGTCCTTCTGCATGTTTTTACCACTGTACAGAGCGCTCTTCTTCTCCGGCAGCGTTGCGCAGCGATCGGACAACCCGGACGTAATTTTACCGCGAAGCTCCGTTAGCCAATTGTTCAGCTGGTTGTGACTTTCGTCGATCGATTTCTTCTTGATCAGATCGGATTCGATGCGCTTGATGCCACCGTTAACCTCCTCCAGCAGTGCGTTGTAATCGCTGCGTAAACGCTTCATCTCATCGCGAATACCCTCACGGCAGTCGACACTCACTTCGGCGTAAAGATTTTCACCCAGCGAGCAGGTTTCATTCAGGGCACTATCCTTCGACAGGATCTCCGCTCGCAACGCCTTGGCTGCTTCGTACTCACGATCGGAAAGGGCCTGCACTTGTGCATCCGCGCCAAGGTTTTGTGCGTGCTTCTTGTTCTGCATCTCTCGCAACCATTGACGTATCTTATCCACCGCCTCACGGAACTGCACATCCTTCAAGCGTACGTCCTCCAAACGATCGAGCAGCTGGCCGAAGTACTTGCTGAATGTTTGATACTTGTTCTGCAGATGGTGAACCAACACAAGGGCACGCGATTCCTGGTTCACCTCGTTCAACTGATTTCCAACGGACTGCAGTTGATCCATTTTCACTTTGCACTCTTCCAGCGTCGCTCGTGCTTGACTCACTTCCTTCGATTTCTCACCCAGATTGGCCAAATCGATCAAAAGGACCGTTTCCATGCGGTTGCGTGTCTCCAGGTCCTTCAGGAAATGGATCACCTCCTCGGAGATAGTCTCGTAGCTCAGCCACAGGGCAATGTTGTCGGTCAACTGTTTCTCCGTCTCTACGAAAGCATGCTTCAACACCTCCAGCTGTTTGTTCACTTCCTTCGTTTCGTCGGACATATTGTTAACCTTCGCCGGAGAAAACAGTTCCGTCACCGCGCCCGAAAGGGATCGCTCCACCTCGCCCAGTATACGTTCACAATCGTCAATGCTCGTACGCACATCGTTCAGCGTGGTTCGTTTCACTTCCAGCTGGTACTTATCACTCGTAGGTTCCGGTGCACACCAGTTCAGCTTCTCACTCTGCGCTCCAATCATTCGGGTCAGTGCACCCAGCTTATCCTTGAACGATTTCTCCACACCCTTCGTCAGTTTGGTTTCCACTTCGTTCAGGCTGTTCATCACCAGCCCAAAGCGTTGATCGAGATTCTGGATTTCTTTCGAGACGGTAGACGCTTCCTTGATACCTTGATCGTACTTTGCTTCCATCGAGGCGAATTCGTTCTTCAGCTCCGTGATTTCTTCACCGACCAGGTTTAACTTCCGGCGCAACTCACGACATTCGGCCAGATGTACGAGCTGCTTGCCACTGTCCAGCGTCATATCGTCACAGCCAACGATCTCTTCGCGTATACTATAGATACGCTCAATAATACCCTTGATCGATAGCTTCAACCGACGCTCGTCGGCAGTATACTCGGACATGCGACTGTTCAGCCGACCCACAGTATCCTCGATGGCACGGAAAGCATCATCCAGCTGGACCGACATTGCATGCAGATCCTTCGGCAAACTGCCTCCGTTCATTTTCTTAAACTCCTGCAGCAATCCATCCAGATTTTCCTTAAACGCTTGCTGTGCCGGCAGTTCCGCACGGTAGGTCACAATTTTGCTCTCGATCTCACCCGGGTTCTCTAGCACGCGCGATAGCTGGTCGCGTTTCGATTGCAACCAATCGTCAAGATCCTGGTACAGCTCGTCCGCCTGCTTGTACAGTGCCACCTTCTGATCGAGCACACTCGAGTTGTCGATTAAGCGTTCCAGGTTCGCCTTGAAAAGTTCATTGTTGTGGCGGATGATGTCCAGGATGTTGTCACAGTCCTGTGGATTGTAGCCACGGAACGTTTTCGCCAGCTCGTTACCTTTGGCCGCCACCACATCCAGACTTCTCTTCACCTTCTTCATCATCGTCTCGGAAGCCTTCTTCAGCTGATCGAGAGCCTGCTGCAAGGCGGGTTTGTTATCGAAGTTCAGCACCGTACCGTTGTTAAGCGCTTCGATCTGCTTCAGCTCGTTGGCGAAGCTCATGTTGTACTTGTTGAAGTCGGCATACAAATCGCTTGTGCCCGAAAAGACGCGCAACGTTTCATCGGACTCTTGCTGCAAATCGGACACCTTCTTATCGAGCTTACCCAGCTCCTCCTGAATCTCCATGCCAGTGTCAACGACATCCTGCTTCAGCAACAGATTGCCCTCGTACTGTACCTGTGCCTTCGCACTGCACAGCTCACTGATCTTTTCGTTCAACGTTGAGAGATCCTCCATTCCATCGTCCAGGGTGGAGAGACGTGCGGCTTGGATGATACCTTTCAGCTTCTCCTCGATACTCTTGAGGGAATCGGTAAGCTCCTTCTGCGTCTGGTGGAACTTGTTGACGCGATCTTTGGTATTTTCGACCTCCTTTAGCTTTCCGTCTACCTGCGATCGGATGCTCACCAGCTTATGATCCAAGTCCGCAATCATCGTTATCGCACTAACCGGCTTGTGCGCTTTATCGTGGAACGATATGCACGGTTCCTGCTCCATAGCGATCGATAGCCGGCGCCAGTTTTCTATTCCTGCAGCTACTTCACCTATGCGACGGTTAGCATCGTTCAGCTGCTCCTCACTGGACACGTCGTACTTGATCATACTCTCGCGCAAGTACGCCAACTGATCTTTGGTAGTGTTGTGCCACTGCAAAAACTCCACCCATTTCTGCAGGAAATCTTTCATCTGCAACAGGCTCGATTCCAGGTTCTGGTAGTTGCTCGCCAGCGAACTGTACGTCTCGTTCAGCAGCTTGTTCTCCATCGGATTGTTCGACAAACTCTGCTGCTTGACCTGTGCATAGATCTGGTTAAACGTGTCCCGTTTGTCAGCATGCTGCTGCACCAGGTACTGTACATTCTGTACAGCCAACTCAATCTCGTCCACAGCGGTATTCTCCAGCTCACTAATACTGGTTCGTATCTGATCCATCCAGTTGCTGAAGTCGGTCATCTGTGCGTTAAAGTTCTGCTGCTCAACAATACTTTCGTAGTTCGCGTTAATGCGGGCCCGAGCATCATCACTTAGCTTGGACAGCCGATCCTTTGCTGACTTCAGCTTGTCCCGCACGCCGTTCACACCGTCCTCCGAGAGGCCGTGATTAATCTGATCGAACATGTGCACCAGCGCGATCAGCTTGGCCTGCTGCTCCGATATTTCGTTGCTGAACAGTTTCAGTGATTTAATCTTCGTTTCCAGCAGATCGATCGGCAGAGCAGCAGCCGGCCCTTTTACGGTGCCAAATTCTCCCATCCGAACTTCAGCTCGTTCGATGAACCCGTTCAGCTTCTCCAGATCACCGTCCAGGATCGCCCAGTTGGTGACTAGTTTGCCCGTTTTGTTCAGCAGATGCTGCACGTTTTCGTAGATGCTCGACACGATCATGTAGTACCGGTCCGTTTCTTCCGACGGTTTTACACCGTACCGTATGTTCTGCGAGTTTTTGATTGCATTCTGCAACTCGTCCATCTTGCCCTCGCACTGCTCGTTGAACGTTTCCAACCGTGCCTGATAGGCGCGTGCTTCCGGCAAGGTCGAGGGTCTGATTTGCTCCAGTTCCGGTGCAAGTTTGGCTCGCTCAACCCACTCCTTCAGGCTGTCCATATCGCGGTTGTAGCTCTTCCACGTTTCGAAGTCTTCGCCCACCAGCGCTTTTTCGCTGTCAACCATGCGGTGCAGTTCGGTAAAGGTCCCCTGCAGATGTACAACCTCCGCCTTGAGCCGTTTCATCTCACTCAGGTTGCCTTCCTTTGAGGCAAGATCAGCAGCACTCGCATTTAAGACGTCCAGCTGACGAATCTTCTCGGTTAGCACACCTTCGAGCTGTTTCGTTTTCAGCACACGATCTTCCGCAGTGATCTGCGGTTGCTTAATGGCGGCAACCATCTTCGGGTACACGTTGTTCGCCCAGCTCTTCAGACTATCGAGCCGTTGCTTGTACTCGTTCCACTTGTCACTGTAGTCTTCGAGGTAAACGACACGCTTCTCGACGTAGTCGACCGTATTGTCCACACGCTTGCCAAGATCGCTCACCTCCTTCTCAATCACTTGTCGCGTTGTTGGGGGCAATGACATTCCCAGGTCACGACACAGATCGTTCAGCTGCAGCAAGGATTTGGAGGAGGCTTGCTTCAAGTTCATTGCCAACTGACGCTTCATGTCCAAATCCTGCGTAACACTCTTCGGATCGGTTTGCAATGGCGTCACCGACCGCAGCTCCATCTCGGCCGTGTTCAGCAAACCCACAATCTGGCCCTTTTGCTCGTTGTACTCACCCCAAACCTTCTGGATGGCTTTCAGGGCGCGCACCTTCTCAGCTGCCTCGTTGTACGTATCATTCCAACCCGATTCTAGCTTGCGGATCTCACCGGCAATGAACTGCGGTGCACTCGGGTTCTTGCTCAGGTCCTTACCGCGCTGCAGCATCTTCATGATGTGGGCACGCTGATTATCCAGCTCCTTGATGGAGTACTGCTGCTCTTCGATCATTTCGTTCACACGCTTGTAGCTTTCGGGCGGCGGGACACTTCGTGCCTGCGATTTGATGCGATCCAGCAGGTCACATATTTCCTGTGCCTCTCGACGGTAGGTGTAACACTTGGCGAACACCTCCGTCTTGGTCATGGTTGTTTCGATCGTCGGTATGAGCGTTTTGTAGCGGGCAATCAGTTTTTCGATCTTTTCCTGCTCGATCGTTGCCTGCTCTTCGTTGGTGTGGCTCAGCAGGAAGTCCAACGTTTTCACCAACCACTTCATGTCTTCCCGCTTTGCATCGGCTTCGAAGCAAATGTTCTGAGAAAATGAGAGAAAGAAAATAAAGGGGACAATCAGTAAACAAACGTCACTTCAGTTTGATCGGAAGAAGTTTGACAGTTTACCATTATCGTTTTCAACTTCAGATAGCATGCAAATAGTGATACCAGGAAAGAATTAGCAAAGTCTTTCTCTTACCCCTTGCCCTACGAATATCCCGCCTAATGTACTTCAAACTCACCTGGAAAGTGGCCTTTTCCTGCTCGAACTCTTCCATCGTCTGCTTCTCCACCATGATCTGCCTCAACGATTCGTCCACCCGGTCCATCCACGCGTTCATCTCATCAAACTTCGCATGGTAAGCGTCCCACTGGGCCGGAATTTTGTGCAAAATGTTGCGCACACTGTCAATCCGCTTGCAGATAGCGATCCAACTATCGTTCGCACGCTGGTAGAGCGGTGCCAGCGCTTGATCGTTTGCCGACTTTTCGAGATAGATGTAGTTGATCTTCTCCATGTTGCCCAACACTTGCTCCACTCGTTGCAGATCGTTGTTCTTGAAGTAGTCCAAATTGCGCTGCAGTATGGCTTCGAAGTTTTCGTTGCAATTGAATGCTTGCTCTTCGGCGTTCAGCTCCTTCTCGATGTCATTCGCACACCCATTGAACGTTAGCTCATTCAGCCGGAACTCAACCTTCAGCAGATGGAGCGGGATGCGCTGGATTACCTCGCTCCACTGCCGCTGGATGTCTTCCACCTTGGCGATCAGGATTTGCTGCTCGGACGGTGGCAAATACTTCAGCAGATCTTCCGTATTACGCTCCAGCTTGTTGATGCTCGTTTGGTCGGCCGAGTTGAAGAACTCCAGCTGCATTTCGGCATCGGTTTCCTTTTCCACCGGTATGGCAGACTTCTGGAACGCTTCCGCCTGGCGCAGGAACGTTTCCACCTTCTGTTTGCATTCGTTAAAGTTTTCCCAAACACGCAAATTTTCCTGCAGCTTGTACTCCCAATCGTTCGCATTGTTGATAACGTAACTGAACCGATCGTTCAGTTGCTTCATCTTGGAAGCCGCCTCACTCATATCGACACTGCTGTCCGTATCGGTGAGCTTGAGCAGATTCTGGAACACATTGTTCTTGCTTTCCAGCATCGATTTGTAGTACAGCGTACGGTTGAAGAACGCTTTGTGCTTTGCCAGATTGTTCTTCGTCTGCTGCGGATCGTTGGTGAACGAGTACGATATCAGTAGATTCTCGGCCTCATCCAACCACTGGGAGATTTCGCGCTGGCCACTCTCGAGCGCTTCCTGCTGAGTGAGCAGCTGGTGGAACAGATGCAGCTTGATCGGTATCTGAGCGCGCACCCGTACCAACGCTTCCTTCTGCTTCTTCATCATCATCATCATACGGTCAACTTCGTCCCGCGAATATTCCTTGATCAGTGCCTGGAAGCTGCGGCTGATCGATTTGAACAGTTCTTCCATCGCTTCGATTTCGCACGCGATTTGTTTGATTTCCGTTTCACACCGACGAATCTCACCCGAATCGCGCAAATTGTTACGTCCGAGTGCCGTCTCAGTGCGTTGAATCCATTCGTTTAGCTGGGCGGCGTCTGCCTTGAACTTTTGGCGATGCTGCAGAATATCGCCCACGTGTAGGTACTGCTTGGTGTGCTGGAACACCTGCTCCCAGTGCGCTGCCAGCTGGTTGTATTTTCTCTCCAGCCCGACACTGGTCTCTTGATCGCAAGTCGATTTCAAGATGTTGAACGTGTCCGTCAGTGCATCGAACTTCTCCTTGTACACGTTGATGTTCTGGAAGAATTCGATACGCTCGTCTTCGGTGCCTTGCAGGGCATCGTGGGCCTGCACCAACCACGTCTCGATCTCATGCACCAACGTACGCCAGCGCTGCCAGTGCGACAGCACATCCTCGAGCATCGTCTCGGTACAGATCAACCGCGACGACACGTTCTTCCAGCGATCCTCGATTTCGTGCAGAAACACATCGATGTTGTACATCTCCTTCTTCGTAATGTTACCATCGATCTTGTACTCCTCAATCACCTGCCGCATATCGATCAACGCTTTCTCGAACTCTTGCATGATTTGATTGCGCGTAACGAAGTTCTTCAAGTGATCCAGCGACTGCTTCACCGTCTCCTCGTTGTTGTACTTCACACCGTTAATCTTGTTCTCGAGCAGGTTCAGGAACGCGATCAGACAACACTTGTGCTCGAGATACTTCAGCTTAATGCGCCGCTGTCTGGCGCACGGTTCGATGTCGAGCAGTCGCTTCTCCATGTTTTGCAACTGCCCCAGCGGTACCTTCTTCGCCAACGGGGTCATCTTCACGTTGTTGAACGTTTCACGCACCTCGTAGTACGAGCCGAAGAATTGTTTGTGCGCCTCGAGCTTCTTGCTAATCAGCGATGCCGTCTCCTCGTTCATGTTGCTCGGTATATCGTCATCATTCAGCAGCTTTTCACCATTGCTTAACCACCGTCCAATTGCACCGAACTGATCCGGAAGGCTGCTGTCCAGGTACCACAACCACTGCTGCATGTGACGCTCGAGCTGTGTCCAGAGACTGTTCAGCTCCTGAACTTCCGGCGTCATCTTGGCGGCGTTGATGCTCTTCACCTTTTTGTACGTGTTTTGCTTCTCCAGCTTCTCCCCGTTAACGCTCTCGTACATCTGGTAGTTGTTGGGATATTTGCCATGCATTCCATCGTAGTAGCGTACCGTTCGGCGAAGCCAATCCAAGAGTTCCAACAGTTCGCGTTCGCTGTCACTCTTTGAATTGATGTTCTGGAAAATAGAGAGATCGCGAGTAAGTTAACAGATTATGCCAGCCGTTTTTAAGTTCTAGATTCACCCTACCTTCACGTCCGGGTATTTGTGTAGAAATTGTGCGACGTAAGTCATTATACTCTTCTCGTCCGGACTGTTGACGTCCACATCCTCAGCGTCCAACAGCCGTGCGATGCCAAGCTCCGACTCGGCCACATTGAATGCCGTATCGAGCCGGTAGCGGTTGTTGTATTTCTTCATCTCCGCAATGTTAATTACGTTCGTTTTGATCGCATCGATCAGCGACAGGAACGCAATGCCATCGCGCCAACTTGCTCCAAAATCACGGACCTCCAGGCCCGTCGATCTGTAATCGTGAAGAAAATGTATGCATCAAAAACTGGGACCTCCTCCGTTCCTGAGGTGACACTTACTTTGGCAAGGCACTGTTCACCCACGTCAGGAGCGTCTTCTTCGGGCCCTGCTTCAACATTTCCTTGCTGCTGGTGGCAACCGAGGCCGTGTACGTTACCGGTTTGCTGCCGCTGCTCAGGCCCGGTATGTTCGAGGCGGAACTGCTGCTACCGAGCGAACTTAACGAACCGCTCAGATTTTCGTTCAGATAGTGCAGAATGCGGCTGTTCTCCTCGATTTGGAAGTACAGTATGATGGTCCAGATTAAACCTAGTACCACAGCCGGGCGACCGTCGACAATGTCCGACGGGTTGATGTTGACTAGCTTGATGCGTTTGCTGGTAAGGAACTGGAGGGCGGTGTTGACGTTGCTCAGAAAGTGGGGCCGGCGCAAAACTTTTCCCTTTTCCATCGGTAGCTTCTCGCCGGAGAGTACCTCCAGCAGGGCCAACAGTTTCGTGCCATCCTTCAGGTCTTGGATCAAATCTTCAACCTTCAACGGTGGTACGCGCTGTTGATGTGCAATACAATTGGGAAAAGCAAAAAGTATTATACCGAGTTGTTATGGCGGTCGACAATGGTAACTAGGATGTTGTAAATGTCAAATGTCAGTTACATCCTTTTGGCTTTGCTGTTTCGGTGTGTACCGTACATTAGCTGTTCGTTTTTCCGGTTTTAGAGTTTTCAACATTCCTTGTTATCAAATATCGATACATTTTTCAATAAATAAGTAGAAGAATTATTAAAAAAGTAATACAAAAACCAGTCCACTTTTGACTAGCATGACATCAAAGTAACCAAAGCTAGCTCAAATTCAAAATCGTTCGGAATGTGGATGCGCCGTGTATTGAAGTTAAAAGTGTGGCGATTTTCTCGAGCAAAATTGTAGTGACGTGCACGGCCATAGACATCAAACTTTGATCGATCGAAACAGAACAGTGCAAATTGTTGAGTGTGCATCAAAAGTATGACTTCATAACTTCCGCTCAGATACATCGGTCCAGTGAGTTTTGAACTTGGACCTTTACGCCTTTAAGTCTATCTAGATATATGGCCTATCGATTAGTCAGAAGAGAGTAGCGAGTTGCAACTGCGTGTGTTTGAAATTCTACTGGGCTTTTTAGGGCAAAGGGGGAAAAGGGGAAACGTTTTTCAATCTCTGCGTCAAAGAACCCATTGAAAGCCTGCAATCGATGATTTACTAACATCAACAAATTCCTAGCACTTGCTAAATTACGAGTCACGATGATATCCGCTGTAATTCTTCGCATCCTGGCCGAATCGAAACGTCCTTGTAAGTTCCTCAATCTCACAAACAAGTTTTTTTAATAACATTAACATAAAATCGTCTTTCTATTTTAGTATCAATAGCAGCGATATGTCAACGGGTAAAAAGAACCTTTCCGGAAGCAATTCCTTCACAAGTCTCACTGCGAACAGCGACTATCGACAGTGTACTTCAACTATGTGGCTTTGGGTTTATCGTTTACGATCATCGGAATTTCGGTTATAAGCTGACCTACAGCTGGAAAGCGAAGGAAAATTATCAGTTCGAAAGACGGCTTCACAAAATCCGTTCCGAGTGGCACAAACCCATCAGAAGAAAGCAGTATAAATTTTTAAGGTTATCAAGAGGAAATTGATGTGAAGTGTAGTAGTAAGAGTAGTAGTTGAGCTACGTTACAATATAAACTAGATATTCAAATATCCTTCTACTAACAATTTGAAGAGTCCTAGCCTGCCATTTCTAGCGTTTTTGAACCCTCCATTTTTGGGGATAATAAAGTTGGGGTTACAGAAGCGCTCCAATATCTTTCAAATATCCTTCTAAATCGCTCACAATCGCATCGTACCCTCCTAAAACTGATTGTTACAATATCAATGACAACCGCGCGTAACCAATAGGGAAACAAACAAACGCAACGCTCTCCTCCTGCCGAAACACACACACATTTTCTTTACGGTTGGCAACCAAACATCCATGACGAATGACCTAATTTAGTCGTTTTACGAGGATGCATATGCACACCTTCCATTCCTGTGTTCGAATGATAATGGTTATCCAAAAGGGGAAGTTTTGAAACTATCATCACTAATAGGATGTAACGAATCGTTAAGGAAATTGTGAGACTTCTCACGGCAAAAATTGTGAAGAAGAGATATTCCCACCAAGGAAGAACACATGCCTCACGATGAGTGTGGAAATTGAAAAGGGCGTTGTCGATTTGTTCTGCACAGTCGTATGATTTGGAATTTATGGAAGGAAAACTGCACTTACCTTGTTTAAAAATGAATTAATCCAATTTACGAAAGTTTTCTTCTGTACACGTTCTTGTTCATCTGTTTGAGGAGAGACAAAAAAATATACAAAAGGAGGAGTTAGAAATCACGAACAGTACAATTTTTAAATTTCATTCCAAGCCGTCTAAATTGTTCTCACTTACATCTTTATGGTCTAAAGTCCCATTTAGCCTATCTCACCTATCCTTAAGTCCACTATTTGATGATTATTACAATAAGACCACAAACTACCACACACTAGCTGGCACACTAAAACTAAACCCACCAGCTCAAAGGATCACCGCAAACTGGCCGTTCCTTCGGCGAACGAACGAGAATCCTGAGCAATCCCCGCGTTGCATGCACGGGCTGAAACTTTTCATAAAGTCCGTTACCATGGTAGGAAAAGTAAATAAATTCCTTCATAATCATTGCCGGGCGATTTCGATACCCGCGATAGTTTCGCCCGACTCCCCCTCCCGGTATCCTAGCGCTGTGATGTGCCTTAGAAACGGAAGCCGTTCGTTCGCTTGACGGAATGTTGTTTGTTTCTGAATTATTTCACTCAACAACCCGGTGTACCTTGACTCATGGGAGCCTTCCCTACCCATTCCATTGGTTGTACGTTCCGGTGGTTTACAACACCATTTTTTTGTTGTATAATACCAACTACCAAATCCGGATAATATATACGGATGCGTGGTTTTCTTTTCCCCTTTTTTTTTCTTGGTTGGTTTAGCGGATTGATGGCGCCGCTTTCATTTCGATTAAAGGGTTTGCATGTTAGCGAAAAGTTTCGTCCGCCCATTTTGCACTAATTGTTGGGAATTAGTTTTATTGTTTGCGTTAAAGGCGCAGAACACGGTTTCCCTTGTTTGAAGCAGTCAGTGAGTTGGCTCACTCGGGGAAGCATTCTCAATCACACATCACTTTCCCCCCACTCGGCAGTAGATGGTGCGATCGTTAATCATTTTACAAACACCGGTGAATATCGTAAAACCACAAAACGATAAATCCGCACAACCATCCGGCGCCATGTGTGTCGGTGGAAATGCAGTGCCAACGTTCGCCTGTGTTCCTTTTCGAACCCGCTCGATCCATACACCCACCCCGATCGATTAGCATTAAGCTGATGAAACACGTGACTACCTAACGAATGGAGAAACGACAATGGGTATTACACAAGTAATGTACAAACACAACTACTACTAACCCTCCCAGTACGTTATTGCCAGTGCACGATGGAGCGATCACCGAGCCTGTGACTGGCTGCTACTGTGTGTGAGATCACCACGTGGTTAATCAATGCAAAGTGATCGTTTGCGAGGTTTTTTTTGCGTTCGCCGCTTCCATGTTGTCATGTGAGTGGCAACGGGAGCTTGTACGGCTTTAAGATAGCATTACAGGCATCTTAAAATCGTTTTCATGTCACCGGGTGAAGGTATGCACACGAGAGGGCAATAACAATGTATTATTTTTTACCGCTTTTAGGGCTGTATGCTATAAAAAACAGTAGTCAGGGCAAAAGTTAATGCAAACAATTTAATATCATTAAAAATAATAAAATAACGTAACATTAATTTTTGCGCCTTTCGGTTATGCAATGCCTATTTTTTGTAATTTAGTAATAGAGTCCGAGATGAATCGCAATAATGAATAATGATACAGAATTTCGTTCCATAATTGCCACAATGGCCTTAAATAGTCTTAAAATAATATTTTTCTTCTCATTTTTCCCTAAATATAATAAGCCAAAATTAAAATTATTTAAAATGCTTTGCTGCCAGCTTCAATACGTAAAAATGTTGACAAGGCATGAATAGAAATAGGAAACTTTATTTAAATCAAATAATAATGCCCGTTCCTATTAAAAAAAAAACAGAAACAAATCCTTTACCCTTGCACTGAAAAAAACTTTAAAAAAAATTGCAATAAATTAACTCTTTTCACGCTCGTTGTTAGGCAATGCTCAGGCGCATTACAAATATTGTGGAAATGTTTTCGAAAACTAGTTTTTATCATTAATAACAATGAATTGAAGGAGTTAAATCTTAAAATAATAACTGAGTACATCGCTCGCAAAAAAACCTTAAATTTGCTGTATGCCATAGTCATTTCTTTTGAATATATTAAAAACCATCATTTTTTTATTTAATTAGCAAGGTTATTTAAGTCATACTGCTTGAAACTATGATTGGACCGAGGAATATTGAATTATATTTTTTATTATGTCGAATAAAGTAATTGAAAAATTTACAATCTATACGTTGTATTACAATATGTTGCGCCTATCGGTTATGCAATGCGAGTGCTTTAGGATTAGTACGTAGATCGGGCAGATCGGAAATTTAATCGCTTATAAGAAGGTTTGGAAATTTTAAGAGGAAAAAATAAAAATTAATTTGATATCTCAAATAAAAGACACATTTACATCCAATTTTTAATAAAAAAAGAGAGGCGTCATTGAATATTTGATAAGTTATTAAACTCAATTCGGTCTTGGTATTACTTTTCCTGGTATTTCCTGGTAAATTAATAAAACTCTTGTACATTAAAAACCTTCCCTTAATTGTATTTCTGTTCCATTTCCCAAATTAAATCCCCATTTTTGGCAACTTGTTTCTCACGCACCAAACAAAACGTGTTATCTCAGCCTGCACATTTGGTCGACATTTTTTACGACGGAGCATTCGTCGTTTTGTGGTTGCATTGTAAAGCAAACCGGTTTTCCAGTTAAATGTTTTTCTTATCTGCTTCTCCACTCAAACTGCAACCGAATGGGTTGGGGATACGTGAAAGGGCCAGAAACCAGCAAATCTTAACCAACAAACCAGGCACACCCACAAAATCAATGCTCCCTCCCCTCCCCGGTACCATGCTGTCCTGTCCCGAACGGTTTTTGCTAATAATGCTCTAGCTTGATTCCCATTCGATCCCTATCAACTCGTGAAGTACCACACCTACACGCGCTTGCACTTCTAAAACAAACCCTCCATCGCTAGCGGAGACTCGTGGCGCGATAAACCCGTGGAGCACCGTCGTCGCCGTCATCATACTTGTCGATCGATAAAAACGCGAACCAGCTCCACACAACATACTTTCTCCACCTAAAAACACCGGTCCCCCACGCACAACAACTAAAACCAGGAGAAGAGCCTTCTGGCTTATTCAATAAAACAGACCCAAGACAGGCAACTTAAACTTGCATTGCATTGGAACCGGGACGGATTTTATGATCGGCAAGAAGCGGAGTTGTCTGTCTTGCGTAGGGTTTGCGTTTCCATCCCAGACGAACGCATCAAGCCACAAAACCACAAAAATCAGATACACGGAAGGTATGTTTTGCTTGGTTACAGCGCGAAATTGCAAAGACCGGCTTTTTGGTGTGGAGTACCACCACTCGACGGGAGAGTTGCCGGCATCGATACCGGTTCTCGAGACTAGACTGCTGTAGCGCATTCGCTACTCGAAGGTGACGTTTGTTAACTGCATAAAGAGGGCAAAGAGTAATAGGGCTCTTGGTTGGGCGTTAAAGCTCAAGTAATCGGCAGCAAAGCGTCTTATTGGATTAGTGCAAGCCTTTGTTTCATGCTGCAGTTACATCGTTTAGTTGTTTGAATATTGATTTCCGTATGCATCGCAACGCTAGACTTCATTATCTTAAGGAGCCTTAAAAGTTCTGAGCAAAGCCCACAAAGTACGGATCTTACCTCGCTTCTCTAGTATATGAATATCGTACTCGTTTAGGCTGCTGTTAAACTGTCGCTTTACATCGATCATACGATGCACCATCTGACTGCGATAGGCACTATACCAGGCGGGACTGTTGGATCGGGTCTCCCCAGCTGCCTGATCCGACGCCGACCTAACAGGCGTCGAACTATACGAAGGACCCGGTTTTGGGCGTCGAGCCGGCGAAATCGGTGTACCGGCGTGGGCCGTAACGGAGAGAATTTTTTCCTCGCGGTAATGGTGCAGACTGAGTGCCGCATTGCTGTCCTCATCGTCTTCGGACGAGGTGCCCGACCCGGGGAGACCTCTCCCCGGTGACAGTTTACGTCGCTTGGCATCACTTTCTTTATCCGGCCCTCCACTGGAAGCAACATTAGGAGACCGGTGTCGATCCATTTTCCATTGCCTTTTGTTTTTGGTTGCGGTTTAGTATGATGTTAGAAGCGCACTTTTGTGGATTTTAAGCTTTCGGCTTATTTCACTTTGCATTTAACAATAACTACACACGACACAACACACAAAACAATCGCTTATAAGCCACTCGGGAGCGGGGTTTTTCACATCACACAGAAACATACATGCATACAACGGGAAGGCCTGTTAGATAATCGAATTTATGTTAATTATTTCCATGCAAATTAAAGCCAACCGCACAAAGAGCGCACTCTGTCTGTTAGGCCACTTGTTGTGTGCACTGCCGGTTGACGTAGAATAATAATGGTCACGTACGCCCTTGGATATTTTGCTGCAGTCGGACGTCCGTTACGCACACTTCACGCAGTAAGCGCCCAGTTAAATTAACCCCTCGAAGCTCGAACTTCCTACTGCCAAACTACACTTCACTCGAAAATCAATATCCAGACCAGACGTCCAACGCTGCTAGACGCCTGCCTTTGGGCCTGGACGGGACGTTACCGGACGTTACCGGAAATGACCTAAAGAAAACGCGGGTAGCACGTGACGTGACCACCGTAAAGCACCGACAACCTGCTTATGTTATGGCACACACACGCGCGGTGAACTTGTAAGCTACCTTCCAATTTCGAAACGAATGACCAACGAGCAATACACACCGCGACCGATGGAGACAACGATCCGTCTTCGATGGCGGTTGAGCGAAACCTAACACGGAGAGCGCAGATGGAGCCGTTCCGGGCGCTTGGCTCTCGACGATGGTGCCTTAACAAAAAAGACTCCCTTCCCTGAACTGACCACCCAATCTCCTCCACTCCCAAAACGAACCCCCCTGAAGGTCTTGGCGTACTGGATAAGCGCGTCTGGTGAGAGATAAGTCTGTGTGTGAGTTTTGTTTGCGTGTGTCGCATTTTTGTTTGCTTCTTGAAGTTATGTTGAGTGGAGCCACAGGGAGCCTTCCTGCACAATGCACATAAAGGGTTGGTACTTTCCTGCTCTGTATGTTGATCACGCAACATCTTCAACCAAAATACCTGCAACGAACTCTCGCATCTCCTCAAACTTTTCTGTCCCCATCGCCTAGCTATTCAACGTGGCGGCTTTATATCTCGTTTGGAACTGGAGCTAAAGCTTGCTGTTGGAAGCATGATGACATCATCAGCTGAGTCTCTCAATTTATTCCAGCTGAGCTATACTCTATTCCAACCGCCAGTTTAGATTGCTTTATGGCAGCAAAGCCTGCGGGTTTTATGGGCTATGTTAAGACGTTAGTTCCTGAGCATCAAAATCAAATAGCCAACAACGCTGTCCTTGAAATCACAACGACAACATCAAATTCTTCTCTCTTCATCTGTGCCCATGTCGACTAACGAGCCGCCGACTTTCAAACCCCCCACAACTTACAAGGTCACAACAACCTACAACAGTCAATGGAGAGTTTCAACGGCTCGGAACAACAATTGGTTGTGCTAGCTATTTCCCATGCTTCGCTGCTGTGGAGAAGCGCCGACTGAGCTCCAGTCTCATGCCTTCCTCTACTGCTATTCTGCCTGAACCAAAAAGAGGTTCGTTTCATTAGCACACTGATGCATTTAGAGATTGATAAAACTACCCGCTCGGTCTTTTTTGTTGGAGTTCCTCACACATCCGTCTGGCAGGCAGCGAAGCGTACCTTTTTGCAAGCTCTATTTGTACACTCCATTAGAAACAACATAGCAAAGCAAACCACCACCGCATTTCGCGGTTCGGATCTACACCCGGATCTTCCAAGGTGGAATCCTCCAAATAAAATAGGAAAACCGGCTCCTCAGAAGATGTGGCACCTCGAACCTACGTATCACATTTAATCGATCCGGTGACACTGACGTAACCGATCCATCCACAACACGACCTGCCAGCTATTTCTATCCCCGACACAACAAACTATCTAATTTCCATCACAATTCGTTCGATCGGCGACATTTTGCGGTAAACACCATCTCGTTCACCTTACAACACGGCCTTGTTAGAATCGTGGCACTATCTACTTCAATACTGCACTTCACTACTGCTTGGATTAATCGAACTGTGCAGGTACTCGGCAACCTTTAACACACGATAATGGAAAGTGTTTCATCGCTAGGTATCGGATAGCTCTAAAGGCAACAAACACTATCGGCACTGCCTTTTAGAATAAGTTTTCACTTGACAGCTTCTGGTACGGCAGACCGAGCACCAGAGCACTTGCTATTACGCATGACGCGCCACCAGCAAGAGCATGGCCGACCGCATGTGAAGCAACGCAATAGAGCGGAGAAGACTGGAGAAGGCAACAAGCAGCGAAACAAAGCAAAAATACGCCGCAGTTGTTGGAACGAAGGGGATGATCACAACAAAACGACAAAAAGCAGGGTGCGTTGTTAATGTACCGTGAGTTTTTAGCAATATTTGAATATCTTTTTAATTATCTTTTAAACACTCTTTTTGTTCGTTGATTGTTGATTGTCTTTTCATATTGTTGATAATCGTTTTATACTTTTGCTGCTTTAATTAACCTTTTTTTATGTATAGTTCTTATTTTTGTTTAAAATACTTTTTTCTATTTTTTTGTTTTGATCTTACTTATTTTTAGAAGATATTTCAGATTTATTTTTTTCGTGTTGTACTGTTAGATTCATTATGTTAATGAAACTTTTTTGTCTCTTGCAAATTTAGCCAATTTTTTTATATTATATAGTATTCATAGAATTTATAAAATTTTATAATATTTCTATTATAACTAATTTAATGCTAAGCATGTCTTAAGAAAATCACATTTTAAAGGATTTAATTTCATCTTTAAATCACATCAACGTTAAAATCTTTTAAAGAAATTCCTCAAATCAATCATAAAATTATTTAAAACCTACAACAATACATCAGCCAACAAAAACCATCAACAAACGGAAACAACCCCTGCAACAACATACGCAAAAAAACTGGGGGTCGGGAGGGTTGCGTTTTCCGATTCTCACGCACACCGAAAAAGCGCTCTCACACAAATTCCTTCCCTCTCTGTGCGCAGTTTACGTTCTCTCGCTCTCTTGCTCACTCTCTCGCTCTCTTTTGTATGGGATGCCGGCATTCAAACTTCGTTTTAAAAACACAGCAAAACCCGAATGTCGAGCGTACGCGTGTTTTCTGTTTACTTTCGCTTTCATTCACAAACACACGGAAAAGCACCATGACGACGCGCTCACCCTGAGGGCCGTTTCGCGCCTCCCTTAAATCTCTACCCCTCCCCGTGCGTCTTGACGTGTCGTCATCAATGGCTTTTTTTTTTGGTATGTGTGTCTGATGGCGTATTTTGGGGTAGTATACAAACGTAATGCTGTGACCTACTTTTGCCAAACACACCGACCGGCTGTTGACATCTCTTTCACTCAAACATTAGAGGACGAGCTAAACCAATTGCCCAACGGGGGGTTGATGTTGAGGATTTTATGCTGCCATTAAATTATTACTTCACACGCCAGAGAGACACATACGGATGTGATGTGAGTGGCAAATGAATTTTGAAAAAAAGGAATTAATAATTAAATTGTCGCTAATTTTAGACGCATCTCGCAAACTCGCGCTTATCAAAAAGCATGTGATCATTATGGAGAAGGCAATTGCTACTTCCGTTTTGATTAGGGGGAAATTTCGAACAAAAAAACAAAATCCACATCCACAAACTATGAATTTAAATAACCAACACAGTTTCGATTGCAGAAATCATTCGATTCTGATGCTACTTCCAGGCTTGATGATGTCATGAAAACGAACCACCCGAAGGGTCATCGAAAGGCCACCCTGCAAAGCAAAACAAACATGTTCCAGCAGTAAAGATTACGCGCGGCGGACCCATTCCGAACGGACTGCACATATGCACGTATTTGTGTTTGTTTGATGGCAATGAACAAACGATCGACCTAAAAACAAAACCACAGAACATAACCCCACACTGAGATCACCAAATGATCTCAGAAGAGGCTGTAAAGTTCAGCGTTTGCTGCCAACGAAGGTGTTAGAAGGTTCGCAAATGCAGTTTTCCGTTCGCAAGCCTCAATTAGCAACTATTCGATGTTTGACCGTCTGGGAGACTGGGAGGTGGATCAGCTTGCTCTCACACATCCCGAGGAAAAAAGTGACCACGAAAAGCGGCACGTTTTTATCATTATTCTACTCGGCCATTACTGGCGTTGCGTAATGCGGATGAATATGTTTGCCTCAGAACGGTTGTGTGGCTCGTAGGAACATAGTAACTCTTCTCTCCTATTTCGCAGTAAAATGGTTTGTGACATTGAAATTTCATCGCACAATTGACACTGATCGTGGCAGGAGTAGGGTCTGCGGTTGTTGATGAAAACTACGTTAAAATGAGTCGCAGTAAAGAAGTGTAACAACCACCCTCGCTTGTCACAGTCCTTGACCGGTCGGTGTATCGGTACGGTGTGGCGCAACAGCCGAAGCAGTTAAGCACAGACCAGCCGCCGATGACAGCTGGTGACTGGTTGATGGACAGCAGACTCGAAGCATTTCTAACCTTAATTTCTCCACAACCAGCATCCACTAAAAGCCGCCCGATCCGCTTTGACGTCAATTGGTACGAAACGAACCACAGAAAAGTGGTATAGAGTATTATCAATATTTTTTTACCAAAGTTTTTTGTAGAGGTTATGTCTAACGTGTATCGGAGAGAGAAAAAATCCTGAAGCTGGAAAAATTGCCACCAAGTTCTATTTTAAGAAGTGAACTGTTCACTGCTTTAAAGGGAATAATATGCGCCTGGAGTTATGCAATCGACGACTAAGCTGGATCACAAATAGTGTATACAACTTCGAATGTCCCATACAATGTAAAAAGTTGTCTCTCAAATTTAAAATTGAATTCTTTTGATCTGCTTTGAGCTCAGCATGTAAATAATTTCGCAACAGTTTGTTCAGCCGGAAGTGGTTTGAAGCGGATTATAGAGTGTGAAGTCGATTTAATCTAGGCCTCTTCGTCCAAGAACCATCCTCCAATAGATCTCGTTGAAGAGATCTTGTCTAAGAGACTTGGTCCAAGAGACCTCGTTTAAGAGAACTTGGTGGATAGACCTCGTCTAAGAGACCTTGTCCAAGAGATCTTGTTGAAGAGACCTCGTTCAAGAGACCTAGTCCAAGAGGTTTCGTCCCAATCCACGCATCAAGAGCTCTTGTCTATAAAGATATATTTTCATCGAGGGTTTACGTCTTCTGATGAGACTGATCGTTTTAAAAACTTTGCTGTCTTAGAGGATAATGGAGTCCTTTAAGATTATTAACCATACTCAGTAAGACAAAAGTAGCTTCTGCTACTACCCCTTCTTCCCAAGAGGCCTCGAGCTTAAAAAAATAGCTAAATACCCTATGTATCTCTATCAAGGACCTCTTGAAACTTTGATACCCCATTTCGCCTCAATATACTTATACTACTACCAATAATCAGTTATTTAAAAAGAACCTACCTTGTAGAAGCATGATGGTTGCTTGATATTCGGCCAGCTTCTCATCTACGTAGTCCTGCGACTGGGCCGCAATAATTTCCGCCGTCGAAGGTCCCATTTCGCCCCCATAATCGTAGATCACGTACTGGGACTGTGCCTGGGGATGGTGACCCGGTCCGGCAGCAGCTGGACCATAATGATACGTCACCCCACCATACACCGAACTCTGCGTCGATCCTGGACGCATCTGCTGTTGCTGATGATACTCCACCGGTCCATAGCTGCTCGCAATGCTATGCGGCGTCATCGATCGATGCAGGGACGAAACGGGCGACATGGTCGCACTGAACTGCGGGTACGGTTGCGGTGCTACGGCCGCAGGTGAAACTGGCCGATAGTGAGTCGACGTCGAGCCGACAAAGTGAGTCGGTGTCATGGCTGACGGGATCGGACGCTGGAACTGGAACTCCTGGGCAGAAGTTGCAGTCGTTGCTGTCGTCGTTGTACGGATGGCGGATGTTGATTGCATCGTAGGTCGATCGCCAGCGTACTGGTGTGCCGGGTAGGCCGCAACTCCAAAGGCACCCGAGCTTGGATGTTGATAGACAAACTCGCTCGGACCACGGCCACCGATGCCGGAGTGAGCGTCAGCTGGACGTGGCATAGCTTTTGTTACTGGCGAGCTTTGCCGAGCGGGCGGTGCCGATCCGGGCGGTACCCAGGGTGAGGGTGAACGGAAGTACGTTGGTGGTGGGGTCCGTAACCACCCTCGGCCCGTTCCACCACCGCTACCACCGCCAGTGGATGGTGGTAGCTGGTTGTTATTAATATTCGGTGGACCGGACATTGTTGCACCGGATGTCGGGAGGGGGGGTTTTTTTAGCTTTCCCGTTCGATTTCGTTCGTGCTCTTTCCTTGTACTCGCTTAACACTGACTCTCGCACACAAACACACTCTCACACACACACGGTTAAGAGAAGGAAAGATCACTCTCACTGGGACGGAGATCGTCACCGCACAATGTTTCACTGTCGGCACTTATTTGTTGCTGGCACGTACGGAACTAATCATTTCTATCGCTCATCATGGGTGGTTGGATGGGAAAAGAAATTAATAGACGGAAAAACAACGCACACACCGACAGACATGTAGAAGCACTCATGGGACGATTCGCGAGAGTGAATATATTAATAACTAGGCAAGAGACAAGCAGATGGGATTCATTTTCGGGAGCTGCGATGCCTATGCTGTCCGGTCGACACATTGGCAACGGAAACGGTGATCGATGGACTTGGGTGAAGATTCATGCACCATCGCCAGCAGCAACTGACAGGTGGTCACTGACGAGCCATATGTGCTCGCCGCAAGAAACCCATCACCAGCAACATATTAATCCAACCGAAGCTGACGCCTCTCGGGCAGGGGAGTCTAACGCTGCTGCTGTCATAAATTAACGACTGACATGAGATTTATTTTATTTTGTTGACGCTTTAGAGGCAACAAGAAAGATTATGTTTTGGGGCAAACGGGACACAAGCCCGACGTTGACAAAGATCTATGTCGGGGGAAGTATAAAGCCAAAGGCATGTCCTCAAAATGAGTTTTGCTCTTCTTGAAGAATAAATAGCCCAATATGAATTCTAAACTTGAGGACATTCTCAACTCTCCTTTCTTTAACCTTCTTCAAACGGTGAAGCTGTCATAAGCTCTGCCGTTGCTGTTTCGAATTACGTGACTCACGGAGGTTTAGCACTTGACTTTTAAATACAGTTTCGTGGCTAAACTGTTGTTGCTCGCCATCGTAAACCGTCGCGTGTGATCGTCGTCACCCAGAATGACAAAATAAAAATTACAAAAACGTGCCAAACGGCTTTCGAACCAGATAAGCGAGTCCGAGTCCCATGCTACACGAACGGCTCAATCCATCCATGGTAATTATTATCACTTACGATTTTTTTCCCTGCTCGCCTTCACTCTTTACTCTCTGTGTAGAGCAATAAAAAAGGATTATCCCTCGTGCGAGGCAAAGTTCGCGTTCTACGCCGAGGTTGAGTTGTTTTGTCAATGCTGGCACCGAAGGAATGGTAATCACGGTACTCATTCTATCAAATTAATGGGAACGTTTTTCACAAGGCACAATAATGTTCGCTGTTTTTTTAATCAACGTCTTGTTGCATTACGCTTGATTGCTTGAACGGTTTACGTCCGTCAAAATATAGTAAAGCTTAATAAAAATGCAACCACAGGGTCTTGTTCGAGTCTTGCATTGGTACTGCAATTGATAAAAATAAACAAGATGATGCAGTGTTGCGGTTTAAACAAAATTAACTCTTAGTTTATAAATTCTTTGTCACCGTGTCTGGCGCCGTAAATGTGACACAAGCTCAGACATGAAATAAATTTCCCCCGCTTTTTTCTTGTAAGCCCCATTCATCATTGTCATATGGTTAAACTTAATTAAAAATATCTTATTTTCGCGAATGGATATTTCATAACAACGATGATGTCATCGATGATGTGTGTGTGTTTAATTTTCCACAAACTGCATCTCGGTTGCTCATTAAAAAGCGAACCAAAACCAGCAACGATGGCAAATTTATAGCACACCACCAGGCGCCTCCATTTGCAGCTTGAGTTCAAAGCGCCGATCGTAAAGGGCAAAAAGAAGAATTTTTTGGCACAACTTTCTTCACTGTCCAGCACGACATTCGTTGTACATCGTCGGCTTACTTTATCTTCTTTCGTTCACCCCCCCAAATAACCCACGCAAACAGCCCAACGACAAGTGTTTCCGTCGGGCACGATGATCACGCAGTACCGCGATCACGAATCGAATGTTCGGAAAATTGTTTACGCGTTTCCATTTTACGACAAACACTGCACCCTCTGGCTTATGCGAGAAGCGAAAATCGCAACCAGCGCTCGCAGGGTCGGTCCGAATTTCCGTTCCGAATATTTTTGCACCGCACGGTAATTTGCTCTAAAATTATGGCGTGCATGTCGGCACGGATTTGTACCGTAATTAAAATGTGTTTGCATATTGCATGGCGACGGGGATTTTATTTTTATTTTCATTAAACTGAAATTGAGGTTTAAACAAGCTAGCGACAGCTGGTCACAGCATGCTCATAAATTCGGATGTTCCTAAAGCATTAAGCCCCGAGGGAAAAAGTGGGACACGAATGCGGAGAAAATGTTACCAAAAACCGTCGTCCCATTACCAGTTGTGGCACAATTTGCAACAAAATTAAATCACGCATCCGATACAACGCCACGATTACGCAGGCTCTATTTCCGTGAGGCAACGCGTCTATCTTTATCCGTGAGTTGTGTTTATTTATTGACCGATTGGCGATCGGTGCCCGGCCCCATTCATCGTGGCAATGAACGATTAATCAGTGGTGTTGGGTGTTCTGTGGGAAGGTCGAAGAGAAAAAAAAGGGGAGTGCTAGCCAAAACCGAACCGTCCCATTTAAATATAGACCACCAACGTTCGACCGAACCTCACGGCGTCGAACGATTCAGGTTTATTTTTATTGGGGGAGAGATAGAAAAAAAGAAGAAAGCATTTGATAAGCCAGTGGCACCGAAAGAAAGCCAACATAAAGCAACGAAGCACAAAACGCATCTGGTCTGCTTGAAGACACACGGTTGTCTGTTAAAGGAAGCAAACAAGCAGACGGTTCAGCCTGCGCCGACGGCGTCTGCTGTCCTATAAGGGGCACTTGAGTGTACACAGTTCATGCATTCCGAGCGGCAGGAATGCTCACGTCTCTGCCAAATCAACCTGACCAGATGCAGCTGTTCGGGAGGAATCAACGGGTGTGTCTGTGTGAGTCGAGACAGAATATGTAAACTGTGCAACAATATCTCCTTCAAAGAAGTCACATTTTGACCTTCATTTGCTACTTTGAAGATGTATCAACTTTGCTATAAAATTATTGCACTAGGATCGCAAGCTAAGACTTTCGATAAATTCAAGTCAAAGGTGCAAGTACTAGACATGCCAAGACCTCTTAAGATGAAATAATCATAGAAAAACAAGAACAGCATGATTTTTCGTCATTATTTAACAGAGTATTTTAAGTAAACTCGGTACAAAACCTACAGTATTTATCGCATCAAAATAACACACACTTCTCACCATCTCATTACCCTCAAAACATCAAGATTATTAATGAATTTACACCTCGTTGGGTGCGGAACCCTGCAACGGGATGCCCTCTCAGATGCCTTTCATCACTTCAAAGACTCCTCTCGTCTAACGTCACCCCCCCAACCCACACACCCTTCAGCGGGTCGTAAATATTCGCCACTTTGAAGCGTGGGGGCCGACGACGACGATCTGCAGGTTTAACAACACCCGTTTGGATGGCTGTCGCTGCGGTGTAGCTATTTCGAAGCATCAGAAAAGTGCATACAGAACAGCTGAATGATGACCTCAATGTTTGCTCCCTCGCTATGCGTTGCTAGAAAGGGGGAAAAATGGTCAGAACCACCCGTTCCATCGGTTCCAGCCTTTTTTTTTTGTTACTTCTCACCGACAGATGAGCGATGATGCAAGCTGACATCATATTTTTAAAACCCAAACACATGTGACCACCCGCCTGACACGTTCCTTGCTCTCCCATACCTCTCTAGCCTAATAATACAAAAACCACAATCAACTTGTGGGCATGTTTTTCTATTCCTACTCTATTCGCATACGTTCGCGATCCCAAGTTTCCGATTCCAACAATCAATCGAATTAGGTTCCACGGGCAACGATCAAATGTCACTGGCTTTACATGTACACCCACCGGACCAGTGACTATGAATAGCATTTCGCCCTAGATCCAGACCTGTTCCAGAGCACACATTGTACTGGCCTTCGGGCGAGAAAACTCATGTGCACACATTTACCACAGACATGGGCAATAATAATTTTCGTCGGCGGTTTGTTGGACCTCGCGCATGCAGCACTCTCGCTTGTCGGTGTTAATTTTAAAATGCCTCATCTTGGAAGCATCACTTCACACGAGAGTTACATCACATTAGCGGCGTGCTAGTACGGCGCAACGGTCCGGACCGTTTTGCTAACCGTTTTTCATGTGAAAATGAGAACCAAAATAATTGGCCAGCAGTAAGCCAGTAAGGTTCTTTCGAAGGGGGAAAATGGATTTTATGAGCTCATTTGAGGTTAAAAACTGATTTAGTGGAACGTTAAGATTGGAGCAAAACTTAACAAATGACGATACTGATTTAAGATTTATAGGGGAATGTTTAAGGGGAAATTTGAGCAAACATGAAGTTTGATCGTCAAATCATTTAAATTATGAATACTATGGAAGAATTATAGCAAAATGGGGTACTTTTACTACCTATTATTATTGTTACTATTCAAACTATAAACTAAAGTATAGTATAAAGACTAAAGTATAGTTGGCTGTACTTTAATAATTCAACAATAGTACACAAAACAGTACACAAGAGATAAGGGTTTTAACAGGTGATCACTTAGAAGATGAAAACTATGATATAATTATGGTAAAATTATAGCAAAATTGGTACAATAAATTTACATTCTAATTTACTAATTTACCAAGAAAACGGCAAAGTACATACGAATATGGATGAACCTAATTAATCTAACAATTATACATCTTCAACTAAAATTTGTTAGAGTTTAAAATTATGGAAAAGATACTTCGCAGCTGTTCTTTACTACACAAAAGATGATCACTTATAAAATTAACACTATGATAGAATTATAGTAAAATTATAGCAAAAACTACTACTATTATTGTTCTAATTTACGATGCATGAAGGCAGTAATGCAAGAAACCGCATATTTGCTAATAAACTTGAGCGATACTTCATCAACTAGGGAAACTAAATAAACCTAATAAAATCAAAGAAATTACTACTTCTATCTAATACATACAACAGTAAGAAAACTTACAACCATTTAAAATGCTATATAAATTACACTTTCTACTACCCAATACAACAAAAAAACTTCTAAAAACAAGGAGGCATGCATGCAATATTTGTAATAGGGGGAAAAAAAGAAACCGAATTTATAATATAAAAAATAAAAATATTTGGGCAATTACAATAAAGGCAATGTAACCATTCTTTTTTTTAAATCCTACAAATGTACATAGTATACTAAAATTTCTCAAAATTAGAAATTATGAAAAAGGTACTTTTACAAATCAAACTACGATTCTTAATAGTTGATCACTTAACAGATGAATATTATAGCAGAATTATGGGACAAAAATTACGATCAAACTGAGTACAAAAGAGACATACATTGGCAAGAAAAGGCAAGAAATGGGAGGGTCTTTTTTCCGTTAATGAGCTCATTAATCCAACAATTACGAACCAATTTAACCTTAAGAACGGTTTTGGCTCTGCTGCTTACACCGTGCTAATGAACACTCGTGCGATCATGTGTGCCGTGAAGCTCCCCTTTTTTAAATTAACCCTACATTACGAGCAGAGTCGCACACTTGAGACTACTTGAATGTCGTCTGCGTGGTTTAGCGTGGGCGCGATCGCGATCGAAAAGGGCAAGGGTCCGAATTTTATTTTTAGGGAAGAAAAAACTCTTTGGAAGCAACACATTTTTGAACATATGAAAATTATACTTCTCCCTCATTTTTTTATGAGCCCCACTTGTTTCGGAATGGGGAATAGCTTAGTTATGAGACGTGAGTAAAATCTAACGATCACTTCAGGGGGACTTATAAACTAACAGTGAATCATTTTATGATGGTAAAGAATGGTGCCTGTTTGTGGTTTAAAGTTGATGAGGAGAATCATGAGGTTTTCTTGAATAGTTTTAAGTTTTTTTTTTAATTTGATAAGGCCTAAGGGTTTAGTTAAATGAGTTATTGAGGCCTGATCTGCATTCAACAGATGCTATATATACTATTTTTGCAGACATTTAATGCGTTTAATCTTTCGAGATTCAAACTCCACTGTGGTGGATATAGGTTATGGTGTTTAAATGCGTTACGATTGAAATGTCATATACTGAGCTTGACATCTAATCATCTGATTGTTTAGCCTTAAGACAGTTGAAAGTCAGGGACGTAAGACCCGAAGGTGCCAGTCCATTAATTTGGAGGTTGTGTTAGCACAATCTCTAAGAAACGAGGGAAGAACCAATATTTCATTGCTCGTATTGTGACATTCCTCGAGCAAGAGCAAGACGATGGCTTATGAGTTGATAATACTGAAGCCAAACGGCCAGGCCGTTCTATGCCAATAACTAAAATGAAAAATATTTTTTTTTATTCATTAAGAACGGCCTGGCCGTATTGCTTAAAGCTAAATTACAAAAATTAGTACAATTCACGCTGGTTTGGAAACATTTCCTTCTCCAAACCGTGAAAGGGCACCTTATCCCGGGTGAGCTCGGTAAAAATAAAAATTTTACATACTTTAAATTGATCGTATTTTACAACTTATTACGGCATAAAGTGATACAAAAATTCGTTACGTTAAAATACAATACGTATGCCACGTGTTTTGCCCCCGTAAGATAGATTCAAATTCCGTTAAACATAATACGTGACGCACCCATCGCCACGCTTCTTACAATGTTTCACCCTTGCTGGTCGATTTCTTCGCGTAAACCAACCCCGCGAACCGAACAAACACCCGTATTATCATCCGTACGCAGCGGCAGAAAGCGGATGAAGGTATTAATATACCGTCTATCATGCAGCTGACGTCTGTGTTTACTCTAAAAATACATTCCCTTTCGCCGGTTTATTGTGGTGTGCCAAATCCGCGACACGTTGTCCGCCGGATGGTTTTACCACATCCTTTACCCTGAGGGAGAATCAGGCAAGCCGCAAGAAGTGCAAGAAAAATGCAAAACGATTACGCTTACATGCATTTAGGCAAATCGGATACCGTAGAGTACCGTACTGCGGTGGCCTTCTTCAGCTTCACCAAAAATTGCTTCAAATTAAACCCAGCATCCATTACCAAACAGCGGACGGGGGTTTATTCTCCGCTTTTATAAATAAAGCTCATTATTTTAAACTGTCCAACGCGGGCCAGTACTGCCACGCTGTGTTGCCCATTTTCCTTTCAAGCGCCATTTCGTTGGTGGTGGGGAAAAAGATTCATCCATCGTTTTACACCGTGCCATATGGTGCGCCATTCGCACGCACTTTGCGGTCGTGAAGGAGGCGCATGGTGTTTCAACCCCGACGCACACGAAACATGACAAGGACAGCATCGGTGAACATGGGCGCAATATTTTGTGACCACAATGTCACACGTCAGCTCGAGCGCACAAAACGTGACTGTCGTGACGAACCGCAAATGTAACAAACTAGAACCCAAATCGTTTGGCCCAGATGTTGGATGCAAAAAAAAACGAAATGGCGGAGAAAAAAGGAACAAAATTTCCCCCAATCTTATAAATAATTTTTGCCACCCATCCACCAAATCTTGCCACCTCGATCGTTACCCCGCGCACAGGACATAGCAACCGCCTGGCACCGACTGCTTATCTCTCGCCTGAAGATGTGGTCCCTGTATGTCATGTTGCGATGTGTTTTTTTTTTCGCGCGTGATGTTTTTTTTTTCGTTCTTTGCTTCCAACGGACGACGCATCCATTAGTGGGACTTCCAAAAATAGACGATGAACTCGATCCGTGTGGCCTGGCCTGGCCACTTGGATCCGCGCTAACGCTAGCTGCTATAATATTTTAACGCCAAACCGAAGGGAAAGGAAGGATCACACTCCTCCTCGAAAGAAGTGGAAGGCACACACTCGCGGGATCAACTTATTGCACTTGAATCACGACCATGATGGCGCGGATGAATCATTTTACTAGACACTTGAGGGAACTTTTTAAATCGGAAAAATTTCACCAATAGCAGCATGCTTCACATTGGGGCTCTGTATTCTAATTTCTCTTTAACTGCACTGACACTCGCACACACACACACACGATGTTACACACGTGAAAAGAAAATAACGAATGAACGAGTTTTCCCTCGCACACACTATTACATAACCATTGTACACTGCGATTCGCCACCAGACTGCTATGACCTTTTGGGTGAACTCTTCGTTTCACAAACTTTGTAAATCGCACGCCTGCCAAGATGGCGCCGATGCATGGGATAATTAATCCACCTGACATTTGCCATTTTGAAAATTTGTAATTTGCCGTTTAAAACGATACTTCAATAATGATTTCAATTTGCAAGCAACGATCGATGTACGCACTTTATTCCGTCTCGCACACACACACACACGCGCGCACAACCAGGCGGACGGTGTTGGCAAAGTTCTTTAATTAGCCTTCACTTTCCTTTGCAGCGGCTTCACACAATCACAGCGAGCCGTACGCACGGACAAGCAAACCAAGCACGGGCCTGTAAATGGGAACTTGTGGGGAAAAACTTTTTCCCCAACCAAAATGTACGCACTTTTTTTTCCTTCCGTTAAGGATGTACTGTTGTTGTTGTTCGGTACGATGAGAATAGAAGGAAAGAATAACAACACTACTCCCTTTAGTCGCGCGCACTTGAAGGTCTTCTTATAGCTAATACTCCAATACACACACACACAGAGTGGTGGAAAGCATAGAAAACCACTACTAAACTCACATCACACGCGGCTTCTTTGAAGGCTGAAAAACTGTGCCAAATCCCCGAACGACCGACGGCCTTGTGTCTGTAGACCGTTCCTTATATGACACACAGACACCGGTACACGCACACGCTCTCTGGTTTCACGACTGCTCCCGACGAGATCACGAGTTCGACTGATTTGCTGCTGCGTGTCCTATACCGTGGCGTAGCGATCGTACGCGATACACCGGAACCATGCGCACTACGTACGCCACGACCACGTCACGAAGTTCGCGCAAAAATCGCTCATGTGAAGATCGCAAGATCGAGCGTTCACTTCGTCATCGCTTCTTGTGCTGTGTGCTGTGTCTGTACGTGCATTAATCTAATTTTGTGTTCAACCACGCTTTATGTTGCACTCCAAATCGCCACAACACACGCGACACCGGATATAGCCGGTACTTGGGTGTGGGAAGGCAAGTGCAGCGGAAGGATTTGTTTACATTTTGTAAAGCCCTCGCAGCGTGTGCCCTGAATTGTTTTGTCTTTCATCTTGCGTTGAAGAAACAACGTACGCGAAGGCAAAATATTTGGGAAAATGGAGGAATATCCGGTTACTCGCTTGGAGGGTTGGGGGAAAACACTGGTCCACCGTACGTGTAGCTGGTTGTTTGATGTTAAATCTCCAATCATTGTCAGTCGGTCGTAACACATCTTTGTGTCTTTTCGTAGACTGACCTGCTCGATAACACCTTTGACTAGTCTAATATCCCCCAAACCTGGACAGTTATCAAATGGTTTGCATTATCGGAGCGATTTCAGACAATCCCAGTCACAATCAATCCATTATGAGCGTGGAGAATATCCAATGAATAATCGTAAATAAATTAAATTAAATAATATATGGTTCTGTGAACACGCTTCGGCTCTGGCTTTTAGTCGACAACCATAGTTATATCGCTGTTGACCTAGGAATAATAAGATTACATTAGAAATGGTGAGAGTTTGAATATTTTCAGGCCTATTGTCCCCTAGCTGTATGCAATCCGCTTCGCAAAGTAAGGCTTGTTCCCTCTAGGGATTTCTTGCCACTTGGGATCCATATTTTGCTTGGCCTTATCTCGATTATGACCTTGCTAGAGAGCATTGCAATGATGAGTCTATACCTATTCCTCATTTCCAACAGCTCGGTGATTGCCACTTTAAATCATACTCTTAGTCTTCAGTTCTCTCACCCCTAGACTACAGTCATGCTGCTTTCTTACTACTCTGTCTGCCTGCTGCTGCTAGCAGTCCTTTCCACTGCAGAGCAAGAAGATCTTACCAGCAGCCCATCGGCGGAGCTAGCTGCTGTTCGGCTCAAGGACATTCAGGAGCAGTTAGTGCAGCTAAAATCAAAACTAAACACACTTACCTCCCAAATGGCAATTCTCCTCGATCGTGAACAATCCTGTGATAACCGTCGTACTGTGATAACCGACTGTAGTGAAGTTAGTTCCGATGGGTCCGGCATTTTTCCGCTACGAATCTGTTCCGAACCCACGTACAACGTGTACTGCAACCAATCCTTCGAGGGTGGCGGCTGGATGGTGATCTACGACCGCCATGATGGACCAAAAAACGCCACATTTAATCAACCGTGGGATTCATACAAGCGTGGTTTTGGTCAGCCGGATGGAGAACATTTCATCGGACTCGATCGTTTACACTCCCTCACGTACGGTTCGTCGTATGAGATTGCATTCCTCCTGTCGTCGCCCAATGGCGGTGAAGCGGTTGGCATTTACGATCACTTCGAGGTCGACAATGAGCGGGATCGTTTTCCGATCCGGAGCATCGGTTCCGCGCGAGGAAGTATGCGGCTTTTCGCGGACAACAACCAACAACAACTGTACCGATTCCAAACGTACGATCGTAACAATTTGCATCCCCTTGCGCGTGCTACAATGGTGGAGGAGGAATGTGCTTTTTGGTTTGTAGATATGCCGCACAGCCATGATAGTGTTTCGTTTGCACAGTTTTGTGCCAATCTGCGGAGATTGAAGATCATGATAAGAAAGCTTCCCACAGACAAGGTTTAAACTGAAAATAAAGATGCAATTGGTACGGAAAGATAAGCAGATTTGTTTATGTTTGTGTATTATATAATTTTTAGATGATTCTGCTTGCAATTGCATCAAGAAACAACAAATTTCCCGCACAAACACAACAATCACTACATTCCTACCCCCTTGCAACACAACTGACAGCTGGCCCCGAATGAACCGGACGGCCGCATTTGACAGCTGCCGAACCGAGCCAAAGTTTGACAGCTCCGTTGGCTTTTTCGCTACAATCGAAACAAACCGCGAAGCAAAAAGCGCAAGAGCGCGGTTTACAAAGTTATTGGGCATTATTTACCCATTTCTTACCGTTCCAAACATTCAAACTGCCCATCGCATTCGTGAAAATAACAACCAAAGTCCACGGAAAGTGTAAAGCCAGCTGGCAAGTGTAGCTCGGTCGTGTTAAATCTTGTTAGCTGCCGTAGCCCGTACTAGTATCAGCGCAAGTGTTGGCGTGTTGTTGCTACGTTGTTACTTTAGACCCGCGGTACACCCAAAGGCAACAACCAGCTCACATTTACATCCTTTCCCCCGTTGAGCCGAACAGTGTCTGTTATCCGAAACGGAATAAGGGAGCACAACAATGGCAAGCACATCAAGGTTCGTAATGAATAATGGATATTGCGTTCTTCCCTACACCCCGTGCTGGAGGTTTCTTGGGGGTTGGTGCAGCTGCAGTTGTCGTATGCAGAGTGGTCTGTTTTTATTACCTTTTGCTTTTGCACCCTTTCTGCTACTCGTAGGGACGCCCATCTGAACAAAGTTTGCTGCTATTCGCACCCGGAAGCACCGTTAATAGAGGATTACCGGGCGGGCGATATGATATGCTCCGAGTGTGGGTTGGTGGTAGGGGATCGGGTCATCGATGTGGGATCCGAGTGGCGTACGTTCAGCAACGAGAAGGCCGGCGTTGATCCGTCCCGTGTCGGTGGACCGGAAAATCCGCTGCTCAGTGGAGGCGATCTTTCCACCATGATCGGTCCCGGAACGGGTCCCGCGTCGTTTGATGCGTTCGGAAGTAAGAGACTGAGAACGTACGGTCCGAATGTGAGAGTAATGTTGTTGTTTCTTTGCGTCTCTCTTGATTCTTAGCTGCCAAGTATCAAAACCGCCGCACGATGAGCAGCTCCGACCGGGCCCTCATTGCAGCGTTCAAAGAGATCAGCACGATGGCGGACCGAATCAATCTGCCGAAAACGATCACCGACCGGGCGAACAATCTGTTCAAGCAGGTGCACGATGGCAAAAATCTGAAGGGCCGATCGAACGATGCCAAAGCGTCCGCCTGCCTGTACATTGCCTGCCGACAGGAAGGTGTGCCCCGAACGTTCAAAGAGATCTGTGCCGTCAGTAAGATCAGCAAAAAGGAAATTGGGCGCTGTTTCAAGCTTACGCTCAAGGCACTCGCTACCTCCGTCGATCTCATCACCACCGCCGACTTCATGTCCCGCTTCTGCGCTAATCTTGGTACGTTTGCCGGGCACGACCGGTAGTAACGGGTCGCTAATGTGTATTAAATTGCACGTGTGACCTCTTATGTGATGATTAGCGGTCGAATGCTACAACACGCAACATACATTACACCCTCCCCGCTCTCTTTCTCCTTCTCTTTGCAGACCTGCCCAACGTGGTACAGCGTGCCGCAACACATATAGCACGAAAGGCGGTCGAAATGGATATTGTGCCCGGTCGATCACCGATCTCGGTGGCAGCCGCCGCCATCTACATGGCCTCGCAAGCGTCCGACAACAAAAAGACACACAAAGAAATCGGTGACATTGCCGGTGTGGCTGACGTCACGATCCGCCAATCGTACCGATTAATGTATCCGCACGCGGCCGAACTGTTCCCCGAGGACTTTAACTTCTTCACCCCGATCGACCAGCTGCCGCCGGTGTAAACGGGGACCCTCTCCCTGACCAATGCCGGGGAGGCACCTTGCTGCCCCGGTGTTGTAGTGTATAGAACCGAGGAAAACGAAGAACCTTTCGCGCATTCGAGCAATCCAACTATCTGCCCTTTGCTGGCCGGGCAGCTGACCAGCGCAGCAAGCGAAAAGGTCACGTCTGGAGGGAGATTCTTTATGCTGAATCGGCGATGGCACCGGTCGTCAATCGATGCCACCGCTGCTCCCTACGGTACGGCGTCATTTGCTGCGGCTAAATGCGCCATAATCGGGAGGGTTACGATACTATTGTATTGATTATTTCATTTTATGTTATTTTATATGCTTTATTTTACCACTTTTTCGTTTTCCTTTCTCTTCCGTTTCGATAGTCATCGAAGCTATATATATATAATAGCGTGTTCCTCCCCTCCCCTTAAGAAAAAAACAAGTAACAAATTCTACCACATAAACGGGAGTACAAACTTTTTCCACAGAGATGATTGATTTATTTAATACTGTAAGTGGGACCGCGGGAACCGATGGAAAGCGAGAAAGGTTAAATCGAACACCAGCCGAAACCTTTCTTGTGAGGGGGGAGGGAAAGACTTTAATTAGTTTGTGTGTGTGTGTGTGGCTACTACGTCGGACTTGTTGCTAGTGTGTGTTGAAACCGTAGTACTGCACACAATCACCACTACTTCCGTTACGATCGGCATCGGTCCTATCCCCGGTCCGTGGATCGAGGGAAAAGCGAATCAAACGTAGACATCTGATGCCCAAAACGCGTTTGTCTTGACCAAAAACCTGACGAAGAAATGTATTATTTTGATGTTGGTTTAGTTTGTTTTGCTTGCAGGAAACGAAAAAACAAAAAAACAGAACTACAGAAACCTTATTTACTTAGAGGGAGAATTATTTTTGCATACGTTCTCTTGATACGTGGCGAGACAAGCTAAACGGGGAAATTGTGAGAGAATAAAGAGTCGGGGGCACCATTTGCGAAGTTAGAGAAAAAAAGGGAAAAAAGCAAAAATGGTGAATAAAATAGTACATATAATGAACTGATTTATAAGATAAACTAATAAAACAGCAACAAAAATACAGAAATGAATCTCTTGCTGTACTTGGCGTACCTGTAAAATGTTGGAAGTTACACATACGGATACTCATAGTTCACAATGGCGTTGCTAGGGGATACCCGGTTCCAGCTGCCGCAAACCATTGAAGCTGCTAAGCTTCTCGAACCAGACGAACCTTAAAGATGGCTTCACACACTTCGTAAGTACAGCAAAATATAGTTTCTCATTATTTTTCCCTTCGTTTGTGATAGGTTTCTTATCGTCTACTTTTGCTACTTCGAGGTGTCCCAACCAGCTGAGCAAACTGCAGTGCTCCTATCATCCTGAGGCAAATTTGATTGACGATTACCATACCGGAGATATGATCTGTGGCGACTGTGGACTTGTTGTCGGTGATCGGATTATAGACTTATCGAACGAATGGCGCACGTTTAGCGATGAAAAGAGCCGGTCGGATCCATGCCGTGTCGGTAGTACGGATCCGTTCTTGGAGGAGAGTGATCTGCCAACGATTTTACAGTGCCCTCAGGGCGAGCGTTTTAATGGTAAGTATCTGTACACTCGTGTGTGTGTGTCCAGTTTCTCAGTCCGATACTTCGCCACTTTGCGGATTTGGGCTGCTTACGGAAATCCAAGATACTGCTCCTCGGGCGTATCAACGCCATTACTCCATTTCTTCTCGGGCCTATCACATTTCTCTTTATGCGGAAACCATCAAAAAACTTTCCGGAAAGGGACGTCCTGTTCCATACTCATCACATACTCATCCTTCCGAAAATCTCTGAGCATGTGAGACTTTTCATGCAGGGTCCATGTCTTAGTCCCAGAGATATATGTGAGTACTGAGACTAAATATTGTCTGTACAGTTTCAGCGCTGGATTGAAGATGTTCCGCGAGAATTCTATGTTTGAGTCTCTTATGGCCCATACCGGCGTCGGATTAAAGTGAAGATAGACAAATCAATCTCTCAAGGGCTCCATCTATCAAGAGCTAACATTATGGAACCTGGCTAGTGTTGATTGTCATCTGATCATTCTTACAATCCTGCCAAGCTTCGCCCAGAATCAAAAATATCCCGTACAAAGTGGCACTATTCTGGTTCTATAGCCTGAACGTGGACTTACAGCAGTTTAATTATAACCTAATAAAGCACGATTTACGTTTTCTCCCCATTTCCTCTAGATCACACGCACACCAAATTCTACAAAATGCACACCAACAATTCCAAATTAGTGTCCGGCTTCGCCGAAATATCCACCATGGCCGACCGTATCAATGCACTGAAATCGATCACCAATCATGCGAAAAACATCTTCAAGCGTGTGCAGCAAATTAAGGAACTGCGCCACCGGTCGATAGACGCCAAGGCAACGGCCAGCCTATACATCGCCTGCCGTCAGGAAGGCGTTGCCCGATCGTTCAAGGAACTGTGTGCGGTAAGCTCGGTCAGCAAGAAGGAGATCGGTCGTTGCTTTAAGCTGATCGTCAAGACTCTTGCCACCTCGCTCGACCTAATCACGTCGGACGATTTTATGTCACGGTTCTGCACGAATCTACGTAAGTGTTACCGGCTCGCGGAGACTCCATCAAAACTAAACTAATGTCTCTTCCAGGTCTTCCAATGGTGGTACAACAGTCGGCAACGCATATTGCACAAACTGCCTACCAACTGGACATCGTGTCGGGACTGTCGCCAATCTCCGTGGCGGCTGCCGCCATCTACATGGCATCGCAAGCATCAGAATCGATGATAAGCAACAAAAACATTGCGGAGATTGCTGGTGTGGCGGAGCTGACTTTACGGAAGGTTTACAAGCTGATGCTTCCTTACGCCGAGGAGCTGTTTCCGAAGGATTTTAACTATTTCAGACACATCAACATGTTGCCACGGTCGTAAAGCAAAGGCCCATTTAGCTCGGCTTCTTTCAGCGATTGATCTACGCCAGTCGTTTAGTCGTATTAAATAATTTATTTTCATACATTAGGTTTCATTTTCCATACCCTTCTTCTAGACCATGCTTGAATAGACGTACCGAAGGCTTTGAAAGGATTTGAATTAAACACTTCGTTAGCGACACTCGCTCAATGTTTATTTCGAACCCCTCAAACTCCCAGCTGTACTAGAGCATTTTTGTACAACATATCATCATGACAAGTACTTTGTTTCCATAACTATTTATATATATAATACTTTCCAGTTACATACCACCCTGTGGACCCAATCGGCCCTCCCCCTTTCCTATCTGCCCCTTAATCTTCGCATCTTCACACCCAAACTGTTTGAGTGCTCATTCCTGCCTATATAGTATAGTTTCGTCCATTCATTCATGCTATCGTAAGTCTGCACCATTTAGCGGAAGTTTTTGAGGGTATAAATGTGCCTTTCCTTTATACGGCGGCTAGGGTTCTTTTTTTTCCAAGAGATTTCATCGTCCGCTCTCTACGTTTCCCTTTCTTTGCCTCATCTTATAGTTTACGGTTCTAAAAATTATTATCAAACAAGTTATATCCACGCCTTGAAGTTCCTTTGTCCAAGGCAGACAAACGCAGACTTTGGTGTGGTACTGATTAAGATATTCAAGATACTCGTCCGGTTTGTGATTCAACTGCTATAATTCAAAAGAACTATGAACTAAGAATGCTGATGAGATGTCGATAAATAACATAGACTCTCTACGGGATAAGTTAGTGGTCTGGATACATTCAACTTGAGCTAATGTGGGGTTTTGTGTGGTAACAATCGCGTGCAAACGTATGAAAACATTTCAATATTCTGCATCATCTAGGTCGTCCGCCATTATAAACGCTACTCCTGAGGGGATAACTTAAAGACCGCGCCCTGGGCTAACGGTTAGGTCCAGTACCCGCTACATCTCTAAAAGGGGGTTGTTGCTTACCCTTTGCTGTAGGAGTGTTTGGTTGATATTTTTGTATGGTTTTATAAACCAGATGCCTTGTAGGGAAAAGGAATGGGTCGCATACCGCGCTTGATACAACCCATAAGTACATATTGCTTGATTTGCTGTGTAGTGTAACGCGAACGAAAAAACAATCTGATTGGTTCCCGAACATCCTGCATCGGCGCGGAATAGCTTGTACCGAAACAAGTCAATCGTTCACACCGGCTTATAGATCATATACATACGACATTTGATTCTGCTCGCTTGCATCTCCATTTTATACGGTAAGTATCCCTGTCCTAATGAGTTGATGGATATAGTTTGTTCACAAAAAGTGTTATTAATATGCTTCTCGGTTTTAGAAAATGTGATCCTCCTCTCAACTCTTTTCATTCAAGTGTGTATGGTTCCTCAATATTATAAAGTCGTTTACACACACACACTCTCTCTTTAAAAAAATCAAGCAACTCCGTACATCTCACTTTAAGATGTTCTCCCATCTACGATTATTAATCAATGTGTATAGTAAACGCGTTTTGGTATATTTTGACTAGATTTTACACACACACACGCACACACTTTTCAACCTTGATGATCGCCTTGCTACTACTATTACCACACCGGCTATTGTAGCCGGATCTTCATCTGCGTTCGTCTGGTGCGGTTATTTCGCTTAGTTTCAATTCGATACAAACTTCTACCGGTTCCTTCGTTTTTGTTTGCGGCGCTGCGTGCTAGTAGTCGGGTCGGTCGTTTAGTGCGGTCGGCTAAAGCACGGCGTCGCAACAAGCACTCGATGGTGTGTGGTATGGAGTTCGAATCCCCGCGATGTGTGAACCATGCGCGCGCTTGTAAGTAATTGGGGTTTGATTGTGGTCTCAGAAATCTAAAAAAAGGTGGTTGTGCTGCTACTTCTATTAGATAGTAGTTTAGTAGTCGTTGCTTCATTTGGCAGTACTTGTTTGCGCATTATTAAACTAAGTGGCATATAATACCTCTATCGTAGGTGTCACTTTTCATGTGTTGTTGTTTGGTCGTTTTGCAAATTATGTCGTCCTCGTGCTTTTTGTTTTAAGTAGTTCCATGCTACAAAATTATTTTCCCATTCACCACGCACACCCCGCAAATGCCAAATGTAATAGTACTATTATTGTTTTTTCCCCTCCTGCTCGATTCCTCCTCGATCATTATTCGCAAATTGTCTATCAATTTGAGTATTATTCGAATGTAAAAGCTTTTTGATCTATGTTGTGTTCAGGGGGGTTTCCATTTTGTTTGCCACTAATTATGTATACGTCAGCTAGTACTAACCTTTGTACAATCCAAAATATCAATTCCCGCATCGATGCAAGTATTAGGGTAGTTAGGTAGTGGTAGTAGTAGTGGTAATAGTAGTTAGAGTGGTAGTAATAGTAGGAGATGAAAAGATGAGATGGCTGGTCGGCGCGTGTCGTCTAATAAATATGGTGATAATAGCTATTCACAGTGCTGAGGGCGACAGTCCTACCGCGGCTTAGCCGGCCGATGGATCACCGCAAAACTTCTCCGCCATTACGGTGAGCACGTGTTCGAATTTGGCGTGACGCTCCTCGGCCGGTACCAGTGCGCCCTTGCTACCCCACAGGAATTTCATCTGAAATTCAGTCCTACGTGGAGAAAGGAAAATATTTGGTGAGTACAAATTGCGATCCTTAAAAACCTATCGAGTATGGGAGTGAACGCACTTAAACGCATCCTCCATCAGCGGATCCAGTCGGCTAGTGTCCTGCATGATAGTTTGAGCATTCTTTTTGTAGAGTGAAATGTTGTTGATGAAGCTGCGTGCCGCATCCAGATGAGCAAAGAGCACGGAAAAGCCAAAGTCCTGCGTGATGGTTTCCCACGGTGTGACGCACGAAGCGATCAGCGATGGGCAGGGGCTCGAAGCATTAGCTGCAAGGTGGGTGTTTTAATGAAGACATGTAGACTTCAAGTCGGCAAGCAGTATTAGTGGTTCTTCACTTACCAAAAACATCATTTATTGTGCGATCCTTAACCAATACGTACGGCAGTATGTGCGGGATGGTTGTGTTCGGTGCCTGTGGATTCGAGCAGTCGTTCATGCTGTTTAGCGTAGGCCTTAGCTTAGCTTCGAAGTTGAATGCACTATCGGTGAACTTTTGGCGCAGCGTGTGCCAGGTCGATTCTAGCTTTTGGATCTGGATTGTAAATAGATATTATAGACCCACCTCTGCTCCAAGAATCTATTGCGGACCTACCTGTGGCATTGAGAGTCCCAGCATGATGGCACTAAAGCCAAACAGATTACCCAAGGCAGTTTTCGTTTCCACCGCTATCTGGATCCACTTGTTGAGCGTTTCGGCTCGCTCCAGGTCACTCTGGCAGGTTAGGATGGTAACAGCAACAAGCAGCTTCATACACTCCGTGCGTTCAATCAAATCCAACCGGTACTGCTTGCCATGCTCCAGTGTGATCAACTCCAACCCGGTACAGCTCAGTGGATCATCCTTCCTGGACTCCTCTTTTTCTGTGTAAGAAAGAAATTACACAGGTGAGGAGAGTTTCCTAAAGAAGTGTCTTTAGCCACCGAACCTACCTAAGATCAGTCCAATGTCAACCCGCGTCAGATGGTTCGCGATGACACGCGGTCCCGACTCGCACAGCATCATCCGGACAGTGTTGAGCGTACCGCTGTCCAGCGGTTTGCAGTCACAGAACGGTAGCAGCAGTGTGTTAAAATTTTCCAGATCGAACCGTGACACCTGCTCGTAGGTGGGTATCTGCATCGACAGCAGCGCTTCCTCCGCTGCGACCGGATCAATTTCCGCATGGGAACGCAACGTAACCGACGACAGGGAGGTGGGTATGAAGCGCGGATTCCGCAGTACGACTCCACCGACACCTCGTGCCGGCAGGGCCAGTTCTTCGCCGGTGGCGGAGCTTTGTGCCGAATCGCCCGACCCATTGCCCGAATCGGATCCACTCGGATGGTACGAGCCCATTCCACGTCCACCGTGTGTACTTCCGCCCTGCACGGATTGTGTGTCCGAGTCCTTCATAGAATCTCGCCTCTGTAGCGTTCCACCACCACGAATCGGTTTCGGTGGAGGACTCGGTGGCTGTTCACGTTCCTCGTCCTCCGCGAACTGTTTCTGCTCGATGCAAGGACTCAGCGAGTGTTCGCTAGGTTCCTTGTTAATGCTAGACGCTCGGGAACTGAGCTTCCCTTGCGACGATCGTAGACTGGCCGAGCGAGGCAACGATTGGCAGCTACTTTTCAACGATCCTATCCCATTGTTCGGATCGGTCGAGTTGGGACGTGTCAGGGTTTGAGACTTCACCACCACTCCGTCCGCACTCGAGCTTTTCTCCTCTCCCGGTTGGTGTGATCGTCCACCGGTTCCGTCGGGATGTATCACACCGTCCGCACTGTTACACTTCTCGGGCGTATCGGCCAACCGTGCCGAATGCTTGCTGGTGTTGGATTTGCCTTCACCGTTGCTACCATTACCGCTAATAACACCGTCAGCACTGCTGTACTTCTGCTGTACACCCTGGCCACCGTGCAGTGGGGTGAGTGATTGGGAGCGTTGCTTTTTGCTCGGTAACCGGGGCGGTGTTTCGCGCTTCGTTCTCGGCGGTGATGACATCGGGCTGCGGTAGGTGCTGGTCTGCTGCGTGTACGGATTATACCTGTATCGATTTACCCAGCGAAACGAGAGGTTAACGTTGTAACGGGCCCCCGGCACACGGCAGATGTCAAGCGATACGAACCTAAAGCCGGGCGAGGATGGTACCGGTGAGGGTGAGTTGAGGGGGCTCGGCCCTCGGATGCCCGCTATACCGGCCACATTCTGTGGACACTTGCCAGCGTAGAACGACAGCGGGTACGTTCGGTTGCACGGAAATTGAATTCTTGCTCCCGATGCGACCGATATGGATTTTCCTGCAAAATGGAGGGCATAGACAAAGGGGGGGGGGGGGGGGGGGGGGGGCAAACAGGTCAATAGCTTTCGCTGCTGCCGTCAGGACTTCGGGTGAATGGTTTCTGTGATGCTTACCCGAGCCCACATAGAAGGTAATCAAATCAGGAACTGTGTCGTAGGCATCGTCCTCGAACTGATACTGCACACGCTCGTATACGGTTTCCGGTTGGAGAAGCAGCTGGTGAGATAAAAAGAAGCAAATGGGTATGCTTTTTTTCGGGTTGGGTTGAAGTGATAAAATGGCGGGGAAAAAAACGCTGTGGCATGATGAGGAGGAGTCTCAACTCTGACGACACAGCTCTGACACAATGTTGTGTGTGATAAATGGCAACGGTGGCGCTCACGTGCTGATACTGCGCCAAGTAATCAAGCACGCGGTAATGTCGTTAGGCTTGGAACAGAAGTTGTATCGTCGTTTCTGGTGGAGGCCATGAACGCATCATGGAAGCAGTTCATTAATTTCACATTACAACGCGAACCACGATGGCAAGCAGATGTATGAAGGCAAGTCTGGGTGGAAGAATTCTTCCCTTTGTTAAGTGATAAGATTTTTCAGTTTATCTGATCGATTATATCCGATCCGATGTGCCAGAAACACACATCAAAGATTTGTTCTTCAAACGCCTGGAAAGCTTCAAAGTACTCAGAACCCTTGCGCCCCAATTTATGCTATTTGCATGACATTATCTCTTAGCGATTTTGCTTTCTCCACAATCAATTCATCTCCATCTTCTAGAAAGTGGTAAAAAGTCACATTTTTCCACTCAATTCTCATCCCGCCCCCAACTGGAAGATTTGGCAAATGAGCGATTTTATCCCACCATCTTTTTTTTCTGCATCGATTCTCCCTCGTCAGCGTTCCTGCCAGCCACAATCTTTCTCCTGCCGAAAAAGACGACAGCGGAGAAGAAAGAATGGGTTTTCGGTTCGTTAGCTCTCAAGTGATCGATCATAATGTTATTTTCATTCACGTCCTCTTCCAGCGGGACTCTCGAGTGCCTGCTCGAGAGTTCGACCGACGGACCGATTGCCCAAGTGCTCGCCGCACAGCGAGTGCACTCGGAGGCAAAACTGGCCGAGCGGGAAAGGAAAGGCCTGAATGTAAACCGTTTTCTGCACCGGTCGGAGCGTCCGCTCCGTTCGGCAAATCAAGTGAAGGAGTAAATCAATCATCGTTGCGGTGCAGAAGCAGTCAAAATTGATGTACTGATCAAATTTGTGGACGGACTGCACGGTATGGTTGTCACGCTTGGTAATGATGGGTTGTGAATAGGCCGCACTGAAGGGCCTACCATTGTCCGGCATGAGGGTTGAGGGCCAGTTTTAATTAAGTTTCAGTGCTCGATGCGAGTGCATTTCCTTTTTGCTGCACTTGAGTTGATTTAGTGGAGTTTAATTAAGACCAAGGGATAGAGGGTGATCCACTGAGAGAAAATTACTAATTAACGGATAAAGGATTATTTTCATATTTAAAAAAGAAAAATCTCGCTTAAAAAGCTTATAAGGCAATAAACAAGTTAAAAGAAGTAGGAAAATTGCATACTTTTAGGCGTGCTCTTCAATGTGCCCTGTAAAGTATGCAATCAATATAACAAGGTGCTCACAATCAAATCAAATAAGTGTGTCTAATTGTGTCCAGCATCGATCCATCCCTTGCGAATGTGATGCCAAGCCAATTTCCAACCTGTTGATGGACCTGTCGTTCCAAAGGTTCCAAGGTCTGCCACAATTAGACATGCTTCAACACTTAAGGGAAGCCTCTTAGTTAATAGACACAGTGACCGCAAAACGAGCAGCAATCAGTTTACCGTCCACCACTTGTCCACCAGCTAACGCTTTAAACCATAATCGAATTGCAGTACGGACGGCCCAAAAGCCCCGTTTAATGTGCCTTGGGGTGCCAAGTCTAACGACCATGGCGGCCTTCTTGTCAGACGACGACAGACGACAGAACTAAAGCACACTACTAGCACGTGGGGCCAGTCAAAAGTCAAAACAAATCCAGCCACGCTCAAGAGGACCCCGCTGCACTTGCTGCCATTGCGACTTGCACATCTGAAGTGGCCAGTAATCAGGCAATGTTTGTCCGCGTCCGTGTCTCGACTTAATACACACACACTTCCGGTATGAAGAGTTCGTGATGAGAGATGTGTGTAAAGTCCCAGGCTCCTGGGCAAATGAAAACATTCCAGTAGACGATGAGGAAAAAGTGCTCGGGAGCATAGGTTCTAAGAAAGCTAACACCATCAAGAAATGAGGAAATCCTTTTCTCTTTTCACTGTAAGTGCAAACTTCCCCGAAGGGAGCTTTCCAGAGTACGGAAGACGGAAACAAAACTTGTTCTGCTGTACGTGCTTTCTGACACTTACGGCAGGTCGGTCGGGCTGCCCTTTTTCCTCTCGAGTGGCGTGCTACGAAGTTACAAAGTAAGAAAGATGTGAACTGGCTGCGAATGTCTGAGGACTTTGGTTGAGACACAGACAGCTGGTGCCGTCAGTGGGGGGTTTTCTTTTGTCGTGCGGAACAATTTACCCCTTAAGCCTTCGGAAAGTTATGCACATTTGGCCATCGTTATCGGACATTATGGAGATGAAGATTCATTGGTGTACATTTGCCGACAAGTTTTTTTTAGCTAAAACAACTGTTCAATATTTCTCCATAATGCTTTAACCTGTAGTGAGTTATGAATGGCACCGCAATGTCACGTATTCGACACCGAACAATCGGATGGAGACGCCTGGTCACGCTTACCTTGTTGATCACGAAATGCAGCGTCGGTCCCTTAGTTTTGCACGTAAGCACATAGTTGCCCGGCTGCGAAACACAGTCCCGCACCAGAAAGTCACCCTCCCTCTGGACGATCTCTTCCGCCCGTTGGCGCGGTATCGGTCCATGGTACCAGGCGTGCGATCGAAGGTCCCGCGAGTCTAGCGACAGCTCCCACTCGAGCGCTTTCTTCAGTGCGACGGCTTCATTTCCGCCGTCCGGTGTCGTTTCCTGCGTGGAAGATGGTGGAACATTTATTGTAAGCGATGCTTTCTTTTCGACCGCAGGAGTCCTAGGAGATGGTAAACAAACAAACTCCGAATGGGACTTACCATATCTAACAGATCGCCACAGCTCTTACTCTGCTTGGTGTTGGCCGGCGTCAGACATTCATAGCTGTGAAGAGAGAAAGAAAGCAAGCACAAATTAATTAAACAATCCGTCGTTTATTGTGTGTCAATGTTTTGTCTATCCTAGCCGGAAGAGATGCGCTTTATGGGTATGAAACATGGCTTCGTTTCGTATCAGAGTGGATGATTCGATATAACAAAGATTCCGAAGACAAACGCTGATTCAACTGTCCCGTTGGGACTAATTAAGAAAACGGAAAGCAGTAGAAAATGGTAAGGAAATCTTAATTCTTCAACGTTCAAACGGCGGACGTTATTTTCCTTCCCCAAGAAGTGTGACGGAGAGAGAAGGAGAAAGAGAGAGAGAGAGAGCGATGAGATTGCAAGTAAATTAATTTACATTACGAAATTGAATTGCAAGAACAATAATCACGGCGGTTCGCTGTCTCTCTTTACATTGCATTAGGTATGATAATTTTCTGTTCTGGTGTCCCTTTTTGTCCCACGAATTGCATACCTTTAGGCGCTATAGAGAGCGAAAAACGATCAAAAACGCTTAAACACGCCTAAAAGTATGCAAGCCGCGTTACAAAATGTAAAATGTTCTGATTTTGGCTCTTTCATTTTGTATTTTCCCATTTTTTACGTAACTTTTCTTCTTTCTTAAAGCATATTTCAAATTACACAACATCGCCACTGCTTTCTCATTCCGTAGTAGTGGCAGGGCAAGCATCCCGACCAAACCAATATCAGTGTACACATTCTGATCATGACAGTGAAATAACGATTGCCTTCCAGGATGATGGTGAAATAGCTCGCCGTTTCACGCGCGCCCGCAGATTTTCCCGGACCACGACCTCAAACCGAGACGTGATCAATATTGACTTGCCACCCGGACGAACACTATTAGTGCGCGAATACCAGGAACTGTTGTCGCCTTCTTCCCAGCAAAGCAAAGCGACCACCACCCAACATAAAACCCCCTGACGTGTCCCTACAGAACACTCTTTCTTTCTCTCTCTTTATCTCTCTTTGTGTTGCTCGTGTCTGTCTGTCCTGTCACCGAGTGCTCGAAAGCATTGAATGAATTCGATTTTTGTCGATTCGCCTGCACCATAAATCGAGCTGCCTATTGGCTGTCGATGGTACCAATTTGAAAGGTAAATAAAGTAAACGGTCGGTCGGAATCGTCGGCCCGAAAGGACATTCAATTAAATGTTCGTTTACTGGAACGATCGATCCATCGGATGGATGGAGCGTTTATTGTGTGTTGTTTGAAGGCAAACGATGGGCTGGCTGTTTTTTTTTTGTCCTGTGATAGTCAGGAAAAGCGTGGATGGTAAAAATAGAACAAATTGTCAGGCGCACCACATTCCTTCTGCATGCAAAACTGCTAGCCAACAGGTCAAAGAATTCGCATTGGTGACTTTGGTTTTATCCGATTCGGATGGAAGGCAGCTCAATGTCGCACATGTTTACTCCGGCGAGGTTGGAAAACTAAACCCATGGTATCGATGGACACCAAGCCAGTCACACCACGCAAAAGGACACCACCCGAGGTTCGGTGCAATCAAACACGGATCCATTGCGCCTGTTGGGTGTAATTTTATTGTCATTTTCGTACTTTCCCTTTTTCCGTTTTTCGTCCTCTCACCCACCTCGAACACTTTTTTATCATCCGGAGTGTTGTCCATTTTCCCTGGACAGGTTCGTTGCCAAGGCCAAGTTTTTGAATGATGCTGAGTGTATTACTTTTTTCTCCTGCATGTTGCCATCATGAGTCGAACTGATTGCTCACACACTGTCCGAGACGCTTTAAGTGGTCTCATTTTGCAATCAAGGGATGGTTTCATCAACAGAAAAAAAAATGCAAGAATGTCCTTCAAAGTAACCACGTAGTGACGACAATAACGTGTAGGACACACAGTCACGCAAGCACAGAACTCAGATTTGATTTGTTCTCAAACCTCCTCCCACCACCAAATAACATCCGGACGCCGTTGGGGTTGTTTGGTTGGTGTTTCTTTGATCCGTTCTCTCTCGAGCCTCAAGGATGGGCTGAGACTACACACACACACACCAACAGGGAGAGAGGTGGGAGGAAAGGGCTGTAATGTAATGAACGCAAACGGATGAATGATGTACAACCCCCGGTGGGAATGTAATTTCATGGTTCCACTCCGCTCCGGTATGTTGTTTGGTTAGACCGGTCGGCTTTGTCCACACGACACACGGCGTGGCAATGGAAGGAGGTTAATCTTAATTGGAATACTGTTTAAACGGGTGCTGAAGGGCTGTTTCGCTTTAGGACGGCGATTAATTTAGAGTTTTTGGAATCAAGTTTTATGGCATAAATTATTGAGAGGTTATGTACTGTATAGTTCGGGCGGTTTTGTCTAGGAAAATAATGAGAGGTTTGTTTTTGGAAGGAAGAATCTAAGAAGAAGGTTCTGTCGATTATTTTGCTTCACACCTTGAATTGTTAGTGTTTGTATTCTTAGTAAATTCTCAGCCTCAAGTGTAAAAGTCTTCCGAATCCAGTGCTTCTAAATGACTTATTCTTCGTACTGCAAATTGCAGCCATTTAGGCGCCAATGCAAAAGATACTATCTTTAGAATTCTGTAAAGAGGAAATGGACAGATTTAGGTATTTTATCCGTCGACCCTTTGTCCTAGCAGACCACCAAAACATGCATCATCTTTTGTATCACATCTTTTATCTAAATACATCTAAACATTTCAGCGTTAGCAATAGACATAGAGCAGCTGCTACGATCAAAAAAGTCGAGCAACCACGATTGAAGATTCTTTAGCAATATGAATCCTATATCCGTGCGAAGAAGTTTAAAACATTCTGACACCCACTTATAACCGTTTCGAATTTTACAACAACTTCTTACTTTTGAAAGTAGACGAAAAACTTTAGCAGTGGAAAAACTTCCGGCCACCTAACACTGTTGCTTGACTTTGCAGGACAGCAGAAACTGATGATGAAATGAGAGACATTAAAGTCTGATTCCTTTCTTCTTGGTTCTTGTAAAACTTGGATCTATGGGTATGTCCTTCTGTTAAAATGGTGTAGAATATCCTAAACATGTTTGGACATTGTTTTACCATCCTTTTCTGAAGGCTCCAACCATGAGAGAAGCATTTAGTTTGAGGACATGCCGGTCTTAGAACAACATTTCATTTCAACGCTGGGCGTGATTTTTATAGAAGACACCCTCATTTGACTTCTTTAACCATCAGAAAAAATTGTCGGGAAAACGTCTACCAGAAGACCTTATTCCCAACCAAAATGGAGTAGTTACTGACAGTTGAGACTCACAAATCTAGTAAAAGGCGAGCATGGCTTAGTCCTGCGTAGGGAGAAGCGGTCCGGATGGGATTTGAACGCCGGTCGTGCCGTGTGGGTGCCGCTGTCGTCTCGGCCACTGGACCGCCGACATTGAGCAGCTTTTAAGCATTGCATCAGAAAGTAATGAATCGAATTTAGTAATGTAAGTAATTTTTTTAATCCAATTCAACATATAAGTCTTGCTGAAGCTGCGATTGAATATTTTGTAGCATACTGCTTCCCTTTCTATTATTTGTTTCTATCAGGTCCTTAAGATCGTCGAAATATCTCTTCTTCTTCTTTATTATACTACTTAAACTAGTAAAAAAAAAACATTATTTTCTAATAAGCTTTATTTTCTTTGAAACCTCGGACAGTTTGAAAAAAAATCACTTAAAAAATTCTTTTATTTTTATCAAACAACAAACGAGCAAAATTAACTCAAAAAAAAGCATCTAAACCAAACATGAAACGGGTTCTCCTTTTTTTGCTATGTGTACACAGGACAGACTGTGTGTAACTATTTGCCTTAACCATTCCCAGCCCATGTATTGAATGTCCATGAATGTGTGTGTGTGTGGCTGGCACAAACAGTTGTTGTACAACAAAGCAAACGACACACAGCAAGAAAGGAACGGTGTTGCATGGTTTCTGTGTGTTTCAGCTTCAAATGGTGCTCCTTTTGTCTCCCACGTCTGTCTGGGAGACAATCATCGTAAAAAAGGACATGCCTTGATGAAGTCTGCGCAAAGCTCCGCGGAACGTTCCTTTAATCTGTCTGTCAGTGTGACTCACCGAATGTCTGACAGTCTTATTTACTGGTGGATTGTGTGCTCTTTGTGTCGTATTGCAATTTCATATGGTTTTTGTTCTTTTATTTATTTTTATCCTTTTTATTTTTTTTCCTCCTTTTTTATCTTCTTTTTGCAGGATCATTTTTTGCAATTTATTTCATAGAGCACGGATGTACTTAAATGGAATTTCTTTATTTTATATTTAAAAAATTAATAATTTTCAAAACCTAAAACTTCTAATCGCTCTTAACGCTTCCAAGTCACTAAACCGGAATATCTTATGCAACAACCAGCATTCTCTGGTTCGCTTCTTTACTGACCCTTCCCAATAAATTTCTCCCGTCGACTGCAACGACACTTGTTTTCAAAACTCTCCCTGTTCCCACTAAACGAACGAGTCGAAAACCAATTTCCCTTAACTGTCGGACCATTTTATTGCCTTTGCGACACTTTCCAACCACGACGAACATACGCTTCAATTGCAAACAACAACCCCAATGACCAGTACACCTATTATGGCTTCACTCTTTCGCACTCGCTCTCTCCAGCCCTTCCTTGTGCTCGGCTGAAACTATCCCGAAACTCCCAATACCGTAAGGATAATCCTATACAAAACCCGACAAAAAGAAGCCTGCATATGGGTTGGTTCCCGGTTTTGCCGACTGCACTTTTGCACCCAATGTGATAAAACCACACGCATCGTACTGCAACTCGACCTGTCGACCGAAAGCCTGTCAGTGTGTTTGTGGCTACGGCTAGGTGTTGGTATTCAAATTGGACCTTCTACTTTGTACTGTCGGAGGACCTTCAAAGGGTCGCCCAATGTGCTTTACAAGCTGGTGGATAATTGTCGGCGGCGAATCACCAACCTTGACATGGCTTGTGCGTGTTATTGCGCTCGAGTCATCAATCAGTAACACGTGGCGAAGTTGGACGTTCATTGGAATATCACTTTTGCCTTTTTGTATCTAAATTATGCACCCCCGTTCCTTTCCATCGGAAGAGTCTCGTGAGCGGCGGAATCAATTCATGATTGAGAAGCGTGCTGCATATCGCGTCCTGTGACATGTGCCACCCAAAAGTCATCCCATAATAAGCCCAGACAACGGAGGCACCAGGGAGAGGTTGAATTATTCATGCCCGGGTGCCACCTCTCGGCGGCGCTCATTACGTGCCCGGAACGTGTATAAATAAAAGCCCCGTATGCTAGGACGACGACGACGACGCCGGTTGACTTCCCCAGGACGAAACACACTGCAATACAACGAGTCAACATCTGTCTGATGAGATGCGTTCACTGCTGCATCAGACGGAATAAATTATGATCCACGGAAATCGGGAATCGAGTTGTGGATGGTGCACGCGAGATGAGTTTCTTCCCACGGCGCTTCACTAGTCTTCGGCACCCTAGCCGCCGATCGGGCAGGACCTGGTACAGGGTGTGATTTGTTCTGTTCCTCTTTTCAATTTCAACCAGGAAGTACGAACGTCTTCCAGGGCGAAAAGCAAACGAAGCGCATGGCGAAAGTGTTGAGTTTTATTGATTTTTTTGCAGATCTTCTTGCTCCTATCAAGATGGAAACGTCCTCGGCCGGGTAGCAGATGGTTGCTTCCTGCTGATCCCGTATCTGCGTGTATCGTTTACGATGTAGATAAGGATATTATGAAGTATTAAATCACTGACAGAGGGTAATATTTTGACCGTCAGGGTGTTGTCTTCCTCACAAATCAGATGCTCATTGGATGCCATTTGGTGGTTTTTGAACCGTGAAAAGGATGTTTTTCAAATGATAGCGACATTCTTTTCGTATGAAAATATAATGATATTTTTGCTTCGTGCTTCACAAGACACTCGTTGCATGTTTAAATATTTATTAAGCTCCTGAAAGTATGCTATCCGCATTAAAATTGGGTAAGGGTAGCCTTTTTAACGCTTCATAAAACTGGTTACTGCTGCTATCATTAAATTTTAAGTTCAAGTATGTTAAATAAATATTAACCCAGACAAAAGTGAGTTACTCTAGTAGAGTGAATTCTACTAGAACGATTTTATGAAACTCAACACATGAAAGTATGCAATAATCGTTTTCATTATCGCTCCTAAAATGTGAGAGGGGTGTTTTGTGACATTTTTCGAGGACAGCTTGTTTAATAGCCGATCGCTGGAGATACTAGACTCTAAGAGTCGCAAGTCAGGTGATGTCCAGTCAAGGAAACCTTCTTACGAGTCATCTGTTCAAATAACAGAAAGAAGATTTTTCTTTGTTGTTATTTAAAAGGGCTCGTCAGGAGGTTTTTTGCTGGCAAGGATGGGATATAAAAATGTTATTGCATACCTGAAGGCGCACGCACCCAAAATATAACAAAACAAAGATCCTTTCTTCGGGAATAATGCTTTTTGCTGTAACAATGTAAGGCAGGCATTGGACAGTCTCACGCCTGGAATTAATTGCTTTAGGGTGGGCATATCAGACAAAGAAGTCCAAAAATGTCCAAAAAAAAATTAAAATCATATTTATAGATGATTTAGTGAACTACATTTACAAATACCAGCCGTAGTTGTTATACGCTGTTTAAAAAGGCGAATCAAAAAATAAATTGCATAAATCCAGGCGCCAGACTTAAAAAACCTTAACATAAAAAATCAACTATTCTTTAATGAGAATTCCCAATTAGCAATGAGTAGGTTATTAGAATTATAAGGGCGGCCCGGTGGCCGAGGCGATAACGGCGCCGGTCTTCACACGGCCGGACCGGGGTTCAAATTCCATAAAGACCGCCTCCCCGTACGTATGGCTGACTGCTTTACTATGGTCACAGAAAGTCAGAAATGGCAGGCCGAGCCCTCTCAAGGTTGTAGTGCCAAGGAAGAAGAAAAAGCTAATAATCTATTTTTATAAAAAAAAAACTTGTTGCATTATAAGAATTTGCTTATATGTTGGATCTAGTCTCACTACGAACAACACGCCTTAAAGTATGCAATCATTATTTCAAACATTATTTTCGATAATAGATGATTCGGTAATATGTCTTTTTTTTAATTTTGTAGATATGCTTCGGAGATGTCAGATTGCATACCTTAAGGCGTAAGCATCGATGACATAGTTTACTAAGACTCTTAAATAAAAATGTTTTTCTTAAATGTCATTCCGTTTAAATATTTCGTTAAGAAGCCCTTTCCACTTTAAAAAAACCACCCTTTTATCAACACGAAAGCGAATAAAAAAATTCTCCAGTATTCCGCTCAAAGGTGGATTGTGTACCGGAAATAAAATGCAAACTGAAGACCTTAATTCCCATCGCGCATGCAACGCGAAAAAGCGACAACGTATCGCTTAATTTAACCACGGCCATCCATCATACCGCGGGTCGGTTGATTTATGGTGAACCCCAACGTCACCGGCATGCACGGCGGTTGTTGCTTTCCCTGCGGCGAATCCCTCTTCTAGGAAAAAACCCCACTTAAATCGGGCTGATCAGAAGTGACAGACATGATTCGTTTGATTCTTCCAATCATTCACCAACGGTCGGAGCAATTTGTTGGTAGTGATAGCGAAGGCGTAACCTATCACCAGGTAATGCATTTTTAATCGTTCGTTGTTTATTGGTTCCATTTGGAATGGAAAGGATTTTCCTTCTAAGGAAAACTTGATTGTCTTTATTGGACTTATAATAGAAAATGGTTTCAAATTTGAATTATTTAATATTTATATTGTTTGCCACAAGGTAACTTTCCAATTCGCCGAGGGAAAATTCAACCCAAAAACCAAAACTGCAACACCTGCAGCTGTTTCCGTGGTGAAAGAAAAGGTGTGGAAAAATCCATTCCCCAGGGGGGGCTTATCCCCCAAATTTTCACGCCCGCGGATAAAAATGAACTTTCATCGTGAACCATTTGCCACCTGGCAGAAAATCCAGACTGGCAGGAAAAAAGGGAGCTAAAGATTAAGTTGCCTTTTTTCATACTCCATTTTTGTTGTTTCTGGTCGTTTCGCAACCACAAAACCACCAAACCCTTGCCGATGACGATGACGAATGAGAGTGGGAACGTGTGAAAGTGTGTTGGTGCTCGTTACAGCCATCCTTTCGGGGCAGACGGTTCGATTCCCGGCGGTATTCCGTGCACATAGAATGGGTCGGTAGAGCGTGGTAAAATCTTCAAGTGGTTACAATGAATTTTCATTAATTATTTATCGACTCATGGCACATCTCAGAATATCCGTTCCTGTGGAAATTGTGTGCACCTTGTGAGCTTTCCACTCCATGGAATTGGAGACGACCGAGACGGTCATTGCACTAAGGTTGAGAATTGAAATTAGAATAATTTACAGACTGTTCTCCGCTCTTTCAATTCAAAGGGATGAAAACTGGAATCATTCTTATTGGAAAAGGTATGAAAATGGAAATTAAGACAGATGCTAAATATGCCTATCACCCGTTTAAAGGTGTGCCGGTGGGCTCGATTAAACTTGAGTAACGATCCTTCTTCCTGAAGCAGACTCTACGGGACATTAACTTCTGAAGCGGCTTACATTGATTTATGTGCATTATTTATAGCATCTCGAGAATGGTTGATTGTTGCTTAATAATTAAAAATGAATGTTATTATTTTACAATAAGCATCACCTTTTTTATTATCCTACCTTAAATGAGTCAACAAAGTGGTCTAGAGCAATCATTACGATTAAAAAGCGCTACAAAACACTCTCCTCCAGACGTCAGCTACTAATCCCCCGTGGTGTAATCTGTTTTGCTCCAGATAATTTATATCGCTCCCCCATACTAGTTATTATCGTGCTCAGTTTACCATAACTATTATCCCCTCGGTTTTTGGAAAGCGCCCCAATTTTTTTCTTCTCCTGCTTCTAAAGAAGAAATTTGTTCTTGTTGTGTGCTGAATGGTGTAATTAATTCTCACAACCACACACACACACGCGCAGCGGCAGGCTTTCAGTTCCACTCACTTGGGAAGGATCGACGGTGTAAGTGTGTTCAAAGGTCCCGGGAGGGGTGACTCATAAAAGGCGGTCATAAAAATTAAGCAACTAAGCTGTCTCAAGCCCCTTTTCAACATTAATTTTTATAGCAGTTTTTGAGCGGCCGCTGTTGGTCGTTGGAGAACTATTAACGAGAACAAAAAGGGATTCTTTTTTTCTTTTCTTTCTTTCGATCTCGTACTAATATGAACTTCAGCGGTTTTTTGGAGGAAAAATAAACTTAATCATCCCGCTCAGCAAGGGAGTCACTTAAAAGAGGAATCCCTCTGGAGCTCTTTTCACGAGTGGCGTTTATGCTGCCCTATGAAAGCTATGCCGCTATACTCAACGGACAGCCTTGTTAAAGCTGTGAGCAGACAAAACACCACAACCCCGAGACACGTCGGTTGCATACTTAGCGCCCGAAAGAAATAATCAAATGCGCCTAAATGTATGCAATCGGAATGGGGAAAAAAGCGTTCCTTTCAAATGGCTTTCTTCAACGATTTATCAACATTATCTTCTCGGTGGTGCTGGTATAATCCAGATCACCATTTCCCTTTTAGAATGCAGATCCCAACCCTACCAAGGGACACTCTACCGAGAACTCGAGGCAAAGGATTTAAGCGAAAAAAAATAGCTACGAAAGAGGTACGTGCATCCACTTTCTTTTTAATATCACTTCACTTGCACATACAGTTTGCAACATTGTGCTAGGCTTTCCAGGGGTGAGAAGGACACAGCATAACTGTCTAATGATTTTCCCCACCACCACTAGGGAAAATGGCGAGACAGAGCGCAAGAAAAAATACCCACCGACCGATAAGGGAACGGTTCTGTGGTTGGGATTTTGGGCGAGAAAAACTTTTCTGACTGTGTTTTCAATTTTCTTACGCCTGCAATGCCGCTCGTTCGCTCGAGGGAAAGAAAATTAAATGCCAGCAGGCATCATTTCCTCTCGTGTGCTTCCTCCCTAGGAATACTTGCCTCTCTGCAGGCGCTACGACTGCATCCGGTAGACGGTAGCAACAAAAAGAAAAAAAACCCCGCTATGGTGAACCCTACGGCGGCGGAATCGGCTGAGGAAAACCCGGCGGGGGGGGGGGGGGAAGAGAGATAAATGTGCGCACGTGAATTGCTGATATTACACTGATCCAACCCATTTTGAACGATGTGGACTATGCAAAGGGTTTATCCCTTCCAACAAAAAAAAAAAAAAAGAAAACCAAATCCCTCGGCATGATAGATTCATTTTCGTCCCGTTTGCATTACACCCAGTTTCGTAGCGCTCTGGAGTGCTCTTTAAAAGTCCCCTTTCGGGGTAAAACATATGCCGCTTTAAGCCAGTACAATGTGGATGCAAATGTCTTGCTCGAGGCATTCGCTCGCCTTTAGACCAACGTGGATGTTGATTTTCGGTGAGAACGTATTAATTAACGAATTGGGTAAATGCAGGCAAAGCCTTGGTAACCTTGGTGGTGGTTCCGGTTTTCCCGTAACGCAATTATAATGCAACATTCAACCACACACACACACACAGCCACAGTCGGACCGTATCGATCCACCACGAATCGGCAAACCGCCCGAGTCAGGTTGTGTGACGCCATCGTGTCCTGGCAGTGAATCATACCTCGGGAGGCAAACCTTGTCTCTCTACAAAGAGTCGTCTGCAGCGGCTGGCTGGCTGGGTGGAATCCTTCAGCACCCCATCTAAACCCACCCATACAGATGTACAAATGTGTTGTGTCGACCCGGGACGGGAAGTGAATCCATCCAGCGCGAAATGGTAATGAAATCAATTAGCACCTTTGTTTACAGCGCTTTTCCCTTCATTTTTCACCCATCGGTGGCAATGGTGGGATGCAATGCATTGTGGTGGTGGTCGGTAACAGGTTCATTTCATTGTGGATTGGATGTTTGAATTGCGATGCAATTATATCGATCACATTAAGTCACAGTGGATGGGGGCGTGTAATGGTTTAGTTGGTCATTTTGTACGCATAGAGTATTGCATTTAATATCAATAAAGCGAAAAACGGGGAAACCGTTTGGTAGCAGGTGGTAATGAATGTGATGAACGGATGAACGTGCAAAGCATGCACGCATGTAATTTGACTTCAATCAATCAATTTTCTACTCTTGCTTTAATATTGTATTACTTTCACGCTATTACTATCCTTTATGTTCCTTAATAGGATAGCAGGATTATAAATTGTCCTACCTTTTACCTTTTTTAATGAAAGGTTTTATGTTTTTTACAAAAACAAACAATTATTTACAATCAAGCCTGATCAAGCTCACAAACTAAATTGGAAGCTTTTAATAAGTCTAGTTTAGTCGGCCTAAGGCCCGGATGATTTCGAAAGCAAAATCAGGCGTTTTGAAGGAATTTTGAAGGAGCTTTAAAGGGGTTCCACATAATTATTTGACCGCTTAGGAGGATGTTTGCAATCGTCTAATGGAATCTTGCATACAGTGAGGAAAATGTTTCTATAGGTTTGGTCCAAACCTATTCTTCTTCTTCATCCTTGGCACTACAACCTCGAGAGGTCTCGGCCTGCCATTTCTGGCTTTCTGTGACAAAGCAAAGCAGTCAGCCCAACGTACGGGAAGGGCGGTCGAGATGGGATTTAAACCCCAGTTCTGCCGTGTGAGGACCGGCGCCAATATCGCCTCGGTCACCAGACCGCCCCGGGCATGCTGCTATGTTACACTATTAGCTTGAGATATTGCCCATAAGTGCTTCAACAAATCCTTCAAGTGGATAATTTATTCATCATTTAAATATTACTCCACCATTAAGGTTTTAAACAAAAAACCGAAGAACCTATGAAGATATCTTTAACACGAATGTTGAAACTAGACTGGATGATTTTCCTCTAAAAAAAAGGGTACAAATCGCAATAGAATTTGACAGTTGTTTAGGAACACATCAACACTTAATCGTGGATAGTCTTGATTTGCCATCACATAGAAGTAAAAAGACATCCTTTTCCAAGTCTCTGAAGGATATAGAGTTATTTGTTGCTTGTTTTGCCTGCTATTTTCTAGCTTAAGAACATCCCTACTTCCTCTTCTTTAGTGGCGCTAATAATAATACAATCTCGAGAGGTCTTGGCTTTCCGTGACTTGATTTAACCCGTAGCAAGGTAGTGAGCCCTGCGTACGAGAAGGCGATATGGATGGGATTTGAACCCCGGTCGTATCGTGTAAAGACCGACGCAGCTGTCGCCTCGGCCACCGGACCACATCCCTAACAGAATAGTAAATTCCGGCAACTGTGTTCGATGTTACTAGGCCTGGTGGCATAGTTCCGCTTATTTGACCATCCAACCAAATGAAATAAAGGTCAAGTAATCCAGCATCCAGTATCGGGAACCATGAACCCAAAGCCCAAACCCGTAGAAAGAAATTAAAGCAACTCACTTCAAAAGTCATTCGTTTCTCACCTTTTCAATACCTTATGATCCAATATACACTGTTGGAATATTCCAAGTACTCCTTTTCTCGATCCTTTGTTCGCAATACTGTCTCATCGACCCTCACGTTTTACAAGTCTCATTAGCCGGTTACCGAACCAAATAACCCAAACAGTAATTAACCTTTTTTGCGCAGACATGCCATTTGCTTTTACGACAAACTGGACACCAAACCGGTCGCCCGATGTTCGTGATGCAGGTAACCCATCCCACCCATTAACATTCAATCGCCTCAACAAATCCGTAACCGATGGACGGACAGTCAATGTTTTCCAGCGGCCCCGAAAAGGACAATCCGAATGTCTCTGCTGCTCGACGATGCTCGTATCTTAAACAAATGGCGTGTGTGTGTGTGTGTGTGATAGAGTGAGAGGGAAGAACTTGAATAAAAATAAACAAACCCACGCAAATATTAAAAGCCAAGCCCTGTTGCCCATTTGTCTCCCAACACAGCCTCTGGGTCCGCTCCTGACGCGAGGAAAAACCTTCCCCCGGGGTGAAGTTTTTGAATGGAAAACCTCTACGCGGTCCGCTGAAGTTCAGGGAGAACCCTTACGGTGCTCACACGTTCTATAGGTCTGGCGGTTTTATTTCTCTCTCTCGCTCGCTGTTGTTCTCTCACGCAGATTTTATTTCTTTTTTGGGAAAATCACCAAAAAAGTGAGTGTCCCGCTCATGCTCGTGAGTGCTAGTCAAGTGCATTTTCATTGCAAGCACCCTTGTTTTGCTTTGCAAACAATCCCTTTTTTGTTCTCCAATTTTTCAACAAAAAAACCCACTCTCCGCATGGCTTTCCATTGATGAGTTATTAATACGTACAATTAGGTTACTTCAAGCATCCTAATACGGTGCGTCGCAAGGTGGCTTATCAGTGTAAGTTTAGCTTAGCGGAGAGTCCTTTCTACGCTACTGATGATACTCTCTTCCGCGCACACACACACACTCACATGGAGGCTCGATTTTCCTGGCACTCAGCAGCGGCCGACCCGATGTTGTTGTCTCCGGGAAGGGTGTATCCTTTTCAGCTCGAGCACTGGCACTGGCTGTCGCCGTTTTTCATCGCTTTTCGCTTTGCTCGAACCACCACAAGCTGGATGCAAGGTTCTTTTGCCCAGTTGCCGGATGATGGTTAGTGGGAAAATTCTTAAGGAAACCCTTTTTTTTCCTCACAGGACAAATGTAATGGAAGATGTAAGGCTTAACTTCACAGAACTTCGGGTGAGATGGAAGCTGGCGAACCTTTCCGATCGCTTTTGCTACGATTCACAATCGCAATGTTGGACGCACTTTAACACACCCTTTTGCACGGAGATTACTAGCATAAACTAGGATAAGCTGTGTTTTTCCCCGCGAAATAAATTCACTATTTTATCACTCACTTTTCCTCCACGGTGGAATGCCTTTTTCGGCTATGAAACCTTCACGGAAGGTGTGTTACTTGCGGAAAAACCACAATCACATTCCTATTTGTTCCCTAACCACACGCACACACACACACACTCACACTGCTACAACACAAAACGAACAATGCACCTTCTCTACCCGAGGCATCACATGGCACAGGCACAGACAAACCAATGCGAAGGAAAACCTAAACCATCAACGGAGAAAACTGCACAAAATACTCTGGAGTGCTGGAGGAAAAGGGCCCGTTTTTGATCACACACACCCGTTTTGAAAGGTGCTGCTGCTGCTGGTGGCGACGGTGGTGGTGCAGCGGAGCGGAGGCGGAAAGATGGAGAAAAGCGGACAAATAAAACACAACGCCCCGAAATGCGGGTCGATCATCCGCACGCTCGAAAATACGGTACTGGACTAGAAAGGTGCTGCAGCAAGTTTTTCCCACTAGGCAGGATAGAGAAAAAGCGTGCGAGCGTGAGCGATTGAGTCCTTTGGAGGCCGTGAGAGAGAATAACGGACCGTGAGACCTCGACAATCGGGATAGCAAGGATGGGTGGGTTTGGTAGACCTGTGTTACTGGCACACTCCTACTAAGAGAGGGTTCTACAGGGTTTCTTAGCGAAAAAGGATCTTATGTTGACGCATTTTTATGTTTCATCGAAAATTTGTAATAGGAATAGAAAATATAAACTAGAGTATAAGAATAGTTAAGAACAAACATTGGGGAGAATTTTTTTGGAAAGAATAAGAAAATTCTATAAGTTCCTAATATAATACCTAGGCATTAATCACGTTGTGAGATAGCTTGGTGATATTTCAGTTAAATTTATCCTTTCAACGATTCATCAATGTTTGCTTCGTTATTTGTCTTTATGTGTTTAGAATGTTTTTAATTATTGGTTAAAATCCATCGCCCTAACTCTTTAAATTCTCTGACTTTTTTATATTTAAATTTACTTTTGTTAGTTTTTACTTTTGAAAAATATACCAACAGATTGGTTTTCTTCTTATTTACTTCTTTTTATATTTTTTCTGTTGTTTTCTCTTTCTTGAATCATCATGTTTCGCTTCGGTTTGAGCTTTGCTGTTTTACCTTTTTTTTATTCTTGTAGTAATCGCCTTTCCATTTTTTTATATTTCTAATCAAATATTCTCTCTTTTCCTTTGTTCATACATTCTATGCTTTTCTTGTATCAAACATCCTGTCTTTTCTTTTCTTCCTTTCCTTCCTTCTTCCTTTTTACTGTCCCTTAATTTGTTATAAGATTTTACACGTATTGTTTGTACTGTTTATGTATTGTTTGTTTGTTTGTTTGTTAAGTGTTAGACTTTGTTTATTTTAAAACTTTTTAAAGTTTTACTTTAAAAAAAATCTTTAACTTTAACTTTAAATTTAAGAAATTTAAACAATTAATACAAAAAATATACTAAAAACGAAGGTATTTAGGTTAAAAACCCAGCACTCTGAAACAAAACTCAAAAGTCTACCTTCTACGTGGGGAAAACAATAGCCCGGTGAGTGCCGTTACCAAGGGAATCACTAGGGCCGCGCAAGGTGCGAAGAGTGGCTGAGTGTTGCGAGCGTGATTGCAGTGTTGCGTAGCGATTGATAAGAGTCCTCGTACTCGTAGCGTGGTGTTGACGACGACCGCCACCACCACCACCACCAACAACAACAGCAGCAGCAGTTAGTGTAGTAGTAGTAGTACTACTACTACTACCACCACCACTACTACAAAGGTCCTTCTGAGTGTGCGTCCTTTTGCCGTGCCGGTACAACACGAAGGGAGCCAAAGTGCAAACCAAAAAAAAAAATAGCCCGACCGTTCTACTACCATAGCAATTGCAAAAGCGGATTCATTCATCTCTCAAAAACACGTCCGGTTTCGGGTGCGTAGTGAGAGAATGCAGCATTCATACCATTTTTTTTTCTGTGTGGTAGCTCTTAATAAAATGGGAGAAGAATCGCACACATAAAAAAAAACGCTTCCTTGAGGACACACTGCCAGAAGAGGTTTGCCGACCCATACAAAGGTGGTACGCGGCGGGAAATGGATTCCCCTGTTGGAACAGAACATCACCACCAACCACGTAGGCAACGTCATACCGGGAGTTAGAATCATGATTTATGCGTTCCCCTTTTATTCCCTACCATCGCTCTCTGCTTCGGCACGATAAGGGTGAGTTTTGGCGTTCTCCCTTTCCACCGGGTTTGGTTCGCATGTTTGGTGCACACGAAGCTGTCCTTTGCAATCGGGGCAGATTTGTATTCAACACCGCTCACAGGAGGGAATCTGACTGCGTGTGTAGTGTAGTGCTTGCGTTTGCTATTACCATTGTTAATTACGCGCAGTGGAGAGGTTAATAGTACGTAGAGGGTCATGAAAGGCTAAGGAATTATGTATGAAGGAGAAGTAATAAGGATTCGTTTCGTTTTCTATCATTTAACCTCAATACGTAATAGAGATAATAAAGTATGTCACATTAAAATGAATAAATCTCTTTGAAGTCGCATGAATCTCTTACATCCTCTGTTGTTCTAGGCCCGGCATACAGAACACTGATACCGATGAAATTCGGTCTCATGTTTGGAGATTTCATAAAACACACAGTACGCATGCGTTCAATATCCCTTCAGAAACAGAATGGCAAATACAAAACCGTTTTTGTAGTTCAAAACCATCTTAATCGTAATATTTTTGACTGATTTATATTAATTTAAAAAAGCAGTATTTTCATTTAAATTTACATTTGAATCGGCAAATAAATTAAAAACCAGCAAATGGTTAGTAAAAACAAGATTTGCGACAACGATTTTGCGATTTGAAATTCAAATATGCACAGTAGCGTCATCTAGCGGAAAGCAATGACACCAGATTATAGCACGCGTGTAATTTATAGCACACTGTGCGGAATAACACACAGTGGCGGCTAAAATTAAATTTTCCCAGAACATTCCGTTTAATTTTTGAAAATAGATAATTTAAATACTTTTTCAACATTTTTAATGCAAAGAGCTACTCACATGCTATTATCGTTGTCCGTCGCCGTGCTGTACGTCTTCTCACCTCTTGCCCCATCCACTGCCACACTGTGCCGCATCTGGGCTCGGTTCCGATGTTCGTCCGCACCATTCCTTTGCTTGCCGTGCGATTCTGTTTAGGTAAATTCAGAACAACAACAAAAAAACACAACTATCAGCACCTTTTTAGTCGTCTAACAAACCAACCACAGTATGAAGAAGCTATAAGGAAGAACACTATTTCGAACGTAAAAAGTGCAAAGTGTAAACACTATTTCGAACAGTAAAAAGTGCACCAAACGCATGACACACACACACACTTGTGGAAATGCGGAAGGGGAGAGGAAGGGTGAAGGCGGAGTGGAAACATACGTGACGCAGGAACGCAACAGAACGCCCTCAAAACACACTGCTGCTGACGGCGTAAACTTTTGCGCATTTTAATCATCCAGGAATTACAACCCGCACTAGAACAGGGAAAGTAAATTCTTTTGAATACGTAAAAACGAAACGAAAGCCCTTACTAGATGGCTGAACTGTACCGACGTACTGGATAAGACTGAGATGGATTGTAGTGAGTGCGCTGGTCGAACGTTGCGTGTCGTGGTGGTAAGAAAAAAACGTAAACAGTCGATAAACAGTTGTTACACAGCTGTGACAAAATTCTCAGCTCGACGACACGTGCTGCGAGTGAGGTGTTCGATAGTGTACGTCGATAAAGTTTGCTTTTGTATTGTCGTGCAAGTTCAAGTCTAGCCAGTATAATATAAATTAAAGGCTCACACTTCAATTATTTGGTGCAATTTTCTGCATTAAAGCTTAATATAATATTGAGAAAGAAAAATTATGAAACCTAAAAGGGCTTCGTAGCAACAAATTTTGTCGGTTTGAAAAAAAAACATTTTAAAATTAAAAAAATTGTATAAAAAAGGTAAAACATGTTGTTCCAAATTTACAGTTATCTGATGGCTTTTCTTACTTTTTTGTGTTTTAGTGATGATACTACAATACTACAACCTCTGGAAACTTGGGGCCTGCCCTTTTTGGCTTTCTGTGACTTCAATTCACTCGTAGTAAAGTAGTCAGCCTTGCGTACGGGGAGGTGATCTAGATGGGATTCGAACCCCGGTCCTGCCGCGTGAAGACCAGCGCCGTTATCGCCTTAACCACCAGACCGCCCCAATTACTGAGAACACAAATCTCAAATAATATATACCTCACGGAAAATCCAAATCCAAATGCAAACCGCAACGATGTGCAACATTATTTACCCTGTTCCGAACTGTATCACATTGCACACCAAAACACAGCTGTCCTGCGGTGGACAACAGCATCCAGCGGCGTGCTTTGCTAGACAGTGGACCACTTTTTTGCACCTCGTTATCGCGAAACACACACGTTATTTATACCCCCTCCGACCGTTGCAAAGCCCAAAGAGCCCGTAGAGTACAAGACATCCGTCAGGGTGATAAATTATCGCAGCACACAGTCTTATCTTGCTATTGCGAGCTTGATGCTCTGGAGGTCTTTGCTTGTGTTTTGCGTTATTTCGTACACAGTCTGCTCTATTGAGATGCATCCCGGGCAGAAGTTTAAACAGGTTAATTACCTGGTACAAAAAACAAAAACACTCCGAGTTGATTAAGAGCTGTGTGAATCTGCTTTCTTCTACGTAGCCAAAAACCCAACGAAATTCTTCACTGGAGGATTCGTTGTGGGAAAAAAGAGATTTTGCAGGGCAAAATTGATGACCCCTCATTGCGTGGAGAACTCCAAGAATAAGGTAACAAACATTTCGCGTGATACGATACCGGTCTGAAAGATTATCGAGTTTAATCTGCTTTTGAGAAATCTCTTACTCCAAACTTCAGTTTCCAGTGAATTGGGCCTCCGTTCGGTTTCGTTATCTGGGCGCATAAGTACGCACCGCACGTAGCATCGTTAAATTATCTTAGTTTATCGCGGGAAAGATTTTCCGTTTCATAACATCTTCCCCGAATGACAGGCGGATGGAGAAGAAGGCCCAACAGTGGACTTAACCACAACATTTTAAAAAAAAGGCCTACCTTGGACGAGTTTCTCCCGCAGCGCCACCAAACTGCTAACGATCCGGGCCCGGTGTGCGTTGTTCCGGATACCGAGCTTCTTGATGTCCGCCTCACCGAGAAACAGTAGCTCCTCCACACCGTTGAACGATTTAAATTTATCTGCCAAAAACACACAAGACACCAGACAGGTTATAAGCGATCGGTAAAGCACAATCAGCGACAGCGAAACACTTACCACCGTATTCGGCCAGGTCGAGCCGCTGTAGCCATTCGCCCAGCTCCATGTGGGGCAGCGAGGTAATAACGAGGGCGGCATGCTTCTTCCGCCGGCTGGCCGTACCGAATTTGTAACTCCAGGAAATGCCTTCGAAAGCGGAAAGTACACTTTGAGAACGGAACAGCGACATTTTCTCAACACGCGAGCTTTTTTTGGGGGGGCTCTGTAGGTATTAATTAACACACACACTCACACACGCACTAATGGAAATTTCACCCACAAACACCCGTACTCTTGTGAGTGAGCACCGAAACAATCGAGACAATTGTGCACACCCGGGAAGGCGTATTGATAGTGTGAAGCAATTTTTCACCTTCCTTTTTTTGGTTATCTTTTTTTTGGGGGGTTTCGGCTTACGTTTCTTCTATTTTTTACATAAAACTTGCCAAACCAATTTTTTCGTTCATTTTAAGCAACTTAAGAACTTAAAAACTAATCCTCAACAACCACTATCATATGATAACACGAACAATTCAAATGCCTATCACCGGCTTCACCAGCAACGGATCACATCAATCATCCAGATACTAACGACTTGTCACAATAGGTCCTCGGACCACCTTCACTCACGAATCGCCAACATCCCTAGTAGGCTCTGACGATCACCTATTTGCACCATTATTCCTTTGGAGAACAATTTATGCTGCCTTAACTCGCATGCAGTGTACTCCTAATCCGCACGCACGCACTAACTGTCCCGACGAACTCGAACGGCAACTTCCAACTGACTCAGCGGACAGAACCGGACCCGTGCTCAATTAAACTGCGAAACAGAACCGCACACGCATCGCTCAGCTGACTGCGACTGTATCATGTTCGCCTCAGCACACGGCCCGAGACTCACACACACCGACAAACCACACTCGCGCCGGCTACGACAACGAACGGCTCGGTTTCCAGTGGTGCTGATGGGGATGCATATTTTGTCTTACGTTTGCAAAACATCGGGTCGGCACGGTTTTGCCTTTTAATTTGTTGCTTATGCATATCCGCGAGCTCGCACCGAACCAGGCAAGAGCACATGGGATAAGGGAGAGCAACGAAAACGTTAATCGAATCACCCAAGCGGCCGGTGCGCATGCTACAGATACCGGGTACTGGTTGTCGACGTTATCAATCAATCGATAGTTTTATGCTCGATCAGGCTCTAAACAAGAATCAGCTGGGGGGGGGGGGGGGGGGGGGTAAGGCGACCAGCGAGATATAGCCGGTGTGCGTAATCGACGCATTATCATCGTGCGGTTAAAGTGGGCAGTTCTGTTTTTGAAATGGGAATTTACATATCTTTAGCTTGCTGGTTTCCATTAGTTAAGAGGAGCTGTGTGAGGTTCGCCGGTGCAAATATTTTAACAGTTCATTTCCATATTCGATTAAAAGGATGGGAGAGTTTTTGGGATTCTGATTTTTTAATTTGAGTTCTGCATTCAAGAAGAAGAGATTATTTCCAAACACAATATTTAGGGCTTTTTAACTTCAACAAATAGAAGCTCTACATTCCATTTTTTATTTAATTGTGAAATAAATTATCAAGCTCTTATGAAAAAATGTTGAAAGCCAAATCATTCAATTTACAAACTAACGCCTGAAGGTATGCAATTCATCAGTATTTTCGCCTGATGTGAATAAATTATTAAATTCAAAATTAATTTATTGCATACTTTCAGGCGCACTAGAACATTATTATTTGAGTAAGAACGATAAAGCTTAAATTGTAGGATTGTAACGAAAATTATTGTGACAAAATCCGGTCATCATGTGCTAGCTGCGTGCAAGAAAAATACATTTAAAGCAATAATCATACTTCGTTTCCTCAAAGTCAATACTTTTAAGATAAAAAACCCCTCTCACCTTTGAGTGTCCAAACTTTCCGGTGGTCAATCGTTAACCATATCCGCCGGTTGACAGGTGCAAATAAACCTTGCAAATGATTGCCTCCGTCAGCAGACGCAAGATTCACCAACTAGTGAGCATGTTCGATACGGGGCCATTAACAGAATGCTTCACCATCTATGCTGCCCCAATGCCTTCACAGTGAGGCGCAAAAATTAAAAGGCAAATTATGATATGGCGCGTCACCCCGTTTTGGTATCCCAAACGAGCCTTGGAATTCGACGTGAAAAGCCGACCAAACCGTACAAGCGAAGCACGAAAGGAAATGCACGGAGGACAGATGCTGCGAACAATAGCGCGACAACAACAACATTGTACAAGATTGTCCAAAGCCCGTTCGAAAGAAGAAAAAAACCGGCTTTCGGTTGGTTGGCCGGAGCAGCTTACGAGTGGGCGATGGAAACGATGAATGGAATGAATGGATGGGAAGCGAGAAAAAACCCGTGCTGAAAACCATTCATACCCCCGGCAGGTTGTGATCGTTGCAGTTGGTGGCTGGAGCTGCACGCTGAGTAAGCTTCAATGTAAACCCCACAGAGTCAATATTATCGAAGTGAGTGATTTAGGTAAGAATATCGCTTCGGGACCGTTTCACCATTCATGTTTACTCACGGCAGGGAGCTCACCTCAGTAACGCGTTTATGGTGCAAATCGGATGGCATCACCTCACAAAAGCATATTTTTATAGACCACTTAAAGAACTTCTATAAAAAACCCGCGCACGGAGCATCTGTTTTTACGTTATCACCAACGATGGTAGCTGCACGCAGGTAAGCAGGCTTCAGGCGATAATCAGGTGAGTAGCAAAGGCAAAAAAGCGTGTGTAGATATTGCTCACCAATCGATAGACCTTGATTCGATACGATAAGGTGGTCAGATGGCGATAACGTAGGGCAGAGGTGATAATCAGAGTACTAACGTGTAGCAGAACTACTCGACCATTGATGATAAGCGAAACATGTGAATGGATAAGACAAGCGTTAATCGTGTCAAAACTGGAACGATCGATACCTGGTGGAATTTATGGATAGCGGTAGCTGTTGATGTGAGTCAAAATATGCTTCATAACGATTGATGGTTTAAAATTGGACTAACTTTGAAGAAAGTTTAAAAATAAAACGCTACAGATCGCTCCGCAAATAAAATTTGAGGCATAAAACTTCTGCTTAACGCATTATTCCTGGTTTGCCTTATTAATAATTGGCGATTGACTGATCCTCTGACTTGGTCACAGAATGCTTGAGAAGGGTCCTCAGATAGATGAAAGCCCAAAACTCTATTGGACGCTATTGGAGATTGTTGGAAGCTATCTCTGCACAAAGTAGCTTCGATCGAAAAAAGGTTCATGACTTGCATCTCTACTCCCGACTGACTAACATGACTGAGAATTTTGTACAAAAATGTCCACCTTGCTTTAGGATCTTCTAAAGGTCTTACAACACCGCGACCGAGACTTGGCCCCCTTTCGATGTTCTCGCTTAACTCCAAAACTGAGAATTTATCTGAGAACCGATGATGAAATGCTTCAGTTCTTCCTTCCAGTTGCTCTTTGACACTACAACCCCGAGAGGTCTTGGCCTGCCATATCTGGCTTCCCGTAACTTCAATTTAGCCGCAGCTGAGCGTCGGTCCTGCCCCAGTTCTTCATTAGGAAATTAATTAGATAGTATGGATACAGAGACAGTTGATAGTACAAATTCTTTGGACTTGATGGTTTACGCTTAAAAATCACAGTGAAGTTAAATACTTCTTCTTCTTCCTTGGCACAACAACCTCGGTCTCGGCCTGCCATTTCTGGCTATTTGTGACTTATTTTTACCGGTAGTAAAGTAGTCAGCCTTGCGTACGGGGAGGCGGTCTGGATGGGATTTGAACCCAGGCCCTGTCGTGTGAAGACCGGCGCCGCTGTCGCCTCTGTCACCGAACCGCCCCGGAAGTTAAATAAATGAGCTAATTTTGTAACTGAGAACTTAAGTTTGTTGCATGAAAAACCGTTTCTTTTTATATACCTTTGGCATGTCTTTGGTTTTTTCTATTTTTCTTCTAAACAAGGAAGCGAACACTATTTTTTTAATAAGTTAAAAAACTTGTCTGTTGTTTACTCATACTCATAAAAAAATACTCATATAATAAGAGTAATCCAAATTGAAACCCGATTTTAATTCTTAAAAAATCCACCAATTTTAATTTATCTGTTAAATTAATATGACACTTGTAGAAGTAATTAAGATCGTCTTTCGGCAAACACTCTTTTCGGTGTCCAATTCGCAGAACGTATGCTTTCATGCACCAAGCAAATTCACAATCGCGTAGAAAATGCACGCGTAAATTAATAGCATACTCAACCGTGCAATTATTTATTCATCGTCTGCGAACGAAGAATGGCAAACGGTTCTTTCTACTCGGGCCACCATAAACCCATGCTCCTCACTCCCTGTTCGCTTGCGGTGCAGTTTGCCCTGTGATGCATTGCAAAAACACACACATACATGATGCGTGTGCTTTCCCTTTCGATAATAAAACGCAATCTTCTGCCCACCGCCAAAACGGTGGCACAACAGCAACCACAACCCGTCCAGTACACCACTCGCGAGCCGCAACCACCGCCATCTCTCCAACGATTAATTTAAATTATTCAATTCCAGTTTTTGTTTTGTATTTTCTTCTCGGCGCTGCTCTGATTGAAATCGGGAGTAGGCAGCACACAGTGTTGGTTAGTGTAGCCGTCGTTCTTGTGTGCACTGGTCCCTTGTGTTGGTCCCCTCGCCCAGACAGGCTGTCGAGGCGAGAAATGGGCCTGGCCCACTGTCAATGATCGCGATATTCACATTCCCGTGCGTTTGCATATGATCCGCACGGCCGTGCACATTCCTTGACCAGGACACTGGTTTTGCATGGCTGGACTTTTTTTGTTGTGGTGCATTATTGCTGCACAGTTTTGTAGTGCAAAATATGTGTTAATAAAAACAGGGGCTAACTGAATGCACCTGCATAACCGTATCATGCATCAATATGCAACATTCTGCATTCTTTATTATTCGACACTGTACGGTAGAGGACGGGGTTCTTTTAATTAAATCTGATGCGTGATTTAAATTTCATACCTGTCAGAAATGTACCTCATTCGTAAGAAAGTGTATTAAAGCAATAGCTTATCCATTTTTACAACATGTCTTCTAATGAGCAAAGATAATCAGGAAACTTGTTTCAGCTTAGCATATTAACCCTTAATGGGAAAGGGCCATATAGGCACCTGTGGTTTATTTATTTTACTTTTTGTATCCTCCACTAACGGTTAAGCTTTATGTCGACGCTTAAAACCATTTATTGTAGAAGACGGCACACTGCTTTTTATTCGAGTTCGCTCGTCAAGAAGCTGCAGACATGTCAAAAATAAAAGATAAAATGTTACTACTATCCGTTTTATTTTACGATTAAATTATAATTAATTTCTTGCAACAATGTTTTAATGCCGGTAAGGCTTAGCGAAAGATGAACACTGGGACATGAGCCTGTATCACTGGAAGGACTCGGACAGGACAAAACTCCAAAAACCAACGCTCTTATGCGCACTCCATGATTTGGTGTTTGTTTTCACAATGCAAACCCTTGCTAAGAACAGGACATAAAATTTGATTTAAACAATCAATTAAAGAAACAACTCAAGGTAATGTCTGTTGAGAGATTTTCTGAGAGACGTACGATCTCTCTGAACCGCAAACTATAATACATCAAAAATGATTTAAAACCTTCGCTTGAAAACCTTAGAATAGAGAAATTTAACGTTCAAGATTACGAGTCAAATACGTCCCAAAGGGATGTCTGATGAAGGAAAAAACTTGAACCTTGAAAACTTGTATTACGAACTATCCCGTAAATCATGCAGAAAATGATTAATCACAAAAATAATTTTGAGAATTATTCCTGTCTTTAAAAAACTTTCCTTTTAATATTATTTTATTACTAGTAATGAAGTCATTTTTATTGATAATATACAAGTTATCTACTTTCGATCTTCAAATTTTAATTTGAAACGGCAAATAATTTTTTTAAATTTCGATACCCTTCTTCTTCTTCTTTTTGGCCTGACGACCGTCTTGGTCATGCCTGCCATTTCTGGCTCACTAGAGTTGTTGATACTGCATAGTTGTAAAGTCAGTCCTCTCTATCGGCCCTGATGAGATTTGAACCCCGATCCTATCGTGTGAAGACCGGCGCCGCTGTTGCATCTATTTCCGGGCCGCTCTTCTGCACTTCGATGCATTTTCGATACATCCTAGTAAGTAAACTGACTATTACAGTGCATAATAAATAAACACTGCACGTTAAGCGTAACGAGACCAACATGAAGAAAAAGAGTCCAAATCTATGCAATTCCTTTCACGAAAAAAAAACATTCTTAACCCCCAAGGGTTTAAAAAATCTTACCACACCGTGTCGATTAACAAAATCAACTTTTAACATCTCCAACACGATGTTGTTTGATTTCGCTCGTGGTTTCCTTTCTCCTCCACCTTCTTCTTGTCCACCAACATTACCTCCTTTCGTTTACATGTGCTTCTTACAGAACGTTATCCACCCCATGCTGTTCTACCCCCAATCACTCCATCCCCTCCCCCCATGTCCCACATGGGAATAGTTAAACGAAACTGATTATGGGCGTGGCGTAAGGCAATCAGTCGGGTAATTAAGATAAATGGAGCCGATATGCGCTGCTCGCGCAACCCTGCCCGGCTTTCCCTCGACAAAACACCCCGATGCTCGGTCGGATCGGTGTGAAATCAGCTAGACGAAGAACCATTAAAACACCAGCGCCAAAACACGATGGTGGTGCATTGGAGCTGGAGTGCATTTTGCATACGCGATACGTAAAAGTTCTCGTTTTCCTTCTAAAATCGTTGCCTTTTAATCCCCCGCACACGAACGAACGAACTGGTTTGGCGAGTTGTACTGAGATAATTTCACTAAGCAGAAGGCTAAAAACTAATTAACGCTTTCGTGGCCGGCGTAGGCTCCCTCCCTCTATTGTAGGTCCATGTTTGCTGCTTGCACTTACTCTGAGAGCGTCGTTTATCCAGTTTGCTGGTGGTTTTACCCATCTTGTCGGTTCTAGCACGCCGGTAAGCTTATTAATGGACATCTAATCAAATGAAGGACATGGCTTGGTGATGATCCACTTAACGCGTGATGCTCCTACCGTGGTTGATATTCTGCGAATAAAGATGAAGAAAAATTACGCCTTAAAGCGAACGCTAGCACTAATGTCCGCTAGGGCTGCCGGGGATGGAAAAAAAGCTACGCCCATTTGTTTCCCTGCTCAAGCTTGAAACCCGGTAAGCGGATTATCCTTTGTTCCGCTCCGGTTGATAGGATAACCTGCTAAAGAAGTCATCACCTGCGGGACATCTTCCCGGTGATGCTGCTTTTGCCAAAAATAAAAGAACTAAAATCACGATCCCAAAACCGGTATCCTGAGCATCTCTCTTCACGCTGATCCCTCAGTTTATCTTCATTCTCGGTGGACGAGGCTGGAGGATTTGTTTCCATCTAATGTGCAGCGTTGCTTAGCTGCGTTTCTGAATATTTAATGAATCTCTCAATGGTCACCAAATGATGTCACGAACGAGTCACTGGTGGTTGTGTGTGGTGTGTTGTCGTAAGCCGGTACGAGTTGTTGTTAACCTACCGAAGGCTTGTTTCGAACGATGGACTTCAACTGTTTGACACATCTCCTTCATTTCTACAAGACACACACACAGGCGCAAACATTAAGTAATCATGATAGAATCATGTTTGTTTGTTTTGAATCTGTTTTTGGAAGTGGATTGTAGTTAGGCACCTCTGAATTTGGAATGCGGAATACTTCTCGCACATCGTCGTGGGCAGTGTTACCGGATTAGAGCACCTGCCTCCATCTATGGGAAAAGGTAATTAACGGTCCGAAAACTGTAGACGCGTAAAGGTGATGTCTTAAGGCGTGATAACTTAACGCGTATCTCTGTTCGACATCCCCTATCCCTCTTGCCGAAGTCCCTTATCTGACGGAGCTCAGTAACACAATCACGCACGCACAGTCCGCCATTGTTTCTCCAAAGGGGCGCTCATTACGGTGCATCCAAGCATCTCCAACTTACCGAACGATTTATCGTATCACAACACCAGCTCCGCCTTGAGATTCCAACCGCAACGACTGCTAGCCACAACATGCACTTAATGCAAATTTAATGACCTCCACTCCAGGCCAAGCCCAAACACTCGGGCGTGCCAGACGCGTTCGGTGCAATTGCAATGATCTGCGATCGTTTACGTATGTGTGAAGAAATCTCACTCGATTCGGAATCGATTGTTTCCAGCTATGTAATGAGAGGAATTAGTAATGAAGGAAAACTACTCTTCACGCCGAGAGCTAATGTTAGTCACATTTTTTTTTTGTTTAATTAGGAACACACAACCTTCAACAAAGGTAATTCTGTAGAACCTAGTAGGCCTCCTCGAGAATCGACACACCTTTGCATTATTCACCTTGAAACTTCATTCTGTTTTTGCACAATCACATGGTATCAGCGTATCAGACTCCACTGCAAAGCTGTTGTCCAGTAGCATTTATTGCTTATCACTCTTATCAGGCGCTGAATCTTCCCTGCGGATACACGATATCTTTAGTAACTTCTTCAAAGACACTCACCGACCCGACCGTGGACACTACACAGCTTTCAAGAACAGCTTTTGCTTGATATCGAAGACACCATTTTCTTGTCTTATCAAACCACTGCTAGACATTGGTAATGTGTTGTGACACACATTTTCTAACAGTAGTAAATCGACACCCAAAACACTGTTGAAACTGCACTACTTCGGACACCGGAAATCACTGGTAATTACCGCCAGCTCAAATCACACTAACCCTCGATAGCAATGGATCAAAGTAGGCTGGGGTTCGTAATAGAGGTGCGTTACCTGTCACGAATCCATACGCGCGAGTAGAGGCTGCCGATGACAGCAGCGCGTGTGGCTCAATGAAGCGCGTTCAAACCGGTACTGCGTTCTAGGTGGTGTTCGGCGGGAACTTGAAGTCCGCCTGGTCCGGCGGACTCGACTGGCGATGACGTCATATCGTGTGGGTGAATCGAATCTTTTGTTTAGAATATTCGAATGGTTTTAATCGTTTATTTCTTATTCTTTCTTTCAACGCCTAAAGATATGTAATTTGCATCACAGCCATACTTTTTCCTAACATAGAAAATATTAAAAATAACGGTTTCAATTAAGCAAAACTAAATTTTATTCCATAAACTTTTCAACTCATTCACGTGTCAATAAATGCCCGTTACAACCGGACCAATCGCCACCTTTACGTCTTATCATGCGGCAGTGCAACACAGCTGTTTGGGCAACGACGGGCGTTGTACAAGGGTGTCACTTTCTTCTGCATCGAATTACCACCCCCTAATCCTAACCCTGGGATAGGAATGCAAATATTTGACTATCGCACCGGCATGCGCGGCTAAGCCATGTAGCTTTGTACGCCTTTATTGCGTTCTTGGTTGACTTTTTTGGGCGGTGCTGAATTGGGAAGCATACGAAGTCGGAAGGCCACCCGATATTTTGAGGCGTACAAGTTTACAGTGGCAAAAGGAATTTGTGGAATGTTGCCTACGTTGTACCGATCTGCTACATCAGCGCATATTTAAGACATGTTGCATTTCTCCCCAATTTTCTGAATATTTTTCCCAACAAAACTTCATATAAAATATAACACCCGACTCCATTTTGGTTTGGTTGTTTAGATTTCACTATTTTAAATATTTATTGTCTCTAGCTCCACAAAAAAAAAAAAATACTTCTTCACTACTCAACACGCAATAGTACTCACATGGCCTGTCTTTTTCTACTTTTTTCAGTCACATCACGTCAAAGGAGAACATCTACACTACGTCACCTTAACCAATACGTTTTCTACGTTTTCTACTGCAACAGAGAGCACTTCAAGCTTTCCCGACTATGGCCGACTATAGCCCCGGATATTGGGGATCTCTGGTACCTCGCGCTTTATGACACAGTACAGTGCAGAGTTTCTCTAAAACCTATGGTTAACTCAGTTCCTCACATTCCTCTATTTACAGCGTGCATGCATACAACGCAACGTCACACCTTACGCATACTTGAGCTTGTTTGCATTTACATCGGGAAAGAAGGTACCGGCCGTTTTAACCAGCGACACCGAATCTCGCGCTTGTTGAGAGCTGACAGAGGTCAACAGTGAAGGTACTACTGCGACACGAGACGATGCGGCACCGTCCAGCTCGGGACTGGGAAAGACGGTGCTTCGATAATCCAATGCCGACTGACCGGTGTGATGGGCTAGCGGTGGTGGAAACGCAAGCAAAGGTTTATCCAGTGCAGCACGATCACCACGACATTCGTGATTCTTAATGTCCGCAAACGTCTCAAACAGATTCCGACAGACGACGCACTTGAGGTGGTTTCGGGCCTATAAAATAGAGATATTTGATTAGAAATGCTTGTTGAATCCTATAGAACAAGAAACGCTATATTAACCTTCTCCGGTGGAGCTGAATCCAAGTTCTGAGGCACCTCACGCATATGACGCTCCAACAGCTGAGAAAAGTTGCCAAAGATTGCCGCCGAGTCAAATCCACCCAGATGAGACGTTGGTCCACTATTCGAACCCATAAAGCTAGCCCCAGTTGGGACATAGTGCTGCTGAGCTTGATTCTTTCCCGTGACAGATCCAGAGGATGGACCGTGACCTCTTCCTCCAGCCTCCAGCCCTCCATTCCGTTCCGCATCTATCATCGGCGAAGGAACAGTGGCCGTTGGTACTTCAGACGTAGCCGTAGACCGGGGATCATTCTTCTCCAGCTTGAAGCTAGTAAAGATGGCTTGTGGTGAATCCTGTACCTGTGGCGGAGTTCCGACGAATGGAGTTCGGTGTATTATTTCTCTTTCACGTACCAGAAGTACCACGAGGCGATCAAGGATGCCCTTTTTGAGTTACGGGTTTTAAAAGACGATCACAGTGTACGATCTTGAGAAGGGTGAGTGTGTATAATGTGAGATGATCGAGAGGTTAACAAACACAGATGCACTACTACGGTTGGTTAATGAAGGGACAGGATAGGCTGCCTTGGCTCCTGTACAGACATTCGAAACACATTCAGAGAGAGAGAGAGAGAGAGAGAAAGAAAATAGAACGAGAGAGAGAGAGAGGAAGAAGTTGTGAAAGTGAAGAATGGATATTGTACATGAGTTTGCTAGAATAGAAGAACCGTCCCACTAATTGGTTACATGCAACATGAAACTCACGTTATTGTACACCTCCATGACGTGGTTCTTCCGTGGACGTCCACGCTTCCGATTGAAGAGCGTTTTGCTCGAGCTGAACTGCAGGAAGTTGGCCGTCTCCAGTAACGCACGATCGCGATCTACACTCGCCGGGGATTCAATCGCACTCGAGGAGGTTGCTGTCTGCGAAGGGGTAGAGTCTTCCTTCTTAAGCAATCGATAGTCTACCGTTGGATTGGAGAGTAGTTTCGATCGGGGCGGTGTACTACTGAGCGGTTCCTTCTTCATATACAGCGGTAACTCTCCCGTAGGTTCAAGCTGTTCTGTCGCTTCCTGTGGCTTATATTTCCGTTTCGCTGGTGGTGGTTTATCATGCGCATAGCTTACAGGACTATGTTGCTGCGGGCTGTTGTTGAGACCCTCTACCAAAGGTCCTCCCATTAATCTACCACCGTACAGCTGATGTAGGTAAGCCTCTTCAATGTTCCCCATCACGCTTAGGTTTCGTAGCATCTCTACATTGTCCGGTGCAAAGACCTGCTCGTAGCTCATCTGCTGCAACAGCTGCAACCGCATCTGATACATCATCTGCAACGGTAACGTCCGGAAGGTGATCTCAGCCATCACCGCCAGCAGATCGAGGAAAGGATTCTTCGCCACCGTGCCTTCCTGACTCATCGTTTGTCCTGGGGATATCCTCACTTCCTCTTCCCTCGCCGGTGATCGTTCTGGAACACTGGGCGTCACGTCGCCAACCGGTTTGCTGCCCTCATCCGTCTTACTTTGGTTAAATTTGGTAAGCAGATTGCGTGCCATCTGATAACGCCTATAGTCTACCTCCGTGTCCATTCGCTCGTGCTTTCGCTTATGGCTTAAGAGCTGCCCGCTCGAGTGCAGTACGTAGTGACAGTTTTCGTGCATACAGTGAATGTGATTGCATACACGCGAAAACCTACAGTCCTTGTAGGTGCAATCTTCCGTCTTAAGGAACTTTTTGTAACCATCCTTCAGCAGCATCTCGTCCTTCAGATGGTACGTTTTGTGTTTCTCTGCAATAAAAAGGGCATGTATTAGTTAAATATTGTGACATTCAAGAATAGTTTTCGTTCGCTCACTCACCCATATCAGCTTTGTTCTTGAAGGTGTACTTGCAGTTCTCCCGCCGACAGTGGAAATGTGTCGTCCGTTGCGTCCGGAACATACAGTAATCCGTGCTGCAGTCTTCCGTCGCCCGAAACCGTTGAAAGCTACACCGAATGGAGAGAGAAAAACGGAAAAAAACCATAACACTCCATCCTATCATTCTGCTCCACCATCATAAAAGCTCACCCATTCTTGACGATCGCCTCATGCTTCCGGTGGTAGTTGGCGTGCATCTGGACATCGCTCGTGCTAATGTACACCTTATCACAGTTATCGTGCACACAGTGGTAGTGCGTATGCTTATGATTATGCTGACACGCCCCGTACTGTATGCTGCAATCGTCCGACGAGGAGAAGCGGTAGAACCCATACTTAAGTGACTCTTTCCGCTTCTTGTGCCACTTGAGATGTCGAATGATTTCGTACTTTTTGTACAGCACTTTCCCCCGGCAGAACGTGTCGTGACAGTGGAAATGTTCGTGCAGGTTTTCGTACTGGCATTTATCGTGTTTACACTCGTACCCGGATGAGTAGAGCTGTATTAAACCGTAGTTATCTGTGGGAGAGAACAAGAGCGCAAAAGTAGGTTAGTTTGGTGGCAAACGCTTCAGTTAAACCAATTTTGAAAAATGCGCCGAAAGGTATGCAATGCGCATAGCACCATTAACGATCGTAGCCCGAATGAATGAATACACCACTCGGCGCTCGTTGTTTTTAAACTTATTGGCACAAAAATAATTTCTTCCATGTTTTTACATCAATTTTATGGTAGTAAATTAGGAAAATAATCGAATAAAAATTGAAAAAAAAACGTTTGAAATTATTATAGCATCGCCATGATAACGCTAAACAAGCAATTGATTTACTTCACACATTTAATCTTAATTCGACTTATTCTTCCCTCCTACCACCACACACTCACACCACCTCTCTTATCACCCATCAAACCCAACTAGCAAACAACCTTGCAACCTCCCACCAGTATGCCCTTTTTAGCTATTTCGACCCCAACACCTACTTGCCTGACAACGAATGGGGCCTGCAATCAGCATATCAGAATCTTGACATTGCTTCCGTTCTTGAGCAAACGAAACACAAAAACGGCCAAAAGTCGATTGACCAAAAACCAACTCAAGTACGCCACTTGCTCGCTGGTACACACCTCCACCGTCGTGGATTAAACAACCACAGCCGCGTTTTGAGCCGCGCCGGTTTTGAGCCGATTACGCTTGTTAATATTCCGATTGAAGGTATTTTCGGTATGCCCGGTTATGATTATTATTTTTCTTTCTCTCTCTTTCGCTCTTTTGAGCTTCTCAGCTTCTCTCTTTCTTTCACTCAGCTCTCAATCATTTTCTATCGCTTTGTTTCTTTTGGACGCTTGTTCCTGGTCGGTGTTGATCTTCGATTCGATTTCAAGTCCACATATTTCGATTTTGTTTTGTTTTTTGACGTTTATATGTTGCATTTGCTCTCACTTTGTGTCTATTTTTGGGGGGGTATTATTCTCTTCAATCTCCAACAACCCGATTTCTTTTCTTTTTTTGTTACGTTTAATCATCATCTCGCACGCGCACACACACACAGTCCAGTCCACAATTTGTGCGGCTAACAATGTCGGTGCTCGTGCGGAGCGGCAAAGCCCAACTTTAGCCAAGTCATGCCAAGACTTGTCCGTGAAGGACGAAAGGCGTACGAATCCAAACCAAAAAAAAAGCACAACTATCTACATACATATTCCAGGGATCTAAAAACACTAAACTGAACCCAGCAGCAAAACGAACCTCTTAATAACGAGCGGGAGAGCAAAGAGAAAAAAAAACAACGCACCCTGGCTGGCAGCATTAACCATGATCTCGAGCCTATGGTTGGACTGATCGCCAACTGATCGACAAGAGCTAAAACTAAATTTCGTCCAAAAACCAGTATTTTGATGAATATATATACACGTGAAGGAAATCAATGCTAATGGTATGTCAGAATTTCTGACAAAATTCCTTGCTCGCAAAAACGGCCCCTTCTTTACACGCCACCTCCTCAACCTCGCTGCGCCCTGTCCTGCTGGGTAACTCCGGGCACACACACACCGAGCTGACACGCATTCCGGTTGATTTATTTTAATTCAACCGATACTTCTATGCTCCATCCGTTCTCCATTTTTCTAGGGCTCCCTAGATCTTGGGCTGGCAGGTTTTGGCGAATGCCTTCATAATCTCCAAAATGGGCGATAAAGTAAAGCTTGAATAAAGCATATCCTCATTTCTTGATTTCTTTTGCCCGATGATCAAACTTTTTTTTTCGAGGCCTCCCAAGTTCAAGTCTTGAAGGTTTTAATTTAAACATATTTTTTCCTTCCTTTGAGCTCCATTGGCCGAGTTGGATGCAAAAAGCTGAGTACCGAACGCCCAGACTTGATTTGGACGTTTTTTGATCGAAGTTTTCGAAATCGGTTCTCGCTTCTGCTGTCAATTGGTTGCGTTTGACGAGATGGAAGCAACAGAAGGAAAGGCCACTTCCAAGCGAATCTACTCTCTGACATATTATTGGCAAAAGGAGTGAGCAGCGCCGGGAAGAATAGGCTGAAACGGCAACTGGTGGCACTGGTTGATTAGGACAAGGATATAAGAATGTCTTCTTGGTTTTAGGCAGCCCATTTGTCATTTCCAGGCCTCGCAAATGCACGCTAATTTATTGGCGTATCAAACCCAACATGGACTCGGACAGTTCGGTCAGGTGGGATACGTTTAAGGCTAAACCATTTCGGAAAGGTATGGAGTGCGTGTGATTGATTGGGCGACATTGAGTTGAAAGTGGTCTAATTTTAACCCTCGATAATCCTAACATAGTCGCACAACTAGATCAATTATGCTTTTGTAAACTCAAGGAAACCCCAAAAAACATCAAGCCGTGTGAAGAAGAAGCCGTGTGTATGAGCGAATCTTGCTGAATGCCTTATTTGGCTTTCAGGTCGATATTCTAAAAATGGAGCTCTCGAGCAAAACGATGCTCCCTTCTGGTATCCAATCGCAGGCCTTTTGGTCCACGGTTGTGTACAATTTTGATGATAAATTATGTGTTTAGAAATACGCTAATGGTAGCGGCGGGTGCCTATGTACCATCTTCACCGACAGCACTGGAAAGGTCCAACTGGATGGTTTGCCAGAGCCTTCTCTTCCATCTAAGTTCTCGGGTGTTGGAGCTTTCCATTATTCCGTTCTCAGTTTTAATAATAGACATGGGTGCTTTTTTGCTGCTCTATTGGATGAGGGTGAAATTAGAAGATTTGGTTTAACTAAGAAAAGATAAAAGTCTTCCTGTGCGTCATAAGCCAATAAACGAAAAATCTGATAATACGAACTATCAATATCAATGGGAGTGACTAGCAAGTCAGAGAAGCCATCAATGATTGGTCTAGATCTCTAGCAGTTCTAGTGTCGAAAAATGAGAAAGAGTTTACCAATCTGGAGCTCTTCTAAATATCTTCAGATCTCTATTGGAACAAGAAAAGGCTCGAACACTTATGAGTACTGATTGATAAGACGAGGTTCAACTTGGAGTCCTCGAAGCCCTGGCAATTGGAGGATTGAAGTAAGTCTAATGTGGATGATTATTTTATTCACATTAGAATAGGAGCGCTGGTAAAATTAACTTTGCCAATTTATTAAAAACCTTTTCCACTATGAAACCTTTAAAAGATTCTTGGACGAGATTTCTTGAACGAGGCCACAGTTAAATCGTTAACGTTCAAATAAAGATATCTTAAAGGATATTAGATACAAAACCCGAAGAAAAGCAGTTGGAGAAGATGCATTGCTCTTATTAAACTATCAAGAATATTGTGTGCTGGACATGTCTCGTGAAGAATACCAAACAATATTCTTTCTTCTTCCTTGGCGCTACGACCTCGAAAGAACCCGGCCTGCCTTTTCTGGCTTTGCGATTTTACTCGTGGTTAAGCATTCAGTCGAGCGTCGAGCGGGAGGCGGTTGGATTTGAAACCCGGTCCTGCCGTGTGAAGACTGGCGCCGTTCTGTGATAAAATTTCCTTGGTTCGGGAGCAATTCAAGAGAGGATAATAAACTCAATCTCAGATAGTATAAAGTCAATATTTTCATGAAATCATCCTTTAACTTTGACCAACCAAACAGATGATAGCTAAACATTAAACTAGCTCAATTTGCACCTTTCCTACCCAAAAATCCCTTCAGAATACCCAAACACCCAGGGAGAAAGTAAGACTATCTCGCATAGGAGCAAATTATCATCCCGCACCCCAACAAACAAGGGAAGCAAACACCGCCATCACTCCATTAAACCCAAGCACAATTGACCTCATCATCATACACCTTAATGCTTTCATTCTACCCCATTCACATGCTCCTCCAAGAAACCGCCCGATCGACATTCGGGCACTCTACAACGCCTTGGTTCTTCCAGTTCTACCGGCTTGATTTGAATTTTCGGTGAAAAGAAACGTTTTTTTTTTCTCCGTTGCTTCCCCTTTAATCTAATATTCAGTGGCAAGCCGATGGTGATGCCGATCACAAAAGCGATTGATAGACTGCTTTTAAAACGATGATGTCCAACGTCGAGAAAGTCCGATGAAAATATGAAAGAAAAAAGGGCAATAGGTGCAAAGAGGCTTGGATGCGTACTACGTGTGGTGATCTCGAAACTCGGGATCAAGAAATTTAAAGGTAGAAGAAGGAATGAAAAAAAAACCCAGCCCGAAAGAGTGAATAACTCAGGGAGAAATAAAAATGAAGCCAACCACTCACATAGTACGAAACGCAAACCATGTTTCGAGAAATGTGTTTTTCTTTAACATCAATCACAACTCATTGTTTTCGTTGCGTTTGGTGTATCTTTCGTATTTTTTTTTGTTCTCGTCCATCCGTGTGTTATCTTCAGTTGCAACAGTTTGCTCCCGTATCACGGTTTCTGAAGTTTTGTTTCGTTCCTCTTCTGTCTGACTTCTTCTGATCAGAATCTGTTGGAGATTCTTTCCTTCCCGAAGTTTATCGCTTCAATGATGTTTCGTTTATGATTTGGTTATGATGGTTGTTATTCTCTTCTGCTCTGTTCTGTTGGAATGAATTTAGAGGAAACAAATGAACCGGGAAGCATTTCGGGATAGTTTTATGAGTCATTTAGTACCGGCATTGAGCCACATCAATTTACACCGCGCTTTGATCAACGGAAACGATCGGGAAAGACATTCTTGTCTAAGACCTGCAGAAGAATATGCTTGAATTTTAAATATTTCTCCTTTTTATGTTTTTTACAGTTTTCATAGTTTAGAGGTAGAGATTAACAACTTTTCAATTTCGTTTTTGATTTAACCTTTTCCTTAACATTTTCCTCATTTTACGTTTTATTATGTTTCATTTACTAGTTTTTACATGAAAAACAAACATTTCCAACTCTAAAATTGCTCAGCAATGTTTTTCAACTTTATTTTGGCTGTTTTCTGTTCATTTTCTCTATAATGTTGTCTTTATTTCTTTTGTTTTAGATTATTTATCTTTTTTTTTGTTGAGAGAAACTTTCTTTTCTATCAAACAACTTTTCTGTTATTTATTGTCATATTTTGATATTTTTATGACTTTTAAAAGTATTTAAAATTGTCTTTTTATGTCCTTTAGTTTTAACGTTAATTATCAGCCTTTTATGAGTCAAACAATGTTACTTTCATAAAACAAATAAATCGACAAAATAATTCCTTCTAAGTTTTGGTCATATTTTGCTATTCTTTTGCTCAATCCAAATTCGCTTCGCAACCAAAGGATTAGAATAAATCAATTCGAAATGCGCAAATAAAATAAAGCCCGCTAAGCGCTTGTGCTAAGCAACGGCATTCGAGCAACATTTGTCTTAATATTTCCCCTGCTGCCCTTCTCTTCTCCTGGCGCAACTGACATTCAATCTATAAATCAATATCGATTAGAAGTAACACTCGAGCACAAAGTGGAAGCACAACAACGGCCGAGCAAACGCAAGAAGCAAGTAAAAAAAAGCCGGCTAAACGCAGCAACACCTCTATCTCAATCATTTGCGTCCGAAGGTGACCGATTTAAATATCCTAAAATAGACCGGACCCGATTGCGGAGTAGAAAAACTGGACACAATGAGGTACATTTTTTGGCCTCAAATAAGGATAGACAATCCCAGCCGCAAAGCAGGAACGTTACATGAAGCAAGGAAACGCAAAATTAGCCTAAAAAACCTGCCTGGCCAGTTGTTGAACAGCGAGTGCTGCACAGAGATTAGCCGAACAGCCGAACAAAGGCTTCAAGCAATCAGATAAATAAAAAGTGAACAACAAATCATTGGGTTGGGGGGAAGAAATCACATCACACACATCAGCAGCAACATATTCGGAAAGTAACAAGTTATTTTGCTCCGCCGTATTGGTAAAGGACGCAAAAATGGACGCAAATACGCTGATATGAGTAAAAAAGCGGTTGCGAGAAAATAAAAGACACGCGCGAAAAGTAAAATACATACATGACCTAGCCGGGTCGGGGTGGAAGAAATAGAATCACCCTAGGGACCGTGGAAAGGAAAACAAGGCCTTTGGGCGGAAGAGAAATAAGGTCCGAAACGGGTCCGAATTAAGCGATGGTTATCTCGGAAAGGCCATCGCTTAAAAGGCATGCGAAGGGCGAGACCGGAGTGGCCGAAATGTAGTTGTTAGTTGAGCGCGTGCCCGGTACACACACACACACACACGAATGCATTATTACTATTATTTGGCTGTTAATCTGCGCACCTTCCTATTGCTACTTTGCGGGCTTTATTAGATCAAACGATCGACCGGATCGATCGATCGGATATTTCAATCGAAAGTGGAAAATGTGTTTGAATTGCAATTTAATTTAATGTTTTTGTTACAAATTTAATGAAGAGTTTATTAAGTTTGCTTCCCTCATTTTTTTTTATTTGGAATTTTAAAGCAGTTTCAGATTTGTGAAATCAATAATAGCAACAATTTGGGCAACGGTAGCGCTACGTTACGAAATCATCTTTAGTTGATTTGTGTATGCTATCACATTGAAGTCATCGTTCCAGATGATATCGCAATAGCAGCTTACATTTTTACAAAGTCAGCGTAGCCGCTCGAGGTATAACACTCAACAAGTAATCAACAAAAATGTATAAACGTATTTAGCACGAATGACAATCATACGGTATTTGTACGAAGTTTTAACTGAAACCTGAAATATATCAAAGTCGTTAGGCCTCAGCCATACATCCAGGGAAGTTCAGATGATAGCACAAGAAAAACAAGAGTTTAGACAACGCCATCGCAAGGTAGAACGAAAGTGACAGAAGATTATACAAGACCGTTCAGAATTTAAGACAACGTTCTAAGTTGATATTATAATTGCAACGTTCAATTTCAATAAGCTTGTTCTGAAACTTAAGGGAATTTAATGGGAAAACTAACAAATTATATTCAATTTTATGGGTCAAAATTTGAAAGTTTTTAAAGGATATTGACAAGTATCACTTCCGGGATGTATCTTATAATCACGAACCTAGGTTTCTTCGAAAAGTAACTGCGATTTAATTTAATTGTTGCTTTTCAAATATCTCTGCACAACTAACATTGCTTTATAAGAAAGAACAATTGTTGAGGCAACAACTGTGTCAGGCAGGACTGGGGTTCAAATCCCAACTGGACCGTTCCCCCCGTAGTGAGGACTGACTATTCAGCTACGTGTTATTAATACTAGATTAAAGCCAGAAATGGCTGGCATGACCTAACAGCCTTCTTCACTCAAGAAGAGGAAGACAACACTGGCCAGAGGTAATTCTGGGCAGAACTATGTCAGTTTCCTGTCGAGTTCATTTTGGGCAGTGACGATAAAATTCGACAAAGTTCAATTCTACCTGCATATTGTCCGCCTCATCATGTGCAGAGTTCAGAAAAAATTCTAACACTGCTAGCTCAACTGGGAAATAATGTGTGATCGGACTCCAAAATGAACTGGCGCTGATATCTTATTATGTCCTTCCTTTACCAAACAAAAAAAGGCTACAGACACATAAGCTTCTGCAAAGCCTTGTAGATCGTGATCTTTTCTTAGGTTCTTCAACAAGCAGAAGTCCATTAGCTGGAAAAGAGTCTTTTCAAGCAAACATGGAACTCGTAAAAGAAAGCAGTCGGAGTCACGCAGAGTGAGAGAGACAAAACTTTGAACTCAAAAGAACAAAAAACTACACCAAAAACCGCCAAACACCGCTAAGAAAAGAAAAAAAACATGGGGATAAGTACCGGGCTAGCGATGGTTTCAAAACGCTCCAAAATACCCCGAACCATCACACTTAAAAGCCATTCGAACGAGCACACCGTGACGTCAACAAATTATGTATGAAATTATTTACCGAAATTATTATATTTCTCCACGGCTTGATTGATTTATCGAACGCATTAAACTAGTTCAAATTGATTTGCCCGGTCAGTCAGTCGGGTCGGATCGACGGCAAGCTTTCGCTCCCATTCCTGTCCATTCTTGTGTTGCTTTCGCCACGTTTCACTTCCATCTCGTCTAGGTGTCCTAGGCGCGAGCAGGGTAAAGAAAAAAAGTGACTTGCCAAAAAGGACGGCACACAAAGCTCACGAGACACATCCCACCGATGAGCCCGTTCGGACGAGGGGGAAAAACCTACAACCACAAAACCACCATCTCGGAAACCAACTCTTTTTCGCTCGAAAACTGATCATTTATTCTCGAGAAGAAGCAACAAAAAAATAACCGACCCCGTGTACCCGGGAGCATATATTTTAAAAACGTTCCTCTTCATTTTTTTTTCACCGTTTTGCTCCATTTTCGGCAATACCTTCCAAATCGTGGGGTGCCCTAATTGTTCAGGTGGAGCAAATTTTGCGGCGCTTTCGCGCTAGAAGTTTTTAACCGTGCTCCATTAGGCTCCGCGAGCCAGCCTTACGAGCCAGGGAGTCTTTCATTTGGCGTAATGATACGGTGGCTTAAAAACATTCCTCCACAACGACGGTATGTACGGTGGCGACCGGTTTTTTTTTCCGCCGGTTCGCCTTTCAGACCGGGCGTCAACCGATCGCCACAAGTCTGGAGTCAATTTTTGAAGCTGCCTCTAACGCTAGCATACGGCGTGACCTCTGGCGCGGCTATGGGGTAAAAGGGATGTTAAAACCCCCGTTCATTACAGAGGTGGTGACCCGTGGCGGTCTACGGGTGTTGAGCCTTGCGGAGAGGAGGTCAATATAGAAGCGTCTTAAAAGCTTCCGCATAATCTACTTATTTGCGTTCGATGCCGACGGACAAACATGACGGACATTTTTATTTGGGGTACAGATACAGAACGAATATGGCTCGGGGGGGAGGGGGGGTACGATTTACGATCGTACCGAATTTATTTATTGACTTTTTGTGTGATCGATTTCGAGCTCGATCCTAGAGTGCAAGGAAACAAATGGGTGCTAATATTCGTATCATACGGCGGGAGTGACCGTTATACATTTTTACAACCAATTGGACATTCATTGGGTCCGTTTCATCTGCTTTCACTAACCAAACAGGATTAAAAGTAATGAAACAATTAGCAAAATGTATGAGATCCAAATAAGACTAACAAATTTTGGAAATGGAACTCAAACACAAAACATATAAAAATATTTGTTCTAGAAAAAATCACAATTCTTTCAGAACAATGGAACAAAAAAAAATTAAGGGAACTGGTTTTAAGCATAAAATGACAAGAAATGTTCAGAAAATCTAAATAAAAAAATTAAAGAGAATTTAGTAACAACTTCACAATAAAAATGTGATAGTCAGAATAAAAACTGAAACAAACTTATTCATTCTTCAAGATTAGCGGTAAGAAGAAGATGAATATATAAATTGAAAAAAAAAACAAAAAACAAAATAAGTTTATGTCAAAGAAAAGAGTAAACAACCAACCGATGTATCAGTCAATTGAAAAAAGAACATAAAGTGAAAATAACAAAAGAAGTAAAAAAGTAAACCTAACTTAAAACTAAGTAAACAATTACATAAATCTGATAACAAAAACACTTCACATATCTCATTAAGTACGATGCCCAACCACTATCATTTGAACGGAAATCAAATATAAGAAATTTATTAAAAATGCAGACCAATGCTATAAATGATAAAGGACAAAATAAACGAAAACAAAACAAAACAAAGTATGAAAAATAAAGGAAAATCTTTTAAATCAGGTAAAACAATAATAATAAATTGAAAAATAAAAGAAAACAGTGCAAATCTTATGACAATAATTTATGTTAAAATAAAAAAATAATATAAGATCAAAATAACAAATGACAACACGTACGTAAACTGACAAGATAAATGGATAAACATAAAAGGGAAAATGATAAAAAAGAGCTTTTTGAAGAAAAAACTAAATTTCTTAACAAAAATGCAAAGAAACACATGATAATAAAAAGAGACAATAACTGTATTTAAATAAAAATTATATAATTTTCACATCTCTTCTTACCATTTCACATTTGATACAAATTAAACAGCCCAACAACTGCTACACACTTCAACCAGAACTTGATCTGCAAATTACACTTTGATTATGTGTGCACAAATATGTTCAAGAAACAATATTTACTCAACTGTGTGGTCTCCCACACAAGTTCAAACGTGCCCCAAAAGAAGTGCTTATTGCCTTCCATGCGAAAGGAACTTATGTTTCTTTCCTCATTCGTCGTCCAATTCACATATGCTCATTGGCATTGCATCAAGTGACTTGCTGTGCTCCATATATTCTTACTGCCTGAAAGCGCTCAACCCAAACGAAAGAGCCAACGCCAGCAAAATCTTACCAACTCTTCGTAGAGAGGTCGTGGGGAAAAACGATGGCACCGGGATGGAAACGATAAAAATTGCAACGCTCACCCGAACCCCAGGAAGCTTAACCCACCAGCATAAGGACCATTGACCGGTCCGTGTTGATTCCCAAAGACGAAGACGATGGAGCGATGCTTCAATGTTGCTGTGCCCGCTCTCTCTCTCTCTTCTTCCGTCTTACTGGGCCGGTTCGAGCCTTGGAAGATAAACACACAAAGAGTGTGTTTTGATTTCCAAAGAAAGCATCAACGAGGGCTCATATTTCCTGCTCGTAAATGCAACGGCCCAGCCCCGCTGGAACTCAGGGCAGTATGTGAACGAGTGTACCAACAAGAGCATTGGTCTTTATTAAGTTTGATTGAATTATGTACCGGGAAGGCTAATTAAGAGTGATACTATTTTATGCGTCACTGAGAACCTTACCATTGGTGACAAATTTACTTCTTGCCATAAACATTCATGAACATACTTTCTTTCTGTCATACGCAAATGAAATATACTTCGACGAATGCAAGACCTATGAAAAGCAAAATCATTGCTCATTCTACCGGATAAAGCGCCGGGAGATTTTCAATCGCCCGCAAAACCCAAAACAATAGACTCCCGACAGCCTAAAAATGGAACGGAAACGGGATTTTCTGGCATGGAATTGAAGAAAAAAAAACAAGAGAGAATTCAAACGTTTCTGTTGCATTTCTCATCTTTTTGTTGGGGGGAGGGGGGTTTCTGGTGAAAAAAGCTTCCAGTGATGCATTTGTGCGTGTGACGAACTGGGTAGAATATTAAACATTTTTGCTGGAAGAATGAAGTAAGAAGTGGTTCCTGCTATCGATTAAGCGCCAACCGACCCGACCCCAGGACAGGAAGTGAGTCTTCAAGTGAATTCACTTAAGCTCAGTGACATCATCGTCGTCGTTGGAGATGGGTTGGTGATGGGAGGGAGAAAGAACATAGTTTTATGAACGAAGTAGAACACAGCCATATGAGCGGGAAACCAGACGGGGGGCCATTAGATAGTTGGGGAGCAAGCGAAGGGGAAATCATTGTATTGATACATGCTGATGATCAAACAGGCATTAATAAAGGTTTACTGTGAATCATGCTCATTGTATCGTTCTTCGACTAGTCTGATGATTTAAATGCACTGTTAACGTCTTTGTTTGCGATTTCGATGAATATTTACATTTGTAACCCATTAGGCTCATGCTGTAAAATGCGTTGCATATCTACCAGGGGTTAAAAAATTAGTAAATATTTAATATTTGTTAAAAAAAAGTCTCATTAAAGCGAGCAAAACAGAAACTTCAATCTGATTAGAAGCATTTTTCTAGTCTGAGACCTGAGCTCGAAAACCCTGCAAGTATGCAATCTTCGATTTTAGAATAATTTACTTACTGTCTATTGTGTGTTAAGGGATAGTGTTTAGTTTATTGTTGGTCCTATAAAACTACATAATCTCGGTGAGATATTGAGGTCTATGATGACTTCAGTAGAATTTTTGGTTATCTTAACCTTTATAAATTTATGATGTGATCGCAGTATTAGATCGACATTAAATATATTCACGGTTAGGTTGTCTGTTCATAATTTATCTACTGAATAATTACTGAATAATACTGAATCGATTAATTACCGAATTAAAATAAAAAAATTCGATGATTTTTTTAATTTTCTTGATAAAGTATGCTGTCTGCACGTACAGAGCTGACAAAGCTACGGATACTGTAAAATCATGGAAGCCGGAACAGTTGGACGAAGTATAAGCTTAGCGCCTGAAGGTATGCAATATCTTTAAAATTCCTTGAGTCACTAATTGAAGCGTTCGCGATATCTGAGTACGTCAATAAACTAAGGGACGAAAATCATCAAAAAAAAGTTTTACTTATAAAAGGAATCGACGGCATGATTGCATAAATCCAGGCGTCATAAGACGATTTCTTTTATCTTTGCTTAATCTTTCACTGACACATTTCCTCGCATTATAGGCGCACTGAACGATTTATACAAACTTTTATATGCAGCAGCATTTTTTTTTAATTTCGCACCTTTCAATCACCACCACCAAACACAGACACTTACATCTTATGCTTAAAAATGCTAATGCGTAATACTTTCACACTTGAAAAAATGCCTCACGCGACGAGCACAGAGCGGAAGTGACAATAGTTGCCGTTTATTGTAGCTGTTGTCGGCATAGGAGAAACAGACATTCGACCCGACCCCTTCTTCGCCTTACCGCCTCCAACAATCCACACAACGCACACGCCAAATGCTTCGTGTCACACTTTGAACCGCGGAATTGTCCACTGCCGCACACGCATTTGATTCGCTTTGATTTGCTTTCCCTTTCCATTGCGATGTGAAAAACCCAAGCAGGGTGGGAGGGTGGGGGGGTACTGTGGCACACACACGCATACCACAAAAAGCCAATAAAAAGTGGAACCGCGGGTTGATGCTTACTTCTTCTGCTTTTTTTGCCCTTGTTTGTTTGTTTGCCTCGGCCACTACACTGTGGTGCTTCGCCGATGCTTTTATTGGTTTATTGTGACTAATTTGGTTTGATTGCGGTTTCCGCGGGTATGCTGGAAAAATTCATCTCGCACATCGGTCCCCGTACAGCGTTCGCTCGCACGCTGATAAATTCCAACCGCTTAAGTACTGCGTCGTTCGCGTGTACCCCTACTTCGGAGGACGGAAAACGGGTCTACAGCCATTCGGTAGGTATGGTGAGAGGGATAGAGCTGGGGTCAAAAGGTTAATTTCATTGATTGAGCACAGTTTTTCCCTTATATTCCCGTATGGGCGGCATCGTACGCTAAGGCTAAAAAAATCTGAGAGCTGCTTGATGAACCACAGAATTGATAAAAATGGATACGGTTGTGCTCTGTTTCGCAGAAAACCGACCGAACGGAGCTGGCTGGTCGAGGCGAGCTCATGCAGTAAATTCATTCCCGGTACGATTTGAATCTCGTGCACGGATGGGCATGGATTAGCGGAGATATGTGAACAAAAAACATGACACACAAGGAAAATAAGGGGTGAATATGCTTTTCTCCCCGTCAATGAGTCAGCTGCCAGGAGGCCTTTAACCCCTGATCAGTGCGTAGCATTGGTGAGTGTATCATTGCTTTAAGCGCTTGGTTATGTGATCCCTTAATGAAGTACATTTATTAAATACAATTGGACACAGAATTGAAATTCTTCACAACAATCAACCTTACAGCAAAAAAACCCCAACCTTAATGCATATTTACGTTTCAAGGATACAATACTAAACAAAGTCAAGTGTTTTTTCCCCTCCGTCTTACGAATAGCGCAAGTGTTGCCAAATTCGTGTGAATAAAACCATGACCATCGTCCACCCAAAGCCAGCACACGCCAAACAACCCGATCAGAAATCCCTTCTCTTTCACCATTTCTAAAATTGTGATCTTCGATCAGTTATTTTCGGTAAGAACAACGACAAATTTTCTCTCAAGGTGCAACTGCGCCAACACCTCCCCCCAAATTCGGGTTACGAAGTCACCTGACCCGGTGATCGAGCGGCAAGCACGAGGAATGAACAAGCAAACAAATTGCAGGAAAACCGATCAATCGATTGTCGAGCGTGTAGCGACACAAAATGTCCCAAAAATATATATAAGCTTTACAGGCGTCATCAGGCTGACGGGGTCATTGGAAGAGGGAGGAAAGGATTGACATCGGTGGGGTGGGGGTTTCTGAGTGTCCTTATCCACCCACCGGATTTGTTGACAATTTTGCACCGAACGGATTTAATTCACATCAGCACTTATCTTGATCGTGATGCTGAGATGATCTCAAGAATGTGATCTTCAAATGTGTGATACGTGAATCACCATTTAAAACTAAAGATTTTTTCCTGCTGTGATTCGCAAATAAGTTTTTTAATTGCTATTTGTCACAAATAATAACACAAAAGAATAGCAAATAATCTAATAAAAAATTACGACGAAGTGGAAAGAAAGCAGATATCCTATAAATTAAGAGAAGCAAAGAGAAATATTTCAACGACTATCGAATGCTGAACATAAACCGTGAAAGAATGAAACAGAAAATTAAAATAAAACAAAAACAAAGAATTAATCATTAGTAAAAAAGACAAAAGAAACAATTGAAACTAATAAAAAGTAAACAATGAATTAACAGAAAAGGGGATCCAAAGTTAGCGTAAAATTTCAAAGTAACTCGAAAAGTTGTAAAAAAATTAGAAAGTAAAGAAGAACAAATTAAGAAAATAAAATTCAATAAAAATGCAAAAACATCCGAAACAAAACTGAATTGTAAATAAAAGGGCTAATTATGCGAATTATCTGTATTTAATTACCGACAAATGTTTAAAAAGATATTAAAACTTACATAAATTGGAAATTAAAAAACATAAATAAATTAATAAAACGGTACAAAACTGATTTGAGAATCTTTTAAATTATTAGAAGAGTATTGAAAATTCAAAATACTATAAACACTTACTTTAAAATATATACAAAAGCAAAGAAATTAAAGAATATAGAAACATTACAAAAACGTATTTAAAGAAAAATAAATAAAAAAGAGCGTAAAAAAAACGAGGATAATTGCTTAAAATATAACATATAAACAATTATAATGAAACAAAACAAGAGTTCAAATAAAGCTTCAGCAAAAACAACGAAATAAAAAAAGTCAATTTAAACATTGTTTTCTCCTTCCATTTACTTCTCTTTTTTCCTATCTCATTTTTGCACAGTTCCTAACCCGTCCTATGACTTCTCAGATGGAATTCAAATTCATACCAAAGCAAGAATTCCGTATCATTTATTCACTTTAATCTGTTTCCCTTCTTTTCCCCTTTTCTTTTCCCTCACCTAATCCCGATCAATCCCACAAATCCCTGGTACGAACTATTTCTCACCACTAGCTTTTCCTACCCGTGTGGCTCCTCGGGTATCAAATCTGTTTCGATGAGTACACATTTCCCAATCGTTCATCCATTCCATTTGTTCGGGACAAGATATTAAACTCTTTCTTGTTGTGTTGTTCAACGAAGAAACCCCTCCCCCCATCCCCCACACACTCCCGAGAAAAGGGTTCAAAAAGCACGCTCAACAAGCATGCCCGAACGATCGCAAACAAAAAAGCGTTTTATCTGCTCGATCCCCGGTCCGTAGCAAGGATCATCGGGCCCGTCCGTTTTGTTCTTCACCACTTTCGCGGTTTGTTTCGAGTCTTTTTACCGCTCGAACTCTCTTTTCACATCTTTATTTCTTATTTCGGGCGTCCGCTCTTGAATCAATCTATCATCGACACTTGATGTCAAATTTCTCGCTCACCTCTTCGTCTACCTTACCGTGGTCCCTGCATTCGTATCTGTGTATGTTATTATATGCTTTTGAACTATTGCCAGTGCCCTCACCCGCTCTGAGCCGGCTGGAATTTATCCAATATGAGTCAAAAAAAAACCCCCCGAAAGAAAACACGAGGTTGCAGTGTCACGGGAATTGGCTCTTCCCTGTACGGTTCCATTCCGATTCCCAGGTTCGGGGTTGAAATTCGACTCCAGCCGAGATCCTTCAGTTTTGGGATAAAATAGAGAAAACAAGTGGACACTGGAAACTTACGGCACGCCGTAAAAGGAAGCATAGAAAAGCATTAGCTAACGCACGAACTTGCTGCGAAGGCTTGCTTTGGGGTTGGTCAGCCGTATGTTTCGCCACCCCAAATTGGAGCTATCATGTTGATTTTTCTGGCCTGAATCAACTTGAAAAGAAGAAGCAATAAATGACACACGCGATCGTGTTAGCCAATCTTTGATCGCCCAGACGGAAGAAAGTTTGCGCGATCTCTGAATCTTGGACTGCTTGGAAGCTCAATATCAATTCCCAGTTTTTAAGGCGTTGGAAATAGAAACATGCCACTCGAACATCGCGATAGATCACTTTTATGAAAATCAATTTGGAAATTAATTTATCCACCGAGTGTTTCTTCCTTCCCTTTTTCACCATGTGCTCTCGATCACTCATCAAAATTCATTATTTGATCGTTGATACCGGGGGAAGATCGCTTTAGGCGATTCTTCATTTCACCTATCGAATTTCGAGCCTCTCGAGAGAGCCTCACGCGCCCGAAAAGCCTCCTGGCTCTAGGATGCCTCTAATGCGCTCGGAAATTAATTATATTTCATGCCTAAGCACTTCGAGGAGTTTTTTTTTCTCTCTCTTCGGGTAAATCTTAAGCTCCTTCGCTCCCTTTTTTCCTTCGCCAGTCCTCTAATCGCTGCCCTCGTTATGTTGCCGTTTCTTTATTGCGAAAAACAAGTGTGTGCTTTTATTATATATTGTTGGCCGTTTTATTCGAGCTCAAGTGACCGAAAAGGAAGCCGCGAGTTAATGCGTCTTTTGAATATGCTTAATACGCTCGACTACAACGGACGGGAAGGCGCAGAATGAGCCAAGGAAACTTTGACGCGGTAAGACGCGGTGTGTCAGAGAATCAGAGCAAGCAACGTCAAACGCAACGAATCACAGGGCGTATGGGTGAGGAAGCTAGAATTGAGGGGACGGGAAGGTTTGCTGCGTGCGTTGATGTTGACGACGACGATGATGACGATGATGAAGAGTGAGAATTAAATTTACGATCACCGGAATGAAACAGTTGAAAGGGAGATGCGAACGCATCTCAAGGTTGGTCACTTTAGACCGGCAAATTAAGGCTCGTTTTGGGGAGCAGTTGGAATTTTTTTTATCAGACGGTTGGTTTTTGGTGACAAAATGTGTACTTTTAAGCGAATGTTGATTTTAGTTTTTGTTAAGGGTAATTGCTTTAAAAATGTGGTGTTTATTTTTTTGTTTCCCTGCAGCGAGCATTCCTTATCTAATCATTGCTAGACTAGTTTTAGTCTTTCTTTTTGCTCGTCTAGCTTAACACTTCATAAAATGAGTTCTTCTAGCTGTCAAAAATACTAAGAAAAATGCCATGATCGAATGATAAATGTCTTATGCTAAAAGCCTTAATAAGGTCAAACGTCTTATTACGTGTCGTTCGAGTTAATACACTGCTAAACAAAAGTTATAACAGTCTTCTATTTTAAGATCCGTAAAACGGTATAAAGACCGTGCACTTAAGCGTTGAGCTTATGTTAGATCTCTCGTTTTTTGGGCATTTGCATTCCTAAAAGTCCTTGCCGTAACTGACTATTGTTTTATTACCTTATTGAATCATAATAAGATACATCAGCCATAGGAATTCCGGACCGGATAGTCAGTCCTAAGTGAGATTCAAAATTCCTTCAACAGTCCCACGAAGTCTCACAAGTCACAAGTAAGATTATTGCCACCACTGAACAGTACAATAAACTTATGCAGTTCGAAAAATCCTAAAATATTCATGGACGTTTATTTTTCCAACCTAATTCAAGCGCCTGAATGTATGCAACGTAGGACATCGTTAAGATTAGAATAAAAAAGACCTTCTTTTCAAAGGTTATAGATTAATTCTTTAAACCAAAACTCTTTTTTAAACTGCAATTTAGACTAATTAAATCATTTGGCACGCCTGCTCAACCACCTTTTCCAATATATCTGCATATCACACAACATCGGCCCTAACGGGCTTGGAACTAGAATATTGGCAACAAATTTTTCAGACACTTTTCCATCGAAACTTTGCAGATTTTCCAAACACATGCTCTATGTAAAACACTGTAACTTGAAACTACACTCACCATGCAGCAGCTCCAGTATCGTTGCCATATTTTCGTCCTTCTCACTGTCCGCGAAAAACTTGCTAAACTCGATCAGCTTCGCCTCCTCCATCTCACCCAACCGGGTCGTGATCGAGTTGTTATTGTTGTGCAGGATCGTACCAATGCCACCGGCACCACTCCCAACACTGCCACCCGGCCCACTGCCACCGCTAGCGTTCCGATTGTTGTTATTGCCACTGAGCGGACTATTATTGTTATCGATCGGTTCCGTGCACTTGCCACCAGCACCATAGATCACTGTCGTGCAACTGCTGCTGCTGCGATCACTTCCGGCCGTACACTCGAGCGCTGCCGGCCCATCGTACTCGTCGTCCTCGAACGCGTCACCACTGTTCGAGGGATCCTTTGCGCATGCACCGCCACTGTGGGCGGCATGATAGTTTAGCGCTTTCCCCACATCCGACACACTCGAACCATGGCTTGCGTCCTCATCGACACTGGCAAAACGCATCCTTTTGATGGCCGTTGGCGAGGAGCAGTTGCCACGGCTCACCGGAAACACTGTACCGAGCTCCTGCTCTCCATTACTCTCCGGAGACATCATGCTTCTTAATCTTTTGCTATCACATGCAGTTTCAAAACAAAACAGATCGCAACCCTGCTGCTTTGTTTTAAGCCTTGTATAAATCACTTGTTTTCTAACTTCACCGACAACATGCCGCCTTACCACATCACAACAGCAATCTAGAGCACTGGGCCACACCGAAAGCACTATCTAGGCACGCATGCTAATGCATTGCCCCGCTGGCAATGAGACCCCCCTTTTTGCTAACGATCAACCGCACACCGTCGTCTCGGGTAAACACAAACGGACAGCTCGGTTTGCACGTAATCTCGGTAATAGCGCGATCCCGTCGCTTCTCGATCCTGTGTGATGCGTGTTCGTGTCTCGACTAAACTGTCGACGTGCACGGTTCGCCAGTGCGCACGGCGGTACGTACATTTGTCCGCTTACGCATAACTGCGCAAACGCGCCTAACGCCACGAGACCGTTCGGGTCCGGTTCGGGGTTGGTTCGGGCTCAAGCTTCGGCTTCTTTCGGGGCTTTCGGAATAATGCGCGTACACGCGTAACCCCTCGGGTGCACGCAACAAACGGGCCGATTAACCCTCCCGGGGTACGATCAAGAACGCGCGCGCCAGTTACCTTTCGACCCGACCCACCGTTCTGCCGGGCAGGAAAAGGAAAGAGAATGGAAATTAAGGGGTATTAAGGGAGACAGACACGGACACGAGCTGGAGCACAATTCGACTGTCAAGTGCAATTGTGCTACAAACACACCCCTCTTTGGGGTGGTGTGATTTGAAGCGGTTTTATCTAATCACTCTTAACGCCTACTTTGCTGCAATGTTTGGCAGACCGGGCGCTTATCGTGCGCGAACATAAAGTGAATGTTGTTTTAAAGGACAACCATAATCAACGGCATGATCCGGCATGCTGTACCCTTGAAGGCTGATTTCTCATTTGCTAGAAGTAAGCTGTCTTTGCGAGTCAGAAAACAGGCAAGAGGGAAATCCCATACTCCGGGGTTTAGTTTCTTTGCCCGATTTGTATGAGCCTCAGAGCATGCGTGACACATTCAGGCGTCGTTTTGTTGTTTTGGGGGAGACTACGTAGAGAAAAAAGCCCTCTCTTTTATTTTGGGGATTTTTGGTCCAGTTTGAAACCCAAAAGTTAACGACATCAAATCTGGTGACGCATTTCTATCACTGTTTGTTGCCGCGACAGTATACGTACAACTGGTTTCACTACGTCTTAGGTCTCAGAATTAAAGAAACATATATTGCAAAGGTAGCAAAATTTTCTACATAAACTCATCAACCAGTAAAATCACGTAAAAAAGGCAAACAGGCGAAGAACTCTCCAGATTTATTGCATTTTATTTATTCAGTTGCCGAAACTAAGGGTCCCCTCCAATTTAAGAAAGGATTTGAACAAATTTCTTTAAAGATCGTACCTAGCTCTTTTTATATATTCAGTAAAAACTTTCTTAAGCACATTATTTTGCTGAGTATTTTTTTATAAATGAAGTCATGTTAGACCATCGTGTTCCACTTGCCTATTTTACTCTAGACCAAATGAATACTTGTAATCGCCATTTTACATATCACGCTCAGTTCAAGGGGCGTTTAGAACGAGCCCAGTCTTCTGTTTATCATTACCCTTTCATAAAGAGTTTTATTTCTAATTGGTACAACAGTTTTTGTACTTATAATATTTTCTAAAAGATAGATTTTTATCAAAAAATGCACTTATTTATTTTATTTTTATAAAGCTTATCCACAACCGACAATGCTGGGGACAAGGCATAACAGGCATAACAGGATAGAAAAGGCCTTGTATTTTTTTTAATTTTATTTTGTTTTGGAGAATTGTAAAAGGTAGCACATGCGGTGCACAAATTTATAAGTAAAACTATTAAAAACCTAAGGAAAAATTTAATAATGTATATAACATGTCATTAACAAATCACTTACAAATCATTTACAACCATATTAAAATAAAATCGGAATTGTACGTGAATGAAATGAATGCTCCAATGTTTCATTAACCTAACATAAAGGACGTCGATTGTTTGAATCCAGTTCGGATTTTGTCTAGGCGTATCAATAAATAGCAATAAACTATGTCATAAAACACAACACAACACTCGCGTTATCAAAGTCACGTTTCCTGTTTCCCTATTCACTCAACACGCTCGTGAGCAATCGATTTAACTACATAGCTCGTGTTGCGTGTTTTGACTAATTAAATGCGTACGAACCAACGGGGCTTGCCTTCTTATTTGCGATTTTAATAAGGAAATAAGATGTTTTACACTGAAAAAAAATCATGTCTTGGTTTTATGTGTTATGAGATTGCTTGATTTTATAGCCCTGTTGAATGCTATTATCAGTTTGACGTATTCTACTCCCCAAACGGTCTTCGGATCTACGGTTGATTCGCTAAATAATAAAAATCATTTATACTTTTCATACAATATGTAAATTCCTTAAGTTTTATATGCAAATATAGAAGTTTTAAATACAAAAATTGTCATAAAAGTATCGCTCCCTTCATTACCCTTCCAAATTATAATTTTTTTACCTCGCTTCCCGTCATTCAAAATCTTTAATCCTTTTTTCCCTGGCCTTTTTATGTTGCCCCCCCTCGCCACTCACCACCTCTTCCCAGTCTCCTTCCCGTATGCAAAGCCCGCAGCGCATAGGTATAGCACCTTGAACCGCCATCAAATCCCATCGTGCGCAAACAATCGCTACATCAATAAACTGCGTGCGCCGCAAAGTATGCAAATTCGGTTTATCACATTTTTGGGGGAAAATCGCTCGCTTTTTGTGCCGCTAATGCGGGGCGCAGCATAAAACAAACCGTTACAATCCACCTTTTTTTTTTGTGCCTTCATCCATTCTACAAGAGTTAAACTTTCAGAATATTCGCTCAGAAACAGCGCAAAATTGGTAGCGACCGTTTCCAACAATGGATGGGAAACGCTTTACTGTTTACGTTATAAAATAGAACTATTTTTTCTTTTGGGGGGAAAAACACACACACACACACACGAAATTCGAATTGCAAAATGAGATTTTCATCTTACCTCTATCTCGCTTTTTCCGCTTTTGTTTTGCCTCCACCCCGGGGTCACATTACACACGGCCAAGGCCTGTTCGCGACCAGCTGACAGCATCTTCGCGCGCGCGTTAGACCTTTAAAGCGCAGCAAGCAAGCAAGAATGAAAAAAAGGGTTTTTGCTGGCGGGAGATTGCAAGCGCAATTGGTTTTCTGTCGCTGGGACCAAAAATAATAATAATCACAACAACTCACACACACACGCACAGCATTCGATAACGGCTCACCACCACCCGGGACGATCCTTTGGTAACCCTATCCCGCTGGAAGAATTTACAAAATTGTAACCTTCCAAGGGCAGCATTTTTTTCTCAACTCCTTATCCTTTCTTTTTTTCTTGATGGATGAAAAATGAAGCGAAAACAGACGGAAATGGTAAGAAAAGAAGGAAAAAACGAGCGGCAGCAGCAGCAGCAACCACCGGCCGGGATTTACCTTTAACCGCTGTTGCATCTGGCTGTCAAAGGATTTTGCACGTTCGCGTCAGCATTCGCCATATCGCCCGGAACGCATCTGCAGCGGAGACGGAAATGGTTAAACAAACATGTGACGAATGCGATCGGCCTTCTAAATCTACCGTACCCTTACGCGTATCAACACTGCGTTTATCCTTTCTTTTTTGCTGCTTCTAATGATCATCCGCTCTTTTTTTCTTGACTGCTGGTTCTTCAAACTTTTTTTGGGTGAAAAAAACGTCAATTTTGTTGAAAATGTCGTTACCTTGCGATAGTGATGAGAGCGAGCGAAGCAAAGGGATGAATCGAAACAAAACAAAAAAAAACCAGGAAGGCAACCGAGCGAGCAGAGTTCACAAACCCCTTGCGTGGAGATAAATTTGAAGATCAGCCAATCCTCCGGCAGTGTCAAAAGGTCCCATGCTACTTCGATCCCAGAGTTTAAAAACCCTGTCTTTAAAGGGCATCGGAATCGCCCTTTTTCGCTTCTTGCCGGTTGCAGAGTTTTTTAAATCGTCCCAAGCAACAACAAAAAAACATTCACACTGGGAGAAGAGTTTGATTAGCGAAAATTATGTCAAAGAAAACGATAATGATACGAGAAAAATTGTGGGAAAAGTTGCAGAAATTGACCCAAAAAAAAACGAATCGAACTTCGATAGAGAACGAGAGAGAGCGAGAGCTCGATTTTCTAATGCGATCAACCCCCGAAACGGATACGCCATTTCAACCCCTCGGTCACGACACGGCCAACCCTTAGGGTTGCCCTTAGATGCCCCGAGCACGGTGTAGAAGTGCAGTGTGTCTTGCCGAAGCACCTTTTTTCCTTTCCACGTTTCTTGTGTTTCCTTCATTTTCCCAACTTCCAGGACCGTTTGCTCTCTGGCCCGTCCTTACTCCGCTGACCTCAACGTGATCCTTTCACGTTGCTGCACTGCTCACCAAAGGATCATCTTTCTTCTGCCCTGAATCGAATTGAAAAAAAGGGGAAAAATGCGTTTTTTACACTCAAACCGACCGACCGAAATACCATTTGCCACCGGGAAGTTCACGCAAGCTAATCTACGCTGACGCGCATCCCTTGCTCTTGCGTAATTCATTCTTCAGCGTTTGCGTGTGACCTTTTGCTGCGTATTTTTGGTGTCTCGTTGCTTAGAAAACTTCAACCAGGCTTGCCTAGAATTGAATTTAACTCTTTTCTTCCTGCCACGCAGCACTGGACAATTTCCTGTACTTTCTTGGATAACGTGGCCCAGCTAAACCGTGGATCAGAATGGCGAGAAAGGAAGCGTGTAGCGTGCTGGCATTTGCTGGTATGCGCCGGTTTCTACGTTACTTCATCAAACCGTTTGGTGGTAGTGCTGACGAGCGCATATAAGCTCTGCCTTGCGCCAACGGCCGATTCTTATGATGGATGGTCTTGCAGCTAACGCTTCGCTGTCAATCTTAATTGTTTTCGGTGTGCGATATCTTTCTTCCTCTTCTGGGATTGATTTAGACGTTCGGGCACAGGAGCGTGGTGATGAAACAGTGGTGGAAAGAGTGATAAAATGATTTTAAATTGAATTACAGGAAGCAAGAAAAATTTGTAAAACGTATGGCATTTAAAACTTCAAATTGATTTCAATCAAAATAATAAAGATAAACGATAAAAATAAGTAAATTAGAATAAACGTAAACAGAAACACAGAATATCGAATCGTTAGTCGTTACATATAAAATAATAAACAGAGAAATGAAAGAACAAGATAAGAGAGCAAATTGAACAAAACAATCCAAACGAAATCAAGTAAATAAAATAAAATTTGTTAATCTGTTCAAGTACCATGAAAATTCATTAGAGATTAATTGTTTTGATTCTTAGTTTTTAAGCTAATAAATATTTTAGATCATTTATTGCACATTGTTCTTTTGATTTTCATTTTGTATTTTATAAACTTTTAATAAATCTACTTTTTTGAAAATCATATTTTTAATCTACTTTTCGAAAATATTAATTTATTACTTCTTTCATCTCTTACTTTTTGATTTGTTTGCCATTGTCCATTTTTTCTCTTTTTTGTTATTTATTTTATTTTATTTATCAGAGATTCCTTGCATCAAACTTTTGAGAATGTCGTCTTTATTCCTGTTGTTTACTTCTTTTGTTCATATTTAAAGTATGATATGTTTATATTTTTTTTCTAGCTTTCTATAACAGTATCATTCCTATTTATGAGAGATTCATATAATAATCTTAAAAAAAAGTCTTTTGGTGTTATTGTTTTTTCTCCTTTTTATTACGAGAAATGTTTAGTTTATTTATTTCGTTGGAATAGTCTAGTAAATCTTCTGCTAATGAAAACACAATTTATTACACTTATTCCAAAATGCAATGGAAATATCAAATAATGATAACTAATGACAAAGGAACTCCTACGGCACCGTACTTTCAAACCAATTCAAAACTATGCTCTTACTCTCAACGGTTAAAATCCACCATTTAGCGTTCTCCCATTCAAAGCCCAATTTTCCCACCCGTTTTTTTTTCCTTTCATTCCGAACCCTTTTTTCACTTTTCTTCACCATTCCGTTCTCGTTTCTCAAGCAAGCTGTTTTGCACCAAAAGAAAAAAAATCTCCAATTTTCGCCACTCGGTCATACTTCATCCTTCCATATCGAACGATATGGACCGAAATGGTTTTGCATTTGCTTCGCGCATTCTCGCTTTGAGAACCACTTCTGCTGTACAACAATCAACTGAAGAACTACGAACCCCGTCACACTTATTGCGACCGGGCAGATGAATGAACTCGAAAAGCCCAAAACGAAACAATAATAAATAAATATTTTTCAATTGCCGATCAGGCCGACGGACGATGGCGACGTTCGGATAATGTTACCACCATGGTCATCATGACCACCCCTTTGCCCGTAGCCACCGTAGAACGGTTGTGCTGCGTGTTCATCAGTTCTCTTTCTTAAGCTTAACAATTTTTATTCTCGCGCATTATTTCGTACCCAAAAGCAATCGGAATCGATTCGAAAAAATAGTTGGCACTGCACTTATGCTGCCACGGCACGGTTCTGGCCGCTCTACGTACGTGCCTCCGATCTTCGATGTTGGTCGCGCTGATCATTTTCTTTTCCATATCATATTTCTCATACGATGTTTTTTTAACCCGATTGCTTCTTTTCCTCCATTGTAACACAGATCGCCTTACGTCGTGTTCGTCGTGTTGATTCGAGTTATTTGGTTTTGGGAGATTTTTAGTTTTGCTAGCCGCTCGCTTTTCGTACGTTTAGTTCTTTCACTTAGGTAAGTGAGACGACAGTTTGAAGCGCGAAGCGGAAAATATGAGCCCAAAAAAGTACGAAATCCAGCCACCACCCTTCGTTTCGCGCCACCCCGCCGAGCTAAACTTGACACAGAAGAAAAAAAACACACATACACCAACCGGGAACTCCGGGGAAAAGTGATTGGAATATTAATGATTCATGCTGTGATGTATGGATTGATTTCTCATGGCCTCGACCCTCGCGGGGAGAATGCTTTTTAACCGGGCCGCCACGCTAATGTTACAGTTTCGTACGGCCGTAAACCAGTCGACAGTTTGCCAGACTCGAGTGTTTTCTTTTTGCAGCCTTTTTGGCCACAATTTCTCAAGCAAAAGGTACCGGCAAGATGGATGAAGCGATCCACCGAAAGTGTGTGTGTGTGCCGGTGCTGGAATTTATCCGACAAGCTTTTTGAGGCTTTTTGGCCAATTTGGATTTTCGGTCGGATTGCTCATGAAGAATGCACCGCCAAGGAAAGCGTTGTGGAACGCAGAACGCCGGTTAAGGATTGTTGTAACGGATCGGTTTATAAAAGGGAAACCGTTAGAAAAACCAAAAGGGAAAAAGTTAGATGCGATTTATTTATTATACTGATGAGTGATTGATTTTAGAAAATTGATGATTCTTATTAAATTTAAAATAATTTATTATATTCAAAATTATTGCTGTGCGCACTCTCTCACAGCCAGACATTGTTTCTTCCATTCATATTTTTCAAATGCGTATGTAGTCCCGCTCGTTACCATCTTTGCAATTGGGGCCATTGTTTGCCGAATAATTTTAATTTATGTAGCACTCTGTTTTTGGTGCTTTTCCTCGCCGAACAAAACAAATAAATACAGCTTTTCGTTACACCTCCGTTCCGTCAGTGCGAACAGGAAGCGACGCTTACAGAATGCACAAAACCCAGCCGCTCTCCTTTTACGATTACGTCCTTCAGTCGGCTGCCATTGCTTTGGTGGCGGATATCGGTAAACGGTTTCCCCAAAAAAAAAAATCACCATCAAAAGACCTTCGCCCGAAAGATGATCACACATCCGGCACCTGCCACTGTCTAGGGCCTGCTGCACTGGCACACATATTGCGGTGTTTATAAGGGTTGCGTTCCTAAAAAACCTGCTTAAATTAAGACAATTTTATGCCTATCGAGTGTATTTAGCGAAAGAGTAACGCTAGACAGAGAAAATCCCTTATAGCAAACTATATTATCAACTTTTGAACCGTTGGGAGATTATTTGGTAATGTAAATTGCATAACTTTAGGCTCAGAAATATTATAGTGTCGCCATTGAACAAAGTTTAATTGAATTATCTAAACTGATAATGAAATCATTTATTTATTTTATCTCCAATCAATAGAGTTAACAACTAAAGCAACTATATTTCTACAAAAATTCAGATAGAAGTCACGCCCTAAACGAAGTCCGTTTCTTATAATACTCGTTTACAAAATTACAATAAATGTTATTCGATTCCGGCTGGCACTGGCGATCGCCAACTGATGCCTTGATAAGCAACGAGGAACATATTAATCAATTCAAGACAACAACGCTGGTGTACCTACATAGTTTACATACAGCACCTGAAAATCATGGCTCCTGATTTCTATCATTTTCTTCCAAGAAAAATGTAGCGGATGTTGTATTGAAATTGATGAAAATTTGATCAGTTCAGTGGAATTCCGTGCGAAGCGATTACATTTAAAATTGATCGTTTATGACGGTGTGGTCAAATGATCGTTGTAAAGACATCAGATTCTCCTAAACATCACGTTGTTTCATTTCAACCAGGATCGTTCCTGATCCAGAAGGCTAGAAAAAAGATTAGTAGGCTGTTACATGGCCTGCAGCACCTCTAAAGTCTCTCGTCATTCTATAACCGAGATCAAGAGCTCGTGTGACAGTTTGAAGACATTTGAAGTTCTTGGTTAAATCGTCTATCAGCTGACCTGTGTTCCTGTATCGAATAGTACCGATAAACGAAGTTGTGCTGCATTTGCATACATTTAGGCGTAAATACTGCTTGTGTAAATGCAGTTGATGATTTGATATGATTTTTTCTCTGAAATTTCTTTCTGTTTCGAAATCTTTTTCTCAGCGAGACATTTAATTTTTCGTTGAAAAAAAACCATTTACTTCCTCTCTGCCCTACCAGACCAACCAACGTATCGTAAGCTGCTAATGAACAGCACGAATACGTTCAGTTCCCATCACCGAACCGTGAAGCCAGTGGAAAAGAAAAACAAAACGGTTGAAAATGTCCCGCAAGAGTTATCAGTTGCGACGTACGCAAGATCACATCTCACACACATTAGCTTGACCCTCTAATGATCTTCGTTTTTTTTTTTGTTGTTGTTGCTCCTTCCGATGCATCTTATCGTTAATTGTCCTTTTTTTAGGTGATTTTGTCCCCTTTCGGGCAGCGCATCTCGCACCGAAACTCGATACGATACCCGAGCCAACGTTTTATGGTTTTCACGAGCCATTTTTAAAGGGACGAAAAAAAAAACTTCGAACTATAACCCTCCACTGCACACCGATGCTTATTGAGATTGAGAAAAGTGGAAGTTGAGAAAAATGGGGTGAAAGTTGAGAATTTCGGTTGACCTTGAGCGTCGTGCGTCTGGAACTGCGTATTTTATAGGAGCAAAATGATTTAATAAAATCACCTTAAACGTCCCTCAAACTTTAACCTTAAGCTTGAAAGAACGTAGAGCTTCGCATGACTCATTCTGTACTCTGTACTTTGTCAACGTGACGCAACTGTTAATGTTTGCTGAATGATAATTCTGCTCCAGCACAAAATGTTTTCCTTTTTCCGCCCACAATCATAGACAATAATCTATTTGCCTGGCTCGGTGGTGCCGTTCCGGAATGGGGAACACAGTCACAGAATACGACAAAACCAATTTCAAAACAAAACAAATCAATTCCAACAAGCTCTGCTCTCGCGCCAGTTTTCCTATAACGCACCACGGGGCCACGGACGGATCGCTTCGCTTGCGCATTTTAATTGTTTCATTGTATTCGAATTCAATTGTTTTTAATACCATATTTATCGGTCGGTTATTTACCATTTTGTCCATAAATATTGATTATTTTTTTCCTCCTCGGTTTCGGTTGGCAGGAATTTTCGCCTCATGTTAGGATGTGAAAAAGGCGCATAAATTATCGCCCAACGATCGCGGGTGTCGCGTGGAGAGGTGTGGAGTGGAGTGCGTGCGTGCGTGCTTGCTTGCTTTGTACGCTACTGTTACAGTGTTGTGATTTTAGCGTTCCTGACGGCTGATTATTACTTTTTATTAATATTTTGTGTGCCATCCCCCATGGGATGGGTTACCACCGACACGGTTGTTCGCTACGTAATCCGATAACATTAGGTCCGCAAATAAGTAAAGAGCTTTTTTTATTGGTTTAATTTAATTTTATTTTAATGCATTTTTAAATTAAAAGTAGAATCGAATGACACGTAAGCTAAATTTTTTCATGACTTTTTACAAATTCTCAGGAAAATGTTGGATCCATTATGTAAAAAACTATTTTAAATAAGCTTGTTACGGCTTGTGTTTGTTATATATGGAACCTCTAATTCTTTTAAACTATCCTCTTCTTCTTTCTTGGCCTTACGACCTACCAGGTCATGCCTGCCATTTCTGGCTCACTAAACTAATTGATATCGCTTTGTATAGTTGTATAGTCAGTCTCACTACGGGGGCATTTTAAACTATAAACGCTGTTATTTTTGTGGATGGAGCGATATGTGTCAAAAAATGCAAGCTCTCCAACTTTTTCTATGTAAAAATTTTAAGTCCACTATACGGTTAGGCGTTTCAATCAGAGTAAAGAAAAAAATCGATTAGAGATTGAGGTCAGTTAGGCAATTTGGACGCTCGAAATCTCTTGGTCTCAGTTCATAAGGTTCCTTGTTCCTTGTCTTGCCCTTCCTTCACGGTGGTAGTTTTCTTGGTTGAAATTACTGTTTCGGAAAGGACTATACCGCTTTTCTCGCAATGAGCTTCAGGTGCCTTTTTGGTTTGCTTTAAATAAACACAGGTGAACTTCCGGTAATTACCAGTCCATATCGATGATGAAACTTCTATACAAGATGCCGTAAATCAATGACAAATGTGACTACACTTTTTGTTCACCTACATTCCCCAACATGCATTGCATTTTTATTTACACGTCTAAATCAATCCTCATTCTTCCCTGGCCCAACCAAGCAAAACTCAAAACAATCTCTACTTTTTTGCGCACCCAATAACCCCCACCCATACGGATGCGACAGCGTTTAGGCCTCCCCGATTTTCGTATCGGTTTTTAATTTAAATTTTATTCCAATTCCAATAACCTTCTTTCGCACTCGAAACGGAACAAATAATAAAGCTGACTAGCTGGCTTGCGCTTGGGGCCGGCTAGCGGATGGCAGAGTCGAACGGGAATCGAGGCCGCGCGACGCGGTGTGGCAATGGTCCGCCACAATGATAATTGTATGCTGCATTTGGATAAATGATCGTTTCTAGTTTGAATTATTTTAATGATAGGAAGCGGACCTAATACGTGCACCAGCACCAATAAGTACATTCGCAAATAAGTACAATGCGACGGCCATCCAAAGGAGCGTGGTGAAGTTGGGTGGTCGGGTGGGGTTGAAACCTATTTGGCAAGGTGCTGGAGGGTGGCACGGTGCGTGAAGTTGTTGGCCATTATGGTATGGGCGATAGGGGGACATTTTACCTCGAGCTGGAAACACAAAATATTAATAAACGACTGAATGGAATATTGAATTCTAGAAACTACCTGCGTTCCGCAACGCCATTCATCATTAGGTTTCGAACGGTAAGCTTCACAAAACCCGCTGCTTTGCTTTGTAGTTTTCTGATTTCACCCGCTTGTCGTTTGCTTCTGGCTCATTTGCTTTCCTTGTACGCGAGCCAGCAAGGTGCATACGAGGTGTGTGCCCTTGCCCAAGACAAACCCGTTGCGATGCAGCAAATGAGCAAATCGGGGGTGAGACGACCAATTTGTCGCTAATTTTTTTTTTTGTCATGTACAGCGACTTCGGAAAACGATCCCGTGACCTCATGATGCATTGAAGCATACCTCGATGCCGTTTTTGATTTATACGGTGTAAGACAAACTCCACGGGAAAGGTAAGGCGAACAAGCGCGGGCCCATAAAATGCGACATAGAAAGGGAAATAAAGGTTTTTGTCACGGTGATAGTGTTCGAATGAAGGGTTCCGTTTCTGTAGCTCTAACCTTAATCGCTAGGGTTTTCGAATGGATGTAATTTGGAGCTGCAAATCTCAGCTGCTACCCCGTCATCGGATAGATATGTGCCAGGGAGTTCTTTGTCACGTGTGCATTGTATGGTAATTGATGCGATTGGACTTGGAGCTTTGCAACGGCTGCTCTAGTTTGTGACAATTACTTCTAGGTTTGCGCTTCAAACTACAGTCAGGCGTGTTGACAGTGGTACGAGTTTTGTTACTATAACTATAACTTACTATAACTATAACTCCTTACTATTACTCCCAAAGTAAACTAATTGATCAGTTACGGTAAAAGTGACTTCAAAAGGCATTCCACAGGCAAGTGTTGCAATATCTTTGTCAAAAATGTTGCCATACACTCTACAGGATCAAGTATGTAGCTTCGATCATGACGATTAAGATCATGACTTTCTTCAAAGATATCTCAATAAAAGAGACTTTAAAAAAACGGAATTGTGAGATCAATTATTAAATGAATATTTTACGTTGAAACAAGAATGCAGGTTTCCTCCCTTACTCACCAAAAACTCTTGAAAATAAGACTCAAGCTACTGGAATTTCATGCGAAATACTCTTCAAGAAAATGCAAAGTTTGTTTTTATTTCTTCTCAAATATTATGCCAATGATAACTTCTGTTCCAACCCAAAAAATCATGTCCAATCATGTGTCATGTTTGATGTTCCAAAATCAATCTTATGTCGTTTTAGAGAACTTGTAAAGCTTAGTGAACTATTCGTTTCCATTTGGAGGACTGATCCTACCGGCTCTAGCATTTGGTAAATATCAGCGACCAAGATGTAAACGGCATCTCACTCTGTTAAGAACAAATCTGATCATGTCGAGTAAAAGATGATATTCTCCAAGTATAACCTTCTTTTGCGAGTGGTCAAGTGGGAGAGTAGATAGCTCCTTGAAAATATAAGACCCAAGGCGGAAGGTCTGTAGGATAGATTCGTCAAAAATGTAAGAGGAAACTTGCTGACAACTCGCTTAAGAACCGTTTAGGGCGTGTAATTATCTGGTCAAGGATCGCTAGGCAGTTACAAGACGAAAATGAATGGTTATTAAACTATAAGCAAATTAAATCAAGAAACCCATAATTCACAGTCGAAGGCCTTCTGAAGTGATATCACAAAAACAGAATATCTGTTCTGTTGTGTCCCCATTTCGCTCTACCACACTGTACTCTAGCACTAAACTAATACACTTACAACGATCGATTTGCCTAATGACAGCGTAAGCAATCATCAGCACACCGTGATTAGTGATCGAACAATAAAATTTGATCGATCCATACTGAAAGCAGACACAAAACAAAGATCCTTCCTTTTGGTTTCTCGTACAAAGATACAGACAACAACAAAAAAAAAAGGAGATTCAAACCCAAACGTTCGCACTGCATGACCTCAAATGCACAAAAACAGTGCTAAAAGCAGAGCGGTTGAAAGCAAAATAAAGCCCGTATTTACCGTACGGCCCGATCGCATTCCCCCTTCGGATTCTCGCTCAACGGATTCACCCCGTTGCGATCGCACCGATTCCTTAAGATTCGGATCTATTTTCCGTTCTTTTTCCCCGGTTCCTTCATAACCTCATAAACCCATCCAACATGAGATGAACCAGCACAAAAAAAATGGAATGTTTACCTTCGGCATGAAAAAAACTATATTCAAATAGTGATTGTCCTTCTCACACCGTAATGCAGCACCGATTTTTTTTTGGACTTTCTTCCTTTTTTTGCGAGGCGAAAGATAGGTGATGAAGCCCGTAAAAAGCAAATTCCCAAATCGGTGCAACACGAAAAACGCTCGAACGTAACCGCTCGGAGCTGCAAGCCCCGAAGGGAAATGGGACTTTTCGAATTCAAAAAAACGACAATTTTCCCAAAACTTTAACCGATTCCCTCGGGAGAGAGAGAGAGAGCGAGAGTTGCGAAAGGGGTTTTTGGTTCGGAGGAAGCGACATGATGCATGATGCAAACCCTTTGTTACCTGGCAACCGAAAGCATCCGGAAAGAGCAAAAAAAAGGAGTAAAACCCAAGATCGTAACGATTTTTCTCATCTTTTGCCCTCAAACTATGCAATCCGAATCGCCCCGTTTGTTGCTGTACTTTGCATCCATCAGCTGGCACATCTTCGGTGCGATGGGTCGCGTATCGGGAATCCTTTTTTCCTTTCTTAATGGTCGTATCCTATTCCTGCATCCTTTAACCGTTAAATAAATGATGCAAACACAGTTTTAATTACTTTCGCTTCATAAATTCCCACCAATTTTTGCTACGTTTCCAGGTTTTTGCTTTTGCTTTGCTTGGTGATTTGTGGAAATCATTTTTCTGAATGCAAATAGACAGCACGACAGCGGATCGGAAAAGGTTCGTTTTCTGTGCCACAATTTTGTTTTCTTTCTCCTCGGGGCGGAAGAAAAGTCGCCGAAAACCGCTAACGGTGCAGCACCCCTTTTTTTCGGGGTGGACCATTACCACACGCTAACGCATACACTGTTGCGTTTTACGTTTATTAATTTTTTACCCACCGTGCCCGGCCGTGGTGAGTCGTTTTCGTACTTTTATTTTAATTTTTCATTTGCGTCTTTTGCGCCGTTTTTCGTCAACTGACGCACAATGGGCGAGATTCGTCGTGGTAGTTGTAATCACTTTGATTTGAAAGCATAATTCTTTAAAATTATATAAAAATTGTGTTTGAACGGTCAAACATAATTTCAAACTTAAGAATGGTATCATTTTTTTCATTTGCTAATTGTTACTATTTTGTCAAAAACCTTTTTTTTTCTTTCCACTGTTTTACTTACTTGTTGTTCCCTTTTCTTTTAGAAACTAAACAATATAAAGCAAATTTACAATGTTAGTCAAAAGAATAAAACCACCTAGCTCTGGGAAAGCGTAAAACTGAGATTATGGTTGTGGTTATTAAAAAGATTGGAGTACATTTTATATCCGGTCCGGTGGCGATCCGGTGGCCGAGGCGACAGCGGCGCCGGCCTTCACACGGCAAGAGCCGGTGTTAAAATCCCTTCCAGACCGCCTCCCCGTGCGTAAGGCTGACTACTTTACTACGGGTAAAATTAAGTTACAGAAAGCCAGAAATGGCAGGCCGAGACCTCTCGAGGTTGGTTGCGACCTTTATAAGATCATTATAAATTATTCTTGTAAAAATTACTAAAACATCAATTAAAAAACTAAACTTAACCCTCTTTAACTCAAAATATTGAAAAATATAAAATAAAATATCCTTATATAATTGCATCTAAGCTGGTTCGTTGTTCATTTTCTGATACAAACGAAATCGAAAAAATCGCAATAATTCAGCCTGAACCTCCTCTCACCGATTTCGACAATTGATGTCTGCTACTTGGCACTCAGATGTCTGCTATTGGGACACACGATCGATCAGTGCCCGATTGTGGCTGAGTTGATTTATAAAAAAACTATGCGCACTTGACGCCTCTTATTCCAGATATCTTGTATGCGCCGTCTAGGAGTTAAAGGCACACGTTATAGAACAGCTTTAGAACAGTCAGAACCCCTTACTGTTATGTGTGTAGTCTTTTAAGAAAACTAATCCATTTAATTTGCCCTATTCAACGTTTCGTGACCGTCGACACTCAACGTTCATCAAGTTAAGAATTTCAACCAATTATTAAAACTTTTGTTTAATTTTTTCTGGGTTTATATTCTAACCAAATAAATGAATGTGCATCGAAGATAGTAGCTTCAAACCCTGGCAATTATTAAGCCCACCTCTGTGTAGATCTTTGTATCAAAACAATATTTTTGTCCCAACATTATTTCGAAACTGCCCACTGTGAAGTGAAGTGAGAAAAAATAATTTTTCGCGACCGTTTTTCCGGTCTGTTTTTACTTTTGTTTTTTCCTTAAACCTATCGAAAGATCAATTTAAATATTGCCCACCGTTCCAGCGTTTCAGCATCCTCTCTCAGCCGCAAGCAAAACGAGTGACAACATTTTTGCAAAGGTGTGCCGCGAGGACAATGCTGGCCACGCACAAAATGTTTAACAGGGTAAACGAACAACGACGGCAACAACGACGTAAAAAACCGGCAAACATAAATGAACAAGAGAAATTAGCATAATTTTGCATATTTTCCCCCCTTCCTCCGCATCACACTGATAAGCTGACCCGTGTTCGGTGTCGTATTTTGGCCAAAAAAAGAGTACATGGAGTACAACAACCAAGGGGAAACGCACACCAAAAATTATAACCCCGTTGACGAAGGATTCGAGCTGATCCTGATGAGCTCATCGAACGGATCGCGGTTTGGATGTACAGGGTGTGTGTACCCGTCTGTGACCCTTTCTCTACTCAAATGACATCCCAAAATGCGTCCCCGGTGAAGCGGTGATGCTGGTGATGACGACATCAAACAAAAAAATTCAAATTTCATCCGTTAAGGTAAGCGTTGTTCATAATTTCAGCCTCAAAAAACGCACGCAACGCTACGGGAGCTGATAGTTTATCGTAATTTTTTCCGCTACCATGATGCCCCTTTTTTTGCAAGATATTTATGTATGCGGCAAAAATTGTCCTCATCTGGGTGCTCTTTGTCGATAACAAACATACTGCAGAAAAGAAGGATTGGATGCGTCGCGAAAATCTGCAAGGACACAAATCAATTTTCCCCCAATACATCGAGCCGGCAGATGCAAATGAGGCGCAAACGTTGCGTAAGCACATATGACACATTCTTCGCTTTCCTGGTGCGCTTTTCACTTTAATACGCTTATTACCATATTGGTCCTTGCATGTGACGGGCCCAACTCAAGCAAAACTGTCGACTGCGATGCTTATGCAAATGAGCATAGCCGTGCGGGGAGGGAAATTTGCATCTCCGAGTTCGAATGTTGCGTTGTACGATTTACGGCATTACATGATGCAGATCCGCTCTCGCTGTCGATCATTAATCGCAAACAAACGGCGGCAAAAGCTTTGTGTGCATATCTTTCGGTTCGGTTCGTTAGCTCTTTTCCATTTTTAATCACCATCGATTAATGCGATTTGCCTGGGCGAAGGTGATTGATTTTGCATATCCTGGTGACATTGTAGCGCGGCGCGTTTCTAGCCGCTTTAATAACCGAACATGTGTCTTTAGTAATGGTTGCGAGCAAAAAAAACACGGGGGAACACACCACGGTTTCTTCAAACCGTTTCCAACTTTGGAAAACTAAAAATTTGGCAAAGTTGTATGCATGTATCCCATAACCCTTCTCAAGGGGATTCCTAGTTCGGCGTTCGACCAGCAGCTGTGTCGGTTTTTGGACGTTATTTTGTATTACACCACAGCACACAGCAAATCGCTGTGCCACCACAAGGCGAGTGGCAAGCGCGGAATATTAACGGCTGAATTAAGATTCCACTTTTAGATGGCATGGCATTGTTCGGGTTTGGCGTAGATGGTGCTATTTCTGGCCGTTTTTGGTTTTTCGCGTGTTGCCGATGGATAGCTGTGGATGGAGTTTGGGTTTAGAAATTTGTCCCCATAGCTCATGTGGAACATCCAAATAGTTTCAAGTCCAGAAAAAAAAGATATAGGGTGAAATCTGAATTTATTAGTTAATATTTCATTTGTTTTGTACAATAGTTCGTAAGTTTCTGAAAAGTTTAATGGGTTGCTCCGTATGATTGTTGTACATACCAACGATTACAAAACATGTAAGGCAAAGTGTTTCCATAAATAATAATAAATAATAAAGAGACTGGCATCGAATCCCATCCAAGATCGCCTTCCCATATGCTAGGTTATTCTGCTATGGGCTAAATCAAGTCTGCAAAGCTAGTATAATGGAAGAGTAAATCCGTCGAAGATGTAGAGCTAAAGTAAAAGATAAAAGCTAAATTTTGGACACTAATTAATTAACTTTGTATAGTTATTTTGCGGTTACAGGCCTCACTAAAGCGCAAATAAGAGATAGATGAATATTTACATACTTACTTATCATACTTACTTTGCGGTCTTGGCCTGCTGCAAACGCACTGTTTAGCGCCGTCGTCTACCAATCCGTTATCCCGACCGTTCTGGTGGACGCATCAACGCCATCACTCTCGCCATCTCAATTCGGGCCTACCACGCCTGCTCTATCCGTATAGACGGCCTATTTGATGAGCATTTTCTTGAGTAATATTTGATAGCAATTATTATAAAACGTACATAGAAAAGCAGTGAAAAAAACTAATGTTATGTCCAATTAGCCAGAGACACCTTTACGACCCCGAACCCCGAAGTGTGAACCTCTCAAAACGAGTAATAATTATATTTTTTTTAAATAAATCTTCTTCCAATAGAACTTCATCAAGATTCAACAACAAAATGATTGCATACTTTTAGGCGCAACAATCTGTGCAATCCTCCAAGTACAGATCATTCAGGATAATAAAACTCTTTTAAATGTTTTGTAATGAAAGTGGGTTGGAAATACAGCTACAGGATGTTTCTAAATTTAAATATCAAAAAATGATTTTTTTTTTCAGATAGTAAACAAAATGAAAATTTATAAAACCAAAAACCGCAACGCTTAATAGAGTACAAAGAGGCAAACAATTTAAAAATAATTCAGTAATATTGTGCAACTATTTGATACGCCCCTTTCCAATTCAGTAGATTCCACGCTACTGATCGCTTTCTTAAACTTAAACCACACTTCGTATCCTGATTAACTTTTGAACGAGCCGACTAGAATAAAAAAACAAAACAATCCTCCAGCGAAAACAAACCGTACCATGAATAACTTACTTTCCACTTTTCGCACCAAACTTTCACCAGCACTGTTGCCAAGACCGGCACTAATGAAGGCTCTTTAAGTAAATTATTTCTCAACCAATCGCATAAACTTTGCTGCCCTTCGGTACGGGAACCAGTGCACGGTTTTACCTTTTTCATCGAAACGCTAACGCCTGCTTCCTATCGCACGTACACCATCCGATGCAACCGTCCGACTCCCCGGCTTCATTTTTGCTCTCTAAATGCAAAAGTTTTCCCGCTGCAACTCCGGTCGACCGGTCGTCCGCTACGCTAAAGTGTCCTTTGCCGTCTTTATCGACCGGGTCGAAACCGCTCCCAATGAACCTTAACTGACGCCGGATGATCTTCATCAAATCGATCTCGGTTAAGTGCCGGTTTACGCCAAACTTTTACCCTCACGATCGACGCGCACGTGCTTTGCGTTTACTTTGCGTGAGTCCTTGGGCCAGGAAAAGCTCGCCCACATCTTGAGGAAGGTGTAGCAACACACACACACACACACACACACACACACACACCGACTGCCAGCCAACCAACTTATAGAAACACTTGCTCCTGGTCGGTCTTACCGAGACCGACTTGAGGCTGATAATTTATTCAACGCCTTCATCGTCACAGTGCTCGATTGGTCGGGACCTCAGCCGGCGTGGTTCAACTTTTCGCAGTTAATTATTTACCAATTTCGCTCTCTATTTCGCTCGCGTTGCCATCCGTGCCATGTTTCTGCCCGGGGCTCAGGCAACCACCATTTTGCACTACATAAAGCAATAAATCACAGTGACGGTGAAGACAATTGGTGGAAGTTTGTCATCGACTTTTCCGACTTCGCCGCAGCAGCACGACAATATGGGCCGCGGCATTGGACGGATGCTGCCCACGAACGAAGCTGTTAAGTGGATTTGTTTGGATAACAGCAGCAAAGACGGTTTGAGTGGGAGATTTCGAGATGAGATTTAGTCTGTAGCAGATCATGATGGTTGGAAGTGGCCCCTACTCGTTGGCTTCGTGTCCCGTGTGCCGTGTACTTTGAAGGTCGCAGTAAATTGATGAAGACGATTAATCTCAATAGCTTTTTCTGTCTGTGTTCATTATTATACCACTAGAGGCTTCGGGATTTTTTTTTTTACAAGAGACTAACTCAATGGGATTAAGGATATTTAAATACACGCCAGTTTTTGTAACTGTCAAATAGGAAACGCTTGAAAAAACGCTTCACGAAACGCTTCATTTGTTAGTATTTTTAAACGACTCTGGTAATATTTTAAATACAATATTTCTGTAGGGTAAGTTCTAAAAATAAAATACTTATAAGAAATGCTAATGCTGAGCAGCATTTTCGTGAAGGTTTTCAATCATCAATAACCTCACCGTGTAAGGCATTAACAAATGTTACTTCACCGCAAACACTTAACATCGGCCACAAAAGAAAAAGAAAACACCCTGTCAGCTAATATTCTCCAACAAATAAGTTACCTAACTTCACTGGCACCCACGGCAAGAGCGTATACACACAAAGAAGGCACCCTTTGACAGGGGTTTTGAGCACCTTTTCGGCGCGAATTTCACTTTCTAGCCGCGTCATTCTTCCTTTCCATTTGTGCCTCACCCGTCAGACCCACGGACTCGAAAACCACCCTCACCATCAGTTCCATTAACATCGTTGATTTATGTTTCACTTGCATCTTTTCTTTACCCTTTGCTTTTTTTTTGGTGGAAGCGACCGAATGAATGAACCGAAGTGCTTCTTAGTAGACAGGCCGGGAGAAAGGTGATGATAATGGAAGCGAAAAACTCACGGCCAAAAGTTTGAGTCATGTTCTGCGTTTGGGCTTTTCACTGCACCGCATTCTGTGTTGAGCGAGAGTTTCCTTTTTGTTGCATAAAAGTTTCACGGTGGTACTGATTTCAGTGTAAATATCGTGGAATTACACACGAACAATACATTGGTCTATCATGCATGTAGGTGAAAAGTTGGAGTGATGTTTGGTAGACTGAAGTCAATTTAAGTAGGAAGAAAAAAGGAACTCAACGCCGAACGGGGCACTAAACACAAAGGCGCTTTGTACGGGATTGGAAGATATGAATGAAGAACTTTTTCCTGCATGTGGCTGGATGTGTATGAATCATTCATGTATATTTTACTCTTGTAAAGGATTGTTGGGTTTTGTAACATTACAGCGATTCATATAAGTATGAAGGACGTTCTCTTTCGATGACAATTAGTTCTACCTTGCTTACAGATTTCACCAGCTATAGAAGTCTACTCGGTTCTAGTCCCAATCATTTCATCTCAATTTTGGACCTACCACGCCTTCTCTGTCCATGTGGATGGTCTAAACACGCTTCAAGAGGTTGATCGTTCGGTGCTATTCTCATGGCATGACCTACCCACCAGGACAATAAGGTGCAAATATGACAATAAGGTGCAAAATAGGTGAGTTATGTGACAATAAGGTGCAAATATTCTTCGACGCATCTTCTTCTTGAATTTAATAATAGAATTTCGTTAGTTTTGGACCAATTTCATAAGCCTTATATTCTCTCTACATCTCCTGCTAAACCCGGGTCCTGCCGTATGAATAACGACGCCGTTACCGTAAAGGCGGTCCTGGCCGTCCTTAGCTATGAGCTGTTTAATTACGCCTAATCCTTGCAAATATAGATTTTTTTTAAAATAAAAGCAAAATTTCTACATAAAAATGATATGAAAACCAGTTCATCCGTAGGAGTTCAACTAAAATCACTTGACTAACATTACTCTTAAAATATCAATTGCATACTTTCAGGCTTCGAAAACACTACATCGAATGAATAAAAGAAATGAATTGGTATGGGTTGTTGCATTTATACCGTCTATACGTATCACTGTGCATGTAATATTCAAATAGCATTTTTAATTGCTGGAAACAAACGACTAAATGTGTTTTGCTACTATTTAATAATATAAGTCTGTCGTATATGAGAATTTTAAATTTCCAATGCATACTTTTAGGCTTTATAACTTTAGTCTTCAGCCGTCAAACAAAATAAAACTTAAACGGTTATCTCTTCTTTCTTCAAAAAAATATTAAATAAATTTTTATAAATTATCATATTTTCATCGAATGCAACACAACACCACAAAGCATTCCTTCCTGTAATCTGCTAAGCCCGACGAACATCACTGTTACAATATCACACCAGCGCATACTTTATTCGAATCCATTTCTCCGTAGCCATCGAAATGCTTGGAAATGAATAAGCAAACCCTTCATGGCTTCATGCACCAGTACCAAACCCATGCACATTTCATTCACAGCCGCGTCATCGCCCGATTGAACGAAACTGCACCACAGCGCACTAGCCAGTTGTTTGGTTTCAGCTAGGCAATGTCCCAAAAGTTCCGGCCAATTCGCTGCTGCTTTATTAATGAAAATGGCAAAGCCCAAAACTTCCATCCCGGCCCGGTTTCCTTTTGGATCGTTTCATTAAAACTTTACCAACACGGTTCCGGGTTGTGTCGCTCGGGTTCACCGCACCACAAATCGGTGCACTTTTCTCAATTGCTCAACTTGTTTGTTTGTTGCGCTCACGAACTGCACCGGTGCACCGAAAACAACGGCCGTAAACATGAATGACCCACACAGGTACCGGTGGTGACTGTGAGTCACGAGAGAGATAGAGACGGAGAGAGAGCGAGTGTGCAAAAGCTTAGTACAGCCATTATTTTAATGATTCACGTTATGTTTGCACTTATTGTAGCAAAATCATATGTACGGGGAAAACTTTTTCAAACCCGGCGGTTGAGCTTCGGAAACGTTATTGTGTATGGTTTATTGAGGTTATGATATGGTTATGGTTGCGGAACGTACTCATAAAGTGGTTGGTTTCACCGTGAGGAACTCGTTGCCATTTTTATTGCCTTTTTACTTCACCATATTTATTTGAATGCGATATTTGTTGTGAACTGTGAAACAGATTTTACTCATACATTCCTACTGATTCACATATTTTTTTAAATTTATTTTCCTAAAGTGAACAATAATTCAAACAAATAGCCCAATGTTTGACACTTTCCACTATCAACCTCTAAACAGTTCGCTCTATCGCTAGATGGAGCCACCGTACACTTATGGCGCTCGCTTCAACAGATTCGCGCCATAAATCAAGATATTTGCATTCCTGACCCAAATTTTTCCACCCCTTCTTGCACACTATTTCCTGTTTTTCTTCTTCACAGCCGCATAGTTCAAGCAAAAGATCGAAATGCAGACCAGATATTCCCCCAAGAACTTGCTTCCCATTCAACCCACCGGTATTCGGTGTTTGAACGGGTGGTAATGGCAGTAGAATTATTTCTTCATTCCTCTTCAAACTCGTTAGCTGTTCGGCGTGCTTGGCCGCATTGGTCTTGAGAAGCCTTCGAAAGTGCACCGTAGTGCCTTGGTATGAAAAATGTTCCTTCACCGTTTGCCAGTGATTGCACCGCAACGGATACTGCCGGAGATGGATTGGGAAGGAATGCAAATTCGAAACAAATTTCCTACCTCATTTATTATGGTACGTTTTTGAAGGAAATGTGTGGAGGTGAAACCTTTGAAGATCAGATTTAATCGTTAAGATAGTAAGGATAGTTGAGGCTTTAAACCATAAATCAGGCATATTGTGTTTTGCTCGGATTGCATACTTTTAGGCGTATTTGCTTCGAATCGCCCAGAATGAAATACTAACAAATATAAGCTTACCAACCTCGAACTTTTATTGTTTTTTCTATTTTAAATCAACGGATCACAGCATTTCTCCGAACTGACTGTATCACTTGGCCCAGAAATGTCAAAGCCAATCGGAGAAAAAAATCCCACAAGGAATTGGACACAAAAGTAACCATCGCTGTGCCCACGAATACCTTTGGCGTAATGCGTTACAAATTGGAAAACTGATTGATTTTTCACTTCCATCAATTCAATCGTGTAGCCGTGCCATACCTTCGAAAAAACACATTACCACCCCTTTTTCCCTTTTTTTTTTGCTTGGAGTTCCATTCCTTCTTTATCACCTCGTCTTTTGTTTGAAGAAATAAGAAGTACAAGAGCAAGGCATAATGTTGCTTTACCTCAGTGCTCAACTATTCTCCGACCGACTTTTGATTGATGGGTTCGAAGGAAAGGTGACAAAGCGGAAGAAGGAGCAGGAGGTGAAGTTTGCTGGGAAAATGGTGATGTTTTCGTAAGTGTTTCGAGTGTAGTAGTACACGGCCGGCTGTCTGCCGGCCTGCATCTTCCAGCAAGTAAACCCCGTGAACGCGAAACAATCGATCGAACGACGAGAACGATTTGCACTCAATTTCCATGCCCAACTTTTGGGCCAAATCTAATATTAAACAAAGGCAAATTGGGGAAAGGAAACATCCATCCCGGGGCAATCAATCGGGCCGCCGATGGTGTTCGACCGACGGTGTAGTGCCAGGGCCGTGGTAGTAGTATCCCTATCGTCGTGAGAGATAAAAAAGGAAATCCAAAAGTGGAAAAGCTGAAAGCTGATTTTCTGATTTTCATACTAAATTCATTTAATTTGCTCGAAATCTCGTATATTATGGAGCGTCTTTTCATGTTCTCGCTGCTTTCTTTGAGCGATATTTCCCCTTTTTTTTTGCTTTCGTAGAATCAGCCGCATGCGAAGCAAATACCATTTCGATCACAGCAAATCGACCATCATCGTCAAGTATCACCGCCACCACAGCTCATCACGTTTCGCCGTGACCGTTCAATCTCCATTTGCAGCGATTCATTGCAATATTAATTGAATTTTCATGATAGTGCAATACTATCGGGCCATTGCATTTCTGTACCCGCTGTTCGCGCTGCTTCTCTGTGTGCGCCTGTGTGTTCTCACCCAGTCACCCGGTAACGACACTGCAAATGACTTCCCTGCTTCCTTCGCTTTCAATCGACCGGAAGAGAAAATGAACCGGAAGTTGGCACTCTCTATTCAATTTTTTTTTTGTGTCGATCTTTAAATTTTCATTTCCATTCGCGTCTTTTCCATTAGGAAAGGTGGTGGCTAGAAGCGGGAGGAAAACAAGATTTGTAAGGGCACTGGAGGTACTAGCAATGAAGATGGTCGGGTATGGGAGAATCGAGAAAATATAGTACAAAATGGAAAATAAACTCTCCACTTCACTGGAGTTCACAGGTTCGATGTTGGAATACTACTGCTGTTGCTGCTTCTGTTGGTGGATGAATTATTGAGCACACAGCAATGTTAAGTGTTTGTCGATCGGTCGATGCTGTGACTGGGAAGCAGACGATGCAAAATAAAAGCCATCATAATACAGTTGTGTGAAGCAGAGAGCACGTTCGTAGAAAAATGTGAATAAAAATATTTATAAGCAAAATAATCTTTTTTTTATGGTGAAGTTATTTTAGTTTTTTTTTTCATTTATTGTGTTAGTTTGTCTTTGCAAAATATCATTTGTTAAATAATTTTTTTTTAAGTAAATCATTATGCCCAAACGGCAAATAGGCTAGACGGTACGGTAAGAACGGTAAGACAAAGGCTGACCAATTTGAGAGCTCTCAATGTAGCGCCTAAAAGTATGCAATATAATGTGACTCAATGATGCAAATTTGTATAAGTATTCGATTTTTTACTCACGGTTAAACATACAAGCTAAAAAATAGAGCTTTGCAACTATAAAATGGAATCATGCATGCAGTAGCGTGAAATTTGGAATAAAACTGTGGATTTTTCAATTGGAAATTTGTGGAAATTTTCAACCATGTAAGTAATCTTCGACACGTTTTTTTGTTGTTTTTATTCATCAAGGACGGCCTGGCATCTCGGGCGCTAGATACTAGATAATACTAGAGACACGAGTCCTCCTATACGTAGGGCTGACTATCATGTGCAAATAAACAAAGGAGCTAAACGTACTTGGCAACTTTGCCCCTAAATGTAGGCAATTATATAAATATTTCGTAAATTGATAAACTATTAAAATATCGCACGATACAATTATTTTTCTAACTTCTTTTAGCACATATACACTAAACAGAACACCTCAAAGTAAGGTGTATGCATTTATTTACCAAAATAAATTAAATACTTAGATACCACGGTGTGATTGCACAAGCCACGATTAGAGACGAAATAAGAACAAACATTTTCATACCTTTATTTAACCACAATTTGTATTCCTGGGTGCTTGTAGTGTTAAACGTGCCTCATGAATAAACATTATCACCCACAAAATTCACCCATAATCTGTTTCGAGTCGACACCATCATCACCAAAAGAAAAAAAAAACACCCAGCCTGCCTTTTAATCGCATGCAAATCAACGCTCTCCCCGAGACAGTGCCCTGAGATCAAATAGAGTCTTCTTCATGCAAATGATTTCACCTGAAATAAAAATCCTACAGTGTGCGGAAATGAAGTCGTTTTCCACCGAAAATAACAAACAAAGCCAGCCAAACTCAAAACGCTGCGATCGAAAAGCTTTTTCTCGTTCTGATCGATTTGGAAATCTATTCCCGCTTGTCACACCGTTACGAAAGTCTGGTGGGAAGCTTAAGTGAGCATTACTTATGCATCATTATGTTAAAGCTAAGCATGAGCATTTAGGTGGTGGGATCGGATCACCGTTGCCAGTGGGTGGAGCACACTCCATTTAGCCGTTTTACGATAATTTGATTTCAATTTCAAAAGCCGATTAATTTAAATTTGATCTGATGACTCTTATCACCGTTTGATGCTGTTTGCCCCATCGACCGGAGTACGTTGGATGGGTCAGCGAGCGCTCGTAATCTACGGTACCGGCATTTCAATGGATGGTAAGATTTCTCTTCCCACGGCGAAATGAAATGGCCGCGAGTGAAAAATGACTTTACGGTGAAAGGCTGACACAGGGGCTCAAGGATTCGGGAGAGAATTGAACATTCTACTCCCGCTGATTGTAGACACAGAAGGAAAAAACAGGCGCTGGGGTAGTATCCAGCGTACTAAACGATTTGTGAGCACTTCTCGGAAATAAGTTCAATCTAAGATGAGAGCTGTTTTTTCTTTCTTTCATTTCCATCCCTTCAGAGTCTTTCAAACCTGCGTGGCGAGGGTTTATCCTGCTGATGGTTGGTTTTGATGCTGAAGTAAGCACTGGCTAGCCCGACATTGCTCCCGGGCAAAAAGCAAAGCAGTCGAAAGGCAATGCAATCTTTCATTATTTTAATGTTATTTATATTTGCACAAACTTCAACCGGTAGCAGCAACAGTGCTAGCCACAAGAGTAGAAGAAGTAAGCTATTTTCAAGCTGCTGAAAGATTGTGTGGATGAGCACGGGGTGTCCATGTTGATTTATCACGCACATGCCAGTACATGTGAAGGCGTAAGGATGCAAGCAAACGTTCGATTTCAACGCTGTTGGCTGACGGAATCGAGGTTGAGTATGAGATGCACATACACCATTCTGCAGTTGATAACTTATTTTACCAAGAGTAAAGCAGGAAGACATTAATGGTAGTCGAATATTTAGCTTCTTGAGCAATCCATTACCAAAACAAATTTAAACACACTTAGGCCTTATGAGATAAAAATATTAATTACTTTCACTTGACATTCATATGTACGCTCAAGACTGATCTTCGGTTGTTGACTAAAATGATTAGCTGAACAACTGGCTAGAATATGTTTAAAAAATGTTTGATTTTATTCAGAATCAGGACAAAAAATCAACAAGTTTCAATTTCAATAAAAATCTCACCAAAATCCATCATTGTGTTGCCAATTGCATAACTTTAGGCGCAGTTTTTTTTACATTTTTATGATACATCGCTAAACGTTGTTTCTGCTGTAGAGTAATTTTTCATTTCTCTTATGAAGCTTAATAGACTAAGCTGTATTGTTAGAATTCATATAATTTAGCCTTTTAGTCAGAGAATTATTTGATGAGTACTATTTTTCAAAAATCACAACAACTGTCAACCAAAGCGACAGACTTGTGTATACTCTTGATAACATTTTAAGTGACAACAACACACATTTTCGTCCCATTTATTGTAAATGTATGTACCTGCTCATGTTCCATCGTCACTCCGCCAACCGGAAACCCAGATTGATGCAACCCGTCGCCTAAATGTATGCTATGGTTCCTTTCGTCTCGATGGATCCCCCTTCCGACACCCCTTTTTTTTGTCCTCCTTTTTTTGAAATTCTGAATGTGAGTATTATTTAATAGCCTATCATACCGTTACAAATATGGAAAATGGAAAAAAACCCCGACATTGGGGACATCAGTGATGTTCCGTGGGCCTCCCATCGGAAGCGTTCTGATACACTGCCGTTGCCTTCCCTTTTTTTGTGAGCACACAAAACACCAAAAGAGAAGAACCATTGAAAAGGTTTCGTTTACAGCGGCACACACACAAACGAAGGAAAGAAAGCGGTGAACTCTTTCACTGTCATTATTGGAATTGAATGTTGGATGATGTGTTGCCGAATGCCGCGAGGGATTTTCCCGCATCCGTTCTCGCAGTACGAGAACGAGTTGTTGTTGACCCGGAAAGAAGCTTTCGTGGTGTTGGCTTCCCCCAGAGGGTTTCGGGAAGAAAGCTGTGAGGAAAGGAAGCGACCGCGTGGAAGGAAGATATATGAATGTGGAAGCATAATGCTCGGTACAGTAGGTGACAACGTGCCCCAGAGATGGGTGCCACGATGGGCGAAAATTTCTGTACACTGTGAATGGGAACTTCCTACGCGCAAAAAGTGAAAACTCCTTAACAGAAACCACCACAATAATCACGGCGATGCAAAACACAACAAAGCACGGGCCAGAAAAGAAAACCCGTGAATGTGAGGAAGAGAAAATGGAGGCCGTAGAATTTTTACGGACTGCATAATTTATGGTGCTTTTGAAGCCACCCTTGGTATTCTTCTAGAACTGCCGTGGAAGCCCGTTTTTTGGGGCTTCTATTTGGTGGCACAATCTCGCCTGCCCGGCCAAATATGACACAGAACATTGCACGGAAAACAATTCCATACGTTGGGATAAAGTTGTTGCAAAACTTTCGACTTCGTTTGTTCGCTCTTGGGTGGATTAATTATTTAACCTCAACCTTGTACGCTTGCAGGTAATGCAAGATTATGGTAAATCTTTGCGAGCTTTATTTTGCGAGCGGTTGGCAAAAAATTAAGCTTCATACTTTGCTCATTAAACCCAATTATGTGCTGGAAGTTTGTGGCTCACGCGAGACGATCCAATAATAGCGGGCTGCTATTATACGCGTTATGCAGGGTTAATGGGCAGGTTCTTGGGATGTTACAGGATATTAAGTTCGGATTAACATTGCCGAGACATTCGATTGCATTACGGGGGAAAATGTCCTTTCGGGTGGGTGTAACGAACCCGGAACTGTGTAGGTGAATGTGAATGTGTGAAGACGGAAAGGTGTAATGAGGCGTTAATGGGTAATGACGGCTGAGGTTCTTCAAAACCTGATTATGGCACTACATTAGCCAGCAGCAAGGTGAACTCCTGAGCGCCTTTTGCTACTACAACTTACAAGAAGTCTTGTCCTGCTACTTCTGATTTCTATACATTTTTTAAGTTATGCTTAATCCTTTTCGTCAAATTCTTATATTTAAAACTAAGCAACGAAGTTGGTTTTAAAAGGCCAGCATGTTTCCTAAAATAAAGCCTCCATTAAATAATTGCATACTTTCAGGCGTATGGCTAAAACAATTAAATTACTTTTGTTTTATTTTTATTGGCTATCCTAAACCTCACATTATTGTGATAGAAACGCCTTTTGCTATCAACAATGGACTGATATCAAGCCCAACCGGGCGCAGGACCGAATATCCTTCTAGGACTCCTGCAATGGGACAGACTAAAACCATTCGAGTTTGTTTGCACCAAAGAAGTTTATAAATTGCATACCTTTAGGCGCATTATAATCTATTTCATTAAAGTTTTTGTAATTTGATAGTAAATTTTAAAAATGATGTTTTTTTTTCATTTCGAGGCAAAAATCGATTAGAAGAAGACAATTCATAAAAAATTGCCTTTATTATAGTTACATATTTTTTTAAATTTATTTTATCCAATGCTTCCTTCATAATTCTGTTATTTATTTTTAATTATCCCATTTTTTTCTTGCAAGTTTTTTATTAATCTGTTTGTTTTTTATTTAGTAGTGATGAGAAAAGGCTTAGAAATACTTTCCAAAAATTACAGTCTTTCTCGATCATATCCCACGTGGACGCATGAAACATTAAGATTCGTACATTGCTTCGGCGAACTTGAACGCGAAATAATAAGCTATCTCTAAAACCGATTATTTGTTTTTGTTCATCCAACCCGAACACGGCACAACACACGTTGCAGATGAACACGCGGCACCGACCGGCAAGCATGCGCCATAACGTTCCGCAAATTCGAAATGAACCCATTTGTTTACATTCGTGCCACTTGTTCGGTGTTCGGCAAGTTCACAAGACAGCACATCAGAAACGGACAGTCGTTCGAGTGTGCTCCGGCTTGCCACACGTCGTACGCAGGGTTCTTAATTGTACCCAAGGACGCGTCACGTTCAACGTGGTCTGTCCGTGTCTCTCGTGTGTACAAAGTGATGTGTTTAACTGGTGTCCGAAATAAATTCAGTGCGTGTTAACTTACCATTCAGTGCGGTTTTCGGCTTTCTGCAGCCCACCATTTCGGGGGCTCTGATAACGCGAAACCAACCTTTGCAGCGTACTCTCGTTAGCGAAATTATTTTAGCACAAAAACTGATAACGTATGCAACAACCTCAAGCGAACCGCCTGCTTGCCACAGCAAACGACGGGAGCCGGATTTCGAACAATTCATCGGCATATCGGCAAAATCACTTCTGCAAATGAATTTGCTGTTAATTTTGCAACCGCTCGATACCGCATAGCAATTAGTGGTGGCATAAATTATTCACTCGTCCGAGCGAGCACTGGCAGCGTTTTGTTGCCGAATCAACACATACATCACCTTCCGGGGCTAAATACCATCTCTCCGTCGCTCGGAGAACCGCCGTGGTAAGGAACAATTGGGATGGAGTATAAAATGCCCCATGGGACATAAGCAAACGATACCCAAGTGTGTGTGTGGAAAAGCCTCGGAGCAAAAACCACAAGTGACATCTTATCCTCTATAAACCTTGTCGTTTGGTTTTCCGCGCTTTTTTTTACTTTTCTCGTACGTCAACCAAGCGCGCGGGAAACACCAAATAAAGCAATCACTGGTAAAGCCATAAAAGTATCCTCAGTAGGCTCGCGCGTTCAAGCCCGTACACGCGTTCGTGTGTGTGTGTGTGTGTGTGTAGTACGACGAAATTAAAAGCTTTCGATTTAATAATTATTTTTAATTATTTACCCTGTTAAAAAGTGAAATTAACGAACGAGCTTTTTTTTTCACCGAACAGAGGCAGAAAAAGTGCATCGAGTGTAGGGAAGAAAAAAAAGAAGCTCCATCGACGCTGAATGCATTCGAACACGGTCCGAACACGTGTGCACACCGACCGTCATCATACGTACGATTGAAGGCGGTTACGCTTAAATCACAACCAAACATCAAACAGTGCAAAACAAACCAGTGAAACACATTCCCGCCCGGACACATCCACACGCACATTGATAAAGGACGGTATACGGATCGTGGAAAACCCGGTAGTGTGGAAAATGAATTGGACCCGTAATCGAATCAATTATGTATAGAGTTGCATTGCTGCTTCCGGTGTTGCTGCTGCTGCAGCTGCCATCATCCGTCGCACCAGCACTCGGTAAGTGTCACACGAGGGGGAATGAAAATTTTGAGGTGGGGGGGGGAGTTGCGGAAAAGCTGGAAGGAAAAACAGGATCATCCGTTTGCACAAGCACCACATTACTGTAACGCCATGGCACTTTGGCATTAACTCGCGCGCGGTTTTGTGGTTTTTACCTGTTCTGGAGTGAAGCACAAAAACAAACCCAAAAGTACAGAAAACAAAACGCTCTCAAAGACTGGCAAGCGTTGGCTGGGAAGAAAATAATTATTTTGACATTCATTCGGTACGTTGAAGAGCATTATTATTGATGGTTCGTACGCAGTACCTTGGTTAAGGTGAAGTCTTGTAATGGGCTTGTGCCGTATAAAAAAGAGTAATTTAAATTGTAATTAACTCTTTTAAATGGTTTTGTGAGTAAAAACACAAAAAAAAAACATTCTAATAATTAATAACAAATTACGTTTTATTATTTTACATTAAACTCTCCCTGAGTCAGTTCGACATGTCTTTCGTATTTTTATTTCTTCTGCGCTTTTATAAACACGACACATCAAGCGAGCCGTTTAATTTGTAATTATTGTCCCTTTTTCTGAGTGCTGACTGTTGTACTTCACCCACAAAAGAACCACTACACCTGCTGCTGCTCGTCACATCGTCATTTTGGTGGCGCTCTCTCTCTCTCTCTCTCTCTTTTTTTTTGTTTGAATAATGTTTGCCACCGTTGCATATTCGTACCGTGATGATATTCGGTTTGCTCATCTAGGTTTGCGAAACTATTCTAAGGAGCAGCTCATAATGCCGTGCTGTTGTGACATTTCCCACAAGGGAAATTAAAGACATGAACCGAGCAATGCCGAAAATGGTAGATAATCACGCAAAATGAAGGGCTGTCTGAGTGCGAAAACTAGTAGTTGGATTGTTTAAAGGTGGGTTTTTCACTGTTTGCGGGTTTTCTTGGTAATATGTCGATGTTTTTTAGCCGATCAGGACCACCGGGATAAGGCAATTAACAGGGAGGAAACGCTTTGTTGGTTTTTGTGAACTTTTAATTCGTCATCACATGCGAACAACATACATGTCGAAAATATGACTGCGAGTATTTTATAATAATTTGAGTAATTGAGTTTTGCTTAAAAATGTTTAATGACTATCAATTAAATTATCTTCCAAATTCTTGCGAAAATGTTAATATAACGAAACTTTGCTTTCTATGTCTAGAGAATTTGAAAATTATACGAATTGCATACTTTTAGGAGTAAATATTAATTTTGCAATATTTCTATTACACTGTCTGATAATCCAGTATCCTAAATATGTGTTTTGTTATTACTTATCGTACAATTTCTTACACAGAAATTAATTTAAACAATATTCCAGCGTATGAAATCCTTTGTTTTTGTACAAATTGCATACTTTTGGGCGTTTACATGATGTTTTATTTTATTTAACGTTGACCTGATCTTATTAAAAATTATGTGTATTATTTTACTTACTTACTTACTTACTTATCAGGCGCTACAACCACTTTGCGGTCTTGGCCTGCTGCAACAATCCTCGATACCGCTCACGGTTTAGCGCCGTCGTCTGCCATTCCGTTATCCCGGGCGTTCTTGGCATTGCTGGTTTCCTTGACCAGATTCTAACCGTCGCTGGAAAGTCAATCCTTGGTGCGTGTGGACGATCCGGATGAGATTCGTCATGGTCTTATGCATTTTTATTTGTTATTTTAATATTGATTTGGCTGGCAAAACTACCACCATAAATTCTAACTTAAAAAGATTCTTGCATAGTTTTAGGCTTGAATATTCTTTCATAATTTTTTTAAAATGTTCTAATGTATTTTAAGGTCGATTTTTAATAATTGTAAGTAATACAATTGTTGAAATTATTTTTGTTATTTAAGTAGCATCTTTTTCATCTCAAATTTGATACAATATTTAATATTTCTCAAGCTCAATATATGTGAAACAACATTCATTTACAAACAAATCACTATAACAGCCATTTTCAGCATTGGGTTAGTATTTGATAGGATCACCCCAAACGATTACAAGTGTTAAAACATCATAAAACGTACACAAACCAAAGCTCATGTGTTATCCTCGTTCCATGCTTCCCCGTAACAACTCGTGCACGCCCATGATTATTGGTCCAACAATTTTGAAGTTTAACTGCAAACAAGTATAAACACACGACCTCAAAGCGCATACACAGTTAACAATGACAGCACAACAGCGTTGCAGTAAACAGCCGACCTACCACCGTTCCCATCGGTTCGCCAAAATATTATTAAAGTGCCCAACCAGCAAGTACTACACGGGCCTCATCAAGCGCGCTCGAAATGTAAATTCGCTTGTAAAACTTTTCCCTCCCGTGCGATACCTACCAGTACGGTGGTGCTCTTTGTCCTTACAGTTGCAACTTGCAACCCGTGAACGTTGCAAACCGTTGCATAACCGACAACGGCGGCGGACGAACGTGGTGAATCGAAATTTGCTTGTCATGCTTTCCCCCAGCTGGCCCTCGGTACGACAAGGCGACAGGAATCGATTCGCCCGCGGTGGTACCCGCACACACGGGTAGCGTTTCGAGCTAATTATACTTTTTAGTTTTAATTACATGTTTTATTGCAGTCATAATTAACATCATAAAAGTCGGTCTCGGGCGCGCTGTCATCGAACCGCGGCGTTTCGCGAAAACTGTAACGAGATAGGGCGCCGGTGGGTGCGTGTGTGGGTGTGTGCCAGGTTCATTGGTTGGAATCTGTTGTCCGTGCTGATTCGGCCGGCCAGGTGCAAAACTCAGAAGCTGGTGGTCGATTTTCGCGCCCTTTACTCCACACCGAGGCCAAAAACTTGCTTAGTTCTGATTTTGTCTACCGCCTGTACTTGGTTGGGTGGAAATAATTTTTCCCCAGCACGCAAACACACTGTCGGGTCGGGGTGTGTGTGTGTGAGTTTGTGTGGTGGGTAATTTTCCTACTCAGTCCGGAAAATGCTCGTTATGAGCAAACCGTGAGCGACTAGGCGCCTCCACCGACACCCATACACCGGGACGTGAATCACCAAAAGGATGCGTGCACTGCGTCGCGTTGGACACCTGGTTCGCTTTAATGTCACACAGGAAAGCACCCCGTTTTTCGCAAAGAAGCGAGGTGTAATGTTGGGGGGGGGGGGGGCGCCACAATATTCTCCCTACGCCCTCCCGCAACTAACCGAATTCACGAAAAGCGCTTCGCCTGATTCGTTCTCTAGGCCGCACTAAATTTTCCGCTCGTTGACAATTTATTTCGGGGTGCTGCGGTCATAAATTTCCACTTCAATTAGCTTACACGGGGATATGAAAACTTACCTGCCACTGTTTTCCTTCCCGTCCGGCAAGCCCCTGCCCGTCCCAAACCTAGCCGCCGTGCCCCGGTAGGTTGTATGAAAAGCTGCCCAAAGGGCCTTCTTTGCCATCATGCTTCAAGCGCTACCGCCGCCAGCTCGGTTCATATTCACTCTTTCCACCGTTCAGAGGGGCTTTGGATGATTTTCCAATTGTTTAGCGGCTGTGAAATGTGTTTGTGTGCTACGCTTCCGGTAGGTTGCCTTCGGCGACATACACACAAGCGGAGCGGTGTTTTTGCTGCACGATTTCACGCTTTTAATTTTCAGCACCTTGTCCCCAGGCGAAATCGGTTTGGTGCGTTGTTAGTCCTTTTGCAGTAGTTGGGCAAACACACGCATTCACGTGCGAACTGATTAAACGTTTTATGTTTATACTATGCTACTTGAATCGGGGATGTGGTTTGGAAGTGTTTCACAACACATGATACTAAAGGGCTTTTTGTTAGGCCTACGATGTCGATTTTATCACTTATCTACTTAATTTTGGAATTATTTGATATTTATAACATCTAAATATGTTACTCGAGCTGCATGCTTTACTGTTATTGCGCATTTCGCATCGAAGGATTATCGCTGGCTCGGTTTTTCACCTCGAGTGTTTAACGCCTGAAAGTATACAATGTTGTTTTACTTTTTTCTTCACTCCAACGCCGAAAGGGCGTCGGGAAACCATTATAATGCTTTTAGGCCAAGGACAGTTGACAGCACTGCTAGTTACTGGCGACAGCTCTGCACATTGAGTTACTGGCGAAATCAGCAATTTTGTTGCATATATTCAGGCGTCACACATTCGAGGCACAAGCTAGAGATCTGAGACTTGGAGAAATAGTGTTACAGTTAAAAACGTTCTTAATTAGTAATCTTGAAATATTCCCTTCAAAGTATGCAATCTGCATTACAATACGATTTTTTGTGTATAATTTAGACAATAAAATCAACTATTTTTGATTTTTTATACGTTTTAGCAAACTATTCAGTCAAAAATATAAGTACAATAATTAGCTACAACGCCTAAAGCTTCGCGTAGTTTTAATCGCATGCACTTAAGCCACATAAAGCCACCACACACTTGCCCGTACAATGAGCCAACGATACTAAGTGCGATAAAAATAAGTGCATTCACGTTAGGTTGCTTCTCATTACGTCGCTTACCGTGGAACCTTTTTCCCGGGGTTTCCCTCACCGTGGAGGTCGCTTTTTTTTCTGCCCCTTACACAGTTAGTGTTTTGCAACTGTGACAAGCGTACGAAGCCCCACAAAAGGCTCCCTTGCGGCTCACACACACACACATTCGCAAGCACTAAAGATTAAGCGGTATATGTTAATTTGAATGAATTTATTATCGCACATTTCGTTCACCCTCGTCACCCCGTTTCGCAAAACAGGGGAAACCAAATGGGAATGCACAGCCGGAATGCTGCCGTTGGCAGCCAGTCACCTAGTGGGTTGCGATTTTCTTTTCCTGCACCGTACACCGTACCGTGGGGGGAGTACGATAATTATTTTTGTTATTCTAATTATGGTATTTTACAAGTAGCGGCAATAAATACTCCACCACCTTCCTGTTGCTTTTCCCGGGTTGTTGAAGGTTTTTCGTTCCTTGGAGCTACTCAGCGGGATGATGGGGAAACTGGTTGGCTTCTTTTTGTTGTTGTTGTTTGCTTTAATCCTTGCCCACATGGTAGCGATTGCACCAGATAAGCGCAAGTGTGAACATGGGTAGTTCCACGTAATCAAGTAAACTTCACAATTAACACCTCGGTGCGAAAAGCGAACCGGGCACGTGTTTTACGGGCATTTGTGTTTTAAGATTATGGTTTTTGAGATTTTGTTAGCAGATTTGTTTAGCTATGCCTGGTGTACTTGCTTGGTTCAATTAATTTTACAATTAAATATATATTGTTTTTTGTTCACGTAACGTATTTGATTCACTGTGATTGAGGGTTGAATCAATCAGTTTTGCGGCTCCAATCCGACAATTCAATCGAGGCTTAAAATGCTGCCATCGATTAGCAGCAGAAATCAATCAATTTACATTGATAACCAACGCTGGATTGCAAATTATTTATGTCCCTAATGGAATGATTGCATCGTGATTGTGAACAAATACGAGCAAATCACATATTTGCATTCGGCATTGAATTTCCCGGAAACTGTATGCCATTTATTTACATCAACTGGCAGACAGCGTGTGGAAAGCTGGAATGGTCCGTTCTAGTTCGCTAAATAAATTGGCAACAATGAGTGAAATAAGTACATGGAGAGTTATTTTATGTACGAAGCAATAACTCCAATTGCAACTAAAACATTATGTGGAATATTTATAAATTTTAATTAAGTAACTTTAAGTAATTTTATTAGTAATTTTGATTGGCTGTATAAATAGTTTCGTTTTCTGTATAGCTAACAAACATACTAATTGGATTGAATTGCACGCCTAAAAGTATGCAATTGTTTATTTTGCTCCGATATCTTTGAGCAATAATTAGAAGGCGTACGTGACGAGTTAAATGTTGGTTACAAATATTTCCGTCCATTCTTGGACGACTCCGAAAGACTGAGGATCCTTTTTGTGGTTTTAGAATTATTTTGCCTACCTTCAGGCGTACTCATTCGAAAACTGGGATATAACTGATTCGATTAGTTTGACCTAGTTTCAGGTTTTTTTAATATTGCTTATCTAAATTAACTTTAACGAAGCAAACTAAACCATTCAAATGAAAGGGACTTTAATAATAAAAACGTGTCAAAGAAATAACCATCCTCAAACATCTACCTTTCAACCATGGAATGCGGTCGCTACTAAACCACATTCTTCACAACGATTTATCCTTGTCTTCTCGTTTATATTTTGGCTACAGAGTTCCCCATCATCAGCAGCAGTAGCATCATAACATGTTTGCACAACCTAGTTGATGAATGGTAATACCTTAAATCGTTTCTCCTTTTCCCATACTGCCACCCGAATGCACTACAAGCTGTGCATGTGCCCTCAAGATAGGCGTGGAAATTCTCATACCTTTGTAGAGAGAGAAAAAAACCCTTCCACAGAGTCTCTCGTCTCGTTCAAAATCTTAAAATCAATGTCAGCATAAAAGATTCGGTAACATCCTCAACATCATCATCATCATCAACCTCATAGTCGTCGTCGACGTCGTTGGCTTTCTGCTCCGAAGGCAATGGCAGCAAGGGCGATAATTTAGCATGACCATTATCTTTAGAGGATAATGGTGTTGCACGTGGTGTGTGTGTGTCCCCACAACCCCACAGATAATGCTGTCAAGATTCCGTATCCTGACAAGCGAAGCTTGTTGCATGCGGGCGATAATGAGGCTGATTTTTCGGCCGATCTTCTGTCGGTCGGGTCTGCCGGATAAGCTCGAGCCTTCAACCTACCTGCTCATTCGCCCATTATGCCCCAAAACGATAAGCGTGTTGCATACGGCGGATCTTTCTACCATGGAAACAGATCAATTTCGTTCCTTATCTTGTTACTTGCACACGGGTGCTATCCTGCGCTCCACAAACACATTCACAAAAAGCTACACCCAGCACGCTCCATTTCACCTGTCTCCCGGACCGGTACAGGAATCGGTCCGTAACGGATACAACGCCGCACACGACACACGAACGTGATACGTGCAAATATCCTTCCACACCAAACGTCCGTAACCCGTTAATCCGAAAACCCACGGCTCGGATTGCAATAATTTAAAGTTGGAATAAAAATTGATACCGTCAGCGTGCGTACTCTCCTATACGAACATACTTTAGCGTTTTTCGCAGCTAATGCCCGTAAGGCGGGATCTCTTGCTACCACGTGAAATCTCGGTACAATGTCTGGCAACGATTACCGAAACTATCGGCTATCATTTTCTATCCTGATCCACCCAACGTTTACCCACAATCTAGCGGATACCTTTCCCGGGCCGGAATCATCTGGCAGAACAGATTATTAGGATGGGTGAGATAGAGGAGAGAAGCCGAGAGCGCGCCGGGACATGTCGGTACAACTTCACCAATAAGCCATTTCACTGCAATTTTATTTTGTTAGCTCGGTTGGTTCAGGCGCGCGAAAAGAAAAAAAAAGCGTAAACTGTTGTTGGTGGCATTTTCGCTTTCTGTGCTGTCAGAATGGCATAATGGTTGGCCATTTCTTGTTCACCCCGTTGCAGCAGAATCGGTGCATTGATTGTAAAATGGGGGAGGGAGGCGTGTGAGTGTGTGTTTGATGGTCACTGCTTTGTTTGTTTTGCTGCTCTGATGGTGAAGTTTGTGATGCCGGTCGGGATGTGTTTAAACGTTGATTATTTTTTACGCTGATTGTGCATTATGAAACGAGCGAAAAACGAAGCATTTATTCTTAATAAATGATTCTGTTTTTGTCATTCCTTTATGTCTTTTTACTTGGTAAACGCGCTATTGTTAACAATTCTTTGCTCTTTTTAATGCTTTTGTTGATGATCATCATACGTAAGATGGTCTCGTAGTGGAGATTGCATACTTTAAGGCTGATTCAATAATTTTAATAAGCTAACCATTTTCCTTATTCTAAAATTTGAAACTGGTTGGCCTAGATTGTTTAATTTTATTTTCCCAAACTAAGGAATAGTGCGCCCAACAGTATGCAATGCACCACACAATTGTATTGACTGTGATCTACACATCTTGTTTTCTTATATTTAAGCAATCTGTGAATGTGTCTTAATATTATACTATTCTACAATTTTAGAGTCGTGATTTTAATGCTCCACACATATGAATCGACAATTGTATTTTTAATTACATTTGGTATCGTTTCCGTTTGCTTAAACCTCATTCAAGATTTCATTATTGGTTGAAGATTAATACGCCCAAAAGTATGCAATATACTACAAAATGATAACTAGACATCTTGTGTTTTGTATATTTCGTATATTAATTGATTGTAATCACAAGTATATAAAACTATTTCTTTTCAACGTTTCATAAATTTAAAAAAAATATATTCAGCAATGTTCACATAGCTAAAGCATGATACATCAACGATACGCCTAAAAGTATGCAAAGCATCCTTTAATCATATTTATTTTATTCTTTTAACTGCTCTTAAGTTAATTTCGACCCAAACCACCATAATAACACAGCACTGTACAATGAAACAAGTTAAATTACTGCCAATCTTTGCACAGCAACCTTGCTATCCCGTGTATACTTACAATCCACGCACTAAATTTGCTAAAAATAGCCGCAAAACCCCATCGTACCGAACATTAAAGAACGTTTAAATGCCTCCACATTGAACCGGTTCGCAGAACAAACCTGTCAAACGCACGGCTCCCGATCTTACCCGTATACGTTTCCGGGGCACCAATTTCACTGCACTCCAGCTCCAGTTTTCCTTCCTACCCTTAGGAAAAACTCTCCCTTCACATTCACAATTTCCGAACGCAACGTGCTCCATAATGATGAGCAGCCGGCTGCCACCGGGAGACATCGTCTGCGTTTACGATTCCGTTTAATGGACTTTGGACCACCACCGGTGGGCTGCAAAGCACGAGCGGGGACCCGCGGTGTACTTCACTGCCGCAGGGTGGTCGCTCTGACTGCTGTGCCGACTCCGAACGATTGGATCGGATGTCGCTTTTCAGCGAGTTTCGGGGGGAACGTGTAGCACGGCACGGACGCATGGTACGAAACTATGGTATGATAATTTCAACCTCCTCTCTCGGGACCCAAGCGACCATTATGGGGAGCCAGCTTTTTTTTCCTTCTCCTATTTGTGCTTCTTGGAGCGGTTATTCTGATGTAAAACTTTGTTCCACTGTGCCCAACGGGTGTGCTGGCACATTTTTGGGAAAACCATCGAAAAACAGTTCACTTACCGGAAACTGGCTCACGCCCAACGTATCGAATTTCCACTTACGAGCACGAGAACCGTCGGCCTGCCATCCGGGATTGGGATGGCATAATTTTATCGATATTAATTTGCACTAATTTCTGTTCCATTCGGCTTCCTTTTCGCCTTGCACATGGGAGTTGAGCGCCCCCGGGTGAACTTTTGCGGTGTATTCGGCACAGACCAGGACATGGCCGATGATGGGCTGCTTGTTTGGTTCATGTCGACTGTTTGACGGTTTGGGGTATGTATAAGCGTGTGTTGACAGTGACGTTGACTGTCTTCGAGCACAGGATTTTTGTCGTTGCATAAATAATGGTGTCCGATGGCCGCAGGCACCTTCTTCAAGATGCGGGGACACATATGAACGATGCTATTGAGACGTGCGTGAGTGTTGCGTGTTATCTAACTTGTTCTGAAACATAATGGAGAATCTTGCAGATGATGCGCACTTTAAAGTGATATTCTATTTACGAGTGACGATTTCAAACGTCTAAATATTCAAAAAATTATAATATGTGTTGAAACTTAAACTTATAATGTGTTGTCCTACGAGTTGCATACATCTAGACGTCTCAAATAACCATTCTCGGGAAACAAATGTCCATAACAATTGAAAAAGCTAAAACATGACTAGATTTTTATCAAAGTCAAGTAATTTCATTAAATTGAAAGTTTAAAGCTGAAAGTAAACTATTATTGGCTTATAAAACCGTTTTCTAGCAGCAATGGAACAATTAAAAATTTAAAAAGTTGACAAATTAATTAACCAAACCGAGCAACTGTGTACAGTGGGCAGTTCGATAAGCTTGATTCGATAAAGTAACAATTCTACATGAAGTGCACTCTGCACCCCCACCAACACCGAATGCACATGCGATACACCAAGCTCGACACAATGTTACTGGCCAGCCCAGTCGGATGAAAGCAATTTAAATAAACAGTCAGCATTAGCTTTGCAGGGGCAAAGTTTTTGACTTCATTCTGCAGTCAAATGTAAATGAAGTGTGCAAACAACCCCCTCTCTCGTCCTCAATGTGTCTCTCTTACTTGCCCACTGCCATATGTTACAGCCACCGGGTGCTGGAAGTCAACCACAATTAGTCTGGCATGGAATGTTGTCTCCACACTCTCCATTGTTTCGGAATACAGCGCAATGCAAGCAAGGCAACAGCACGAATTAGCCACCAGGAGCGTCTACTCTCACTCCCATCACAACCATCCACACTACCGATGGCGTTAGTTTTAATCGCAACTTTAACAACCATTTTCCACCCGAAACACATATGGGATCGCCGCTTCGTTTGTTTTTTTTTTTTGCGTTCTGAATCGTTGCCCCGCTGTTAGGGACGATTTGGGCTAACGGTAGCTGTAGTGTGCAAAACCCAAAAAACTTACACTCCTGTCATGCACCAGCGCTGCTGCTGCACTTTTGGTCAAATTTTTCACCCTGCAATGGGGCAACTTTTCGCATTCGAAAGTTTGACTACACGCGGAGTAGACGTACGGACCGACAGCACCTGAACACTTTTTGTACACTGAGTCACAAAGATTTAACGGCCAGCTGTTCAGCTTTGTAGCAAACAGTGTACGGATACAGATGCCGTCTGTGATAAAGACTTTGGAAAACGAAGTAAGCGATCTTGTCTGTGGGCTAAGTTATCGAATAAATGACAGCACAATCGTAGAGCGATGTGTCATGTAAGACATATTGGAAAAACTAACTTGCAAAGACTTATTTAAATATTGCTATTAACATCTTCAATTAGATAAAGTTATTTAAATTAAATCCTCCTCATCCAAGCCTCTCTGCTGCCTTATGGTTTTAAGTTCACAGCGCCTAACAGTATGCAATCGATATTATTAGCATCACGCTTAATGCTTTCCGTCTGGCTAGAGGGCAGTTTCAGGACTTGCTTTTGGCCCTAACCGATCATCAACCTCGAAAGTTTTCTGCTCTCCTACCCCACAGCCTCTACCGAGTGGCAGACAGTTTAAAATATACAAAGCATAGCTCTAGGTGCTTGGCACCCAACTCAATCTGTAAGTCTCAAAAGAACCAGTGATGAAAATATAATGTGGCCCCATCTCTTTATTGGGTTGTCTGCAAGAGGCCTTTGAAGCAGAATAAGGATTACACTTTAATTTCATTATTTTTATTAATGAATCAAGTCTCAATGATTATAGAGACCGATAGTTTGATCTCTTTCTAAATTGTCCACTGTTATCTTGATCGGTTGTGGTTTCACCACGTTTTCTTTTATTAAAATCCTATTTCCAGTTAATCTTTCCCCTTCTCCCACAGACAGTTGAAAGCTTTCCTATCCAGAATCTTCCTTTACTCCATTTAGAACATATCCCACACTGCATTGCTTTCCTTGTGACTGAGATTTGTGCATTACTTTCCATTCTTTGGCCCATATTCATATCCCCTAAAAATAGTTCTCGCTCTCTTTAGTTCGCTCAAAGAACAAAGAACAAAGCAATCTTCTTTCGGGCTCTAGGAAACTGCAACGTCTCTGGGGCAGATAAATGGGTGGGAAGTGCGGGGTCGAATTTAAAACTACTCGCTAACTCTCGGGCAAACCCATTTCGCATGCCGTATTATTTACAGCCGTCCATGAATTATCGTTCCTGGTGCTAAGTCAACCGGCCCGGTTCAATGCCGCACGGGCCCAGCAGCTGAAGCGAAGCATCGCCGACCAGATAAGGGCACTGGATCAGGTGAGTAAGACTCGTCTGGCAGTCGGGGAATCTCCCAAGCGTATGTTTTCCTGCCGTACCGGGTTAAAGTTATTTCGAGCTGTATTTTACCTTAAAATGATAATATTTTTTAGAATAAATTCAAGCTTTAGCTTAAATGCAATATTTTTTCGAATTAAATTCTACAGTAAAATGGGTTTCTAGCAGCTTAAAATAATATAAATCTGTTACTCCTCGTGCTCTTAAACTGTGGCTTTTACCGCGCCTCAAGGTATGCAATCCAACCAACAGCGCATCTTCTACGGTTCCATTTGAAATATCCACAAACAGATTGACCATTTTATTGCCTTTTAAAGCACGTTTAACCCTTGAACTATTCTAATCATAGCATGAAATTAATTCTTGTTACAAAATAATTAATAATCGCCCCATCACAGTAACAGCATTTACTTACCAAACCCGTTTTCATCAAACAGCAAATTGAACGGCAAATGCTTATCACGAAATTTGATACTTTAACCACCAATGGTCCCGGTGGGGCAAAAATTCACTCGAATCGATATATTTATTGCATTTCGATCAAAAACATAACCCAATTTGAATGTGTGTGTGTCTATGTGTGAGTGTGTAGAAATTCAATATGCTGATTCGTGTTAAAAATATCTGCTGGCTTAATTGCACAGTTCCGGCTAAAAAAAATATCTCCACTCGCCTCTCTCTTCCCCTTCCCCCCTTTCTAATTCACCTTAATGGTCTCAACACACCACCAATTGCATCAGTACCGCAAAAATCAATTGCCCCTTTTTTACCCCGGAATCGTACCGAATTCCTAATTTGTAACCAAACACACAGACCCATCCCGCTTCACCTTCACCGAACGTCCGGTTTCCGGGCTTCGATTCGTTACGGATCGTTTAAATCATATACCTGCCCCAACCAGGTCCTAACCGAGTTGTAGCCTCGCGTGGTTCAAAAATGCAAAACTCGTGGCCACAATGTTTTCCTCGCACATTTGTCAACAAAGCGTACCCTCGGGGACGGGCGTTCGCTAACGTAATTTATTCCACCCGGCCCATCAGAAACGCGGTACGCTTGGGTTAACTGTTCACCACCACCGCCACAAATGAGCATGAGTAACTGTGGTAGAGCATTTTTGTTTTTGCTGATAATTCCTGAATGGGAATCCTTTTTTTTCCCCGGGTTATCCTGTGCCATGTCCCCCCGGGACACGGTTATTTTTGTCCCCGTTATCTCTATTTAGTTTGGGGTTCAATTTATCGCGGCCGGTCCACACCGCGATTTGGGGATGCGAGCTGGTGAGCACAATTTGTGTTGGTGGTAGGATGCATTTCACGATGTTTATAAAATATGCAAAAATTGATTATCCCACCGATGGGAGTTTTTGGGAGTGATGGTTTATTTTGTTTATTTACACCCTCCAAAATTCTGTACAGTTTTGCTGGAGTACATTTAATGCTGCTGTATGCATTCTAAGTCCGGTTTTTTTTCTCTTTCAACCACCTTTCAACCTGGCAGGAAATTGCACCAACGCCGGAGCCGGATAGCGTGTTTCTCACGCACGAACTGTTCCCCGAGCAGGAGGGTGCATGGGCGATTACACCGATCCTTGGCCACATCCGGACGGCTATCCTGAAGTCGACGCACCGGACCGCCCGCTGGTTGATCGTGTGCGAGGAGCAGAGCCACGTCAACGTGAGTCTATTAGCGCACCATTTGGCGAACGAGGATTACCGGGAGGTAGGTGAGGTGGTGGAGTGGAGTGGTTTGGGATATGGAGCTTCATTCGTTTCGGTTGGGACGGGGTGTAGAAAATACTTTCCCGCTGTACGCAAAGTGTCGGTAAGACAAAGGCGTATCATATTGTTTTATTAGTAAATAGCTCTAAAATTCAATAATTTCAGCTAATTCGTTTATAACAAATGTAAGACCTAAATATTCATAACTTTTTGAAACATGTTTTAGAAAGATCTGCTACAAATTCAAAACAAAGGAAAATATGCGATTTTCCTTGCATCAACAGACAAGCGCCTTAAAGTATGCAATCTCATGTTTTTGTTCGTTTTAAAGCCTGTAGATTTCAATAATTGTTTAAAGCTTAAAATAGGATTTGTATCAGTTGTAAACAAAGGTAAAAGTTCTAATATTTAAAAAAAAGAAGCTCGATTCAAACGGAAACAACTTTAATGTTGTACTTACTGGTAGTAAGATGTGGAAAAGTTCATGTTAGGCTTGAGGACTTCATCACTGAACTTTAAACCGCTTTTTTTTTTATTTATTAATTTAAATTTATTCAATAATTATGTTTAAAAATAGTTTAACGTATTTTTAAGATTTTTGTTAAACAAGAAAATTTGTCAATATTTAGGACCCAAAACATAAAAACACCTAGGAAATTATATCAACAACAGTAACATTAAAAAGAGTTAATTTAATGTCAATTATTACATAGCATAACTGATATCGGAGAGCGTATTCAAAAGTGATAAGCCTTCAAAATTACTAGCTCGAGGGATAGCTCGGCTATTGGTAAAAGGAGTATTTGAGCAAATAATTCTTGAAAACAGGTATCATCAACACAGAAAACTTTTGTGAAATTTTCACTCAAAAATCCCCGTAATTTACTCATACAAAACAAATTTCAAGTCTGTCGGATTCTCAGAATCAGATAAATGAGCTATCAAAATCGGTTTTGCTCTCCGAAGAATTTGAAAAGCTAAAAATGCACAAAGCATACATTTAGGCGCTCCTACTCAAAAAATGACTATGGTATCTATAAAAATAGCTTGTTGAAGCCGAAGTATTGAACTACATTTTATTCTATTAACTTTTCGCACAAAAACCTCACCACATTCAGTAACTGTATCCAAACACCCGCGTCACTACCCGCAAACAAAAAGGATGCTCGCCGCTGGAGAAGATCACGTCGGCGTTTCATCAACCAGCACGAGCCTGTTGGCACGTGTTGACACACATTATACTATTCTAACGTGTTCTTTTTTCTACCTCTCTCTTTTCTTCTGCTTCACCCTCCCGTCAGAAACTCTTCCTCGGCTACCCACTGTACGATCGGGAAGCGACCATAATTCATCATTTCGCATTCTTCAAAAACCCATCCAGCTTTCTCTACCCACTTCTGCGGGCCGGTATCGCACTCACCATCCCACTGGTCGATCACCTGGTGCAGCTGCTAGCGGACGGTGCGGTCCGGCCCGCACTGTCCGATTTCTTCATCGATGCGGCCCACGAGTTTGCGCTGGCCGTGTGGCAACATGGTCAGGGATTTCCGTTGCAGCCGCGTCGCTACTTTTGCGCCAAAGCGCTTCCGAACTGTGCGATCCACGGTGCCGAGCCGGGACCGACTGACCGTATGGAACGGGACGAACCGGACTGTGTGAGTATTCACCGAACTGTCTCAACGGCCTTCTTTCGGTGTGCACGTACATACCTAATTTAGCTTGAGCTTATTTAATGTCACAACGGAAAGGGATATCCGTACGGTACGTAGTTCTAATCTGGGCCCGGGTTGTGCTTTCCTCCTTTCGAGCGTGATATTTGTATAAACGAGGTTAATTTTTTGTAACTGGCCCATAAGCTTACACCGAAGTAGACAGCCGACAGGGGACAGATAATGGAACACCGGTAATCCGATAAAGCTTCTGGGCTGGAGTTGGTACTGAGACATGAATCGGGATGAATTCTTGGTGAACTTCCGTTTTCTCTTTTTTCTATTATAATCGTGCGTCTAGACGCAATTTATTAAAGTTGGAACAGTCGCTTAGCATCTGTTTCAGGGTGGCTTTAACTCGTTTTCTTTATCAAGAAACGGTATTTTTCCTAATAAAATATTTTACTGTACGCTGAAATAATGATGGACGTTTCATTAACGTAGACGTCCATCAAATGTCAGTAGCAGCTAAGAATTTATTAAGTACAAGATAATATCCAGCTACTGACTTCAAGGATCTCGTTTTTAAATCGTTTGAACGAATTCTCATGAATTATCTACCTTCAGGCGCACTTACACTCTATTCTCAAAGGAAAGCGCCTAAAGGTATGCATCACGTACACGTACTCACAATTTCAACATCTCATCGTTCCACTAGCCGGAAAGCACGACCGAAGTCGATCAGATCATGTTTGCGGTAAAAACATGCGGCAAATATCACAAGGATCGTGTACCGGCGCTGAAAAACACTTGGACCAAGTACGTGCAGCACCTGCGATACTTCAGCGATGTCGATGGTAAGTGAATCCCTTTTTCTTTCCGCAATCGCCTGCAACCGTTGGCAAATCGTTGAACAAAACCAACCTCCAACAGATCCATCGATACCGACCGTCGCCACGTCGGTGCCCAACTACAGTGCCGGCCACTGTGCCAAGACGTTGGAAATTTTACAGCTGATCGGGGATGAGCTTCGCTATAATGGGAGCCTTCAGGCGATCCGGTGGGTGATGCTGGTGGACGATGATACGATCCTCAGGTAAGCTTTACCGGCGGGCAGGCTTTGTAAATGTGATTTACATATGCAAATGTAATTACAAGCTAATTGGGGAAGCAGAGGTTTCGGGCCAGGCTTCCTTTACATGTTTGTAAGACGTCTCCAGATTGATTTACAAAGTTGAAGTGCTGATGATGAATGCAGATTGCGGTGGCCACAATTAGTGCACACCAATCACCCAGTGTCTTAACAATTACAAACCAACGGCAAACTACAGGTGAAGTAGTCCAGCCAAGCATTTGAATAGCAAACGTAAACCATCCCCAAAGCAAAGCAAGTCGCAAACAGGTGGAAATGGGAAAACTTTGACGCCACTTACGCTCTTCTACTATTCACCATGCAGTATCCACCGCGACTGTGTGCCCGCTACTCCAGGGGTCAATTTATGAAACCATAATTCCTGAAATAGCTCACACAAATCCTTCGGCCAGTCGAGGTTTCTGTAACACTGGTCCCACCGTTCAATCCTTTATCAAAATGCCTTTAAGGCATCAGTAAATTTACCCACAACCTCTTCTGGTGCTTACATCCCTCATCCTGCTACCCAGTTGGGCCCAAAAACGGGGAACCAATGCGGCACTCATGAAATATTCAACGCGCAATACTCAAACTGACACCTACCGCACACGTTGGCCGGCCCAACGGTTGCACGTTTCCGGCGATAATTTTGACCTATTGTGGGTCCGATAGGTTTTGGTTTTTGGAACGGTGGATAAAATTGACCATGCTACTAGCATGCTTTGGTGGGTGGGATCCCCATCCCCCTTCGCACAGCTGGTTCGGTGCGAGGATGCGGCAAGATGGCAGTTTTGATGTATGGAACCAGCAGCAGCGCAGCATTTCTGGACGTGCCGCTTCGGGCCGGGGCTTTGCTTTCCATACTGTTTGAGATAGCGCGACAGGGCCCCGGAAGGTAATGGCCAAGAAGCTCGTAAACGTGCAAGACTGGTGATAAGAAAGAGTGAAAAGTTGAGCAATGTTAATTTGAAGAAAAAAATAGAAAATGAGGGGAAAGGGATTTTACGAAAATTAAAACAGATAAAAAGCTTCGAAGTAACAACAGTTATTTATTGAATTCCATTTAAGTTATTTTAAATTAATTTAAAGTAATTCCAAATAAGTTTTGCTTTTCCTTTTTTGTTTTGTAATACTTATAATCTTTTTCTCAATTTTTATTAAAGATTTTAATAATTTTGCCTATATTTTTAAGCGATTTTTTATATGAAAACTAATGAGCAAGAAGGAGGGATTTTGCACACATAGCAAGAGACCAAGTGCTTTTGAATATTTGATACCACTTAATGCCGGTATTTGGCGCCTTAATCCCGAATTTGGCCGCTTTACACACAAACAAATTAGGCACCGCTGGTCGGTTTGGTACGCGAAATTTCCCGTGCGTAGCGAAACCTCCGTGCCAAAAACGTTACCGACACTGATGCGTACCATAAATCCTGTCTGTTCTCCTATGTTTTCACTCACCCCTGTGTGCATCTTTCCACTCATCTCGCCCGCAGCCCATCGTCGCTGGCGCGGTTTCTGAGCTGTTACGATCCGGGGCGAGATTTGTACCTTGGCGAACGGTACGGCTATCATCTGATGGGTCCCGACGGCGGTGGCTACAATTACGTGACCGGAGGCGGCGGCATAGTGCTGAGTGTGGCCATCCTGGACGCATTGCAGCAAACGTGCGAATGCCCATCGGCATCCTCACCGGACGATATGATACTGGCGGCCTGCCTGCAGCGGCTCGGCATCCGTCCGATCCACTCGCCCCTGTTTCATCAGGCCCGCCCGTCCGATTACGCACCGGAACTGCTTGACCGGCAGGGTACGGTATCCTTTCACAAGCACTGGCAGATCGATCCGCAGCAGGTGTACAACAGGTGGTTCCGCCAGCAGGACGAACGCTATGCCCAGCGACGGCAGACACGTTCGGAGTGCCGCTATCCCACACCGGTCGCGTCCAGCGAGCCCGTCTGCAAACACTCGACCCGCGTCCACAGCAGACCGGAGTCCGTGCCTAACCTGTGCCGGCAGGTCAAAGATCATCATCTCGATGCGTACCTGCGGCCGACGCGTCCCAACGTTAGCGTTCGCAACGAGAACAACAGCGTACGTGAGCACCCGATTGGACCGAGGACGACAAACGAGGACGAAAATAAACGGCCACCACAACAAACCAACCATAATGACCGTCATCAACATCCGGAACGAGTGTTACGGTTCGGTACGAAAGCGACCAATCGTAATGCGGTCGCCCCACAGATGGACACGCACAGCCCAACCGGTGGGGGGACGGCGGTCCACAGTGTCGGGCCACCGCCACAGCAAAAACATATCGCTCGCCAACATTTGTGCGAAAGTAATGAGCTTCAATCAAACGGCAACCTTTTGCTGAGACGGCAAAACCTCCAAGAGTCGACAAACATAATCAAACACACCGATCTGTAGAGCTCGGTAGAGGCTGCCGGGATTCGGAGTCGAGTCGGTCGGTGGGGAACCCATTTGGAGAAGGAATTAAATGTGGAAAAGGTCTCTTCACGTCGGTCGGATGGAATCTCGGTCGGAGTACCGGACCGTGTGACCGTGTCACGTACGACCGCGTGCGCATGTAGATTTGTAATGAAATGCTAGTTCCAGTCTTTCAAAAACGACGGCCCTCTTCATCGCTCGATCTCGGGGCCCGTAATGTGCTTTACAAATAAAAAATGGAAATTTTAGCAAGAAAAAAAAAAAGCGGTATGCATACACCTGGGTGTGTAAGGCTACTTACTGTAGGATACCACATCAAAGTGGACGTGACTTGCTTATACGTTGGAAATAAAGATTATCATGGGGCCGTACCACATGCGGCGGTTAAGTACTGTAACGAGGAATGGTTGAAAGTGCGTGCGTTTCTTTTTAAGCTTTGAATTTCATGGGACATCCTAAAAGACATAAAATTTACTCAAATTTACTTGTTTTCTTTTTCGTTACTTGTGGAACAAATTCTGAAGGTAATGGTAATCCAAGGGGCATGCTCATAGGTAGTCCAAGTAACCTATTTCAAGGGGCCTGCACCAAGGGACATAGTCCAAAGGGGTCTAATCCAAGGAGCCTAATCCTAGAGTTCTGCTTCAAAGCGTCTAGTCCACAGTTCTAGACCGAAGGGGCCTAGTCCAAGGGGCCTAGTCCAAGGGGCCTAGTCCAAGGTGCCTAGTCCAAGAGGCCTAATCCAAGGGACCTAGTCTAACAAGCCTAGCCCAAGAAGCCTAGTCCAAGGAGCCTATTCCAAGGAGCCTAGTCCAAGGAGCCTAGTCCAAGGAGCCTAGTCCAAGGAGCCTAGTCCAAGGAGCCTAGTCCAAGGGGACTATTCCAATAGGCCTAGTCCAAGAGGCCTAGTCCAAGGGAGTTAGTCCAAGAAGTTTAGTTCCAGGGGTCTAGTCGGAGGGTCTTACTCTAAGGGGCATAGTTCAAGGTGCCTAGTCCAAGGAGCCTAGTCCAAGGGGCCTATTCCAAGGAGCCTAATCCTAGAGTTCTGCTTCAAAGAGTCTAGTCCACAGTCCTAGACCGAAGGGGCCTAGTTCAAGGGGCCTAGTCCAAGGGGCCTAGTATATCAAGTCTAGTCCAAGGAGCCTATTCCAATAGGCCTAGTCCAAGAGGCCTAGTTCAAGGGAAATAGTCCAAGAAGTTTAGTTCAAAGGGTCGGAGTCGGAGGGACTTACTCTAAGGGACATAGTTCAAGGAGCCTAGTCAAAGGAGCCTAGTCCAAGGAGCCTAGTCCAAGGGGCCTTTTCCAATAGGCCTAGTCTAAGAGGCCTAGTTCAAGGGGCCTAGTCTAACAAGCCTAGTCCAAGGAGCCTAGTCCAACGGGCATATTCCAATAGGCCTAGTCCAAGAGGCTTAGTTCAAGGGATTTAATCCAAGAAGTTTAGTTCCAGGGGTCGGAGTCGGAGGGACTTACTCTAAGGGATATAGTTCAAGGAGCCTAGTCCAAGGAGCCTAGTCCAAGAGGCCTAGTCTAAGGAGCCTATTCCAAGGAGCCTAGTCAAAATAGCCTAGTCCAAGGAGTCTAGTCCAAGGGGCCTATTCCAATAGGCCTAGTCTAAGAGGCCTAGTTCAAGGGGCCTAGTCTAACAAGCCTAATCCAAGGAGCCTAGTCCAACGGGCATATTCCAATAGGCCTAGTCCAAGAGGCCTAGTTCAAGGGAAATAGTCCAAGAAGTTTAGTTCCAGGGGTCTAGTCGGAGGGTCTTACTCTAAGGGGCATAGTTCAAGGTGCCTAGTCCAAGGAGCCTAGTCCAAGGGGCCTATTCCAAGGAGCCTAATCCTAGAGTTCTGCTTCAAAGAGTCTAGTCCACAGTCCTAGACCGAAGGGGCCTAGTTCAAGGGGCCTAGTCCAAGGAGCCTAGTATATCAAGTCTAGTCCAAGGAGCCTATTCCAAGGAGCCTATTCCAATAGGCCTAGTCCAAGAGGCCTAGTTCAAGGGAAATAGTCCAAGAAGTTTAGTTCAAAGGGTCGGAGTCGGAGGGACTTACTCTAAGGGACATAGTTCAAGGAGCCTAGTCAAAGGAGCCTAGTCCAAGGAGCCTAGTCCAAGGGGCCTTTTCCAATAGGCCTAGTCTAAGAGGCCTAGTTCAAGGGGCCTAGTCTAACAAGCCTAGTCCAAGGAGCCTAGTCCAACGGGCATATTCCAATAGGCCTAGTCCAAGAGGCTTAGTTCAAGGGATTTAATCCAAGAAGTTTAGTTCCAGGGGTCGGAGTCGGAGGGACTTACTCTAAGGGATATAGTTCAAGGAGCCTAGTCCAAGGAGCCTAGTCCAAGAGGCCTAGTCTAAGGAGCCTATTCCAAGGAGCCTAGTCAAAATAGCCTAATCCAAGGAGCCTAGTCCAACGGGCATATTCCAATAGGCCTAGTCCAAGAGGCCTAGTTCAAGGGAAATAGTCCAAGAAGTTTAGTTCAAGGGGTCTAGTCGGAGGGGCTTACTCTAAGGGGCATAGTTCAAGGAGCATAGTTCAAGGGGCCTATTTCTTATCCGGTGTCTAGTACAAGGGGCCTAGAGCCTTCTTCAAAGGGCATAAACCAAAGGACCTGCTCCAAGAGCCTTAGTCTAAGGGGCCTGCTCCAACGAGCCTAGTTCAAGTGGTCTACTCTAAGCTGCAGTCCAAGGGGTCTAATCCAAGTGTTCTACTACAAAGTCTAACCAACGTGGCCTAGTAGTCCAAAGGGCCTAGGCCTAAAGTCCATATGAAAACACAAAATCAGTCGCTTTAATAGACACTTTCCTTTTTCTTTTATTAATAATACAGTATTGTTTAAACAATGTTACCACGAAACAAATACAATGTTGTGTGTGTGTGTGTGTTTTGATTAAATTTTGTCCTAATTCACTTATCGCTCCTTCACTTACTAAATTTGCTTACAACCGAAAAAAATGAATACCTTCCGTTTAATTCCTTCCGTCCCTGCCTTCTTCCTGCCTTCTTTCGTGTTTTGTTTTTTTGTTCGCACAATACTACTTCCCCTTCCTGAATGTGGTGCTACTCCTTCTCTCGCGGACCTCATCCAGGGTGGATTGCAATTGCTTAAAGCAAAGTCGCCCGCAGAAAACGCTTTCCCGCAGTGGTGCTCTAGTTGAGAACACGTTCCGTTCGACAATCTTCCAGCTGCTTCATCAGTTCCGCCTGCAGCGCAAGCAGCTCGCGCGTACGCTGATAGATTGGATCCTGCTGCCGCATGCTCGGATTCCACCGGCAGTACAGTCCCTTCCAGAGGCGAATGTGACGCATGCTAACGACGGGTCGCAGCACGGTTTGCACTGGCATCGAGCTGAGATAGTTGCTTAGCCCACCGTACAGTGGATTGCGATACTCTTCGTGCGACGAGTTGATGAACGACCACAGCGAGACGGTGCGATTTTTGAGATCTGGAAATGGAGCATGGCATTATGTTAGGCACAGGGGCACAATTTGTTTTAGTACACTCTCATACACATACCGTTCGATACACGCTCTCGTTCGGTGTTGTACAGGAAGGTTCCAAATCGACACGAGTACAGATGATCGAGGATCGTGATTAGGAAGTACTCGTTGAATTCTAGCGCGTGGGGGAACTGTTTCGATATCTGCCACACGCAGTCGATAAACTGCAGAAACACTGGCGATCGATCCGCATCCGAATGGTGATTGTCACCGTGGCCGATACGCTGTTGTGCAGGAGGGATAGGATAATGAAAACGGTTTGTCGAATGAGGCCAATTGGACCCCACTGAGGGGATTTTGGAGTCGTATTTTGGATGACGTTATATGTGGACTGTTCGGTAAACCAGGCCATTACAAACATTCCCCAAAACATCCCTGACTCACCTGTTCGAACTTGTGTCCAAAGCTAAGCCATTCCTTCTCGATCAGCACCTGGAACCCTTTCAGCGTACGATAGTACGGATCGAGCAGCAGCATCGACAGCGCCGTCAGCTGCGACGTACGGTCCCAACCGTCCGAACAGTGCACCACCACCGACATTCGCATATTTTCGATCTATATTAAGCGCATTAGAAGATAGAGGAAGGAATGGTCAGGAACATGATTCATAAAACTCCCATCCATCATGCGCTCGCTCCACGGTCGCAAATTCATGCTACTTCACCCCATCGCTCTTACCCGATCGACAATCCGCACGGCACCGCCCAGAATGCACTTGATGTGCTTGAGCCACAGCGTACTCTCCACCGCCGACAGCCACTTGTGGTCATCGTTGGCCGGGAAGCAAATTTCCTTCAGCTTTCGCAAACTTTCCCGCATCACGTGTATGTTGTGAATGTCCAGAAACGTTAGCTCCACGTTCTTGTACGCATCTTCCGACTCGTACCCGCCACCTTTCGCTTTGTTCGCGATCGCATTCGCGCTCGGTCGCGCATCAATGATCGACAGCTTGTCCGATTGCGCGTTCGCTTCCATGATGAGATTGATGTAGGTTTCGTCCGCTTCGCTACGCTTCCCCCCGACCCCAACCAGTGGCTGGGAGCAGCGCGTTATGGTCGCGAGCGATTTGGGATGGATCCAGCACAGTACGGGCAGTCGATTGCGCGATCGAAATGCAGCGACCTGCTTCAGCAGATCGTCCTTCGCGGTCTTCGGTACGGCCCAAACGGACGGGTAGCTGTCACATATCTCGTACCCTTCGTTAAGCCGCGTTATGCGCCACGTATCGTTGTTTGCACTGTTCACACCCATCCGGCGCAGTTCGGCCACCGGTTCGTACACGGTCCATCCATCTTCCGCGAACTTTTCGCGATAGTTAAACGCAAACAGTTGGCCATCGTTGGCGCGCGGGAACGCGTACAGCTGGAGCTTCTCGAACACGGTACGCCGGGAATGGTTTTCCTGCTTGTGGGCGAACCGGAGGTTGCGCATATCCTTGCAGAATATGTCGATTCCGTACGAGTTTTCACCCCGCGAGCTTGCTCCGCCAACCTTCTCGATACGGCTAACCGCACCGAGCGGACAGTCGACGACGATGACCGGATCCTTGTCGGTTGCGGGTTGCGATCGGAAGTGCAAGCGGTAGTTGGTGATTGTGAGGGTGCCGATAGCGGGCCCACTGTATGGACAAATGTACGACACATCACTCTTCCGGTCCTGCATGTTCTCGCCGGAAAGATATGTGAAGCCATTCTCGTTTGCCACCTGTAAAAAAAAGATTAACATTTAATTAGCTCAAACAGCGCAACAGCTTTAAATGCGATCGGGATTAAGCTTACAATCGTGTCCATTCCGTGCTTGGAGTTGAGCGAACTGGACTTGGAATCGGAATCGAGCGAATTGGAACTACGGTGAAAATCCGTCCCGTGGTGATCCATCTTCGAGGTGCGCCTTTAAAGGTGTGTGCGTGCCTCCGTCCGCTAGCGAGGCGTAGTTCAATCGTTTATTTGGTTTGTTTACCAACTACACCCTATCATCGAAGTAGGCCAAAAACCAGACAGTTCTACTGTTTTATGTTTTTTTTCCCTCGCCCGGTTTAGCTTTTTTTTTTGCTGGGAGGGTTTAGTCACACCCACTGTCCACTATCTTCCGAACCTGAACCTGAAGACGACCCTACGCGTCACACTAATTGGATTTGAATGGAACCACGGAAATGTGTGTGCGCTGTGCAAAGAGGGAGGAAGTTACTTGCTTATCGCACTGGTTTTCCCCCACACAAGACCGCTGCTCCGATCCGATCCTGCCCTAGCCATCGGTAAAAATTTCTCGCTTGGAATGTCGGGCGTTTTTTTTTCGTGCGTGTGAGTGAACTGGAGTGAGTGCGATATCTGTTCACGGCTGCCGCACCGCTTTGTGTTGGTCAATCAGCAGCACCGTCAATACGCAACCGATTCCACCTCACTCAATTGCGTCCGTCGCCTTGGTGATGAGAAACGCACTGACGTCAGCCTCCCGTACGATACGAATCGGAATTGCGATACGAGCGGTACAGATGTCCGTCGGTTTTGGGACGGTGAAACCGGGGAACAGCTGGCAGTGCAGTAACAGGGTAATATGGTTAAGACGGATTAGCGATAAACACACAAACAGCTGGATGCAATCGGCTAGGAATGGGTGCGTTTTGTGGTGGAATTCAGGATGCCGCTACCTTCACTAAACATTTAACGACAGTCCGTTTTCCGGCGGTACAACTAACGAACTAAGGCATTTACTAAAGCTAACAAAATACTTTTTATCGGAACATTTACTGTATCACTTCCAGCTATTTCACTAGCACTCCCCCAATGCCTTTGTTGTTGTCTGGTTGGTATGTGTCAAGCTGAACACGGTAAACATGAAGCGTTTTTCAACGTTTTGACAACCGAAACACTTCGTGTTTTTTTTCACCGGGCCACCATTGACAGTTGTTTGTTTTGCTTTTGTTGGTGCACAAGTTACAGCATAGCGGTGAGATACAAATTTTATTGCACCTTTTGCTAATTAATTTAGTACTATTTCACGGTGGCTCAGTAACTTCTTCAATTCACAATATTCGCTCTTTCAATAGGTCCGCTGCGAGGCAATCTTTCGTCAATAAACACACTACTACACCGTGCAAACACGATGGCTGCCTGGAGAACTGCCGGACTTAAGTGAGTAGTGCATTCAATCCCAGTTTGTACTATACCTAACGAATAAACTATCTTTCGGTCGTTTCCTTAAGCTACATCAACTATTCCAACATTGCCGCACGTTTGCTGCGTAAGGCACTGAAGCCGGAACTGAGAGTGCAAGCCGCTCGCCGAGATGATTCGCACATCAAATTCACCAAATGGCAGGGTGGCAAGCCGGAAAGTAAGTAAACATTTATTCGTACGGTATTCCCATGCGGGGGATGTGATCCCCGTAGATAAGCAGCTGGGTAATCATAATTGAAACGACGGCAAACACTAGAAAAATCCCCGTTTTTCAACGTCCAAGTGCACCAATATTGCGTCACACATCCGAGTGAAGGACTCGTGCCCCGTCCATGTTACAGTGCTTCTCAAACCAACACATCTTTATGCCGCATTAAGTTTCCCATTATTTCTTCATTTTTACAATCTTTTGTTATTATTTTTACAGACGAAAAATAAGTTATCTGCCCAGTTCTAGCTTTAGTTATTCTTCGTAAGTTATCTCGCATACAAGCCTCGAATGATTTTTCCGTATGTCTTCTGAGTGACAAATTAACACAACTCGTTTGGTTTTACTCGATTCTAACTTTATCTTAACATGTGTCCTCGATTTGGTTTTCTGCCATTACTAAACTTTGAATGCGTTTGCAGAGTGATATTTTTAAAATTTTGCTTTCACTACTTACTCTATAATACAACGATAAAAATCCATTTCTCTTTTTCAGAGGTGATAACTGAATAAACTGAAGGAAGCACCATAAATGAGTAAATACATGCTGGAAAGAAGTCATATAAAACTGGTAGTATAAAAATAAATTATGTGAATTCTGGCACCACCCTGCTGAACCACAGTCAAATCAATGTTCGTTTCAAATGCGAAGAAAGAAAATATTTCTTAAACAATCGCTGATAGGAACTGAAGGAAAAGATTGTTATGCTTTTTCCTGCGTTATTTAAGTTATTTTAGGATTAACTACTTAGAACATTCGTTAAGAATCTTAATGGATATTTTCGATTACAGTTCTGGACAGAGCGGCCGGAAAGCATTACGTTTCAAAGCCTGTTATGTACGAAGCGTTGAACTACGGTTCGGTTCGCACGGTTTCTATTGAAAAGCAAAGAGCTTGAAATAAACAAATTATGAGTTTTAACAAAAACATAAATTTTCAGAGATTAAAACTGATGGCACCTAACCACAAAACGCTTGGAAAGCACTGTAGAAACACTTCAAGATCACACCCCATTTATACGCACCTTCGGTACTGCCTGTCAAGTGCTGATAAAAGAATAACATTGTGATGATCACTGCTGGTGTACGATGATGATGATTGCTTACTAATCATCTATGAAAGTGCGACTCTGTACGAAACTTAAATGTGCGTCCCCGTTTGTGCTGCTGCTGCTGCAATCCCTCCCGACATAGCATCAGACCTTTGTGGACCCATACCGGTACCCGGAACAGCGCAGCAACGCTCCGTCGCTCCGTTGAGTGTGTGGTGTTGGCAAACGGAGAAATAAACAAAGCTCGTTTTTGCACCACCGAGGCTAAGATTGATCCATGATGAACTCGTTCCTACGTGGATCGATGAACTATGTCTGGTGTACGACCAGCGTACTGGGCAAGGGTTCGACGGGGGCCGTCTTCCAAGGGGTCAACAAACACAACGGTGAACCGGTGGCGGTGAAAACCTTCAACCAGGTTTCCCACATGCGCCCGCAGGATGTGCAGATGCGAGAGTTTGAAGTGCTGCGGAAGGTGAATCACAACAACATTGTGAAGCTGCTCGACATCGAGGATGACCAGGAGGGACGGGGCAAGGTGATCGTGATGGAGCTCTGCACCGGGGGCAGTTTGTTTAACATACTGGACGATCCGGAAAATACGTACGGTTTGCCACAGAAGGAGTTTCTGCTGGTGCTGGAGCATCTGTCCGCCGGGATGAAACATTTGCGCGATAACAATCTGGTGCACAGGGATTTAAAGCCGGGCAACATAATGAAGTACATCTCCGAGGATGGCCAAACGGTGTACAAGCTGACGGATTTCGGTGCTGCCCGGGAGCTGGGCGAGAATCAACAGTTTGCCTCGCTGTACGGCACGGAAGAGTATCTTCATCCGGATATGTACGAACGTGCCGTGCTGCGGAAGTCGATCAACCGTAGCTTCACGGCCAACGTGGATCTGTGGTCGATCGGTGTTACGCTGTATCACGTCGCGACGGGCAACCTACCGTTCCGGCCGTACGGTGGACGCAAAAACAAGGAAACGATGTACCACATCACGACCAAGAAGGCGCCGGGCGTTATTTCCGGCACGCAGACGAGCGAGAACGGGCCGATCGAATGGTCCAAAACGCTACCGGCGCACTGTCAGCTGAAGGAGGGACTGAAGCAACTCGTCACCCCGCTGATGGCGGGGCTGCTCGAGGAAAGCCAGGGCCGTATGTGGTCGTTTGACAAGTTTTTCCTCGAGGTGCAAAACATTCTGAACAAAACGGTGCTGCACATATTCTACGTTAATCGGGCGCACTCGATCGAGGTGTACCTGGAACCGGAACAGACGCTCGTCCATCTGCGGGAACACATACTGGCGCAGACCGACGTTCCCCAGGCATCGCAGCTGTTGCTGCTGGACAACGAGCTGTTTGCGACGAAGGTGGATGCCAACACTAGCGGTAGGTGCAAGAGCTCTTGGGTTGCCTTCGTAGCACGCAATATACGCCTTTCTAATGCTCTGTTTTGTTCCTGCTGCAGCACGCGGATATCCACCGACGGAAGCGAACAATCCGGTGATGCTGTTCAACATCGAGAACTATAACGTGATTCTACCGACTGAGTGGGATCTGCCCAAATTCCCTACATTCCCGAACGGCATTTCGGTGGAGAACGATGCGAGCCTGGCGAAGGTGGCCTGCAGCGTGGGGCACGAGTGTAAACGGCGCGTGGAAAGCATGTCCCTGCTCGACACGCTGATGAACAAATCGGTGCACCAGTTTTCCGGCTTTTTGGCCGGTTTTCTAGTAAAGTTACTTAAGTAAGGCGGACGTGGCGAGCGATGAAGGCGAGCTTCCGAGGATTGACTCCCCTCCCTCTTTTGTTCCCTTCCAGACGTACCCGCCACTTGGAGGATGTAGAAGGACTGATCTCGGAGCTAGCCAAAATGTTTGAAGTTGCGGCATCCAATGTAAGGTGCTGGTGTGCCATCGCCTTCGGCACTATTCTGGCTAATTTGGTTCTGTTTCTGTTCCCCTTTTCGCAGCACGAAACATACCAAAAATTCGGCACAACCATACTCGCAAGCTACGATAAGCAAAAAGCCGACTTTCAGCGCGTGTCCGAACCGATCCAGCAGCTGTACGGGCGCTTCGTGAAGGAAGAATCGCTCGTGCGCGAATGGAACTCGGGCTACCGGGCGCTGCGCACACCGAACAAGAACCGGGACAGCGAGAAAGCCAAATCGCACGTCGACCGGCTGCGCGATTCCTGGCAGCACATGTTGCGCGACCGTGCCACCCGCTCGCTCACCTACAACGACGAACAGTTCCACGTGCTGGAGAAGGTAAAGATTGCCGAAACGGGCAAACGGCTGAAAACGCTGCTGAACGATGGCGTCCGGCAGGCGGTTGAACAGGAAGCGGAATGTTTGGCCGACTGGTACAAGAAGGCGCAAACGATCTTCCTGCAGACACAGTTCCTCATGAAGGATGTCGGTGCGTACGTGGACGCACTGTACGATTTGCGCGAACAGTTGAAGCAGCATCGGGAAGACCTGAAGGAGGAGATCAGCACGGACGGTGAGGTGTCGAAAACGATCGCGCACAAATCGATACCACCGAGCACGACATCCACCGCGACCGCAACGATCCCGATCGTGGGTGAGATGGATGGAAGCGAGAAGGGACTGACGGCGCGACAGAATCAGCTGAAAAAGATGTGCATCGTGGTAAGGAAGCGCGATATTCGGTACCGCAGACCGCAGAAGCAATCAGTTAATGCTGAACCCCTTTTTTCCCCCACCAGAACTTGTACAACCAAATCAAAGAGGTAAAGAAGATGCTTCACCAAAACTGGGATCTTCTGGCGGCAACGGAAGGATTGCTTCCGGATACGGGCGATCGGACGGCAACGTAGGTAGATACGGCCCCGCAGCTACCTATACCCGTTCCTGGAGTTTAAGTGTTGCGGATAGAGCTTAAGAACGTATGTCGATGAGCTGCTCTGTAGAGAATGAACTCGTTTTTCTTATTGTATAGGAGGGCTACAGTATTTTCTGCAAGTTGTGTACTATATAACGATGATGGCTCTAAAGTGTGCCTGTACTGGATGAAATAATATATGAATATTTTTTTTTTGCTATATTTTATATCATAAATTTGCTGTTGTTTTCTGTTGAGAAATGTTTGTTGTCTCTGTGGCTTGCTGGGGGGCTTGGTAAAGCTATGGTGCAAATAGATGCAGCCAGTGTCAGAGGAAAACTGAGAGTTGAAGACACCTTAGCATTGAAGGTGCGATGCATGGTTGGGAATGGGTCAAAGTAGCCATGAAAACCCTGGCAACAGCGAAAAACAGTTATCGTTTCACTTCTCGAGGACTTGGACTGCTCAAACTTGGATGACTTCGACGCGGTTGACGGATCTTTCGGAACAGGTCGCAATTCGATGTTGAGGTTGGTGTTGAGTTGGGTGAATCGCAAAGACCCAGGATAATCTGATGATAGATCAGAATGTTGTTGGCTTTGGATGGATATGTCAATGGTTTGGATATCCTGAAGGTGACTGGAAAGCAGACTATCGAGGACTACAGAGTGGACAGAGCGTGTGTCCAACAAATTATCTAGGATCGGTCCTAAAAAGATTCTTCAATCTCTGGGTCTAACTCTTAAATCAGTATTTAGAATCATTCGGGACTCTGGGTAAAAAGGTCCCTAAGGGTGACCTAAGGCGAGATTTATTGCTCACAGAAAACCCACCTCTGGTGATACGGATGGTAAGCCAATGTCACACCTTTCCAATCATCAGAAGATCAAGCCAAGGCCGGAAAACCTCAATTATGGGCCTGAGAGGCTTCCGAATGATGAATGACCTTGAGACAATTAAAAATGTGAAGTACACAACAAGTAATATCGCACTTGAACGCTCAGACAACGTCGATGAGTTTTTGCTAAGGGCAAAAACTAAATCCCTGGACAAGTTTTTTTTTGTTTTGCGATAATCTCACTACTTCCTGCAACACTTACTGATTGTCTCGCTTCCCCCCCAACTTTAGGCTTGGGCACGCGGACTCTCTTGCTCAAATCCAAACTACCAGCCCCGGTACAACAGCTGGGAAAAACGTTTAAGATATCGATTTTTCACACCTCCCACAGCTTCATGGAGTTTTCCACACACACACGCATGTGGGTTTGGTTTTTCCACTTGATAGTAATCTCCGTATGGTAACAACGACGTTTCTCGGCCAGTGTGATATACTTTGTAGCAAGAAGAAGTGCTTATCTTTTTCGGAAAATTGCGTCACGTGTTTCTTGTAAACATTTAAAGTACTTAAAATAATAACATCCATGTGTCATGTGTAAACAGTACACGGCCTACTAAACGGTCCACAACGAGAAGGAAAATTCTAACAAACCATGAAACGTTTCCCAGCCTACTAATCTTAAGCCTTAAATAAAAGCAAACCTATTAGAGAAACAACATTCTCCCAGTACACACATGATGACACATTTCGTGCGTGTTTTCGTTATCATTTTCGCTATCTTGGCAAGGTTAAAAAGGCTCGTAGCATTCCACCCACCCACGAGAAATCCTCTGTTCTCGCCAGGACAGATCGCAAAGAAAAAAAAACAATCCCACCCATCCCATCATCATCATCAGTCATCATGACGTGGTATGGGACTTCTTCTCTGAGCCCGGCGCGCCAGACAGATATCTTTAGCGAGCTTCTTTTTTTTTTGTTGTTGTCTTGTTTTCGTCCCGCCGCCTTGCATGCAAAAACAAAAAATGATTTTTGTTTTCGGAGAAAATGGGAAAACCGAAACCCAGCGAACCAGACGAGGGCTATATAGGAAAATTGGTGGTAAGGTCACGGTTTTTGGGGACGACATGCGGAGCCGACCGTTTGCGGCCGATGAAAAGAGCGACGCCCTAGAGCAAGAGAACGAAGCCGGTTAGAAGGGAATCTCCATGATGCCGAGGGTGGTGACGGGGGAAAAAACCGGGGAAGGTTTTTCTTGCGAGAAAAGCGATTTACGCGAGAAACAAAAAGCGGAGAGAGCGAAAACCGGGTATCACTTTCTCCTTCTGCTGAGAAAATTTCTGTAAGGAACGGTCTTTTCGCGGTATCCTCGCGTTGCGTAGTGGTGGTGGTGGTATAACAGATTTTTTCTTAATACGGAAAACAATGAAAATGAGTGCGAAAAAAAGAAAGATATTCCCTTATAAATATCATTTTCTTTTTTGTTGCTTTTGCTTCCTGTGTAACGGTTAGCTGCACGTGGCCGAAAGATTTAAATTGCGCAAGCGTTACACCAGGACGGGTAGGCATGTACTAGCGCGAACAGGCGAACAACATGAACAGGTAGCAAGGTGGTTTGTTTATTTATTTATTTTTTGCTCTACATAGAAAAAGATAGCAACATAAAGGGAAAAATTGAAAAGAGAGACAACAAAACGCACATGGTTATGAAGGTTTTTTTCTTCGTTTCCTTTACCAAAATTAAAAGGACACAATTGCAACACTGAAGCCGGTTTGAGCCTTTTACTTGCGCTCCCTCTGCACGTGTGAGTGAGAAGTATAACGATGGGTGTTTGTTTCACGCAGTCGTCCTTCGTCCGTTTAATGTTAGGAAGCGGAATCACAGCGAACAATATCACAGTTCCGGATGCAGTACTGCTGCTAAAATTAAGAGAATCCTTATTATTCGTTAGCAAGTATGTTTACCGACATTTGTTCGAACTGAAGGTCGTAGAGATAATAGAGCGATCGATCTGTCGATCGTACGCACGACGCTACCGAAATGTATAGGATCGGAGAGAGAATCCACGGCGGCAGCTCTCTTCGAACGCACTTATCGTTTTTAGAAACGCATTCTAAAGCAGGGGTCGTCGGGAAGCTTTGGGCGCTCGGGTTTTCAAATGTTACAAAATTCGATTACCAATGGGAGATAGAGATGCAGTTTTGCAGAACGATTTTGCATGGATGTAGAGTTTTTTTTTACATCACTCATCGTTTTTCCACTTCTGTATATGTGTGCTTGAGAGAAAGAGAAAATTAGATAGGTATGTTGCTGTAGTGTGCGTGTACCTCGTCGCACTTCTTCCTTCCCTTCACTTACACACACACACACGCCAATACACTTCAGTAACCACGCTGGTTTGGAAGTGTGAGGAACTGAAAAACGATCTCCCCCCACCCTACGTGTGTGTGTGTTTGTGTGTGTTTGCATGATGTGGGGCTGCTCGGAAACGTCGGCTGTGAAAGCAAAGACGCAACCGGCATATTAAAAATTCAACACAACAAACGCGATAACCTTCACCGTCGGAGGGCTTTCCCCAGCCCGGTCGCCGTGTGTTCCGGCCGGTAAATTAATGAGCATTACGAGCCTGTCTGTCATTTCTTGTGGCTGCTGAATTTGATATTCCTGTTTTTTTTGTTGGTCTGGTCTGCTTACCACTACCACCACCGCCACCACTAGTCAGTGCGCAAGCGGCCGACATTTTGTCGAAGCAAGCTCCCCGCGAAAAATTCAATACCGTTCTTGTTCTCTCTCTTTCTGGCTAGAAGGAACATGCGTTGTGGAAAAGGGAGGGGGTTTGGAAGGGAGCACTTCACGCACACACGCATTGTGGAGCTTATCCGAAATCAGTTATCCATACGCACACCCAAAGAGACGAGGAAGTGGAGCGACGGATGGAAGGAGGTGGAAAAGGGGCAATTGGAAAAATCATCGTTGGGTTGGATTTTAAAAGCCAATTTTTCTACCGGATTATGCCCTTCGTAAAGTCGTTTGTTTATATTCACTGCACAGAAAGTGACATAATGTCAACAAACGGCGTAGACAGTACGCAGCCACAGAGAACGGGCTGTAACGCCATTTGGTCGCACGTACGCAGCCAGCGCACGTCGTTCTCACAGAAACACTCTGGCGAGTGAGCGAGAGAGAGAGACGGTACGAAGAACGCGCGTTCATGCATGAAAAACTTTTTTCCCTTTGCACAACGCTGCCAATGTGTGTGTGAACGACTGCTCCCTTCTTCTTTCTCTCCCTCGCTTTCTTTTCCCGAATCACACACTGTTCAGTTGTTTTGTTGTTATACCGCGTCATTCCGCTCTCCCTCTCGCGCGTGGCGGGCAAAGCAACTGCGGAGCTCTTCGCACCATCTTCTCTCCCGCTCTACGCGGGGGGCGCTGCTACTGCTTTTTTTCGTTTCGCGTGCCCCGTTGGCGCTGACGGAACACACTCGGGATGGTGTGTCGGTGTGTGCTGATGTCGATAAAAGTTTTCATTCCACGGAGAGACATAATACTGCCCCCTGGTAAGCCCCCGTCGCAGACGAACAGTGTTTAACAGTGAAGCGGGTTGCGAAGAGCTTCAGCAGCAGCGCAGCAGCAGCTCCGGCTCCGGCAGCACCAGCAGCAGCATCACCAGCAAGTAAGCAGGCAGCAGCAAGCGGTGCAATTGAAATGTGAGTGTTTTGGTCTGTTTTACATCGTTTTTTTTTCCTGCTTTGCTTTCTTTCACTCACTCACTTGTCTATCAGTTGTTCCTTTGGTGGGCTCTCTAGCGGCACGATTGGCTAGGTCCACCGTTTTATACATATTGCGATACCCTCTGTGGGTGGAAGAAGCCTCCCTGTGTGTCCCTTTTCCGTAGTGTGCTTGGTGCTTTTTCCTGAATTCAGGCACTTTTTAGGCAGTACGCGCAACTAAAAAGGAAAAGAAAAGATTTTTTTATCAAAACAGTCTGCCAAAATAATCGGATTAGAATCGAAAGTTAATTTGAGCCATGCAAAAATCACGTTTTCCCAAGCAAGTGAGTGCAGCTAACAAAAAAAAAACGGCGCCTTAAAAATATAGGAAGCAAAATCCGAAAATCTTTTCCGTCATCGCCGCCATTCCGGCCTCCGAAGTTCAATTCAGCAGCTCAGCACACTTCTCGCCCGCTTGCCTGCTTGAGCCAGAGCAAGAGAGAGAGAGAGAACAGTATAGCGGCAGCACCCTCTCGCTCTTTTCGTGCCCCGTACGAGTGAGATAGAACGATGGCGTGCTCCGTAATATACCCCTAGCGTGTGTTTGTGCTCTATGATGAACGCGTTGCAGGAACGGGAAAAGGTCGCCATGACACTTTGCTTCGTCTCGCCCGGGATACGACCAAACGAGCGAGTGTGTGTGTGTGTGTGTGCGTTTGTGTCTACGATTAGAGGAGCCACGCTCTAGGCGGGTGTGTAACCACGACGTACGGTGAAAAAAGGACATTTTTTCCTTTTTTTGTACTAGAAAAGAAAGAGAGGGAGCGATTATGCTATGTGTGAGTGTGCATGCGCGGGTGGGATAAGGAGGGAGGATAATTTTTTTTTTGCTGAATCCTTGCCGTTCGTTCGTGCTTTTTTTTTTGCTCGTTCTCCTCTCCCTGGCTGGGAATTGGTCCCTGGCAGGCGGCGACTCCTTTTCGGGCGACGGTACATCATCACCTTCGCACACCAATCCAGTAGTCGGTGTCGGTCAGCGCGGGTCGGTTCCGGCTAAAGTAGTGCGGTGCTTCTAACAAGGAGATAGGCAAAGAAGAAAAGCAAAAAGCGTCGGTCGGAAAATAGTTATCCTGCTGAAAAAGGCGCCCAGCCCTTGAAAATACACTCCAGGGGACAGCAGCAGACTCGCTTAGCACTGTGTCCTCTGCGCCGGGGTGTCGTCGAGCGTCGGACGGTCGTCTCCCTAACCTGAGAGTATGTTAACCTTTTTGGCGTGCGGAAACACAAATTCACTTTCCGCGGACGGATGGAAAATTGAGACAAAGAGATAGTGTAGTATTTCCACCGAGCGTGTTACATACACACATATACACGCGCGTACACAGGGCTAGATCCCTCTGCAGGGACAGGAAGAACCGTGCCACCCCGCTGCACAGAGAGGTGCCACACGCTGCTGGCGCTAGGTGGCTCATGTTTGCCGGCGGTTTGTTTAAGCTGCACAGGTGAAAATGGTCCTGAAAGTGAGGAAAAGTAACGTTGTGTTGTGAAACTGTACGGTTGGTCGTTTACGTGCTTACATTGGGCCAAAGTGCATTGAAAAAAGATGCATTTTGAGGTTAGGAAGAGGAACGGAACGCGAAGCAAATTATAGCGCCCTTTTTGGATGATGTCACAATGATATCGTCGTTGTCTACTTAGATGCTTCCCTACGCTGTCCGCTTTTTCCAACTTCACCATCTGACAGTGATCTAGTGAGCCTCGTCTGTATGTGGAGTGTGAGCGCGGTACCAGCCAGGAAACCTTTCAATTCACCTGTGCCGCCGGTATATTATTGTTTGTTAATTGTGCGCGCCTTCGTTACCCAATCCCCCAGCGCGCGCGTGTGTGTATGGTTGTGTTTCGCCTGTTTCGAATAGCTTGGTGGGTGTGTTTTATTTATCTTATCAACGTCCGGCTGCCGCTGCCGTCACACAAATAGGCGGACGCGTAAACAAATTAGCTGCTGTCAAAATTGCTGTGTGAAATATGAATGTGCGCGCGTGTGTGTGTGTGTGGTTAAGTGCAATGAAATGTTGCGTGTAAAGCGTGTAAAACTGCTTGACCTTTGTAATAGCGTAGTGTTGTCTGAAAACAGTGACTTATCTTTGGTGGTGTTGGTACAGTAGAAGAAGAAGAAACTTACTTGTTGGAAGAAAAACAAAAAACGGCGCGAATTGCGTATGATTGACCGTAATTAGAGTTTTTATGTGAATTTAATTTTTGACGTTAATGCAATAATTTAGTTCGAAATGTGAAGTGTAACCAGCATATGATAAGTGGAATAGTTTTATCGAATATGTATGAAACAAGTGAAAATTCTGTACAGGTAGCCAAAGACCAAAAATTAATTCCGGCAGGTTTAGCTAGCTATTCAGTTACGGGTAAAATCAAATCAAGGTGATAAAGCCGATGAAAAAGTGGTTAATCCATCCTATGCTTTTTTTAAATTTAAAAAATATTTTTATATGCACATTTCTGATCCATCTACGTAGTATCATTAGGGTTTAGTAAGTCATTGAATGACCAGCATGACCATCACGCAAATCGTTAAGCACAGTTTAAGTATAACCGATGTCTCAAGAAGGAATCGAGTTAGACAGATTTCTTTCCTGCTCCTCATTATCGAGCATAGTCCAAAAGCATCTTGTTTCACATATCCTCATTACATTCACTCGTCCAAGACGCCTGATGGAATTGAGCCAGAGCCGCCCGGACGGTAAAGAAAAATTAACACCCGGCGTGCAAAATTCGCACCAGGGTGTTAGAAATGCGAGGTTTGAACACCGTGAACATCCAAACGGTGCTTCGTTTGCGGCAGTGTGGCACTGCTATTTGGAATTGTCTTGTCGCGCCCTTAGGTTACTAGATTCTAGCGTGACACCAAGACACCTAAACACACACACACACACACACACACACTCACCGCCCGCAGAAAAAGTGTGTTAAGTTTTATTTTTGCTTCACATTTTTCGCTCCCTTGTTCCGGTTTTTCACAGACATACGCGCGGGGCGCGTGCGTTCTCCCACTTGCCTTCTTCTTCATTTCCTTTTTTGCTGTTGGTCTGTTTTAAAATTTTCACTTTGCAAGTTAACGGGGAAGGGCAGGGGGGGGGGTATTTTCTTTCGGAACATGCGCACGAAACTCGCGAGAAAGAGTGTGTGTGTGTGTGTGGAGTGTGTGCAGCAAGTGCGTGCCTTTATAGAAGAGAGACAGTGGAAGAAAAAAAATACAGGAATGGCACTAGTCGGAAAATGTGAGATCGAAATTCCACTTAGTCCGGAAGATCCCCAAGCGCTTGCTAGTTTTCCACTTCCCAAAAAGAAAACAAAAAATGCTGCCCGCGTTCTCCTGAACCGGCGTCCTCGTGTACTGGGAAGTGTGTGGAGACCTGGCTCTCCCCATCCATAATGGCGACATTTTGCATCGCTTTATCCTCACTTGTCCTGCAAGTAAGGGCTGCTGCAGCCAGTTTGCCCGCATGCTCGAAATGCGCCTGCGTCTTCCTCGCCCGTGTCACACATACCACAGTTGCACTATCTTTGTCTCTCTCTTACTCGCTCGCGAATCGAAAGCGCAATCCGGTGGATCCTGCGTTGGTGTTGTTGGTGGGATGCCCGCTGCCATCTTCTTTCTGGCGAGCATACAACAGACTCGTGTGTGTGTGTGTTTGTGCGTGCGTATGTGCCGCGTGTTTCGCGAGAATTTGCACCAGTGAACGATTGGGCGGTGTTGATGTACGGCTGCTGCACGGAGTGAAAATTTCATACCTTCTTCCCGGCATCTGTACGCTCGCGCGCGTGTGTGTGTGTGGTGTCCCCGCGTTTCGTCCGTGTGACTCGCGTGATGCATTCACGTGTGTTTGTGTGTGGTTGGGGATTCTGTGTGCGCAATCATTGCACCGCCGCCGCCAATGTGATGGACGTATTCGCGGTTCACCTCCAAGGAAGCAAGCTAGTGTAAGAGGCACTGGATGGACGGTTGTTTCCATTCAGGCGGTTTCTCAATGTTAACGCGCGTCGGCTTACTAGATCAGTTGCCGGCGAACTTCATGGACGTAAAGAAGAGTTGCATGTGGCTATCCACACAGAACACACCGTGGCGGTAAAAGTGATTTTCGATGCTGCACGATTGAAGCATCAGTTTCAGCAGGTCTAGTCCTAGTCTAGTTCTAGGCCAGTCTAGAAAAGAAGCAGCATTCTTAATTGATTAACCAGATTATCCGGCTGTGCGAGTAAACAAAAAGTCAAGGAAACGAGAATAGCAGTCCATGATTTCCTGAGATTGCAGTGCCAAGGAAAGGGAGGAAGAAGATCCACAGAAAATATTGTTTGAAAGGACAGAGCAGGAGCAAGCCCTTAACATACCGAGCTGCTATGATGTTGCTCAGTGAACTAGAATCTCCAGGTTCTAGAGGTCCAGTCACACGCCAGGATCTATTTGCTTGGTAAATTGCTTTTCAGACGGGTAGTGTGTGTGTGCGCGCCATGGATAGAGGAGACGTGTAAGGCGCAAATTGAGATAAATCTTAGTCATCAAGATTCATTACAACTGTTAGAACTAGAAACAGATTTATAGACAGCACTTTAGTACTAGTGTGGATATGAACAAGGTCTTATACGAGTACGTATCTACACGAAACTTCTATAAGCTTCCGTTTACCGTAGAACTCGTTTGAACATTACAATATTGGACTTGTTAATGCCTCTCATATCCGGGACTGACTATGTAACTATCTTCTTCTTCTTACCTGGCACTACAACCTTGAAAGGTCTCGGCCTGCCATTTCTGGATTTCTGTGACCTGACTTTACCCGTAGCAAGGTAGTCAAGCCCTGCGTACAGGGAGACGGTCTGGGTGGGATTTGAGGCCCCGTCCTACTGTGTGAAGACCGGCGCCGTTATCGCCTCGGCCACCGAACCGCCCCATGTAACTATAGGTTATTCAAATAACAAATCATAAAACGACGTATTGATTACTTAGACCACTCCTCTCTGGCGGCCTGGCCTGATGGCTTAGCGGAAGACCAATATCTCTTTCGTTCACTATCGGACTAACGGACTATCACGTTACATGTAAAAAAAAAGTCAAGAAAATCTAGATATGGGTAGGCCAAGTATCCCTGAGGTACTGGTTCTGAATATCATTTTGTAACCGTCCGGTTAACAGTTTTACACTTGACTTAGGTTATTGTTTATGTAAAAGTTTTTCGCCTAAACAAAGTCTGACACATTAATTGAACTTCCCACGAAAGCTTTCAGTACTAGACTAGAATAAATTCGACACACATGTCCTTCCTTAATGGAATTGGACGGAGAAAAGTAATTAAAACCCCACTTTTCACACCTCACAGTAGTCCCATTGCATTTAATCAAATCGTATGATTAGAAAACGGAACTATTCTGTGAATATGGGGAACATGTCAAAATGTTAGCGACCCCGTCGACACCCCTCTCGTTGTGAGGGTAAAGATCAAGGTCAGACAGAATGTCATAATAGGCTATATAAACGAAACACCTCCGTGTCTCCATTGAAGATTCGGGCTTGTGCCTGGTGGACCGATGGCAATACTCAAGATGGACTGGAGTTGCCAGATTTGTCCCAACGGAGAGAGATTGGTCAACCAACACCTGCCAAATGAGACAGGTAGCCAGCAGGGAGGTTTTTTTTTGTTGTGATTAATACAGTCGCCCAATTTATTCATTTGGGCACTACTGTAATAGCAAGAATAGATCATTCAAATAGAACACACCGTGTGTAGTTGATGGAGCTGTGTCGGAGGCTTCATCGATTAGTGGCGATTCTTTGTGCGTGCCATGCTCTCTCTCTCTCTCTGTACACAGGTGCGTGTGCGTGCACACCTTTTTGGCACCGCGCGCACACACCGGTGGTGGTGCAATTTTATTGCTTGATTGTGGTGCTCTCTCGCAGACGCTGGCCTTCTTTTCCTAGCCCAAGGACATTTTTCTCTTCCTCAATGTGAATCTGGTTGAGAAGGTTTTTCGCGTGTTGGGTGGTTGGTGAGGTATGCGCACGCCTCCTAGGATGGCTGTCATGCTGCCTTTTTCGACCACACGATCTCTCTCGCTCTCTCACTCTCTTTTCGTTTACTTCTTGGATATGGGTGGAAATTGTGTGTGTTGCGCTGTGTGTTTACATTGCCGGGGCTACTCTCCCTGTGGGCTGCTCGAGAAATTCGGTTCTCTTTGCCTTCATTTCTATGCGGGCGTCTCGGCGACACACACACGCACTTGCACACCACAGGAAAAAGCGAGACAGAGCGCCAGAGAGAGCACGATGTAATAAAACCCATCACCATCGAAAACCGCACCATCGAGCGAGAGAGGGTTAATCGCAGCAGGCGCGTCGCCTCGTTGTAAAAAGAATCGTCCGTCCGTCCCCTTTGTTGGTGGCTATAGGTTCATAGGGGACGAGGAAAACGAAGAAGTAATGATTGAACTGTCGCGCTGGGGACGCGCTCTTGTGCGTGCGTGTGTGTGCGTGCATGTGAGTATCAACGTTTGAACAAGAATGGACGTGTGGTGGTAGGTCGGTTTGCTCTCCGCGACATGGCTGGCTGGCTGGCTGGCTGGCGATTCATCAGCTCGCTTTTATTTCTGCTGAATAAAGCTGAATATATGTTGGGCGCCTTTTCGAGACTCGAGTGGACAACCACCGTCACTTGCAGTTTCTGAAACAAGAGCCTCAAACCGTTCTTGTTCATTTGCTCAAATGAGTAGTTTTTTTGATTAACTAATTTTTCTTTTTATGAGATGAGAGAGAAGAGCAATGTTATTCTTTATTTTTTTTCTTTGCTTCTTCTTATTGGGAAGCAGGGATTTTCTTCAACCCCCACGAGCAATTCTCGGAGGTTTTCGTCTGAAGCCTGCGGTGAGCCTGCAAGTGCAACTGCATTTTTGAGACTGGAAGGAAGGGCGGTGAACACACAATGTTGCACGCGTTATGCTTTATTACATACAGTATACGCGGTATGCGGCGTGTGTGTGAATGTAGGGGGGTATTTTATTTTATTCTTGCCCCGAGGGGTTAGTTAAAACCTGAAAGTGTGCATAAATGACACTAAAAAAGAGGGAAGCAAAAAAATATAGGAGACAAGAACGGAAAAAATCGACACGGTTGAACGCGGTTGAATGAGCAGAGAAAAATGTGTGCTGAAGAGAGACAGAGAGAGCGAAAGAGAGGAAAGGAAGAGAGCGTGCGCGCGCGCACCGCGGAACCGGTTGCAGACCACGAAATCTTTGGAATGGCTGGCTGAACGACGCGCACCCTCACGCTCTCTCTCTCCTCCTTTTGCACGTAGCGTGGTTGTGTTCTGTAGGCGCCGGCAGTACAGTGAGAAAAGGATGGATAGATCGATAGACAGCGGGGACGGAGTGTGTGTGTGTGCGCGCGCGCGCATACGCATACCGCTCGTCTTCCGCTGTGGAGCGCGAGAGAAGAGCAGAGCGTGCGCGCATTCCTCGTTTGCGTAGAACGGAACCCAGGTCGTCCATCGGTCGGTTGGATTGTTGCGTGAGCGCGACAGAAAGGGATGGATCAGAAAATGGGAAAGAAAACATGCTGAAGCGTGTGGTAGGAGAGTGAGAGAGAAGCAGGGAAGCAAAGAAGCTGTGATGTCAGAGCGTCATCTGGCACCATGGGAAGTGCGCGGACATAGAGTCGTTTGACGATATTTTCTCAATCATATGAAAAATTGACTTTTTTCCGAAAATTTAATATGTGAAGAAATCGCGAAACCCTAAAATACGAGTTAAATTAGTAAATATGCCAAAATCAGAATGATTCGATGGTTGGCCGATGAAGACCTATTTTAGTTGCTGTCATTAAGCAGCATTGTCTGCTTTTTTCATATTTTCTGTCAAACGCGCTCTGTTGGTATGCATTTTGAAAGCAAATTTTTTAAATTATTCCATCCAAAACTACCTTGTCGATAGTCATCATAATGAGGGTAGACTTTAGCAACGTATCAAATTATAAATAATCGGTGTTACTGCTAGCTGGCAACACTGGTTTTCGTTCACACTGTGCACCGGTGCCCCCCAATGCGCGTGCACTCTTTCTCTCTCTCGCTCCCTCTCTATCGCACACGCTCACGGTGCGCCGTTCGTTCTCCGAAACCCGCTCGCCGTCGTCGCGCTGGCGTCGTCGTTGTGTCGCTCTCAGGTTCGAACCGATCGTGGCGCGGGTTTAGAGAGCAGTTTCTCACCACACTCTGCCGCGCACCGCCGTCTAGGATTTTCGTGTTCTGTGAGTTTTCAGATATATATTGGTGCTGTTATTGCTGTTGTTATTATTGCTGCTGCCTAGTGTACAATATCTTTAGGCTAGAGCTTGTGCCAGCTACTGCTGCTGCTGCTTTCTGCTACTTTTACCTCAATAGAGGAGGGCGTCGCGCACATGACGACGGCGATGGGACCCGCTTCCTGCCGTTCCCTCTGCCCTACCCTTAGTGTGTGCGGTGGTGTGTTAAAGATCAGAGGCGAGCGCTCCTTTCGCTTGCCTTCTACCGCGTACAGCCGTTGGTGTGCACGGTACGGGAGAAGTGAAGTGCGCGTCGCCATTTGCCTTTTTTCCGTTGTGTTGTACTACCTGTGCCCTTTAAGCAGTGCACCCATTGAATGTGCAGGCGATAATGAAGAAGGGAATGGCGGAGAGGAAGGAAGGTAGGGTAGGTGGAAGTTGACTTTCGATTGTGTGTACCCACCCCTACCCCTGAGGTGAAAGAAGGGAAGAAGTCTAGGTTTTTTTTTCTCGTTGTAACATGTTACACAGTCCAAACCACACCGCGCACACACCAGCCACCACCTAGCCACCGTTGCCTTTTTGAGCCTTTTGTTGTTGTTCGATTAAGAATAGGTAATCGGTTTCCTACTTTTTGGGACAAAATGCTGCTGGTGCGCTGTGATGCGTTTTTAGGAGATTGGTGGTGTGAGGTAATTGCGTTGTGACCGTTTTCTTCCCCGTATACTCTCTTCCCTAGTGTGTATGTGTGTTAGTGTGCTGGTGAATTTATATCGCACATCACATCTAATCCGCTGGGAAAAGTGCGTTTTGCATCAAAAACAAAGCTCCCTTCTTCCCTTTTCTGGTTTTGTGATTTCCGATGGATGGTTGGTCTTGGAAGAGTGTTGCATTGAAAATGCGCTTATTTTGGCCGGGCTTTTTTTTCTACCAATTGGCGTTGTGCTTAGAACTAATTTTTCCTCTTACTTTGGGAAATGTTTCTTAACATTATTCGAGTTGTTGCTTTATAAAAGAAAATAATTGTTCCATTTAAAATCGATTTTAATTTGTCATCTAATTACCGTGTTCTGGTGGCTGGCTCACTTTTGAAAATTCAATTCCTCTCTCCATCTCGCTTTTTCTGTATAGCTCTCTCTGCCTCGCTCGCTCGCTTGCTCTCGCGTCGAAGCAGGCGTTTTATTCATTTATGCTGGGGATCCGAGCGGAGGAAGAGTGTTTAAAAATAGATTTAGAATTTATATTTTACACCACCACCACCTTTACCTCGCTTCACTCTCCACCTTCTTGCGTCTTCTATTCGGTGAAACCTGTTTCGATCTCATTTACCCTCGCTTTGCCTCCATTTAAAGCGTTACTCTGAGTGGGAAAGAGAGCGGATGAGAGTGAGCCCAGGAGGGTAGGGAGAAAGAAAAACGGAACATATTACAAACCAAAACTCTACTATTAAAATTGTAATATTTATCGATTTAGGGGCAAATAGTAATTTATTGGTTTATGGTGTTTAAATTGAAAATTTAGAGCACATGACACCGTTTCGCTGTTGCATTCGAATTAAAATTTTCTTATTAAGGTGTGTGCACGGTGCACTTATGCATGCATTTATGCGGGATTTGTGTTTGTGTGTGTCAGCGTTGACTACGATTCTAATTTTGTTTTAATGGCATTCAACAAAACGCAAAAACTGCATTTTTAGACGCCCCACTCCCACTCTCGCCCCCCCCCCCCCCAAAGCGACAGGGGTGCAATTAAAAATGGCGGATTAAGAACTGTCATTTGGGATATATTTGGGGATTGCTGCGCACATATTTTACATTTCTACTATTGCGTGAGGGATAGATGGGTGGGAGAGTTTTCTATTATTTAATTACAAACCACCCTAGCAGTTCCCATTACAAGCATATGGGAAGCAATATGGAAGTGTGGAAAATCGAGTATGTGAGGGAGTTATTAAATTTAGTTGTTGTTTCGTTGTTTTTATCGTTTTCGCTTTGCAAAACTACTATAAAATGGTTTCAAAAAAAGCATTTTGTGACAGTTTTTTTTTCTTCCGCTTTCAATAAAATGTGTACAGTCGGTGGTGGTACCCCTGATAGAAGCCATTACGGCAAAGGGAAGCAAAAGGGGTGTGTGAGTGTGCGTGTGGTATGAATGCTGGTTTATACAAGTGCAGCAGCCAAGTCCGGTTTGGGGTGGGGTCCCGGTGCGCTGTGGTGTTCGTATTTTTCATCCCCCTAAGGGATAGAATCACGTTGTGGAAAGAGGGAAGCACGTCACCACCACCACCACCACTACCACCGCTATTCTATTACACAGCAATACACGCACACACGCAATACCCTCGTCGGGCTAATCGTCGTCACCAAGCCCCGACATGATTATTGGAATCGTTCGTCGTCGTCGCTGGTGAACCGATGTCGTAGGGAACGGGAAAAGCAAGAAGATGAGGGTTGGAAAGCGGCCCCCATAGAAACAGACACATAAACATTATGTGGACCACCACCACTACCACACCGTCTCGCTTACTTCGATCACGAACCGTTTTGTACAGACAGTGCCGGAATAGAAAAGAACGAGAGAGAGGAGGCTTTTGGTTGCGTACAGAGAACGCGTTTTCTTGCCATTGCCTTCTCGCTCTCTCTCTTTATATATATCCTTCTCGCTCACTCATTTCTCATAGGTCTGCGGGGTAGGGTATAAGGAAGAAGGGGTGTTTTGTTCCTGTTTAATGCACCACCCTATGCACCCGCATCGCATTATCAGCAATTTTAATCAAACAAAGTACAAAAAAACCAATTGCATTTGTTGTACGTAAAACTAACACTGAAAACTAATTTATGTATTTTTTTTCCCAATTTTCAGAATTTTGCAGAACCTGTAGCCGCGCGACCAAGTGTGCAAGTGCAATTTTATATTTCCCAAAAATCCCAACCACGCGCGTGAGTTCCTCTCACTACTACCACACAACACAACAAAAAATAGTAATGCCCAGTGAAAGAGTGCGTGTGTGAGATTGCAAAGTAAAAAAATGCGTGTGTAGTGAATTAAAAGCGAATTTTTATTCGAGTGCATAGTATTTCCATTTTCCACCCTCTCGCGGTACGAGTTTTCCGAGCGACGGCGCCGCGCGCGTTTGTGTGTGTGTGTGTGTGGGAAGGAAGTGTGTCGGTCGAAGTAAAAGTGCATCTCCCGCGTGTTGTGTGTGCATCATCGGTTTTTCGGTCACATAATTTTTGGCTGGTTTTGCTTTTCCTTGCTCCGTGAGAAAACGCGACCGCGCGCGTGTGTATGTGGGTGAAGTTTTTTTTTTCTCTCTGATTGTGGATGCGTGCGAATGTGTTTGCAGTGAGAGGGAGGTGGAAGTAAGTGAAGTAGAAGCAGTAGAAGAAGTGTGGTGCAGTGTGGGGGAGCATAGCTCCGAAGAAAGTCATCCCGCTAAACCAGCTTAAGGAAAGGAAAGCCGGTTGGAGAAGAACGGTGGGAGGAAGCCGCGCTTCTGTTGAATCTTTTCCACCGCGAAAATCGTCGAAGTAGGAGGAAAGACCGGCAAAAACGTTTGTTGTTGTTATAGTAGAAGCGAAAGGCGTCATAAACAATAACACAACCCGGTAAGCTGAAAATGCCGTTTATTTGTGGGAAAAATAATAATTTTCTCTATTTATGAATTATGAAGAAAATTTATATTTTATTTCTACAGAATGTATGAAAAATCGAGTATGCCTAATTTGGTCTTTCTTCCGAAGAAAATGTAAATATTTTGCTCTTGTTCGCCTGCTGTCAGTACGCAGCCAGCGGCAGCCTAAACGTACGCAGCCACTTGTTTCATACAATATTCACGCCGCGTGTGTCGTGCATCCATCCTTTTCTATCTTTTCGGTTTCACTGCCTGCTCTGTCGATGCGTTACTCACACACTAAACGCTTGGTCGCGTCCCGCGCTTACCACTACCACCACAACCACCAACCCTCCCGTTTATGATTAACGCGGTGAAGCGCGACGCGCGAGCCGCGCACATTCTCTCCCCCCACATAGATTGATGAAAGAGGGTATTCGTGGTGGTGGTGGTGATAGGATGCGGGTGCGTTCATGTCGTGTACCACCGCCGCCTCCGTCGCAGCCATGTTTTATTGTCCACCCCGTCACGCACCACACGCACACATCCATCCATCAAGTGTGTAGCTGCATATGGGTAGGTGCGTGCTGCTGGTGGTAATGGTGGTAGTAGTGTTGCGCGCGGTGGAAACATATCGCGGACGCGAGCGAAATGGCTGCCGCGCTGCGGTTTCTCTACGCGTCTTCCCACCAACATCTTGAAGCGCGCGCGGACACACAGAGCGCTACAGATGCGTGCCTTTTGGGAGTTTTTTTTTGTTGTCCACTGCAGTTTTTGAAGTTGCACTTCGGGGGGGTTTTTTTTAGGATGACATTTTTGAAGATTTTATCTAATTAAGCTGCGTGTGGGAGTAGAGCAAGTGTTGAATTATTTTTTGCGTCTGGCTCACGCTTGGGGTTGAATAATACTCAGAGAAAACATCTGTGCCGGCCGAGGACTCTCCGGTATGAGATATTTATTTATGCTATTAGCATACAAGTTGCCGCGGATGATGTCAATGAACTTTACTGTCTTTCGCTAATTTGAATATCCAGTGCGAGCCTTTTCTTCCGTTCGAATAAATGGATAGGATAGGATTAAAATTGTTTAGAATATTAAAAAAAATCTTAGCATTGTTGTTCAAAAATTAAAATTAATGCATATTTAAATTCTAACTTTCATCAATTATTTAGAGCTAGAACCAGAAAACAACCCCTAAACTCAGTCTTAACTTTATGTCTATACACTTAACGACTCATGTCCTCCTTTGCTCAATGGAGACCATCTTTCTAGAATCTAATGTTCTCTATGGTTTTACTGCTCTACATGGTAATAGAGTTCTTAGAGTAATATAGATTCAACTTTGCAATCATATAGTGAAATCTTGCAAATATTCATAAGAGATTTGCAGTCCAGGTCTTCTTGACTTCCTTGTTATCTCAGCTTAGAACTGATAATTTATGAGAATGTTTGATTTTTTAACTGATGCTGACACATTTTCCTCCTCACATTTTTCACAAAAATTCAGAAGAAAAAAAAAGTAAACGCTGTCAAAAGGTAGTTGAGATTTCTAACAATTGTCCCGACACACACATTCTCATTTCCAGTGCGAGGGTTCGGTATGATCCGATTAAACACAACAAAGCTTTATGTAAATAAGCTCCCCCAGAGAGAGATAGAAAAAAAAAAAACATGACCATGACTCCTTCTCAGATCTTTAATCTGAAAATCGTGCAATCAGACCTCAAACCTTCAGAGATATCTTCCTCAACAGCAGAAAAGACTATTGTTGTTTCATCGGAACAAAAGCACAAATGAAAAAGTTTTCTAAAGAATTTTCGGATAGCGCGCGAACACGCACCAACGCGCTTGCTGCTTCCTCCTTTTAGTACAGAATGGTTTTCACTTCCAATATTGCGCTGTTGTTGTTGTCGCGTGTTGCCAGCAGACCGATGAAGGGATTCTTCAAAGTTAGCATCAACATAAAGAGAGAGACACACAGAAAATAGCAGTGGTGAACAACGAATTCTCGTCAAACGCGGGAAGAGCCAGTTTTTCTTGAGGGTGGCGCGGCACCCCCTTCTAAGAATGAAAAGTCCGCGGGTGCGTCTTAGATCGGCATATTGTGTGTTCTGAAGGGAGAACCGGGAGAGACCTGGTGGTGTAAGGTGAGCTCCCCAGCTTATAAGGGCGGTAAGGTTCCACCCTCTCTCGAAGTACATTGTATGCCGGCGTCGGCAAAGGTTTTTGTTTTGCTTCAGCTATTTGCCTGGTTTTGAAGGACGACATATTTTGCAAAAGGCGGATGTCTGGGGAGGTTCTCCGGAGCACATTGATGGATCAGCACGGAGACTAAGGAAGGTCCGAAAGAAGAAGAACGGGAACGGTCCAGAGGTCACAATGGGCTTTTTAGAGGATGAAATAATACTTTCTCTTCCCAGTTTACTTCGGTTCTGTTGTCTCCGACCGATTTCAACTCCCTCAAAAAAGGGGTGTGTGTGCGCGCGCCAGTGTGTACATACTATCAAGACACAGGGTGCGGGTTTTGCTGGGGGATGAAGATGACTGGTTTTTCGATTACATTGTGGTTTCTCTCTCGCGTGGTTTTAATCTCTTTCCCCCCCACCGCTTTATGATGCCATGCATGAGATGATCGATGTATTGCCGGTTTTTTTTATGTGCTACACACACTAAAACGTGTTCCCGGGAGGCATCAGAGCGAACAGATTAATCGTTTTGTATCGATTCCATTTTTTTTTTTCGTTGAAGATTTTCCCTTCGCACGTGTTGCACAACGTTTCTGACGTTGTTGGAAGAATCAGCTCTCATGTCATCGATGTGTGGATTCGGGGATTTATTAGCGACTCCTTGTCCTTGCGACTAATATGTTCTGATCCTTTTGTGACGCATATTTTATCCGTTATTTTGTATGTATTCTCTTGGAGGAAAATTAATCTCAGTATATAATGCGAAATCAATCAATTTCAATGCTGCAGTACGATCTGAAAAACAATCCAACGCTCTATACCCCATATACAATAAGAAGCTTGTTCGATATGTGTGTGTGGAGGTTTTAAAAAACGGAGGGAAAACTTTTAGGGGATGAGGGTAAAGGAGTTCGGTGGCGGTGGTGGCGGCGATGAAGCCAAAAACAATGGAACAATAAAGTTTTGCGAGAACAATAAGTCCTCGTCGCGGAGCGGCCCATAAAATGTATGAGACTTGTGACTGACTGTGTCGGAGCGAGTCAGAGACATTGGAGCCCCGGAGTGTTGGAAGAAGCAGGCGTATTGATGCTGGAACATGTTTTCCAATGTGTGGTGGAACGGAAGGGGAAGAGGATGAAAGAGAGTAGGTAGGGCATCATGTCCTTTGGAGCGGAAAGTGTGTGTTGCTTCTCCCCCCCAAAAAAAGGGCCGAAGCCTCGCAGAGTCGTCTGCTGTGGACCAGAAAACGAAATAAAATCGTTGTAATGTATTTTACTGTTGGGGAGGGAGGGAGGGTTGGGAGAGCTCGAGGGAGGAGCTTCTGCTCCTCTTCTTTACTTATGTTTTAAACAACCCCTGCCGCCCAGCCACCCCACCACCACCAACCCCTCTTCTTTTCCCAAGCTCTCATGTCGATGAGGATGACAAAGATGAATCGCTCTCGCTCTTTTTCTCCCTGGAACGAATTTCGGTGTAGGGGTTGGTGTCGCTCCTCCATCCTCTCCCGTTCCTACCACGCTCGCGCTCCACCCCAACCCAGTGGGGTGGGTGGGGCTTTTTGTATTTTATTTCCGAGCAGCTCCCCGCTGTGATGAATTGCTTGTGTCGGTGGTGTGTGGACGGGGGGTGTGGTTAGGGTGGAAAAAAGGGTGGGGCGTGCCTTTATTACCCACCTTCATCCCACACCCCCCTTTTGTCTCTTTATTTTAACATTTATCTCCCGCTGTGCTGTGTGTGTGTGTGAGCATTGAAAGCGAGAAAGAGATGGAGAAGAAGGCGAGAGAGGGAGATAGCTTTAGAGCGAAACAAGAGAACACCGCCAATAACCCCCCTGTGGCGAGAAGAGTTCACATTTGTTGTGGGGTTGGGGTGAGAGGGTTCGTCGTCAGCTTTTGGGGCTTGGTCTTCATCCCCCCGGGTTTTCTTCAAGAGAGAGAATGACTTCGAAGGGGAGGCGACGAGGAGAGCACAGGTGGGTGTGGGCAGGAAATTAAAAAATCTATACCCAGCCCACCTTCCCGTCGCTTCGTCCCCCTCTCTCTCTCCTCCCCCTCTCCCCCCACCGCACATGATTATTGGTGATGCTCCACTGGTTTTGTTCCTCGTGGATGGCTCCACCAGAGCGAAAAGACGACGATTTCGCGGCATTTTTCGATCAGACCAATTTTCGCGCGCGCCTTCTTTTCATTTTCCTCTGCCGGTTTTTTTTTTTTTGGGGAGGTTTGGTTTTACTTTTGCTCGACTCACCCCCAGACACCGATGTGTACAACGCGCTCTCTCACACTGTCGTTTGCAATTTCGTGTGCGAATCGGTAATTGAAATGAAATTGCAAAGCGGTTTTTCATGACTCGTTTTCTTCGATGGTTTCCACCGTATCTCTGTTCTCTGTTTCTTTTGCCTTGGTGGAGGCCAGGTTTGTGATCTCTCTTGTCGGGTGGGGTTATCTTCGTCCATTCGGGGTTTTCACATCGTTTCGCGAAATTGATGATAACCAACTATTAATTTCTGACTCGCTTGGATGTGTTCTGCGATTCCTTGGTGGTGGTGGTGTAGAAAGTTTGCGCGGGAGAACTTCTTGTGCCTTCTAGCTTCTTGTTCTTGTGTTAAAGAGTATCTTTAGTATGATTAAAAAGAGCGTTCTTCGATTTTCATGAGTCCCAACTTAGAGCAAGTTCACTCTTACTACTCAAAAACCCATAGAGCCCCGTCTGCATACGACCTGGTGCCATCTGTTGATTCCGACGTCTTGTGTAGAATAAGTCGCACCAGAAGACTTCCGAAGTGACATCATCACCGAGCGGCGGGGCTGCATTTGTTGATGCACGTGTGTGTAGTATAGAGGCGAACGCGCCAAATGATTCTTATCCCCATTTCTGTCCCCACCATTGTATGTCCCACAGAGAGGGCATCGTCGCGCACATATGTTGCTTATTATAATTTAACGCCGCCGTCACTGCCGTGCATCCCAGGGGAGAGAGATATGCTTCTCTAGGTATCTCTAGATGCATCGAAGCAAAGTGCTTGTGTCGCTTTAGCTGCCCGGAATTTGACCCCCCCCGGTGCACGTGTTACATTGATTTGGGGATATTGAAGATACGGTCTTGGAGGACGGTTGTGTTGTTTGGGTGTGCGGGCTAGAAGAAATTATGCTGAATAGAAGCGGTTATTGAGATTTCCGCCAGCCCGTCGACAGCAACATTTAGTCTCCAAGACGAGCCTTTGGAAAGAGAAGGAGAGAGTGGTTGAAGCAAGAGCACAGACGTGTGTGCCAAGGGGGAGGGCATTAGATGAAATGTTGTACGCGCAAGCGTTTTTCATCAACCCTCCTGCTGTCTGTTGCTGGTCTGGTTTGTGAGCTAAAGAGAGAGAGAGAGAGTGTGTGAGGGGGATGGGGTCGGCATCAGAATTGGTTGTGAGAGAGAGAGTGAGATAAAGCATCGAAAGCCATCTCCCCCGCCCCCCGTTGATGCCGAGCATGCGCGGCTCCCTGTGCCAGTAGATGGGGCTGAGCAGCGCAAAGACGGCGACCATGGTGGTCCTCTTCAAATTTGCCCATCACCCACCCACCCAAGTCCACCCAGACCACCCAGTCCAGGGGTTTTGGTGCAAGTGTGTGGTGTAGTGATGTACGTGTTGTAATGGTGTATTAGTAGTACGCGGTTTGGCGCGCACCACCACCCTTGTCTGCTTGGGGGGGGTGTATTGCAATCATAATCAGCGCCTGTGTGTTTCACTCTTGGTGGTGTGTGTGATTGTATGTGCGCGCCTTTTTTTTTCTTGCCTTCGCTCCATGTTTGGCATCACCCAACCCCTCCTTCACCGGTCCCCATCACCGGCTTCTTTAGAGACCTGTGGGTGTGTGTTTGTGTGCAGAAGCGCGTAGGAGGAGGCCGCCACTGCTGCCGGTCGAACTCCGCGCGAAACGATGACTCGGCGTGGAACCGGCGTTTTGCGTTTTCCATACTCCACCCCTTCTCCCCATTCCATACCCCTAACTTCCCTTTCGGAAGGGTGATACTCGCTCTCGCTCTCTCTCCCGTTCGTAGATTGGCGCGAAGTTTGGCGCGACTTTTTGGTTTAGCCGGCGGCGGGTGCCCATGCTGGCAAGAAAATTGGTTTGGATATGATATGATATGAGAGCGGGTGGTGGTGGTGGTGGTAATACGGTGGTTTTGAAGAGTCATCCTCCACCAGCCGTGGGACGGTTGTTTCCAAGGCGGCCCATTCCTCTTGTTGCCGACCTTCTCTCTATGGTCGGTGTGTGTCTGCCGCAGACTAAGCAGACGATTGGGGTTAAAAATTGGCGCGAAAATGTAGCTTCCGATGTGGTTCGGTTCTTTTTGTTTTTTTTTTTGGTTGGCTTTGCTTGCTGTACCTTTTTGGAGAAGAAGAAAGCTTACGGGGGTGCGTATTTTTTCTTGGTTTGGAAGAGAGATGAAGTATTTTAAAGTTCTCTTCTGTGTTTGATGGAAGTGTTACCACTGAGTGTGGCTTTACGTTAAATATAGATTAATCATAAACGTTTCTACGGGCCCTTTTTGTTCTTATCAATTCGTTTTTTTTAGATCAAAATATTTTTAAATCCACAGTTGAAAAATTGTCTAAAGTTTGAGCAAAACCGAGGCAAAAAATTATTGCGGGTAATCTAATCTAGATGAGCCGTTAAATTAAGTTTGATTTTAAAGAAAAGCACTAGGATGTTATTGTTTTACTTTAAAAATCATAAAATATTGGTCCGCCTCTTCAGAAGTTCGTGCTTCGTAACGGAGTCAGTCTGCCAAACTGTTGGGCCTTGGTATAGAAAAACTTCATCCTCGACTGTTACTCCTTGGCAAAGACAATCTTATAATACAAGGTCTCTAGTGAAGTTTAGTTAAAGGATACTAGAATTGACGGGCCAAGAAGAATGTTGGCTTTGTTTTCGTTGTTCAACCCCACAAAAGAATCTCCGTCTGTCTAGAAATAAAATTATAATTTAGTCGTTAAATTTACATAGTTTTTGCTCCAGGAATTGCTGGAATATTGAATATTCGTATTTTTAATGCTCTTAGAGATAAACGAATTCCGAAGATCACAAGAATTATAGTATTATGTTTGCCAGTATTTATATTAATATACAGAAAAATTGTTTAGCCTAATTTATACTCACAATTCATCTTCTTATTCTCTTCTCCTTTCCATTGCAGGTTCTCTGTTTGATATAATCATCCCCATCTGATCTGCAAAGTCTACCACAGCAGTGTGCACCAATGAAAACACTCAAAGTGTCTCGGGTCCACTGGGAAACAGCCATTTTAAGTAAAACATCAAATATCCTAATTGCCAGCAGTCAACGGCGGCGGCGGCACACACGGTCGTAGATTCGATCGATGTGATTTATTAGTTTTATTCGCTTATTTTATATCCCAGGTAGGTTGGTTGATAGAATTCAGGAAAAAGAATTCATTTATAATAAACACGCGTCTTTTCCTCCCCTTCCAGATGATCTCCCTCGACGGTTACAGTGAAAAATCCCACCGGCGGCAGTGAATGTGCATTGTTTGCCAGTGTTAACTAACCGAACCCGTGATATAGACATCGTGTGTTAGTCCTAAAAGAAGGAGTGGAGTGCATACCCAGTGTATCCTTATTCTCTCCCCACCTTCCCCCCCAAACCCCCGTTTTGTGTGGGAAAGTAAACCATCGAGCGAGGCTACGGTTGGCCTCGCAGGGCAACGTTCTTCCCCAGTTTTAATTGTACGGGTAGGACCGGCGGCGCCGGGCCTCTCGCTTTTTCCGGGTAGGCTACCCGTGACCTTTTTCCGTTTGGCGCGGCAGTTCCGACACCAGCGGGTGTTGGAACTTAAAAGGCGCCATCATTCCTTCCACAATAGGTAAGCAGATGGGGAGGGGCGGACACAGGGGTTTTTGCAGGCGGCCTGTTGTAACGAACGTTTCTTCGCTAATTTTACAGGGTCGTCACACCTCACCAACCTGTCTGGCCCTGCTGCTACACATAGTAGCAGGGGCAGCACAGGCCATCTTCCTCCTCCCCCGGGGTCGCACCTTCAGGTAAGCTTGCCCGAGCAACACGCTGTGTGTGTGTGTGTGTGTTTTTTTTTGCATTACACTTGCTAACTCCCACTTCCAACCATTTCTCCAGCAACTCCATGGGTCTGGAGTCCTTACGGATCATACAAAATTACAGTATTTGGGCAACATGCAGGTAAGTGGATAGCGCAGCGAGTAGTAGAGAGCAGCAGAGAAAACTTTAATCGCCACCCTCTTTCTTCTTCCCCCCCCCCCCCCCCCACAGGTGCATCCCGCACACAGCGGTAGCGGAGGACATCATCCGCCACCGCCGCCCACCCAGGGACCGCCTCAGTCCGCCCATCCGCCACCACCGCAACCGATACCGATCGTGAAGCCGGAGTTTAAGGTGCCGCCGATACCGGCCCACCTGATGGATGTGCGCGGACCGGATGGGTCGCTGGTCAAGATCAACATGCCGGAGCATCACGATCCGAGCAAACCGCCGAACAACGTCGAAATGCTGAAGGTGAACATCGAGGATCTCAGCCAGTTTCTGTCGTACCATGAGGTGTTCGGCAAGCTGCCCTCCGACATGCTGACGGGCCCGTCCGCCAGCTTAGTGCCATCGTCCTCTACCAACACCGCTACGACCAGTGCGCATAGCAATGGTAAATGTGAGTCACCCAAAATGCCAACCATCCATGTCACATCTTTTCCTATCTCTTTCTATCGGTGTTTCTAAGTAGTAGTTGTGTAGAAGGGTAGAAGTTGCGCTCTGCTCATAGCTAGCAATTGTTTCAAATTTGAAGTATTGATTGATTTTTGTTTAATTTTTATTTCTGATTAATGATTTCTATTTTTATTCGTTCAAATTCGACAGGAGCGAGCCTAATAACATTCTAGCTCTTCACACTACTATACTTTCATCGCTCATTTTAGTATTACTATCTTATTCTTTTTATTTTCTTTACAAAACGTTATCTCTCAAAACACGTTCAGCGTTTGCTGAACGGGGTAAAGATAAATGTTTTGACGAGTAATAATTACCGATCATATGATACTAATCGAAAGGAAGAAAGTACAAGCGTGAATCAACTTTTAAAGATATCCTTTGGTTGTCATGTTCGTTGTAGAATTATTTATATAGACAAGAGTGATTAGGAGTTTGATCGAACTCTTCACTCCTTTACAATTTATGCAAAATTTTAGGAATGTTTTTTTAAAACTTGGAATTTTCCAAATTTGAAGATTCTTTTCGCTCTTATGATTTGCTTTCCGTAAGTTTTGATTTTCTCTTTAGTAATTAGCTTCGGTAGGTTTCTGTTTTGATATTTTGCTAATTTAAAAAAAAAAACAAATGGTTGTGTCACATTTTTCTAATTGTGTGTTTTCTCTCTCTCTCTCTCTCTCTCTCTCTCTCTCTGTCTCTTTTTCTTCTTTTTTCCCCTGAAACAAAAAATAAAACATGAATTCTACACGATATCAATTGTGATTCATGTATTACAAATATGGATTTCCGTCTACGGTTTTTCCCGGACGATTCCTTACCCCCCAAATCTCACCCCCACCCCTCGCCGATGCTATTCGACCCCGTGTCTTCGACTCTCTCTTTCTCTCTCTCGCGTGCCCGCCCGTTCTTGTTTGCAAAAAAAAAACCGTTCATAATACCGCGCCAAAGCAGTAAATCACATCCGTCAGCATACGGGCGAATCTCCGTTCAAGTGTAGCTACTGTGCGAAAAGCTTCACCCGTAAGGAACACCTGACTAACCACGTTCGCCAGCATACCGGTGAATCGCCTTACCGATGTCCGTACTGCGGTAAAACGTTCACCCGAAAGGAACATCTTACGAACCATGTCAGGTGAGTGTTGCCGTTTTGCCATCAGATCCATCAATCCCCCCCCCAATGAAAAAAAAACGTCAAACAAGACACCATAAAAACGAATTGTTTTGCTTCCTTATGCGAGTTCTTCTCCCTGCCTCCCCTCTCAAAAAAAAAAAAATAAAACTCACCTAACCCCCCCTGTTTTCCGTCCCCTCCGCCAAATCTTTCTCTCTATCTCTCTCTCTCTCTCTGTTTTTGTTGTCGTTGCTGTGGTCATGTGCTCAGCCACAGATGATCGCGGACCAACAACCGTTAGCAAACAACCGAACAACCGCGCGCGTGTGTTGCAAATAGAAAAACAACACAACGCCTATACACACACGCACACGCCGCCCTTTCTCTCTCTCTCTCTCTCTGTCTCGGACTGGTAATTGAATGTCAACTTCTCTCGTCAAGCTATCGTTTAGGGTAGTGTGCGTCGGAATTATGTGTCCCGATATTTGTACTTTGCACATAAAATGAGCTATCATCATCGTTATCAAATCTTCTACTCTCCACCGGTTGGGCTTCGTTGATTCCTAATGATTACATATTTATTTGGCTATATAACCTTTACAAAACAAACAATTAAATAAATTTACTTCAAAATTGATTTATTATTCTCCAAAACCTCCCCAAGTACACCTATATATGTCTTACTACCGACGTCGTATATCTGGAAGCTCTCTTGTTGTGGTGGTTATCGGAGGTCCTGTGTAAAAATTAGAAATAGTTAATCCTATTTTAAACGTTCACAATATACCAGCAGCTAGCTATCGTTTTTCTCTCCTTACCTTGAATTGTTGTTCCCTATCCCTAACCGTACATCTGCTCGGGGTAAGATTTTCGACCAAGAACTGTTCTCAACGATGGAAATGGCCGAAAAAGAATACGTCTGGTACAGTGTTGCCAGCTTCGTACGTCCTCAGTTATCGCCCGTAGAAGCGACTCAGTGTGCCGTTCGTTTGCTCCGTTGCGTTGGTTACGTTTGACGGGTGGACGCAGCAGCAGTAGACGTTTGACAATTCGTGCCAAATGTCTGTCGTTCTGAGCGAGCAGTATTCGACTAATCTGTGCATCGTGCGAGTCCTCTATTTCGCTTACGTGTGGGGCTCTTCTCCGGGGATTTCTTGACATTTTTTAAACGTTTAAATACTTGTCCTTGTGAGTGTACTTACTCTGTTCCCCTTGTCCACGTCTAATTTAGTGAAGCAAAACACCGTTTGTGAGTGTGGTGTGGTGATGGGCGCTCAGAAACTCCTTTTTCACCTGGAATACGCATCCTGTGATGTGTTGTTTCACGTCCAGGCTTTTTTTTACTAAGTATCTCGTGTTTGTTTGACATGATCCCCGTTCACTCCTATGATTGCAATTAAATTGGAGAGACGCAAAGCAGGGGTAAACTTGATGAAAGCACTGTGTTAGCAGCAGCAAAACGCAACGCGGGGTCCTTTGATTGTGTGTTTTTGTTCTAGGCAAAAAATAGCAAAAAACGAAACGATACCAAATATCCAAGGATATCTTTGATTGATTCACGCTGTTTCTCTCTTTTCCCTTTCTCTCTCTCTCTCTCTCTCTTTGTATCTTCCTCGAACAGATTGCACACAGGCGAAACACCCTACCAGTGCACATACTGCGGGAAGAAGTTTACGAGAAAAGAACACCTTACCAATCATGTCAGGTGAGAGAATGCTTCCCTTTCTTCTTGCTTTAATGATTGACTACCCATTCTCACGAATTTTGCGTGCGTGCGTCCTTTGTTGTTCGTTTTTTTATTGTAATTCTACTTCAAACGACCACAACCGGGCACCACCCACCAACCTCTCGCCAACTCCCCTCTCACTCAGAGGGGGAGGGTGAGAAAAAGAGGGGAAAAGTTAGCTTTTCCGTTTCCGGTGTGAATCGGAAGCAATTGGTAAGCATGTGGGCGAGCTTTGCTTCGTTTCGGCATTGCTAAAAAGCATTCAAAATTTTCTTTTAATCTAATCATCTCGCCCAATTATGTGTGTGTGTGGACCAAGAATACTGATACTGTGATGGTCCCACGTGTCAATGAGTGGGTGGGTGGACGGGTCCTGACGGTTCGTTGGATAGAATGCTAAATGAAATTTCGATTTTCGGAAATGTGATTTACATTTTGATAACAATGAGGAACTCGCACTCAAAATCCAAGTGGCACCTAGTGCGTTTCTCTCCCAACCACGTCGACAGAGTGATGGTTGCTGTCGTTCAATGTCACATCCAACCGGCTTGACAGTAGACAGATTCTAATAGATACCATTTTGTTGTTTTTTCTTCTTCTTTTTCTCTCTTTTTCATTCTCTTCATCATCCATCCTCTTCCTTCGATGATGACTGCGTGCTGCTGCCGCCACTATAAATGAAAAATATATAAAATTAAACTGTAAACTCACTACCCCGAACCTGTCAAACAACAACTCGAAAAACCAACGCACATAAACATTTAATATTGTGTATTGTTAACTGCGACGAATCGCGCAGATTGCATACCGGTGAAACGCCATTTCAGTGCACTTACTGTGAGAAGAAATTCACTCGCAAAGAGCATTTGACTAATCACACAAGGTGAGCGAAATTAGCTGTGCCAGCATATTACATGACCCAACAACGGACCTCCATGCACAGACAGAGGAGAAAAGCAAAAGAGCTTTGATATGTTTAAATATCTCCCCCCAAAGAACAGGATTTTAACCCGTTAACAGTTTTGTTGCAGCAGAGATAGCTGAGTTTTGCTTATGCCGATATTGAACATATTGGTGGAGTGTAGTATCCTGCTTCCGGAAGTGTTATAATGAGAACGAGAGAACCTTTGTTTCAGATCATCACACTGCCACCGAGAACGAGCCCCGTGGGGAAAAAAGCACATTTCCACATCTTCTAACCATAACTTTTCATTTACAGGATACAAACATATGCTACGTGTTTATTAATGCTAGTAATTGTTTTACTACTACTACTGTTGACGGCAAATACTTGGATTATTTGTTAGGCTTTTGCGCCTAAAAGTATGCAATTCGTTCATCTGTCACGGGGCAATAGGGGAATGAAAAGGATTAAAAGACAGCAAGGATTGCATACTTTCAGGCGCCGTAAACCCAACAGATTCAATTCGAGTTTTAGAGAGATTAATGGACCATCAATATTAGACGAAGGGGGGAGGGTCTGCAATTTTTAAATATGAATTCAATATCGATTCTAAGCGTGTGCCGCTGTACGCTCCATCGTGATTTTATTGTTCTAAAAAACGGTCGAAAATCTTACACCCCCTGCAGTATGCGATGGTCTCTTTCGCTGATGTGGTTGAAAGGCTGTAATTGAACTATCTGATCCGGTTGCTGGTTTGTGTTCCTCAAGTCCACCAAACTAATCCCCCAGGACGACTGTCTCCTCCTATCCATTGTTAGTGGTTGTTCTTTGGGCAAGCGTCTGTGGAGAGGCATTATTGTATTTATATTTCTCCTCGGTATGAAAATCAATCTGCTCGTTCCTCTGTCCACGCGAGTGCATGCGTGTGTGTCCTGTAATGAATCTGAACTGTTGCGTGTGTACGGTAGCGTTTACTAATCCAAAACCAATACCGCTCTTCCATTCTTCTCGACAGGTTGCACACCGGCGAGACTCCTTTTCAATGTTCTTATTGTCAGAAAAAGTTCACTAGGAAAGAACATTTAACGAACCACGTCAGGTGAGCTGCTCGCTCAAAACACACACACACAAGACACAGAGTATCCACCGTTGATCCACCCTTGATCCCGCTTACCCCACTCGTTCCTCTTCTACCCCTAATGTCCTGCAATAGATAAATCTCAATCTGTTGTACGTTGAAAGTTGTTGCCGATGTGCTTCCGCAACACCGTACAATTGATACCGGGAGGATATATGAATATGCTCGCCAGCACAATCTTCTTTCTGTTTCGCACCCGAGAGATGTTTCAGACAGCAGGGGCGAGCTCCAACTGCGTTGCTGGGGATATATGAGGACTCCTCCGATGGTATAGGGGTGATACCAGTCTAATCGTTCATAATACGATTCGGAACTGATCCGATATAAGCGCGCGCGCGCGTGGGTGTGTGTGCAGTGTTCTGTCTTTCTTGAGATGGTTCAGCGGTGGTTCGGTTGGTTTCGAAAATCCTCGGAGCTATTGTGTTGTAGCTTGCTGTGCTGTGAGCTTTCATATACTCCTCAACCACACACCCAAAGGATGTGTATGCCCAACAACATCCCCTGTCGCTTCCTTACATTTAGATGTATTTTCCTCCTCCACCCCTCCCCTCCCGCCTTTTTCCTATCCCTTATTCCGCTGTGTTTTCAATGTGTTTAATGCAAAAAAAAAAAAACAAAATTACTAAATTAGGATGCGAAACGAATGGCGGCGGGCCCAGTGGCGGTGTTACTAATGAAAACCATCCCGATCTCCCTTCTTCGACAGGTTGCACACCGGCGAGACACCTTTTCAGTGTTCTTATTGCCAGAAGAAGTTCACTCGCAAAGAACATTTAACGTACCACGTCAGGTGAGAGCAGATCGCTCAGGGTGTGTGGCAGACATCTGGAGGCTTCAGATGTCGTCGCCATCACGATTTGTTGTGTTTTTTTTCTTCTTACATCTCCTCTTTTTTTTGTGTGTGTGTTTATCAGTTAGCTCTCCTCAAGAGCGCGCACCCCCTTCAAAATTAAAAGAACTAGAAAAGAAAGGCAAACACGTCCTTGAAAATATGATCGAACCTTAACGCGAAAACGGTAACAAAAAATTAAAGCTCGGGGGATATGTGTGAGTTGTTCTTCTCGAGTACTGTGCCGGTTCTATTTTCCTCCTGCAAGAATTTAGTCGACGACCATATAGAGTTGTACAATGGAGTATAAAGTCTTATGACGCAAACAGGGAGAGTACGATATTTAATAGCCTCAGAATGGCTACTGGCTGATCGAAGTGTGTTAATAACCCTCTGCTTTCGAGTTGTGGGTCTATCATATTTTCAGCAGGACGGGTTTGCGCTTTTTATTATCTAGCTTTCACTTAACGTCCATAATAAGCGCCCGCCTAAATAGCAAAAAAAAAGAAACATTCGCTTCCAATCTCTCTCTCTCTCTGCCAAGGACGAATGGTTTAAGCTCTCGTGTGTGTGCAAATGTGCCTGTGGTTTGTTTGTGTTGGCCTTCCATCTTTTTTTTTGCTGCCAAAAAGAAAGGCACGCAACAATACCACACGACGCACAGCCGGTGCTCCATCTCCCGACACACAGGACACTAATCATAACCATCCCGCTCTCCCTTCTTCGACAGGTTGCACACCGGCGAGACTCCTTTTCAATGTTCTTACTGTCAGAAAAAGTTCACTAGGAAAGAACACTTAACGAACCACGTCAGGTGAGCCGATCGCTTTCAGAATTGTTTTTCTTTCGTCCCTGTCTGTCTCACGCACACACACACACCCCCCAAAAGAAAAAGAAGAAAAGAAAATTGGTTTGTTTTTGCTCTCTTTGACCCACACCACGGCTTCCCATCGGGGCTCTCTCTCCAGTTGATGGGAGGAGGCTAGAGATGGGAACCGCATGTGTGCGGCTTTTCCGGCCATGTGGGCGGTGAACGGGTGGTGTTTTTTCGTTCTGAACAGAAGGAAATGGCGCGGCCAGAATGAGTATTGGTGCGTCAGGTGATTCAGGAGTCAGGAGCAGAGAGGTTAGCAGAGGAAGAAGGAAGAAAATCAGAAGAAGGAGGATATCCCGATCGAGAACAGGGCATAAGTAAGGAAGGAAAACGATATAGAGCGATAAACGATAAGGCGCCTCCATCTCTCTCTCTGTTTGTTTCTGCTGCACAAACTCTGCTGCAAGGAGTATAGTAGGAAAGTGGAATTGTTTTGTTTGCTTTTTGAGCGAAGCTCGCATTGCTTTATCGAGCGACAGCTGCATGGATGATAAGGGTTGAATTCGGCTTTCTTTATACAGATCATCTTTATAAGTTTTGTTTCTTACAGTTGGCTGAAACTTTGCAGTGAGCTTTTCGAAACGTTCTAAGCTCCATTGCTTTGTATGTGCTGCGTACTACTTACACAACAACGGAACACTGCAAAACTTTCAATCGATAAAACAGCTATAGGGATAGTAAAAATGGCCGGATCAACAAGAGCTCGGCATGGAAAATCTGATTCCCCTGCCCTGCGCATCACGGCAACAAAAGCAACGAAGTTCTTTCACACTTGCTCACTGCAACAGGCTGCAACTGCGGACAAGCGTCCTTGTGCTGTCTGTCGGGGTTTGGGATGAAAATTGTGTCTTGATCCTTTCCGAGCGAGAATTTGCTTCAAGCATTTGAAGAAAAGGCTTCCTTTGGCCTTGTTAAAAGGGACAGCATTTTTCGGTCCCTTCATTTGATTTGAGTTGATTGGGTCCTCTTGGATGCGCTTGCTTTACGCGGCTCCAAGAGCTTCTACCACAATATTAAACACTTACAGGATCATATGTGTGTGAATGTTAATTCTCACCTCGAAAAGGGTGGGTACAGTTTTCTCCCAACTCTGACCATCCCTGGACACTTGGATGCAAACAAGAGAAATATAGGGGTTTGTTTCTTGTGCGAGTTTTCTCTTCGCTTACTTCTCTGTGCGCGATCGTACGGGGATTTTCGTCTTAAGTAGCCACACACAACGACGCAATGACCGACGAAAGCGTGTGCCCTTCTTCCAAACTTTGTGCTTTTCTTTCTTCTTCTTCGTGGTCCTGCTGTGCCCCTCTTTGGCTTCTTCCTGTCGCAGAGTTCTCCTGTCTTTTTTGCACAAACTGTCTTGCTTTATTACACAAACAGCAAAAAAGACAGCGACTCCTTCTCCCCCATCTCATGTTTGGTCTTGCGAATATTCTTCCGTGGAACGAATCCGAACCGCGTTCCCTTAAGAGACTGCAAATGCAAATCATCGTAACACACAGACCGTTGCACACTAGCAAAAGGGAAAACTGACGGGGTTCAGCTTTTTCCCTGTGTGCAATATTTGTTGGGTGTTACAGTGCGTTAAACTCTGCCACAATGTCAACTAATGTTTAATCGACAAAATCGTTCTTTCCTCTTCGTCCCCCGAACGTAATCCAACTCCTCATATTCCACCCCCCATATCATACCCAATCCCCCCCCGTTCTCCAACAGGTTGCACACCGGCGAAACTCCTTATCAGTGTACCTACTGCGACAAGAAATTCACTCGCAAAGAGCATTTAACCAACCATGTCAGGTGAGCGTGTGAGAGCTGTTGTGTCCACCCGCGGTGTTTGTTTTCCACTTCCCTGTGTTTCAAACTTCAACTTTAAGCGGGACCGGGCACCTATTTCCTACCCAGTCTGACAACATTTCAGACACTTGGTTCGGGAGGTCTTCTTTGTTTTTTTCTTTCCTTTTTGGTGTGAGCTAAAGGAAAGCTTTCCTAGTGTGAGACCTTTTACGTCCCTGGGTTAAGGTTATGGGATTGAACTTATCTTTCCGTTTTTGTGATGATTCCAGGATCTGTGATTGTATGCTAGTGCGGAACTCGTGTAAAGAAATACTTTCTTCACTCTCTACTACTTGTAGCACACACACAGCTTGTGGATCCTCTGTATAAAGGTGTCTTGACAGAAAATGCACTAATGATAAGTGATGGTAGTAATGTTGACTTAGATTCACTTGACTGAGCTAGAACAAAAAAACAAAAAGCAATCCAAAAAATTGGTTTCGGGGGGACACTGGTCACTCACTACTGTGTATTATATGAAATTAGTATATTCTGCACTACTACACTTTTGCTAGATGGGTACCGTAGGGTGAAACTAGGTGCCGGGGAAGGAACTATGATGCAATTTTTCTTGTACATATTTAATGGAACATTTTGTTTTGGGAGCACTTTTTTCCCCCCCGGTAAAAGAACATCCTTTAGGAGAGATTTAAAAAACAAAAGATTTCTTCAAGAGGCAAGCGACGAACCTCAAGCCAACATTTTTGTTTTCGGCTGTTAAAATTTCCTTCGTAGCCTATTTTTTTTTCTAACCGCCCAACAGTACTGCTGTGTGAAGCCTTCCTCCTCATATGCCCCGAGAACAAGCAAAACAAAGCAAAAGAAGAAAAAAACTTTTCCATAATTTTTTAACCAAAAAAAAACAACCCGTTCGTCTCTCGTTAAAACCGAATGTTGTGTTGGTGTGTTTGTTTTTAATTAATGTTGTGTCCCATTGTTTTTTCTCTCTCTCTCTCCCTTCTCTTTCTCTATTTCTTCTCTCTCTCTCTCTTTTTATTCTATCTTTTTTTCTTATACTATATATAAAAAAAACATATATTCTTAACCGTTAATCCGAAACAGAATACACACTGGAGAGACTCCCTATCGGTGCACGTATTGTGAGAAGAAATTTACCCGAAAAGAACGTTTAACGTATCACATAAGGTGAGCGCTTCGGCCAAGGCACACACCGCTTCGATAATGTATAATAGCAAAAGCGAGAGCCCAAAAAAAAACCTGCTCTATTTATCTTTATTGTAAATGTACATGTATCTACTACTACCACTCTACTACCCTTTTACCTTACTATTGCTTATTAGAAGCGAGTCTTTTCTTTTATAGAAAGTTTAAACAAAAAAACAGAATCACAGCTGACCATTGTTCTTAAACAAGCTAGTGGAGATGGTATCTCTTAAACTAAACAACAGTTTAAATTTTATTTAAACAATTTTCTTTCTTCAATGAAAAAAAAAAAAACTACACGCTTCATAAAATGGTGGAAATTGAAACTTTTTTTTGGCAAACACTTTTTATTGATCGATCCTCCCGTAACAAAAGTCTTTCGAAAGTTTGACGGACGGAACAATCATTTTGAATTTTGGCAGGTTATTTATGTTTTTCAATTTTCTTTTGTATTGTTTAAAAAGGAAAGTAGAACTATTTTTTTAATTTTTTTTGACGACTATATTGAAGCTTTGATATGTGTCGCGTTGCGTTTCTCTCTCTCTCTCACAGACAGCACCACATAAAATTGCGCCCTCCGTTTGGCAATAAATCCTTCCTTTTGGCAACACAAAACTCGATAAAGACACAAGCCAAAACTAATCCACACGCTTTATCCACTCAGAAAACGTATTTGAAGTTTTCCTTTTCGCTTTAAGGAAATTCAAAATTTGTTTGAAAGAAAACATTAGGCAAACCAAAATTTTCCTTTGAGTTTGATAATGGTGTGGTTTTCTCGTGTGTTTTTATCGAAGCAAACACTCAAAATTTATTCTATTCAAAATTAAGCGAAGAAGAGCAAAATTTTCGGGGCAATTGATTAAAAAATCTAAACAATGGGAAAATAGAAGCACAACACAACACATTCGGGCAGCACCAACATACGAACGTAAACATCTCTAGGACAAGGAAAAGAAAATCTACCCCACCCACATTGTGTCCGGTGTGTGGTACACGCTTGTTTTTTTTTACCATGATTTTCCTCTGTCATTCTTGCGTGGAAAGAAGAGAGTGTTGATTCAAAATTCAAAATTTAATTTTTACCTCTGGCCGGTCTTGTTCTCGCCCGCTCTCTCTCTCTCTATTGGCCTTTTATTCAACAAACCCGCTGAGTCTTATGATGCGTGTGTTTTACTTTCGTTTGTTTGTTTGTTAACGTCGCTGTAAAATTGTGGTTTCCTTTAACTCATTTCTTCCGGTGAACTTGGAAGGAAGCAATAATACTTTTCGATTTTATGTTATCACATCCAATGGTTTTGCGCTGGTGGCTGGTGTATAAAAGGCTAACCATAGTACACAAACACAATCACTAAAATACTTTCTAGTTGCTATAAAAACTGTGTACCACCACTACCGCCGTAAACACGTGTTTCGCACGAAACACGGCGTCCCCATTTGCTGTCGTGCGTTCGCTTGACGTCCTTTTGAAGCGAACTGTGTTTAGAAAAACATAAACCCTTTTAAGAGACAGCTTTATACAACGTGTTTTTCTTTCTTTCTTTTTTCTTCTTATTTTCTTCCACCATCATCCCGCGTTTAAAACGCTCTTTTTCTCCACCTGTGCGCGCTCACGTGTGTCCTGCGCACGACATCGATTGAACGTCAACGGCGAAATCGGATGCAAAACCAAAACAAAAACCTAACATGAATATCCTTGGGAAATTCTGCTTCGAATCAACCGTGCGTGCGTGTGTGCTGGTATCATCTCTACGGTCGTGTGGTGTTGTTGTTGTGTCGTCTTCGAATATTATGTGGCTGCTGTTGGGCATCCAAAATGGCACACATAAATCCTCACCACACACAAAACACACTTGCCTTCCTTGTCGTTTTTCCTTTCCTCCCAAATCATTCATCGTTCGGACGGCGGGAAAACCAACAACACCCCCCATACGTGTGTCTCTGTGTGCGATGCCAAAAAAAAAAAACAAACCCCGATCCGATCTGAAGATGGCACACGGGAGAGACTCCGTACCATTGCACGTACTGCGAGAAAAAGTTCGCCCGCAAAGAGCACCTTACTAATCACGTCAGGTGAGAGTCCCAAGACACACCACAAACTTACACCCACACAACCACACACACCTACATACAAACAAAAACGAATGGACAGAAGTACAGAAACTGTGTGGGGACGACAACCGAGAAGAACACGAACACACAGGGGTTGTTGTGTTCTCAAATTATGACGTTACGTTTGCTTGTTTGTTTGCTTGTTGTTCACAATGATGCAAGACCGGTGCAAATGTTTGGGGGGGGGATGCATGCTCAAGGCATCTCCTTCAGCAATCCTCACACCGGTTTTCCAGCCCCCAATTACCGCCCCCCACCACCCTCCGCACACACACACAATCACAAATGACACACGCCATCGGTGTGCTCTCTCGCTAAAACCCGAGAACGACGACAACGACAGAAGACAGAAGAGAAGAAAGCGCGCGCTTGGGCGCAAAAGCAACGAACAATGGAAATTTCCCTTCCCAAACATGTACCACTTTCTTCTTACTCCTTTCCGTCCTTCTTTGTGCCACGGTGCCGCTGTGAATATGGGGACGAAAGGCTAGCAAAAGGATGTCAGGATATCAACCCATATCATGTTCGGGTGTCCTCGTGTATAGCGCGTTGTAATATTCATGGAAGTAGGCAAAAAACTCGGTGCGGGTCCTGTTCTCCTGTGCGCTGTCGGTTGTCATTGGAATTGTTGGGAAGAAATGGCTTTTTTTTGCGGACCTCAAAATTTAAGGGGGAAGACCTGTTCTCTTTCCTACTCTTTACTTCGATTAGGTTGTGTTAGATATGAGGCAAAAATAATTGTTAAAATACCTCCTTTAACGGAAGGTTTACTGCTTTATTATGTTGTCCTTTATTTACTCTGATTTCCTCTTTTATATTTATTACTATAAATTTTTTGCTTTGGTGTTTTAAATAATTTATTATCTAGTGTTATTTTCATTTTTGTTACTTTATACATTAGTTAAATACTCTTCTTTGCTACTGTTTAATTTTTCTTAAATTTAGACGTTTAATGTTTTTAATTTTTTACTTAAAGTTTTTAAAAACCTTTATTGGTCGTATTTCACTGAACGCATTTTTTTAGAAATATGAGATTTTTTATTTAAAAAAAATCAAAATGGCGTTAATATTTGTATCATGATACGAACCATTTTGTCACCAATGGTACAATGACACCCGAGATATTGTTGGACAGGTTTTTCACTCGTATCCTGTCCACCCAACTGATCCCACTTCAACCATCCCTCCTCGTTTGTCCCATCGCCGCCTCACCCCCCCCCCCCCCCCCCACGACTCGCCCGTCTCAAGCTCTTCGCCATCGCAGTCTTTCTTTCTCTCTATCAATGATCTTTCTCTTCTACAGATTGCACACAGGAGAGACCCCTTATCAATGCACATATTGTGAAAAGAAATTCAGTAGAAGAGAGCGTTTAACGATTCACACAAGGTGAGCGTTTTGCATTTGATTTAATTTTTATTTGACTGCCCCAGAAAAGAAAACAACAACAACATAAAACCAACGACTGCAAAACACTAAAACTAAGAAGAAGTTTCAAGAACAACAAAGATGCGAAGAAAACAAAAACGAACAGAACAAAGCTACCAAGATTAATAACGAAATGGAATGTAAAACGGACAACTTTTTTTTTATGTAAACGTCTCTATTGTTTGGTCAAGGAGAACAATGAACAACACGTTGTTTCTGTCGTGTTCTGTTTGTTTTTCTGGTGTTCGTTTTTCATCTTGCCACCCCCCGCCCCTGGTGTTGTAATTGAACCTGCTTCTCTATTATAAGTGTGTGTCTCGTATATGCCACACAAGGACTCACTTACTCAAACATGTAAGGACTCACCGTAAATTTAAACAGGATCTCTCCCTCCGAGTGTAATCGTGGAAGTGCTGACAATGCTCTTGAATTTTCTAATTTTTTAAAATGTACAACCACAAAAAGGGACAATGTGTGGGACAAAATGTGTAGAAGAGAAAGAGAGAGTATGCTTAGGGGGTGGGGGGTGGGGGAGGGCATAAATGGAGGCACGACAACGCATTTTGTTTTGCGTACTTTGCTCTTTCACTGTGCTGTTGTTGTGTGCTGCCACTACTACTACCACTAGGCATTGTTGTTGCAATGCAGTGGCTAACACAAAAGAAGAGAAAAGACCTTGACTTTGAGAGCAACTCTTTTACAACACTCGTTTGTCGGGGTGGGTTTTTGTTCCCCCCCAACGCAGAGTGGGGGTGGAGTTTTGTGTTGCTTTTGGGTGCTGCTTAGGGTTGGAATCAAGCGAACGGAAACAAAGCTCGTCGAGGGTTGTGTTTGAGAGACTTTTGTTTTTTCGTAGAGCAACTGCAAACAAGTAGGAACGAAAAGAAATGTTAGATTAGCTAAGTTTTTTGCATAGCGTCAACTTTATCGGAGCTTTAGTATTATTTTTGTTAGAGGTTTTTTAGTTGATTTATTTCTTTTTTTTAAGTGAAATGATTTTTTATTATTTTTTTTAAATTTATTTTATTTCATATCTTGTCGATATGAATATTTTATTGGGAAGAAAAACTGATCAAAGTTTTCTTCCATTGCCATAATACAGGGTGGTAACTAACACACCCTACGTTAGCAGCAAACCAAACAGCAAATGTAAAATAAAATTCAGGATAGGAGTATCAGAACGAAAGACTCTTCCACCACTAACCCCGAACCAGTAACAAACAAAATACAAGTACAAAGCAAAAACAAAACAGAAAATAGTTACAAAAAAGTAGAGCAAAAAGCAACAAAAAAAAAAACGCCAAAAACAACAACCAAACAACAACTCATAATTCTTCCTGACTTTTGTTTTAAATCGAAACCAAAACATTGTTTTAATGCCAATCGTTTTTTCTCTCTCTCTTCTCTCTCTCTCTCTCTTTTTCTTCTGTTAAACAAACAAACAACAACAAAAAATCACTCTTTTTCTTCACTTTCCAAACCAAACAGAATCCATACCGGAGAGACTCCGTACGCATGCACATATTGTGATAAAAAATTTAGCCGCAAAGAACGATTAACGTATCACATAAGGTGAGCGCTGTTCCATCAGTCTTATTTTTTTTCTCTCACTCTCTCTCCCCCTACTTAACCCACTCCACCAATACTCCCATTTTTACAAAACAAAACATATATACAGAGCCAACACCTATATAAGTATCTAATATTATAGAGCAAATATAATGCACAACCAACGGCGCAATCACATGATGATAGTTTTGTGATATACATATATGATGTATGCTTATGCGTGTTGGTTTGGTTCATTATCTTACTTATTTTTTATTTAAAAAAAAATAAGCAAGAAAATAGCTATATAGCAAACATTATCACCACACATCACACAACACACACTCACACCACATTTCCACACCAACACACAGCTGCTACACACATCTTCCCTTCACAAAGTCCTTTCCTTTAAATACACCATTTTTTGTGTGAAGATTTTGCTTAGTTTTATTTGAAACTATGAACAGAGGAATATGACGCTTAGTCCTGCTGCAAAACCTTTTCGGTACTCGTGATGTGTGATAGCTTGAAAATATTTTCCCAAGTATAATCACTTCACAGCTGCTCTGTTAACCAACTTGAACCTCGAACTCCAATTTTCGTCCTTATATATATATGTCCTTAAGCATATATGATTTGTTTTCAAATTCCTCTCATACATACATCAAAATACACTCTCTCTCCCCATTTCCCATCATATTATCCCCAAGTGTGTTGCCTCCCTCATCCCGTCCCTTCAAATATCTAATTTTGTCTTGTTCCGATATATTTATATTATACAATACCTACATATATCGATAATTTAATCATACAAAAACAAACTCCACAGGACAATATTTAACTATTTCCCCGTTTCTACGATATTACTATTGTTACCGTATTTATATATATCTATATCTTATACAAAACATATAATTCAAATTTGTCTAGCCATCTGACACACCGTGTTGTTGTTGAAACAAAAAAAAAAAGAAACATGATATGATTTTGTTGTTTTTATGTGTATGAAAAACCATTTTATTATTTAATTCTTATGTTCTTTTGTTTGTTTTTGGGATAGTAACGAACGATATGTTTACTATATATGTATGTGTGTGCCGTTTACTTTTCTCTTCTTCTACGATCAAACGCGAAATATTATTGGGGCAGTGGTTGGCGAACACATGCTGTTACGTTTCACTGCCTACCATAGGAAGAATGTGATAACCGATAGGAACGTTTTCTGAACTTGAACTGATCATTCGACTGTGCTTATTTAGAGTGTAAATGAACAACGAATTTAAAATTGGTTTTAGAAAAGAAAAAATCTAATTCTTGTGAAGGATTAAGCAAAAAATTAAATTGAAAAACTGTGTGAACATGGGCAATAATTTTTTATTAAAAATGTTTATTAAGTATGTCCGCGGGATGGGATTATAATATCGAATACTCTACTCAATCTCCCATTAACTGCTCATCAAATCCGTACTCCTTACTATCCTGTCATACACGATCAATCTCATCAATAATTGTAATCTATTCTTTACCTTCATCGTGCTATAAAAACGCAAAACCTTTGTGTCTCATTGCTAATTCTTCTCGTGGGTTTTGTGCTGAAAAAAAAACCTCCATCAACAGATTACATACCGGAGAAACTCCCTATCAGTGCACGTATTGTGAGAAGAAATTCACTCGCAAAGAACACCTTACAAATCACGTCAGGTGAGAATCGAACTGTTTGTTTGCTTACCGTTTCGTCATGAATTAATAGAACAATTCGCGATTGGATTGATGGATGTCATTAGTTTTTGATGCTACCGCCTTTGTTTTCTACGGCAAGACATAATTTAATGTAAAAATCGAACAAAATAAGGTTCTATGTGAATGTTAAATGAGGCATTCGTAATTGATTTTTAAATCTATTAATGTAGCTTCATCACCGAGAGGCTTTACATTTTTTCTCTCTTGCGATTGACATCCTAGCGATTGTTTTATTGCTTCAACGTACGACGAAAAACTTAAGTGGAAATAATCTTTTAACCAACAACAAAAACCCGTCTTACACTTTCATTTTTGTTATGTTTATTTTTTATGTCTTCTTCGTGGGCTCGGTATAAAACAAAACTCAGATTACACACCGGAGAAACTCCCTATCCGTGTACGTACTGTGAAAAGAAGTTCACACGTAAAGAGCATCTTACCAATCACGTCAGGTGAGAGAACTGTTTTCCTCCTAACAGACTACGAGAGATGCTCGAATCGAAAAACTGGTGGTGCCAAGGACACTAATAAATCCCCCCATTTTTTTTTTGTTCCGGGAGAGACAGATAATGGTTTCTGATTAATGAATTCCACTGTAAATGAATTTCCCTGATCGAAATGATTGATCCGAATATGATCATGAATGAATGAATATTATTATGAATGAATGGCATTAGGAATGAATATTTTTAAATTGAAATATTCCACGAATTGCAATACCAAAATTGTGTCCAATTACACACCATCCATTTGCATTGTCCCATCCCGTGACACAGAAAATGGTGTGACATATTGGTGTATGGCCATCCGTTTTCGATGAGCGCTCTCCAAAGAAAGAAGTCTTTTCTTACAAGACTTGATGAAAAAAAATATTTGCGAACCGGTTACTTATACATAATTTCCATCTCTTTTTCTCTTTTTTCATTTATGTTTCCCTCCTCTCTCTCTCTGTCTTGCATCGACAATCAACGTATTAAAATTGTAAACCATCGTCCATCTTGCTGCAATCCTTCTGCCAAGCGGTTTATTGAATTGTTCCCATAAACGAACCTAAAATATGTCCCACATCCAAATTATGCCTGCGTGTTCCCTCCGCTTCGTTCCCTTCGTTTCGTTTTTTTTTTGTTTTATTTTCGTTTCTGGACAGATTGCACACCGGAGAGACCCCTTATCAGTGCACCTATTGTGACAAGAAATTCACTCGCAAAGAGCATTTGACTAATCATACAAGGTGAGAGCGCCGTTCGAGTCGCGTTTTTAGTTGAAGTTTAAAGCTACGTCCGTTTTACAAGCGAAAACACACACGCACACACACACAAAATCACTCTTAGAAAGGAAACCTCCCCTGTAATGTTTATTAATCCTTAATGCTCCCTTTCCGAAGCCATTAAATGAAACCCGGCAAGAACGTTCGAAAGAGAGGTGTACCGTAATGTTGTCGGTAAATTTGTTTGCTTAGTTTTGTGGATCGCAGATCTAAAGCGGATCAATTTGGTTCGAAAATGGAAAGCGCTTTCAGTCGATTGATGTTTTTCGACCCACAATTGGTCGCTTTATTTCGGCAAAATTAATGTAATGGCATTAGAGAGGCACTATTATTCCAACTAACACTATATTTAGCGGTTTTTATTGTGTGTTTTACTTCAACGTGCGGAATCGTTTTCGATAAGCTAAAAGGATAAATCTTAGTTATCACCCTATGTTATGTTTCTTTCCTTTTTTTCCCCTTACTGAGTAATATATAATCCACGCGCATCCCCCATAACCCCCCGATATCCCTTTCTCCCTCGTCCAAAACGGATTCCTTGCTAGAAGAAACAGTAAACAAAAATTAATGGCTAACATCACTCATACCCTCAATCTCCAACCGGCAACGCAAGTGCAACGACAAAGAAAAAAAAATCATAAATGTTTTCTTCTACCGAGCGAGCTTTTCCGAAGCTTTTTGATTTCGAAACTGTGCGGAATGAATCATATGTACAAAAACAAAACAAAAATCCACGTTTGATGCTCTGTGTGATGGTCTGCTCCTGGGAGTAGTAGTTGGTCTTACTGTTGTTTTCTCATATATCTACCGTTCTACCGACAGATTGCACACCGGAGAAACTCCTTATCATTGCACCTATTGCGAGAAGAAATTTATGCGCAAAGAACATTTAAAGAACCATATCAGGTGAGAGGGGGTTTTTGCTGTTGTTTGGTGCGCAAGCCATCCAAACACGCACACACACACGCAAGCACATCCACACACACACCCGTACTCTAGTTTACTTGTTCTGTTGTTCTATCATTAGAAGTTTCCTATCGAGGGATTGTTTCCCTCCCCCCCCCCCTATCTCTATAGTTTGTTACTACTTTTCACTGCTCACACAACAATATCGTACAAATTCTCTCGTCTTTCTTTTTGTGGCAGTTGCTCGTGTTCTGTTTTACTAGTTTTTTTTACACTTTTCTTTGTGCGTCTCTTTCTTTCACTTTCTTTTTCTTCACTTAATTGGCTTACTTTTGAAAAGTTTTATGTCTTAGAAATTGTTATGGGAGCTTTTATCATCATCGGTCGATGTTGTTGTGTGTTCAGGCCTCTCCATCACATATCCTTCCTATTGAAGAGCCGTTGTTAGGTTGAATTCCATCGTTAGAGACTCGCTCATCATCATACACTACTACTGCTGAGTGTTGTGTCTGGCTAGGCTTTCTTGTGTCTATTAGTTTCCTTCTTCATGTAATTTCATTATATCTTTGTGGTTAGTAGAAGTGCTCGTGCTCGCAACACACTTACCTCTCTCTCAACCTTCAATCGCCTGCTTGTCGTACTGTACTTGTGCAATCGTGTGTTCATCATCTAGTGCATAATTATTCCTCGCTCATTTTCCGCCCCTATTTTAAAAAAGAAAAAACTCAAGAAAACAGAAAAGACAGCGTTATGTTGCCATATGTCTTGTTATTGGTCGTTGAAACGGAAATTTTGTTAATCAAAAAGCTTATAGTGCTTTGAAATGAAATTAGTGTTTTTGGGCGAAAACGAAAAACGATAATAACAATTCATACAGTATTAGCTGGCTGTTATTGGTAATTTCTGTATGCAATAATTGGAACGTCTCGCTAGAACTCATCAAGCATGAATGTTGTTCACTGATGATTATCGTAAAGCTCCATCCTTCCTAATTCCTAACACCTGCCTGTGGTGGTGTGCCACCACCTCACTAGCGTTCCTGTAGTGTGTTTTGGGTCGGAAACAATCATTACTCCATTACTCCGCCACATGCTTCACTTGTACATCATCATCATTTTATTGTCATCTGTCAAAAGTGACACTCCGATGTTCACACTCCGCCTCAGGCCAATTAGGAATCATTTTTATGGCGAATGAAGACAAAATTATGTTAGGAATATGTTTTTTCGGAATTCATTTGATGCTAGAATAATGTTCTGGTTGCTAGCAAGCAAAACTCTACTGGCAACATTTTCCAAAACTAAGTGAGTGTGACCAAACGAGGTCCAATTAAAAACGGGCTAAATACTTCACACTTTCCAGCCATTTTATCTTGGCTGGAAGGGTGAAGCGATCGTAGAAGATTTTATTATTTGATTTTTTCACTTGCATTTCCATTTGAGTTTAGTTTTTCCTTTAATTGTGATCCCGTAGATTTTTTTTCCCCCATTATTATGTTTTTTGGTTTTTTCGTGTTGATTCATCTTCGTTCCTTTTTCGTTGCTTTATGTTGTAGTGAGAACAAATCTGTTTGCTGCTAACGCATGCTTCATTTTTTAACATAAACACTCATCAACTTCATAAACAGTGTGTCTCTCGTGGCCCTTTCGTAACAGTTGTATCGTTCATTTCATTTAACAACTTCCCATTTTGTTAGCTAAATGACCGGTGTCTCGTTGTGTTTGGTAACAAAAAGTGTCATACAGAAAAAAAACGATACGACCTATGTCGTCTGTAAATGATCCGTTTGTTTTTTTGCACTGCCGCAACCATTCATGCCATTTATCGTTGTTGTTGTTGCCCGTTCATCCGTTCATCCGAATTTCCGTGGGCGCGCTCTCCATTAGGGTGTAACAAAATGGTGCAAATAACGAAGCGATCAAGAGGCTGTCACTTTGTGCCATCTGCTTGATATCATCTCTTTGATGTTTGCTTTTTGATCATTTTGTTCATTTTGTTCATTTAGTATCTAATCAGCCCTTTAGCTTGTACTAGTTACTTCCCCACCACATTGTTATATATTTGCGCGAGGGTTTTTTTTTCTTTGTTAATAGTTTTATAGTACATGTGTTTGTAACATACATCCGATTCCATGCATTTCTCTCGCTATCTGTCCGGATCTGTGTTTTCTATACCGAATTATATTGTTCATCGTCATTCTTGCCAGATTGCATACCGGAGAAACTCCGTACCAATGTACGTACTGCCAGAAGAAATTCACGCGAAAAGAGCATTTAACAAACCACACCAGGTGAGGCAAAGATTTTAGTAGAAAAAAAGGGTAAACTAAAAGAAAACATACACACCAAACGTAAAAAAAAGAAACTTCCATCTAAAAGATTATGTCAGTCGCGCGAGAAGAGTGTGTTTTGTTTGCAAACGCGAATGATGTTTAGTGATTCGTTTATTAAGTTAAATGCGTTTTGTTCTGTTTTTGTTGATACATTTCTTGAACTGTTTAAATTTCTTCTTAAGCGTCCTTTTTTTTTCAATGAATGGGTGTTATGTTCTCTAGATCGTTTTCCATTTGCGTGTACTAGTTAATGAAGTTAATGAATTTGAAAAAAAAACTTATACCTCTTTCTTTCACTTTTATCTCAACTTATCATCACTACTACTACTACCTCCACGGAAATCTACGTGTTTGTGTAAATTTTAAAAATCGATTTAAAAAAACGCACCCACACATCACCACTACCACCACTACTACTGTCGAATGATCGTGTACATACACCAAAAACAAAAAAACAAAACCCCGGTAGATTGCATACGGGCGAAACACCTTACCAGTGTTCTTACTGTCAGAAGAAGTTCACCCGCAAAGAACATCTCACGAATCACGTCAGGTGAGAATCGTTTCCACACCCACCAACAACATCCACCTTTAATAAACCCCCATTTCAATCAGCAATCCTTTACTGCAACTGAGTGCATTTTTTGTCCCCTCTCATCCGTTGGTGTTCATCCTTTTCGTGTTCATGCAATATCGACGAAAGGAGGTGTGTGTTAGTACCGTGAAGTCATTTTCTATGTCGAAGGGAAGCACTTGGGTACCTACCAAACGTCTCTACACTGAACGTGGTTTAAAATATGTCGTTGTGAAGTTCCTTCTATTAAAAGAAGGCTGTCTATACATTAGTAACATTTATCAGAAGGAGCTTGTGGACGGTGTTCTTTACGATTGCACTTAAACACTATCATCCGGATTAATCCGACGGAGGTGTTTGATGGGCTTCAAAGGCAGTTTCCTTCGCTTGACCACGCTGTTAACAGCTCTCCTTTCGTCCTTATTGCAGAATGCAAAGGAAAATACCCTTAAAAAAAGTATCATAAACATCGCCGCGCCTGTCTTTTCGGAAGTCCTCTCTCTACGGAAGCTAATGCATTTTTTTTCTTTTCTTTTTCTCTACCCACGATGTGTGTTACCTTTCGATAACACATCGAACGATCACACGCCACTATTTGGATCGTGTAAACTGTGTACTGTACTCAATGTCCTGTTGTCGTCGTGATCATCTGTTATTTGTTGGGATATTTTCCTCTGATCCTCACCCCTATCTATGTTGCGATGTATGGGAACGATCACGATCACGCGATAAATCCTGACGAATCCTTTCAACTTCCTCCTGAACATCGTGATTTGCTGGTCCTGCATCATCGACTGGTCCCGCTCGCCATTTTGCCTCCTCCTCTCCGCTACCTTAACCTCCTTATACGATCGTGATCTTCTCGCTCCACTCCATGTCCGATCAATGACAAAAACGAATGAACAACGTGTAGGCTGCACACCGGCGAGACTCCCTACACGTGTACCTACTGTCAGAAGAAGTTTACGCGTAAAGAGCATTTGACGAATCACGTCAGGTGAGGGACTTTCTTTCTTTTTTCTCTATAAATCTCATTACTTTGTTACCACATGTCTCTGTACCACTACCACCACCACACCATACTCTCACCAAAATATCCCCCCCCCCACCCCCACCCCAAAAACGTGTTCTGTTTTCTCTATCATCCATCCGTTTGTGTGTGTGTGTATGTGTAACGTAGAAACTCCCCGTCCACATCCGTCCGTACACACAACATTGTCTCTCCTTTTTTCCGTTAAAATCTGTCTTCCTGGGGGCAATCACGAAATGTTCAGGGAAACTTTTAAAGTACTAATGTCCCTATTCCACGCGTTGGAGAAGGACACACAAGATTTAAAAAGGGATTTGTCTAGCAAAAATTATACAAAAAAAAATTATTAAGATAATATTGTTGGTCCAATCATCTGATGTTGTTTTGTTTCTGGTTTTCTCTTCTTCATTATCTCGTCGTGCGTAGTGAGTACGGCTGTTGCTTATCTCTTTCTATTTCAATGTTTTACACATTGTTCCCATCGCGAATTTTGGGTTGTTATATTACGATTTTGATCAGTATTACGATATACTGTTAATTTGTGCAGATATTTTTGTTTGATTTTATTGTTCCTGTTTGTTTTCTTTTTTTTTTCAACTTTTTTTTTTAAATTGTCATTCTCTACTTAATTCTCTAAAGTTCTACTTTTCTGTTATGAAGTTTTTCATTTTTTAAATATCGTTGTACTGTTCAAAGATCGTATGAGCTGACTAGCTAAAATGGGTTCAATAATAAAATTATCTTGTCAAAACCAAGTTTAATTAGTAAAAAATCCCCCCTGATGTGTGCAATGCAACACGAAAGTGTATGCCAAGTCCTAAAGAGTCTGTGTTTAGTGTTAGCCTAGGCATATCTTAGACATTAAGAAGCGATAAGCGGGAAACCAAGCACCTTCCAGGAGACCGTTGCTCAGGATGCTTCTCGGTTACAACTTTCTTTCTACTTTTCTGTCTTAAACTTGATGGGAAAAGGTACACAGGAGAACCCGTGCAATGCAATCTACCGGGAGGTGAACTTTAAACATAAAAATCCTCCCTCGACTCCCTCGAATGCCCCCATTGCGGGACGCGATGTAATACATCTCTGACGAATATACACGATCATGCGGCGCGTAGTTTAGAGAGTGGATCGATTGAAATAACTATCGGTAGAAAGAAACGGCAATGCCGTTACGGGTAGACAAAGTTGGTGTACAAGTACAAAACTGTGCTCCGGTATACTACTCCATTAGCGTGTAGAGAGTTGCCCAGTAATTTCGTTTAACCGCGCAGATTGATAGAGAAATGCATGGAAAAGAAAAGTAAAATCAACGCAAACCAGAAGGGGGAATGGTCACAACAGCATCAGTATTGTTAGTCAGCTCTTTTGCCCTCGAAGGACTCGAAGGATAACGGATATAGTATCCCCTCGCTTTGTTTTTGGTTGTGTATTTCGTATTTAAATTACTTTTTTTTGTTATTTTTATTTTTTTTTATTCGTATCTTTTGGTACCTTTATTAAAACAAAACAAACGTGTCAGATGGTTGGATAAAACAATATGATTTTCCTTGTACATTGTAATTGCCTTTCCCAAAAAAAAAAATATATATACACATACAACACGCTCCCGTTTCTCTTCCTGAATCCACCACATCCTTCCATCACCATTTTCCTTATTATATTCCTAGATGTATTTTTAAGCATACTAGTTTTTATTTAAACCACATTTTTATCTTAATCGATGAACAATAAGACCCCCCCCGGTAAATGGTATTGATTGTGTTGCCGTAGTGTAGACGTATGTGCCACGTTGCTATGCTCTGATGACAGACTGATGAAGTGTTTTCTGCACCCTGAGTAGTCTCTATTCTGCAGTTTGAATTGATGCACCGTATGTGGTTTGCTGTAGTGTTTGCTACAATATTACCTGTACATTATTGTAATTATGATTTACTACACCGGTCTTAAATTGTTCTAGCTACTGTATTATTTTATTCTCCAACTTCTTTTGTCCTTGACGGTAGAATCAATTCTTTTTATCAACCCATTCCGGGGTCTTATTTTTCTACGATCGAAAAACTGTTATTTTAGTTTTTTTTATTATTTAATATCCCTTTCTACGTAATTCATCCCTCATTTGTGATTGTGCTCGATAGTAAGAAAACCCCTAAAAAAAAAAATCACATTGTACTATGCAAAAAATGCTAAATATTGTATTTTTTCCTTCTTTTTTCCCCCTACGTTTTTCTTCGTCACTTTCATCTAATGAAATTTTGTTTACTTAAAAATTTCGTAAAATCTACCAACCATAACCATGAATACAACACCAACACACACTACCTTTTCTATCTCTCTCTCTCTCTGTACGCGGGAACGTTCATCAATATTCTGCCTCGTGTTACCTATTGTGCCGCGCCTGTACTACCATTAAAAATTACTTCTTCTACTACTACCATCACTACTACTCTTCTTCTACTACTACTACCACCGCTACTGCTACTGTTCTATCACTACCAATCCAAACCACCACCATCACCAACAACCAGATTGCACACTGGCGAGACTCCCTTCCAGTGCACGTATTGCCAGAAGAAATTTACGCGAAAAGAACATTTGACCAACCATACCAGGTGAGGATGTTTACCTTTTTTTTTTCTATCAACCAACCACCAACCACACCCCACTCGGTTTCCCACTTGTTTCGGTCCGCTACTTCAGCCCCCATCCTTACTGCAAGCTCTAACCACGCGCTACTACCATACATCCATACGTTCGAGACTTAACCAACCGATTCACTACCTCATGCATCCTTCTCTCGTTCGTGATTTATTAGTTTGCTTGGGCGGTGCCTTCTTAATCTCTTCCTTCATTATCATGCATCAAAGCGTGAGAAAACATCCCCTCGTTTTCCTCCCCAGAATACAGCAGATCATATATCACCCTTGAAAATTCGGCTAATAACTGTGTGCTAGTGCAATGCATTGCATACCTTGCAGGCGCTGCTCATTTGATATCTCTTAACGCTTTTTTCGTTTGTTTTGGAATGAAAGTTAATGCTGCAGCGCGCACTTGTAGTACAGGCAACAAACATTGACGACTAATTGGATGCAACTTGTTTGCGTACGCAGTACAATCTTCCATCTGTGATGAACCTTTTCCCGTGTTAGCATTTGTTTAGTGTAAATTTAGTGTAATCAGCAGCAGCAGGAAGCACTTTGTAATGGAATTGTAAAATAATATACTACTACTTAACTTCTCGGGTTCTACTACCTTAAAATACACACACTTGTAATTAAATGATAGTTGGTTGTGTAATTTATCCTAGACTCATGTGTTTTGTTGTTGCAATAGTGTATAAATGAGAACAGCTAGTAGTGGTGATTTTGTTATCAGCAGTTTTAGAATCTTATCTTCTAATAGCCTTACCCTTGACGATCTTTATTATGATTCCAAGAGTCAACAGAGCTATCTCAAGTAGAATGGTTAGGACAAGAATAAATGCTCCTTTTCCCGTTTTTCATGTACACGATCAATTTCCCATACACGAACATAAGACACTTTGCAATACACTCACAATAGGAGTTATCCTTCTATTAAGGATTCAAATACAAAACATCAAAAAGGACACACCAAATACACTATTTTTCTGCCTTTAAAACGTCCCCATTAGTACTGTGACGAGATATCGTTAAAAAGCAAAATGGCTTTTCGCTTGAGAATAAACGATCCCCAAAAAAAAAAGAAGGAAAAAGAAACAAAAATTAATTCCGGCCCGAGCTTCTCCTCTGGTGGTATTACTTATAGTTAGTTGTGCGCTGTTGTTGCATTGTTGACGTTGCCACCAGGAATAAAAGAAAATCAATGATACTAGCTACTAGAGATCACATTAGAGCGTTACTAACGTACTTCCCTCATTGTTTCTTTTTTTTTTCGTTTGCTTTTTAGTAGCCATTTTGTTATCCTTATCCATCCCTTCATTCATGATTCATCCATCACTCAAGTATTCTCATGTTGATCGAGCTCATCTCCCGATATAACATACGCACACACACACACACATACATGTGCATCTGCTCTTTGTCCTTTTAACGCTTGATCTTGCTGTCTCGGTTCCCACTTCACCTCGTCATCCTTCCGTGCTGTGGTTGGACGTGTGTGTCCTTGCCTTCTTCTTCGGCGGACTGCGTTTTTGTTTTTCTCTCTCCCCCAACTAACCAATTTCTACTCAACAGATTACACACCGGTGAGACTCCGTATCATTGCACCTATTGCGAGAAGAAGTTCATGCGAAAAGAACACCTTACGAATCATATCAGGTGAGAGCGATAATGTTGACACCCACACACACACTCACACTCACACATTCACTCAGACAGCGGACAACAGCGTGTGTTGGTTGTGTTCACTTCCGTTACATTATTACTCCTGCCCTTTTGTGTGTGGTTTCCCTTTTACTTACCTTACCTTGCCTTGCTACTACTACTACTACTACTGTGCCTCTTTTTAGTATTGTGTCCATAAATTGTTTTTACTTATTATTATTACTACTGCTGCTATCATCATCACTACTAGTTTTAGATTTGTACCGTGTTAATTTTCGTTTGTTTCTTTATTATCCTTTTCCCCTTCTTTCATCTCACTCCTTTGCTCCTTTGGCCCGTTAATCATCAGTCATAGTTTCGTATGTGTTTTGTGTATATTTTATGTTAAACGCGTTTGTACATTATTTGAAATGGTTGCAGAAGTGGGTATGTTACTGTATAGTGTGCAGAGAAAAAAATAATTTAGTGTAATATCTAAAAGGGGGAATGATGTTTTGTAATGTTATACTTATAAGAGTGGTTCTATTTGATTCTTTACACTTAAAATTGTATTTTTTATACAAATACTTTAAAGTTTTATCTTACACATACGTTAACATACGGTTTGAAATAATAAGCCGACTACCAACTACCAACACCAATGTCCCAGAAACGTTGTTTCCTCACCTTTTCCATTGCTTGTCCCCATCACTATCCTTTCCGAAAAAATAAATAAATAGAAACACATCATCATAAATAGTAAATGCTACACAATTTTTTAAATAAAACTGCGCCCGCACAGCGAGAGAGCAGACTTCACCAATTTCCGAGCGCTCGAGCAGCGTGTTGCTGAATGCTGTCGATCTTGCTCGATTGATTATAAAGCAATCAGCCCATCATGGTGGTCAATCAATCAATCTTTTTGGATCGTTTGGAAATTAAATAATTTACCAAACAAGAACAAAACGTTTTCGAGCGGGAAAGAGGAAGAAAAAGGTGCGAGGAGATACAGAAGGAAACGGGCCTGTTTTGGTTTTCTGTTTTCAACTCCTCTCTAGTCGATTTGTTTTTAAAATGTTTTTTAAAGTTAGATAGAAATACATTCTTTTTGTATTTGTATTATTAATTTCTTATTTACTTACATTTCATTCCTTCATTGAATGTTTGATTTTTTTTTCTTTTTCTTTTTTTTCTGCTTTTTTGTTGTCTCTAATATTCTTGTTTGTATGTTCTTGCTAATGCAAATAATACATCCATTTCATCTCCCACTTTCCAACCCCCGACACTGTTTCCTATTGTTCCTTTTCTTAATTTTATTAATTATTTCCTTCCCTTCATTCCATTTTATATTACTGCCGACATTATTTCCCGCATTTGTTCTCCCCTTTCGTCTTTCACCAACTCGTTCCCAAACTTTTACTGATTGTGTTTTTTTTCTTTCTTTTTTTTGTTTTCTCTTCTGTCTCATCTTTTGTCTCTCTTATTATCTCTCTCTCTCTCTCTCTGTCTCTGTCTCTCTATTATTTGTATGTATCTATTCCTTCAAACAGATTGCACACCGGAGAAACTCCCTATCAGTGCACGTATTGCGGGAAGAAATTCACCCGAAAAGAGCATTTAACAAATCATGTCAGGTGAGGGAATAAAAACAAAAACAAAAAAAAACCCAAAACAAAACAAAACAAAAATCAAAAACTACAAAACTTTCCCGCCCCTTTTCTAAAGATCACACTAACTATTTAAAGAGAAAAACAATAGCAAATCAAACAACGTACCTACCCACACCCCCCGAACATGTAAACCAACTAAAAAATCCGTTTCGTTGTCAAGTTTAGAATGTTGTGTTAGTTTTGTTTTACTTTTCCTTTTCTAATTTTATTTTCCGCTTCCCAACAACAATTCCAAGTATAAATTCTCTTTTATTTTCGTAAAGACTGTTTTAAATCGGAAAGTAATTTAATCGTAGCAATGCTCCAACGACTTTTTTCTTTAAATTTATTATTACATTTAAATCTACAACGTCGTACTCCATACACTTTTACGTTTATTGCTAACAACTGTGTGGCAAAGGGCATATATTACCTGGTGCATCCGTTTCCACCAGTGAATCATCTCGATGGGAAATAGAACAAATTGGAATGATTTTAATTGATGTTCAATTATTATATAAATTTATGCACCCCAGAAGTTACCAAATCTAAATCTAGATCATTGAAAATGGAACAAAGTTAATGTGTGTAGTTTTTTTTGCTAGTGAATTTGCCGCCAGCCTCTCAAAGTCAACATCTCACCAGCAAGAGAGATCTATCTGTGTGTGTATGCGCGCGCCCGCCCGCGTGTGTTTTTTTGTTGTGAATTTTTGTGCGTGTGTTTTCGTTGTTAAATTTGTTGTTCTATCAACAGATTGCATACCGGAGAGTCTCCCTATCGGTGTTCGTACTGTAACAAGTCATTCACCAGAAAAGAGCACCTCAAGAATCACGTCAGGTGAGGGCCGGTTTTATTTCCATTCTGTCTCTCTTTTCCCTTTCTCTGTCTCTCTCTCTTCCTTTTGCTCACTCACTGTCTCTTAAACTATCTCTCTTATCGCTCTTGTCTCCCTCTGTCTCATCCCTTCGCGAACAACAAATCATAACTCTTCATTCATAGTCATTGTCACCAAGACACACACAATTACCAGAAGAGACAGTCATTACTCTTATAGTCTGGCCACCATCACCTGTGAACACAGCTTAATGTGCATCTTAATCTAACCAATGCATCTAGCTCTGTGTGTGTTTTACTGTTCCATTTTCCATTTTTTGTGAACCTTTTTTACATTTTCAATACGTTTGTTTTCTATTTGTTCTATGAGGCTTTTCTTAACTACTATTTTCATTCAATATCATGTCTTATTCATTCCTTTCCATGCATTTTATTTGACTTTTATGTGTCTTGTACTTCCTGTAAATGCATTTTTCTTTTTTTAATTGAATTACACTAAGGAACAGTTTGTTAAATTTTTTAAATTATTTTTCCTTTTTTTCTCTCCGATCGTGTTAAATAATATCGATGAGGCTTAATAAATCTTATTAAAAATGAGAATCATATATTTGCCGTTCACATGCACACACACACGCCTCACGCACCCAGTTTGCAAATGATTCTAATAAAATCATTGATCGAATTAGCTCCAGTGCTCCAGTGTGAAAGAGTGGGCGCGCTTGCGTACATTTAATCCCCAATGTTTCGAACAATGTACTGATACATAGGAGGGAGATTGGTTGGTATCGACGAGAACTGGTGATAATGATGATAATAGCAATAAATGAAAGTAATTCTGGAAAATTTAAATTCATCCCCCCACCCCATGTTCCTTTCTGGAAGAGGCACATTAGCCGTGAGAGAAAGAGAGCGAGAGAGCGAACAGAGTGACAACACCACACCCACCCATCAGCGTCCATTTACTGCCTGCTGCACATAAAGTGCAAATTATGCATCCATTCATTTCAATTCACAACACCCCGTGCTTTGTCTTTTTTTTCGCTCGGTGGCGGAGCAAAAATTGGATTTGTGTGTCCGTGTGTCCGATGGCAAATTTCAATTGTGAATAGCGTGAATCTAATTAGATTACACTACATCATTAATGATAGGCCGGTAGTGAAAATTAATTCTCATCGATTCTTTTCGGGTTGTGCTGCCCCCCCTTCCGGTATAATGAGACGGCTTGTTGTAGCCGCGTGTTGTGTGTGGTTTGTAAACGTGTCCGCGATTGTGGACATTCATTTTAATGTATGAAACGGTCCGGAACCCTGTCCGGTGTTCTGAATCAGCTTTTGTTTTTAAATTTCGGTAACAAAAAGTTTATGGAGAAAGCGTTGTAGATTTACGGGTTTGAGTTTTGTAGTTTAAAAATTTGATTTATTTTGTCATATAAGTAAGTCTTTACCGCTAGAGTATCTTTTTTGAAACAGTCTTCGAATTCGTCCTCCCTTATTTATATTCTCCCATCTCATCATCTCCAATCACCTTTACCCACACCTCATCATCATTCACAGTTTGGCGTGCTTTGTTATTTAATTTTGGTATAATTACTACTATTTTATTACCATTACTGTAAACATTTAATTTGAATTGCTTCTCACCCTCTATATTACCCCCTCCCTCGGGCAGTTATTGTTAATTTTTGCAGCATAATTATTCGACCTCCCTTATTCCCTTCACACTAGCTCCCCTTTACACACACACAACACACACATACACAAATCAACCAACACCACCATAACAGTCATACACAACAACTACACGTTGCATCTGTTCACAAACAGCATCAACATTAAACTGCATGCGAAACATAATTCAAAATGGAGGCTAAGGACGTTTTGCTAAGGAGCTTAGTAATGAAAAAGACCAATCATTGGTTTAAATTCGTTTAATTGTTATCCGTTTGTCTGGCACCATAGCAAAAACGTTCAGCCAGCCAGCCAGAGCCCCCCTTTCTATAGCGTTAATCCATCGAAAAAATCCCTTCTAATAATTAATCACGGCGTAACAACATTATTAACTTATTTTAACTTCTTTACTAATCGAAACAGATTGCACACGGGTGATTCACCGCACAAATGTGAGTACTGCAACAAAACGTTCACGCGGAAGGAGCATCTCAACAATCACATGCGCCAGCACAGCGGAGACAATCCACACTGCTGCAATGTGTGCAACAAAACCTTCACCCGGAAGGAGCATTTGATCAACCACATGAGGTAAGGATTCGCATCTTCTTCCAACAGCTGAATTTCGATTCGCCTAATTCACCTTCCCCTCACCCCCCGGTGGTATTTCATCTTCCTATAGCCGTTCGCACACGGGCGAGCGACCGTTCCAGTGTGACGAGTGTGGCAAATCGTTCCCGCTGAAGGGCAACCTGCTGTTCCACCAGCGCAGCCACACCAAGGGCCAGCCGATGGATCGGCCGTTCCGGTGCGACATGTGCCCGAAGGATTTCATCTGCAAGGGCCACCTGGTGTCGCACCAGCGGTCGCACACGGGCGAGAAGAACCATCACTGCCCGCAGTGCAGCAAATCGTACGTCGAGCGGGGCAACATGCTGCGGCACATGAAGAAAACGCACCCGGACGCGGTCATACCGGTGCTGCCCAAGTTGCCACACATCAAGGTGGAACCGAAGTCTACCGGTAAGTGAGCGAAATGTAGGGTCGAACTATTTACTTGCTCGTCTCCTCCCCGCGGCCCCTCAAGTAGCTCTGTTGTAGTGTGACCACTGACTTACCCCGCGAGCTCGGGGCAGCAGTGTGTGTGTGTGGTAGTAAACGTTGCGTGCTTAAGCTTGTTGTGGTTTTTGTTTTCTATTCTTTCATCTAGTTTTGAGTATTAAAAATCAAAAAAATTCCATTGGTTTAACATATGTAGCTGCTTTTGTTTTTCGTTATGGGTTTTGGATGGACGATAGACTCGCGGAAAAAAATATTCACGTTGTCGAAAACAACAAATAATGAACTCTAATTAAACAACCAAAGAAAAGAAGCCTCTCGTCCGTTCAATACCTATGTTTTCAAATATCCTTAGCACGTGGTTTACTAATTATTTTGTTTTTTGTTTTGAGTGTTCTTTCCTCTCAAATCAAACATTTTTTTAACAATCTTTATATCTCCTTCACTATCTCACTGTTGATTTTAACATTAGTTTAGTAAGTTTGTAGAACTACCAGTACACATTATTTATTATAAGGATTATATTTTATATTATTACTTGATTCTGCCGACTGTAGCGTCTCTCTCTGTATGGTGGTCAGGGGTTTGATTTTTTTTTTAAATTTATTTTAATTCGTTTTTTTTCTAAATGTGGCAGTCAAATGTTCTCACAATAGTTCCATTTCGTTCTGTTAATATACTCAACTGTCAAGATTGACGACGTAGAGCCAAGTTTAACAAAAGCTTTACATTGAAAATGGTTTTGTTGTTTTTTATTTGTTATTCAATTTTGCGGTTATGGATATAAAAATGCGATTAAAAATTATCTTACTAACGTTTCACTGCCTAATTCCGCCAAAAAAACAAAACAAATCTGATCTTCCGTATTTCGCTAGGAAAGTAAGAGAAAGTTTCTTTTTTCCTTGTGAGAAGAATGCTTAAGAGTTTGAATTGTTTGGTAGTGTATTTTCTTCCTTTCTTTTGTGCGCTCTAGTTTTGTTTTTCTCTCTCTCTCTCTCCTTCTCTTATTCTCACACAAACACACACATTTTTGTTTTACTATTAGAACCTCTAGCTCAGTACAGTTGCGTTTTGATAGTCTTCCTTTTTTTGAGTATGCGTGCTTTAGAGTTGATTCTTTCTGGTTTTTTTCTTTACTTACTTACTTACTTACTCACTTACTACTCTTACCTATTTATTGAGTGTTTTTTAATCGCACGTGCAAACGTGTCCAAAATTATTTAATTAAATTTCCAACAAATGAAAAAAATACTACAATCATAGCCCCATGTTTCGGTTGAATGTGAATTGAGATAATGCCCCCGCGCCCGCCCGCCCCTTCCCGTCGAAAGAGAGCGTGTGTCCCTCAGCATACAAACATGTATTGGAATTGCGCATTCCGGAAGTTCGGCTGTAATGCAGGCAACCAAGCGCAGGACACGGCGCACAAAACGGACGGGGCGGACAGAGATTCGATGGAAGAGTATTATTAGGAAGAAAGTCGAACAGTTAAGGACAAATTAGAGAAAAAAAAACAGAAACCACCCTTGGCCTTGTTGAAGAGTTGAAGTTGTTGAACCAAGATCACATGAGAGTAGCAAAGATATTTTGCAAAACACTACTACAACTACTACTACTCCATCCACACACCAACTTTTCGGTCTCTTGGCGTCCCTGGGTTCACTTGGTTGCATTGCTGTCATTGTTGTCCCCCACATGAACGTCAATGACAAACAGCGCACCTGAGAACTCCCCATAGTACCCCCCCCCCCCCCCACCCCACCAAGCCCACACAAAAAACAACATTACAAAGAGTAAAACTCCATCAAAATTTTCCACTCGGACACACACACACAACCATGATTCGAAATTGTGATCTTTATCCAACAAAATCGAACGCAAAATCCAAAAACAAAAACAAAAAAGCAATAGAAGAGGAGAAGGAGAAGAGGCTCAGTCGGCATGATAGCGATAAACACAGAGAGGGAGATAATCCTGTTGATACATAAATTTGTTTCTTAATCCTTGCCACCAAACATAACTCGTGAAATACGTTTAGCTGCTACCCCTTTTTCCCCCCCATACTCACACATACACACACAAAAGCGCAACTGAATTTGAACGGTTTGTTCTTCTTTCACCACGTGTGAATGGCAAAAACAAAATATTTATTTGTACAAAATGTGGTGTTTTATATTACTGTCCTTTGTACTGTGCGCTCGCTAATACACACTCTCAATACACACACACACATACAAAGTCTAATGAAAAGAAGAGAACAAAAAATTGCTCAAAAAAATAAGCATCCATTCACACACATTTTTTGTGCATCCCTTTTCTGTATCCGAGTTCTTCTTGTTACATGTACAAAGTATTATTAACATTATAATGATGAACCCGTGCTCTGTTGTGCCAACACACACGATTAACGAACGGAGGGATACGCGCTGAACAGTGCCGAATGAAGTTTGATGATCGCACGAGAGAGACGAGTTGCGCGAAGAATCGTTACGAAATTGTTAGCAAATTTGGTGTTAAACATAATCCTCCGCTATTGTGCGCGAGGACGACTGTTGTTTTCTTTTTTAAATGCAAATTTAAACACGATTTGGATGCTATGAAAAATTCATGATCCTTGTATTCGGCGGATATGATTGATCCTCTAATTCGTTTCTCGTCCTCTCTCTCTCTCTCTTACACACTCGATCATCAAAACTACTGTTCACGCTATCTCACTCTCTCTCTCTCTCTTTTTGTCTCTGTGTGTCTCTCTCAATATCTCTCTCTGTCTCTCTCTCGTTATGTCAACTCTCTCTCTCTCTCTCTCTATTTCCCAACTCAGTATCTCAGCCCGCGTCCGTGGTGACGTCGCCGGCTCAGGCCACGTCAACAATAACGTCGATTATCTCCAACAATACTCACCCATCGCAGCATCACCATCACATTCAACCGAAAATGGAACAGAAATCTCAGATACATCATCTTCCGCTTCCTCATCAGCATCCAGCTCACCAGCTGCACCACCACATCTCGGCGGGCCCCCCGCCCCCACCGCCCTCGATGCATCTGCCACCATCAAATCCGCAGTTGGCAGCGCTCGCCCTCCATCATCAGGTCCAGCAGCAGCATCAGCAGCAGCAGCAACAACAGCAGCAGCAACAGCAGCCGCAATCTTCGCCTTCAACGGTACGAACCCAGCCATCCCCTCGTACATCACATCAGCCGCCGCCGCATCCACAGCAGCAGCAACCGCAGCAGCAGCCGCCGCCGGAAAGCCACCAGCAACAGGGACCGGGCCCAGCTGGACCCCTTCCACCTCAGCACCATACGGTCCCGGTTACTATTATAACCCATGCTGGAAGCATTAATCCCGGCAACATGCCGGTGGTGGATGCGGTCGGTGGCGGTGGCGGCGGTGGCCCACCGAACGGTCGGGTCGGTGCAATCCAGATGCATCATCTGGCGGCGGCCCAGCAGCAGCAGGCGGCCGAAGAGCATTCGGTGGTTTATTGAAATAACGGCATCGGTGGCGGTAGTGCTGCTGCTGCTACTACTACTACTACTACTCCTCCTGCTGTGCTGGGGAGCACCAGAGGAGGTGGAGGTGGAGGTAGTAGAGGAGGAGCTACTGGAACTGGTGGTGGAGGTGGCAATAACAAACCACCGCCGCCACCATCCGTATCGGCGGCTCGCATCGGTAGCATAGAGCTGATAGTACCGACGATTGCCGCCAGAGCGGGTGGCGGTCACGTCACGCTACTCCAAACACCAAATGTCGCCACCGAACCGCAGCAGCCACAGCAACAGTATCAGCACTCGATCGCTCTAATGCCTTTGCTGCAGCAACAGCAACATCTAGCGCAACAAGCATCGACGCTGCAAACGCCGTCACAGCAGCAGCAGCAGCAGCAGCTATTCAAGTCAGAACACAACAAAACACTAACCCAGCTGTAGTAGTAGTAGTCGTAGGAACTAGTAATAGCCGGTGGTAGCCGATCGTGCTACAAAAGTAGACGAGAAAGGCAAAACTGCAGCTTGTTTTCTTTTATTATATTCATTTGTAACTGCGAGCTACTAGCAGTAGAGGTACGTTTTCATTTTTCTACATAGGAATACATTTTGTTATAGTGTCTCAACGGCGCTACCTTAATAAAACAAAGGTAAAACATACACATAAAGGCGGAGACTGTCGAGAGTAATGGGATAATGAGTAAAGAATGCATTATTTACGACCGTTTGGGTCGTATACAGCAGCATCCTCTCGGGACGACACTCTCGGCTGATCTGAAGGCACGCAAAACCAGTGAATAGTAGAGTAAACATTTTTAAACGGTTTGCAGAGGAAGTGTCGATGTGCGTGTGTATGAACGATTTATGAAACCGTGCTACCATTAAACAAAACTGTGTGGGTATCATTGCAAAACGATGAACACAAACTGTTTTTTTTAATTATTTTTTTTTAAAGAAATTTCCTTAAAAATGGAACATCGGCGGCTGCACACAGGAAAAGATGAGAGAGAAAATACAAACAAAAAAAAAAACAAAATAGAAGTACAGATATATGCAATTAGTAGTTTTTAAAAGTAGCGAAGAAGAAGTGCAAAAGAAGAAGGTGTGTAATGCTAAGTTTAATGATGATGAACACAAATAAGCGTAGCATGATGATATAACGCAGAAGGGGTGCAACACAAAACACTCACACATGTGCAACCTAAAGTAGAGAAACAATACCAGTAATAATTGCATGAATGCAAGCAACGGTAGAGCGCCGGCACCACTGTCTGTGTGGAAAGTTGAGTAAAAAATGAAAAAAGAAAACATTACAGAAGAAATGAAGAAACAAAAAAAGGCATGTAGAAGTGCATAAACATACACTGCAACATGTGTAAAATTATACGTGAATGTGAGTGTGTGCGTGTGTGTGTTAAATAAGTTTAGTGAGAACGAGCCTGTACAATAGCATCATAGCAAGGGGAAGAAAAGGAAGTGAAAAAGCGAAAACAGATACGAACAAAAAAGTCTTGTAGTGTTTAAGGGGAGAGAGAGAGAGAGGAGGAAAGCAAGAGTAGTAGTATATGGATAGAAACAACACAACAAAATATGTTCGACATAGAAAGGTAAACAAGAAAGAAGAGAAGAAGGTGAGAGAAAAAAAAAGGAAAGTAGTGTAAACCCGTAGTGAGTTAAGTACTAAAATTATATACACATATAAATCTATATACCAAGCGCGCTATATCTTTATATATATACAAACACACACACACACACACATACAAAAAGGCAGTAAAACTCACTGATCAAAAAACTGAAGCCAGTGTGTTAGAGCACGCAATACAGTCGCCGCCACCAGCAGCAGCAGCAGCAGCGAGCGAGCGAGCGTGAGAGGGAAAAAGGAAAAATGATAATAATTAACGACAAATGATATATCGATATCAAATATCGAAGAAGAATGAGCGTTTTACGTGCAAACAAAAAAAACACAGATTTCGCGACAGCAAGAACCGGAGGGGGGAGGGCGGGAAACCATACCCAGCTTCCGGTTCCCATCTGCCTCTGCCTGCCTGAGGGATGGGTGGTGGTAGTAGAGAGTACTCTTGTCTTAGACAGTTTTACACAATTATATTACCCTTCCACAACAACAACAACAACAACAAAAATGTGTATAAACGTGTGTGTGCGCGAGTGTGCGCGAGTGTGGGACATCCGCTCGGATTTTAACAAAATGTAGCAGTAATAAGGCTCCCGGTTTTTTCGGCAAACGAATAACAAAACAAACAAAAACCTAGCAGGAAGCTCTTGTGTGGGTCTGTGTGTGAGATGCGGTGTGAGTTGGTAGAGATGCAAGCCACACAAAGACAGACACACAACCCAGGAGCGAAACAATACTTAATCTTAACACAATTGTTGAAATAGATGAAATAGTGTGAGAAATAAACAAAAGTAATCTTTAAACAAAGCGTACGTACTCGACCCCCGGCCTCTCGTAGTAAGCCCCGCGGCCCCAGCACGCGAAACACGACGAACGACGCGGTGTTTAGAAAGAACCTTCGGCCGAACACGAAACCGATAGGGAATATCGTCCCGACAAAAAAACAAAGGTGAGCAAAAAAGCAGCCTCTCCTCCACAGCAAGATACAAACTAGCTTAAGTAGCATATTGCCAAAAAAGGGGCAAAAAAAGCAGCAGCATAGCATTGGTGGTTACGGGGAGAGAGAGAGAGAGAGAGAGATCGTTTACACAACCGTTGTTAAAGCTACAACACACATTAGCATGCTGAGGTTGCAAAAGGCACAGGAGAGCAGAGAACAAGTGAACAGAAATCAAACCAATATTTGAAAGGAAAGGAGGGCTAGAGGGTCAGGCCAGTGCAGTGCGTCTCCACTTGTCGTCGTCGTCGTGTGCGGAACAAACAACAAACAAAAAACCCAGCAATCCCGCGGAAGCAAAAGGCAACCAAAACCTCAACATTTCGCGGGTGACACATAGTACAACTTCTTTATTTAAAGTGTTTAAGTGTAGGACAAAACAAAAAAAAAACACACAAGGATTTTTAAGGTGATATACGATAAGGGAAACGAACATACATACACACACACACACACACACACACACACACACACACACACACGCCACAGTTATAGTTTCTTAAAGAATCTCTCTCTACTGCTGTTGTCATCGCTGTTTCTTATAAGGTCCTTCTAATGTGGCTCTGCTGCTGTGGGGCTCACACACACACAACATACAATCGGATTAAGCTTAGTTTCACGTACTACAATTACAATAGCCATGCATACACATACCATCATATATCCATCGCAGAGAATCCATTTAATAATTCGTCTTATGTCGCTCTCAGTGTCTCTTTGTTCTAACTGGTCCGTTTTGTCTGTGTGTGTGTTGAACATGATTTCCAATGATGAGTTTTTTTCTTTCTTACATATAACAAACACATCTAAACACACTCAGCGTAATAGAATGCCGTACTACCTTTTTACATCAAACACCAAACTGTTCTGTGTTGGTCGGTCGTTGTCTACCAATAGAGAGGGCGAGAAGGGTTCAATAAGCGAAGATTAATTTCGAAACGGCTCAACTACAGCAGATACATCATATACCATAGCCATAGCCTTAACTGTAATAGAATTAGCATTAGACACACACACACACACACACACACACACACACACACACACACACACAGACATTCAACACGTACAAAACGCTTTCGTTGTCACAGAATGTTATTCCAACAAAAAACCCTTCTTTTTAATTACCCTCGTAATGAATAGCAATTGGTAAACCCACCTATAGAGAAACCCATACATAAATAGCAAACCGAAAAGCCGAAGAAGCCGGTTCATGTCGTGTGTCGTCTATGTTAACAGCAAACAATCACACCATTTTTACTATAATACTACTACTACTACTCATCATCTCTCACCACTATTTCAAAACCGATCGATAAGGCCGATCTTGTTGTCGGCCAGCTTATTACAATAGAACTTACTCACGTACACACACACACCGAGCCGCCGCGCAATAGTTTTACATAAGCATCAACCGACAGAGACAGATTTTGTTTTGCATTTTAAAGTTGTTTTCATTTGAAATCCAGTAACGACACCCCCATAATATCCCGTCTGCAGAAAGGCACCACAAACAAAGTCGCGTTCCTTCCGTTTGTGATAGTGAATGATGGGGCCTACTGGCCGCTCCTAATACGTCCAAAGCGTCCATCAGCACACGAGCTATAGTATCAAGAGTATGTGTTTTGGCTAGGGGCGCAGAAGGAGAGCTGGTATAACGATCGTACTACAACAAGCCTTTGGTTTTATTTAGCCTTAAACAGAAGCCTGATAATTTGTATTATTTCGCTGAAGTGTTGTAATGTGTTAATCAATGATTTGTTTTTGTCGTTGGTCATTTTTCCCTTTTCCCCTACCCGTTTGAATCAATGTTTTCGATAGGCTTTAACGCATAAACAGTCTCCATAACAGTCATGTGCTTTTTCTTTTAGACTTTTTGTTTTTTTTATTTTACAGATAACTTTAAGTAAGATTATATATATGTGGTAATTATAATGTTGTGCGTTCGTTAAAACAGAACAGTGTAATGAAAATTAAGTTACGCATAAAAAAAAGTGTATTAAGTGAGTGAAGAGTGAAGAAAGCGCATCATTTCATAAAACAATCATAAACTACTAGGGCTTAGCTAGTAGCTAGGGTTAGTACAGGTGCAAAATCAGAATCATGGAGAATTCATCATAGATGAAGCAGACCGAGGGAGGAGAGGCGGGAGTCTAACGAACAAAGTAACAACAAGTACAACAGAAAGATGAGCCAAGCGGCGGCAGAAAAAAGAAGGGAGAGTTGATACGATTTTTCTTACAATCGCACAACAGAGAAGCAAAAATATGCGAACTAATTTCCCAGCAATCTTCTGCTGGAGTCCTCTTACCCACAGCAAAACAAACCTAATGACAAAAATATTAAGTCCAAAAATGGAACAAATATGATTGAATGTTTTTTTTCCCATTTTATTTGTTCTCGCGACCCAATATCTTCTAATATTATGGAAGGCGTATATATAGTTGTATGTGCACACAGATTTTAAGAATATGAAAAGGTAAACGTGTAGTCTCTAATCACCCAAATTCACGCCATATTATACAAATGCAGCTAAACGGAAATAAGGAGAGAGAGAGAGATGGCAGGGAAGCAGCAAGCAGGAGGATGGTGTAGGAACACAGGCCAAGGATACGAGAAAGGTGAATGCGAAAGTTAAAACTAACAATAGAGAGATGAGTATATTAAAAAAACAAAAAAAAGAAAACATTTATCGTACACCTTTTGAGTTGTGTTGTTTTATTTTATTCTTACTTCCCTTGTTTTCTGTATTTGAGGCTGTTTTTTATATCTTCCCCAATTTTATCGCTTCGTTAGAAAGGATGTTGTACTCTTCGAAAGAAAGTCCTACTCTCTGTGGGGAATACTTTATTTTTAGATTTCTGCTATTTGAAGATTTCTTCTCTTTTTTCTTCCTTTTCGTGCTCTTAATCATCTTCTTATTGGTCCAAAAACCAAGAAAAAAATCCTGCAATTTCTTTCTTCCTTGATGTGATCAACCCCTTAGCTGGGTGTTTATGTCTATGTCAACCCTTCATAGAGATCTAGCTCATAAGAAACAATATTCATTTGGTCCCACCTAGTCCCACCTAGTCGGAGACTCGGACACTTCTATATTTTAATTGCAATTTTTTTTAATAATTTCTATTTCTATTTGAATGATCTTCCAATAGCTTCCAACAGCCAATTTTCAATATACTTGTTTGGAATTATTTCGGTTTTTGTTGATTAATGTCACTCGTAATAAAGTTATGTAGACATTGACTTGTTTCCTTTCTTGGCACTACAACCTCCCGGCCATTTAACCGGCCATTTCTGGCTTTCTGTGACTTGAGTTTACCCATGACAAGCTAGTCAGCCATGCGGCAGATATCGGCTAATTATTTAATTTCAGATTTATTACACAAGATGACTTAAACTCTTTTACACTGTTCTGCGCTCTTCGCCTTTGATTTGTTGTGTTCTTCTTCTTTCCTTTTATGTTTTTTTTGTTTGCAGTTCAATTTAAAGCTATTATTATTTCAGAATCATCGAATGTAGTACGATCGTCTTCTTAGTTTGATCTTCACTCTCCAAGAAAGGCAACGTGAAGGAACGACATGAATATACTTTTTTGTGTCTGCAGTCGAATGGAATAGTTTTTAACATGTCGGTGCCATACACAACCACCAAGAGTCGACTAAGCATTATACGTGACAACAAAAGCTTCTACTTTCCAAGTATTTACAAACACTCACACACATCCAGTTTCGCAAATGCCATGCAAACGGACAACGTTAAACCAGCATCTACCAAGGACATGTACAAAATTATTGATAAAAAAATAAACAGCGGTTAATGTATTAGGAAAAAACGAAAGTAAAGATAAACAATTTTAGTTTATCAAAATTGGCGAAAACAAATAATTAAGCGATACGAAAATTGCGAGAGAGAGAAAAAAATCAGCACAGTAGTGTAGGGTCTATTTTGTTTGTTGTAAGGATGTTATAGCGAATGTAAATAAGTAGAAACCGAACTCGAAAAAGAAACCACAAATAGTAGAAACAAAAAAGAGAAGAAAAAAACACAAAACACACACACACATAAACTAATGATCTTTAACGCAAAATAGAAAACCAAAGTAAAACACACTAAAGCAATCAGTATCAAGGAGAAAAGGTAAGAAAATTCGGAAGAGGCTAATAACAGCGAGCAAAATTGTAACAAAATTTGCAACAGTAAAAAAATGTGGCAAAAAGACAGACTGTGGAAGCGGATTAAATTAGGCAAAAGAGGGTTGGCGATTTTGCATTTTTATTTGAAGAATAAAACCCCAAAACTTCACATTAATTTTATTAAACTTCATCATACTTCAGTTTAGCGGCAAACAATACTAAACAAAGGTGATATTGAACGGGATGAAACAAAGCGTTTTGTCCCGCTTGGGCAAAAGAAAGGAAAAGGCGCACGAATGGACAAAACTGTAATAAAAATAGTAATATAAAGCAAAACGGAAAGGTGGAAAGCAAACACACACGTGTGATGTACGATTAGTGATGGTGCAGCGTGCCGAATGCGCTCTGAGAACAGGAAAATCGACTGCTAGTAAGGTGTTTATGGATAGTTTTATAGGAAGCAACAACCAAACAATACGCGTGCTGGTCTTGGCGTCGAAGGCAAAGGAACATGAGTATATTAAGGCGGATACAGGCTTGCTCTTGTAAATAGGAGGAAAGGTTCCGTTTACAACTTTACAACTCTTACGTACTGTCTGTGAAGATTGGTGATGCTTTTTAGTGTTCGGTACCATTATACAGCTCGCTTTATCGGCAAGCGAAGCAAGGGAAGGACAATTATACAAACGGATATGCGCAAAAGGATAGTAAACGCACACGCGCACAGGGAGGCAAACAGAGTCAGATAATGAATGATTTGTTTGAATTTTGTTTTAAACCATATTCGTTTTATGTTTTCTTTTTTCCTACAGCGAGAGAGCGAATCAGTATTTCAAGTCCGGCTATAGCAATATTGAATGGGACCGTCGACTTGCAATAAGCATAACTATTATTATAATAATCATTGAGCATCATGGATACGGGGAAATGGGGGCGCGAGAGCAAAAAATAAGGAGAAGTCTTGTAAAAGCATTTAAAGTGAAGCAAACAAACAGAAAAATCGTACACAACACAAACACACGGAATACAAATCATGTGCAGCATAGCTGCATTTTATACGAATTTTCTATTTAAAAAAAGATTGGAAACCGCTCTTGAAAGGCGACAAAAGATTATTTTTTGTAAAAATCGTACGGGTTCTTCTAACGGTGCAAAGTAAAGCAAAAAGGAAGAGAGAAAAAAAACGCGGGCGATATTTGGAACCGGAACCGGAACTCCGGTGTGCGCGCGCCGTATGGCCGATGTATAGGGAGATATAAAGGGGGAAGAAGCAAGCAGCAGTGTGATGTAAATAAGGTGAAAAAATTAATTTAAGCTCTTTCTTGTAAAAAATAATATTTTTGTTTTGGTTTTAATTTACGATTCACTTAAAAAAATCTATTTTTAAGAAATTTAATTTAATTTATACACTAGTACACTTACTTTAAAATGATAGGTTTATAAAAATTATTTTTGTAAAATGTTTACCCCCCAAAAAAAAACTTGGTTCGGTAGGCAAATGTAGGCATAACACAGACAAGCAGGAACAAAAACATGATAAGACTCAAAATTGTAAGGTTAAAAAGGCAAGGCAAGGCAAGAAAAAACAAAAAAAAACATGTGTTGTAGACAAACAAAAAACCTATTAACCCCTAAATTATTAGTGGCGGTGTATTTCGATTAAGAAAGAAGAGGAAGGTGAAAGAAAAGAAAGAGAGGGGCAAAGAGATAGAGATGCAAAGTGAACGAGATAAGCAAAACGTTACTTATCGAAAAAAAAGCAGAAGGTGTAAACGACGCTAGCCGTAAATGTGAGTAGTGTGCAAGCAGTGAAAAAACATATTTAAACAAGGGGACAACAGCAAAAACTGGCTCGAAAAGAGAAAAAGGCAAGGCAGGATAAAGGATTATCGAAATTCCCTTTCGGATTTCGGATGATTTTTACTTTCTTTTTTATTTATTAAAGCCTTTTTTTAATTTGATTTTCTATTAGCAACAAAACCAACAAAACCGATCAACGATTTCCTACAGCATCCTTTTGCAAACAACAAGAAAAAAAACACACACACATAGAGTTGCTTGTAAAAACACAAAACTAAACTGCAAAAGGCTCGTTAACACTACAAAAACAAAGAAAAGCAAACCCACATTTCCCGCTGTATAGAAAAGTGAACCAAAATAAAAAAAGAAACAGTGCATAAAACTAGTAAGTGAAACAGATAAAATATTCGCAAACACCAACAAACAACAATAGATACCACAACAAACATGTAAAGACAGTGTGATGATGGCTAACGGCTCATTAAAAAAACATAAAAATGGGCAATTACCTGGGTATACAATAAATAACGAACGCCGCTACTGAACTGTAGAGTGCAAGTGAAGAAACACCGAAACAACCCCCCCCCCCCCCCCCCCCTACATCACCAAGAAGCAGAAAATGGCTATTTTGCTTCACTTCAGTCCCAGACAGGGGGATTTGATCCGTTAAACAAACTACAAATCGCGCAATAACAACAATATTCATCCTGGATGGAAGTGAACCGCTATAAAATGATTACTTTCTGCTTCCCGGTGTAACAAAGGATAGCAACTAAACAACTACAACAGCAAAACAGAAACACAATAATAGAAATATACATCTACATCATTATAGAGCAAGTAAAATGAAACAATTTACATACATCCCAGACACACGCAGAACGCAGCTACAGAGCACGCAGCCAAGGCGGCCACAGTGACGGTGAAAGAGGAGCAGTGCAGAAAAACAAAACGAAAAATGGCGCTCATTTACATGTAAGCCATTTTCCGCATACATACACACCTATAATAAGATAGCGGTCGCGGCGGTCGTGGTAAGAAATAAGTGCAGAGAGAGGATATATATACATATATGAATATATTTTTATTTCCTTTTTTATACGAGTAAAACTGAGCAGCAGAAGCGTCAGAGGGAGGCAGAAGGTGGAAAAAGATAATAAACAATAATATTAACAAAACGAAGGAAAATCGCAATAAAGTACGGGGCAAGGAAGCAAGCACAACAGACATGACATCAACTTGAACGCTTATCACCGAACAGGATATAACGTTTGAAAAAAAAAAAACACACACGTTTTTCTGTTGCTTTTAAGTGTCTTTTTCCCTGTATCATTTAACATCGTACAAGCAACACTAAAATAGAGTAAAACAAAATGTGGTACAAAGAAAAAACACACACACACACTCACTGTAGTAGAGATGATGAAGCAAAACACAACTCTCTTCTTGAGAAAGGGAGGATTGTACATGATATGATGAGATTCAGGCAGGAAGGAGGAAGCTAAGTTTGTTTGACTGTGTAACATACATGAAAAGTTTGTTGTTTTTCCTACCCGTTTTTGTACATGTGTTTTATTTATCCACATACTTTTCGCTAAGCTAAACACAAAGATAAACAACTTACTCACAACAAGCCAATATATACGAACAAAGCTAGCGACTGTGTGTGTGTGTGAAAGAGGAAAAAAAAGGAAAACGAAAGCATTTAAACAAAATATACACACACACACACGTACAAATATTAAAAAAAGTGTACACACAAAACAATGTCTAGTGGTAGAGAAAACAGAAATGTAAAACAGCAAATAATGAGCGAAACACTCATCAAGTAATACAAATATGAAACATAAAGCAAACAAATGTAAGTAGCAAAACAAAAAAAAAACAAACAGATAGTGTGCCCCCCACCGCGTGTGTGAGATGGCAAAATGAACAAAAAAGAAAACCAGTAACGACAAACACAACAAACTGAGAAAATGAACAAACCGATTCAAAAACAATCAAATCGATCAAAGGGAGGATAATTGAGTTGATACACAGGCCGCCTCAGTTATGGTTTATGGAAGTGTTCTCGGCGCGCGTTTTAAGACGATAATGTGCTGTGTGATTTTTTTTTGTAAATCTCATTTTGAATCCTTTTTTGTTCTGTTAGTAGTTTGATTGTAAAACACGAAAAAAAAACAAGAGAACAAAACAACAGCAACAAGCAGCCAGAATAATGTACCCTTAATGTTTCAAACTATGAATTATATGATCAAAATTAATAAATGTTTTGAATACAGGTGCGGTTTTGCGGTTTCCTTAGGTGGCAATGTAAGAATTATTGAGAAATATTTGATTTATTGTGATGATGATGATTTCGAACCATGACGATCCGACAAAACCAGGTGGTCGGATGCATTATTGCAGTTTTATTGCAGTTTGAATTCGTGCACACACCCTCGGTATGAATTGATGGAGAGAAAAAAGATGATTTGTTTATATGTATTAACTTTTTGGGATTTTTAAGGCATAAACATAACTATAAAATAACTTATCGTGCTTTTTCGCAAAGATTTGAGCGAAAACTAATGATTTTCCCGGGTGCAAATAGAACTGCAATATAATCATGAATACGAACTACTCAACTCTGTGTCATATACGCAACCCTGCCTCTTACGCAATGTGAATTGACAGTTGTGCAGCACATTCAATACAAATAAATAAATAAATAAAAACACAGTTCATTTGCAAATAGTTGCAAAAATCGTTAAAACTACGTAGAAAATAAACAGAAATGCTTTTCGTTTGCCAGTGTTCTACTATATAACGTGTACCAAATTCTTTCTAAAGTGTAAACAAACTACTAATTGAAAGCATTTTCCATCCAAAGGTGAAAACTTGTGTTACCGGCGATTTGATTACATCAGCTCAGCTGTTCTGTCCCAGTCTAGCGATAGCACGTTTCTAGTCCAATGGCTTCCAAAACGTCCGATAAAGAAACCGGCAAACCGTCGGACACACGGTCTCCACCCATCCCGAATGCGGTAATTGATAGAAGCGACCGGGAGGGAAGCGAGAAGCAGTGGGGCTACGATCTGTATCCGGAGCGACGGGGCGAAAAGTACAAACCCAGCTGGGGACGGGTATTGCTCGGTATCGAGGGCACGGAAAACCTGGACAAGATAAAATGCGAACGGAACGTGTACTCCTGTGTGAAGAAAAGTCCCATGGTAAAGTTGATGATGGGAGCGCTGAAGAGTTCCGGGTGGTAAGTGAGATGGTTGAGAAATAGCTATCATATTGGAAGTGTAAGCGTAATCCTTCTTTCTTTCTACCCTCAGTGAAATCGACATCCGAAGGCACATTGCGTGTGAGGTGTGCGACACATCGGTCAGCGGTGGGTACGATCCGGTGCTGAATCAGGTTGTGGTGTGTCAGAACATTGCCCGAAACGAGGGCATCGTGCAGGGCGTACTGACGCACGAAATGATCCACATGTTCGACTACTGTAACAACAATTTGGATTTTAAAAATATCGACCACTTAGCGTGCACGGAAATTCGGGCAGCCAACCTGACGCACTGCTCGTTCCTGAGCGCGTGTACGCAGGGTGATGCTTCACCATTCAAAATTAAACAGGCACATGCGGTATGTGGGATGTAATCTATTTTTTTGTTGCCGGAATACAATCTCATACATTAAATACTTACTTTCAGGACTGTGTGAAAACCAAAGCCCTTAACTCGGTGCTAGCGGTGCGGAAGGTGAGTCCGGAAGAGGCTATCGCAGCGGTGGAGCGTGTGTTCCCCAAGTGCTATAACGATCTGGAACCGATCGGTCGTCGGATACGACGAAACTCGAAGGATATGTACAAAGCCTACCTGGAAGGTCCAATGTACGGGTACGATGTGGATTAGCCAGTGCGTTTTTTATATGGCATTTTGTTGCAATAAATGGTTGGCGATAGTAGTAGCGAAATGACGGTACTATGGGTGAGAAGTGCTCTAGTACTAATATCCGATGCACTGAAAGGGGATGTAAACCATCTGAGGATGTCTGTCAGCTGATCCTTATTCAATAGAATAATTGAAAAAATTGCTTACGTATGCGAACATGTTGGAGATCATGAGCCTGATGTCTTTACACATCGATAATTTTGGAACTCGTTCAATATTAAATCAAGATGTTATTTCCACTTTCGCAATGCTTTATTTTTGACGGAATTACCTTTAAAAATCTTGAAAATCTAAATTCTGAAAATTGTTTTAAAATTTCGGAACGTTCATCGTCTGTCTCGTTGAAGTCTCCAGCGCTAGAATTAAATTAATTGCGCAGCAACATTTCTAGCGATAGATATACAATGAAACACAATTTTGCAAACTTTTCAAAACATAGTTAATTTATTAAAAACATACATCATATTGTGAAACCGTATTTAATTCTCACGCGCTCTCATCCATCCATTGCGCCTCATAAGTTGTTCGATGTTATAGTGGTGGACGTCGGATTGTCATCGTAATTGTAGTACTCCTCATCGATCGGTTCCGTGTCTACAACAAAAAAGGGGTAAATGCATTAATCGGTCCCAGAATTCAAGGGGTTTAAAATTTTCTCCAAGCGCCTCACTTCCGAAAATGATAGCGGCAATCATTTCACACAAAGCCGGTAAGTATTCGCACATTTTCTAAAAACTCTGCTGAGTTGCTGTCGGCCTCAGTTTTACTTGTTCGCCTTACAGAAGAACCTCACGGAATGATAAGTGTGAGCGATGAAAATTTACCATTTAACTAATTTTAAACCAACATCCACCGAACGTGCCCAGTGCTGCGGAACAAATCGTTTATACGCGAAGTACACCGGAAGCAATCATCGGCAGCATCTAAATTACCAAATCAGTAATTAATTCTACAATTATGCGTATTGCTGCTGACGTTGATCTGTCCCCTTTAATTTTTCGTTTTGCGCACGCAAACAACATTCCAATTGGAAAATCCCCTAAACTTAAAAAAAGTTCAAGAGCATGACCCCGAAATAGAAGTTGCGTGTCTGCCGCGGTCTTGGTTCCGGCACCTGTTTGATATTTAGAATAGTGAGAGAAAGTGGGTGACTACAACTACCTGTGGATATTTACCCAAAGACCTCATGACCGTAAGGATGTTACAAAAACCTGTTGCTGATTTATACGCCATAAACAACTTCCGGCATGCGGCCACGTGGTCACCGCAACAGGTGGGGCAAGGATCGTCACGACCACGTGCGATGTAAAATAACTTTACACACCTAGCAACGCAATCGGCCGACCGGGAGTATCCTTGGTTACTAAATATTTATCAAAATCGATCGGTTTAGCCGGGGCTCAGCGTAGAAAATCTAGGCAAGCTTTGGGTTTAGTTGCACGTTAGCTGTCATCGCGTTCGGTCGCTATCCGGAAGTAGATTGCAGTGATTGGATTGCGTGTGTGTGTGTGCTTTTTTGTATTTGTTTTATTTTATTGCTATACAAAAAGAGTGGAGTTTTATGCTTGTTTTGCGCTGAAAATACTAAAACACAAATGACACAGTCATTCAACTGTCGTCTTTTACTGAACTACTAAGAAAGGTAAGTTGGTTTAAATTTAGTAAATCTCCTATGAAGTATAATTTATAACAATTTTCTATACTTAAAAAAATGCTTTGAGCAACATTTTAATACTGCTGTTAATTTATGAAATAATATACTAAGCTTGGTAAATTGTCGGAATGCATTTCTTCTCAAGCGCTGAACTTCTTTTTGTCTTTGTAAAGCATTCAGTGTAAAAAATGTCATAAAATATTTTAAAACTTAGATTTAAAACTATTTATAACAAAAGTAGAGCAATTTCTTCTTTCACTGTTTGAAAATTTTCACCAATGCCCGGTCACTGTTTTATCCCTAAACCATGGAAACTTGTTTGCCAACACCCTACGGTGGTTGCCAACGATTCCTTGACATTGATATTTGGAGCAGTGCAAAGCCTACTACTGTCAGTTGCGTGCCTACAGCTGTTCTCGTGTTGAGGAATCCCTAGAGCCCCCGATCAAAGTAGTCGGAAGGGGTCATTGAACGGTAGACTATTGATTTTACTCGGGTTTTTTTCCAGGTCCAATGAAACCCGGCACAGAACGGAGGACATCGGCCCCGCCACGAAAGCGGACGCAAGATGGTGCCCGTGCTGCTGCTGGAAGTGTGGACGCTGCTGGGCCTTCCGGTTTGCTGCGCATCAATCGACGAGCCCATCCGGAGCATAATACGAAGCAAATCTGGCGCGAACTCAACATGCCTACCGATTGTGACTTTCTTGGGCCGAATGTGTTTAGCCTGCCGGAGAAGCTGTTGCGCCATAGCACCAAGATGCGTCCGTCTCCATTGGCTCGCCCGAAACCGGATCGCAATGCGGATAAAAAGAGTAAGACTTATCTGGGACTCTAGGGACGCAGAAATTGATCCCTAAAATAAACTTTTACCTTTGCAGAAATTCGTTCCTATACTGCTCTGCGTAAGGATCGTGAAGATTTTCGCAGACGGTTGGTACGATTGATCGTACGCAAGGAGCACGAAAAGGATGATCCAGAAAACACCTTCCCGAATGTAGAGGAGCGTGAGATGTTGAGATATTACCATTACATCCGCCACGGAATCGATACGGTCCATGTATCACCCATAGACAAGCGAGTTCTTCAGCGTGTGCTGCGCCTTATACCGAAGAACCTGAGCCGCTGGAAGCAGGCACTACGTGACATTATTGGAGAGATTAAGGAAGATTACTCGTTCGCTGTGCGGAAGGCGGTGGTGGACTTTGTTCTGGGTGATGCGATGACAAAGTATGCCAAAAAGGAAGATATCACCCCGGGACGGTTGGAAATAAAGGAACTACGGCTCAAGTGGAAACATCGGTACGATGAGAATCAGGCCAAGATTAAGCGAAACCTGTTCTCGATCAATGCCTGCTCGGAGCAGATTCTGGAGCTGTGGGATACGACCTTCAAGAAGATGCTGCTGGTGAACGTGAAGGAGCTGGAGGCGAAAGGAGAAGCGTACGATTTGACGGAGTTTACGGTGAGTTGCCTTAAGCATTAGCTAGAGGAGGAGGCTCTTAAAGATATGCTTTCTCTCTTGGAGTAGTCCACAGTGAATCAGCAGATCGAAGAAACTAGGCTTACGCTGTCGGACAAATGGTACGGTGCGATAAAGACGATATTCCAGAAGGGCATCAAGAAGAAACTCATCCCGGATGATTCGAAACCGAAGATGCTGAAGAAGTTCTTCAACTCGCTAGCAACACTGATGACGAGACAGTTGCAGAATTTGTGCATCAGTAGCATTGAATCGTACACGCATTATATCTGCGATGTTGGCGTACGTATATTCACGTCGGTTTAGTCTCTGATGGTGACCTCATACACTACTCCATTTTGTATTATTACAGCGCTCGAACCAAGGATTTCGACTCACAATTCTGTTGGAAAATCAGGATACTCTCTCGTTCATCCCAAGCTTTCCAAGGTTCCAGATAGAGATTCTGAAAATTATCGACAACATTGTAAAATCGGTAAAAAGCTTCCCGCGGATCGAGCGACAAATTTATCCCGACTTGCCGTGTCCGCATGAAACGTTGAGGGTATGTCTTTCCCCAACTTTAATACGTTTGTCTGCGTAGATCAATCTGGACCCCAATTCCTATTCCTATAGCCTGAAATTCCACCCGAAGTGATCAATGTGTGTAAGGAGAAGATCCACGATGTCCTCGAGGAGCAACGTATCGGACCGGAGCTGCGCATGCAAGACTTCGACAACTACATGACGCTGATGAACGGTTCCGATATCGATGACATTGAACGGTTCATGGAGAAAAGGCCCAGCTTCGAGGAGTACTGCACGTACATACAGCGCTACAAAAAGATGGAGAATGATGTGGCGCGCGAAATCTACGGCGTCGTGTCGATGGGCTTTTACGAGTTTCATCGCGAAGGCTTGATCGACACCCTCGAAGGATTGGCCAAGTTTATGCAGCAAGAGTTGATCGCTAAGATGACGGCAGACCAGCAGAGTGGTGCTCACCAGCTGGCGATCGAGTATGAGGCGATCTCGACCAAGATTATCACGATACCGAAGGATACGGTGGAGCTGATGACACTGAAGGCGTACGCGATCAAGATGGAGGAGACAACGATCCCGGAGATGGAAGAACGGCTCAAGAAGAATCTGCACCATTTGCTGTACCTTACGGACTACACCATATTTACGCCGCTGGAGATCAAGCAGAACAATAACACGTTCCAGTGGTACATGAAGATGCCCACGATCTTCCAGGATCATAAAAACATCATAGCGGAGAAGGTGATTGAGTATCAGGACGCTCTGAAGCGTCGCATCGAGAGCTTCCGGCGCGATTTGGAGCTGTTCTGGCATCAGGTGAAGGAGTACGATTCTTGGGGAGATATTAAAAACCTGCAGAAGTACAAGAAGAAGGCTACAGCTCTGGACAATAAGCTTGTGGCGGCAATGGATAAGATCGATCACATCAATGAAGAGGAGACGGCGTACGGTTGGGAGCTGTCGCAGTATCCGACCAGGAAGCAGTGCCACGATAAGCTTGCACCGTACAAACAGCTGTACGATGCTGGGCAGGAGTTTATGGATAAGCACGATCTGTGGATGCACTCGCAGGTTGGTTCGCATGATCCCGAGCAGATCGATGATACGGTGGGATCGCTCTATCGGACGGTTTATAAGCTGGAGAAGCATTTCTCTGATTCTTATCAAACGCAGCGCTTGGCACACGATGTGAGTATGAGTGGGTTGGGTTGGATAAGCGGAGTAGCTGATGCTTGTGTCCTTCACAGATCAAAACTCGTATCGATCAGTTCAAAACGCACATGCCGATCGTTCAGACGCTGGGCAATCCAGGCATGAAGGAGCGTCACTGGGAGCAGGTGTCCGAAATCATTGGCTTCCCGATACGCATTTCCGCCGAGCTAACGCTGGAGCGTGTCATCGACTACGGACTGGACGACTACATACAGCGCTTCGAAACGATCTCCGAGAGTGCCACGAAGGAGAACAACCTGGAGAAGGCAATGATAAAGATGGTGAACGAGTGGAGTGATATGGCGTTCGTGGTGCTGCCGTATCGTGATACCGGCACCTACATCCTGTCCGCAATCGACGACATTCAGGTACTGCTGGACGATCACATCATCAAGACGCAAACGATGAAAAGTTCGCTGTACATAAAACCATTCGAAAAGGATATAATGTAAGTATTTCGGTAAGGGCCGCCACCCGTGAGTGCGTGAAATAATGTGTTCCGTGTCTGGTAGTGCGTGGGAAAGGAAGCTGATGCTGCTGCAGGACATACTCGATGATTGGCTGAAGGTGCAGGCGACCTGGATGTACTTGGAGCCGATCTTTTCGAGCCCGGACATTCAATCGCAGATGCCGGAAGAGGGTCGCCGGTTCAGTGCGGTCGACAAGATCTGGAAGGATCTGATGAAGTCGGTCCAGGCCGATACGAAGGTTTTGGTGGTGCTGGAAATAGACAAAATGTCGGAGAAATTGAAGAAATCGTACGGCCTGCTGGAGATCATCCAGAAGGGGCTGAACGAATATCTGGAGAAGAAGCGGCTTTACTTCCCCCGCTTCTTCTTCCTGTCGAACGACGAGCTGCTGGAGATACTGTCGGAAACGAAGGATCCGACCCGTGTCCAACCGCACCTGAAGAAGTGTTTCGAGGGTATCGCATCGCTCAACTTTACCGAGGCGCTCGACATTACGGTTATGCGGTCGAGCGAGGGTGAAGAGGTGGATCTGGTTGAGGAGGTGTCCACGAGCAAGGCGAAGGGGCAGGTGGAGAAGTGGTTGCTCGATTTGGAGCATTCGATGAAGAAGAGCATCCATCTGAAGGTGGGCAAATCGTACGAGGCGTACACGGAGACGGAGCGTCACAAGTGGGTGCTGATGTGGCCGGGCCAGTGCATACAATGCATTTCGTGTGCGTTCTGGACGCTCGAGACAACGATGTGCTTCGATAGTGAAGATCCACTGGAAGCGTTGGAGGAGTATCTGGAGACGTGTAAGGTACAGATTTCGTTTATCGTGGATTTGGTCCGCGGGAAGCTGGCGATGCAGAACCGGCTGACGTTGGGCGCGCTGGTGGTGTTGGATGTGCATGCGCGTGATGTGCTGCTGGACATGATTGAGAAGAAAACGACCCAGGTGGATGACTTCAATTGGCTGGCGCAATTTCGATACTACTTCGAGGATCAAAATTTGGCCACCAGGATGATTAACTCGACGCTGATGTACGGGTATGAATATCTGGGCAATACGGCACGTTTGGTCATTACGCCCCTGACGGATCGTTGCTTCCGAACACTGTTCGGAGCACTGCATCTGCATCTTGGTGGAGCTCCGGAAGGCCCTGCCGGAACGGGTAAAACGGAGACGACGAAAGATTTGGCAAAAGCCGTTGCGAAGCAGTGCGTCGTGTTTAACTGCTCCGATGGGCTGGACTACATTGCGCTGGGGAAGTTTTTCAAGGGTCTCGCATCGTGCGGTGCTTGGTCCTGCTTTGATGAGTTCAATCGTATCGATCTGGAGGTACTGTCGGTGGTGGCCCAGCAGATTTTAACCATCCAGCGGGGCATCAACTCCGGCTCGCCGACGATGGTGTTCGAGGGCACGACGCTTAACCTCGATCCAAGCTGTGCCGTGTTTATTACGATGAACCCGGGCTATGCGGGCCGTTCGGAGCTGCCGGACAATCTGAAAGCTCTGTTCCGTTCGGTAGCCATGATGGTGCCGGACTATGTGCTCATCTCGGAGATTGAGCTGTACGCGTACGGGTTTCTGAACGCGAAACCGCTCGCGGTAAAGATCGTCGCCACGTATCGGCTATGCTCGGAGCAGCTGAGCTCGCAGCCTCACTACGATTACGGCATGCGGGCGGTCAAATCGGTGCTGAAGGCGGCCGGTGCGCTGAAGCTACGCTACCCGGACGAATCGGAAGACATATTGGTGCTGCGGTCGATCAAGGACGTAAATTTGGCTAAATTCCTCAACCAAGATGTGCCCCTGTTCCAGGGCATCATATCGGATCTGTTTCCGGGCGTGGTGCTTCCGAAGCCGGACTACGCAGTGTTCGATGCCGCCGTGCAGAAGGCTTGCGAGAAAAGCAACAAGCAGTTTACGCCGTTCTTCCTAGAGAAGGTGCAGCAGCTGTACGAGATGATCGTAGTGCGACACGGGCTGATGATTGTGGGGCCACCGCTGGGCGGGAAAACGACCGCCTACCGTATTCTGGCCGAAGCGTTGGCGACCATTGAGGAGTTGGGCGAGATGGGCGAACATCGGGCGCAGTACACGGTGATGAACCCGAAGGCGATCACGATGGGCCAGCTGTACGGGCAGTTTGATCCGGTTTCGCACGAGTGGAGCGATGGCATACTGGCGGTAAGCTATCGGCATTACGCGCAAAGTACGAGCACGGATCGCAAGTGGCTCATTTTCGATGGTCCGGTCGATGCGATCTGGATCGAGAACATGAACACGGTGCTGGACGATAACAAGAAGCTGTGCCTGATGTCGGGCGAAATCATACAGCTGTCGTCGACGACGAACTTGATCTTTGAGGTGATGGATCTGGACGCCGCCTCGCCGGCAACGGTGTCCCGCTGCGGCATGATCTACATGGAACCGTCCTCGTTGGGGTGGGAGCCGGTGCTGGAGTCGTGGAAGAATACGCTTCCGCCGGCACTGCACTCGATGAACAAGCAGGTGATCACGCAGATGTTTCACCGCTTCTGTCCGATGCTGCTGTGGTTCGTGCGCAGAGGCGGTGGACTGCGGGAGATGATGCCGACCAGCGATGCGAACCTGGTGCTGTCGGTGATGCATCTGTTCGATTGCTTTATGGACGACTATCGGAACGAGGCGTACATGAAGGCCGTCTCGGAGGTGGACGTGCGGGCGCAGCTGGAGGGTGTGTTCTTCTTTTCCTGCATTTGGGCTATTGGCGGCCCGTTCGAGACCGACAGTCGGGCCAAGTTTAGCGAGCTCTTCCGCGCACTGACCGAGAAAGTGTTTCCACCGGAGCTGAACGAGAAGTTCCGCATACCGGAGCATCTGCAGGTGCAGCCACTCTCGAAGCCATTCATCTTCCAGATCCCGAAGGGCGGCACCGTCTTCGACTATCGCTTCACCAAGGAGGGGAAGGGCAAATGGCGCCCGTGGGCCGAGGAGATCGGCCAGAGCACCAGCATCCAGCGGGACGTGCCGGTGAATCAGGTGATCGTGCCCACGATCGAGACGATACGCATCGGCGCACTGCTGGAGCTGTTGGTGCAGCACGGCAAGTGTCTGCTGCTGGTCGGACCCACGGGCACCGGCAAGAGCGTGTACACGATCGACTTCCTGCTGAAGCGCAACGATACCAACGTCTTCAAACCGTTGCTGATCAGCTTCTCGGCGCAGACGACCGCCAACCAGGTGCAGGACATCATCATGTCCAAGCTGGACAAACGGCGGAAGGGTGTGTTTGGGCCGCCGCTCGGGAAGAAGTGCGTCGTGTTCATCGACGACGTGTCGATGCCGCTGAAGGAAACGTACGGTGCGCAGCCACCGATCGAGATTGTGCGCATGTGGCTGGACCACTGTCTGTGGTACGATCGGAAGGACGTGACGGCGATGAAGCTGGTCGATCTGCAGCTGATGTGCGCGATGGGACCGCCGAGCACGGGCAACACGGTGTCGCCCCGGTTCTCGCAGCACTTCAACGCGATCGCGATGGACGAGTTCGACGACCAGACGCTGGTCGGCATCTTCAGCAAGATTGTGCTGTGGCATCTAGATACGCGGGGCTTCTCGAAGGAGTTTGACCCGTGCATCGATGAGATCGTTCTATCGACGCTTCAGATTTATCGTCAGGCGCGCGCCATCCTGCTACCGACACCGGCCAAATGCCACTATCTGTTCAACTTGCGCGACTTTTCGCGCGTCATTCAGGGCGTGCTGCTGTCCGTGCCGGAGGGCACGGAAACGCTCAACAGTATGCGCCGGCTGTGGGCGCACGAGATACTGCGGGTGTACGGAGACCGGCTGGTGGACGACAGTGACCGGGAGTGGTTGTTCGAGGAGCTGTGCACCGTGATCCGGGAGTACATGAAGGAGGACCCGAAAGATCTGTTTGATCGGTTTGTGGAAGGAAACGAGCTGACGGAGACTTCGCTGCGGGCGCTGATGTTTTGTGACTTTACCAATCCGAAGGCGGACACCAAGCTTTACCTGGAGGTGATGGATATCGAAGAGTTGAGCTTCGTCGTGGAGTCGTACCTGGTGGAGTACAACAACATGTCGAAGAAACCGATGTCGCTGGTACTGTTCCGGTTTGCGATCGAGCATCTGTCACGGATCTGCCGGATCATTAAACAACCACGCAGTCACGCGTTGCTGGTTGGTGTTGGAGGGTCGGGCCGACAGTCGCTAGCTCGCATTGCGTCCCACATATGCTCGTATGAGCTGTACCAGGTGGAGATATCCCGCCAGTACGGTATGACAGAGTGGCGTGAGGATATGAAGAATCTGCTGAAGAAGGTGTGCAGCGCGGATCAGCACATCTGCTTCCTGTTTACGGACACGCAGATCAAGGAGGAAGGCTTCCTGGAGGACATTAACAACTTGCTCAACTCTGGCGAGATTCCGAATCTGTTTACGAACGAGGAAAAGTCGGAGATTATCGAGAAGATGCGGCAGATGGATCGGCAGAAGGAGAAGAGCCAGCAGACGGATGGAAGTTTGGTGGCGCTTTTCAATCTTTTCGTTACGGTAAGCTGAGATGGGGTTCTGAGTTGAGTGGAGTTTTTTTTTTTTTTGCTAATGGGATTCCTTTCTTGCCAGATTATACGAGATCAGCTTCACATCGTACTGTCGATGTCACCGATCGGCGATGCATTCCGGAACCGTGTTCGAAAGTTCCCGTCAGTGGTGAACTGTTGCACGATCGACTGGTTCCAACCATGGCCTAAGGATGCTCTAACTGCGGTAGCGACCAAGTTTTTGTCCACGGTAGAGATGACGGACATGGAGCGTCAGTGTTGCATCGATATGTGTATGGAGTTTCACACAAGCACCCAGATGCTGTCGGATGAGTTCCTGTTGCGCTTGAAACGTTACAACTACGTGACACCGACGTCGTACCTGGAGATGATCCATACGTTCAAGACTTTGCTAGATAAAAAGCGCACGTAAGTAGTGGAGAATCATGTCCGTTGTCCGATTAACTCTCTCTACCGTCCTTTCTTTTGCCAGTGAGGTGCTGACAGGCAAGAACCGCTACTTGACTGGTCTGAAGCAACTGGAGATAGCTGCCCAACAGATTGGTGTGATGCAGGAACAGCTGGAAGCAGTTCAGCCACAGATGAAGATCGCTGCCGAAACGGTGGCCCAGCAGATGGCGAAGGTACAGGCAGATAGTGAGGTGGCCGCCGAGCAGAAGCAGATGGTCGAAAAGGATGAAGCTGCCGCCCAGGAACAGGCAGCGGCTGCGAACGCCATCAAAGAGGTTTGCGATGCTAAGCTGGCAGATGCGATGCCCATTTTGGACGCAGCCATGGAGGCGCTGAACACTCTAACGCCCGCCGACATAACGATCGTGAAAACGATGAAAAGCCCTCCGATTGGGGTGAAAGTCGTGATGGAGGCGGTGTGCATATTGAAGGATCTAAAGCCTGATCGGGTGCAGAACCCGTCCGGTATGGGTATGGTGGAGGACTACTGGGGTCCGTCGAAGCGCGTGCTGGGTGACATAAAGTTTATGGATGGTTTGCTCAACTTCGAAAAGGACGACATTCCGCCGAAGGTGATACAGAAACTGGAGGAGCGTGTCTTCACCAACGAGAACTTTGATCCGGAGAAGGTGAAACTGGCATCCACCGCAGCGGAAGGATTGTGCAAATGGGTCATAGCGATAGCAAAGTACGACAAGGTGGCGAAGGAGATTGCACCCAAGAAGGCAGCACTGGCAGAAGCTCAAGCGAGTTATAATGTAAGATCGGCGATACTTTTAACTGAACCACTGTTAACTTCTCTTCTCCCGATCTTCCTGATAGTCCGCCATGACGATACTGAATGCGAAGCTGGAGCAGCTCCGTATCGTCGAGGAAAACCTTGCCGATCTGCAGCGCAAACTGGACGAGCAGATAGCGCAGCACGCAAAACTACAAGCAAACGTGGAGCTGTGCATGAAGAAGCTGGAGCGTGCGACGGAGATTATTACCGGTCTGGGTGGTGAGAAGGATCGTTGGCAGACGGCAGCAGATACGCTGGCCCAAATCTACGACACACTCACCGGAGACGTGCTGATTGCGTCGGGCATTGTCGCGTACTTGGGACCCTTTACGATGCAGTTCCGAGCGCAACAGATCGCACAGTGGATCGAACGGTGTACGGATCGGGGCATTATCTGTTCGCAAGACTTTCAGCTCGTGAACGTGCTGGGAAATCCGGTAGACATCCGTGCGTGGAATATCTTCGGTTTGCCAAGTGATGCATTTTCGATCGAGAGTGCTATCATCATTCAGTAAGGATGGGGATGCGGATGAAGCTAAAAACTGTTATCGTAGTCGTTTTTTGAAAAATGCCCGATCTCTAGAGGTCTAATATGAGTCTCTTGCTTTCTCTTTTTTAGCAACGCTCGACGCTGGCCTCTGATGATCGATCCACAAGGGCAGGCCAACAAATGGGTACGCAACATGGAGAAGGCAAATCGGATTTGTATTATCCGGCTCACGCAGCCCGACTATACCCGCGTGCTGGAGAACGCAATACAGTTTGGACTACCCGTTCTGCTGGAAAATGTCGGCGAAGAGATCGAACCAATGTTGGAACCGATTCTGTTGAAGCAAATCTTCCGACAAGGCGGTACGATGTGCATCAAGCTTGGTGACTCGATCATTGAGTACAATGATTCCTTCAAGTTCTACATCACAACAAAGCTGCGCAGTCCTCACTATCTGCCGGAGATAGCGGTCAAGGTCACGCTGCTGAACTTTATGATCACCCAGACCGGACTGCAGGATCAGCTGCTCTCCATAACGGTGGCCCGCGAAAGGCCCGATCTTGAGACGGAGAAAAACTCGCTCATCGTCCAGGGTGCGGAGAACAAGCGGCAGCTGCAGGAGATCGAGGACAAGATTCTGCAGGTCCTCTCCTCCGAGGGCAACATTCTCGAGGATGAAACCGCTGTGTCGGTCCTAAGCTCGTCGAAAACGCTGGCCAACGAGATTAACGAGAAGCAAATCATTGCCGAGGCGACCGAGCGTCAGATCGATATGGCCCGTCTGCAGTACACACCGATCGCCGCCCACTCGACGGTGCTGTTCTTCACGATTGCCGACCTGGCCTGCATCGATCCGATGTATCAGTACAGTCTCTCCTGGTTCGTGAACCTCTTCACCGCGGCTATCGACAATACCGAGAAGGTGGACGAGGTGCCGGCCCGCTTGGAGGATCTTAGGACCTACTTCACGTACAGCCTGTATGAGAATATCTGCCGCAGTTTGTTCGAGAAGGACAAGATACTGTTTTCGCTGCTGCTGGCCACCAACTTGCAGCAGGATGCCGGCCAGCTCGGTACAGCCGAGCTGATGTTTTTGCTTACCGGCGGCGTTGGGCTGGACAATCCCGATCCTAACCCTGCAGCCGGTTGGTTGCCCGACAAAAACTGGGACGAACTGTGCCGGTTGACGGTATCGTTCGAGGAGTTTGGTCCGCTGAAGGAGCACGTCAGCAAGAATCTGGCGAGCTGGAAGCAATACTTTGACGACGACACACCACACGAAGCGACCATACCGGAGCCTTGGAATGGAAAGCTTTCCGCGTTTCAGAAGCTGCTAGTGCTCCGATGCTTCCGGGCGGATAAGTTAGTCCCGGCGATCGCGTTGTATGTGGCAGGTAGGTTTTGTACAACTGCAGGACGCCCCCCTATCTGCAGGACGACTTGGTTGCTGACTAGGCGCGCTCATCTCTCCTACAGAAACAATGGAACCAAAGTACGTAGAACCTCCGGCGTTCAATTTGGCTGCATCGTACGACGAATCGAACTGCTGTGTGCCACTAATCTTTGTGCTAACACCCGGCACCGATCCGACGGCAACGCTGATCAAGTTTGCCGACTCCCAGGGACTGGGAGCGAACCGACTCTTTTCCCTGTCGCTCGGCCAGGGTCAGGGTCCGATCGCAACCAAAATGATCGACGAGGGTACTAAGTTTGGCAATTGGGTTCTGCTGCAAAACTGTCATCTCGCCCAAAGCTGGATGCCGACGCTGGAGAAGATCTGTGAAAGCTTCCAGCCGGACACGACGCATCCGGACTTTCGGCTTTGGCTCACGTCCTACCCGACGGACCACTTCCCGGTGGTGGTGCTGCAGAACGGAATCAAGATTACGAACGAACCGCCCAAGGGTTTGCGGATGAACGTGACGCGATCCTTCATGAGCGATCCGATCTCGAACGTGGAGTGGTTCGAGGCATGCAAGCAACCGGCCAGCTTTAAGAAGCTTCTCTTCAGCCTTTGCTTCTTCCATGGCATCGTGCAGGAGCGGCGTCAGTTCGGTCCGATCGGGTGGAACATTCCGTACGAGTTTAATGAGACCGATTTGAGCATTAGCCTGACGCAGTTGCGCATGTTTTTGGACGAGTACGAGGAGGTACCGTACGTGGCGCTGCGCTATCTGACGGGCGAGTGTAACTATGGCGGGCGTGTGACGGACGATTGGGATCGTCGCTGTTTGAATACGATCCTCGCCAAGTTCTACACGTCCGAGGTGCTGGAGAACGCGAACTACATCTTTGACGAGGCGGGACTGTATCCGGTGCCGGAGTTGAAGGAGCACGAAGAGTTTGTGGCGTTCATACGCGATCTGCCGGTCATAGCGAGGCCGGGCGTGTTTGGACTTCACGAAAATGCGGACATTATTAAGGATCAAAAGGAAACGGACACACTGCTGGCTAGTGCGCTAAAGACACAGGTATGGGAGAGGTTGGTGCGATATTTTGCATTAGTTGTGGCTCAAAAAACCCCTTTTCCTATCCGCTGCATGGTTAAAAACATAGGATCGTACGGTAAGTATGCCATTTATGCCACGGTTTTCTCAATAGCCCAAAGAGTTGGAGTAAGTATAAGTTCGATGGTGACCTCCCGGATTAAACCCCGCATTCTCATACCACATAAACTGATTCATGTGTGTCCTCCGCAAAAGGGCTTCTATTTTAAATGTACTATAAAGTGTGTTATTTCTTCAATCTAATGCTATCTCCCAAACTACGCAACTTCATTAGGATTTGCTGCAAATGAAGGTAAAGTATGGTTTTGAAGCGATTTTTTCTAGTCAAAAAAATATGTCTCCAAAAGTCTCTACTACAAACAAAAAAAAACTTTAAATAATATTTCATTCTTATTGATTGGACAAATTTCGCAAAATTGGATACGATAGATTCTAGAGGATCTGAAGGTTTGTACAAAATTGGATGCGATTTGATTTTTTCGTTTCTTCATCATGTAAATATCAAAATTGATTTCCATTTTGTGTTGTACTATGCTAACCTTAATGACGCGCATAGTCAAGAGGGCAATCATATAATGGAGCATCATTCTTGTTTCACCCAGAACACATCAACCGGTGTGTTTAAGGAAACACCGGCCGAGCTAGTGATTCGCGTCTCGTCCGACATCTTGAAGCGTCTGCCGCCCGAGTTCGATCGAGATGCCGCGCTGGAGAAGTATCCTACCGACTACCACCAGGTACGGGATGTCTCACGAGATTTCCGTTTAAGCTATCAAATCATATCTCACCACCCATCATCTCCTCCCGTCGTCAGAGCATGAACACAGTGCTGGTGCAGGAGATGGTACGCTTCAACAATCTGCTGACCTGCATCCGGGGCAGCCTGCAGACCGCTCGCAAAGCCATGCAAGGGCTCGTCGCCATGTCTCCCACGGTGGAGGAAGTGGTCGGTGCGGTGCTGATCGGCAGGATCCCATCGGTCTGGGCGAAACGATCGTACCCGAGCCTGAAACCGCTCGGCTCGTACATTGTGGACTTTATCGCCCGGCTCGAGTTCCTGCAAAAGTGGTACGACGAAGGTCCGCCGGCCACCTTCTGGGTGTCGGGCTTCTTCTTCACGCAAGCCTTCCTAACCGGGGCCCAGCAGAACTACGCCCGGAAGTACGTCATACCGATCGATCTGCTCGTGTTTGACAATGAGGTGTTGCGGGAGGCGGAAATTACCGAACCACCGGAAGATGGGGTGTACGTGTATGGGTTGTTTTTGGAAGGTACTCGGTGGGACCGGGAAAAGGGCTATCTGCAGGAATCGATACCGCGCGTCCTGTTCGACACGGTGCCTTACGTGAGTGTTGCTTGTCCAAAAACACCTTTCTTGACCCGTTGGTTTCAAATTTTAAATTCATTTTCTTCCTAGATTCTACTGAAACCCATGACGAAAGATGAGTTCGTACCGCGGCACACGTACCGCTGTCCGGTGTACAAGACGGCCGAACGGCGCGGCACACTCTCCACCACCGGTCACAGCACGAACTTTGTCATCGCGTTGCTGCTGAACTGCGATCCCAACGTAAGCACGGACCACTGGGTTATGCGTGGTGCCGCTATGCTGTGTCAGCTGAGTCACTAACCGGTTTTGCCTGGCACAAAGCATGCGGAAGTTAACCTGTTTTTTGCGATTAATGACGTGTGAAGTAGTAAGGGGCGGCTTTTTCTTGTGGAGGTGGGTTTTTTCAGAATCTCAAGTATAGTTAGTAAATTTATGCGCATCTAAAAAAAAACAGGCACCATTTTTGAACTTCTTACATCATTCGGGAAAGTGCATTTGCTTTAAAATTTTATCTAAACAAAAATGCACACGAATTTTTAAGGAAAAGAATTATAATTAAATAAATTCAGCACGCGTGAAAGGGAAATAAGTTAAAGTGATGATAATATGTAGTTCTTTTATTCAATGGCATTCAAACCATAATATACATGTAATAGATGTGCACCGATCATACGAAGGGACGAATAATATACGATATACATACGAATACGATAAACTATGCTTTGCAAACATATAGATGGCAGACGTGTCATAGTGGAGGGTGGTGTAACAACGAATGGGAACATACGTAAACGCGTCACTATCCGCCCTTGGCTCTCGCTAACTCTCTCTCTCCCTATCTCTCCCTCTCTCTGCTAAAATCGTTAAAAATCGTTGGTTAAGATTCACTTTCCATTTTCCCGTTCGGTGCATTTTTAGTTCCAAAAAAAAATACTTTGGTTATTCCTGCGGTTTCTTATCCTGAGTTTCTCGTGCTTACCTATACGGCTTGGCTGCAAAATTGGAAAATCTTACTGGGAAAACTGTTTAACTTTGAGTTTTTGTAGATTTTAAAAATCCGGCACCGAATGATCCATCTTGCCCCGCAACCACGACGTGGACAGCTTCTTCATCATCACGTCGTAGATCATCTTCGGTACGATCGTGAGCGTGATGACTTGCTCCGAAGCACTGATCAGCTGCCCGATTTCTTTGTCCTTCATCGCGATTACGTTCTGACCGTTTACCTCGAGCAGCTGCTGATCGATGATGAGCCCGTTGCGAGCCGCCGACGAGTCCTTCACGATGGCCGTGATCGTACCGTTGTTGAACTGGAAACCGAAGCTACCGGATGAGTCCTTGTGCAGGGTGATGGCACGCTCGAAGGGTCTGTAAAATTTTTAAGAACGATTGGTTTCATTACGCTTCCTCGCAAGCGAGTCGGTTGCTTTGCTTACCGATCGCGCACCACCACCGAGATGTTATTGCTGTCGCTCTTCTTCAGCAGCTTGTGCACATCGTCGACGGAGAAGCCTGCCACCAGCGTACCATTGATCTGCAGTATCTGATCACCGAAACGTAGCCCGGCCATTGCGGCCGGACTGTTCTTGACGACCACGCACACAAAAATGCCCTTATTGATTGCCTGCACCCGAAGGCCAACTTTCTTGTCCGCACCCTTGCACATGATGAGCTGTCGGGGTGGGAGGAAGGAGAAAACGTGTTTAGCAATCGCGCGGGTGAAGTGGCCGGTTCCGGCTTACCTCGCGTATTCCATTAGTCACCTGACCACGCTGCAGCCCGGTAAAGTGACCCGAAACGGGTGCGACCATATTAGCATTGTTCACGATCGCGACGGCCGACTGTTGCTGTACGATCGCGGTAGAGGGAACGGTCGCCTGTGGCACGTACTGTGGAAGGTTCGCATGGATCATTTCCTTCGAAAGCTCCAGGCCCATGTATTCGTACAGATCGGGATACATAAGGCCGGCTGCACCCACCGGAGGCGTGGGACGGTTTGCATCGGTGAAGTTGGGATACAAACCACCGTAAGCATCCTTCGTAGCAGGTGCCGACGGTGGGTAAGGCTGGTATTGTTGCTGCTGCTGCTGTTGCGCCACAGCCGTTGCGATGGCCGTGTTTTGTGACTGGACCATTTTGTCCACCATCATATCTTCTAGCGACGGATAGAGCGACATTGTGAATGCTGTGAAGGAAAAGGCAAGATACGCGTTAAATAAGACCCTTTGGCAAACATTAAAGCCCAACTACTGATAAGGTACGGGAATTTAAAATAAACGTTTTGATAAGGCTAGGGGGTGAGCACCACGAAGAATCAAGTAATTGAATGTGATTCATTCTGAACGCGAGTAATGACGCTTTAGAGGATTCGGTTTGTGTTACCACCGTCTGGGAATAACGAATAGCTGCTGATGATGGAAGCAAAAACTGTGCTTCTAATGCTACTCTGCTTCACTGTAGCCACTGGAACAGGAATACTATGCCTACTTTGTTAAAGCTCTTTGTTATACTAAACGTCTCGAGACGAAATAGAAGAACCCGTGAGATAAAAATTAAGAAGAAACTGCTGCACTTTTATGCGCCCGGGATGACATTCATATGCAGCTACGGCGCATTATGTTTTGGGAAGGGCAAACGAAAAGAAGACAAACAAAAAAAAAACACGCACGTACTGCTGTTACTCACAAAAAATATAGACTGTAACTAAGCTAGATGGACACCTATTCGCTTGCAACGCTAAACACCGAATGAATGGACCCCGTGTGACTCACGAGCCGACTAAAATCTCTGTGGGGGATAGCTGGCTTCGGGAAGGTTTGCCGTGTATGCTACTGCTGCCGCTACTGTTGCCTTTCAACCGGAATTATGAATCATCAGCAAAGTGTTTACTTGTTCTTTACATTCTTCCATACAAGCCGCGATACGGCACGACACTGAAATACAAGTTTGGAACCTATTTTCCATTTACCTGTGCTTGTAGTTTGAAAACTAAAACGTTTATTTCACTACACTGTAATGAACTATCACTACCAAATGGTTCTGACGGTATGAAATTTAGAAATTTTTGGGATACACTTTGCTCGGGAAGCACGGCACTTGTTTTGCCCAGCTTTGCGATTTGATTTGAAGAGCTCGAGCATGTCAAAGGGTAATTTAAATACCACTTCCAGCACAGGGTAGCTCGCATGGAATGTTTGTTTTGATTTGGAGTTTGCAAAATAACAGGGAATTTCAATGATGACCGACGTCTGTATACTATTTTTCTTTATAAATTGAATAAGCAATTTGCAGAAAGGGTTTTAAGCAACTATTTAAATGAAAATACAAACAAAATAACCCTCCGGCACATATGACATTGCGTCACACCTTTCTCCATAAACCTTGGCCAATTTTGACAGCCGCTTTGAGATCGAATCGGCTTGCTTCGAAGCGTCTGCCATTTGTTTTTTTTCGCCTGTGTGAAAGAAAATTATTGATTTTAGAGGTTGCAAATAACTTGACTACGGTGTTTTGAGGAAATGTAAGTTAACGCGCTATTGCAAATTTCATCCCCTTTACTAATGTCGCTTTCGGGCACTTCGTTGTTTGTAGGGCACGTTCGAAAAATCGCTCCGATTCGGAGGAATCGGAAAAGGCCGACAAGAAGCAGCGCGGTCGCGACAAGGAGCGCAAAAAGCGCAGCTCCAGCAGCAGCGATAGTAGCGCCAGGTATGAAAGCGCTTTTTGTTAGTGGTTTAGGGTGTACAATTTTAATTTACCTTTCTTTCCCGCACAGCTCATCCGGTAGTAGCTCGTCACGCAGCAGTTCCGGTTCCCGGTCGAGCTCATCCAGCAGCAGCTCGTCATCTTCCAGCTCTTCGTCGTCATCCAGCAGTGAAGCCGATCGTTCCCGCACCAAGCGCAAAACGAACACTCGCTCACGGTCGCGCAGCAAGAGCCCAGCCGAACCGGCCCAAAACTGGGACAAACAGTCGGCGGCAACTGCCAAGGAACCGGCCGCAGCAAAGGGTACGAGTGTGCGTTCGAAATCGAAGGACCGGTCAGATCGTCGCAGCTCCGAACCACGCGACAATGACAAAGAAAACAAACAGGGCCGGGCAGCATCGGTTGACAAATCGAACAAAGATTCACGTAGCCGCCGTTCCCGGTCCGGGTCGTCGAAGCGAAAGCGCCGCGAGCGTTCCGTTACACCGCGCCCAATACGCATCCACATTGGGCGACTAACGCGCAACGTTAACCGGGACCATATTATGGAGATTTTCAGCTCGTACGGTGAGATACGGCACGTCGATTTCCCCATGGATCGGTTCCAAACGTTTGGCCGTGGGTTCTGCTACGTGGAGTACGTCGATCCGGACGGTGCCGAAAATGCGATGAAAAACATGGACGGCGGACAGATCGATGGGCAGGAAATAACGGCTTCACCGGTGCTGGTGCCGAAAACCCGACCACCACCGAGACGCCCGTCGCCGATAATGCGCAACAATCGGCCGATGCCGCGCTGGCGAGCGTCACCGATGCGTTACCGCCGTCGTCCATCGATTCGACGCAGCCCGAGACGCAGACGTTCCCGCAGTCCGGTGCGAAGACGCCGCCAGAGTAACAGCTCGGACAGTTCGCGCTAGGACGAGCGTTCCGAGCAAACGGAGCACATGCGTCGGTCTAGTTTTTACCATTTTGAATTTCATACCTTACTGCACTTGCTTGCAAAGGAAAAAGGGAGAAAAAAGGAAATATCCTTTTTTTTTTAAATAACATTTTACCTGTGTGTGCGTGTGCATCATCGAGCCCAGAGAAATCTGGATTCATTTTGATTTTCTTCTACGTATCTACCGGTTAGGGTGGGCTGAGCAGCAGAGAGCTTTCATTTTCCAATTGAAAATGAACTGAGCACTGGCTCACTCCTTGCCTTCTTCATACGGTCAGTTTCGGGCGGAGAATGTGACATTTATGTTCAATTACACGTAAAACCTGTAGCATAAAATAAACAGATTATGGATTAAAATAAAAAATCAATGCCGCTTTTATTCACAAAATCGCAAAGAAAAAGAAACACAATCAGAAAGGAAGAGAGAGAGAGAGAGTGAGGAGAGTCCGTTGCGTGTACCACCGTGGACCGGACACGCATCGTCAACACTTCCCTGGTCCCCCTCTTGGTACACAACACAATAAACAGATGCGGACACGATCCATTCGTGTGCACTGGTACACCGTCGGGGTCAATTTGTACACCGCTTCCTTCACTACTGGCTAAAAATCACATTGGTTAGATTGAAAGTGTTGTTCTTTCCACAATCTGTCTGTCTCTGCCGGTCGGTTCCTACTGGAGCCCGGACTTCCGTATACATTCTACAGCGATTGGACCGGTACGGTAGTATGGTACCTGGGATTTGCGCTTACTTGTTCTCATACTCAACGATATTTCTGCACAGTGCGGCAAACTTTCGCACATGGTCCTGCACCAGACGCTTGTTCACTCGTTCCCTGAAACGGCGGCAGAAAAGGTGCTTATTGTAAATGAACGCTTCGAAAATCCCAGACTCATGCAGCACGTGACTTACTTTATAACTTTTCGCATAAACTGTTCCTTATCGTTGCCGCTGACGTACGCGGTCGGGAAGTTCGGTATCTCTAGCAGCTTCATCCACTGGACGAACTCGGTCGGATAGCGGAAGTTGAGGGCGAGAAAGATGTCGGCAAATATTTCCACCTGTGTGCGAAGGGCTGTACCACCTGAAAGGCAGAGAAAGCAGAAGGGAAAGGTTTAGCTGAGTTTCTGATGTTGATTATAGTAGCAGAATTCTTACCAATGCACAAAAAGGTAGACCGTACTATGTTTTCACCCTGCGCCAGTACTACATTCATCATCACCGGGTGATTGGTCGATTCCTTGACGAACATCGTGATGAACGCTACGCTCTTCTTCATCGGTCCAGTCTCGGGTAACATCATACACTTGGTGGCTACAAGGAGAAAAAAGAGGTGAAAATAGTAGATCTATTAACCTCTATTTGTGTAAAAGTGTGTTATGTCCCGAAAGGATTTTTTTTGTAATGTCCTGTTCCTATGGAAATGATAGAGATCCTCAAACCAATGATGTCATTAGCCGTCAACGTATACCTGAATCTGGATTAACTTATGGAAGATGGTCCCAGAGCTTTTCCACCAGAGAGTCACAGACGGCTCTCTCTAGCTTCAGATTGAAAGGCAGACATCCATCACCACCTGGCATGTTGGCCATTTTCATTCTTAAAAGCATGGTAAGCCCGATCAAAAAAAAACATTCCTCGATTGAGTTCTTACCGAAGTCTACCAGCTTCATACAGTCGACCTGTACCTCACTGTAGCATATTGGAATCTTCTTCGATATCCGCGTGTTGAACGCGTAGAACGTTTCGATCAAATCCGCTATGCGGGACAGTTTTCCCAAGTTTTGCTAGAAGGAAAAAAAACACACACACACACAGAAGAAAAGCGATCGCGTTAGAATGCTGATGCCTTCAAGACTCTCATTTGACGCTTCCCACCTGCATCTGGTTAAAGTTGTAGTCCATGATGGCGGTAAACAGCTGCACCATCAGTTGTCGAGAGTCTTGATCCTTGTAGAACATGAGAATGAACTGGAAAGAGATGCAATGGGCATTAAATTTTCACCCTTTTCCAAAATGCACTCCGGATCCGAGCCACATACATTGCCCGCAATGTCGGCCGCCGAAACAACACAGTTTGTGTTGAGGATCGACAGCACCAGGCAGCACATCTCAGTAAGCAGCGGTTTAATGTCGTCCATCAGATTCGTCAGCGCCTGCTGCAACGCTTTGCACAGCGTATCGATAACAGTCTCGTCGTGTATCCACAGCTTGCACAGGTCCTTCAGCAGGCCCATCGTTTTCTCCAGTATTAGCAGGATTGGCTGTACCGGACCGCCCGGCACACCCGGTGTGCCCGGGAAAGGTAACTTCTGTCCGCCCACCGCACCCTCCACCGCCAAACATCCCTTGTGCAGCATACCGTCGCCGCCTTCGGTCGGTTTCCGGATGTTGAGCGACGAGAACAGCTTCGAGATCATTTCGAGCCGCAACACCACGCGCGCCTTGGTCGGTTCGGTGAGGTCGTTGTTTTGTACGTGTACCTGCAGTTCCTCGAAGCAGGGCGAAACCATCGCGTCCAGGTAGACGATAATGTTTTCGTACGAGATGACGCTCAGTATGTTGCCGACGGTATACATTAGCCGGATCATTTCGGCATTTTTAAGATGGCCTTCCTGCAGCGCCGTACGGCACGCGTCCAGCAGTGGCAGCGCGTACGGTATAACTTCCTTCTGACATTCGGACGTCAGATCCTTGAGGCCGAGCGTCGCCTGGGAAGCTTTGGTCGAGTTAAGACCCTTCACCAGCAGCGTAATGGCGGACGGGAGATACTTGGGATTGTCGCCGATCCATTCGCTGTACGCACCGACCGTTTCCAGTGCCATCCCGAACAGCTTGTCGTTATACTTTTCGTACGGAATTTCGTTCAGGATCTTGAGCAGCTTCACTATCTGCTGATGCTCGGTGTACTCGATCTTTTGCGCGATCGAGCAGAACGCGTGGATGGTCGCTTCCAGCAGTGTCCAGCTTTCGGTTGACTGGGGATCGTAGCTGAGGTACATGATCGATTCATCGAGCGCTTCCGACAGCACATCTAGCATGAGATCGTTCAGCACGTCGTGGCAGGAGAGCAGTGTATCGCCGATATCCTGCCGGTAGCATCGGAACGCTTCCAGATCGTCATCGTTCCACTTGTGGAGGGATGATTCCGTCGGGAGCTGAGACTTTCGGACCAAAACCTTCACCACGTGCGCGTACACGGGTTTGATTGCTTCGAGGCAGCGTTTCTTGTGCTCACCGTTGTCCATCGAAAGGACCTCCTCCTGCAGCATGTACCAAAACTCCATCGCGTACGTACTGCACGACTCATCGACCGGGTAGGTGCCCGGTTTGTCCGTACACTTTATAAGCATATCGACCGTCCGCGTGTACACCTTGGCCACCTCTTCCGAGTCGGTGGCGATGCCGGCAAAGATTGCGGACGAAAAGCACTCGAGGGTGGAGATGAACAGGGCGTAGATAATGAGGGCAAGGTTTTCATTGTCGTTGTTCTCTTTGTACTCGGCGTCCAGGATCGGTACGAGCACGTCCAGGAACAGCTTCATGTAGTTGATGATGGTGAACGAGTATTTCGTGCTTTGAGTTGCATACGAAGAGATAATGTTCTACAAAAGGAAAAGAGAGATAATGTAGAGCGAGTTTTTACCGAAGATTTACCATCGCGTATCTTACCGCTAACGACTTTAGTGCCGTTTCCGCGAGTTCGTTCTCTTCCGGCATCAGACACCCATCGTCCTTCGGTTCCTTCCAGTAGCAGTAGTGGACGGCTTTCAGCAGCGTTTGTATCATCGCTTCACGATCGTTCAGATGGACGTTTCCGTGTGCTACCCACGTGCCGGTACATTTGGCCGCATTTATCAACCCGTTCATGTCGTGCGGTTCGACCGCACTGTGGCTAAGCTTCTCGTTCAGGTACGTCACCACGGTTTGCATCACGAATTCTGCATTCCGATTCAGCTCCTCACAAACCACGGGCCGCGGGATCTGTGTGCGTATGGTTTTAACCTCCTCCGGGATGCCCTCCAACACCGCCATCAGTATCTCGATCTGGGTCACCTTCGCAAGATTGCCCAGCTGTTCGTGCAGGAACATATTCGTCACCTCCTCGATTACCGTCGGATGGCGCAGCATGTGCACGATAAAAAGACCAAGCTAGAAAAGAACAGGAAAGCATCGTGTTAGCACTGGGCACAGTAACCCAACAACCAATCGGCGGCTTACTGAGATGCACAGCCTGTTCAGTACGATCTTAGGACCGTTCCCAAAAAGTACGATCGTTTCCAGCAGCTTCTGCTTCAGTTCGTGGTGTGCCTCCTTGGGCACTTCGGCCCAATCACTTCGCAGCTTCGAATTGAGTGTGATTGCTCCGAAAAACTGGATCTCGGACGATTTGTTCAGCTGCATTAGATCCCAACAGAAGGACCAGGCCTGCGGACTGTTCTGTACCTGCTGGAGCCATTTGTGTGTTTCTTTCTGCTGTTCGGATCCGCCACGGTAGAAGGATAGGACGGCCGCTTCTATAGTTTGCACTTCATCCATGATTTCGACACTGTTTTTTGCTTCGTTCCGATACTGCTTGCGGTAGCAGAACTACCAGTCTTCCGAAGGGTATTGGCTGTGGCTGTGATGTTTTTCGTTTGCTAATTTCTAGCAGGAGATAGCAGGATACTTTAACTTGCTCTCATTTAGCTGCCATTGTTATCACTTTTATCGGTAGGGATTAGTTTGAACCGGGGGATCGGTTAGAGAAGGGAATTAAAAATTATTTTACACAATCTCAAAAAAGCGATGTTGTTTCGGTTTCCTAGCACTGACAGCCTTGTGTGGGTGGATTGCTGTCACTGAACAAGATCGTTATGGCTGAAAGGTGTGAGTGAAATGATATGCCAAATAATAATTGTTTTTATCACAACTTGAACCTTTCAACGGTGAAAAGTATTTTGAAAATATTTTCTGCTGTAGTTTTTGTGTGTATCTTATAGAAAATGTCAATAAAATAAAAAAATATATTTTTTTAGAGAGCACATATGTGCAAAATTGCCGGCATTTTGCTTCATATACTTTGTGTACCTTGGCCGAAATCCGCTGACGTTTGTCGGCTGTCAAAAAAAAGTGACAGCTCGCGTTTCTTGGTGTTTTTTCTTCTCCCTTCGCTGCCTTCTTTTCAAAACGAGGCTTTGCCGTGAAACACTGTGTCTGCGCTCGAATCGCGTGTAAATATCGAAAAACACCCCCAACAATGGTCCGTATCAGCGTGCTGGCCGATGCACTGAAGTGTATCAACAATGCGGAAAAGCGTGGCAAGCGCCAGGTCCTGATTCGCCCGAACTCGAAGGTGGTCATCCGCTTCCTGACCGTCATGATGAAGCACGGCTACATCGGCGAGTTCGAAATCGTGGACGATCATCGCAGCGGAAAGGTGGTGGTAAATCTGACCGGGCGCCTCAACAAGGCCGGCATCATCTCGCCCCGGTTCGACACCAAGGTGAACGATCTGGAACGCTGGACCAACAATCTGCTGCCGTCGCGTCAGTTTGGCTACGTCGTGCTCACGACCAGCGGTGGAATCATGGACCACGAAGAGGCCAGGCGGAAGCATCTGGGAGGAAAGATTCTGGGATATTTCTTCTAAGCCGCGCACCACGTTCAACGTCCAACGCCTATTGCAATGGCGCTCCGTTTGTGCATCGTGCGGGTGATGGTTGCCTTCCTGCATCAACAATCGCCAGTTTAGAGGCAAGAAGGGTCGACGTACGTCAACAAACTCTCGCCGACCGGAAACGGGAAAGCCTTGAAGTGGGCGGGAAATACTGTGGGAGAGCTTAATAAAAGGAAATATCCAAAACGGATGATCGATGTGCTTTGCGTTGTTTAGTGGGACTGAAAGTGCGTTTTCCAAAGAAACATGAGAAAAGCATAATCGGGGTTCGTAGGATGTGTTCCTTTTTGTTCTGACTCGCAAAGGACGAGCGAGTGTTCATGTGGAAGATATTCCGGTTTATTGCTAGCTCTACAATGGTATTTAATCATTCTAAATGAATATACCCAACATTCTCATTGCAGAGAAATCGCTAAACTCAATAATACACACGAAAACTAATAGAACGTTTGCTTTTCTTGGAGTTTTCATAACCTTAACAGATTTGCCAGAAAATGAACTTTCCAACACCGCATCATAAACATATCATCAATCCGTCTTCGTAGGAAGAAAAATGTAAACAAACTGAAGACAGAAGGTGAGTTTCCCGGGCAACGAGCCTACTTTTGCCGGTGTTTTAAACGATTTCGAACAAGAGTATCGTGTTATTTATGTACTTTTTATTTGGGCCAGAAAAAACACCTCAATCGAAGTCCAGTAACAACGGCACGCGGCAATAGGTCGTGTCGAGCACATGGCACACATTTTAATTCTGGAAGCATTCTACGGCGGGTCGCATAAGCAACTGATAGATGTTTTAGTAAAGTGTAAGATCCATCGGCAATTTTCATCCTGAACTGTTCAGTTTTCACTCCTCACTTATGCTTTGTAGATCTTGACGAGCGTGAGTACGATTTACTTACGATACCGGCGAAAAAATGGCACTGGTGTGCGCGGATGAGTGCGCTACAGTTTGCCGGACGCATTTCCACAGCCCATCGGTACCAAACCATCTTCTGCAGTTCGGTGTTGAACCTTTCGGAATTGATAGGAATGCGAACGGATTTGGCTCACTGTCGGAAGATTGTTTACTTTCACGAAAATCAACTGTGCTACCCGGTTAGGGAGAGCAAGCAGCGTGATGTACAGTACGGAATCAATCAAATTACGACGTGCCTTTGCGCTGACCGGGTGCTATTTAATTCACGGTACAACATGGACTCCTTCCTGGACAGTATACAATCGTTTTTGAACATCGTACCGAACATGAGCTTCAAGGGCGTGCGGGAAAAAATCGCCCCCAAGTGTGAGGTTTTATATTATCCCGTAGAGTTTAGCAATCTTTCAACGAGAACCGATGAAAAAGAGGACAAGGAAAAGTGAGTAGTGTAATTTGTATAATCATAATGTTATTGAATGTGAAAAGAAACTCTATCGTCTTGCTGTACTATTCCAGCAAACCTCTTCACATAATTTGGCCTCACCGGTGGGAGCACGATAAAAATCCTGAACAACTGCTAGAGGCACTGCTGGCACTTCAGGAAAAAGGAGTAAGCTTCCACATCTCGATACTGGGGGAACGGTTCGAAACCATTCCTAAGTGTTTCGAGAACCTGGAGGATCAACTTCCCGGGAAGGTGCTACAGTTTGGCCCACTGGCTCGGGAAGACTACCGGCGCACGTTGGCGGAAGGCGATGTGGTACTGTCTACAGCGCTACACGAGTTTTACGGAGTCGCAATGTAATTAGTTACTTTAATTGATTTTTTATTTTATTTTAACATTAATATTGCTTTAAATTCGCTTTTAAAGGCTCGAAGCAGTACACAGCGGATGTGTTCCGCTCGCTCCGAATCGGCTAGTGTACCCGGAACTATACCCGAAGGACAAACTGTTCAACACGACAGGACAGTTGGTGAAACAGCTGTACAATTGGTGCCGCAATCGTGCCCTGTTCGAAAAGCATCGTGATGCCTTCTTTGATCAAATCAATTTGGACGTGTATTCGGCTGAGCAGCTGGTTCCGAAGTTCGTAAGCGCTATAAGGAACGGGAGCTGAGACACGGAAGCGTGTATTAGGTAGGCAGTTTTATTGTATTTAAATTTCTTATTCACAGTCCCAACGGTCATTTCGGTTTTAAAATGGCCATTCTGTTGATACAAGTGATCAATTACCAAATATTTGTTAGAAGTCTTCTGGTGCAAATTGTGTGAAGAACGCACTAACGCCGATAACGACTCCGACTTCCATTGGGCATTCGGCCTGTAAAAACAAAGCAGTAGGAAAACAGTGCGCTGTGGAGAAGTTCAAAAGCCTTAAGAAACAAATAGAGCTAGGCTTAAGAAAATATCCGTGCCGTTCGTATTCGACCACCACCACCCACACAGATTCAGTACCGGCTGTGCGTGTTTCAGTGTTGATATTTGCCATTTGCTTAACAGAGCGCATAAAGGAGACCGGAGTGCTCTCCCTTTTATCCATCGTCATCGTTTTCTACCTTCACCCGAAACGAGAACGTGCTAAGAAGGTCCGTTGCCGTTCTTAAAATTTCCGCATGCTAACATGTCGCATTAAATATCAAGTCGCTGGTCTTAGATCTCTCCTCACATATCCTTCCAGGAGGGGAAAAAACACTTCCTATTATGCTTGAGCGGCGTTAGAGTAAATAAACAGAAGAAAACGAAACCACTACCGGGTGGCAAGACCGAACCGAACCAGGCTCATCGTCCCTGTTCGGTCAGATTTGTCGGTCACAAAAGTGAAGAAATGTAGATTGCCGGATGCTTGGTTCTATTTTTGCATTCATCCTTTTTTTTTTTTGGTGGAAGCATGAGAGGACTTTTCAGCCCGTCCGTCTTGCAAGACAGTGTCTTTGTCGATGATAGGCTTCATATTGTTTGACCGTTTATGTTCCACATCCTGTTTTCAAAGGTCCGGTAAACCCTTGGAGAACGAGCGACCGAAGAACGAGAGTTTCGCTTGATGTTTTAGAAAGATTTAAGGACCTCATACACTGAGTTACCCAGATGATTTTATTCGTATCATTGTTTGGAGATTATAAATTAATTAGTGGCGATTTTCTTCAGTCTTGTTGTTGTAGTATGAAAGAAAATTTAATACATTAAGTTTGGAGACTCAATTTTTCACTACTTAGTTCAGCAGTGGCATCAGATCACATCGTTATTCCTGTTGGGTTTTCAAGCAGCTCACAATAAACAATTTCTAGTAGGTCCCACCGGTGCATTCAGTCATTTCTTTTCCATCGGTTATACTTTGCCATACTAATTGTGACCGTTCAACCTATCTTTTTACTAAAGTATTCCACATTCCTTATCTTTTTGACTAATCCCTACGTGAATGTTCCCCTATCCCCAACCCCAACGGTCTCAATCAAATTCACCTCCCCATTCCTAGCTTCCCCGTGGAAGCTACATCCTAAGAAAAGTCCCATCTTTCGCCATTCGCAGACAGTTTCTTCTCTGAAGTTCACCGTACCGTCCGGTGAGCACCGGACCGTATCGGAACGGAGCAGCTTTCGAATGAATAAGTTCGAATCCAAATTTCGTACGGACGAACGAACGGTTGGAGAAAAAAAAACCGAGAGGGCCACAAATAGGCCAGCCGGGGAGCTCATTATGCTTCGTTTGTGCTTAAAGGATGTGTGCTTGTGTGTGTGTGTACGAGAGTGGAAAAGCTATATCGAGACTAGCTGGCCTGGACTGGCCGATGTCTGCTAATTCCCTGCCAGCAAGTTCTGTCGGATGGTCAATCGGTACGGTTGGCTGAGTCACAGAATGGAAATAAAATCCAGAAAACAAAACACAGAAGCATTGCGTTTGGGATTTGGGTTTAGATGCTGGGGACATTCATCTGGTATCGGTGGAATGAGTATTTCGCAAATAGATTGGGAAAGAAGACGCAAGCTAAAAGATTGTTCAAGGATTCTTGGTTCTATTTATTGTGGACTGCCTTTCTAGTATCTTAGTGTAAAATTTTCTTTCAAGCTCCAGCACACAGACACTGCGTAGGTTGGATAGTCTCTCGCTCCAGTTCACTCTTCACACAGTCTTAGTTGCGACTAGTTTTTCCCAGACTTTCCCTGCTGAAAATCCTCCCTCCTCATCGTCATCGACCACGTGAAGCGAGCCGTGCGTTTGGTACAGCTGTTTCGTTAACACTTGAGCTACGCTTGCATGTATAGGCGAAAGATTTCGCTTCGACCTCCTTCTTCGAGTGGGCACGAGCAGCATTCCACAGGGCGCCGTAAGGAACGAAATCAAACATGGATTGTTTATTTGCTTTTTTTGGGGGGAAGGTGGGTATTTGTGACTGTGACACGGCATAGATTCCAGCACAACCCTCGCAACACTTGCAGGGCATGTGTGTGATGGTGGCACGGGACGTCGAGACGTTTAGGTGAATGTTCGTCCCGACAAGCACGGAAGATGATCTTTCTTATCGAAGAAAGAATCAATTTAAAGAACATAAAACAAACAAACTTGCTGTACGGCTCGTCGGTTCGTCGAGGTTCGAACAGATCAAAGTGGGAGAGATGCTGCTGCTGCTGCTGCCATGGTTCGGTGCGCGCCGTGTGAGCGTACATCAATCGTATGCAGATGTGCACAGACGGTCCGTGATTAGGATTTACGACTTGAACTGTGACTAAATTGTGTCCTTCCAGGAGGTCGGTCGACGCAGGACAGTTAGTGATGGCATCGTGATAAGCGATCTACAAACGTTGATTTATTTTCAGTTTTTTTTTATCTCACAATAACAACTTCTCTTTCTTAAAAAGCTTATCATATAAATAGAATCGAAGAAAACTGCAACTATGTATAAATGGCTTCTAAGTATTTTAATAGATTTTCTATCATTTTAACTTCTAATCGGTTCTCTCTGTATGCAACAATTGCTCTATAAATAACACACTGATTTGCATTTATAAAACAGATAACGCTTTAGCAAGTGGAATGTAGAACAAACAACACTCTATCAACACGCTAACAACACGCGCCTAAATGGCTGCAATCCGCAGTACACAGTGCATGCTTCCCTGCAATATTTAAACAATAAATTTAACAAACCTAAGCCACTGCGCTTGTGATTGTTGCTATTAAAAGTTTTAACATGTAAATAACTCTAACTTTGTACAAAAAGAATGTAAACACAACATCGCATCGTCGGTTCACATGCGCCTAGGACTCGATACGCTTTTACACCCATCTCCTAGGCCACTCCGAAGGCTAGTCCAGCACTTTAATACACTTCTGGCGCAGTAGTATCTGTAACGGAGTGCAATTTCAATTAGAAACACATGTTATTTTCTACTTATAAGGGATAAAAAATGAAACAAATACTAGCGTAAGGTGCATTTTTTTAAATTTTATGGCAAATTTGAATGATTGTGGTGGCTTACAAGATCAAGCATAAAATACCAACTAAATTGACTGCGCGTTCGTACCATTATTGGGGGTGGGATAAATGTTAAACCAAAGGAGCGAATTTACTGCAACGCTATTACATTCTATTTATGATAAAGAGAGAGAGGGAGAGAAAGGGGTAGAGCAGCTAATGGCGGGTAGATGTTACTTTTTTCTTTGGAAGGATTTCCAGGCGGGTGTGGTTTAATGTTGAGTACATGTGAAACACGATCGACAGTTTAGTCACTTTAGTTGCATTTTATTGCACTAATTTTTGTATGAACGATTGGGTCGAAATTGCATTAAAGTCGGGGCGGTACACAGTATGGCAATACTCACATTTTTATGGTGTGTAGTAGTAGTAGTGATAGTTGTGAAATTGTTGAAGTGTGTGAAATGTATGTATGCTGTTTGATCGGATTTTTTTTTTCTCAAGGAAGAATTTTCTTCCTTTATGCGCGATTGGACTTAATGCTTATGCTAGCCACCGCTCTTTCCGGCGTGCGGCGACGGATTGGTGTATATTGGTTGTATAAATTGGACCACGTCGACCTGAAGGAAATGGAATGGAATGGAACGGTAACGGTAACGGAATGTTTTAATCATTTTGACTGACCACTGTGGTTGGGTTGGGTGGGGCGCAAGCTAACATAAATCTACTGAGCTGTGTTTGATCTATGGAAAGATGTTGGATCCTTCAAAATAAACGATTTTTAGGGTTTTTGAGTATGTTTCGAATGCATTGTGTAATGAAAACCACGCAATAGATATGTATAGAAGCACCGCAACAAAACCAATTATTTATTTATTCTATCGTGGAAATCGTTACAATTATTATAGTTTTAAATAATTTTTTATTCGTTTTTGTGTGTTTAAATTTCAAGTCAATGCAAATTTCTATATTCTAACACAATTTGTGCCTGTTTGCATTACACAAATCATTCGAAACATTGGTAGTGAATCAAATCCGGACACAATTAAAGTGAAAATGCATATACAGTGGGGAAAGCACAACATCGAACAGGGGTTTAAATTTTGTATAAAATATTTTTTGTAAAAAATGCGAATAACCAAATATAATTAATTGAATCGTAACAGTTTAAAATTTATATCACTATATAAAAAAAATATTTATATCACTGTTTATATAAAATTTATATCACTATATAAAAAAAAAGAAAAAATAAAAAAAAAAAATTTGTCAATACGGCGCCAAGCCGTCTAACTATAAAAAACAAAAAAAATATATAAAAAAAAATTTGATTTTTTTAAATTAAAAATTAAAAAATATGAAAAATTATAAAAAATTATTATTAGACGATGAAAGGAATAATTTTAAATCTCATTACAGTTGAATATGCAGGATCTAACTTTAAGTTATTAAACTTCTAAAGGAACTATTCGCTTATTGTTTACGTATGAATTTAACTCCCATTTTATACCATCGAAGGTAACACGGCTAACAAACACTTATTTTGTGCAAACTATTCCAATTGTGTTGTCCGATAGTTAATTTTAATTTTTATCATCAAGAGACCACTATTACGGTCCATTCGATCAATAATTTCTTTTTTTAATATCAATATTTTGTGACCTTTCAAATTAAAATGTCCTTGCAAAGGTACCATTTTACCATCAAAACGCTACTAAACGAACCAACAAACTGGTGACTGCAACACCATCGATAAATGCAAACGAATTTTTTTGTCACAATAACAATCTGTCTCCCGGCTTGCTTTGCGGATCCATTTTCCATTTACATGCGAACATGCCAACATTCGGCCATCCATCGGTGGCTTTGTTCGTGTTCAGCTTCGCAGCAAGAACTTGGTCCAGTGTTCGGCTTCCCGGTTGCTATATGCCACACTGTACCGCTGCCGCTGCTTCTTGGGTGGACCCTTGTTTTTTGTTTGTTTGTTTAAATTTGCAACCAGACGAAGTAGTAGCAGTAGTAGTAGTGGTAGTAGTAGTAGTAGTAGTAGTTAGCGCAATTAGTTGTGGAATAGAATACAAGCGATAAGGTAGCGACAGGAAGACAAGAAGAAGCAACATGGCTACACATGCAAGTTAATGATATTATGGGCAAGCGCAGATTTAAAAACAAAGCAGTGAACATGAACGAGAGCATGAGTGGCGTGACGAACGGTGTGGTATTTTATTAGCTGTATCACATCACAATTTTACGTCTAATCGGCTAGAGGCACTTTGCAAAGCTACTTGCACTACTTGACCCGTTTCGTAATGGGGGCAGTCAAACGGGGTTCTCACTATATCATGGCGTGTGGCAGTTTTCCGTTTCCAAACATTTAGTTTCTACTCTTCTACTACGATTAGGAATCACGAGAGGGATTATGTATGAGCCTGAAAATGAGAGTTATCAACAGCTAGACGACACAGTACTATGAGCTTGTATGAAGGGAAGGCTCGCAGCTAGCAATGATAATACTACAGAGGGCAGCGAGGGCGCTAAAGGCGAGGCTAGAGTTTGAGATGCTTGAAATTGGAAATAACGTTCATACAGTTACATACTTTAAAGGCCTGCCCGGAGAACCAGTCGTATCATCTCCATATCTTACACGTGTTGTCTTTGGACGCGGTGATGATGGCATCGCCGGAATAGTTGAACGAGCAGGAAAACACTTCACCATCGTGGCCGGAAAGGGTTTGCGTGCAGGTGCCCGTTCCCGAGTTCCAGATCCGGGCCGTCTTGTCGGCCGATGCCGTGAGCAACAAACCTCCCGGTGGGCTGAACGTCACCTTGGACACTTCATCCGTGTGGCCCGCCATAATGGTGACCAGCTCGAAGTTCCCCGTCACGTCCCACACTTTGGCGGTACAGTCCGCACTGCCGGTAGCTAGCCGGGTGCCGGTACAGTTGAACGCAACGTCCAGTACCTCGTCCTTGTGGCTGGCCGTTGCCTGTGCATCGTCCAGCCGTCGCAGATCCCATAGCTTGGCTGTGCGATCGAGCGAGCTGGTCGCGATAAGATTGCACTGGAAGTTCCACACGGCATTGCTGAGTTCCGCTTCGTGGCCCCGGATAACGATGGCGTGTCTGGAAGAGGATTGCGCATTAAATTGGAGCATTTTCGATGAAGTCAGAGAGGAGGGTGCCTTACTCCTTCGCTCGCATATCCCACACGGTGGCAGTTTCATCGAACGATGCTGTCAGCAGCAACGTTCCCTCCTTGTTGAACCGTGCCGATATAACCTCGGCCGAATGATCCGCGAACAGATGTACCTCCTGGCCCGTTTCCGAGTGAAACACACGGGCCGTATTGTCCATGCTGCAGGTAGCGACCAGCTCGCACTGGTGTGGGTTAAACTCGGCACCAACGATTTCGGCCGTATGGCCCCACAGTGTGTTGATACAGTTGCCCGAGACGGGATTCCATATCTTGGCAGTTTTGTCAAAGGAGCCGGTAAGGATGCGGTCGCTAATGGTGGGAAGAACAGGATGAGCTTAACCTTAACTACGAAACTGAATGATGAGTCTTACCATCTGGGATAGTTGTAGGCGACCGAAAAGACGACATTCTCGTGCCCCTTAAGAACCTTCTCTTCGTCACCGCTTTCCACGTTCCATATGCGGCAGGTACGATCGTAAGACCCTGTGATGCATCTACGAGAGAGATTGAGGAGGACATATATCCCCTTTAATCGTCTTTTATCTAGACCAGTGTCAATGCGTAACCTACTTCTTCCCCGACTTGTCGAAGCACACGTTCGTTAGCGGGAGAATGTGAGTTTGTAGCGTTTTAAACAGATAGAACTTGGTCTTCACCGGTTCCTTCAGCTTCTTCTGTAACTTTTCCAATATTTCCGTCACTTGCGGGAACACTTCTTGCGTAATAAGTGGTTCGGTGGATGCAATTTGCTTCGTTAGCACTTGGAGATCACAGCTAGGGAAGTTAGGGGAAATTGAGACCTGCATTCCTATATTTGGCGTTCAACTATCTTACCTTGGAGTAAGATCGAACAAATCTATCATTTTCGTTCCTTCGATGCCCTTTTTCTGGTAGTTTAGAGCAATTCCTAGAGGGGTATCGTTCAGTTAGCAAAGGTTGTGAAATGCACACCACCAACCACACGCTTACCTGGCGGATAGTATCGAAGGTAAATCTTTATTAATCTCATCGGGAACCTGTGAGGAGGATCGTCTTTCGTATGCACACTCTTATGGACACTTGATACAGAGCAGCGTGCTGGGGAAGTAATTGATAGTAAAAGAAGGGAAAATGCTTAAAAACCACGAATATGTATCGTGCAACAGAAAAATAACATCCGAACCGAGCGAGAACTGTAACTGAACTGCAAAATTCGCTTCCCTCGTCCGTTCGTTGGATCGATACGGCGAAGGATATCGATGGTGGGCAACGTCAAGGCAACCCGTTTGACGGAACCAGTTTTGTAACACGTGTTTATTCGCTGTTGCTAAGGCGCCCTTAGTTTGTAACTATTTTCTGCAGACACTTGTTGCCATTCGGGGCCCGGAATGCATCTGAATACATGGGATGTAGGGTAATGTTTGGAGGATATCGGAAGGAATGTGAGCGATAAGTCATTCTTGAATAGGCTATTTGCATTCAACAGCCGTGGTGCACGAAACTGGATGTTTTAGTAGCCATAAATCAGTGGATAAACAGCGCGTGTGTTTTTGGAGCCTTTAAACAGCATTTAAGCAATGAAAACGCTGCACAGTGCTCTCCTAGGTGTTTTTGAATTGTATTCCGGAGTCGGATTTTTTTAAATTGACTGAAGACTATTCGAAAATAATTAACTTTAATTGCTTTAGTTCCGAAAAACAGGTGCCAACAATGCATTTGAAAGTTTAGAATAGTCTCTATAATTTTAAACTGGAAATATTCTGTTGGATTTCTAAACATCAAGGACTTATGTTTTGAGGAATTTTTCGAAATATTTTTCAAAATTGATTGAGCTCAAATTTATTTAAAAAAAACTACAACTAAACAGATTTTTCTCAGTCAAAGCAATAATAGTAATACATCGAACATGATACGTTTGCCTGGAGGCGCCTGATACTTTACTAATATTATCTAAATCATTTAAAATAGTCCTGATTTAAATTTCTTTCAAAATTTAAAATCATTTGAAATAGACTGAATTTTATATTTTTTATTCATTCACCTTGTATCATAGTTATTGAACCAATTGTATCATGTTTGTTGTAAATCGATAAAATATTACAGCGCCCCAAATTGATTTGTTGGCTTTAGCTTCGTCTCCCGGAACGCGACAATGATTTTTCAGTCAATGGTAAACTATAAAAAGACAGTCAGTAGTTTGGTCAGGGTTCATTGTAACCGCCAAATCAGTGAAGAGTATCTTGAGCACTGTTATGTTACAAACCTCGTAGTCCTTGTCTAAGATAATGTAGTTGCTTTGAAGACTGAGCAGCCCAGTTAAAATTGTCTTTTGTGAGGAATTGGATGCCCAAGAAGAAGCAGCAACTAAACATATTTGAACTTCTTCTTCTTCCTGGGCACTACAACCTCGAGAGGTCTCGGCCTGCCTTTTCTGGCTTTCTGTGACTTAGTTTTACCCGTAGTAAAGTAGTCAACCTTACGTACGGGGAGGCGGTCTGGATAGGATTTGAACCCCGGCCCTGCCGTGTGAAGACCGGCGCCGCTGTCGCCTCGGCCACCGGATCGCCCCAAACATATTTGAACAGCACAACCAAAAATTACAATAATTTATTTTTACGAGAGCGTTAACTGGTTCAATCCAATTGTCAAAGAGCTGCACAGGAATGGACAATTATTTTGCTGCTTAAAGTTAATCTTAATACATGTAACCGAAGTTAAGGAATTGTGGAAGCGATGAAGTTCCATTATGGACATTTTTTTGGCTACTTAGCAACAGCTTAGGAATTTCTATTGCTCCGTTATTGTTCCTTTTTGCTAATCCTTCAAAACGTTACTTAACAATAAAAAGACACACATTCGAAACGGCAACATTGACACATGTTGAGCAATGTTCAGAAAATTGTAGCTGAACAAAAAAAAAAAAAACCCCTCTGCTGAACCGCACCGGAACTCACCGGCTCGCCAGGCAGCGCCTTACTGCGTGACGGACGTTTGGAAGCTGTGTGATTTTAACCACGTGTTGTGTGTTTTGTTTAACACCGTTCGGAAGGCGTTAAAAAACTCCGATTCCATACCGTGCGTGTGTGTGCGAGCTGGATGTTCCGGGTGAGTTGAATTAGACGCATCATCATGCCACAAAGAGAGGGTCGTTCGGGATGTGTGTGGAGAAGAACCCCGAAGCTGGAATTGATCGAAAAGTTACCACTGTTTAGAGAAGTGATGTCGAGCCTACTGTGACTCGTTCAGTGGGAAAGTTAGGGCGAAGTTAAGTGAAAAAATATACTTAAAAATATTTAAAGTAGTCTGTAACTTGCTGTTACCGATATTTGCGATATTGAGTTTAATCAAAATCTTTTATCTTTTTCCTATTTCGTTTTAGCTCAGTAACTACTACAGCCTACCACCCATCTGGCCGACCACTCAAAAACCGTTTTCAACCTTTTGCCGGTAGAGGGCAGCCCAGTAGCGGCGGTAGCAATGGCGCACACTCGAGTAACATGGGGATTTTCGACAGAAAGCTATTTGTAAGAGGGCTTATCTACAGAAAGCCAATTTTATTTATTTTTCCATCACACGTCACGTAGATTTATTGTTTGAGGCATCGCGAGTGCAACACAACCCCCCCCCCCCCCCCGGTTGTTTCCTCGCTCTACAAGCCTCCCTCCCCTACACCGTAGCACACCATCGAGTGCGATGTTGAGGGTGGCAGGTCCAGACATTCGTCCTGTGTTGGTCGCTTTGATCCCTGTGGGCGGGGGTACGTTGCGAGGCATTATGACATCATTTCATTGTACGATGCGCTCGAATTGTTGCGGGCCCATGTTTGATAGCTTCCGTGGGAGCCGCACCAAATGGACTGGACGTGCTGTGGAATGGATGGGATGATCGGACGACCCACGACCAAATAATCGACGGGAGTAGCACCAACCGTTTACGGATGCTGGTGCTGGACGGAATCGTGATACTTTGCCCCGTTGGGGTTGGTGTCCCGTGGTGAGCTGGTGAGGCGAAGGTGAAGATAATTATTCTTTTGGCCCACCTGGTGGACATACTGCAATGTTGTACCATTGGTCCACCGTGGAAACCAAATGCACCCGGTACACCCGGGTTTTTTCCGAAATTTCCTATGAGGTCATATGGGTTTGTGTTAGAAAAAGAAATCGTCACCAGAGCAGGACTAGGATCAAGCTTCTTATATGCTGGTTATAGATTTGCATCGTGTTGGCTCTGTACGGCAGCCTAATTTTAGTCTCGAAGGATTTTTGGAGCGGGTTTTATTTGAATTTTATCTGCGCTTCATTGTTGCCTTCTAGGTTTGCCGAAATTGTTGGCCAGCTTTTGTTGTCTTCCCGTGCGCGGTACAAGCTTCCCGGTTTGAAGCTTCAAAGTTTTAGTCGCGACCAAACAACCAAACAAGCGCCGAACGGAACGGCCAGTGCAAGCTGTTAATTTTATTTAAATTTCAATTAGACTTAGCACACAAATAAAATGAGATCATTCGGTCGGGTTTTGTTGAAGGCTGTTGGCCGGCGCTAAACATTTGCGTTAGGCGGATTTGTAGGTAGGAAAAGTGGTTTAATCTCAGATTATTATCAGATGAGCACGGAATCTGTTTGAAATAATTTCATTTAGCTTGTTTCATATACGGCCTATTGTTAGTATGATTGGATGGTAATGTATGTATGGAAAAAATGTTAAGCTAATTATACTTTAAAACAGTATCCCGCTCATTAGGTAAGAATTTCCAAACTTACCCGCTAGGGAACCAAACTATTTGCAGTCCTCTGGCGTACGAAGCCGGAAGTTTCACTTGATTTAGTTGTACGCCGCTGGCATCGGACTGTGCATCGGGCGAAGAAAAATCCCTTACCTCTGCCACTCTTTGCCCGATTCGCTAATTCGTCAGCAGACAAAAATATCATCTCAATCCCCTTCGGTTGCCGCTTCCTCATACCCGTCTGCACTATGGCAGCTGACACGGATTTGACAAGGCTCTAGGATGCTGCCCGGTTCGTTGCCACCGCTTAATGCAAGATCCCCTCAAGCAATCGAGACACACAAAAGCGCGGAAAAACTAAAGCCCTCCCGACACTCCACGACGCATATAGAAGTGTCCTCGCGGCCTCGGAGAACCTAGCGGAGGAGTGAGCGCTCATTAGTGAAAAAATCAAAACATGTCTGTGCCAAGCACGGCATCCGGCAACACCGGCGGGCCAACGCGGAAACAACAGTTTAGGAAACAAAATCGGTAGCAACTTTTTTCGCGATCCAACCGGCGCGCCCTGATGGTTGGATGGCAAATGTATTTGCATACATGCAGATCGGCGGGATATGGTGGTCGTAGAAGCATTTTTAGCATGTTTGCTAGTCGCTGCCACTGTAGTGCTACCGCGTGGCGCTGGTGGAAAGCTTCTTTCGCCACGTCAAGCTAGCTGACGTTATTTGCATTTAGTTTGCAGGTCGCGCCAACCCGGCCAAAGAATATTGTAGCAGAGGTCTAGTGGGGCAAAAAAAAATTATAATAAATTCACTATCACTAGGTGCCGGTGGATGCTGCCGGGACACGCGCACACATTGTTTTGCGTTCGCTCGATGGAAGGATGTGATTTGAATAAGTAAGCGACGTGATGAAAAATAATGTGAACTTTGCGCCGTCGTCGCCGTTGTAGGTGCAGATGTGTGTTGCGCGACACTAAACAAAACTAATAAGAAAAAATGTGCAATAAATGCTAACTACTGATGGTAGTGGGAATAGGTGCACTCTTATACACACCACGCCTTTTATGTTAGGCGTGACTAAACGCTAGCATACTTCTTTTAAAATTCTCTTTATAAATGGCAATATTTTTATGGAACCGTTTTATAAAAAGTAACTCGTGGACCCAAAGCCACCTATGATTTTGTGTATGAACCTAAATGTATGCAATAAACTCAGTAGACTTTGTGATCATGTGGCGAGCGTTTCGAATCCAGGGTCTTGAATCATTGCCCTTTATTGAACAGTTATTGCAGACATTCAGGGGCTTGGAAACGTTTATAACAATTTTAAATATTAAAGAGATTTTAACTCATTTCTTTATTTTATGTACCCTTTTTAAGTACATCGAGAGGCCTTGGTTTCTTTATTTTATTAGCAGAAAGTTTTCGGGAATGGGATTTAATAATATGTTTAAAATTTGAAATTTATAACACAGTTTCGGAACCACGAATTGCATATCTTCTGGCGTCGATAGTGATTGCAATTCAAAGTAAAAATTGAGGAAAATTTTATTAAAAATGATTTCGTTTTAAAGAGAAAATTTCAAGACAAAGTTTCTCAACATACCCCATAATTGCCTACATTTGGGCGTTTTTAGAGATGTAGAAGAAATTCAAAATATTTTAAGATTAAAAATCATTTGGTGTTCAAATTAAGTTTTATTTGATTATTTAAATCCTTTTCACCAAAACTGAGCACATTTGTGGGCTGGTCTAATATAAATTAACAACATCATTAGAAAGTTATTCCAAATAAACTGCATACATTTAGGCGTTGGACTATTTCTTATAAGTTCTAGTCTCTTAACTTCTACTTCATTCCAATTTATCTGCCGCTAAACGACAGTTGTTTTTGTGCGTGCCAAAAGATTCCCTTCTGCTGGTTGTGCCCGTCCGCTGATTGGCTTATTTGCATCACTGATGCAAACGCGCAATCAACATCACAACGGCCTGCTGCACCTGCCAGTTTGTGTGTCTAACTTAATTGTCAATTTCGTCTACAGCTCGCATCGAACGGCGTGTTTCTTTCTAATGAAGGTGAACCACGGCTCGAACGCATAAAGGATGCGCCTTGCAAATGGTCCATAGCTGCGGGTCAGTGCACGCTCGTCAACGAATTGCTGCGCGGCCAAAGAAATGCTCATGCGGCGTGTCTTGCATTGGAAAACGCGTCAGTATTCAGATGGGAGGCACCTAGCTGCCTCGGTGTGCTGAAAGGATACTTTAATCGGCGCTTTTCACACCGGACAGCAGGAAAAGTGTTTATCCGATGGGGGTGCGAACAAAAAAAAAAAAAGGGGTGCCGCTTGCCGGGTGGTTTATCGATGGCGCGAGTTTCGAGAAGAACCGTGTCATATGAATCATGGCCGTCCGTGCGTCCGTCGATGATAATGCGGCGAAAGTCAATCAATTAAACCATCGAACCGTGATTCCTATAAGCGACATAATAATAAACATTTTCGCGCCGCACAGCTTCTCCCGTCCTCCCGGCATTCCCTCGGTGTCCCCACGTTCAAGACAATCAAGATATTTCCCGGGAGGGTTTTTGTGTGGGTGGCAATGCAACAACCGCAAGTCAGCACATTTCGGGGATGGTGCATCGGCGGCGAAGCGAATGCCGAGAAAATGTGGCCCGCGATAATCCTTAATTGGTTTTGCGATTGGAATCCGGTAGCCGCCGGAGGCTAGTAGCGCCCGGTGGTCTGAGCTAGGCCGACCGGTTCGAGTCGGACTGGCACCGGATGAGGTTTTCGGGAATGGGTCCGCCGCCGTTCGTTTGATTTGCGGTCACCTGGTCGGTTGGTGTGCAGCCGTGGGACGAATGGCTTCCTGAATGTGCTAGCTTCGCGATCAAATGACATCCTATCCGCGGTAAATCAACATTTACCGTCACAGCAGACGAAGGAACGGCGATGATAATGACGCTCTGCACGATTATGGATGATGAGCGATCGTTTGTACAGGTTGGATCGTTGGTGAGTCGTTGTGGCAGGCAGGTGATGGGGGGGTTGAGGGTGTGCTATTCATCAAATGAGGAAGGGAAAAGCTAGAAGCAGCTGTTATGTGTCTTAGGTGGATTATTCAAGTCGGATTGTTTAGTAGTTGTCATCACCGAACCCAAAGTACTGTAAGTAAAATTTATGCTTTTTTAAATAATTTAGAATCTTTTCTCATTAATTTATGCCTATCCTTTTTTAATTACCTTTGCTCCGGTCTGTAATAAAGTAACTATGTTATCATTATTTGTTAATGGGTTTAGATGTTTTTTTCTTTCTTTCATACCGCAAACAAAAAATCAGAATCAAAAAGGAAAGGTATTCGAGGTTATTCATTCGTTTAATTTAATCTAACATGAATGCGCCTGAACGTATGCAGTACATTTTACAATTAAAAAAGAGTCCAAGATGCTTATCTAAGTAAAATACTAAGATTCTATAAGCAATACTGCCAGGCCGTTTTTACTTTATTTATTTATTAATTGTTAAGGACAGACGCCGTATTGTATCGGGCTAGGCCGTTCTTATTGAATAAAAAAAGTAAAATTCTGTCGACAATCGATGTGATGAATCTTGTTATTGCATACTTTTAGGCGTATAAAATCTTTCACGCTGTCGCATTTGCATACAATAATTTGCTTCTCTTAGTAAGGTTCACAGACTATTTGGAGATTAATCCTTCTAATAAACAGTTTAATGTTTTAAACACGTAAGAAGTTGGTGATTTTATTCTCTAACAGTGTCTTTCGTTAAGATATTTCAGGAAATATCATTAAAGGATATTATTTAGCTCAAACTTTTCCTTTCTCTTGGAGACTTTTTCAATATGATAAATGAGTACTTCTTGTTCTGCTTCTGAGTTTGTGTATTTTTTTATACCCAAAGAAACATTTTTTTCTGGACTAATGTAATGCAGCTGGATTACAATCTTTATTCTCTTTCTTTTACAAACAATTTATTATGTTTAGTAATTCGCTTCAAAGTCCGACACAAGCTATTTTGAGCAATAAAACATGTAGAACAATTAACACAGAAAAACATTCCACAGCACGATTAGAAAGTCTAGCTCAAAACATGCGCAGCTACATGCGGGTACAATTCTAAAATTCCAGCCAACGTTAACAATAGCCGGGCCGCACCACACTCATATTGCGTGGTGACGTTGGCAAAACGAAACAATATTTGCCAAACCCCGCACTAGCACGGCATACAATTCCGTATGTGACGATGAAATATTATTTGTGGTATGCAACCACGGAAAACAAAATCCGATGACGCTGTGCTTTGCAGTGGGAAAGATGGGGACGAAAGGGAAGGATTAGACGGACCGTCGGTGAAGTTTCACGCGAGATGGAAAGGATTTATTTAGCTAAAAACACTCGGATATGTTTTAGTGAATGTTTTTTACCTTCACTGCTACGGCTAATCGTTGCACAGTGCATCGGGGCTAGTGTTGAAATAGTGGCGTTGAATATCATATTGTATTGTGGAAATAAAACCAACACAAACAGAATGGGGGAGAATAATACCTACGGTGGGTGGTAGTTTAGTGTGGTTAGGTAGTGCATATAGGGAAGGCAGTCGTTGATCGCAAACGATAGTCAGCTTTGTTATTATTTTTGCTGAATAATTTAATTCTCTTTCTGATTGAAAATTGTTACAAGAATTGAATATTTTTGAATTTATTTCAAACATCGTTATGAGTAGTAGTCCTATGTCCAGCATATTTTGACACCTGCTGTCAAATCTTCTAGCTGTCATTTTTTGTACACAAAACAGCCTCTCCCTAAAAACCGTTGAATCACCGTCGGAACTTTGTCCATACTTTCGATCGCTTCCCGTGATGTCTCAGTTATGCTCACCGACAACAATAAGCGAATCTTCGTACATCGGGCTCAAGCTTCATCGTTTTCCGCCTTCGCTACTGCTCACACCCCCGGAGGGCAAAACCCTTGGATCGTCGGTTCCTCAATAATCGCTATCAAAAAGCTGACAAAGGCTCATTATTCGCCAACCGACCCGGCGGTACCCAGGCTATAGTAACGTGTTGACCAGGCCACCCGATCGGGCGAATGGATCCGAATCGCGACCGATGACCTCCCATGCTGAGGCGGCTCCCAGCGGAAGCCATTGCTGTAACGCGAAACCATCGGCACAGTACGGCACCGGCCCTCGTGATCCACCATTTGTGTGGGCTGCCAGCATGTAATGTGTACATAGAAAACGGTACACGGTTAGTTTGCCAAAAAATCAAGCCCAAAAGTTCATTCCGTCCATATCCGCCCTGTGCTCCACTCTCGCTGGCTTCCCGGGATCGGTACGGGATGGGGGGAAAAGCCACCAACAGGGAAAAGCGGGTTTGTGCAGAAGGATCGAAGTGTGCTGTTCGGTGTGCCCATTTCCAGTGACGGTGGTTCTGGAGGGACTTTCCTTTGATAGTCATTGTGGGCGGAGCCTAGTTCTATCCCTCGGGATGTAGCAAAATCGCAACACCCCTGTGGTACATAAGCGTCTCACCGCTCCTCCGCATCGCGCACCGTGTAACGTTAGGAACTCTGGAGCTGCGGCATCAAAATGACATTCCGACGGCAGGTCTCGTGTAAGTTCTGGTGCTGGCTGCTTTGGCAAAACAAAACAAAGCATGAAAAAACACCTGCGCAGGGCTGGTTCGGTGCAGAGAGCATGTGCAGGACCAACACGGTGTCCAAGGAGATGTCGGAAGAGAAAGAGAGAGAGAGAGAGAGAGAGCGAGGAGTTGGAATGCGATGGAAAAGGAGGTTGGACCAGCAGTTGCCTACTCTGATGGGTACAGCGAGCGTGTGTGTATGTGTGAGAAAGCCCTTTTACAACGAAATGTGTTGGAATGTCCGCCACAAGCACAGTAGCACAAACTATATTGACACATCGGAGAACACGAACGACGGAGGCGTCGACGGAGCGGAGTTGGTTGGCAATTAAAGATCATGCCTCCGTCATCCATCAAGAAGCTGGAACGGCAATGTACCACCAACTTCCGATACGACGCCTGATATTGTCCGAGCCTTTTCGAGGCGCATTCCACTCCACCTCCATTGTCCTGTACTGTAAATTATTCCCACCGGTCCAGTGAACTGGCAAGACTTGGCCCAGAAGCCGCCTTGGTCGAATGTCGAGTTGTCGAGGTATTTGTCTGTCAAAATAATACTTTGTAATAGCTTATTCTGTCGCACTGTAGACGGTGGGACGATGTCGTGTCCTTTGTGACCAGCACCTGAACCCAGCAATCCCTTCTCTATACTATCCGATTTGATGTTTCGATGAAAAATTGCTCCCTCCTCCGGGGTTCGAGTGGCCGGAAAAGGAACAAACGGGGGATTTAAAATCCATTTTCCACGCCTGTGTTTCTGCAAAATGCAAAATGCAAAAAGGAAGTGTTAAGGGTACGGGAGATCGTTGCTCGGTCCGCTCTTTCTCCGGAGCGGTTCGAAAGTCCGGTCCGGTCGAGAGCCAGGTCATGTCAGGCAGCTAGAAAATCATGTTTTTAGCTTAGGTCGAACAGTATTAAGGTCGTGTCGGTCCGACCGGAAGCAACCGCAAGCAACAGTGAAGCACACAAACAGTGCCAGTGGTTTTTGGAATCAAATTGGAAAGTGTGACAAGTTGTTGGGAGAACTCAGGTGTCAGGATCTGAGGTGTGGTTAGAAGGGAGAAAGTGTTTCATAGCTTTAGACTGCTTAGAAGCTCGACAAAAAACGGGTTACGGAGAATCGATGCTGTTGGTAAACCAATGTTTGGTACGTACAATTTCACAGTCAATTTGATGCTACTATAGCACGAAACACACCAAAAATATTATCAATTGTGTCCAATTTATAAAGCATAAACCTTACGCTAGGGCTGAATTTTAGATGAGAGCCACTGCATAACATTTATAGCATCCTTTACCAAGCGCCTGACTCTGTACTTATGCCTTCTAACAACATTCATTGATAGAAAAATAAGTGGAAAAATAGATTGATTACACGTCAATCTAACTTTATTCCTAATAAAAATATGTAGGGGTTATGAGAATAGAACAATCCCTATAAGGAAACAACAATCTAGCTGAAGTAAGTAAATGAAGAACAGGGAAGAAAAGCTCAATTGATTTAGCAAAACAGGCATTTAATTTAGAGAAAATCATTACTTTTTTGTTGTACGTATTTTTCTGCTCCGTAGATTGTTGGATAGGTCAACGTCAACGTTGGATAGGACACAGGTCAGCGCCTGAATGTATGCTATCAAAATGTTTTGGCGAATTGCTACTACACTAATCTTCGTCTAGACAACTTTCTGCGCCAATATCTTTGCTCGAACCGTCTCTGAGAAAAATAGCCAGAAATATCGAATTATCATCAATTCTAATTATTCAGATTGAATGTCAGTAAGTAAAATCGGAGACTTTCATATATTTTTTTCTATTTTAAAAGTACACGTACGCGTTTAGTGTTAGGGGTTTAGTCGCGCATTTCTAGTTAAAAACATGATTATGATTTGTAAGCATATTGTATATTATCAATTCTTATAAAGTCTAAACCCTACGTTACGGCTGATTTTTAAGGCAGCCAGAGCACAACCGCCAAACACTGGTAATCCAGCTAAGGGTAAAATCAAGTCAAGGAAGCCAGGAATGGCAGGTTGAGACCTCTCGATGTTGTAGTGCAAAATTGGAAAGAAGTTTTATATGAACAAAGTGTCTACGTAGCATTATTTCATATATTAATTATATTTATCATAAATTAGTCTACGTTCGCCTGGAATAGCGAAATCACTCAAATTCGTCTAACGGCAACGTAGAAAATCTCCAATCAGAATAATGACGATTTTTATAAGAGTGCATCCCTTCAGGCGCTATGAACGCTTTTAACGCTGTCAAGAGAGTATTGTAACTAAATCATATAATTTATTAAAAATAAATAATCGTTAAGAATATTTTCACAGATTTTATAAAAAAAAGTTTGAATCAAATTGCTGAGCTATTTTACTGTGCTATCTGTAGCACATCCCTAGAGTTTGCTACTTAATCAGATATTTTATATAGTTGGTATGTTATCATATAAAATAAAAAAACCACAAAAATCAGGGAGGAAACATATTTTCTCCTGCTCACTGCTAGGTGTCATAAGAGACACGGGTTGTTTTCCGTAGCATTGCTTTTCTCTCCCAGCGATGGGTGTAGGAAAAACTATTTTTCTCTTATTCCGCCCTACGAACTGCGAATCCATCCCCTTATGGCATCACCAGCAAAACCCGTGCGTCAACCGTTTGTACCATGTGTTGTGTTGTACGGCACAACGAAAAGATTTTGCCCCAATCCTTTGCAGCTTCCTCGTTTAGGGCAAAGACACACGCGTGCGTGCCTGCGTGTAGTAGCGTCTCGAAGCGACGATACATACGGAACCGCAGAACAAAAATAATATTTATTGTCCTCTTCCAGTGCAGGCAAAAGGATCACCCACCCGTCACCCGCCTTCGAAAGTGTGATATGGGAAAGAAAAACAAAAGCAAAAAGAAAAAACGACTAAACACTGTGAAAAATAGCTTAAGAGGAGAGCTGCTTGCTGTGTGTTGTGTTGGGAAAAGTTTTCCCTGACGAGGTTCGCACGCGGGGAGCAAAGCCGGACAAGAGGCTAATGTTCTGGTATTTTGTTTACCATTGGTCTGAAAGTCCCTTTGATAAGCTAACGGACAGACAGCTTGCTCGGGGTAGAGTTTTGGGGGGATGGAAAAAATAGGGATGAAGGGGAGCAACCAGCCAGTCTCCACTCATGGCAGGCACACACTCCATCTTCTCGGCACCTTCAGCGCAACAAGCGTGTGTCCATCGCCGTGGGACCGTAAGCCGATTGTTACAAAATAGCGAAACAAGTTGTAGTGTGGAATGTTTTTCCGGATTTAGGGATCACACTTCTGTTCCGTGGTAAACGATTGTGCAGCTTCTCGTTTTTTTCCCCGTTTGACGCATACACATGATGATCCTTTGGAGGTGAATATACCCTGGGGAAATATTGCACAAACAGATATGATTTTATGTTTATTTAGCTGAAATAAACGCCTCAGTTTCAACAGCAATAGCATAAATAACATTTTAAAATACTAGACATTTTGGTTATCTAAATTGAGAAATTTCGAAAATCAGCTTCTAAACATACAAATTTACAAGGTGTCATGCAAATTGCAAACCTTATGGAGCTAACATAAACATACGCCTAGAAGTATGCAACCGGCATAACACAATAAAGCTCCTGTTAATCTTATTGCAACGAAAAGGAGTGTTTTACAACGTAAGCCATAATTTCATTCTAATACGTTAAAAATTCAAAAGAAAAAGGATCGATAATTTTATATTTAATCAAGCTTAAAATATCAAGATTTAATATCGATAATTTATCATCCTGCTCGATGAAATTATGCGCTTTTATACATTTGCTTTTTAAAATTCATACTCACCAAACTTCTAAGTAAAACTGCATTTCTTTCTAAATATTCTCATATTTTTACATTCCAACACCAATATGTAGCTGGTTTAAGTTAATGTATGGTTCATTTATAAGTTTGATTACGAAGAAAATGTACAACAGTTTACAAACTCAAACGCGCATCGTTCGTTAGCTAGCTTGACTGTCTGTGGAATGGAGTTATGAAGCTGACTGACTCATCCTTTCCATCGTCACCTACTTTTACGTGCTCAATAAATTGGTTGACTTTTCTTATCCTGACCCATTACAATCTAACCTTGCAGATGAGGGTGTCCTTCGCAAAAAAAAAACAACCTCACTCGTTCCCATGGCTCTAGTGCTTGCCCACATTTCAGCTGAAGATTTATTTTGCAAATTGAAAAATAACATAATTTCATCGCAAATTGAGCCACGGTCAGAGGTGAACCGTGGCTGTGAGTGATTGTTTTCCAATGTGTGTGTGTGTGAGACAAAAAAAGGTTCTTGAAACACCTTACAAAAATACCATCAAAAATTGTTTTTCCATCGGCCGATTCAACGGTGGGACACACATTTGCGGGCACATCTGGGAAGGCAAAAGAAAAAGCATCTGATTTGTAGACCGATGTAACAACGTTTGCGAGACTTTTTTGTTTCACTTGTATTGCTTCGTGAACTGCGTCAAGCAGCGAAAAGTTGCAAACATGTAATCATAAGAACTCGCAACATTGCAGACTACAGGGTGGCAACAGTTCCTTCTCCCGCACAGGAATAGCGGAACGGAATAAAACTCAAACAGCCGGAAGCGTTGTGGAAAAATACTTTTACCCCAGAAACATGTGCGCTACAAGCACGATACTTTTGCGCTCGCTTTCTCCACGGAATTGGACGGTCTCTACTGTCTACTGTGTGTGTCTGTGTGTGGTGATGTTTTTGGGAAATTAAAAAGCACCACCAAAAGAATTCCCACAAAACCCTTGAGTGCGGTGTTTTGCGGTGTACCGTGGTCGATAAGGAACGGGACAGAGATTTATGCCTTGGGCGTAATGGCACCGTTTGGCGTTGGTGTTCCTCCGCTGCCACCCTCCAGGTCGGTGTACTTTTCCATCTGGTACATGTCGATCAGCAGCCGGGAGATGGGGACGGTACCGATCGTTTCCTTGAAGAACAGGGTCTCGATGGTGGTGGACCGGATCGTGCGTAGCAGGGGCAGTAGCAGTAAAAGTCGTCCGAAACGGGTCGGTTGACGTGGGTACCGGACGCGCACGTGCTCCGACAGGACGCACTGGGCTTGGTCCTGCAGCATCTCGACCGGCTGCACGTCACACAGCTCGGACGTTTCTGTGAGAGGAAGGTGAGTAGAAGAAGGATTGAACAAACATTTCTTTGAGCTATTTTTGCTATAATTTTGTGTGTCACAAGCAGTTATTCCTCTCGCAAACTGTTGATAAACGCCAAAAAGTATGCAAAACGCAGCACAAGTTTAAATAGACTGCTCTTCGTTATTACACCGCAACAAATTAAACGTAATTTTTAATTTGTACCTTGTGTAAGGGAAGTAAAATTAGTTGAGTTGAATTCCGAAGTATTTTATACAGAGTTTTTACGTTTAGTTATGCTTACTGAAGGTAAAGTAATATTTTTAAAGCGAATTTTCATACGGCAGGTCAAAATCACTTTGATATCCGCCTGAAGGTATGCAATTCTCTATACATCTATAAAACCTACAGACATCAGAATAGAATCTCTTGACTCAAACGTATTTTCTTTAATAAATTCAGCAAATAGCTGGCAAAATCAGTGTTCAATTGTCTAAACAATCATCAAACAATCATTACCATGAATTATGATAAAATTGTGTTTGATATTCTACATTTCTAAGCTTACTTACCCGGTGAGAAGAGGATCACTGCCTTCATACAGCCCAGCTCACTCAGATCGGGCGAAATCTGTCGAAACCGGCATAGTATCTCCTGCATCGTTTTCATCTCAAGCTGAGTGGCCGCATCGGGAGGCAACCGATCGCGCACCTGAGGTGAATCAAGCAGACTGCTCAAATCCCACGGTACACTCCACTGGGCAAAGTTCAGTAGGAACAGTTCCTTCCAAGATTCCTGAGCAAAGAAGGCAAGAAGAGCAGAACAGGTGAGTGGAAGCCGTAGAGCGTTTCATCTGCTGTTGCGGATTGCCTACCTGCAGGAGTAAATGTTGATCATTTTTGGAGAGCGTCTGGAATGGAATTAAGCACCGTACCCACCGGACGGACATGAACAGAAGTCGAGCTGTTGTTTCCTGTTGGAGAGAAAGATACGCTTATGGATCTCGCACGACAGAGTGGTTGTGGCGGAGCTGACTTACCTGCAGGATCTCCCAGGTGGGAAGTCGCACAATGGTAGGACCTTCGGGCGGTAGGGCAGTCAGCGCGATCGGGTGTGGGACGAGCGGTGGCGGTGGTGGCGGTGGAGGTGGTGCAGGTCCCGTCGATGAAGCGGTCGATGACGGTGGCACTTGTGGCATGGGAGGCGGTGGTGCCGACGTCGGTGTCTGCCCAGGACTCCCGAGCGTGACGCCGCTCGAGGCGCTGCTCACAGGCGTAAATGCAGGGAAAGCGATGCTGCTATTATGCATCTGGTACTGGATGAACTCTTGGCACTTGTCCGTGCTCATCAGTATGTCAAGCACACCGTTCTGGGACAGTGGCGAAGGAAGGCTTAAACTGGTGGCGTTGATCGGCGTTGGGCTAAGAACGCTGGAACTGCCATCCACCGTTGAGTGTGGACTGGTGAGACTTTCGGACGGTGAGTCGACACTGATCGAGCTCTTGGAGTCGGTTGGCGATGGAGGCATCGGTTCCAGGGACTTGTACATGTGCTGCATGTGTCCGGCCGGCGAGAACTCGAACCCACCGACGGACGCCATTTTGCCGTGTTCGATCTTGATCGGTGACAGGATGTTCGCTCCGGGCAGTTGTCCACCACCATCACCACCACGATTGGGCCCACCGAGTGAGAACTCGAACTTACTCTGTTCCAGCTTGACCGGAGGTAGTAACGAAGGTCCCATGTGATGGCCTAGCGGTGCGAACGAGAGTGGTTGAGGATGGTGGAGCAGTGTGTTCGAGCCGCTCATGGCCGAGTGGTGCAAACCGGGCGGAAAGTGAGACATCGCGTGCCCGTAGGATGCACTGTTCACGAACGCCCCGGACAGGTGCGGATGTCCCGGATGGCCTCCGTTCGCTTGCAGGTGCTGGAGCTTCGGTTTCCGTGGGCCCCGTTCGTGTTGAACCGCTGTAATTAGAACGAACGCGGGAGATGGCAATGGAAGAAAATAGTTCATCTAATCAACTTCCCAAATGGAACGTTCTATTTTGACAGCTTAATCGACCCAAATTTACATCACCATTAGCCGAGCATGAGTGGGAAAAAGGAAAAGCAAAGCGCGTTAGAAGCGCGATTTAAACCGTTTTTCTTCATTTTCCTCGAGGCAATTTGATCCATTTTCGCGAATCGCGTTTGTGTGCACCAGAGGCGAAGTAACTTTTTTTCTCTCTCGCGATTTCTTTTAATTGAACATGCAATCGATTCTTCGGATGCACTTGATTGATTGGTGGCCTCGAGCGGTTTCGATTTGTTTCAAGCTCTTGTACGAGGTGTTGGATGCTTTTGCTCCGTTTTTACTACCCAAAACTTGCAAACACGGGATCAGATTTGGAAGAAGTTTAATTTCGCTTTAAATCTTATTAATCTGTTATGTTAAGAAAAGTTAGTTAAGAAATTTAAATTTGTTTGCGGTAGTTTGTTATGCGGATTGCATAGATTAAGGAAACATTTTAACCGAAAGCCATCTCTCAATCCTTGTTGTCTCAATTGTTGTCTTTATGCGATTTTTTATTCAAATAGGACGGGAGTCATTGTTTTGGTTATTATCAAGAAATTCTAGCTGTAAGTGCAATAGTTTAAGGGAGTACAAGTCATTGTTTTGTTGCCATTTTCTCTTCAAAGGTTGGAAGACTTCAAGGAGCTTGATGGGGAATGATATTTTACAACCATCTGGTTAATTCCTCTATAAATATTTTGCTACACTTTAATCTCATGATATCATACATACATTGCGATTTCTGTGTGCTTGGAAATCAATCAAAATTTGTATTAAGATACGCTTTCAAATCTTGAAAAGCAAAAAAAGCACTCTCATCTTTAGAAAATTGCATACTTTCGGGCGACTGTTTCCCTTGGCATAGATGTCAATGTATACGTTGTTGAAATATAGTTGTTGGGACATAGTTGACTACACATAGGGATGCTCTGTGTGCTGTTTGTATGCCCCTAAAGGTATGCAAACAATACCATCAACAGCTGGCAATAGTCCTCTAGACTATTTCGTCCGAGTGACCTAGGCAAAATCAATTTAAAAACTAGTAATTGCATACTTTAAGGCGAATTCATGTAAACAATACTATTTTGGAGTTTCATTACAAATCCAAATAAATATCTTCAATACAGCCAAACAGATTTAATTCTGTTGAGTAGATTCTAGCTCCGAAGTTGAGTAGAGTCAGCAAAGATCACTCACCCTACCAGTAAATGTCAATGATGGTGCGACAAAGCATTTCTTCACACACACTTCACACCAATGGGCAGTTATGTCCACAGTCCATTTCCCTAATTTCTCGTCTAATCTAATTAGGTCATGTGCAAAAATACGATCGAATAAGCACAATGTTTTCTAACCGATCGGACACGGGTGTGTTTTCGGGCACGAACGCCCGACCAAACCAAGTGTCCATACGATTGTTTGCGTTTAACACTTCATTGGTTCTGAAATCGGGGGTTGAAATTTATTCGATTACCAACACCACAAGCGAGGAGAAAATAGAGGGCAGAAATCCCGAGGGGTTAATTGCTACCACGAGCGAATGGAAATCGATTCGGGATCGGTCCCGGATCATCATCAAACCATCCACAAACGTATCATCAAAGGTGTGGGGGTGAGATTTCGTTAGGAAAGGCTTCGGGAGGGTGCCAGAGGGATAGAAAAGCGGCTTAGGATGCTGTTCCGTTTCCCTGGATTCCCACTCTCATCCTCCCCAATGCCTGGTGTTGTAACATTTTGACACATGACTTAACGCACATGACAGCGTACAGCCTGGGAAAGCTGTCAGCTGATCGGACGGGACAAAGAGAAAAAAAGGGCGATTTCCCTTTTGTGAACAACTGCTTCTTAGGCAGATGAGTGAGCGAGTGAGTGAGCCGCACCATCTTACAGAATTAGACCGTTTGCAATGAAGTGCATAATCCTTTCTATCGGGTTTGATCGACATTTAATGTTTGCGAGCGATTTACTTTTAGACTTGAGAATGTCAAGTGTTCCGGATGGTGCGGACGGCGATTTGAAAGGGATCTCTCTCGCAATAGGGTTGGGTTTTTGTATGTGTGTGTGATTATAGAATGCTAAGAGTTATGGAGAATCTTATGCAAGTGTCAGTTTGGAAATTCAAAAACAAAGAAATCCTTTTTGTTTCCTTCTGTTACTAGAACCCAAACACCTCAAGCACCTCTTTCAGAGGTGTCGTTAAAAGGGAAACTGTCCTAGATGCTCAGGAAAGTGATTAAAGTTTCCTCGAAGAAGCAGTTAAAAGGGAAGTCCTTCCATTCGCCCTAACTTTTACCGCCCGAAGGACCTTTAATCCTTTTTTACCCGACCAAAAATACATGGCAGCCCTGTAATGAGCCCCTGTAAGAGGGAAAACGAATCAAGGCACATCTTCATACATATACCCCCAGCTCAGATTCTTAGCCAGGGTAGGCTAGAATAAGAAAAGTTTCTCCACGCCCCGCCAAAACCTCAAAGGGAGCGAGAATCAACCCGGTCACAAGTGGTTTCTTGATGTTGCTTAAGACTTTTATGCAAAACTTATAACCCTCCGGTTTTGTCATCCCGTAACGGGGAGTTTCAGCTCTCGGAAGACCATCATCGTGGATCAGAGACCTCAAACTCAAATATTGATCCAGAACAACGCTTTCCGGTTGTGGTGGTGGTGTACAGTTTTGAGGATGGAAATTTTCCGCCCTGTGGTACTTTCTTCTCCAAAAACCAGGGAAGAAGTGTGTGCTAATGCGAATAACGTGGTATGTACCGTGTCTAAGAAAATAGCCTCCCAATAGGCCGAAAGATGCGGGAGCAGCTCGCTCGAAGTTGGAACTTTTAGACTCGGGTAATGATGATGCCGGTATATGTGATGGAGGAGCTACGATGGCTGACGATGTGATTTATTCGCAATTTGGCTAAGCTAACAGGGCATGCTGGTATGGTAATCGCGTGCGAATCGATACCCTGAGATGCACGAGAGAGTGCTTGAGGGGGGGATTCGTTCGGGAAGTGCAAAATTGGGGAAGAAAATGAAAGCTAAAATGACAATAATACGATATTGTGAGAAGGGAGAGCATTTTTTTTTTGCTACTTTTTTATCAGATTGAAGAATCAGTGAACAATGATTTATGCTAATTTGATGGAAATACTTGTAGGTGAATATATCAGGTTAATAGCTGTGTAATTTGCCAGGAAAACGTTCAAGTAGATTGATTCCGATTTCTAAATATTCCTTAATTATCATTACTATTAAGAACTTTGTTTGGATACGACCAATGCGGAAAATATGCTATCAGCCAGGCTACATGATGCGAGATTCCAAAAAGATTTCGCTCAAAAGGGGTGGTTATGCGAAATATATCCGTCAAAAAGATTTCGCCTACTCGAGCTGAAATCTCGGAAAGATTTCGCTTCTCTCTAGCTCTCTCTGTCACATTCTATGCGTTGCCATGGTAGTTTTCGGTTGAAGAGAGAGATCGCATGAAGTGCTCTAAACAACACGGGTAAATAAACCGAGATAATTTTGACGAAATCCCCCCCTTTTTAGCGAAATCTTTTTGGCATCTCACATCATGTAGCCTGGCTTTATGATAATTTAAGCTGCTCTTCTTCTGGTTCTTATGAAGCTAAAAAAAAAATGAAATAAATTAATTTAATAAAGCAACTTTTCCCGATTTACTTCTTCATTAAAGAGGCATTTATAGTATACTATTTATAGCTTTTCTTCCTAAGTTATGTCAGTAACTATTTGCCTGTACGCCTAAAGGTATGCAGTACATTTTTTCACTTTTTGTACAAACGATATTTCACAGCGCAAAACAACTCAAATGAATTTTTATGCTAATTGATATCTAATCTGCATACTTTAAGGCGTTGGATATTTTAATGAAATTGCTATTAATGATTTTTTTTCTAAATTAAATACTCTCCTTAGATATTGGAATATCAGCTATACGACCAGACCGTCCTCTCTGAATAACAAAAAGAGAGAATGTTAACATTATCATTATCTCTAAAACTCATCCCTAAACCGAACCAGGCTATCGATTTGCTGACAACATTCACATCCCTTCACAGTGAGCCTGTTACGTTGCAGTTTCCATCCCCTTTGTTACCCCCTAACTATCAAAGAATCCCGTTTTTATGAGCCCTACAACGCACACGTTTAAACGCTTCCCATTGTGCGAACCTGACAGATCACTCTTAATGCTCACAATTCAACTTGTTGATGACCATTGTCCGGTGGAAATGAACTCAAACACAACAGCTGTACCGAGTTTCCATCGTCATCATCATCATCGTGAAAGATTGACCGTGGCGGGGGGCTTAGGCCAAGAAAATCCATCCAGGTCAATCGATAAACACACACACACAAGGACACCAAACGGAACGAATCGCTCACACACTGTAACGAAGCAAGCTGGCGTATCCCGGATGACCTCGGCTAATGTTGGTTATACTGTGTCGCCTCACCCTTACCGATGCGTGTTCATCACCCACGCGATCCCGACAGGAATCCTTGGTAAAAATCCCTTGGAACTGCGTTGCCCCCCCTTCATGAGAGCAAAAGAACGTACGGTGGAAGCTGCCACCGTTTTCCCGCTATCCGTGGGAACCGGTCTGACTGTTGGTGAAGTTTTAATGCACTCCCCAAGTGCCGCTGACATGCTGAGTTTGCCCAAAAAAAAAAAAACCTTAAAACCGGCCCGTTTTCCACATGACGCACCGCATGTACACATTGATCATTTTGGAGGAATAGAGCGGATCTGATCTACCTGGGGTTGCTATAGGTGAAGCCGGGAAATGCATTTCCCCCAGCGAACACCGACACCAAACCAACAGAGAGTGAAAAAAAGAAGGAAATCCCACACCCTCGCGACAAGTTGGGAAAAGTGGGTTTTGTTTTGATCGTGGCACCAAATTAATTATAAATTAGCTAATTTCGCCCCGTTAAGCCACTCCGAATGTTTCCCAGCTTCGGGCAGCTTACGTTTCGGGCCGGAAAGGGTGGATTTCGCTCCGTCATGAAGGCGAACGAACATATGTGTGTGTGGGTGTGCGGATGTGCTTATGTGACCGTAGCATGTGGGAGGTATGCATGCAGCATGTAGCAAGTAAATATTTATGTCCCCGCCAAAACACACACACATACACGCACGAAACGCCAAAAAGGATATTCGCGCGCGCGTTTTCACTCACTTGAGCGTGGCACAACACCGCAACTGTTCCGATTCCCAGCGATGCTTCATGTGGTATTGGCCACGACCATTTCATCTCTCCCCACCCCCGCCTTGCCACTTCTCCCCTACTTTCCACCATCCCTAACCCTCATTAGAAGGCCAGCCAGTATTTCGAATCGTAATGCTGTCGGGGACGCTCCGTTGGGTGTGTGTGTGTGTGTCTCGGGTCATGAATCTTTTTGATGATGCGAGATATTCACCACCATTCTCACCCATCCGTGCGTACGGTTGTTTTTCATCTTAATTCGCACCTTTTCGGGTGGGGGTGAGGGTGCTAAGTCCGTGGTCGGCTTTTCCACATCGCCGCGTTCCAACGCTGCGCTATTCGGGCATTCGGGGGGAAAACGACGGCACATATCCTTGCCAAAGTTTCGATTCCACCAACACGCCTAGTTCAGGGTCGGTGGCATATGATTCCGTTTCATCTCCACCCGTCCCACACCCCCCCCACCCCACTCCTCGGGTTTTAGGGTTAGTGTACTGCCGGTGAACATCGTGTTTCAATGTTGATGATGCCGAATTTTGTCAGACATTTTAACCGGTTTTCGGATGTACATCCACATCCGCTCACTCAGTGCTTGTTTTTGTTTCAGCACTCAAACCGGGGGGGTTTGTTAGAAAAGGGTGTTGGGAAGTTGCAGTTGCACCAGGTTGCACTATTTGCAACCGGGGGCCGTGCCGTGGCTTACCGGATTCACTGGTTCCAATATTTATCCGACAAACGATTTAGTGATCTTGCCACCGTTTTCCACAACAGGGAGACGCATCTCGATTGGATTGGATTGGTTTGGTGTGTTGTGCGTATGTGCGGATTAATGTTTGCAAGTTTATGCAGATTTGGCGCAACTGTTGTGCTGGGGGGGGGGGGGGGGGGGGGAAAGCAGCCGCTAGAGGTGGATAACATATTATGTTTAGCTATCGAAATACAAAATACACAAATATTGCCCCGCTGCCAAGCAAATGGGCCTTTTTTTCCGGGTGAATTTGTTTCACACGCGTTGAACCATGGAGAGCAGAGGTTAATAATTGCTGCCACAGAACTGATATGAAATTAACATAATTGATAAAGCGAGCTTTGAATGATATTGTGGTATTCGTATGGAATAGAGGCGTGGCCGAGGCGATAACGGCGCCGGTTTTCACTCGGCAGGACCGAGGTTCAAATGCCATCCAGACCGCCTCGCCGTACGTAGTGCTGACTACTTTACTACGGGTAAAATTAAGTCACAGAAAGCTAGAAATGGCAGGTCGAGACCTCTCGAGCTTGTAGTACCAAGGAAGAAGAAGAGGCGTTCTGTAAAGCGAATTGCATACTTGTGCAATTAACCTAAAGTTATGCTGAACTTAGAATTCCGCAAATCGTGTGCATTTCTTGCTGATGGTTTATGCTACAAACGATTGGGTTTTTACATCTCTATTTGTCTGTTATTCGATGTATTTTAAAACTTTAAATTAGTTCTGCAAGATTGTGCCACAAAAGAAGACTTTTGCACAAAAGAAGAAGAGTTGTTGAATCGTGATGCAGAGTTGATTTATAACGCTGTATTTTAAATTTATATAAATGATTAATCCCCAACATATCACGTCATTCAGCACGCCTGAAAGTATGCAATCACTGGTTTAAGGATTGGTTTTTTGCTTGGAGAACAGCAGGATCTGGAGTTAGAGGTTATCCTATTTAAAAGGCCAGGTTCAACAGAGGTTGCAAAACTTCTTCGAGCAGATCGTGAGCAAAGCAATGCATTGCATACTTTCTGGCGCACAGACTCAATTTAAAAGGTTATCTTGAACCGTTAAGATGAGCCATGAGCTGGAGTATAAGGAATATGTACCACAACAAGGAGCAATATAGCAAACTGAATAATTGCCTTAGAAATCTAATGATTATCAGTCATAAATCAGAATAAAGTAGCAGCTGATAAAAACATGTTTATAGCATAAAAAATAATGAAAGTAATACTACAAAAAAACCATATGTTGACAACAAATTCGTTCACCTAAGTGAGCAACAGAGCAAACAGTGGCAGCAGTCCTTACCTACCAACCCACACAACCGTTACATTTTTCATGCGCCATTTTGATCCTTCATTTTCGATTCGATTCGCTCAATCAACAATCGTACATCCGAGTGGGTAGGAACCGAGGAAAGCGAAAAACGATGGGGCGACGGGGCGAAAAAAAGAAGCGCAAAAGCTTACCGTCGCACGAAATATGGCTTCGGCTGCCAAAATGTGTGCCCGAACCGACCACATTGTCGGGTGCTGCCGTACTTCCGCCAAACCACTAAAAGACGACATTACTGGAAAATATCGCTTTCCGGCGGATTACAGGGATTCCGTTTTTGGTTTTCCATCAAATGCCCGCACTTAGTCGAGCTCGACACACTGCCGAGCCCAGGTCGGTGTCGGTGCTTGCTGCTTGGGGTTACGCCACGTATTTTCCACACGATGAACAAATTGGTGACAAGCTTCTTAACGCCTGGCCCTAACGGAAGAGGAGGGAGGAACTGCTGCTTGCTTCTTGTGCGCTTGACGGGACAAAAAATGGTCCTCAAACTCAGCATCCGTGAAGCGGAGCTACCCTGTCATCGACGCGAACGCGCTGGGTGGGAAAATGTAATGGAACGCTTCATTTGATTTGTTTGCCAAGTCGGAAGCACGTGACGGTGGTGGCGTTGAAAAAAGCGAAGCGGAAAATGATGGAAAATGCCGATTACGCCATTCTGTGTCGCGGTTTTCCTGCTGCTGAGGCTGGCCGGAAATCTTCCAGCTGTGTTTACACGCAGTCGCTCATTTCGAAGGGTCGTGTGGTGGGGGCAAACTTGTCCCCATCGTCTTCGGGTGGCTGACAGTCGGCGGCAATCACCGCAGCAAAAACCGCAACCGTTCGCAGTTGATTAGCATTCCATCACGCCATAATCAGTGCTAAACGCGAACGCGATGCATAATATGGCAAACGATTCGCAAACAACGTCACGCCTGTCCTTCCTCTTCAGCTCAGCCCTCCGTACGGTGGGATCTTCTTGGCAAAAATAGGTTTGGGCCCGTACTTACCGTCCTTGTTCATCGCCGACTGGAAGCACTTGGAAAGCCGGCAGGCACGGCACTGGTTGCGATGCGTTTTGTCGACCGGGCAGCGACCCTTTAGCTCACCGGCCGCCTTACACGTGTACACCCGGTTTCGATGTATGCTGCGCTTGAAGAACCCGGAACAGCCTGTCCAGCGGAGGAGAAGATGTGAAAAAAGGGGCACATTGAAGAGGAACGTTTTCTGGGGTGGGGGGTCTCGATCAAGCGCTTACCATCGCAGCTGTAGATGCCGTAGTGTTTGCCCGAGCTGCGATCTCCACACACTTTGCACGGTATGTCTAGCAATCTGTCACCTCAATAGGTTAGAGTGAGCGAGCAGGGAAATGAAACGAAAACACGAACGATTATTATAGTGCTTTGTATGGGTATTAATGCATGTTACTACATCTAATAATAACCATAAAAAAGTAACACAAACTAGCTTTAAAGGGATTGAAATCGTAAGATAATGTTACGAGGATTGCATAGCCACAGGCGCTTATATAAATTATTGTTTCTTCAGGGAGCTTTATCAGAATGCAGTGTTTTCTTTTTACTGTCTTTCACAAAAAATCACAAAAAATTACCAAGGCATTTCCTCCCTGATATTTCGCCTTATCCTGGGCGTGCTCGGTTTAAAGGAAACATTTGTTGGCAGAAACACCTTATTTCAAGCATACTTTTAGATTGAGCTTTACGGTGCTGTCTTAAATAGTTCGTTATTAGGATGAGGCTAAGTTTGATAGCTTTATCGATTATCTTTGATAGTGCCAGAAGGTACACAAAAGGTGCTGATTTTAAGATCAATTTTCACATAACATGCCCATCGAATGCCTTCGATCAAATTTTTGAAACCGATTGCATACATTCAGGAGTTCGTATTTAACAATTATTGCAGATCTGTCTTGATTCGTGTTGGGAAAATAATTTACCTTTTTATTTTCAAATACCCTTGACTCTTTTTATCTATCTCAAAGGCTCAAATTTTAAATGATGTCAAGCCAAATACATCGATTTCTTGCTACAAATTTCAAAATTTCAGTCTACCACCATGAGTGACCTAAGAAGTGCCAAACGACCTTCCACAGCTATATACAAACTTCCAAATTGAATTAACACGTTTCCAATCATATTGGTATAGAGAGCGGTCCTTTTTAATTATTTCCATCCCCCGGAATCACTGACTAATGAGCTTTCATTGGATGGTACGTTTTTGTTATTTCTGAAGGAAGAGCCTAAGCTTGTGACACCAACCCAGAGAAAAAAAGAGGACTAATTTCTTCTTTCCAAACCCATCGTGTGTGTGTGTGTGTGTGTTGAGCGTGGCAGCAAAAATAAAGCAATTATTTAGTCAGTCTACCCTTTTTTTCGGTGGGCTAGCGCTCGCAGCTACCTCTTAAGAGGATTCACAGTCAACACGTCCTTTTTTCCCATTTAAAAGGTACACCAGGGATGTTCATCCGTCGTGGGATGGAAATCATGCAAACCCAGCTTTTGCCCGGAGTACGTCCTGCTTACATCCTAGGCGTAAGGCCGCCTGTTTTTACAACGACTCATGCTCATTTACGTGCTTTTTTTGTTGCTCTTGCTTTGGTCTTTCTACCGCCGGGTGTACATTTAATGCTGGCTTTGCTTTTATTTTGATTTGACGTTTGGCAACACTTCTCACGCAGGGACTTTGAATGGGACGGTATTTAGATGGGGGAAGCAAGCGAAAGGTTTCAAGGGGTTTTTGTTTTGTTTGTGCGGAAGTTATTAAGTGTCTTCGAATATTTAAAGTGGGCTAATCGCCGCGTGGCATAAAATTGTGCAACAGGGCATTGAAGATGTTACGCAAAATCAGATAAAAAATTGTGTTTTACTCAGATTTATAAACTTAATTATTGTAACACTTCTTTTGAAAATTTATACATGATGTTGATTGCATACTTTTAGGCGCAGAGTAATTCAAATTGACTCATCTTGACTGAAATTGACATGTATGTTAATTTGTTTAATTTATTCCTATTTATATTTTAATTTAAAAAATTTATCTAACCAGCTAAAACAAGAAATTGCATACATTTAGGCGCTTCTATCCATAGGTACAGTTGCACGAGAATTGCAATCAAGAAAAAAGCCATCACATTCGGAGAAAATTATGAAATTAGAAAGAAAAGAAATTAAATAAATTTTCATTTAAAAGCCAAAAGTTATAAAATAAAGAAAAACAAATCTTTCTGAAGATTATTTCACTTTTTGCCGCTACGGACCACCGTCAAACCCACCACCAATCGAGATTTACATTTGAATTTGTTCGCGTTCGCAAAGCCACACGATGGCACACCGGATTGCACTACCGGTGTGGCCTCTGTGTGCCAACTTTTCGGCTCCCGGTCGAAGGAAAATGTTTGCATACTACGGACACGTTGCACACGGTGACGGGTGAGCGTTTGTCCAGGCTAAGGCCAACCCCGGTCACGAATCACGAATCGATCCGGCCGACAAAATCAAACCAACCGACCAGAGACCACTGTCTCTGAAACCGTGACATGTCATCACATTAGTAGAACATTGGCCATGCCGTGGGTGACTGTGTGGGACCCCATTCACACACACATGCTCGATCAAGCGATCAAACAGTACAGGCACGTCCAGCTCACAATAAATCAATTGCATCCGTCGACTGAGGACTGGCGGCGAACGATGACAAGACCTGGTACGAGCTGTGCAAGTGCAACCTTGCGTAACTTTCTGATATTGTGATGTGGCGCCAATTCCACCACCAGACTGGGACATACTTTTGACAAAATGGCGTCCAGCTTGGGGTGAGCTTGGTGCCCGCTGCCCGGTGAGGGGATCGTAGATAAACATTCAATAAACAAACTCGTTCGACTACGGTTGGCTGGCCAATCCGAGACTAAAAGGACATCCACACACACTCACACGCCAGGGAAGGAACGTGTTTATGAGCATACGATGCCAGGGATCGACCGACCAGAGCGAGCGGGCGACACAAAATCAACATTGAAAAATTAATCAAAATTTTAATTCATGTTTTTCTAACGCCTTCCGGTCGGCTGGTTTGGTGGCGGCAGCACTGCATCACTCGAATCGATTATCGAGATGGCTTTCACACTCTCGCTCTCGCACCCTTTGGCCGGGGGGAAGTTGATGAACCCTTTTTCCTGGCCGTTTTTCGAGGCTTTGTGATTCGTGATTCGTGCCAGAGGAAGGATGGTAAGGGCTGGGAACTTATTTGCGTTTCTAATCCTCCCGGTGACAAGTCCGGAGCGTGTGCCTTACGGCCTTTTGAGCCTTTCGAATGGTTGCCGTCGGTAACCGGGAACCTGGCCCTGGCCTGGGGGTTTGTCTTTGGTTTTTCGGGTTAGCCTGACCTGGGCCGGAAGTTGACGCCGTTGCGATGCTCACTCCGGCTCGAAAAAAGTGGGAGGTGGTTTGAAAGTTTTTCATATTTTGTGAAAAATAACGCTCAAATCCTTTCATTCTCGCCTCTTTGTTCCTTGAAGCATGCTCCAGCAAAAGGTAGAAGAACCGACTTGATGCCTCTAACGTTTTTGTTTTTGTTTTTGCCCCCATCACACACTTTCCGGAAAAGCGGTGCTCGATTGTTTTGTTTTAATTTTAAATATTTGTGAAAGGAAAACACTCGTTACGCAGGGATTTTGGAGAGTGTGGGACACACCGAGCGTTTGGCCAACTCGCTCTCGCACTCGAGCGTGCCGGACGCCGATAGAAAAACATTCGGAACGTGTTGGTTCCGCTTGGTGTGCTGGTGGTGAAACGATTGCCAGGAATTGGGAAGCGTTTAGTGTTTGTTGTGATGGTTGAATCATTGTAGCATAGCTAGGGAGGGTGGGAGGGCGAACAATGCGCCCGGGAAGGGTCGGTCTTAAGTGGGAAGGATAGTGTGTAATGTGGTTATAACGTATGTTTCTCTTCATCAGTGTCATTGTGCTAGTTAATTGTAATTTTACGATGGTGCGAATGATGGGATTTGGTGAGGAAAATTGAATAAAATAAGACTGTGGGATGATCTGGTGGATGTTAAATTAAATTCATGTTTTAGGTTGATTACGCCTAGATTTAGGCAATCATCTTTTAGCGTACGTGAGTGGTAGGTCTATTAAAACAAGAATAATTTGCATATATTCAGGCGCGTTACTAACAGTAAGCAATAAGAATTATTTTTTATGTAAGAATTTATGTTACATAAATTATAACTTCCAATGGCTTTTTTTGAAAGGAATATTTCATTTATTACTTATTAATAATAATGCATTCTCTTGTCACTATAATCACTTTCTGTATGCTATACCATGATAGATATTATCAAAGTACAAGTTTAATATAGCATTTAGGTGCTTAAATTTCAAGCGATGAATTTTGATTAATTTAATGATTTGTTTTGCATCTAGTGTTCCTCTAGAACAACTGTTAAAATCCTTTATTTTTTAAATAATTTGTAGTTGTTTTGTTGCAAAAAAGCTTCCGGATTATAATCTCAGACAATTTAATTTTTTAATCTAGACTCACCGTAAGTATTCATGATATTTATCTCTTTCCTTATGTTAAAAAAATAATTAATTTTTGAACATAATTTACAGTAGCATACTTTTCGTTAAAAAACACTTTTAATGTTTGATTCTTTGGATACTGTTTTAAAGCTTTTAGCAGCTAAACATAGTTTTAGTACATCACAATTTGTTATTACATCTTCTTTTTAGACACTACAACCTCGAGAGCTCTCGGCTTGACATCTCTGCCTTTCTGGGACTTGTTTGTACCCGTAGCTGGATAGTCAGTCCTGCGGTTGAAGAGGCGGTCTGGATGGAATTTGAATCTTGAAACAACCGTGAGAAGACCGGTTCGCTATAGCATTGGGTACCGGATCGCCCAAATTTTTAGTAAAGATTATAAATTATTCAGTTTCTCAGGGAATACATCACACATATATAATCTCTAGATACTGAATTTATAGTTTTGACTCAAGCCAAGATAATTTTAAATATGTTTGAAAAGAATCCACCATGACGCATCCTGCAATATTGCATACTATTAGGCGCCACAAATCAGAACTGGCGTATCTGCCGACGGTAAATATAATGCTATGGGGCTATGGGGAAATTGAGTAATGTGTCCAGATTTGACTGGCCAAAGGTTCGAGGTTAGAGTTCAAAAAATAAATGTAGAAAAAATACATCATTTAAATCAAAGATTAAAAAAGAATCCTGGTCATTGGCAATTAAATTTCCACATATTGTGAGGTAATTTGCATTACATAGAATTTTTTGTCATGTTGGTAACATATTTTAAAATTAATCATTATAATAAAACCTTTCCTATAACTCCTTTGCTATATTAAGTTCCTGCAGTTATGCAAAGTTCATTACAAGATAAGTGTAATGGAATGAAAAGCATGGTGTGGTATAAAATGCAATTTAGATTTTAGACACAGTCTCTATTCAGTTATAATCCGTACCTGTTCCCATTCTGCGCGGTTGCCAAATGAGTTTGAAATCCACCGTGAGCCAAGTAGCCTGAATGGCTGCACAACGCAACAAAATACCGACACAGTGCTCCTCTTGTGCGTTGCGAAGAATTTAGCAAATAAACACTACAAAAACGAATAGAAATCCACCGAACAGAAGTGACTTTGTTGCGAGCAGCGTTTTCTAATGAGCCAACTCCGTATCCTTGGGATGGCACGTTGGACACCGTGCACTGAACTGGCGTAGGATGTTCTTCGGTTGACTTTTGTGTTTTTTGTATCGCAAAAGAATTCAAATAAAAAAGCACTACTTTAAACACATCACCCGACAGCACAGTTGAGAATAAATGTCGAACTAGTAATCACATTGCTAGGGTGTTCCGATAGCACGGCACTTGTGTCATGATTTCTTTCTCTAGGGACACTCGCTTTTTTCTCGCTTCACACTATGAATTGTTTGCACCTAACCTCAACACGGAGCACCTTCAGGGCCACTAGGCTTGACACTTTAATTATTCCCGACACGGACGGACACCGTCGTACAGTGAGCCCACCGAACGAGTTGTTTGTGCTCTAACGTCAAAGCCTTTCTCTGGATCTGTTTCTTGTCACTCGAACTTTGGCTTCTACCGATGTACGGTTGTACGAATGCTGGCTAGCTGGGGACAAAAGAACACACGGTTGTCCGTGATCCCATCATCCTCTCGCTCGATCTCTCTTTCTCTTTCCTTTTCACACTTAAAATCCTCGCAGGTTTGTGGAGCAACTGTCGAACGGCCTTTTGCTTTGACGAACCCTGATGACACACCACCGCCTGGCTTGCTGCGATGGAAGCTGCGTAACGACTGATATCAAAGTTGACTTCATCCTAGTTCACGTTGGCTGTCGTTGGCTGCTGGGTAGGTTTGAAATCAGATGATGTTTACCGCCACCGGCCACCTACCGGCCGCGTGTCTCCCACCGTTTCCGAAGCTAACCACGGATTCGTCGGTGCCTTTCGTCGTTAGCTTCATGTCCTTCCGGCTCTCGCGCACAGCGCACAGCCACGACCCCGCGAGTATGTTCGATGAATCCACAGTCACCCTAAACCGTGTCACCGAGGATGGTAGAGTGCGAGCGAGAGCGCGACACTGACATCGACGAGTGGCCTTATGTTCGAGCTAGGGGAGAACCCTAGCAGTCATCCCGACATCGTATGTCAGTTTGTGAGCCCTTTGGTGGAAGGTGCACGACTGCTAATGCTCTCCTGACCGAGCGCATGGAGTTGTGGAGCTTGTTGGGTGGTTTCGCCACTGTCAGTAGCGTAAAATCCGACCTGACCGACTCCTGCTGCTGCTGCTGTGAAGCAACCGCAATTGAGTGTATGCCATCTTCTGCCTCACTTCACCTCCCCAAATCTTCAGGACTCTGGAGTTACATCTCCGTACTCCGGAAATCTACTCCACTTGGCAAGTGCGATGCAACTTTGCAACACCGGAACATGAAATATTCCAGCTATTCCAGAGAAGGTGAACAAGCTATTTACCAACGCGATGGACGCCATATCCCTGCGAGAGGCGTGGCCTACCTGATGAGATATTTATCGCTCGCACACCAACACACCCGCCAGCCGGCAAGGGGCGTGGAGTTTGCGTACGAATATCCTTTCCTTCCCTATTACGCTCCACCAGCGTACACACGCACACCAACGTACGCTCATTCATTCATTCATACGTCCGTAGCGTGTCCTTTCGCATGGTGGAACGTTCATTCATCCAGCGGCGAATAACAACATGGATACGCAACTGTGAGGAGAGTGAGATAGAGAAAGAAAGATTCACACACACACTCACACATCCCGTTTGCTCGTTTACGCACGGTTTAATCAGGATCGACATGCTTCTACTACTACTACTACCACTACTACTAGCACACTACCACCACCTTGCTGGGCACAGCTCGATTACTTTCTCGCCTCGTGCTCGCCGGAAAGTCACGGGTTGTGAGAAAAGCGTGCGAGATTGTTTCACGCAAAGCCACAACATGCTGCGAGTTTGCTGACCGGAATTGTGTTGCGAATGGTGACTTTCTTTCGGTGGGGCATTTTTTGTTGTTGTTGGACCTGCCTCGACGGTCTCGATGTGGGTTGGTTGATAGTAGGGTGACTTTCGCAGGAAACAGCCTACTGAGATGAAGGTTTATGGATGATGATGTAGCGATATTTTTTTTGGAGCGTTGCAGCTAGTTTTATAAATCTGTGTTTTCCTTTTTCTGTTTAGCATTAAGTTTTGTTTTAGCTAACGCCTTTTTAACTATTCAGCGCTATTCGGCGAGATATGTCCTGGACCTGGAAGCTTAGGTAATCTCATTTTACATAAAAAACATGCTTATACATTTCGTTTTAAAATTCTGAGGACTGGATTTAACCTATAAAAACCACAAAAAAAGCCAATCAAGACTCTCCGATTAAAATAGAAGTAGTCAAAAACTAGGATCGAAAGCTATTGAAGGAACCAAACCTAGCCTTTTGAAGAACATAGTTCTAGTACTGGAATTAGACAGTTCAGATTGAAGATAAATAAATCCAGAGTATGGTACAGAGTATAGAGAAATAGAACATGTAAAGATTTAAAAGCAGAGCATAAAATTAAGAGCATAAAACTGCAAAGAAATTTTGATTAAAATCATTAAAAATTTCAATAAAGAAACCCCAAGAGAACTTTGGTTATTTGAAACCTTCTTGAATATCTGAACTTGAAATCTGGTTATTTCAAAGTTGATTGACTCTTACGTGTAGAACTTCTAGCCGTAAAATGTCCTCATCATGGAGGAACTGGCTGATCACACCATGAGTAAGAACACCCAACCACTGAGAGTGTTTTCAGGTTCCCGAAGGAAAAAAATATCACCAAGACACAGATCGACCATAATAATCCATCTCTACTGTGTTTCGGTTATTTTTTAATCGTAAGTGGCCTTAGAACTTTATCAGCAGTTTGCAAATAAGCAGGCAAAATATCCCTTTTAATTTCCAACAATAATTATAAGAAGGTTTGTCCATCTAATTTACTATGTCAATAATCTTTCCTTTAAATAATCACTCCTAATTGAACCAAACAAATACTCCTAAAGCTTGTTGTGACATACATTAATTTGATAACAGCATCACTTATGATGCTTTTTTCTCTTCTGATCCCATCCTCTTAGCTATCGACACATTTCTCAGCTGCCAGTGGTGGGTTTTTTTTGTTGTTGCACCATGTCCTTTCACCAACCGATTCGATACACGTTGGCCTTTCAGCAATTTCACACGCCTTCACCATTAACGGTGAACCAGCCACTTATTTAGCGAAGGAATAAATCATAAGAGCAGCGTTTTCAGCGACACGTCGTCGTGTTGATGCACAAGGCACAACAAAAAAAAAAATATCCGCACTCTCACAAGCCGTGAATCCGAATTCGTGACGCTGCACTAATTGATCGTCCCGAGCAGTACTTTGGCGGTGATCATTTTTTCTTTGCTGGTGCCACACCTTCTTACTTTCTTATTAAATGTATTTTACATTTTATTTCATCCACACAGCCAACCAACCAACCCGCACAATTTGCCACCTTCAAGGTATCGGCAGCACACGGTAGCGAGCACTTTTCTCCTTCCTCGACAGGCTGGATGCACTTTCTGATGACAAAATTGACGGGGAAGCACCGGGATACAGTAAGTGGATGTGACAATATTTCCTGCTTGTGTCGCTACCTTCGAGCATAACTCACTTTGCTTCTCCATTTTCGGGGGAACGGTGAGATGATTGATTGATATTGATTCGGCAAGTGTAAAGGAGGCAATGGGGCGAAGGTGGGAAAGGTACCGGAAGTGATGAATAATTGTCACCCTTAAGTGATAACAACTTCTTTCCGTGAAAGGAAATGCTTGATTAATAATATGGAGCAACGGTTTGTTGTTTGCGGGTAACCATAAACATATCTTAACAATGTTCAAAAACAGAAATTAATCAATAACAAAATATTTATAAAGCAATTAAAAAGCTACATAAGAATCTTTTTTTTTTTTTTATTCATAAAGAACGGCCTGGCCGTATTGCTACATAAGAATCATAACAATCACAAAAACAATCAGCAATAGTAAGTAGTTAAATAAACAGAAATTTAACAGAAAATAGATAAATGTTTATACATGTAGAAATTTACGTTTATAATTTAGAAACAATGGAAGAGGCTTTAATAAATATAAATATGCAAATATCAGAAAAAAAATCAGTAATCAAATGTAAATAAAACAAATCATATGATAACCAAACATGAAAACGAGAAATGTTTGAGTAAATCAAATTTAAACACTAAAAATAATTTAATAAATGATTTATACACAATTGAAAAACAATAAAAAATATGAAAAAAATCTAAAAATACACAACACAGAGAAGGTTCAATAATACAAACACAGAAAAACGAGGATGAGAAACTGACAAACCTTTAAATTTAAGGAGAGAAAAGAGAAGAAAGCTAAAAAGTAAAATACTCAAAGAAGGAACAAGAAAGAAAACAAAGACCATACTTAGAAGAAAAACGAGTAAAAAACAGAAGTTTTTTTTTAAATATGAATAAATTACTTTTACATTAATGAAGCCAATAAACAATAATAAAACAAAAATAAATGTAACAAAAAAGATGAGATTATTGAACGAAAATTGTAAATTATTTTGAATATTTCATTTTGGATAACCAAATAATTAAAAAGAAATATTTTACTGCAAAAGAAAAGGAAAAATCGCTCTCCGTGTGACACAAAAAAAAGGAGCAAACAACACTTAAAAACACTAGCAAAAAAACGAAGCATCCACCCCGAATCGCAACCTTCTACCGGTACCGGTAGGATATTGACAGGATTTGCCTAATTGAATTTGATTTGATTTGTTTATGCTAATTATGATTTGCTGGGGTTTTGCGTCAGGGTTTGGTTTCTTTTTTTTTTTTTCTCCCCTCCATATTTAGAACGCCACCAGCCCGTTCGTTAGATTTGTGTTTGTTGCCTCCTTTTTTGTGTTGGCATCCCATTTAATGATGCGTTTAGTGTGTTGTACGAGGTGTGTTACGACGTTTGGGTGTTTGGGGTTTTGTTCCAAATCATCCTGGCGTCGGCAACACCCGTACGAAACGAGAAATGATGATCCTGATGGGAGGCCAAACAAAACCAAAAAAAAAGCTCCACACTCATCCGGCCCCAAAGCAATCGACACCGGGGGGCTAGCTGTACCGGCACCCGGTAATGAGATTCTAATCGCACCGAAAAACATCAATTCTCGCCTAATTGAATTTCGGTCCAGCATGAAATGAAAGCAGCAGCAGCAGTCAGAAAAACACAGACCTGGGGAAAATGGAACCCAACAGCAAAAAACAGGGGGGAGCAAAAAAGGGAAAAATCCTACCACCAACGGGCTAATTAATTCGTAGCATACCTCAAAAACCTCGGAAAACCCACCACCATTTGTACTCGAACTGGGGACCGACCGGGTAAGGGTGCGAAATTACCAGAGTGAGCGCCAGAAAAGTGAAAGCAGGATGTTTAACAATTCATAAGTCCGTCCTTACCGGCTGAACCGGCTGAACAACCGATGGAAGGTGTTGAAACAAAAAACTTTCCTCATTAGCCAGTTACGCAGGGTTTTGTTGCGTGGCTTGTGGCCGCTCTCTCGCCGTCGCTCGCCCGCTGTCGTGAGGTAAGCCGGGGATAAGAAACCACCCATCGTGTTGTGGGTGATCCCGCAAGCTTGCTCCGGCATGGTTGACGATCACCGGCCAAACCACCGGAACTGATCCAGATGTTTGCCATTAATCATTTTCACCTTTTGTCGGTGAAACAAACAAACATTATAACTTTCGGAAATTTTCTAATCTGCGGCCAAGGAGCTAGTGCTAGGTGGTGTGTTTGGTGGTTTGGTGCCGGTTTCGGGGGTGAAGTTTGGAGTTTTCAGACGGAATCGGACCAGAAGCTTTACCTTATTTGAGCGGGGTTCCGTGGCACAGTGGGTAAGGATCGCTGTGGATAGAATTTTTAGGCCATTGTCCTTTTAAATATTTTTATAACCATTTTAGATTAATTTATAGAAGAATAATTCACGGACGGACATAGCGTAAGCAAACTAAGCATATGATTGGGGCTCCGAGCTTTCAAGAGGGACCCAGTATCTGGCTCAGTAGCGGGTTAAGGTATTTGGAGGCGCTGAGCGGAATGGCATTTGAGGCCCCTCTAATTTGATATAAGAGATAAACAACAAGACTTCTTTCGCGAACTAGGCCCTCCTAATCGACGAGGCCCCGAGCGGCCGCTCCTCCTCCACTCCTAGGTTGATCCGCAACTGATCTAACTATAAGTGTACTGTGGGATCCTTGAAGTATAGATCATTTACAGCACTCCCTGAGCTCCAGAAGAAGTTCTCGTATAATAACTCCGCTAAGTCTCTGACTCCGTCCTACTCAACATATTTGACTAGAAAAGCGATATGATAAAAAGACAATTGCTAATTATTTCTTAGATTTTCTTTGAGATTTCTTTGAATGTTAGTTGGAGGGATAATGAAGAATAAAATCAACAAACAATCTACATTTGTTTTCATTTTCTGCATTGAGTTCACTAAATTATGCCCGAAATTACTCTAACTCACACCCACCGTGCACGTTGCCAGGGAAATCATCATCATGGCTCACCCCGTCGAGACCCATCTCGTGAAGATGAGCTCATCCTGTCGCTTTCGTGACCGATGACGACCGTAACGAGCGGCCCCCGGATCCGGCAAGAAAGATTGAGGTTGCCTTCACCGCAGCAGCAACATTTCCACTTTATGACGTTCCGTGTGCTTCGTACCAGGCGAGCCGAGGCGGATGATCTGTACGCCTCCCAACCAGCCCAGACCCATCAGAACAAGGTGGAAGTAATTTCGCACCTCACTAACCGTCCGTTCGCTGTACAGGTCGCTTTTCGACCGACAAGCATTACTCGTCGCTCGGTGTAAGGATCATCCCCTAGGGACTTTTCCTTTTCTCTGTGGGCGGCTTTCCGGCAAGGAAAACCGTTGCCACGAAGGCCACGAACTGGAGCTGCGCTCCGCGTTCGGTGGGACCGGGTGGAAATGATGTGATGCCTGATACTTGTAAAACATTATTATTATTGTGAGAACGGTAACAACTGCTAGCGTTGCTGGGTGGACGTAGGTTAGCAGTTCTTAAGCCCGTGTCCGAATATGTACGTGGGACGATGGCTTTCGTGCTGAACAATAGTATTATACGGCCGGTGGAAGTTGATGAGAGATTTTTAATGTAGCCAACATAGCAGAACCCGTGCCGCGACGATAGCGCTGTTAGACACCTGGAGCATTCATAGAATGATGTTTTTTTTGTTGAAGGAAAATACGGAAAAACGACATGGAAAACAGGAATTATGATACTGGCCAACTGGAAAAGGGCAACACTGAATTAATTCCAAGGACACCATTTTATTTTATTTCCTCTGTTGGCTACAAATGACGGTAATAAAGAGAGGTTATTATTATAAATCAACCGCTAAGAGAAGTTTGAGGTGGTGTTTACAACGAATTACAGTTCAAATTTGATTATTTATCTTGTGAAACAATCTCTTTGAACGTATTTTGTTCATAGCCCCTGAAGGTATGCAATATGTGCGTTTGGGCCTTTTTTAATATTCCCAAAACTATTTTAAGAATATTCTGATGAATGAATCACTTTAAATTGCATTAAGTTTTTGCTGAAGACTATAAAAAAATTGCATACTTGCAGGCGTATTCCCACCTATCAAATAAACCAGCTACTAGAAGAAGGGTAATGCTCTCTACATGTACACAGAATCATTATTTTATGCATGCTCCTTCTCAGAGCAAATCAGAATTGAGATTCAAAACAATCGTCCCGGGAGCTTAATAAAGCTGTGCAAAAAAAATCTCAACTAATTAATCGCCTACAGGTTCTCATTTCCTTCCGAAAAATATAGTATATACCCTCTCGGCAAAATCCGTTCTCGAAAATGCTTATCCCGTGAATCAGCACATTTTTGTGCTTGTGTGTGTGTGTGTGTCCCATTCGTAAATAATCAATCTCCACAATCTCCAGGATTTTTTGTTTGTTTGGCCGGCAGTGTTGTTTCGTTCCTATTCAAACGATACACTGGTGGTGCCAACGATTAGACGATTGAAACGCCCACAAACAACCATCATCTAGCGCTCTCTATTACATATCGATTATTTATTTTACATCAATATTTCAATTGAGGCTGTGTTGCGCGATCAGGTTCCGCGCGAACACAGCACGCGCGCGCCCTTGCACACAATCAATCTCGGGCTCCATCCGCCATCCGTTACCGGGTGTGGATTGAATTTTCTGCCAATGTCATTACTGGCTGTTTTACGGGCTTTGTTGGTTGGTTGGAGAGGGGGGGGGGGGGGTTCAGCTGGAGGGGGACGAATAAAATGAGGGACAAATGGTACAGAACAGTTCCGGGTTTTTGTGGATGAATGGGCGAGCGGAGCCTTTGAAAGGAGCGATACGACGAGTACTGAAATGTGTCATTCGATGAGTAAAAGCTTCCAGTGTTAGAACATGGAAAGGAAATGTGCCGTATCCTCCCAGAGCAAATAAAAAAGGAGGTAGCAGAACAGACAAATTTTGCAGAATAATAAAAATATATTGGAAGGTCTTTAAAGAAAAAATAATAAGAATAGGAAGTGAGTAAGAATAAAATTTAATAGCTGAAATATAAAAAGCTCAAGCCATCATAGACCTTTTTAAAAGAAAATAAGGCTTTAAGGTATAAATCGAGAAAAATTAACTTTTTGTCAGTACATTGCCTACATTCTGGCGTTTAACTCTTAACGCCGTTTGTAAGGCTTTTGAACTACACTAAGGATCTATTATTTTCCATTTTTGGTATTAAATTTTTTCTATTGCGCTGTTAGCTTTTCTTCCTTGTATGTGTTAGTGTTACTTACCCCTAAAAGTATGCAATTAGTAGGACAAAGTGACTCTATTTCTCCTTACGATATTTTCGTTCGTCTATTTGCTGATAATTGCTAGATTTTTAGGGATTTAAGAGCAGAATATTAATCTTTAAGAATAAAACCATTACTTTTAGATCAAAACCTTTAAGTTCTAAAATAATTAATTCGGATACAGAAAATTTCTTCATTATCGAGAATAGTAAAACCCACTAGCAGAAAGATGAAATATATAAGTATAAAAAGACATCCGGCCCACGAATATGTAGGTCCTATCGTCACCGTATTATTGTGTGTGACCCTTTTCCCCCACAATTCCCACAACAACAACCGGTAAACTAATGACACCGGGACCAGGTTGCGCGACATCAAAGGTAAACAATTTGTCACGTTCGGGCCTGAAGCATCGGGCCCAGGATATTGATGATACCGTGCCATTACATCCAGATACCTTACACCCCGTCCCGAAATCAGATGCGGTGAAAGGATTCTCCACGCTTCTTTCCCTCCTCCGATCCAGAAACAGCTTCCCCGATGCAATCATCTTTCGTCATCTAAAATGGATGAACAACAACAACAAAAAGAGAGATCTCCTCGGTGACATATCAAGACCACCAATATATCGCCAGCTAGCTGGAGCTGGAGCTGACGTGACCGGGAACTGGGCCAGGAGAGCAACATAGAACGGGCGAGAGCAAAAGACACATTCCAACGACGACCGACCGTGGCCGGCTTTCGGGTACAAAGTGAAATCACACTCGATGAATATTCAAAATGGATGAAACGGCATTTAGCCTGCTTTTTTTTTTTCAACCGCTTTCTTTGCTCCATCGGAAGTGAGCTGTAGCTGGGTAGCTGGCAAAGGGGTGGGATGGGTGGGTGACGGGGTTTCGCGCTAATGGAATTGTCATCTGCCCAGTTCTCGCGCAATCGTACGCGTGTGTCGGGCTGAGGGTTCGCTTTTGCGCTCCCGGTTGGCGTAATGTGTGTGGCGGATAATTCTGGTGACCGCTTCCACATTGCTGCTGTTAGTTAATTTTAACTACGAAATGTGACAAACTATTTTAATAAAATGAAAGAAAGGATTTTTGTGAACTAAAAACGTACTGCAATCAAAATGACACAAACACGCCTAAAGGTATGCAATTCGCAAGACACATTAAAATGGTGAGTAAGGAATGCTTATTTTTGAACGAGAATAATTAATTAAATTTTAATAGGAAAAGCACTCTCTTAGTACAATTGCCCACTTACACACGAGCATAACGTGTGATTTATTTTCCTAAAATTGAAAAACTAAGAAAAAACAAATCCCTTTTTTGGTCCCTTTTTCCAACGGTGAAACGTGGCATGTTATTTGCGAAATTGCCCTAAAGTCGCACCAAATCCTGCACGCGTGATGTTTCGCTCAAACAAACAAACTGGCCGGTTTGGATTATGGGCCAAGTGGACAAGTGGACAGCGGTCTGGCCATTCCATTTCTGCCGCACGATAAAAAAAAAACAACAGCAGAACCCAACACCCAGTTTTCGAGGGCATGAGACTCGGACACGTGGCAAGTGCAAATGTGTTACACTAAATATTTACTGCACGCGCACCGGTAGCTAAGGAGAAGATTGTTTGCGGGTGGATTTTCGTTGCCCGCTACGTACAAGTAAGCCGAATTTGCCAACCACCTTCTTCAAGATCGGTTTACCCGTTCATACCCCCCCGGTTGGGAGGGAGGCGACAAACAGCTGTTAAACGAATCAAAAGCCATCAGTCAGATTACTTTGGATCGGCGGGCGACAGAGGGGTTCCGGCCCCGCAGGGTAGTGTCTTGAAAGATGGTGTGAGTGATGTCACAGTCACATCGGCGGCAGCTTGCCTCGCTGGCTTGCGGAATGTTTTTAATAGTTTTTCCAACGCGTCGTCTTCGGGTGTGGAGCAAGCTTATTTTTCATGTGTACTGGAGTGGGTTGAAAATTATGATTTTTTATAGTTCAATATCGGGAAAGTTAACTAATCAATTATAAGAGGCTATTAGTAAGCTAAGAGTGAGTTCGAAGAGAGATCTAGCGACTTGCTGAACCTCATGTGTATAGGACTTTACCCAATATTGACATTTTTACTCGCTAACGTTTTGCTCAGAAAAGGGTTCCAGTCCAAGATCCCTAGCAATGTTGGGGTCTGTTTTTAACTTGCAGACTGTTTCCTCATACGTAGGACTAACTTTTCTGTAGGTCAATGATAACTACAGCTCAACCAAGTAAAGGAAACGAAACCGCTACCCGATTGAGGTGTTTAAGCGTATGAAGAAAACGAAGTATTTAGATAATACAGTCTGTATAATCTAATTTTGCTCTAGTTAGGAGTGATATATTTACTCCTAAGTGATCTTGAGTGAAGAAAAGTTTTTCCATTGACAGGTTTTTTTCAAATAATCACACAAGAATTATACAGCATCTCAAGAACGGCAGTTGATATGAAAGATTCAATCGGTTTCAGTATGCTATAATAGAACGTTGCTCTTCTGAGATGATATCACTATATCAGCATATAATTTCACAACATCGATTAAGTAGTTTTTGAGAGATATCATTTGCTATCATGCATTAACGTACCTGAAATGAATTAACTCTTGCTTTGTGGTCATGTTTTGCTGTTGACCAGCATGTTGTTATGCTTGTGAAATCATCTAAGATGTTAGGATCTTCTGGAGCACAAAAAGATCGTAAAAAATAGTCATTCTAGTGAATAGATCAAGCTTACTCTGGACCAAGAAAAAAGCCCTCAATTATTCTTAAATAATTAATAGTGATATTGAGCTGTTCTAAACGGCATTTGCCAAACCTTATTCTGAAGCTACGCTTAGAATAGCACAAAACATGAGAAAACCCAAAATGTAATTTAGCAAACAAGCTATCCCGAACGATCTATCTTTCAACACTATTTGCTAATAATTTGGTTCACACACACATAGCAGTTTGTTCCCTCACTCTTCATGAACACCCTTTCTCACCCTTTATCCGATCGTGACCATACGAATCGGACATCCAACACCATCGCCACTAATCACTTCACCAGCTTCGCCCAAAGAACAGGCAAGGCAAGCAACGTGAAGCAACAGTGGCAAGAAGTGTACAGCAGCGGGCCTTAGCATCGCAATCTAAACTCTTCTTAACGCCCCAGCACTAAAAGCCTGTGCGCAGCCCGGCTTTCGATCAGTTGGTGATCGTTGTTCGTGGCCTGCAGATCGACGGAGCTCGGTGCCGTGAAAAGTAGGTTCGCTCGTTGTGTAATTTGAGTGTGGTTCTTAGTGAATTTGAGATACAGCTTCGTGTGGATTAACAAAACGATTTGAAGCTAATAAAGATCCAGTATTAGTTAACGAGATCGTGTGTGAAAGTGCTAGGAACGGTTTGAAGATCTTGCTCAGTTTATCAAACACTTTCCGGCGACTCACCACGTGGCATAAATTCGACCGCTAGCCTAATTATGGAGCTATTTCAGTGCTGTTGATAAGCGTTGGACCTACTCCTATTCCATTTCTAACGACGAGAGTAGCTGCGGGGAAAGGAGAATAGTCGAGTGACAGTTTTGATAAGTGTGAAGTGAAATTGAAAAAGGGAGGAAGAAATTCAACCAACTACAAAGAACACAGCACCCGGCAAAAGTAGTTCAGTGGGAAGTGACATAGTTTCGGTTTTTGCTGTTCCTATCGTGTTCTAAATTTTAGTGTCGTGATTGAAACCCCTAATGAGAGCCTCATTTAGTTAAATAGCCTTTTTTTAAATAATTCCTATCTTTCTTCAGTGAAATCATCCGACACCGGAAGCGACAGGGATGTGAAGTGACGAACCCAACCGGACGTCCTAATTTACTAAGCCAACTGTTGTAGTTCAATGAATGTGTGTGTGTGTGCACTTGGAGTAAAACGAAAGCTAAAACGAGAAGGTACTAGTTGAGTGAAGTCTAAACTTGGAGTGCGTGTGCTGCTGCTGCTGGGGCAAACGAGCAAAACCGGCTGCGTGTATGCGCCAGAGGTGGATTTTTCGTGCGCTTCGAACCGCCAGAGGGCATGCAGCAGGCGCATCAGTACGGCGTGTCCTTTCATCGTCCCCGGGGGCGAAGGAAGCGCCACGGAATGGGTGGTGGTAGCGTGGGTTCAGCGTGGGGCGGTGTGAATCCGACGATCGCCGTCGTCGTGGCGATGGTCGTCGGTGGGGTGATCGTGTACGCAGCTGCCGAACCGCGGACGGGTAAGTGGGGAAAGTGCTTTAACACGTGCGGGTTTCAATCGGTTTTGCATACTGACTGGGAGGACGATAGACGAACAGTAGAAGGCTTGTGGACGATAAGTACTTTGCCAAGCGTACAGCTACAGCTTAGCTGCCAAACGGTTTTAAATTTTCTTATCGATGTCCAACTTTTTGCGAAGCCGAAAAAATGAAGAAATTTAATATTATTTTCGATTTATAAAAATCCGCCTAAAGGTATGCAAACAACTATATTAAAATTATACTTCAAATTAAAGAGATTTCGCCTAAAAGTATGCAATGAATAGAAGGGCCAGAGTGTTCAACAATTTGATCTGATGTTATTGTTTATCTTCAGAAAACGAGGCTTTTATAGGATTAATCAGGGTATTGATGCTATTCTAATAGTTTTTTTATTTCGCAAATTGTTTTTGATTTATTTAGATTTTTTATAATAATGCAATGATATGCTAATTTCTGAACGGTCATAAAATTTTGATAAAAAATTCTAACGATCCAGATGCTTGTTATCGAGAGCCAGGATTGTCTTACCATAGTGTCCTTCACTCTATGCAATTCCAAACTAATGCAACGCCTAGAAGTATGCAATGGTACTGCCAAACACCGATTAGAAATACTTTTAAAACTTACAATTTCTCTTTCCTTTAAAAAAAAAATGTAGAAAGATCAGTCCTTTGATTCTAATGGAATGGTCTGGCCTCGTTTCACCCAAAAGGTTTGCAGAACCAGGACGTTAAACGTACACAGTAACCTGGTTTGCATATACAATCACATGAAATGATTTTCCCAATGCGACAGCCAATCACAAAATGCAAATGAAATCCTCCTTTTCGGTGCAAAAATCATGTATCAAGAGGTTAAGCGAGTAAACCCACCCGATTACCCGATACCTGAAGCGGGAGGGGGTTTGTCCTGCTGAAACCCTTGCTTCCCAAAACATCCCTGTCTCTGTGTCCTTTTGCATCCTGCAGCTGCCGTAATGTAATTGCTGTAATCATAATGATAATCATGCCGCTGAAACATCATAAGCGCATGGCGTGTTTGTGCAACGTTTACAACACAAAGCGCGCTGTACCGGTCATTCTGTTAATCTGCGTAAACACGCCAGTACACAACGCAAGGCACGCACTCCGGCCTGAAACTGTTTCGGTCAATGAAGGCTTATGGAAATTTATGGGTTTTAAATCATTGCACTCGTTCCGTGTGATGTGGAGCGGTGATGATGCATGTGAAGAAGAGCTGCACTTACACAGCAACAATGTTACCGGAGGGTTGGATTGACCGTGCTGTAATTAATCAACATTCAAGCGCGAATCGAGCAGGAAGGAGTTTCATCGGCAACTTTGTCAGAGTGGCACTGGTAGCCATCACTGCCCGTTGAAATGTGTACCATGATACAATCTGTCACGTATGCTTCATTACATAGGAAAGATAGGCAAAGTAGACTCTCAAACTCGGTCAGATGAGGCAGTGTATGAATGCTATGATTAAATGTGGAACAGTAAAATAGTGTCAGGAATTTTGTTGTTGTACATAAAAAACATCCAAAAAATACAAATTCTTTTCGATCGCTTCAATGCTTACAGTGTTGTATTACTATGAATAATTCAATGAGCGCGGGAATTTTTAATGAACGAAACGGTGCAGGAAATCTAATCTGTGCTCGCAGCGTTAATTCTCTAAAATGGATTTATCCTTCAGATGGTGAAATACACCAAAGCGTTATATACGAAAAGCTTATCGCAAAGCATATTGCAAACAAACATTTTCTACGAATTTTGAGGTAATGCTCGATAGAGGTTATAGTCCGTTTAAAAATGTATCCATATAGACTCGTTTTAAATTTGTTGTTATCGTTTAGATTCATTACATTTGGGTTGTTTGCAGAATCATTTAACGTCATGTGGAAAATGTATTTTATTTTTATTATTTATTTATTAATTATCACGGCTAGGAGCCGTATTGTCAGCACCGCATGTGCTGACGAAATACAAATGTCAAAAACAAAGAAATTTAACAAATTGCATACATTCGGGCGCGATTTGCTATTTGATTGCAAATACGCCTGAAAGTATGCAAAATCATTAATTGGACAAGTAAAAGGCCATTTTCTGTTTCGAATAGCTGAATAGTCAAATTTGCTGACCATTTGACTTGTCAAACCGAATATCAGTAGAACCCCAAGAAATGCCCATGAATGCTAACAGCTATCTCAAATTTACTTATCGTAAGAGTATTACAATACTCTTGGTAGGAAGCTTTATTCATTCGAGAAGCGTATTGCCTATATTAAGGCGTTCCACTGTTGTTTTATGTTTCTGTTTAGCGACGTGCCAAATAAGCCGTGTCATTCGATCAATGCTCTTTTCCTTTTCATTACAGATGGACTCGTTGACATGATCGACCAGTTCGGTATGCCTAGCTTACCGTCCGGCATCTCACCGACCACCGGCATGTGCAATGGCACGCGCAACCAGTACCAACCCCACCCGGAACCGGCCTACAATCTCAACCAAGACACCGTGCTGAGCATACCGACGATCACGAGCTTTCCGGCGGGTTTTCCTATCGATTTTTCACTGCTGGTAACGCTTCGCGCTAGCCCAAACCTTGAGCGGGCACCACTGTTTGCCGTCTACTCGAGCGATTCGGACGAGATACTGATGCTGATGGTGGGTCGTGACGTGGCGCTGTACTACTACGATGGTAATCCGGAGGATGACGAGCAGGACCAGTATCAGAACATGATCAGCTTCGGTGTGAGCATCGACGATGGGCGGTGGCACCGGTTGGGACTGAGCATCAAGGGAAACTCGGTAACGCTGATCTTGGACTGTAGTACACAGATCACGCGTCCACTGAACAGACGGGACGGTGTGCAGCTGGTGACGGACGGTTTAATCTTGACCGGATTGCAGTTGAACGAGGAGAATGGATTCTTTACGGTACTGTGGACACATGGAGGGGAGTTTGAAGCATCGACTAAACTAATTAACCACTTTACTTTCTACCAGGGTGATCTTCAACTCTTTATGATTGCAAACACACCGGACGAGGCGTACAACATCTGCACCAGGTATGCTCCCGACTGTCCAGGTGGATCTGGATCTGCTACCGGTTCGGGATCATCCTCTACGGTAACTCGCACCGTTACGATACAGAGCACAAGAACGGTGTCAAACGGTACTGCAGGAGGAGGAGGCACCGTCAGCCGAACTCAAACCAGTAGCAGCTCGAGCTCTAGTTCCGGTGGAAGAGCGTCCTCGCAGGCAGCTGGCGCTAGCATTCGTGATCAGGTGCTGCGTGAGTCGGTGTCCGTTGCCGGTGAAGCTAGCGCCGGCAGTTCCCGTGGAAGACAGGCAGCTTCGGCAAGCTCGTCCAGCGGTGGAAGAGACTTTGCCGATCTGTACGGTGATGGAGAAGGCTTGGAGGTGATTGGAGACGACGACGATTACTACAACAATTTGGAGTTCGGTGGGGATTTGAGTCGGGTAGCTGCTGGTGCAGAAACGCAACCAGATGGGAGTTCGCGCAACCGTACGGAAGTAGAGCCAGGAGCTTACGATCAACTGCGTCCCGGAGTTTTGCCTTTGCCTGATCCGGAATACGATGCGTCAGCCGGTGGAGAACCAAGACCGACGGGAGCAGGAGGTCCTCCAACTACGAGACCGCGTGTAAATACTGCGAACCGCACACAAACGGATCCGGCCGCCGGTTATGGTCCAGAATTTGAAGAAGATGAGGTAACTGAACCACTATACTTTAGGAAGTTTGGAGAACATCCTAATGTCTTGTTATTGCTTTTAAAGGAGCGAAGAGTTGGATTCCCGGCACAATCTACCGTAACGATCGTTGGCGGAGTGAAGACCATACGAGGACCTCGTGGACCACCGGGAGATCCAGGTCCGAAGGGAGAACCTGGTCGTGACGGGTTGAACGGACAGTCGGGACCTTCAGGACCACCGGGACACGTGTTCATGATGCCACTCACCTCTGCCGGCAATGAAAAGGGACCAGACTCACAGGCGGAAGCATTGCGGCAGATGCTCTCACAGCACATGACAGCGATGCGAGGAGCCGATGGACCAATGGGACTGACTGGGGTTCCTGGTGCTGTCGGACCTCCGGGGCCTGAGGGAACGAAAGGAGAACCGGGAGATGTTGGTGAACCGGTAAGGATCGGCCCAATTCTTGGGAAACCTTTTCTCCATATCTCCTGAGTTATTAATCTGTTGGAAATTACAGGGACCCATTGGACCTCGGGGAGGTGTTGGCGCTAAAGGTCGCGAGGGTCGCCGAGGAAGATCGGGACGAGATGGCGAACGAGGAGCGACCGGTTTGCAAGGTGTGAAAGGTGAACAGGGCCCCATTGGATTGCCTGGCTTCCCCGGAGAGAAAGGAGAGCGCGGACGACAAGGATCAGTCGGTGAGAAGGGTACCCAGGGACATGATGGCGCACAGGGAGAAGATGGTCCTCCAGGACTACCAGGACTTCCGGGTGAGCTTGGGCCGCGAGGATTCTCTGGACCGCGAGGCTTTCCTGGCCCATCGGGCAATCCAGGTCTGCCCGGATCTGAGGGCATTCCCGGTTCCAAGGGAAACCCTGGACCACAAGGTCAGCCGGGAGCGCCAGGCCAAACGGGATCGCCCGGTCCGGTAGGACCACCAGGTCCGCAAGGAAACCTCGGTCCGCCGGGTATTCCTGGTCCACACGGAAAGCCAGGCCTTCCGGGTCTTCCGGGAGCTGATGGGCCTCCGGGGCGGGATGGAAACCCAGGCATCGCCGGACCGAAAGGTGATGTAGGTCCGCAAGGTGTACAGGGCCCCATCGGATTCCCCGGCAACCGAGGACCCAAGGGAGACGACGGTGAGCGAGGTACTGCCGGCGATAAGGGTGAAAAGGGTGAACTAGGACACGATGGTGATAAGGGCGATATGGGACCACCGGGCGAACGTGGACATCCGGGTGTAACTGGTGCGCCCGGATCGGAAGGACCCGAAGGACCGAAAGGATTCGAAGGACCTCGGGGAGAAACGGGCATGATGGGGTTGACTGGCGATAAGGGCAAGCAAGGAGTGCAGGGTTTCCCGGGCTACCCAGGACCGCCGGGCGATAAGGGCGACAAAGGATCGTTTGGCATGGCCGGTTTGCCGGGCGAAAAGGGCGAACGTGTAAGTGTCTTTGCTCTATCAATGAGATGATTGGAATTTTAATGCTTATTGCGTTGATTTGATTTCCAGGGAAACACTGGACTTCAAGGAGAACGTGGTGAAGTCGGACCAAGAGTAAGTAAACTGAGATGGAAAATCGCCGAGAAGAAAACACTGACCCATTTTATCGTTCTTAAGGGATTCCGAGGACCGCGTGGTAGGCGAGGCGCAGATGGAACTACCGGACCGAAAGGTGATACCGGCCAGCCGGGATCTCCCGGAGCACAGGGTGAAATAGGCATGCAGGGACCGGAAGGTCCTCGGGGTTTCATCGGACTTCCAGGGCCACAGGGAAATCATGGCAAAGATGGACCGCCGGGAGCTTCTGGCGAACGTGGACCTCCGGTAAGCTCAATCCTATTCCAGCTATACAAGACTCTAAAAAATTTCCTTCTTCTAGGGTGAAAACGGAAATCCAGGCCCCATTGGTGCTCCCGGTGTTGTTGGACCGCAAGGACCAACGGGCGAACCGGGACCAGTCGGAGAACCAGGCATACCAGGACTGCCGGGACTGCCTGGAGAACCAGGCGTACCAGGAGACACCGGTAAAGAAGGCCAGTCAGGTCCACCAGGACCACCGGGAAAGAATGGTCCACAAGGTGGTCAAGGTTTGCCAGGATTCCCAGGTGAACGTGGCATGATGGGAATGCCCGGATTGCCCGGTCTCAAGGGAGAGCTTGGATTGCCCGGACTTCCTGGACCAATCGGTGACAAAGGTCAGCCAGGCGAACCAGGCAAGGAAGGACCACCAGGAGCTGAGGGACGACCTGGACCTCCTGGGCCGCCTGGCCCCTCCGGAGCAAAGGGCGAACGGGGAGAGCAAGGTTTAGGCGGACCAGTTGGACGAGACGGTTTACCGGGACAGCGAGGTCTAGCTGGACCACCAGGACCTGTGGGACCTCCGGGAGAGGATGGCGACAAGGGCGACATGGGACCGCCGGGAGAGAAGGGTTTCAAGGGCGCTCAAGGTGAATCAGTAAGTATGATGGCCTTCTGACTATTAGGCCATGGATTAATGTCTTGGATTCTTCTACAGGGACCTGTGGGATCGCCAGGATCACAAGGAAGTCGTGGAGAACCGGGAGCTATTGGACCACCGGGCGAGAAAGGACCTCCGGGAGAGATTGGCCGTACAGGGCCGAAGGGTGAAGACGGGCCAACCGGTCTGCCCGGTTCCCCCGGACCAGCAGGACCTCAAGGAATGCCAGGTCCAACGGGAATGAAAGGAGGCCGTGGGGACGATGGTCCACCGGGATCAATTGGACCTGCTGGACCACCAGGAGAAGCGGGTCGTCGTGGGCCACGCGGAGCTGAAGGTGGCCCCGGTGCTCCAGGATCTCCCGGTCCGCAGGGAATTGCGGGAGAACCTGGAACGCAAGGACCACCCGGTCCGATTGGACCCGAGGGCAAGGAAGGCGAAAAGGGTTCCATAGGACCAAAGGGCGAGGAAGGAAAGTCGGGACCACCTGGGCCACCGGGAAAACGAGGGCAGCCGGGCTTGGAAGGACCAAAGGGAGTTGCTGGTCCACCAGGATTCCCTGGCAATCCTGGTGAGCCTGGACTCGTCGGACCGAAGGGGGATATTGGCAAGGATGGAGACGATGGAAAACAGGGTGAAGCTGGCCTCCCCGGTGAACCAGGTCCACCGGGACCGGCGGGTGAGATTGGACCGCCGGGTAAAATCGGACCAGAAGGACCGGCCGGTCTGCAAGGAACGACGGGATTGGCTGGCGAAAAGGGAGACCGGGGATTACCAGGACCACCAGGAAATCAAGGACTCACCGGACCGCAAGGAATGCCGGGTCCACAGGGACCTACTGGACTGCGAGGATCTCCGGGACCTTCGGTGAGTTGAAGAATTGGAGTAGAGAGCAGCAAGAGCAAGGCAATTCTAAATGTAACCTCTTTTAGGGCGAAATTGGTCCCGTCGGTAAACCGGGCGATAGTGGAGCACCTGGAAAAGCGGGAGAGGTAGGTGCCAAGGGTCCGAAAGGTGACCGGGGCCGTCGTGGGCTAAAAGGACATCGAGGTGAGCTTGGTCTGGTCGGGTTGAAGGGTGACTCCGGTGAGAAGGGTGACAAAGGCGTCCGAGGAGTCCCAGGCCCCGAAGGGACCAAAGGAGAACCTGGTCCAGTAGGACCGCTAGGACTCAAGGGTAACGATGGTCCGCAAGGACCTCCTGGAAACGATGGCCCGCTAGGACCGAAAGGCACAGAGGGTGTTGCTGGTCTTCGAGGAGAGCCTGGACCGCCCGGACCTCCTGGACCACCTGGACCTCCAGCCGACGCACCGCTTATCCCACCGGAGCTGCTCTTCCGCATGAACGAGTTCACCATGACGAAGGGTGAGGATCGACAGAAGCGTGAAGCGGGTGATGGTACGGACATGGACGAAGACCTGCTCGAGGTGGATGACTTTGATGAGGAGATCCTGAAGGTGGAACCTCGCAAGAAAACCAAGAAGAAGAAATCCAAGTCGAAACCGTCCGATCTTGGCCCGAAGTTCCTGGATATGTACAGCTCGATCTACTCGATGCGGCAGGAGCTCGATCGGATACGGAAGCCGGTTGGTACGCGGGAAAATCCTGCTCGAACGTGTCGGGATTTGCACCATGGACATCCACAGTTCAAGGATGGTGAGTGATGACACCGGGTTGAGTTTGAGTCTAGGAAAATATGATTTAATGCTGTTTAAATGACAGGCTGGTACTGGATCGATCCTAACCTTGGCATGGGCGATGACGCGGTTTACGTGTTCTGCAACATGACAGCTGCTGGCGAGACGTGCGTTTTCCCGGACATCCACAGTTCCCAGATGCCAACGATTCCATGGCGCAAGGAGAACGATAAAACGGATTGGTACTCGAATCTGCGCGGTGGTTTCAGGGTAAGATAATCATCCTAACCTGTCCAACGACAAAAGATGTAGAATAGAACTTAATTATATGTAAACGTTTGCTTATAGATATCCTACGAAACAGTCGGTACGGTCCAGATGACCTTCCTGCGCCTTCTATCGCAAGAGGTGTACCAGAACTTCACGTACGCCTGCATGAACAGTGTCGCCTGGTACAGTACGAAGGACGAAAGCTACGACAACGCGATACGCTTCCTGGGCGAGAATGAGATCGACATCGGGTACGAGAACTCCAAGATTAAACCGACCGTCCTGGTGGACGGATGCAAAACGGGACGTAGCAAGAGCGAGACGGTGTTTGAAGTGAGGACACCCAAACTTCAATACCTCCCCATAATCGACTTCTATCCGATCGATTACGGACTGCCACAGCAAGCGTTCGGTTTTCAGGTGGGCCCAGTTTGCTTCAAGTAATAGGCAACCGTTACTTCACGGATCTTTTGCCATTGTTTAACACCATATTTGTTATACATGTATATGATGCTTACGGTAGAGTCGTCGAGATTAGTTAGTAGCTTTAACGGTTAGTATTTAAAATACAAAAGCAAACAAAGAGACACACACACACAAACAAGTTTGCGCGCGAAATTAAAGACGAAGAGGAATAGAGTTGGTTTAGGATAAGTAACATCGAGCGATAGTATTAAGAACTGTAAGAAAGGAAGGAAAAACTCATGTATCATATCGATCGGACTGAGCACATCGTTAGTCAGAAGAGGAATCGACCGAACGCTCACACACTCCTTTAAGTCATCACTGCTCTTGTTGTTATACCTGTTTCCTACATGTAAATAGAACCCCCGTCTATCCTTTCCTGCTCCCCACACATACGAATCAATTACAAGTAAAAAAAAAAAACACACACACACACACACGTACATAAGTGCACGTGCACGGAAACCATTTTTCCGGGAAGAACAGAAGCATTGTAAAGAGAAGAAAAGCAGGCAAAAAACGAACTATAATGCCTTTTACACTGCCAAAGATCGTTTGTTGTTGAAGAATAAATTATCGAAAGGAAATGAAACACTATAAGAAAGTGTTTGGAGGGTATTGTTGTCTTCAAAATGGTTAAAAAAGTGTGAGAACAACTCAGCAAACTGATTTGTAACGATTTAGGATTTGAAGTGTGAAATATTTCACTACCTAGTGAAACGTTTCAGCTGCGATTTTGAATTGAAACGCTTGAAGCGACCTCTAGCGCAATTCGTACGAAACTAGCCCAAAACGATTATTTTGAAAGTAAGCTTTGCGTGTTTTAGCATTTTCCACACGAATTATGAAGCTATTTCACATTATACTAATTTCGGATACACTTTACAATAATATTTCTCATCCGATACAAACAAAGTAAAATAACATTACCGCAACGATTAAACATTGATTGATGAGCTGTGTATATCTATCATTGAGCCTCTCGGTCATGTTCAGATTTGTTGGTTTTGTATATTTTGTTTTTAACTTCTTTTCGCACCACAACAACCACCTCGACATTGGCCACCGCACGTGGGAGAGGATTGCACCGCAAACCGAATATACATATCTTCCCATTCGTTATTCTTAGCACACACACACACATTGGGTGTGCCGTAAAACGCGGATGATCAAGTTCCACTCACACACACACTCACACTCTGTTCAGGAATCTTTGTAACCTACGATGAAAATCTTTTCCCCGGGCGCTCCGGGGTGAAAATGGGGTTCCGATCAAAAGCAACGAAAAAGGTTCGAAATTGGGTTTTTATGTTTAGCCGCCCTACAAACAACAATTAAACACGATGGAATAGTTGCTCTACACGTTTTCATCAGTGTGTGTGTGCTACCTACCAAACGCTCATTTAGTTTGTTTTAAACAGTTCCGGTACAAAAATGACATGGGGCGAGAGAACAAATTTTGCTACTAAAATTTCTTTTGCTCTAAAGAGTTGATATTAATGATTTGAATTGTTTGCTTTTTCCTAGTTTGCGTTGTTGATTTTTGAGAATTAGTAACTAGAGCTTTTTGGATTTTAATTTGTTTTTTTTTTTTGTCATGAATTTGTGTGGGGGGATAGTGTATGAATGTTATCAGACTGATGCTTCTTACAATTCACAATTCACGCGCCTAACAGATGCCAACACGCGTGGAGGGTCATTGTTTTTTTGCCTTTTCTGTTGTGGTGTTACTTGGTGCATCTTTACACAATTTTTACATTGCTTTTTCATTCCGGTTTTCCCCTTTCAGAGCTTTATTATCCTTGCTTTCTAAACGCTGCTGATTGTTGTGATACTGCTGGGACTACCAGTTTGTTTTCCTATTTACACGGCATATTATCCAAAAGGGAATAAACATTCAACCTAACAACCTTTTATTTCTGGTTTTGGTTAACGAGAGAGAATGGAAATTAACCGGTGAAAAATACAGCACAAAAATTTACTACACTGATAACATTGGAAGGAAATCAACTAGCTTCGGAAATGTTTCCCACTTGGATGTTACCGCCCAGTTCCATTCCGTAAGAAAACCAAAAAGCCTCCTACCAAGTGCTCCAAGAACATAAACGGTGTGTGGGTGCAAAAGGAATACAAAACGTAAAACCAACCCTAGCAACATTTTTACATAGTATTTTTCATTTACGATCCATACCTGACAACGCGCGCGAAATATACAAATAGGTTATATACAAAACGAACAAAAAATCCTAAAAATACTACTTAAAAAGAAACAAAATTCAAAAACATAAACAAATTTCATTTGCTTTTCCTCACAATTTTACCGTTAACTGGAACGAATGATAATAGTAAAAAAATAATGAAATAAAGTTAACATTAGATGTAATAGTAATAATTCGAAATAATACCTCCGTCTATAAACACACACACTAACACACACACACAGCTGTACAGTTTCTTCCCTTTTTCTGCTTCTCCTGTCCTGCTGCTTCCTTTCTTAGCCACACACGCACACAAATACATTCAATCTCTTTTCCGAACGGTGTGTCCTTACGAACGCACCCATGCTAGTAGTAGTAGTAGTAGCTTGTATCCCTTGCGTATCACTTTCCACCGCCGGATTCTTATCCAGTGTGAGCGGACAGGTGAGCGGGGGAAAGGGGGGGAGGGAGGGATTCGTTTGTGTTATTGTATTGTTTCTTTTGCATCGTTATGCTACTTAAAGCAAAATTAATTTCTTTTCACGCTAATTTCCCCATTTTTTTTCTCTTCCTCACCTTACGATATTTTGCTGCATCGTTCCTAGCTGGTGCACGTTTGTGTTAGTGTGCTTTCCTTTTTTGGTTATCCACACACACACACACACACACAAAAACCGAATTCAAAATTCTTTTCTCACTACCTTTCCCTACATTGCGCGGGCCTCAAAATAACCTACACAGCTAGCTCCTCTTCTAATGTAACAGGGCACCATTAGAAAGTTTTCCCGATCGTGTGCGTGTGTGTGTTTTTTTTGCACAAGAAAGAAAATACTCCTAACTATAGTTCCATTTCTTTGTTTTGTTTTTTGCATAAAACATACCACCAATTTAAAGTGCAGTATTGTAATGTAATATAGCAGCAGATTACATGCTACCGCGGGCGCTCGTAAGAATAGAAGGAAACTGAAGTAATAAAAAACCACACACGCACACACACACACTCTCTCTCTCTCTCTCACTCTCTCACGCTCTCTCTCTCTCTCTCTCTGTAACCCGTTAAAGTTTATCACAACGTAATGGCTTAATGGTATTTGCTTCTGCTGCTTTTGTCCCGCGCTTGCTACCTGTGGTACTTCTTGTTTGCGCCTGGTTTTTTTTTTCTTCTCTTGTGTGTGTGTAAAATAAAGTGTTAAAGAAAGTGTGAAGTGAGTAAAAAAAACTCTGAAAACAAAACTGTGTAAGGCAGGAAAACTTAAAGTTCATTACCCAGGCAAAGCGCCCCATTAGAAAGGCAATTTCTTAGGTGAGCTAGCCTAATTTACCTTTTTTTCTTCCTCTTTTTTCCGAACCAGATTTGATACGGCGAATGCTTGCTCTTTCAAGGAAAGACATGGAAAAAAAAATCACATAATTTCCTTCCTAACGCACCATTTTCTACCGGCCTTACTGGTGGAAGCACTTCGGGTACTTATTTCGAATCGTTTCAGTAGTTTAGTGGTTGTAGTAATAGAACGGCAAAACGTAATGTTAACTAACTGCTCTAAGCTGTGAATATATACGACGGCCAGGAAGAGCTTACCAGTTGAAGGACACAATTTAAAAACGAAAACTAATAAAACCAAATAACTCACGCCACGCTCTGTTTCTCATGGTTCCATTCGTTTCTCCAACAGTCACAAATACCACTGGCGCTTCTAATACAACAACGCACACACACACACTCACACCGGCAGATAATAAATCACACTTTTTTTTTTGTTTCGTTTGCGCATTGTGCACCCGGTGTAGCACCGTGCACCGAACTTCTCTTCTAGCATAGCGTACGTATATGGCAAATACACAACATTCGATAGCGACGATCGACCTGGTGCCTGGTGGTCGGTCTCCTCGCGATGGTTTCGTGTCGTCGCGCGGATGGGTTGCAACCGGGCAAAGTAATAATGCTACTGTTGCTACTATCTTGGCGTTTCCATTACGACCTGCTTAAATGCTCCGGCCGGCATGCGCGAATGTACCTCGTGGCTGCCAACCATCGTCGTGCCGTCGCTGCCAATATACAGTGCTAGCCCGGTGGGATCTAAAACGAGACAGACGAGTCAGAATTACTATCAATTGCCTCAGGAGGAAAATGAGATAAGCAAAAATCAAGACTTACTTTCGGATTCTTCTAAGTGGTCCAGTTTGGTGTTTTTCAACAGCTCGTCTATGATGAGCCCGGTGTTGACGCGGGTGTCCTCTACCCGCCCGGACAGTGTCGGTGCCATACCGCTGTCCCCGTCGTGCCCGGTACCCTTTTTCCTTCGCTCGGCCGCCGACTTCATGCGATCGAGTGAACCGGTTTCGCTCATCGGGATGGAACCGGAACTGGGGTTTCTTAACATTCAGCATCATCATCAGTGTGCAAACCCCGGAACATGGTGTGTGTGTGAGTGAGCGAAACATAAAAGTCAGATACAACCAACAGCGGAAAAGTGGATTCGAAATTGGAAAATTTACGACAGGGAGAGGGAAAGAAAAAGAAGAAATGGAGAAAAATATTTTATTAGTAATAAATTTAGTTTATAAAAATTATTCTTTAACACTGTCTTTTCTTTTTTTAATGTGAAACAACGAATAAATGCCAACTGTACCGAACAAGCAATATAAACACACTTTTTAAAGGGTTTTTTTTAAAACTGCTTTCGAGTGAGGAGGGAACCACGCTTCAAACTGGTTGTTTGAGGTAGCACAAAATGTACTTAGCACGCTTAGTGGAGGTGAACTTATTAAATATGTAAATTAACAGAAACGAGTGGAAAAAGCTTCAGAATTATTTACATGGCGTGAACGAAACAAATATAAAGCAAACCCGGATTTTACAGTAAACAGAATAAATAAAAGTAACGTGAGAAATTCTTTTAAAAATACAGCAAACACACACGAGTATTTTTTTACAAAAGAAAGAGAAACGTATAAGTAAACGTAATAAAAGAGGTTTTGTTTTATTCATAAGTGCACGTTAAATAAAACTAACCCAAGCTACATATGAAAACCAAGTGAGTTTAAAAGCATTTCAAACATGCACACAAAACAAAACATACATTTCGCTTGAGTGAAAAGGAGCAAATCAACTGTTTTACACCAATTTCGATGGTTTTTTTTAACAATTTTTGCGAACATTTCAACGATGCCAATGCAAAAAGAAAAAAACGCAGCCAATCCAATAGTTTGTGGAGCGGAAATTTGTTTGAATCAAACGGCCAATTCGAAACAAAAACCGGAAAAACAAGACCAATTTTGTACCAGTACCAGATAGAACATGATCAACCCCTACTGCAAACAACGGTAAATATGCAGGACAAAAAAACAACAGACGACAGACAACAATAATACAGATAAGGAGCAACAAAGAGAGTAACAGACAGACAGACAGACAGATAGAGAGAGAGAGAGAGAGAGAGAGAGAGAGTAGGAAAGAGATGAAAATAGAGTTGGAAGGTAAGAAGTAAAACACAAACATGTTAGCACTGGGACGTCTGAGCGCAAGCGATGATGGTAGATTGAGGGATGATGAGTTGTTAGTGCCATTGTTGAGTGCCATCGCCGTACTATCGAACCCGGATGAGGATGAGGATGAAGCCACGCACAGAGGCGCCCCGGCGGACGGTCCTCCACCGCCACCGCCACCACTACCCCCAGACGACCCGCCTCCTCCTGCTATCGTACGATCAGTGGACCCACTGGGCGGCGGAACAACCCCACTCGGGCCGTTGTTGTCCGTGCAGTCGGCACCGGATCCGGCCCCACCACCACAGCATGCGGCCCCGGTACCGACCGACGTACCGGTCGACGATGGACTGATTGCGCTCGAGCCGGACGAGGATGTGCCGGCGCCGGAAGTTGACGGTGTCGCTAGCGTTAGTGAGGTTAGTTGACGGGTGCTGCCGTCCAGCAAGCGCCGGTGCAAACCACAAATGTTCCTAAAGGAAGTAGGGAAGTACGTTCATAAACGATAATTATAGATTATAGAAGGGGGGCGGACGGGGGCACAACGAACCGAGGCGAAAGGAGGGGTGAAAGTAAAAGGAAAAACCCAATCTACGGGAGGAAACTGAAGTGAATAGAACAGGAAATTGAAAAAATGAGGAGCAAAGTACAGTAGATATCGATATCGATCCATGAGACATAAAATAGGACCCCAAAAAAAATGAGGAGAATAAATACGAATATTGAGCCTGTTATGGAGAAGGATGAGACTGATTAGATTAAAAATTGGACCACGGGAAAAGGAAAGTAAATACCGAAAAGTAGAACAAGTTGAAGATAAAAAACTCAAACATAATTCGTTTTTCGTTCGTCTATCGGACTTCTGGTGCACTAAACAGACCAGGAGACTCGCAAAAAGAAGAACAAATAACAACCTCGACAGATGTACAAAAATAGAGAAACATTCTGTTAGACGTTCGCCGTTTACAATTTAATTAAGTTGAATATTATCAGGCCGAAATCAGAAGAAACCCTGAGAGAATTCTGACGACCAAATTCAATATTGTGTAATAAATTAGTGAAAGTGCTTCATAGGGAAGATATTCTCAAGTATCTTATTAAGCTTGAAGTGTGTTTTCTGGCTTATCAAAAGTTGTATGTTACACTAGCATAATTGTTAAACTACTTGTGCATTAAGAAAAACCTGCATCAAAAAGGATTCTGTGTAGCTCTTAGTACCAGACAAAACTCCATCCTGTACAGACACTCTACCAAACCACTATCTGCACTATCTACAGCAAGCGAAGAAGAGGGTGACAACGATGCACTTGACCAATATGTTCCAGTGAATCTCTGTAAGTGTGTAAGGCGTGATTTATCGTAGCTGCCGCCTCCGTTTGCGCCACACGCTCTACGCTCTTGCTAAAGGTGCACAGGCACAAAACCACGACGCAGTACAGCGAAACAAAGCTGTCGAACGAGTGTGCAAACACAGCGGAAGATTGTAGCATTTTTTTTACTGTGTTTTGCAGTCAAAATTCAACATACAAACGAACGTGGGAAGAAAAACACAACGATTAACGGACAGCAAAAACAAACATTTGCCAGCACACACACGCACGCATACAAGGATAAGGGTGTGTGTGTGTATTTGCGTGAGTGTGAATGACACATTGAACACGTGCTAGCATGGAATTACTAGTCGCTTACTTTAACACCGTCGCACTGGTAGAAGAGCTGGTGGTATTGGTGGAAGTAGAATTGGAACAACAAGTAGTAGTAGTAGTAGTGGTGGTAGCAGTAGTACAAGACATGGTAGAAGTCGAATTGGTAGTTGATGCAGTAGTGGCGTTGGTGCTACTACCACCAACACTACCACCATTGGTTGCATGGTTGCTGATGGTGGAGCTGCTGCTGGTGGCAGACTTATGGCAATCGTTTGTCGATTGGTTCGATTGTCCCTTTATGATAAACTTAAGTACTACCCGCACTACTGAGCGGAATCTAAACGACGAGAGAAAGAGAGAGAGAGAGAGATAAAGAAAGAAAAAGAAAGATAATGGTAGCGGAAGAGAGAGAGAGAGAGAGAGAAACAGAAAGCGAAAAAGAAAGAGCAAAAGATATAAAACAATACGGAAAATGGTGAAAATCCAAATGGACCCGAATTGTTTTTTTTATTTCATTTTAAATTTGGATATTGAATTTCAAGTGAAAGTGAATGTTTCTTCATGAAAGTAGAAATACATACTGGATGAAGGGTACGGTTTTTAGTACTAAACAAACCGATGCAGTAATGTCAAGTGTCAAGTTTAAATATTTTAAAAATGTTACAAAAACATATTAAAAAATAAACAAACGTAGTCAAACACTAAAGTAAAAAGTGAAAAAACAAGTTAGCAATATAAGTGTAGCAAAAACAAATCGAACAACATTGAATACACATAAACACAATAATAATGAAGATAGTAAAGACACAAAAAAGGAATGTGTAAGCTTTCGTAATTAAAACAATTAAAACATAACGACACATACACACGCACACACTCTCTAATGTGTATGTGGATGATTTAGTATTTGCAATGATTTTTTGTGTCTGCCTTTAAAAGCTGTCTCTCTATCTCTCTAGAACATTTCTCAATGAGTAATGAAAAATTCTAAAAAAAAAGGAATCCCCCCAATGAATCACGCTACGATTCAGTTCGAATGCTACTTCACTACACGATTGATATTTTCACAGCATGTACTAATAATGGAGACGCCCGGTGTTTCACGTCAGAACAAAGCACTGGGCGCCTCCACCGATCTCGTGTGAGTTCACACAAATGCATGATGAAAAGCACTAATGCATACATGGTTCGTGTGTGTAATGATCGTAACGAGCAATCAACGGGTGGCAGTTTCCTTCGATGCCATGTAATCATCCCTCTCATGCACTACTCTTGCACTAAATGGCGTGTTTTTGTACAAAATTCTCATCCTCGTAGCAATCCTTGCACCTGGAATCGGTGGAGCCTCTTCGGTCGCCTGAGATCGTCGGCACCCTGTTTGCTGCATGGTATGAATGATGCCCGATACCATGTACTCCCCCTCTATGCAATTGTACAAGAAACAGTCCAGCAACAGCACAAGTACATACAACAGCAACAAGAAAAACAGAAACACACAGGTATATATGGATATGGAGGATGGTAGCGACGATGGGTGCGAAGAAGTGAAGGAACACAGTCGTGTATGGGTTTCCAGTTTCACTTTCTACCACCGTCCGGTTTCTGAGGCTTGATGTGAGGCGGATGTAAGACCGCGATGGCTTCGAGACCGTCACTATTCACAGAGCGCCACCCAGTATCATCCTGTAGCGTAACACGGAGGGTGAGAGAGGAGAAAGTGGTTATTACCTATGGTAGACGCGATTGCCCGTTGTTGTTGCTGCTGCGGTCGCCGTCGTTGGTTGATGGTTCGCAACGAGCGACTTCGCACCGACCAAAGGTACAATGCCCTTCGGATCACCGACGCCTTTGGATTGCTTCTGATGCGGTTGCTGCTGTTGTGGCTGGGGCTTTAAGCTCAGCGGGAAGTTGTTGTAGGAAGAGCGGTGCTTGAGCGACTCCAGATTGGCGGAGGAAGACTTCCCAATCGGATAGTTGCGCACGATGTTGTAGAAGTTGCTATCGGACTGGCGGAAAAATCCACCAACCTGCTGCAACTGTTGAACGGAGCCGGACGAGTTGGAAGTTTTCAGCAGCCCACTACTTCGCAGCCCTGCCGCTGGTTCCGGTTGGCCAACGACGACTCCAGCAATCGGAGCACTCTTGCGGAAGTTGCGCTCGAACGGATTGTTACCGCGGACGGAGCTGCGGGCAATCACCTTCGCTACTGTACTGGTAGGAGAGGCACTTGTCTTCGCTTTCGCTAACCTAATCGGATCTGGATCATTCTCATCCGGGCTGCTCGTCGCACTGTTGTTGGTCGTGGTTGTGTAGGTTGAGGCGGACGCAAATCGTTTTCGCCCAATGTTGGGCGTTAGGAAAGGCACATGATTCACTCGCTCGCCCGGCAGCACTGTCGGGATCGTGCTGAGAGAGTTGATTTTCGTTAGATTGGTACCGCCAAGCGTTGGACTACCGTTGGACGCGGTTGCTGTCGCTGGATCATCATCATTACCGATGTACCGCGTGTAACCTATACCCGAACGCTTCCGGTACACACCACTGTGGAACGAGCTGCGCATCTGGAACGGTAGGAAGCGGTTCGCAAGCTCAACGCCACCGGTAATGCTTGGTGGCGATAGCTGACACGAGGACGCTGGTTTCGACTCATCCGAGGAACTTTTCTCCTCTGCCTCTAGCTGCCGCCGACGACGCACCAGCACATCGTCCGACTCATCACCAGCCGTAAGATCGGTTAGGGAGCGCATTTTCGCAAAGCTAAACCTTCTCGTTTCAAAGTCCCGCTTCGACTGTAACAGATCTACCGGCGTGTGGCCGAACTCGCGCTCGTACGCCGACAGATTGCCGAGCGATTTCATCCGGCTCAGATTCAGCCCGGGCGTAAGATGATGCTCGTCGATAATGTCCGGCAGGACGTACCCGTCCGGTTGGTCCATCTCTTCGTCCGAGAACATCGCACCCTTCGGGACGGCCAGATTGTTCATGCTCTTGATCTTGATCAGCTTCGACAGCGGTATCTCGGACGTCGGCGTACCGAACTCCTCCAGCCCGGACTCGGTTCGATCGTCGCTTCCGCCGCCCTCATCCTCCGACATTACCGTCACGTCCGGCGTGACAAACACATCGTCGCCCGAGTCCGAGTTCGGGCTCTGCGGTATGCGCAACTTCATCAGCAACCGGTTCGCGGTCATCATCTGCTGCTTGGTCGGGTTCGGCTTCGGCCGGCCACCGTTGCTGCCGTTGCTGGCGGTGCTGCTGTTGCTGAGGCCGCCGCTGGTGAGAAGTTTCTTATTAGCGATCGTAACGAAACGGCTTGCGCCACCGTTAACTAAGCAAGGCTGTGCGGTACTACTACTAGTCGTGGTGGTTGTGGAGCTGGTCACCACCGGCAGCACCGTCGTGCCCGGTTTGCTATGGAAAACCGTTGCCGTCGCCGGACGGAACCTTTCCGGTTGTTGTTGTTTTATGTTGATGTTCGTTTTGTGTGTAGTGACCGCGTGGTCGGTGTCGGTGACATTTTTTTTTATTGTCCACCGGATTTTTTTTTTCATTACACCCCCGAAAAGATGCATCGAAATGCATGTAGTGTATTTGTGTGTGTGTGTGTATTTGTGTCAACAAGTGTTTAAACACAACAACCAACAGAACGGTACGTGTGCAAGATGTACATACACGTTACATTTTCCACATCATCGCGCGCGCAATCGGTGTCGCAAATTAAAAATTAATAGAAAAAACAAAATCGGGAATGGGAACAAAAACAGGAATAGGCCGGGGAAAACAAATCGAGTGGGAAAAAGGGAAACGGGAAAGGAAGAAAAGAGAGAGAGAGAGTGAGAAAAAAAAATAAAAAACGGGAACATAGCGCAATTTCTAATAAACAATACAGTAAACTAGAACTAGATATTCGCTATCCTACGAAAACTTGGCTTGGCCGTGATGTTGCTAACAAATAAAGGGACACCGTACACTTCAATGGGGCGGATGGGTTGAAGGAGACTAGAGAGAAATTAAGGAGAGCGCAACACGAACGAAGCCACACACTAATGAGGACAAGCTAGACCAACTAGAGGAGGCGCTAGAAGAAGAGTACTGAGAAAATGGGTGCGCTTCCAGGCGGAGGCGTCGTCGAAACATGGCGTCTAAATAGAGATCTATATGATGATGATGATGAGCAGTCAAGATACATAGCAGCCGAGCGAGCGAGAAAGGGCAGCTACCAAGAGCTGTAACCGAGTAGCTGCTAGCAAGCTACCAGAGAGCGCTTGCCGCTAATGAAATGAGATATCCACAAGAGGAAGCCTAGCAAGCCTGGGGGGGACTTTATTAGAGAAGGTCCTTGATAGAAAGCTTTAATGTAAAAAGGATCGACACACACCGAACACCGCGGGTGAAAGTGTATGAAGCGCGTGTTTCAACCACTCGTACCCGGGATTAGAGCACAGCGCAGCGATAGAGCGTATCTGTTATGGTGAAAGTTTGTTTAATTTAATGAACGTTCTGCGTGTGTGCTTCTATTTAATGGTAAGCATTTGCAGTAAATAGATCAAGCACGATATGCAATCTTTTTTCGAACGAAAACTCACTTAACTTCTGAAAAGACTATCGTTTCATTCTCACAGCACAGTGTGCAAAGCACATGCCATTTTGCGCGTTTCATTCTTATTAACATGCTTTTTAATAAATTTGGACTTGTCATTTGGACATTACTTATATATTTAATCTAGCGCAATGGAAAGGTATCTCTTCTTTAGGACGCACGTTATGAGATATTCATACCAAAGCGAACCTTCGTTCCAAGAAACGTGCGTCAAAACTGACCACCGCTCGGAAAATGCTTCAAGCGACGTATGCTAGCTTTACTTCACATCATGACGTATCATTTGATGCCAGGCTGGTACACACACATATATATACACATTTTGAATGTTCACCCACATCACAACAAGGTGAATGACACGCTAGAGAAAGCGTACACAATCAAGAGCATGTTCGCCTGAGCTAATCGACACAAAGACCAACGCTGTGACCGTAACCCGTAATCCCCTTGAAGCTCTTATCGGCAAAGATCAGAATTACCATAGCGTGAAGCATTAGCATTAGACTAAAGGTAAGCAAAAAAAGTGTAAAAAAACAGGGTCATAAATACGTTGTTCCATTGCTTTAGCAAAACCCTTCATGGGTATGGCTTTTAATCTGTGTCTTGCATTTGATATCTTAAATGTACCCCAAAATTCTTCAGAAACTTAAGCAACTCTTTTTTCTTTAGATTTTAATTGGATTTCAAGCTAACCACACAAAAAAAACGCTTCCAAAAAATTCAACCATTAGTATGAATAACGATCGCTTATCGGAAAGGCAATCCGGGATTGACCATTAAATTGAAATTCATACCGACGGCCCTGAGCTCGGTAACCCCGTTTTTTTGCGCGCCGATTCGCTGCTACACGGTTATCTCGATGCTATATTATTTTTATGATTCGGCAGCTCGTTAGCAGCAGCCACTGCTTTGCTTGCATGCTAAGCAGAACCGACCGGTACTGCAAAAGACAACGGATCTGGTGAAAAATCACGCACAGTCTATAAAGTGACCCGTTTTGGATATTAAATTGCATGCCTTTTTTTAATTTGCTGTTGTCGTATGTTTTCTCCTAGAAGATACGGAGATACCACCAGGAAAGCAAGAGAAATTTCTGCTTCAAACTGCCAAAAACGCTTATAGAAGAAAGGAACAAAATGGAGCACTTATATTTGATTAGATTTTGTTCTGAAAAATTTTCCTCTTGAATATATTCATGGAAAGCTGTTCCAGCAATTAATTTTTTCGAAAGTTCCTAATGAATTCGTATTTAGCTCAATCCCAAACAGGAGTTCTAGCAGTTCCAAAAATGGTTCAAATAAATTACAATTGATTCGCTGGAATTGTTCCCATCGTGTGGCCCAGAGCATGCGCTACCGATCAAGTTCAACATCATGCTCTATCGCTCTCCCATACTACGCACGTTCCACCGCCGTTCGAACCAAAATAATTCCAGGCGAAAAGAGCGAGCGATTCTATAAATAATGCTACAGTGCACACCGCCGGCAGCATTATTTGGAACTATTCGGGCAGAAATTTCACTGACAGCCGACAGCTTCCCTCATTGCCGCATGACTGCATTACATACATTCTTCGTACGAAATACGTTTGCCGAACAAAAGAGGTTCACACACACACACACGTATTCTAGATAGCTCAGATGTGATTCGCATGACATTCGTTGTGTGACGTTAGGCCGTCAGATTGGTATCTTCAAAGATTATTAAAGTTTATACAACCGGCACCGTGGTGTGGTAGAAAGTTGCTTCACTAGCCGATTTGTTAGTCACATTCGCTACTCTGGATGCGGTTTACAGTACGAGTTCAAACAATAGTACATTGTTAGGGGTGGAAAACTATGTGTGGGTAGTAGAAACGTTAGTTCACTTTAATACAGCCATACAGTGGTGTTAGTAGGTGAGCGATAATAGTGTAAGTGGAAAAAGTTACTTGGCGGACAGCCGGAAGGTTTGTTTTTTTTTTCATAACAACACAGATACAGTCAAACGGGAAGGAAAATAGAGAAACAGCGTCCATGGGATGCCGAAGGAATCCGAAAGAAATATGCACAACAAGGCTAACGTTTATTTCCACCGAACGATACGAACGATACACACTCAAATGGATGTTGATGGTAGAATTGAATTATTTTGAACAATTTGAAGATCACATAACAAGCAAGGATGTGGTGGTGGGAAAACAATAATTCAACATCAAAACCATTAAATGATCAGAAGAAATTACAGAAAAAAAACAGATCTTGGTCTGCAACAAGAAAACGTTAGAAAATCTTCATTTCTTCGGAAGAAAACTTTAAGTTATTGAAATTATATAAAATTTAAATCAAAAGAAGAATTCATCTTGAGCAGGATTCGTAAAACAGAGGGATGAAACTATCACATTTTCTGGACGAATTTAGGGGCTAACGAAAAACCCGACATGAGCTACGGACATTTTGCTTCTGCTAAAAACCAAAACGGATTGCACACCTCGACAACGCAACAAGTGTTGGAACTACTACGGGTACACAATGGTAAACCAGAGAAGGTAAGAAATCATACTGATATTTTAATTCGGGATAGGAAAGAAGAAAAAAACAGACGGGGTCGCTTACCTCTGGTGACCGGAATCTCCCTCGGAGCTTTGCCTCGAGTGTTGACTGTGGGAGAAGCTGCTGTAACCGGAGCCTTTGGACATCTGGCCAGAGAAAAACGGGAGAAGAGGGTGATTAGCAAGCGTAGATCAAAAAGGGACCGGCGGGATTTGAATCTTACTTGACTAGTATTGCTCGAGTTGCGCGAGTGACCTAATTCGATCGCACCGGACACGGTACCAACGGTCGGCACCACTTGGCTGCCGGGCACGGTGCCACTCGGCGCCACACCGACACTGATCGGTAGCGATGCGACGAGGGACAGATTCGACTGGAAGTCCAGCAGGGACGATGGCGGTTCGGAAGATTCGGAAATACCGGAATCGGTAATGATGAACGACTGCGGGTCCAGGTCGATCGATTGTTGGTGTTCTGGAAAGTCGAAAATAAAACGGAAAACGGTTAGCTTTGTGTCTATCGTTCTACATACGCCATCAAGCGGCAAGGTACCTATCGTCGTCGGAAGTCCCTGTGCGGTAGGTTTCTTCTTCTGCAGCGAATCAAACCCGGAGGACGCGACGGATGCGGCCGATGGATCGTCTTTGGTAGAAACGCGCGTTACGACGGGTGTAACGACGGGACCGACCGTCGCCATTGCCGGATCGGTGGGCTGTAGTCCGAGGTTGTCCTGTGGGAGGGCAGTCTTTGATTTCGGACTGGGAGAAGGACTGTGGAAGAGTGAACCGAGAGCATTAAGACGTGCGAAAGAGGGGCAACAAAACAGAGGCCACCGATTACTTACACTTTAAACAATATATCACCCTGAATCATGTGCATGCGTAACGACACGTTCAGCATGGAGTTGTCCTGCCGGTGCCGTGCGTCATATCCCTCCAGCAAACACTTGCGCGACGTTAGACCGGAACCGGCAAACTCGGCCAGGTTCAGATCGGTAAATCCTAGTTTCTGTAACGAAGGAAGACACAAGGACGGGAACATTAATAATTGAACCCAAGTAGAAATGCAATGTGTCGAGGGGCTTACCTGGTAACTCCTGCCACCCTTGATCTCTTTGCGCACCGATATCCGTACGGTGCAGGGGTCAAGCACGCCGGTCGACGCGTTCGACGTCATTTTGCAGGGAAACTCGAACTTTTGACCCCACTTGACGGTGTGGTTTTTCACTTCCTCCCTGGAAAAGGGGAAAGAGATGGAGAAAGGAGAGACAATGGATTAGAACACAAAATTGGATTAGATTGAGCTTATTTGGTAGTCGCCGTCATGCTGGCAGCAGCTTTACGCCGTGCGAATAAAAGAAAACGATTTGTAGAAACATGATCCAGGGACAGGTTAGGTTGGACAGACGATCGAAAGGATTTAAATGTTTTCTTCCAAATCATCATCGACACAATTTTCACAGCAATACTATCATAATCCACGAGGGTCATGTAATGCGTGTTGCCTAATAAAAGGCGCAGTTGATTTTTTTTCAAAAATTAACGGTGATGGATGTGACATTTCGCACCAGATAAAACGCAACAATGTAACGATTCTTCGTGTACAACAAATTTGCATTAAAGACACTGAAAAGCAGCGACTTCCTTGCCCATTTGCAGGATACATTGTGTACTGCTTCGCGTTGCTGATTTGAATCGAGATAAAAACGACCTACTTCGGAAACGCCGTGGCGTAGCGCACAGGGACAACAAGGTTGCCATTTGTTCTGTCACGTCGTCAACAAGAAGAAAGGATAGTGCTCGGGAACGGTTTCTTTGCCATTTTTTATCATTTACCATATTCCAACCTACGCAAAACACCAACAGTACAAAACCGGTGAACACCGGGCTGATAACACACATCGGCGCGGTAGCTTTGACAGGCGGAAACATTACAACGCCGTGGGACAAAAATAAATAACAAAAATTTGACCGATAAGAAGGACCGCGGAAAATGTAACACACACTTGGCCTGTACAATAGGCACACTCCGAGTTGGTGGAATTGAGGTTTTTTTTTTCGCGGCTGGCGACCTACACCCAGCACACGTGTGACGCACACGGCTGTCAAGCGTTCGTCGGGCTATTGTACCGACACTGGAGCCTTCCCTATGCAACAAGCCGCCAATGCACTTCACCCACCGTGCTACAACCTTGAACGTGGACCGGGGACACATTTTATCGTTCGGGACACATTATTGATCGTGCCCGGGAACAATATGTTTGTGTGTGTGTGTGTGTGTGTGTGTGCTGGCAAGTCCATGGCCGAGGGGGGCATGCTCTGGTGGATTGATTTCCCGCCCCATGTGCATTACCAAATGAAATCACGAAATGGCGCGAGCGAGACAGAGAGAAATAAAACTGTAAATGGCTAAATTCTATTTCCATCGAATGGGAGCATAAAATGACAAAAAAAGGGGATGACCCGGGATTCGGTTCGGGGATGACAAAAGCACGCCTGCCCCCCCCCTCCCCCCATATTAGGGGGATGTCAATTGAAAGCTCCGTCGTTCGCGGAATCGCCACTCTGGGGTCTGTCTGGACGGTAGCGAGAATGCAATTAGTTTGAACATCAGCGAGGTTCGTGCCGCGTCATGGGAAGCCGAACAAAAGCAATCCGACCGTAGTACACATTTGCCAGCCAGCCAGCCAGCCAGCCAGCTAGACCGGCCACCCAACCCTCTCCCAGGCGGTGGGTGTGTGTTGAACATGGTAGATAATAGTAAATCAGAGCCAAAGCTCTGTAGCTGACACACAAAACGAAGCGAAATTGCAGCAAATTGTTTAATGCTGCGCGTGTGTTTGATGGTTGAATTGATAATTTTAAATTTTATATCAAATGCGCGGAAGAGATGGAAACGTAAAATGTAGAAATAATCGGACTTGAAAAAGTACAGAAAATGCATCATTTATGATAGTGAAATGAGAAGCAGTCTTTTGAGATTTATAGTGAGAAAAATAGTGATTGGCACATAATAAACAACTTAGAACCCGGTTCCCACCATTTTCTAGGACAAGTTGAACAATTTGTCACTTTTTTTTCGTTTATTTATAGAGGCTTTGGGTCTTTGAGACTTCATTCGCCTCTATGAACAATTTGCAACTGACTCAAAGCTTCATGTTTAAACTGCAGACGTAAAGGATGAATTCATCTATTAGGTGTTCAATTCAATTAACTAGTGAGGAACTGTCAGATGTAGCAATTTTCATCATCCCAAGCACGAAAAAAAAAAAAAAACGATGAGCTGTACTGCCGCTTGCGAATCTTGTATTTGCTAGAAATGAATGGAGAAGAATTTATAAAAGTTAGGGAAATACTTTCCGAAATTTTAAAACGATGTTTTTTTTTTTTGTAGTTTTATAGAATTACTTTGAATTAAGATGTTTTTATTCAAAACAAAAATCATATTCTGCTCGTAATACATAACTTCTTACAGGTACCACCAATCAGATTGAACGATAACATCGTTAGCACTAGGCTTCAGGGTTCAATTAACGCTGTAGGTGGCGCTATGTCTCCGGATAGTCGTACTGAAAATAGTCGTCGAGTTGCGCGTCGCTCGCTAATTCACTCCAGCCAGATCTGGAGCAGATACAACCTCTATCGCTTGGGGGACGCCACCACAACTAGGCGAGCCAGTTTGGTGGTGACCACCACAGCGTAGACACTTAGGCGCCGCCTGGCACGCAAAAGCCTTATGCCCGCTCGAACCGCAGCGGAAGCAACAGCCGGTGCGATCCACACCACCGCACTGCGACGAGCGATGGCCTCTCTCCATACAGCGGAAGCAGCGCTCATCGTTGGCAAGAGGGCGCCGCTCCTGCTCTTGCAATGGTACCGTCACAAGCCCGACACGCAACGATTTGTTCTTGAGCCGCATTGCGTCCCGCACTGCGAGACGCACAAGCGCACGCTTGCGGGACGGCTGTAGCAAGATGTGGTCCGGATCAACTGCTACACTGTGCTGCTTCTGCAGAGCTGCTCGCAGCTCTTCTGCTGAGATGAGCGTGTCCAGGTTCGAACAGACCATCGTAGTCATCGGGGTCCACACTCGCACCGTCCCGACGTCCCCAGCTGCTGCGCGCAGACAGCTCACGATCGCCTGAATGTCAACCAAGCGCCTAAACTTTATCAGCAGGCTATCACCCGCTCGACGTTTCGACGCCGAAGCCGCGAGTGCACTAATAACCTCCGGGATCCGAATACTCTCCACCACCTCGGAGAACGTCCGTCCGGTTGCAGGGCACACACGGATGGCGGTCGTTGGCGGACGCTTTCTACCTCGACGTTTCTCACCCTTTGTCAGGGGCACCCCCGATGTAGGATCCGGGTTCACGCTGTTCGAGCTGGATTCCTGCCCCTCCTGCTCCGGCTGGGACTTTGGATGCTCCTGCTGTTTCGGCGAAATCGGCTGTCGCTGCTTCGCCTTCTTCGATTGTTGCTGGTTCGGCTTCTTCGGTTGCTGTTGCTGGTTTGGCTGTTCCCTTTCCTCCTCCGTTGGGGCTGTGGTAAAAAGCTCGCCAGCTGCAACTTTCTCAAGGGTCATCTGTGTACTCTTTCTGCATTCCTCCACCTGAGACTTGAGGGTTACCAGCTGCTCGGCCATTTTTTTCATCCTATTCGTTATTTTGTCTACATATTCCATATGCCTCACCCTCTCGGCATTCCACTGCTTCTTTTCTGAGCGATACAACACTAGCTCATCCCTCGCTTTCAGGTATAACTCTAGAAGCGAGCAGTAGTTTGTGGGTATCTTGATCGACTGATAGTCGTAGCCGTCGTCCGACTGAATGACATCCTCGCATGGCTTTTTTGTTTTGTCTTTTTTCTTTTGTCTCGCAGCCATTCTTCCCAAGAAGGGGGGGGGGGGGAGGGGAGGGAGGGTTGGACGCTGGAATGTTCTACAACCTCCTTAGCCACTTGCAACTCCTTCCACGCTCCGGAGAGGTAAAAAACCCTCGTTGACCGTTATCCGACGCTTGTAGGACACCGTCGATCCTTTAAATCTCTGCAAAGGGCGGAAGGGAGTGGAAAGGGAAAACTTTCGGACAATTTTCCCGGACCAAACCGTCCACGCTGATGATGCTCTCGTCCTTTTAGGTGCCAGGACAGATAATCTTTGCAGCGACCGTTATCTGACCCTTATCCGGCGCCGTGAATAAACTTTGTTACTTGGGCAGTCCCGTAATTGCTTCTGTCTTGCTTCGGCCGGACTTCATGGAAAAGGACGCCACCGATCATACGCTTAAAAAAGGTGTTTTACAGTCGATTTACCCTTGGTTTTCACACACTAAATGTCCGTTGGCCTTTTATGCGCAGATAACACTTATTTTTGTTGAAGAATATCGCATTTTTCACCGTTTTATCAAGAACAAAACAAAGAACTACGGCGCGCGCACACTTGTTGACGCTACGGCCTTCGGCTGTCAACCTTTGTTTGTGAATGAGCGCGCTTCCAGACAGCGCAAGATCGCGTAGCTGAGAAACAGGATCTGCCGAAAATGACAACCGATCTTGTGTCAAATTTCGCAGCTGTCGCCGTAGGAGCAAGGTATATGGATCAAGGTGTATGTATTTAGAAGGTGAATTTTTATCGATTTGACAGGGCGACATTTTAGTCGAGTTATGTCAGAGTTTGTTTACAAAAACATATGGTATGGGGCTACAAACATGAATAAACAGCCTCGATTCTCAGTCCCTTGAGCAATTTCGCTAATTTATGGATCATCTTCGCATATTAAGTGTTGTCCCACAGAAGATTGACGATATTTGGTTGCATTTTTCGTCAAAAAATCGCAAGCGATACCACCACCGGCGCTTCCTCCGACGCTGCCATCACTCTTCTCAATACCCTTCCCCTCGATCACCTCGGAATTGTTATGTCAGGTGGAGAAATGTCAATTTGCTCTAAACAACTCTACCTTCTATATCCATATACCTTGATATGGATATAGAAGGTAGAGTTGTTTAGAGCAAATTGACATTTCTCCACCTGACATAACAATTCCGAGGTGATCGAGGGGAAGGGTATTGAGAAGAGTGATGGCAGCGTCGGAGGAAGCGCCGGTGGTGGTATCGCTTGCGATTTTTTGACGAAAAATGCAACCAAATATCGTCAATCTTCTGTGGGACAACACTTAATATGCGAAGATGATCCATAAATTAGCGAAATTGCTCAATTGACTGAGAATCGAGGCTGTTTATTCATGTTTGTAGCCCCATACCATATGTTTTTGTAAACAAACTCTGACATAACTCGACTAAAATGTCGCCCTGTCAAATCGATAAAAATTCACCTTCTAAATACATACACCTTGCGTAGGAGCAATCTGGCGGAGATTTGAAATTTTTGTTTCTTTTGGTACTTATCGTTTTGCACGTTTTTACAGTGGTAATGTAAGGACTAATAAAGTTTATACTAAATTAAAATACATTTTTCAGAAATTAAAATGGTCCTATAGAAATGAAATACAATCCTTAACCGAGTTATGCGGAACATTCAAAAATGCAACCTATTCGTTGATTTAAATCGCATGATTTTTTTACATGCTTTTACATATTTGTTATTATATACAATTACATTTGATTTTTTTTCCCGTGGAACGCTGTTTTTAACGAGTTTTTTTAAGCTCAAGAAAAAAAAAAGTTGTTATTTTTCGCGGATCCCGTTCACAGGTGCGATCTCTGTCTGTTTGAAAACGATCTGCAAAAAAAAATTCTACCCAATTTTCTGGCGAAATTTTCTTGCAAAAACAATTCTTACCACTAAAAGCGTGAAAAAGTGAGTGCTGGAAAATAGAATTACAATTGAATTTCATGACCACGAGGCTCATTTTTTTGGTGTAGATGACTATTACTTCAACACCCGATTCATATTTCACTTCCATTAAATGAATTTTCTTTCAATTTTCACTTAAAACCTGGTGCATGAAAGTGATTTTTGTTTCATGACGTACAACTTAATCCTTTTATGCAAAACCTTAAACCTCAACCATTCCGGCTCGCTTCGGAACTCGCTTCGTCCAACCGTGAACGTGACACGCACAAAGCACGATTCGAATCGAGGAAGCGTTCGTACCACGTACGAAGGCGAGAAAAAAAAACGCGTGCGCGTCCGTGCGTCCGGCCATGTGTGCAGCCCCTATCGTGTGGTGTATATTTAATTCCTTTTGATTGACTTACATTTCATCGACTCGACTAATGGCCAGCGTAATGTAATGGTATGCGGTCGGTTGTCCGGGAAGGAAATTAGAAATGGAGCCCAGCAGCGCCCTGCAACACCCCGGTTGCACCATGTTCCAACAGTTACTGTTCGTAAAGGTGTTATGCTAGGCCGCAGACAAATGGGCGGCCGAGGAGAAAGAGCTCCGATGTCATAATAGGGCATGCATTAATTAATGTGCAAGGGCACGTGCGTTTATTCATTCATCCGTTTGCCTCAATTTGTCACTTCCGTTTCGATTGTACTGCCGCACGGGTAAGGAGGCGCAAGCGTGCACCCCAATTTTCCTTTCCGCCACCCGACACACGTCTGCCCCCCTCGGGCTCGGGTCACCTCCATCCGAATCGAAATTAGCTTGGAGCAACAGTGAAAAGCGACAACACTATGACCTTTTGGGTGTGAGCGTGTATTTGAACAGCGATTCGTGTTCACCTGCAGGGGGGGTTGTTCGTGATTTATTTGCACCCTACGTCCCACACGATTTTCCGCGTGGAAAAAGGTCGATATGAAATTGGTATGATGTACATACTAATAAACTACGCCCGATCGGCACATTTGTTCCATTACCAGGCGCAAACAAACTCATCCAATAATAAAATGGTGGAAAGCATACAACCTGAACAGGACAAACGACAAAAATCCATAAATCACCCAGAAGGAAACAAACCACCAATTCTTCCGCGCTCGAATGTCATAGAACAATGAATGGGACAAAACGAGCGAGAAGGCCAACCAGCTATCGCACCTAATTGGCCGACACCAGTTGTCGATATGAAAATCGAATAAATTTTCGTCAACAGCAGTTTCGGAACGAATTCGGTGTTGCCCTTATTTCGGTAGCACTGGAAGTGCTGCTAGCTGTTAGGACAACAAACGTTAAGGGCAAACAAATAACAAGCTATGGAAAGAAAAACATAGACACAAAAAAAAACACAGCTCCTACCGACCTGTAATAGCTCCCTTCGTGCGTCTTTGTTGAACTTTACGACGGTTGCTACGGTCAGTGACTTTTACCCCACGTTTTTTACCCCCTCACACACACACACACATGATCAGATTGGGGGGTGGGTGGGGAGCATAATTTAATACATGCGTGTTTTGGGGTAGCTAATCGTGGGGTTGAGGGTGAGTTTTTCCGCGGTCCGCGGTGTGAATGTGTTGAATCATTGTGCTGTGAGTTGACATTTCGTGAAAAGAAGGTGTTGCAGGGCAACAAAACAGAGCGTGGCTCGATCGTTTGTAAGACACAACCGGTATGGACACAACCCAACAGACCAACCGACGATAGAGAGGGACAGCGAAGCTAAACCACAAAAGCTTACGAACCGAACGATAATTGGTTCAAACGCATTAGCGTGTGTTAAAGTGTCACGCAATGTGTTTGTAGGTATATTAGAGGGTAAAGCGTGTTCGGGATTACACCAATGAATTGTAAGAGTTGTGAAGAAGTTTTTTTTAAATAAAAACAGACTGCACCAAACATGGTGTCAGTATTTGTGATGTCAACACGATTAAGCTTCGTTCTACCGTTAATGAAGTAAGAATTACAGTATAAAGTTTCTAATAACATAAGGAATTTTTATACAAAATTTTGGTGTATTTCAAGACCGTTGTGTCATTATGATTTTTGCCTCATAACCACATCACAAAGACATCTTCTTTTTGCTAGGCCTAACAACCTCTTAAGGTCATGCCTGACATTTCTGGCTTACTAGACTTGTTGATACCAAGTAGTTGGATAGTCAATTCTCACAACGGGAGTACGGTCCGGTTGGGATTTGATCCCTGGTCCTGCCGTGTGAAAACCGGCGCCGTTATCGCCTCGGCCACCGGACCGCCCACCAAGTGAGAAGCTCCTCGCTATTTGAAAAATCAATTTTTTTTCAAGAAAAAACTCTATAATATTTACTTACTTATTTTATTGTTTTATCAATAGCTCAGAGTCTTCATTCCCCATCATATCTTTTTTGTTGAATTTTCTTGTAACAAATCAGATATGTAAAGGAATAAATTGAAATTGATTTATAAGCTCATCAACTTTATGCACATTTCAATACATGCAGCCATAACCTTCAACCAAACGTCCTTCATCTTTGGTCGCTTAGGTAAAGTTTGTGCCTGCCCAACTTAATTAATGTGAAAAGTTAGACTCCCATTTTGGCCCGTACGTGTACGAAGCAAACCGCGAAAGTAATAGCAAGGTCCCCTAACGAGCTTCCTGTGTCCCGTAGCTAATTCCCCCCAGAGAGAGAGAGAGTGATGAAGTTTCGCACGGTATCGATCTCGGCCAAAGTTTTTTGCTAATGAATGACGTCACTAATCGATGTTTTATGGCACTAGGCCGAGGCTGGAGCTGGTGAGTTTTGTCCGCTTTATAACGAACACAACCGAACGCTCCAAATATTCTCATTAAATCATCGTTTAGAACACATTTGTGTGAAGGTTGCTGTTTGCCGGCAGAGCGTTCTAACAATGCAGGAAGAATATTAACCGTTCCCCCGAGTAGGAAGTGTGCGATACACGTGAACGGTGGGAAGTTGCTTTAATATTGAAATATAATTCAATTTCTTGCGCTTGCAGTCTACCCCTACACAAAACTTTAAACCGCACGACTCCCACAGCTACAATAGAGGTGCAGCGACGAGCAAATAATTAAATACAGAGGAACCAAGCACAGCCTTCAGATCGCGGAACGTCGCTAACGATCGGCCAGTCATCAGCAAACACAGGCATGAGTAGGAGAGCAGTGTCATCGAGTTAAGAAAAGAGTCTTACGCCATTTCGGATGCTGCTAATGCTTTCGCACGACCAGGCTCACCAGCCGCACCAAACAGCTTCTCGCTGTTCCTCAAACATGGTGACTCATCGGTGACTTGGCTGCTTGAGCGATCAGAGGTGATAAGTGCAATTGCGGCTGCATACTACAGACCCATCGGAACTCCTTTCTTTTGCGTTTGTTTACCACCATACATTCCGATGGCACTGATCGGTGTAGAATAAAAATAGGTAACAGGAATACGTTACGTGGCGAGTGGCACGAGAGCAACTGGCGAGGATCGTAGCAGAAGCTCGCCAATGGCAGCGATTCAAGTGCCGGCATCATCCCACCGATCAATGACCGAACCTTCGTTCGATTGGCTAATGAAGAGGAAAGGAGATTTAAATATATTCTTCAAACACCCTTCAGATTTTAAGGATTTTTAGAGACTCTACTACTTAAGTTATAAAATGCTGGGCATCAAATCCCGTCCGAAGCTTCTTACAGTACCCAGGCCTTCAAGCCTCTATTGGCGGTCCAAGTCCTCTTGAGGTTGTAGAGCCAGAGCAGAAGAAGGATCGAGAGCCATAAATCATCACTTGCCATCATTCCAAATGCAAAAAACCACCGCCCAAACCAACGATCAAGTTCAACACACCCAGCCCCTTCAAGTCCAGGTTGCACCGTTGACCATCACCACGTGAGAAGATACATAGTTGCTTATATTTGCATATTTTTTTAACCTCTCCCTAAGCTCCCTTCTTCTACTGTCACGCGACCAAACAACATTGAACTTGAGAGCGCGGTGCATTAAGCCTTCCCGGATGTACGGCTGCTTGTTCCGAACCTCCCGTATGGCGGAGGGGCGCGAACTTGAAACGTTCTTCAAAAATCTGATACCCCCTTTGGAGATGCGAAAAACAAAAACCAAGCACTCCCTCCCCTTCTACTACTAACTTCGTCACCGACGTAGGGTTCATCAAATCGACCATCTTAAATGGCTAAACAACAGCCAACTCTTTCGAAATGGCGGGGTTGCGCTCGTTAGTGATGCAAAACGGTGACTACGAAGGCTGCCAGCCAGCCAGGCCAGTATTGTTTCTATCGTTGACCGGAACCGACGGCCTTGCAGTGTTGTGTGGTGCTAGGCTAGGTTTTGGAGCGTAGTTATACCGCCAATCGAATGTGCGAGACACCCATGGGGAAGACCGTGACCAGAGAGCAGGAGCTGTGACGAGGGTCAAAAGGTAGAGTGTGCTCGTTGATGCTGGTGGGGGTGAGAGATCATCGGGTCCATCACGTGCATTCGCAGTGGATACTTTGGAAATGAAATCATGCTGATGTTGCGTGGCGTGGAGTAGACACTAGTCCAGCTACTAGTCAGGGAGTTGTAGTTAAAAAATCAATAGTTTCTCAAGTAAGCATAGATAGCTTCAGAAGACATGACCCCACAAACAACTAGAATGGGATCTTCGTAACTTCAAAAGAGAAAAGCGTCAAGTTATTGTGACGAGCGTTAATCGTCATCGTCAAGATTAAAAAATAGACTTACAATACAGATATTCAGATACAAAAAGCCAAAGGCAATAGGTTCAGAGCTAGATAATATTCTGAACAACAAGAACTTTTAGTATCCGAGTACATTTTTTTATATTCAAATATCCATAAACTTATGATCAAATTTAAAAAAGATCAAAATCGCTCTTTAATTGGTGAAACCTACCTAGTCGACTAATCAACCCGAAACCTTCGCAGCCATTAACATTGAACTCTCTTGACATTTGCCAAAAACTTCTAACCTTCAAAGCTATTATAGTAGATAACTGTAACTTCAAGGTAGTCACAAATCGGTATGCACAAACTCAACCCAACACTAGCCTTCATCGTGAATACGCAATTTGCATCACTGACGGAAGATGCCGCCGAGTGCAATGTCAAGAGGATTAAAAAATCCTTCACCATCACACGGTGACACTTGTTCGTCCGTCAAGACCCTATAGTCACGGGTAGTGGGAATAGTATGCAAAAGGTGCTAGCTTCCACTTCTCAAAGCCACCATTAGGTGGGTCATGCACACGAGTGCAATTTATCACACAATCTACCAGCTCGAAATCGAAATTGAAGGTTGTGTCCCGATTGTGTTGCACAACACATAATAACCGTGATGCGTGAAGGTGGTTAAATTAATATCCAGCCGGAAAGATTGCGCTGCTATCACACACACTAATGTGGCAATAGCAATGTTCGATTTATGGCACCGAAACTCACTTGCAAGGGAGGACAATCGGTGGAATCAGTTACATTGAACGTGAATTACGGTTGAATTGTTTCACATTGTGGTGCGAATGGTTTATGTCTTGCTGCAGCTTCGGGTAAAGCAATAAGGTCGGTTTTTATGACAGTTTTCCTGCCGGGTGGAAGATGAAACCACCCAAGACTGGATCGAGCGGTGTGCAGAAAGCGAATCAAAATACAATAAATTAAATCGTATTTTTTTAAAATGGAGAGTAAATCGAAAAACCTCCTAAGTGTGGCGATGATTCTGATAATAAAATCGCAGGCAGTTTGCAAAATAAATTGCAAAGACTTCATGATCGTCCTGATAAGGTCTCTTCCAACCTCCGAAGGTTCTTACCTAAAACGAGAGAAACAAAACAGAATGAAGAATTAAATTTAATGTTGACAAATATCTGGCGTTTAATTAATAAGGTTATTAAATTTCTGGATAAAATCCCTAACATCTCACAAACGATTACACGTGTTCTGGTGATTGAGCCTCATTCACGCTCCTGACAGACACCCCCCGATTTCTCAAAACCGATCATAGCTGTAGTCAACCATATGCAAAACACACATTTCAATTCTCGCACATTAATCGTCCCTTTTTGCTGGGCTCTGTCTGGCTGGCTAGCTGGCTGTAACCGATGGGAAATTTTCCGTTTTGGCGACGCAATAAAACGCAGATGATTTATAGATACGGCTGGTGCATGTCACTGACAACGGATAAAATAAACCATTCGGAGTGTTCGGAGCAGCAAACAACCGAGCGAAGAAGCTTCGCACAAAATGGTCCATGTGTGTGTGAAGAATTCCCATTAAATATGTTCCATCGTTCGAGATCGTTCCTCCGAGCATAATAACGCACACGAAGCGGTGTGTAATCGGGTGTGTTACCAATGACGCAGTTAGCCATTTAACGTGACCGCCGCCTGTCACATGGGAAGGGTACGGAAGGTAACGAAAGCATGAGATTGAATTTTCCGGCTCGATTCATGTAATACAGATTCGTCGCACGACACGGCATAAGAACAGACCTTAAAATCAAATAACTACCTTCTGCACCTTAACTCCGCTTAGCTTGACCTTATCGAGTGCGTTTTGATTTATTGGATTAGTTACCGGACTCTGCTAGCCAAGCCACCAAAAATCAACCCCGTGGTCGATGATGCGGAAAACCAAGACGCCGTTGTAAACGGCTCAATCGAACCATTAAGCCCCTTTTGAGGAATGAGACTGATGACGTTAAATCACACTTGCTTAGCTGCGATCGAATGACGCAACCTCATTAGAGACCGAGACACACTCGGCTAGACGTAATGGGTACTGACTGTTTCCTACCATTTGTGACACGGGGCGTTGTGATGAAATCGGGAGCGAAATCGTTCCTTCTCGATCTCTCTTTGGGATCGTTCGTCTAGGGGTTTGTTTACCAGAACGACTAGCTCTAACATTACCCCTTTTTTATTGAAAAAGAAATGATCTTTAAACACACTTAAGGGGGATATTAGTTCTCGTCCATTATCCGGTTAGATCACACGATCGTTGCCAACCATCAAAACCCTTTCACACCCGTTTCATGGGAGGAAAAATTGATGGGGCAAACTTTATTACAAACAAAATCCACCACCTCGACAACTTCGGCGGGCATTGTTTAGGCGATATGATGGGATCATTCCACATTCCCCGATCTTTCACTTTCAGCAACGGAATGTGCCAGTTTGATGGCTTTCACAGGCTGGCCAAGAGTAGCCGTACCAACCAAAGCGCGCGCCAGCGTACGTACGACGGAACAAAATGGGGAAGATAAATATTTAACTAACCCATTTTCACACACCCGGCGGAAAACTGTACGGCCGGTATAAACGGGAAACAGACCAACAGAGCCAAGCAAAAAGGGAGTGTGCGTGCGTGTGTGTGTGTGTGTGAGAATACAAACACTGATACGGCTTTTGGCTGTTTTAAGCAGCTGCCAAGAATATTAAAGTATGTTTTACTACTGACCCACATTTGGACGCCGTCCGTTTGATGGGAAAGGAATATGGACACGTTCTGGGGTGTAGTTTTGATTTTGGCCCGTATAGTTTTTAATTTTTTGCTAATATCGATTGATCGTAAAGAATGTTGCAACGACGCTGTATTAAATATTGGAGAACGCATGTAGTTGGAAGGATATGGTTACAAATGAGAGTACGAATACAATTTTGAAGTCCTTTTTGGTTTATAATACTCAGAAATTTTATCTGTCCGTAGTAATAAATAAAGAAATAAATAAATATTTATATTTTGCGATTTTTGGATTTTCTTCATGTTAGCTTAACGATCTTCTGCAAGATTGATCATGACGATCACCATAGGAGCGAGCTTTACTAACCAAATACGTACTAGACCTCACTGAAGAATCCTTACTGCGAGGGAATTCTCTAGCTAGGATTCGATACCTGGTCCTGTCGTGTGCATGAAAGGCGTGGCTACCACGCCCATCAGACCTTCCGACCGGTTGTCTGTTTATAACGCATTATAACTCAAGCATCGGTCGCATGCCAAGACATCCCATACCCAGAAGTGAATTATTATGCGTGCTGGAGATTTCTATTAAAAACATGTTTATTTTGGATTTTGTCAGTTATAAGGAATCCTGCAATTTCTCTGGCAATGATCAGGTAAGATCAGATTCTTTCTTAAACATACAAAATGGCTTCAGCAATGACAACGAAAATATCTAGTTCTATTTGTAGATTGTCCACATTATCTTGTGCAGATTCAAAGTCCATTATCACAGTCCACATAATCAGAGCAGATCTTCTGTAGATTCAGAGTGGTCCAGTTCTGTCTGTAGAATGTTCACTAAATCTTGAGCAGAGTTTTCAAGTGGCTGAAATATTACTAACTTATCTCGCAAACCCTGTGTAACAACTGAATGTATTTTATTTCAAGAAATCCCGAGTCATCTATTTGAATTCTTTACATAATTTATTTGCTTTATTATTAAGTAGAACAGCCCTATCTTATTTACGACAATCACTTTTTCATGTTAAACAACATTGTTTCCACTCTACTCCTTTTTCTTTCTGAAATCCTGTACCTTAATCATCAAAAAGTGCAATAGGAACTATCAAGCAAAAACATGAAATAAAAAATTGAAGTAGCGTCCCTTTCACTACCAGTTCCGAAACCATGTTCTCCGATCCACTTCTGAATGATTTATGGAAAGTGCCCGTTTTCCAACCCACACAACACACAACCTACCCATCATCGGGGGCCTGCATCAAACATGATGTGCACTTATTTCTAATCGGTGCCCGGCACGATCGACTCGCATACCATCATCGCGGCTGAAGAAGAGCCGAGGTGCGTTGAGTATGCGCCGCACCTCCATCAACCTCGACTTTTGATTTCACCAGCTTCGCCTGGTACGACAAGAAAGTAAAAAACTGGCACGCAATGCACCGGGCTCCTTTCCCGGCGATGGTGAGCGAGTGCAATCAGGCGATAAAACGTGCTCGCAATTCTAGTTATCTTGCTACTACCTTTGCTCCCGCATACACCACCACGCCCCGTGAGCTTGTTTTGGCGCTGGGTTTATCAACACATTGGGCCTCCACCCCCTTCAACTGATATATTGGCGGCGAGCGTGTCACCTCAATACTGGGATAGTGAAGGTCTCGCAAAACATCAGAAGGAAAGGCAACAATCCGGAGACGATTGTTTGAACAAATGCAACTGTTGTTTGATGCACACGTATCGTAAAAAAAGGGCATCGTCAGACAGCATGGAGCAAGAGGGATTGACGCGTGCACGCGTTGCAATGTCTCGGTAGCAGCAGCTGAAGTTCCTGGATCGACGAGAGACGACCTACTAATCAGCCGCGCTTAATCGTTTGATGTTTGTCCCGGCGGTTTGGTTCCGCAATATCCGCCCCATAAAACAAATGGCACTTACAGCTGGACAAATGGACAAACACTTTCCATTGAGTGGGAGCTCCCCGGTTAGGCGCGACCAGGTCGGGCGGCATGTGACCAGTTTCCAGAGTGGTAATTGATTTGGCCCAATCGTTTTAGATCGCTTCCAAGTAGAAAAGCATGTCTCCGGCAAATGCTCAATATGGCAGGGAACGTCTCCATAAAGCGTGAAGCAGTGGAAGATCCTGTCCCACTACCTTAATGCCCTAAACCAGAACCGGATACCTTCCATCAACACCTTCTACGGGATGAAAGTAGTATACAAAACTTGCAACAAAAATCCAAACAAAAACCCATAAACTCGTGCCGGACGTATTTGCCCTGAACACCGTGATCACCGTTCACACGTGATGTCGAAGGCACGAAACACCGGATGTTCAATAAAACTGGCCAGCAACACAGTTTTTCATAACGGGCAAACGGGTCAGTGCAATGAATTGCATTCGAATTGTTTGTGACAGAACTGTCATGTGATGTGTAAAGGTGTCTGGTCTGTGGTGTCTGTGTGTGTGTGTATCCAGCCTGCGGTGTAATTAGCTGAACGTGGGGTAGAAAACGTGTGATTAAACGGGTATCACAGCTCAGGTAATGGCGAGGCCATTTTTAATAATACCACAATGGCCCTGTGCACACGGTAAGTGCAGGTGGTGCACTTTTTCACGTGGAAAGTGCTTTTGAAACAGTGGAATATGCACCGCGACTGTTGTAAATGGTTTCTTTATGAAGTGAGATTTTAGAATGTTTTTCATTACCACTTGAGTTTGGTTAAATCACACGCTTATATTATACTCTTTATTTTTTATACACTTTGTTCTGTCGACTGTTTTCATTAGTTCATTGCTAGTTTTACATTAGTTTTAATTCCTTTTATATTGGTTTTTTATTTTGGATATTTTTTAGATATCTTGATACTTTTATACATTTACTTTTTAAATGTTAATGTCTTATCCAATGATTGAATTTGTCATTGCTTTTTTTTGTTTTCTTTGGTTTTACTTCCTTGTTTGAGTTGAATCTGTTCTACTTATTATGTTTTTCTATTTTACCGATTCATAATTTTTTTCTTTAATGTTATTAAAGTTTTGTTACTTTGTGACAACTACATTAAGTTTTAATTTGTGTATACATTATAATATTTTTTGATCATACTTTTATGTTTACTTCATTTACTTTATTTTGTTTTCTGTTGCTTTTTTTTCGTTTTTGTTTTATTTTCATGTGCAACTGCATTGCATAAAAGTTTAATCGTTTTGTGCGTTCTAATAACTTTTTGCCGATTTTTTTTGGTATTTATACTCTGTTTGGTTTTTGAATAAATTTCCTTTAACGTTTTTCATTTCATTTTTATTATTTTAAGTTAAAAAGTATAAAGCGTTTTTCGAAACTATGTTGATTACTATTTTGTTATTTAATTTCATTGTGTACCCAATTGAGCAAAACATATATAGATGTTTGTTTCCGTATGCACTGACCGGCACACTCATGATTTAACTGAGCCAAATCTGATTCACGTAACCAAAGCAAGGTGCACCAAATCACAATCGATGCAAATCTATCACAACAAAAGCATTAATTTTCCCAGACCATCACAACAAAATGCAAACGGCAAACGAGGCAGGCCAACCCCAAGCCACGTGAGTGGCTTTCATTCAGCAGCAAGACCCGATTCGGCCGGAAATCCCTACTACCCCCGGTAATCAAATTCGATCGGTGAGAGATTCGTTTGACTAATTACATTTGTTTGATACACGGCGTTTTCCTACCACCAATGCTATCCGTGCTACATTACGCTGTGAACACACGGTCGGGGTTCACAACACAAATGACCCACGCTCACAGCAAAAGCCGCAAAAATGAGGAGGCGGCAGAGGGAATCGTGGAGCAAAAGGCAATGCGAAAGCGTACACGCGTTCGCACAACAATTAACTTTCGGGGGGCATAAGAGCGCACCAACGCAATTGCGTGAGTAAAAATGTAAAGCAGAACGATCGCATCGATTTTTCTCTAGGGTGAAAAATGAAAAAGAAGAATGCAAGAGAGAGAGAGGCGGAGCGTGTTATAAGCTGAATGGGCAATAAAAACAGGCAAATCGAACATTCGTAACTATTCTCTCACGTGTCTCACGTAGCAAAAGTGACTTTAAACAGAGTGGAGTTCCTAATTGCACCTGAATAAGTTTTTAGTTTAATAAAAAAATTGTGGAAGAGATAAAAAACAAACACACATGTAATGGCGGTGTTAAAAGCACGATTTAAAACCCCATACACACACACACACACACACACACACACACACACACACACACACACACACACACACACACACACACACACACACACACACACACTCACTTTAAAGGTCATTTGAGACGTCACTGGAGCACGCTTAAAACTAAAACACCTCTCAATGCCTTATTTTTTCGTGTCTTTAGATCCATAAATGGAGCAGCAAGAAGATGGGGAATTACATAAGACGTCATCATGTTGTGGTTGGCGAGGCTGGTAAGATGGGGTTTTATTTTCCCAGGTTCCGTTCTCCAGCTCTTATCCAACCTGCCCAGCCACGTGTGCCACCACCCAGCAACGAAACCCGGTCGCCTTCCCATTTCGACCACAAGAAGCATTACGTCAGCAACGGAACCGATGACGTATTTGGAACTTTTATCGTACTCTTTTCCGGGGCATTTTACCTTTCCGATGGATCCAACCCGCTGCATTTTCTTCCTGCACTACATTCGCACACTAAAGCGAACAGGAAGTACGAGTTGGCAGAAAAAGAAATGCCCAAATTGATAGCGCAGTGCAATATTATCGCGTTCAGCTAAATATAAAGCTGACACGAGCTTTGGGACATTTAGGCAAAGCGACACCGTGCCGGTTGTGATCGTGTTGTCAACTGCTTTGGGGTCGCCACCAAACGACGCAAAGGTATGCACAATTGCACACGCCGAATAGCACACCCGCCCGAAACGATGACGCTGGCAGGTTTACCTTGGAGCGTGGAAATACCGTGTATACCGATGGCCCCGTTTTTCCGACGACAACAGTTTAATGTTTCGTAATTATGAAGGGCGCGAGTGGCGAACAAAAAAAAAAGCGGCACCAGATAAGAGCTCCGTGTTCTTCTTCGGTAGAGCGAATCGTTCAATTGAACGAACAAGGATAATTTTACGTGGCGAAATGTCACGTTTGAACTGTAAATATCTTCTTCGATACCCTTTTTTTTAAGCCTTAGAACGGCTGGAAAGTTATTGCGAAGAATAAAACCCAAATGTACCAACCAATCAACCCGCTTTTGGCTTGCTGGTACGGCTTTAGTCCTCACTATAAAATACGACTCGTAATCACGGTTCGGTAAGGCGTTCGATGATTCAAGGGAGTTTTTATCTTTGCCACCCGAACCGACCGACCCCCCGATGACATTCGCAAATGGTTTATCTTTGTTTTTCTTTTCCTCGAGCTTTTGCTTATTAGTTTGATGTCAATGCCAACAAAAAAACCCGGGCTTCTGATTATGCGAAAGGTCGCCCGTAGCCAAGGTCAACCTATCGGAAATGTCTCAATAAACATGTCGACTCTCGATGAGTGTTTTTTGTTGTTGCTTCCACTCTATATCATCTATTGCCAGGCACCCCATCCACACACACGGACGGACAGCATGGAATTTGTTCGATATGTGCCTTATACGGCCCGACCAGTGTGATTGATTGACAGGTTTTGTTTGCAAATGGAATTAAAATTGCGTTTGTTTTTTCTTGTCCCCGTCTCCGCTTGATCTAGGTGAGTGGCGATAAATTATACGGCCTAGATATTCTGATAAACCTGCGTACGGAAGGCTGGGCTGAGGCTTCGAGATACTATTTTTGGAAGAGAGACCAATAACACGCGTCAGTCTACAAAGTAAGATAGTTGATTAGAGTCACTCTCTAATCCACGTTTGAATCCTTTAGGCTTACTGATGAAGCGATTCTACTTTGTATCGAGTTAATTTGCTCAGGATTGGTTTATTTGAACTTTAGATAAATTTTGTCCTAAAGCTTATTAAAAGGGAAATATTTGCAAAATTAGACAAATCAAGAGATCTCTTAACGATGGTTTTAAAAGTTTTTGATCAACTTCTAACGCCTTTTTCCACTCAAGCAACTCAAGGCATCTGGATTAAATGGTGTCTGCTAACACCTTAATATATGCAATTAATTTTTTATTTAAAGTTGATAGTAACATGATGAAATTTTAGGAACGGTTGAGGTCTTTGTGAATTCCAACTTGTGATTTGTAAACATTCTGGGCAAAAATGGGTGATTGCCTACCTTTAGGCGCTTAGATTTCAAGATATTATCAAGGCTAATGATTATGGAGGATCAATCTAATATTTGCAGTCTGAGGTGATTATAAATGACGTATACAATAGTTTACGAGCTACTTCTTTTACGTCGTAAACCAAGACAGTAGGCCACATGAAAATTCAAACATAACCGTATAACGACTTTACGTCATGTGAATTAGCTCTGGGATCAAAAGGATAAGATGCGCTTTGATGTTTTGCACTGACTATAAACACCTTCAATCAGCTTTTTCTTCACAGATCAAAACGTTTAGTTATATTTTTACGCCTTTAAAGAAAGATGATGTTGGTGATTTTTATTAGAACATGTTTTAATCCAGCATCAAACAAAATGTCAACCTGTCAAAAGAAGCCATACACCTAACGCGCACACGAAGCACCATAAAATCTAAGTCGTTACCAAATCTAACGACATTCAATACGATTTTCGTGAAGTTAACAGCACGAAGCATAAAATGCTTGTGACACACTCAGGGGCGCGTCAACCGCAAACCGTCTGTTGCTATCTGGTGCAGAGGTTAAATCACGTCCCGTAAGACATCCGCAGTCGCCAAATGCGCAACGCCGCGTGCGAGTGTTGCAGAAACCCGTACCGTATCGGATTACTGTCATCGACAGCAGGGCCAGCCAACCTGTCGAATGTGAACCACAACACCAAGGCCACTCGGGTCCATCCACCCGAAAATCGCCGACTCAAGCTCCAGCCCGTGCAATCCAAGTTTCGAGCGAAGCATCTGACATCTCCCGACGACCTGTCGGTGAATGACCGTGCGTAAACGGTGCTTCCCTTAACGAGCCAGGGTAATCTCTTAATGGCAAAGATAAGAACTCACCAAGAAGGAATGCACTGAAATAAGACGTGGAGAGTCTTTTCTATTTTTTGTATCACCACTCGAGTAGCTTACGGGGCTTAGAATGTCACACGCAGCATTAAAAAGCAAAACCACAAAAATCATTATTCTAAAACATCCCGCAACTTCGGGGAGCACATGAGCATAAATTGTCCAAAACAGAACTAACGGCCAAAGCCGATCGGGCGATTGGTTCGAAAAACCCGCGTCTGCCCTGTGCTCGTGCGGCTAAGAATAGAGTTCCGCACTTGTCTGAGGGGGCAAGCGTGACAAGACAGGAAGAACTCGCCACACAAGATGCCGGGACGGAGAACAACGCCAGGGAATGTCATTAAAAATAAACCATTCATTCCGTCGGTTCCATTACCCCCGGAACGTCGGTCGGGATCCACTTATCCTGCGGACGAGGAAAAACCACGGCGAGTGTGTGTGGATGAAAATTTCAGTGTCAAATGTGTTGCATAGTTGGTGTTTGGTTAGATGGTTTAGCCAAACACGACACAAACGGCTTCCATCAAGCGAGAACCCCGCACACACGCACGGAGAGAATTGATTTCAGATTCCACGTTACGCCACAAGCGATTGGAAAATGTTGGGAGAAGCGGGAAACGACGGAGGCGGAGTGTGTTTTGAAATTCTTAAACGGGAAAACCGTGCGTGCGGTACATCTCTAAACACAGCGCGATTTGTCCAAATGACAGTGTGTAGCAAGGGAAAAAACGGAAAACATTCTTCCGTGAAATGATTCGATTGCGTACCCATGTTCAAAATGTTGTCCGACGTGCGATTCCAATTTTATGAGTCCATCCATTACATCCTCGCACGGATTTCCTGCCCGTATTTCCCAACGGCATCGATCTGAAGCCACCCACCACCAAGGGGCAAACATCACCGGCGACAACATAATTCAGGGCCACCACATCCAACAGACGAGTCGGAAGAACGTCGCGCTTGAAAATCCGGAAACCGCCCAACAGGAGTCCAGAGCGTCCATAGGTCCGGAAATCTTCGTCCACAGTACAAGCGGCACGCAATCTTTGTCCGAACGGCGGCTGATGTACGGGGCGGGTGCTAAAAATAGGTTCAAGGTTGCGCGTACATGAACCGGGATGGATGGAAATTTGGAAATCCGATCGCAAAACCCAAACATGGAGGAACGCTATTTATAGGGTTACCTCGGCCACAGGGTTCATATATGCCGTCTTAGCGGCTCTCGGGAAAGAATTACGTAAAAAAAGGGTGTGGAGAGGCACTGGTGCCTCGAGAAAAATCGATACATCTTGCTGAAGAAGCATGATATGACGTTTACAATATTGGATTTTCTTCGCTTGCTTTTGTTGGGAATGGTTCAGAGTTTAAATCAGTTTGCAATTTAAATATATTGAGAAGAGAATTATTGCCCCTCTTATAGAATTGGCGGTGGCTGCAAAACGCCTGAAAGTATGCAATCACTATTCTTTTTCTATGCCCAATGATTCCCTAGGACTATAGAAGTTCTCAGGAATTATTCGAGTGACTTACATTTACAACTTAAAATATTTACAGGATTTACAGTATTGCAAAGCCAAGACTGTTCCCATCATTGTATTAAAAAGGAGCAAAAGATAAACTTCTGAAGATCTAAAGATAAATTTACGGTCCTTCATGTACAACTCTAAATGGGTACTAAAAGCTGTTGCCAACACCATTTTCCAACCTCACACCAGCAATGCCCTTGCACAGTGCATCGTTCATTGATAAATTAATTCATTGCACACAACTTCAACAACCTTCCCTTTCCTGGTGACACACACGCCCGTTGACGACCGCGCCAGACAGTACCCAGCGGAAAGTCCCAGCACCCTCGCTGTCCAAACCAAACTAGGTCATTTGGTCATTTGCGCACGCCTTGTGGACAACGAATGAATGGAAAGCATCGCAACCCTCGGCACCCTCAGCCGAATATGCTCTGGGCCACCACTACGACTTGTTGTTATTCGCAGTGCGTTATAGAGGAAGTGCAGTGGTTCTCGCTCCCTCTTTTTTAGCGTTTGTAAACAACAGCCGTCTTAGATATTCCATTCTTAAACCTTCGGCGTTAAGAATGGAAACGCTAGGAAATAAATCCGCCATTAAGACTGACATAAACGAACCTCCCATTCTATACTGGAAGCCTCTTGCACAGGCGGGAAAAAAACGCTCACATCCGGCTTAAGCATGTGGTACTGTGGCAGCAGCTCACACATTCTTGCGCACCATAAATATAACTTTATCATTGCCCGGCCCAAACATTGATAGCAATAGAAACGGATCCCGGCCGTTCGCGTTCTTAGTCTCGGTCGAATGGCATATTTTCTCCATCTGTGTCTCCGGGCGTCCGAGTCACGGCGACATCCGAACGGTACGCCCGTCCATACCTTTTGCCTATGCAAATGAGTTGAACTTCAACACACACACACACACATCTCGCCCGGTCGCATGTCTTTTTTCCCGTTCGAGGCATCCTCGTCACGGTTCATTGACACGTGCGTACCTCTCCAGGGGGGGGGGGGGGGGGGGGGGGGGAAGGTTAGAAGCGAAAAAAAGGCACGTAATCACAGGATCCGTGCTGATTATAATGGAGCCGCGAGACACCGGGGGGAGGGGTTGCTGCCGGATGATTGTTAGAGCTTTATTCTGAACCGGTCAAGGGATTTTTTGTTGTTGTTTCACTCAACACGGTCGCTGCAACCCCCCGGTTGTGTTGCGCTGCATATTATTAAACGCTGCAGGGTCGTTAGAAGAGGTGTTTAGATTGGCGATTGCTAGTTCCGTTTCAAGATTGAAATCAACTGTGCGGCCGCGACGGGTCGACGTGCGGCTGTTGATACAGCTTCATTGAACTGTGACTTGAGTTATTGGATGTTTATAGCAGAACGGAGCTTTAGTGTGCAAACAATGGTAGAGAAATAATAAACAATCTTATCAAAAGTGATCGTGGGGATTTCGCTGCCTGCTTTTCCATTTGTTTACTAAACATTAGACACTTTTAAAAATTTGTTAATGAAATTTTCTTGTTGAGCTAATTGGTGATAAAATAAATGTAACAACAGTAAAAACTCTCAATAAAACCAAAAAAGTGAAAAACCAAGACAAAATAAAACTCTTATATCACTATTACAGAAACAGAAATACCAAAATGAAACTACAGAAATATAAATAAATAGAAAGAAAACAAGAAATACGAGTGAAAACTACAATAACAAAAATATAAGTAGAAAACTAAAGAAAATAAAAATTGATAAAAAAAAACAAACATAAATAATAATAAACAAGAAAACAAAAACATAAAAAATAAAATATTAAAAAATACGAATATTTTCTGGCCTGCTCGAATCTCTCCTATTTTCCATATTAACCCTAACATATTAATGAGATTTCGACTTTTTATATCTTGTCAATTTGAAAACTTTGAAGCCCATCGCCACTATATTTAAACTTCATGTTAGTTATTTCGTTACCCTAAAACAAACATCACTTCCTTAACCAACTGACAACGCTCGGTCAAAATACAAGACCTTTAGATTCCTTTACATCTCCTCTGCGCACACCCCGAACCCTACCATCCTGCCAATTTTCTCCACCATCAAAACAGTTTATGGTGACCCAGAAAAATGGCACCGTCGTTATTTTTTTTTGCTCGAAGGCACCGTATGTCAAAACAACAATCACCGACCGGACTGGCTGCCTGGGTGCTTGGTCTAGTTCTTGACACTTTTTCCCCGGCGGCAGAAAGGACCGGTAACGCAACGCATTAGAACGAACGGCGCGCCGAGAGGCAAGATCGTCGGTAGATTGCGGACCACAACGATATTTTATTCCACCTACAGCGAGAGCATGTCCTACATCGTTTGCTAGACTCGACGCTGCTCGTCGGTGAATCCTAACCCCGTGTGTGGCCTTATGGTAAGTGACATACACCCAGGAACTACCTTGCCCATTTTCCAATCCAATCAACTAGGCGGCCTCTGGTGTGGTGCTGTTGGAAAGATCATTTTCATTAAGTATCAGCATCGAACACGCTGTGTCGCGATCAACAGCTTCCACCACAATGGTGTATGTGTCTGCGTTCTGGTCGCGATAAACCGTCGCCGACACACGTCATCTTCGATGGCGTGTACGTGGTGCTGCGTACGTGTACCATCGTCGATGACATTTCATTGTCGATCGTCAGCAACCAGCGGTGCGTTTTGGGGGTTTGTGGGACTCGCCGGGTCGATCGCTGTAGTAGTGATGATTGGTTCACCCGTCCAAAGTAATGATCGTTTGTGTTGGTGATGTCAATTTCATTTTTTTCTTTAGCTATGTTCAGATGCATCAGATCTAACTCTACGTGATCGGTACAGCTGATGTTGCTGATGTGAGCATGTGTACATGGTCTTTGCTGCTACCGTATCATTCGCAGGCCGACACGAGAGACAGAACGAGGAAAAATGCATCAATGCATGACACAATCACCGAGCAGCAGCAGCAGTACTTTATAAGAGGAAAAATGAATGTTCGTACATGGCGTGTCACATTCGGGTTGATTCTGTGTGATGATTATCACAAAATCTTATGTTTTTATAATAAATACTTATGTATTTAAGAATAAACATACGAGTTCTTTTTATTGCACTTTGAAGGCATCCGACCATGAAGGCTTGATATCAAGGGTTTTCTCCAAACATGTTCATTAAAGTAATCTCTTGCACACTGCGCTTGTACGCTTTGCACCAACAAAAAATTAAGTTTCGACCCAACAATATTAACAACCTCATGCCATAAATGAGATCGACATACACGCACACCACCGAATGTACGCATTCGTTTTTAGACGCACACCGACGTCACAGAAAAATGGATTCGTATGCTGCTCGCTGTAAACTGGTTTGAATTTTACAATGACGCAAGGTTGCGACCGTTTCAAGGTTGGTTGGTCAGTCTCCTCTTGCCAAGCGGGTCTCGTGACGTCCACTCTTGTGCGGATTTTCTGCGGCGTTCCACCACCAGGGCTGACCTGACCCTCGGAATAACCACAACCGCTGGACCGGTAGAACTCGAGCCAGAGCTCCGGGGACCAGAGAGCCTTTCACGCGACCTTTTCGATGGGTTTTCGACCACATCAGAGCTAGATCGGTCCTACCGTAGAAGGACGTCATCGTGGCTAGCAGTTAAATCGGTTCTGGGTTACTGGAGGGTTACTTTGTGCCAAATGGTTTCGATGGTTGAACTTTTTGAGTCGGCTTTTTGGCGACATCGACCAAAAAAAAAAAAAACAGGGGATTGAATTTCTGGCCTTAGTTTGTTTCGAGTTTCGCTGAGCCAATTCATGGAACTGGGAAATTTACAAACCATTACATCCGTTGTCGCATCGAAACGTTTGGCTTTGATTTGTGGTGCTTACGACCGCTTTTTTCTCACAATTTAAAAATACGGACGGAATGGTTCAAAAGCTTAATGATTTCAGCAGAAACTGATTAGTGGCAAACGTTGTCTAAAAATTGCACCACGTTAGGCATTTTTTCTCCGCCGGACAAAGACCGTTCAACTCCCTGGTCCGAGCTGAGCTAGGCTGCCAGAAATATCCCAATGCAGCCATTGGGTAGTCAACATCCAATTCACGAGCAGGTGATAAATAAATGAGATCTTTTTTTTCCCTTAGCACCTGCCGAAAATGGTTGCCAAATGTGCAAAGGGTTGTATGTTTGGAAAAGTGGGCCGATTTATGCTAATATTTGGTTAGATATTTTATGTTTCAAGCTTGTCGAAAAAAAAAGAAGCATTAACATGATGCTGCCAACTGGATGCCGGTTCCATTTTGAGCATAGATTTGTTTTCATCTATTTTTCTGAGCTAATGAGAAAAATAAATAAGACTCATAAACGACCTAAGCAAGCTAGAGCCATATTCAAATTTCTTCTAGAACTAGAACATAACATAATTAAATTTAAAATATTAGTTATGGTGTATGATTTTGTCTCTACGCGTCTTCAAAGAATTATTGGGGTTGAAACGCCTAAAAGTATGCTATATACTTAAGTCATTATTAGTTACAGGGCTCGTCAGTAGTAAACTACGAGGTATAAAAAATGGCGAGAAAGTTACAAAAACCATCTGGCGTGATTAACAATATGTTGATTGCATACTTTCAGGCACTGAGAACCCATGACACAATCCAGTATCGGCGTGAGATGTACAGCGATGTGGAATTGTTCATTAAAATTATATTTGCTGCGTTTTAGCTTACAGCATTTAGCTTCAAAAACTATGACGCTGTTCTTGTGGTCTTCTACAACAATTTCTGAGAAACCACAACTTGAGAAATAATATGTTTGGTCGAAAGAAACAAGATTCCTCTTACTGATGTTCTTATTAACAGGGAAGTAGACAGATCAACTGACGGGGACCAGTCAGAATCCACGCAGAATCCAGTATCCAATATTCCAATATATTAAGTTATCAAAACGTACCAAACAGTTTACAGCTGTATGACTGATGCATTGCAAACAGCTCTATTGAGCTAGAATCGCGTAATCTGCTTCCATCATCGTCATTGTCATCACTCCATGACAGTTGTGCTGACATGGGCCATCAACAACGCACGTGCCAAAAGCTACAGCGTGTGCGCATATATACAGAGAAAAAGGATATCAACTACCCGTCCAAGTGCGGTCAGTTGTCTAGAACTATCATCGTGCACACCTTCTGCAACGTGTCGGAACCCCCCCATACATCTGTTCTATTCTACAGCAGCTGCGCAATAAATAGGAGCATCGGCACTACAATAATGATGCAAGTTGTGTGGAAGGCTGTCACAATAACGACCGGCCTCAACACGGCCTCCACGTAGAGGGTCTCATAGCCGTCCGTACAACTATGTAACCGCTGAAACTTACCTATTGCTGTGCTCCTGGAACGAACCGCCGTCCAGCAGACGGATCTTTGCAAACAGCACCGCATTCAGGAACGGCACCTCCACCAACTCCTCCAGGTGGAGTTCCACCGAGAACTTGTACTTTTTCTTCTTCATCATAAATGCCATTCCTGGGGCGCCCGGCCCTATTAGTGTCATTCACGACGGTATGGTATGGTAGTGTCGGGGTGGGTAGTACGGTGCCACCCGAGAACTGTAGCGCGACCAGACCGCTGGCGATGATGATGCTGCCACTCCACTGTCAGCCACCACTCACTTTCTAATGCGATTTTTTTCTCTATTAGCGCTTGCTGATCGATACTGCTATTAACCACTTCCGCCCGGAGAATGTTGCACTCGCGATGCAGCTTCACGATCGAGCCTTTAGCTTACATGTAGAATTAACACCAATCGCAACACACTTTCACCAACAAATCGCCACCGCAGCACAACACAATACACGCTATTAGAATGATATCAGATAAACGATTAGTAATACATCTACAACGATTTTCACATTTTTTCACAGCGAAAATTTTCACTAGTCACACCGAACGCTCACTGATACGAAACAGTACTATCACCCCGTTTTCCTTAACGTCTCAGCATATTGATAGAGGCGCAATTTAGGCGATCCCAGCGAATGGCACTTTCATGGACAGCACACGCATCTTCCTAAAAAGATAAAACAGATGATAAAAAATGGCATTAGATAATGTGCGGAGAATTATATTCCTAATCGAAATCGCTATCTTTAAGCTAGGCGTACTATGTCAGCTATGTATCAAAGGTTAACGGGTAGCGAAGAAGTAAACACGTCCACACCTAAAGGCGCCAAACAACCTACTGCTGCTGCCGGATCCCTTCCCAGTTCGGGTAGGTTCGATGGCAAAGGATGACATGAATTATCACCTGCCGAACATCGCCCAGATAATCCATCACTAAAACCCTCAACCAAAACCCGATGACAGCTCAAATCTCGATGTGACATTGATCAAATCGTTGCAGCAGGAAACAAAGAACAATTCGCCCCTCCATCGCAGCGTTGCAGATCCGGTATTAAGGCCGGAAAATTGTACGCCAAATAAGCGCTGGAACCTAACCCCCCCCCACAGGAGCTAACACATCCGGTTCAGATAATGAACAAACTTATCGCCCGTTTTTCGGTGGGGACTTCCCGGTCGCAACGCGTGCACATTTTTGGGCGTTATTTGCGAACCTAAAACATGCGAAATGAATTGCGCTTCGTTTGTTCTTACGTTACGTACTCCCAAATATGTGCATTATTACACGCTGATAGTGACGTAATGAACCCAAAAATGGGTGTGAGGGCTTCTCTCTTATCGTTTGCCAGCAAAAAGGTTTTCCACGAGTCTTAGTACGTGAACGCAAACGCTTTGATTACGAAACTAATTTCGGCAGTAAATGAAAGCGATGATAACATCTGGGGCTTTCGAAATTTAGCCAATTGGAACAACCCCGTAACTGTACTTTGAACTAGTGTGGGTTCTAAAAACAAAACAAAGGAGATGTAATGAGTTTGAAGGTTATGAAAGAGTGACTTATAAATTAGTAAGAGCCACACAATCAGCTTTAAAATAGTAAAGAAATGTAACTTAATGCATAACATAATTGATCTAGACAAGAACTAACGAAAATAAGGAAAAACTAGTCGACAAAAAATTGGAAAAAATTGGAAGAAGTTGAATCACTCGCATGGTAATTATAGCGAGTGGAGAATAAAGCATCATTTTGCAATGCTCATCCACTCCCTTTACGGACACTGTTTATCAGCATTTTTATCACATAGTCGTAAATTACCCTCACCGCAACTCTGCTTCACCCCACTCGCCTCAAGCAATACCTGCCAAGGGAAGGTGATGTCTGTCAGGGCTGGCATCACCGATAACGCATTTCAGCACAACAATTTTTGCTTGTAAAACGACAAAATGCCTTTATCACACATTGCTAAGTGCATCGGTAACGATAAACGAATGAGTCAGAAGACAGACGCTTCTCCAACGGTGTGGACAGTTCGTTTTTACTTCTGTTTACCAAAATCGTAGTTCCAGATGATTCGTGGGAGAGAGACTTGTTTGCAATAAAAATTAAGCAAGCAATTGGGGCCACGATTTACGAGCCCGAAGACAATACGTTTAACAGATGCTTTGCTTACTTTTAAGCGAAAACAAACCAAATTCTACACGCCAACACGGGGTTTCTCTCCTGCCGGCGTATGTGCGAAGCCAGCCAGCCACAATCTGCATTCAATTACAGGCGAATTCTTTCACAAATCAAGACCACATTCCGGTGCACAAATTGCCCTTCCGCCAGATGGTCAATTGAAAAATGACACAAATATGTGCTTACCGCACCGAACGACAGACGATCGTTGTGTAAAGTGGTGGTGACATACATCCGATGGGGGGTTTTCGGGAAGGTTGGACAGGACAGAAAAAAGAATCGCAACGAACCCTCTCTCGCCTGATTTCCATCTGACGCCGATGCCTTTGCGAATGGGTTGAGGGCAAGTGCGGCAAGCGAAATTCCTTCTAAATTACCATTCTAGGATTCAAATGGCTTGCACGTCTCCAGCAAAAAACGCAAGCCGCAGTAGCGTGTCAGCAGACCGTTTCCTCGGTCCTGGTCCTTCGTTTTCTTCTTCTACTACCTCCTAGAGCAGTGGGTTAGGGAAGGCCGGAAATCTAACCACACATTTTTCTGCTGCTTGCGCAATATGCGGCATCGAATAAATCATCGCGACAAGCGACACAGGGAGCGCACACACGACAGCCGGAACAGGAGGCAACTTGTTGCTAAAGTCATTAACGGCCAAATGGCCAAACGGTTAAAGTCAATAAGTGGCAATGGTGTAGCAACATCATTATGTCGCAATGTGGATTAGATTAAAAACGTTAAAACAGACCATGCGAAATCGTGTGTCTTAGAGCTCTGGATACATTCTTGCTCTGGATACGAGTTTTGAATATGGGAAAAACTCAAAGTCTCACAGCTCTAACATATGTCCAAATAGGTCACATTAAGCGTGTGAAGAAGCGACACCATCTCATGGAAGAGGTAATGAAAAGAAAACACATCGTCAGTGGATGCACACCACGACGAACCCCCCCGTTCATGTGGGAAGTAAACGGGAAACGTTTCTGGAAATCGCAGGTTACAACCTTCGCCGCCACATCTAACGGCGTGTGTGGCATAACACAAAAGGGTTACGCGTTTCCAGGGCCCGGCTGTGGCCGCGTCACACGTCTTGGTCGACGTCAATCGGTGGGCATTACTGCCACGTTTGAATGACTGCGGTTTCCCGATTTTCACACCGTCGGCCACAAAACACCAGCCGGAATGACCAGCGGAATAAAGCAAACACACCGCAGTCTCAAGGCAAACAGTTACAGTGTGGGTAATGTGTTTAGGTCAGGCAAATAATTTTTAAAAACCAGCACCATTTATTGGTCATCCATTGTAGAAGTTTTTATGGGATGGTCTGGTGGCAGGGGCGATAGCGGTCTTCACACGACAAGACTGGGGTTCAAATCCCATCCACGACTGACTTCCTTGCTACTGGTAAAATAAAATCACAAACAGCCAGAAATGGCAGGGCAAGACGTCTCGATCGGTTGTAGGTCCAACTAAGCAGAAGATGGATGTAGTAAAAAAAATCTTAATTATCAAGTTCCAAATGCTTTCTATTAGGAGGTTGAAAATATTTCTGAAAAAAATGAATCAAACAAAATAATTGAACGACTTCGAAATTAAATTCCTCGATCAAACCTTCCAATCGCCCTTACAAACATTCGAATCTACTTCACTGCTTGATGCATGTTATTATTGATTAATTGAGGATTATGTTATCACTGTCCTTAACATACTTTCATTCTTTTGAAAAAATCTCCCCAAAACACACCTATAATTATTCCGCACCATGTTTGGGCCGTAAAATCGCGTATAAACACACGGGGCACACATCGCTTCGCAACTGTCCACAGGGACACGCGACTCCGTTTGGGAATTATGCCAAAACGGAAGCACTCCAATTATCCCAGAAACCTCAAACTGCAGTGGATAAAGCGCTCCACACCGCAGGGAGCAAGAGGTCAGTTCTGTGTCTCTTCTGACTTAGCTCCAGCATAAACACGCAGTCCCACGGGATGCGATACTGGGACGAAGCCCAGGACACCATTGTTTACTTGCTGGCCCATATGGTCACGAGAGCGTGTGTTTAGTTTAGCGATTTAGGTTTATATCATTCGCTCTAGTTTAGAATTCACTCACACGCAGGCAATGCATCCTTAGGGAGATAGATAAATAAAGCTTGAGCTGTTTTTTTTTACACTAAAGCTAGTAGAATGGTTTCAGATCACACGACAAAGAAACGCAAGGTAGAACTTTTTTCGTGTTGTCCAACCTGCAAAAAAAATATGAAACCGCTCCATATGACGTGACGATAATTATACTAATGCACTAATAACCCATTCCAGCGTTTGTTGGACGAGTCCACCAGTCACCACCTGTGATATATCCCGGTCGGAACCACAGATCCCGGAAAGCAAATGGAAATGGGCCACCGTTATCTTTACGTGGCTCTGCTACGTCAACCACACGCCCTTAAGATAGCGCAGCTGGGTTGCGTTGAGTCTACGAGGCGTCGCGTTCTATCTAGCGTATACTGTCCGCCAGTTGTGGGTACGGTTGTGGGCCGTCTCCCCGCCAGTGGTAATGACATTCCAGCGAGGACACCTTCCCTCGCTTTATCAGTTGACCATAATCGGTAATTAAACCTTCACCGTACCGCGATACCGCCACTCGGGTCTTTCTTCCGCCAAACAAAGTTCCAACGCGTGTGAGGAAATAAAGACGAAAAATCCCACCGATGATGATGGGTCGCGTTTTGCCACGCTGCTTTAGTTTACGTTGCGTGAAACGGAATGTGTGTTTACTTATCAAGTTCAAAGCGTTGAAGGCGTGCTTTGGAAGTGGTCGAGCGTGTGTGTGTGTGTGTCAGTGATAAGGGCTTACCGTACAACGATCATTGGTTAAGGCATTGTAACAAGTGCAAATGGACAATACAGCGCACTTCTGCTGCAATCACACAGAACATGTGCTTGATGTCCGGGTGGTGTTTTGCAGCAATCTTTCCTGCACTGGGACTAATGTGTTGGACCAATAAAGAATACGTCCTAATGAGGCGTGTCGAATAGGTTTGTAGACCTTTTTCCCTTGTAAGAACTAGCTACAAGTTTCTAGCGATATAGCAGCGATGTTTGAAAACAATGATTGTTTTGACATTACGATGACACTTCATTCTGACAGTACTCATATAAATATGACAATCAGTGTACTTTGAAGCTTATGCTTTCAACGATAATTGCGATGTACTAAAGAAAACACCAATGAATCCTTTCAATTATTTAGGAAATAAGTTCTGATGCCAGGTATAAACAGATGAATAAATAATCAATAGTTCAAATGACACTTGATTGGACAAACGACAGTCCCAAATTCTGAAGAGCGAAATTAAAATACGAAGACTCGTCCAGGGAAAAAAACACCAGAGGGAGACATCGACAACGAACTTTGGACAGCGAAAATGTCGCCTATTAGGAGATCGGAACGCTAAATGAAACGGTTACTGGGTATTTCCTACCGAATTCAACAGAACAAACGCAAAAGCAGAATCGCTGTGAAATAGGTCAGCAAAAGCTGCAAAGTTATTCTACTGCTTCATTACGATGCTCGGTCGCGAATTGGAAAGGTTATGGTGAGAGCACTCTGCTTCAACTTAAATGGAAAGTTCTAGCACACCCAGCCCTAGCACTCTTCAGATCTATTCCAACCAGTAGAGGCAGCACCTTAGTTCCGACTGTTCCAAGAAGCGTTCGTTTCCAACCAATTCTTACAACACAGTGTATCAATAATTTTACGATGTTACACTCTCATTTTAACAGCTGTAGCCTTGAGCACAAAGACTTTAACTACCAACTCAGCTAATGAATCGGTGATAATATTGTATTACCGCATAGACATCAAGTTGCTAGTACCTCCTTAACCTATTTTAAAATGGCTTTCAATTACGGGACGTTACTTCCGGCTCATTAATCACGCACATGTTTAGATAATTATCGCTCAAAAGTGTTTAACTTTAATGGTGTACGCCTCTTTACGCGGAAACTATGAAAATACACAAACGGAAAATCTCGTTCGGTCCTCACTAGAGGCATTTCCTGCCGGCAGCTAGCCTGTTTGTTTGTTTTGCTTTCCAGTCGACAGTGTTTGTGCAATCTATCATCTACCCTTTTTGGCGAATGGGTGCTGATAGGCGACTTGGGGCAGGAAGTTGGAAATAGTTCTTCGAGAACTCGAGATCGAAATAATTCGTAACCGTCTTCTCCTCCGAACCGATTGCCTGATCGATCTCCTATTACCACGTTTGTGTATCTACGTGCGTACCCGAAACCCGAAACAGTTCATTCCATTAGGCACGTCACGTTCCATCGCCGTAGGTCGAACACGCTTGGCCCATATTACCGGAAAAGTACCCACCCTCCCAAGGTATCACACACACCAAGAAAGTTGTGGTTTGATTTTCATTTCGAGTAGGAGTCGTTGTTGTCGTCTCTCGCTACATTTCCCTTTCGAGTGGTTTTCTGCACACTGCAAACACTCACGGGGAGCACTACAATACTCGAGAAAAGTATCGCACCAAAGGGCGTAGTGGCGTGCCGATTTTGACGCAAGAAACCCGATAAATCATAACGCGAAAAGCACCGAAATATTGCACGTGTTTGCCACTTGAGGCACGCGTGATGGAAGCGAGAATTTTGGGGCGTAGTTCGGCGTTCCGGTGAGCACAGCACAACGACGACGACGACGGTACAGTTCGTGGGCCGTGTCTGAGCTTTTCGAGTGATTTGCTGAGGGCTCGCCATCATCACGTCTTACCCATTTTGGGGTGGGTGGATGGTCCTGTTGAAAAAACGATTTCTCACCATTAGCGTCGTTAGCGGATCTCTTTCCGGGGGTGGTTCGTTCGGGACTGCCAAGAATAATGACACAGAAAGTCATTTTTCATTATAGGGCTTGTGTTTTCTTTTAAGAAGAGCATCGAATATTGCAAAAAAAAACTACAGAGATACATAATCGATCTAACAGCAATACAATTCAATATAAAAAGTATAGAAATTGAAATTGATAATAATTTATGATTAAAACTAAAATTTGACCAAACCTGGTTTGCATGATTTTCTATAAAAAAAATTATTTTATAATATCATGTGGTACATTTACGATATCATCTGTTATATTTGTGACAAAGATGAGATATTTAGCAAAGTCTTCCGGTACATTTATCTTAATAAGAATTGTTTTGCAATATCAAACACGTTTTTTATATTATGTTCCCCTTAAAGTGATTCCTAAGCAATAATAAATTTAGATTTTTATAAATCGTCTACTCATCACTTCGAAATGTAATCTACCTAGATTGCTTATTCCGTTCACCTGCACACGTCAACACCGCGGCAGGCGACAAATACCTCCATTTTATTGGGCCATAAATTCAAATTCGATTGGCAAATTTGCTCGAAGAATCGCTGCAGTAAGGTTCAGAAAGATCAATTTCCCCTATCAAAGCCAATAAGCGTCGAATGTTCTAACCCCCTTGAAGTCTCTTCGACGCAATTACTTTGGAGACATTGTGCCACAGGCACCTCGAGACGGTTGCTGTGATTTCATTGTGGCATCTTGCAATGACTGGAGCGCTTGGGTCAAATGAAATGAGCGCGCAGCACCGCAGACGAACACATAAATTGACGAACAAGCTCGACGCCTGAAGCAACACACTCACACAGCTCACGTACAGGTTTGCTGCAAGGAATGTGTGCAAAAGTTTAACTCCAAACTAGTGGTAACATAAACATAATCATTAGCGCCTCCTACACCCAACTTATTTAGGGACCTTCCGATGGGTGTTTAAACAGCAGACTGCTTTATTTTCGTAACTGAAAACTTGCAAATGTAAATAGGAGCGAGTTTTTTTTGTTTTGGGAAATAATTTTACGCACGCAAAGCCATAAACCCGACGTGCGGTGTTCACGTGGCCCGAGGCTGTTGGCAATAGAAGCGTGTAGTGTTTTTAATGGCAAACATTGCCGGTTGCGATTTGATTTGTTTGGTTTCGAATTCGATTGTTTGCTGCCTGATTTGTTACACTTTTGGCGCACTTTTCCATGCTCTGTTTGGTCTGTAAGCCAACGTGTGCTTTATGCTATCTGTTGAGTAATTTTCGGACTAGACAGTAAAAAACGCGGATTGGCTCAACGATCACTCAACGAGGAGGATATTGAAGGCTTCATGGGGAGGATATTGTTCCGAAATTCTTTTCTCCTTCGTTTCTCGAACCAACTCACTCCCAAAGGGGTAAGGAATGTTTGAATACCGAAATAAGGTATGAATCTCCAGATAAAGCAGCCACTCACAGCCCGTTTGCCCTGTGGCCCAAGCACCCTCCAAACTCCCAAATGTGCTGACCCAGTCTCCTAATACCCTGTTTGAAGGATGCTTAGCGATCTTATCGTGTGATCTCCGGTTTTTCGCTCTGGAATGCAAGCACCAGCCAGAGCGCCCCATTACAAGAGGACACAATTACAGTAAGTCTGTGCTTCCATACGAATAAGCTCATGAAAACAAACTTCTTCCAAACTGGCGCAAGGTCTTGGAACATTGGATAGGTCTCAACGAAATAACAAGTGCCACACTTGAGCTGAAATGCCGAAAAAACTACTGTTTGCTGTCTGGTGTGTGTGTGTGTGTGCGGTGTTGCGTTATCGTTTTTCGTTTGTTTTTCTTTGCTTTTGTCGAGTAGCGGGATTTATGCCGTTCAGTGTTGCCTCGCCCTAGTGGCACCCACTGTAATAGAATGAAAAAGGGCACACACACACACGCACAGCGATAGACGCTGGACAATTAAAGACACTAGGGCGCTAGATGCGAATGGAAGGTTATCGCTGAGACCTAAGTGTGTTCCTACAACAAGCGCTAGCAAATGATCTTTTAAAGCGATAGATTAATCTTCACTGTGCGTAGAGCAAAGTACACCCAGTGAGAGCATTGGCGAGCGTAACGTGGTGCAGAAAAGGTTTATGATTTTTCTAAGATTTGCTATCATTTTTATACTTTTTTTTAGAACTTTTTTATATTCAAAATTTTACATTTTTTCTGTTTAAATTGTGTAATTTTTTTAAAGTTTTTTTTAAATGTTTTTGTTGTCTTCTTTTTATGTTTTTATGTCTTTTTTTTTCTTATACGTTTTAGTTTTTTTTGT